>NW_027507903.1:381398392-384119838 GCF_037356315.1 Lithobates pipiens | reverse complement strand
CCCGCAGTCTGCAGCCCAATTAGACTCCGGTCGAGCACGACGAGCAGTGAGATGTTTGGCATCCGCTGAGCACACCGCATGCAGCGCCCACCTGTCAGCACTCCAACACACCTATCTGAAGGATGTGCAGAGGAGAAAGCGGGCAGTGTGTGAGCTGATTCCAGCATCCTCATAGGCAATCATAGAGGACCTGTACAGGACAGGCTGAGCGGACACTGCTCACCTCCCCTGTGATCGCCGGTGCCGGTCTTTTTCTTACAGGAATGTACTCACCCCGTACAGCGCTGCCCAAGCCCATAAAAGAGATGAGAATGCGGCAGGGGAGGGTGTTGGTATAGCAGACAGTGCAGTCCCGTTGCTCTAGATTGGTTCCGCCCATCCGTAGGCAATCCTTTCCGATGCTGGGCTCTCCTCCTCTCCCATTGTCAGGCAAATTGGATGGTCACGAGGCCCCTGTGAGCGCGAGGCTTAGGCGACTGCCTAATTTGCCTAATTAGAGAGCCGCCTCTGGGTGGAGGGGTCACTCTGACCTTAGTACCCTCCCTGGGTGGGGAACCTGCTGATGAGGGGGGCACTTCCTAGGCAGACCCTAGAAGCACAGTGGTGTGGTCAGGGGTGGTATTTTAATGGGACCCGGTTTTTCTTTGCTTTTAGGTCAAACAGGACAGAGCCCAGATACCTTTGCCCAGAAGGAAATGTGCCGTGTGTGGGGCTAAGTTAGGCACCGGTTGGGAGAAGCCGCTTTGCCCGGATTGTATCAGTAGCCTGGTGAAAGAGGACTCAGTGGCAGCTTGCCACAAAGTTTTGACATCCGTAAAGGATGAAATAGCATCCACCTTCCAGTCATTCAAGAGCATGATGGATAGGATGCAGTGTCCTTCTGTCTCTTTACCCAGGGCCGTGAGTATGCCCTCCTTGTCTGAACCAAGTCAGGAGGAGGAGGTGGATAAGGAGAGGTTACCAAGGTCATTAGCCTCTTCTAGGACAGAGTCTACTTCTGAATCAGAGGGGGAGGAAGAATCCATTAGATCATCCAGATACAAGCTGTCTTTGGACGATGTGGGTGACCTACTCAAGGCAATATATGACACTTTGGAGATCAGGGAAGAACAGGTCCAGCTTTCAAAACACGACATGATGTATCAGGGGTCGAGTGTACTGAAAGACAGGGTATTCCCCGTCCATAAATCGCTGATTGAGGCGATTCTGCTGGAGTGGGAACAACCGGAAAAAAGGCAATTTTTTTCAGGTAGCCTTAAAAGGAGGTTCCCTTTTGAGACGGATGCGGTGCATCCAGGGCCAGATTAAGAACATCATGGGCTTGGTGCTGAGGCTTTTGGTGGGGCCTTTTATAAACAATAAATAAATAAAAATGCAAACTATTTTTTGTGATAACAAATTAAATTAAAGAGAGAGAGGGAGGATGAGAGAGAGAGAGAAAGGGGGTGAAAGAGGGGTAAGGGAGGGAGGATGTGAGAGAAAGGGGGGGTGAGAGAGAGAGGATGGGAATGACATCAACGCAGCCTGGCCAAGGCAAGTGACCGAAGGCACAGAACCCAGAAGGAAGACCGGGTGAAGATGGAAGTGCCCGGGGCCCCGCCAGTTGATCACAGCACAGCACTGGAGGGCTCAGTCTGACAATTTAAGTGTACCCTAATGTGCTAATATGCTGTGCATACTTGTACATTATGGCATAACCTACCCCAGGGCCTCTAAAAAGTCATAATGTTAGAAAAGTTTACTACCGCTTTAATATCACGAGCCTCTCATGGGGCCCCCTACTGACCCTGTGGCCCTTGGGCAGTGCCTAAGTGCATAGTTGTCAACATTTCAAAAATATTTTCAGGGACGCTTTTCTTTACAAGTGCTATATTTATAGTAGCTGACATCCCCCGTGTTCCTCTATACATCACAATAGTAATTACAAAATGAAATAAGTACTAATAATGGGGCGGAACAAATATGAGGACTGTGAGGTTTCCTTTAGTTGAACTGACAAAGGTGCCCATTCTAGAGCTGGTAACATTGAGGATATTCAGTATAATTTTAAAGAACAGTTTTTGTGGGTAAGAGGCATAGGGGAGGAGTATGGATGGTATACAAGTGGGAAGTATGTGCAGGTGAGGGAGAGGAATGTGGAGGGTCTAACAGTGGGCACTATGTACATGAGAGGAGTGCAGAGGGTATGGCAGAAGGCACTTTGTACAGGAGAGGAGTGTGAAGGGTATGACAGTGGGCAGTATGCACAGCAGAGGAGTGTAGAGGGTATGACATTGGGCACTATGTATAAGAGAAGAGTGTGGAGGGTATGACAGTGAACAATATGTACAGGAGTGTGGAGGGCATGACAGTGGGCACTATGTACAGGAGAGAAGTGTGGAGAGTAGGACAGTAAGCAGTAATTACAGGAGAAGATTGTGGAGGGAGGGTATGACGTGGGCACTATGTATAGGAGAGGAGTATGGAGGGTATGACAGTGAGTAGTATGTACAGGAGAGGAGTGCGGAGGGTATGACAGTGAGTAGTATGTACAGGAGAGGAGTGCGGAGGGTATGACAGTGGGTAGTATGTACAGGAGAGGAGTGCGGAGGGTATGACAGTGGGTTCTATGCATAGGAGAGAAGTGTTGGAGGTATGACAGTGGGCACTATGTATAGGAGAGGAGTATGGAGGGTATGACAGTGAGTAGTATGTATAGGAGAGGAGTATGGAGGGTATGACAGTGGGCAATATGTACAGGAGAGAAGTGTATGACAGTGGGCACTATTTACAAGAGACAATTCTCGAAGTCAATCTTTTTTTTTTTTTTGGCAAATGGGCCTATCTTGAGAAAGGGGCCTGGAGCTGCAGCTCCAATAGCCCCTATGTTAATCCGGCCCTGAGTGCATCCCTGGAACAAAGTTCCCAAACTTGATGCTCCCTTGGCTAAAGTCTCTAAAAAGACAGATTTGGCCTTTGATGATATGGGTTCTCTCAGGGATCCCATGGATAAGAGGGGAGACGTACTGCTTAAGAGGGCCTGGGATGCCTCTTCCATTGGGCTTAAACCAGCCTTAGCAGCTACCTGTGTGGCCAGAAACTTAGAGTGTTGGCTTACACAGTTACAATCGCATATTTCAGTGGCACTTCAGTCCTTTCCGCTACTGTTCAAGGCAGTGGGGTTTTTGGCCGATGCCTCTGCAGAATCAGTCAAATTGGCTGCTAGATCTGCCGCATTAGTGAACGCTGCCAGAAGGGCCGTTTGGCTTAAAACCTGGACAGGCGACGCAGCTTTGAAATTCAAGCTATGTGGATTACCTTTTCAGGGGACCATTTGTTCGGGCCAGGCCTGCAAGAGGCGTTAGAGCGCACGCAGGATAGGAAGAAAGTTTTCCCAGAAAAGAAAAAGAAAGCTGAAGGAAGGCGCTTTTTTCGAGGCTCTAGGCAGCAGAACCTGCAGGAAAGGGAGGTTCACCCCAAAAAACATTGGTCGGGTCACAAGGGAAGGGGCAGAGGAGGAATCTTATTCAATCCTCCTCAACCCTCCCCTAAAACCCAGTGACTCCTGTGTCCCGGTGGGAGGAAGGCTGGGGAAGTTCCTTCCACAATGGGACACTTCAACCGAAAGTCCGTTCATACGAGATGTAATAAGGAACGGTTACAGGTTGGAGTTTGGTTCAGTTCCCCTCCCGAATTTTCAGGTAACCAGGTTACCAAGGAACAAGCTAGAGCAGGCGGTAGCCCAGCTTCAATCGGGTCGGGAAGCCCAGATCAGGGAGGTTATAAGAGTCCTGGGATTGATGACTTCATGCTTTCCAGCGGTGGCGTGGGCAAGGCATCATCAGCGCCCTTTGCAGAGACTTATGCTCTGTTATTGGGATGGCAGGGAGCAGAGCCTGGATCAGGTTATTCCCCTATCTTCTGCCGTAAGGAAATCATGTTCCCGTACGTGATTTAGTGCACAAGGTTTGGGGGGCGCGTGTGACTCGCTCGCGCTGCGTTTGGACACAGTGGGAGCCAATCATCGGGTCCAACGGGACGCAATGTCCACCGGGACCAGCTGGTTGTTCACAGGAATGGCAGAACGGCAGTCTACCTATGTAAACAAGGCAGATTGCCAATCTGTGAGGGAAAGATAGCATTCTTGTGTTTCTGATCTCTTTCTTTCTCCAGTCACAGCAACCCCCCCAGTTGGAAAGCACCCCTTAGGGAACAAGTTTAACCCTTTTATCACCCCTGATGTTAACCCCTTCTCCTCCACTGTCACTAGTACAGTGACAGTGCATATTTTTAGCACTGATCACTGGACTGGTGTCACTGGTCTCCAAAAAATGTTAAAAGTGTCTGATCTGTCTGCCACAAAGTCACAGTCCCGCTAAAAATCACAGATCGCCACCATTACTAGTTAAAAGAAATCTATAAAAATTCCATAAAAATATCCCTTAGTTTGTAGAAGCTATAACTTTTGCTCAAACCAATCAATATACGTTTATTGGGATTTTTTTTTACCAAAAATATGTAGAAGACATACCCTCCCCTAAAACCCAGTGACTCCTGTGTCCCGGTGGGAGGAAGGCTGGGGAAGTTCCTTCCCCAATGGGATACCTCAACCGAAAGTCTGTTCATACAAGATGTAATAAGGAACAGTTACAGGTTGGAGTTTGGTTCAGTTCCCCTCCCGAATTTTCAGGTAACCAGGTTACCAAGGGACCAAGAGAAGGCAAAGGCTCTGGGTCTTCTTCTGGGGGATCTGGTGGACCAAGAAGTACTGGTGCAGGTGCCTCCGGAGGAGCGAGGCTTGGGGGTTTACGCCCACGTATTCGTGGTAAAGAAACCTTCGGGGAAATTCAGGCTGATACTGAATCTCCGCTCCCTGAACAGGTTCATTAAATACAAGTGGTTCCGTATGGAGTCAATCTTCTCGGTAACCAAGTTCCTGTTTCAGGGTTGTCACATGGCCACCGTGGATCTCAGGGATGCATATTTGCATATCCCGATTCATCTGGAGTCCCAGAGGTCTCTTAGGTTGGCCGTGAGGATGAACACGGGAGTGGTACACCTCCAGTTTTGAGCTCTCCCTTTCGGGCTTTCGGCCTCACCAAGGATCTTTACAAAGGTTCTGGCAGAGGCGCTGGCCCGTTAAGGTTCAAGGCTATAACGGTGATTCCATATCTGGACGATCTACTGTTTATAGCTCAGTCGGCCCAACAGCTGCAGAAGGACGTGCAGGAGGCCTTGGGTTTCCTGCACTCACTGGGGTGGCTGATAAACCAGGAAAAATCCCAGTTGACCCCTTCACAGGAAGTCCTGTATTTAGGATACAGGATCTCTTCGGTGGAGATGAGGGTGTTTCTTCCTGCGGAGAAGATCAACAAGCTAGAGCAGGCGGTAGCCCAGCTTCAATCGGGTCGGGAAGCCCAGATCAGGGAGGTTATGAGAGTCCTGGGATTGATGACATCATGCTTTCCAGCGGTGGCGTGGGCAAGGCATCATCAGCGCCCTTTGCAGAGACTTATGCTCCGCTATTGGGATGGCAGGGAGCAGAGCCTGGATCAGGTTATGCCCCTATCTTCTGCCGTAAGGAGGTCTCTGTGGTGGTGGCGGGCCCAGGTCAACCTGGACAAGGGTCTTCCCTGGTCCCCACAAGCTACGCTGGTGGTCACGAATGATGCCAGTGCGCTGGGTTGGGGTGCCCACCTAGAGGGAATCTTAGCCCAAGGAACCTGGTCGAATTTAGAGGCAGGTCATTTCTCAAACCAGAAGGAGCTTCTGGCAGTTTGGAATGCTATAGAAACCTTCCAGTCCCAGTTACAGGGCAGGGATCTGCAGGTTCGGTCAGACAATGTAGCAGCAGTAGCTTATCTGAACAAACAAGGGGGAACCAGAAGCCCCACGCTGCAGGCTATTGCGGACAGAATCTTCTGCTGGGCCGAGAAGAACTTGTCCTCGATATCAGCCATTCACCTGAAGGGAACTCAGAATTTGCTGGCTGACTTTCTCAGTCGGCAGAAGATAGGCCAGGACGAGTGGTCCCTCAACAAGGAAGTGTTCGAGGAGATTGTGTCATGCTGGGGAAGGCCAGAAATAGACCTATTTGCAACAGAAAGCAACAGGAAGGTGACACAATTTTTTTTCGGTTCACCCACAGGATCGGGCCAGGGGGATAGACGCCCTTGCCAATCCTTGGCAGTTCGGCCTGTGTTATGCCTTCCCTCCTGTAAGGATGGTGGCGGGGGTATAGTGTAGTGTATAGTGTAGCCAGTAGCAAACAAAAACAGAGTAGGGTTCAGGCACAATGCACATAGATATCACTTGCTGCCCATTTGCTAGAGCAGGATTTAGACAGGACCCCCTCCCAAGCCCACTGTAGCATTGTTTGTATATAATGCTGTTAACTACCCGTTTGCTGCTCATTAGTATGCCCACCTTGGAGCAGTGTAGAATGCATTGCCAGTGATTTCCCCTTGCGCATATGCTCTGTGGTCCCAACAGAGCAGATTTCATAGGCAATGTAAATAGTAAATGGCTGCTCTACTAGAGCCGGCCTTTGGTTTATATGAAATTCAAATGATGTGTTGTGCAATAAAGCCCACTGAAGCATTGTTTGTTTACAATGCCATTAATTTCCCTCCACTACTCATTTATATGCCCAACTTGGAGCAGTGAAGAATGCATTGCAAATGATTTCACCTTGTGCATATGCTTTTTGTGGTCCCAACAAAGCAGCATTCATAAGCAATGCAGATAGTGATTGGCTGCTCTAGGGGAGCCAGTTATATGAAATGCAAATGATGTGTTGCACAATCAAGCCCACTGTAGCATTGGTTTTATACAATGCCATTAATTCGCCCTTTGCTGCTGATTCATACCCAGTCTGGCGCAGCATAGAATGTATTGCGACTGATTTCCCGTTTCAGGCTCTCTGTGGTCCCAACAGAGCAGTGTTCAGATGCAATGGACATAGATTTCTTGCTGCCCATTTGATGCAGCTAGGCTTTCGACAGGACCCCCTTCCAAGCCCACGGTAGCATTGTTTGTATACAATGCCATTAATTTGCCCTTTGCTGCTGATTCATGCCCAGCCTGGCACAGCATAGAATGCATTGAGATTGATTTCCCGTTGGTTTCCAGCTCTTTGTGGTCCCAACAGAGCAGTATTCAGACACAATGCACATAATTGATTTATTTTGATTTTTTTGTTAGGCTTTAGTACGGTTATTAGTTAGCATTAGAACCATATTGTTTAATGTGAAAATGATGTATATTTTTACTGCTGAATGCTTTATTTATTTAGAAGCCAGGAAAGCATTTTATTGTTTTAAAATGCCTAGCTTGTCAATATTACAATTGAGTGCAGTGTGTTTTAAAGGTTGTTAATGCAATAATTGGGGCCTAAAGCCCCATATCATCCTCCTTGTGTTTTTTAATGTTACCAATATCTCGTTGCAGATGACTGGAATGAGCCCAAGATGTATGTGTGAAATGCATCCACATGACCATAGTTTGGTGTCTTTGGTGTTATCTTTGTGAAACAATATAAAAGGCAATCGGAAGTTCTGGATCTGCAGTCATTTCTTTCTTCCTTCTGACTGGAATGATCCAGTATGGCTGGGCTGCTGTTCGATCTAAAGTAAGTGAAGGGTACACATTTTTTCTTCATTTTATACATTTATTTTTCTTTAAAGATGCATTTAGCCTTTAACTCCAGGGCATGTTCATCCCATTGGTGGTCAATGGGCAGCATGTCTCCCCTTGGTGGTCAATGATGGGCAGCATGTCTCCCCTTGGTGGTCAATGATGGGCAGCATGTCTCCCCTTGGTGGTCAATGATGGGCAGCACGTCTCCCCTTGGTGGTCAATGATGGGCAGCACGTCTCCCCTTGGTGGTCAATGATGGGCAGCACGTCTCCCCTTGGTGCTCAATGATGGGCAGCACGTCTCCCCTTGGTGGCCAATGAGGATTCACTATTGAGTTGGCCCACCCTTTTGCAGCTACAACAGCTTCAATTCTTCTGGGCAGGCTGACCACAAGGTTTAGGTGTGTGTCTTTGGGAATATTTGACCATTCTTCCAGGAAGAGCATTTGTGAAGTCAGGCACTTGTGTGGACGAGTAGGCTTGGCTCGGGATTCTCTACTCTAATTCATCCCAAAGGTGTTCTATTGGGTTGAGGTCAAGAATCTGTCCAGCCCAGTAAAGCTCCTCCACCCCAAACTCGCTCATCCATGTCTTTTATGGATTATGCTTTGTACACTGGTGCACAGTCATGTTGGAACAGAAAGGGGCCTTCCTCAAACTTCCCACAAAGTTGAGATTGTCCAACATTTCTTGGTATGCTGACACCTTAAGTGTTGCCTTCACTGGAATTTATGGGCCAAGCCCAACCCCTAAAAAACAACACCACACCATAATCCCCCCTCCACCAAGTGATTTGGACCAGTGCACAAAGCAAGATCCATAAAGACATGGATGAGCGTGTTTGGGGTGGAGGAACGTGACTGGAATGCAGAGTCCTGACCTCAACCCAATAGAACACCTTTGGGGTGAAATAGAGTGAAGGCTGCGAGATGGGCCTTTCTCGTCCAACATCAGTGCCTGACCTCACAAATGTACTATTGGAAGAATGGTCAAATATTCCCATAGACACACTCCTAAACCTTGTAGACAGCCAGAATAGTTGAAGCTGTTATAACTGCAAAGAGTGTTCCAACGAAATATTGAACCCTATGGACGAAGACTGATATTCCATTAAAGTTCGTGTGTAAAGGCAGGTGTCCCAATACTTTTGACAATATAGTGTATGTGTAAGGGGGCACTCTGCCACACTCTGATGCAAGGGGGCGATACTCTGCTATAAAGTGTGACTCTGATCTAAGGTGGGACTTTAGAGGCATGGATGTAAAGGAGAACCCTGTTGTTTATGTGGCAGTTATCCTTACTGCTGTACTCTGTTTTGTTTATTGCTTGCTCTTAATCCCTGTACTCTATACAATATGCATAGATATACTGTACATAGACCTGACCAAGGTGTTCATTGTCTCAACTGTTGCTGGTTTTAATTAAGTTCTTCTTTCATGTAAGCTCAGTCCATACATCAGAATGTTTCTTTGTGCTCAACCAGTGGGTTGAACAAAAACGGCTTGATTTTTTTTCCCCCCATTACCATGTAGCACTAACCCCTGAAGGAGCTGCTGGTTTTATTTGGACCTGCACTTTGCTAATGAACCCCCCTTGACTTGACTCAGTCCCCTTGACACAGCTGTGGTGCAATATGAATGTGTAATGAAATGGTGAGAGGTAACGCCACAATACAATATAATATACCTGTATTATTACCAGGACACCCGATGGCTCCACCTGCTGAGAGAAAACAATACTCCACACAATTGAAGTACTTAACCATAAATATACTTTACTGTAATTATGATAAACAGGTGGTTAGAATAATTGTACTGTCATCCTAACGTAAAATGACAGAACAATGAATGCAAAACAACAATTTTACAAGGTGAAACCACAAGGGAGCTCCCCCTAATTTAATAGCTAGTTGCAAGATCTTGTTAATAGTAAACATTCTTTAATCTTCTTTTCTTCTGCTAGCTATGATGGTCCTTTATAATTTGTAATCCAAAGGATAAGGAAGTTAGGCTGATCTTAAAAGTACATTGCACCCCATACTCATTCACATAGGGCGGGGGGACGCTATCCGGGGGCCCCCTTATTAAAGGGGGCTCCCAGATTCCGATAAGCCCCCCGCCCGCAGACCCCGACAACCAACGGCCAGGGTTGTCGGGAAGAGGCCCTTGTCCTCATCAACATGGGGACAAGGTGCTTTGGGGTGGGGGGCCGCGCCGCCCCCCCCATCCCCAGGGCACCCCCCATGTTGAGCCTGGTATGGCTCAGGAGGGGGGGGTGCTCGCTCGTCCCCACCCCCTTTCCTGACCGGCCGGGCTGCGTGCTCGGATAGGGGTCTGGTATGGATTTTGAGGGGGACCCCACACCGTTTTTTTTTCGGCGTAGGGAATTCCCCTTAAAATTCCTACCGGACCTAAGGGCCTGGTATACCCCCGAGACATTATCGCCGCTCTCTCGCTCTCGCTACTATAGGAAAATGACAGGGTCGCGCTGGAAACACAATATCGGCGGCACCTACTGTATATATATATATATATATATATATATATATATATATATATATATATATATATATATATATATTTTAGCATAGACCCTAGCGAATAAATTGGTGATCGTTGAAATCGTTTTTTTTTATCTCAGGATATTTGCGCAGTGCTCTTTCAAACACATTTTTGGGGGGAAAAATACACTTTTATGAAAACCCCCCCCCCATAAAGTTAGCCCAATTTTTTTCTATAATATAAAAGATGATGTTATGCCAAGTAAAAAAAAGATACCTAACATGTCATGCTTGTGAACATTACTGGAATGACGACAAACTAAGGAACCTAATAAATCTCCATAGACAGCGCTTTTAAAAATAATGTAACGGTTACCAGGTTAGAGTTACAGAGGAGATCTAGTGCTAGTATTATTGCTCTTACTCTGACGATTGTGGCAATACCTCATGTGTGATTTGAACACCATTTATATATGAGGTGTGACTTAAGTAAGTGTTTTCTTTGCTGCGCAAGCATGCGAAGATGGGAGGGGGGTACTTTAAAAAAAAAAAAAATACGATTTTTTTTTTCTTTTTTGCATTGTCCCTTTAAAAAAAAAATAATAATCTGATCACTTTTATTGCTGTCACAAGGAATGTGACAGTAATAGGCATGTAAATGGTACTCTTTATGGAGGTATCAGGGGTCTAAAAGACCCTCCTTTTGCACTTGCAAGTATTCAGATCGCCAAAATCAGCGATTCTGAATACTGTTATTTTTTTTTATAAATCGGTGCTGTTGGGATTTTACATCGGAGACCTGATCCAAACCAAATCTGGCTTTGTTCAGGTCTCAGCTTGGGGGGCGGACATGCCGACTGGTGGCTCAGGTCTACCAGTGGGACAGGAAGAGCTGCTGGATGGGGGGGGGGGGGGGGTTGGACGTCCCCTCTCGAATGGCTTTTAGCCGCCTTGGTTGTTATCACTAAAAAGCCAACCTTTCTAAAAAATAAAAAAAGTAACACCTTCAAGCCACGAACGCAAATTTGCATACAGTAAGAGTGACGTCGTGCCCAAATATTGTCCTTTTCCTTTATTTTTTAATTTTTTCCCCACAAATAAAACTTTCCTGGTGCCACCATGGCAGCATACCTGTAATAGCTCCGCCCCGGAGTCCTCCCCTCAGGATAGTTAATAGCTTCTAAAAATGACAACCCTACCCCCCCCCCCCCCCCCCCAGCATTCTCCTTTTTTTCCTCATACCTAACGGATAGTGTTTGGACGTATCTTACCTCTGCCCTGGGCAGTTTTGCTTCTGGGTTCTGGCCTCTCCCAGATGCAGTCCCCGGTCTTGGGTTGCTAACTAGCGCTTATAAGAGGGGAGCCCCTTCTGGGGGTCTTTTGGGGCAGCAGCCACTTCCTACATTGGAATTCGGTTCTGCTTACATATATATATATATATATATATATCATAGTTGCCAACATTGTAAAAAAAAAAAACGGGATGCTTTTTTGGCAGTAGGCGGAGCCGTGGTATAATTAGGGGGTGGGGCATGCAAACGGGGGCGTGGTTTATGTAAATAGTGGACGTGTCTTACATAGGGCGAGGCTCAAATGGGTGTGGTTAGAGTCTGAGATGAATGCTGGATGGAGAGGGAAAGGAGGGGGATGGAGAGGGAACGGAGGGGGGGGGGAGAGGGAAAGGAGGGACAGCAGCCCCCCGATCCTACACCACAATAGCAATATGTGTTTTCCAGAGTTTGACAATCAGCAGATAAAGATACTCCAAATATCTGGTGTTGGCGCTTCAATCATCCCGGCGCCATGATTGTTATGGTGTCAGGATGATTAAAGCGCATTATTTCTATTATTACATTGTAACATGAAATGAAATCATTCAACTCACCATAATGCAGAATCAGTGGGAGCCATGAGCGCGTCACTAGCTATGTTGCCTGCCACCAGATGCCATCAGGTGTCCCAAGCGGAGTCTGTCCTTACATCAGGTGCCCCATCAGAGGTACCTTCCTCACATCTGTGTCCATCAGCGGAACCCCTCCTTACATCTGGTGGCCCTCTGACATCCACAGACCGCCCCCCCCACATCCTGCACAGACCTGCCCCCACATACTCCACAGACCGGCCCCCACATCTCCAGACAGGCCCCCGACATACCATTGGCCCCCAACATCCACAGACTGGCCCCCGACATACCACTGGCCCCCCACATCCACAGACTGGCCCCCGACATACCACTGGCCCCGACATCCACAGACTGGCCCCCAAAATCCACAGACTAGCCCCCACATCCACAGACTGGCCCCCAACATTCACAGACTGGCCCCCAACATTCACAGACTGGCCCCCACATTCACAGACTGGCCCCCGACATCCACAGACTGGCCCCCGACATCCACAGACTGGCCCCTGACATCCACATACCATGACTGGCCCCCGACATCCGACTGGACCCCGCCCCGACATCCACAGTGACAGACTGGCCCCCGACATGCCGCCGTTGCGGTGCGGAGATATTTAACTGTGGCGCCGCCCACTGCACTTTACACTGACACACACACACACTGGCAGCGGGGGTGGGCGGCGCCACAGGTGTAGACCAACTTCTGGTCTTCTTAAAAATGGCGGCAGGCGGAGACATCGTCCTCCCATAGACCTCTAGCGTCCGGCGGCAAAAAAAACGGACAAACCGAATTTCCCTGGACATTTCCCGGGACAAAATTAATTCGGGACAAATGTCCTAATCCCGGGAAATTCGGGACAGTTGGCAACTATGATATATATATATAATCAGGGGGGGTGTATGGCCAGGGGGTTTCATGGGATTCTATTGTGCTTTCTTTAGTATTCTGTCCAGTCGCTTTCTGCCCTTGCCTGCCCTGCGATTATGAGTCAGCCGCTGCTAGACCAAGACCCTTCCTTTCTTAGGTAAGGGTTCGTACCTCATGTTTTTTATTTTTTTTTCGTTTTTTTTTGTGTTTATCCCAGACTAAAAGAGTGCCTTGCACTATTACTTTCGTTTCAGCCCTATACACAAGAGAACGTCTAATCAGACATCTGGTCATCACAACGGACGCACACGCCCAAGTTCGGCGCACAGCCGCTCAACTAGCTCTCATCATTCTAAGGAAAGAGCAAGATCCAAAAGGCATCGGTCAGCTAGCCCTCCCTGGCAGGTAAAGAGGGAATGTAGGGCGTGATGTGCACCCCCGATGACAGATAAACTGATCTGTAAAGACTGTTTTCAAGCCTGCACGGATCGCGAAAAGGCAGAGGTGGAACAAGTTACAGAGTTGATCAAAAGAGTGGTTAACCACTTGACCACTGGGCACTTAAACACCCTTAATAACCAGACCAATTTTCAGCTTTCGGTGCTCTCACATTTTGAATGACAATTACTCAGTCATGCAACACTGGACCTATATGACATTTTTGTCCTTTTTTTTCACACAAATAGAGCTTTCTTTTGGTGGTATTTAATCACCGCTCTGTTTTTTATTTTTTGTGCTATAAAAGAAAAAATACAGAAAATTCTGTAAAAAAAAAATAATTTTTATTTGTTTCTGTTATAAAATTTAGCAGATTAGTAATTTTTTCTTCATAAATTTTGGCCAAAATTTATACTACTGCATATCTTTGGTAAAAATAAGTACAAATTGGTGGATATTATTTGGTCTTTGTGAAAGTTATAGAGTCCACAAGCTATGGTGCCAATATCTGAAAATTGATCACACCTGAAGTACTGACGGCCTATTTGAATTCTTGAGACCCTAACATGCCAGAAAAGTACAAATACCCCCCAAATGACCCCTTTTTGGAAAGAAGACATTCCAAGGTATTTAGTAAGAGGCATGATAAGTTTTTTTAGGTTGTCATTTTTTTTCCCACAATTCTTTGCAAAATCAAGATTTTTCTAACTTTTTTTTTCTCACAAAATTGTCATATTATCAGTTTATTTCTCACACACAGCATATGCATACCACAAATTACACCCCAAAACACATTCTGTTATTACTCCCGAGTACGGCGATACCACATGTGTGAGATTTTTACACAGTGTGGCCACATACAGAGGCCCAACATGCAGGGAGCGCCATCAGGCGTTCTGGAGCACCCAGGACAATTCTGACATTTCTCTCCTACATGTAAAAATCATCATTTATTTGCTAGAAAATTACATAGAATCCCAAAACATTATATATATGTTTTTTTAGCAAACACCCTGGAGAATACAATGGTGGTCGTTGCAACTTTTTATCTCGCACGGTATTTGCGCAACAATTTTTCAAATGCTTTTTTTTGGAAAAAAAAGCAGTTTCGTGCTTAAAAAAAAAAAAACACAGTAAAGTTAGCCCAATTTTTGCATAATGTGAACGATGAAGTTACGCTGAGTAAATAGATACCTAACATGTCACTCTTCAAAATTGCACACGCTCGTGGAATGGCGCCAAACGTCTCTACTTAAAAATCCCCATAGGCGATGATTTAATTGTTTTTTTTACCGGGTTTATGTTTGAGTTACAGAGGAGGTCTAGAGCTAGAATTATTGCTCTCGCTGTAATGTTCGCAGCGATACCTCACATGTGTGGTTTGAACACCGTTTTCATATGTGGGCGGGACTTACGTATGCGTTCGCTTCTGCAATGCGAGCACATGGGGACAGGGGCGCTTTAAAAAAAAAAAAAAAATGTATTGTTCATTTTACTTTATTTATTTTAGTTTGACTTTTTTTCCCCCCAAAAATTTTTTTTATCACTTTTTTTCCTATTACAAGGAATGTAAACATCCCTTGTTAATAGGAATATGGCATGACAGGTCCTCTTTACAGTGAGATATGGGGTCAATAAGACCCCACATCTCACCTCTAAGCTGGGAAGCCTGAAAAAAAAAAAAAGATTCTGGCTTTGATCGTACAGAGAGGAGAAGGGAGGAACCGGCGTCATAACATGACGCCGGTTTGTTTACAAGTGATCACTCCGTCATTTGACAGAGCGTTCACGTGGTAAACGGCCGCGATGAGCAGCCGTTTACCGTGATCCGTGATGCGCCGGGTCCTGTGGACCCCGCGGTCAAGAATGCTCTCGAGTGCGTGCCCCAGGGGGCGCGCAAGAGCGGAATTCTGAGAGGACGTCATATGACGGCCTCCCAGAGTTAAACAACCGCCCTGTAGCCATCATTTGGCTATGGGCCGGTTGTTAAGTGGTTAAAGACTCATTAGCAGAGCTAATTCATACAACTCCCTCCCTGCAAGACACACTTAGGGGTCAAACATCAGAAATGACTAACCAGGGTCAATCATCCGTGGACCCAGCAGGCACTTCTTCAACCCCGCCTCCCTTATCTGCTGGGGACAGTGCAGAGTCGGAGGATTCCTTAGATGAATCAGAACCCTCGGGGTTTAATTTTTCATTAGTACAACCTTTTGTCTTGGCGGTTAAACAAGCTATCTGCTGGGAAGAGGTGGAAGAGCCTCCTAAAAAGACAAAAACCTTTTTTCCATTTCTGAAAATGAAATAAAATTTTTTCCCTTTCTAGAAGAATTAAAGGATTTAATAGAAGGGGAGTGGAAGAGGACGGATAAACGCTTCTCCCTAAATAGACTCCAGAAGATGTACCCGCTGGCCAAGTCAGATACAGCCTTCCTGGATACACCTCCAGTAGTTGATGCAGCAGTGGTGCGTTTAACCAAGAACATCACCCTACCTATGGAGGATTCGGTCTCTTTTTAAAGATCCTCTGGAAAGGCGTATAGATGGATTTGAAAAAAGCCTATCAGTTGGCTGGAGGAGCATGTAGACTGGCTGTGGCTTTAGCCTTGGTGTCTAATGCCATTAAAGTTTGGACAGAAAACATTGAAGTAGTCATCAGAGAAGATGTACCAAAGGACGACATTATAAAAGCCATTGGCAGCCGATGCAGCATCAAAACAAAACTGGTGCAAAATCCCTTTTGATGGGAAGGCACTCTTTGGAGAAAGACTGGAAAAGGCAATCTCGAGAGTGACAGGAGGGAAGTTGGGGCTACTTCCCCAGGATAGAAGGGTGAGGCATTCACGCGTGGTATCAACAAAATTCCAAGCTTCCAGGAATAGGAATTTCTCCAACTTTAGACAAGGCAGAGACCCCAAAAAGAATTGGAGGAGTACTCAGGCCACGTTTCTAAAGGCAAATAGAGAAGCCTCTGCAATACTCAGGAGGGGACAAAGTCCTTTTGACAAAAGGCCACTGCAGCCAGGTTGAAGTGGTTTGCGGAGGTATCAGGCAGTCGTTGCGAAGATCCGTGGGTGGTCTCTACAGTCCGTTTTACCCATTTTTGGACCTTCCAAGATGTGCCCCCACAAGACTCGTTAGTTCTAACAAAAAGTCCAACTTCACAGCAGAAAGCGGAAGCTCTGCACAAATATCTTCACCTTCTTGTAGTACAACAGGCAATTTTACTGGTCCCTCCCTCCGAGAGATTCATGGCATTCTATTCTCCTCTCTTCCTCATCCCCAAGAAGAGTGGAGACCAGTGGTGGATCTGAAGAGGTTAAATTGTTTCATACGTTTCACAGCTCGACTCGTTCAAGATGTAATCCTTGCAGACGATAATCCAGATGGTCCAACCAGGAGACTGGATGGTATCGGTAGACTTGCAAGATGCTTATTTCCATGTTCCTGTGTTACCAGCGTTCCAAAGATTTTTGAGAGTGGCAATAGGCTCAACACATCTCCAGTTTCAATGCCTGCCTTTTGGCCTGTGCACATCACCAAGGATATTCTCAAAAGTTCTATAATTTCAGCCCTGGCACCTTCGAGTCTTTCACTTTTTGGATGACATTCTACTGCTAGAGTCCAATCAAGCCCAGCTACGGAACCACAAGGAGATTCTTCTGAGGACTCTGAGAGAGTTTGGATGGTTAGTAAATACAGAGAATAGCCTCCTAACCCCAACTCAGGTGATGATTTACCTGGGTGCTCTATTCAACACCAAGGCTGGTACAGTGCGCCTCCCTCCCCAGAAGGTGAAGGCAATTGTTCAGAACCCGGTCCACGTCAGATCTCTCTCCCACCTGTCAGCCTCGAATTGCTTGAGTTTAATCGGGACCATGGCGGCTTGCCTTCCAATGTTACCTTGGGCTCATTGGCATCTGAGGACTTTTCAATGGGGCTTTTTGACGCAGTGGAGGAAGAAGCCCTATGTCAGAGAATATCAATTTCAGCTTCTATGAAGAGAAGTCTCCTCTGGGGGTCGAAGGAAGACCTCATTTCAAAGCCTTGACTCCTGCAATGCCCTTCCTGGACCATTCTTACCACCGATGCAAGTTCGAAAGGGTAGGGAGCACACTGAGATCACCTGGCAGTGCAAGAGAAATGGGACGTCCCTGTGGCGGGGGTAGTCTCCAACGTCTTAGAGCTGCGAGCAGTGTATTTAGCTCTGCTGAGTCTAAAAGAACATCTACGGCAGAAACAAGTGCTAGTGCGGCTAGACAACAGAGCAGCAGTTTCATATATTTAACGGCAGGGGTGAACACACAGCATCACATTATTAAAGGAAGTAGAGCCCATTATGTTATGGGCAGAAAGAAATTTGTTGGATTTAAAGGCAGTTTACCTTCTGGGCCGTTTGAATCAGCAGGCGGATCGCCTATCACGTTGTTTTCCAGACAGCAACGAGTGGGCAGTGCATCCATCAGAGTTCAGTTGGATCATGAGTCTGCAGAAGCCACCAGAAATAGATCTCTTTGCTTCTCCAATGAATGCGAAGCTGCCGAGATTTCCATCCCGTTTGCCTCATCCCCATGCAGAAGCAGTAGATGCCCTCTCGAGTCCGTGGCGATGCGAGACCGCATATGCGTTTTCCCCCAGACCCTTGATCGCAAAGTTTTTAATCAGATTATCGATGGAGCCAGTCAGAGTGATAGCTATTCTGCCGTACTGGCCGAAGAGGCCGTGGTTCCCTTGGGCAGTGAACCTCAGCGTATGCCCCGCCGTTCAAGATCCCAGTGTTCCCGCAGCTTCTCTCACAGGGGAAATTGGTGCACCCAGCTCCTCACAAACTGAATCTACATCCAGTGGCGGCTGGTGAAGTTTTAAGATGGGGGGGCGCTAGACCACGCCCACCCTTTTGACCCATCCCACTTCTCATAAGCCCCACCCATTATAGAATCCACCAACTCCGTCCCCTGTAGTACATCATATACAAGGCTCTACATTATACACAGGGCTCTATACTTCATATACCAGGCTCTACATTATAGACAGGGCTCTGTACATCATATACCAGGCTCTACATTATACACAGGGCTCTGTACATCATATACCAGGCTCTACATTATACACCAGGTTCTAATGGCACATCAATATGTCTGACAGCCCAGCCACACTCCTCGTTCACCAGAGAAAAAAAAACAGGAAACACAAAAAAGGTGCTCGGGAAACAGCAATAGGCAGAGGTCACCGCAGACAATGAAGTACAAGAAAGCCTTATAAAATAAAACAAATACAGTCATCACATTTAGTGACTGCAATAATGCAATATCTTACATGTTTGCCTTTGGGGGTGGGATCAGAGGGATGGTGATGATCAGAGACAGAAGGATGGAGGTGGGGTGGGGAGTTGGATCAGTGGTGGGTGGGATGGGATCAGGGACAGAGGGATGGATCAGGGACAGAGAGATGGTGGGTGGGATAGATCAGGGACAGAGATATGGTTGGTGGGATGGATCAGGGACAGAAGGACGGTGGGTGGGATGGACCAGGGACAGAGAGATGGTAGGTGGGATGGATCAGGGACAGAAGGACGGTGGGATGGATCAGGGACAGAGAGATGGTGGGTGGGATGGACCAGGGACAGAGAGATGATAGGTGGGATGGATAAGGGACAGAAGGATGGTGGGATGGATCAGGGACAGAGAAATGGTGGGTGGGATGGATCAGGGACAGAGAGATGGTGGGTGGGATGGACCAGGGACAGAGAGATGGTAGGTGGGATGGATCAGGGACAGAAGGACGGTGGGATGGATCAGGGACAGAGAGATGGTGGGTGGGATGGACCAGGGACAGAGAGATGATAGGTGGGATGGATCAGGGACAGAAGGACGGTGGGATGGATCAGGGACAGAGAGATGGTGGGTGGGATGGATCAGGGAGAGAAGGACGGTGGGATGGATCAGGGACAGAGAGATGGTGGGTGGGATGGATCAGGGAGAGAAGGACGGTGGGATGGATCAGGGACAGATTTTTTATAAGTAAAATGTGACAAAATAATTCGTTTTTTAAAACGTACGTTTTTACATATAAATTTAGAGTTTTGGCATTGCTCATTTAAACAAGAACATTGTTCAATGCTAATGCCAGTAAATATTAGAAATTACAAGATTCTAAAATAAGAGTTTTACATGCAGCTTTGTATCTGCCAGAACAAACAGGAAACATTAGCTTGGATGACAAATAAAAAGTTAAGTTATTCCATTGCAGAGTAAATGTCCATTTAACCCTTCTAGAGTATAACTAGAATGAGATTTTTTCTAAAACTGCCCTCCTTATGCATATAGAGCAGGAAGGGGAGTACTACCAGACGTCACCGGATTCTGTGTATGTTATCAAATCTGGCTGAACACTCCTGACTAGAGAGTAATTGGTAAAGTTTTAGAATGCCCACAGGAAAATCATCAATTCATAGTCTGACAGTAGGCTGCCAAACCGAGACACAGCAACATCAGTGGAGATAAACAGAAGCACTGACGATCAGCACTTGACAAAACACACAGCCCGTGTGAAGCCTCCCCCTCCATCCATCCTGTAGCTCTGCCCCCCTCCTGTGGATTTCCAGCAATGCATCTACGCTACGGTCTACCTTGTTTCATAGTGCACTCACTGCACTGGCACTGCAGTTCTCTCCTCTGCTCCTCCGCTCGGCGCACTGATCTGACGAAGACCGGAAGTGACTAACTAGTCTGTCACTCAAGCCCATAGCAGGTGCCGGGCGGATGCAGATCGGCATTTTTAGTTGCGCCACAAGGCGGGTTAAAACCCCGCAAATGAAGCGCCGCGTCTGCAATCTTGTGATTGCGTTGACGTGGCGCTTCGCATAGTGCACTGTGCCCAGCGCTGCACTGTGTCCGGCGCTCGTACACAGTGCACTTAAGGACTTTTTTTCATTTTTTTTTTTTAAAGGGCCATTTCAAAAAAAAAAAAATTTTTTTTTCAATTTTTTTTTTTTTTGTGACTGCCTGGAGGGGGGGCGGCGTCCGGGCGCCCCCTATGGACGGGCCGCCACTGTCTACATCTTTGGATCCTGAGCAGCAGAATTTCCAGTCATTAGGATTCTCAGTGGGGGTGATTTCTACTCTCCTAAAGGCTAGGAAACCTTCCACGAACTTTATCTATTCTAAAATATGGAATACATTTAAAAAATTTGCAGAAAGTAAGCAGTGGGACCCCACCACTCCGTCCACCTCAGTAGTTTTGGAGTTTCTGCAGAATGGTTTAGATCTGCGGCTCAGTTTAACCAGTAGAGACCCGCGCTATAGCCAAATGATGGCTACAGCGCGGACCTCCTTTGCCGGTCCCGTGCACGAGCGGCCTGCGCGCCCCCTGTCTACGAGACTCACCTGATCACGGATCCGAGCAAGGGGTCGATCCCGACCCCTTACCACGTGATCAGCTATCAGCCAATGACAGCAGTCCCGATCATGGCCAGTTTGCCAGTACCCACCTGCCCCCTTCCAGTGCCACCTCTGTAATAAAAAAGGGGCCCCCATCAGTGCCACCCAGCTGTGCCCATAGTGCCACCCAGCAGTGCCCACAGTGCCACCCAGCAGTGCCCACAGTGCCACACATCAGTGCCCACAGTGCCACACATCAGTGCCCACAATGCCACCCATGAGTGCCCACAATCTGCCTCAACAACGGTGCTGCACCCCAGTGCCACATATCCGTGCCCATCAGTGTCATCTACCAGTGCCCATCAGTGCCGCCCATCAGTGCCCAGCAGTGCCACCTATCAGAGCCACCTATCAGTGCCACCTATCAGTGCCCATCAGTCCCATCTATCAGTGGTACCTATTAGTGCCACCCATCCGTGCCATCTTATCTGTGCCCATCTTTGCCCATCAGTGCCGCCTTATCTGTGCCCATCAGTACTGCCTTATCTGTGCCTACCGGTGCCACTTTATCTGTGCCTATTAGTGCCGCCTTAACTATGCCTATCAGTGCCCACCAGTGCAGCCTATCAGTGCCCACCAGTGCAGCCTATCAGTGCCCACCAGTGCTGCCTCATCAGTGCACTTCAATGAAGGAGAAAAATGACCTGTTTGCAAAATTTTATAACAAACTATTAAACATGATTTATTTTTTATTTTGCACCTTTTTTGTTTGTTTAGCAAAAAATAAAACTCCCAGCTGTAATTAAATACCACCAAAAGAAAGCTCTATTTGTGGTAAAAAAATGATAAAAATTTCATTTGGGTACGGTGTTGTATGACCGCGCAATTGTCATTCAAAGTGCATCAGCGCTGAAAGCTGAAAATTGGTCTGGGCAGGAGGGGGGTTTAAGTGCCCAGTAAGCAAGTGGTTAAAGTGGTGCTCAGGCCAAAATTACACTTTTTAAATAAAAATACCCCTATAATACACAAGCTTAATGTATTCAGTAAAGTTGGTCTGTAAACTAAGGTCCGTTTTCTTAGGTTATTACAGCATTTTGAAAGTTTATAAACTAGCAGCAGACTGTGGCCATCTTAAGTGTGGGCATCTGAAGCCAGACTGTATTTCTTCCTGGATTTCAGCCTTGCAGATCTCGCACATGCTCAATGCTGCACAAGCAGTGTAATAAGTTTCAGGTCAGGTTTCCATGGCAACGGCAGTGTTAGAGGAAGTTGCCACCCATATCTATGCAAACCCCTCCTCCCTCCAGGAACCAGTAAATATACTGCATGTACAAGGAATATTATTCAAGAAACACACACACACACACTATATATATATATATATATATACATATATATATATATATATATATATATATATATATATATATATATATATATATATATATTGTGTTCTGTACATATATACACACACATATCTACACTCAGCTGATACTTTTTTCTGTACAGCTTTTCATTTAAAAAGAAAAAAAAAAATTATTAAAAAAATAATAATCACAGCAACACAATTCATTTATGCATCTAGACGTATTGAAGACAACTTTATGAAGTTCAAACTGTGCATATTCATTTTGAAAAATTGTGCTTGTGTTTTGGTGTTAGGCCCCTTTCACACGGGATGGATCAATAATGATCCGCCCCGTTATGATCCACTTGCTCAGCGGGGATCGCTCTGTTATCCCCGCTGAGCCGGAGGATAACAGGGCGGTCCCAGCACACTGTGCAGGGACCGCCCTGTCAGCTCTCCGCTCTCCTCTATGCGGGATCGTCTGTCCGTGTTCATCCAATCCGCTCTGCAGACGGATAGAAAAATAGGATTTTCCTCCGTCTGCAGAATCGGACAATTGCGGAGGCGGACGATATCGGGTTTTTGCAGATGTTCATCCGCCAACACCCGCTATCCCATAGGAATGCATGTATGTCCGTACTTCATCCGCAAACGGATGGATGAAATACGCACATAATGTCCGCATGTGTGAATGGGGCCTTAGATGGGATGGTGGGAGTATTTAAAAAAACTGCTTATTTACAACTATTTGCACAAACAACTTTCTCTATGTTACATAGATAATCGGGTTAAAAATAAGAAAATATTGCCCCAGCACATTGCATCACAACGCCCCCAGCACATCGAATCGCATCTCCCCCAACACTTCTCATCGCATCACCAAAAGCACATTGCATCACCCCCGACACATCAAATCACATCAGAACATCGAATCGCGTCGCCCCAACAGATCGCATCAAATCGCATCAACCAAGCACATCGCATTGAATCGCCCCAGCAGATTGAATCGCATCTCTCACAGAACATCAAATCGCAACACCCAAGCACATCGCATCGCATCTCCCCCAGAACATCGAATCGCATCACCCCAGCACATTGCATCACCCCAACACTTCGAATTGCATCAGCACATCGAATCGCATCGCCCCAGCACATCTCATCGCCCCTGCAAATCGAATCGCATCACCCCCATCACATTGCATCTCCCCCAGCACATTGCAATCACCCCCAGCGCATCGAAATGCCCAAAGCCCATTGCATCACCTACAACACATCGAATCGCATCAGCATATCGAATCGCTTCGCCCCACCATATCGCATCAAAATGCATTGCCCAAGCACATCGCATCGCCTCAGCACATCGAATCGCATCTCCCCAGAACATCGAATCACATCTCCCCCAGCACATCGAATCACCCCCAGCACATCGCATCGCCCAAAGCCCTTTGCATCACCCCAACAGATCAAATCGCATCAGAACATCGAATCGCGCCGCCCCCAACACATCGCATCAAATCACATCACCCAAGCACATCGCATTGAATCGCCCCAGCACATCGAATCGCATCTCCCCCAGAACATCGAATCTCATCACCCCAGCACATTGCATCCCCCCAACACTTCGAATTGCATCATCACATTGAATCGCATCACCTCAGCACATCGCATCGCCCCAGCAAATCGAATCGCATCTCCCCCAGCACATTGCATCTCCCAGCACATCGAATCACCCCAGCACATCGAATCGCCCACAGCACATTGCATCACCCCAAAACATCAGCACATCGAATCGCTTTGCCCCACCACATAGCATCAAAACGCATTGCCCAAGCACATCGCATCGCCCCAGCACATCAAATCGCATAACCCCTAGCACATTGCATCACCCCAGCACATCGAATCGCATCACCCATCACATCGAATCGCATCACCCAAGCACATCGCAATGAATCGCCCCAGCACATCGAATCGCATCTCTCCCAGAACATCGAATTGCATCACCCCAGCACATTGCATCACCCCCAACACTTCGAATTGCATCAGCACATTGAATAGCATAGCCCCAGCACATCTCATCGCCCCCAGCACATCACATCTCCCCAGCAAATCGAATCGCATCTCCCCCAGCACATTGCATCTCCCCCAGCACATCGAATCGCCCCAGCGTATCAAGTCGCCCAAAGCACATTGCATCACCCCCAACACATCGAATCACATCAGCACATCGAATCGCTTTGCCCCACCACACCGCATCAAAACGCATCACCCAAGCACATCGCATCGCCCCAGCACATCGAATCGCATCTCCCCAGAACATCGAATCGCATAACCCCCAGCACATTGCATCACCCCAGCACATCGAATCGCCCCAGCACATCACATTGGCCCCAGCACATCGAATCGCATCTCCCCAGCACATCGCATCGCCCAAAGAACATTGCATCACCCCCAAAACATCGAATCGCATCAGCACATCGAATCCCATCGCCCAATCGCATCGCATCTCCCTAGAACATCGACTCTCCCCAAAGCACATCGCATCACCCACAGCACATCACATCGAATCACATTGCCCCAGCACATCGCAGGGCCCCCAGCATATCACATCACATTGCCCCCAGCACATAGAATCGCATCTCCCCCAGCACATAGAATTGCATCTCCCCCAGCACATCGAATCGCAACTCCCCCAGCACATTAAATCACCCCCAGCACAACGCATTGCCCAAAGCACATTGCATCGCCCAAAGCACATTGCATCACCCCCAACACATCGAATCGTATCAGCACATTGAATCGCTTCACCCCAACACCTCGAATCCCTTCGCCCAATCGCATCACATCTCCCCAGAACATAGAATCGCCCCCAGCAAATCACATCGAATCGCATCACCCCAGCACATCGCATCGCCCCCCAGCACATGGCATCACATCGAATCACATCTCTCCCAGCATATCAAATCGCATCTCCCCCAGCACATCGAATCACATCTCCCCAGCACATCGAATCACCCCCAGCGCATCGCATCTCCCAAAGTACATTGCATCACCCGCAACACATCGAATCACATCGCCCCAGCACATCGCATCACTTTGCTCCCAGGACATAGAATCGCATCTCCCCATCGCATCTCCCAAAGCACATCACATCTCCCAAAGCACATTGCATCACCCCAGCATATCGAATCGCATCAGCACATCGAATGGCATCGGCACATCGAATCGCTTCGCCCCAACACATCGAATCCCACCGCCGCATCGCATCTCACCACAACATCGAATCGCCCCAAAGCACATTGCATCACTCGCAACACATCGAATCGCATTGCCCCCAGCACATCACATCGCATTGCCCCAGCTCATCGCATCTCCCCCAGCACATCAAAACACATCACACCCAGCACATTGCATCACCCCCAGAGCTCTCTCTTTAGTAGAATTTAGGGAAAGGGCGATTGAGGCAGCTCTCGCATTTCCTTAAATACAATTTTTTTCTTTGAAGCAGTACCCACCCTGGTCTTAGCTATTTATTGTATCACAGTTATGCTGCCATGGTGGCACCTGGAAAACGGAAAATTGTTTCATACTTACCGTAATTTTTTTTTTTCTGCTTGTTTGCCGAGGTGACCATCTTGGCGTTTGTCAAGAAGGTTGAGAGTGGCCAGCAATATTCCCTATGGCCACATCACCCTGAATGCGCTTTATATCGTCTGATCTCGGATGCTAAGCAGGGTTGGGCCTGGTTAGTACCTGGATGGGAGACAGCCTGGGAATACCAGGTGCCGTAGTCTTTTTTTTAATATGTTGTTGGCGTCGATGACCTGTTTTATTTTTCTGCTTGTTTGCCAAGGTGACCATCTTGGCATTTGTCAAGAGGATTGAGATCACCTCGGCAAACAAGCAGGAAAAATAAAATCTGGTCGTCTACACAAACAACATATTACAAAAAAGCCTATGGCACCTGTTATTCCCAGGCGGTCTCCCATCCAGGTACTAACCAAGCCCGACCCTGCTTTGCATCTGAGATCAGACAAGATCGTGCGCATTCAGGGTGATATGGCCTTTGGTGACCTTGCTGGCCACTCCCAACCCTCTTGACAAACGCTAAGATATTCACCTCGGCAAACAAGCAGAAAAATAAAACTTTGTCGACGCCAACAACATATTAAAAAAAAACGATGGCACCTGTTATTACCAGGCGGTTTCCCATCCAGGTACTAACCAAGCCCGACCCTGCTTAGCATCCGAGATCAGACAAGATAAGACAAGATCGGGAACATTCAGGATGATGTGGCTGTACGCGATCGTGCTGGCCACTCTCAACCCTCTTGACAAACGCCAAGATGGTCACCTCTGCAAGCAGCAGAAAAATAAAAGCCTATAGCACCTGATTTTCCCAGGCGGTCTCCAATCCAGATACTAACCAGGCCCGAGATGGTCACCTCGGCAAACAAGCAGAAAAATAAAACAGGTCGTCAACGCCAACAACATATTAAAAAAAAGCCTACGGCACCTGGTATTCCCAAGCGGTCTCCCATCCAGGTACTAACCAGGCCCAACCCTGCTTAGTATCCGAGATCAGACGAGATTGGGTGCATTCAGGGTGATGTGGCTGTAAGAGATCCTGCTGGCCACTCTCAACCCTCTTGACAAACGGCAAGATGGTCAGCTCGGCAAACAAGCAGAAAAATAAAACGGGTCGTCGACGCCAACAACATTAAAAAAAAGCCTACAGCACCTGGTATTCCCAGGCAGTCCCCCATACAGGTACTAACCAGGCCCAACCCTGCTTAGCATGCGAGATCAGGCACATTCAAGATGATGTGGCCATAGGCGATCTTGATTGCCACACTCAACCCTCTTGACAAAAGCCAAGATGGTCACCCCGGCAAACAAGCAGAAAATAAAACAGGTCGTCGACGCCAACAACATATTAAAAAGAAGCCTATGGCACCTGGTATATCCAAGGCAGTCTCCCATCAAGGTACTAACAAGGCCTGATCCTGCTTAGCATCCGAGAACAGACGAGATCGGGCACATGCAGGGTGATGTGACCATAGGTGATCTTGTTGGCCCCTCTCAACCCTCTTGATAAACACCAAGACGGTCACCTCGGCAAACGAGCAGAAAAATAAAACGGGTCATCGACGGCAACAACATATAAAAAAAAAAGCCTACGGCACCCGGTATTCACAGGTGGTCTCCCATGCAGGTATTAACCAGGCCCAACCCTGCTTATCATCCAAGAATAGACAAGACCAGGCGCATTCAGGGTGATGTGGCCGTAGGTGATCTTGCTGGCCACTCTCAACCCTCTTGACGAATGCAAAGATGGTCATCTCTGCAAACAAGCAGAAACACAAGACATGTCGTCGACGCCAGCAACATATTAAAAAAATATCTATGGAACCTAGTATTCCGAGGCGGTCTCCCATCCAGGTACTAACCAGGCCTGACCCTGCTTAGCATCCAAGATCCGATGGTATCGGGCTCATTCAGGGTGATGTGGCCATAGGGGATCTTGCTGGCCACTCTCAACCCTCTTGACAAACGCCAAGATGGTCACCTCGGCAAACAAGCAGAAAAATTAAACAGGTCGTCGATGCCAACAACATATTAAAAAAAAGCCTACGGCACCTGGTATTTCCAGGCAGTCTCCCATCCAGGTACTAACCAGTCCTTACCCTGCTTAGCATCTGAGATTAGACGAGATCGGGCGCATTCACAGTGATGTAGCAGTAGGCCATCTTGCTGGCAACTCTCAACCCTCTTGACAAACGCCAAGATGGTCACCTCGGCAAACAAGCAGAAAAATAAAACAGGTTGTCGACGTCAACAACATATTAAAAAAAAGCCTACGGCACCTGATATTCCCAGACGGGGGCACCCATTCAGGTACTAACAAGGCCCAACCCTGCTTAGCATCTGAGATCAGACGAGATTGGGCGCATTCAGGGTGATGTGGCATTAGGCAAATTTGCTGGTCACTCTAAACCCTCTTGACAAACGCCAAGATGGTCACCTCGGTAAACAAGCAGAAAAATAAAACAGGTCGTTGACGCCAACAACATATTAAACAAAAAGCCTACGGCACCTGGTATTCCCAAGCGGTCTCCCATCAAGGTACTAACCAGTAGGGATGGCCGAACTGTTCGCCCGGCGGTCGTGTCGCTGCGAATTTCGGCTGTTCACGGTCCGCCCGTTCGGCCGACTATTGCCGCTGTTCGCCCGGCGGACTTATGTATTTACTGTGTAAAGGAACTTTGACCTATGATGACACATCCATCATGGGGTACAGGACAGCCAATTGAGACATTACAGCACATGGACACTTGGACATTCCCCCTAACTTATAAATAGACCCGATCCAGCGGCCATTTTACATTCTTTCTTCTGTCACTATAGGGAGAGGTTGCTGTGTGGAGCAGGGAGAGACTGCAGTGACCCAAATCGCTAGCTATTAGGTCCACAAAAGTTATTTTAAGGACTGGTATTGTATAGGTGTAGTTCAGGATATAGGTTTGAGGCACTGCTATTCAAGTCATTGTTGCTGCAGATTGTCTTTTGTCAGGGCTGAGAGAGGGACAGGACGCTGTGTGCAGCAGGGACAGTCAGTTTAATCATTAGCTGTTACTATTAGGTCCACAAAAGTCCTTTTCAGGACTGGTATGGTAAAGTAGTACAGGATATAGTTTTGAGTGCTATTCAAGTTATTGTTGCAGGAGCCTGTGTTTTGTCAGTTTAAATAGGGACAGGCAGGAAGCTGTGTGTGGCAGTGAGGAACAGTCAGTTTAATCAGTAGCTGTAACAAAGGTTCTTTTCAGGACTGGTATGGTAATAGGCTTGTACACGTATAATATTCTTTCTTCCAAATATAGAAAGAATATTATACTTGACTGCTGCCCTTCTGCAACAGTAGTCCTTTATGAGTATAGGGACTGAGGTACAGTCTGCTAATCAAAACCTACTATTTGCACAAAGGTCCTTCTAAGGACTGGTAAGGTATAGCGTAATACAGTATATAGGGTTGAGTGAGGTACAGTCTGCTAATCCTTAAGGACTGGTATAGGTCCACAATATATAGGGTTGAGGTGCACTACTGCTGACTGCTGCCCAATTCTGCAGCAGTCCTTTATCAGTGTAGGGACTGAGGTACAGTCTGCTAATCACAACCTACTAGTTCCACAAAGGTCCTTATAAGGACTGGTAAGGTATAGTGTACTACAGTATATAGGGTTCAGTGAGGTACAGTCTGCTAATCGCAACCTAAAAAGCACACCGTAATATATGCCCGTACCCTCCTGTTTGAAGAGGTTGAGCGGTGTCATATTTTTGGGGCCCAGCGGCAAGTTGCTGGTATCAGTGCTGCTGTTAGTGCTCTCTATCTCGGTGCAGGTGTCAGTGCTGTATATCACGGTGCTGGTGCTGGTGATCATCTCCTGCACCCTCTTCTTTGCCTACCCTGACCTTCCCTCGCCTCCATTGTCTCAAGAGTCCTGAATTGTCAGAATTTCACATATAAAAAAAGAATGCTTGTAGTTGTCGATCCCAGATTCACCTCATACATGTGTTATGTCATTGGCCATGTGGTGGGACTATGTTTGGATAGCTAGTAATTATCTTGTGGCTGCAAATTTGACCTGTAGGTTTGCAAAGTTCGCCTCCCATTGAAGTCAATGGGGCCTGCCGCGAACGTTACGGTTGGCGAACTATCGGCCACGTTCGCGGTCCGCGTTCGCGAAACGTCCCATCGGAAGTTCGTCCATCACTACTAACCAGGCCCAACCCTGCTTAGCATCCGAGATCGGACGAGATCGGGCGCTTTTAGGGTGATGTGGCCGTAGGCAATCTTGCTGGCCACTCTCAACCCTCTTGACAAACGCCAAGATGGTCACCTCTGCAATCAAGCAAAAAAATAAAACAGGTCGTCGACGTCAACAACATATTAAAAAAATAGCCTATGGCACCTGGTATTCCCAGGCGGTTTGTAAGAGGGGGTACTGGGGGGTAGGTTTGGGTGGGCATAAAAATCATATAAATCATGGCTCCTGTATATCCTGGATCAGGGATGAGGCTAGTAAGGGGGGTATCACTTGATAAATTGACCACCCAATGCCTGCAATATTGTATGGTAGTGAACGGGCCCCTGCTTTCAGGGTAGTATGATGTTTAGTAAAGTATATAGAATTACTAGCTCCTCTATGATGATATGAGGTCTGCAATATGAAGAATAGTTTATATAAGGCATAGAGGTAAGTGCCAATATTAATGTCGCAGCAGGGCACAAGATCGGATCAGTCACTAAAATATACCAAGTGCTCCGTTCGATGTATACTTTACCGATAGGTGTCTCGGGTCCTTGTGGGCGCTCATTCGGCCGTGGTAATGTTCAGTTAGAGAGTAAAAGGCTACAACTATATGGGATCCAAGCAGGAATAGAGTCTAGTCGAGTGCGTGCGTTGAATGCTCTCTCGTCTGACAGGTTGGAGGCCCAGAACTGCTCCAGGTAGAAATCATGGTGGTAACCAGAGTCGGGGATATTGAAGCTAGTGTAAGTGTCTGTAGTCTTTCAAGGCAGGTGAGTAAGGGAATGGTCCATATGCACGGCAGAGGAAAGGAGAGCGGCACTAGGCAGGGTATGAAGCATGTAGGCTAATCCACCATCGCATGGGTGTCCCGGAGCTCTCGTGAGGCGACAGGTCTAGCAGTCCCTGCGTGCTCTGTGAGGTAGCGGGGCCGAAGTCAGGCTCGTCGGTGGGTGGCGGGGTCGGTGTCCCCCAAGTGGTCTGAAGGTGGATGGCGACCTATGTCTGCGAGATCTGGACAGTTGAGTTTCCATGAGATCTTCAGTGCTGTGGGTGTTGGGTGAAATGTGGACCCGAAAATCAGCATACCAATTAGGTACTTCAACCAGTGGCAGGTCCAGCATTTTGTAGAAGGTTTCTAGATCTTCTGGCACTTTTAAGATGGCAGTGCGGCCCTGGTAAGAGGCTTGCAGAGCGAACAGAAACTTCCAGCGATAGCGAATGTCTCTCTGCCTCAGCACGTCAAGTAATGGGCGCAAGTCTCTTTGATATTTCAGCGTGATCGCCGAAAGATCCTGATATATCTGGATCGAATGGCCTTCAAATGTCAGGTTCGGATCGCTCCTAGTTTTTTAAAGAACCTCTTCTTTGAGGGTATAGTCGTTAACATAACAGATGACATCCCGTGGGTGATCAGAATCTTTGCCCTTAGGCCTAAGGGCTCTATGTATCCGCTCCATAGCTATAGGTGTACCGGAGGATTGGACTAGCAGCTGGTTGAATAGGGATGTGACCGCTGGGAGGATTTGCTCAGGCTCGATCGACTCCGGGAAGCCTCTCATCCTCAGATTGTGTCTTCGTCCCCTATTGTCGATATCTTCGACATGGCGCTGGAGGTCTCTGAGCTGCCAGGTGTGTGTGTCGACTTTGCCTTGAGCCATCTGCAATTCATGCTGTTGTTGCGCCGCCATTAGCTCCATGGAGTTTACTCTCCCTGTGATTGCTTGTATCTCGTGGCGGAGGTCCGAGATGGCCGCGGTCAGAGTGCTCTTTATATCGGCCGCGACAGTCCTCAGGTCGTGGATATTTAGTTGTTGGTGATGGGGAGATGGACTGTCTGCCATGGTGTGCTGTGGATCAGTCAGCGTCAGGGTAATCCTGATGTGGTTAGTGGTGGGAGAACAGGCCACCATGTCAGCCCCCTGCTTCCTGAAGAGATCCGGTATTGTCTGGGTATTACGGGATCCCAGGTCCCTTGGTGAGCGGGATCTAGATGCAGAGGGTCCGCGTGAGGAGGTCCCCATGTGACAGTGTTTTTCAGGTAAAATCCTCGGTGATCGATCTTTTTTAGGCTGAGGTAAGACGGAGCAAAAAGCTTAAGCAGCCATCCTCTCTCTAGGCAAGCCACGCCCTACCGGCTTTTTTTTTTTATATGTTGTTGACGTCGACGACCTGTTTTATTTTTCTACTTGTTTGCCGAGGTGACCATCTTGGCGTTTGTCAAGAGGGTTGAGAGTGGACAGCACGATCACCTATGGCCACATCACCCTGAATGCACCCGATCTCGTCTGATCTCTGATGCTAAGCAGAGTCGGGCTTGGTTAGTACCTGGATGGGAGACAGCCTGGGAATACCATGTGCCGTAGGCTTTTTTTTAATATGTTATTGGCGTCAACGACCTGTTTTATTTTTCTGCTTGTTTGCAGAGGTGACCATATTGGCGTTTGTCAAGAGGGTTGAGAGTGGCCAGCAAGATCGCCTACGGCCCCATCACCCGGAATATGCCTGATCTCGGATGCTAAGGAGGGTTGGGCATGCTTAGTACCTGGATAGGAGACCGCCTGGGAATACCAGGTGCCGTAGGCTTTTTTATAATATGTTGTTGACTTTGACGACCTGTTTTATTCTTCTGCTTGTTTGTCGAGGTGACCATCTTGGCGTTTGTCAAGAGGGATGAGTGTGGCTGACAAGTTTGCCTACGGCTACATCATCCTGAAACTACTCGATTTTGTCTGATCTTGAATGCTAAGCAGGGTCAGGCTTGGTTAGTACCTGGATGGGAGACCGACTGGGAATACCAGGTGCCGTAGGCTTTTTTTAAATATGTTGTTGGCAACGACGACATGTTTTATTTTTCTGCTTGTTTGCTGAGGTGACCATCTTGACGTTTGTCAAGAGGGTTTAGAGTGGCTAGCAAGTTCGCCTACGGCCACATCACCCTGAATGCTCCCAATCTCGTCTGATCTCGGATGCTAAGCAGAGTTGGGCCTGGTTAGTACCTGGATGGGAGACCGCCTGGGAAAACTAGGTGCCGTAGGCTTCTTTTTTAATATGTTGACGTCGACTGCCTGTTTTTTTTTTTTTGCTTGTTTGCAGAGGTGACCATCTTGGCGTTTGTCAAGAGGGTTGAGAGTGGCCAGCAAGATGTCCTATGGCCACATCACCCTGAATGCACCCAATCTCGTCTGATCTTGGATGCTAAGCAGGATCAGGCCTGGTTAGTACCTGGATGGGAGACTGCCTGGGAATACCAAGTGCCGTAGGCTTTTTTTTATTTGTGCTCTGAGACTCTTATAACTGATTAAATGGGAATGACAGATACTGAAAGAATGTGACCTGAAGTTGTGCCGTGGTCACGTGGTCAGTATGCCTAAAAGGGGGCATTCCTAAGTAATACTAAAAAAGAAAACAGGATAAAAACAAAAAGGGGGAAGGGAGGGTGGGACAACCTCTGGAAACATCCGACAGGGCAGGGAGGAACCGAGGCCGTCTTATAACGACGAGGCTCCTCCCACAAATGACGGCGGGCCTACGTTCCGCCTCCCCACTTGTCCTCAGAGACTCTTATAACAATGATGAAATGGGAATGACAGCTACTGAAAGAAAGTGACCTGAAGGTGTGCCGTGGTCACGTGGTCAGTATGCCTAAAAGGGGGCAAAAAGTACATCAGACAGGGAGATGAAAATACAAAGTTTATTCATCCTGAACCAATCAATCAGTCGAATGAAGAAACGCTTGGGACATCTCTGTTACCAGCTCCGGGATGTACCTGGCATAGCATTAATACCTCTACCTACCCAATCTCTTATTGATATGCACGGGGACCCCCTGACGTGAAGCTGCAGAGGCTGCCCCGATCCTAAAGGAGTGACCCGAGTAGGACTTGGGGTTGAGCCCCAAATTCCCCAAAAGTGTGCAGCAGTATTTGATGAAAAGTGATGATGTGAGCGGGGTTAAAGGGCAAAAGAGGACCATCCCTGGGTTGTCCTGCCAACTGGAGCAACAACAGATCAAAAACCATGACCGGGCACCAACTAGAATTGATCCTGAAAAACCTGATATCTGTGCCGGGCCCAATCTGTTGCGTCTTACAAACCTCTAAATGTAATAAAAAATTATCAGGATACCTAACTGTTAAAAGTGAAAGTAGAGAGTAAATACAAATGTAGTGTAAACGTAGTAGAAACTCTACATACTCACTCACAGGGGCGTTTCTTAATGAATAGCAAAGTCTTTGTGTAATATGTGAATCAGTATCCCTTCTCCATATGAGGGTGTGTATAGCGGAGATATGTATTTCTTATCCAAGGCATTTCAAACGTACTTTCAGGAGTAGAAATTGAAGAATCCTTCGTCCGTTCAATAGTTGGTTTATTTTTCAGAAAGACAGGCAAAGACAAGATTGACATCTGGTAACATATGGCATGGTGATGGCCTCAGAAGGAGGATAGGGTCTTCTGATCTACATTCTCCAAAGTGTAGAATCCTTTCTCTTCCCACCAATCCTCCCTTTCCTATAACCCTAGTCCATTCTTATACTGTTTCAAGATGTTATGTCAGCATATCCTAATAACACCCACATTTGCATATATACCCAATATGGTTCAGTCTATAGATAAGTAGCATAACTCCACCCATTGTTCTGACTAGTAACTCAAAAATAGAAATACCTACTCAGCAAATCCCCTCCTCCCTATATGATCTGCTGTTGTGTGACCTTCAGAAACCATCACTTACCACCGAACATATAACTTACATATATTTTCAGAAACTTTTATGATTTAAAATATTAATTACCTCAAAAACTTGTAACACTAACTAATTGATTAATGATCAGAGTGTGGCAGAGTGCCCCCTTACACATACACTATATTGTCAAAAGTATTGGGACGCCTTCACACATGAACACACACGAACTTTAATGGTGTATAGAGTACAGGGATTAAGAGCAAGCAATAAACAAAACAGAAGCAGAGAAATAAAACAGGTCGTCGATGCCAACAACATATAAAAAAAATCCCACAGCACCTAGTTTTCTCCGGCAGTCTCCCATCCAGGTACTAACCAGACCCATCCCTGCTTAGCATCCGAGATCAGACGAGATAGGGCGCGATAGGGCGCATTCAGGGTGATGTAGCTGTAGGCCATCTTGCTGGTCACTCTAAACCCTCTTGACAAATGCCAAGATGGTCACCTCGGCAAACAAGCAAAAAAGAAACAGGTCGTCGATGCCAACAACATATTAAAAAAAAGCATACGGCACCTTGTATTCCCAGGTGGTGACCCTGCTTAGCATCCGAGATCAGATGGTATCGGGCGCATTCAGGGTGATGTGGCCATAGGGGATCTTGCTGGCCACTCTCAACCCTCTTGACAAATGCCAAAATGGTCACCTCGGCAAACAAGCAAAAAAGAAACAGGTCGTCGACGCCACCAACATATTAAAAAAAAAAGCCTACGGCACCTGGTATTCCCAGGTGTTGTCCTATCCAGGTACTATCCAGGCCAGACCCTGCTTAGCATTAAAGATCTGACAAGATCAGGTGCATTCGGGGTGATGTCGCCGTAAGCAACCTTGCTGGCCTCTCTCAACTCACTTGACAAACGCCAAGATGATCACCTCGGCAAACAAGCAGAAAAATAAAACAGGTCGTCGATGCCAACAACATATTAAAAAAAAGCCTACGGCACTCGGTTTTCCTAGGCGGGGAGATAGTCTGCCCAAAGACGGTTGGTGGAGACCAGGAGGTTTTGGTTTCGGGCTTATGATTTGGGTGTAAGATAAGAAGATCTGTCTTTGATTCGTTCAGCTGGAGGGAGTTAGTGGTCATCCAGTCCTCTATTGATTTGAGGCAGTTTTCAAGTTGTTGTTGGTGATCTTTTTTTCAATTGATCCGGAAATAAAGTTGCGTGTCGTCAGCGTAAGAGTGGAAGCAGAGATCTGAGCATCTGATGATTTGAAGGAGTGGGCGAATGTAAATGTTGAAGAGAACGGGTGACAAAGGAGAGCCTTGAGGGACTCCGCAGGTGACTGCCTGAGTTTCGGAGAGGAATTTTACTAGTTTCACTGTCTATGATCGATTTCCTAGCAAGGACGCGAACCATTGGAGATCTATGTCTTGGACTCCGGCTACTTCTGTGAGGCGGACGAGTAGAGTATTGTGATCTACTGTATCAAACGCTGCACTTAGATCTAGCATACTAGGAGACACGGCTCTCCGTCATCTGCTGCTTCGAGAGCGTCGTCCGAAATCTTGAGGAGAGCTGTTTCTGTTCCATGACCCGGACGGAAGCCTGATTGCAGCGGGTCCAGGAGTTTGTGAGTATCCAGGTGGAGTTGTAGCTGATGTACTACAGCTTTCTCCATGATCTTAGAAATGCTGTTGAGGCTTGTAATTGGCCTACGGTTGTTTGGATCCTGAGGGTCCAGGTTTGGTTTCTTGAGTAGAGGTTTGACAATGCCTTGTTTGAGGATGCTGGGAACAATCCCTTCGTGAAATGATCGGTTTCTAAGGTGGGTTATGGTTGGAGCCACGATGTCGGAGCATTCTTTCAGTCGTTTTGTGGGGATGATGTCAATAGGTGAGGTACTGTCACGCAGTTTATTAATGGTGTTTTTTGCGGTGTCTACGGTAATTGGGGATAGTGAAAATTTTGGCGGTTGTGGTATGTTGGTGCAGACATCCTCTTTATGTATTTGCTGGCTGAGGTTGGATGTTTTCTTCTGACAGATTGTTTCCCAGATGGTTTTGACTTTATCAATGAAAAAATCCGACAGTTTGTCACAGTAATCCTGGGATTCACTTTCTGGGGGTTCTAGGCACACCGGATTCATTGATTGATTAACCAATTTAAACAGTTCCCGTGGTTGGTTTGCGGCCGTTGAGATTGTATATGAGAAGTGGTCCTTTTTGGCTTTGAAGATTGCTTTCTGATAATTCTCTGTGAGACCTCTTGAGAGCCTTTTAGCGTTACCTCCAAAACCACAATTCTGCTCCCGAGTCAGACTCCCCTATTTGACACCTATCCTACCTAAGTAAATCTAGCTACTTGTATCAGCCATGCCAATCAAGCGTAATAGTGCCACCAAGCTGGCCACCAGTCTAACTGCAAAAATTATATCACTGAATGTCAAAGACTTGAATACCCCGGAAAAACGCTCCCAAACCCTCCTTAAGATGCAGAAACACAAAGCCAATATCGTATTCCTTCAAGAAACTCACTTCCGCTCTAATGCCATTCCTAAAGTGTTTAGTCGCCATTTCCCTATAGTATACCATGCTACGAACCTATTAGCCAAAACAAAACAAAACAACAACAAACAAAGGGTGTGGCCATTCTGATACACAAAAATTGTCCATTCCAGTACACCGACATGCAATCCGATAAAGAAGGCAGGTTCCTCTTTCTAAAAGGCTCCTACGCAGGCCGAACCATTACCCTTGCAAACATACAGGGCCGGATTAACATAGGGGCTTGTGGAGCTGCAGCTCCAGGCCCCTCCCTCAATATAGGCCCATGCCAGTGGCTTATCAATATCTGTGTGCCTTCTTGAAAGAAGAGGAGCCCTCTGTGCACTGCACACATGGAGGAGACAAGTGTTAGTCACTGCAGCCAAGGCTTGTCTCTGCAGATGTCTGACTCCTATCACAAGATCTGTTACATTTAGTGATGTCCAGTTCATGAACGAATCGTTCTTTTGAATCGATTCTTTTCAGTGAACTGGATGAATCGATTCATCTGAGTGAACCGATTCGTTTGAAACAGTTCACTATGCACTCAGTACACAGTAGAGCAGGCCTGGTAATGTGATTCTAGAGTGAGAGACCTCAGCCCCTCCCTGCAACCAATCAGCTGACTCACAGCACAGTGACACTCAGGAACTGGATACAAACTTAAAACAAGAGTCAGGAGTACACAGTACACCGAGTTAAATAATCATACAAGTTACCGAGTTAAAGAATCATATCAGTTTTTAGAACCCAGTACACTGAAAGAACCACAAGTCACCACCAGTAAAACAATACACTAAACCAATGAGGTAGCAGCAGTGATAAGGTGGTACGGACAGCCTAAGGCCCTTTCACACTCGTGCGACTTGTCCTGCGACTTGAGACTGCAAAGTCACATGACAAGTCATAACCCGTGATTTCCTACGACTTCAGTTCATGTCTGTGCGACTTCAAAGTAGTTTTTGTACTACTTTTGTCTGACTTTGATGCGACTTGTGGCAGAGACCTCAAGATTACACAGACATTGCTTCAAGTCATGGCAAAAATCATGGCAAAAGCACTTGACTTTCAAGTGGCACAAGTGTGAAAATAGCCTTAACGATTGAATTTTCTTACCAGGGGTACTTCGCCCATGGTAGTGGTAGTAAAATCTGATCATCATTACTGCGCATGCGCTGTAAAGGCTACGGGCAAATCTGATGGCTATCAATGTTAACTGTGAAGTTGGCACATCAGAATGCAGTTCACATGCACAAAAACCCACTTTTCATTTAGGCTCCATTTCCACTTGTGCAACTTGTCCTGCGACTTTGTACTCTATGATTTCGAATGAGTATTATTCATATCTGTGCGACTTCAAAGTAGTCCCTGCACTACTTTGGTCCCACTTTGATGTAACTTGAGATCCATAGACCTCCGGAATACACAGGCATTGCTTTAAAGTCACATCAAAATTGCGGCAGAATTGTGCAACTTTCAGGCTGCGTTAGCCTAAAAAGCCTGAAAGTTGCACGATTCTGCCGCGACTTGAAGCAATGCCTGTGTATTCTGGAGGTTTAGGGACCTCAAAGTCACATTAAAATGGGACCAAAGTAGTGCAGGGACTATTTTGAAGTGGCTGTGACTTGAAGTCGCACAGATATGAATGGTACTCATTGGAAATCGGGTACTTCTTGTCATGCAACTTTGCAGTCCCAAGTCACAGGACAAGTTGCACAAGTGGAAACAGAGCCTAAATAAAAAGTGGGGTTTGTGTGCATGTGAACTGCATTCTGGGGCAACTTCACAGTTAACATTGCTATCCATCAAATTTGCGGAAACCTAGGCAAAGGGCCAGTTCACACTGCTGCATCGTGCAAAATCGCATGCAATTTGCACTGCAGTGCAAATCACAGGCGATGTCCGTGCAATGCGATTCCAGCCATACAGATAGTGTGGCTGAAATCGTATCGCATTTGGACTAAACTCGCACAGGACCCTTTTTTTGGTCCGCACCAGAATCGTATCGCATTGGCACCCATGTAATGCGATTCATGTCCAAACTGACACTTTTGCAGTGTGACATGCAAGCTGAAATGGGGGTGTCATTAACATTGTATGACATTCCCCAGCAGTTCGCATATGTCATTGTAAACTGTTGTGCGAGTCGGGTGCGATGCAGGAACCCGTAGTGGAATCGCAGGGTTCCCGCATCGCACAAGTGTGAACCCAGCCTAACACAGCTGTTTGAGTATCACCAACATTCATGACACTGAGCTAATGTGTGCTCTGCGCCAATCAACTAAATCAAAGTAAACCTCCCCAGGACCTGCCAACCTTCTGTGTGAATCACTCTTCTGATTTTAATCATTTAATGTGGTTGAATCAGAGCTTCGGTTCACTTGCTTGTCAGTAGACTCAGCAAGTGAACCGAAGAATCGATTCATTGAATCGGTTCATTTCAGTGAGCAGTTCGAAATGAACCGATTCACTTTAAAGATCCGGACTTCCCATCACTAGTTACACTCACACAGATCCTCTGTGTTTGGGAGCTGTCTGGGGGAGGGGCGCTAATGTTGGCCTAACCAGCAGGAGCCTGGGAGGAAGGACATCTCCCATGCTGTTGACATAAGGTTAGTAAATTTGTTAGGGAGGTGTTGTGTAATTATTGTGCTAGGGGATACACTGCTGATTCCCCCCATGTCATGTGCTCTCTTGTACCCAGTTCCCACCATGTCATGTGCTGTGCAATGCAGTGCCCACTATGTAATGTGCAGTGCCCACCATGTCATGTGCACTGCCCACCTTGTCATGTGCAGTGCCCACCATGTCATGCTGTGCCCACCATGTCATGTGCATTGCAGTGCCTACATGTAATGTGCTGTGCCCAGTATGTAATTTGCTGTGCCTTGCAGTGCCCACCATGTCATGTGCTGTTCCCACCATGTAATGTGCTGTGCCACCATGTCATGTGATGTACCATGCAGTGCCCGCCATGTCCTGTACTGTGCCATGCAGTGCCTGCCATGTAATATGCAGTGCCCACCATGTCATGTGCAATGCCCACCATGTCATGTGCTGTGCCATTCAGTGCCCACCATGTCATATGCTGCGCCTTGCACTGCCCACTATATAATTTGCTGTGTCCACCATGTCATGTGCTGTGCCATATAGTGATGCACTTTTTCTCACGGAAGGCGATTCCGGCTCTCTACTGGCATGTGGAAGGCAATGTCCTTGCCTCGCTGTAGAGGGCGGTCAGCGGTAAGGTGCATATTACCGGTGACTCATGGTCCAGCAGGCATGGACAGGGACGTTACCTGTCTTTCACGGCCCATTGGGTCACTCTTCTGGCAGCTGGGAAGGATGCAGGACAAGGTGCAGTAGTGTTGGTAAAATGCTACTATTGGTTGTGACACACCTCTCTCCTCCACCCCCCTCCTCTTGTTCTTCCTCCATGGCCTCTTCCAGTGCTCTGTCCTCAGAACCAGCGGTGCTCCGTAGGCATTCCAGGGGCTACGCAAGTACGCAGGCAAAACGATGCCATGCCGTGCTTGCGCTGGTTTGTTTGGGGGACAGGAGCCACACTGGGGCGGATGTTTTGTCAGCTCTGCAGGGGCAGGCCGAGAGGTGGTTGACGCCACGCCAGCTTAAGCCAGGAATGGTGGTTTGCGACAATGGCACCAACCTCCTCTCCGCCCTCCGACAGGGACAACTGACCCATGTGCCCTGTGTGGCTCACGTCCTTAACCTGGTGGTGCAGCGGTTCTTGGGTAGGTACCCGGGCTTTTCAGGATGTCCTGAAGCAGGCCAGGAATGTCTGTGTGCATTTCAGCCGATCATTTAATGCCTGTGCTCGGCTGGCTGAGCTCCAAAAGGAGTTGAACCTGCCCAAGAACCAGGTGGAACTCAACGTTGGCCATGCTGCAGCGGCTGCACACGCAGCAGAGGGCCATCAATGAGTACCTGTGCGACTACGGCACCAGGACAGGGTCAGGGGAGCTCGGTTTTTTCTCACCACGCCAGTGGGGCATGATCAGGGATGCATGCACTGTCCTGTCAACGTTTGCCTCTCAAGGCCCCCTTTATCCAGACAGTGTTCCTGCTGTGCCACCCATCACATAGGAAGAGGATGAGGAGGAGGAGGAGGATGATTGTGTCAGCATGGAGGTGGAGGCTGGCACTCAGCAGCAGCAGCAGTCTTGTAGGGATGACTTACAGTCCCAAGAAACCCATGGACTTGTACGTGGCTGGGAGGAGGTAGTTGCGGATCATGTTGTCCTTAGTGACCCAGAGCACTCCGGACCGAATGCCTCAGGTAACCTACGCTGCATGGCCTCCCTGATCCTGCAAAGCCTGCGGAAGGATCCTTGTATTCTTCGGATCAAGGAGGGGGACCATTACTGGCTGGCCACTCTCCTTGATCCACGGTACAAGGGTAAGGTTGTCGACCTTATCTTGCCATCGCAGAGGGAGCAGAGGATAAGACATCTCCGGGAGGCCTTGCAGAAAGGTCTGTGCAACGCGTTCCCAGAGACTGGGAGGTTACAAACTCCTGGTCCTGGACAATGTGTTGCTGAGGCTACAGTCAGAAGGAGCGGTGGAGAAGGTGGCCTTCTGACCGATGCTTTCAGACAATTTTTTAGTCTGCAGCCCCAAGGTATGATCGGTTCCAGCAACCATCGCCAGCATCTGATTTACATGGTGCAGGAATACCTAGGGGCAAGGTCAGGGTCTTGAGGATGGATCACAGGCCAGAGCTTGCACAGTATGCAATTGAGCTACTGGCCTGTCCTGCATCCAGCGTTCTTTCGGAACGCACCTTCAGTGCTGCTGGTGGCTTTGTTACCAATCACAGGGTGCGCCTGTCCACCGACTCAGTTGATCGACTGACCTTCATCAAGATGAATCAGTCTTGGATCACCCACAGCTACCAAGCACCTGAAGCTGATGTAACCGAATAATTTTTTTAGAAATATCACATCCCTTCAAGACTGCCTATGCTGATGCTGAGTGACTGTCCTGTTATGTTGATTGTCTATCCTCTTCCTCCTCTGCTGATCTGTTGGAAGAACATTTTTGGTTCTGGGTGATGCCACCAGCCCATTTTTCTGACCCTGTTTAACAGGGGCATGTAATTACAATTCTTGATATAATATTTCACAGGAGGGCCCGTTCCTGTGCCCATCCAGAGTAACTGTGAGGACTCACAGTGTTGTGGCACCAGCACTGTTCAACAATGGCATGTAATTACAATTCTTGATATAATCGTTCACAGCAGGGGCGCTCCAGCGCCCACCAAGAGTCACTTTGAGGGCTTACAATCTTGTGGCAAAACCAACACCTTGTTCCGCCATTTCTGCAGATTACTGGGCTGGACAGATTCTTGACCTCAACCCAATAGAACACCTTTGGGATGAATTAAAGCAGAGAATCCCGAGCCAAGCCTACTCGTCCACATCAGTGCCTGACTTAAAAAATGCTCTCCCTGGAAGAATGGTCAAACATTCCCAAAGACACACACCTAAACCTTGTGGTCAGCCTGCCCAGAAGAATTGAAGCTGTTGTAGCTGCAAAAGGGTGGGCCAACTCAATAGTGAATCCTCATTGACCACCAAGGGGAGACGTGCTGCCCATCATTGACCACCAAGGGGAGACGTGCTGCCCATCATTGACCACCAAGGGGAGACTTGCTGCCCATCATTGACCACCAGGGGGAGACGTGCTGCCCATCATTGACCACCAAGGGGAGACATGCTGCCCATCATTGACCACTAGGGATGAGCTTCGTGTTCGAGTCGAACATACGTTCGACTCGAACATCGGCTGTTCGTCCGTTCGGCGAAGTCCAAACATTTTGGTCCGTTCGCGCCAAATTCGCGTGGCGCTCACGGCCCACAATGCACTGCGATGGCGCAGTGCATTGCTGGCTCATGATTGACCAAGCATGCACTGTGACCCCGCATGCTTGGCCAATCGCAGCGCCAGCAGCGAGGAGAGCCATGATTGGCCACAGGCAGGATGCCTGTGGCCAATCATAGCTCAGGCTGTGTAGTGCACGCCCCACACTATATAAGGCCGCCAGCGCGGCGGCCTTGTGTAGTGTGTTGGCGTCTGAAGCAGTGGGTGTTCTGTGTACCTTCAACACAGTACACACCGATCGTTTTCGGACAATTTTCGATCTTGCTGTTGTGTAGTGGTTGTTGTCTGCGTGCCCTGACCGCAGTATACACCGCTATATTCACCTCACCTATATAGCTAGTGATCTATCTTTTATAATGGAGCTTGCAGTCAGTAGTGTTAGGAGCTAGTGCGTGCTGTCTGCGTGCTCTGTACCCAGTACATACCGCTATATCCACCTACATAGCTCTTCTCTATTTGAGCCCACTTGCCATCTGCAGGAGTTATTGGAAGTTGTGTGTGCCTCCAGCACAGCACAGTATACATCTGTATATACCCCTTTATCTCTGGTGTTCTATAATAAAGGCATCTGCAGAAGTTAGTGGGTGTTGTGTGCCTCTAGCACAATATACACTACCCAACTGCTTTTTTACCCAACTCCCTTCAGGCCATTACCATGTCTGGAAGGCCAGCAAGGAGAGGCAGACAGGCGCGAGCCGATAAAAGAGGGCAAGCAGGCTCTGTGTCTAGAGACAACAGTGCTGGTCGTGGACGCGGTGCATTGTCATCAGCACGTGGCCATGGGACACACTTGTCCTTCTTTTCGGCAGCTGGACATGTTGAGCTGCAACATGTCAATGACTTGGTAGAGTGGATGACCAAGCCATCTTCATCCTCCTCATCCTCTCTCACCCAGTCTCAGGGTACTAGCAAAGCAGCTGCCAACGCATCGTCTTCCCTCCTCTCAATGTCATCATCAGTGACTCCTTCCCTAGACCCACCACGTCCTCCTAAAGGAGTCTCCTGAACTCTTTGAGCACAGTGTTGGGTACATGCTCCAGGAGGATGCCCAGTGTTTTGTAGCCTCTGATGATGACACTCAGCTAGAGGAAGGCAGTAGCGTGAATGCAGAGAGAGGGGATGCTCAAGAAGGACAGCAATCTGGCAGTCATGTTCCACAAGCTGCAGCATACTGCCAGGTTTGCTACAGCGATGAAGAGGGAGAGGATGATGAGGGCACTGACTCCACGTGGGTGCCTGGTAGGAGCGAGGAGGAGGAGGAGGAGGAGGCACATGTCCAACGAGGCAGGATGCCCTCCGGGGGCCAGCTTAGGGGCAGCACACCGACTGAATCACACCGCAGAGCTCCGCCTGTGCAGGGTGCTGCCTCTGCGCATTATTCTAAAAGTTCTTTGGTGTGGGCCTTTTTTGAGACGAGTGCATCAGATCGCACCGCTGCTATTTGCAACATATGTCTCAAGCGTATCTCGCGTGGCCAAAACATCAGCCGCTTGGGCACCACATGCTTGACCAGACATATGTTGACCTGTCATGCAGCTCGTTGGCAAGCGTACCTCAAAGACCCACACCAAAGAACAAAGCGGCCCTCTCCTTGCTCCTCATCAGCTGGCATCTCCAACCCCACTAGACCTTCAGTCCTCTCTGAAACCTGCTCTGAGAGGAATGAAGGTGTAGAATTAGGTGTGTCACAGCCAAGTGCTTCCGGGCACTCTGCTAGCAGTACACCCACATCCGATTATAGCAGGCAAATGTCCCTGCCCCAGCTGCTGGACCGGCGAAAGAAGTTCACTCCCAGCCATCCACATGCCCAGCGGTTGAATGCTAGCTTGCCTAAATTGCTAGCACTTCAACTGCTGCCTTTTCAGTTGGTAGACTCGGCCCCCTTCCGTGAGTTTGTACAATGTGCGGTTCCTCAGTGGCAGGTCCCCAAACGCCACTTTTTCTCACGGAAGGCGATTCCGGCTCTCTACCGGCATGTGGAAGGCAATGTCCTTGCCTCGCTGGACAGGGCGGTCAGCGGTAAGGTACATATTACCGCTGACTCATGGTCCAGCAGGCATGGACAGTGACGTTACCTGTATTTCACGGCCCATTGGGTCACTCTTCTGGCAGCTGGGAAGGATGAAGGACAAGGTGCAGTAGTGTTGGAGGTTGTTCCGCCACCACGCCTCCAAAATGCTACTATTGGTTGTGACACACCTCTCTCCTCCACCCCCTCCTCTTCTTCTTCCTCCATGGCCTCTTCCAGTGCTCTGTCCTCAGAACCAGCGGTGCTCCGTAGGCGTTCCAGGGGCTACGCAAGTATGCAGGCAAAACAATGCTATGCCGTGCTTGCGCTGGTTTGTTTAGGGGACAGGAGCCACACTGGGGCGGATGTTTTGTCAGCTCTGCAGGGGCAGGCCGAGAGGTGGTTGACACCACGCCAGCTTAAGCCAGGAATGGTGGTTTGCGACAATGGCACCAACCTCCTCTCCGCCCTCTGACAGGGACAACTGACCCATGTGCCCTGTGTAGCTCATGTCCTTAACCTGGTGGTGCAGCGGTTCTTGGGCAGGTACACGGCTTACAGGATGTCCTGAAGCAGGCCAGGAAAGTCTGTGTGCATTTCCGCCGATCATTTAATGCCTGTGCTCGGCTGGCTGAGCTCCAAAAGGAGTTGAACCTGCCCAAGAACCGCCTTATATGTGACATGCCCACCAGGTGGAACTCAACGTTGGCCATGCTGCAGCGGCTGCACACGCAGCAGAGGGCCATCAATGAGTACCTGTGCGACTACGGCACCAGGACAGGGTCAGGGGAGCTCGGATTTTTCTCACCACGCCAGTGGGGCATGATCAGGGATGCATGCACTGTCCTGTCACCGTTTGAGGAGGCCACAAGGATGGTGAGCAGTGACAGTGCATGCATCAGTGACACTGTACCTCTTGTCCACCTCTTGGAGCATACGCTGCGTGGAATAATGGACAGGGCACTTGAGGCAGAACAGAGGCAGGAAGAGGAGGACTTCCTTGGCTCTCAAGGCCCCCTTTATCCAGACAGTGTTCCTGCTGTGCCACCCATCACACAGGAAGAGGATGAGGAGGAGGAAGAGGAGGAGGAGGATGATTGTGTCAGCATGGAGGTTGAGGCTGGCACTCAGCATCAGCAGCAGCAGCAGCAGCAGTCTTGTAGGGATGATTACAGTCCCAAGAAACACGTGGACTTGTACGTGGCTGGGAGGAGGTAGCTGCGGATCATGTTGTCCTTAGTGACCCAGAGGACTCCGGACTGAATGCCTCAGCTAACCTACGCTGCATGGCCTCCCTGATCCTGCAAAGCCTGCGGAAGGATCCTCGTATTCTTCGGATCAAGGAGAGGGACCATTACTGGCTGGCCACTCTCCTTGATCCACGGTACAAGGGTAAGGTTGCCGACCTTATCTTGCCATCGCAGAGGGAGCAGAGGATGAGACATCTCCGGGAGGCCTTGCAGAAAGGTCTGTGCAACGCGTTCCCAGAGACTGGGAGGTTACAAACTCCTGGTCCTGGACAACGTGTTGCTGAGGCATCGGTCAGAAGGAGCGGTGGAGAAGGTGGTCGTCTGACTGATGCTTTCAGACAATTTTTTAGTCCGCAGCCCCAAGGTATGATCGGTTCCAGCAACCATCGCCAGCGTCTGATTTACATGGTGCAGGAATACCTAGGGGCAAGGTCAGACTTGGACACCTTTCCCACCGAAAATCCTCTGGCTTACTGGGTCTTGAGGATGGATCACTGGCCAGAGCTTGCACAGTATGCAATTGAGCTAGTGGCCTGTCCTGCATCCAGCGTTCTTTCGGAACGCACCTTCAGTGCTGCTGGTGGCTTTGTTACCGATCACAGGGTGCGGCTGTCTACCGAATCAGTTGATCGACTGACCTTCATCAAGATGAATCAGTCTTGGATCACCCACAGCTACCAAGCACCTGAAGCTGATGTAACCGAATAATTTTTTTGAAATATCACATCCCTTCAAGACTGCCTATGCCAGTGATGGCGAACCTTGGCACCCCAGATGTTTTGGAACTACATTTCCAATAATGCTCTGGCACTCTGCAGTGTACTGGAGCATCATGGGAAATGTAGTTCCAAAACATCTGGGGTGCCAAGGTTCGCCATCACTGGCCTATGCTGATGCTGAGTGACTGTCCTGTTATGTTAATTGTCTATCCTCTTCCTCCTCCGATGATATGTTGGAAGAACATTTCTGTTTCTGGGTGATGCCATCAGCCCAATTTTTCTGCCCCTGTTTAACAGGGGTGTTTAATTACAATTTTTGATGCAATGCTTTGCAGCAGGGCTAATTCCTGCAATAAAACAAGAGTATATGGGAGAGGTTGCAGTGTCGTGGCACCAGCACCAGTGCCTAAGGCCCAATTTTTCTGCCCCTGTTTAACAGGGGCATTTAATTACAATTTTTGATGCAATGCTTTGCAGCAGGGCTAATTCCTGCAATAAAACTAGAGTATATGGGAGAGGTTGCAGTGTCATGGCACCAGCACAAAAGGCCCAATTTTTCTGCCCCTGTTTAACAGGGACATGTAATTACAATTCTTGATATAATATTTCACAGAAGGGCCCGTTCCTGTGCCCACCCAGAGTAACTGTGAGGACTTATAGTGTTGTGGCACCAGCACCACAACCACCAAAGGTAAATTTTTCTACCACTGTTCAACAAATGCATGTAATTACAATTCTTGATATAATCGTTCACAGCAGAGCGCTCCAGCGCCCAGCAAAAGTCACTTTGAGGGCTTACAATGTTGTGGCAAAACCAACACCTTGTTCCGCCATTTCTGCAGAGCATATAGGGCAGGCCCCTACTTTCAAACATCCAACTTACAAACTTCTCCTACTTGCAAACGGAAGGAGACAACAGCAAGTGAGATGAAAAAAGATGGACAACAAAACAAATTATACAGGGGTGATAACCCTTCCCTATGTTTTCCAAAAAGCTTAAAAAAAATTTTTTGGACTGCAGCTACACTTTAAAAATGTACCAGTTGAAAATTACAAACAGATTCAACTTAACACAACAAACCTACACAGTCCCTGTCTTGTTTGCACCGCCTGTATACGGCTGTTCTAAGTATATAGGGCCTGGGGGCCACACGCATTTCCTTTTTTTAATATGGGTACGGGGTTCCCCTTAATATGCGTACAAGACCCAAAGGGGCTGGTAATGGGCAGGGAGGGCTACCCATGCCATTTTTCTCAATGATTTTCAACCATATTGCAGGAACCAGATATAACATTAAAAGCGCAAGCAGCTTTAAATGACGTTATTTCCGTTAAATGTCATTTTGTGCAGGGACTGTTCTAAACACGGGAAACACGTGGCACTTCACAGGCATACTACAGACACCCCCCAGGCACCATATTTAAAGGAATGTTTCACTTTTTTTTCCACTTTAATCGTCATTAAAATCAGTGCTCCCGCCAAAACGGCCGTTTTTAAAACTTTTTTTTGCATTGACCCATGTCCCCTGGGGCAGGAGCCAGGTCCCCAAACCCTTTTTAGGACAGTATCTTGCATATTAGCCGTTAAAATTAGCACTTTTAATTTCGAACGTTCGAGTCCCATAGACTTCAATGGGGTTCTAACGTTCGTACGAATTTGGGGTCCGTTCGAAAGTTCTGGTGCGAACCGAACAGGGGGGTCTTCGGCTCATCCCTATTGACCACCAAGGGGAGACATGCTGCCCATCATTGACCACCAAGGGGAGACATGCTGCCCATTGATCACCAATGGGTTGAACGTGCCCTGGAGTTAAAGGCTAAATGTATCTTTAAAGAAAAATAAATGTATAAAATGAAGAAAAAATGTGTAGCCTTCACTTACTTTAGATCGAACAGCAGCCCAGCCATACTGGATTATTCCAGTCAGAAGGAAGAAAGAAATGACTGCAGATCCAGAACTTCCGTTTGCCTTTTATATTGTTTCACAAAGATAACACCAAAGACACCAAACAATGGTCATGTGGACGCATTTCACACATGCATCTTGTGCTCATTCCAGTCATCTGCAACGAGATATTGGTAACATTAAAAAACACAAGGAGGATGATATGGGGCTTTAGGCCCCGATTATTGCATTAACAACCTTTAAAACACACTGCACTCAATTGTAATATTGACAAGCTAGGCATTTTAAAACAATAAAATGCTTTCCTGGCTTCTAAAAAAATAAAGCATTCAGCAGTAAAAATATACATAATTTTCACATTAAACAATATGGTTCTAATGCTAACTAATAACCGTACTAAAGCCTAACAAAAAAATAAAAATAAATCAATTATGTGCATTGTGTCTGAATACTGCTCTGTTGGGACCACAAAGAGCTGGAAAGCAACGGGAAATCAATCGCAATGCATTCTATGCTGCGCCAGGCTGGGAATGAATCAGCAGCAAAGGGCAAATTAATGGCATTGTATACAAACAATGCTACCGTGGGCTTGGGAGGGGGTCCTGTCGAAAGCCTAGCTGCAACAAATGGGCAGCAAGAAATCTATGTGCATTGCATCTGAACACTGCTCTGTTGGGACCACAGAGAGCCTGAAACGGGAAATCAGTCGCAATACATTCTATGCTGCGCCAGACTGGGTCTGAATCAGCAGCAAAAGGCGAATTAATGGCATTGTATAAAACCAATGCTACAGTGGGCTTGGGAGGGGGTCCTGTCTAAGTCCTGCTCTAGCAAATGGGCAGCAAGTGATATCTACGTGCATTGTGCCTGAACCCTACTCTGTTTTTGCTTGCTACTGGCTACACTATACATGGACATTAATGAATAATTTTCATTGAAAACTTTCATATGGTTTAAATTATGGACGTTTAAACCTATTTGTGTGGGAATGGCATGTGTCATACCTTTTCCCCTATGGGGAGAAGACATCTTGACCCAGTCCCTAAAGTCTGAACCATGAATAGGGCACGTTGATTTTGGCCTGGCCAAAGTTTGTTGGCTGTAGTATGGTGCCCTCATACTCTAACCAAGAAAAGCTAAGAACCATTCCAAGATCAAAACACCGAATTCCCAGGAAGAAAGGATGAACAGTTAGAATAGGATCTGCCATTCACTTCATAAGCCATAACCGAACATTTGGACTGCCTGCCATGTTGCCCTGGAAGCAGTTGGAAGAGAGACTGAATCAGATCTAGCCCGGCCTTCTCAGAGGAATGAGCACTCTTCCGCCAGTCCAGCATGAACTGAGATTGACCCAGTCCCTCAGCCTTCTACTTCAGAACAACCTAGCAACCAGACTAGAGGCTTAATTAAAACAGGTCGTCGACGCCAACAACATATTAAAATAAAGACTACGGCACCTGGTATTCCCAGAAGATCTCCCATCCAGGTACTAACCAGGCCCAAACCTGCTTAGCATCCGAGATCAGAGGAGATTGGGCACATTCAGGGTGATGAGGCTGTAGGCGATTTTGCTGACCACTCTCAACCCTCTTGACAAACGCCAAGATGGTCACCTCGGCAAACGAGCAGAAAAATAAAACAGGTCGTCGACGCCAACAACATATTAAAAAGACGCCTACAGCACCTGGTATTCCCAGGCGGTCTCACATCCAGCTACTAAGCAGGCCCGACCCTGCTTAGCATCTGAGATCAGACGAGATAGGGTGCATTCAGGGTGATGAAGCTGTAGGCGATCTTGCTGGCCACTCTCAACCCTCTTGACAAACGCCAAGATGGTCACCTCGGCAAACAAGCAGAAAAATAAAACAGGTCGCCGACGCCAACAACATATTAAAAAAAAGCCTATGGCACCTGGTATTTCCAGCAGGTCTCCCATCCAGGTATTAACCATGCCTGACCCTGCTTAGCATCCGAGATCAGATGAGATCGAGCACTTTCAGGGTGATGTGGCCGTAGGCGGTCTTGCTGGCCACTCTCAACCCTCTTGACAAACGCCAAGATGGTCACCTCGGGAAACAAGCAGTAAAATAAAACAGGTCGTCGATGCCAACAACATATTTTAAAAAAAGCCTACGGCACCTGATATTCCCAGGCGGTCTCCCATTCAGTTACTGACCAGGCCCGACCCTGCTTAGCATCCGAGATCAGACGATAGCTGGCGCATTCAGGGTGATATGACTATAGGCAATTTTGCTCGCCACTCTCAACCCTCTAGACAAAAGCCAAGATGATCACCTTCGCAAACAAGCAGAAAAATAAAACAGGTCGTCAATGCCAACAACATATTAAAAAAAAGCCTACGGCACCTGGTATTCCCAAAGGTCTCTCATCCAGGGACTAAACAGGCCCAACCCTGCTTAGCATGCAAGATCAGACGAGATAGGGCAAATTCATGGTGATGTGGCCTTAGATGATCTTTCTGTCCACTTTTAAAGAGGAAGTAAACCCTGATGGGTTTACTTCCTCTTTTTTTCCCTGCAAAGGTAAAGCATAATGGACTACTATGCATCGCATAGTAGCTCATTATGTGTCACTTACCTGACACAGGAGCCAGCGAAGTCGCCGCTGATCCCTGTAGTCCGCCGCGTCCATCTTGCTGGTGGCGTCTCGCAGCTCCGACCAATGACAGCGGCGAAGCCGCGATGACGTCACTCCCGCGCATGCGCACGGGAGTCGCGCCTCGCAGCTCCGCCGCTGTCATACGGCGAGGCCGCGATGACGTCACTCCCGCGCATGCGCACGGGAGTCGACAAATTTGGCAAATCCATTCTTGGACTTGCCGCATTTAGTGCGCATGCGCGCCGCTGTCTACGGCGCATGCGCCGTAGACAGCGGTGCCCATTTTCGGGCAAATATCTCCTAAACCATATAGGTTTAGGAGATATTACTTGGACCTACAGGTAAGCCTTAATCTAGGCTTACCTGTAGGTCAAAGTTGTTTGGAAGGGTTTACTTCCATTTTAACCCTCTTGACAAACGGCAAGATGGTCACCTCAGCAAACAAGCAGAAAAATAAAACAGGTAGTTGACGCCAGCAACATATTAAAAAATCGCCCACAGCACCTGTTATTCCCAGGCTGTCTCCCATGCAGGTACTCACCAGGCCCGACCCTGCTTAGTATTCGAGATCGGACGAGATCGGGCGCATTCAGGGTGATGTGGCCATGGGCGATCTTGCTGGCCCTTTCTCAACCCTCTTGAAAAACGCCAAGAAGGTCACCTTGGCAAACAAGCAGAAAAATAAAACAGGTCCTCGACGTCAGCAACATATTAAAAAGACGCCTACGGCACCTGGTATTCCCAGGCGGTCTCACATCCAGCTACTAAGCAGGCCCGACCCTGCTTAGCATCTGAGATCAGACGAGATAGGGCGCATTCAGGGTGATGAAGCTGTAGGCAATCTTGCTGGCCACTCTCAACCCTCTTGACAAACGCCAAGATGGTCACCTCGGCAAACGAGCAGAAAAATAAAACAGTTCGTTGTTGCCAACAACATATTAAAAAAAGCCTACAGCTCCTGGTACTCCCGAGCGGTCTCCCATCCAGTTACTAACAAGGCCCGACACTGCTTAGCATCCGCGATCAAACGAGATCGAGCGCATTCAGGGTGATGTGGCTGTATGCAATCTTGGTGGCCACTCTCAACCCTCTTGACAAACGCCAAGATGGGCACCTCGGCAAACAAGCAGAAAAATTAAACAGGACGTCGACGACAACAACATATTTAAAAAAGCCTACGGCACCTGGAACTCCCAAGCGTTCTCCCATCCAGGTACTAACCAGGACCGACCCTGCTTATCTGAAATCAGATGAGATAGGGGGCATTCAGGGTGATATGGCCGTAGGCCATCTTGCAGGCCACTCTCAACCCTCTTGACAAATGCCAAGGTGGTCACCTCGGCAAACAAGCAGAAAAATAAAACAGGACGCCAACAACATATTTAAAAAAAATTCCGGTGTGGAGGAGGTCACTTCCGGTTTCAGGAAATGGCAGTTAGCTATGCAGTTTCTTGGCTTTTTAAACATGAAATCCAGTCACTTTTCGCCCCTCTGGTCCATTCTTGTAAGACCGCCTTGTAATACCAGGTGCCGTAGGCTTTTTTTAATATGTTGTTGGCGTCGACGACCTGTTTTAATTTATTGCTTGTTTGCCAAGATAACCATCTTGGCGTTTGTCAAGAGGGTTGAGAGCGGCTAGCAAGATTGCCTACGGCCACATCACCCTGAATACGCCCGATTTCAGATGTTAGGCAGGGTCGGGCCTTGTTAGTAACTGGATGGGAGACTGCTCGGGAGTACCAGGTGCTGTCGGCTTTTTTTAATATGTTGTTGGCATCGACGACCTGTTTTATTTTACTGCTTGTTTGCCGAGGTGACCATCTTGGCGTTTGTCAAGAGGGTTAAGAGTGGCAAGCAAGATCGCCTAATGCCACATTACCCTGAATGCGCCACATATCGTTTGATCTCGGATGCTAAGCAGGGTCAGGTCTGGTTAGTCCCTGGATGGGAGACCTTTGGAAATACCAGGTGCCATAGGCTTTTTTTAATATGTTGATGGCGTCGACGACCTGTTTTATTTTATTGCTTGTTTGCCGAGGTGACCATCTTGGCGTTTGCCAAGAGGGTTGAGAGTGGACAGCAAGACCTCTTATGGCCACATTACCCTGAATGTTCCCAATCTCATCTGATCTCGGATGCTAAGCAGGATTGAGCCTGGTTAGTACCTGGATGGGAGACCTCCTGGGAATACCAGGTGCCGTAGCCTTTTTTTAATATGTTGTTGGCGTCGACGACCTGTTTTATTTTTCTGCTTGTTTGCCGAAGTGACCATCTTGGCGTTTGTCAAGAGGGTTAAGAGTGGTAAGCAAAACCACCTACAGCCTCATCACCCTGAATGTGCCCGATCTCCTCTGATCTCGGATGCTAAGCAGGTTTGGGCCTGGCTAGTACCTGGATGGGAGACCTTCTGGGAATACCAGGTGCCGTCGGCTTTATTTTAATATGTTGTTGGCATCGACGACCTGTTTTTTTTTTCTGCTTGTTTGCCGAGGTGACCATCTTGGCGTTTGTCAAGAGGGTTGAGAGTGGCCAGCAAGATCGCCTACAGCCACTTCACCCTGAACGCGCCTGATCTCGTCTGATTTTGGATGTTAAGCAGGGTCGGGCCTGGTTAGTACCTGGATGGGAGACTGCTTGGGAGTACCTTGTGCCGTAGGCTTTTTTTAAATATGTTGTTGGCGTCGACGACCTGTTTTATTTTTCTGCTTGTTTGCCGAGGTGACCATCTTGGCCTTTGTCAAGAGGGTTGAGAGTGGCCGGCAAGATCACCTACGGCCACATCACACTCAATGCGCCCGATCTCGTCTGATCTCAGCTAAGCAGGGATGGGCCTTGGTTATACCTGGATGGGAGACCGCCTGGGAATAACAAGTGCCACAGGCTTTTTTTAATATGTTGGCGTCGACGACTTGTTTTATTTTTCTGCTTGTTTGCCAAGGTGACCATCTTGGCATTTGTCAAGAGGGTTGAGACTGTTACTGTGTCGGATGCTGGGACTGTCACATCATAATAGGCGGGGACATCATCCGGTGATGTCCCTATATAAGTCGCCACGTGCCCGGTCAGAGCCATTGTGAGCGGAGGACTCGACGAGGCAACATCTGAAGAAGAAGAAGAAGAGAAGAACAGAACAGAAGGCGGCGGCGGCGGTGACAGAGGCGACAGAAGAGGGGGACAAGACCCCCGAAGTCAGAAAGAAGAGGGCGGCAGCGAGGAAGAAAGCCGGACTCCTCCGCTAGTAAAAAAGCTACAAGAAGATAGTGGAGGAGTCCTGCGAGAAGACCCCCGAAGATGGAAGACCCCCTGAGCTGTGCAATAAATTATTTTATCTTGTGTTGTGTTTTTGTTTTGTACTTTATTTTACAGGTGAATGGGTAGGGGTACATTGTACCCCATACTCATTCACATAGGGTGGGGGGCCAGTATCCAGGGGCCCCCTTATTCGGATTCCGACAACCAACGGCCAGGGTTGTCGGGAAGAGGCCCTTGTCCTCATCAACATGGGGACAAGGTGCTTTGGGGTGGGGGGGCCGCGCGGCCCCCACATCCCCAAGGCACCCCCCATGTTGAGGGCACGCGGCCTGGTACGGCTCAGGAGGGGGGGCGTTTGCTCGCCCCTCCTTTCCTGGCTGGCCGGGTAGCGTGCTCGGACAAGGGTTTGTTGTGGACTTGGGGGGGACCCCCACGCCGATTTTTTTTTCGGCGTTGGGGTTCCCCTTTAAGTCCATACCAGGTGGCGGGGCGAGCGGCGTCTCCTTCGCGGGCCCCGCCTACCCGGAGACCCGCTCGAAATGAGCGGACTTTTCTCCGGGCGGGAAAAGTCCGTTCAATTCAAAAGTACGGCAGACTGGCACACACACGGCCGGATTGTCCGTCGAAATGTGAGTCCAGCGGGAAGATTGGAGTGCAAAACTACTTTCTAAGTCCGCCGTACTTTCGGGTCAAAAAAGTATGCCGGACTGATTTTTATTCTGTCTCTTGAACCCCTTCTGTGTCATATTCGGTCAAATACGGACATTGCTGGATATGCTAAGGCGTCAGGCACTCACAAGGTGGCCGCATTTGCGGACGACTTGATTTTCTTTTTAACGGACCCTCTTACGTCACTGCCTACCCTGCTATCCTCTCTGGCGGAGTATGGTTCCCTCTCTTTATTCGAAATCAATTTAACTAAATCCTCCATCCTTAACATCACCGTGGGGGGAGAGGTGGTTCGGCGTCTGCAGGGGACGTACCCGCTGCGGTGGGCTACGGATCATATCCGCTACCTCGGAGTAGATGTTACCCCCGACCCAGCGACCCTCTACTCAGCCAATTTTGTGCCTTTGGTGGATCGCTTAAGGGCAGATCTCCTGCATTGGCATTCACTTACGTTGACGTGGTTTGGCTGGCGTTGTGGGGGGGCGGAGGGAACCATGTTGCATGTCTTTTGGGCCTGTCCCAAGCTGGTCCCCTTCTGGCGTGAGGTGACCAACACGATCGGTCGTCTGACGGGTGTCTCCCTGGAGGGGAATCCTGCGGCCTGTCTGCTGCACCTGTCGGAGCGATCCATTAAGAAGTATAGGAACTCTTTGACTATTCAATTGCTGAATGCGGCGAAGGCCTGCATCCCTTTGTGCTGGAGATCGGAGAACCCACCGGCTAAGTCTCTATGGTTCTCTAAAGTGAACGAATTAAGAGATATGGCAGACCTCACAGCGACGCTTCATAATGGGGAGGAGGCCTTCCGTGAGACCTGGAGACCATGGCAACATTTCACTTACACTGAGGCTTATCTCCGGGAGGTGGCTATGGACGCCCGTTGAGAGAGGGTCTCTTTTCTTTGGTTCCTGAGCCCCCTTGCCCCCCCCCCCTGCAGCCGGATGACGCCCATGGTCATTACTCTGCTCTTTTTTCTTTTGTGTCAGGTTCCTTTGCTGCAGTCTGCCTGAAGTCTCCTATTGTTTCCTATACTTGTTATGTCTCTCTGTTCTGGTTCCTCTCCCTTTCTCTCTGACCCCCCTTCCACTTGTCCACCCTTGTAGTCCCCCTTTTTCAACAACCCCTTCCCCTCTATTTCTCCACCTATTCAGTCCTTTTTCCTTCACAGTTGATTTTACCGGCTAATCTATGTAGGACAAGGTGGGTTGTGGGCCTCTCCGGAAATTACTAGTTTTTATTAGTGTAAGCTCTGCCCGCCTGGGGCCCGGCCCATCGCCCATCTCCCTCCTCTTTCCTTTCTTTATAAAATGACAAAAAATGTTGTGCATCTTACTGTACTGCATGGCCATGCAATGATTACAGCTCACCTGGGTGGGTTCACATTGCCTATTGGTGTCAGAGGTCGTAGAGGGGAATTTAGCCCCCTGTCCAGGAATGCTTTCAGGTTATGTTTAAGCTTAAATCTGGGATGGTCTCTATATCTCCCACCCAGGTGCTATTAGGATACTAGGATGTTTTTGTTTTGGAACTATGTCTGTTATATCACTGTTGTCCATGTGCCTGTTTTTTTCTTCTTGCATTCAATAAAGGAATTACAAAAAAAAAAAAGTATGCCGGAGCCTACACACGGGGGGATTGTCCGGCGGACTTGAGTTTGCCGGACTTTTCCACCCGCTTGTTTGATCGTGTGTACGCGGCATAAGAGTAACTAAAGATGAATTTGGATCCATGTGTGGCCACTGTGGTTGAACAGAAGTCAGGATATTCCCAATCAGTCAGGGCTGTAGGCTGGAGAGATGATCTGTATATTTTGACAGAAAGGTAGCCTTCCTGCTGTCAGAATTCAATAATACAGTGGAGAGGATTCCAGCACCCACATTGAGTGTGTGGATGGAGGAATCCAGTCAGGTGTTGTTTTTTAAATTTAACCCACTAGCTGAATTAAAAAACTGACATGTGCATGGCCAGCTTTAGAGATTCAGGGGTTAAGTAACCTGGAGATATTGAAGCACAGTGGTTTGGGCAGCACAGTGGTGTAGTGGTTAGCGCTCTCATCTAGAAGTAAGAAGGGTTGCTGGTTCAAATCCCAACCATGACACTATCTGCCTGGAGTTTGCATGTTCTCCCTGTGCCTGTCTATATTTAACCTTATTATTAAGCCCGGTTTAACCATGAAGTAAGCATTTTAGGTTAACAGTTAAAAAAATGTATATCGTGCCATGATTTCGTTTGTGTATTTTTAACCCAAACCTCAGATTTCATTATCTCTGGATAAGTAAGCATAATGCCATTGTAAATTTTCTCTTTTTCGTGACTTTTTGATAAGCCATGAAATCTTCAAGCAAGATGGGAAGCTATGATCTCTCAAAGCAAGATGGGAAGCCAGGCACACTCCAAGCAAGGCGGAATCCCTTTTCTGCTTCTGCAGCATTAGCAGATGGTGGGTACCTACATAAAAATCATGGATGATGATAAAATAAAATTTCTAACATGCTATAGAAGCTGTTTCAGAGTTATGAGCTTTAATCATAACTCATTGCTTGGGTTAACCACTCAATTTTGTGGACTCAAAAATATTGCTAGACTGAGTTAGGAATGAAAAAGTATATAGCTCAATCAACAGCAGTGTTCAGGCGCAATGCACATAGATTTTTTGCTGCCCATTTCCTGCAGCTAGGCTTTAAACAGGACCCCCCCTCCCAAGCCCACTGTAGCCATGAAATCTTCAAGCAAGATGGGAAGCCATGAAATCTTCAAGCAAGATGGGAAGCCATGAAAACTTCAAGCAAGATGGGAAGACATTAAATCTTCAAGCAAGATGGCAAGCCATGATCTCTTCAAGCAAGATGGCAAGCCATGATCTCTTCAAGCAAGATGGCAAGCCATGATCTCTTCAAGCAAGATGGCAAGCCATGATCTCTTCAAGCAAGATGGAATCCCTTTTCTGCTCCTGCAACATTAGCAGATGGTGGGTACCTACATAAAACTAATTAACCACTTCAGCCCCGGACCAATTGTCAGCCTAAGGACCAGAGGTCTTTTTACAATTTCGCACTGCTTTAACTGGTAATTATGCGATCATGCAATGTTGTACCCAAACAAAATTTGCATCCTTTTCTTCCCACAAATAGATCTTTCTTTTGATGGTATTTGATTGCCTCTGCAATTTTTATTTTTTGCAATATAAATGGAAAAAGACCGAAAATTTCGAGAAAAAAATATATTTTCTACTTTTTGTTATAAGAAAAATCAAATAAACTCAATTTTAGTCATACATTTAGAGCAAAATTTATTCAGCCACATGTCTTTAGTAAAAAAAAAGTCAATAAGCGTATATATTTATTGGTTTGCGCAAAAGTTATAGCGTCTACAAACTAGAGTACATTTTCTGGAATTTACACAGCTTTTAATTTATGACTGTCTATCTCATTTCTTGAGGTGCTAAAATGGCAGGGCAGTACAAACCCCCCCCAAATGATCCCATTTTGGAAAGTAGACACCCCAAGGAAATTGCTGAGGGGCATGTTGAGCCCATTGAATATTTTTTTTTGTCCCAAGTGATTGAATATTGACACAAAAAAAAAAGTTTACAAAAAGTTGTCACTAAATGATATATTGCTCACACATGCCATAGTTATATGTGGAATTGCACCCCAAAATATATTCTGCTGCTTCTCCTAAGTACGGGGATACCACATATGTGGGAGTTTTTGGGAGTCTAGCCGCGTACGGCACCCCGAAAACCAAGCATTGCCTTCCGGATTTAAATATAAAACGCTACCAAAAAAAACTGTTAGCAATCGCAGGGATCAGGCCTGACTCTGCGAACGCTGCAGTTATGTGTTTAGTGTTTTGTAAGTGACAGTGATCGATCGATACTGGACTTGGGTGGGCTGGGTGGAGGGGCAAAAAGCAAGTGCTAGAAGGTATCTGGGCTGATCCCGCTAACAATGCGTTTTTTTGGAACCCTGAACTGCTGGGGACACTAGTATAGATCTGATCAGTCAGATATTGATCTGTTCAGATTCTATACCACTACGGGAGGTTTATGCTTTGCGCGTGGGTGTTAGCGGTACTGGCACTAACCTAGCGCTGCCTGGGGCGACGCAGACCCTGACCCTAAAACCTAATTGATATCACCCGCCGGGTGATCAGGGGGTTAAACCTTTATTGGGTAATAAATGGTGGGTGCCCTGCTGCTATAAAAAGCAAACTAACTAACCAGAGTCACCCATAACACTTATACGGTGATCACTGGTGAAAGGGTTAACTAGGGGCAATCAGCGGGTTAAAATCTTTATTAGGTAGTATATGGGGGTCCCTGGCGCTATATAAAAACCTGACGGGGAACCTAAATAACTAACTGGCTAACCAGCATCACCAGTGACACTTACACGGTGATCGCTGGTGAAAGGGTTAACTAGGGGCAATCAGGGGGTTAAAACCATTATTGGGTAGTATATCGGGATACCTAGCACTACAAAAACCTGGCGGTGAACCTAAAAAAATAACTAGCTACCTAGGGACACTAGTGACACTAATGCAGCGATCAGAAAAATTATCGCTTAGTGACACTGGCAAAAGGGGGTGAAAGGGTTAACTAGGGGCAATCAGGGGGTTAAAACCGTTATTGGGTAGTATATCGGGGTACCTAGTGCTATAAAAACCTGGCGGTGAACCTAAAAAAATAACTAGCTACTTAGCGGCACCAGTGACACTAATGCAGCGATCAGAAAAACGATTGCTTAGTGACACTGGCAAAAGGGGGTGAAAGGGTTAACTCTAGGGGCAATCAGGGGGTTAAACCTTTATTGTGGGGGGGTAGGGGGCTACCCCGGACCTAACATTAACTGCCCTGACAGCTTTTACTGTCACAACTGACACTAAATGCAGTGATCAATAAATAAATGATCACTGCAATCAGTGACACTGTGACTGGGAGGGGGGTTTGTGTGCCTATGTGTGCCTACATGTCAGTGTAGTGTTGGTGCACACTTACTTTCACTGTTCTCCTCGTAGTCCGGTCAATAAGACCGCCCCAAGGAGAATGACATCACTTCCTCCCTGCCTGTGTTTACTATACACAGCGGGGGAAGCTTCTCAATCGCCAGGAGCGATCGAGAGGGGATGGCCAGAAACCAACGGCCATCCCCTCATCCCGGATCGCTCCTGAAGCGAAACAGACCGCCGCATCCAGCGGGAGGGGGGCCCGATCGGACCCCCCACCCACTGGAAGGCGAGCACGTACATGTACGTGCTTTCATAGTTTCATAGTTTCATAGTTAGTTAGGTTGAAAAAAGACACCAGTCCATCCAGTTCAACCTGAGTGAGTGTCTACAATTGTCCCTATTCCTGTACATTGCACACTCACATTGGTCCCTACCCTCAAGGAGCCCACAATCCAAGGTCCCCATGCATATACTAGGGCCAATTTTGGACAGAGGCCAATTAACCTACCTGCATGTCTTTGGATTGTGGGAGGAAACCGGAGTACCCAGAGGAAACCCACACAGGCACAGGGAGAACATGCAAACTCCAGGCAGGTAGTGTTGTGGTTGGGATTTGAACCAGTGAACCTTCTTACTGCTAGGTGAGAGTGCTAACCACTACACCACTGTGCTGCCCTTGTGTCTGTCGGTGCCATTGCACCGACGTACATTGCCATGCGGCGGTCCTTAAGTGGTTAAGGATGATAAAATAAATTGTCTAACATGCTATAGAAGCAGTGTCTGAGTTATGAGCTTTAATCAGAACTCATTGCTTGGGTTTACCCACTGAATTTTGTGGACCCAAAAATATTGCTGGATGGAGTTAGGAATAAGAAAGAGCAGTGATTTCAGTCTGATCCCTCTTGGGAAAGTCTACAGAGAGCCCCCGCTCTCTGGAAGTAAAGGGCGGCTGTTGGAAGACCATCTTACATTTCAATTGTAAGCTATAATTAAGCCTCTAGTCTGGTTGCTAGGTTGTTCTGAAGTAGAAGGCTGAGGGACTGGGTCAATCTCAGTTCATGCTGGATTGGCGGAAGAGTGCTCATTCCTCTGAGAAGGCCGGGCTAGATCTGATTCAGTCTCTCTTCCAACTGCTTCTAGGGCAACATGGCAAGCAGTCCAAATGTTTGGTTATGGCCTATGAAGTGAATGGCAGATCCTATTCTAACTGTTCATCCTTTCTTCCTGCGAATTCGGTGTTTTGATCTTGGAATGGATCTTAGCTTTTCTTGGTTAGAGTATGAGGGCACCATACTACAGCCAACAAACTTTGGCCAGGCCAAAATCAACGTGCCCTATTCGTGGTTCAGACTTTGGGGACTGGGTTAAGATGTTTTCTCCCCATAGGGGAAAAGGTATGACACATGCCATTCCCACACAAATAGGTTTAAACGTCCATAATTTAAACCATATGAAAGTTTTCAATGAAAACTATTCATTAATGTCCATGTATAGTGTAGCCAGTAGCAAGCAAAAACAGAGTAGGGTTCAGGCACAATGCACATAGATATCACTTGCTGCTCATTTGCTAGAGCAGGATTTAGACAGGACCCCCTCCCAAGCCCACTGTAGCATTGTTTGTATATAATGCTGTTAACTACCCGTTTGCTGCTCATTAGTATGCCCACCTTGTAGAATGCATTGCCAGTGATTTCCCCTTGCGCATATGCTCTGTGGTCCCAACAGAGCAGATTTCATAGGCAATGTACCGTATATACTCGAGTATAAGCCGAGATTTTCAGCCTCTTTTTTGAGGCTGAAAGTGCCCCCCTCGGCTTATACTCGAGTCATCGCTGTCTGCCCGCTCGATCAGCGTGTCGAGCAGACAGACAGCGGCCATTCTATGATTCAAAAGCCGCGCCTCCGGCTCCGCCTTCGCCTGTGATAGGCGGAACACTGAATTTCCCAGCAGCCTGTGTTCCGCCTATCACGGGCATCCGCTCATCCTCGTACTACGGACGAGGATGATACGACGTCCGTGATAGGCGGAACACAGGCTGCTGGGAAATTCAGTGTTCCGCCTATCACAGGCGAAGGAGGAGGCGCGGCTTTTGAATTTTACAATGGCCGCCGACGAAGAGGGCACGGGACGGAGGCAAGGCAAGGCACGGCACGGGACGGGACGGGACGGGACGGGACGAAGGCAAGGCACGACACGGGACGGAGGCTCGGGACAAAGGCTCGGGACACAGGTAGGCTGGACACACACACACACACACACACACACACACACACACACACACACACGGATGGAGACACACACACACGGATGGATGGATGGATGGAGACACACACACACACAGGGATGGATGGATACACACACACACAGGGATGGATGGATGGATGGAGACACACACACACAGGGATGGATGGATGGATGGATGGAGACACACACACACAGGGATGGATGGATGGATGGATGGAGACACACACACACAGGGATGGATGGATGGATGGACACACACACACACAGGGATGGATGGACGGACACACAGGGATGGACGGACACACAGGGATGGACGGACACACAGGGATGGACGGACACACACACAGGGATGGACAGGCATGTCTCACCCTCGGCTTATACACGAGTCAATAAGTTTGCCAGTTTTTTTGGGGGTAAATTGGGGGCCTCGGCTTATATTCGGGTCGGCCTATACTCGAGTATATACGGTAAATAGTAAATGGCTGCTCTACTAGAGCCGACCTTTGGTTTATATGAAATTCAAATGATGTGTTGTGCAATCAAGCCCACTGAAGCATTGTTTGTTTACAATGCCATTAATTCCCCTCCACTACACATTTATATGCCCAACTTGGAGCAGTGTAGAATGCATTGCAAATTATTTCACCTTGCGCATATGCTTTTTGTGGTCCCAACAAAGCAGCATTCATAAGCAATGCAGATAGTGATTGGCTGCTCTAGGGGAGCCAGTTATATGAAATGCAAATGATGTGTTGCACAATCAAGCCCACTGTAGCATTGGTTTTATACAATGCCATTAATTCGGCCTTTGCTGCTGATTCATACTCAGTCTGGCGCAGCATAGAATGTATTGCAACTGATTTCCCGTTTCAGGCTCTCTGTGGTCCCAACAGAGCAGTGTTCAGATGCAATGCACATATATTTCTTGCTGCCCATTTGTTGCAGCTAGGCTTTCGACAGGACCCCCTCCCAAGCCCACGGTAGCATTGTTTGTATACAATGCCATTAATTTGCCCTTTGCTGCTGATTCATGCCCAGCCTGGCACAGCATAGAATGCATTGCGATTGATTTCCCGTTGGTTTCCAGCTCTTTGTGGTCCCAACAGAGCAGTATTCAGACACAATGCACATAATTGATTTATTTTGATTTTTTTGTTAGGCTTTAGTACGGTTATTAGTTAGCATTAGAACCATATTGTTTAATGTGAAAATTATGTATATTTTTACTGCTGAATGCTTTATTTATTTACAAGCCAGGAAAGCATTTTATTGTTTTAAAATGCCTAGCTTGTCAATATTACAATTGAGTGCAGTGTGTTTTAAAGGTTGTTAATGCAATAATCGGGGCCTAAAGCCCTATATCATCCTCCTTGTGTTTTTTAATGTTACCAATATCTCGTTGCAGATGACTGGAATGAGCACAAGATGTATGTGTGAAATGCGTCCACATGACCATAGTTTGGTGTCTTTGGTGTTATCTTTGTGAAACAATATAAAAGGCAATCGGAAGTTCTGGATCTGCAGTCATTTCTTTCTTCCTTCTGACTGGAATGATCCAGTATGGCTGGGCTGCTGTTCGATCTAAAGTAAGTGAAGGGTACACATTTTTTCTTCATTTTATACATTTATTTTTCTTTAAAGATGCATTTAGCCTTTAACTCCAGGGCACGTTCATCCCATTGGTGGTCAATGGGCAGCATGTCTCCCCTTGGTGGTCAATGATGGGCAGCATGTCTCCCCTTGGTGGTCAATGATGGGCAGCATGTCTCCCTTTGGTGGTTAATGATGGGCAGCACGTCTCCCCTTGGTGGTCAATGATGGGCAGCATGTCTCCCCTTGGTGGTCAATGATGGGCAGCACGTCTCCCCTTGGTGGTCAATGATCGGCAGCACGTCTCCTCTTGGTGGTCAATGATGGGCAGCACGTCTCCCCTTGGTGCTCAGTGATGGGCAGCACGTCTCCCCTTGGTGGTCAATGAGGATTGGCCCACCCTTTTGCAGCTACAACAGCTTCAATTCTTCTGGGCAGGCTGACCACAAGGTTTAGGTGTGTGTCTTTGGGAATGTTTGACCATTCTTCCAGGAAGAGCATTTGTGGAGTCAGGCACTGATGTGGATGAGTAGGCTTGGCTCGGGATTCTCTGCTCTATTTCATCCCAAAGGTGTTCTATTGGGTTGAGGTCAAGAATCTGTCCAGCCCAGTAAAGCTCCTCCACCCCAAACTCGCTCATCCATGTCTTTTATGGATTATGCTTTGTACACTGGTGCACAGTCATGTTGGAACAGAAAGGGGCCTTCCTCAAACTTCCCACAAAGTTGAGAGCATGAAATTGTCCAACATTTCTTGGTATGCTGACACCTTAAGTGTTGCCTTCACTGGAATTTAGGGGCCAAGCCCAACCCCTGAAAAACAACACCACACCATAATCCCCCCTCCACCAAGTGATTTAGACCAGTGCACAAAGCAAGATCCATAAAGACATGGATGAGCGTGTTTGGGGTGGAGGAACATGACTGGAATGCAGAGTCCTGACCTCAACCCAATAAAACACCTTTGGGTTGAAATAGAGTGAAGGCTGCGAGATGGGCCTTTCTCGTCCAACATCAGTGCCTGACCTCACAAATGTACTATTGGAAGAATGGTCAAATATTCCCATAGACACACTCCTAAACCTTGTAGACAGCCTTCCCAGAATAGTTGAAGCTGTTAGAACTGCAAAGAGTGTGCCAACTAAATATTGAACCCTATGGACGAAGACTGATATTCCATTAAAGTTTGTGTGTGTTCGTGTGTAAAGGCAGGTGTCTTAATACTTTTGACAATATAGTGTATGTGTAAGGGGGCACTCTGCCACACTCTGATGCAAGGGGGCGATACTCTGCTATAAAGTGGGACTCTGATGTAAGGTGTTTTGGGTAATGCAATGGGCTTTGGGGAGATTCGATGTTCTGGGGAGATGCGATTGGGCGATGGGATTCGATGTGTTGGGGCGAAGCGATTGGATGTGCTGATGTGCTGCGGGCGATGCGATGTGATGTGCTGGGGGCGATTAGATGTTCTGGGGATATGTGATGCGATTGGGCAATGGGATTCTAGGTGTTGGGGTGAAGCGATTCGATGTGCTGATGCAATTCGATGTGTTGGGGGTGATGCAATGTGCTTTGGGGTGATGCGATGTGCTGGGGGTGATTCGATGTTCGTGGGAGATGTGATTCGATGTGCTGGGGGAGATGCAATTCGATGTGCTGGGGGTGATGCGATTCGATGTGCTGGGGGAGATGCGATTCTATGTGCTGGGAGCAATGTGATGCGATGTGCTGGGGGGCGATGCGATGTGCTGGGGCGATGCGATTCGATGTGATGTCCTGGGGGCGATGCGATTCGATGTGTTGCGGGTGATGCAATGTACTTTGGGAGATGCGATGCGCTGGGGTGATTCGATGTGCTGGGGAGATGTGATTCGATGTGCTGGGGGAGATGCGATTCAATGTGCTGGGGGAGATGCAATTCGCTGGGGGGCGATGCGATGTGCTGGGGTGATGCGATTCAATGTGATGTGCTGGGGGCGATTCGATGTTCTGGGGAGATGTGATGCGATTGGGCAATGGGATTCTAGGTGTTGGGGTGAAGCGATTCGATGTGCTGATGCAATTCGATGTGTTGGGGGTGATGCAATGTGCTTTGGGGTGATGCGATGTGCTGGGGGTGATTCGATGTTCGTGGGAGATGTGATTCGATGTGCTGGGGGAGATGCAATTCGATGTGCTGGGGGTGATGCGATTCGATGTGCTGGGGGAGATGCGATTCTATGTGCTGGGAGCAATGTGATGCGATGTGCTGGGGGGCGATGCGATGTGCTGGGGCGATGCGATTCGATGTGATGTCCTGGGGGCGATGCGATTCGATGTGTTGCGGGTGATGCAATGTACTTTGGGAGATGCGATGCGCTGGGGGTGATTCGATGTGCTGGGGAGATGTGATTCGATGTGCTGGGGGAGATGCGATTCGATGTGCTGGGGGAGATGCAATTCGCTGGGGGGCGATGCGATGTGCTGGGGTGATGCGATTCAATGTGATGTGCTGGGGGCGATTCGATGTTCTGGGGAGATGTGATGCGATTGGGCAATGGGATTCGAGGTGTTGGGGTGAAGAGATTCGATGTGCTGATGCGATTCGATCTGTTGGGGGTGATGCAATGTGCTTTGGGCGATGCAATGTGCTTTGGGAGCGATGGGTTGTGCTGGGGTTGATTCAATGTGCTGGGGGACCCAGCCATACTCGGAGATACCCAGCCATACTCGGAGATACCCAGCCATAGTCGGTGATACCAATAGACATCCCCCCCTCCCGCCGCCCTCTGGTGCTTCTACCGACTCGCCAATACGATCAAAGGCAGAATCTTTTTTTTATTTTTTTATTTTTTTTCAGGCTTCCCAGCTTAGAGGTGAGATGCAGGGTCTTATTGACCCCATATCTCACTGTAAAGAGGACCTGTTATGCCATATTCCTATTACAAGGGATGTTTAAATTCCTTGTAATAGGAATAAAAGTGATCAAAAAAATTATTTTTGGGGGAAAAAAGTCAAACTAAAATAAATAAAGTAAAATGAACAATAAAATTTTTATTTTTTTTAAAGCGCCCCTGTCCCCATGTGCTCGCATGCAGAAGCGAACGCATACGTAAGTCCCGCCCACATATGAAAACGGTGTTCAAACCACACATGTGAGGTATCGCTGCGAACGTTAGAGCGAGAGCAATAATTCTAGCCCTAGACCTCCTCTGTAACTCAAAACATATAACCAGTAAAAAAAATCTAAAACTTTACTGTGTTTTTTTTTTTAAGCACAAAACTGTTTAAAAAAAAAAAAAAAGCATTTGAAAAATTGCTGCACAAATACCGTGCGAAATAAAAAGTTGCAACGACCACCATTGTATTCTCCAGGGTGTTTGCTAAAAAACATATATAATGTTTTGGCATTCTTTGTAATTTTCTAGCAAATAAATGATGATTTTTACATGTAGGAGAGAAATGTCAGAATTGTCCTGGGTGCTCCAGAACGCCTGATGGAGCTCCCTGCATGTTGGGCCTCTGTATGTGGCCACACTGTGTAAAAGTCTCACACATGTGGTATCGCCGTACTCGGGAGTAATAGCAGAATGTGTTTTGGGGTGTAATTTGTGTTATGCATATGCTGTGTGTGAGAAATAAACTGATAATATGACATTTTTGTGAGAAAAAAACTAAACTAAAAAAAATCTTGATTTTGCAAAGAATTGTGGGAAAAAATGGCAACTTAAAAAAAACTCATCATGCCTCTTACTAAATACCTTGGAATGTCTTCTTTCCAAAAAGGGGTCATTTGGGGGGTATTTGTACTTTTCTGGCATGTTAGGGTCTCAAGAATTCAAATAGGCCGTCAGTACTTCAGGTGTGATCAATTTTCAGATATTGGCACCATAGCTTGTGGACTCTATAACTTTCACAAAGACCAAATAATATCCACCAATTTGTACTTATTTTTACCAAAGATATGCAGTAGTATAAATTTTGGCCAAAATTTATGAAGAAAAAATTACTAATCTGCTAAATTTTATAACAGAAACAAATAAAAATTCATTTTTTTACAGAATTTTCTGTATTTTTTCTTTTATAGCACAAAAAAAAAAAAAGCGAGCGGTGATTAAATACCACCAAAAGAAAGCTCTATTTGTGTGAAAAAAAGGACAAAAATTTCATATAGGTCCAGTGTTGCATGACTGAGTAATTGTCATTCAAAATGTGAGAGCACCGAAAGCTGAAAATTGGTCTGGTTATTAAGGGTGTTTAAGTGCCCAGTGGTCAAGTGGTTAACCACTCTTTTGATCAACTCTGTAACTTGTTCCACCTCTGCCTTTCCGCGATCCGTGCAGGCTTGAAAACAGTCTTACAGATCAGTTTATCTGTCATCGGAGGTGCACATCACGCCCTACATTCCCTCTTTACCTGCCTGGGAGGGCTAGCTGACCGATGCCTTTTGGATCTTGCTCTTTCCTTAGAATGATGAGTGCTAGTTGAGCGGCTGTGCGCCGAACTTGGGCGTGTGCGTCCGTTGTGATGACCAGATGTCTGATTAGACGTTCTCTTGTGTATAGGGCTGAAACGAAAGTAATAGTGCAAGGCACTCTTTTAGTCTGGGATAAACACAAAAAAAACAAAAAAAATATAAAAAACATGAGGTACGAACCCTTACCTAAGAAAGGAAGGGTCTTGGTCTAGCAGCGGCTGACTCATAATCGCAGGGCAGGCAAGGGCAGAAAGCGACTGGACAGAATACTAAAGAAAGCACAATAGAATCCCATGAAACCCCCTGGCCATACACCCCCCCTGATTATATATATATCATAGTTGCTGGCTGTCCCGAATTCCCCGGGACATTCCCGGGATTAGTACATTTGTCCCGAATTAATTTTGTCCCGGGAAATTCGGTTTGTCCCAGGAAATTGAATTTCCCATTTTTTTGCCGCCGGCCGCTAGAGGTCTATGGGAGGACAATGTCTCCGCCGGCCGCCATTTTTAAGAAGACCAGAAGTTGGTCTACACCTGTGGCGCCGCCCACCCCCGCTGCCAGTGTGTGTGTGTATCAGTGTAAACTGCAGTGGGCGGCGCCACAGTTAAATGTCTCCGCACGGCAACGGCGGCATGTCGGGGGCCAGTCTGTCACTGTGGATGTTGGAGCGAGGGCCAGTCGGATGTCGGGGGCCAGTCATGGTATGTGGATGTCGGGGGCCAGTCTGTGGATGTCGAGGGCCAGTCTGTGAATGTGGGGGCCAGTCTGTGGATTTTGGGGGCCAGTCTGTGGATGTTAGGGGCCAGTCTGTGGATGTGGGGGCTAGTCTGTGGATGTCGGGGGCCAGTCTGTGGATGTCGGGGGCCAGTCTGTGGATGTTGGGGGCCAGTGGTATGTTGGGGGCCAGTGGTATGTCGGGGGCCAGTCTGGAGATGTGGGGGCCGGCCTGTGGAGTATGTGGGGGCAGGTCTGTGCAGGATGTTGGGGGGGCGGTCTGTGGATGTGGGGGGGGGCGGTCTGTGGATGTCAGAGGGGCACCAGATGTAAGGAGGGGCTCCGCTGATGGACACAGATGTGAGGAAGGTACCTCTGATGGGGCACCTGATATAAGGACAGACTCCACTTGGGACAGCTGATGGCATCTGGTGGCAGGCAACATGGCTAGTGACGCGCTCATGGCTCCCACTGATTCAGCATTATGGTGAGTTGAATGATTTCATTTCATGTTACAATGTAATAATAGAAATAATGCGCTTCAATCATCCTGACACCATAACAATCATGGTGCCGGGATGATTGAAGTGCCAACACCAGGTATTTGGAGTATCTTTATCTGCTGATTGTCAAACTCTGGAAAACACATATTGCTATTGTGGTGTAGGATCGGGGGGCTGCTGTCCCTCCTTTCCCCCCCCTCCGTTCCCTCTCCATCCAGCATTCATCTCAGACTCTAACCACACCCATTTGAGACACACCCTATGTAAGCCACGCCCACTATTTACGTAAACCACGCCCCGTTTGCATGCCACACCCCCTAATTATACCACGGCTCCGCCTACTGCCAAAAAAGTGTCAGATTTTTTTTTTACAATGTTGGCAACTATGAGATATATATATATATATATATATATATGTAAGCAGAACCGAATTCCAATGTAGGAAGTGGCTGCTGCCCCAAAAGACCCCCAGAAGGGGCTCCCCTCTTATAAGCGCTAGTTAGGAACCCAAGACCGGGGACTGCATCTGGGAGAGGCCAGAACCCAGACGGAAAACTGCCCAGGGCAGAGGTGAGATACGTCCAAACACTATCCGTTAGGTATGAGGAAAAAAAGGAGATGTTGTCATTTTTATAAGCTATTAACTATCCTGAGGGGAGGACTCCAGGGCGGAGCTATCACAGGTATGCTGCCATGGTGGCACCAGGAAAGTTTTATTTGTGGGCAAAAAATAAAAAAATAAAGGAAAAGAACAATATTTGGGCACGACGTCGCTCTTACTGTATGCAAATTTGCGTTCGTGGCTTGAAGGTGTTACTTTTTTTTTTTTTTTTAGAACGGTTGGCTTTTTAGTGATAACAACCAAGGCGGCTAAAAGCCGTTCGAGAGGGGACGTCCAACCCCTCCTCCAGCCGCTCTTCCTGTCCCACTGGTAGACCTGAGCCACCAGTCGGCACGTCCGCCCCCCAAGCTGAGACCTGAACAAAGCCAGATCATTCCATTCAGAAGGAAGAAAGAAATGACTGCAGATCCAGAACTTCCGATTGCCTTTTATATTGTTTCACAAAGATAACACCAAAGACACCAAACTATGGTCATGTGGACGCATTTCACACATACATCTTGTGCTCATTCCAGTCATCTGCAACGAGATATTGGTAACATTAAAAAACACAAGGAGGATGATATGGGGCTTTAGGCCTCAATTATTGCATTAACAACCTTTAAAACACAATGCACTCAATTGTAATATTGACAAGCTAGGCATTTTAAAACAATAAAATGCTTTCCAGAAAAGCCCGGCGCCACAGGGGTTAACAAAACCCCGTAGGCAGAGGGCTGGCATGACTGTGTGAACAGTGCATGTCAGCCCTGCATGATAGGGGGCGGGGGATTGGCCGAGGGGAGTAGGGTGGGAGTTACTCAGTGCAGAGAAGTTGATCCCGCCCCCTCCACGAGGCAGCATTCAAGAAAAAAGTTTGTATGGGACAGCAGCATGGCAGCCATAGAGGAGCTGATTGCAAAGGTTAGAGTGGAGGCAGCCACTCGGGGGGAGACATGGGTGCAGGAGACACTGGGGGTTTTGCTGGGGCAGCCGGGGGGGACATCCACGGACTGAGGGGGGGTGGGGGGGGCACACGGAGGTCACGGCCCCCATCCAGGTTTTCACCTGAACCCCCCAGGAGAGGGAGGGCTAATGCCAGCAGTCCGGGGAGGGCTGATGCCAGCAGTCCGGGGAGGGCTCCATCGGGCCCCCCGGCGAAGAGAGCCACCAGGACTGGAGGGGGGAGACTGAGGAGCCCATCCCCAAGGAGGCTGGGACAGAGGAGCAGGCCGGAAGGGGGATCTACTGGAGCCTCTGGGCCCCATAGGAGAGCATTAGGAGCGGATGCAGCCCCCCCACCCAGCGTGGAACACGCAGGGTTAGGACCTCAGCGGGGGAGATCTCAGGCTACGGGGTGGGTCCACCCCCCCCCCCAGGGCTAGCATCGCCAGGTCGGGTGAGGAGGGACGGAGACTGGTGTCGGCGATTGGTGGTCGCTTGGACGGGGCTGAGGTGGTCCGCACCGGCCCTACAAAGGCAAAGCAAAAATCCACTGGCGGGTACGCAGCACGGCGGCAGGCCAGGTCGGCTGTTTTACCCTCGGCAGCCAGGGCCGTGTCCCCTGGTGGGCTGTCTGGAGAGGATGCGCTGATGTCCGGTCACAGGTCGGAGGGTGAGGTGTCCGGATCGGAGGAGGAGGTTCCGAGAAGTCCAATCCCTGCTAGGGTGTCCGAGAGATCGGCTGGTGGGATCGCTCCTGTGCAGCCCGGTGAGTACCCTTTAAGTTTACCTATTGGTGGGGGGATTGTTTCGGCGGGTGCCGGTGGTGCTGTGAGTGCGGGTACACAGGAGGTGGTGGAGCAGGGGGGTTTGAGGACAGGTGGGGCTGTCAGGGCAGAGAGTGGGCTGTTGGGTTTTCTGGCTGGGATCAAGGAGCTGGTGGGCAGATTTGAGCACCAGGAGAGGGCTGCTGCTGGCCCGGCGGCGGCGTGGGTCCCTTCTGGCGGGGTGTCCGGGGGTGTCGCAAAAGGCACGGAAGTGGTGGTCCCGGCAGTGGCTGGGCCCACGGGGCAGGAGTCGCCAGTGCCCATTAAGGCATCGAGCGGGAGCGAGTCCTCTACTAGACAAGACATTGTGCGTTTGGCGGACTCTTCGAAATGCAAGGTGTATGTCTGCTTTGAAGGGCCGTTGGGGGCTCATTTGAAGCCAGAGGTACGGGAGAAAATATGGAAGGGTGAGTATGTGGAGATATTTTCACTACTACCACTAGAGAAGTTCAAACTGGACAGGGTCAAGCCGGATGATACTAAAAAAGACGACGAGGAGAAGCGGCGGTACAGACTGATACAGAGGACCTTTGCGAATTGGCTGCAAGCATTCGCCATCATGGCGAGTGTGATTGGTGAAAAGAACGCTGAGCATTGCTCGGCTCTTTTCTGTTACATGGACTCGGTTGGGGAAGCTTACCGAGTGTACGAGGGAACCGCGTGGCTGAGATACGATGAACAGTTTTGCCAGCGGAGAGCGGTGCGGCCGTCGCTGAGATGGGACCACAAGGACATTAGTCTGTGGATGTGCCCGATGATGTCGGCGAGGGTACTGGGCCAGTTTTTTCAGGGGGGTGGTGGATCTTCCGCTCCCGGACAATCGGCCAGTAGAAAGAAGGGAACGTGTCGGCAGTTCAACGAGGGATCCTGTAAGTTCGGCGGATCCTGTCGGTACAAGCACGAGTGTTCCGGCTGCGGGGAACGCACCCGTTGTCACGCTGTTTTAAACAGGGCAGGAACAGATCTGGAGATGCTGCGCAAAAGAGGGAGGATGCCAGTGATGGTGGAAAGGATGTGACCGTTTCTCAGTAGGTATCCGGATAGGAAGGCAGCACGCCTCTTGGAGGAGGGTTTCACAGAGGGGTTTCGGATACCGTGGAACCTGAAGTCGGCCTTGCTGCATCCTGACGTGGTTTCTATGAAGCTGCGTAAGGAGGTAGAGTTGGGACGGATGGGAGGCCCTTTTCTGGTGGCACCTTTCCCTGATCTTGTGGTTTCTCCTTTGGGGGTAGTTCCAAAGAAGGAACCGCAGAAATTTCGGCTAATTCACCACTTGTCTTTTCCGAAAGGGGGGTCGGTCAATGATGCCATTGATCATGAGGAGTGTACAGTTAGCTACACGTCCTTTGATGCGGCGGTGAGTTGGGTCCACCGATATGGGCGGGAGGCGCTGATGGCGAAAACAGACATTGAGTCGGCTTTTCGGTTGCTCCCCGTCCATCCCGAAAGTTTTCGGTTGTTGGGGTGTCATTGGGACAACATGTTTTATGTTGACCGTTGCCTCCCCATGGGGTGCTCCATTTCATGCGTGGTGTTTGAAACATTTAGCTCATTTGTGGAATGGGTGGTGCGGGATGTCGCAGGGCTGAACTCTGTTATCCATTATTTGGATGACTTTCTCTGCGTGGGTCCGCCGGATTCCAGAGTGTGCGGGGTGTTGCTGGCGATGCTGGAACACGTAGCAGAATGGTTCGGCATCCCGTTGGCACCCGACAAGACGGAAGGGCCCAGGAAGGTCATCACCTTTCTGGGTATTGTGTTGGATTCTGAAGCGATGGAATGCAGGTTGCCGGAGGACAAGCTTGTGGATCTGAAAACCGTCAGGGTGATGTGGCCGTAGGAAATTTTGTTGGCCACTCTCACCCCTCTTGACAAACCCCAAGATGGTCACCTCGGCAAACAAGCAAAAAAATAAAACAGGTCGTCGACGCCAACAACATATTATAAAAAGCCTATGGCACCTTGTACTCCCAAGCGGTCTCCCACCCAGGTACTAACCAGACCCAACCCTGCTTAGTATCCGAGATCAGACAAGATCGTGTGCATTCAGGGTGATGTGGCCATAGGCAATCTTGCTGGCCAATCTCAACCCTCTTGACAAACACCAAGATGGTCACCTCGGCAAACAAGCAGAAAAATAAAACAGGTCTTCGACGCCGACTACACATTAAAAAAAGCCTGCGGCACCTGGTATTCCTGGTGCCACCTGGTGATGTGGCACCGGCTCTAGTAGAGCAGCCATTTACTATTTACATTGTCTATGAAATCTGCTCTGTTGGGACCACAGAGCATATGCGCAAGGGGAAATCACTGGCAATGCATTCTACACTGCTCCAAGGTGGGCATACTAATGAGCAGCAAACGGGTAGTTAACAGCATTATATACAAACAATGCTACAGTGGGCTTGGGAGGGGGTCCTGTCTAAATCCTGCTCTAGCAAATGGGCAGCAAGTGATATCTATGTGCATTGTGCCTGAACCCTACTCTGTTTTTGCTTGCTACTGGCTACACTATACATGGACATTAATGAATAGTTTTCATTGAAAACTTTCATATGGTTTAAATTATGGACGTTTAAACCTATTTGTGTGGGAATGGCATGTGTCATACCTTTTCCCCTATGGGGAGAAGATATCTTGACCCAGTCCCTAAAGTCTGAACCAAGAATAGGGCACGTTGATTTTGGCCTGGCCAAAGTTTATTGGCTGTAGTATGGTGCCCTCATACTCTAACCAAGAAAAGCTAAGAACCATTCCAAGATCAAAACACAGAATTCCCAGGAAGAAAGGATGAACAGTTAGAATAGGATCTGCCATTCGCTTCATAAGCCATAACCAACATTTGGACTGCCTGCCATGTTGCCCTGGAAGCAGTTGGAAGAGAGACTGAATCAGATCTAGCCCGGCCTTCTCAGAGGAATGAGCACTCTTCCGCCAGTCCAGCACGAACTGAGATTGACCCAGTCCCTCAGCCTTCTACTTCAGAACAACCTAGCAACCAGACTAGAGGCTTAATTATAGCTTACAATTGAAATGTAAGATGGTCTAACACTTAGTAAATTCGAATTTACATGGGCTGGTCGCCTGGCAGCTTTCAAAATGATGACCTTACCAAAATTATTATATCAACTCAGGTCCCTTCCAATATGTATCCCTAAATACTACTTTAAATCCTTACAAAGCAGTTTGGGAAAATATCTATGGAATGGCAAAAAATCCCGTTGCGCATACCATATACTAATTAAACATAGAAATATAGGTGGTACGACCGTACCTGATCTACAGGATTATTATGACGCAACTCTTTTGACCCAATTGCAAGAATGGTTCTTGCCTACTCCTAAAACTTTATGGGGACAAATTGAGAAAGACATCACACGACAGCCTAATATGCAATTCTGGTTACTTAGTAGGAAAATTAAGTCCACAATTACAGCTCAATACCCACCAACGGTAAAAGCGACGCTACACTCTTGGCAGAGAATCATCACATACAAATGGGATAAAACTCCAATCACGGTGTTAAACCCTCCTCTAACAATCATAATTAATTCCTGGCGTACAAATACACGACTGGAATTTGGGTCGGGATATCAAACTTGGTTCCTTCTTCCAACAGGGCTCATTAAAGTCTTTTTCTCAGTTAAGTAATGAATTACAGCTTCCGAATTCTGAGCGATCTACATATATTCAAATAGAAAAGTGTCTGCTACACAATCCACAACTCAGAGCTTCAATCCCGGTTAAAATATGGTCTTTCCTCAATAACCATGCCACCTCACAGAAAGGAGTAGCTACAATATACCCAATTCTAGGGGAAAAAAACATACCCAGCATACTACCTTCCTTCCTTAAATGGGAACAAGATTTGGGGCAAGACTTTTCAATTAAACAATGGATGGCTTCCCTACGAAGCATATATAGGGCCACTGCATGTGTTACACTATGGGAATTGGCACAAAAAATTGTTCAAAGACAATACCTGACTCCACATATCCTAGCAAAATTCAAGGGGAACTCGTCACCTAATTGCTGGAGAAATTGTACCCAATTGGGGACCCTATTTCATATTATGTGGGACTGCCCAAGCTTACATAACTACTGGCAGGCAATCTCCCATTTACTCACTTCCGTAACAGGTATTGTCCTTCAACTTCAAGAATTTTTTTTTTTAAAACGGCCGTTTTGGCGGGAGCACTGATTTTAATGACGATTAAAGTGGAAAAAAATAAGTGAAATATTCCTTTAAATATGGTGCCTGGGGGGTGTCTGTAGTATGCCTGTGAAGTGCCACGTGTTTCCCGTGTTTAGAACAGTCCCTGCACAAAATGACATTTAACGGAAATAACGTCATTTAAAGCTGCTTGCGGTTTTAATGTTATATCTGGTTCCTGCAATATGGTTGAAAATCATTGAGAAAAATGGCATGGGTAGCCCTCCCTGCCCATTACCAGCCCCTTTGGGTCTTGTACCCATATTAAGGGGAACCCCGTACCCATATTAAAAAAAGGAAATGCGTGTGGCCCCCAGGCCCTATATACTCAGAACAGCAGTATACAGGCGGTGCAAACAAGACAGGGACTGTGTAGGTTTGTTGTGTTAAGTTGAATCTGTTTGTAATTTTCAACTGGTACATTTTTAAAGTGTAGCTCCAGTCAAAAAAAAAAATTTTAAGCTTTTTGGAAAACATAGGGAAGGGTTATCACCCCTGTATAATTTGTTTTGTCGTCCATCTTTTTTCATCTCACTTGCTGTTGTCTCCTTCCGTTTGCAAGTAGGAGATGTTTGTAAGTTGGATGTTTGAAAGTAGGGGCCTGCCCTATATGCTCTGCAGAAATGGCGGAACAAGGTGTTGGTTTTGCCACAACATTGTAAACCCTCAAAGTGACTCTTGGTGGGCGCTGGAGCGCCCTGCTGTGAACGATTATATCAAGAATTGTAATTACATGCCATTGTTGAACAGTGGTAGAAAAATTGACCTTTGGTGGTTGTGGTGCTGGTGACACAACACTATAAGTCCTCACAGTTACTCTGGGTGGGCACAGGAACGGGCCCTCCTGTGAAATATTATATCAAGAATTGTAATTACATGTCCCTGTTAAACAAGGGCAGAAAAATTGGGCCTTAGGCACTGGTGCTGGTGCCACGACACTGCAACCTCTCCCATATACTCTAGTTTTATTGCAGGAATTAGCCCTGCTGCAAAGCATTGCATCAAAAATTGTAATTAAACGCCCCTGTTAAACAGGGGCAGAAAAATTGGGCTTTAGGCACTAGTGCTGGTGCCACGACACTGCAACTTCTCCCATATACTCTAGTTTTATTGCAGGAATTAGCCCTGCTGCAAAGCATTGCATCAAAAATTGTACTTAAACGCCCCTGTTAAACAGGGGCAGAAAAAATGGGCTGATGGCATCACCCAGAAACAGAAATGTTCTTCCAACATATCATCGGAGGAGGAAGAGGATAGACAATCAACATAACAGGACAGTCACTCAGCATCAGCATAGGCAGTCTTGAAGGGATGTGATATTTCAAAAAAATTTTTTCGGTTACATCAGCTTCAGGTGCTTGGTAGCTATGGGTGATCCAAGACTGATTCATCTTGATGAAGGTCAGTCAATCAAATGATTCGGTAGACAGCCGCACCCTGTGATCGGTAACAAAGCCACCAGCAGCACAGAAGGTGCGTTCCGAAAGAACGCTGGATGCAAGACAGGCCAGTAGCTCAATTGCATACTGTGCAAGCTCTGGCCAGTGATCCATCCTCAAGACCCAGTAAGCCAGAGGATTTTCGATGGAAAAGGTGTCCAAGTCTGACCTTGCCCCTCCTGCACCATGTAAATCAGACGCTGGCGATGGTTGCTGGAACCGATCATACCTTGGGGCTGCGGACTAAAAAATTGTCTGAAAGCATCAGTCAGACGGCCACCTTCTCCACCGCTCCTTCTGACCGATGCCTCAGCAACACGTTGTCCAGGACCAGGAGTTTGTAACCTCCCAGTCTCTGGGAACGCGTTGCACAGACCTTTCTGCAAGGCCTCCCGGAGATGTCTCATCCTCTGCTCCCTCTGCGATGGCAAGATAAGGTTGGCAACCTTACCCTTGTACCGTGGATCAAGGAGAGTGGCCAGCCAGTAATGGTCCCTCTCCTTGATCCGAAGAATACGAGGATCCTTCGGCAGGCTTTGCAGGATCAGGGAGGCCATGCAGCGTAGGTTAGCTGAGGCATTCAGTCCGGAGTCCTCTGGGTCACTAAGGACAACATGATCCGCAGCTACCTCCTCCCAGCCACGTACAAGTCCACGTGTTTCTTGGGACTGTAAATCATCCCTACAAGACTGCTGCTGCTGCTGCTGATGCTGAGTGCCAGCCTCCACCTCCATGCTGACACAATCATCCTCCTCCTCCTCTTCCTCCTCCTCATCCTCTTCCTGTGTGATGGGTGGCACAGCAGGAACACTGTCTGGATAAAGGGGGCCTTGAGAGGCAAGGAAGTCCTCCTCTTCCTGCCTCTGTTCTGCCTCAAGTGCCCTGTCCATTATTCCACGCAGCGTATGCTCCAAGAGGTGGACAAGAGGTACAGTGTCACTGATGCATGCACTGTCACTGCTCACCATCCTTGTGGCCTCCTCAAACGGTGACAGGACAGTGCATGCATCCCTGATCATGCCCCACTGGTGTGGTGAGAAAAATCCGAGCTCCCCTGACCCTGTCCTGGTGCCGTAGTCGCACAGGTACTCATTGATGGCCCTCTGCTGCGTGTGCAGCCGCTGCAGCATGGCCAACGTTGAGTTCCACCTGGTGGGCATGTCACATATAAAGCGGTTCTTGGGCAGGTTCAACTCCTTTTGGAGCTCAGCCAGCCGAGCACAGGCATTAAATGATCGGCGGAAATGCACACAGACTTTCCTGGCCTGCTTCAGGACATCCTGTAAGCCGGGGTACCTGCCCAAGAACCGCTGCACCACCAGGTTAAGGACGTGAGCTACACAGGGCACATGGGTCAGTTGTCCCTGTCGGAGGGCGGAGAGGAGGTTGGTGCCATTGTCGCAAACCACCAATCCTGGCTTAAGCTGGCGTGGCGTCAACCACCTCTCGGCCTGCCCCTGCAGAGCTGACAAAATATCTGCCCCAGTGTGGCTCCTGTCCCCCAAACAAACCAGCGCAAGCACGGCATGGCATCGTTTTGCCTGCATACTTGCATAGCCCCTGGAACGCCTACGGAGCACCGCTGGTTCTGAGGACAGAGCACTGGAAGAGGCCATGGAGGAAGAAGAAGAGGAGGGGGTGGAGGAGAGAGGTGTGTCACAACCAATAGTAGCATTTTGGAGGCGTGGTGGCGGAACAACCTCCAACACTACTGCACCTTGTCCTGCAACCTTCCCAGCTGCCAGAAGAGTGACCCAATGGGCCGTGAAAGACAGGTAACGTCCCTGTCCATGCCTGCTGGACCATGAGTCAGCGGTAATATGCACCTTACCGCTGACCGCCTTGTCCAGCGAGGCAAGGACATTGCCTTCCACATGCCGGTAGAGAGCCGGAATCGCCTTCCGTGAGAAAAAGTGGCGTTTGGGGACCTGCCACTGAGGAACCGCACATTGTACAAACTTACGGAAGGGGGCCAAGTCTACCAACTGAAAAGGCAGCAGTTGAAGTGCTAGCAATTTAGCCAAGCTAGCATTCAACCGCTGGGCATGTGGATGGCTGGGAGTGAACTTCTTTCGCCGGTTCAGCAGCTGGGGCAGGGACATTTGCCTGCTATAATCGGACGTGAGTCTACTGCTAGCAGAGTGCCCAGAAGCACTTGGCTGTGACACACCTAATTCTACACCTTCATTCCTCTCAGAGCAGGTTTCAGAGAGGACTGAAGGTCTAGTGGGGTTGGAGATGCCAGCTAATGAGGAACAAGGAGAGGGCCGCTTTGTTCTTTGGTGTGGGTCTTTGAGGTACGCTTGGAATGCTCTACCAATCAACATCTGCCTGGAAGAAAATCACCTGGCTTTTAGGAAAAAACTCAAGACCTTCCTCTTTTAGCAGATGATCAATGCTCGCCACAGCGCCTAGAGGCGATTCAGTTCACATTGTGCACTATAAAAGTATTTCATTCATTCATTCATTCATTCATTCATTCATTCATTCATTCATTCCCAGGTGGTCTCCCATCCAGGTACTAACCAGGCCTGACCGTGCTTAGCATTCAAGATCAGACAAGATCGGGTGCATTCAGGCTGATGTGGCCATAGGCAATGTTGCTGGCCACTCTCAACCCTCTTGACAAATGCCAAGATGGTCATCTCGGCAAATAAGCAGAAAAATAAAACAAGTCATTGACGCCAACAACATAATAAAAAAAAGCCTACAGCACCTGGTATTCCCAAGCGGTCTCCCATCAAGGTATTAACCAGGCCCAACCTTGCTTAGCATCTGAGATCAGGCATATTCCAGGTGATGGGGCTGTAGAATCTTGTTGGCCCCTCACAACCCTCTTGACAAACGCCAAGATGGTCACCTCGGCAAACAAGCAGTAAAATAAAACAGGTCATCGCTGCCAACATATAAAAAAAAGCCCACGGCACCTGGTATTCTCTGGCAGTCTCCCATCCAGGTACTAACCAGGCACGCCCCTGCTTAGCATCCACAATCAGACGAGATCGGGCGCATTCAGGGTGATGTAGCTGTAGGCCATCTTGCTGGTCACTCTAAACCCTCTTGACAAACGCCAAGATGGTCACCTCAGCAAACAAGCAGAAAAATAAAACAGGTCGCCAAAAACATATTAAAAAAAGCCTACGGCACCTGGTCTTCCCAGACGGTCTCCCATTCAGGTACTAACCAGTCCTGACCCTGCTTAGCAATCGATATCGGGTCGGGCCTAGTGACCATCTTGGTGTTTGTCAAGAGGGTTGAGAGGGTTGAGAGTGGCCACCAAAATCACCTACGGCCACATCACCTGGAATGTGCCTGATCCCGTCTGATCTTGGATGCTAAGCAGGGTCGGGCCTGGTTAGTACCTTGATGGGAGACTACTTGGGAATACCAGGTGCCGTAGGCTTTTTTTTAATATGTTGTTGGCGTCGATGACCTGTTTTATTTTTCTGCTTGTTTGCCGAGGTGACCATCTTGGCATTTGTCAAGAGGGTTGAGAGTGGCCAGAAAGATCGCCTACGACCAAATCAGCCTGAATTTGCCCGATCTCATCTGATTTTGGATGCTAAGCCGGGTCGGGCCTGTTTAGTACCTGGGTGGGATTCCGCCTGGGAATTCCAGGTGCCGTAGGCTTTTTTTTAATATGTTGTTGGCGTCGACGACCTGTTTTATTTTTCTGGTTGTTTGCCAAGGTGAATATGTTTTGAGGGTTGTGAGGGGGCCAACAAGATCCTACAGCCCCATCACCGGGAATATGCCTCATCTCGGATGCTAAGCAAGGTTGGGCCTGGTTAATACCTTGATGGGAGACCGCTTGGGAATACCAGGTGCTGTAGGCTTTATTTTATTATGTTGTTGGCGTCAATGACTTGTTTTATTTTTCTGCTTGTTTGATGACCATCTTGGCGTTTGTCAAGAGGGTTGAGAGTGGCCAGAAAGATCGCTTACTGTACATCACCCTGAATGCGCCCGATCTCATCTGATCTCGGATGCTAAGCAGGGTCGAACCTGGTTAGTACCTGGATGGTACACCGCATGGGAATACCAGGAGCTGTAGGCTTTTTTTTAATATGTTGTTGATGTCGACAACCTCTTTTATTTTTCTGCTTTTTTGCCGAGGTGACCATCTTGGCGTTTGTCAAGAGGGTTGAGAGTGGCCAGAAAGATCGCTTACTGTACATCACCCTGAATGCGCCCGATCTCATCTGATCTCGGATGCTAAGCAGGGTCGAACCTGGTTAGTACCTGGATGGTACACCGCATGGGAATACCAGGAGCTGTAGGCTTTTTTTTAATATGTTGTTGATGTCGACAACCTCTTTTATTTTTCTGCTTTTTTGCCCAGGTGACCATCTTGGCATTTGTCAAGAGGGTTGAGAGTGGCCAGCAAGATCGCCTACAGCCACGTCACCCTGAATGTGCCCGATCTCGTCTGATATCGGATGCTAAGCAGGGTCTGAAATGGTTAGTACATAGATGGGAGACCACCTGGGAATACCAGCTGCCATAGGCTTTTTTTTTATATGTTGTTGGCGTCAACGACCTGTTTTAATTTTCTGCTTGTTTTCCGAGGTGACCATCTTGGTTTTTGTCAAGAGGGTTGAGAGTGACCAGCAAGATGGCCTAAAACAGGTAAAACAAATAAAATAAAACAGGTCGTTGACGCCAGAAACATATTAAAAAAAAGACTACGGCACCTGGTACTCCCAGGCGGTGCATACTCTGCAATACATACCCTGCCAATACATACCCTGCCAATACATATCCTGCCAATACATACCCTGCCAATACATACCCTGCCAATACTCTGCAATACATACTCTGCCAATACTCTGCAATACTTTATACTTACCCTGCCAATACTCTGCAATACTTACTCTGCCAATACCCTGCCAATACACTACAATACTTACCCTGCCTATACTCTGCAATACTTACCCCGCCAATACTCTGCAATACATACCCCGCCAATACTCTGCAATACTTATCCCGCCAATACCCTGGCAATACCCTGACAATACTCTGCAATACTCTGCAATACTTATCCTGCCAATACTCTGCAATACATACCCCACCAATACTCTGCAATACATACCCCACCAATACTCTGCAATACAAACCCCGCCAATACCCTGCCAATACCCTGGCAATACCCTGGCAATACTCTGCAATACTTACCCTGCCAATACTCTGCAATACTTACCCTGCCAATACTCTGCAATAAATACCCTGCCAATACTCTCCAAAATACCATTTTATTTATTTGTTTTGTTTGTATTACATATAGATATTAAAGAGGTATGTTCTCATCTGAAAACAGTATTTCTTTTGGATAATCAAACCTATAACTGACTGGAGAAAAACAAATGTCACTTGTAGACAAACCTACACTTTGTTTCAAGGCGGGGTCTGGTGAGGGGCAATGGGTGGGGCCAGGGGTGGGGCTAAATGAGGGACCAGGGGCGGGGCCAGGGTGGAGCTGAAGGGGGCCCCGTCAGGTAGGCTGTACGGGGCCCCATGATTTCTATCAGCGGCCCTGCCTACGGCCATATCACCCTGAATGCGCCCGATCACATCTGATTTCAGATGATAAGCAGGGTCGGTCCTGGTTAGTACCTGGATAGGAGACCGCTTAGGAGTACCAGGTGTAGTAGGCTTTTTTAAATATGTTGCTGTCATCAACGTCCTGTTGAATTTTTCTGCTTGTTTGCCGAGGTGCCCATCTTGGCGTTTGTCAAGAGGGTTGAGAGTGGCCACCAAGATCGCTTTTGGCCACATCACCCTGAATGCACTCAAGCTCGTTTGATCTCAGATGCTAAGCAGGGTCGTGCCTGGATAGTACCTGGATGGGAGACCGCCTGGAAACACTAGGTGTAGGAGGCTTTTTTAAATATGTTGCTGTCATCAACGTCCTGTTTTATTTTTCTGCTTGTTTGCCAAGGTGACCATGCTGGCGTTTGTCAGGAGGGTTGATAGTGGCCAGCAAGATCGCCTACGGCCACATCTCCCTGAATGCGATCGATCTCGTTTGATCTCGGATGCTAAGCAGGGTCGGACCTGGTTAGTACCTGGATGGGAGACCGCATGGGAATACCTAGTGCCATAGGCTTTTTTTTAATATGTTGTTGGCATCGACGACCTGTTTTAATTTATTGCTTGTTTGCCAAGATAACCATCTTGGCATTTGTCAAGAGGGTTGAGAGTAGCCAGCAAGATCTCCTACGGCCACGTCACCCTGAATGCGCCTGATCTCGGATTCTAAGCAGGGTCAGGCCTGGTTAGTACCTAGATGGGAGACCGTCAGGGAATAACAGGTGCTGTAGGCTTTTTTTTAATATGTTGTTGGCGTTGAATACCTGTTTTATTTTTCTGCTTGTTTGCCGGGGTGACCATCTTGGCGTTTGTCAAGAGGGTTGAGAGTGGCCAGCAAGATTGCCTACGGCCATATCACCCTGAATGTGTAATACGGATATATATATTTGGTTATAATGTTTGTTGTAAAATGTATTTATATGCATTAAGTTATGTTGTTTCTAAGAAATTAGTATTTTCATCTGCTTGTAATAAAAAGGCTGCTATGGCCATTCGACTCCAAAGAGAATGTGTCGTCTGGTCAATCATAAGTTATTTAAGACAAAGGTATAGTTTTTTTTGGGGGGGGGGAACCTCACAAAATAGGCACATCATGAAACTTTTCTCTAATCGACTTCTCTCGAACCGGCTTGTTGGAAGTTTTTACTTTCAATAAGTGCTGATTAGTTTATTTTGACAGTGGGGTCATATCCCCTTTTGTCAGAATACAATAACCCAGAAAGAAGGATTTCTCTATTGACCCCACTTGTGTCAATGTGATAATCGGTTCAGTTGTTTTTGCTTTTTTTTGATTAGCCCACTTTAAAAAAAACTTCCATGTATGGCAAGCCTTAGAGTAACTAAAGATGAATTTGGATCCATGTGTGGCCACTGTGGTTGAACAGAAGTCAGGATATTCCCAATCAGTCAGGGCTGTAGGCTGGAGAGATGATCTGTATATTTTGACAGCAAGGTAGCCTTCCTGCTGTCAGAATTCAATAATACAGTGGAGAAGATTCCAGCACCCACATTGAGTGTGTGGATGGAGGAATCCAGTCAGGTGTTGTTTTTTAAATTTAACCCACTAGCTGAATGAAAAAAACTGACATGTGCATGGCCAGCTTTAGAGATTCAGGGGTTAAGTGACCTGGAGATATTGAAGCACAGTGGTTTGGGCAGCACAGTGGTGTAGTGGTTAGCACTCTCATCTAGCAGTAAGAAGGGTTGCTGGTTCAAATCCCAACCATGGCACTCCCTCCCTTGCATGTTCTCCCTGTGCCTGTCTATATTCAACCTTATTATTAACCCCTTCCTGCCTACTCGTACTCGGCTTCTGGGCAGTAAACCGGGATGATGCCCGCACCTGCAGGCATCATCCCGGTACCGTTTTTTTCAGCAGGCAATTGGCTATCCAGCCATAACAACCGATGCGGCTAAAAGCTGCTCGGCTGTTATGCCGGAGGAGCGGGAGGGGACGTCCCCCCCGCCGCCTCCCGCCGCTGTTACCGGTGCTCCCGCTCGATCGAGAGCACCGATTCCTGGTGCGATGCCGCTGGGGAGGAACTGGAACGAAGCCGTAATCGGCTTCGCTCGAGTCTCCTCATAGTAAACACGGAAGCGATGTCATGACGTCACTTCCCGTTTACTCAGCTGCCAATGGCGCCGGTTTTAAAAAAAATATCCGATATTCAGAATCGCCGTTTTCGGCGATCTGAATACATTGAAGTGTAAAGGAGGGGTGGGGGGTCTTTTAGACCCCCGATCCCTCCATAAAGAGTACCTGTCACCGCCTATTACTGTCACAAGGGATGTTTACATTCCTTGTGACAGCAATAAAAGTGATCACATTTTTTATTTTATTTTTAAAAACAATTTAGTCATTTTAAAATAAATAAAAAAATAATAAAAATTTTTTTTAAAGCGCCCGCCGTCCCGGCAAGCTCGCGAAGCAAAGAAAATGCATACGGAAGTCGTGCCCGCGTATGTAAACGGTGTTCAAATCCCACATGTGAGGTATCGCCGCGATCGTCAGAGCGAGAGCAATAATTCTAGCACTAGACCTTTTCTGAAACGCTAACCTGGTAACCGTAAAAAATGTTTAAAGCGTCGCCTATTGAGATTTTTAGGTACCGTACTTTGTCGTCAATCCACAAGTGCGTGCAATTATAAAGTGTGACATGTTTGGTATCTATTTACTCGGCGTAACATTATCTTTCACATTATGCAAAAAAAATGGGATAATTTTACTGTTTTTTTTTTTTTTTTATTCATGAAAGTGTCCCTTTTCCCAAAAAGTTGCATTTAAAACACCGCTGCGCAAATACCGTGTGACATAAAATATTGCAACAATCGCCGTTTTATTCTCTAGAGTCTCTGTTAAAAAAAAAATATATATATATAATGTTTGGATGTTCCAAGTAATTTTCTAGCAAAAAATATGGATTTTAACTTGTAAACACCAAATGCCAAAAATAGGCTTAGTCATGAAAGGGTTAAGCCAGGTTTAACCATGAAGTAAGCATTTTAGGTTAACAGTAAAAAAAAATGTTTATCGTGCCATGGTTTCGATTGTGTCTTTTTAACCCAAACCTCAGATTTCATTATCTCTGGATAAGTAAGCATAATGCCATTGTAAATTTTCTCTTTTTCATGACTGTTTGATAAGCCATGAAATCTTCAAGCAAGATGGGAAGCTATGATCTCTCAAAGCAAGATGGGAAGCCAGGCACACTCCAAGCAAGACGGAATCCCTTTTCTGCTTCTGCAGCATTAGCAGATGGTGGGTACCTACATAAAAATCATGGATGATGATAAAATAAATTTTCTAATATGCTATAGAAGCAGTTATGATCTTTAATCATAACTCATTGTTTGGGTTTAGCCACTGAATTTTGTGGACCCAAATATATTTCTAGACTGAGTTAGGAATGAAAAAGTATATAGCTCCAATCAACTGCCTGAGTTATGAGCTTTAATCATAACTCATTGCTTGGGTTAACCACTCAATTTTGTGGACTCAAAAATATTGCTAGACTGAGTTAGGAATGAAAAAGTATATAGCTCAATCAACAGCAGTGTTCAGGCGCAATGCACATAGATTTTTTGCTGCCCATTTCTTGCAGCTAGGCTTTAGACAGGACCCCCCTCCCAAGCTCACTGTAGCCATGAAATCTTCAAGTAAGATGGGAAGCCATGAAAACTTCAAGCAAGATGGGAAGCCATTAAATCTTCAAGCAAGATGGGAAGCCATTAAATCTTCAAGCAAGATGGCAAGCCATGATCTCTTCAAGCAAGATGGCAAGCCATGATCTCTTCAAGCAAGATGGAATCCCTTTTCTGCTCCTGCAGCATTAGCAGATGGTGGGTACCTACATAAAACTCATTAACCACTTCAGCCCCGGACCAATTGTCAGCCTAAGGACCAGGGATCTTTTTACAATTTCGCACTGCACTGCTTTAACTGGTAATTACGTGGTCATGCAATGTTGTACCCAAACTAACTTTGCGTCCTTTTCTTCCCACAAATAGAGCTTTCTTTTGATGGTATTTGATTGCCTCTGCAAATTTTTATTTTTTGCGCTATAAATGGAAAAAGACCAAAAATTTCGAGAAAAAAAGATATTTTCTACTTTTTGTTATAAGAAAAATCGAATAAACTAAATTTTAGTCATACATTTAGAGCAAAATTTATTCAGCCACATGTCTTTAGTAAAAAAAATGTCAATAAGCGTATATTTATTGGTTTGCGCAAAAGTTATAGCGTCTACAAACTAGAGTACATTTTCTGGAATTTACACAGCTTTTAATTTATGACTGCCTATCTCATTTCTTGAGGTGCTAAAATGGCAGGGCAGTACAAACCCCCCCAAATTACCCCATTTTGGAAAGTAGACACCCCAAGGAAATTGCTGAGGGGCATGTTGAGCCCATTGAATATTTTTTTTGTCCCAAGTGATTGAATATTGACACAAAAAAAAAAAAGTTTACAAAAAGTTGTCACTAAATGATATATTGCTCACACATGCCATAGTTATATGTGGAATTGCACCCCAAAATTTATTCTGCTGCTTCTCCTGAGTACAGGGATACCACATATGTGGGACTGTTTGGAAGTCTAGCCGCGTACGGCACCCCAAAAACCAATCACTGCCTTCAGGATTTCTAAGGGTGCAAATTTTTGATTTCACTCCTCACTACCTATCACAGTTTCGAAGGCTATAAAATGCCAAAACAACACAAAACCCCCCCAAATAACCCCATTTTGGAAAGTAGACACCCCAAGGAAATTGCTGAGTGGCATGTTGAGCCCATTGAATATTTTTTTTTTGTCCCAAGTGATTGAATAATGACAAAAAAAAAAAGTTTACAAAAAGTTGTCACTAAATGATATATTGCATACACATGCCATAGTTATATGTGGAATTGCACCCCAAATATATATTCTGCTGCTTCTCCTGAGTACTGGGATACCACATATGTGGGACTTTTTGGGAGCCTAGCCCCGTACGGGACCCCGAATCCAAGCAATGCCTTCCGGATTTAAATATAAAACGCTACCAAAAAAAACTGTTAGCAATCGCAGGGATCAGGCCAGACTTTGCGAACGCTGCAGTTATGTGTTTAGTGTTTTGTAAGTGACAGTGATCGATCGATACTGCACTTGGGTGGGCTGGGCGGAGGGGCAAAACACAGGTGCTAGCAGGTATCTGGGCTGATCCCGCTAACAATGCGTTTTTTTGGAACCCTAAACTGCTGGGGACGCTAGTATAGATCTGATCAGTCAGATATTGATCTGTTCAGATTCTATACCACTACGGGAGGTTTATGCTTTGCGCGTGGGTGTTAGCGGTACTGGCACTAACCTAGCGCTGCCTGGGGCGACGCAGACCCTGACCCTAAAACCTAATTGATATCACCCGCCGGGTGATCAGGGGCTTAAACCTTTATTGGGTAATAAATGGTGGGTGCCCTGATGCTATAAAAAGCAAACTAACTAACCAGAGTCACCCATAACACTTATACGGTGATCACTGGTGAAAGGGTTAACTAGCGGCAATCAGGGGGTTAAAATCTTTATTAGGTAGTATATGGGGGTCCCTTGCGCTATATAAAAACCTGACGGGGAACCTAAATAACTAACTGGCTAACCAGCGTCACCAGTGACACTTATACGGTGATCGCTGGTGAAAGGGTTAACTAGGGGCAATCAGGGGGTTAAAACTATTATTGGGTAGTATATCGGGGTACCTAGCACTATAAAAACCTGGCGGTGAACCTAAAAAAATAACTAGCTACTTAACGGCACCAGTGACACTAATGCAGCGATCAGAAAAACGATCGCTTAGTGACACTGGCAAAAGGGGATGAAAGGGTTAACTCTAGGGGCAATCGGGGGGTAGGGGGCTACCCTGGACCTAACATTAACTGCCCTGACAGTTTTTACTGTCACAACCGACACTAAATGCAGTGATCAATAAATAAATGATCACTGCAATCAGTGACACTGTGACTGGGAGGGGGAGGGGGGGATCTGTGTGCCTACATGTCAGTGTAGTGTTGGTGCACACTTACTTTCACTGTTCTCCTCGTAGTCCGGTCAATAAAACCGCCCCGAGGAGAATGACATCACTTCCTCCCTGCCTGCCTGTGTTTATTATACACAGCGGGGGAAGCTTCCTATTCGCCAGGAGCGATCGAGAGGGGATGACCAGAAACCAACGGCCATCCCCTCATCCCGGATCGCTCCTGAAGCGGAACAGACCGCCGCATCCAGTGGGAGGGGGGTACGATCGGACCCCCCACCCGCTGGAAGGCGAGCATGTACATGCTACGTGCTTTCATAGTTTCATAGTTAGTTAGGTTTAAAAAAGACACCAGTCCATCCAGTTTAATCTGAGTGAGTGTCTACAATTGTCCCTATTCCTGTACATTGCACACTCACATTGGTGCCTACCCTCAAGTAGCCCACAATCCAAGGTCCCCATGCATATACTAGAGCCAATTTGCCTACCTGCATGTCTTTGGATTGTGGGAGGAAACTGGAGTACCTGGAGGAAACCCATGCAGGCACAGGGAGAACATGCAAACTCCAGGCAGGTAGTGTTGTGGTTGGGATTTGATTCAGTGACCCTTCTTACTGCTAGGTGAGAGTGCTAACCACTACACCACTGTGCTGCCCTTGCGCCTGTCGGTGCCTTTGCACCAACGTACATTGCCATGCAGCGGTCCTTAAGTGGTTAAGGATGATAAAATAAATTGTCTAACATGCTATAGAAGCAGTGTCAGAGTTATGAGCTTTAATCATAACTCATTGCTTGGGTTCATCACTGAATTTTGTGGACCCAAAAATATTGCTTGACTGCGTTAGGAATGAAAAAGTATATAGCTCAATCAACTGCCTGAGTTATGAGCTTTAATCAGAACTCATTGCTTGGGTTTACCCACTGAATTTTGTGGACCCAAAAATATTGCTGGATGGAGTTAGGAATAAGAAAGAGAGCAGGGATTTCAGTCTGATCCCTCTTGGGAAAGTCTACAGAGAGCCCCCGCTCTCTGGAAGTAAAGGGCAGCTGTTGGAAGACCATCTTACATTTCTTTTCAAATGTTTTTATTGAGATTTTTAGCAGAGTTGGTTACAACAAGGGATACAAAACAAAAAAAAATAATATATAGTAATAAAAGTAACATAACAGTATAATGTAGTGACAGGGTTTTCTCAGCACAATATAGCATAGAAACAAATAGTCCACAATAAAGAATAAAGTAGTATTCCCAAGTATCTAATATTCATAGTCATAAAGGGACTCTAACAAGAGTAAGTCTCTTAGAACTTGTATAATAAAGTCCGTAATATAATTATTGTAAGACTTATAAATAGCGATATGGATAAAGGCCACTTCTGGACCCCAAGACACCCCTCACATGGATCTATCTGTGTCTTGCAGTACCTAGGCCAACATCCTAAAGGAAATTCAAACACAGTAGTTATCTTTTATGAAGGAAAATAAAGATCTATTCTTACTCCGCAGCTCAATTCAGATAAACAGACGTGATATATTTGTCATTTTGTTATGAAATTATTTTAAAGCCATCCAAAAAATATTAAAACGCACAGGAGTTCTTTCTTCTATATGATTAAAGAATCAGCATTATCTAAATTGTGGAAGTGTAATTTTTGTACCATGTACTCCAAGGTTCCCATAGTTGTTGTTCCTTAATAGGGATGAGCTTCATGTTCGAGTCGAACATACGTTCGTTTTGAACATTGGCTGTTCGCCCGTTCGGCGAAGTCCGAACGCTTTGGTCCGTTCGCGCCAAATTCGTGTGGCACTCACGGCCCACAATGCACTGCGATGGCGCAGTGCATTGCTGGCTCATGATTGGCCAAGCATGCACTGTGACCCCACATGCTTGGCCAATCGCAGCGCCAGCAGCGAGGAGAGCCATGATTGGCCACAGGCAGGATACCTGTGGCCAATCATAGCTCAGGCTGTGTAGTGCACGCCCCACACTATATAAGGCCGCCAGCGCGGCGGCCTTGTGTAGTGTGTTGGCGTCTGAAGCAGTGGGTGTTCTGTGTACCTTCAACACAGTACACACCGATCGTATTCGGCCAATTTTCGATCTTGCTGTTGTGTAGTGGTTGTTGTCTGCGTGCCCTGACCACAGTATACACCGCTATATTCACCTCACCTATATAGCTAGTGATCTATCTTTTATAATAGAGCTTGCAGTCAGTAGTGTTAGGAGCTAGTGCGTGCTGTCTGCGTGCTCTGTACCCAGTACATACCGCTATATCCACCTACATAGCTCTTCTCTATTTGAGCCCACTTGCCATCTGCAGGAGTTATTGGAAGTTGTGTGTGCCTCCAGCACAGCACAGTATACATCTGTATATACCCCTTTATCTCTGGTGTTCTATAATAAAGGCATCTGCAGAAGTTAGTGGGTGTTGTGTGCCTCTAGCACAATATACACTACCCAACTGCTTTTTTACCCAACTCCCTTCAGGCCATTACCATGTCTGGAAGGCCAGCAAGGAGAGGCAGACAGGCGCGAGCCGATAAAAGAGGGCAAGCAGGCTCTGTGTCTAGAGACAACAGTGCTGGTCGTGGACGCGGTGCATTGTCATCAGCACGTGGCCATGGGACACACTTGTCCTTCTTTTCGGCAGCTGGACATGTTGAGCTGCAACATGTCAATGACTTGGTAGAGTGGATGACCAAGCCATCTTCATCCTCCTCATCCTCTCTCACCCAGTCTCAGGGTAGTAGCAAAGCAGCTGCCAACGCATCGTCTTCCCTCCTCTCAATGTCATCATCAGTGACTCCTTCCCTAGACCCACCACGTCCTCCTGAGGAGTCTCCTGAACTCTTTGAGCACAGTGTTGGGTACATGCTCCAGGAGGATGCCCAGTGTTTTGTAGCCTCTGATGATGACATTCAGCTAGAGGAAGGCAGTAGCGTGAATGCAGAGAGAGGGGATGCTTAAGAAGGACAGCAATCTGGCAGTCATGTTCCACAAGCTGCAGCATACTGCCAGGTTTGCTACAGCGATGAAGAGGGAGAGGATGATGAGGGCACTGACTCCACGTGGGTGCCTGGTAGGAGAGAGGAGGAGGAGGAGGAGGAGGCACATGTCCAACGAGGCAGGATGCCCTCCGGGGGCCAGCTTAGGGGCAGCACACTGACTGAATCACACCGCAAAGCTCCGCCTGTGCAGGGCGCTGCCTCTGCACGTTATGCTAAAAGTTCTTTGGTGTGGGCCTTTTTTGAGACGAGTGCATCAGATCGCACCGCTGCTATTTGCAACACATGTCTCCAGCGTATCTCGCGTGGCCAAAACATCAGCCGCTTGGGCACCACATGCTTGACCAAACATATGTTGACCTGCCATGCAGCTCGTTGGCAAGCGTACCTCAAAGACCCACACCAAAGAACAAAGCGGCCCTCTCCTTGCTCCTCATTAGCTGGCATCTCAAACCCCACTAGACCTTCAGTCCTCTCTGAAACCTGCTCTGAGAGGAATGAAGGTGTAGAATTAGGTGTGTCACAGCCAAGTGCTTCCGGGCACTCTGCTAGCAGTAGACCCACGTCCGATTATAGCAGGCAAATGTCCCTGCCCCAGCTGCTGAACCGGCGAAAGAAGTTCACTCCCAGCCATCCACATGCCCAGCGGTTGAATGCTAGCTTGCCTAAATTGCTAGCACTTCAACTGCTGCCTTTTCAGTTGGTAGACTTGGCCCCCTTCCGTGAGTTTGTACAATGTGCGGTTCCTCAGTGGCAGGTCCCCAAACGCCACTTTTTCTCACGGAAGGCGATTCCGGCTCTCTACCGGCATGTGGAAGGCAATGTCCTTGCCTCGCGGGACAGGGCGGTCAGCGGTAAGGTGCATATTACCGCTGACTCATGGTCCAGCAGGCATGGACAGGGACGTTACCTGTCTTTCACGGCCCATTGGGTCACTCTTCTGGCAGCTGGGAAGGATGCAGGACAAGGTGCAGTAGTGTTGGAGGTTGTTCCGCCACCACGCCTCCAAAATGCTACTATTGGTTGTGACACACCTCTCTCCTCCACCCCCTCCTCTTCTTCTTCCTCCATGGCCTCTTCCAGTGCTCTGTCCTCAGAACCAGCGGTGCTCCGTAGGCGTTCCAGGGGCTACGCAAGTACGCAGGCAAAACGATGCCATGCCGTGCTTGCGCTGGTTTGTTTGGGGGACAGGAGCCACACTGGGGCGGATATTTTGTCAGCTCTGCAGGGGCAGGCCGAGAGGTGGTTGACGCCACGCCAGCTTAAGCCAGGATTGGTGGTTTGCGACAATGGCACCAACCTCCTCTCCGCCCTCCGACAGGGACAACTGACCCATGTGCCCTGTGTAGCTCACGTCCTTAACCTGGTGGTGCAGCGGTTCTTGGGCAGGTACCCCGGCTTACAGGATGTCCTGAAGCAGGCCAGGAAAGTCTGTGTGCATTTCCGCCGATCATTTAATGCCTGTGCTCGGCTGGCTGAGCTCCAAAAGGAGTTGAACCTGCCCAAGAACCGTCTTATATGTGACATGCCCACCAGGTGGAACTCAACGTTGGCCATGCTGCAGCGGCTGCACATGCAGCAGAGGGCCATCAATGAGTACCTGTGCGACTACGGCACCAGGACAGGGTCAGGGGAGCTCGGATTTTTCTCACCACGCCAGTGGGGCATGATCAGGGATGCATGCACTGTCCTGTCACCGTTTGAGGAGGCCACAAGGATGGTGAGCAGTGACAGTGCATGCATCAGTGACACTGTACCTCTTGTCCACCTCTTGGAGCATACGCTGCATGGAATAATGGACAGGGCACTTGAGGCAGAACAGAGGCAGGAAGAAGAAGACTTCCTTGCCTCTCAAGGCCCCCTTTATCCAGACAGTGTTCCTGCTGTGCCACCCATCACACAGGAAGAGGATGAGGAGGAGGAAGAGGAGGAGGAGGATGATTGTGTCAGCATGGAGGTGGAGGCTGGCACTCAGCATCGGCAGCAGCAGCAGCAGTCTTGTAGGGATGATTTACAGTCCCAAGAAACACGTGGACTTGTACGTGGCTGGGAGGAGGTAGATGCGGATCATGTTGTCCTTAGTGACCCAGAGGACTCCGGACTGAATGCCTCAGCTAACCTACACTGCATGGCCTCCCTGATCCTGCAAAGCCTGCGGAAGGATCCTCGTATTCTTCGGATCAAGGAGAGGGACCATTACTGGCTGGCCACTCTCCTTGATCCACGGTACAAGGGTAAGGTTGCCGACCTTATCTTGCCATCGCAGAGGGAGCAGAGGATGAGACATCTCCGGGAGGCCTTGCAGAAATGTCTGTGCAACGCGTTCCCAGAGACTGGGAGGTTACAAACTCCTGGTCCTGGACAACGTGTTGCTGAGGCATCGGTCAGAAGGAGCGGTGGAGAAGGTAGCCGTCTGACTGATGCTTTCAGACAATTTTTTAGTCCGCAGCCCCAAGGTATGATCGGTTCCAGCAACCATCGCCAGCGTCTGATTTACATGGTGCAGGAGGGGCAAGGTCAGACTTGGACACCTTTTCCATCGAAAATCCTCTGGCTTACTGGGTCTTGAGGATGGATCACTGGCCAGAGCTTGCACAGTATGCAATTGAGTTACTGGCCTGTCCTGCATCCAGCGTTCTTTCGGAACGCACCTTCAGTGCTGCTGGTGGCTTTGTTACCGATCACAGGGTGTGGCTGTCTACCGAATCAGTTGATCGACTGACCTTCATCAAGATGAATCAGTCTTGGATCACCCACAGCTACCAAGCACCTGAAGCTGATGTAACCGAATAATTTTTTTTGAAATATCACATCCCTTCAAGACTGCCTATGCTGATGCTGAGTGACTGTCCTGTTATGTTGATTGTCTATCCTCTTCCTCCTCCGATGATATGTTGGAAGAACATTTCTGTTTCTGGGTAATGCCATCAGCCCATGTTTAACAGGGGCGTTTAAGTACAATTTTTGATGCAATGCTTTGCAGCAGGGCTAATTCCTGCAATAAAACTAGAGTATATGGGAGAGGTTGCAGTGTCGTGGCACCAGCACCAGTGCCATCAGCCCAATTTTTCTGCCCCTGTTTAACAGGGGCGTTTAATTACAATTTTTGATGCAATGCTTTGCAGCAGGGCTAATTCCTGCAATAAAACTAGAGTATATGGGAGAGGTTGCAGTGTCGTGGCACCAGCACCAGTGCCTAAGGCCCAATTTTTCTGCCCCTGTTTAACAGGGACATGTAATTACAATTCTTGATATAATATTTCACAGGAGGGCCCGTTCCTGTACCCACCCAGAGTAACTGTGAGGACTTATAGTGTTGTGGCACCAGCACCACAACCACCAAAGGTCAATTTTTCTACCACTGTTCAACAATGGCATGTAATTACAATTCTTGATATAATCGTTCACAGCAGGGCGCTCCAGCGCCCACCAAGAGTCACTTTGAGGGTTTACAATGTTGTGGCAAAACCAACACCTTGTTCCGCCATTTCTGCAGAGCATATAGGGCAGGCCCCTACTTTCAAACATCCAACTTACAAACATCTCCTACTTGCAAACGGAAGGAGACAACAGCAAGTGAGATGAAAAAAGATGGACGACAAAACAAATTATACAGGGGTGATAACCCTTCCCTATGTTTTCCAAAAAGCTTAAAAATTTTTTTTTTGACTGGAGCTACACTTTAAAAATGTACCAGTTGAAAATTACAAACAGATTCAACTTAACACAACAAACCTACACAGTCCCTGTCTTGTTTGCACCGCCTGTATACTGCTGTTCTGAGTATATAGGGCCTGGGGGCCACACACATTTCCTTTTTTTTAATATGGGTACGGGGTTCCCCTTAATATGCGTACAAGACCCAAAGGGGCTGGTAATGGGCAGGGAGGGCTACCCATGCCATTTTTCTCAATGATTTTCAACCATATTGCAGGAACCAGATATAACATTAAAACCGCAAGCAGCTTTAAATGACGTTATTTCCGTTAAATGTCATTTTGTGCAGGGACTGTTCTAAACACGGGAAACACGTGGCACTTCGTAGGCATACTACAGACACCCCCCAGGCACCATATTTAAAGGAATATTTCACTTATTTTTTTCCACTTTAATCGTCATTAAAATCAGTGCTCCCGCCAAAACGGCCGTTTAAAAAAAAAAAATTCTTGCATTGACCCATGTCCCCTGGGGCAGGAGCCAGGTCCCCAAACCCTTTTTAGGACAGTATCTTGCATATTAGCCGTTAAAATTAGCACTTTTAATTTCGAACATTCAAGTCCCATAGACTTCAATGGGGTTCTAACGTTCGTTCAAATTTGGGGTCCGTTCGAAAGTTCTGGTGCGAACCGAACCGGGGGGTGTTCGGCTCATTCCTATTCCTTAATATATAGGGATTTGTCTTTAGGAAATAACAATTCGTAGGAGTGATGAAGTTGGGTTAATTCTATAACTTCTGTCACAGTAGGAAGAGAGTCAGTTTTCCATTTTCTAGTTATGGATAGTCTTGCAGCTAAAAGTATATGTGTTACTACTTTACGATATTGTTTGGGAATCGTATGTAAATTCATATTCAGAATGGCTAGTTCTGGTGAAAGTTGAAGGACAATACCTGTTACGGAAGTGAGTAAATGGGAGATTGCCTGCCAGTAGTTATGTAAGTTTGGGCAGTCCCACATAATATGAAATGGGGTCCCCAATTGGGTACAATTTCTCCAGCAATTAGGTGACGAGTTCCCCTTGAATTTTGCTAGGATATGTGGAGTCAGGTATTGTCTTTGAACAATTTTTTGTGCCAATTCCCATAGTGTAACACATGCAGTGGCCCTATATATGCTTCGTAGGGAAGCCATCCATTGTTTAATTGAAAAGTCTTGCCCCAAATCTTGTTCCCATTTAAGGAAGGAAGGTAGTTTGCTGGGTATGTTTTTTTCCCCTAGAATTGGGTATATTGTAGCTACTCCTTTCTGTGAGGTGGCATGGTTATTGAGGAAAGACCATATTTTAATCGGGATTGAAGCTCTGAGTTGTGGATTGTGTAGCAGACACTTTTCTATTTGAATATATGTAGATCGCTCAGAATTCGGAAGCTGTAATTCATTACTTAACTGAGAAAAAGACTTTAATGAGCCCTGTTGGAAGAAGGAACCAAGTTTGATATCCCGACCCAAATTCCAGTCGTGTATTTGTACGCCAGGAATTAATGTTGTAATGATTGTTAGAGGAGGGTTTAACACCGTGATTGGAGTTTTATCCCATTTGTATGTGATGATTAGGGATGAGCCGAACACCCCCCGGTTCGGTTCGCACCAGAACTTGCGAATGACCCCCGCGTTCGGTACGAACGTTAGAACCCCATTGAAGTCTATGGGACTCGAACGTTCGAATTGGAAAGTGCTAATTTTAACGGCTAATATGCAAGATAGTGTCCTAAAAAGGGTTTGGGGACCTGCCTCCTGCCTCAGGGGACATGGGTCACTGCAAAAAAAAGTTTTAAAAACGGCCGTTTTGGCGGCAGCACTGATTTTAATGACGATTAAAGTGAAAAAAAAAAAGTGAAATATTCCTTTAAATATGGTGCCTGGGGGGTGTCTGTAGTATGCCTGTGAAGTGCCACGTGTTTCCCGTGTTTAGAACAGTCCCTGCACAAAATGACATTAAACGGAAATAACATCATTTAAAACTGCTTGCGGTTTTAATGTTATATCTGGTTCTTGCAATATGGTTGAAAATCATTGAGAAACATGGCATGGGTAGCCCTCCCTGCCCATTACCAGCCTATTTGGGTCTTGTACGCATATTAAGGGGAACCCCGTACCCATATTTAAAAAAGGAAATGCGTGTGGCCCCCAGGCCCTATATACTCAGAACAGCAGTATACAGGCGGTGCAAACAAGACAGGGACTGTGTAGGTTTGTTGTGTTAAGTTGAATCTGTTTGTCATTTTCAACCGGTACATTTTTAAAGTGTAGCTCCAGTCAAAAAAACTATCTTTAAGCTTTTTGGAAAACATAGGGAAGGGTTATCACCCCTGTATAATTTGTTTTGTCGTCCATCTTTTTTCATCTCACTTGCTGCTGTCTCCTTGCGTTTGCAAGTAGGAGATGTTTGTAAGTTGGATGTTTGAAAGTAGGGGCCTGCCCTATATTATAGCGGTATGTACTGGGTACAGAGCACGCAGACAGCACGCACAATCTCCTAACACTACTGACTGCAAGCTCTATTATTAACCACTTGTTAGCCCAATGTTTGCATAAAGTGAAAGATGAAGTTATGCTGAGTAAATAGATATCAAACATGTCACTCTTCAAAATTGCACATGCCCGTGGAATGGCGCCAAACGTCGCTACTTAAAAAATCCCCATAGGCGACGCTTTAATTTTTTTTTACTGGTTACATGTTTTGAGTTGCAGAGGAGGTCTAGGACTAGAATTATTGCTCTCGCTCTAACATTCTCAGTGATACCTCACATGTATGGCACATGCGAGCACATGGGGACATGGGCGCTTTAATTTTTATTTTATTTTTTTAATTGTTCATTTTACTTTATTTATTTTAGTTTGACATTTTTTTCCCCAAAAATATATTTTTGATCACTTTTATTCCTATTACAAGAAATGTAAAGATCCCTTGTAATAGGAATATGGGGTGACAGGTCCTCTTTACAGTGAAATCTGGGGGGTCAATATGACCCCACATCTCACCTCTAGGCTGGGAAGCCTGAAAAAAAAAATAAAAAAAAAAGATTCTGGCTTTGATCGTACTGGCGAGTTGGTAGAAGCACCGGAGGGTGGTGAGGGGTGGGGGGCGTCTATGGCTGGGTATTTCAGGGTATCACCGAGTATGGCTGGGTATCTCTGAGTATGGCTGGGTATGGCAATTTATGGCAGGGTATTACAGAGTATTGGCGGGGTATTGGCGGGGTACTACAGAGTAATAGCAGGGTACTGCAGAGTATTGGGGGTTACTACAGAGTAATGGCGGGTACTGCAGAGTATTGGGGGGTACTGCAGAGTATTGGGGGGTACTGCAGAGTAATGGGGGTTACTGCAGAGTAATGGGGGGTACTGCAGAGTAATGGCAGGGTACTGCACTGCAGAGTAATGGCAGGGTACTGCAGAGTAATGGCAGGGTACTGCAGAGTAATGGCAGGGTACTGCAGAGTATTGGGGGTACTGCAGAGTAATGGCGGGTACTGCAGAGTAATGGCGGGTACTGCAGAGTAATGGGGGTTACTGCAGAGTAATGGGGGTTACTGCAGAGTAATGGGGGGTACTGCAGAGTAATGGCAGGGTACTGCACTGCAGAGTAATGGCAGGGTACTGCAGAGTAATGGCAGGGTACTGCAGAGTATTGGGGGTACTGCAGAGTATTGGGGGTACTGCAGAGTAATGGCGGGTACTGCAGAGTATTGGGGGGTACTGCAGCGTAATGGGGGTTACTGCAGAGTAATGGGGGTTACTGCAGAGTAATGGCAGGGTACTGCACTGCAGAGTAATGGCAGGGTACTGCAGAGTATTGGGGGTACTGCAGAGTATTGGGGGGTACTGCAGAGTATTGGGGGTTACTGCAGAGTATTGGGGGTTACTGCAGAGTATTGGGGGGTACTGCAGAGTAATGGGGGTTACTGCAGAGTAATGGGGGTTACTGCAGAGTAATGGGGGTTACTGCAGAGTAATGGGGGTTACTGCAGTGTAATGGCGGGGTACTGCAGAGTAATGGCAGGGTACTGCAGAGTATGCACTGGTATTGCAGAGTATTGGCAGGGAATTGAGGGGTTAAATTCGGTGAGCAGCGATGTGGGCACTGCAGATGCAGCCCACATCGCTGCTGACACCGATCTCTTTCCCCTCCGCTGTACCGATCGGTACAGAGAGGGGAGGGAGGAACAGGCGTCATAACATGACGCCGGTTTGTTTCCAAGTGATCACTCCGTCATTTGACGGAGCAATCACGTGGTAAACGGCCGCTATGAGCGGCCGTTTACCGTGATCCGTGATGCGACCCGGCGGTCACGGATGCTCTCGAGTGCGCACACCTCGGGGCACGCGAGAGCAGAATTCTGGGAGGCCGTTAATTAACGGCCTCTCAGAGTTAAACAACCCCCCTGAAGCCGTTAATCGGCAATGGGCAGTTGTTAAGTGGTTAAAGCTAGATCACTAGCTATATAGGTGAGGTGAATATAGTGGTGTATACTGCAGTCAGGGCACAGACAACAACCACTACACAGCAGCAAGATAGGAAATGAGCCAAAAACGATTGGTGTGTACTGTGTTGAAGGTACACAGAACACCCACTGCTTCAGATGCTAAGTAACACACTACACGAGGCCGCCTCAAAGGCGGCCTTATATAGTGTGGGGCGTGCACTACACAGCCTGAGCTATGATTGGCCACAGGCAGGATGCCTGTGGCCAATCATGGCTCTCCTCGCTGCCGGCGCTGCGATTGGCCAAGCATGCGGGGTCACAGTGCATGCTTGGCCAATCATGGGGCAGCAATGCACTGCGCCACCGCAGTGCATTGTGGTCCGCGCGCGCGTCACTCGAATTTTGACGCGAATGGCCCAAACGTTCGGAATTCGCCGAACGGCCGAACAGCCAATGTTCGAGTCGAACGTACGTTCGACTCGAACACGAAGCTCATCCCTAGTGATGATTCTCTGCCAAGAGTGTAGCGTCGCTTTCACCGTTGGTGGGTATTGAGCTGTAATTGTGGACTTAATTTTCCTACTAAGTAACCAGAATTGCATATTAGGCTGTCGTGTGATGTCATTCTCAATTTGTCCCCATAAAGTTTTAGGAGTAGGCAAGAACCATTCTTGCAATTGGGTCAAAAGAGTTGCGTCATAATAATCCTGTAGATCAGGTACGGTCGCACCACCTATATTTCTATGTTTAATTAGTATATGGTATGCGCAACGGGATTTTTTGCCATTCCATAGATATTTTCCCAAACTGCTTTGTAAGGATTTAAAGTAGCATTTAGGGATACATATTGGAAGGGACCTGAGTTGATATAATAATTTTGGTAAGGTCATCATTTTGAAAGCTGCCAGGCGACCAGCCCATGTAAATTCGAATTTACTAAGTGTTAGACCATCTTACATTTCAATTGTAAGCTATAATTAAGCCTCTAGTCTGGTTGCTAGGTTGTTCTGAAGTAGAAGGCTGAGGGACTGGGTCAATCTCAGTTCGTGCTGGACTGGCGGAAGAGTGCTCATTCCTCTGAGAAGGCCGGGCTAGATCTGATTCAGTCTCTCTTCCAACTGCTTCCAGGGCAACATGGCAGGCAGTCCAAATGTTGGTTATGGCTTATGAAGCGAATGGCAGATCCTATTCTAACTGTTCATCCTTTCTTCCTGGGAATTCGGTGTTTTGATCTTGGAATGGTTCTTAGCTTTTCTTGGTTAGAGTATGAGGGCACCATACTACAGCCAACAAACTTTGGCCAGGCCAAAATCAACGTGCCCTATTCTTGGTTCAGACTTTAGGGACTGGGTCAAGATGTCTTCTCCCCATAGGGGAAAAGGTATGACACATGCCATTCCCACACAAATAGGTTTAAACGTCCATAATTTAAACCATATGAAAGTTTTCAATGAAAACTATTCATTAATGTCCATGTATAGTGTAGCCAGTAGCAAGCAAAAACAGAGTAGGGTTCAGGCACAATGCACATAGATATCACTTGCTGCCCATTTGCTAGAGCAGGATTTAGACAGGACCCCCTCCCAAGCCCACTGTAGCATTGTTTGTATATAATGCTGTTAACTACCCGTTTGCTGCTCATTAGTATGCCCACCTTGGAGCAGTGTAGAATGCATTGCCAGTGATTTCCCCTTGCGCATATGCTCTGTGGTCCCAACAGAGCAGATTTCATAGACAATGTAAATAGTAAATGGCTGCTCTACTAGAGCCGGTGCCACATCACCAGGTGGCACCAGGAATACCAGGTGCCGCAGGCTTTTTTTAATGTGTAGTCGGCGTCGAAGACCTGTTTTATTTTTCTGCTTGTTTGCCGAGGTGACCATCTTGGTGTTTGTCAAGAGGGTTGAGAGTGGCAAGCAAGATCGCCTAAGGCCACATCACCCTGAATCCGCTAGATATCATCTGATCTCGGATTCTAAGCAGGGTCAGGCCATGTTAGTACCTGGATGGGAGACCTCCTGGGAATACCAGGTGCCGTAGGCTTTTTTTAATATGTTGTTGGCGTCGACGACCTGTTTAATTTTTCTGCTTGTTTGCCGAGGTGACCATCTTGGCATTTGTCAAGAGGGTTGAGATTGGCCAGCAAGATTGCCTATGGCCACATCACCCTGAATGCACACGATCATGTCTGATCTCGGATGCTAAGCAGGGTTGGGTCTGGTTAGTACCTGGGTGGGAGACCGCTTGGGAGTACAAGGTGCCTTAGGCTTTTTATAATATGTTGTTGGCGTCGACGACCTGTTTTATTTTTTTGCTTGTTTGCCGAGGTGACCATCTTGGGGTTTGTCAAGAGGGGTAAGAGTGGCCAACAAAATTTCCTACGGCCACATCACCCTGACGGTTTTCAGATCCACAAGCTTGTCCTTCGGCAACCTGCATTCCATCGCTTCAGAATCCAACACAATACCCAGAAAGGTGATGACCTTCCTGGGCCCTTCCGTCTTGTCGGGTGCCAACGGGATGCCGAACCGTTCCGCTACGTGTTCCAGCATCGCCAGCAACACCCCGCACACTCTGGAATCCGGCGGACCCACGCAGAGAAAGTCATCCAAATAATGGATAACAGAGTTCAGCCCTGCGACATCCCGCACCACCCATTCCACAAATGAGCTAAATGTTTCAAACACCACGCATGAAATGGAGCACCCCATGGGGAGGTAACGGTCAACATAAAACATGTTGTCCCAATGACACCCCAACAACCGAAAACTTTCGGGATGGACGGGGAGCAACCGAAAAGCCGACTCAATGTCTGTTTTCGCCATCAGCGCCTCCCGCCCATATCGGTGGACCCAACTCACCGCCGCATCAAAGGACGTGTAGCTAACTGTACAATCCTCAGGATCAATGGCATCATTGACCGACCCCCCTTTCGGAAAAGACAAGTGGTGAATTAGCCGAAATTTCTGCGGTTCCTTCTTTGGAACCACCCCCAAAGGAGAAACCACAAGATCAGGGAAAGTTGTCACCAGAAAAGGGCCTCCCATCCGTCCCAACTCTACCTCCTTACGCAGCTTCATAGAAACCACGTCAGGATGCAGCAAGGCCGACTTCAGGTTCCGCGGTATCCGAAACCCCTCTGTGAAACCCTCCTCCAAGAGGCGTGCTGCCTTCCTATCCGGATACCTACTGAGAAACGGTCACATCCTTTCCACCATCACTGGCATCCTCCCTCTTTTGCGCAGCATCTCCAGATCTGTTCCTGCCCTGTTTAAAACAGCGTGACAACGGGTGCGTTCCCCGCAGCCGGAACACTCGTGCTTGTACCGTCAGGATCCGCCGAACTTACAGGATCCCTCGTTGAACTGCCGACACGTTCCCTTCTTTCTACTGGCCGATTGTCCGGGAGCGGAAGATCCACCACCCCCCCCTGAAAAAACTGGCCCAGTGCCCTCGCCGACGTCATCGGGCGCATCCACAGACTAATGTCCTTGTGGTCCCATCTCAGCGACGGCCGCACCGCTCTCCGCTGGCAAAACTGTTCATCGTATCTCAGCCACTCGGTTCCCCCGTATACTCGGTAAGCTTCCCCAACCGAGTCCATGTAACAGAAAAGAGCAGAGCAATGCTCAGCGTTCTTTTCACCAATCACACTCGCCATGATGGCGAATGCTTGCAGCCAATTCGCAAAGGTCCTCTGTATCAGTCTGTACCGCCGCTTCTCCTCGTCGTCTTTTTTAGTATCATCCGGCTTGACCCTGTCCAGTTTGAACTTCTCTAGTGGTAGTAGTGAAAATATCTCCACATACTCGCCCTTCCATATTTTCTCCCGTACCTCTGGCTTCAAATGAGCCCCCAACGGCCCTTCAAAGCAGACATACACCTTGCATTTCGAAGAGTCCGCCAAACGCACAATGTCTTGTCTAGAAGAGGACTCGCTCCCGCTCGATGCCTTAATGGGCACTGGCGGCTCCTGCCCCGCGGGCCCAGCCACTGCCGGGACCACCACTTCCGTGCCTTTTGCGACACCCTCGGACACCCTGCCAGAAGGGACCCACGCCGCCGCCGGGCCAGCAGCAGCCCTCTCCTGGTGCTCAAACCTGCCCACCAGCTCCTTGATCCCAGCCAGAAAACCCAACAGCCCACTCTCTGCCCTGACAGCCCCACCTGTCCTCAAACCCCCCTGCTCCACCACCTCCTGTGTACCCGCACTCACAGCACCACCGGCACCCGCCGAAACAATCCCCCCACCAATAGGTAAACTTAAAGGGTACTCACCGGGCTGCACAGGAGCGATCCCACCAGCCGATCTCTCGGACACCCTAGCAGGGATTGGACTTCTCGGAACCTCCTCCTCCGATCCGGACACCTCACCCTCCGACCTGTGACTGGACATCAGCGCATCCTCTCCAGACAGCCCACCAGGGGACACGGCCCTGGCTGCCGAGGGTAAAACAGCCGACCTGGCCTGCCGCCGTGCTGCGTACCTGCCAGTGGATTTTTGCGTTGCCTTTGTAGGGCCGGTGCGGACCACCTCAGCCCCGTCCGATCGACCACCAATCGCCGACGCCAGTCTCCGTCCCTCCTCACCCGACCTGGCGATGCTAGTCCTGGGGGGGGGGTGGACCCACCCCCGTAGCCTGAGATCTCCCCCGCTGAGGTCCTAACCCTGCGTGTTCCACGCTGGGTGGGGGGGCTGCATCCGCTCCTACTGCTCTCCTATGGGGCCCAGAGGCTCCAGTAGATCCCCCTTCCGGCCTGCTCCTCTGTCCCAGCCTCCTTGGGGATGGGCTCCTCAGTCTCCCCCCTCCAGTCCTGGTGGCTCTCTTCGCCGGGGGGCCCGATGGAGCCCTCCCCGGACTGCTGGCATCAGCCCTCCCTCTCCTGGGGGGTTCAGGTGAAAACCTGGATGGGGGCCGTGACCTCCGTGTGCCCCCCCCACCCCCCCTCCGTCCGTGGATGTCCCCCCCGGCTGCCCCAGCAAAACCCCCAGTGTCTCCTGCACCCATGCCTCCCCCCGAGTGGCTGCCTCCTCTCTAACCTTTGCAATCAGCTCCTCTATGGCTGCCATGCTGCTGTCCCATACAAACTTTTTTCTTGAATGCTGCCTTGTGGAGGGGGCGGGATCAACTTCTCTGCACTGAGTAACTCCCACCCTACTCCCCTCGGCCAATCCTCCGCCCCCTATTATGCAGGGCTGACATGCACTGTTCACACAGTCATGCCAGCCCTCTGCCTACGGGGTTTTGTTAACCCCTGCGGCGCCGGGCTTTTCTGGAAAGCATTTTATTGTTTTAAAATGCCTAGCTTGTCAATATTACAATTGAGTGCATTGTGTTTTAAATGTGCAATAATGCAATGCAATAATTGAGGCCTAAAGCCCCATATCATCCTCCTTGTGTTTTTTAATGTTACCAATATCTTGTTGCAGATGACTGGAATGAGCACAAGATGTATGTGTGAAATGCGTCCACATGACCATAGTTTGGTGTCTTTGATGTTATCTTTGTGAAACAATATAAAAGGCAATCGGAAGTTCTGGATCTGCAGTCATTTCTTTCTTCCTTCTGAATGGAATGATCTGGCTTTGTTCAGGTCTCAGCTTGGGGGGCGGACGTGCCGACTGGTGGCTCAGGTCTACCAGTGGGACAGGAAGAGCGGCTGGAGGGGGGGTTGGACGTCCCCTCTCGAACGGCTTTTAGCCGCCTTGGTTGTTATCACTAAAAAGCCAGCCATTCTAAAAAAAAAAAAAAGTAACACCTTCAAGCCACGAACGCAAATTTACATACAGTAAGAGCGACGTCGTGCCCAAATATTGTCCTTTTCCTTTATTTTTTTATTTTTTCCCCCACAAATAAAACTTTCCTGGTGCCACCATGGCAGCATACCTGTGATAGCTCCGCCCCGGAGTCCTCCCCTCAGGATAGTTAATAGCTTATAAAAATGACATCTCCTTTTTTTCCGCATACCTAACGGATAGTGTTTGGACGTATCTTACCTCTGCCCTGGGCAGTTTTCCGTCTGGGTTCTGGCCTCTCCCAGATGCAGTCCCCGGTCTTGGGTTCCTAACTAGCGCTTATAAGAGGGGAGCCCCTTCTGGGAGTCTTTTGGGGCAGCAGCCACTTCCTACATTGGAATTCGGTTCTGCTTACATATATATATATACAGTGGTGTGAAAAAGTGTTTGCCCCCTTCCTCATTTCCTGTTCCTTTGCATGTTTGTCACACTTAAGTGTTTCGGAACATCAAACCAATTTAAACAATAGTCAAGGACAACACAAGTAAACACAAAATGCAATTTGTAAATGAAGGTGTTTATTATTAAAGGTGAAAAAAAATCCAAACCATCATGGCCCTGTGTGAAAAAGTGATTGCCCCCTAAACCTAATAACTGGTTGGGCCACCCTTAGCAGCAACAACTGCAACCAAGCGTTTGCGATAACGTGCAATGAGGCTTTTACAGCGTCCTGGAGGAATTTTGGCCCACTCATCTTTGCAGAATTGTCCTAATTCAGTTACATTAGAGGGTTTTCGAGCATGAACGGCCTTTTTAAGGTCATACCACAACATCTCAATAGGATTCAGGTCAGGACTTTGGCTAGGCCACTCCAAAGTCTTCATTTTGTTTTTCTTCAGCCATTCGGTGGTGGACTTGCTGGTGTGTTTAGGATCATTGTCCTGCTGCAGAACCCAAGTTCGTTTCAGCTTGAGTACACGGACAGATGGTCGGACATTCTCCTTCAGGATCTCTTGGTAGACAGCAGAATTCATAGTTCCTTTTATCACGGCAAGTCTTCCAGGTCCTGAGGCAGCAAAACAGCCCCAGACCATCACACTACCACCACCATATTTTACTGTTGGTATAATGTTCTTTTTATGAAATGCAGTGTTCCTTCTACGCCAGATATACTTGGACACACACCTTCCAAAGAGTTCCACTTTTGTCTCATCGGTCCACAGAATGTTGTCCCAAAAGTCTTGGGGATCATCAAGATGTGTTGTGGAGAAATTGAGATGAGCTTTGATGTTCTTTTTGCTCAGCAGTGGTTTTCTCCTTGGAACTCTGCCATGCAGGCCATTTTAGCCCAGTCTTTTCCTGATGGTGGAGGCATGAACGCTGACCTTAACTGAGGCAAGTGAGGCCTGCAGTTCCTTGGACGTTGTTGTGGGGTCTTTTGTGACCTCTTGGATGAGTCGTCGCTGTGCTCTTGGGGTAATTTTGGGCGGCCGGCCACTCCTGGGAAGGTTCACCACTGTTCCATGTCTTCGCCATTTGTGGATAATGGCTCTCACTGTGGTTCGCTGGATTCCCAAAGCTTTGGAAATGGCTTTATAACCCTTTCCAGACTGATAGATCTCAATTACTTTCTTTCTCAATTGTTCCTAAATTTCTTTGGGTCTCGGCATGATGTGTAGCTTTTAAGGATCTTCTGGTGGACCTTACTGGGTCAAGCAGCTCCTATTTAAGTGATGCCTTGATTGTGAACAGGTGTGGCAATAATCAGGCCTGGGTGTGGCTAGAGAAATTGAACTCAGGTGTGGACAACCACAGTTATAGTATGTTTTAACAAGGGGGGCAATCGCTTTTTCACACAGGGCCATGATGGTTTGGATTTTTTTTCACCTTTAATAATAAACACCTTCATTTACAAATTGCATTTTGTGTTTACTTGTGTTGTCCTTGACTATTGTTTAAATTGGTTTGATGTTCCGAAACACTTAAGTGTGACAAACATGCAAAGGAACAGGAAATGAGGAAGGGGGAAAACACTTTTTCACACCACTGTATATATATATATATATATATAATCTCATAGTTGCCAACATTGTAAAAAAAATCGGGACACTTTTTTGGCAGTAGGCGGAGCCGTGGTATAATTAGGGGGTGTGGCATGCAAACGGGGGCGTGGTTTACGTAAATAGTGGCCGTGGCATACATAGGGTGTGGCTCAAATGGGTGTGGTTAGAGTCTGAGATGAATGATGGATGGAGAGGGAACGGAGGGGGGGGGAGGGAAAGGAGGGACAGCAGCCCCCCGATCCTACACCACAATAGCAATATGTGTTTTCCAGAGTTTGACAATCAGCAGATAAAGATACTCCAAATACCTGGTGTTGGCACTTCAATCATCCCGGCGCCATGATTGTTATGGTGTCAGGATGATTGAAGCGCATTATTTCTATTATTACATTGTAACATGAAATGAAATCATTCAACTCACCATAATGCTGAATCAGTGGGAGCCATGAGCGCGTCACTAGCCATGTTGCCTGCCACCAGATGCCATCAGCTGTCCCAAGCGGAGTCTGTCCTTATATCAGGTGCTCCATCAGAGGTACCTTCCTCACATCTGTGTCCATCAGCGGAGCCCCTCCTTACATCTGGTGCCCCTCTGACATCCACAGACCGCCCCCCCCCCCACATCCTGCACAGACCTGCCCCCACATACTCCACAGGCCGGCCCCCACATCTCCAGACTGGCCCCCGACATACCACTGGCCCCCGACATCCACAGACTAGCCCCCACATCCACAGACTGGCCCCCAAAATCCACAGACTGGCCCCCACATTCACAGACTGGCCCTCGACATCCACAGACTGGCCCCCGACATCCACATACCATGACTGGCCCCCGACATCCGACTGGCCCCCGCTCCAACATCCACAGTGACAGACTGGCCCCCGACATGCCGCCGTTGCCGTGCGGAGACATTTAACTGTGGCGCCGCCCACTGCACTTTACACTGATACACACACACACTGGCAGCGGGGGTGGGCGGCGCCACAGGTGTAGACCAACTTCTGGTCTTCTTAAAAATGGTGGCCGGCGGAGACATTGTCCTCCCATAGACCTCTAGCGGCCGGCGGCAAAAAAATGGGAAATTCAATTTCCTGGGACAAACCGAATTTCCCGGGACATTTCCCGGGACAAAATTAATTCGGGACAAATGTACTAATCCCGGGAATGTCCCGGGAAATTCGGGACAGTTGGCAACTATGATATATATATATAATCAGGGGGGGTGTATGGCCAGGGGGTTTCATGGGATTCTATTGTGCTTTCTTTAGTATTCTGTCCAGTCGCTTTCTGCCCTTGCCTGCCCTGCGATTATGAGTCAGCCGCTGCTAGACCAAGACCCTTCCTTTCTTAGGTAAGGGTTCGTACCTCATGTTTTTTTTTTTTTTTTCGTTTTTTTTGTGTTTATCCCAGACTAAAAGAGTACCTTGCACTATTACTTTCGTTTCAGCCCTATACACAAGAGAACGTCTAATCAGACATCTGGTCATCACAACGGACGCACACGCCCAAGTTCGGCGCACAGCCGCTCAACTAGCTCTCATCATTCTAAGGAAAGAGCAAGATCCAAAAGGCATCGGTCTGCTAGCCCTCCCAGGCAGGTAAAGAGGGAATGTAGGGCGTGATGTGCACCCCCGATGACAGATAAACTGATCTGTAAAGACAGTTTTCAAGCCTGCACGGATCGCGAAAAGGCAGAGGTGGAACAAGTTACAGAGTTGATCAAAAGAGTGGTTAACCACTTGACCACTGGGCACTTAAACACCCTTAAAGAGGAAGTAAACCCTGATGAGTTTACTTCCTCTTTTTTTCCCTGCAAAGGTAAAGCATAATGGACTACTATGCATTGCATTAGTAGCCCATTATGTGTCACTTACCTGACACAGGAGCCAGCGAAGTCGCGCTGTCCCCTGTAGTCCGCCGCATCCATCTTGCTTGTGGCGTCTCGCAGCTCCGCCGCTGTCATTCGGCGAAGCCGCGATGACGTCACTCCCGCGCATGCGCACGGGAGTCGACAAATGCGGCAGCTCCATTTTTGGCACTGCCGCGTTCAGTGCGCCTGCGCGCCGCTGTCTACGGCGCATGCGCCGTAGACAGCGGTGCCTGTCTTCAGGCACATATCTCCTAAACCGTATAGGTTTAGGAGATATTGCTTGGACCTACAGGTAAGCCTTAATCTAGGCTTACCTGTAGGTCAAAGTGGTTTGTAAGGGTTTACAACCACTTTAATAACCAGACCAATTTTCAGCTTTCGGTGCTCTCACATTTTGAATGACAATTACTCATGCAACACTGGACCTATATGAAATTTTTGTCCTTTTTTTCACACAAATAGAGCTTTCTTTTGGTGGTATTTAATCACCGCTCGTTTTTTTTTTTTGTGCTATAAAAGAAAAAATACAGAAAATTCTGTAAAAAAATGAATTTTTATTTGTTTCTGTTATAAAATTTAGCAGATTAGTAATTTTTTCTTCATAAATTTTGGCCAAAATTTATACTACTGCATATCTTTGGTAAAAATAAGTACAAATTGGTGGATATTATTTGGTCTTTGTGAAAGTTATAGAGTCCACAAGCTATGGTGCCAATATCTGAAAATTGATCACACCTGAAGTACTGACGGCCTATTTGAATTCTTGAGACCCTAACATGCCAGAAAAGTACAAATACCCCCCCAAATGACCCCTTTTTGGAAAGAAGACATTCCAAGGTATTTAGTAAGAGGCATGATGAGTTTTTTTTAAGTTGCCATTTTTTCCCACAATTCTTTGCAAAATCAAGATTTTTTTTAGTTTAGTTTTTTTCTCACAAAAATGTCATATTATCAGTTTATTTCTCACACACAGCATATGCATAACACAAATTACACCCCAAAACACATTCTGCTATTACTCCCGAGTACGGCGATACCACATGTGTGAGACTTTTACACAGTGTGGCCACATACAGAGGCCCAACATGCAGGGAGCTCCATCAGGCGTTCTGGAGCACCCAGGACAATTCTGACATTTCTCTCCTACATGTAAAAATCATCATTTATTTGCTAGAAAATTACAAAGAATCCCAAAACATTATATATGTTTTTTAGCAAACACCCTGGAGAATACAATGGTGGTCGTTGCAACTTTTTATCTCACACGGTATTTGCGCAGCAATTTTTCAAATGCTTTTTTTTTTTTTAAAAAAACAGTTTTGTGCTTAAAAAAAAAACACAGTAAAGTTAGCCCAATTTTTGCATAATGTGAAAGATGAAGTTACGCTGAGTAAATAGATACCTAGCATGTCACTCTTCAATTTTGCACACGCTCGTGGAATGGCGCCAAACATCTCTACTTAAAAATCCCCATAGGCGATGATTTAGATTTTTTTTTACTGGTTATATGTTTTGAGTTACAGAGGAGGTCTAGGGCTAGAATTATTGCTCTGGCTCTAACGTTCGCAGCGATACCTCACATGTGTGGTTTGAACACCGTTTTCATATGTGGGCAGGACTTACGTATGCGTTCGCTTCTGCATGCGAGCACATGGGGACAGGGGCGCTTTAAAAAAAAAAAATGTTATTGTTCATTTTACTTTATTTATTTTAGTTTGACTTTTTTTCCCCAAAAATAAATTTTTTGATCACTTTTATTCCTATTACAAGGAATGTAAACATCCCTTGTAATAGGAATATGGCATAACAGGTCCTCTTTACAGTGAGATATGAGGTCAATAAGACCCTGCATCTCACCTCTAAGTTGGGAAGCCTGAAAAAAAAATAAAAAATAAAAAAAAGATTCTGGCTTTGATCGTATTGGCGAGTCGGTAGAAGCACCAGAGGGCGGCGGGAGGGGGGGGGATGTCTATTGGTATCACTGACTATGGCTGGGTATCTCAGAGTATGGCTGGGTATCTCCGAGTATGGCTGGGTATCTCCGAGTATGGCTGGGTATCTCCGAGTATGGCTGGGTATCTCCGAGTATGGCTGGGTATCTCCGAGTATGGCTGGGTATCTCAGAGTATGACTGGATATCTCAGAGTATGGCGTTGCAGAGTATTGCATTGCAGAGCATTGCAGGGTATTGGCGGTTGTTGCAGAGCACTGCAGAGTGTTGCAGGGAATTGGCGGGTGTTGCAGAGCATTTCAGAGTGTTAAAGGGTATTGCAGAGTGTTGCAGGGTATTGGCGGGTGTTGCAGAGCATTGCAGAGTGTTGCAGGGTATAGGCGGATGTTGCAGAGCATTGCAGAGCAGAGTGTTGCAGGGTATTGGCGGGTGTTGCAGGGTATTGGCGGGTGTTGCAGAGCATTGCAGAGTGTTGCAGAGCATTGCAGAGTGTTGCAGGGTATTGGCGGGTGTTGCAGAGCATTACAGAGTGTTGTTGCAGGGTATTGCAGAGTGCTGTTGCAGGGTATTGCAGAGTATTGCAGCAGAGTATTGCAGAGTAATGGCAGGGTATGATGGGGTTAATTTTCGGTGAGCAGCGATGTGGGCACTGCAGATGCAGCCCACAGCGCTGCTTACACTGATCTCTTCCCCCTCCGCTGTACCGATCGGTACAGAGAGGGGGAGGGAGGAACGCCGTTATGTTATGTTATGACGCCGGTTTGTTTACAAGTGATCGCTCCGTCATTTGACGGAGCGATCACGCGGTAAACGGCCGCGATGAGCGGCCGTTTACCATGATCCGTGATGCGCCGGGTCCTATGGACCCGGCAGTCAAGGATGCTCTCGAGTGCGCGCCCCAGGGGGCACGCGAGAGCGGAATTCTGGGAGGACGTCATATGACGGCCTCCCAGAGTTAAACAACCGCCCTGTAGCCGTCATTCGACTATGGGCCGGTTGTTAAGTGGTTAAAGACTCATTAGCAGAGCTAATTCATACAACTCCCTCCACGCTTAGGGGTCAAACGTCAGAAATGACTAACCAGGGTCAATCATCCGCGGACCCAGCAGGCACTTCTTTAACCCCGCCTCCCTTATCTGCTGGGGACAGTGCCGAGTCGGAGGATTCCTCAGATGAATCAGAACCCTCGGGGTTTAATTTTTCATTAGTACAACCTTTTGTCTTGGCGGTTAAACAAGCTATCTGCTGGGAAGAGGTGGAAGAGCCTCCTAAAAAGACAAAAACCTTTTTTCCATTTCTGAAAATGAAATTAATTTTTTTCCCTTTCTAGAAGAATTAAAGGATTTAATAGAAGGGGAATGGAAGAGGACGGATAAACGCTTCTCCCTAAATAGACTCCAGAAGTTGTACCCGCTGGCCAAGTCAGATACAGCCTTCCTGGATCCACCTCCAGTAGTTGATGCAGCAGTGGTGCGTTTAACCAAGAACATCACCCTACCTATGGAGGATTCGGCCTCCTTTTCAAGATCCTCTGGACAGGCGTATAGATGGATTTGAAAAAAGCCTATCAGTTGGCTGGAGGAGCATGTAGACTGGCTGTGGCTTTAGCCTTGGTGTCTAATGCCATTAAAGTTTGGACAGAAAACATTGAAGTAGTCATCCGAGAAGATGTACCAAAGGACGACATTATAAAAGCCATGGGCAGCCGACGCAGCATCAAAACAAAACTGGTGCAAAATCCCTTTTGATGGGAAGGCACTCTTTGGAGAAAGACTGGAAAAGGCAATTTCGAGAGTGACAGGAGGGAAGTTGGGGCTACTTCCCCAGGATAGAAGGGTGAGGCATTCACGCGATCCGTGCAGCTTTCTGTACAGCTGTACAGCTTTTCATTTAAAAAGAAAAAAAAATAATTAAAAAAATAATAATGTCAGCAACACAATTCATTTATGCATCTAGACGTATTGAAGAAGACTTTATGAAGTTCAAACTGTGCATATTAATTTTGAAAAATTGTGCTTGTGTTTTGGTGTTAGGCCCCTTTCACACGGGATGTTTTAGTAATGATCCGCCCTGTGATGATCCGTTTGCTCAGCAGGGATCGCTCTGTTGTCCCCGCTGAGCCGGAGGATAACAGGGCGGTCCCAGTACACTGTCAGCTCTCCGCTCTCCTCTATGGAAGATCTGTCCATGTTCATCCGTCTGTCCGTGTTCATCCGATCCGCTCTGCAGACGGATAGAAAAATAGGATTTTCCTCCGTCTGCAGAATCGGACAATTGCGGAAGTGGACGATATCGGGTGTTTGCGGATGTTCATCCGCCGACTCCCGCTATCCCATAGGAATGCATGCATGTCCGTACTTCATCCGCAAACGGATGGATGAAATACGCACATAATGTCCGCATGTGTGAATGGGGCCTTAGATGGGATGGTGGGAGTATTTAAAAAAACTGCTTATTTACAACTATTTGCACAAATAACTTTCTCTATGTTACATAGATAATCGGGTTAAAAATAAGAAAATATTCCCCCAGCACATCGCATCACCCCCCCCCCCGTAAAATCGCATCGCCCCAGCACATTGCATCACAACGCCCCCAGCACATCGAATCGCATCTCCCCAACACTTCTCATCGCATCGCCCAAAGCACATTGCATCACCCCGACACATCAAATCGCATCAGAACATCGAATCGCGTCGCCCCCAACAGATTGCATCAAATCGCATCACCCAAGAACATCGCATTGAATCGCCCCAGCACATTGAATCGCATCTCTCCCAGAACATCAAATCGCAACACCCAAGCACATCGCATCGCATCTCCCCCAGAACATCGAATCGCATCACCCCCAGCACATTGCATCACCCTCAACACTTCGAATTGTATCAGTACATCGAATCACATCACCCCAGCACATCTCATCGCCCCAGCAAATCGAATCGCATCTCCCCATCACATTGCATCTCCCCCAGCATCATTGAGCACCAAGGGGAGACGTGCTGCCCATCATTGACCACCAAGGGGAGACGTGCTGCCCATCATTGACCACCAAGGGGAGACGTGCTGCCCATCATTGACCACCAAAGGGAGACATGTTGCCCTTCATTGACCACCAAGGGGAGACATGCTGCCCATCATTGACCACCCAGGGGAGACATGCTGCCCATTGACCACCAATGGGATTAACGTGCCCTGGAGTTAAAAGCTAAATGCATCTTTAAAGAAAAATAAATGTATAAAATTAAGAAAAAATGTGTACCCTTCACTTACTTTAGATGATGATTTACATTTTTTTTACTGGTTATATGTTTTGAGTTACAGAGGAGGTCTAGGGCTAGAATTATTGCTCTCGCTCTAACGTTCGCAGCGATACCTCACATGTGTGGTTTGAACACCGTTTTCATATGTGGGCGGGACTTATGTATGCGTTCACTTCTGAATGCGAGCACATGGGGACAGGGGCGCTTTAAAAAAATAAACATTTATTGTTCATTTTACTTTATTTATTTTAGTTTGACTTTTTTTCCCCAAAAATAAATTTTTTGATCACTTTTATTCCTATACAAGGAATGTAAACATCCCTTGTAATAAGAATATGGCATGACAGGTCCTCTTTACAGTGAGATATGGGGTCAATAAGACCCCGCATCTCACCTCTAAGCTGGGAAGCCTGAAAAAAAAAAAAAGATTCTGGCTTTGATCGTATTGGCGAGTCGGTAGAAGCACCGGAGGGCGGCGGGAGGGGGGGTGTCTATGGGTATCACCGACTATGGCTGGGTATGGCTGGGTATCTCCGAGTATGGCTGGGTATCTCCGAGTATGGCTGGGTATCTCCAAGTATGACTGGGTATCTCCAAGTATGACTGGGTATCTCCAAGTATGACTGGGTATCTCCAAGTATGACTGGGTATCTCCAAGTATGACTGGGTATCTCCAAGTATGACTGGGTATCTCAGAGTATGACTGGATATCTCAGAGTATCAATGTGCTTTGGGCATCTCCAGGGATGTGTTCTGATCTTCTTTGTCCGTTATACTGCGGCAACTGACACACTTTTTTCTCTTTTATAGGGTCTCCTCTTTGTGGCAACCGTTACTAAGCCTCTGTACCAATCAAAGATAAGTACTCTAACAACATTTAACTGTAAATTAATTAATTAATTAATTCCCTTCTACCATTCCCTTCTACCATTCTTGCCCCTCCCACTATTATTAATATTCCCATAGACACACTCCTAAACCTTGTAGACAGCCTTCCCAGAATAGTTGAAGCTGTTATAACTGCAAAGAGTGTGCCAACTAAATATTGAACCCTATGGACGAAGACTGATATTCCATTAAAGTTCGTGTGTAAAGGCAGGTGTCCCAATACTTTTGACAATATAGTGTATGTGTAAGGGGGCACTCTGCCACACTCTGATGCAAGGGGGCGATACTCTGCTATAAAGTGGGACTCTGATGTAAGGTGTTGTGGGTGATGCAATGGGCTTCGTGGCGATTCGATGTTCTGGGGAGATGCGATTGGGCGAAGCGATTCGATGTGCTGATGTGATTCGATGTGCTGCGATGTGCTGGGGGCGATTCGATGTGCTGGGGGCGATTTGATTTTCTGGGGATATGTGATGCGATTGGGCGATGGGATTCTAGGTGTTGGGGTGAAGCGATTCGATGTGCTGATGCAATTCGATGTGTTGGGGGTGATGCAATGTGCTTTGGGCGATGCAATGTGCTGGGGGTGATTCAATGTGCTGGGGGAGTTGCGATTCGATGTGCTGGGGGAGATGCGATTCTATGTGCTGGGGTGATGCGATTCGATGTGCTGGTGGAGATGCGATTCTATGTGCTGGGAGCAATGTGATGCGATGTGCTGGGGGCGATGCGATGTGCTGGGGCAATGCGATTCGATGTAATGTGCTGGGGGTGATGCGATTCGATGTGTTGCGGGTGATGCAATGTACTTTGGGAGATGCGATGCGCTGGGGGTGATTCAATGTGCTGGGGAGATGTGATTCGATGTGCTGGGGGAGATGCGATTCGATGTGCTGGGGGAGATGCAATTCGATGTGATGCCATGTGCTGGGGGGCGATGCGATGTGCTGGGGTGATGCGATTCGATGTGATGTGCTGGGGGCGATTCGATGTTCTGGGGAGATGTGATGCGATTGGGCGATGGGATTCGAGGTGTTGGGATGAAGTGATTCGATGTGCTGATGCGATTCGATGTGTTGGGGTGATGCAATGTGCTTTGGGGAATGCGTTGTGCTGGGGGTGATTCAATGTGCTGGGGGAGTTGCGATTCGATGTGCTGGGGGAGATGCGATTCTATGTGCTGGGGGAGATGCGATTCTATGTGCTGGGGGCAATGTGATGTGATATGCTGGGGGCAATGCGATGTGCTGGGGCGATGTGATTCGATGTGATGTGCTGTGGGCGATGCGATTTGATGTGTTGCGGGTGATGCAATGTGCTTTGGGGAGAGTCGATGTTCTGGGGAGATGCGATGCGATTGGGCGATGGGATTCGATGTGTTTTGGAGCGAAGCGATTCGATGTGCTGATGCGATTCAATGTTTTGGGGTGATGCAATGTGCTTTGGGCGATGCGATGTGCTGGGGAGATGCGATTCGATGTGCTTGGGCCAATGTGATGTGCTGGGGGCGATTCGATGTGCTGGGGTGATGCAATGTGCTGGGGGTTATGCAATTCGATGTTCTAGGGAGATGCGATTCGATGTGCTGGGGCGATGCGATGTGCTTGGGTGATGCGTTTCGATGCAATGTGGTGGGGCAACGCGATTTGATGTGCTGATGTGATTCGATGTGTTAGGGGTGATGCAATGTGCTTTGGGCGATTTGATGCGCTGGGGCGATTCGATATGCTGGGGGAGATGCAATGTGCTGGGGGAGATGCGATTCGATTTGCTGGGGAGATGTGATGTGCTGGGGGCGATGAGATGTGCTGGGGCTATGCGATTCGATGTGCTGATGCAATTTGAAGTGTTGGGGGTGATGCAATGTGCTGGGGTGATGCGATTCGATGTTCTGGGGGAGATCCGATTTGATGTGCTGGGGCGATTCAATGCGATGTGTTTGGGTGATGCGATTCGATGCGATGGGTGATGCTATTTGATGTGCTGGGGCGATGCGATGTGCTTGGGCAATTCGTTTTGATGCTATGTGGTGGGGCAAAGCGATTTGATGTGCTGATGTGATTCAATGTTTTGGGGGTGATGCAATGTGCTTTGGGCGATTTGATGTGCTGGGGCGATTAGATGTGCTGGGAGATGCAATGTGCTGGGGGAGATGCGATTCGATTTGCTGGGGCGATGCGATTCGATGTGATGATGCAATTCGAAGTGTTGGGGGTGATGCAATGTGCTGGGGTGATGTGATTCAATGTTCTGGGGGAGATGCGGATCGATGTGCTGGGGCGATTCAATGCGATGTGCTTGGGTGATGTGATTTGATGCGATGTGTTGGGGGCGGCGCGATTCGATGTTCTGATGCGATTTGATGTGTTGGGGTGATGCAATGTGCTTTGGGCGATGCGATGTGCTGGGGGCGATTCAATGTGCATTCTAAGGAAAGAGCAAGATCCAAAAGGCATCGGTCAGCTAGCCCTCCCAGGCAGGTAAAGATGGTAAAGAGGGAATGTAGGGAGTGATGTGCACCCCCGATGACAGATAAACTGACAGCAACTGATGACAGCATCAGAAACCTGTTTCGCTAAACCTTTAAATTCTAATGCACTTTAATCAGCTAAAACATCTACAAATTCCATATTACTTTTCTACTCACCAAATATAAAACTCGTCAGTTTTCCCGCTGTCCACCATCTTTCAAGACTTCTGTATATCTGAAATTCTCCGGTCTTTCACAATCAATCGATCGAATTTTCTTCTAGGTTCAATATCACCCTCAATGCGCACGATCTCGTCTGATCTCGGATGCTAAGCAGGGTTGGGCCTGCTTAGTGCCTGGATGGGAGACCTCCTGGGAATACCAGGTGCCGTAGGCTTTTTTTCAATATGTTGTTAGTGTCGACAACCTGTTATATTTTTCTACTGATTTGCAGAAGTGACCATCTTGGCGTTTGTCAAGAGGGTTGAGAGTGGCCAGCAAGGTCGTCTACAGCCACATCACCCTGAATGCTCTTGATCTTGTCTGATCTCGGATGCAAAGCAGGGTCGGGCTTGGTTAGTACCTGGATGGGAGACCGCCTGGGAATAACAGGTGCCATAGGCTTTTTTGTAATATGTTGTTTGTGTAGACGACCAGATTTTATTTTTCTGCTTGTTTGCTGAGGTGATCATCTTGACGTTTGTCAAGAGGGTTGAGAGTGGACAAAAGTGATCAGATTATTTTTTTTTTTTAAAGGGACAATGCAAAAAAAGAAAAAAAAATAAGATTTTTTTTTTTAAAGCACCCCCCTCCCATCTTCGCATGCTTGCGCAGCAAAGAAAACGCTTACGTAAGTCACACCTCATATATAAATGGTGTTCAAATCACACATAAGGTATTGCCACAAACTAGATCTCCTCTGTAACTCTAACCTGGTAACCGTTACATTATTTTTAAAAGTGCTGTCTATGGAGATTTATTAAGTTCCTTAGTTTGTCGTCATTCCAGTAATGTTCACAAGCATGACATTGGCATTAAGTATCTATTTACTTGGCATAACATCATCTTTTACATTATAGAAAAAAATTGGGCTAACTTTATGGGGGTTTTTTTTTCATAAAAGTGTATTTTTCCCCCCAAAAATGTGTTTGAAAGAGCACTGCGCAAATATCATGAGACAAAAAAAAATGATTTCAACGATCACCAATTTATTCGCTAGGGTCTATGCTAAAATATATATATATATATATATATATATATATATATATATATATATACAGTAGGTGCCGCCATTTTCCTATAGGAGCGAGAGAGCGGCGATAATGTCTCGGGGGCATACCAGGCCCTTAGGTCCGGTAGGAATTTTAAGGGGAATCCCCTACGCCAAAAAAAGGCGTGGGGTCCCCCTCAAAATCCATACCAGACCCCTATCCGAGCACGCAGCCCGGCCGGTCAGGAAAGGGGGTGGGGTTAAACGAGCGCCCCCCCCCCCCTCCTGAGCCATACCAGGCTCAACATGGGGGGTGCCTTGGGGAAGGGGGGGCGGCGCGGCCCCCGCACCCCAAAGCACCTTGTACCCATGTTGATGAGGACAAGGGCCTCTTCCCGACAACCCTGGCCGTTGGTTGTCGGGGTCTGCGGGCGGGGGGCTTATCGGAATCTGGGAGCCCCCTTTATTAAGGGCGCCCCCGGATAGCGTCCCCCCACCCTATGTGAATGAGTATGGGGTGCAATGTACTTTTAAGATCAGCCTAACTTCCTTATCCTTTGGATTACAAATTATAAAGGACCATCATAGCTAGCAGAAGAAAAGAAGATTAAAGAATGTTTACTATTAACAAGATCTTGCAACTAGCTATTAAAGTAGGGGGAGCTCCCTTGTGGTTTCACCTTGTAAAATTGTTGTTTTGCATTCATTGTTCTGTCATTTTACGTTAGGATGACAGTACAATTATTCTAACCACCTGTTTATCATAATTACAGTAACGTATATTTATGGTTAAGTACTTCAATTGTGTGGAGTATTGTTTTCTCTCAGCAGGTGGAGCCATCGGGTGTCCTGGACCTGGTAATAATACAGGTATATTATATTGTATTGTGGCGTTACCTCTCACCATTTCATTACACATTCATATTGCACCACAGCTGTGTCAAGGGGACTGAGTCAAGTCAAGGGGGGTTCATTAGCAAAGTGCAGGTGCAAATAAAACCAGCAGCTCCTTCAGGGGTTAGTGCTACATGGTAATGGGGGGAAAAAAAATCAAGCCGTTTTTGTTCAACCCACTGGTTGAGCACAAGGAAACATTCTGATGTATGGACTGAGCTTACATGAAAGAAGAACTTAATTAAAACCAGCAACAGTTGAGACAATGAACACCTTGGTCAGGTCTATGTACAGTATATCTATGCATATTGTATAGAGTACAGTGATTAAGAGCAAGCAATAAACAAAACAGAGTACAGCAGTAAGGATAACTGCCACATTCACAACAGGGTTCTCCTTTACATCCGTGTCTCTAAAGTCCCACCCAGTAGTGCACCTCACCCCTATATATTGTGGACCTATACCAGTCCTTAAGGATTAGCAGACTGTACCTCACTCAACCCAATATACTGTAGTACGCTATACCTTACCAGTCCTTAGAAGGACCTTTGTGCAAATAGTAGGTTGTGATTAGCAGACTGTACCTCAGTCCCTATACTCATAAAGGACTGCTGCAGAATAGGGCAGTAGTCAGCAGTAGTGCACCTCAATCCTATATATTGTGGACCTATACCAGTCCTTAAGGATTAGCAGACTGTACCTCACTCAACCCTATATACTGTAGTACGCTATACCTTACCAGTCCTTAGAAGGACCTTTGTGGAACTAGTAGGTTGTGATTAGCAGACTGTACCTCAGTCCCTATACTCATAAAGGACTGCTGCAGAATAGGGCAGCAGTCAGCAGTAGTGCACCTTAACCCTATATATTGTGGACCTATACCAGTCCTTAAGGATTAGCAGACTGTACCTTACTCAACCCTATATACTGTAGTACGCTATACCTTACCAGTCCTTAGAAGGACCTTTGTGCAGTGAATCTTGGAATCGATAACTTCTTTTTTTATATTTAACATTCTTTTTTTATATGTGAAATTCTGACAATTCAGGACTCTTGAGACAATGGAGGCGAGGGAAGGTCAGGGTAGGCAAAGAAGAGGGTGCAGGAGATGATCACCAGCACCGTGATATAGAGCACTGACACCTGCACCGTGATAGAGCGATCTGACACCAGCACCGTGACATAACACATGTATGAGGTGAATCTGGGATCGACAACTACAAGCATTCTTTTTTTATATGTGAAATTCTGACAATTCAGGACTCTTGAGACAATGGAGGCGAGGGAAGGTCAGGGTAGGCAAAGAAGAGGGTGCAGGAGATGATCACCAGCACCGTGATATAGAGCACTGACACCTGCACCGTGATAGAGCGATCTGACACCAGCACCGTGACATAACACATGTATGAGGTGAATCTGGGATCGACAACTACAAGCATTATTTTTTTATATGTGAAATTCTGACAATTCAGGACTCTTGAGACAATGGAGTCGAGGGAAGGTCAGGGTAGGCAAAGAAGAGGTGCAGGAGATGATCACCAGCACCAGCACCGTGATATAGAGCACTGACACCTGCACCGAGATAGAGAGCACTAACAGCAGCACTGATACCAGCAACTTGCTGCTGGGCCCCAAAAATATGACACCGCTCAACCTCTTCAAACAGGAGGGTACGGGCATATAGTACGGTGTGCTTTTTAGGTTGTGATTAGCAGACTGTACCTCACTGAACCCTATATACTGTAGTACACTATACCTTACCAGTCCTTAGAAGGACCTTTGTGCAAATAGTAGGGTGTGATTAGCAGACTGTACCTCAGTCCCTATAATCATAAAGGACTGCTGCAGAATAGGGCAGCAGTCAGCAGTAGTGCACCTCAACCCTATATATTGTGGACCTATACCAGTCCTTAAGGATTAGCAGACTGTACCTCACTCAACCCTATATACTGTAGTACGCTATACCTTACCAGTCCTTAGAAGGACCTTTGTGGAACTAGTAAGTTGTGATTAGCAGACTGTACCTCAGTCCCTATACTCATAAAGGACTGCTGCAGAATTGGGCAGCAGTCAGCAGTAGTGCACCTCAACCCTATATATTGTGGACCTATACCAGTCCTTAAGGATTAGCAGACTGTACCTCACTCAACCCTATATACTGTAGTACGCTATACCTTACCAGTGCTTAGAAGGACCTTTGTGGAACTAGTAGGTTGTGATTAGTAGGCTGTACCTCAGTCCCTATACTCATAAAGGACTGCTGAAGAATAGGGCAGCAGTCAGCAGTAGTGCACCTCAACCCTATATATTGTGGACCTATACCAGTCCTTAAGGATTAGCAGACTGTACCTCACTCAACCCTATATACTGTATTACGCTATACCTTACCAGTCCTTAGAAGGACCTTTGTGCAAATAGTAGGTTGTGATTAGCAGACTGTACCTCAGTCCCTATACTCATAAAGAACTACTGCAGCAGAAGGGCAGCAGTCAAGTATAATATTCTTTCTATATTTGGAAGAAAGAATATTATACGTGTATAAGCCTATTACCATACCAGTCCTGAAAAGATCCTTTGTGGACCTAATAGTAACAGCTACTGATTAAACTGACTGTTCCTCACTGCCACACACAGCTTCCTGCCTGTCCCTATTTAAACTGACAAAACACAGGTTCCTGCAACAATAACTTGAATAGCACTCAAAACTATATCCTTTACTACTTTACCATACCAGTCCTGAAAAGGACTTTTGTGGACCTAATAGTAACCGCTAATGATTAAACTGACTGTCCCTGCTGCACACAGCGTCCTGTCCCTCTCTCAGCCCTGACAAAAGACAATCTGCAGCAACAATGACTTGAATAGCAGTGCCTCAAACCTATATCCGTGCCACCCATCCGTGCCATCTTATCTGTGCCCATCTTTGCCCATCAGTGCCTCCTTATCTGTGCCCATCAGTACTGCCTTATCTGTGCCTATCGGTGCCACTTTATCTGTGCCTATTAGTGCCGCCTTAACTATGCCTATCAGTGCCCACCAGTGCAGCTTATCAGTGCCCACCAGTGCCGCCTCATCAGTGCACTTCAATGAAGGAGAAAAATTACCTGTTTGCAAAATTTTATAACAAACTATTAAACATGATTTTTATTTTATTTTTTGCATCTTTTTTTGTTTGTTTAGCAAAAAATAAAACTCCCAGCTGTAATTAAATACCACCAAAAGAAAGCTCTATTTGTGGGAAAAAAATGCTAAAAATTTCATTTGGGTACGGTGTTGTATGACCGCGCAATTGTCATTCAAAGTGCATCAGCGCTGAAAGCTGAAAATTGGTCTGGGCAGGAGGGGGGTTTAAGTGCCCAGTAAGCAAGGGGTTAAAGTGGTGCTCCGGCCAAAATTACACTTTTTAAATAAAAATACCCCTATAATACACAAGTTTAATGTATTCAGTAAAGTTTAATGGTTAATACAGCATTTTGAAAGTTTATAAACTAGCAGCAGATTGTGGCCATCTTAAGTGTGGGCATCTGAAGCCAGACTGTATTTCTTCCTGGATTTCAGCCTTGCAGATCTCGCACATGCTCAATGCTGCACAAGCAGTGTAATAAGTTTCAGGTCAGGTTTCCATGGCAACGGCAGTGTTAGAGGAAGTTGCCACCCATATCTATGCAAACCCCTCCTCCCTCCAGGAACCAGTAAATATACTGCATGTACAAGGAATATTATTCAAGAAACACACACACACACACACACACTATATATATATATCGTGTTCTGTACATATATACACACACATATCTACACTCAGCTGATACTTTTTTCTGTACAGCTTTTCATTTAAAAAAATAATAATCTCAGCAACACAATTCATTTATGCATCTAGACGTATTGAAGACGACTTTATGAAGTTCAAACTGTGCATATTAATTTAGAAAAATTGTGCTTGTGTTTTGGTGTTAGGCCACTTTCACACGGGATGGATCAGTAATGATCCACCCCGTGATGATCTGCTTGCTCAGCGGGGATCGCTCTGTTGTCCCTGCTGAGCCGGAGGATAACAGGGCGGTCCCAGCACACTGTGCATGGACCGCCCTGTCAGCTCTCCGCTCTCCTCTATGGGGGATCGTCTGTCCGTGTTCATCCGATCCGCTCTGCAGACGGATAGAAAAATAGGATTTTCCTCCGTCTGCAGAATCGGACAATTGCGGAGGCGGACGATATCGGGTGTTTGCGGATGTTCATCCGCCGACACCCGCTATCCCATAGGAATGCATGTATGTCCGTACTTCATCCGCAAACGGATGGATGAAATACGCACATAATGTCCGCATGTGTGAATGGGGCCTTAGATGGGATGGTGGGAGTATTTTTAAAAAAAACTGCTTATTTACAACTATTTGCACAAACAACTTTCTCTATGTTACATAGATAATCGGGTTAAAAATAATAAAATATTCCCCCAGCACATCGATCCCCCTCCCCGTAAAATCGCATTGCCCCAGCACATTGCATCACAACGCCCCCAGCACATCAAATCGCATCTCCCCAACACTTCTCATCGCATCGCCCAAAGCACATTGGATCACCCCCGACACATCAAATCGCATCAGAACATCGAATCGCGTCGCCCCCAACAGATCGAATCAAATCGCATCACCCAAGCACATCGCATTGAATCGCCCCAGCACATTGAATCGCATCTCTCCCAGAACATCAAATTGCAACACCGAAGCGCATCGCATCTCCCCCAGAACATCGAATCGCATCACCCCCAGCACATTGCATCACCCCAACACTTCGAATTGCATCAGCACATCGAATCGCATCGCCCCGGCAAATCGAATCGCATCTCCCCCATCACATTGCATCTCCCCCAGCACATTGCATCACCCCCAGCGCATCGAAATGCCCAAAGCACATTGCATCACCTACAACACATCGAATCGCATCAGCACATCGAATCGCTTCGCCCCACCATATCGCATAGAAATGCATAGCCCAAGCACATCGCATCGCCTCAGCACATCGAATCGCATCTCCCCAGAATATCGAATCGCATCTCCCCCACCACATCGAATTGCCCCCAGCACATCGCATCGCCCAAAGCACATTGCATCACCCCAACACATCAAATCGCATCAGAACATCGAATCGCGCCGCCCCCAACACATTGCATCAAATCACATCACCCAAGCACATCGCATTGAATCGCCCCAGCACATCAAATTGCGTCTCCCCAGAACATCGAATCACATCACCCCAGCACATTGTATCACCCCCAACACTTCGAATTGCATCATCACATCGAATCGCATTGCCCCAGCAAATCGAAACGCATCTCCCCCAGCACATTGCATCTCCCAGCACATCGAATCGCCCCAGCACATCGAATCGCCCAAAGCACATTGCATTAATCCCAAAACATCGAATCAAATCAGCACATCAAATCGGTTTGCCCCACCACATAGCATCAAAAGGCATTGCCCAAGCACATCGCATCGCCCCAGCACATCAAATCGCATCACCCATCGCATCGAATCGCATCACCCAAGCACATCGCATTGAATCGCCCCAGCACATCGAATCGAATCTCCCCCAGAACATCGAATCGCATCACCCCAGCACATTGCATCACCCCAACACTTCGAATTGAATCAGCACATCGAATCGCATAGCCCCAGCACATCTCATCGCCCCCAGCACATCACATCTCCCCAGCAAATCGAATCGCATCTCCCCCAGCACATTGCATCTCTCCCAGCACATCAATTCGCCCAAAGCACATTGCATCACCCCCAACACATCGAATCACATCAGCACATCGAATCGCTTTGCCCCACCACATCGTATCGAAACGCATCACCCCAGCACATCACATCGCCCCAGCACATCGAATCGCATCTCCCCAGAACATCGAAACGCATAACCCCCAGCACATTGCATCTCCCCAAAACACATTGCATCACCCGCAACACATCAAATCGCACCGCCCCCACAGCACATCACATTGAATCACATCGCCCCAGCACATCGCATCGCCCCCAGCATATCACATCACATTGCCCCCAGCACATAGAATCGCATCTCCCCAGCACATATAATCGCATCTCCCCCAGCACATCGAATCGCAACTCCCCCAGCACATCGAATCGCAACTCCCCCAGCACATTGAATCACCCCCAGCACAACGCATCGCCCAAAGCACATTGCATCGCCCAAAGCACATTGCATCACCCCCAACACATCGAATCGCATCAGCACATCGAATCGCTTCACCCCAACACCTCGAATCCCATCGCCCAAACGCAGAACATCGAATCGCCCCCAGCACATCACATCGAATCGCATCACCCCAGCACATCACATCGCCCCCAGCACATGGCATCACATCGAATTGCATCTCCCCCCAGCACATCGAATCGCATCTCCCCAGCACATCGAATCACCCCCAGCGCATCGCATCTCCCAAAGTACATTGCATCACCCGCAACATATCGAAACGCATCGCCCCCAGCACATCAAATCGAATCGCATCGCCCCAGCACATCACATTGCTCCCAGCACATAGAATCGCATCTCCCCCAGCACATCGAATCGCATCACCCCCAGCACATCCAATTGCATCTCCCCCAGCACATCAAATCACATCTCCCCAGCACATCGAATCACCCCCAGCACATCGCAACGCCCAAAGCACATTGCATCACCCCCAACACATCGAATTGCATCAGCACATCGAATCGCTTCACCCCAACACCTAGAATCCCATCGCCCAATCGCATCACATATCCCCAGAACATCGAATCGCCCCCAGCACATCACATCGCATCGCCCCCAGCACATCGCAGCACATCACAGCACATCGCATCACATCGAATCGCATCAGCACATCGAATCGCTTCGCCCCAACACATCGATTCCCATCACCCAATCACATCTCCCCAGAACATCGAATCACCCCAAAGCCCATTGCATCACCCACAACACCTTACATCAGAGTCCCACTTTATAGCAGAGTATCGCCCCCTTGCATCAGAGTGTGGCAGAGTGCCCCCTTACACATACACTATATTGTCAAAAGTATTGGGACACCTGCCTTTACACACGAACACACACAAACTTTAATGGAATATCAGTCTTTGTCCATAGGGTTCAATATTTAGTTGCCACACTCTTTGCAGTTATAACAGCTTCAACTATTCTGGGAAGGCTGTCTACAAGGTTTAGAAGTGTGTCTATGGGAATATTTGACCATTCTTCCAATAGTACATTTGTGAGGTCAGGCACTGATGTTGGACGAGAAAGGCCCATCTCGCAGCCTTCACTCTATTTCACCCCAAAGGTGTTCTATTGGGTTGAGGTCAGGACTCTGCATTCCAGTCACGTTCCTCCACCCCAAACACGCTCATCCATGTCTTTATGGATCTTGCTTTGTGCACTGGTCCAAATCACTTGGTGGAGGGGGATTATGGTGTGGTGTTGTTTTTCAGGGCTTGGGCTTGGCCCCTAAATTCCAGTGAAGGCAACACTTAAGGTGTCAGCATACCAAGAAATGTTGGACAATTTCATGCTCTCAACTTTGTGGGAAGTTTGAGGAAGGCCCCTTTCTGTTCCAACATGACTGTGCACCAGTGTACAAAGCATAATCCATAAAAGGCATGAATGAGCGAGTTTGGGGTGGAGGAGCTTTACTGGGCTGGACAGATTCTTGACCTCAACCCAATAGAACACCTTTGGGATGAATTAGAGCAGAGAATCCTAAGCCAAGCCTACTCGTCCACATCAGTGCCTGAATTCACAAATGCTCTTCCTGGAAGAATGGTCAAACATTCCCAAAGACACACACCTAAACCTTGTGGTCAGCCTGCCCAGAAGATTTGAAGCTGTTGTAGCTGCAAAAGGGTGGGCCAACTCAATAGTGAATCCTCATTGACCACCAAGGGGAGACGTGCTGCCCATCATTGAGCACCAAGGGGAGACGTGCTGCCCATCATTGACCACCAAGGGGAGACGTGCTGCCCATCATTGACCACCAAGGGGAGACGTGCTGCCCATCATTGACCACCAAAGGGAGACATGCTGCCCATCATTGACCACCAAGGGGAGACATGCTGCCCATCATTGACCACCCAGGGGAGACATGCTGCCCATTGACCACCAATGGGATTAACGTGCCCTGGAGTTAAAAGCTAAATGCATCTTTAAAGAAAAATAAATGTATAAAATTAAGAAAAAATGTGTACCCTTCACTTACTTTAGACGATGATTTAAAAATGTTTTACTGGTTATATGTTTTGAGTTACAGAGGAGGTCTAGGGCTAGAATTATTGCTCTCGCTCTAACGTTCGCAGCGATACCTCACATGTGTGGTTTGAACACCGTTTTCATATGTGGGCGGGACTTATGTATGCGTTCGCTTCTGCATGCGAGCACATGGGGACAGGGGCGCTTTAAAAAAAAATAATTTTATTGTTCATTTTACTTTATTTATTTTAGTTTGACTTTTTTTCCCGAAAAATTAATTTTTTGATCACTTTTATTCCTATTATAAGGAATGTAAACATCCCTTGTAATAGGAATATGGCATGACAGGTCCTCTTTACAGTGAGATATGGGGTCAATAAGACCCCGCATCTCACCTCTAAGCTGGGAAGCCTGAAAAAAAAAATGATTCTGGCTTTGATCGTATTGGCGAGTCGGTAGAAGCACCAGAGGGCGGCGGGAGGTGGGGTGTCTATGGGTATCACCGACTATGGCTGGGTATGGCTGGGTATCTCAGAGTATGACTGGGTATCTCCAAGTATGACTGGGTATCGCAGAGTATGACTGGATATCTCAGAGTATGGCGTTGCAGAGTATTGCATTGCAGAGCATTGCAGGGTATTGGTGGGTGTTGCAGAGCATTGCAGAATGTTGTAGGGTATTGGCGGGTGTTGCAGAGTATTGCAGAGTGTTGCAGGGTATTGGCGGGTGTTGCAGAACATTGCAGAGTGTTGTAGGGTATTGGCGGGTGTTGCAGAGTATTGCAAAGTGTTGCAGGGTATTGGCGGGTGTTGCAGAACATTGCAGAGTGTTGCAGGGTATTGCAGAGTGTTGCAGGGTTTTGCAGAGTGTTGCAGGGTATTGGCGGGTGTTGCAGGGTATTGGCGGGTGTTGCAGGGTATTGGCGGGTGTTGCAGGGTATTGGCGGGTGTTGCAGGGTATTGGCGGGTGTTGCAGGGTATTGCAGGGTGTTGCAGGGTATTGGCGGGTGTTGCAGGGTATTGGCAGGTGTTGCAGAGCATTGCAGAGTGTTGTTGCAGGGTATTGCAGAGTGTTGTTGCAGGGTATTGCAGAGTGTTGTTGCAGGGTATTGCAGAGTGTTGTTGCAGGGTATTGCAGAGTGTTGTTGCAGGGTATTGCAGAGTGTTGTTGCAGGGTGTTGCAGGGTATTGCAGGGTGTTGCAGGGTATTGGCGGGTGTTGCAGAGTGTTGCAGGGTATTGGCGGGTGTTACAGAGCATTGCAGAGCATTGCAGGGTGTTGCAGAGCATTGCAGGGTGTTGCAGGGTATTGGCGGGTGTTGCAGGGTATTGGCGGGTGTTGCAGAGTATTGCAGCAGAGTATTGCAGCAGAGTATTGCAGCAGAGTATTGCAGCAGAGTAATGGCAGGGTATGATGGGGTTAATTTTCGGTGAGCAGCGATGTGGGCACTGCAGATGCAGCCCATAGCGCTGCTTACACTGATCTCTTCCCCCTCCGCTGTACCGATCGGTACAGAGAGGGGGAGGGAGGAACGCCGTTATGTTATGTTATGACGCCGGTTTGTTTACAAGTGATCGCTCCGTCATTTGACGGAGCGATCACGCGGTAAACGGCCGCGATGAGCGGCCGTTTACCATGATCCGTGATGCGCCGGGTCCTATGGACCCGGCAGTCAAGGATGCTCTCGAGTGCGCGCCCCAGGGGGCACGCGAGAGCGGAATTCTGGGAGGACGTCATATGACGGCCTCCCAGAGTTAAACAACCGCCCTGTAGCCGTCATTCGACTATGGGCCGGTTGTTAAGTGGTTAAAGACTCATTAGCAGAGCTAATTCATACAACTCCCTCCACGCTTAGGGGTCAAACGTCAGAAATGACTAACCAGGGTCAATCATCCGCGGACCCAGCAGGCACTTCTTTAACCCCGCCTCCCTTATCTGCTGGGGACAGTGCCGAGTCGGAGGATTCCTCAGATGAATCAGAACCCTCGGGGTTTAATTTTTCATTAGTACAACCTTTTGTCTTGGCGGTTAAACAAGCTATCTGCTGGGAAGAGGTGGAAGAGCCTCCTAAAAAGACAAAAACCTTTTTTCCATTTCTGAAAATGAAATTAATTTTTTTCCCTTTCTAGAAGAATTAAAGGATTTAATAGAAGGGGAATGGAAGAGGACGGATAAACGCTTCTCCCTAAATAGACTCCAGAAGTTGTACCCGCTGGCCAAGTCAGATACAGCCTTCCTGGATCCACCTCCAGTAGTTGATGCAGCAGTGGTGCGTTTAACCAAGAACATCACCCTACCTATGGAGGATTCGGCCTCCTTTTAAAGATCCTCTGGACAGGCGTATAGATGGATTTGAAAAAAGCCTATCAGTTGGCTGGAGGAGCATGTAGACTGGCTGTGGCTTTAGCCTTGGTGTCTAATGCCATTAAAGTTTGGACAGAAAACATTGAAGTAGTCATCCGAGAAGATGTACCAAAGGACGACATTATAAAAGCCATGGGCAGCCGACGCAGCATCAAAACAAAACTGGTGCAAAATCCCTTTTGATGGGAAGGCACTCTTTGGAGAAAGACTGGAAAAGGCAATCTCGAGAGTGACAGGAGGGAAGTTGGGGCTACTTCCCCAGGATAGAAGGGTGAGGCATTCACACGTGGTATCAACAAAATTCCAAGCTTCCAGGAATAGGAATTTCTCCAACTTTAGACAAGGCAGAGACCCCAAAAAGAATTGGAGGAGTACTCAGGCCACGTTTCTAAAGGCAAATAGAGAAGCCTCTCCAATACTCAGGAGGGGACAAAATCCTTTTGACAAAAGGCCACTGCAGCCAGGTTGAAGAGGTTTGCGGAGGTATCGGGCAGTCATTGCGAAGATCCGTCGGTGGTCTCTACAGTCCGTTTTACCCATTTTTGGACCTTCCAAGATGTGCCCCCACAAGACTCGTTAGTTCTAACAAAAAGTCCAACTTCACAGCAGAAAGCGGAAGCTCTGCAGAAATATCTTCACCTTCTTGTAGTACAACAGGCAGTTTTACCGGTCCCTCCCTCCGAGAGATTCATGGGATTCTATTCTCCTCTCTTCCTCATCTCCAAGAAGAGTGGAGAGTGGAGACCAGTGGTGGATCTGAAGAGGTTAAATCGTTTCATACAGCTCGACTCGTTCAAGATGGAATCCTTGCAGACGATCATCCAGATGGTCCAACCAGGAGACTGCTTGCTATCGGTAGACTTGCAAGATGCTTATTTCCATGTTCCCGTGTTACCAGCGTTCCAAAGATTTTTGAGAGTGGCAATAGGCTCAACACATGTTGGCCTATGCACATCACCAAGGATATTCTCAAAAGTTCTAATTTCAGCCCTGGCACCTTCGAGTCTTTCACTTTTTGGATGACATTCTACTGCTAGCGTCTGATCAAGCCCAGCTATGGGACCACAAGGAGATTCTTCTGAGGACTCTGAGAGAGTTTGGATGGTTAGTAAATACAGAGAAGAGCCTCCTAACCCCAACTCAGGTGATGATTTACCTGGGTGCTCTATTCAACACCAAGGCTGGTACAGTGCGCCTCCCTCTCCAGAAGGTGAAGGCGATTGTTCAGAAGATGGTCCACGTCAGATCTCTCTCCCACCTGTCAGCCTCGAATTGCTTGAGTTTAATCGGGACCATGGCGGCTTGCCTTTCCAATGTTACCTTGGGCTCATTGGCATCTGAGGACTCTTCAATGGGGCTTTTTGACGCAGTGGAGGAAGAAGTCCCTATGTCAGAGAATATCAATTTCAGCTTCTATGAAGAGAAGTCTCCTCTGGGGGTCGAAGGAAGACCTCATTTCAAAGCCTCGGCTCCTGCAATGCCCTTCCTGGACCATTCTTACCACCGACGAAAGTTCGAAAGGGTGGGGAGCACACTGAGATCACCTGGCAGTGCAAGGGAAATGGGACGTCCCTGTGGCGGGGGTAGTCTCCAACGTCTTAGAGCTGCGAGCAGTGTATTTAGCTCTGCTGAGTCTAAAAGAACATCTACATCTAAGAACATCTCAGCGTATGCCCCGCCGGTCAAGATCCCAGTGTTCCCGCAGCTTCTCTCACAGGAGAAATTGGTGCACCCAGCTCCTCACAAACTGAATCTACATCTTTGGATCTTGAGCGGCAGAATTTCCAGTCATTAGGATTCTCAGTGGGGGTGATTTCTACTCTCCTAAAGGCTAGGAAACCTTCCACAAACTTTATCTATTCTAAAATATGGAATACATTTAAAACATTTGCAGAAAGTAAGCAGTGGGACCCCACCACTCCGTCCACCTCAGTAGTTTTGGAGTTTCTGCAGAATGGTTTAGATCTGCGGCTCAGTTTAACCAGTAGAGACCCGCGCTATAGCCAAATGACGGCTACAGCGCGGACCTCCTTTGCCGGGACGACGTCTATTGACATCGTCCCGTGCACGAGCGCCCTGCCCGTTTATCAGACTCGCCTGATCACAGATCCAAGCAAGGGGTCGATCCCGACCCCTTACCATGTGATCAGCTGTCAGCCAATGACAGCTGATCATGTGATACAACGAAGCCGGTAATCGGCTATCTTTCCTCCTCGTGCCGACAGCGCGACGAGAAAAAAAAAGAGCCGATCACCGGCGGCCATGATCGGGACTGATGTCCCGATCACGGCCAGCTTACCAGTACCCACCTGCCCCCTGCCAGTGCCACCTCTGTAATAAAAAAGTGCCCCCAATCAGTGCCACCCAGCAGTGCCCACAGTGCCACACATCAGTGCCCACAGTGCCACACATCAGTGCCCACAATCTGCCTCAACAACGGAGCTGCACCCCAGTGCCACATATCCGTGCCCATCAGTGTCATCTACCAGTGCCCATCAGCGCCGCCCATCAGTGCCCAGCAGTGCCACCTATCAGAGCCACCTATCAGTTCCACCTATCAGTGCCCATCAGTCCCATCTATCAGTGGTACCTATTAGTGCCACCCATCCTGAACTACACCTACACCATACCAGTCCTTAAAATAACTTTTGTGGACCTAATAGCTAGCGATTTGGGTCACTGCAGTCTCTCCCTGCTCCAAAAGAAGACTTATGAACCGAAAGCTTCTGTCGAAAGGCTTCATCATGAGAGAACCAAGCTAAACCTGGAACATTTTTATAAGCTTCTAAAATTATTTCAACATGATGAAACATACCGCCACATAACTCAGGATGACATTCGCCCATTACACTATCATAAATACAAAAAGATTGTAACCAACTATTAAAATTGCGTGTGCCTAAACGTCTCCTGTCATCATCAGATTTCTCACCATATTTTTTATCAAACCTATATTCTTTAAATGACGGCAATAAGGAAAGCAATTCAATATAATCCCCTTTCCAAATCTTTTCTTTAACTGAAATAGGTAAGTGAAAACCTAATGGAGACAATTCACACGTAAGTACTTCTTTAATGTAAGGTTCAGGAACATTAGAAACAGTAGCACAAGAGGGAACTAATGATAAACCAGAGGAAGTCAAATCGACATTAAGTAAAACAGAAGAATTTGAAGCAGTATGAACACTATCTTTTGAAACTGACATAAGAGCAGCGTCATCAGCAGAGCGAGAAGAAGCAGTTTTAGGCAATAAATTAGATAAAAGTTGTGACATTAATCATAAAGTTTTGCAGAATAGAGGCATCAATCGACTCACCTCCATTTAAACGTGAAACTTCTTGAGCAGTAGGAACAGCTGCCTGCTGAAATCCTTCCGAAATGGAGCAATCTGCAGCCATTACAGGAGCTCTGTCATTCACCATGGCAACGTTATCAAGCACCAGTGAAGCATTATCAACTGTAGCAGCCACCGCATCAGATACATGTAAAGCACTATAGACATTGTCCCTAGCAGTGACAGTATGCCCAGTAACATTCAAATGATTCGATTTTTTCTTTTTCTTCAAACAAGCAGACCCAGTACCTTTTTTGTTTTGCAGGGGTGAATCCACCGATTCAAATCTTCGCAGTCTCCTTCTCGTTTTTTTCCGGGCAGCCCGATGGTCCACTACACCTGCGCCGTCCTCGGAGATCGGAGAATAGGCCGAACACCTGCAGACATCTCCGAAAGGTTCTTGCGTCACCGTGTCAAGAGGAGGGACCGACCGGGAGGAAGAGGAAGCCGCCGAAACCGGAAGATCCTGGGGTACCCGAGAGAATGCACTGAGGAAATCAAACTGCTCCACCAGAGGGACATCCACAGACGGAACACTACCAGAACCAGCCACCGGATAAGCCGACAGACAGGAACGAAGCCACCGCTCTCCATCCACGGCACCAGCCTGTTCGATCACCTGTCGCAGTAAGGACTCCATAACGAAACAGCAGGGAGGTGTTCTGATCTTCTTTGTCCGTTATACTGCGGCAACTGACACACTTTTTTCTCTTTTATAGGGTCTCCTGTTTGTGGCAACCGTTACTAAGCCTCTGGACCAATCAAAGGTAAGTACTCTAACAACATTTAACTGTAAATTAATTAATTCCCTTCTACCAGCGATGCAATGTGCTTGGGTGATGTGTTTCGATGCGATGTGGTGGGGCAAAGCGACTTGATGTGCTGATGTGATTCGATGTTTTGGGGGTGATGCAATGTGCTTTGGGCGATTTGATGTGCTGGGGCGATTAGATGTGCTGGGAGATGCAATGTGCTGGGGGAGATGCAATTCGATTTGCTGGGGCGATGCGATTCGATGTGATGATGCAATTCGAAGTGTTGGGGTGATGCAATGTGCTGGGGTGATGTGATTCGTTGTTCTGGGGGAGATGCGATTCGATGTGCTGGGGCCATTCAATGCAATGTGCTTGGGTGATGTGATTCGATGCGATGTGTTGAGGGCGGCGCGATTCGATTTTCTGATGCGATTTGATGTGTTGGCGTGATGCAATGTGCTTTGGGTGATGCGATGTGCTGGGGGCGATCCAATGTGCTGGGGGAGATGTGATTCGATGTTCTGGGAAGTTGCGATTCGATGTGCTGAGGCGATGCGATGTGCTTGGGTGATGCATTTTGATGCGATAAGGTGGGGCGAAGCAATTCGATGTGCTGATGCGATTCGATGTGTTGTAGGTGATGCAATGTGCTTTGGGCATTTCGATGCGCTGGGGGTGATGCAATGTGCTGGGGCAGATGCAATGTGATGGGGGAGATGCAATTCGATTTGCTGGGGCGATGATATGTGCTGGGGCGATGCGATTCGATGTGCTGATGCAATTCGAAGTGTTGGGGGTGATGCAATGTGCTGGGGGTGATGCGATTTGATGTTCTGGGGGAGATGCGATGCGATGTGCTTGGGTGTTGCGATTTGATGTTCTGGGAGAGATGCGATTCAATGTGCTGGGGCGATTTAATGCGATGTGCTTGGGTGATGCGATTTGATGCGATCTGTTGAGGGCGATGCGATTCGATGTTCTGATGTGATTTGATGTGTCGGGGGTGATGCAATGTGCTTTGGGCGATGCGATGAGAAGTGTTGGGGGAGATGCGATTCGATGTGCTGGGGGCGTTGTGATGCAATGTGCTGGGGCGATGCGATTTTACGGGGAGGGGGGCGATGCGATGTGCTGGGGGAATATTTTCTTATTTTTAACCCGATTATCTATGTAACATAGAGAAAGTTGTTTGTGCAAATAGTTGTAAATAAGCAGTTTTTTTAACTACTCCCACCATCCCATCTAAGGCCCCATTCACACATGCGGACATTATGTGCGTATTTCATCCATCTGTTTGCGGATGAAGTACGGACATACGTGCATTCCTATGGGATAGCGGGTGTCGGCGGATGAACATCCGCAAACACCCGATATCGTCCGCCTCCGCAATTGTCCGATTCTGCAGACGGAGGAAAATCTTATTTTTCAATCCGTCTGCAGAGCGGATCGGATGAACACGGACAGACGATCCCCCATAAAAGAGAGCAGAGAGCTGACAGGGCGGTCCATGCACAGTGTGCTGGGACCGCCCTGTTATCCTCCGGCTCAGCGGGGACAACAGAGCGATCCCCGCTGAGCAAGCGGATCATCACGGGGCGGATCATTACTGATCCATCCCGTGTGAAAGGGGCCTAACACCAAAACACAAGCACAATTTTTCAAAATTAATATGCACAGTTTGAACTTCATAAAGTCGTCTTCAATACGTCTAGATGCATAAATGAATTGTGTTGCTGTGATTATTATTTTTTTAATTATTATTTTTTTCTTTTTAAATGAAAAGCTGTACAGAAAAAAGTATCAGCTGAGTGTAGATATGTGTGTGTGTGTGTATATGTACAGAACACGATATATATATAGTGTGTGTGTGTGTTTCTTGAATAATATTCCTTGTACATGCAGTATATTTACTGGTTCCTGGAGGGAGGAGGGGTTTGCATAGATATGGGTGGCAACTTCCTCTAACACTGCCGTTGCCATGGAAACCTGACCTGAAACTTATTACACTGCTTGTGGAGCATTGAGCATGTGCGAGATCTGCAAGGCTGAAATCCAGGAAGAAATACAGTCTGGCTTCAGATGCCCACACTTCAGATGGTCACAGTCTGCTGCTAGTTTATAAACTTTCAAAATGCTGTAATAACCTAACAAAACAGACCTTAGTTTACAGACCAACTTTACTGAATACATTAAGCTTGTGTATTATAGGGGTATTTTTATTTAAAAAGTGTAATTTTGGCCGGGGCACCACTTTAACCACTTGCTTACTGGGCACTTAAACCCCCCTCCTGCCCAGACCAATTTTCAGCTTTCAGCGCTGATGCACTTTGAATGACAATTGCGCGGTCATACAACACCGTACCCAAATGAAATTTTTATCATTTTTTCCCCACAAATAGAGCTTTCTTTTGGTGGTATTTAATTACAGCTGGGAGTTTTATTTTTTGCTAGACAAACAAAAAAAGATGCAAAAAAAAATCATGTTTAATAGTTTGTTATAAAATATTGCAAACAGGTAATTTTTCTCCTTCATTGAAGTGCACTGATGAGGCGGCACTGGTGGGCACTGATAGGCTGCACTGGTGGGCACTGATAGGCTGCACTGGTGGGCACTGATAGGCATAGTTAAGGCGGCACTAATAGGCACAGATAAAGTGGCACCGATAGGCACAGATAAAGTGGCACCGATAGGCACAGATAAGGCAATACTGATGGGCACAGATAAGGCGGCACTGATGGGCAAAGATGGGCACAGATAAGATGGCATGGATGGGTGGCACGGATATAGGTTTGAGGCACTGCTATTCAAGTCATTGTTGCTGCAGATTGTCTTTTGTCAGGGCTGAGAGAGGGACAGGACGCTGTGTGCAGCAGGGACAGTCAGTTTAATCATTAGCTGTTACTATTAGGTCCACAAAAGTCCTTTTCAGGACTGGTATGGTAAAGTAGTGCAGGATATAGTTTTGAGTGCTATTCAAGTTATTGTTGCAGGAGCCTGTGTTTTGTCAGTTTAAATAGGGACAGACAGGAAGCTGTGTGTGGCAGTGAGGAACAGTCAGTTTAATCAGTAGCTGTTACTATTAGGTCCACAAAGGTTCTTTTCAGGACTGGTATGGTAATAGGCTTGTACACGTATAATATTCTTTCTTCCAAATAAAGAAAGAATACTATACTTGACTGCTGCCCTTCTGCTGCAGTAGTCCTTTATGAGTATAGGGACTGAGGTACAGTCTGCTAATCACAACCTACTATTTGCACAAAGGTCCTTCTAAGGACTGGTAAGGTATAGCGTAATACAGTATATAGGGTTGAGTGAGGTACAGTCTGCTAATCCTTAGGGACTGGTATAGGTCCACAATATATAGGGTTGAGGTGCACTACTGCTGACTGCTGCCCTATTCTTCAGCAGTCCTTTATGAGTATAGGGACTGAGGTACAGTCTGCTAATCACAACCTACTAGTTCCACAAAGGTCCTTCTAAGCACTGGTAAGGTATAGCGTACTACAGTATGTATATAGGGTTGAGTGAGGTACAGTCTGCTAATCCTTAAGGACTGGTATAGGTCCACAATATATAAGGTTGAGGTGCACTACTGCTGACTGCTGCCCTATTCTGCAGCAGTCCTTTATGATTATAGGGACTGAGGTACAGTCTGCTAATCACAACCTAGTATTTGCACAAAGGTCCTTCTAAGGACTGGTAAGGTATAGCGTACTACAGTATATAGGGTTGAATGAGGTACAGTCTGCTAATCCTTAAGGACTGGTATAGGTCCACAATATATAGGGGGGAGGTGCACTACTGCTGACTGCTGCCCAATTCTGCAGCAGTCCTTTTATCAGTATAGGGACTGAGGTACAGTCTGCTAATCACAACCTACTAGTTCCACAAAGGTCCTTTTAAGGACTGGTAAGGTATAGTGTACTACAGTATATAGGGTTCAGTGAGGTACAGTCTGCTAATCACAACCTAAAAAGCACACCGTACTATATGCCCGTACCCTCCTGTTTGAAGAGGTTGAGCGGTGTCATATTTTTGGGGCCCAGCAGCAAGTTGCTGGTATCAGTGCTGCTGTTAGTGCTCTCTATCTCGGTGCTGGTGTCAGTGCACTCTATCACGGTGCAGGTGTTAGTGCTGTATATCACGGTGCTGGTGCTGGTGCTGGTGATCATCTCCTGCACCCTCTTCTTTGCCTACCCTGACCTTCCCTCGCCTCCATTGTCTCAAGAGTCCTGAATTGTCAGAATTTCACATATAAAAAAAGAATGCTTGTAGTTGTCGATCCCAGATTCACCTCATACATGTGTTATGTCACGGTGCTGGTGTCAGATCGCTCTATCACAATGCAGGTGTCAGTGCTCTATATCACGGTGCTGGTGCTGGTGATCATCTTCTGCACCCTCTTCTTTGCCTACTCTGACCTTCCCTCGCCTCCATTGTCTCAAGAGTCCTGAATTGTCAGAATTTCACATATAAAAAAAGAATGCTTGTAGTTGTCGATTCCAGATTCACTGCACAAAGGTCCTTCTAAGGACTGGTAAGGTATAGCGTACTACAGTATATAGGGTTGAGTGAGGTACAGTCTGCTAATCCTTAAGGACTGGTATAGGTCCACAATATATAAGGTTGAGGTGCACTACTGCTGACTGCTGCCCTATTCTCCAGCAGTCCTTTATGAGTATAGGGACAGAGGTACAGTCTGCTAATCACAACCTACTAGTTCCACAAAGGTCCTTCTAAGGACTGGTAAGTTATAACGTACTACAGTATATAGGGTTGAGTGAGGTACAGTCTGCTAATCCTTAAGGACTGGTATAGGTCCACAATATATAGGGTTGAGGTGCACTACTGCTGACTACTGCCCTATTCTGCAGCAGTCCTTTATGAGTATAGGGACTGAGGTACAGTCTGCTAATCACAACCTACTATTTGCACAAAGGTCCTTTTAAGGACTGGTAAGTAGGGATGAGCCGAACACCTCCCGGTTCGGTTCGCACCAGAACTTTCGAACGGACCCCAAATTCGAACGAACGTTAGAACCCCATTGAAGTCTATGGGACTCGAACGTTCGAAATGAAAAGTGCTAATTTTAACGGCTAATATGCAAGATACTGTCCTAAAAAGGGTTTAGGGACCTGGCTCCTGCCCCAGGGGACATGGGTCAATGCCTAAAATGTTTTTAAAAATGGCCGTTTTGGCGGGAGCACTGATTTTAATGACGATTAAAGTGGAAAAAAAGTGAAATATTCCTTTAAATATGGTGCCTGGGGGGTGTCTGTAGTATGCCTGTGAAGTGCCACGTGTTTCCCGTGTTTAGAACAGTCCCTGCACAAAATGACATTAAACAGAAATAACACCATTTAAAACTGCTTGCGGTTTTAATGTTATATCTGGTTCCTGCAATATGGTTGAAAATCATTGAGAAAAATGGCATGGGTAGCCCTCCCTGCCCATTACCAGCCTATTTGGGTCTTGTACGCATATTAAGGGGAACCCTGTACCCATATTAAAAAAAGGAAATGCGTGTGGCCCCCAGGCCCTATATACTCAGAACAGCAGTATACAGGCGGTGCAAACAAGACAGGGACTGTGTAGGTTTGTTGTGTTAAGTTGAATCTGTTTGTAATTTTCAACTGGTACATTTTTAAAGTGTAGCTCCAGTCAAAAAAACTATTTTTAAGCTTTTTGGAAAACATAGGGAAGGGTTATCACCCCTGTATAATTTGTTTTGTCGTCCATCTTTTTTCATCTCACTTGCTGTTGTCTCCTTCCGTTTGCAAGTAGGAGATGTTTGTAAGTTGGATGTTTGTAAGTTGGATGTTTGAAAGTATATGCTCTGCAGAAATGGCGGAACAAGGTGTTGGTTTTGCCACAACATTGTAAGCCCTCAAAGTGACTCTTGGTGGGCGCTGGAGCGCCCTGCTGTGAACGATTATATCAAGAATTGTAATTACATGCCATTGTTGAACAGTGGTAGAAAAATTGACCTTTGGTGGTTGTGGTGCTGGTGCCACAACACTATAAGTCCTCACCGTTACTCTGGGTGGGCACAGGAAGGGGCCCTCCTGTGAAATATTATATCAAGAATTGTAATTACATGTCCCTGTTAAACAGGGGCAGAAAAATTTGGCCTTAGGCACTGCTGCTGGTGCCACCACACTGCAACCTCTTCCATATACTCTAGTTTTATTGCAGGAATTAGCCCTGCTGCAAAGCATTGCATCAAAAATTGTACTTAAACGCCCCTGTTAAACAGGGGCAGAAAAATTGGGCCTTAGGCACTGGTGCTGGTGCCACCACACTGCAACCTCTTCCATATACTCTAGTTTTATTGCAGGAATTAGCCCTGCTGCAAAGCATTGCATCAAAAATTGTACTTAAACGCCCCTGTTAAACAGGGGCAGAAAAATTGGGCCTTAGGCACTGGTGCTGGTGCCACCACACTGCAACCTCTGCCATATACTCTAGTTTTATTGCAGGAATTAGCCCTGCTGCAAAGCATTGCATCAAAAATTGTACTTAAACGCCCCTGTTAAACAGGGGCAGAAAAATTGGGCCTTAGGCACTGGTGCTGGTGCCACCACACTGCAACCTCTGCCATATACTCTAGTTTTATTGCAGGAATTAGCCCTGCTGCAAAGCATTGCATCAAAAATTGTACTTAAACGCCCCTGTTAAACAGGGGCAGAAAAATTGGGCTGATGGCATCAACCAGAACCAGAAATGTTCTTCCAACATATCAGCGGAGGAGGAAGAGGATAGACAATCAACATAACAGGACAGTCACTCAGCATCAGCATAGGCAGTCTTGAAGGGATGTGGTATTTCAAAAAAAATTATTCGGTTACATCAGCTTCAGGTGCTTGGTAGCTGTGGGTGATCCAAGACTGATTCATCTTGATGAAGGTCAGTCGATCAACTAATTCGGTGGACAGGCGCACCCTGTGATCGGTAACAAAGCCACCAGCAGCACTGAAGGTGCGTTCCGAAAGAACGCTGGATGCAGGACAGGCCAGTAGCTCAATTGCATACTGTGCAAGCTCTGGCCAGTGATCCATCCTCAAGACCCAGTAAGCCAGAGGATTTTCGGTGGGAAAGGTGTCCAAGTCTGACCTTGCCCCTAGGTATTCCTGCACCATGTAAATCAGACGCTGGCGATGGGTGCTGGAACCGATCATACCTTGGGGCTGCAGACTAAAAAATTGTCTGAAAGCATCAGTCAGACGGCCACCTTCTCCACCGCTCCTTCTGACCGATGCCTCAGCAACACGTTGTCCAGGACCAGGAGTTTGTAACCTCCCAGTCTCTGGGAACGCGTTGCACAGACCTTTCTGCAAGGCCTCCCGGAGATGTCTCATCCTCTGCTCCCTCTGCGATGGCAAGATAAGGTCGGCAACCTTACCCTTGTACCGTGGATCAAGGAGAGTGGCCAGCCAGTAATGGTCCCTCTCCTTGATCCGAAGAATACGAGGATCCTTCTGCAGGCTTTGCAGGATCAGGGAGGCCATGCAGCGTAGGTTAGCTGAGGCATTCGGTCCGGAGTCCTCTGGGTCACTAAGGACAACATGATCCGCAGCTACCTCCTCCCAGCCACGTACAAGTCCACGTGTTTCTTGGGACTGTAAATCATCCCTACAAGACTGCTGCTGCTGATGCTGATGCTGAGTGCCAGCCTCCACCTCCATGCTGACACAATCATCCTCCTCCTCCTCTTCCTCCTCCTCATCCTCTTCCTGTGTGATGGGTGGCACAGCAGGAACACTGTCTGGATAAAGGGGGCCTTGAGAGGCAAGGAAGTCCTCCTCTTCCTGCCTCTGTTCTGCCTCAAGTGCCCTGTCCATTATTTCACGCAGCGTATGCTCCAAGAGGTGGACAAGAGGTACAGTGTCACTGATGCATGCACTGTCACTGCTCACCATCCATGATCATGCCCCACTGGCATGGTGAGAAAAATCCGAGCTCCCCTGACCCTGTCCTGGTGCCGTAGTCGCACAGGTACTCATTGATGGCCCTCTGCTGCGTTTGCAGCCGCTGCAGCATGGCCAACGTTGAGTTCCACCTGGTGGGCATGTCACATATAAGGCGGTTCTTGGGCAGGTTCAACTCCTTTTGGAGCTCAGCCAGCCGAGCACAGGCATTAAATGATTGGCGGAAATGCACACAGACTTTCCTGGCCTGCTTCAGGACATCCTGTAAGCCGGGGTACCTGCCCAAGAACCGCTGCACCACCAGGTTAAGGACGTGAGCTACACAGGGCACATGGGTCAGTTGTCCCTGTCGGAGGGCGGAGAGGAGGTTGGTGCCATTGTCGCAAACCACCATTCCTGGCTTAAGCTGGCGTGGCGTCAACCACCTCTCGGCCTGCCCCTGCAGAGCTGACAAAACATCCGCCCCAGTGTGGCTCCTGTCCCCCAAACAAACCAGCGCAAGCACGGCATGGCATCGTTTTGCCTGCGTACTTGCGTAGGCCCTGGAACGCCTACGGAGCACCGCTGGTTCTGAGGACAGAGCACTGGAAGAGGCCATGGAGGAAGAAGAAGAGGAGGGGGTGGAGGAGAGAGGTGTGTCACAACCAATAGTAGCATTTTGGAGGCGTGGTGGCGGAACAACCTCCAACACTACTGCACCTTGTCCTGCATCCTTCCCAGCTGCCAGAAGAGTGACCCAATGGGCCGTGAAAGACAGGTAACGTCCCTGTCCATGCCTGCTGGACCATGAGTCAGCGGTAATATGCACCTTACCGCTGACCGCCCTGTCCAGCGAGGCAAGGACATTACCTTCCACATGCCGGTAGAGAGCCGGAATCGCCTTCCGTGAGAAAAAGTGGCGTTTGGGGACCTGCCACTGAGGAACCGCACATTGTACAAACTCACAGAAGGGGGCCGAGTCTACCAACTGAAAAGGCAGCAGTTGAAGTGCTAGCAATTTAGCCAAGCTAGCATTCAACCGCTGGGCATGTGGATGGCTGGGAGTGAACTTCTTCCGCCGGTCCAGCAGCTGGGGCAGGGACATTTGCCTGCTATAATCGGACGTGGGTGTACCGCTAGCAGAGTTCCCGGAAGCACTTGGCTGTGTCACACCTAATTCTACACCTTCGTTCCTCTCAGCGCAGGTTTCAGAGAGGACTGAAGGTCTAGTGGGGTTGGAGATGCCAGCTGATGAGGAGCAAGGAGAGGTCCGCTTTGTTCTTTGGTGTGGGTTTGAGGTACGCTTGCCAACAAGCTGCATGGCAGGTCAACATATGTCTGGTCAAGCATGTGGTGCCCAAGCGGCTGATGTTTTGGCCACGTGAGATACGCTTGAGACATATGTTGCAAATAGCAGCGGTGCGATCTGATGCACTCGTCTCAAAAAAGGCCCACACCAAAGAACTTTTAGAATAACGCGCAGAGGCAGCGCTCTGCACAGGCGGAGCTCTGCGGTGTGATTCAGTCGGTGTGCTGCCCCTAAGCTGGCCCCCGGAGGGCATCCTGCCTCATTGGACATGTGCCTCCTCCTCCTCCTCCTCCCTCCTTCCAGGCACCCACGTGGAGTCAGTGCCCTCATCATCCCCTCCCTCTTCATCGCTGTAGAAAACCTGGCAGTATGCTGCAGCTTGTGGAACATGACTGCCAGATTGCTGTCCTTCTTGAGCATCCCCTCTCTCTGCGCTCACGCTACTGCCTTCCTCTAGCTGAGTGTCATCATCAGAGCCCACAAAACACTGGGCATCCTCCTGGAGCATGTACCCAACACTGTGCTCAAAGAGTTCAGAAGACTCCTCAGGAGGACGTGGTGGGTCTAGGGAAGGAGTCACTGATGATGACATTGAGAGGAGGGAAGACGATGCGTTCATTGTCTCAACTGTTGCTGGTTTTAATGAAGTTCTTCTTTCATGTAAGCTCAGTCCATACATCAGAATGTTTCTTTGTGCTCAACCAGTGGGTTGAACAAAAACGGCTTGATTTTTTTTCCCCCCATTACCATGTAGCACTAACCCCTGAAGGAGCTGCTGGTTTTATTTGGACCTGCACTTTGCTAATGAATCCCCCTTGACTTGACTCAGTCCCCTTGACACAGCTGTGGTGCAATATGAATGTGTAATGAAATGGTGAGAGGTAACGCCACAATACAATATAATATACCTGTATTATTACCAGGACACCCGATGGCTCCACCTGCTGAGAGAAAACAATACTCCACACAATTGAAGTACTTAACCATAAATATACTTTACTGTAATTATGATAAACAGGTGGTTAGAATAATTGTACTGTCATCCTAACGTAAAATGACAGAACAATGAATGCAAAACAACAATTTTACAAGGTGAAACCACAAGGGAGCTCCCCCTACTTTAATAGCTAGTTGCAAGATCTTGTTAATAGTAAACATTCTTTAATCTTCTTTTCTTCTGCTAGCTATGATGGTCCTTTATAATTTGTAATCCAAAGGATAAGGAAGTTAGGCTGATCTTAAAAGTACATTGCACCCCATACTCATTCACATAGGGTGGGGGGACGCTATCCGGGGGCCCCCTTCTAAAGGGGGCTCCCAGATTCCAATAAGACCCCGACAACCAACGGTCAGGGTTGTCGGGAAGAGGCCCTTGTCCTCATCAACATGGGGACAAGGTGCTTTGGGGTGGGGGGGCCGCGCCGCCCCCCCTTTCTCAAGGCACCCCCCATGTTGAGCCTGGTATGGCTCAGGAGGGGGGGGAGGCGCTCGCTCGTCCCCACCCCCTTTCCTGATCGGCCGGGCTGCTTGCTCGGATAGGGGTCTGGTATGGATTTTGAGGGGACCCCACGCCTTTTTTTCGGCGTAGGGGATTCCCCTTAAAATTCCTACCGGACCTAAGGGCCTGGTATGCCCCCGAGACATTATCGCCGCTCTCTCGCTCTCGCTACTATAGGAAAATGGCGGAATCTACTGTGTATGTATATATATATATATATATATATATATATATATATATATATATATATATATATATATATATATATATATATATATATATATATATTTTAGCATAGACCCTAGCGAATAAATTGGTGATTGTTGAAATCGGGTTTTTTTGTCTCATGATATTTGCGCAGTGCTCTTTCAAACACATTTTTGGGGGGAAAAATACACTTTTATGAAAAAAAAAAAGAAACCATAAAGTTAGCCCAATTTTTTTCTATAATGTAAAAGATGATGTTATGCCAAGTAAATAAATACTTAATGTCAATTTCATGCTTGTGAACATTACTGGAATGACGACAAACTAAGGAACTATAGAACAAAAAGGGTATAAGATAGGCCCACAGTACCCACTCAGCGCCTATTTCAGCAGACCAAACATTCAGAAAAATAGTAAACAGATATAATAATGACCTATCGAATTAGTCTTGAGGGTCTATAGGGCAGCAGCCGTTAAAGTAGAAAAAGTCATAAAGCAAATAGTACATGGATAAAAATCAGTTCATGTCCTGAAAATGCATCTGGCACGAGAAGAGAGAAGATAGGGTGTAGCAGAGAGAGTGAGAGCCCAGAAGTAAGCAAGGAAGCATGTTTGGCAGACGAACCCTGGTGGAGGACATTTGAATTGCGGTATATAAAAACGGGATTATTCCCTTAAAGGCGCTTATTATTCTTATATCTGGTGAGTTTAACCCCCTGAGGGGATACAAACTTCACGCGGTGAAATATTGGTGCAATCCTGGTGGATGGAGTAGTTACAGCACTTTTTGATGAACATTATTATCACCTCACAGCGTTGATTATACCATCATTGTCACCCTTTCTGCACAATCTCCTTTTGGATTTTTATGCTGTTATTTGGGACTTTAATTTGTTTATTGTTTAGCGCTGTGTTAGTACTGATATTTTCAGGACATAAACTGATTTTTATCCATGTACTATTTGCTTTAAAACTAAGGAACCTAATAAATCTCCATAGACAGCGGTTTTAAAAATAATGTAACGGTTACCAGGTTAGAGTTACAGAGGAGATCTAGTGCTAGTATTATTGCGCTTACTCTGACGATTGTGGCAATACCTTATGTGTGATTTGAACACCATTTATATATGAGGTGTGACTTACATAAGCGTTTTCTTTGCTGCGCAAGCATGCGAAATTGGGAGGGGGGTGCTTTAAAAAATAATCTTATTTTTTTTTATTTTTTTGCATTGTCCCTTTAAAAAAAAAAAAAAATCTGATCACTTTTATTGCTGTCACAAGGAATGTGACAGTAATAGGCATGTGAATGGTACTCTTTATGGAGGTATCAGGGGTCTAAAAGACCCTCCTTTTGCACTTACAAGTATTCAGATCACCAAAATCAGCGATTCTGAATACTGTTATTTTTTTTTATAAATCGGTGCTGTTGGGATTTTACATCGGAGACCCGATCCAAACCAAATCTGGCTTTGTTCAGGTCTCAGCTTGGGGGGGCGGACGTGCCGACTGGTGGCTCAGGTCTACCAGTGGGACAGGAAGAGCGGCTGGAGGGCGGGGGTTGGACGTCCCCTCTCGAACGGCTTTTAGCCAACTTGGTTGTTATCACTAAAAAGCCAACCGTTCTAAAAAAAAAAAGTAACACCTTCAAGCCACGAACGCAAATTTGCATACAGTAAGAGCGACGTTGTGCCCAAATATTGTCCTTTTCCTTTATTTTTTTATTTTTCCCCACAAATAAAACTTTCCTGGTGCCACCATGGCAGCATACCTGTAATAGCTCCGCCCCGGAGTCCTCCCCTCAGGATAGTTAATAGCTTATAAAAATGACAACCCTACCCCCCCAGCATTCTCCTTTTTTTCTTCATACCTAACGGATAGTGTTTGGACATATCTTACCTCTGTCCTGGGCAGTTTTCCGTCTGGGTTCTGGCCTCTCCCAGATGCAGTCCTTGGTCTTGGGTTGCTAACTAGCGCTTATAAGAGGGGAGCCCCTTCTGGGGGTCTTTTGGGGCAGCAGCCACTTCCTACATTGGAATTCGGTTCTGCTTATATATATATATATATATATATATATATATATATATATATATATATCATAGTTGCCAACATTGTAAAAAAAAAAAATCGGGACACTTTTTTGGCAGTAGGCGGAGCCGTGGTATAATTAGGGGGTGGGGCATGCAAACGGGGGCATGGTTTACGCAATAGTGGGCGTGTCTTACATAGGGCGAGGCTCAAATGGGTGTGGTTAGAGTCTGAGATGAATGCTGGATGGAGAGGGAAAGGAGGGGGATGGAGAGGGAACGGAGGGAGGGGGAGAGGGAAAGGAGGGACAGCAGCCCCCCGATCCTACACCACAATAGCAATATGTGTTTTCCAGAGTTTGACAATCAGCAGATAAAGATACTCCAAATACCTGGTGTTGGCGCTTCAATCATCCCGGCGTCATGATTGTTATGTTGTCAGGATGATTGAAGCGCATTATTTCTATTATTACAAATGAAATCATTCAACTCACCATAATGCCGAATCAGTGGGAGCCATGAGTGCGTCACTAGCCATGTTGCCTGCCACCAGATGCCATCAGGTGTCCCAAGCGGAGTCTGTCCTTACATCAGGTGCCCCATCAGAGGTACCTTCCTCACATCTGTGTCCATCAGCGGAGCCCCTCCTTACATCTGGTGGCCCTCTGACATCCACAGACCGCCCCCCCCACATCCACAGACCGCCCCCCCACATCCTGCACAGACCTGCCCCCACATACTCCACAGACTGGCCCCCACATCTCCAGACTGGCCCCGACATACCACTGGCCCCCAACATACCACTGGCCCCCCACATCCACAGACTGGCCCCCCACATCCACAGACTGGCCCCCCACATCCACAGACTGGCCCCCCACATCCACAGACTGGCCCCCGACATACCACTGGCCCCGACATCCACAGACTGGCCCCCGACATCCACAGACTAGCCCCCACATCCACAGACTGGTCCCCAACATCCACAGACTGGCCCTCGACATCCACAGACTGGCCCCCGACATCCACATACCATGACTGGCCCCCGACATCCGACTGGCCCCCGCCCCGACATCCACAGTGACAGACTGGCCCCCGACATGCCGCCGTTGCCGTGCGGAGACATTTAACTGTGGCACCGCCCACTGCACTTTAGACTAACACACACACACACTGGCAGTGGGGGTGGGCGGCGCCACAGGTGTAGACCAACTTCTGGTCTTCTTAAAAATGGCGGCCGGCGGAGACATTGTCCTCCCATAGACCTCAAGCGGCCGGGACAAACCGAATTTCCCAGGACATTTCCCCGGACAAAATTAATTCAGGACAAATGTCCTAATCCCGGGAATGTCCCGGAAAATTCGGGACAGTTGGCAACTATGATATATATATATATATATATAAAATCTGGGGGGGGTGTATGGCCAGGGGGTTTCATGGGATTCTATTGTGCTTTCTTTAGTATTCTGTCCAGTCGCTTTCTGCCCTTGTCTGCCCTTGCTTTCTTAGGTAAGGGTTCGTACCTCTTTTCGTTTTTTTTATGTTTATCCCAGACTAAAAGAGTGCCTTGCACTATTACTTTCGTTTCAGCCCTATACACAAGAGAACGTCTAATCAGACATCTGGTCATCACAATGGATGCACACGCCCAAGTTCGGCGCACAGCCGCTCAACTAGCTCTCATCATTCTAAGGAAAGAGCAAGATCCAAAAGGCATCGGTCAGCTAGCCCTCCCAGGCAGGTAAAGAGGGAATGTAGGGCGTGATGTGCACCCCCGATGACAGATAAACTGATCTGTAAAGACTGTTTTCAAGCCTGCACGGATCGCGTTTAGGCAGAGGTGGAACAAGTTACAGAGTTGATCAAAAGAGTGGTTAACCACTTGACCACTGGGCACTTAAACACCCTTAATAACCAGACCAATTTTCAGCTTTCGGTGCTCTCACATTTTGAATGACAATTACTCAGTCATGCAACACTGGACCTATATGACATTTTTGTCCTTTTTTTCACACAAATAGAGCTTTCTTTTGGTGGTATTTAATCACCGCTCGGTTTTTTATTTTTTGTGCTATAAAAGAAAAAATACAGAAAATTCTGTAAAAAAAAGAATTTTTATTTGTTTCTGTTATAAAATTTAGCAGATTAGTAATTTTTTCTTCATAAATTTTGGCCAAAATTTATACTACTGCATATCTTTGGTAAAAATAAGTACAAATTGGTGGATATTATTTGGTCTTTGTGAAAGTTATAGAGTCCACATGCTATGGTGCCAATATCTGAAAATTGATCACACCTGAAGTACTGACGGCCTATTTGAATTCTTGAGACCCTAACATGCCAGAAAAGTACAAATACCCCCCCAAATGACCCCTTTTTGGAAAGAAGACATTCCAAGGTATTTAGTAAGGTATTTATGTATGGTGCCCTCATACTCTAACCAAGAAAAGCTAAGAACCATTCCAAGATCAAAACACTGAATTCCCAGGAAGAAAGGATGAACAGTTAGAATAGGATCTGCCATTCGCTTCATAAGCCATAACCAAACATTTGGACTGTCTGCCATGTTGCCCTGGAAGCAGTTGAAAGAGAGACTGAATCAGATCTAGCCCGGCCTTCTCAGAGGAATGAGCACTCTTCCGCCAGTCCAGCACAAACTGAGATTGACCCAGTCCCTCAGCCTTCTACTTCAGAACAACCTAGCAACCAGACTAGAGGCTTAATTATAGCTTACAATTGAAATGTAAGATGGTCTTCCAACAGCCGCCCTTTACTTCCAGAGAGCAGGGGCTCTCTGTAGACTTTCCCAAGAGGGATCAGACTGAAATCCCTGCTCTCTTTCTTATTCCTAACTCCATCCAGCAATATTTTTGGGTCCACAAAATTCAGTGGGTAAACCCAAGCAATGAGTTCTGATTAAAGCTCAAACTCAGGCAGTTTATTGAGCTATATACTTTTTCATTCCCAACGCAGTCAAGCAATATTTTTGGGTCCACAAAATTCAGTGATGAACCCAAGCAATGAGTTATGATTAAAGCTCATAACTCTGACACTGCTTCTATAGCATGTTAGACAATTTATTTTATCATCCTTAACCACTTAAGGACCGCCGCATGGCAATGTACGTCGGTGCAATGGCACCGACAGGCACAAGGGCAGCACAGTGGTGTAGTGGTTAGCACTCTCACCTAGAAATAAGAAGGGTCACTGGTTCAAATCCCAACCACAACACTACCTGCTTGGAGTTTGCATGTTCTCCCTGTGCCTGCGTGGGTTTTCTCCGGGTACTCCGGTTTCCTCCCACAATCCAAAGACATGCAGGTAGGTTAATTGGCCTCTGTCCAAAATTGTCCCTAGTATATGCATGGGGACCTTGGATTGTGGGCTCCTTGAGGGTAGGGACCAATGTGAGTGTGCAACGTACAGGAATAGGGACAATTGTAGACACTCACTCAGGTTGGACTGGTGTCTTTTTTCAACCTAACTAACTATGAAACTATGAAAGCACGTACATGTACATGCTCGCCTTCCAGCGGGTGGGGGGTCCGTTTCGCTTCAGGAGCGATCCGGGATGAGGGGATGGCCGTTGGTTTCTGGCCATCCCCTCTCGATTGCTCCTGGCGGATGAGAAGCTTCCCCCGCTGTGCATAGTAAACACAGGCAGGGAGGAAGTGATGTCATTCTCCTCGGGGCGGTCTTATTGACCGGACTACGAGGAGAACAGTGAAAGTAAGTGTGCACCAACACTACACTGACATGTAGGCACACAAACCCCCCCCCCCCCGATCGCACCCCGCCCCCCCCCTCCCCCTCCCAGTCACAGTGTCACTGATTGCAGTGATCATTTATTTATTGATCACTGCATTTAGTGTCAGTTGTGACAGTAAATACTGTCAGGGCAGTTAATGTTAGGTCCAGGGTATCCCCCTACCCCCCCAATAAAGGTTTAACCCCCTGATTGCCCCTAGAGTTAACCCTTTCACCCCCTTTTGCCAGTGTCACTAAGCGATCGTTTTTCTGATCGCTGCATTAGTATCACTGGTGCCGCTAAGTAGCTAGTTATTTTTTTAGGTTCACCGCCAGGTTTTTATAGCGCTAGGTACCCCGATATACTACCCAATAACGGTTTTAACCCCCTGATTGCCCCTAGTTAACCCTTTCACCCCCTTTTACCAGTGTCACTAAGCGATCGTTTTTCTGATCGCTGCATTAGTGTCACTGGTGCCGCTAAGTTGCTAGTTATTTTTTTAGGTTCACCCCCAGGTTTTTATAGCGCTAGGTACCCCGATATACTACCCAATAATGGTTTTAACCCCCTGATTGCCCCTAGTTAACCCTTTCACCAGCGATCACCGTATAAGTGTCACTGGTGACGCTGGTTAGCCAGTAAGTTATTTAGGTTCCCCGTCAGGTTTTTATATAGCGCCAGGGACCCCCATATACTACCTAATAAAGATTTTAACCCCCTGATTGCCCCTAGTTATCCCTTTCACCAGTGATCACCGTATAAGTGTTATGGGTGACTCTGGTTAGTTAGTTTGCTTTTTATAGCAGCAGGGTACCCACCATTTTTTTACCCAATAAAGGTTTAACCCCCTGATCACCCGGCGGGTGATATCAATTAGGTTTTAGGGTCAGGGTCTGCGTCGCCCCAGGCAGCGCTAGGTTAGTGCCAGTACCGCTAACACCCACGCGCAAAGCATAAACCTTCTGTAGTGGTATAGAATCTGAACAGATCAATATCTGACTGATCAGATCTATACTAGCGTCCCCAGCAGTTTAGGGTTCCAAAAAAATGCATTGTTAGCGGGATCAGCCCAGATACCTGCTAGCACTTGCGTTTTGCCCCTCCGCCCAGCCCACCCAAGTGCAGTATCGATCGATCACTGTCACTTACAAAACACTAAACACATAACTGCAGCGTTCGCAGAGTCTGGCCTGATCCCTGCGATTGCTAACAGTTTTTTTGGTAGCGTTTTATATTTAAATCCGGAAGGCAGTGCTTGGTTTTCGGGGTGCCGTACCCGGCTAGACTACCAAAAAGTCCCACATATGTGGTATCACCGTACTTAGGAGAAGCAGCAGAATATATTTTGGGGTGCAATTCCACATATAACTATGGCATGTGTGAGCAATATATAATTTAGTGACAACTTTTTGTAAACTTTTTTTTGTGTGTCAATATTCAATCACTTGGGTCAAAAAAAATATTCAATGGGCTCAACATGCCCCTCAGCAATTTCCTTGGGGTGTCTACTTTCCAAAATGGGATCATTTGGGGGGGGGGTTTGTACTGCCCTGCCATTTTAGCACCTCAAGAAATGAGATAGGCAGTCATAAATTAAAAGCTGTGTAAATTCCAGAAAATGTACTCTAGTTTGTAGACGCTATAACTTTTGCGCAAACCAATAAATATACGCTTATTGACATTTTTTTTACTAAAGACTTGTGGCTGAATAAATTTTGCTCTAAATGTATGACTAAAATTGAGTTTATTCGATTTTTCTTGTTACAAAAAGTAGAAAATATATTTTTTTCTCGAAATTTTTGGTCTTTTTCCATTTATATCGCAAAAAATAAAATTTGCAGAGGCAATCAAATACCATCAAAAGAAAGCTATATTTGTGGGAAGAAAAGGACGCAAATTTCGTTTGGGTACAACATTGCATGACCGCATAATTACCAGTTAAAGCAGTGCAGTGCAAAATTGTAAAAAGACCTCTGGTCATTAGGCTGACAATTGGTCCGGGGCTGAAGTGGTTAATGAGTATTATGTAGGTACCCGCCATCTGCTAATGCTGCAGGAGCAGAAAAGGGATTCCATCTTGCTTGAAGAGATCATGGCTTGCCATCTTGCTTGAAGAGATCATGGCTTGCCATCTTGCTTGAAGAGATCATGGCTTGCCATCTTGCTTGAAGAGATCATGGCTTGCCATCTTGCTTGAAGAGATCATGGCTTGCCATCTTGCTTGATGAGATCATGGCTTGCCATCTTGCTTGAAGATTTAATGGCTTGCCATCTTGCTTGAAGATTTCATGGCTTCCCATCTTGCTTGAAGATTTCATGGCTTCCCATCTTGCTTGAAGATTTCATGGCTACAGTGGGCTTGGGAGGGGGGTCCTGTTTAAAGCCTAGCTGCAAGAAATGGGCAGCAAAAAATCTATGTGCATTGCGCCTGAACACTGCTATTGATTGAGCTATATACTTTTTCATTCCTAACTCAGTCCACAGAATTGAGTGGTTAACCCAAGCAATGAGTTATGATTAAAGCTCATAACTCAATCAGTTGATTGGAGCTATATACTTTTTCATTCCTAACTCAGTCTAGAAATATTTTTGGGTCCACAAAATTCAGTGGCTAAACCCAAACAATGAGTTATGATTAAAGCTCATAACTCTGAAACTGCTTCTATAGCATGTTAGAAAATTTATTTTATCATCATCCATGATTTTTATGTAGGTACCCACCATCTGCTAATGCTGCAGAAGCAGAAAAGGGATTCCGTCTTGCTTGGAGTGTGCCTGGCTTCCCATCTTGCTTTGAGAGATCATAGCTTCCCATCTTGCTTGAAGATTTCATCGCTTATCAAACAGTCATGAAAAAGAGAAAATTTACAATGGCATTATGCTTACTTATCCAGAGATAATGAAATCTGAGGTTTGGGTTAAAAATACACAATCGAAACCATGGCACGATATACATTTTTTTTACTGTTAACCTAAAATGCTTACTTCATGGTTAAACCTGGCTTAATAATAAGGTTGAATATAGACAGGCACAGGGAGAACATGCAAACTCCAGGCAGGTAGTGTCATGGTTGGGATTTAAACCAGCAACCCTTCTTACTGCTAGATGAGAGTGCTAACCACTACACCACTGTGCTGCCCAAACCACTGTGCTTCAATATCTCCAGGCCACTTAACCCCTGAATCTCTAACGCTGGCCATGCACATGTCAGTTTTTTTCATTCAGCTAGTGGGTTACATTTAAAAAACAACACTTGACTGGATTCCTCCATCCACACACTCAATGTGGGTGCTGGAATCCTCTCCACTGTATTATTAAATTCTGACAGCAGGAAGGCTACCTTGCTGTCAAAATATACAGATCATCTCTCCAGCCTACAGCCCTGACTGATTGGGAATATCCTGACTTCTGTTCAACCACAGTGGACACACATGGATCCAAATTCATCTTTAGTTACTCTTCTGCCGCGTACACACAATCAAACAAGCGGGTGGAAAAGTCCGGCAAACTCAAGTCCGCCGGACCTAGAAAGTAGTTTTGCACTCCAATCTTCCCGCTGGACTCGCATTTCGGCGAACAATCCGGCCGCGTGTGTGCCAGTCCACCGTACTTTTGAAATGAATGGACTTTTCCCGCCCGGAGAAAAGTCTGCTCATTTCGAGCGGGTCTCCAGGTAGGCGGGGCCCGCGAAGAAGACGCCGCTGGCCCCGCCACCTGGTATGGACTTAAAGGGGAACCCCAACGCCGGAAAAAATCCGCGTGGGGGTCTCCCCCAAGTCCACAACAGACCCTTGTCCGAGCACACTACCCGGCCAGCCAGGAAAGGAGGGGCGAGCGAGCCCCTCCTGAGCCGTACCAGGCCGCGTGCCCTCAACATGGGGGGTGCCTTGGGGAAGTGGGGGCCGCGCGGCCCCCCCCCACCTCGAAGCACCTTGTCCCCATGTTGATGAGGACAAGGGCCTCTTCCCGACAACCCTGGCCATTGGTTTTCGGGGTCTGCGGGCGGGGGGCTTATCGGAATCCGGGAGCCCCCTTTAATAAGGGGGCCCCCGGATACCGGCCCCCCACCCTATGTGAATGAGTATGGGGTACAATGTACCCCTACCCATTCACCTGTAAAATAAAGTACAAAAAAAAAACACAACACACAAGATAAAATAATTTATTGCACAGCTCCGGGGGTCTTCCGTCTTCGGGGGTCTTCTCGCCGCACTCCTCCGCTAACTTCTTGTAGCTCTTTTACTAGCGGAGGAGTCCGGCTTTCTTCCTCGCTGCCGCCCTCTTCTTCCGACTTCGGGGGTCTTGTCCCCCCTCTTCGGTTCTTCTGCTGGGCCATTGCACCTTCTTATAGCTCTTTCACAGGCGGTGGCCTGGTCTTCTGTCGCCGCTGTCACCGCCGCTGCCGCCGCCTTCTGTTCTGTTCTTCTCTTCTTCTTCTTCTTCTTCAGATGTTGCCTCGTCGAGGCCTCCGCTCACAATGGCTCTGACCGGGCACGCGGCGACTTATATAGTCCTCTGGGACTGTGACACCATAATGGGCGGGGACATCATCCGGTGATATCCCTATATAAGTCGCCGCGTGCCCGGTCAGAGCTATTGTGAGCGGAGGACTCGACGAGGCAACATCTGAAGAAGAAGAAGAAGGGTCGTCGAAGTCAACATATTATAAAAAAGCCTACGGCACCTGGTATTCCCAGGCGGTCTCCTATCCAGGTACTAAGCATGCCCAACCCTGCTTAGCATCCGAGATCAGACGAGATCAGGCATATTCCGGGTGATGGGGCTGTAGGCGATCTTGCTGGCCACTCTCAACCCTCTTGACAAATGCCAATATGGTCACCTCGGCAAACAAGCAGAAAAATAAAACAGGTCATCGACGCCAATAACATATTAAAAAAAAGCCTACGGCACCTGGTATTCCCAGGCGGTCTCCCATCCAGGTACTAACCAAGCCCGACTGCATAGCATCTGAGATCAGAAGAGATCAGGTGCATTCAGGGTGATAAGGCCATAGGCAATCTTGCTGGACACTCTCAACCCTCTTGAAAAATGGCAAGATGGTCACCTCAGCAAACAAGCAGAAAAATAAAACAGGTCGTCGACGCCAAAAACATATTAAAAAAAAGCCTACGGCACCTGGGGTTCCCAGGCGGTGTGCCATCCAGGTACTAACCAGGCCCGACCCTGCTTAGCATCCAAGATCAGACGAGATCGGGTGCATTCAGGGTGATGTGGTCAAAGGCAATCTTTCTGGCCACTCTCAACCCTCTTGACAAACGCCAAGATGGTCACCTCTGCAAACAAGCAGACAAACAGAACAGGTCGTCAACGCCAACAACATACTAAAAAAATGCCTACTGCACCTGGTATTCCCAGGCGGTCTCCCATCCAGGTACTAACCAGGCCTGAGCCTGCTTAGCATCCGAGATCAGATGAGATCGGGCGCATTCAGGGTGATGTGGGCGTAGGCAAACTTTCTGGCCACTCTAAACCCTCTTGACAAACGCCAAGATGGTCACTGTTATCTGGGGACTGCTTACCTATGGCTTTCTTGCGGAACCAGGCTCGTCCACCTGACAGGCTTCTATATACATGTGCCCAGAGATCAAGCTCATCTACGAGATAATACCGCCCAGCTGAATTCTGGACGGCTGTTTTTTCTTTTCTTTTATTTTTTATTTTTTGGTTCTAGTTATGGTTCTAAAAGTTACTATGATGCATCTGTTAATTGTTTTTTGATTCACATGTTTCACTGACTGACTTAAGGTGACATTGGCCCTTTCTCGGTACGCACAAACCAACATCCCTCCACATCATTCACTTTAACATGCAGACACACAAACTATTTAAGGAAAAGGTCATCGGTTTCCACACGCTCTGAGATAAACATCCCATTACCTCTCAAGCTTGCCAAGGTGACCATCTTTTCGTTTGTCAAGAGGGTTGAGAGTGGCCAGCAATATCGCCTACGGCCCCAACACCCGAAATATGCTTGATCTCGTCTGATCTCAGATGCTAAGCAGGGTCGGGCCTGGTTAGTACCTTGATGGGAGACCGATTGTGAACACCAGGTGCCGTAGGCTTTTTTTTTTTAATATGTTGTTGGCGTCAACGACCTGTTTTATTTTTTTGCTTGTTTACCGAGGTGACCATCTTGGCGTTTGTGAAGAGGATTTAGAGTGGCCAGAATGTTTGCCTACGGCCACATCACCCTGAATGCGCCTGATCTCGTCTGATCTCGAATGCGTTGGGCCTGCTTAGTACCTGGATGGGAGACCGCCTGGGAATACCATGTGCCGTAAGCTTTTTTTTAATATGTTGTTGGCGTCGATGACCTGTTTTATTTTTCTGCTTGTTTGCCGAGGTGACCATCTTAGCGTTTGTCAAGAGGGTTGAGAGTGGTCAGCAAGATTGCCACATCACCACATCACTGCTCACGCTCAACCCTCTTGACAAAAACCAAGATGGTCACCTCGGCAAACAAGCAGAAAATTAAAACAGGTCGTATACGCCAACAACATATAAAAAAAAAGCCTACAGCACCTGGTATTCCCAGGTGGTCTCCCATCCATGTACTAACCAGTTTCGACCCTGCTTAGCATCCAAGATCGGACGAGAAAAAAAAAAAAAAAGTCAATGGCAAAAAAATAAACAAAATAAACCTACGGCACCTGGTATTCCCAGGCGGTCTCCCATCCAGGTATGAACCAGGCCCGACCCTGCATAACCTCCAAGATCAGACGAGATGGGGTGCTTTCAGGGTGACGTGCCCAAAGGCAATTGCTTTTGGCACCCTCAACTCTCTTGACAAACACCAAGATTGTCACCTTGGGAAACAAGGGAAAAAAACAAGTCAACACCAAAAAACATTTACGGCACCTGATATTCCTAGGTGGTCTTCCATCCAATTACGAATCAGGCCCGATGCTGCTTAGCCTCCGAGATAAGACGAGATTTGTTGCTTTCAGGGTGATGTGGCCATAGGCAACCTCTTTGAGCACGCTCAACCCTCTTGACAAAATGCCAAGATGGTCACCTTGGGAAACAAGGGAAAAAACAAGTAAACGCCAAAAAAAGAAAAAAAAAAGAAGCCTGTGGCACTGGGTATTCCCAGGCAGTCTCCCACACAGGTACTAAACAGGCCCAACCCTGCTTAGCCTTTGAGACCAGGCGCTTTCAGGGTCATGTGCCCATAGGCAATCTCTATGGGCAGCCTCAGCCCTCTTGACAAACGCTACGATGGTCACCTTGGGAAACAAAGGAAAAAAAAACAAGTTGATGGCAAAAAAACCAAAAAGAAGCCCGTGGCACTGGGTATTCCCAGGAGCAGTGGAGGCCCGTCCATAGGGGGCGCCCAGGCGCCACCCCCCCCTCCCGTTTAGTAAACAAAAAATAAAAAAAAATACATATTGACCATATTGGCGTTTGTCAAGAGGGTTGAGAGAGCCAAGCAAGATTCTCTACGGCCACATCACCATGAATGTTCCCAATCTCATCTAATCTCAGATGCTAAGCAGGGTCGTGCCTGGTTAGTACCTGGATGGGAGCCCGCCTGGGAATAGGAGGTGCTGTTTTTTGTTGGCTTTTTTTTTAATATGTTGGCGTCAATGACCTCTTCTATTTTTCTGCTTGTTTGCTGAGGTGTACATCTTGGCGTTTGTCAAGAGGGTTGAGAGTGGAAATCAAGATTGCCTACCGCAACATCACCCTGAATGTGCCCGATCTCATCTGATCTCAGATGCTAAGTAGTGTCAGGCTTGGTTTTTTTAATATGTTGTTAACATCAACTCCCTATTTTATTTTTCTGCTTGTTTGCCGAGGTGACCATCTTTTGTGTTTGTCAAGAGGGTTGAGAGTGGCCAGCAAGATCTCCTATGGCCACATCACCCAGAATCCGCTCGATCTCGTCTGATCTCGGATGCTAAGCAATGTCGGGCCTGGTTAGTACCTGAGTGGGAGAGCGCCTATGAATACCATTTGCCGTAGGCTATTTTTTTTTGTTTCAAAGTATTTTATTGGAGTTTCGAAATATAACAAACAGGCTTACACAGGTAAAAATATGATACAGCAACGAAAGAGCTCACAGATATACAGTGTAATCGCTTGATCAATGCAATCCTATTTTTTAATATGTTGTTGGCGTTGACGACCTGTTTTATTTTTCTGCTTGTTTGTCGAGGTGACCATCTTGGCGTTTGACAAGAGGGTTTAAAGTGGCCAGCTAGACGGCCTATGGCTACATCACCCTGAATGCACCCGATTTTGTCTGATCTCGGATGCTAAGCAGGGTTGGGGCCTGGTTAGTGCTTGGATGGGAGACCGCCTGGGAATACCAGGTTGCGTGGGCTCTTTTTTAATATGTTGTTGGCATCAACGACCTGTTTTATTTTTCTGCTTGTTTGCTGAGGTAACCCTCTTGGTGTTTGTCAAGAGGGTTGAGAGTGGCCAGCAAGATTGCCTAAAGCAACATCACCCAGAACGCGCTCGATCTCGTCTGATCGCGGATGCTAAGCAGCGTCGTGCCTGGTTAGTACCTGGATGGGAGACCGCCTGGGAATACCAGGTGCCCTTGGCTTTTTTAAATATGTTGTTGGCTTCAATGACCTGTTCTATTTTTCTGCTTGTTTGCTGAGGTGAACATCTTGCCGTTTGTCAAGAGGACTGAGAGTGGACAGTAAGATTGCCTATGGCAACATCACCCTGAATGCACCCGATCTCATCTGATCTCGGATGCTAAGCAAGGTCCGGCTTGGTTAGTACCTGGATGGGAGACCGCCTGGGAATACCAGATGCCGTAGGCTTTTTTTTTAATATGTTGTTAACATCAACGACCTATTGCATTTTTCTGCTTGTTTGCTGAGTGTTTGTCAAGAGGATTGAGAGTGGCCACCAAGATCCCCTACGGCCACATCACCATGAATGTTCCCGATCTCGTCTGATCTTGGATGCTAAGCAGTGTCAGGCCTGGTTGGTACCTGGATGGGAGACTACCTGGGAATACTAGGTGCCGTAAGCTTTTTTTAATATGTTGTTGACGTCAACAACCTATTTTATTTTGCTGCTTGTTTGCTGAGGTGACCATCTTGGCATTTTTCAAGAGGGTTGAGAGTGGCAAGCAAGATCCTCTATAGGCACATCACCATGAATGTTCCTGCTAAGCAGGGTCGTGCCTGGTTAGTACTTGGATGGGAAACTGCCTGGAAATACGAGGTGCCGTTGCTGTTTTTTTAATATGTTGTTTGTGTTAACGACCTCTTCTATTTTTCTGCTTGTTTGCTGAGGTGAACATCTTGGCGTTTGTCAAGAGGGTTGAGAGTGGACAGCAAGATTGCCTATGGCAACATCACCCAGAATGCGCCCGATCTCAGATGCTAAGCAGTGTCAGGCTTGGTTAGTACCTGGATGGGAGACCGCCTGGGAATCCCAGGTGCCGTAGGCTTTTTTTTTAAATGTCGTTAACATCAACGACCTATTTTATTTTTTTGCTTGTTTGCCGAGGTGACCATCTTTGTGTTTGTCAAGAGGGTTGAGAGTGGCTAGCAAGCTCCCAATGGCCACATTACCCTGAATGTGCCCAAGCTTGTCTGATCTTGGATACTAAGCAGGGTCGGGCAGGGTTGTTACTTGGATGGGAGACTGCCTAAGAATACAAGGTACCGTAGGCTTTTTTTTAATATGTTGGTGGCGTCGACGACCTGTTTCTTTTTTGATTGTTTGCCGAGGTGACCATCTTGGCATTTGTCAAGAGGGTTGAGAGTTGCCAGCAAGATACCCTACGGCCACATCACCCTAAATGCGCCCGATACCATCTGATCTTGGATGCAAAGCAGGGTCGGGCCTGGTTAGTACCAGGATGGGAGACCGCCTGGCAATACCAGGTGCCGTAGGCTAATTTTTAATATGTTGTTGGCGTCGACAACCTGTTTTAATTTTCAGCTTGTTTGCTGAGTTGACCATCTTGGCGTTTGTCAACAGGGTTTGCAGTGACCAGCAAGATGGCATATGGCTAAATCACTCTGAATGCGCCCAATCTCAGATGCTAAGCAGGGTCTGGACTGGTTAGTAACTGGATGGGAGACCGCCTGGGAATACCTGGTGCCGTAGGTTTTTTTTTAATATGTTGGCATCGACGACCTGTTTATTTTTCTGCTTGTTTGCCGAGGTGACCATCTTGGTGTTTGTCAAGAGGGTTGAGAGTGGCCGCAAGAACCCCTATGGCCACATCACCCTGAATGTGCCGATCTCATCTGATATCAATTGCTAAGCAGGGTCAGGACTGGTTAGTACCTGAATGGGAGACCGTCTGGGAAGACCAGGTGTCGTAGGCTTTTTTTTAATATGTTTTTGGCGACCTGTTTTATTTTTCTGCTTGTTTGCTGAGGTGACCATCTTGGCGTTTGTCAGCAAGATGGCCTACAGCTACATCACCCTGAATGCGTCCGATCTCGTCTGATTGTGGATGCTAAGCAGGGACGTGCCTGGTTAGTACCTGGATCGGAGACTGCTGGAGAATACCAGGTGCCGTGGGCTTTTTTTTATATGTTGTTGGCATCGATGACCTGTTTTATTTTACTGCTTGTTTGCCGAGGTGACCATCTTGGTGTTTGTCAAGAGGGTTGTGAGGGGCCAACTAGATCCTACAGCCCCATCACCTGGAATATGCCTGATCTCGGATGCTAAGCAAGGTTGGGCCTGGTTAATACCTTGATGGGAGACCATTTGGGAATACCAGGTGCTGTAGGCTTTTTTATATTATGTTGTTGGCGTCAATGACTTGTTTTATTTTTCTGCTTGTTTGATGACCATCTTGGCATTTGTCAAGAGGGTTGAGAGTGGCCAGCAACATTGCCATGGCCACATCACCCTGAATGCACCCAATCTTGTCTGATCTTGAATACTAAGCACAGTCAGGCCTGGTTAGTACCTGGATGGGAGACCGCCTGGGAATGAACAAATGAATGAACAAATGAATGAAATACTTGTATAGTGCACAATGCGAACTGAATCACCTCTAGGCGCTGTGGCGAGCATTGATCATCTGCTAAAAGAGGAAGGTATTGAGGTTTTTCCTAAAAGCCAGGTGATTTTCTTCCAGGCGGATGTTGATTGGTAGAGCATTCCATAGCCGAGGCCCTTGGACAGCGAATCTCCAATCCCCCTTGGATTTAAGACTGCGGTTTGGTGTGTAATGATTTATTTCTTCATTAGGTATTGCGGAGCTTCTCTATGCACGCATTTGTGGGTGAGGCAAAGGGTCTTGAACGTGATCCGATTTTTTATGGTTAGCCAATGTAAGCTCCTCAGCGAATGAGAGATGGATTCCCAGGGTTTTTTTTCCTGTTATCAGCCTTGCCACCGTGTTTTGAATCAGTTGTAATCGCGCAAGTTGATATTGTGGTAATCCTATGTAAAACGAATTCGCGTAGTCCAGTGGTGAATTAATGATTGTTCCAACTACCACTGCTTTGTGATTCTTTAGGATAAAAGGGATGAGTCTGCGAAGCATGCACAGCAGATGGTGAGATCCACTGACTACTGCTCCTATATGCGCATCCATTGACATTTGTGCGTCTAAAATAACCCCGAGACTCTTCGCTTTGGTCTTTGGGGAGATAGTCTGCCCAAAGACGGTTGGTGGAGACCAGGAGGTTTTGGTTTCGGGCTTATGATTTGGGTGTAAGATAAGAAGCTCTGTCTTTGATTCGTTCAGCTGGAGGGAATTAGTGGTCATCCAGTCCTCTATTGATTTGAGGCAGTTTTCAAGTTGTTGTTGGTGATCTTTTTTTCCATTGATCCGGAAATAAAGTTGCGTGTCGTCAGCGTAAGAGTGGAAGCAGAGATCTGAGCATCTGATGATTTGAAGGAGTGGGCGAATGTAAATGTTGAAGAGAACGGGTGACAAAGGAGAGCCTTGAGGGACTCCGCAGGTGACTGCCTGAGTTTCGGAGAGGAATTTTACTAGTTTCACTGTCTGTGACCGATTTCCTAGCAAGGACGCGAACCATTGGAGATCTATGTCTTGGACTCCGGCTACTTCTGTGAGGCGGACGAGTAGAGTATTGTGATCTACTGTATAAAACGCTGCACTTAGGTCTAGGGACATTCAGGGTGACATGGTTAGCACCTGGATGGGAAACCGCCAGGGAATACCAGGTGCCGTATTCTTTGGCGTCGATGACCTGTTTTATTTTTCTGCTTGTTTGCCGAGGTGACCATCTTGGCATTTGTCAAGAGGGTTGAGAGTGGCCAGAAAGATCGCCTACGACCAAATCAGCCTGAATTTGCCCGATCTCATCTGATTTTGGATGCTAAGCAGGGTCGGGCCTGTTTAGTACCTGGGTGGGATTCTGCCTGGGAATTCCAGGTGCCGTAGGCTTTTTTTTAATATGTTGTTGGCGTCGACGACCTGTTTTATTTTTCTGGTTGTTTGCCAAGGTGAATATGTTGGCGTTAGTCAAGAGGGTTGAGAGTGGCCAGAAAGATCGCTTACTGTACATCACCCTGAATGCGCCCGATCTCATCTGATCTCGGATGCTAAGCAGGGTCGAACCTGGTTAGTACCTGGATGGTACACCGCATGGGAATACCAGGAGCTGTAGGCTTTTTTTAAATATGTTGTTGATGTCGACAACCTCTTTTATTTTTCTGCTTTTTTGCCGAGGTGACCATCTTGGTGTTTTTCAAGAGGGTTGAGAGTGGCCAAAAAGATCGCCTACGGCCACATCGCCCTGAATGCGCCTGATCTCGCCTGATCTCGGATACTAACCAGGGTCGGGCCTGGTTAGAGCCTGGATGGAAGACCCCCTGGGAATACCAGGTGCCGTAGGCTTTTTTTTAACATGTTGTTGGCGTTGACGACTTGTTTTATTTTTCTGCTTATTTGTCGAGCTGACCATCTTGGCATTTGTCAAGAGGGTTGAGAGTGGCCAGCAAGATCGCCTACAGCAACGTCACCCTGAATGTGAATCTGAAATGGTTAGTACATAGATGGAAGACCACCTGGGAATACCAGCTGCCATAGGCTTTTTTTTATATGTTGTTGGCGTCAACGACCTGTTTTAATTTTCTGCTTGTTTGCCGAGGTGACCATCTTGGTTTTTGTCAAGAGGGTTGAGAGTGACCAGCAAGATGGCCTAAAACTCTGCAATACATACCCCCCAATACTCTGCAATACATACCCCACCAATAATCTGCAATACATACCCCGCCAATACCCTGCCAATACCCTGGCAATACTCTGCAATACTTACCCTGCCAATACTCTGCAATACTTACCCTCCCAATACTCTGCAATAAATACCCTGCCAATACTCTACAAAATACCATTTTATTTATTTGTTTTGTTTGTATTACATATAGATATTAAAGAGGTATGTTCTCATCTGAAAACAGTATTTCTTTTGGATAATCAAACCTATAACTGACTGGAGAAAAACAAATGTCACTTGTAGACAAACCTACACTTTGTTTCAAGGCGGGGTCTGGGGAGGGACAATGGGTGGGGCCAGGGGTGGGGCTAAAGGAGGGACCAGGGGCGGGGCCAGGGTGGAGCTGAAGGGGGCCCCGTCAGGTAGGCTGTACGGGTCCCCATGATTTCTATCGGCGGCCCTGCCTACGGCCATATCACCCTGAATGCGCCCGATCACATCTGATTTCAGATGATAAGCAGGGTCGGTCCTGGTTAGTACCTGGATAGGAGACCGCTTGGGAGTACCAGGTGTAGTAGGCTTTTTTAAATATGTTGCTGTCATCAACGTCCTGTTGAATTTTTCTGCTTGTTTGCCGAGGTGCCCATCTTGGCGTTTGTCAAGAGGGTTGAGAGTGGCCACCAAGATTGCATATGGCCACATCACCCTGAATGCACTCAAGCTCGTTTGATCTCAGATGCTAAGCAGGGTCGTGCCTGGATGGGAGACCGCCTGGGAACACCAGGTGCCATAGGCTTTTTTTTAATATGTTGGCGTCCTGTTTTATTTTTCTGCTTGTTTGCCAAGGTGACCATGTTGGCGTTTGTCAGGAGGGTTGAGAGTGGCCAGCAAGATCGCCTACGGCCACATCTCCCTGAATGCGATCGATCTCGTTTGATCTCGGATGCTAAGCAGGGTCGGACCTGGTTAGTACCTGGATGGGAGACCGCATGGGAATACCTAGTGCCATAGGCTTTTTTTTAATATGTTGTTGGCATCGACGACCTGTTTTAATTTATTGCTTGTTTGCCAAGATAACCATCTTGGCGTTTGTCAAGAGGGTTGAGAGTGGCCAGCAAGATCTCCTACGGCCACATCACCCTGAATGCACCTGATTGTGGATGCTAAGCAGGGACGCGCCTAAGTTAGTACCTAGATGGGAGACCGTTAGGGAATAACAGGTGCTGTAGGCTTTTTTTTATATGTTGTTGGCGTCGACGACCTGTTTTATTTTTCTGCTTGTTTGCTGAGGTGACCATCTTGGCGTTCGTCAAGAAGTTTGAGGGTGGCCAGCAATATCGCCTATGGCCACATCACACTGAATGTGCCCGATCTTGTCTGATTTCGGATGCCAAGTAGGGTTGGGTCTGGTTAGTACCTGGGTGGGAGACCGCTTGGGAGTACCAGGTGCCGTAGGCTTTTTATAATATGTTGTTGGCGTCGACGACCTGTTTTATTTTTTTGCTTGTTTGCCGAGGTGAACATCTTAGGGTTTGTCAAGAGGGGTGAGAGTGGCCAGCAAAAATGCCTACGGCCACATCACCCTGAATGCGCTCGATCTCATTTGATCTCGGAAGCTAAGCAGGGTCGGGCCTGGTTCGTACCTGGATGGGAGATTGTCAGGGAATAACAGGTGCTGTAGTTTTTTTAAATATGTTGTTGGCGTCGACGACCTGTTTTATTTTTCTGCTTGTTTGTCGAGGTGACCATCTTGGCCTTTGTCAAGAGGGTTGAGAGGGGTAATGAAGAACCCCTAAGGCCTCATCACCCTGAATGCGCCCAATCTCATCTGATTTTGGATGATAAGCAGGGTCGGGCCTAGTTAGTACCTGGGTTGGAGACTGCTTGGGAGTACCAGGTGCCGTAGGCTTTTTTTTAATATGTTGTTGGCGTCAACGAACTGTTTTATTTTTCTGCTTGTTTGCCGAGGTGACCATCTTGGCGTTTGTCAAGAGGGTTGAGAGTGGTCAGCATAATCGCATACAGCCTCATCACCCTGAATGTGCCCGATCTCCTCTGATCTCAGATGATAAGCAGGGTTGGGCCTGGTTAGTACCTGGATGGGAGACCTTCTGGGAATACCAGGTGCCTTAGGCTTTATTTTAATATGTTGTTGGCGTCGACGACCTGTTTTTTTTTCTGCTTGTTTGCCGAGGTGACCATCTTGGCGTTTGTCAAGAGGGTTGAAAGTGGCCAGCAAGAACGCCTACAGCCACTTCACCCTGAACGCGCCCAATCCCATCTGATTTCGGATGTTAAGCAGGGTCGGGCCTGGTTAGTACCTGGATGGGAGACCTTTGGAAATACCAGGTGCCATAGGCTTTTTTAAAATATGTTGTTGGCGTCGACGACCTGTTTTATTTTTCTGCTTGTTTGCCGAGGTGACCATCTTGGCCTTTGTCAAGAGGGTTGAGAGTGGTAAGGAAGATCGCCTACTGCCACATCACCCTGAATGCGTCCGATCTCGTCTGATCTCGGATAATAAGCAGGGTCGGCCTGAATAGTACCTGGATGGGACACTGCCTGGGAATACCAGATGCTGTAAGCGTTTTTTAATATGTTGTTGTCGTCGACGACCTGTTTTATTTTTCTGCTTGTTTGCTGAGCTGACCATCTTGGCGTTTGTCAAGAGGGTTGAGAGTGGCCAGCAAGATTGACTTTGGCCACATCACCCTGAATGCGCCTGATCTCGGATGCTAAGCAGGGTCGGGCCTGGATCGGAGACCACCTGGGAATACCAGGTGCCGCGGGCTTTTTTTAATGTGTAGTTGGCGTTGAATACCTGTTTTATTTTTCTGCTTGTTTGCCGGGGTGACCATCTTGGCGTTTGTCAAGAGGGTTGAGAGTGGCAAGCAAGATCGCCTAAGGCCACATCACCCTGAATGCGCTAGATATCATCTGATCTCGAAATCTAAGCAGGGTCAGGCCTGGTTAGTACCTGGATAGGAGACAGCCTGGGAATACCAGGTGCCGTAGGCTTTTTTAATATGTTGTTGGCGTCGACGACCTGTTTTATTTTTCTGCTTGTTTGCCGAGGTGACCATCTTGGCGTTTGTCAAGAGGGTTGAGAGTGGACAGCAAGATTGCCTACGGCCATATCACCCTGAATGTGTAATACGGATATATATATTTGGTTACAATGTTTGTTGTAAAATGTATTTATATGCATTAAGTTATGTTGTTTCTAAGAATTTTGTATTTTCATCTGCTGGTAATAAAAAGGCTGCTATGGCCATTCGACTCCAAAGAGAATGTGTCGTCTGGTCAATCATAAGTTATTTAAGACAAAGGTATAGGTTTTTTTTTGGGGGGGGACCTCACAAAATAGGCACATCCCTTAGTCATGAAACTTTTCTCTAATCGACTTCTCTCGAACCGGCTTGTTGGAAGGTTTTACTTTCAATAAGTGCTGATTAGTTTATTTTGACAGTGGGGTCATCTCCCCTTTTGTCAGAATACAATAACCCAGAAAGAAGGATTTCTCTATTGACCCCACTTGTGTCAATGTGATAATCGGTTCAGTTGTTTTTGCTTTTTTTTGATTAGCCCACTTTAAAAAAAACTTCCATGTATGGCAAGCCTTAGAGTAACTAAAGATGAATTTGGATCCATGTGTGGCCACTGTGGTTGAACAGCAGTCAGGATATTCCCAATCAGTCAGGGCTGTAGGCTGGAGAGATGATCTGTATATTTTGACAGCAAGGTAGCCTTCCTGCTGTCAGAATTCAATAATACAGTGGAGAAGATTCCAGCACCCACATTGAGTGTGTGGATGGAGGAATCCAGTCAGGTGTTGTTTTTTAAATTTAACCCACTAGCTGAATGAAAAAAACTGACATGTGCATGGCCAGCTTTAGAGATTCAGGGGTTAAGTGACCTGGAGATATAGAAGCACAGTGGTTTGGGCAGCACAGTGGTGTAGTGGTTAGCACTCTCATCTAGCAGTAAGAAGGGTTGCTGGTTCAAATCCCAACCATGACACTCCCTCCCTGAGTTTGCATGTTCTCCCTGTGCCTGTCTATATTCAACCTTATTATTAACCCCTTCCCGCCGGGCGTACGCAGATGTGCGTACTCGGCTTCCGGGCAGTATTCCGGGATGATGCCCGCACCTGCAGGCATCATCCCGGTACCGTTTTTTTCAGCAGGCAATTGGCTATCCAGCCATAACAACCGATGCGGCTAAAAGCCGCTCGACTGTTATGCCGGAGGAGCGGGAGGGGACGTCCCCCCCTCCCGCCGCTGTTACCGGTGCTCCCGCTCGATCGGGAGCACCGATTCCTGGTGCGATGCCGCTGGGGAGGAACTGGAACGAAGCCGTAATCGGCTTCGTTCCAGTCTCCTCATAGTAAACACGGAAGCGACGTCATGACGTCACTTCCCGTTTACTCAGCTGCCAATGGCGCCGGTTTTAAAAAAAATATCCGGTATTCAGAATCGCCGTTTTCGGCGATCTGAATACATTGAAGTGTAAAGGAGGGGTGGGGGGTCTTTTAGACCCCCGATCCCTCCATAAAGAGTGCCTGTCACCGCCTATTACTGTCACAAGGGATGTTTACATTCCTTGTGACAGCAATAAAAGTGATCATATTTTTTATTTTATTTTTAAAAACAATTTAGTCATTTTAAAATAAATAAAAAAAGAAAAAAAAATTTTTTTAAAGCGCCCGCCGTCCCCGCGAGCTCGCGAAGCAAAGAAAACGCATACGGAAGTCGTGCCCGCGTATGTAAACGGTGTTCAAATCACACATGTGAGGTATCGCCGCGATCGTCAGAGTGAGAGCAATAATTCTAGCACTAGACCTTTTCTGAAACGCTAACCTGGTAACCGTAAAAAATGTTTAAAGCATCGTCTATTGAGATTTTTAGGTACCGTACTTTGTCGTCAATCCACAAGTGCGTGCAATTATAAAGTGTGACATGTTTGGTATCTATTTACTCGGTGTAACATTATCTTTCACATTATGCAAAAAAAATGGGATAATTTTACTGTTTTTTTATTCATGAAAGTGTCCCTTTTCCCAAAAAGTTGCATTTAAAACACCGCTGCGCAAATACCGTGTGACATAAAATATTGCAACAATCGCCATTTTATTCTCTAGAGTCTCTGTTAAAAAAAAAAATATATATATAATGTTTGGGGGTTCCAAGTAATTTTCTAGCAAAAAATATGGATTTTAACTTGTAAACACCAAATGCCAAAAATAGGCTTAGTCATGAAAGGGTTAAGCCAGGTTTAACCATGAAGTAAGCGTTTTAGGTTAACAGTAAAAAAAATTATATCGTGCCATGGTTTCGATTGTGTCTTTTTAACCCAAACCTCAGATTTCATTATTTCTGGATAAGTAAGCATAATGCCATTGTAAATTTTCTCTTTTTCATGACTGTTTGATAAGCCATGAAATCTTCAAGCCAGATGGGAAGCTATGATCTCTCAAAGCAAGATGGGAAGCCAGGCACACTCCAAGCAAGACGGAATCCCTTTTCTGCTTCTGCAGCATTAGCAGATGGTGGGTACCTACATAAAAATCATGGATGATGATAAAATAAATTTTCTAACATGCTATAGAAGCAGTTATGAGCTTTAATCATAACTCATTGTTTGGGTTTAGCCACTGAATTTTGTGGACCCAAAAATATTTCTAGACTGAGTTAGGAATGAAAAAGTATATAGCTCCAATCCACTGCCTGAGTTATGAGCTTTAATCATAACTCATTGCTTGGGTTAACCACTCAATTTTGTGAACTCAAAAATATTGCTAGACTGAGTTAGGAATGAAAAAGTATATAGCTCAATCAACAGCAGTGTTCAGGCGCAATGCACATAGATTTTTTGCTGCCCATTTCTTGCAGCTAGGCTTTAGACAGGACCCCCCTCCCAAGCTCACTGTAGCCATGAAATCTTCAAGTGAGATGGGAAGCCATGAAATCTTCAAGCAAGATGGGAAGCCATAAAAACTTCAAGCAAGATGGGAAGCCATTAAATCTTCAAGCAAGATGGGAAGCCATTAAATCTTCAAGTAAGATGGCAAGCCATGATCTCTTCAAGCAAGATGGCAAGCCATGATCTCTTCAAGCAAGATGGAATCCCTTTTCTGCTCCTGCAGCATTAGCAGATGGTGGGTACCTACATAAAACTCATTAACCACTTCAGCCCCGGACCAATTGTCAGCCTAAGGACCAGAGATCTTTTTACAATTTCGCACTGCACTGCTTTAAAGAGGAAGTAAACCCTGATGAGTTTGCTTCCTCTTTTTTTTCCCTGCAAAGGTAAAGCATAATGGACTACTATGCATCGCATTAGTAGCCCATTATGTGTCACTTACCTGACATAGGAGCCAGCGAAGTCGCGCTGTCCCCTGTAGTCCGCCGCATCCATCTTGCTTGTGGCGTCTCGCAGCTCCGCCGCTGTCATTCGGCGAAGCCGCGATGACGTCACTCCCGCGCATGCGCACGGGAGTCGACAAATGCGGCAGCTCCATTTTTGGAACTGCCGCGTTCAGTGCGCCTGCGCGCCTCTGTCTATGGCGCATGCGCCGTAGACAGTGGTGCCCGTTTTCGGGCAAATATCTCCTAAACCATATAGGTTTAGGAGATATTGCTTGAACCTACAGGTAAGCCTTAATCTAGGCTTACCTGTAGGTCAAAGTGGTTTGTAAGGGTTTACAACCACTTTAACTGGTAATCACGCGGTCATGCAATGTTGTACCCAAACAAACTTTGCATCCTTTTCTTCCCACAAATAGAGCTTTCTTTTGATGGTATTTGATTGCCTCTGCGAATTTTTATTTTTTGCGCTATAAATGGAAAAAGACCAAAAATTTCGAGAAAAAAATATATTTTCTACTTTTTGTTATAAGAAAAATCGAATAAACTAAATTTTAGTCATACATTTAGAGCAAAATTTATTCAGCCAAATGTCTTTAGTAAAAAAAAGTCAATAAGCGTATATTTATTGGTTTGCGCAAAAGTTATAGCGTCTACAAACTAGATTACATTTTCTGGAATTTACACAGCTTTTAATTTATGACTGCCTATCTCATTTCTTGAGGTGCTAAAATGGCAGGGCAGTACAAACCCCCCCAAATTACCCCATTTTGGAAAGTAGACACCCCAAGGAAATTGCTGAGGGGCATGTTGAGCCCATTGAATATTTTTTTTTGTCCCAAGTGATTGAATATTGACACAAAAAAAAAAAGTTTACAAAAAGTTGTCACTAAATGATATATTGCTCACACATGCCATAGTTATATGTGGAATTGCACCCCAAAATATATTCTGCTGCTTCTCCTGAGTACGGGGATACCACTGCCTTCAGGATTTCTAAGGGTGCAAATTTTTGATTTCACTCCTCACTACCTATCACAGTTTCGAAGGCTATAAAATGCCAAAATAACACAAAACCCCCCCCCCAAATAACCCCATTTTGGAAAGTAGACACCCCAAGGAAATTGCTGAGGGGCATGTTGAGCCTATTGAATATTTTTTTTTTTTTGTCCCAAGTGATTGAATAATGACACACAAAAAAAAAAGTTTACAAAAAGTTGTCACTAAATGATATATTGCTCACACATGCCATAGTTATATGTGGAATTGCACCCCAAAATATATTCTGCTGCTTCTCCTGAGTACGGGGATACCACATATGTGGGACTTTTTGGGAGACTAGCCGCGTACGGCACCCCGAAATCCAATCACTGCCTTCAGGATTTCTAAGGGTGCAAATTTTTGATTTCACTCCCCACTACCTATCACAGTTTCGAAGGCCATAAAATGCCAAAATAACACAAACCCCCCCCCCCCCAAATGACACCATTTTGGAAAGTAGACACCCTAAGGAAATTGCTGAGTGGCATGTTGAGCCCATTGAATATTTTTTTTTTGTCCCAAGTGATTGAATAATGATGCTATAAAAAGCAAACTAACTAACCAGAGTCACCCATAACACTTATACAGTGATCACTGGTGAAAGGGTTAACTAGCGGCAATCAGGGGGTTAAAATCTTATTAGGTAGTATATGGGGGTCCCTTGCGCTATATAAAAACCTGACGGGGAACCTAAATAACTAACTGGCTAACCAGCGTCACCAGTGACACTTATACGGTGATCGCTGGTGAAAGGGTTAACTAGGGGCAATCAGGGGGTTAAAACTATTATTGGGTAGTATATCGGGGTACCTAGCACTATAAAAACCTGGCGGTGAACCTAAAAAAAAACTAGCTACTTAGCGGCACCAGTGACACTAATGCAGCGATCAGAAAAACGATCGCTTAGTGACACTGGCAAAAGGGGGTGAAAGGGGGTTAAACCTTTATTGGGGGGGTAGGGGGCTACCCTGGACCTAACATTAACTGCCCTGACAGTTTTTACTGTCACAACTGACACTAAATGCAGTGATCAATAAATAAATGATCACTGCAATCAGTGACACTGTGACTGGGAGGGGGAGGGGGGGATCTGTGTGCCTACATGTCAGTGTAGTGTTGGTGCACACTTACTTTCACTGTTCTCCTCGTAGTCCGGTCAATAAGACCGACCGAGGAGAATGACATCACTTCCTCCCTGCCTGCCTGTGTTTACTATACACAGCGGGGGAAGCTTCTCATTCGCCAGGAGCGATCGAGAGGGGATGACCAGAAACCAAAGGCCATCCCCTCATCCCGGATCGCTCCTGAAGCGGAACGGACCGCCGCATCCAGTGGGAGGGGGGTACGATCGGACCCCCCACCCGCTGGAAGGCGAGCACGTACATGCTACGTGCTTTCATAGTTTCATAGTTAGTTAGGTTGAAAAAAAGACACCAGTCCATCCAGTTTAATATGAGTGAGTGTCTACAATTGTCCCTATTCCTGTACATTGCACACTCATATTGGTCCCTACCCTCAAGTAGCCCACAATCCAAGGTCCCCATGCATATACTAGAGCAAATTTACCTACCTGCATGTCTTTGGATTGTGGGAGGAGACTGGAGTACCCAGAGGAAACCCACACAGGCACAGGGAGAACATGCAAACTCCAGGCAGGTAGTGTTGTGGTTGGGATTTGAACCAGTGACCCTTCTTACTGCTAGGTGAGAGTGCTAACCACTACACCACTGTGCTGCCCTTGTGCCTGTTGGTGCAACGACGTACATTGCCATGCGGCGGTCCTTAAGTGGTTAAGGATGATAAAATAAATTGTCTAACATGCTATAGAAGCAGTGTCAGAGTTATGAGCTTTAATCATAACTCATTGCTTGGGTTCATCACTGAATTTTGTGGACCCAAAAATATTGCTTGACTGCGTTAGGAATGAAAAAGTATATAGCTCAATCAACTGCCTGAGTTATGAGCTTTAATCAGAACTCATTGCTTGGGTTTACCCACTGAATTTTGTGGACCCAAAAATATTGCTGGATGGAGTTAGGAATAAGAAAGAGAGCAGGGATTTCAGTCTGATCCCTCTTGGGAAAGTCTACAGAGAGCCCCCGCTCTCTGGAAGTAAAGGGCGGCTGTTGGAAGACCATCTTACATTTCTTTTCAAATGTTTTTATTGAGATTTTTAGCAGAGTTGGTTACAACAAGGGATACAAAACAAAAAAATAATATATAGTAATAAAAGTAACATAACAGTATAATGTAGTGACAGGGTTTTCTCAGCACAATATAGCATAGAAACAAATAGTCCACAATAAAGAATAAAGTAGTATTCCCAAGTATCTAATATTCATAGTCATAAAGGCACTCGAACAAGAGTAAGTCTCTTAGAACTTGTATAATAAAGTCCGTAATATAATTATTGTAAGACTCATAAATAGCGATATGGATAAAGACCACTTCTGGACCCCAAGACACCCCTCACAGGGATCTATCTGTGTCTTGGAGTACCTAGGCCAACATCCTAAAGGAAATTCAAACACAGTAGTTATCTTTTATGAAGGAAAATAAAGATCTATTCTTACTCCGCAGCTCAATTCAGATAAACAGACGTGATACATTTGTCATTTTGTTATGAAATTATTTTTAAAGCCATCCAAAAAATATTAAAACGCACAGGAGTTCTTTCTTCTATATGATTAAAGAATCAGCATTATCTAAATTGTGGAAGTATAATTTTTGTACTATGTACTCCAAGGTTCCCATAGTTGTTGTTCCTTAATAGGGATGAGCTTCGTGCGTTCGACTCGAACATCGGCTGTTCGCCCGTTCGGCGAAGTCCGAACGTTTTGGTCCGTTCGCGCCAAATTCAAGTGGCACTCACGGCCCACAATGCACTGCGATGGCGCAGTGCATTGCTGGCTGATGATTGGCCAAGCATGCACTGTGACCCCGCATGCTTGGCCAATCGCAGCGCCAGCAGCGAGGAGAGCCATGATTGGCCACAGGCAGGATACCTGTGGCCAATCATAGCTCAGGCTGTGTAGTGCACGCCCCACACTATATAAGGCCGCCAGCGCGGCGGCCTTGTGTAGTGTGTTGGCGTCTGAAGCAGTGGGTGTTCTGTGTACCTTCAACACAGTACACACCGATCGTTTTCGGCCGATTTTTGATCTTGCTGTTGTGTAGTGGTTGTTGTCTGCGTGCCCTGACCGCAGTATACACCGCTATATTCACCTCACCTATATAGCTAGTGATCTATCTTTTATAATAGAGCTTGCAGTCAGTAGTGTTAGGAGCTAGTGCGTGCTGTCTGCGTGCTCTGTACCCAGTACATACCGCTATATCCACCTACATAGCTCTTCTCTATTTGAGTCCACTTGCCATCTGCAGGAGTTATTGGAAGTTGTGTGTGCCTCCAGCACAGCACAGTATACATCTGTATATACCCCTTTATCTCTGGTGTTCTATAATAAAGGCATCTGCAGGAGTTAGTGGGTGTTCTGTGTACCTTCAACACAGTACACACCGATCGTTTTCGGACGATTTTCGATCTTGATGTTGTGTAGTGGTTGTTGTCTGCGTGCCCTGACCGCAGTATACACCGCTATATTCACCTCACCTATATAGCTAGTGATCTATCTTTTATAATAGAGCTTGCAGTCAGTAGTGTTAGGAGCTAGTGCGTGCTGTCTGCGTGCTCTGTACCCGTACATACCGCTATATCCACCTACATAGCTCTTTTCTATTTGAGCCCACTTGCCATCTGCAGGAGTTATTGGAAGTTTTGTGTGCTCCAGCACAGCACAGTATACATCTGTATATACCCCTTTATCTCTGGTGTTCTATAATAAAGGCATCTGCAGGAGTTAGTGGGTGTTGTGTGCCTCTAGCACAATATACACTACCCAACTGCTTTTTTACCCAACTCCCTTCAGGCCATTACCATGTCTGGAAGGCCAGCAAGGAGAGGCAGACAGGCGCGAGCCGATAAAAGAGGGCAAGCAGGCTCTGTGTCTAGAGACAACAGTGCTGGTCGTGGACGCGGTGCATTGTCATCAGCACGTGGCCATGGGACACGCTTGTCCTTCTTTTCGGCAGCTGGACATGTTGAGCCGCAACATGCCAACGACTTGGTAGAGTGGATGACCAAGCCCTCTTCATCCTCCTCATCCTCTCTCACCCAGTCTCAGGGTACTAGCAAAGCAGCTGCCAACACATCGTCTTCCCTCCTCTCAATGTCATCATCAGTGACTCCTTCCCTAGACCCACCACGTCCTCCTGAGGAGTCTCCTGAACTCTTTGAGCACAGTGTTGGGTACATGCTCCAGGAGGATGCCCAGTGTTTTGTAGCCTCTGATGATGACACTCAGCTAGAGGAAGGCAGTAGCGTGAATGCAGAGAGAGGGGTTGCTTAAGAAGGACAGCAATCTGGCAGTCATGTTCCACAAGCTGCAGCATACTGCCAGGTTTGCTACAGCGATGAAGAGGGAGGGGATGATGAGGGCACTGACTCCACGTGGGTGCCTGGAAGGAGAGAGGAGGAGGAGGAGGCACATGTCCAACGAGGCAGGATGCCCTCCGGGGGCCAGCTTAGGGGCAGCACACCGACTGAATCACACCGCAGAGCTCCGCCTGTGCAGGGCGCTGCCTCTGCGCGTTATTCTAAAAGTTCTTTGGTGTGGGCCTTTTTTGAGACGAGTGCATCGGATCGCACCGCTGCTATTTGCAACATATGTCTCAAGCGTATCTCGCGTGGCCAAAACATCAGCCGCTTGGGCACCACATGCTTGACCAGACATATGTTGACCTGCCATGCAGCTCGTTGGCAAGCGTACCTCAAAGACCCACACCAAAGAACAAAGCGGACCTCTCCTTGCTCCTCATCAGCTGGCATCTCCAACCCCACTAGACCTTCAGTCCTCTCTGAAACCTGCTCTGAGAGGAATGAAGGTGTAGAATTAGGTGTGTCGAAGCCAAGTGCTTCCGGGAACTCTGCTAGCGGTACACCCACGTCCGATTATAGCAGGCAAATGTCCCTGCCCCAGCTGCTGGACCGGCGAAAGAAGTTCACTCCCAGCCATCCACATGCCCAGCGGTTGAATGCTAGCTTGGCTAAATTGCTAGCACTTCAACTGCTGCCTTTTCAGTTGGTAGACTCGGCCCCCTTCAGTGAGTTTGTACAATGAGCGGTTCCTCAGTGGCAGGTCCCCAAACGCCACTTTTTCTCATGGAAGGCGATTCCGGCTCTCTACCGGCATGTGGAAGGCAATGTCCTTGCCTCGCTGGACAGGGCGGTCAGCGGTAAGGTGCATATTACCGCTGACTCATGGTCCAGCAGGCATGGACAGGGACGTTACCTGTCTTTCACGGCCCATTGGGTCACTCTTCTGGCAGCTGGGAAGGATGCAGGACAAGGTGCAGTAGTGTTGGAGGTTGTTCCGCCACCACACCTCCAAAATGCTACTATTGGTTGTGACACACTTCTCTCCTCCACCCCCTCCTCTTCTTCTTCCTCCATGGCCTCTTCCAGTGCTCTGTCCTCAGAACCAGCGGTGCTTCGTAGGCGTTCCAGGGGCTACGCAAGTACGCAGGCAAAACGATGCCATGCCGTGCTTGCGCTGGTTTGTTTGGGGGACAGGAGCCACACTGGGGCGGATGTTTTGTCAGCTCTGCAGGGGCAGGCCAAGAGGTGGTTGACACCACGCCAGCTTAAGCCAGGAATGGTGGTTTGTGACAATGGCACCAACCTCCTCTCCGCCCTCCGACAGGGACAACTGACCCATGTGCCCTGTGTAGCTAACCTGCAAATCGCACATATCTACAACCTGGAAATCGCACATATCTACAACCTGTAAATCGCACATATCTACAACATGCAAATCGCACATATCTACAACCCGTAAATCGCACATATCTACAACATGCAAATCGCACATATCTACAACCTGTAAATCTTGTTTGGGGGGGCAGGTATGTGAGTTAATGCTGCCGACCACCGATAATAACCCTTTTTTTTAAATCTTGTTTGGGGGGTATGCTGCGGTGGTCGGCAGCATACCCCCCAAACAAGATTTTTAAAAAAAGGGTTATTATCGGTGGTCGGCAGCATTAACCCCCATCCCTGCCCCCCCTAAACAAGATTTTAAAAAGGGTTATTATCAGTGGTCGGCAGCATATACCCCCCTTATTATTAATAACCCTTTTGTTTTAAAGCTTCCTTGGGGGGGTGTATGCTGCCGGTCACTGATAACACTATTTCTTTAAATCTTGTTTAGCAGGGGGTGGGGGGTTGGGGTATGCTGCCGAGTGCGACCACCATAAGATAGATCGATGTGGAGGGGGTACCGGCGGCTGGATGGAATAAACGATCAAGATTGTTTAAGCTGCCATGCGGCAGCTCCTTACCTGATCCTCTCAGGCAGGCAGAATGGAGAAGTGCCGTGCCAACGTCACTTCCTTGAGTGACGTCGGAAGCACCGCCCATCGCTCACTCAAGTGCAAGTCTATGCACTTGCTCGGCCAGTCAATCACGCCGGAAGCTGTGGCACGATCGGCTGCGCCACAGAGCGCTTTTTTTTGGCAAATGAAGCGCCTTGTCTGCAATCTTGTGATTGCATAGACGTGGTGCTTCTTATATTGCACTGCGCCCGGCGCCAGTGCACATAGGGGGGGGAATTTGAAAAAAAAAATTATTTTTTTCTTAAAGGGACATGTTTAAAAAAAAAATATATATATATATTTTTACTACATGGGAGGGGGGGTGGCGCCCGGGCGCCCCCTATGGACGGGCCTCCGCTGTATGTTTGTGTCGGGAGGATTGGTCGGTTGGGGGAGGGGAGTGGGTTCACCATTTCAGGGTATCAGCACTCACTCTAGTCTCGGGTTAGGTTTGTCAGGTAGGTTTTCCTAACTCACTGTCGCTTATGTCAAATTAGATCATATCTCAGGCGGCAGATATCGAGGATTCTGAGATCGTCCCTCCTTCCCAGGCAGGGGAGTCTGAACATGGCAGCACATCCTCCATGAGGTCTTGGACGGTCCCTAGGTTGATGGCTGAACTTCGTCGTAGAGGTGTCGCTTATCTGGCTTCGGCTCGTAAAACTGAACTTTTCAGACTTTTATTCCCCACTGCTTCGGGTGCTACCCCTGAACAAGTGGGTGCGTCACTCATGTTGATTGACTCCTCACTTAGTGTGTTGGCGACATCTTTTCAGGAGTTACGATCCTAGGAGGAGGTTTTGGAGTGTCCTCCGTGCCGGGCACCAGTGGCACCTGTGGGTCTTGACATAGCAGCAGTCTCGGGGTTATCTTGGAGGGTAAGGACGTTAACTTGGCCTCCCTCTTGATCGTGGCCCATGACATCGCGGACAACAAGTCATATTCTTGTGGCGACGTGTCGGTGGTAGCCAAGACCATGGACCATAGGCTCCGTCGCAAACTTTCCATCCCTGATTTCTTGTTAGCCTTTAGCATCTTCAGGGATGTGGTTTGCTCAGTCAGTCCTCAGAAAGGGGAGGAGCTTGACCTATATTTGTACGCGGTGGTGGAGTTGGGATAGAAGTGTGGTGGAGTTGGGAGAGAAGTATGGTGGGTCGGCATTTTACGATTATCATCAGTCCTTTTCAGCTAAAGCAGGGGCGGTGTTCGCTCAGCACCAGGTCACAACTGACTGGAGCAAGGTGGACACTGAACTTTTTTGTCAGCATTTTGCTGGGTTGAGGTCCCCAGTCTGCGCCACTGGCCAGTCCTCAGCACATACTACTTACTGGTGCCTTCTCATGGGTCCCCCATCAGTGCGGGGCACTTCCAGGGGCCTCTCTGGTGTTTTACCTTCCCCAGGGCTTTCCACTTCTTTTGATAAACTGGGCCGCCCTATTCAGTTTTTGGGGAAATCGCAGGTCTGTAACAATTTCAATCAGGGTTCATGTAATTACAGCCAGTGTCGTCTCCTTCATGTCTGTGCCAGCTGCTTTAGGGCACATCCCAAATCATTGTGTTCACTCAAGCAGGGGAAATCTTCCTGACTAAGCCGGATCAACGCCTTGGTTTTACAGGCCTTTTTGGAGTTTCATCTGTCTCCCTCTTTACGGCAATTCTTGGTGGAGGGTTTCACACGGGTTTCATATGGGCTCATCACCTTACCGCAGGGCACCTTTGAGTGCAAGAATTTATTGTCCGCAGGCACAGACATGGAAGCGGTGGATCGGCTGCTTCAATCGGAGCTGGGGAAGGGGTTCGTCATCGGCCCCTTTTCCACACCTCCGTTTCACGAGTGGAGGGTCAACCCTTTGGGGTTGGTCAGGGGGAAATTCTCCAATAAATTAAGGTTAATTTATGACTTGTCTGCGCCTCATTGTTCAGTAGTGCCTAGCTTGAATTCCCTGGTTCCCTCTGAGGAATTTTCACTGAAGTACGCATCAGTGGATTTAGCTATCCAACGCATCATCTGTGCAGGAAGGAATGCTTGGCTGTCTAAAGCATATATTTCTGATGCTTTTAAGCTCCTTCCTATTCAGCCAGCGCTTTGGCGGTGGCATGGGGTCAAATGGAGGGATTTGTATTATTTTGCCACCAAGCTTACCTTTGGGTCTAGAAGTAGTCCTTGGCTTTTTAATGTGTTTGCGGAGGCGCTCAATTGGATTCCCAAGCAGAAGGAGCATTGTCAGGAGGTTATTCATTACCTGGATGACTACCTTCTGATTGAGAGTGAGGGTCAGGTACCTTCGGATCTTCAGAAGTTGGTAGCTGTTTTTTCCGCTCTCAATGTTCCATTGGCAGACAAAAAAATGGAGGGCCCGGCTACCACTCTGAGCTTTCTGGTATCGTTCTGGACTCCCAGGCCATGCAGGACCAGCCTGCCGGAGGATAAGTTGGTCAGGATCAGAGAGCGGATCCATGGGTTTCTAATTTCCCAGGCCGCTACTAGGAAGGATTTGCAGTCGTTACTGGGCATGTTGAACTTTGCCATGAGGATCATTCCTCAGGGCAGGTCCTTCATTTCCCAGTTGCTGGCTTTGCTACCAATGGCCCCGGACTCGGATTCTAGGGTCATTTTAGATTCCGCAGCTTTGTCCGATTTGCACATGTGGGATAAGTTCCTCCATCACTGGAACGGAATTTCCATGTTTATCCCAGCAGTGTCGTTGTCTTCTTTGCAAGTAGTTACCGATACCGCCGCCTCTAAAGGTTATGCAGCCATTTTTGATACGCATTGGCTGGCGGGGCATAGTCAGAAGAATGTGGCATGATTCCCAGGTTCTTTCAGATGTCGGCATTATTTGAGATTGACCCCATAGTGGCGGCAGCCCAGGTTTGGGGACATTTATGGACGGGCAATACTGTCACGTGTTTCACGGACAATCAGGCAATTTAGGAGGTCATCAATAAAGGCAGGTCTAGTTCCTTGCTCATCATGTCTTTTTTTATGCAGGCTCACTTGGTTGTCACTTAATTTTAGGTTTCACATACCCTGCAGGTTTATTAGTGGCGTGCAAAATTCTGCAGCGGATGCTCTGTCCCGGTTTGATTTTTCATCTTTTTTCCGGCAGGTTCCGGACGCAGACGTATCGGCGACCCCCTCCCCGCAGTTTTCACTTCTGAAGATGGATTAGGGTTGCACTTGACAGGCGCATTGGGGATGATCGACAGGTCTCTGTCCATCAACACCAGGCGGGCTTACCACACAGCTTGGAAAGCTTTTCAGACGTTTCGTACCCTGTTCCCCAGGTCGGATTGTTTGGACGTGCGGTACATTTTAGTGTTTGTAGCTTACTGTCATTCTCAGCTCGGGTTATCTCACGGCACAATCAGGGGTTACTTGGCGGGCGTGCAGTATTTTTTCTCTTTACAATATCCCGGCAGACCCTTGGTGTTTGCGACTCATGCGTTCAAGGCGGTTCTGAGGGGTATTCAGAAGGGTAGCTCGCCGAGCCCCAGCAATAGGTTTCCTATCACCGGGGACATTTTCCGGGCCTTGTCGGTCACGTTATCTAGATCTCCTTTCGGGGTTTTAACTAGTCTGGTGCAAATGGCGGCAATTTATTTGTCCCTCTATGGTTTTCTTAGGCCAGGGGAATTTGCTTGTACCGGGGCTGGGTCTAGCACGTTGTCCATTAATCAATTAGTTAGGTATCCTGATAATTTTTTATTACATTTAGAGGTTTGTAAGACGCAACAGATTGGGTCCGGCACAGATATCAGGTTTTTCAAGATCAATTCGGTGCCCGGTCATGGTTTTTGATCTGTTGTTGCTCCAGTTGGCAGGACAACCCAGGGATGGTCCTCTTTTGCCCTTTAACGGGGCCCCGCTCACATCATCACTTTTCATCAAATACTGCCGCACACTTTTAGGGAGTTTGGGGCTCAACCCCAAGTCCTACTCGGGTCACTCCTTTAGGATCGGGGCAGCCTCTGCAGTTTCACCTCAGGGGGTCCCCGTGCATATCAATAAGAGATTGGGTAGGTGGAGGTCTTAATGCTATGCCAGGTATATCCCGGAGCCGGTAACAGAGATGTCCCAAGTGTTTCTTCATTCGACTGATTGATTGGTTCAGGTTGAATAAACTTTGTATTTTCATCTCCCTGTCTGTTGTACTTTTTGCCCCCTTTTAGGCATACTGACCACAGCACACCTTCAGGTCACTTTCTTTCAGTAGCTGTCATTCCCATTTCATCATTGTTATAAGAGTCTCTGAGGACAAGTGGGGAGGCGGAACGTAGGCCCGCCGTCATTTGTGGGAGGAGCCTCACTGTTATAAGACAGCCTCGGTTCCTCCCTGCCCTTTAGGATGTTTCCGGAGGTGACCACGGCACAACTTCAGGTCACTTTCTTTCAGTATCTGTTATTCCCATTTCATCATTGTTATAAGAGTCTCTGAGCACAAATAAAAAAAAAGCCTACGGCACCTGGTATTCCCAGGCGGTGTCCCATCCAGGTACTAACCATGCCCAACCCTGCTTAGCATCCGAGATCAGACGAGATCGGGCGCATTTAGGGTGATGTGGCCGTAGGCAATCTTGCTGGCCACTCTCAACCCTCTTGAAAAACGCCAAGATAGTCACCTCGGCAAATAAACAGAAAAACAAAACAGGTCGTCGACGCCAACAACATATTAAAAAAAGCCTACGGCACATGGTTTTCCCAGGTGGTCTCCCATCCAGGTACTAACCAGGCCTGACCCTGCTTAGCATCCGAGATCAGACGAGATCAGGAGCATTTAGGGTGATGTGGCCGTAGGCGAACTTGCTTGCCACTCTAAACCCTCTTGACAAACGCCAAGATGGTCATCTTAGCAAACAAGCAGAAAAATAAAACAGGTAGTCGATGTCAAAAACATATTAAAAAATACCTACAGCACCTGGTATTCCCAGGCAGTCTCCTATCCAGGTACTAAGCATGCACAACCCTGCTTAGCATCCGAGATCAGACGAGATCAGGCATATTTCGGGTGATGGGGCCGTAGGCGATCTTGCTTGCCACTCTCAACCCTCTTGACAAACGCCAATATGGTCACCTCGGCAAACAAGCAGAAAAATAAAACAGGTCGTCGACGCCAAAAACATATTAAAAAAAAAGCCTATGGCACCTGGTATTCCCAGTCGGTCTCCCATCCAGGTACTAACCAAGCCTGACCCTGCTTAGCATTCAAGATCAGACAAGATCGGGTGCATTCAGGGTGATGTGGCTGTAGGCAATCTTGCAGGCCACTCTCAACCCTCTTGACAAACGCCAAGATGGTCACCTCGGCAAACAAGCAGAAAAATAAAACAGGTCGTCGACGTCAACAACATATTAAAATAAAAATGCCGGGAGGGCGTGGCTTGCCTAGAGAGAGAGGATGGCTGCTTAAGCTTTTTGCTCCGTCTTACCTCAGCCTAAAAAAGATCAATCACAGAGGATTTTACCTGAAAAACACTGTCACATCATGGGGACCTCCTCATGCGGACCCTCTGCATCTAGATCCCGCTCACCAAGGGACCTGGGATCCCGTAATACTCAGACAATACTGGATCTCTTCAGGAACCAGGGGGCCGACATGGCGGCCTGTTCTCCCACCGCTAACCACATCCCATCTCCCCATCACCAACAACTAAATATCCACGACCTGAGGACTGTCGCGGCCGATATAAAGAGCACTCTGACCACGGCCATCTCGGACCTCAGCCACGAGATACAAGCAATCATAGGGAGAGTAAACTCCATGGAGCTAATGGCGGCGCAACAACAGCATGAATTGCAGATGGCTCAAGGCAAAGTCGACACACACACCTGGCGGCTCAGAGACCTCCAGCGCCATGTCGAAGATATCGACAATAGGGGACGAAGACACAATCTGAGGATTAGAGGCCTCCCGGAGTCGATCGAGCCCGAGCAAATCCTCCCAGCGGTCACATCCATATTCAACCAGCTGCTAGTCCGACCCTCCGGTACACCTATAGCTATGGAGCGGATACATAGAGCCCTTAGGCCTAAGGGCAAAGATTCTGATCCCCCACAGGATGTCATCTGTTATTTTAACGACTATACCCTCAAAGAATAGGTTCCTAAAAAAACTAGGAGCGATCCGAACCTGACATTTGAAGGCCATTCGATCCAGATATATCAGGATCTTTCGGCGATCACGCTGAAATATCGAAGAGACTTGCGCCCATTACTTGACGTGCTGAGGCAGAGAGACATCCGCTATTGCTGGAAGTTTCTGTTCGCTCTGCAAGCCTCTTACCAGGGCCGCACTGCCATCTTAAAAGTGCCAGAAGATCTAGAAACCTTCTGAAAAACGCTGGACCTGCCACTGGTTGAAGTACCTAATTGGTATGCTGATTTTCGGGTCCACATTTCACCCAACACCCGCAGCACTGAAGATCTCATGGAAACTCAACTGTCCAGATCTCGCAGACATAGGTCGCCATCCACCTTCAGACCACTTGGGGGACACCGACCCCGCCACCCACAGACGAGCCCAACTTCGGCCCCGCTACCTCGCAGAGCACGCAGGGACCGCTAGACCTGTCGTCTCACGAGAGCTCCGGGACACCCATGCGACGGTGGATTAGCCTACAAGTAGGACACCGCTCGAATGGGCTCCATAGGCACTGCAGAGGATCCCCTTGTCCCTAAGGTTCACAGGTTACGTTTACTGAAGCTAGATATTACTGTTATCTGGGGACTGCTTACCTATGGCTTTCTTGCGGAACCAGGCTCGTCCACCTGACAGGCTTCTATATACATGTGCCCAGAGATCAAGCTCTTCTACGAGATAATACCGCCCAGCTGAATTCTGGACGGCTGTTTTTTCTTTTCCTTTTTATTTTTTGGTTATAGTTATGGTTCTAAAAGTTACTATGATGCATCTGTTATTTGTTTTTTGATTCACATGTTTCAACCGACTGACTTAAGGTGACATTGGCCCTTTCTCGGTACGCGCAAACGAACATCCCTCCACATCATTCACTCTAACATGCAGACACACAAACTATTTAAGAAAAAGGTCATCGGTTTCCACACGCTCTGGGATAAACATCCCACTCCCTCACAAGCCTTAGAACACTCTTTATTTCCCATCCCTTACTGTTTCCGGATTCTAAGGCTATTAGAGCCACATCCTCGCCTATATACCGAAAAATTTTGTTTGGGCTGAGGGTGGGAAGGACAGAATCGACATATTTGGTAGTTAACGAATATCTATCTTCTCAATAGACCGGTCACCTCCCACACAGTGGTCGTAACCACACTTTCATTAACACGATTACATAGTATACCACTGACTTTCATTGGTATAACCCACGCAGTATCTCCCTCCCTCCTATCAAGGGGTGAGAGACACCACCGATACACAAGACACTCCCCTTAACCCACCTCGTTCCCCCATCCCCATACCTGCGACTTTTTACTAGAACCCCCTCCAATAGGCTCTTGAGAGCCTTTTAGCGTTACCTCCAAAACCACAATTCTGCTCCTGAGTCAGACTCCCCTATTTGACACCTATCCTACCTAAGTAAATCTAGCTACTTGTATCAGCCATGCCACTCAAGCGTAATAGTGCCACCAAGCTGGCCACCAGTCTAACTGCAAAAATTATATCACTGAATGTCAAAGGCTTGAATACCCCGGAAAAATGCTCCCAAACCCTCCTTGAGATGCAGAAACACAAAGCCAATATTGTATTCCTTCAAGAAACTCACTTCCGCTCTAATGCCATTCCTTAACTGTTTAGTCGCCATTTCCCTATAGTATACCATGCTACGAACCCATTAGCCAAAACAAAGGGTGTGGCCATTCTGATACACAAAAATTGTCCATTCCAGTACACCAACATGCAATCCGATAAAGAAGGCAGGTTCCTCTATCTAAAAGGCTTCTACGCGGGCCGAACCATTACCCTTGCAAACATACAGGGCCGGATTAACATAGGGTCTTGTGGAGCTGCAGCTCCAGGCCCCTCCCTCAATATAGGCCCATGCCAGTGGTTTATCAATATCTGTGTGCCTCCACTGCACACATGGAGGAGACAAGTGTTAGTCACTGCAGCCAAGGCTTGTTTCTGCAGATGTCTGACTCCTATCACAAGATCTGTTACACTTAGTGATGTCCAGTTCATGAACGAATCGTTCTTTTGAATCGATTCTTTTCAGTGAACTGGATGAATCGATTCATCTGAGTGAACTGATTCGTTTGAAACAGTTCACTATGCATTCAGTACACAGTAGAGCAGGCCTGGTAATATGATCCTAGAGTGAGAGACCTCGGCCCCTCCCTGCAACCAATCAGCTGACTCACAGCACAGTGACGCTCAGGAACTGGATACAAACTTAAAACAAGAGTCAGGAGTACACAGTACACTGAGTTAAATAATCATACAAGTTACCTAGTCAAAGAATCATACAAGTTACAAAGTTAAAGAATCATACAAGTTACCGAGTTAAAGAATCATACAAATTACCGAGTTAAAGAATCATATCAGTTTTTAGAACCCAGAACACTGAAAGAACCACAAGTCACCACCAGTAAAACAATACACTAAACCAATGAGGTAGCAGCAGTGATAAGGTGGTACGGACAGCCTAAGGCCCTTTCACACTCGTGCGACTTGAGACTGCAAAGTCACATGACAAGTCATAACCCGTGATTTCCTACGAGTTCAGTTCATATCTGTGCGACTTCAAAGTAGTTTTTGTACTACTTTGATGCGACTTGTGGCAGAGACCTCAAGATTACACAGACATTGCTTCAAGTCATGGCAAAAATCATGGCAAAAGCACTTGACTTTCAAGTCGCACAAGTGTGAAAATAGCCTTAACGATTGAATTTTACTACCAGGGGTACTTCGCCCATGGTAGTGGTAGTAAAATCTGATCATCATTACTGCGTATGCGCTGTAAAGGCTATGGGCAAATCTGATGGCTATCAATGTTAACTGTGAAGTTGGCCCATCAGAATGCAGTTCACATGCACAAAAACCCACTTTTCATTTAGGCTCCATTTCCACTTGTGCAACTTGTCCTGCGACTTTGTACTCTATGATTTCCAATGAGTATTATTCATATCTGTGCAACTTCAAAGTAGTCCCTGCACTACTTTGGTCCCACTTTGATGCAACTTGAGATCCATAGACCTCCGGAATACACAGGCATTGCTTTAAAGTCGCATCAAAATTGCGGCAGAATTGTGCAACTTTCAGGCTGCGTTAGCCTAAAAAGCCTGAAAGTTGCATGATTCTGCCGCGACTGGAAGCAATGCCTGTGTATTCTGGAGGTTTAGGCCGCGTACACACAGGCGGATTGTCTGGCCAACTAAGTTCGTCAGACAATCCGACAGACAGTCCGTCCAACATTTGAATGAACGGACTTGACCACACACGATGAACAGACAGTCTGTTGAAAGCTTGCGCGATGACGTGTACAGCACGTACGACGGGACTAGAAAAATGACATCCAATACACTGCAATGCAACCTTCGGCCGTGTAAATCCTCTCTGAGCATGCGCCATACTTAGTCCGTCCAACTTGCCTACACACGAGCGGACTGTCCGCTGAAACCAAGTTTGGACGGACAAAACCAAGTTTGGACGGACAAAATTACGGAAATTCCGAAAGACTTAGTCCGCCAGACTGTCCGCTGAAAAAGTCCGCTGAAGCCCAAACACGAGCGGATTGTCCGCTGAAACACGGTTCAGCGGACTAAGTTGGGCAGACAATCCGCCCGTGTGTACGCGGCCTCAGGGACCTCGAGTCACATTAAAATGGGACCAAAGTAGTGCAGGGACTATTTTGAAGTTGCTGTGACTTGAAGTCGCACAGATATGAATGGTACTCATTGGAAATCGGGTACTTCTTGTCATGCAACTTTGCAGTCCCAAGTCGCAGGACAAGTTGCACAAGTGGAAACAGAGCCTAAATGAAAAGCGGGGTTTGTGTGCATGTGAACTGCATTCTGGGGCAACTTCATAGTTAACATTGCTATCCATCAAATTTGCGGAAACCTAGGCTCAGGGCCAGTTCACACTGCTGCATCGTGCAAAATCGCATGTGATTTGCACTGCAGTGCAAATCACAGGCGATGTCCGTGCAATGCGATTTCAGCCATACAGATAGTATGGCTGAAATCGTATCGCATTTGGACTAAACTCGCACAGGACCCTTTTTTTGGTCCGCAGCAGAATCGTATCGCATGGCACCCAAGCAATCCGATTCATGTCCAAACTGACACTTTTGCAGTGCGACATGCGAGCTGAAATGGGGGTGTCATTAACATTGTATGACACTCCCCAGCAGTTTGCATATGTCATTGTAAACTGTCGTGCGAGTCGGGTGCGATTCAGGAACCCGTAGTGGAATCGGAGGGTTCCCGCATCGCACAAGTGTGAACCCAGCCTAACACAGCTGTTTGTGTATCACCAAAATTCATGACACTGAGCTAATGTGACAACAATAGGCTTGTGCTCTGCTCCAATCAACTAAATCAAAGTAAACGTCCCCAGGACCTGCCAACCTTCTGTGTGAATCACTCTTCTGATTTTAATCATTTAATGTGGTTGAATCAGAGCTTCGGTTCACTTGCTTGTCAGTAGACTCAGCAAGTGAACCGAAGAACCGATTCATTGAATCGGTTCATTTCAGTGAGAAGTTCGAAATGAACCGATTCACTTTAAAGATCCGTACTTCCCATCACTAGTTACACTCACACAGATCCTCTGTGTTTGGGAGTTGTCTGGGGGAGGGGCGCTAATGTTGGCCTAACCAGCAGGAGCTCGGGAGGAAGGACATCTCCCATGCTGTTGACATAAGGTTAGTAAATTTGTTAGGGAGGTGTTGTGTAATTATTGTGCTAGGGGATACACTGCTGATTCCCCCCATGTCATGTGCTCTCTTGTACCCAGTTCCCACCATGTCATGTGCTGTGCAATGCAGTGCCCACTATGTAATGTGCAGTGCCCACCTTGTCATGTGCAGTGCCCACCATGTCATGCTGTGCCCACCATGTCATGTGCATTGCAGTGCCCCCATGTAATGTGCTGTGCCCAGTATGTAATTTGCTGTGCATTGCAGTGCTCACAATGTAATGTGCAGTGCCCACCATGCCATGTGCTGTACATTGCAGTGCCCTCCATGTAATGTGCTGTGCATTGCATTGCTCTTCATGTGATGTGCAGTGCCCACTATGTCGTGCTGTGCCTTGCAGTACCCACTATGTCATGCTGTGCCTTGCAGTGCCCACCATGTCATGTGCTGTTCCCACCATGTAATGTGCTGTGCCCACCATGTCATGTGATGTACCATGCACCATGCAGTGCCTGCCATGTAATATGCAGTGCCCACCATGTCATGTGCCATGCAGTGCCCACCATGTCATGTGCAATGCCCACCATGTCATGTGCTGTGCCATTCAGTGCCCACCATGTCATATGCTGTGCATTGCACTTCTCACTATATAATTTGCCGTGTCCACCATGTCATGTGCTGTGCCATGCAGTGATCCCACCATGTAATGTGCTGTTCCATGCAGTGCCCACCACATCATGTGCAGTTCCCACCTTGTCATGTGCTGTTCTGGGCCCACCCTGCCATGTGTTGTGCTCAGAATGTAGTGTGTTGTGCCCACTGTGTAATGTGCTGTGCTGTTCAGCAGTGCCCACCATGTAATATGCCATTCCTAACATGTAATGTGCAGTTGCATTGCCCACAATGAAATGTGCTATGCCATGCAGTGCCCACCATGTAATGTGTTGTGCCCACCATGTAATGTGCTGTGCCATGCAGTGCCCACAATGTAATGTGATGTGTCATGCAGTGCCCACCAGGTTATGTACAGTGCCCACCATGTAAATTGCTGTGCAGTGCCCACTTGTAATGTGCAGTTCTCACTATGTAATGTGCTCAGCTGTGCCCGCCATGCCATGTGCTGTGCCCACCATATAAGGTCCTGTGCCCACCTTGTGCTGTGTTGTGACCACCATGCAATGTGCTGTGTTGTGCAGGGCTCATCATGTCATGTGGTGTCATGCAGTGCCCACCTGTCATGTGCTGTGCAGTGCCCACTATGCCATGTGCAGTGCCCACCATGTAATGTGCTTAGCTGTGCCCGCCATGTCATCTGATGTGCCCACCATATTAGGTCCTATGCCCACTTTGTGTATTTTCTGTGTTGTGCAGTACCAACCATGTCAAGTGCTGTGCCAACCATGTCATGTGCTGTGCCTACCTTGTAATGTGCTGTATTGGGCAGTGCCAACCATGTAATGTGCTGTGCCCACTATGTAATTTGCTGTGCTTTGCCCACCATTAAATGTGCTGTATCCACCATGTAATGTGTTGTGCCAACCATGTAATGTACTGTGCTATTTCCCCCCCCCCCGTGTAATGTACTATGCTGTGCTGCCCCCCCACAGACCCACTCCTCACTAGGGATGAGCTTCGTGTTCGTGTCGAACATACGTTCGAATAAAACGTCGGCTGTTCGCCTGTTCGGCGAATTCCGAACGTTATGGGTCGTTTGCGCCAAATTCGTGTGGCGCTCACGGCCCACAATGCACTGCGCCATTGCAGTGCATTGCTGGCTCATGATTGGCCAAGCATGCACTGTGACCCCGCATGCTTGGCCAATCACAGCGCCGGCAGCGAGGAGAACCATGATTGGCCACAGGCAGGATGCCTGTGGCCAATCATAGCTCAGGCTGTGTAGTACATGCCCCACACTATATAAGGCCGCCAGCGCGGCGGCCTTGTGTAGTGTGTTGGCGTCTGTAGGAGTTAGTGGGTGTTCTGTGTACCTTCAACACAGTATACACCGATCGTTATCGGCCGATTTTGCGTTCTTGCTCTTCTGTAGTGGTTGTTGTCTGCGTGCCCTGACCGCAGTATACACCATTATATCCACCTATATAGCTAGCTATATTTCTCTTTTTTAATAGAGCTTGCAGTCAGTTGTAGGAGATTGTGCGTGCTCTGAACCCAGTATACACCGCTATATCCACCTATATAGCTAACTATCTTGCTCTTTTTTAAATAGAGCTTGCAGTCAGTTGTAGGAGATTGTACTCAGCACAGGGATTTTGGGAACCCCTCATAATGGGATCAGTGGGTTTACAGACCAGGGAACTTGGGACAGTTTTGGTGGGAACCCATCATAATAAACAGAGTGGGTATACAGACCTGAGAACTCAGCACAGGTATTGTTGGAATGCTTCATAATGGGCCCAGCAGGTTTTCAGTCCTGGGAATCTTAGCACAGGGCTCATGGGAACCCCTCCTAATGGGATCAGTGGGTTTACAGACCATGGAATTTGGGAAAGGTTTGGTGGGAAACCATCATAATGGGCAGAGTGGGTGTACAGACCTGGGAACTCGGCACAGGGATTTTGGGAACCCCTCATAATGAGATCAGTGAGTATACAGACCAGGGAACTTGGGTCAGGTTTGGTGGGAACACCTCCTAATGGGTAGAGTGGGTGTACAGACCTGGGAACTGAGCAAAGGGATTGTTGTAATGCCTCATAATGGACCCAGCATGTTTGCAGACCTGGGAATCTCAGCACAGGGCTCATGGAAACCCCCCTCATAATGGGCAGAGGTGGTGTACAGACCCATGAACTCGGCACAGGGATTTTGGGAACCCCTCATAATGGGATCAGTGGGTGTACAGACCAGGGAACTTGGGACAGGTTTGGTGGGAAGCCCTCATAATGGAAAGAGTGGGTGTACAGACCTGGGAACTCAGCACAGGGATTGTTGGAATGCCTCATAATGGGCCCAGCAGGTGTACAGATCTGGGACCTCAGCACATGGTTGGTGGGAACGCTTCATAATGGGATGAGTTTACAGACCCGGGAACTCAGCACGTGTTTGGGGGGAACCCCTCATAATGGGCCCAGCAGGTGTACAGACCTGGGAATCTCAACACAGGGCTGGTGGGAACCCCCTCATAATGGGCAAAGGTGGTATACAGAGGCGAGAACTCTGCACAGGGATTTTGGGAACCCCTCATAATGAGATCAGTGGGTGTACAGATCATGGATCTTGGGTCAGGTTTGGTGGGAACCCATCATAATGGGCAGAGTGGGTGTACAGACCTGAGAACTCAGCACAGGGATTGTTTGAATGCCTCATAATGGGCCCAGCAGGTGTATAGACCTGGGAATCTCAGCACAGGGCTCATGGGAACTCCCTCATAATGGGCAGAGGTGGTGTACAGACCCGTGAACTCGGCAAAGGGATTTTTGGAACCCCTCCATATTGGGATCAGTGGGTTTACAGACCAGGGAACTTGGGACAGTTTTGGTGGGAACCCCTCCTAATGGGCAGAGTGGGTGTACAGACCTGGGAACTCAGCACAGGGATTGTTGGAATGCCTCATAATGGGCCCAGCAAATTTACAGACCTGGAAATCTCAGCACAGGGCTCATGGTAACCCCTCCTAATGGGCAGAGGTGGTGTACATACCTGTAATCTAGGCACAGGGATTTTGGGAACCCCTCATAATGGGATCACTGTGTGTATAGACCTGGGAACTTGGGTCAGGTTTAGTGGGAACCCCTCATAATGGACAGAGTGGGTGTGCAGACCTGGGAACTCAGCACAGGGATTGTTGGAATGCCTCATAATGGGCCCAGCAGGTGTACAGATCTGGGACCTCAGCACATGGTTGGTGGGAACACCTCATAATGGGATGAGTTTACAGACCCGGGAACTCAGCACATGTTTGGGGGGAACCCCTCATAATGGGCCCATCAGGTGTACAGACCTGGGAATCTCAACACAGGGCTCATGGGAACCCCCTCATAATGGGCAAAGGTGGTGTACAGAGGCGTGAACTCTGCACAGGGATTTTGGGAACACCTCATAATGAGATCAGTGGGTGTACAGATCAGGGATCTTGGGTCAGGTTTGGTGGGAACCCATCATAATGGGCAGAGTGGGTGTACAGAACTGGGAACTCAGCACAGGGATTGTTTGAATGCCTCATAAAGGGCCCAGCAGGTGTACAGACCTGGGAATCTCAGCACAGGGCTCATGGGAAACCCCTCATAATGGGCAGAGGTGGTGTACAGACCCGTGAACTCTGCACAGGGATTTTGGGAAGCCCTCATAATGGGATCAGTGGGTTTACAGACCTGGGAACTTGGGACAGGTTTGGTGGGAACCCCTCATAATGGGCAGAGTGGGTGTGCAGACCTGGGAACTCAGCACAGGGATTGTTGGAATGCCTCATAATATGCCCAGCAGGTGTGCAGACCTGGAAACTCAGCACATGGTTGGTGGGAACACTTCATAATGGGATGAGCGGGTTTACAGACCCTGGAACTCAGCATGTGTTTGGGGAGAACAGACCTGGGAATCTCAGCACAGCGCTCATGGGAACCCCCTCATAATGGGCAGAGGGTGGTGTACAGTCCTGGGATCTTAGCACAGGGATTTTGGGAACCCCTCATAATGGGATCAGTGGGTGTACAGATCAGAGAAGTTGGGTCAGGTTTGTTGGCAACCCCTCATAATGGGGGTCCCCTCTGTTCCCTTCCCACACATATGTTCCCCTCTGTGCCCCCCCCACACATATGCTCCCCTCTGTCCCCCTCCCACACATATGTTCCCCTCTGCCCCCCTCCCACACATATGTTCCCCTCTGTCCCCCTCCTACACATATGTTCCCTTCTGTCCCCCTCCCACACATATGTTCCCCTCTGTCCCCACATATGTTCCCCTCTGTCCCCAAATATGTTCCCCTCTGTCTCCCTCCCACACATATGTTCCTCTCTGTCCCCACATATGTTTCCCTCTGTCCCCCTCCCACACATATGTTCCCCTCTGTCCCCACATATGTTCCCCTCTGTCCCCCCCCACACATATGTTCCCCTCTGTCCCCCTCCAACACATATGTTCCCCTCTGTCCCCACATATGTTCCCCTCTGTCCCCCCCCACACATATGTTCCCCTCTGTCCCCCTCCAACACATATGTTCCTCTCTGTCCCCACATATGTTCCCCTCTGTCACCCTCCCACACATATGTTCCCCTCTGTCCCCACATATGTTCCCCTATGTCCCCCTCCCACACATATGTTCCCCTATGTCCCCCTCCCACACACATATGTTCCCCTTTGCCCCCCCCCACACATATGTTCCCCTTTGTCCCCCCCACACATGTCCCCCCCGTCCCCACATTTGTTCCCCTCTGTCCCCCCACACATGTTCCCCTCTGTCCCCCTCCCACACACATATGTTCCCCTCTGTCCCCCCCCACACATATGTTCCCCTCTGTCCCCCCCACACACATATGTTCCCCTCTGCCCCCCCCTACACATATGTTCCCCTCTGTCCCCACATATGTTCCCCTCTGTCCCCCCACACACATATGTTCCCCTTTGCCCCCCCCCACACATATGTTCCCCTCTGTCCCCACATATGTTCCCCTCTGCCCCCCCCCACCACACATATGTTCCCCTCTGTCCCCACATATGTTCCCCTCTACCCCCCACACACACATGTTCCCCTCTGCCCCCCCCACACATATGTTCCCCTCTGCCCCCCACACATATGTTCCCCTCTGCCCCCCCCCACACATATGTTCCCCTCTGCCCCCCACACATATGTTCCCCTCTGTCCCCCCCACCACACATATGTTCCCCTCTGTCCCCTCCCCCCCACACACACACACACACACAATTTTGTTTTCCTCTGTAACCTCCTCCCCCACATACACACATATGTTTTCTTCTGCACCCCCCCAACCCCTTCCCCCACATATCTTTTCTCCTCTGCCAACCCCCCCCCCCCCCCAAGCACTTTAGTTCTTCTCTGCGCCCACCCCCCACACCTCTGTCCCCCTCTGTACATAATACAATATAAACCTGTCAGCAGAAAACCTTTTATTTTTTAATTTAGGTTACTCAGTGCTGTTTTTCCACTACCTGTCTGATGCTCTGGTAACCTCACTGAGCAGAGCGGCGCTGCTGTCTGTTCTCACAAACGATCCCGATGGTCCAGGGGGAGGAGGGCGGTGAAATGGCACCAATCCCGAACCTATATGCAGCCGGGCTTCCATCTCATCTGCCCCGGCCGGTTCTATGTATCCTGCAGCCTGCAGGCAAGCACTTCAAGGCTGGCTGATGCTGCTCTTTCCCCGGGCTCTCTCCCCTCCTCTTCTCACTGCCGCCGCTAGGGAACATCAGAGACAGTGACGATGTGACCGAGGTCACACTCATTGGCACTATGATCATCAGGGGCGCGCAGCGGCACATGGGATGTTTCCTTTCCTTAATGGATACAGTACCCCGCCACCGCTGCACTGGCGCCTTTGATACTGTATGGAGGGACCCGAGAGCAGAGCGGCAGTTGCTGAGGGAGAGAGGGAGTAGAAACACCAGTGGCTGGGCGCCCTAGGCGCCTGCCTAGTTCGCCTAGTGGTAGCACCGGCCCTGCTCTCTTGTACATACTACTCACTGTCATACCCTCCATACTCCTCGCCTATACATAGTGCCCACCATCATACCCTCCCTCCACACTACTCTCCTGTAATTACTGCTTACTGTCCTACTCTCCACACTTCTCTCCTGTACATAGTGCCCACTGTCATACCTTCCACACCCCTGTACATATTGCTCACTGTCATACCCTCCACACTCTTCTCTTATACATAGTGCCCAATGTCATACACTCTATACTCCTCTGCTGTGCATACTGCCCACTGTCATACCCTTCACACTCCTCTCCTGTACATAGTGCCTTCTGCCATACCCTCTGCACTCCTCTCATGTGCATAGTGCCCACTGTTAGACCCTCCACATTCCTCTCCCTCACCTGCACATACTTCCCACTTTTATACCATCCATACTCCTTCCCAATGCCTCTTACCCACAAAAACCGTTCTTTAAAATGAATACTGAATATCCTCAATGTTACCAGCTCTAGAATAGGGCATGCTTTTGTCAGTTCAACTAAAGGAAATCTCACAGTCCTCATATTGGTTCTGCCCCATTATTAGTACTTATTTAATTTTGTAATTACTATTGTGATGTATAGAGGGACATAGAGGATGTCAGCTACTCTAAATATAGCACTTGTAAAAAAAGCGTCCCTGAAAATATTTTTGAAATGCTGACAATTATGCACTTAGGCACTGCCCAAGGGCCACAGGGTCAGTAGGGGGCCCCATGAAAGGCTCCTGTGATATTAAAGAGGAAGTAAACCCTGATGGGTTTACTTCCTCTTTTTTTCCCTGCAAAGGTAAAGCATAATGGACTACTATGCATCGCATAGTAGCTCATTATGTGTCACTTACCTGACACAGGAGCCAGCGAAGTCGCCGCTGATCCCTGTAGTCCGCCGCGTCCATCTTGCTGGTGGCGTCTCGCAGCTCCGACCAATGACAGCGGCGAAGCCGCGATGACGTCACTCCCGCGCATGCGCACGGGAGTCGCGTCTCGCAGCTCCGACGCTGCCATTCGGCGAAGCCGCGATGACGTCACTCCCGCGCATGCACACGGGAGTCGACAAATTAGGCAAATCCATTCTTGGACTTGCCGCATTTAGTGCGCCTGCGCGCCGCTGTCTACGGCGCATGCGCCGTAGACAGCGGTGCCCATTTTCAGCCAAATATCTCCTAAACCATATAGGTTTAGAAGATATTGCTTGGACCTACAGGTAAGCCTTAATCTAGGCTTACCTGTAGGTCAAAGTTGTTTGAAGGGGTTTACTTCCTCTTTAAAGCGGTAGTAAACTTCTCTAACATTACTACTTTTTAGAGTATGCCCAGCATATAAGCACATTAAGGTACACTTAAATTGTCAGACTGAGCCCTCCAGTGCTGTGCTGTGATCAATCCGGCGGGGCCCGGGCACTTCCATCTTCACGCGGTCTTCCTTCTAGGTTCTGTGCCTTCGGTCACTTGCCTTGGCCAGGCTGCGTTGATGTCATTCCCACACATGCTCATGTGCATCCTCTTTCTCTCACCCCCCCTTTCTCTCTCATCCGCCCTCCCTTACCCCTCACACCTCTTTCATCCCCTTTATCTCTCTTTCTCTCTCTCTCTCATTCTCCCTCTCACTCTTTAAGTTAATTTGTTATAACAAAAAATAGTTTGCATTTTCATTTATTTATTGTTTATAAAAGGCCCCACCAAAATCCTCAGCACCAGGCCCATGATGTTCTTAATCTGGCCCTGTGTGGGCGGGGTTGCATCGGCGAGGTCTATACTTTCTCTGTGCCGCACTGTCTTCTGGGATCCTCTTTTCTTGTTCCCAGGAGTCTGTGCGGCGGCCAGTCGCGAGTTATGGTGTGATTTAGAAAGCGGAAGTGACGTCATTATGACAGTCACGTTCAGAGGGCGGTTCAAAAACCGCCAAAAAGAGGAAAAAAGGTAATACTGACCAGTATACCTGATAATACCTGAGAGCAAGAAGAGAATGAGAACCATGAGGAGCAAGGTGTTCCAGCGTGCATTCAACAAAGAAACCAACCAACAATCTGCAAAATCAAAGTAAGTTTCATTAGTTCTTTTAAAATAATAAAGTATTGTATTAAATGTCAAAATGCATTGTATTTTGTAACTTGATGCACATATAATTTGAAAAAAATTAATTTCCTCGATTTTTTTTTTTTATTTATTTATTTATTTTTCATCTTTTATCTATTATTAAAAGAAATGCCACAAATAGTGTGTAATTATATATTATTTAATCTATATTGTAATTCTCACATATCATTATTTTTTATTATAATTTTTTTTTATATTTCTATTTTTATGTAATATTCTTTTTTTTTTTTTTTTTAAATAACTAGTTCTATAAATTATAATATATACAATTTTTTTAAAGGAAAACTTTTAATTAAATTATTAAAACTGTATAATGGTTAATTACATTTTATATATATATATATATATATATATATATAACATTTATTTATTTATTTTTTGTTAAAATTTCACCAGCAGGAGACGAGGACTTGCGGATGAAACCTCGAGAAAGTGCGTCAGCAACATACTCCTCCATGGCCTTATCCTCCAAGACCGACAAAGGGTAAACCCGGCCACGAGGAGGTATGGCACCAGGTTGAAGGTCAATTGCACAATCATAAGGCCGGTGTGGAGGCAAACTATCAGCTTGACCTTTATCAAAGACATCGCCAAAATCACGGTACTCCTCCGGCAAGGAGGGGAGTGAAGCGGTGCACAGGACCTTGGATACCTTCACCTTCAGGAAGCATGTCTCACTGCATTGTGGTGACCAGGAGAGAACCTCAGCACGGAGCCAATCAAAAGAGGGGTTGTGCCTCTGTAACCAAGGATAACCAATAACCAGTGGAAATCTGGGTGAGGAAATAACTTGGAATTGTATTATCTCATGGTGAAGAGCCCCTACGGCCATGGACAACGGAACTGTCTCATGAGTCACATGGGCAGGCTGTAAAGGTCTCCCGTCAAGAACCTCAATGGTAAGTGGAGTGTTACGCAGCTGCAGCGGAATCGAGTGCTGCAAAACAAATGCAGGATCAATGAACAGGCCAGCAGCCCCAGAGTCGATTAGAGCCTGTATCTCGATGGATGACTCAGCCCAAGAAAGGGTGACCAAAACCAGGGGCTTATCCTTCTGGATAACTGGGGACGAAACAACGCCCCCTAAGGTCTGTCAATGACAGGACCTCAAGGTTCGGGCGTTCCCTGGACGGGTAGGACGAGACTTCAAAAAGTGACATGCCTGGCCACAATAAAGGCACAATCTCTCCCTCCTCCTGCCCAGGTGCATGGATTCATCTTCACTGACCATCTCGGTACCAGGAGGCATGGGAGGTGAGGGAGGCATGGGTGGGACTACAAAGCTCAGAGGCAAACGTACAGGAGGCTTCCGCAAGCGCTCCTTAAGAGAGAGTCTTTCTCTGAGTCTGGAGTCAATGAGAATGGCAAACGAGATCAAGCTCTCCAGCTCAGTGGGTATATCTCGGGCTGCTATCTCATCCTTGATGGAATCCGAGAGACCATGAGAAAAAGCAGCCATGAGGGCCTCATTGTTCCAAGCAACCTCTGCTGCCAGATTACGGAATTCAATGGCATAGTCGGCAACAGTTCTCATACTCTGTTTGATGGACATGAGGCACTTGGCAGCAGAAGCAGAGTGTACGGGAAAAACCCTTTTAAAGGAGGGTAACTCAGGAAACAGGTGTTTGCGTCTCCCGTAGAGAGTTAGCCCAGGCCAAGGCTCTCTCAGAAAGCAAAGATATCATGAAACCTACTTTACTTCTGTACGTGGGAAACGCCTGGGGCAGCATTTCAAAGTATATCTCAACCTGATTGAGAAACCCTCTGTATTGAACTGGATCACCCCCAAATCACTGGGGAAGTGGAGCAGAACCAGACATACCTCTTATAGAGGTAATACTCGAGGCGGGTGCCTGCACAGAGACTGGCGCAGAAGCAGGGACGGCCTGCGACTCAGGTTGTACCGGAGCAGCCACCGTGGGGGATTCCAGGTGAGCCGTGCGATTCAGGAGCGTTTGTAACGCCAAGGCAAACTGATCCATGCGGTGATCTTGCTCATTCAATCTGGAAAAAATATTACCAACAAGTGGATTGACTGTATCTTCTGAATTCATGGCTTTCGCGTACTGTCAGAAACCATGAAACAGACTGAGACAGAAGTACAATCAAATCACACTTGTTTATTAATAAAAATAAAAAGGTAAATAGAAAAAGGCGTAGTCAAGCATAGCCAGAGTCCTGTAGCCAGATCGGGTAGTCAGCCAGTCCAAAGTTCATTAACCAGAACGAGTAATCGGCTCTGACACTATCTCTATCTCAGTTCTTCTCCTTCTCCTTTTCCTTCTCTATCTCAGTTCTTCTTCTCCTTCTCTATCTCATGTCTTCTCCTTCTCCTTCTCCCTCTCCTTATTCTTCTTCTTCTTTATCTCTCAGTTCTTCTTCTTCTCCTTCTCTATCTCAGTTCTTCTTCTTCTTCTTTTTCTCCTTCTCTATCTCAGTTCTTCTCCTTCTCTATCTCTATCTCAGTTCTTCTCCTTCTCCTTCTGTATTAGGGATGAGCCGAACACCAGAACCTTTGAACGGACCAAAATTTCGTACGAACTTTAGAACCCTATTAAAGTCTATGGGACTCGAACGTTCGAAATCAAAAGTGCTAATTTTAAAGGCTAATATGCAAGATAAGCAACAGACAACACCAGCAATAAGGGGTATCTTCAGGTGAATACTGTGCTGGAGGCACACAATGCCCACTTTAACTCTTGCAGATACCTGTATTAGAGAACACCAGCAATAAAGGGTAGATACGGGTGTATACTGTGCTGCATCTCATCTCATGAATGAATTGAAGCAAGCAAACATTCATTGATGGGAGCTGGTAGGCTGCATTTGATGGGCGCTGGTAGGCTGCATTTGATGGGCTCTGGTGAGGCTGTATTTGATGGGCGCTGGTGAGGCTGCATTGATGGATGCTGGTAAGGCTGCTATGGATGGACGCTGGTGATGTAGCGTTTATGGGTACTGGTAATGCCGCGTACACACGGTCAAACTGTATGACGTACTTAGTCTGGCGGAAAAGTACGCCAGACTGTCCGTCGGAATTTCCGAAAGGGCTACTTGCCCACACACGGCACTTTTTGAGCGGACTAATACGGCGTACTAAGTCCGCCGTACTATCCGCCCTACTTTTGAAATGAACGGACTCGCCCACACACGCGGAGGAAAGACAGCTCATTTCGAGCGCGTCTCCAGGTAGGCGGGGCCCGCGAAGGAGACGTCGCTGGCCCCGCCGCCTGGTATGGACTTAAAGGGGAACCCCAACGCTGAAAAAAATCGGCGTGGGGGGTTCCCCCCAAGTCCACAACAGACCCTTGTCCGAGCACGCTACCCGGCCGGCCAGGAAAGGGGGGTAAGCGAGCGCCCCCCCTCCTGAGCCGTACCAGGCCGCGTGCCCTCAACATGGGGGGGTGCGCGCGGCCCCCCCACCCCAAAGCACCTTGTCCCCATGTTGATGAGAACAAGGGCCTCTTCCCGACAACCCTGGCCGTTGGTTGTCGGGTCTGCGGGCAGGGGGCTTATCGGAATCTGGGAGCCCCCTTTTAATAAGGGGGCCCCCGGATACCGGCCCCCCACCCTATGTGAATGAGTATGGGGTACAATGTACCCCTACCCATTCACCTGTAAAATAAAAGTACAAAAAAAAACACAACAGACGAAATAAAATACTTTATTGCACAGCTCCGGGGGTCTTCCGTCTTCGGGGGTCTTCTCGCCGGACTCCTCCGCTATCTTCTTGTAGCTCTTTTGCTAGCGGAGGAGTCCGGCTTTCTTCCTCACCGCCGGCCTCTTCTCTCGACTTCGGGGGTCTTGTCCCCCTCTTCGGTTCTTCTGCCGGGCCACCGCGCCTTCTTATAGCTCTTTTACAGGCGGTGGCCCGGTCTTCTGTCGCCGCCGCCGCCGCCTTCCGTTCTTCTTCTTCTTCTCCTTCTTCTCCAGGAGATGTTGACTCGACGATCTCTCCGGCCACAATGCCAGGGCCGCGCTGCGCGGCCACTTGTATAGGGACAAGGGGCGGTGTCACATGGGTTGGTGTCACATGGTGACCCCGCCCCCTTACGATGTCATAGTCCCCATGTGACATCAACCCATGTGACCAACCCATGTGACATAAAGCCATGTGACACCGCCCCTTGTCCCTATATAAGTGGCCGTGCAGTGCGGCCCTGGCATTGTGGCCGGAGAGAGCGTCGAGTCAACATCTCCTGGAGAAGAAGAAGAAGAAGAAGAACGGAAGGCAGCGGCGGCGGTGACAGAAGACCGGGCCACCGTCTGTAAAAGAGCTATAAGAAGGTGCGGTGGCCCGGCAGAAGAACCGAAGAGGGGGACAAGACCCCCGAAGTCAGGAGAAGAGGCCGGCGGCGAGGAAGAAAGCCGGACTCCTCCGCTAGCAAAAGAGCTACAAGAAGATAGTGGAGGAGTCCGGCGAGAAGACCCCCGAAGACGGAAGACCCCCGGAGCTGTGCAATAAAGTATTTTATCTCGTGTGTTGTGTTTTTTTTGTACTTTTATTTTACAGGTGAATGGGTAGGGGTACATTGTACCCCATACTCATTCACATAGGGTGGGGGGCCGGTATCCGGGGGCCCCCTTATTAAAGGGGGCTCCCGGATTCCGATAAGCCCCCCGCCCGCAGACCCCGACAACCAACGGCCAGGGTTGTCGGGAAGAGGCCCTTGTCCTCATCAACATGGGGACAAGGTGCTTTGGGGTGGGGGGCCGCGCTGCCCCCCCTTCCCCCAAGGCACCCCCCCATGTTGAGGGCACGCGGCCTGGTACGGCTCAGGAGGGGGGGGGCGCTCCCTCGCCCCCCTTTCCTGGCCGGCCGGGTAGCGTGCTCGGACAAGGGTCTGTTGTGGACTTGGGGGGGACCCCCACGCCGATTTTTTTCGGCGTTGGGGTTCCCCTTTAAGTCCACACCAGGTGGCGGGGCCAGCGACGTCTCCTTCGCGGGCCCCGCCTACCTGGATACCCGCTCGAAATGAGCGGACTTTTCTCCGGGTAGGAAAAGTCCGCTCATTTCAAAAGTACGGCGGACTGGCATACACACGGCCGGATTGTCCGCCGAAATGCGAGTACGACGGACAGAATTTCGAAAAAAAATAAATTCTTAGTACGCCGGACTGCACGCTGAAAAAGTCCGCTGAAGCCCACACACGAGCGGACTGTCCGCTGAAATGTGTTTCGGCGGACTAAGTAGGCCATACAGTCTGCTCGTGTGTACGCGGCATAAGGCTGTATTTGATGGGCACTGGTGAAGCTGGATTCGATGGGTGCTTCATTAAAAAGGTGGGGTTTACATGGGCATGGGAAAGGGGGTGGGGTCAGGGGTGGAGCCAGGGGGTGGCAAAAGGACTTTTTGCCTAGAATGTCAAAAGCCCTTGCACCAGCCCTGCCACCACCAAATCTGCGGTGGAAGGTCAGTTACTTCAAGAGTCCTTTTTACAATGAGAACAACCTCCTCAGAGCAGTCTTTTGGGTGGGTGAATAACCCTTTGCTCTTGCTGTTCTTTAGGTTCTGGGGTTACAGGCACACTGGTCTCTTCTTCTTCCTGCATATCAGCTTCAGTTTCCTCAATGAAGGATGGAAAGTCTTAGGGGTCTGTTGTCAGCAGGTAAGATTGAGGGTCTTCCAACTCTTCAAAGGGTGGACTTTAAGGTCCAAACTCAGGATCCTCTGGCCTGAGAGTCACCTCAGTCACCTTGGGAGGAGAAGAAAAGGGGAGATGGCAGGCCCTGACATTTGAGATGGCCACAGACAATCTTTCTCTTTATCCTCGCTGTTTTCATCTTCAGCAACGGGTAGAGAGTGAGATACAGTCACTGGCTGGGATCTTTGTGAGTCCATGGGTGTGGACTGTAAATCTGGCTCTGGTGGCACGTTGTGGAAAATGTTAGATGTATTTTTATATGTATTGTCATAAGAGTCCCCCTGTGTTCATTCTCCCCTAGCCCGCTCTAAAGAGCTGACTGGGGCAGACTGACACTGGTTGAGATCCATTAGGTAACGTTAACACCACTTGATCTTACCGGATTTAACGAATATCTATTAGCCTGAATGATTTTTGGCCAGAAAATTTGATAAGGGGGGCTAACCCTTCCTTATGTACCACCTAATGTCTCTATTTTGATGTGGAATATCTCTGAAATTATGTGAGATCAAACGTTAAAACCAATTGCTCTTCCCGGATCTAATGAATATCTATTTGTCAGGGCTGGTTTAGCCCTTACTTCTCTGGGTTGGCTGCTCAGCTGTCGGCTAATTGCCAGCTCTCATCTCTCTCCACAGTTACCAGCTGTTCCTGATCATGCTCGCCTGACCTGCCTACTTAAAGCTGTCCAGCTGACTTCATCTCTGCCTTCGCCTTGGTCACATCACAAGAAACCATCTCCTGCAGTTCTGTTTAAAGACTGGCTTGCTGACATCCCTTCTGGCTCCTTTTCCTGCTTGCTGCTGTTTCACTTGGATCCCTGACTTCTGGCCTGGCTGATTACCCGATCTGGTTATTGAACTCTGGCCTGGCTGACTACTCGATCGGGTTGCTGGAGTCTGGCTATGCTTTGACTACGCTTTCTCTACTTACCCTTTTATTTTTATTTAATAAACAAGTGTGATTTAATTGTACTTCTGTCTCGGTCTGATTCATGGTTTCTGACACTATTAGCCTGAATGATTTTTGGGCATAAAATTGCATGTGGGGGGGCTAACCCGTCCATATGTACCACGTAATATCTGTATTTTGATGTGTAATATCTCTGAAATGATGGTAGATCTAACATTAAAACTACTTGATCTTACCGGATCTAAGCAATATCTATTAGCCTGAATGTTTTTTGGCCAGAAAATTAAATAAGGGGGGGGCAACCCCCCTCATTATTCACTTAATAAGTCTCTTATTATGTGAGATCCAACGTCAAAACCACTTGATCTTACCGGATCTAACGAATATTTTTTTCTGGCCAAAATTGCATGTGGGGGGCTAACCCATCCATATGTACCACCTAATATCTCTATTTTGATGGGAGAGGAGATAAGGGGAGAGGGCAGCCCCCCTCATTAATCTCTTAATCTCTTAATAAGTCTCTAATTATGTGAGATCTAACATTAAAACCACTTGATCTTACCGGATCTAACAAATATTTATCAGCCTGAATGATTTTTGGCCAGAAAATTTGATAAGGCGGGCTGATGACGGGTTAGCCCCCCCTGCAAATAACTGTTAATATTGCTTCTTCTGTTTGAGATCTAACACAAACAACAGTTGATCTAACCAGATCTAAAAAAGATCTAACAAACTGAATAAGATTTTTTTTAAATATTAATATGGGGGGGCTAACCCGGCAGAGGTACTTTTACCTACTGTACATTGTAATAAATCACAGCAGAGGGAGGCTAGAGGTTACAGAAAGGTCACTGTGAAATACAAACAACCAAACATTGAATACCAAAAATGGTCCTCAGTGACCAAAAAAAGCCCAGCCCTTCTAGGCTAAATATTATCCTTGGAGGCCAAAAATGGGCTCCAGTGAAAAAAAACAGCACACCCAGCTGTTTTTGGTTACTGACAGGGGCGGACTGACCAGTTGGTCACTCGGGTGCCGCCCGAGGTCATTAGGGGCCCGGCCCGGTCTCGGCCACATGAGAGGCCACTTGAAGCGGCTGTGCCGTATCACATGCCGCGATCATGCCGATTACAATACTGCTAACGGTACTTCTAACGGCGCGCTGCTCCCCGCCGCCCCCTCCTTCCCTCCTGTCCGTCCCAGGTGATGTCACAACGCATACCATACAAGCACCTAAGATGGACGGGAGGGGAGGAGGGGCCGGCGGGGAGCAGCGCGCCGTTAGCAGTATTGTAATTGGCATGATCGCGGCATGTGATACGGGCACAGCAGAAGAGTGGAGGGGCCGGCGGGGAGCTGCGCCGTTATTATCGGCATCTGGTAAGTGAAGCCTGGGCCTGCCACAAGTGATGGGAGGCGGCGGTACAGAATGCATCGGGCCCCGGATCCCCCCTAACCCACAGTGTCCCCCTCTGTGAGTGCCCCCCGTGTGTGAGTGTCCCCCTGTGTGTTTGTCCCCCTCTGCCCCCATGTGAGTGTGTCCCCCTGTGTTTGTGTCCCCATGTGTGTGTGTGTGTGAGTGTCCCCCTGTGTGAGTGTCCCTCTGTGTTTGTGTCCCCATGTGTGTGCGTGAGTGTCCCCCTGTGTTTGTGTCCCCGTGTGTGTGTGTGTGTGAATGTCCCCCTGTGTGAATGTCCCCGTGTGTGTGTCCCTGTGTGTGTCTCCCCGTGTGTGTGTCTCCCCGTGTGTGTGTGTGTGTGTGTCTCGCCGTGTGTGTGTGTGTCTCCCCGTGTGTGAGTGTCCCTGTATGTGTGTGTGTGAGAGTGTCCCCCTGTGTGAGAGTGTCCCCCTGTGTGGTGAGTGTGTGTCCACCTGTGTGTGTGTGTGTCCCCCTGTGTGTGTGCCCCCCCTGTGTGTGAGTGTGTATCCCCGTGTGTGTGTGTGTGGTGTGAGTGTGTGTGTCCCCCCCTTTGTGTAGTGTGTGTGTGTGTCCCCGTGTTTGAGAGAGTGTGTCCCCCTGTGTGTGTGTCCCCCCTGTGTGTGTGCCTCCCCTTGTGTGTGTGTGTGTGACTCCCCCTGTGTGTGTGTGTGAGAGAGTGTCCCCTTGTGTGAGTGTGTATGTCCCCCTGTGTGAGTGTTTTCCCCCTGTGTGAGTGTTTTCCCCTTGTGTGAGTGTCCCCCTGTGTTTGTGTCCCCCTGTGTTTGTGTGTGTGAGTGTCCCCCTGTGTGTGTCTCCCCGTGTGTGAGTGTCCCTGTATGTGTGTGTGAGAGTGTCCCCCCTGTGTGAGAGTGTCCCCCTGTGTGGTGTAAGTGTGTGTCCACCTGTGTGTGTGCCCCCCCTGTGTGTGTCTCCCTGTGTGAGTGTGCGTGTCCTCCTGTGTGTGCGCGTGTGTGTGTGGTGTGAGTGTGTGTGTGTCCCCCTTTGTGTGGTGTGTGTGAGTGTTCCCGTGTGTGTGTGTGTGTGTGTCCCCCTGTGTGTGTGTGTGTGTCCCTGTGTGTGTGCCTCCCCTTGTGTGTGTCTCCCCTTGTGTGTGTGTCTCCCCCTGTGTGTGTGTGTGAGGAGGGGAGGAGGGGCTGGCGGGGAGCAGCGCGCCATTAGCAGTACTGTGATTGGCATGATCGTGGCATGTGATACGGGCACAGCAGAAGAGTGGAGGGGCCGGCGGGGAGCTGCGACGTTATTATCGACATCCGGTAAGTGAAGCCTGGGCCTGCCACAAGTGATGGGAGGCGGCGGTACAGAATGCATGGGGCCCTGGATCCCCCCAACCCACAGTGTCCCCCTCTGTGAGTGCCCCCCCTGTGTGTTTGTCCCCCTGTGCCCCCCGTGTGAGTGTGCCCCCCTGTGTATGTGTCCCCCCCTGTGTGAGTGTCCCCCTGTGTTTGTGTCCCCATGTGTGTGTGAGTGTCCCCCTGTGTTTGTGTCCCCATGTGTGTGTGTGTTTGTGAATGTCCCCCTGTGTGTGTGTCCCTGTGTGTGTGTGTGTTTGTGAATGTCCCCCTGTGTGTGTGTCCCTGTGTGTGTGTATCCCCGTGTGTGTGTCCCTGTATGTGTGTATGTGAGAGTGTCCCCCTGTGTGGTGAGTGTGTGTCCACATGTGTGTGTGTGTCCCCCTGTGTGTGTGCCCCCCTGTGTGTGTGTGTCCCCCTGTGTGAGTGAGTGTGCGTGTCCCCCTGTGTGTGTGAGTGTGTATCCCCCTGTGTGTGTGAGTGTGTGTGTGGTGTGTGTGTGTGTCCCCCTGTTTGAGAGAGTGTGTCCCCGTGTGTGTGTGTGTGTGTCCCTGTGTGTGTGCCTCCCCTTGTGTGTGTCTCCCCTTGTGTGTGTGTGTGTGTGTCTCCCCCTGTGTGTGTGTCTCCCCCTGTGTGTGTGTGAGAGAGTATCCCCTTGTATGAGTGTGTGTGTATCTCTGTGAGTGTGTCCCCCTGTGTGTGTGTCTCCCCCTGTGTGTGTGTGTGTGTCTCCCCCTGTGTGTGTGTGTCTCCCCCTGTGTGTGTGTGTCTCCCCCTGTGTGTGTGTTTCTTCCCCTGTGTGTGTCTCTCCCCCTGTGTGTGTCTCTCCCCCTGTGTGTGTGTGTCCCCCTGTGTGTGTCTCCCACTGTGTGTGTCTTCCCCTGTGTGTGTGTGTCTTCCCCTGTGTGTGTGTCCCCCTGTGTGTGTGCGCGAGTGTGCCCCCCTGTGTGTGTGTGTCCCCCTGTGTGTGTGTCCCCTGTGTGTGTGTGTCTTCCCCTGTGTGTGTGTCCCCGTGTGTGTGCGAGTGTGTCCCCCTGTGTGTGTGTCCCCCCCCTGTGTGTGTCCCCCCCTGTGTGTGTGTGTCACCCCTGTGTGTGTGTCCCCCCTGTGTGTGTGTGTCCCCCTGTGTGTGTGTGTCCCCCTGTGTGAGTGTTTTCTCCTTGTGTGAGTGTCCCCCTGTGTTTGTGTCCCCATGTGTGTGTGTGTCCCTGTGTTTGTGTGTGTGTGTGTGTCCCTGTGTTTGTGTGTGTGTGAGTGTCCCCCTGTGTGAGTGTCCCCCTGTGTGAATGTCCCCCTGTGTGTCTCCCCCTGTGTGTCTCCCCCCGTGTGTGAGTGTCCCTGTGTGTGTGTGAGAGTGTCCCCCTGTGTGGTGTGAGTGTGCGTCCCCCTGTGTGGTGAGTGTGTGTCCCCCTGTGTGGTGAGTGTGTGTCCACCTGTGTGTGTGTGTGTGTGTGTGTGTCCCCCTGTGTGTGTGTCCCCCTGTGTGAGTGAGTGTGCGTGTTCCCCTGTGTGTGTGAGTGTGTATCCCCCTGTGTGTGTGAGTGTGGTGTGAGTGTGTGTGTGTCCCCCTGTGTGTGGTGTGTGTGAGTGTCCCCCTGTGTGTGTGTCCCCCTGTGTGTGTTCCTCCCCTTGTGTGTGTCTCCCCTTGTGTGTGTGTGTCCCCCTGTGTGTGTGTGTGTGTCTCCCCCTGTGTGTGTGTGAGAGAGTGTCCCCCTGTGTTGTGTGTGTGTGTGTCCCCCCCTGTGTGTGTGTGTCCGTGTGAGTGTGTGTGTCTCCCCCTGTGTGTGTGTGTCTCCCCCTGTGTGTGTGTGTATGTTTCTTCCCCTGTGTGTATGTGTCTCCCCCTGGGTGTGTGTTTCTTCCCCTGTGTGTCTCTCCCCCTGTGTGTGTCTCTCCCCCTGTGTGTGTGTGTCCCCCTGTGTGCGTGTGTGTGTGTCCCTGTGTGTGTGTGTCTCCCACTGTGTGTGTCTTCCCCTGTGTGTCCCCCTGTGTGTGTGTGTGTGTCCCCCTGTGTGTGTGTCCCCCCCCTGTGTGTGTGTCCCCCTGTGTGTGTGTGTGTCCCCATGTGTGTGTGTCCCCATGTGTGTGTGTGAGTGTCCCCCTTTGTGAGTGTCCCCCTTTGTGAGTGTCCCCCTGTGTGAATGTCCCCCTGTGTGTGTCTAGTGTCCCCCTGTGTGTGTCTAGTGTCCCTGTAAGTGTGTGTGTGTGTCCCCCTGTGTGTGTCCCCCTGTATGAGTGAGTGTGCGTGTCCCCCTGTGTGTGTGCGCGTGTGTGTGAGTGTGTATCCCCCTGTGTGTGTGTGAGAGTGTATCCCCCTGTGTGTGTGTGTGTGTGTGTGTGTGTGTGTGTGTGTGCGAGTGTGTCCCCCTGTGTGTGTGTGTGTCCCCTGTGTGTGTCTTCCCCTGTGTGTGTGTCCCCGTGTGTGTGTGTGCGAGTGTGTCCCCCTGTGTGAGTGTCCCCCTGTGTGAGTGTTTTCTCCTTGTGTGAGTGTCCCCCTGTGTTTGTGTCCCCATGTGTGTGTGTGTGTCCCTGTGTTTGTGTGTGTCCCTGTGTTTGTGTGTGTGTATGTGTCCCTGTGTTTGTGTGTGTGTGTGTGAGAGTGTCCCCCTATGTGAGTGTCCCCCTGTTTGTGTCTCCCCGTGTGTGAGTGTCCCTGTGTGTGTGTGTGAGAGTGTACCCCTGTGTGGTGTGAGTGTGTGTCCCCCTGTGTGAGTGAGTGTGTCTCCCTGTGTGTGCGTGTGTGTGTGTCCCCTTGTGTGTGTGTGTGTGTGTCCCCCTGTGTTTGTGTCCCCATGTGTGTGTGTGTGTGTGTGTGTCCCTGTGTTTGTGTGTGTGTGAGTGTCCCCCTGTGTGAGTGTCCCCGTGTGAATGTCCCCCTGTGTGTGTCTAGTGTCCCCCTGTGTGTGTCTAGTGTCCCTGTAAGTGTGTGTGTGTGCCCCCCTGTGTGTGTCCCCCTGTGTGAGTGAGTGTGCGTGTCCCCCTTTGTGTTGCGCGTGTGTGTGAGTGTGTATCCCCGTGTGTGTGTGTGTGTGTGTGTATCCCCCTGTGTGTGTGGGAGTGTATCCCCCTGTGTGTGTGTGTGAGAGTATATCCCCCTGTGTGTGTGTGTGAGAGTATATCCCCCTGTGTGTGTGTGTGTGTGTGTGTGTGAGTGTCCCCCTGTGTGTGCCTCCCCTTGTGTGTGTCTCCGCTTGTGTGTGTGTGTGTCTCCCCCTGTGTGCGTGTGAGAGAGTCTTCCCCCTGTGTGTGTGTGTGTGTGTGTGTGTGTGTGTGTGTGAGAGTGTCCCCCTGTGTGAGTGGGAGTGTATCCCCCTGTGTGTGTGTGTGAGAGTATATCCCCCTGTGTGTGTGTGTGAGAGTATATCCCCCTGTGTGTGTGTGTGTGTGTGTGTGTGAGTGTCCCCCTGTGTGTGCCTCCCCTTGTGTGTGTCTCCGCTTGTGTGTGTGTGTGTCTCCCCCTGTGTGCGTGTGAGAGAGTCTTCCCCCTGTGTGTGTGTGTGTGTGTGTGTGTGTGTGTGTGTGAGAGTGTCCCCCTGTGTGAGTGTCCCTGTGTGAGTGTGTCCCCCTGTGTGGTGTGTGTGTGTGTGTGTCCCTGTGTGTGTGTCCCCGTGTGAGTGTGTGTGTCCCCCCATGTGATTGTGTGTCCCCCCCGTGTGATTGTGTGTCCCTCTGTGTGAGTGTGTGTGCCCCCCGTGTGAGTGTGCGTGTCTCCCCTGTGTGTGTGTGTGTCTCCCCCTGTGTGTATGTTTCTTCCCCTGTGTGTGTGTGTCTCCCCCTGTGTGTGTTTCTTCCCCTGTGTGTGTGTGTGTGTGTGTGTGTGTTTCTTCCCCTGTGTCTCTCCCCCTGTGTGTGTCTTTCCCCCTGTGTGCGAGTGTGTCCCCCTGTGTGTGTGTCCCCCTGTGTGTGTTTGTGTTTGTCTTCCCTTGTGTGCGTGTCCCCCTGTGTGCGTCAGTGTGTCCCCGTGTGTGTGTGAGTGGTTCCCCCTGTGTGTGTGTGTCCCCCTTAGTGTGTGTACGAGTGTGTCTCCCTGTGTGTGTGTGTCCCTGTGTGTGCGTGTGCGTTCTTCCTCCAGTTTCCCCCTGTGTGCTCCCCCCGTGTCTCCCTGTGCTGGTGTGACGCCCAAGGGGGCCCCATGAGCTTCTATTGCCTGGGGGCCCTATTAGTTGTCAGTCCGCCCCTGGTCACCGAGGACCCTTTTGGCATTCAAAGGTCAGGAGTGTGCCTTTTTTAGTCACCAAGGACCATTTTGGGCATTTAATCACTTCAGCACCGGACCATTTGGCTGGCCAAAGACCAGAGCACTTTTTGCGATTCGGCACTGCGTCGCTTTAACCACTTGCCGACCATTGCACTCTGATGTACGTCCCTACTTTGGGGGGTGGCCGTAGTCTGGGACCAATAGCCCAGAGTCTCGGTCCAGAATGCAGGGAACAGGGGCAGACTGAGCCATGGTTGGCTCCGGCTCCAGCTCCAGCTTTAGCTCTGCCTCGCTTCCACCCGACTTTACTCTTGGTCACTGATTGCTATAGCCGCATGGCGGCTAGCAACCATTAACGTCACTGCCCACTGTGCCCACACTGCCCAACATTCAAAGCATAGGAGGATTCCACTTCCTCCTCCTCCGCGCTAGTGCTCGTGGGGCCTGGCCTACGACTTCTGGTCTGGATTGTCCCGCTGGAGGGAGAGAAAGGGATGACGCCGCCACCCTGAGCAGAATTCGCAGCGGGTCCCTTAGCCTACACTCCTCCAATCTTAGTCCTCTCCCAGCTTGCTGTGCTGGAGCAGGAAGAAAGTGGAAATGACAACGTGGCGGCCGCACTACATCAATACCCACTTGGGCGGGCGGCTCTTCTCTTCTCCTCTGGCTGCCTTGCACACCAGCAACATGGATGAGCTGCTGCTGTAGTACCTGAACACATGAAGTCTATCTCCTCCTGGTCAGGTAGGTCAATCAGAGTGTGTGTGTCAGGTAGGTCAGTGTATGTCAGTGTGTGTCGTGTAGGTCAGTGTATGTATGTCAGGTAGGTCAGTGTAGGTCAGAGTGTGTCGCGTACGTCAGTGTGGGTCAGGTAGGTCAGTGTATGTATGTCGGGTAGGTCAGTGTGGGTCACGTAGGTTAGTGTATGTATGTCGGGTAGGTCAGTGTGGGTCACGTAGGTCATCCTTTTTTCCCACAAATAGAGCTTTATTTTGAAGGTATTTGATTGCCTCTGCAATTTGTATTTTTTTTGCGATATAAACGGAAAAATCTAAAATATTGAAAGAAAATTATATTTTCTGCTTTTTGTTATAAGAAAAATCCAATAAACTCAATTTTATTCATACTTTTAGGTCAAGATTTATTCAGCCACATGTCTTTGGTAATGTAATAAGCATATATTTATTGGTTTGCGCAAATGTTATAGCGTCTGAAAACAATGGTACATTTTCTGGAATTTACGCATCTTTTAGTTTATGACTGCCTATCTCATTTCTTGAGGTGCTAATATGGCATAGTTGACTTCTTTTTTTCCCTTGTTTCCCAAGGTGACCATCTTGGTGTTTGTCAAGAGGGTTGAGGGTGCCAAAAGTGAGTGCCTATGGCAAGATCACCCTGAAAGCATCTGATACTAAGCAGGGACGGGCCTGGTTAGTACCTAGATGGGAGACCGCCTGGGAATACCCTCTTGAGAAATGCCAAGATTTTGTGGTACCTTGGGGAACCACAAAAAAAGGCGGTCTCCCATCCAGGTACTAAGCAGGCCCATCTCTGCTTAGCCTTCAAGACCAGATGAGATTGGGTGCTTTCAGAGTGGAGTGGCCATAGGCAATCTCTTCTGGCACCCAAAACCCTCTTGAGAAATGCCAAGAAGGTCATCTTGGGAAACCAGAAATAAAAAACAGGTCAACTCCCAAAAAAAAAACCTACAGCACCTGGTATTCCCAGACAGTCTCCCATGCAGGTACTAACCAGGCCCGACTCTGCTTAGCTTCCAAGATCAGGTGCTTTCAGGGTGATGTGGCTGTAGGCAATCTCTTTGGGCACACTCCACCCTCTTGACAAACGCCAAGATGGTCATCTTGGGAAACAAGGCAAAAAAAAAAAAAAGATGCCTACAGCACATGCTATTCTCAGGCGGTCTCCCATCCAGGTAGTGACCAGGGCTGACCCTGTTTAGCCTCCGAGATCAGACGAGATTAGGGCTTTGAGGGTGATGTGGCCTCAGGCAATCTCTTTGGGCACCGTCAACCCTCTTGACAAATGCCAAGATGGTCACAAGGGAAAAAAACAAGTCGACGCAAAAAAAAAAAAGAAAAAAGGAGACTGCAGCTCCTGGTATTCCCAGGCGGTCTCCCCTCCAGATGCTAATCAGGCCCGACCCTGCTTAGCCTCCGAGATAAGATGAGATTTTGAGCTTTCAGGGTGATGAGGCCATAGACAATCTCTTTGGGCACCCTAAACCTCCTTCACAAATGCCAAGATAGTCACCATGGAAAACAAGGAAAAATAAGTCAACGCCAAAAAAAATAAAAATAAAAGAAGCCTATGCTACCTGGTATTCCCAGGCAGTCTCCCATCCAGGTACTAACCAGGTCTGAGCCTGCTTAGCCTCCAAGATTAGACGAGATTGGTCGCTTTCAAGGTGATGTGGCCATAGGAAATCTCTTTGGGTGCCCTCAACCATCTTGACAAATGGCAAGATAATAAACATGGGAAACAAGGGAAAAAAATAAGTCAAGGCATCCCCCCCCCCCGCAAAAAAAAAAAAGGAAGCCTACAGCACCTTGTATTCCCAGGCGGTCTCCCATCCAGGTACTAACCAGGCCATACCCTGCCCATAGGCAATCTCTTTGGGCACCCTCATCCCTCTTGACAAATGCAAAGATGGTCACTAGGCCCAACGCTGCTTAGCCTCCGAGATCAGACGAGATTGGGCGCTTTCACAGTGATATGGCTGTAGGCAATCTCTTTGGGTATCCCCAACCCTCTTTGACAAACGCCAATATGGTCACCTTGAGAAACAAGGGAAAAAAACAAGGCAAACAAACGGCAAAAAAATAAAAAATAACGGCACCTTGTATTCCCAGGCGGTCTTCCACTCAGGTACTAACCAGGCCCAACCCTGCTTAGCTTCTGAGATCAAACGAGAACGGGTGTGTTCAGGGTGTCGTGGCCATAAGCAATACCTTTGGGCACCCTCAACCCTCTTGACAAGCACCAAGATGGTCACCTAGGGAAAGTAGGGAAAAAAACAAGTAAACGCCAAAAAAAAAAAAAAGAAGCAAATGGGACTGGTTATTGCCAGGAGGTCTCACATTTGTTACTAACCAGGGCAGACGCTGCTCAGCCTCCGAGATCAGACAAGATCAGGCACTTTCAGGGTGATGTAACCATATTAAATCTCTTTCGGCACCCTCAAAACTCTTGAGAAACGCCAAGATGGTCACCTTGGGTAACAAGGGAAAAAAAACAAGTCAACAACAAAAAAAAAAGAAACCTACAGCACTTGGTATTCCTAGGGGGTCTCCCATTCAGGTTCTAACCAAGCCGGACCCTGCTAAGCCTCCGAGATCAGGCGCTTTCAGGGTCATGTGCCCATAGGCAATCTCTTTCGGCACCCTAAACCCTCTTGACAAACGCCAAGATGGTCACCTTGGGAAACAGGGGAAAAAAAACAAGTCAACAACAAAAAAAAAAAGAAACCTACAGCACTTGGTATTCCTAGGGGGTCTCCCATCCAGGTTCTAACCACACCCAACCCTGCTAAGCATCCGAAATCAGATGAGATCAGTTGCTTTCAGGGAGATGTGGCTGTAGGCAATTGCTTTGGGCACCCTGAACCCTCTTGAAAAAAAAGCCAAAAAAAGAAAAAAAGAGAAGCCTATGGCACCTGGTATTCCCAGGCAGTCTCTCATCCAGGTACTAACCAGGCCTGACCATGCTTAGCCTCCGAGATTAGTCACTTTCAGGGTGATGTGGCCATAGGCAATTTCTTCGGACACCCTCAACCATCTTGACAAACGCCAATATAGTCACCTTGGGAAACAAGGGAAAAAAACAAGTAAACGCAAAAAAAAAATAAGCCTACGGCACCTGGTATTCCCAGGCGGTCTGCCATCCAGGTATTAACCAAGCTTAGCCCCTGCTTAGCCTCCAAGGTGAGACAAGATGGGGCGCTTTCAAGGTGATGTGGCCGTAGCCAATCTTTTTGGGTACCGTCAACCCCCTTGACAAATGCCAAAATGCACTTTGGGAAACAAGGGAAAAAACAAGTCAACGCCCCAAATGAAAAAAAAAGGAAGCCTACAGCACCTTGTATTCCTAGGTGGTCTCTATGGGCACCCTCATCCCTCTTGACAAACACAAAGATGGTCACTAGGCCCGACCATGCTTAGCCTCCGAGATCAGATGAGATTGGGCTCTTTCACGGTGATATGGCTGTAGGCAATCCCTTTGGGTATCCTCAACCCTTTTTGACAAACGCCAAGATGGTCACCTTGAGAAACAAGGGAAAAAAACAAGTCAATGCCAAAAAGAAAAAGAAAAAAAAAGAAGCCTATAGCACCTGATATTCCCAGGCGGTCTCCCATCCAAGTACTAACCAGGCCCACCACTGCTTAGTCTCCGAGATCAGATGAGATGGTGCGCTTTCAGGGTGATGTGGCCGTAGGCAATCTCTTTGTGCAACTTCAACCCTCTTGACAAATGCCAAGATGGTATCCATGGGTAAAAAGAGAAAAAAAGAAAAGAAACCTACAGCACCTAGTATTCCCAGGCGGTCTCCCATCTGCGTACTAACCCGGCCCGCCCCTACTTCTCCTCGGAGATGCGACGAGATGGGGCGCTTTTAGGGTGATGTGCCCGTAGACAATCTCTTTGGGCACCCTCAACCCTCTTGACAAATGCCAAGATTGTCACCTTGGGAAACGAGGGAAAAAAACAAGTCAACACCAAAAAAAAAAAAAAATGTTTACGGCACCTGGTATTCCCAGGCGGTCTCCCATCTAGGTACGAATCAGGCCCAAAGCTGCTTAGCCTCCGAGATAAGATGAGATTTGTCGCTTTCAGGGTGATGTGGCCTTAGGCAACCACTTTGCGCATGCTCAACCCTCTTGACAAAATGCCAAGATGGTCACCTTGGGAAACAAGGGAAATAACAAGTCAACGCCAAAAAAAAAAAAAAGAAGAAGCCTGTGGCAATGGGTATTCCCAGGCAGTCTCCCATCCAGATACTAACCAGGCCCAACCCTGCTTAGCCTTTGAGATCAGGCGCTTTCAGGGTCATGTGCCCATAGGCAATCTCTTTGGGCAGCCTCAGCCCTCTTGACAAACGCTACGGTGGTCACCTTGGGAAACAAGGGAAAAAAACAAAGTCGATGGCAAAAAAAAAAGAAACCTATGGCACATGGTATTCCTGGGGGTCTCCCATCCAGGTTCTAACCAGGCCTGACCCTGCTTAGCCTCTGAGATCAAACAAGATCGGTTGATTTCAGGGTGTCGTGGCCACAAGCAATCTCTTTGGGCACCCTCAACCCTCTTGACAAACGCCAAGATGGTCACCTTGGGAAAAAAAGGAAAAAAACAAGTCAACGCCCAAAAAAAAAGAAACCTACGGCACATGGTATTCCTGGGGGTCTCCCACCCAGGTTCTAACCAGGCCCGACCCTGCTAAGCCTCCGAGATCAGACGAGATCGGTTGCTTTAAGGGAGATGTGGCCTTAGGCAATAGCTTTGGGCACCCTGAACTCTCTTGAAAAACGCCAAGATGGTCACCTTGGTAAACAAGGGAAAATAACAAGTCAACGCCAAAAAAAAAAAGAAGCCTATGCCACCTAGTATTCCCAGGCAGTCTCCCATCCAGGTACTAACCAGGCCTGACCCTGCTTAGCCTCCGAGATTAGACGAGATTGGTCCCTTTCAGGGTGATGTGGCCATAGGAAATTTCTTTGGACGCCCTCAACCATCTTGACAAACGCCAAGATAGTCACCTTGGGAAACCAGGGAAAAAAAACAAGTAAATGCAAAAAAAAAAGAAGCCCAGGGGCCTGGTATTCCCAGGCGGTCTGCCATCCAGGTATTAACCAGGCTCAGCCCCTGCTTAGCCTCCGAGGTGAGACAAAATGGGGCTCTTTCAAGGTGATGTGGCCGTAGCCAATCTTTTTGGACACCCTTAACCCCCTTGACAAACACCAAGATTCACCTTGGGAAACAAGGGAAAAAACAAGTCAACGCCCCAAAAAAAAAAAAAAGGAAACCTACAAAACCTAGAGCACCTGGTATTCCCAGGCGGTCTCCCATCCAAGTACTAACCAGGACCGCCACTGCTTAGTCTCCGAGATCAGATGACATGGTGCGCTTTCAGGGTGATGTGGCCGTAGGCAATCTCTTTGGGCACCTTCAACCCTCTTTTTTTTTTTTTTTTTTAGTTTAGTTTTTATTAGAAATATTTTCAGAACATAACAGAAGTATACATTTCCATACATATTTGTTACAAGAGGTCGTTATAGGTGTATAAAATTCCAGAATGTCGTGATAGTATCAACAATCAGCAGTAAATCTTGAGACCGTATACATATATCACACATGGAACATTTGGATCAATAGACAACAGCATTGATTCAAAAATTTTACAGGTGATTAATGTAGTACTTAACAGTTGCAGACTTTCCTTTACACGTAAAAGGATATATACGCCTCTAAGTTAGGAAAGCAGATATATAGAAAAGGTGAAAGAAAAAGAAGACCATAGAAAAAAATAAAAAGAGAACTGAGAAAAACCAAGACCAGGATTTAAGTGGTCTGGCAACAAATCCTCTAACAAAATATAATCTGAAGAGTATTATATTACCAATTTGGACCTCCAGTATGGACCTATAGGTATGTATCCGCTATGGTACAGCATAAATAACTTCCTGCCTTATCTCTTGAAAGTAATGGACTCACCCTTTTGGGCAAACTTCAGTATTTACCAGTACAATCTCATGACTACTATGGAAATTTTTCCAGCCAGCATTTCCACCTACCATCAATCTGTTTCTTGGAACCTGATTTTACAGCCCATAAGGCTTCCCATTTGTAGTGTGTTTGTATGATAGGATATATGTCCGAAATGTTTTTAGGAACATCACTTTTCCACTTCCTAGTAATAAGTAATCTAGCCGCAATTAGTATATGTGTAACCACCGTGCGAAAATCTGGCGGAAATACCTCAATTCCCAAGTTCAATAGAGCCAAGCTGTTCTTTGGATATGTAATCAACCCGGTAATAGAGGAAATTAATCGAAACACAGCATTCCAAAAACTAGTTATATGTTTACAGGTCCACATGATGTGCATAATGTTACCCACCTCTCCACATCCCCTCCAGCATAAAGAGGAATGACCTGGAAAAAACTTATGAAGACGGTATGGAGTCAAGTACCATCTCAACGTGATTTTCTGAGTCAATTCCCAGTGATTCACACACTTTGATGATTTATACACAGTGTTTAGGGCTTTTTGCCATTGTTGAGATGTAAATGTGGTCTGCATTTCTGTCTCCCATTTCTGAAATGGTACTGATTTAATAAAGGTGGTTTTGCGTTGAAAAAGCGTGTAAAAAATGGAGATCCCTTTTGGGGTAGCAGCAGAGACTGTGAAACATTTCCACACAGCCTCTTGAATATATAAATGATGAACCCCTAACGGTTTTAAGAGATGGGAGATCTGATCATATGTGTAACGTTCACTACTTGGAAGACCGTATTGTTCTTGCAGCTGTGGAAATCTTTTTAGGAAGTCGTTATGGAACATATCACTTAACTGGGTAATCCCCCTGGACGTCCAATTAATAAGTCTAATGTTTGGAATAGCACCTTCAATTGTAACCAGGGGTATTGGTATTTCTATTTGTTTATCCGACGGGGTTAAGGCACCACATAGATCCCTCCAAGCTTTTAATGAGGCCCGGAGGGTCATGGGTAAGTTTTGTAAAGGAACATGGCTCCAACTATCAAGGAAAAGAAGGTGAGAAAGATCTCTGGTGGGGCTTAGGGTCTGTTCTAGTTTGCGCCACGGAATGTCCACTCCACATAGGAACCATGTTCTAAGTTGAGTGAGCAGAGATGCACGGTAGTAGTCCAGCAGGACTGGGAACCCCATACCCCCCGCCCCTCTTTGTTTAGCTAATATGACTGTGGTACATCTCAGTTTTTTTTGAGTTACAGATATATTTTGTCAGTATGGAATCTAGTGCTTTTAAATGGGTGGTCTTGAGGGGTATTGGGAGGGTGCGGAAGATGTATAAGATTTGGGGAAGAAGTAACATCTTAAAAGACGCTAGGCGTCCAGACCATGTTAATTCGGATTTGGCAAGTCGAGCGGTTTGTAAGGTTCATTTCTGTATAGGGGCATGATAGTTAATATCTGCTAATTTAGAGGGGTCTTTGGTAATTTGGAGGCCAAGATAAGTTATTTGTTCTGCAGTGCATGAGTAGGGGAATTGGAGTTGTAGTCGATTTTGAAGAGCAGGTGGGACATGTATAGGGAGAATTAGTGATTTGGTGAAATTAACTTTATAATAGGAGATTTTCCTAAATTCGTTAAGGACTGTGTGGGCATTGATTAAGGAATGTGACGGGGAGGTTAGGAATAAAATAACATCGTCGGCAAATACGTTTATTTTATGAGTATGATTGGGGAAAGAGAAACCTGTGATATTTGGGTGGGATCTAATTTTTTCCGCTAGAGGCTCCATAAGAAGATTGAAAATAAAAGGGGAGAGGGGGCACCCCTGTCTAGTCCCGTTGGAGATTGTAAAGGATCGCGATAGTGTATTGGATGTGTATACTTGTGCGGAAGGTGAGGAGTACAAGGCTAATATGGCTGACAATATAGGTCCCCCAAGGCCAAACTTTTTAAGGGTATGGACCATGTATTCCCAGTGTATCCTGTCAAACGCCTTCTCCACATCCAAAGATAGGAGCAGAGAAGGCGTCCGACAGGAATTTTTATAGTGGAGGATATCCACCACCCTGCGAGTTGCGTCCGATGGCTGCCTACCAGGTGTGAAACCCGATTGGTCAGGATTAATCAAAAGAGGAATAAACTGGGCTAGTCTCTGGGCAATTATTTTAGCGTATAATTTAACATCTGTATTTAAAAGAGAAATTGGACGGAAATTGGCGGGCTCATCAGGGCTTTTCCCCGGTTTGGGTATAGTGACAATGTATGCTTTAAGCATTTCAGGGGGGGAATGAAAATGTGTGTATTGCATGAGTAAATGTATCTTTTAGAGGAGACACTAGAGTGGAGGCGAATGTTTTGTAATAATCATTGGGTAGCCCATCTGGACCTGGGGATTTGCCAATCGGTTGAGAGTGGATTGCTTTCTGTATTTCTAGTGGTGAGGTTGGTGCATTTAAAGATTGTAGTTGTTCCCGGGAAAGGGCTGGGAGAGCTATCTCCTCCAAAAAAACTTGTATGTCTGATTCTGAGGGTTGATAGGTGTTTCCATCCTGCTGGAGGTTGTACAGGGTAGAATAATAATTAGCGAAGGCATCAGCAATACCCTTAGGATCAATGATCCTGCCGTTGCCCACAGAGCATTTAATATAAGGGATTCTGGTACGGGCTCTGTGTTCTTTTAAAATATAGGCCAGTAATTTACTTGCTCTATTGCCCAGAGCCTAATGATTAACCTTAATAGCTGTGATATATTTATCATAGCGTTCTAAAAGCATACGTCTAAGATCACAACGGAGTTTGGTCAATTTATCTGCCAGAGAAACCATGGGTGCGACCTTATTCTGGATTTCAAGTGATTTAATCTCTTGTAATAGGAGATCTAGTTGTTTAGTTTTTTGTTAATTAATTCTCAAATTTTGTTGTATCATTATGTCCCTTATGTATGCCTTATGGGCACACCACAGAACTGACGGGTCAGAGACTGAGGATGAATTCATTTCACAATATTCCTTTAATTTGTTTGATATGAAGGTCGCATGTTCGGGTACCCTGAGCAGATTAGAATTGGCCCTCCACACAAAATCTCCCAAATAAGCGTTCCCCTCCGCCACCGCGACTGACACTGGAGTGTGGTCAGACCATGAGATGTCGTGGATGGTGGAGGAGGACAGCTGTTGCAACAAAACTCTATCTACTAAAATCATGTCAATACGAGAGTAGGAATTATGTCTGGCAGAGTGGAATGAAAAGTCCCTTTCTCCTGGGTGCTGACACCTCCAGGCATCGTAGAGCTCTTCCGAATGAAAGAGCGTTTGTAGGGAAGACAAAGGGCATCTGGACTTAGTGGTAGTGTCGATTGCATAGTCGGCGGTAAGATTGAAATCTCCAAAAACCACCAAGGCCCCTTTCTTAACAGTGGATATCCTCTTTAATAGCCGTTTGAGGAAACGCATCTGGTGGGAGTTTGGAGCATAGAGACAAACGATCGTGTAGGTTTTGTTGTTTATATCTCCTATTAAGATCAAATACCTCCCTTCCTTATCCGGGATTGTCTCCAGTACTTTAAAAGAAACAGTATCTCTAATGGCGATGGCAACTCCTCTGGTTTTTTGTGTAGCAGAAGCAAAAAAGATTTGGGGATATCTGGGATGTTTTAATCGAAACTGATCAGATGGTAGCAGATGGGACTCCTGGATGCATAAAATATCAGCCTGCAGTTTCAGAGCTTCCTTCCATAGAGCAGTTCTTTTCACAGGGTGATTTAAGCCGTGAGTGTTAAAAGAGATTATGTTCAACATTTTACCTTACTATCGGATGATAGGTAGTTGCGTTCGTATTGGACGTGATTACGTCTATAAAAGATCCACGAGTCCATATTCGAGGGTTCAGTTCCGCAGAGTGACAAGAAGTAAACATGCTTGGTACTGAGGTCCATCCCGGAGAGAGAGGAGGAGCAAAAACAAAAAAGCAAACCAAAACTAGCAAAAATAAACATAGTAGAAACAGGTAAAGGTCTGTATCCCAAACAGTAGGAGTAAAAAGAGGGATTACGAATTGAATTCTGAGGCAGTAGGACTGCCCAACAATATTTGGGGTGAAGTATAATGTCTTAGCCATCTAAGTGGCCATGGGAACTAAAACGTTGCGTTAAAGTGGTAGCGTAGGGTGTTCAACCAGTGTATTTTCATTTCTTAGCTTTGTGCTTGCGAAAAACTGTTTGGCCAGGATTTATCGGTGTAGCAGTGGAAGCTGGGGTAACTGTTTAAGATTCTGGAATGATGTCACATGTCCGTAATAGAGCCAGCCCTTCTTCTAACGTAGTCACTACTTCAGTGTGATCATCTCTTGAAATAGTTTGCTTTGAAGGGTATCCCCAGCGATATACAATGGCATGGGATCTGTGTTTTGTTCCTGGATCTGTACACTGGTTGTTCCCACGTCAGTACACCTGCTGGCAGCTGTGGCCATTATGAGTGGTACATACCATCCCTCTGCTGAGCTCTTGAGTCTGTACACCCGCTGACCCCATTATGAGGGGGTTCTCACCATCCCTGTGCAGAGTTCCCGCATCTGTAGACATGTGCACATTGAGGAGTTCTCACCGTTGCTGTGCTGAGCTCCTGGGTCTGTACAGCTGCTGGCTGCTGTGCCCATTAAGAGTGGTTCCAACCATCCCTGTGCTGAGTTCCCAGTTATGTACACCTGCTGTGCCCATTCTTAATGGTTCCCACCATCCCTGTGCTGTGTTCCCAGGTCTGTATAACTTTTTCCCCATTATGAGGTGCTCCCATGTTTGTACACCTGCTGGCTGCTGTGCCAGTTGTGAGTGGTTCCCACCATCCCTGTGCTGAGCGCTTGGGCACAGGTGTACAGACCCATGAGGGGTTCTCGCCATCCTTGTGCTGTGCTCCCAGTTCTGTAAACCTGCTGGCACCAAACCTGTGATGATTTCCCAGGTCTTTACACCTGATGTGATTATGAGGGGTTCCCACCATCCTGGTGATGTGTCCCACGTCTATACAACTTACAACTGCTATGCCCATTATGTAGGCTTCCCACCATCCCTGTGCTGAGTTTCCAGGTGTGTACACCTGCTGTGGCCATTATTAGGGGTTCCCAGGGCAGATGGAAGAATTTGGCACATTAGAGTATATATTTAAGAATTTTAAGACCCTTTTGCATTTACCCAACTTTGAAGCATCAGCATGCAAGAAAAATCCATGCGTTTTAGGCTACTTTCTCACTGAGGCGTTAAAAATAGCACTTGCAAAGCGCTCTGAAGAAGCGGCTCCTCACACTGTAGCGGATGTTGTTGGGATCCTGTGGACCTGTAACCTGTAATTATCCTGTGTTAGGAGGGTAACTTTGTGCTTTTTTTTATAGTAATTCCTTGAATCAGACAAGACAAAGAGGGCACTTCGTTATCCAACAGTTGGTCCAGATGTTAAGTTATCTATCCAACCAGGTGAGGAGTACAAAGACGAGTGTGTCTTGCTTACAGTCAAGCGTGGTGGTGGGAAGGTCATGTTTGAGACTGCATGATATCTTCTGGCACTGCCTTGCTAAAGAAGCTGAGGGTAAAGATGATGGACTTGCAAAGTATGTCTCCAGACCTAAATCCTATTGAACATCTTCAAACGGAAGGAAGAAAAGTGCAAGGTCTCCTGTGGCAACCTGTGAAGCTCTGGTGAACTCCATGCCTAAGATGGTTATGGCAGTGCTGGAAAACGATGGGGCTTCGTACATCTTGTGTTTTGTGCCAACTTTAAATTCACCAACTTTAAATTCACCAAATATTAGCATTAAAGCTGCTCAGTGGCACATCTCTTGGATGGTTGATTCTTGCCATTCCTTTTTATTGCCCAACTGCATCATTTTCATACTGTACATTGACAGTGTTGCTTGGTCCCGCTCTCCCCTCACTGGCAGGAGCCAAATACACTGGCTGCTGCAGCCACTGGATTGTGTGCGATAACCCCTGCTGTCAGGTCTGTACGACATATGGACCGGACAGTGAAAGGGTTCAAATAGATTGTACACTGTATGGTCAGCCTCAGCCTGTCACTTTACATAGTCCATACCAGACAAGCAATTTATTCTCCCAAACAATATTCAGGTATCAATGGAAGCCCAAAGATACATGCATGTTCCCTAACCAAATAGTAAAATGTATAGTGTAAACATGTTAGGTCACATGTCCCTGCAGCCATTCATTGCTGTCCATTTTTCACATTTGGGGAAAACGTATAATATTTTAGTAATATAAAGCCTAGCTAGCACTTTGTTGCCTGCTCTTAAGATTCAATGTTGAAACCTGGATGCAGTCAGCTTTGTCCAAAATCATACATCCGCCCTTAAACACACTTCCCCCCTTGGTGTGTGACTACATGAAAACATGATCAGTTGCTGTCGGCCTGACATGTTTGTATTGGCTGAGCGGCCATTACTCTTTGCATGCATTTCACTCCAGCCTCAATGTGCTCACTCTTGCTCCTGGAATCGCGTGTATGCTGCTGAACTGCCTTGTGAAGAACAAGCGAGTACTGTTGTGATACTGCCTTGTGAAGAACAAGCAAGTCCTGTTGTGAAGCTTTCAGGCAGCCCAAGGAGTACTGCTTGGTTGATAATCCCCAAAAATTGGATGCAGTAATGCAGCTACAATTTTCTCATGGAGACTTATGGATGTTCACCCCTTTATAAAAAAGGGATTTTACACTCATTGTTGCGCCTCCAGAAGATTAAATGAAGTGAAATCTCCAACCAGGTAAGGAGTACCTTTTAACTCTTCTCTGAAAAAGTATTAACATGTGGTTGTTCTAGACCAGAGATCTCCAAAAGTTCCAGTGTACTGCCTGTGGCACAGGGGAGTAGAAATGTCTCAGCATTGGGGGTAAGCAATCATTTAGGATTGGAGTGCAAGCCTGTGATCAGTAGGACAAAATATTGCCCCATCCTTGTTGGGGGTCAGTGTATTTATGACAGTTGGTTGTCGGTAGAAAGAATAGTGCCCCAAGAGCCACAGTTTGAAGACCCATGGTCAAGATCAATAATGATCATCAGATGATTGATGGTGTAAATGTGGACAGGCTGTAATAGAATCAAGCTGTAGAAAATCCCAATGAAAATGCAAAGGAGACTGAATCAAGTGAAAAAATAAATTATATAATCTATATCTATATCTCTATCTATCACATCTTGACATATGGTGCTTACCTGTGCACTGCAGTAAATACATTGCATCTCCAGAAAGGCCAGGGATAACCACTCTGCACGTATGTTACAGTAATCCCACTTAAACTTTATTGTAGAATCAAGGCTGTGATAGAATAAAACCCCAATAAAAATAGCAAAGGAGACTGAATAAAGTGGAAAAAAAGATAGAAAACATTTTGACATGGTGCCTACCTGTGCACTGCAATAAAAAAAAGACATTGCGTCTCCAGGGATATCCACTGTAGAGCCACTCTGAAAGATACCCACACATACGTTTACAGAAGCACTGTGTCCATAAATGGATGTTGGAGTAATCCAACTTTATTGAAGAATCAAGCTAAAAATTGTGGTATTTTTCAGAAAGTATTGGATCTAACAGTCAGTCAATCGCAGACAGGTGACTGCTAGAGTAGGCCATAGGCTAGCGAAACCCACCACTCTAGAGCATCAAAGACAGTGCAATTAGAATCAGGACTATTTGGGAAACTGAGCCAATGCCAGCAATGTACAGAACAGGCAGCCGAGTAGGTAAAAAAAAATACTCGGTAGTGCTGGCTGCAGTGTCTGACGGAGCAATATCAACTATACTCTGCCCATTATTCCTGCAAGCAGCATAACCGACAGAAAAAGTAAATTTAGGTCAGTGTCTTAAGCATATCACTGGGCATAATAAGCAGCTATACTTAGCAATGAACATAATAGCACCTAGAAAACAAAAATGGAGCTAACAGCTATTATGTCACTTTCACACTGATGCCGTGCAGTTTACCAGCATTTTGTGGGGTGTTTTTGCTAAAAAAAAAAAAAAAAAAACTTCAAATAACCCAAGCACATGTTTGAAAGGATCCTAAAAAAATAAATTCCAAGAAAATAATTTAAAATACAGAATTAGTGTCATCTTCCATACAGAGCCGCTGGCAGAGGTGTGCATCAGTGTCATGCTGGCTGGCCATAGAAGTGGGTACACAAGCACGGACACAAATGCATGTCATCTTGGACAGGCAAACTGGAGCAGGCACACACCTGACAGCATCTCTGGATGGTGGATTATCGCAATCTACCCTCTGTATGAGCCTTGATAGGGCTGGGAACAACTGGACTGGTACAAGATAACCTTTCTATGGTATAAAGGTTCACTGTAAGATAACATTTTAACCATGTTTTTAAACCTATGCATTTTTTTAATTGATAATTTAAGAAGAATTTTACTGTAAACCTGAAAGTGGGTCTAACTATTCTCCATTTTACTGGAAAAAAATAAATAAACCCCCCCCACAAACCACACCTGGACACCTCTCTACCCATTTTTTTTTTTTTTTCAGCCATTATTAGTTTTGTCAAAGAACTTCTTGTAATGGCTCTAACTACCTAGAACTCTACACATAGGGTTATTTGTGAAGTAAATGTAGCCCATTGTACATGAAACCTTAAGCATGAAAGTACTGCGTTTTTTGCCACAATTTGCATTTCTTCAATTTTTTTTTTCACTGTATATAGCTGGTTGCTAAGCAACCACAGTGTAAAAAATAAATAAAAATAAGCAAAATGCGGTGAAAACGTGTGTCCAAAAATGCGGCAAGCACCGCAAAAGGCACTGCAGAAACGCTCAAAAGCAACATGCATAGATGGGAACTCAGCCTTAGATGTTCCTGCTTCAAAAGAGTTTTAGGCTCAGTTCACACTGGTGCGATGTGGGAAACTCTGTGAATCCAGTGCACCTGAATTGCCAGTAGTTCACACTGCCCTCGGCGAACCACTGCATGTGTCGATACAAAGTTGACTCCCGGATTGGATCACAGTGCAAACTGTGAATTCAGACAGGAATCAGATCGCATGGGCGTGAATACCCATGGGATCCATTTCTGGTTCAGATTAAAAAAGAGTCTTGCATGAGTTTGCTCAGAATGCAATGCAAATTCAGCCATACCATTTGTAAGGCTATTCAGCCAAACAAACTGGTTGCATTTGCATCACATGTGATCTGCACAGCAATGCGGTGCAAATTGCATGCAATATCTGGCATTGCACCCAATGTGAACCAAGCCTTGGTGGCATTGTATATGCATTTTGAGCATCTAATTGGCTCCTGGATGCACACAATTCTATTTTCTCTCAAAGCAACTGACTGCACATAAAATGCATTCAAAACCAGTGTGCATACCTTTTCACACTAGGGCGGTGCGGGTGTCGGCGGTAAAGTGCTGCTATTTTTAGCGGGGCTTTACCGTCGTTTTAGCGACGGTATGCGGCCACTAGTGGGGCAGTTTTAACCCCCGCTAGCGGCCAAAAAGGGTTAAAAGTGCCCGCAAAACGCCGCTGTAACGGCGCTTTGCCGGCAGTATAGCCGCACTGCCCCATTGATTTCAATGGGTAGGAGCGGTGAATAAACCGCTCCAAAGATGCGGCTAGCAGGACTTTTTTCACTGCCCTGCTAGCGCACCACTCGAGTGTGAAAGCCCTCCGGCTTTCACACTGGAGTGAAAGGGGCTGTTTTTTTCAGGCGCCACATAAGCGCTATTTTTAGCGCTGTAGCTCCTGAAAACCACCCCAGTGTGAAGGGGGCCTTAGGCTCGATTCACATCTATGCATGTTGCTTTTGAGCGTTTTTGCAGTGCTTGTTGCGTTTTTGGACATGCGTTTTTGCCGCGTTTTTATTTTTTTTTCTTCTCTGTGGTTGCTTGCCAACCAGCTATATACAGTGAAAAAAAACTGCAAATCGCAGTAAAAATGCAGTGCTTGCGTTTTTTGATGCAGCTCCATTGACTTCTATTACATGAAAAAACGCTGCATTTTTGCATGAAAAAAATGCCCCGCCCTTTCCAAAAATGCAGAGGCACAAAAATGCATTGATGTGAACATGTTCCATAGGAACCCATGTTAAAAAAAAAATGTCCCTGCATTTCTGCAAAATGCATCAAAAAACGCGTTAGTGTGAATCCAGCCATAAAATCCATTATATTTTATTTAGAAATTTCCTCTAAATGATTATAGATGCAGCCTTGACAGTGCCAGTGTAAATGAGGCCTAATAGTCAATAGTCTGGTGTAAAATGCATAAAAAAGCACACCTATGCTTTTTTTTTGTGCATTTTCAGTTTTGCATAAACACCCTACAGTCCATTTAACATGGTTTCCTATGGATGTAGTTCACATCTGTGCATTTTTTGGAAAGGGCCAGGGATTTTCTGTTTTTTGGTTACATTAGATGGTTTAACCACTTCCCGACCAGCGCACGACGATGTACGTCGACAGAATGGCACGGGCAGGCATATTGGCGTACAGGTATGTCCAATATTCAATGCCGCCCTGCCATCGGGAGCGTGCCGCCGGCGGCGCGCTCCCGCGCTGGTTGGGACCCCCGTGAGTCCGGTTGCGGGACCTGCGGACTCGATCGCCGCGGGCATCCCCGCGATCGTCTCACGGAGCGGTCGAATGGAGGAAATGCCGAGTAAACAGCATTTCTCCATTCTGCCTAGCAACTAGTGACGCTGATCTCTGCTCCATGTGATTGGAGCAGAGATCAGTGTTCACTAAATGAAAGCCCAACCCCCCCACAGTTAGTAACACACCCCTAGGAACACTTAACCCCTACACTGCCACCCACTGGTTAACCCCTTTACTGCCAGTGTCATTTACACAGGAATCACTGCATTTATATAGCAGTGATTACTGTGTAAATGACAATGGTCCCAAAAATGTGTCAAAAATGTCCGATAGGTCCCCCACAATGTCGCAGTCACAATAAAAATCACTGATCGCCGCCATTACTAGTAAAAAAAAATAATAAAAAATTATTAATAAAAATGCTATAAAACTATCCCTATTTTGTAAACGCTATAACTTTTGCGCAAACCAATCAATAATCGCTTATTGCGATTTTTTTTGACCAAAAATATGTAGAAGAATATGTATCGGCCTAAACTGAGGGAAAAAAATGTTTTTTTATATATTTTTGGGGGATATTTATTATAACAAAAAGTTAAAAATAATGCGTTTTTTTCAAAATTGTCGCTCTATTTTTGTTTATAGCGCAAAAAATAAAAACCGCAGGGGTGATCAAATACCACCAAAAGAAAGCTCTATTTGTGGGAAAAAAAGGACGTCAATTTTGTTTGGGAGCCACGTCACACGACCGCGCAATTGTCAGTTAAAGCGACGCAGTGCCGAATCGCAAAAAGTGGTCTGGTCTTTGACCAGCAAATTGGTCCGGTCTGAAAGTGGTTAAATGGTCTAAAGATGTGCATTGAAAAATGCTAAATACACCTGCAATATGCAAACTGCAACCTGCACAAGTGTGAATCAGACATTGGTGCATTTTGGAGATTTGTACTACAGAACGTGTTCCATATGAAAACATGTTAAGTGGACTGTAATGAAAATCTGCAGAATGCAAAAAGCACAAAAAATGCATGGGTGTGAATCAAGCCTTATAGCGTATGAAGAAAAAACTATCCAAGGAAAAACCCTTACCTTTTTTTTTATGTATAGGTTTTGCTTGCAAAAGCTTTCTTCTGTCTCCCAGGATGCCAGTTTTTCCAACAAGAGATTGGCAGCATTTTTTTAAAATTTGGAGCACTGGCCTTTGCTTGTGACCAGACAGTGAACCCTAACTTGTTACAATGTTGTATCCTCCTATCAGGACAGGTTTTGGACTTTTAAACCCAGGTGACTCTGTGCTGTTTTGTTTCTTACTTTCCATTTTGGATTTTATCTAGAGTGGATTGAATTTATCAGAGTCTGTGACCAGATCATCCAGTGCGTTGGAAGAAGTGAATATCAAGTCATGTTGTGAAGTTTGTCAGTCACTAGAGAGGTGACATGTGGGCTTATTTTTGAAGTGCAGTTTGCCGCTTTTGTAAACTTGCGTGATGCTATGAATGAGGGATTTATCTGGAAAGTTGGTTTGCAGGGTTTCTTCTTCCTTTTTTATTTTTCAATGTTATATACTTAGAATGCAAGGGTAGAGCATACTACTGTATACTCTATATTGTGTAGTATGTGATATTTAATGCAAACATCTTGCATTCTGTAGTTTTTCTGTATTTTAAGCACACTTAAGCTTGCCATACACTGTACAATGTGATTTTACAACCTTCTTTAGAACTACCGGAAACTATACGGTGCAAGTGACTGTCCATTTGTGTTCTTTCGCATATTTTTATTCAAGCCATACACATGGTGTTTTTTTTTTATTTTTTTTTATACTTTAACATGCAGGTTGAAGGAGGGAAAAGCATTCACACATTTCTCTTTGCATGGGGTAATCTTTCCCACTGTGGCATTGCAGTATGACAGTGGGCTGTTTTCAAATTACTAGTGTTGTCAGCTATAGCCACACTGATCATTGGGGAAAATTGTCTGGTTGTACACTAGTGATGGGAAGTCCGGATCTTTTAACTGAATCGGTTCATTTAGAACTACTCAGTAAAATGAAACGATTCAATGAACCGATTCTTCGGTTCTAGGGTTCACTTGCTGAGTCTACTGACAAGCAAGTGAACCGAAGCTCTGACTCAACCTTCTTAAATGATTAGAATCAAAAGAATGATTCTTCTCAGAAGGTTGGCAGGTCCTGGGGAGGTTTACTTGCATTTAGTTCATTGCTACAATCACAATCCTATTATTCTGTCAGACCACAATTTGTCAGATCAGCCGCGTCATCAATTTTGGTGACACACATAAAGCTGTGAAAATGAAAAGCGGATTTTTTGTGCATGTGATGGGCCAACTACACAGTTAACATTGCTAGACATCAGATTTTTCCGTTCTCTTTACAGTGCATGCACAGGAAAAATGATTGTATTTTACTTCCGCGTGCAGGCGAAGTATCCACGGTAGTAAAATCCCATCGTTGGGCTCCTTTCACACTTGTGCGACTTGAAAGTCATGCAATTTTTGCCACGATTTGTACCGTGACTTTGATGCGATTTTGATGTGACTTGAAGGAATACTTATGTACTCTTGAGGTCTCTGCCTCAAGTCGCATCAAAATCGGACCAAAGTAGTGCAGTAACTACTTTGAAGTCGCTGTGACTGGAAGACCCACAGATATGAATGGTACTCATTGGAAATCTTGGGGTACGACTTGTCATGCGACTTTGTAGTCCCAAGTTGCATGATAAGTCACACAAGTGTAAAAGGAGCCTCATTATGCACTGCAAAGACTACAGACAAATCTGATGGCTAACAATCTTACCTGTGAAGTTGGCCCATCAGAATGCAGAAAACACACACAAAAACATGCTTTTCATTTACACAACTGTTTGTGCATCACCGTAAGTCGCAATATTGGCTGCTCCTATAGATTGCTTGATCTGACAGAACACCTGCTACCCAGGTTACTGAGCACAATCCTATACTCATATAATCATATACCAGACCTCATATGCAATTAAGAGAACCTGTCACTTCAACAAACTATCACAAAGGGCCTTGTTAAGTGAAAAAATTAATAAAATAAAAACTAAAACCATCCCCACCAACCCTGATATCTGCATGTGAATAAATGTACGTAGCATTTGCACGTGTACATAAACGATGATTGCTTCACACGTTCGGTGTCACCACAAACGCTAGAGTGACTGCAATAATTCTAGAAATATAATTCATGGTTAACGAATGTACTGTACAGGCTTTTAAATTGTCATCCATTGAGAATTTAACACTTTCCTTCCTTTTTGATCAGTATGATCAGAGTTATAATCAATTGGATCATAGGGAAATGTGTTATAACTACTGGTGGTGACTCATGGTTCTTTCAGTGTACTGTGTTCTAAAAACGGATATGATTCTTTAAAGCGGTTCTTCACCCTAAAGGGGAAGTTCCGCTAGTATTATCCCTCCCCCCTCCGGTGCCACAATCGGCACCTTTCGCGGGGGAGGGGGGTGCAGTTACCTGGATAATCCAGGTAACTGCACCCACTTCCGGCCAGACCGCCGCAGACCCCCGCATCGCTCCGCCCCCCCCCGTTGTGTTCTGGGAAACACACAGTTCCCAGAGACACAGCGGGGGACCATAAGAGAAGCGCAGCGCAACTCGCGCATGCGCAGTAGGGAACCGGGCAGTGAAGCCCTCATGCTTCACTTCCCGATTCCCTGACAGAGGACATCGCTGGAACCTGGTAAAGGTAAGTGTGATATTATTAAAAGTCAGCAGCTGCAATATTAGTAGCTGCTGGCTTTTCATATTTTTTTTTTAGGTGCAGCTCCTCTTTAACTCGGTGTACTGTTCGATTCTTTAACTCGGTGTACTGTTCGATTCTTTAACTCGGTGTACTGTTCAATTCTTTAACTCGGTGTACTGTGTACTCCTGGCTCTTGTTTTAAAGCGGGAGTCCACCGGGACCCGGTTCCCTACTGCGCATGCGCGAGCCGCGCGGCGCAATCCGGACGGTCCCCGCTGCCTCTGGGAGCTGTGTGTTTCCCAGCAGGCAGCGGGGCACTTGCTGAAGGGGGCGGGCGCTTGCGGAACGTACGCCCCGTTCCGCAGAGAGCTAGCCCGGAAGTGGGTGCAGTTACCTGGATTATCCAGGTAACTGCACCCCCCTCCCCCCTGAAAGGTGCCGATTGTGGCGCCGGAGGGGGGGGGGATTCCAATGAGCGGAGGTCCATTTTAGGGTGGACCTCCGCTTTAAGTTTGTATCCAGTTCCTGAGTATCACTGTGCTTCGAGTCAGCTGATTGGTTGCAGGGAGGGGCCGAGCTCTCTCACTCTAGGATCATATTACCACTGCCAGCTCTGCTGCTCTGCTATGTACTGAGTGCAGAGTGAACTGTTTCAAACGAATCAGTTCACTGAAAAGAATCGATTCATCCAGTTCACTAAAAAGAATCGATTCAAAAGAACGATTCGTTCATGAACTGGACATCACTATTGTACACAAGTCATCCAATAGATCAACTTCTGTATAACCAGCCAGCCTATACATGGATCAAAATTCAGCCATTCCTGCTAAACAAGCAGAATTTTTTGACTCCATGTACAGCCAGGCTAACTCTAAAGCACAACCTCTGTACAATCAGATTGTCTCTTGTATGGCCAGCTGATTTTAGTGCCTCTTGTCAATAACAGTCCAGGTGATAGAGGGGCTTATTTTGAAGTGCAGATACCCATATCTTTCAGTTTACTGTAAGTTGTCGATTATGTTCTATGTGTGAATGAAGCATGAGGGAAATTGATTTGCTGTGTTCCTTATGTTTACTGTATTAAAGCGGGAGTCCGCCAGGACTCCGCGTTTTTTTTTTTTTTTTTTAAAGCCAGCAACTACAAATACTGTAGCTGCTGACTTTTAAAATAGTGACACTTACCTGTCCAGCGCGCCCGCGATGTCGGCACCCGAAGCCGATCTCTAGATCATCTCTCGGGTGCTGCCGCCGCCATCTTGGGTATGGGAATCAGGAAATGGAGCCTTTCGGCTTCATTTCCCGGTTCCCTACTGCGCATGCGCAATAAGGACGGTCCCCGCTGCCTCTGGGATCTGTGTGTTTCCCAGCAGGCAGCGAGGCACTTGCGGAAAGGGGTGGGCACTTGCGGAAAGGGGCGTAATCTACGCCCCTTTCCGCAGAGAGCTATCCCGGAAGTGGGTGCAGATACCTGTACTGTACAGGTATCTGCACCCCCCTCCCCCCTGAAAGGTGCCAATTGTGGCGCCGGAGGGGGGGAGGGTTCCGATGAGCGGAAGGTCCACTTTAGGGTGGACCTCCGCTTTAAGACACTACAGATTAGGGAATATGCCAGGGACTTGTATCCTATTTGAGATCTTGACTTCAACCATAACAAAAACGCATTGCATAGATCTAGTTTTTCTGTCTTGTTATGCACATTTAGGGTGGTCATACACTATACAATCTCCTTAAAGCGGGAGTCCACCGTTTTTTTTTTTTTAAAAGCCAGCAGCTACAAATACTGCAGCTGCTGACTTTTAAAATAGTGACACTTACCCGCCCAGCACGCCCGCGATGTCGTCACCCGAAGCCGATCTCTCGATCGTCTCTCGGGTGCTGCCGCCGCCATCTTAGGTATGGGAATCAGGAAGTGGAGCCTTTCGGCTTCATTTCCCGGTTCCCTACTGCGCATGCGCGAGTCGCGCTGCGCAATAAGGATGGTCCCCGCTGTCTCTGGGATCCGTGTGTTTCCCAGCAGGCAGCGGGGGACTTTCGGAAAGGGGCGTAGATTCTGCGGAAAGGGGCGTACCTTCTGCAGAATCTACGCCGGAAGTGGGTGCAGATACCTGTACTGTACAGGTACCTGCACCCCCCTCCCCCCTGAAAGGTGCCAATTGTGGCGCCGGAGGGGGGAGGATTCCAATGAGCGGATGGTCCATTTTAGGGTGGACCTCTGCTTTAAGACCCCTTTCACACTGAGGCAGTTTTCAGACATTTTAGCACTAGAAATGGCCTCTAAAAAGTGCCTGGAAACTGCCTCCCATTCTGTGCATTGTGTGCTTTCACACCTGGGCAGTGCACTTGCGGGATGTTAGAAAAATTCCTCCAAGCAGCATTTTTGAGCGGCTTGGAAGCACTGTATTTAGAGCTTTCAAAATGCCCCTGCCCATTGAGTAGGTGGGGCTTTTTACTTTTTCTACCTTTCCATTTTTAAATGCAACTCATAAACAGAGTGATCCTCGCTGAGCTAGCAGTCTGTCAAAATGGACATGCCATGTGTGAAAGGCACCTAACATTAATAATGTACTATCAGCCTTAAAGTGGTTGTAAACTAATTTTTTTAACTTTTACCTACAGGAAAGCCTATAATAAGGCTTGACAGTGTGTACTATCAAAAATTGTGTAAAAAATCATCAAACTTAAAACACATAAAAAGTCCAAAAGGAGGGAAGCACAAAGGTATGAATTTAGTCCATTGAAGTGACTCTTTACAAACACCCTTCAGATGTATAGCAGGTGCGCCCAAAGAAAAAGTTCTATCCACCACCTATTTCAATGAGGCTTACCAGCTGCCAAGATCTCTTTTTAGGGAGATCGTACAAGCATGAAGAAAAACGATCGTTCCTGGTCTCTCCAATGGGTTCTGCTGGCGTCTCCACCTCTTATATCTCTTTCTTACAGCGTCTCACATTCCACCGTAATTATTAGGTAAAAAAAGAAAGAAAGGCTCCCATAGCGTAATTCCGCATAAAAATTTTAATCCGAACAAAATAAAAGTAAAACAAACTCACAAATTTCCAGTTGAGTACAAGCGTAAGTACAATCACGAGCCGGCCGGCTCTCTCCTATTAACACTGCCCGTCCTTCCTGGTCAACGGGGAATGGCGGTAACGTCAGCACGCCGCTCACCCTGACGTTACCGCCATTCCCCGTTGACCAGGAAGGAGGTATGATGGTTTTAAAAATGTGAGCCACCATCATCATGTGCATTGCTGCTGGAAATGACAAAGGGCCATGTAACTTTGTTAAAAAAAAAAATAGCCCACATTCACATTAAGTCGATTTGACTATTGCCGGCAATGGCACCGTCCAAATTGGTGCAACGCCGACTTTGTTGTAATGCCTGTACTACTTTTGGCGACTTCAAGGGTGATTTGAAGGGATTTATTTGTATGAACCCACATAAATGTCTGAAAAATCACCCCAAAGTCTGACTGCATGCAGTTCCGTGCGCTTTTTTATGCATTATATGCATACACAGTGTTTTCCATGTATTCCAATGGCTCTAGTTCACACCAGTGCAGTCAGTTCCAGTCAGTTTACCATGCAGAAACTGACGAACTGACTGCATTGGTGTGAACTAGAGCCATTGGAATACATGGAAAATGTATTAGATAAATATGCTTTTTTAGCGCAGAGAAAATCACACAGAACGGCATCTGGTGTGAACTGGCCCTAAGCCTAGGTTCACACTGCTGCAATGTAGGAACAAGTGCAATTCCAGCATTTGTTCCCACATCGCTCCTCTCCCACAGGCAGTTCACACTGGCTTCTGCAAACCACGGCAGATGTCATTACATTGTTATTGACACCACCAGATTGGTTCACAGATCGCAGTGTGAACTGTGAACTTGCATAGGTAAGAACACCTATGCCATCCGATTTTCAGTGTGGGAGGGGGTCCCATTACTTTTGTTTTTCCCTGTGAATTTAATGTGAGTTCAGACATACAACTGTGTGCCTGTACTGGCATTACATAGAAAGCGCATGTGATCGACACCTGCAGTGCGGGGGCGAATCACATGCTATGTCTGAGATCGCAGCAGTGTGAAACTGGGCTAAAACTTAAAATTTCAGGTACTAAGGCAGAAAACTAAAACGACATCTATTAAAGCGGGAGTCCACCGGGACTCCGCGTTTTTTTTTTTTAAAAGCCAGCAGCTACAAATACTGCAGCTGCTGACTTTTAAAATAGTGACACTTACCTGTCCAGCGCGCCCGCGATGTCGGCACCCGAAGCCGATCTCTAGGTCGTCTGTCGGGTCCTGCCGCCGGCATCTTGGGTATGGGAATCAGGAAATGGAGCCTTTCGGCTTCATTTCCCGGTTCCCTACTGCGCATGCGCGAATCGCGCTGCGCAATAAGGACGCTCCCCGCTGCCTCTGGGATCTGTGTGTTTCCCAGCAGGCAGCGGGGCACTTGCGGGAAGGGGCGGGCACTTGCGGAAAGGGGCGTAAGGGGCACCTAAAATAAAAATATTAAAAGCCAGTAGCTACTAATATTGCAGCTGCTGACTTTTAATAAAATCACACTTACCTGTCCCAGGGTCCAGCGATGTCGGCGCCAGATGACGAGCGATCACTCGTGTCACTGCTGCCCCCGCCACCATCCTCTGTCAGGGAATCGGGAAGTGAAGCATTACAGCTTCACTGCCAGGTTCCCTACTGCGCATGCGCGAGTCGCGCTGTGTGTCTCTTAACCACTTGACCACTGGGCACTTAAACACCCTTAATAACCAGACCAATTTTCAGCTTTCGGTGCTCTCGCATTTTGAATGACAATTACTCAGTCATGCAACACTGGACCTATATGAAATTTTTGTCCTTTTTTTCACACAAATAGAGCTTTCTTTTGGTGGTATTTAATCACCGCTGGGTTTTTTATTTTTTGTGCTATAAAAGAAAAAATACCGAAAATTCTGTAAAAAAATTAATTTTTCTTTGTTTCTGTTAGAAAATTTAGCAGATTAGTCATTTTTTCTTCATAAATTTTGGCCAAAATTTATACCACTACATATCTTTGGTAAAAATAAGTACAAATTGGTGGATATTATTTGGTCTTTGTGAAAGTTATAGAGTCCACAAGCTATGGTGCCAATATCTGAAAATTGATCACACCTGAAGTACTGACGGCCTATTTCAATTCTTGAGACCCTAACATGCCAGAAAAGTACAAATACCCCCCAAATGACCCCTTTTTGGAAAGAAGACATTCCAAGGTATTTAGTAAGAGGCATGGTGAGTTTTTTGAAGTTGTCATTTTTTCCCACAATTCTTTGCAAAATCAAGATTCTTTTTACTTTTTTTTTTTTTTCACAAAATTGTCATATTATCAGGTTATTTCTCACACACAGCATATGCATACCACAAATTACACCCCAAAACACATTCTGCTATTACTCCCGAGTATGGCGATACCACATGTGTGAGACTTTTACACAGTGTGGCCACATACAGAGGCCCAACATGCATGGAGCGCCATCAGGTGTTCTGGAGCACCCAGGACAATTCTGACATTTCTCTCCTACATGTAAAAATCATCATTTATTTGCTAGAAAATTACATAGAACTCCAAAACATTATATATGTTTTTTTAGCAAACACCCTGGAGAATACAATGGTGGTCTTTGCAACTTTTTATCTCGCACGGTATTTGCGCAGTAATTTTTCGAATGCTTTTTTTTGGAAAAAAAACTGTTTTGTGCTTAAAAAAAAAAAAACACAGTAAAGTTAGCCCAATTTTTGCATAATGTGAAAGATGAAGTTACGCTGAGTAAATAGATACCTAATATGTCACTCCTCAAAATTGCACACGCTCGTGGAATGGCGCCAAACGTCGCTACTTAAAAATCCCCATAGGCGACGATTTACATTTTTTTTACTGGTTATATGTTTTGAGTTACAGAGGAGGTCTAGGGCTAGACTTATTGCTCTCGCTCTAACGTTCGCAGCGATACCTCACATGTGTGGTTTGAACACCGTTTTCATATGTGGGCGGGACTTACGTATGCGTTCGCTTCTGCATGCGAGCACATGGGGACAGGGGCGCTTTAAAAAAAAAACATTTTTTTTATTGTTCATTTTACTTTATTTATTTTAGTTTGACATTTTTTTCCCCAAAAATAATTTTTTTGATCACTTTTATTCCTATTACAAGGAATGTAAACATCCCTTGTAATAGGAATATGGCATGACGGGTCCTCTTTACAGTGAGATGTGGGGTCAATAAGACCCTGCATCTCACCTCTAAGCTGGGAAGCCTGAAAAAAAAAAAAGATTCTGGCTTTGATCGTATTAGCGATTCGGTAGAAGCACCGGAGGGCGGCGGGAGGGGGGATGTCTATGGCTGGGTATTGCAGGGTATCACCGACTATGGCTGGGTATCTCAGAGTATGGCTGGGTATCTCAGAGTATGGCGTTGCAGAGCATTGCAGGGTATTGGCGGGTGTTGCAGAGCATTGCAGAGTGTTGCAGGGTATTGGCGGGTGTTGCAGAGCATTGCAGAGTGTTGCAGGGTATTGGCGGGTGTTGCGGAGTGTTGCAGGGTGTTGCAGGGTGTTGCAGAGTGTTGCAGAGTGTTGCAGAGTGTTGCAGGGTGTTGCAGGGTGTTGCAAGGTGTTGCAGAGTGTTGCAGAGTGTTGCAGGGCATTGCGGAGTGTTGCAGGGCATTGCGGAGTGTTGCAGGGCATTGCGGAGTGTTGCAGGGCATTGCAGAGTAATGGCAGGGCATTGCAGAGTAATGGCAGGGCATTGCAGAGTAATGGCAGGGCATTGCAGAGTAATGCAGGGAATCGAGGGGTTAATTTTCGGTGAGCAGCGATGTGGGCACTGCAGATGCAGCCCACATCGCTGCTGACACCGATCTCTTCCCCCTCCGCTGTACCGATCGGTACAGAGAGGGGGAGGGAGGAACCGGCGTCATAACATGACGCCGGCTTGTTTACAAGTGATCACTCCGTCATTTGACGGAGCGATCACGTGGTAAACGGCCGCGATGAGCGGCCGTTTACCATGATTCGTGATGCGCCGGGTCCACTGGACCCAGCGGTCACGGATGCTCTCGTGTGTGCGCCCCAGGGGTTAATTAACGGCCTCTCAGAGTTAAACAACCGCCCTGAAGCCGTTAATCGGCAATGGGCGGTTGTTAAGTGGTTAAAGTGGTTGTCCGGCCAAAATTAGACTTTTTAAATAAAAATAACCTATCATACACAAGCCTAATGCATTCTAGTAAAGTTAGTCTGTAAACAAAGGTCCGTTTTGTTAGGTTATTACAGCATTTTGTAACTTTATAAACTTTCAGCAGACCGTGGCCATCTTAGGTTTGGGCATCTGAAGCCATACTGTATTTCTTCCTGGTGTAGTGTCACAGTTTGATGCCTATCACAGGATGGTGCGGAAGTGACGTTGTTGCGTACTGCGCATGCGCGATGCGCTCCAAACGCTCGCGCCGTGCGTTCCAACATAGTTTCGGCAATACAGTTCAGCGAAACCATCACATAATGTTACGGAAGTGATGTTACACACAACACAAACACGGGCCACGTTGTTGCGTACTGCGCATGCGCGATGCGTTCCAAACACTTGCGCCGTGCGTTCCAACATAGTTTCGGCAATACAGTTCAGCGAAACCATCACATAATGTTACGGAAGTGAAGTTACACACAACACAAACACTGGGCCGTTCGTTACAACACTAATACTTCCCTTGTTACCTAGTAGGTTTTGCATTGCTGGGACTTGTAGTGCCTATCCTGAGCTACATGCTTCAATGTTCAGTGTCCTCATCCCTATCCCCATGCTTCAATGTTCAGTGTCCATCCTTATCCCTGTGCTTCAATGTTCAGTGTCCTCATCCTTATCCCCGAGCTTCAATGTTCAGTGTCCATCCTTATCCCCGTGCTTCAATGTTCAGTGTCCTCATCCCTATCCGCGAGCTTCAATGTTCAGTGTCCTCATCCTTATCCCTGTGCTTCAATGTTCAGTGTCCTCATCCCTATCCCCATGCTTCAATGTTCAGTGTCCTCATCCCTATCCGCGAGCTTCAATGTTCAGTGTCCTCATCCTTATCCCTGTGCTTCAATGTTCAGTGTCCTCATCCCTATCCCCATGCTTCAATGTTCAGTGTCCTCATCCCTATCCGCGAGCTTCAATGTTCAGTGTCCTCATCCTTATCCCTGTGCTTCAATGTTCAGTGTCCTCATCCCTATCCCCATGCTTCAATGTTCAGTGTCCTCATCCCGATCCGCAAGCTTCAATGTTCAGTGTCCTCATCCTTATCCCTGTGCTTCAATGTTCAGTGTCCTCATCCCTATCCGCAAGCTTTAAATGTTCAGTGTCCTCATCCTTATCCCTGTGCTTCAATGTTCAGTGTCCTCATCCTTATCTCTGAGCTTCAATGTTCAGTGTCCTCATCCCTATCCCCCTGCTTCAATGTTCAGTGTCCTCATCCCTATCCCCGAGCTTCAATGTTCAGTGTCCATCCTTATCCCCGTGCTTCAATGTTCAGTGTCCTCATCCCTATCCGCAAGCTTCAATGTTCAGTGTCCTCATCCTTATCCCCATGCTTCGATGTTCAGTGTCCTCATCGAAGCAGGGGGATAAGGATGAGGACACTGAACATTGAAGCTCGCGGATAGGGATGAGGACACTGAACATTGAAGCAGGGGGATAGGGATGAGGACACTGAACATTGAAGCTCGGGGATAAGGATGAGGACCCTGAACATTGAAGCAGGGGGATAAGGATGAGGACACTGAACATTGAAGCTCGCGGATAGGGATGAGGACACTGAACATTGAAGCAGGGGGATAGGGATGAGGACACTGAACATTGAAGCTCAGGGATAAGGATGAGGACACTGAACATTGAAGCACAGGGATAAGGATGAGGACACTGAACATTTAAAGCTTGCGGATAGGGATGAGGACACTGAACATTGAAGCAGGGGGATAAGGATGAGGACACTGAACATTGAAGCTCGCGGATAGGGATGAGGACACTGAACATTGAAGCAGGGGGATAGGGATGAGGACACTGAACATTGAAGCTCAGGGATAAGGATGAGGACACTGAACATTGAAGCACAGGGATAAGGATGAGGACACTGAACATTTAAAGCTTGCGGATAGGGATGAGGACACTGAACATTGAAGCACAGGGATAAGGATGAGGACACTGAACATTGAAGCTTGCGGATCGGGATGAGGACACTGAACATTGAAGCATGGGGATAGGGATGAGGACACTGAACATTGAAGCACAGGGATAAGGATGAGGACACTGAACATTGAAGCTCGCGGATAGGGATGAGGACACTGAACATTGAAGCATGGGGATAGGGATGAGGACACTGAACATTGAAGCACAGGGATAAGGATGAGGACACTGAACATTTAAAGCTTGCGGATAGGGATGAGGACACTGAACATTGAAGCAGGGGGATAAGGATGAGGACACTGAACATTGAAGCTCGCGGATAGGGATGAGGACACTGAACATTGAAGCAGGGGGATAGGGATGAGGACACTGAACATTGAAGCTCAGGGATAAGGATGAGGACACTGAACATTGAAGCACAGGGATAAGGATGAGGACACTGAACATTTAAAGCTTGCGGATAGGGATGAGGACACTGAACATTGAAGCACAGGGATAAGGATGAGGACACTGAACATTGAAGCTTGCGGATCGGGATGAGGACACTGAACATTGAAGCATGGGGATAGGGATGAGGACACTGAACATTGAAGCACAGGGATAAGGATGAGGACACTGAACATTGAAGCTCGCGGATAGGGATGAGGACACTGAACATTGAAGCATGGGGATAGGGATGAGGACACTGAACATTGAAGCACAGGGATAAGGATGAGGACACTGAACATTGAAGCTCGCGGATAGGGATGAGGACACTGAACATTGAAGCATGGGGATAGGGATGAGGACACTGAACATTGAAGCACAGGGATAAGGATGAGGACACTGAACATTGAAGCTCGCGGATAGGGATGAGGACACTGAACATTGAAGCACGGGGATAAGGATGGACACTGAACATTGAAGCTCGGGGATAAGGATGAGGACACTGAACATTGAAGCACGGGGATAAGGATGGACACTGAACATTGAAGCATGGGGATAGGGATGAGGACACTGAACATTGAAGCATGTAGCTCAGGATAGGCACTACAAGTCCCAGCAATGCAAAACCTACTAGGTAACAAGGGAAGTATTAGTGTTGTAACGAACGGCCCAGTGTTTGTGTTGTGTGTAACTTCACTTCCGTAACATTATGTGATGGTTTCGCTGAACTGTATTGCCGAAACTATGTTGGAACGCACGGCGCAAGTGTTTGGAACGCATCGCGCATGCGCAGTACGCAACAACGTGGCCCGTGTTTGTGTTGTGTGTAACATCACTTCCGTAACATTATGTGATGGTTTCGCTGAACTGTATTGCCGAAACTATGTTGGAACGCACGGCGCGAGCGTTTGGAGCGCATCGCGCATGCGCAGTACGCAAAACGTCACTTCCGCACCATCCTGTGATAGGCATCAAACTGTGACACTACACTGGATCTCAGCCTTGCAAATCTCGCACATGCTCAGTGCTACACAAGCGGTGAAATAGGTTTCAGGTCAGGTTTCCATAGCAACGGCAGTGTCAGAGGAAGTTACCGCCCCTTAGCTATGCAAACCTCTCCTCCCCTCCTCCCCCCAGGAACCAGGAAATATACTGCATTTATAACAACAAAAAACAAGCAACAAAAGGAAGGAAGCTTATAAATATACAAATTGTAAATGAAGTGCAGATATATCTAGATAACAAGAGATATATAGCTTGTTATATATGTATCTTATGTGTGTGTGTGTGTGTATGTATATATTTATATAGATATATCTATATCGCTTGTTATATATGTATCTTGTTATAGATATATACATACACACACATAACAAGATACATATATAACAAGAGATATAGATATATCTATATAGATATATACATACACACACATATCTCTTGTTATATATGCATCTCGTGTGTGTGTGTGTGTATGTATATATATATATATAATATATGTATCTCGTTATGTGTGTGTGTGTGTGTGTGTGTGTGTGTGTGTGTATCTACACCCGGCGGCTACTTTTTTCTGTACAGCTTTTCATTAAAAAAATAAAAATAATAATCTCAGCAACAAAATTCATTTACTTGTAGGTACTTGTACTTCTGGCTGTTGGCAGTTACTGCTGGTCGGCTCTGGTACTTGCGTCCAAATCGCGGGTTCCCATGCATTAGTGTGGCAGAAAACAGAAGCATGCGGCTGCTGTAGAGAGCAGAGAGAATGCTTCCTGTCACAGGCGGTAGTACATTTGGTATCACTCCGCCTGTGAAGGAGCTGGCGCTATACAGGAAGCATCGGCTCTGCTTCCTCTAGCGACAGCTCCGTTCTTTGCGCTGATGCTCGGAGATGGCAGGTCGGGAACCCACGATCTGGGCATGCTGACCCGCCATCTCAGAGCAAGACATGGCGGGCCACATCAGAGGGCCAGCAGTTGGGCACACCTCGATTAGGTCATTGAGCTTATGTGTAAAAAAATAAAAATTATACATATATATTAACCACTTCAGCCCCAGACCATTTTGCTGGTCAAAGACCAGACGACTTTTTAGGATTCGGCACTGCGTCGCTTTAACTGACAATTGTGCGGTCGTGCGACGTGGCTCCCAAACAAAATTGACATCCTTTTTTTTCCCACAAATCGAGCTTTCTTTTGGTGGTATTTGATCACCCCAGCGGTTTTTATTTTTTGCGCTATAAACAAAAATAGAGCGACAATTTTGAAAAAAGATGCATTTTTTACTTTTTGTTATAATAAATATCCCTCAAAATTAGGGGTGCACCGAATGGGTTTTTTGGTGCCAAAACCGATACCGAAAATGAACAATACACTAGGCCGAAAACCGAAACCGATACCGAAACAGCACCGATACCGAAACATATTTTTTTTAAAAATATTTTTGTACAGGAGATGGTCAGAGACTGGGGACATGGTACAGGAGATGGTCAGAGACAGAGGGCATGGTACAGGAGATGGTCAGAGACAGAGGGCGTGGTACAGGAGATGGTCAGAAACTGCACACATGATAAAAGAGATATATGCATCCTCACCAGTGCCCGTCAGATGCAGCCAACCAGTGTCCCCCTATTATTGCAGCCAGAGTGTCCCCTCATTATTGCAGCTAGCCTGTGAAGGGAAGAGAGGAGAGCTACCTCTGCCGCCTGTTTGATCACAGCGCCGGGAACAATAGCTGTGTGTTCCCGGCCACACGCCGTCACATGCAGCCCCTCCCCCTTGTCCGGGGACTTTGATAGACAGATCAAATCCTGCGGGTGATCTGTCTATCAAAGTGCCCGGACAAGGGGAAGGGGCTGTATGCGACGGCGTGTGGCCGGGAACATACAGCTATTGAAATGAAAGCTGTGATGTTCCCGTTGCTTTGATCAATGGGGTAGGCAATATTGATGGCAGTAAATATTGTATTGCCTTTAACCCTCTTGACAAATGCCAAGATGGTCACCTCGGCAAACAAGCAGAAAAAAAAAACAGGTCGTCGACGCCAACAACATATTAAAAAAAAGCCTACGGCACCTGGTATTCCCAAGTAGTCTCCCATCAAGGTAATAACCAGGCCCGACCCTGGTTAGCATCCGAGATAAGACGAGATAAGACACATTCCGGGTGATGTGGCCGTAGGCGATTTTGCTGGCCACTCTCAACCCTCTTGACAAACACCAAAATGCTCAGCTCGGCAAACAAGCAGAAAAATAAAACAAGTCGTCGACGCCAACATGTTAAAAAAAAGCCTACGGCACCTGGTATTCCCAGGGGGTCTTCCATCCAGGCTCTAACCAGGCCCGACCCTGCTAAGCCTCCGAGATCAGATGAGATTGGTTGCTTTTAGGGAGATGTGGCCGTATTCAATCGCTTTGGGCACTCGCAACCCTCTTGAAAAATGCCAAGATGTTAACAGGGTGGCACAGTGGTGTAGTGGTTAGCACTCTCACCTAGCAGTAAAAAAGGTCACTGGTTCAAATCCCAACCATGGCACTACCTGCCTGGAGTTTGCATGTTCTCCCTGTGCCTGCGTGGGTTTCCTCCAGGTACTCCGGTTTCCTCCCACACTCCAAAGACATGCAGTTAGGTTTATTGGCTTCTGTCTAAAATTGGCCCTAGTATACAACTGGGGATCTTGGATTGTGGCTCCTTGAGGGTAGGGACCAATGTGAGTGTGCAATGTAAAGGGATAGGGACAATTGTAGACACTCACTCAGGTTAAACTGGATGGACTGATGTCTTTATTCAACCTTACTAACTATGTAACTATGTAACCTTGGTAAACAAGTTTTTGGTTCTAAAGCCTAAAAACCATGGTTTACCTTAATACATTCCCTGCACTAAGGTACACATGTTTTGGTAGCAGTTGCCCCCTCACTCTATAATTACCAGAGTCCCCACTCGACCAGCTCTGTGCCAGTCGGTAGCAGCTCCCCCTTCCCTCTCGCAGGATTTGCTAAAGCAAAAGCCAATGGCTTCTGCCGTCAGTCTAAACCTATGTGGAGCAAGCATGAGGCAGGGCCAAGCCACGCTGTGTCTGTGGATGTAGGCAGTGCAGCATCAGTTTGCGATTAGGGGTGTGAAGAGAAAAAAGGAGCAGAGAGGAGCACTGACAAAAGAGGAGGGTAAGGGCCACTTTATGCAATTTCATCTCATAGAGCAGGTAAGTATACAATTTAATACACGTTAAGACTTTGCAATAATCAAGAGATTTTTTTCCCTTAGTTTCATACTTACCCAGGTGGATGCAGCATCAAACCAATGCTGCAGCTGTCCCCCGCCATCTCTGCACTGATAACTGAGCCACTGGCTAGGCTCTCACAGATCTGAGAGGAGAGCTGCTGACAGTCATTCAGCATTTCTTCTCTGCTCCTCCAATAATCACCGTTTTCTCCCATTGGGACAGCTTCCCCTGCTGGGAGAAGACTATGGCCATGGAAGGAGGGATTCCTGAATCAACACTGTCTGTGCTGCTGATGGTAGAATCAAGCATCTTTCCTGCAACCCATGGTTGCAGGAAATAAATTCACTTGGTGTATGGCTGGCCTAAGTCCCAGCAAGAGAAATTGAGTTCTAGTTGCGCCCATTTATTTTCCTTCTTTGTTTTTTTTTTAAAGAACAATGAGAATCAAGGCTTTAAACATTTAAAAAGCCAAACCCACAAGTCTGTCTCATCCATGTTGTTGCTTGGGTCATATTATGGCTTGTGAAAAAGGTTGCTCCTGAAACAAAAACAAAAATAAGCACCTTTGCCTGATGATCAGTAATGCCGCGTACACACGATCAAACAATCGGGTGGAAAAGCCCGGCAAACTCAAGTCCGCCGGACAATCCCGCAGTGTGTAGCCTCCGGCATACTTTTTTGACCCGAAAGTACGGCGGACTTAGAAAGTAGTTTTGCACTCCAATCTTCCTGCCGGACTTGAATTTCGGCGGACAATCCGGCCGTGTGTATGCCACTCTTGAAATGAACAGACTTTTCCCACCCGGAGAAAAGTCTGCTTATTTCGAGCGGGTCTCCAGGTAGGCAGGGCCCCCGAAGGAGACGTTGCTGGACCCGTCACCTGGTATGGACTTAAAGGGGAACCCCAACGCCGAAAAAAATCGGCGTGGGGGTCCCCCCAGGTCTACATCAGACCTTTGTCCGAGCACGCTACCCGGCTGGCCAGGAAAGGGGGGGACGCGCGAGCGCCCCCCTCCGAGCCGCCCCAGGCCGCGTGCCCTCAACATGGGGGGTGCCTTGGGGAAGGGGGGGCCGCGGGGCCCCCCCACCCCAAAGCACCTTGTCCCCATGTTGATGAGGACAAGGGCCTCTTCCCGACAACCCTGGCCGTTGGTTGTCGGGGTCTGCGGGCGGGGGGCTTATCGGAATCCGGGAGCCCCCTTTAATAAGGGGGCCCCTGGATACCGGCCCCCTACCCTATGTGAATGAGTATGGGGTACAATGTACCCCTACCCATTCACCTGTAAAATAAAGTACAAAAAAAACACAACACACAAGATAAAATAGTTTATTGCACATCTCTGGGGGGTCTTCCGTCTTCGGGGGTCTTCTCGCCGGACTCCTCCGCTATCTTCTTGTAGCTCTTTTACTAGCGGAGGAGCCCGGCTTTCTTCCTCGCCGCCGCCCTCTTCTTCCGACTTCGGGGGTCTTGTCCCCCTCTTCGGTTCTTCTGCCGGGCCACCGCGTCTTCTAGCTCTTTTACAGGCGGTGGCCCGGTCTTTGGGGTGGGGGGGCCGCACGGCCCCCCCTTCCCCAAGGCACCCCCCATGTTGAGGGCACGCGGCTCAGAGGGGGGGCGCTCGCGCGTCCCCCCTTTCCTGGCCGGCCGGGTAGCGTGCTCGGACAAGGGTCTGATGTGGACCTGGGGGGACCCCCACGACGATTTTTTTCGGTGTTGGGGTTTCCCTTTAAGTCCACACTAGGTGGTGGGGCCAGCGAAGGTCTCCTTCGCGGGCCCCGCTTACCTGGAGACCCGCTCGAAATGAGCTGACTTTCCTCCGCGTGTGTCGGCAAGTCCGTTCATTTCAAAAGTAGGGCGGATAGTACGGCGGACTTAGTACGCCGTATTAGTCCGCTAAAAAAGTGCCGTGCGTGGGCAAGTAGCCCGTTTGGAAAGTCCGACGGACAGTTTGGCGGGAAGTCCGCCAGACTAAGTCCGTCGGATAGACGGCTACATGTGTACGCGGCATAAGCTCAAGTCACATCAATGGCTGTATAGAACTTACGCAGATATCCACTGTTAATTGTTAACTTGTTAAGGTTCCTTTTCTTGTTACACCGATACACAGCTCCCAGTGATGCAGTAAGGGGAATACAATGAGAGCTTTTTATAAATGCAGGGTAATTCACAAAGCAAAAAGACAAATGAGGGAGACAGAAAGAGAGGAAGAGTAAAAATGATGAGTAGGCAGGGTAAGATGTAAAGAAAAGACTTGGTAGGACAGAAATGAGCAAGGTTGATGGAGGAGAAAAAAAAATGGAATGTTTGGAGGATAGATGAAGAGCAGTTTAGGAGCAGGGGAAAAATGACTTACCCTAGAGGTCATCCGGCTACCGGTACCATAGAGGCAGGCATCAGCTGGGTTCTTATGTATTAAACCAAGCAACATCTGCCCCTTCCCCCCAGAAGGAGCGATTCGTGACCCCATAGTCGTATTTCAGCTCCGTGCCAACTGGAAGATCTTCTATGGCCACAAACAGAAGAACGGGGGTGGTGCCATCGCTCCGGTAATTCAGCCTTGGCTTCAGGTTCGAGTGCTTTTTGGAATGATTGATCTTCCTCCCAAAAGTTGTTGGTAGGGAGGGATGACAGGGGCACGGGACATTCTTGCCATCAATGCACAGCTTCCGATTGTTCCTCTTGTCCTCAAAAAAGAAGAGGTAGCCCATCTCACCTGCCAAATAAATGAAATAATAAGTGCCATGCTGCTAATAAAAAGACAAAAATAAATAAAGGTATGTCTCAATCAGCAAAATAAGTAACTAGAAATGGACACATGTATATCAAAATATCTTTATACCCATAAAACATGCTGTTGAATAAATGAAATAACTTGAACCCCCTCAAGTGGTACACTGACTGGGTTTATTTGACCCCCTGAAAGTGATTGCAATAGAGCACTTTTTTAGAAAAGACAAAAACAGAACAGATTATACTTATCTGCTCTGTGTAAAGTTTTTGCACAGAGCAGACCCAATCCTCCTTTTGTGGCCGCTTGCTATGGAGGCACATCCTCCAAACCCCTGCTCTATTACTGGCTGTGATTGACAGCAGGGGGAGAAGTGTAGTGTGCAGAATCAATGGTATCAGATTAACACGTGTGATCGCTTGATAGTCATGTTTTGCCAACCTCACCATCTTACCTTCTGCCATGGCACTCATAAGCTCCTCTCCTCTTTCACACGGAATTAATGGTCCATGGTAGTCACAGACCACCTCACCTTTCTTGAATGGTAAGGTCGTGAAGACCGTCTCCCCAGTGTTTCCAACACGGTCTTTTATAATGGCAAGCCCCTTCCAGTCTTGTAAGGCGATGTGACTTTCTAGGTCCATTTCTTCTTTAGCCTTCCCCCTGTCCATGTTGGGTTTCCAGCTTTCAAGGATGTCTTCCATCTTTGGTTGGTTTGTTGTCCATCCCTGTCCTGATAGGAGGATACAACATTGTAAAAAGTTAGGGTTCACTGTCTGGTCACAAGCAAAGGCCAGTGCTCCAATTTAAAAAAAATGCTGCCAATCTCTTGTCTGAAAAACTGGCATCCTGGGAGACAGAAGAAAGCTTTTGCAAGCAAAACCTATACATAAAAAAAAAGGTAAGGGTTTTTCCTTGGATAGTTTTTTCTTCATACGCTATAAGGCTTGATTCACACCCATGCATTTTTTGTGCTTTTTGCATTCTGCAGATTTTCATTACAGTCCACTTAACATGTTTTCATATGGAACACATTCTGTAGTACAAATCTCCAAAATGCACAGGCGTGAATCCAGCCTAAGTGCCCATGCACACTGCAGCTTCTAAATCTGTCCAAGGTCTGATTCACACTTGTGCAGGTTGCAGTTTGCATATTGCAGGCGTATTTAGCATTTTTCAATGCACATCTTTAGATCATTTAACCACTTTCAGACCGGACCAATTTGCTGGTCAAAGACCAGACCACTTTTTGCGATTCGGCACTGCGTCGCTTTAACTGACAATTGCGCGGTCGTGCCACGTGGCTCCCAAACAAAATTGACGTCCTTTTTTTCCCACAAATAGAGCTTTCTTTTGGTGGTATTTGATCACCCCTGCGGTTTTTATTTTTTGCGCTATAAACAAAAATAGAGCGACAATTTTGAAAAAAACGCATTATTTTTTACTTTTTGTTATAATAAATATCCCCCAAAAATATATAAAAAAACATTTTTTTCCCTCAGTTTAGGCCGATACGTATTCTTCTACATATTTTTGGTCAAAAAAATCACAATAAGCGATTATTGATTGGTTTGCGCAAAAGTTATATCGTTTAGGCCGCGTACACACGCGGGGACTGTTCGCCCAACTTTGTCCGCTGAACAGTGTTTCGGCAAACAGTCCGCTCGTGTGTGGGCTTTCAGCGGACAGTTTCAGCGAACAGTCCGCTGAACAAGGTTTTTCGGAAATTCCGAAAAACTGTCCGCTGAAACAAAGTTTCAGCGAACAGTCCCCTCGTGTGTAGGCTTGTTCGTCAAACTAAGTTCCGCGCATGCTCAGAAAGGATTTACATGCCGAAAGTTATAATGCAGTGTATAGGACGTCGTATTTTTCGTCCCGTCGTACGTGCCGTTCACGTCATCGCGCACGGTTTCAGCAAACTGTTCGTCCGTCGTGTGTGGCCATGTCCGTCCATGCTAATTTTGAGCGGACTGTTTGCCGAAACTGTTTGACGGACAAAGTTGGGCGAACAGTCCCCGCGTGTGTACGCGGCTTTACAAAATAGGGATAGTTTTATAGCATTTTTATTAATAATTTTTTATTATTTTTTTTTTTACTAGTAATGGCGGCGATCAGTGATTTTTATTGTGACTGCGACATTGTGGGGGACCCATCGGACATTTTTGACACATTTTTGGGACCATTGTCATTTACACAGTAATCACTGCTATATAAATGCAGTGATTCCTGTGTAAATGACACTGGCAGTGAAGGGGTTAACCATTGGGTGGCAGTGTAGGGGTTAAGTGTTCCTAGGGGTGTGTTACTAACTGTGGGGGGGTTGGGCTTTCATTTAGTGAACACTGATCTCTGCTCCAATCACATGGAGCAGAGATCAGCGTCACTAGTTGCTAGGCAGAATGGAGAAATGCTGTTTACTCGGCATTTCCTCCATTCGACCGCTCCGTGAGATGCCGGCGGCACGCTCCCGATGGCAGGGCGGCATTGAATATTGGACGTACCTGTACGCCAATATGCCTGCCCGTGCCATTCTGTCGACGTACATCGTCGTGCGCTGGTCGGGAAGTGGTTAAACCATCTAATGTAACCAAAAAACAGAAAATCCCTGGCCCTTTCCAAAAAATGCACAGATGTGAACTACATCCATAGGAAACCATGTTAAATGGACTGTAGGGTTTTTATGCAAAACTGAAAATGCACAAAAAAAAAAGCATAGGTGTGCTTTTTTATGCATTTTACACCAGACTATTGACTATTAGGCCTCATTTACACTGGCACTGTCAAGGCTGCATCTATAGTCATTTAGAGGAAATTTCTAAATAAAATATAATGGATTTTATGGCTGGATTCACACTAACGCGTTTTTTGATGCATTTTGCAGAAATGCAGGGACATTTTTTTTTTAACATGGGTTCCTATGGAACATGTTCACATCAATGCATTTTTGTGCCTCTGCATTTTTGGAAAGGGCGGGGCATTTTTTTCATGCAAAAATGCAGCGTTTTTTCATGTAATAGAAATCAATGGAGCTGCATCAAAAAACGCAAGCACTGCATTTTTACTGCGATTTGCAGTTTTTTTTCACTGTATATAGCTGGTTGGCAAGCAACCACAGAGAAGAAAAAAAAATAAAAAACGCGGCAAAAACGCATGTCCAAAAACGCAACAAGCACTGCAAAAACGCTCAAAAGCAACATGCATATATGTGAATCGAGCCTAAGGCCCCCTTCACACTGGGGTGGTTTTCAGGAGCTACAGCGCTTGAAAAAAACAGCCCCTTTCACTCCAGTGTGAAAGCCGGAGGGCTTTCACACTGGAGTGGTGCGCTAGCAGGGCAGTGAAAAAAGTCCTGCTAGCCGCATCTTTGGAGCGGTTTATTCACCGCTCCTACTCATTGAAATCAATGGGGCAGTGCGGCTATACTGCCGGCAAAGCACCGTTGCAGCGGCGTTTTGCGGGCACTTTTAACCCTTTTTGGCCGCTAGCCGGGGTTAAAACTGCCCCACTAGTGGCCGCATACCGTCGCTAAAACGACGGTAAAGCCCCGCTAAAAATAGCAGCACTTTACCGCCGACACCCGCACTGCCCTAGTGTGAAAGGGTATGCACACTGGTTTTGAATGCATTTTAGGTGCAGTCAGTTGCTTTGAGAGAAAATAGAATTGTGTGCATCCAGGAGCCAATTAGATGCTCAAAATGCATATACAATGCCACCAAGGCTTGGTTCACATTGGGTGCAATGCCAGATATTGCATGCAATTTGCACCGCATTGCTGTGCAGATCACATGACTAGTGTAGCCCAGATATGACTCAGTCTGTTGTAACCAACCCTTTTACTCCGAGTCCTAACCCTTCAAACCCTTACCATTAAGAGACCACACCATTCTTTGGAGTAAAATGGCCACAACAGCCTTTATTAAAACCAAAAACAAATAAAACTCCAAATTTTAATTTTAATATTAATATCCTAAAACTTTTCCACAACATGTGGAAAACCACATATGATAAACAACATATGATAAACAACATGTTTTACCCAAATTTTTGTTGGTCAGTGACGGAGCTACTTTTTCCAAGTATACATATCTGTATACACACTAGGGGGCACTGCGGGACCTTTACCACCACCTTACCGGCCTCCAGCTGTGCCGCTCGGAGACAACCACTTTGTCCCGCAGTGCAACAAAACATTAACATCAAAATTTGATGTACACACCGGAGGGGCCATCTCCCGATGAGCCCCCCACCTACTTAACCACCTCTTTTTATGCTACCGTCACTGACCAACAATAAATACCGCCACAGCCGGAAGGGGTGAAACCTCAACCCTGATGGCACCCCCACACCCGCAGGGCCGCCCTAATACCCTCCTGCAGCCCCAAAGACCAAAGGTCGATACCCACGTCAGTGAGGTGGACCCCATCCTTCCGTAAATAGAGACCCACATTAATCTCCAATTCCTTATGGCGAATCACCAACCCCCCATCCCGTGCCAGAAAGCGCCCGACTACTTTATTCACCCGAATTCGCGCCTTATTCAGCCTATACACCGACCGAGCCATGCGCCAAGCAGTCCGCGCCACCATGTCTGACCAGAGTATCAAGGTATCTGGGAAGGTCACGTGCAAGTACACTAGATCAGACTTGATGTCCGCTATCAGGTCCCTGACAGTCCGCACTCCCAAGTCATTGCCCCCAGCATGGATCACCAATACATCCGGTGGCCTGTCCAGCCTCGCATAACGCTCTACTTCCGGGACCACCCCGCCCCACAACATACCCGGCTTGCCCAGCCACCGTAGCACCGCCTCCCTCCTAGAGATACCCAACTGTCTCCCACCTTGTCGTGCGTCCCCCCTCCGGGCACCCCAACACACATAGGAATGCCCCAGGATCCAGACGAGGCGTGGAGGCCCTCCAGCTGAAAAGACAAAACATAACCCAACTGTCAGCGAACCAATAACATCCCCGTATCCCAAAACAGCACCAAAACACACAAAAAACCCCCGGTACACAGTGTTCAACCGTCCTTCCCTTTTTTTTTTTTTTTTTTTTATTCACAGACCAACTGAGGCCGAATGTAAGAGCGGAATCGCTTAGATTCCCATCTACCCAACCTGCGCACCGCCGCCTCATCCAACCCGCACCTGGCAGCCTCAGTAGCCGCCCCAATGCGGAAGGAGTGTGAGGCGTATGCGGAACTGTCCATGCCCATCCGCCCCAAACATTTGCGCAGCACTGCCACGAACTGGAACTTCGACAGGTGCGACCCGTCCTCATGTACCAAGAAAGGCCCCTCTCCTGCGGGCCTCACCCGTACAAACTCCCCCACCGTCCGCACAGGGCATACCGCACACCCCGGGATAGCGTACAATCCCAACTGCACTCCCACTCCCCTTTGATCAGTTTTTGACCTCCGCAGCCGCACCGACACCTTATCCTCAAACACCTCGACATCCTGGTTACCCAATCCGCCCACCATCCGCCGGGAAGGGCTCACCAATTCGCCAATGCGAAATGCCCCAAAAAAGGCCAACGAAAAAGCGGCCAAAAACAAAACAACCTCATAAATCGAGGAACACACCGACTCCAGTTGCTCTCCCAACATCCACAAATTCGCAAACGTAATAGGCCGCCTCCCATCCTGCCTCCTGTGCCCCTTCCTGTACCCCTTCATGGCTTGCCGCACCCAAAAGTCCTTAGTCAAATCCGACATACCCCGCAGCTTAAACCAAAACGCTATGCCCGCCATCTTCTTGTCAATCGCCGAAGCGGACTTCCCCGCCTCCATATTCCTGGACACAAAGTACAAAACCAGTGTAATGGAAATTTGTAGGTTCTGTATATAATTGTATTCTATTTTATATGTATTGCACAATGCCCTCACTGTGCACACGGCACTAACAATGTTTTCAGTACATGTTTTGCATTCTTTCGAGTTCCGATTAGAATTAGCCTGCCTATGTAACGCCCCTTGTTACCATAAACGTACAATTGTAATATTAATGTGATACCTACGTAATCATGTGTATAAAAGCCTTCAAATGCGTCATAATAAAGGAGAACGGTTATTTGGAAAGATGCTGAGCGTATCTTTTGTGTCTGTTCCCTACTGCAGTAGTTATTAATTTGGAACCACTAATCAATATGAGGATAGGAGTTGCCTATCATCAAAATATCCATTTCAGGTGGCGAAGCCAGCCCAGCAGGGGTTATCAGGTTACCCTGAGTATCCGAAACGAGGAGCTTAAGACGATCTGGGAATTTCTGATAATCAGCCGGCTGAGGTAAGCCTTTTGCTTACATTTGAGTTATCAGACTTCCTTGATCGGTAAGGCATTTTCGGGACAAAGGGTACCTATTTTACTCCCCTTAATCGAACTGTATTGATTAGTGGTTATATATTATGTTGTCACTGTCTACTGTCCATCAGAGTGTTATAGAGAAAGAGAAGAATAGTGCTGTTCACAGGTATATGTAGTACATCTGCTAGATAAAGTAGTTTAGAGGCAAAAGGGTATAGGCACACGTAGAGAAGACTGGCCAGTCATTATGGGCATTAAATTAAGTAAGGGAATGATGGGTAAGAGACCCTCAAAAATGCCCAGCGCAAGAGGAGCGCTATATATGAACCAAAGGTGCGGTTCCGCCTATACTGAGCCCCTAGATTAATGGTTAAAGTGGACAGGGATCCACAAAGGGTAACTGGGTTACCACCAAAGTCCACAGGGACAAAGAATCATGCAGAGTATACAGCTAGAGAAACGGCTATTTATGTGAGCAGGATGGATCAAGAGTGACATTAACACTAGACAGAAAGGGACTTTTTGATGTTAAGTTGTGGGCTGAATTTGGGGTCAGGCACTACAACTAGTAAAGTCAAGAAACAGTAATGAGAGTTAAAACAGAATGCTTTATATGTTGTCAGAGAGGGAAGATGGGATGAGCACTATGGCTGCCCGTCTGATCATAGAAGGTACAGTATGTGAAGTATGGTATTACAATACATTGGATGCAAAGGATATCAGAACAAAATAAAGAAAGCAGAAGTTTAAGCAAGGAAGTATTAAAAAAGCGTTAAAAGAAAGTGAGAGAATGATATGCATGTGTTGTGTACAAATGGGAATAATGTAAGCAATTTTAGAGATATACTTGTGTATGTTTGTGAATGCTGGAACTTTTAGTTCTATCGCTTGTGTCATGTACGCAGATGTGACCCCCCTACTTTGTGCTCTCCAGAAAGAATGTGGCTGACATGAGAGATTGGTGATAAGCTGGAGGACACCATGCCAATTTCAGTTTTTTAGACAAAACATTTATAACAAAATGTGCCGGGTTAACGAATCTAATGATAAACAATGTGATCACAATTATTTTTGAATCTGTTTTCCAAACATGGTAAAATGAAGGTTACAAATTAACCGTGTCTTACACAAATTTAATATCCTGTGATAGTGGAAACAGTGCATTAAAAAAAAAAAAGAGAGAGAAATTGAGTAAAATTAAGTAATATGTCCCCCTTTAAGGACATTTATCTGTGCATATATATTAGTGTGTGATATTGAAATTATCATATGAGTATTAATTTCTAATATGAGTTTAACAATTTTATTAATAAATATAGATATATTGAAACTGGTTTAGACAACCTTTGGTTGGAAATGAAATCAAGGTTAATGGGGAAATTGGTAAAAATTGAATTAGTTTAGATTAAGATAACAATTTTGTAATTTTACATTTATTGAGTGGAAAGAAAAAATATTAAGATGAGGTTGTTGATTTGAATACAGCTGCAATAATGTTTAACAAAGCCAAGATGGATGGGATACATAAGGAAGTTTTTCTACAGAAATGAAATTTTAAAGTCTGATAATAACTTAATGTGCGGTCCATGATGTGAGAGTAATAATAACATGTAAATATAACAGACCCATCACATCAAGTCCATACATCCTGTTAGGATAGCTGCAGCCTGCAGCCAGTTGATTTATAGTTTTTGATGGCCAAGTGCTTTCTGGTCCGTCATACATATTGTTGGTCCTTTTGTTTTTATGTATTTTTATTTTTGAAATCCAAAGCAGAATGTGTGGATTGTGAAATGATGTGCCCCTTTTCCTTGTAAGTGCAGTGGGTATAAGTAGAAGAATATTTAGGATTTATGGACATCTCTGCATGACTGCAGGGTATTGTTATCATTTATTATAATATTGCCAGGACAAAGTTGTCTTTTTGAAACATTAAACTGGAGTTCTTACACAAACAGCATGATAGAAAACAAGCCATTGTTATATTTATGCAAGCTGGACCCAGTAATGAAGGGTTCACTCCGATATATCAGAGCTGTAACTTTATGGAAAGTTGCTATTAGACAAAGTTACAGATATTATTTTGGTTGAATATTTAATTTTTAATAGTCCGACATTCTGCACAGCAAATATATAGCTAAGTGTTTGTCTAATGAAAGGTTCAAAATATGAATTTGTTTTGTGTGTTTATGTACAAATCTAACAATGAAAAATGAGTACATTTGAATCCAGCCACCTTATTGCCTCTATTGGAGGAGGCTGGAGACAAAGAAAAAGCACATGTGTTAAATTGATGACATAGGAATCATCTGCTGTGAGCCCAGTGCAGGACACTCTCCCTGAAGACCCGAGTATTTACTTTTTTGTAGTGTTATTCCTGGTTTTATACCGAGGATGAAGTTTATCACCCAGAAGGAAACTCTGTATTCAGAGTCATTGGATCCTTTTTCCCCAGCTCAAGAAGCAGAGCTCCATGTTTTAGAAAAGCCTGTGAGCTATAAAAAGAGTATATATTTATATAGATAGTCGAGATATAGAGAGCTTTTGGTTCCATTTGAAGGGCCAGAAGTTTGTTTTTACTTCGGCAGGTAAACCAATCAAGCATGCCAAGTTAATTCGATCGGCTGTTTTCAGCCTTCCAGGTCCTTGCTGAGGTAGCCATACTAACAGTAAAACTCACATATGGAAGCAGACCAGGCGACTCTAAAGATGCTGCATTTACAGCCCTGGACACTTGCTGGGTCTGTGCAACTCACAGATTCCACAACTAGTTCTGGCCCAGTATAGCTGGGATTAATAATTCAACTTTAAGGACCCCAGAACGAGAAGCACAAGTGGTCCACAGAGGGCAACTTCTTACGAAACAAGACTTTGGAAAAGGTGATCATTTATGTCTGCCAGACACTCTTTTCCCTTCAGCTTGACACATGGACCGTGTCATCAGTCACAAGTAGTTATGGCTGCCTTAGTAAATGAGCGTGGGATAGAGCCAGGGTTCTCCACAGTTGTTTTTATAACATACCACTTCTTGTTTTACCTGTTACCAAAGGTGTTACCAAAAGCTGAACATCCCTTCCAGAGATAACAAAAAGATATATCCAGATGCCCAAGTCAGGATCTTATGAGAATGTATTTTGTTTGTATGGACATGTTTTCTGGATATCCAGTGGCAAATGCTACTGCAAAGGCCACAGTAAAAAGTGTTATCAGAAGTAGTTTGTAAGTACAGAGTGCAGAATCTACAGAGAGTAACAGAGGAAATTATTTTTATAAGAGAGTCCTTATTAGAAGTTTTGAGGTTTTATTTTTACACCAACTACTGTCTACAATGTAGTGGACAAAGTAGAGTAAGAAACTAGAAAACTTTTGCCTGAATGTTTTATTATATTTTATCAAGCCCGTAGAGGGATGTTGGACTCTCTCCCTATGGGATTTGGTTTGGGAGTGGGTTACTCACTTGCTTATATTTTGTCTCAGCTGCTGACGTCCTCCATTCGGATCTCACAGAGAATGTTGCTGATTTTTTAAGGTTTTTGACAAACTCATTTATGTGTTTTCTCCCCAATTCCAGATCCTAAAAGTTTGGAAGGATCTAAAACTAAAGCCTGACTTGTGGATTGTTAAGAGACATTTATATATAAGGAAATGTTTGGAGACTCAATGCAGCATCTATTTCATGTACAGTTTTGCAAAACTTGAAGGAAAAGTCACCTGGATCCACTCCAGACACTGTAATATGACTAAATGAAAGAAATCTCTGTGTTTGATTTGTTTCCCTCTTGCGATCACAGTCTAGGGTATTTTTTGATTCAATTACTTTAATTGTAAGGGATACATATATTTGAAAAGTAGTTTAGCCATGTTGAAGTCATATTTGTCTTTTGTACCTCTTCCATTTTATGTAGAATTGTCTGTGTTTACATGTGCTGATAAGTCAGCATACCAGCAATTAAGCTAGAAGGCCATTCTGGCCACAGGAGTGTACAGCCAGTACTCTGTAAATATGTCTTATCAATCATTTGTTTTTCACAGTGAAAAGTCGTTTTGTAATGAAAAAAGCTGCTCAGCTATTATTTTCTCCACAATGGAGTTTTTGCCTCTTTGGCCAGGACTACCTCCACCTAAGCGTGTGGAGGTTCCAGGTTAAAGGTGATAGCAGGTATGGTTAGTGATCAAAATATTGATCAAAAGAGAGGAGACTGTAATGGAAATTTGTAGGTTCTGTATATAATTGTATTCTATTTTATATGTATTGCACAATGCCCTCACTGTGCACACGGCACTAACAATGTTTTCAGTACATGTTTTGCATTCTTTCGAGTTCCGATTAGAATTAGCCTGCCTATGTAACGCCCCTTGTTACCATAAACGTACAATTGTAATATTAACGTGATACCTACGTAATCATGTGTATAAAAGCCTTCAAATGCGTCATAATAAAGGAGAACGGTTATTTGGAAAGATGCTGAGCGTATCTTTTGTGTCTGTTCCCTACTGCAGTAGTTATTAATTTGGAACCACTAATCAATATGAGGATAGGAGTTGCCTATCATCAAAATATCCATTTCACCAGCAACCGAAAATCGGTCCCGCCCCCACAACCCTCTGACTCCAAAATGAACTCCGACCACTCCTGCCATACCTTCTGGTACGCCGACCACGTGGACATACTCACTGATCGTTGTATCCACCGTGCGACGATTCCAACGCCAATTCCCAGATCCAATCCGGGCACGGCACTCCCTCCATGTCCGCCTCTGGCGCCAGGGCCCTGAACTTGTCCCACTGGAAGCGAGACAAAGAATCAGCTAGGGTGTTATCCACTCCCGGAATATGTACAGCATAGATAAAAACATTCAATTGCAAGCAGCGCAACACCAACTGTCGCATTAAACGTATGACAGGCGGCGAGGACGCCGACATGCTATTGATAACCTGCACTACACCCATGTTGTCGCAATTCAAACGCAGTTTCAGGTTCCGGCATGCCTGCCCCCACAATTCCAAAGCCAGCACCACCGGAAACAGTTCCAACAGCACCAAATTCCCTAAGAAACCTGCCTCCACCCACGATTGAGGCCACGGTGCCGCACTCCAACTTCCTTGAAAAAACGCTCCGTATCCCGTAGATCCCGCGGCGTCAGTAACCAATTCCACGTCGAAGTTGCTCACCGGGCCCGACATCCACACTGACCTGCCGTTGTACTCGGCAAGGAACAAACACCAAATCCGGAGGTCCTCCCTATGCTCCCTACTCAGCCGAATAAAGTGCGTAGGAGCCCGTACACCCGCCGTAGCGGCCGACAGCCGCCGACAGAAAACCCTCCCCATGGGAATGATACGGCAAGCAAAGTTCAACTTGCCCAGCGGAGACTGCAAAGCCCGTAACTGAACCTTCTTACAACCATGAACCGCCCTAATCTCCGCCTGCAAATCCCTGAGCTTCCCTTCCGGCAACCTGCACTCCATAGCCACGGAGTCGATCACAATGCCCAGGAAACTCAGCTCCGTCCGCGGGCCCTCCGTTTTATCGGCAGCCAATGGCACACCAAACTTCGCCGCAATGTGTTGCAACGTGGACAACAAAATCGCACACACATTGGACGACGGAGGGCCCACGCAGAGAAAATCATCCAAGTAGTGGATGACGGAATCCAAGCCAGCCACGTCCCGCACAACCCACTCCAAAAAGGAACTAAATGCTTCAAACACAGCACAAGAAACCGAACAGCCCATTGGCAAACACCTATCTACGTAAAAGCTGCCCTGCCAACAACAACCCAGCAAATGAAAACTATCGGGGTGCACCGGCAACAGCCGAAACGCCGACTCCACATCGGCCTTAGCCATCAGCGCCCCCTGGCCATAACGGCGAACCCATCGTACCGCCGCGTCGAACGAGGTGTAAGAAACCGTGCAGGCCTCGGGGTCGATGAAACCCCCTTTCGGGAACGACAAGTGGTGTATCAATCTAAACTTGTTTGGCTCCTTCTTAGGAACCACCCCCAGCGGGGACACCACTAAATCGTCGAAAGGAACCTGAGCGAACGGCCCAGCCATCCTCCCCAATGCCACCTCCTTCGCCAACTTCTCAGTGACCACCGTCGGGTGTTGCATAGCCGACTTCAAATTACTCGCAATCGGGGGAATCACAGTCAATGTACACGGAATCCTAAAACCGTCCTGAAATCCAGCGTTGATCAACCTCGCTGCCGCGCTATCCGGGTATCTATTTAGAAAAGGCAGCATCCTTTCCCGCATCACCGGAGTCGTCCCTCTTGTTCGCAGGCTCACCGGCACGCTTTCCTTTCTTGAAGCACTTAGCGAGGGCATGTGCCCCCCCGCATCCCGAACATTCGTGCTTAAATCTGCAGCCACCGCCGAACTTGCAAGAGCCCTCGTTGAACTGCCAGCACACTCCCCACTTTCTTCCGGCCGGCGATCCCGAGGAGTTGCTACCCCCGGCCCCCCCTTGAAAAGACTGAGGCGGGGTCCTGGCCGACGCCATTAGCCGCATCCAGAGGCTAATATCCTTATGATCCCAGCGCAAGGCCGGGCGTACCGCCCTGCGCTGCCGAAACTGCTCGTCATAGCGCAGCCATGCGGATCCCCCGTAAACACGATACGCCTCCCCGATGGCGTCCATGTAACAAAATAACGCCGAACAGTGTTCGGGGTTCTTCTCGCCGACTACACTAGCAAAGATAGCAAAGGCTTGTAGCCAATTGGCAAACGTCCTTGGAATCAGGCGGTAACGCCGTTTTTCTTCGTCCTCCTTTTTCGTATCGTCCGGTTTTACCCTGTCCAGATTAAACTTCTCAAGAGGCAGCAAGGAGAAAATCTCCACATACTCCCCTTTCCAAATCTTGTCCCGGACATCCTGCTTTAAGTGGGCCCCTAACGGTCCCTCGAAGCACACATACACCTCGCAGTGCGCCGCATCCGCGATCCGCACGATGTCGGCTCTCCCAGTGGTCTCCGTGGTCCCTGACCCTGCCGCACTCACCTTCTCCGCCGCCTGCACCGCTGCCGGGACCGGCTGCGACTCCGCGGTGGAGGGCCCCTGTACACCGCCGGCGGCCGGCACCACGCCCACCGTGGACCCGCCCGGGGGGGCCCCAGTCGGCGCGGCCCCCTGACCACCCTCGAACTGGCCCACCAAAGCCCGCAGACCCTCCAGCAACGCCAGTAACGGACCCCCAGCACCCGGGACCGCAGCCCCACTCCCCACCCGCGGTTGGACAGGACCCGCCAACAGCGTAGCGGGAGGCACCGCCTCCCCCCCCCGCCCAGCAGCCCCACCCAATAAACCCCGCAACACATTGGCAAAATCAACATTTTCATGGGACTTACCGGGCTGACTGGGCGCCGCTCCAACAGCCGCTGAGCTGACCTCCCCCGCCGCTTGCTCCTCCACGTCCTCCGACAGTTCGCCCTCAGACCGACTCCCGTCATCTTGACTCTCGCGGAGCGGCAGCCCCTCCGGGGAGGTGCTCCTGGACGCCGGGCGCCTCCGCGCCCCGGCCCGATCTTCCGCCGGCGCCGAGTCGGCCCAGCGACGGCGCTGACCTCCCTTCGAGCACGCAGGTGGGCCGGTCCTGGCACCACTCCTGCCACGAAAGTCCTGTCCCCGTGCACACGGTGGCGTCCGCCCACCCACTGTGCCGTCCAGAGACCCGCAAGCATGATCCGCAGAGGCTGGAGCTGACGCTTCACTGGTGACCCCCCCCCGCGGCTCGTGCGAAGCCGCCGGGGTGCCCGGCGTGTCCCGCCCGATGGCCGCCGGCTTCTTCCTCTTCTGTGCGCTGCGTGACATCCCGCCACGGACCCCCTTCGGCTCGTGCAGAGCTGCAGGGGTGACTGGTCCCGCTACCACCGGATCCGGCTCCCTCCCCTTCCCAGCAGAGTCCCGTGCAAACCTCCCACCCCTCCCCCTCAGCTCGTGCAGAGCTGCCGGGGGCGATACCAAGGAAGAGTCCCGTGCAAACCTCCCACCCCTCCCCCTCAGCTCGTGCAGAGCTGCCGGGGGCGATACCAAGGAAGAGTCCCGGTCCCCCCGCCCCACCCGCAAGTCCCCATCCCCAGCAAGGCTCCTGGCTGTGTGTCCGCCCCTTCCCCCTGGCACGTGCAGCGCCACCGGGGACGATAAGGTCGGGGATCTTCTCCTCCTCACCCCCAGGGAAGCGGCGCCATGTCGGCCCGTGGCCCCGCCCCCCGTCACGGGGCCGCGGCGTGCAGGCCGTCCAGGCCCCGCCGGGAAAGCTGGCTGGCTCCTCTTTGCTGGCGGCACCGAGTGATCCCCCCTCGGACTCCTGGCCCCCCGGGAAGGCCCCGCTATAGCCCCGGGAGAGTACCTTGATGGCGGCCTCGAGATCCTGCCGCGTGTTGCCGCGCCGTCCTCTCCAGCCCGTCCGCCATCGTCCTGCCGTCCGTCCTCTTCTGCCAGCACCGCCGCGACCTGCCACTGCAACCAATCGGGCCCCCAGGATGCCGCCGCCGTTCTGAGCTGCTCCAGCAACGCCGCCGCGTCCGCCATCTGCAAACTGGAAAAAACGAGGAGCAGTGAAAAAACTGCCTCCTCGCGCGTTCTCCCTTCGACTGCCCGTTCGTAGCTCCGCCCCCTTTTTATATGGCCGCTCCCCTTCGTTCCTCCGCCCACCTGCTCTAAACCACCACCTTAGTGTGTCACTTGACACACTGTCATGCCCGGCCCTCCTCTACATTCCTCCCAGCTCTATTTTCGCTCCGGTCCTCTCTTGTGATGCAAATGCAACCAGTTTGTTTGGCTGAATAGCCTTACAAATGGTATGGCTGAATTTGCATTGCATTCTGAGCAAACTCGTACAAGACTCTTTTTTTAATCTGAACCAGAAATGGATCCCATGGGTATTCACGCCCATGCGATCTGATTCCTGTCTGAATTCACAGTTTGCACTGTGATCCAATCCGGGAGTCAACTTTGTATCGACACATCTATGCATGTTGCTTTTGAGCGTTTCTGCAGTGCCTTTTGCGGTGCTTGCCGCATTTTTGGACACACATTTTTACCGCATTTTGCTTATTTTTATTTATTTTTTACACTGTGGTTGCTTAGCAACCAGCTATATACAGTGAAAAAAAAATTGAAGAAATGCAAATTGTGGCAAAAAACGCAGTACTTTCATGCTTAAGGTTTCATGTACAATGGGCTACATTTACTTCACAAATAACCCTATGTGTAGAGTTCTAGGTAGTTAGAGCCATTACAAGAAGTTCTTTGACAAAACTAATAATGGCTGAAAAAAAAAAAAATGGGTGGAGAGGTGTCCAGGTGTGGTTTGTGGGGGGTTTTTTATTTATTTTTTTCCAGTAAAATGGAGAATAGTTAGACCCACTTTCAGGTTTACAGTAAAATTCTTCTTAAATTATCCATTAAAAAAATGCATAGGTTTAAAAACATGGTTAAAATGTTATCTTACAGTGATTCTTTATACCATAGAAAGGTTATCTTGTACCAGTCCAGTTGTTCCCAGCCCTATCAAGGCTCATACAGAGGGTAGATTGCGATAATCCACCATCCAGAGATGCTGTCAGGTGTGTGCCTGCTCCAGTTTGCCTGTCCAAGATTACATGCATTTGTGTCCGTGCTTGTGTACCCACTTCTATGGCCAGCCAGCATGACACTGATGCACACCTCTGCCAGCGGCTCTGTATGGAAGATGACACTAATTCTGTATTTTAACCCTTTCATGACTAAGCCTATTTTTGGAATTTGGTGTTTACAAGTTAAAATCCATATTTTTTGCTAGAAAATTACTTGGAACCCCCAAACATTATATATATTTTTTTTAGCAGAGGCTCTAGAGAATAAAATGGCGATTGTTGCAATATTTTATGTCACACGGTATTTGCGCAGTGGTGTTTTAAACGCAACTTTTTGGGAAAAGGGACACTTTCATGAATAAAAAAAAAAACAAAACAGTAAAATTAGCCCAATTTTTTTGCGTAATGTGAAAGATAATGTTACGCCGAGTAAATAGATACCAAACATGTCACACTTTATAATTGCGGGCACTTGTAGATTGACGACAAAGTACGGTACCTAAAAATCTCAATAGGCGACGCTTTAAAATTTTTTTACGGTTACCAGGTTAGCGTTACAGAGGAGGTCTACTGCTAGAATTATTGCTCTCGCTCTGACGATCGCGGCGATACCTCACATGTGTGATTTGAACACCGTTTACATACGCGGGCGCGACTTCCGTATGCGTTTTCTTTGCTTTGCGAGCTCGCGGGGACGGCGGGCGCTTTGAAAATTTTTTTTTTATTTTTTTATTTATTTTATTTATTTTAAAATGACTAAATTGTTTAAAAAAAAAAAAAAAATTGATCACTTTTATTGCTGTCACAAGGAATGTAAACATCCCTTGTGACAGTAATAGGCGGTGACAGGTACTCTTTATGGAGGGATCAGGGGTCTAAAAGACCCCCCACCCCTCCTTTACACTTCAATGTATTCAGATCGCCGAAAACGGCGATTCTGAATACCGGATATTTTTTTAAAACCGGCGCCATTGGCAGCCGAGTAAACGGGAAGTGACGTCATGACGTCGCTTCCGTGTTTACGATGAGGAGACTGGAACGAAGCCGATTACGGCTTTGTTCCAGTTCCTTCCCAGCAGCCAGAGCCGACGGATCACTAATCGGTGCTCCCGATCGACCGGGAGCACCGGTAACAGCGGCGAGAGGTGGCGGGAGGGGGGACGTCCCCTCCCGCTCCTCCGGCATAACAGCCGAGCGGCTTTTAGCCGCATCGGTTGTTATGGCTGGAAAGCCAATCGCCCGCTGTAAAAAACGGTACCGGGATGATGCCTGCAGGTGCGGGCATCATCCCGGTATACCCCCCGGAAGCCGAGTACGCAGATCTGCGTACGCTCGGCGGGAAGGGGTTAAATTATTTTCTTGGAAGTTATTTTTTACTTTCATGCTTAAGGTTTCATGTACAATGGGCTACATTTACTTCACAAATAACCCTATGTGTAGAGTTCTAGGTAGTTAGAGCCATTACAAGAAGTTCTTTGACAAAACTAATAATGGCTGAAAAAAAAAAAAATGGGTAGAGAGGTGTCCAGGTGTGGTTTGTGGGGGGGGGGGGGGGGGTTTATTTATTTTTTTCCAGTAAAATGGAGAATAGTTAGACCCACTTTCAGGTTTACAGTAAAATTCTTCTTAAATTATCAATTAAAAAAATGCATAGGTTTAAAAACATGGTTAAAATGTTATCTTACAGTGAACCTTTATACCATAGAAAGGTTATCTTGTACCAGTCCAGTTGTTCCCAGCCCTATCAAGGCTCATACAGAGGGTAGATTGCGATAATCCACCATCCAGAGATGCTGTCAGGTGTGTGCCTGCTCCAGTTTGCCTGTCCAAGATGACATGCATTTGTGTCCGTGCTTGTGTACCCACTTCTATGGCCAGCCAGCATGACACTGATGCACACCTCTGCCAGCGGCTCTGTATGGAAGATGACACTAATTCTGTATTTTAAATTATTTTCTTGGAATTTATTTTTTTAGGATCCTTTCAAACATGTGCTTGGGTTATTTGAAGTTTTTGCTAAAAAAAAAAAAAAAACACCCCACAAAATGCTGGTAAACTGCACCGCATCAGTGTGAAAGTGGCATAATAGCTGTTAGCTCCATTTTTGTTTTCTAGGTGCTATTATGTTCATTGCTAAGTATAGCTGCTTATTATGCCCAGTGATATGCTTAACCACTTTCAGACCGGACCATTTTGCTGGTCAATGACCAGAGGTCTTTTTACAATTTGGCACTGCGCTGCTTTAACTGGTAATTGCGCGGTCATGCAATGTTGTACCCAAACAAAATTTGCGTCCTTTTTTTCCCACAAATAGAGCTTTCTTTTAAAGGTATTTGACTGACTCTACGATTTTTATTTTTTGCGATATAAACGTAAAAAGACCGCAAATTTTGAAAAAAAATATTTTCTACTTTTTGTTATTAGAAAAATCCAATAAACTCAATTTTAGTTATACATTTAGGCCAAAATGTATTCAGCCACATGTCTTTGGTAAAAAAAAAGTCAATAACTGTATATTTATTGGTTTGCGCAAAAGTTGTCACATCTACAAACTAAGGTACGTTTTCTGGAATTTACGCAGCTTTTAGTTTACGACTGCCTATCTCATTTCTTGAGGTGCTAAAATGGCAGGGCAGTACAAAACCCCCCCAAATGACCCCATTTTGGAAAGTAGACCCCCTAAGGAAATTGATAAGAGGCATGTTGAGCCCATTGAATATTTTATTTTTTTGCCTCAAGCGATTGAATGACAAAAAAAATTTTTTTTTATTTTTTTTACACAAAGTTGTCACTAAATGATATATTGCTCACACATGCTATGGGCATATGTGAAATGACACCCCAAAATAAATTCTGCTGCTTCTCCTGAGTACGGGGATACCACATATGTGGGACTTTTTGTGAGCTTAGCCGCGTACGGGGCCCCGAAAACCAAGCACCGCCTTCAGGCTTTCTAAGGGCGTAAATTTTTGATTTCACTTCTCACTACCTATTACAGTTTTGAAGGCCATAAAATGCCAAGATGGCACAAAACCCCCACAAATGACCCCATTTTAGAAAATAGACACCCCAATCTATTTGCTGAGAGGCATGTTGAGTCCATGGAATATTTTATATTTTGCCACAAGTTGCGGGAATATTACAAACTTTTATTTATTTTTATTTTTTTTCACAAAGTTGTCACTAAATTATATATTGCTCACATATGCTATGGGCATATGTGAAATGACACCCCAAAATAAATTCTGCTGCTTCTCCTGAGTACGGGGATACCACATATGTGGGACTTTTTGGGAGCCTAGCCGCGTACGTGGCCCCGAAAACCAAGCACCGCCTTCAGGCTTTCTAAGGGCGTAAATTTTTGATTTCACTTCTCACTACCTATTACAGTTTTGAAGGCCATAAAATGCCAAGATGGCACAAAACCCCCATAAATGACCCCATTTTAGAAAGTAGACACCCCAAGCTATTTGGTGAGAGGCATGTTGAGTCCATGGAATATTTTATATTTTGCCACAAGTTGCGGGAAAATTACAAACTTTTTTTTTTTGTTTTTTTTTCACAAAGTTGTCACTAAATTATATATTGCTCACATATGCTATGGGCATATGTGAAATAACACCCCAAAATTAATTCTGCTGCTTCTCCTGAGTACGGGGATACCACATATGTGGGACTTTTTGGGAGCCTAGCCGCGTACGTGGCCCCGAAAACCAAGCACCGCCTTCAGGCTTTCTAAGGGCGTAAATTTTTGATTTCACTTCTCACTACCTATTACAGTTTTGAAGGCCATAAAATGCCAAGATGGCACAAAACCCCCACAAATGACCCCATTTTAGAAAGTAGACACCCCAAGCTATTTGCTGAGAGGCACGTTGAGTCCATGGAATATTTTATATTTTGCCACAAGTTGCGGGAAAATTACAAACTTTTTTTTTTTTTTTTTCATAAAGTTGTCACTAAATGATAAATTCTAACGCATGCCATGGGCATATGTGAAATGACACCCCAAAATAAATTCCGCTGCTTCTCCTGAGTACAGGGATACCACATATGTGGGACTTTTTGGGAGCCTAGCCGCGTACGGGGCCCCGAAAACCAAGCACCGCCTTCAGGCTTTCTAAGGGCGTTACAGTTTTGAAGGCCATAAAATGCCAAGATGGCACAAACCCCCCCAAATGACCCCATTTTGGAAAGTAGACACCCCTAAATTTAGGGGTACACTAGTGAGACTAGGTAATAAATGGCAGGTGCCCTGAAACTATAAAAAAATAACTAACCAACCAGCGTCACCTGTAACAGTTATATGGTGATCACTGGTGAAAGGGTTAACTAGGGGGGTCCTGGCGCTATAAAAAGCTGCGGCGAACCTAAATACCTACCTGCCTAACTAGCGTCACCTGTGACACTAATACAGCGATCAGAAAAACGATCACTTATTAGGCTGGGTTTACACTGGAGCGATGCGGGAACGCCACGAATCCGCGGCGGGTTCCCGCATCGCATGCCTCCCGGCGGCAGTTCACACTGCCCTATGCGAACTGCTGGGAGTGTCAGTGAAATGTTAATGACACCCCCAGATCAGTTCGCATATCGCAGTGCGATCTGCAAACTCGGATCGCATGGTGTGAACACCCATGCGATCCGATTCTGCTGCGGACCAAAAAAAGGGTCCCGTGCGAGTTTGCGGCGGGTGCGGCGCGAATTCAGCCATACTATCTGTATGGCTGAACTCGAATCGCACAGAGATCGGATGTGATTTGCACTGCAGTGCGGTGCGAATCACATCCGTTCTCATAAACCGCTGCAATGTGAACCCAGCCTTAGTGACACTGGTGACGGGGGGTGATCACGGGGTTAAACCTTTATTGGGGGGGGTTAGGGGGGTACATTAGAACTAAAGGGGGCTAACCCTAACTGCCCTAACAGTTATTACAGTCACAAATGACACCAATGCAAAAAAAAATAAAAAAAATAAAATAAATGCAATTGGTGTCACTGTGACTGCGGGGGCAGGGGTAATTGGGGGGGGGGGTGATCGGGGGGTGAAGGGGGGGTGTGAGTGTGCCTGGCATGTTCTACTGTGTAGTGTCGTGTTGGTGCAACTCACTGATCCTCTCTCCTCGGTGCCGGAACGGAAAATACTGACACGGAGGAGAGATTACATCACTTCCTCTGCCTGTGTTTACATTACAGGAGAGGAAGTGATGCAATGCTTCACTTCAATTCGTCAGGAGCGATTGCGAGGGGGTGGCCATGAATGAATGGCCGCCCCCTCATCCCGGATCGCTCCTGCACGGATACCGACCGCCGCTGGAACCAGGGGGGGGCCCGATTGGGCCCCCCTACCCGCTGGAAGGCAGGGACGTACAGGTACGCCCATATGCCTGCCCGTGCCATTCTGTCGACGTATATCGTCGTGCGGCGGTCGGCAAGTGGTTAAGACACTGACCTGAATTTACTTTTTTTGTCGGTTATGCTGCTTGCAGGAATAATGGGCAGAGTATAGTTGATATTGCTCCGTCAGACACTGCAGCCAGCACTACCGAGTATTTTTTTTTACCTACTCGGCTGCCTGTTCTGTACATTGCTGGCATTGGCTCATTTTCCCAAATAGTCCTGATTCTAATTGCACTGTCTTTGATGCTCTAGAGTGTTGGGGTTGGCAGCCTATGGCCTACTCTAGCAGTCACCTGTCTGCGATTGACTGACTGTTAGATCCAATACTTTCTGAAAAATACCACAATTTTTAGCTTGATTCTTCAATAAAGTTGGATTACTCCAACATCCATTTATGGACACAGTGCTTCTGTAAACGTATGTGTGGGTATCTTTCAGAGTGGCTCTACAGTGGATATCCCTGGAGACGCAATGTCTTTTTTTATTGCAGTGCACAGGTAGGCACCATGTCAAAATGTTTTCTATCTTTTTTTCCACTTTATTCAGTCTCCTTTGCTTTTTCATTGGGGTTTTATTCTATCACAGCCTTGATTCTAGACTTGATACAGTTTAAGTGGGATTACTGCAACATACGTGCAGAGTGGTTATCCCTGGCCTTTCTGGAGATGCAATGTATTTACTCCAGTGCACAGGTAAGCACCATATGTCAAGATGTGATAGATAGAGATATAGATATAGATTATATAATTTATTTTTTCACTTGATTCAGTCTCCTTTGCATTTTCATTGGGATTTTCTACAGCTTGATTCTATTACAGCCTGTCTACATTTACACCATCAATCATCTGATGATCATTATTGATCTTGACCATGGGTCTTCAAACTGTGGCTCTTGGGGCACTATTCTTTCTACCGACAACCAACTGTCATAAATACACTGACCCCCAACAAGGATGGGGCAATATTTTGTCCTACTGATCACAGGCTTGCACTCCAATCCTAAATTATTGCTTACCCCCAATGCTGAGACATTTTCTACTCCCCTGTGCCACAGGCAGTACACTGGAACTTTTGGAGATCTCTGGTCTAGAACAACCACATGTTATTACTTTTTCAGAGAAGAGTTAAAAGGTACTCCTTACCTGGTTGGAGATTTCACTTCATTTAATCTTCTGGAGGCGCAACAATGAGTGTAAAATCCCTTTTTTATAAAGGGGTGAAAATCCATAAGTCTCCATGAGAAAATTGTAGCTGCATTACTGCATCCAATTTTTGGGGATTATCAACCAAGCAGTACTCCTTGGGCTGCCTGAAAGCTTCACAACAGTACTCGCTTGTTCTTCACAAGGCAGTTCAGCAGCATACACGCGATTCCAGGAGCAAGAGTGAGCACATTGAGGCTGGAGTGAAATGCATGCAAAGAGTAATGGCCGCTCAGCCAATACAAACATGTCAGGCCGACAGCAACTGATCATGTTTTCATGTAGTCACACACCAAGGCGTGACGTGTGTTTAAGGGCGGATGTATGATTTTGGACAAAGCTGACTGCATCCAGGTTTCAACATTGAATCTTAAGAGCAGACAACAAAGTGCTAGCTAGGCTTTATATTACTAAAATATTATACATTGAAAAATGGACAGCAATGAATGGCTGCAGGGACATGTGACCTAACATGTTTACACTATACATTTTACTATTTGGTTAGGGAACATGCATGTATCTTTGGGCTTCCATTGATACCTGAATATTGTTTGGGAGAATAAATTGCTTGTCTGGTATGGACTATGTAAAGTGACAGGCTGAGGCTGACCATACAGTGTACAATCTATTTGAACCCTTTCACTGTCCGGTCCATATGTCGTACAGACCTGACAGCAGGGGTTATCGCACACAATCCAGTGGCTGCAGCAGCCAGTGTATTTGGCTCCTGCCAGTGAGGGGAGAGCGGGACCAAGCAACACTGTCAATGTACAGTATGAAAATGATGCAGTTGGGCAATAAAAAGGAATGGCAAGAATCAACCATCCAAGAGATGTGCCACTGAGCAGGTTTAATGCTAATATTTGGTGAATTTAAAGTTGGCACACAACACAAGATGTACGAAGCCCCATCGTTTTCCAGCACTGCCATAACCATCTTAGGCATGGAGTTCACCAGAGCTTCACAGGTTGCCACAGGAGACCTTGTACTTTTCTTCCTTCCGTTTGAAGATGTTCAATAGGATTTAGGTCTGGAGACATACTTTGCAAGTCCATCATCTTTACCCTTAGCTTCTTTAGCAAGGCAGTGGACATCTTGGTGGTGTTTTTGGGGCCATTGTCCTGCTGGAATACTGCCCGGCGTCACAGTACATATTGGCATTCATGGTTCCCTCAATGAACTGTAGCTCCCCATTGCCAGAAGATATCATGCAGTCTCAAACATGACCTTCCCACCACCACGCTTGACTGTAAGCAAGACACACTCGTCTTTGTACTCCTCACCTGGTTGCCACTGCACACGCTTGACACCATGTGAACCAAATAAATGTATCTTGGTTTCAATAATCTATGTCCTTAGTCTGCTCATCTTCAGCAAACTGTTTGCAGGCTTTCTTCCAGGATGACTGCCATGCAAACCAATTTGATGCAGTGTATGGTCTGAGCAATGACCGGCTGATCCCAAAGGCATAACCTCAGGATATGACGCTGAGCATGTGCATTTCTCCAGTATTGTCGTATGAAAAGATATAATAAAATATTTACAAAAATGTGACGGGTGTAATCCTCATTGTGGTGTGTAGCTGTATGTACATTATCTCACAAAAGTATCGTATACACAATGCTGACTGGATAGATAACTTAACATCTGGACCAACTGTTGGATAACGAAGTGCCCTCTTTGTCTTGTCTGATTCAAGGAATTACTATAAAAAAAGCATAAAGTTACCCTCCTAACACAGGATAATTACAGGTTACAGGTCCACAGGATCCTAACAACATCCGCTACAGTGTGAGGAGCCGCTTCTTCAGAGCGCTTTGCAAGTGCTATTTTTAACGCCTCAGTGAGAAAGTAGCCTAAAACGCATGGATTTTTCTTGCATGCTGATGCTTCAAAGTTGGGTAAATGCAAAAGGGTCTTAAAATTCTTAAATATATACTCTAATGTGCCAAATTCTTCCATCTGCCCTGGGAACCCCTAATAATGGCCACAGCAGGTGTACACACCTGGAAACTCAGCACAGGGATGGTGGGAAGCCTACATAATGGGCATAGCAGTTGTAAGTTGTATAGACATGGGACACATCACCAGGATGGTGGGAACCCCTCATAATCACATCAGGTGTAAAGACCTGGGAAATCATCACAGGTTTGGTGCCAGCAGGTTTACAGAACTGGGAGCACAGCACAGGGATGGTGAGAACCCCTCATGGGTCTGTACACCTGTGCCCAAGCGCTCAGCACAGGGATGGTGGGAACCAATCACAACTGGCATAGCAGCCAGCAGGTGTACAAACATGGGAGCCCCTCATAATGGGGAAAAAGTTATACAGACCTGGGAACACAGCACAGGGATGGTGGGAACCATTAAGAATGGGCACAGCAGGTGTACATAACTGGAAACTCAGCACAGGGATGGTTGGAACCACTCTTAATGGGCACAGCAGCCAGCAGCTGTACAGACCCAGGAGCTCAGCACAGCAACGGTGAGAACTCCTCAATGTGCACATGTCTACAGATGCGGGAACTCTGCACAGGGATGGTGAGAACCCCCTCATAATGGGGTCAGCGGGTGTACAGACTCAAGAGCTCAGCAGAGGGATGGTATGTACCACTCATAATGGCCACAGCAGCCAGCAGGTGTACAGACGTGGGAACAACCAGTGTACAGATCCAGGAACAAAACACAGATCCCATGCCATTGTATATCGCTGGGGATACCCTTCAAAGCAAACTATTTCAAGAGATGATCACACTGAAGTAGTGACTACGTTAGAAGAAGGGCTGGCTCTATTACGGACATGTGACATCATTCCAGAATCTTCAACAGTTACCCCAACTTCCACTGCTACACAGATAAATCCTGGCCAAACAGTTTCTCGCAAGCACAAAGCTAAGAAATGAAAATACACCGGTTGAACACCCTACGCTACCACTTTAACGCAACGTTTTAGTTCCCATGGCCACTTAGATGGCTAAGACATTATACTTCACCCCAAATATTGTTGAGCAGTCCTACTGCCTCAGAATTCAATTCGTAATCCCTCTTTTTACTCCTATTGTTTGGGATACAGACCTTTACCTGTTTCTACTATGTTTATTTTTGCTAGTTTTGGTTTGCTTTTTTGTTTTTACTCCTCTACTCTCTCCAGGATGGACCTCAGTACCAAGCATGTTTACTTCTTGTCACTCTGCGGAACTGAACCCTCGAATATGGACTCGTGGATCTTTTATAGACGTAATCACGTCCAATACGAACGCAACTACCTATCATCCGATAGTAAGGTAAAATGTTGAACATAATCTCTTTTAATACTCACGGCTTAAATCACCCTGTGAAAAGAACTGCTCTATGGAAGGAAGCTCTGAAACTGCATCCAGGAGTCCCATCTGCTACCATCTGATCAGTTTCGATTAAAACATCCCAGATATCCCCAAATCTTTTTTGCTTCTGCTACACAAAAAACCAGAGGAGTTGCCATCGCCATTAGAGATACTGTTTCTTTTAAAGTACTGGAGACAATCTCGGATAAGGAAGGGAGGTATTTGATCTTAATAGGAGATATAAACAACAAAACCTACACGATCGTTTGTCTCTATGCTCCAAACTCCCACCAGATGCATTTCCTAAAACGGCTATTAAAGAGGATATCCACTGTTAAGAAAGGGGCCTTGGTGGTTTTTGGAGATTTCAATCTTACCGCCGACTATGCAATCGACACTACCACTAAGTCCAGACGCCCTTTGTCTTCCCTACAAACGCTCTTTCATTCGGAAGAGCTCTACGATGCCTGGAGGTGTCAGCACCCAGGAGAAAGGGACTTTTCATTCCACTCTGCCAGACATAATTCCTACTCTCGTATTGACATGATTTTAGTAGATAGAGTTTTGTTGCAACAGCTGTCCTCCTCCACCATCCACGACATCTCATGGTCTGACCACACTCCAGTGTCAGTCGCGGTGGCGGAGGGGAACGCTTATTTGGGAGATTTTGTGTGGAGGGCCAATTCTAATCTGCTCAGGGTACCCGACAATATTTGCATAAGTTTTGTAGTAGAGAGCAGAAAATCCATCAGGACCAGGCCTTTTGTTTAATTTCAGGTTCTTAATAACTTCAAGCACCTCTTCAATAGACACAGATTCTTCCATCATTTCTAATTGTGTTTTAGATAAAGTTGGGAGGGATATATGAGAGAAGAAATCATTTGCTTTGGATAGATCTAGCTCATTATCGGATGAGTACAAATCTTTTAATTGTGATTTCAATTTATTTAAGATTTTCAGTGGATTATTTGTGTATACATCTCTGGAGGTCTTAAAACGAATAGGTTTGGTTGAGGTATGGCAGGATTTTAGAACCTTGGCTAAAAGTGTGTTTGGTTTGTTTGCATTCATATAGAAGTTATGTTGTGATCTTTTAATGGTTTTGTCTGCACATTCAGTAAGGAATAAATCAAATTCCAATTTGGCTTTATCTAATTCTGCTTTGGAAGAAGGATTGGGGTTTCGCTGAAATGCCATATGGCATGAATTAAAATTTGTTTCTAAGGTGCGACAAAGGGTTTTTCGTTCTCTATTGAATATATTGGCTTGTTGTAAACATATGCCACGAATGACAGGTTTGTGTGCTTCCCATATAGTGGCCTGGGAAACATCAGGTGTAGAATTATTTAATAGGTAATCCTTAAGTGCAAGTCCAATATTGGTTTTATATATTGGGTTTTTGATTAAAAAATCTCTCAATAGCCACGTTGAATCTTTTGCTCTTGGAACTAACGAAGACATAGTATTGAATATTGCACTGTGATCCGACCAAGGGAAGGGGATTATTTTTGAAGTTAGGATTTCTGGCACCATACTTGTGGATATAAATATATGGTCGATTCTTGAGAGTGAACGATGTGGGTGTGAGTAATGTGTAAATTGTCTCATGGTAGGATTCAATTCACGCCAGGAGTCTACCAGGTTGTATTTCGTGATGAGTTTTGAGAAAGAATGTTTATCATTTCTTTGGAGCTGTGGAATTGGTGATTTATCTAGGAATGGAAAGATAGTCTGGTTGGAGTCGCCACATAGGACTACAGTACCTATTTTGTGGTAGTCAATGATATGTAATAGATGGGAGAAAAAGGCGTTAGGCTGTTTATTAGGGGCGTAATATAATACAATGGTGATTGCGGTATCCAGTAAATGACCTTTAAGGATCAAATATCGGCCTTCAGGATCTTTGATTTCTTTCAATAGTGAAAATGGGGTGTTTCGATGGAATGCTATAAGCACACCACGTTGTTTTGTGGAGGTGGAGGCTGTAAAAACTTGTGGATAAGATTTACTAAAGAATTTGAGGGTGGATTGTGTAGTAAAATGGGTCTCTTGCAGACATACAATATGTGCTTTTTTAGATATAAAGGTACGAAAGGCTTTAGTTTGTTTTTGCGAAATGTTGAATCCCTGAACATTCAGGGAAAGTATGTTCAGTGGAGCCATATTTTTGGAGGAGATATAGATATGATAATGTATGAATAAGGAAAATGAGAAGAAATTTTTGCCACTGGAGTGTAAGAGGAAGGGGAGGAAAGAGGGTAAAAATAAAAAAAATTAAGAAATAAAATATGAAAAATATATATCATAAAGATATAGTACAACAAATGTATTCCTAACATATCCGTTAGGGGGAGAAAAAAATCTCCCTCCAAGGGTACATGAGTCACAGTCAACTGCCTGCGGAAGTATACATTTCCATACATATTTGTTACAAGAGGTTGTTATAGGTGTATAAAATTCCAGAATGTCGTGATAGTATACACAATCGGCAGTAAATCTTGAGACAGTATACATATATCACACATGGAACATTTGGATCAATAGTCAACAGCATTGATTCAAAAATTTTACAGGTGATTAATGTAGTACTTAACAGTTGCAGACTTTCCTTTAACATGTAAAAGGATATATACGCTTCTAAGTTAGGAAAGCAGATATATAGAAAAGGTGAAAGAAAAAGAAGACCATAGAAAAAAAAAAGAAAAAGAGAACTGAGAAAAACCAAGACCAGGATTTAAGTGGTCTGGGAACAAATCCTCTAACAAAATATAATCTGAAGAGTATCATATTACCAATTTGGACCTCCAGTATGGACCTATAGGTATGTATCCGCTATGGTACAGCATAAATAACTTCCTGCCTTATCTCTTGAAAGTAATGGACTCACCTTTTTGGGCAAACTTCAGTATTTACCAGTATAATCTCACGACTACTATGGAAGTTTTTCCAGCCAGCATTTCCACCTACCATCAATCTGTCTCTTGGAACCTGATTTTACAGCCCATAAGGCTTCCCATTTGTAGTGTGTTTGTATGATAGGATATATGTCCGAAATGTTTTTGGGAACATCACTTTTCCACTTCCTAGTAATAAGTAATCCTGCAGCTACCCTTGAGGTGGCACTCCTGGGCTCTTATTCCGAACTCCTGAATTTGGTCCACAGAGGCCCTAGGTCCAATTCTGGGGTTACTCCCTCGATGCGGACCACACTGAGGGTCTGGGATGCAGTTAGGGCCAGGATAGGAAAACCGCATAGCTGGTCCCCTGCTACTCCGTTGTGGGGGAACCCGCGGCTGCCCCACTTTCAAACCATTCCGGACCCGCTGTTATGGGCCCGGAGTGGTACCAAAACTTTGGCGGATGACTCCTCCTCACAGGGGTTGCTTCCATTTGATGAACTGAAACGTAGACACGAGATGCCTAACTCCATGTTTTTTAGATGCATCCAGCTCCGGCATGCCTATCGAGCACAGTTTACATGTGCTATCACTCTGGAGGCGACCCCTGTGGAGACCATTCTGGCCCTATCGAATGAAAAGAAAACGTTGTCGACCCTATATGCTGTTTTAAACAGTATTGATACCTCTGTTGTCTCCCGTCTGTTCTCCAGATGGCAGCGAGATATACCAGAATTAGAGGAGGGGGATTGGGAGGAGGGTGTCTAACAATATCTACCTCTCATGATATCCTCTAGAGACAGATACACCCAGCTTAGGTTTCTTCACCGAGCTTACTACTCCCTGGAACGTCTGGCCAGAATTTACCCTAACAGAAATGATATGTGCCCTAAATGCGGCTTGGCCTCTGGTACTTTCTTCCATATTACATGGTCCTGTGTGTACTTGCAGACCTTCTGGAGGGGGGTGGCATCGGAGATCAGTTCTATAGGCCAGTTTGAAGTCCCCTGTGATCTGCTACCCCTTTTATTGGGAATTGTAGATACGCTCCCAGCATCGCAGGCTAAAAAACAATTTGTATTCTACTCAGCCTTCTATGCTAGGAAAGCTATCCTAATTAAATGGCAGGACCCTAGTCCCTCAATGGTTTCTCAATGGAGAGCCCTGATTGATGCGGCCTTGCCGCTCTATAAATTGACGTACCTGGGAAGAAGCTGTCCCAAAAAATTAGATAAGATATAGGGACCCTGGACCAAAGAGAGACCACTTCCTTAGTCACTAAGCTGAAGACGGGATAAGAATCTCTAAGTAGGAAGGTGGTGGTGTTAGGGAGGGCCTGGGAATCTGTTTGCCTTTTTCAGTTAGCTGGGGATGACCTGTGTTTGGTATAGACGATGGTACCCCCCGTGATGATGTGTACTACACTGACCTTACTTTCTGAATGCAATTCTGGCTTGACAAGGATACTACCTGATTGTATGTTGTAATCTGATATGTTATCTATGCTGCTAAGCCCAGATTAGATTTTCTCAAATCGCCTTTCAGGACAACCCCGGAGAGAGTGAAGCTCCACCTTGTCATTAGGAAACACATGCCCACTTTAAAAACACCTCCTCTTCCTCCATGGCTTCAGTTATTGTGTTTCCTCCTTGGAGGAAGCATGTGCCTGAACCAGGGGAGAGCTACACTCTCTGCAGGGGAGTAAGGCTTACCTTTCATTACAGGTTGTTTCTTCTTTTGACCCCCAGCAGCATCTCCAGTGGGGGAGGACTCCTGGAGCTCCTGGTCCCGCCGTCTCACGGGAGTAAGGACCCTCGGAGTGCCGGCGTCGGGTGCCCGGTGTCCGCTGATTTAGCACAGGGAGGGCTCTGTTGCTGGCGGAGGTCGCTGCAGGTCAGCGGCATGGCTCCGTTTTCGGCGCCGGGTCCCGGGCGGCGACAGCATCGTTTACGGTGACGCGCAGGCACTCTGAGGGGGCGTGGCGCCGTGGTTCAAGCGCCTGGAACGCAGGGATCATGGGGCGGGTCAGGTGACCGCGTGCTTCCGCTTCCGGCCGGCCCTGATGACGCGGCGGCCGGGAAAATTTAAAAAAATTACGGAGCTGTTTGTGATAGCTGCCTTACTCAAGCGATGGAGGAGTGTAAGCCAGCTATGGCGGAGACAGGCGCCCCTAACACCGGTCCAGCCCAGGTACGTAAGGTGCACTGGCACCCTCTGCTTCACTGTTGGGCTATGTCTTTGTCTGTTCCCCCCTCTTGGGGGCCTGTCGCTGCAGGTCAGAGGTGACTTCGCTCGGACCTTTTGCAGCCTGGTTCTGGGGTCTCACTAGTGGTCTGTTTGGTGGTGGGTCTCTGCACTGGCTTGGTGTTAAGCAACTGGTTGTTGTGAGCTTTTAGTGAGTTAAACCTGCATGTCGTTTCAGGAAAAATCACTAGGAAAAGCTAGACCAGGTCAGAGAAAATGTCCTTCTTGCAAGACCCCCCTCAGAGATTCATGGCAGAAGGCAATGTGCAGAAATTGTATCAGAGAATTGGTGGAAGAGGAAACATCCCAGCAATATAAGGATTTGTTTTCTTCGGTTAAAGAGCTGACAAATTCCTTGAGTTCAGTCAGGTCCATCCTGATACAAAACCCTCCCGCACAGACCGAGCCTCAGAACTTACCGCCCAGCCCCAGGGCGTCGTCGTCCAGACAGGTGGATACCGAGGATTCTGGAGACGAAGGGGGTAGTACTCTCATCTCCTTCAGGGATTCTGAGGAGGAGGAAGAGGAAGAAGATAGCAGGGGCTCTAAATTCAAGCTATCACTAGAGGGAGTAGATGACATTCTTAAAGCAATCTACACTACTCTAGAAATTCAAGAAGAAAAAGTACAACTGTCAATTCATGACAAAATGTACCAGGGGTTGGACGAAACAAAACGGAGAGTTTTTCCAGTCCACAGGGTCCTCTCAGATTCGGTGAGAAAAGAGTGGAAGGACCCAGAAAAAGCCCCTTTCTTCTCTAAAGCTCTCAAAAGAAGGTTTCCCTTCGAAGATAAAGACTCAGAGGTTTGGAACAAAAAACCCAGAGTCGATGCAGCTTTCTCGCAGGTATCCAGACGAACGGATCTAGCCTTTGAGGATATGGGGATCCTTAAAGACCCAATGGACAAAAAAGCTGACTCCATCCTTAAAAAGGCTTGGGATGCTGCGTCAGTCAGTCTAAAACCAGCTATGGCAGCTACAGTTGTGGCCAGGAATCTGGAATGTTGGGTAGAGAAGCTGAAGAGCCATATTGAAGCGGGGACACCCCGCAAGGATCTCTTAGAGTCCTTTCCACTGATCCTGAATGCAGTCAAATATATGGCGGATGCATCAGCAGAATCGGTTAAACTGGCCGCTAGGTCTTCGGCTCTTGTAAATTCAGCCAGGAGAGCAGTTTGGCTGAAAACATGGTCTGGGGACACTGCTTCTAAGGTCAAACTGTGTGGTCTACCCTTCTCGGGTGACTTGCTCTTTGGACCCGATTTAGAGTCTGTGCTGGATAGGACAGCCGATAAAAAGAAGGCTTTTCCAGCTAAGAAAAAGCAGGTTGCCAAAAAGAATTTTCGTGCTTTTCAGCAGTCCCATAAAAAAGACCAGGATCGCAAGAGCAGATGGGGTTCACAGAAGGGCAAAGGCAAGGGTGGAGTCCTCTTTAGATCTCCCCCAGAGCAGTCCCCTAAGAGCAAGTGACAATATCTCCCCAGTGGGGGGGAGACTGTCAGCTTTTCGCGAACAATGGGACAGGCTGTCTCCAAATCTGTTCGTGAAGAATATTGTCGATCAGGGGTACAGGTTGGAATTTTCAGAACCACCCCTGAGCAGGTTTTATGTGACAACATTGCCAAGGGATCAGGAGAAGGCCTCTGCAATGAAGCTTTTGTTACAGGAGCTGATACAGCAAGAGGTTCTGATTCAAGTCCCAGTAAACCAGCAGGGCAGGGGTTTTTACTCACATATTTTTCTGGTGAAAAAACCCTCAGGGAAGTACCGTTTAATCCTGAATCTGAAAGTTCTGAACAGGTTCATTCGGTACAAACATTTCAGGATGGATACAATTTTCTCCATCACAAAGTTGTTGACCCTAGAATGCTTCATGGCATCCCTGGATCTAAGGGATGCCTACCTTCATATACCCATTCATCAGGCATCGCAGCAGTTCCTGCGCCTGGCATTGAAGGTGGGGAGTTCGGTATGGCACCTCCAATTCAGGGCTCTGCCATTCGGACTCTCGTCCTCTCCCAGGGTATTTACGAAGATTATGGCAGAGGCTTTGGAGCCCCTGAAGTTGAAGGGGATTCCAGTCGTCCCTTATCTGGACGACCTTTTGTTTTTTGCAGACTCCAGGGAGCAGGTCCTAGTCAATCTCCAGAGGGCCCAGTCTCACCTCGAGGGCCTGGGATGGCTTCTAAATCTAGGGAAGTCAATCCTGACCCCCTCACAGAGGGAGGTTCTGTCAAGCTGGTCCCATCAGGATCCTTTGGAAAAACAGCTAAAAATTTAGTCAAGGACGAAAAGGGCTCTTTGGTGGTGGAGAGACCAGGCAAACCTCTCAAGGGGCCTGGTGTGGACCTTTCCTGTGGACAAGCGCCTTACTACAGACGCAAGTGCCTGGGGCTGGGGAGCCCACCTGGATGGTCAGACATCTCAGGGGGTCTGGTCCAAACAGGAAGCTCAAAGATCATCCAACTGGAGGGAGTTGAAGGCGATCTTTCTGGGATTAGTGGCCTTTCAGCAGAGTTTTTTGGCCAAAAAGGCCTTGGTTCGCGGGTCTTCGAAACCTAGCCTCGAAGCCCCCATGGAGGTTACCACTCAGAAAAGATTTGTTATCCCAGGGGACAGTAAATCATCCAGAGGTGGAACTTCTACAGCTAACCGCCTGATTTCTGAGGAGGACCTATTAAAAGCCAAAGGTCTTTCAGATAAAGTAGTAAAGACCCTGCTGTCTAGCAGGAAGGCAGTTACACAGGCAATTTACATGAAAGTCTGGAAAAAGTTCAACTCCTGGTGTAGTTCTAGAGAACTCAAGGTCAAGAGCACGGTGTCCGTATTGGAGTTTCTCCATGAGGGAATGGAGAAGGGTCTCGCAGCCAGTACCCTGAAGACTCAGGTGGCTGCCTTATCAGTTTTCTTTGAAAAGACTTTATCTAAAGAAACTTTAATTTCTAGATTTTTTAGGGCTCTTGCTCGAAGTAGACCAGTAGCCCTTAAAGACTTTCCCAGTTGGGATTTGTCTACAGTTTTACAGGGTCTCTCGGGAGCACCGTTTGAACCCTTACAAGAAGCTTCTTTACAGAAGGTGGTTTTAAAAACAATTTAAAAACAATCTTTTTGGTGGCCATCACCTCGGCCAGGAGAGTCAGCGAGCTCCAAGCTCTAGCTATTACAGAACCCTTCCTTAGAGTTTATCAGGACAGGGTGGTACTGAGGACGGATCCAGCATTCCTACCGAAAGTATCCTCAGCTTTCCATCGATCGCAGGAAATAGTGTTACCTACATTCTCTGCAACCCGAGCGAATGCAGGAGAGGAAGTTTTTTCACACATTGGATGTGAGAAGGTGTCTATTACAGTTTCTGAAAATGACTAAAGATTTTAGAAAATCAAACGCCCTTTTTGTGATATTTTCTGGATCACGCAAGGGGGAGAAAGCTTCTAAAAGTACGCTGGGTAGGTGGCTTAAGTTGGCTATAACAGAAGCCTATAAAGCAAAAGGAGAAATACCTCCCTCAGGTATTGCTGCCCACTCTACTAGATCCACGGCAGTTTCCTGGGCTGAAAGGGCCGGTGCAACGCCTGAACAAATCTGCAAGGCTGCCACTTGGTCCAGTTATTTGACATTTCTCCGGCACTACCGGTTAGATCTACTGTCTGCAGCAGATCAGGCCTTCGGCAGGAAGGTACTGCAGGCAGTAGTCCCGCCCTAGGGTAAGTTTCTCGGTTATCCTCTCCGGGGTTGTCCTGAAAGGCGATTTGAGAAAGACTAAGTTAGACTTACCGGTGACGGTATTTCTAAGAGCCTTTCAGGACAACCGTTACTTCCCTCCCTAGGTTATGCTTAGTAAATGTATTAAGTTCTACCATGGTGTTGTGCTTTCTGTGCTTTGTTTTCCAGTGTCGGAAGGCCACAATAACTGAAGCCATGGAGGAAGAGGAGGTGTTTTTAAAGTGGGCATGTGTTTCCTAATGACAAGGTGGAGCTACACTCTCTCCGGGGTTGTCCTGAAAGGCTCTTAGAAATACCGTCACCGGTAAGTCTAACTTAGTCTTTTTTTTCTCTCTATATACTCTTCTTGGTCTACCGCTGTAAAATGTCATGACAATCACTGCTGAGATTGTACCACTGTTCTGACATGTACTGTACAAATTTAATAAAATCTTATGTTAAAAAAAAAAAAAAAACAGGCCCGACCCTGCTTAGCATCCGAGATCAAGCGCATTCAGGGTGATGTGGCCGTAGGCAATCTTGCTGGCCACTCTCAACCCTCTTGACAAATGCCATGATGGTCACCTCTGCAAACAAGCAGAAAAACAAAACAGGTCGTCGACGCCAACAACATGTGGGGAGGCGGGACGTAGGCCCGCCTCCATTTGTGGGAGGAGCCTCGCCGGGGGAGCGGGGGGTAGTCGCAGGTTGTCAGAGGGGGTCATTTCAGGTTAGAGGTATGGTTGCGTTCTGATGGGGGGAGGGGGGATTGTCACAATGTGTGGTTAATTTTAATCATTTGTAGGGATGGGGGGTGGTCACAGCCAGCAGAAGTCGCTGCCTAATTTTTTCGTTTCAGGGGGGAGGGGGGGTGGCACTGGTGTCATTATAGCGGATGCATTTTCTTTAGGGGTATCACTGGCCAACATAGGTACGTTCTTGCTGGAGGTTGTGGGAGTTTCCCAGGGATCATGTTGGGGGGGAGGGTGGTCTGACAGAAGGCGCTGCCTGCTGTTTTGCTCGGGGGGTTGGTGCACTGGGGGAGTCACTGATTCACAAACAGCGGTGTTTCCATAGGGGCATCACTGTCTGGGATAGGACATTTTTGCTGGCGATATTGTAAGAAGTAGGGCGGTGTCATGGTCATGCACGGGTAACGGCTGGGGTGTTTTGCAGTCATTTATTTCCGGTTGTCATTTCATTGTCATGTTTCATTTTATGTTCCCAGGCTCTGGCTCCTCACTGCAGGGCACTGTGGAATGTTGGGGGTTTCTCTTTTCAGTTATACTGCAATGTAATTTTATGCTATGTTTTCCTTTCCTTTTCCCTCAGGAACTACTTTGGAGCTGTGTATGGTTGTGAGTGGCCAATACAAGTTATACTTTTGTCAAACCCGTAGTAAGTGCCTGTGCGGTCGGTTCTGGGTTGGTATTGTCGCTGGGAAAGTTCGGTCGGTATGGGGTCCAGGCAGGGCACACATGCAGGGTTTAGGGTGGTTTTTCTGGGAGGGGGGGTGCGTTTGGTCCAGATGGTCAGGGGATGTTTTGGGGGAGGGGGGAAAGGGAGCCTCTCATGTTGCTGCGATCATGGCGGTTATGGTAAGCTCATTTATCATCAGGGCCTCTCTCATTTCCTTTGGGGTATTTTCTCGGTACGTTTTACACGGGTGGGATCAGTTGTATGTTACTCTGGTCAGGTCTTGGTTTCTGTTGATTCAGCCGCGAGTCGCATGGTTATTTGGCTTGTCTCATTTCTTTTGTCCTTAGTCAGTTCTACGTACTGTCAAGTGCCGGCACGGTTGCAGGACCTCAGGGGTGTTTTCTTCTTTAGATTTGCAGTCTCGGCTATTTAGGTAGGTTCGGGTTACTTAGGGGTTTGTTACCTCATGGTAAGGGCCAGGTGGGAGGTCACCAAGTTGGGTTTCGCAACACGGCTTCACCACTGAGGTACTTATTTTATTTGTATGTTTACAGGTTGGGAGAAGGTCGGTCTAGGTTGTCCAGGATTGCTTAGTGGCAAGTCGTTTATTCATTTCCCCATTTCATGCTGTATCATTTCACCTTTCTTATTATCCTACCTGACACATTTTAAGGTTCATGGGGCCTGAGTGTACGTTTTTAATTGCCTGCGGAATCACAGGTGGTTCGGCTCTATCCATTTCATGTCAAACGCTTTTCCAGTTTTCTCTCTTTATCGCAATTTACGCACGGGAAGGTTGGTATGTTGGCAGCGGCGGCTGGTGAAGTTTTAGGATGGGGGTGCAAGACCACGCCCCTCAGATTTGGCCCCTCCCACTTCTCACAAGCCACACCCCTTATCGAATCAACATCATATACCAGGCTGCACTTTATACACAGGGCTCTACTAAAGCAGATGAATCATGCTTATCTTGTGTATAACCACATCAGGCACCTTTTCTGCAACCTGTAAATCGCACATATTTGCATTCTGCAACCTTTAAATCACACATAACTGCATTCTGCAACCTGTAAATTGCACATATCTACAACATGCAAATCGCACATATCTACAACCTGTAAATCTTGTTTGGGGGGGCAGGTATGGGGGTTAATGCTGCCGACCACCGATAATAACCCTTTTTTTTTAAATCTTGTTTGGGGGGTATGCTGTGGTGGTTGGCAGCATACCCCCCAAAACAAGATTTAAAAAAAAAGGGTTATTATCGGTGGTCGGCAGCATTAACCCCCATACCTGCCCCCACCCCCTAAACAAGATTAAAAAAAAAGGGTTATTATCGGTGGTCGGCAGCATACCCCCCCCCCTTATTATTAATAACTCTTTTCTTTTAAAGCTTCTTGGGGGGGTGTATGCTGCCGGTCACTGATAACACTATTTCTTTAAATCTTGTTTAGCAGGGGGTGGGGGGTTGGGGTATGCTGCCGAGTGCGACCACCATAAGATAGATCGATGTGGAGGGGGTACCGGCGGCTGGGCGGAATAAACGATCAAGATTGTTTAAGCTGCCATGCGGCAGCCCCTTACCTGATCCTCTCAGGCGGGCAGAATAGAGAAGCGCCGTGCCAACGTCACTTCCTTGAGTGACGTCGGAAGCACCGCCCACAGCTCACTCAAGTGCAAGTCTATGCACTTGCTCGGCCAGTCGATCGTGCCGGAAGCTGTGGCGCGATCGGCTGCGCCATAGAGCGCTGTTTTTTTGGGCACATGAAGCGCCTTGTCTGCAATCTTGTGATTGCATAGATGTGGTGCTTCTTATATTGCACTGCGCCCGGCGCCAGTGCACATAGGGGGGGAAATTTGAAAAAAAAAAGTTTTTCTTAAAGGGACATGTTAAAAAAAACACATATAATATATATATATATATATATATATTTTTTTACTTTTTTTTACTGCATGGGAGGGGGGCGGCGCCCCCTATGGACGGGCCTCCACTGTAATTTTGTGTCTGGAGGATTGGTAGGTTGGGGGAGGGGGGTGGGGTCATCATTTCAGGGTATCAGCACTCACTCTAGTCTCGGGTTAGGTTTGTCAGGTTGGTTTTCCTAACTCACTGTCCCTTATGTCAAATTAGATCATGTCTCAGGCGGCAGATATCGAGGATTGTGAGATCGACCCTCCTTCCCAGGCGGGGGAGTCTGAACATGGCAGCACACCCTCCATGAGGTCTTGGACGGTCCCCAGGTTGATGGCTGAACTTCGTCTGGTTATGGCAGTGCTGGAAAACGATGGGGCTTCGTACATCTTGTGTTGTGTGCCAACTTTAAATTCACCAACTTTAAATTCACCAAATATTAGCATTAAAGCAGTGGCACATCTCTTGGATGGTTGATTCTTGCCATTCCTTTTTATTGCCCAACTGCATCATTTTCATACTGTACATTGACAGTGTTGCTTGGTCCCGCTCTCCCCTCACTGGCAGGAGCCAAATACACTGGCTGCTGCAGCCACTGGATTGTGTGCGATAACCCCTGCTGTCAGGTCTGTACGACATATGGACCGGACAGTGAAAGGGTTCAAATAGATTGTACACTGTATGGTCAGCCTCAGCCTGTCACTTTGCATAGTCCATACCAGACAAGCAATTTATTCTCCCAAACAATATTCAGGTATCAATGGAAGCCCAAAGATACATGCATGTTCCCTAACCAAATAGTAAAATGTATAGTGTAAACATGCTAGGTCACATGTCCCTGCAGCCATTCAATGCTGTCCATTTTTTACATTTGGGGAAAACATATAATATTTTAGTAATATAAAGCCTAGCTAGCACTTTGTTGCCTGCTCTTAAGATTCAATGTTGAAACCTGGATGCAGTCAGCTTTGTCCAAAATCATACATCCGCCCTTAAACACACGTCACCCCTTGGTGTGTGACTACATGAAAACATGATCAGTTGTTGTCGGCCTGACATGTTTGTATTGGCTGAGCGGCCATTACTCTTTGCATGCATTTTACTCCAGCCTCAATGTGCTCACTCTTGCTCCTGGAATCACGTGTATGCTGCTAAACTGCTTTGTGAAGAACAAGCGAGTACTGTTGTGATACTGCCTTGTGAAGAACAAGCGAGTACTGTTGTGAAGCTTTCAGGCAGCCCAAGGAGTACTGCTTGGTTGACAATCCCCAAAAATTGGATGCAGTAATGCAGCTACAATTTTCTCATGGAGACTTATGGATTTTCACCCCTTTATAAAAAAGGGATTTTACACTCATTGTTGCGCAAGCCTGTGATCAGTAGGACAAAATATTGCCCCATCCTTGTTGGGGGTCAGTGTATTTATGACAGTTGGTTGTTGGTAGAAAGAATAGTGCCCCAAGAGCCACAGTTTGAAGACCCATGGTCAAGATCAATAATGATCATCAGATGATTGATGGTGTAAATGTAGACAGGCTTTAATAGAATCAAGCTGTAGAAAATCCCAATGAAAATGCAAAGGAGACTGAATCAAGTGAAAAAATAAATTATATAATCTATATTTATATCTCTATCTATCACATCTTGACATATGGTGCTTACCTGTGCACTGCAGTAAATACATTGCATCTCCAGAAAGGCCAGGGATAACCACTCTGCACAAATTTTATTGTAGAATCAAGGCTGTGATAGAATAAAACCCCAATGAAAAAGCAAAGGAGACTGAATAAAGTGGAAAAAAAGATAGAAAACATTTTGACATGGTGCCTACCTGTGCACTGCAATAAAAAAAGACATTGCGTCTCCAGGGATATCCACTGTAGAGCCACTCTGAAAGATACCCACACATACGTTTACAGAAGCACTGTGTCCATAAATGGATGTTGGAGTAATCCAACTTTATTGAAGAATCAAGCTAAAAATTGTGGTATTTTTCAGAAAGTATTGGATCTAACAGTCAGTCAATCGCAGACAGGTGACTGATAGATTAGGCCATAGGCTGCCAACCCCACCACTCTAGAGCATCAAAGACCAGAACAGGCAGCCGAGTAGGTAAAAAAAAATACTCGGTAGTGCTAGCTGCAGTGTCTGACGGAGCAATATCAACTATACTCTGCCCATTATTCCTGCAAGCAGCATAACCAACAGTAAAAGTAAATTCAGGTCAGTGTCTTAAGCATATCACTGGGCATAATAAGCAGCTATACTTAGCAATGAACATAATAGCACCTAGAAAACAAAAATGGAGCTAACAGCTATTATGCCACTTTCACACTGATGCGGTGCAGTTTACCAGCATTTTGTGGGTTTATTTTTTATTTTATTTTATTTTATTTATTTTTTTAGCAAAAACTTCAAATAACCCAAGCACATGTTTGAAAGGATCCTTAAAAAACGACTTCCAAGAAAATAATTTAAAATACAGGATTAGTGTCATCTTCCATAGAGCCGCTGGCAGAGGTGTGCATCAGTGTCATGCTGGCTGGCCATAGAAGTGGGTACACAAGCACGGACACAAATGCATGTCATTTTGGACAGGCAAACTGGAGCAGGCACACACCTGACAGCATCTCTGGATGGTGGATTATCGCAATCTACCCTCTGTATGAGCCTTGATAGGGCTGGGAACATCTGGACTGGTACAAGATAACCTTTATATGGTATAAAGGTTCACTGTAAGATAGGGATGAGCTTCGAGTTCGAGTCGAACTCATGTTCTACTCGAACATTGCCTGTTCAGCGAACAGTGAACAATTTGGGCTGTTCGCAGCAAATTCGAAAAGCCGGAACATCCTATACAAGTCTATGGGAGAAATCTAAAGTGCTAATTTTAAAGGGTAATATGCAGGTTACTGTCCTAAAAAGTGTTTGGGGACCCGGGTCCTGCCCCAGGGGACATGGATCAATGCAAAAAAAAGTTTTAAAAACTGCCGTTTTTTCAGGAGCAGTGATTTTAATAATGATTAAAGTGAAACAATAAAAGTGTAATATTCGTTTAAATTTCGTAGCTGGGGGGTATCTATAGTATGCCTGTGAAGGGGCGCATGTTTCTGCTGCTTAGAACTGTCCCTGCACAAAGTGTCATTTGTGCAGGAAAAAAAGTCTTTTAAAATCACTTGTGGCTATTGTCGGGTCCCGTAATACAGAGAACACTCAATGAGTGTTCTCTGCATTAGCCGACAATTCATTCATTCATTGATTAAAAAAATAAATAAAAAAAAAAGCGTGGGGGTTCCCCTAAATTCAATTACCAGGCCCTTCAGGTCTGACATGGATATTAAGGGGAACCCCGTGTCAAATAAAAAAAAAAAATTGACGTGGGGGTCCCCCTAAATATCCATAACCAGACCCTTCAGGTCTGATATGGATATTAACCACTTGCCGACCGCCGCACGACGATATACGTCGGCAGAATGGCACGGGCAGGCATATGGGCATATATATAAGTCGACCCGATCGGGCCCCCCCCGGTGCCTGCGGCGGTCAGCATTCGTTCGGGAGAGATCAGGGATGAGGGGACGGCCATTCATTCATGGCCACCCCCTCGCGATCGCTCCCGACGAATGAAAATCCTCCGTGACATCACTTCCTCTCCTGTATTGTAAACACAGGCAGAGGAAGTGATGTAATCTCTCCTCGTGTCGGTCTTTTTCGTTCCGGCACCGAGGAGAGAGGATCGGTGAGTTGCACCTAACACTACACTAACAGTAGAACACGCCAGGCACACTTTTCACCCCCCCCGATCACCCCCCCAATCACCCCTGCCCCCCCAGTCACAGTGACACCAAGTGCATTTTTTTTTTTTTTTTTTGCATTGGTGTCATTTGTGACTGTAATAACTGTTAGGGCAGTTAGGGTTAGCCCCCTTTAGCTCTAGGGTGCCCCCCTAACCCCCCCAATAAAGGTTTAACCCCGTGATCACCCCCCGTCGCCAGTGTCACTAATAAGCGATTTTTTTCTGATCGCTTTATTAGTGTCACAGGTGACGCTAGTTAGGCAGCTTTTTATAGCGTCAGGGACCCCCATATACTACCGCATAGCCCCCTGATTGCCCCCCAGTTAACCCTTTCACCAGTGATCACCATATAACTGTTACAGGTGACGCTGGTTGGTTAGTTATTTTTTTTTTGTTTCAGGGCACCCGCCATTTATTACCTAATAAAGGTTTAACCCCCTGATCACCCGGCGGGTGATATAAGTTTGAGGGTCAGATAAGGCCTGCGTCGCCCCAGCGTCAGGTTAGTGCCAGTACCGCTAACACCCACGCGCAAAGCATACACCTCCCTTAGTAATATAGTATCTGATCAGATCTATATTAGCGTTGCCTGCATTTTAGGTTTCCCAAAACGCACTGTTAGCGGGATCAGCCCAGATACCCGCTAGCACCTGCGTTTAGCCCCTCCGCCAAGCCCAGCCCAGCCCAACCAAGTGCAGTATCGATCGATCACTGTCACTTACAAAACACAACACACATAACTGCAGCGTTCGCAGAGTCAGGCTTGATCCCTGCGATCGCTAACAGTTTTTTTTGTAGCGTTTTGAAACAGTCGCTGACAGGCTAGGTGCTTTTTTACCTGTGAGTCTCACTAGTGTACCCCTAAATTTAGAGCCCAAAATGGCAAAGCGAAGGTACACTAGTGAAGAGGCCTACACGTTTCTGAGCATGACAGATAGTGAAGAGGACGTCACTCATCTGTCAGATTCAGGCTCAGAATACGATCCTGTAGAGGACAGCGGCTCCATGACAGATAGCTCTGACGACGGAGATGAGGCCGCTGCTAAGAACAGGTGTGCCCAATCCCGTATGTATTCTGTTGTTGAGGTGCAGGAACCGCAGGTCACTCGTATGGAGCAGAGACGTACTAGAGCCGCTCATCCTTCTGGTGAACTGGCAAGCACCAGCAGCCTAGTACACCCTGGACGTACATCCAGCACTGCAGTAACACGTGGTGACGTGGCGAGTCCCATAAGTGCAGTTCAAGCTGGCGAGGTGGCAAGCACAAGTAGTGTCCCGCTGCCACCAAGAAGAAGACAAAGACAGGCCCGTCGTACCCATAGTGCCCTTCCTGCAGAATTCGCCAATCCTATTTGGGTGCCCACATCTTCTGCAGAACCCGTACTTCCCCCATTCACTGGCCAACCTGGCATTAACGTGGAAACAGTTGATTTTAAGACACTTGACTTTTACTCACTGTTTTTCACCGAAGATCTCTATAGATCTATTGTGGACCAAACCAATTTGTACGCTGGTCAACACATCGCCACTTTTCCCCAGTCCGCCCTTGCCAAACAATGGAAACCAGTTACGGTTTCCGAATTTAAAATCTTTCTGGGCCTCTCCCTCAACATGGGCATAACCAAAAAGAGTGAGTTGCGGTCATATTGGTCCACTGACCCAATTCACCATATGCGCGTGTTCTCTGCTTCCATGTCCAGGGCACGATACGAGATGATTTTGCGGTTCATGCACTTCAGCGACAATGAACTCTGTCGTCCTCGTGGAGACCCTGAATACGATCGGCTCTACAAAATTCGGCCCCTCATAAACCACTTCAACCAACGTTTTGCAGACATGTTTACTCCCCATCAAGTTGTCTGCGTTGATGAGTCCCTGATTAAGTTTTCTGGTCGCTTGTCATTCAAACAATACGTCCCCAACAAGCGTTCCAGATACGGGGTCAAGATGTATAAGCTCTGTGACAGGGCTACAGGCTATACACGTAGTTTCATGGTTTATGAGGGTAGAGATAGTCACGTAGAGCCGGAGAACTGCCCTGATTACATAGGAAGCGCTGGCAAGATAGTGTGGGACATGGTGTCACCCTTATTCGGAAAGGGGTACCACTTGTACGTGGACAATTATTACACAAGCGTGCCACTGTTTAGTCACTTGTTTGATCAGCAGATTGGAGCATGTGGCACCGTGCGACCTAATCGCCGGGGCTTTCCCCAGCGGCTTGTAGAGTCCCCTCTTAGGCTGGGGGAGAGAGCCTGCTTGCGCAGTAATAATTTGCTCGCTATGAAGTGGAGTGATAATAAGAATGTTTTCGTTCTTACCTCCCTTCATGCAGACACGACGGTCCAAATTCCTACGGCGACTGGTATTGTGGAGAAACCCCTCTGTGTCCACAAATATAACCTTAACATGGGAGGGGTGGACCTCAATGACCAGTTGTTGGCGCCGTATCTAGTTGCCCGTAAGGCCAGACGCTGGTACAAAAAAGTGTCTGTTTATTTATTCCAATTGGCTATACTGAATGCTTATGTACTACACAAAGCTTCAGGACGGACTGGATCCTTCCTTAAATTCCAGGAGGATATCGTCAGAGCCCTTCTGTATCCAGACGGTGCTCCACCTCACCTTCCCCTACCAGATGCAGTAAGCCGGCTGCATGAGAGGCATTATCTTTATGCCCTCCCGAGTACCCCTACCCAACGAGCCCCCCAAAGAAAATGTCGTGTCTGCAGAAAGCGCGGATTTAGGCGTGACACCCGTTATTGTTGTCCCCGCTGTCCTGACAATCCTGGTCTTTGCATTGGTGAATGTTTTGAACGCTACCATGAACTAGTTGAGTATTAGCGTAGGGTACAGCATTGCACAGGCTAGGCACACGTTCACAGGGTCTCCCAAGATGCCATCGCATTTTGAGAGACCCAAACCGCTGGAACCGTTACAACAGAAGTGTTAAAGTTACATAAAAAAGTGTTTAAAAAACAAAAAAAAAAGGAAAAAAAACAAAAAAAAAAAAAAATATATAAAATAAAAAAACCAAAAATAGTTGTCGTTTTATTGTTCTCTCTCTCTCTATTCTCTCTCTATTGTTCTGCTCCTTTGTACTGTATTCTATTCTGCAATGTTTTATTGTTAACCATTTTTTGTTTTCAGGTACGCCATTCAGCTGTAGCGTGGATTTATTTATCTTGACAGCAACAGCGTTTGCTCCCACGATACGTAAAGCCACGACTCCAGCGCTGTCGGAGGTGATTTCACCACCACAGTTAAAAAAAGAGCATATATGCCGAAGCATGGGGGCATACGGGATGGAGGAGCGATCTGCTCCTACCTTTTGCGGGAGGATGCCCCCATGCTTCGGCATATATATATTTTAGGCACAGATTGTGTTAAATGTGTTATTTTTTGCGATTTTTTTTGTATTTGCTTTGCAGGTATGGTAAGTCCTACTGTTATACTGTAATGTTACTTTGTTTTATTGTTAACCATCATTTGCTTAGCAGGTATGCCATTCTGCTGCAGAGCGGATTTATTTATCTTGACAGCAACAGCGTTTGCTCCCATGATACATAAAGCCGCGACTCCAGCACTGTCGGGGGTGATTTCACCACCACAGTTAAAAAAGAGCATATATGCCGAAGCATGGGGGCATAAGGGGTGGAGGAGCGATCTGCTCCTACCTTTTGCGGGAGGATGCCCCCATGCTTCGGCATATATAAATGGTGCATGTATGCCCACCATTAGAAAGTGGGTGGATGAAGGGTGGTATCTAATGGTGGGCATACCCACCGATCAATATTTTTTTTTCGTTCAGCCCACAGGCTGCATGAAAAAAAAATTACAATATATGCCCAACCAGTTCCAGCAACATACTGGTATGTTGCGGGACTTTGAGTGCTTATACCAGAATGATGCCTGCAGGTTTAGGTATCATCTTGGTATCATTCTTTTCAGCCAGCGGTCGGCTTTTATGTAAAAGCAATCCTAGCGGCTAATTAGCCTCTAGACTACTTTTACAAGCAGTGGGAGGGAATGTCCCCCCCCCCGCACCATCTTCCATGGTTTTCTCAGGCTCTCCTGTCCCAACAGGGAACCTGAGAATGCAGCCGGTGGTTCCGCCAGCTGACCATAGAGCTGATCAGAGACCAGAATGGCTCCAATCATCTCTATGGCCTAAGACACCGGAAGCTACGAGCATTTCATGACTTAGATTTTGCGGGATGTAAACAGCGCCATTGGGAAATTGGGAAAGCATTTTATCACACCGATCTTGGTGTGGTCAGATGCTTTGAGGACAGAGGAGAGATCTAGGGTCTGATAGACCCTAATTTTTTTAAAAAAGAGTACCTGTCACTATCTATTGCAATCATAGGGGATATTTACATTCCCTGAGATAACAATAAAAATCATAAAAAAATATATATAAATGAAAGGAACAGTTTAAAAATAAAATAAAAAAGCAAAATAAATAATAAAAAAAAAATTAATAAAAAAAACCACCCCTGTACCCCCCTGCTAAGGCGCAACGTGGAACGCAAGCATTGGTCTGGTGGCATATGTAAACAGCAATTGCACCATGCATGTGAGGTATCACCACGAAGGTCAGATCGAGGGTACTAATTTTAGCAGTAGACCTCCTCCGTAAATCTAAAGTGGTCACCTGTAAAGGCATTTAAAGGCTTTTAAAAATGTACGTAGTTTGTCGCCGCTGCACGTTTCTGCGCAATTTTAAAGCATGTCATGTTTGGTATCCATGTACTCGGCCTAAGATCATATTTTTTATTTCATCAAACATTTGGGCAATATAGTGATTTTTAGTGCATTAAAATAAAAAAAAGTGTGTTTTTTCCCCAAAAAAATGCGTTTGAAAAATCGCTGTGCAAATACCGTGTGAAAAAAAAAATGAAACACCCACCATTTTAATCGGTAGGGCTTTTGCTTTAAAAAAACACTTCATGTTTGGGGGTTCAAAGTAATTTTCTTGCAAAAAAAAATATTTTTTCATGTAAACAAAAAGTGTCAGAAAGGGCTTTTTCTTCAAGTGGTTAGAAGAGTGGGTGATGTGTGACATAAGCTTCTAAATGTTGTGCATAAAATGCCAGGACAGTTCAAAACCTCCCCAAATGACCCCATTTTAGAAAGTAGACACCCCAAGCTATTTGCTGAGAGGCATGTCGAGTCCATGGAATATTTTATATTTTGACAAAAGTTGTGGAAAAAATACATTATTATTATTATTTATTTTTTTTTTTGCACAAAGTTGTCATTAAATGATATATTGCTCAAACATGCCATGGTTATATGTAAAATTACACCCCAAAACACATTCTGTTGCTTCTCCTGAGTACGGGGATACCACAAGTGTGAGACCTTTTGGGAGCCTAACCGCGTACGGTACCCCAAAATCCAAGCACCACCTTCAGGATTTCTAAGGGTGTAAATTTTAGATTTCATTCCTCACTGCCTATCACAGTTTCGGAGGCCATGGAATGCCCAGATAGCACAAAATCCCCCCAAGTGACCCCATTTTGGAAAGGAGACACCCCAAGCTATTTGCCGAGAGGTATGGTTAGTATTTTGCAGACCTTCATTTTTGTCACAAAGTTTTGAAAATTGAAAAAAAGAAAAAAAATATACATAATTTTTTTTTTTCTTCATTTTCAAAAACAAATGAGAGCTGCAAAATACTCACCATGCCTCTCGGCAAATAGCTTGGGGTGTCTACTTTCCAAAATGGGGTCATTTTGGGGGGTTTTGTGCTATTTTGGCATTTTATGGCCTTCAAAACTGTGATAGGTAGTGAGGTGTAAAATCAAAAATTTACACCCTTAGAAATCCTGAAGGCGGTTCTTGGTTTTCGGGGCCCCGTACGCGACTAGGCTCCCAAAAAGTCCCACACATGTGGTATCCCCGTACTCAGGAGAAGCAGCAGAATTTATTTTGGGGTGTCATTTCACATATGCCCCTGGCATGTGTGAGCAATATATCATTTAGTGACAACTTTGTGAAAAAAAATAAAAAAAAATAAAAGTTTGTAATGTTCCCGCAACTTGTGGCAAAATATAAAATATTCCATGGACTCAACATGCCTCTCAGCAAATAGCTTGGGGTGTCTACTTTCTAAAATGGGGTCATTTGTGGGGGTTTTGTGCCATCTTGGCATTTTATGGCCTTCAAAACTGTAATAGGTAGTGAGGCGTGAAATCAAAAATTTACGCCCTTAGAAAGCCTGAAGGCGGTTCTTGGCTTTCGGGGCCCCGTACGCAGCTAGGCTCCCAAAAAGTCCCACATATGTGGTATCCCCGTACTCAGGAGAAGCAGCAGAATTTATTTTGGGGTGTCATTTCACATATGCCCATGGCATGCGTGAGCAAAATATCATTTAGTGACAACTTTGTGAAAAAAATAAATAAAAATAAAAAGTTTGTAATTTTCCCGCAACTTGCGGCAAAATATAAAATATTCCATGGACTCAACATGCCTCTCAGCAAATAGCTTGGGGTGTCTACTTTCTAAAATGGGGTCATTTTGGGGGGTTTTGTGCCATCTTGGCATTTTATGGCCTTCAAAACTGTAATAGGTAGTGAGGCGTGAAATAAAAAATTTACGCCCTTAGAAAGCCTGAAGGCGGTGCTTGGTTTTCGGGGCCCCGTACACGGCTAGGCTCCCAAAAAGTCCCACATATGTGGTATCCCCGTACTGAGGAGAAGCAGCAGAATTTATTTTGGGGTGTAATTTCACATATGCCCATAGCATGTGTGAGCAATATATCATTTAGTGACAACTTTGTGAAAAATTTATAAAGTTTGTAATTTTCCCGCAACTTGTGGCAAAATATAAAATATTCCATGGACTCAACATGCCTCTCAGCAAATAGCTTGGGGTGTCTACTTTCGAAAATGGGGTCATTTGTGGGGGTTTTGTGCCATCTTGGCATTTTATGGCCTTCAAAACTGTGATAGGTAGTGAGGAGTAAAATGACATATGTATGCCCTTAGAAATCCTGAAGGCGGTGCTTGGCTTTCGGGGCCCCGTACGCGGCTAGGCTTCCAAAAAGTCGACCACATGTGGTATCCCCGTACTCAGGAGAAGCAGCAGAATGTATTTTGGGGTACAATTCCACATATAACCATGGCATGTGTGAGCAATATATCATTTAGTGACAACTTTGTGTAAAAAAAAAAAAAAAATTTTTTTTTGTCATTATTCAATCGCTTGCGGCAAAAAAATAAAATATTCAATGGGCTCAACATGCCTCTTATCAATTTCCTTAGGGTATCTACTTTCCAAAATGGGGTCATTTGGGGGGGTTTTGTACTGCCCTGCCATTTTAGCACCTCAAGAAATGAGATAGGCAGTCATAAACTAAAAGCTGCGTAAATTCCAGAAAATGTACCTTAGTTTGTAGATGTGACAACTTTTGCGCAAACCAATAAATATACAATTATTGACTTTTTTTTTACCAAAGACATGTGGCTGAATGCATTTTGGCCTAAATGTATGACTAAAATTGAGTTTATTGGATTTTTCTAATAACAAAAAGTAGAAAAGATCATTTTTTTTCAAAATTTGCGGTCTTTTTACGTTTATATCGCAAAAAATAAAAATCGCAGAGTCAGTCAAATACCTTTAAAAGAAAGCTCTATTTGTGGGAAGAAAAGGACGCAAATTTCGTTTGGGTACAACATTGCATGACCGCGCAATTACCAGTTAAAGCAGCGCAGTGCCAAAGTGTAAAAAGACCTCTGGTCATTTACCAGCAAAATGGTCCGGTCTGAAAGTGGTTAAGGGGAACCCCGCATCAAATTAAAAAAAAATTGACGTGGGGTCCCCCTAAAAATCCATATCAGACCCTTTATCCGAGCACGCAACCTGGCAGGCCGCAGGAAAAGAGGGTGGGACGAGAGAGCGGCCCCCCTCCCTCCTGAACCGTACCAGGCCACATACCCTCAACATTGGGAGGATGCTTTGGGGGTCTGTGACCCCCTCAAAGCACCTTGTCCCCATGTTGATGAAGACAAGGGCCTCATCCTCACAACCCTGGCCGTTGGTTGTGAGGGTCTGCGGGCGGGGGGCTTATCAGAATCTGGAAGCCCCCTTTAACAAGGGGACCCCCAGATCCCGGCCCCCCCCTGTTTGAAATGGTAAGGGGGTACAAAAGTACCCCTACCATTTCACAAAGAAAGTGTCAAAATGGTTAAATAAGACAAACACACTTTTGAAAAATTCCGTTATTAAAAATAAAAAAAATAAAAAAAAGATTCCAGCGGTGCTAATCCACTCTTGCTATCCAGCGACGGGTCTCCGGGGTCCAGCGATGGATGATCATATCCAGCGACGGGGATCTCTCAGTCCAGCGCTGTCCATACATCCTTCTTCTGTCTCCACTGCGGAGACACTGCAGAAAGCCCAGCGCTGACGTTTCTTATATTAGGAGGGCGGGGCCACCCGTCACCTGACCCCGCCCCCTCTGACGCTGGTGAAGGGAGCCAGGGGTTCCCCAGTGACGTATGGGTGACCCGCCCCCTCTGAAGTAACGGAAACATGCGTTACATCAGAGGGGGCGGGGTCACCCACACGTCACTGGGGAACCCCTGGCTTCCCTCTCCAGCGTCAGAGGGGCGGTGAATAAACCGCTCCATAGATGCGGCTAGCAGGACTTTTTTCACTGCCCTGCTAGCGCACCACTCCAGTGTGAAAGCCCTCCGGCTTTCACACTGGAGTGAAAGGGGCTGTTTTTTTCAGGCGCTACATAAGCGCTATTTTTAGCGCTGTAGCGCCTGAAAACCACCCCAGTGTGAAGGGGGCCTTAGGCTTGATTCACATCTATGCATGTTGCTTTTGAGCGTTTTTGCAGTGCTTGTTGCGTTTTTGGACATGCGTTTTTGCCGCGTTTTTCTTTTTTTTTTCTTCGCTGCGGTTGCTTGCCAACCAGTTATGTACAGTGAAAAAAAAAAACAAAAAAAACAAAAAACTGCAAATCGCAGTAAAAATGCAGTGCTTGCGTTTTTTGATGCAGCTCCATTGACTTCTATTACATGAAAAAACACTGCATTTTTGCATGAAAAAAATGCCCCACCCTTTCCAAAAATGCAGAGGCACAAAAATGCATTGATGCGAACATGTTCCATAGGAACCCATGTTTAAAAAAAAATGTCCCTGCATTTCTGCAAAATGCATCAAAAAACGCGTTAGTGTGAATCCAGCCTTAAAATCCATGATATTTTATTTAGAAATTTCCTCTAATTGACTATAGATGCAGCCTTGACAGTGCCAGTGTAGATGAGGCCTAATAGTCAATAGTCTGGTGTAAAATGCATAAAAATGCACACCTATGCTTTTTTTTTGTTTTGTGCATTTTCAGTTTTGCATAAACACCATTTAAAGTGGTTGTATACTCTTTTTTGTAACTTTTACCTACAGGAAAGCCTAATAAGGCTTACCTGTAGGTAAAAAAAATATCTCCTAAACCTGTACGGTTTACGGGAGTGACAATATCGCGGCTCCGGCCACTCACAGCGCCGAAGCCGCGATACCCGGAAGAAACGCCGAGGGAGCATGTCAGCTCCCTCGGCGTGGATCGTGCCAGATGTCGGGGCCTCGTTCTAAGGTAAGTATTTCATAATGAGCTAGTATGCGGTGCATACTAGCTCATTATGCCTTTTGCTTTGCAGGTGTTAAAAAAAATAAAAATAGCGGGTTTACTACCGCTTTAACAGTCCATTTAACCATTTTACAGTCCATTTAACATGGTTTCCTATGGATGTAGTTCACATCTGTGCATTTTTTGGAAAGGGCCAGGGATTTTCGATTTTTGGTTACATTAGATGGTTTAAATGGTCTAAAGATGTGCATTGAAAAATGCTAAATACACCTGCAATATGCAAACTGCAACCTGCACAAGTGTGAATCAGACCTTGGACAGATTTAGAAGCTGCAGTGTGCATGGGCACTTAGGCTGGATTCACGCCTGTGCATTTTAGAGATTTGTACTACAGAACGTGTTCCATATGAAAACATGTTAAGTGGGCTGTAGTGAAAATCTGCAGAATGCAAAAAGCACAAAAAATGCATGGGTGTGAATCAAGCCTTATAGCTTATGAAGAAAAAACTATCCAAGGAAAAACCCTTACCTTTTTTTATGTATAGGTTTTGCTTGCAAAAGCTTTCTTCTCCCAGGATGCCAGTTTTTCAGACAAGAGAATGACAGCATTTTTTTAAAATTAGGAGCACTGGCCTTTGCTTGTGACCAGACAGTGAACCCTAACTTGTTACAATGTTGTATCCTCCTATCAGGACAGGTTTTGGACTTTTAAACCCAGATGACTCTGTGCTGTTTCTTACTTTCCATTTTGGATTTTATGTAGAGTGGATTGAATTTGGGCTTTCATTTAGTGAACACTGATCTCTGCTCCAATCACATGGAGCAGAGATCAGCGTCGCTAGTTGCTAGGCAGAATGGAGAAATGCTGTTTACACGGCATTTCCTCCATTCAGCCGTCCCGTGAGACGATTGCGGGTATGCCCGCGGCAATCGAGTCCGCGGGTCCCGCGACCGGACTCACGGGGGTCCCGACCAGCGCGGGAGCGCACCGCCGGCGGCGCGCTCCCGATGGCAGGGCGGCATTGAAGATTGGACGTACATGTATGCCAATATGCCTGCCCGTGCCATTCTCGGTCGACGTACATCGTCGTGCGCTGGTCGGGAAGTGGTTAAAGATGCATTTAGCCTTTAACTCCAGGGCACGTTCATCCCATTGGTGGTCAATGGGCAGCATGTCTCCCCTTGGTGGTCAATGATGGGCAGCATGTCTCCCCTTGGTGGTCAATGATGGGCAGCATGTCTCCCTTTGGTGGTCAATGATGGGCAGCACGTCTCCCCTTGGTGGTCAATGATGGGCAGCACGTCTCCGCTTGGTGGTCAATGATGGGCAGCACGTCTCCCCTTGGTGCTCAATGATGGGCAGCACGTCTCCCCTTGTTGCTCAATGATGGGCAGCACGTCTCCCCTTGGTGCTCAGTGATGGGCAGCACGTCTCCCCTTGGTGGTCAATGAGGATTCACTATTGAGTTGGCCCACCCTTTTGCAGCTACAACAGCTTCAATTCTTCTGGGCAGGCTGACCACAAGGTTTAGGTGTGTGTCTTTGGGAATGTTTGACCATTCTTCCAGGAAGAGCATTTGTGAAGTCAGGCACTGATGTGGACGAGTAGGCTTGGCTCAGGATTCTCTGCTCTAATTCATCCCAAAGGTGTTCTATTGGGTTGAGGTCAAGAATCTGTCCAGCCCAGTAAAGCTCCTCCACCCCAAACTCGCTCATCCATGTCTTTTATGGATTAAGCTTTGTACACTGGTGCACAGTCATGTTGGAACAGAAAGGGGCCTTCCTCAAACTTCCCACAAAGTTGAGAGCATGAAATTGTCCAACATTTCTTGGTATGCTGACACCTTAAGTGTTGCCTTCACTGGAATTTAGGGGCCAAGCCCAACCCCTGAAAAACAACACCACACCATAATCCCTCCTCCACCAAGTGATTTGGACCAGTGCACAGAGCAAGATCCATAAAGACATGGATGAGCGTGTTTGGGGTGGAGGAACATGACTGGAATGCAGAGTCCTGACCTCAACCCAATAGAACACCTTTGGGGTGAAATAGAGTGAAGGCTGCGAGATGGGCCTTTCTCGTCCAACATCAGTGCCTGACCTCACAAATGTACTATTGGAAGAATGGTCAAATATTCCCATAGACACACTCCTAAACCTTGTAGACAGCCTTCCCAGAATAGTTGAAGCTGTTATAACTGCAAAGAGTGTGCCAACTAAATATTGAACCCTATGGACGAAGACTGATATTCCATTAAAGTTTGTGTGTGTTCGTGTGTAAAGGCAGGTGTCCCAATACTTTTGACAATATAGTGTATGTGTAAGGGGGCACTCTGCCACACTCTGATGCAAGGGGGCGATACTCTGCTATAAAGTGGGACTCTGATGTAAGGTGTTGTGGGTGATGCAATGGGCTTTGGGGAGATTCGATGTTCAACCCCCCCACAGTTAGTAACACACCCCTAGGAACACTTAACACCCACTGGTTAACCCTTTCACTGCCAGTGTCATTTACACAGTAATCACTGCATTTATATAGCAGTGATTACTGCGATTCGATGTGATGCGATGTGCTTGGGGCGATGCGATGTGATGTGCTGGGGGCGATTCGATGTTCTGGGGATATGTGATGCGATTGGGCGATTGGATTCTAGGTGTTGGGGTGAAGCGATTCGATGTGCTGATGCAATTCGATGTGTTGGGGGTGAAGCAATGTGCTTTGGGCGATGCGATGTGCTGGGGGTGATTCGATGTTCGTGGGAGATGTGATTCGATGTGCTGGGGGTGATGCGATTCTATGTGCTGGGAGCAATGTGATGCGATGTGCTGGGGCGATGCGATTCGATGTGATGGGCTGGAGGCGATGTGATTCGATGTGTTGCAGGTGATGCAATGTACTTTGGGAGATGCGATGCGCTGGGGGTGATTTGATGTGCTGGGGGAGATGCAATTCGATGTGCTGGGGGAGATGCAATTCGATGTGATGCCATGTGCTGGGGGGCGATGTGATGTGCTGGGGTGATGCGATTCGATGTGATGTGCTGGGGGCGATTCGATGTTCTGGGAAGATGTGATGCGATTGGGCAATGGGATTCGAGGTGTTGGGGTGAAGCGTTTCGATGTGCTGATACAGTTCGATGTGTTGGGGGTGATGCAATGTGCTTTGGGCGATGCAATGTGCTTTGGGTGATGCGTTGTGCTGGGGGGTGATTCAATGTGCTGGGGGAGATGCGATTCTATGTGCAGGGGCAGATGTGATTCTATGTGCTGCGGGCAATGTGATGTGATATGCTGGGGGCGATGTGATGTGCTGGGGCGATGTGATTCGATGTGATGTGCTGTGGGCGATGCGATTCGATGTGTTGCGGGTGATGCAATGTGCTTTGGGGAGAGTCGATGTTCTGGGGAGATGCGATGCGATTGGGCGATGGGATTCCATGTGTTGGGGCGAAGCGATTCGATGTGCTGATGCGATTCGATGTTTTGGGGGTGATGCAATGTGCTTTGGGCGATGCGATGTGCTGGGGAGATGCGATTCGATGTGCTGGGGCCAATGTGATGTGCTGGGGGTGAATCGATGTGCTGGGGTGATGCAATGTGCTGGGGGTTATGCGATTCGATGTTCTGGGAAGATGTGATTCGATGTGCTGGGGCGATGCGATGTGCTTGGGTGATGCGTTTCGATGCGATGTGTTGGGGCAAAGCGATTTGATGTGCTGATGTGATTCGATGTGTTGGGGGTGATGCAATGTGCTTTGGGCGATTTGATGCGCTGGGGCAATTTGATGTGCTGGGGGTGATGCAATGTGCTGGGGGAGATGCGATTCGATTTGCTGGGGAGATGTGATGTGCTGGGGGCGATGAGATGTGCTGGGGCTATGCGATTCGATGTGCTGATGCAATTCGAAGTGTTGGGGGTGATGCAATGTGCTGGGGTGATGCGATTCGATGTTCTGGGGAGGTGCGATTCGATGTGCTGGGGCGATTCAATGCGATGTGCTTGGGTGATGCGATTCGATGCGATGGGTGATGCGATTTGATGTGCTGGGGCGATGTGATGTGCTTGGGCAATGCGTTTTGATGCTATGTGGTGGGGCAAAGCGATTTCATGTGCTGATGTGATTCGATGTTTTGAGGGTGATGCAATGTGCTTTGGGCGATTCGATGTGCTGGGGCGATTCGATGTGCTGGGAGATGCAATGTGCTGGGGGAGATGCGATTAAATTTGCTGGGGCGATGCGATGTGCTGGGGCGATGCGATTTCGATGTGATGATGCAATTCGAAGTGTTGGGGGTGATGCAATGTGCTGGGGTGATGCAATGTGCTTTGGGTGATGCGTTGTGCTGGGGGTGATTCAATGTGCTGGGGGAGTTGCGATTCGATGTTCTGGGAGAGATGCGATTCAATGTGCTGGGGCGATTCAATGCGATGTGCTTGGGTGATGCGATGTGATGCGATCTGTTGGGGGCGACGCGATTTGATGTGTCGGGGGTGATGCAATGTGCTTTGGGCGATGCGATGAGAAGTGTTGGGGGAGATTCGATTCGATGTGCTGGGGGCGTTGTGATGCAATGTGCTGGGGCGATGCGATTTTACGGGGAGGGGGGCGATGCGATGTGCTGGGGGAATATTTTCTTATTTTTAACCCGATTATCTATGTAACATAGAGAAATTTGTTTGTGCAAATAGTTGTAAATAAGCAGTTTTTTTAAATACTCCCACCATCCCATCTAAGGCCCCATTCACACATGCGGACATTATGTGCGTATTTCATCCATCCGTTTGCGGATGAAGTACGGACATGCATGCATTCCTATGGGATAACGGGGGTCGGCGGATGAACATCCGCAAACACCCGATATCGTCCGCCTCCGCAATTGTCCGATTCTGCAGACGGAGGAAAATCCTATTTTTCTATCCGTCTGCAGAGCGGATCGGATGAACACGGACAGACGATCCCCCATAGAGGAGAGCAGAGATCTGACAGGGCGGTCCATGCACAGTGTACTGGGACCGCCCTGTTATCCTCCGGCTCAGCGGGGACAACAGAGCGATCCCCGCTGAGCAAGCGGATCAGCACGGGGCAGATCATTACTGATCCATCCCGTGTGAAAGGGGCCTAACACCAAAACACAAGCACAATTTTTCAAAATTAATATGCACAGTTTGAACTTCATAAAGTTGTCTTCAATACGTCTAGATGCATAAATGAATTGTGTTGCTGTGATTATTATTTTTTTAATAAGTTTTTTTTCTTTTTAAATGAAAAGCTGTACAGAAAAAAGTATCAGCTGAGAGTAGATGTGTGTGTATATATGTACAGAACACAATATATATATAGTGTGTGTGTGTGTTTCTTGAATAATATTCCTTGTACATGCAGTATATTTACTGGTTCCTGGAGGGAGGAGGGGTTTGCATAGATATGGGTGGCAACCTCCTCTAAAACTGCCGTTGCCATGGAAACCTGACCTGAAATTTATTACACTGCTTGTGCAGCATTGAGCATGTGCGAGATCTGCAAGGCTGAAATCTAGGAAGAAATACTGTCTGGCTTCAGATGCCCACACTTAAGATGGCTACAGTCTGCTGCTAGTTTATAAACTTTCAAAATGCTGTAATAACCTAAGAAAACGGACCTTAGTTTACAGACCAACTTTACTGAATACATTAAGCTTGTGTATTATAGGGGCATTTTTATTTAAAAAGTGTAATTTTGGGGGGCGTGGCCTGACTGAGCATGGAGTAGGACCTGCACACCCAGGGCTCCGTTTATTAATCCTGGTTTGCAGTGATCCTCCACTCCTTTAATCCTTCCACCCGTGTGGGCTACCTGCCTGGGGACCCCCTGTATACCCTACCGTTTTTTCGGCCTCCCGGCGACCCGGTCGGAGCGGCGCCGACCCGCACGGAGGCCGCATTTAGGCGAGACCGCGGCTTCGGCCTACCCACGGAGGTCCGCGGCCATCTTGGTACACCCAGGCTCCGGACCAGCGCTGGGCCTTGTGCATGCCGTCCTCCCAGCCAGCCTGCCTACTATACTGTACAGCCATCCAGCTGCCTGCACAGAGGGGTGAGTCTCCTGCACTACTGTGACTGGGCAGGTCTTGGGCTCTGGCCTGTGCCTGGAGGTCCGCGGCCATTTTGGTACACCCCATCCTTCAGCCTTCACTGGGCCTTGTGTCTGCTGTCTTCTCCCTTCTCTGCCTGTAATACCCTGTCTGGCTGTACCTGTCACACATAAGCTCCATACTATGTCCCCTCCGGGGAGCCGTAAATCTGCCGCGGCAAAGCTCGCACAGTACCGTCGGAATGAGGGAGAGGAGGCTGAGGAGGATGGTGTCGCTGAGAGAGCAGGAGGAGAGCGTGGGCAGGGAGACACGGATAAACTACTAGGAGCGATCACACTCTGCAGGACATCCCTCACCGCCCAGATCGAGGAAGTTAAAATGGACATACAGTGGTGTGAAAAAGTGTTTGCCCCCTTCCTCATTTCCTGTTCCTTTGCATGTTTGTCACACTTAAGTGTTTCGGAACATCAAACCAATTTAAACAATAGTCAAGGACAACACAAGTAAACACAAAATGCAATTTGTAAATGAAGGTGTTTATTATTAAAGGTGAAAAAAAATCCAAACCATCATGGCCCTGTGTGAAAAAGTGATTGCCCCCTAAACCTAATAACTGGTTGGGCCACCCTTAGCAGCAATAACTGCAACCAAGCGTTTGCAATAACGTGCAATGAGGCTTTTACAGCGTCCTGGAGGAATTTTGGCCCACTCATTTTGCAGAATTGTCCTAATTCAGTTGCATTAGAGGGTTTTCGAGCATGAACGGCCTTTTTAAGGTCATACCACAACATCTCAATAGGATTCAGGTCAGGACTTTGGCTAGGCCACTCCAAAGTCTTCATTTTGTTTTTCTTCAGCCATTCGGTGGTGGACTTGCTCGTGTGTTTAGGATCATTGTCCTGCTGCAGAACCCAAGTTCGTTTCAGCTTGAGTACACGAACAGATGGTCGGACATTCTCCTTCAGGATCTCTTGGTAGACAGCAGAATTCATAGTTCCTTTTATCACGGCAAGTCTTCCAGGTCCTGAAGCAGCAAAACAGCCCCAGACCATCACACTACCACCACCATATTTTACTGTTGGTATAATGTTCTTTTTATGAAATGCAGTGTTCCTTCTACGCCAGATATACTTGGACACACACCTTCCAAAGAGTTCCACTTTTGTCTCATCGGTCCACAGAATGTTGTCCCAAAAGTCTTGGGGATCATCAAGATGTGTTGTGGAGAAATTGAGACGAGCTTTGATGTTCTTTTTGCTCAGCAGTGGTTTTCTCCTTGGAACTCTGCCATGCAGGCCATTTTTGCTCAGTCTTTTCCTGATGGTGGAGGCATGAACGCTGACCTTAACTGAGGCAAGTGAGGCCTGCAGTTCCTTGGACGTTGTTGTGGGGTCTTTTGTGACCTCTTGGATGAGTCGTCGCTGCGCTCTTGGGGTAATTTTGGGCGGCCGGCCACTCCTGGGAAGGTTCACCACTGTTCCATGTCTTCGCCATTTGTGGATAATGGCTCTCACTGTGGTTCGCTGGATTCCCAAAGCTTTGGAAATGGCTTTATAACCCTTTCCAGACTGATAGATCTCAATTACTTTCTTTCTCAATTGTTCCTGAATTTCTTTGGGTCTCGGCATGATGTGTAGCTTTTAAGGATCTTCTGGTAGACCTTACTGTGTCAAGCAGCTCCTATTTAAGTGATGCCTTGATTGTGAACAGGTGTGGCAATAATCAGGCCTGGGTGTGGCTAGAGAAATTGAACTCAGGTGTGGACAACCACAGTTATAGTATGTTTTAACAAGGGGGGCAATCACTTTTTCACACAGGGCCATGATGGTTTGGATTTTTTTTCACCTTTAATAATAAACACCTTCATTTACAAATTGCATTTTGTGTTTACTTGTGTTGTCCTTGACTATTGTTTAAATTGGTTTGATGTTCCGAAACACTTAAGTGTGACAAACATGCAAAGGAACAGGAAATGAGGAAGGGGGCAAACACTTTTTCACACCACTGTATCTCTAATTAGACAAGATTTTCAGAAAATCCGTGAACGGGTCACGGAGACGGAAACCTGCATCAGTGCGGTGGAAGATATCCTCCCGCCAATACAGGCTAGATCTGAACGAATGCAGGGACAGATTAACCAGTTGCTCGCCAAGCAGGACGACATGGAAAATCGCCTGAGGAGGTGTAATCTCCGCTTCGTCGGTCTCCCGGAGGGAGCGGAAGGTAAAGACCCGACATCATTCCTTGAACAACTGCTGATAACCACATACGGTCGAGAGGCCTTCTCCCCGGTGCTGGTGGTGGAAAGAGCTCATAGGATGCCAGCTAAGCCTCCTCCTCAAGGGGCTCCCCCCCGTACCTTTATTGCAAAACTTTTAAATTACAAAGATCGGGATGCTGCGTTGCGGCTGGCGAGAGAGAGGGGCAACATCCCGGTGGGAAACGTCAAAGTGGCAATATTTCCTGACTTCTCGGCCGAGATACAGAGACGTCGACAGGGCTTTCTGGAAGCCAAACGAAGACTGCGCGACCGCCACCTGAAGTATTCCATGCTTTTTCCTGCACGCCTGAGGGTGGAACATGATGGCCGCGTATCATTCTTCGAGGATCCTCGCAAGGACATCTCCTGGCTGGAGCGCAGGCCTGCACAGGGCAGGGGCGACTGACTGCACATCAGGTGAGCCGTATGGCATGCCGATACTGTTCCATATCTCCATCACCACTTGGCCTGACTTAATCGCACTTGCAACATAGTCACCCTGACTTGCGCCCCACATTGGCGGGTTCACGTTGTTGTGCTTTGCTGGGCCGGGGAGACAGGTGGACCTCGGTTTTTCTACTGACCCTACTGCCACGACCGCTGATATATATTCCTTCCTACGAAATACAGAGCACTGGATTTCTAAAACATCCTCCTGTGATTTCGGATATTTTGAGTGGACTTACTATATCTCACTACCCCCCTCCGCGGGGGTTCTATATCTTTTTTTATTTTTTTTTATATACACCTGAACTTATTTGCCACACGGGGCTGCAGAGGTGTGTTGGTCCTACAAGCCTCATGCATAGTGCAGCGAATTTTTGCCCCACTAACCACTGGGAATTATAACTATGCAAATGAACAGAGCGACTGGGTCTCACTGCCTCTTCTCTACAATAACATGTGGGGGCGCGCAATTAGGCCCCATTTTCATTCATCTTTGTGGTGGCTGGCACGGAACCACTACTTGTCCCAGTGGCTAAAACTGTTCATTATCTTCTCCTTGCATGCGAAGTTATGTTGTTTCCCAGATGGAAGTTTAAAGTTGTTAAGGGATCATGCCTGCACAAGTTGGGGTGGGTGTAAGGCGGGGAGGGGGGAGGGGGTTGTTCAACAGTTATTTTTGCAATTTGTACATGTGCATACAGTGTCTCAGGAACCAAATATGGGAAAATGTATATCTGTTGCAGAGGTGCCGCATACAGTGTTTGATGTACTCCAGTTCTTCTATATATTATATTTTTCGCTAGACCTCAAGTTATGTGTCCTACTGAGGCAAGGTCACGCACCCTACGCAGCACCATGGCAACTATAAAATTTCTCACGTGGAATGTGAGGGGCCTGCGCGAGAAAATTAAGCGCTCGGCCGCCCTGGCATTCCTCAAAAAACAATGTGCTGACGTAGTGGTGCTGGTCGAGACACATGTTGAGGGCAGACTCCAAATGGCTCTTCGCCGCCCTTGGGTTGGGTGGGCGTACCACTCCACCTATACGTCTCATGCTAGGGGTGTCTCATTATTGATAGCCAAATCGGTACATTTTGAGCTCTGTGAACTCCTAACTGATCCCCACGGTCGGTATGTATTTCTTCATGCTAAGCTCTACGGTGAACCGTTCCTTCTCATGGCTTTCTACATACCTCCTCCCTTTAGTGTAACAGTGCTCCTAGATGGCTTTACCTTCATGTCCCGTAACCCCACGATACCAGCGATCTGGTTAGGCGACTTTAACACAACACTATGTCCGGCCTTGGATAGACTACAGACATCGCAGACAACAGTAGCCAGTGCTGCTGCGACTAAATTCTCTAAACTCATCTCCACCTTTCACCTTGTAGACACATGGAGGCACAACTTCCCGTACACTCGAGCCTATTCCTGTTTCTCTCCTACTCACAACTCTATGTCCCGCATAGATTTCATTCTTGTTTCCCACACCCTAGCTCCACGGATCCTTGAAACAGCGTTTTGCCCCAGGTTACTATCCGACCACAGTCCATACTGGACCACCCTTAGCATCCCTATTGATAAACCACCAAGGCCGTGGCGATTGAACCCGTTCTGGCTCTCACTGCTTCCAGAGGATGATGGGCTCATCACCCAATGGAAGCAATACTTCTTGGAAAATGACCACACAGCATCTGTTGCTGCAATATGGGATTCATTTAAAATGTACGCCCGTACTACCCTGATCTCACACATAAACAAAATCAAATCAGATTCCGCTGGAGTGTTCGACAGGGCAATAGCGGAGCTTGTCTCCACTGAACGGGAATACGCAGCCAATCCCACCCCAGCGACAGCGGCCCAGCTTAAACTGCAGACTAGAGTGGTGACTCAACTCCAGTATACGAAAGCTCGTCAAAAGCTCTTCTTTACTAAGCAGAAACTCTTTGAATATGGTGAAAAGGCAGGCAAGCTCCTTGCTTACCTAGTGCATAGTGAAGACAGGCCCCCAGTTGTCATTACCCTACATGGCCCGGGGGGGAGTCAGATCACGGACCCATGCAGTGTTACCTCTCAGTTCAGAGAGTTTTTTGCGGATCTCTATAAAACAACAGTGACAGACCTGACAGACGTACGGACCACTTTCCTTCACAGCATTACCTTCCCCCAGTTGACGAAAGAACAAAAAGATTCACTTGATGCACCCCTTACCACGGAAGAAATAGACGCCGCAATCTCCAGCTTTGCTAGATCCAAATCCCCTGGATCTGATGGACTCCCTGTTGAATTTTACTCCCAATTTAGAGAATTACTAACTCCCAAACTGCTTGCACTATTCAATCACCTATTTGATACCTTCACCCTGCCCCCCTCCATGCGGGAAGCGACAATAGTCCTCATCCCCAAACCGGGGAAGGACCCGGGTTACCCCGAATCCTATCGTCCTATTTCTCTACTGCAAGTAGATATAAAAATACTAGCTAAAGTACTGTCCCTTCGATTGAACCAAGTCATTCTGTCCCTCATACATGCAGATCAAGCAGGCTTTATGCCAGGCCGCAACACATCCTTTAATCTACGCAAACTGTATATTAACCTCCAGGCTACGCACGCAGAAGTTGGGTCAAGGGTGGTGGTGACACTGGACACGGCAAAGGCGTTCGACTCGGTGGAATGGAGTTATCTCTGGAGCTGCTTGGAGGGCTATGGCTTTGGACCACGTTTTATTAAGTAGGTTCAACTGCTGTATCAGGCGCCCACGGCCCGGGTGGTGGCTAATGGCTGGCCGTCTCGAATGTTTGGCCTCGGCAGAGGCACGAGACAAGGCTGCCCTCTTTCACCACTGTTATACGCCCTGGCTGCGGAACCCTTGGCCATATCCATCCGAGCTAACCCAAAGATCAGGGGACTGAGCCATGGCACCCTGACAGAAAAGATCAGCATGTACGACACACTGCTATACCTGGCGGACTCGGGCCCCTCTCTGCAGGCGGCTCTTGAGACAATCGAGAGGTTTGGGACCTTTTCTGGGTTAAAAATTAATTGGGGGAAGTCCCAAATTCTTCCACTTGACAGCTTCCCACCGACTGAGTTTCAGGACAGTCTGCCATTCCGACGAGTCAGTGTCATTAAGTATCTGGGGGTGTGTGTCTCCAGATCGCCGGCGGACTATACACATTTAAATTTAAGCCCTCTAATTTCCCACATTCAGTCCAAACTGGGCCCGACTGCCACTGGGGATTTGGGGTCGGATAAATCTTATTAAAATGGTCCTTTTACCTAAGATACTCTATATCCTCTGGCACTCCCCGGTGTACTTACCCCTGAAGCATTTTAGGTCCCTTGAGGCCCTGCTCAAACCCTTTGTGTGGGGAAACAACAGACACAAATTAGCTTGGCAGGCGCTTAAAAGCCCCACGGACCTAGGGGGCACTGCCCTTCCCGATTTTAATCTCTATTATATCGCATCACAGTTATCCCAACTGTATCATATTGACAAGACGGACAGGGAGCGGTTTCTCCAACTGCTCTGCCCGAGATGGGCTCGACGTACTGGAGACTCAATTTACGCGTTGGCGATGGGCTCTAGCGGTGCGGGTCAGGGGGACAACAGACAGACCTTGCTATACCATTACAGACGCATTTGGGACTTAGCTTCCGCCAAGCTAGGGATACCACTCTATAATGATTATACTCCATTGTGGTACAATAAAACTTTGTCGGAATTTCTAAGACTTCCCGATACGGACCTTTGGTTTACATATGGTATTCTCTATATGCACCAATTGTTTGTCGACGGAACCTTTAAAACTTTTGCCACGCTTAGCGCAGAATTTTCACTTCCCAGATCCATGCTCTTTCGGTTTCTACAGATGAGACATGTGGCTCGGGCTCAGTTTTTGGAATCCGCACCACAGTCTGCCCCTAATGCACTTATGGCCATAATCAAGAGCTCTGATCCCCGTAAATTAACCTCGTCCTTCTATGACATGCTTACTACCCCAGTCTCCACCAAATTGGCATACAAACTCAAACCTCGCTGGGAAAGGGTGATAGGCCCTCTGGAGGATGCGGAATGGGAGGAGGCTTTGGAATCCTGTAAGACTGTCTCACCCAAATTAATGACAGACTGACTCAAATTTATATTATCCACCAGGCATATCTCACCCCCCTGCGGGTTGCCAGATATAGAAACTCTCAATCTACCCTCTGTCAGATGTGTGGGAAGGAGGTGGGTACATTCTTTCATTTAATATGGTCGTGTCCCAAAATACAAGGCCTCTGGGCGCAAGTTGTCACCTTTCTACATGATCACATGGGCTCTCCGGTCACATTGGACCCAAAACAATGCCTACTTGGGGTGCTTCCAGAAACCACAGACAAATACACGAAGGCATTCTTGCATGAGACGCTGTTCTCAGTGCGCAAAGTTATTGCCCGAAATTGGATGCGTCCCATACCCCCTGGGCTGGTGGAGTGGAAGGTGGAGGTCAATAATAATTTACCATATAAAAAGGTTATGTATATTAACAGAGAATGCCCGACCAAGTATGACAAAATATGGGATCGTTGGTTACGAGACCCCGACACCTGCATGTAAGGTACCTTGAATATATGTTTCCAGATGAGTAGTTTGCCCCTCACTGGGAGTATAGCCAGAGGTCAGGCGGACCCATACGGCTGGCACCAGTTATCACCCTATACCTACTCTTGTCCTCTTTTACATACGATGTTACTCGAGACTCCGGTTTTGGAATTTCTGTGCTTTACTCACTGTATGCCCTTCTGCTATCAGTAACACGTAGGATATATGGAATAATATGTATACGCTTCTTTCCTGTTCTTTATTATATATATGGGTATGTATGTATGTGTATATAAAGTTAGTTAGCATAGGGAGGGGGAGGGGGGTGGAAGAAGTAAGGGGATAAAAAAAGAATAAATAATTATAAAATAAATAAAAAGACATTTGAGAGATGTACTCATAAGCTGTTGTACCTTACCTCGCAATTGTACTTATTGTACTCTTGGTGCCTGTAAAAAATTTTTGTTTGTTATACCTCAAAAAAAACTTTTGTTTAAAAAAAAAAAAAAAAAAAAAGTGTAATTTTGGCCTGTGCACCACTTTAACCACTTGCTTACTGGGCACTTAAACCCCCCTCCTGCCCAGACCAATTTTCAGCTTTCAGCGCTGATGCACTTTGAATGACAATTGCGCGGTCATACAACACAGTACCCAAATGAAATTGTTATCATTTTTTTCCCACAAATAGAGATTTCTTGTGGTGGTATTTAATTACAGCTGGGAGTTTTATTTTTTGCTAAACAAACAAAAAAAGATGCAAAAAAAAATCCTGTTTAATAGTTTGTTATAAAATTTTGCAAACAGGTCATTTTTCTCCTTCATTGAAGTGCACTGATGAGGCGGCACTGGTGGGCACTGATAGGCTGCACTGGTGGGCACTGATAGGCTGCACTGGTGGGCACTGATAGGCATAGTTAAGGCGACACTAATAGGCACAGATAAATTGGCACCGATAGGCACAGATAAGTCTGTTCTGATGGGCACAGATAAGGCGGCACTGATGGGCAAAGATGGGCACAGATAAGATGGCACGGATGGGTGGCACTAATGGGTACCACTGATAGATGGGACTGATGGGCACTGATAGGTGGCTCTGATAGGTGGCACTGCTGGGCACTGATGGGTGGCACTGATGGGCACTGGTAGATGACACTGATGGGCACGGATATGTGGCACTGGGGTACAGCACTGTTGAGGCAGATTGTGGGCACTGATGGGTGGCACTGTGGGCACTGCTGGGTGGCACTATGGGCACTGCTGGGTGGCACTATGGGCACTGCTGGGTGGCACTGATGGAGGGCCCCTTTTTTTATTACAGAGGTGGTACTGGCAGGGGGCAGGTGGGTACTGGTAAGCTGGCCGTGATCGGGACATCAGTGATCGGCTGTCAGCGCGAGGAGGAAAAATAGCCGATTGCCGGCTCCGTTGTATCACATGATCAGCTGTCATTGGCTGACAGCTGATCACGTGGTAAGGGGTCGGGATCTACCCCTTGCTCGGATCCGTGATCAGGCGAGTCTTGTAGACTCACCGATCACAGAGCGCGCCGCGTGCGCCCCTCAGGCTGCTCATGCACGGGACGACGTCAATATACATCGTCCCAGCAAAGGAGGTCCTTGCTGTAGCCGTCATTTGGCTATAGCGCGGGTCTCTACTGGTTAAACTGAGCCGCAGATCTAAACCATTCTGCAGAAACTCCAAAACTACTGAGGTGGACGGAGTGGTGGGGTCCCACTGCTTACTTTCTGCAAATGTTTTAAATGTATTCCATATTTTAGAATATATAAAGTTCGTGGAAGGTTTCCTAGCCTTTAGGAGAGTAGAAATCACCCCCACTGAGAATCCTAATGACTGGATATACTGCCACTCAAGATCCAAAGATGTAGATTCAGTTTGTGAGGAGCTGGATGCACCAATTTCCCCTGTGAGAGAAGCTGAGGGAACACTGGGATTTTGAACGGCGGGGCATACGCTGAGGTTCACTGCCCAAGGGAACCACGGCCTCTTCAGCCAGTACGGCAGAATAGCTATCACTCTGACTGGCTCCATCGATAATCTGATTAAAAACTTTGCGATCAAGGGTCTGGGGGGAAACGCATATGCGGTCTCGCATCGCCACGGACTCGAGAGGGCATCTACTGCTTCTGCATGGGGATGAGGCAGACTGGATGGAAATCTCGGCAGCTTCGCATTCATTGGAGAAGCAAAGAGATCTATTTCTGGTGCCTTCTGCAGACTCATGATCCAACTGAAGTCTGATGGGTGCACTGCCCACTCGTTGCTGTCTGGAAAACAACGTGATAGGGGATCTGCCTGCTGATTCAAACGGCTCGGAAGGTAAACTGCCTTTAAATCCAACAAATTTCTTTCCGCCCATAACATAATGGGCTCTACTTCCTTTAATAATGTGATGCTGTGCGTTCACCCCTGCCGTTATATATATGAAACTGCTGCTCTGTTGTCTAGCCGCACTAGCACTTGTTTCTGCTGTAGATGTTCTTTTAGACTCAGCAGAGCTAAATACACTGCTCGCAGCTCTAAGACGTTGGAGACTACCCCCGCCACAGGGACGTCCTATTTCCCTTGCACTGCCAGGTGATCTCAGTGTGCTCCCCACCCTTTCGAACTTGCGTCGGTGGTAAGAATGGTCCAGGAAGGGCATTGCAGGAGCCGAGGCTTTGAAATTAGGTCTTCCTTTGACCCCCAGAGGAGACTTCTCTTCATAGAAGCTGAAATTGATATTCTCTGACATAGGGACTTCTTCCTCCACTGCGTCAAAAAGCCCCATTGAAAAGTCCTCAGATGCCAATGAGCCCAAGGTAACATTGGAAGGCAAGCCGCCATGGTCCCGATTAAATTCAAGCAATTCGAGGCTGACAGGTGGGAGAGAGATCTGACGTGGATCATCTTCTGAACAATCGCCTTCACCTTCTGGGGAGGGAGGCGCACTGTACCAGCCTTGGTGTTGAATAGAGCACCCAGGTAAATCATCACCTGAGTTGGGGTTAGGAGGCTCTTCTCTGTATTTACTAACCATCCAAACTCTCTGAGTCCTCAGAAGAATCTCCTTGTGGTCCCGTAGCTGGGCTTGATCGGACGCTAGCAGGAGAATGTCATCCAAAAAGTGAAAGACTCGAAGGTGCCAGGGCTGAAATTAGAACTTTTGAGAATATCCTTGGTGATGTGCATAGGCCAAAAGGCAGGCATTGAAACTGGAGATGTGTTGAGCCTATTGCCACTCTCAAAAATCTTTGGAACGCTGGTAACACGGGAACATGGAAATAAGCATCTTGCGAGTCTACCGATACCATCCAGTCTCCTGGTTGGACCATCTGGATGATCGTCTGCAAAGATTCCATCTTGAACGAGTCGAGCTGTATGAAACGATTTAACCTCTTCAGATCCACCACTGGTCTCCACTCTCCACTCTTCTTGGGGATGAGGAAGAGAGGAGAATAGAATCCCATAAATCTCTCGGAGGGAGGGACCAGTAAAACTGCCTGTTGTACTACAAGAAGGTGAAGATATTTCTGCAGAGCTTCCGCTTTCTGCTGTGAAGTTGGACTTTTTGTTAGAACTAACAAGTCTTGTGGGGGCACATCTTGGATGGTCCAAAAATGGGTAAAACGGACTGTAGAGACCACACCCACGGATCTTCGCAACAACTGCCCGATACCTCCGCAAACCTCTTCAACCTGGTTGCAGTGGCCTTTTGTCAAAAGGACTTTGTCCCCTCCTGCGTATTGGAGAGGCTTCTCTATTTGCCTTTAGAAACGTGGCCTGAGTACTCCTCCAATTCTTTTTGGGGTCTCTGCCTTGTCTAAAGTTGGAGAAATTCCTATTCCTGGAAGCTTGGAATTTTGTTGATACCACGCGTGAATGCCTCACCCTTCTATCCTGGGGAAGTAGCCCCAACTTCCCTCCTGTCACTCTCGAGATTGCCTTTTCCAGTCTTTCTCCAAAGAGTGCCTTCCCATCAAAAGGGATTTTGCACCAGTTTTGTTTTGATGCTGCGTCGGCTGCCCATGGCTTTTATAATGTCGTCCTTTGGTACATCTTCTCGGATGACTACTTCAATGTTTTCTGTCCAAACTTTAATGGCATTAGACACCAAGGCTAAAGCCACAGCCAGTCTACATGCTCCTCCAGCCAACTGATAGGCTTTTTTCAAATCCATCTATACGCCTGTCCAGAGGATCTTTAAAAGGAGGCCGAATCCTCCATAGGTAGAGTGATGTTCTTGGTTAAACGCACCACTGCTGCATCAACTACTGGAGGTGTATCCAGGAAGGCTGTATCTGTCTTGGCCAGCGGGTACAACTTCTGGAGTCTATTTAGGGAGAAGCGTTTATCCGTCCTCTTCCATTCCCCTTCTATTAAATCCTTTAATTCTTCTAAAAAGGGAAACATTTTTATTTCATTTTCAGAAATGGAAAAAAGGTTTTTGTCTTTTTAGGAGGCTCTTCCACCTCTTCCCAGCAGATAGCTTGTTTAACCGCCAAGACAAAAGGTTGTACTAATGAAAAATTAAACCCCGAGGGTTCTGATTCATCTGAGGAATCCTCCGACTCGGCACTGTCCCCAGCAGATAAGGGAGGCGGGGTTGAAGAAGTGCCTGCTGGGTCCGCGGATGATTGACCCTGGTTAGTCATTTCTGACGTTTGACCCCTAAGCGTGGAGGGAGTTGTATGAATTAGCTCTGCTAATGAGTCTTTAACCACTTAACAACCGGCCCATAGTCGAATGACAGCTACAGGGCGGTTGTTTAACTCTGGGAGGCCGTCATATGACGTCCTCCCAGAATTCCGCTCTCGCGTGCCCCCTGGGGTGCGCACTCGAGAGCATCCTTGACTGCCGGGTCCATAGGACCCGGCGCATCACGGATCATGGTAAATGGCCGCTCATCGCGGCCGTTTACCACGTGATCACTCCAACAAATGACGGAGCGATCACTTGTAAACAAACCGGCGTCATAACATAACATATCGGTGTTCCTCCCTCCCCCTCTCTGTACCGATCGGTACAGCGGAGGGGGAAGAGATCAGTGTCAGCAGCGCTGTGGGCTGCATCTGCAGTGCCCACATCGCTGCTCACCGAAAATAACCCCATCATACCCTGCCATTACTCTGCAATACTCTGCTGCAATACTCTGCAATACCCTGCAACAGCACTCTGCAATACCCTGCAACAACACTCTGCAATGCTCTGCAACACCCGCCAATACCCTGCAACACTCTGCAATGCTCTGCAACACCCTGCAACACTCTGCAATGCTCTGCAACACCCGCCAATACTCTGCAACACTCTGCTCTGCAATGCTCTGCAACATCCGCCAATACCCTGCAACACTCTGCAATGCTCTGCAACACCCGCCAATACCCTGCAACACTCTGCAACACCCACCAATACCCTGCAACACCCTGCAATACCCTGCAACACTCTGCAATACCCTTCAACACTCTGCAATACCCTGCAACACTCTGAAATGCTCTGCAACACCCGCCAATTCCCTGCAACACTCTGCAATGCTCTGCAACAACCGCCAATACCCTGCAATGCTCTGCAACGCAATACTCTGCAACGTCATACTCTGAGATATCCAGTCATACTCTGAGATACCCAGTCATACTTGGAGATACCCAGTCATACTCGGAGATACCCAGTCATACTCGGAGATACCCAGCCATACTCGGAGATACCCAGCCATAGTTGGGGATACCAATAGACATCCCCCCCCTCCCGCCGCCCTCTGGTGCTTCTACCGACTCGCCAATACGATCAAAGCCAGAATCTTTTTTTTTTTTTTCAGGCTTCCCAGCTTAGAGGTGAGATGCAGGGTCTTATTGACCCCATATCTCACTGTAAAGAGGACCTGTTATGCCATATTCCTATTACAAGGGATGTTTACATTCCTTGTAATAGGAATAAAAGTGATCAAAAAATTTTTTTTTGGGGAAAAAAAGTCAAACTAGAATAAATAAAGTAAAATGAACAATAACATTTTTTTTTTTAAAGCGCCCCTGTCCCCATGTGCTCGCATGCAGAAGCGAACACATACGTAAGTCCCGCCCACATATGAAAACGGTGTTCAAACCACACATGTGAGGTATCGCTGCGAACGTTAGAGCGAGAGCAATAATTCTAGCCCTAGACCTCCTCTGTAACTCAAAACATATAACCAGTAAAAAAAAATCAAAATCATCGCCTATGGGGATTTTTAAGTAGAGATGTTTGGCGCCATTCCACGAGCGTGTGCAATTTTGAAGAGTGACATGTTAGGTATCTATTTACTCAGCGTAACTTCATCTTTACCATTATGCAAAAATTGGGCTAACTTTACTGTGTTTTTTTTTTAAGCAAAAAACTGTTTTTAAAAATAAAAAAAAGCATTTGAAAAAATACAGTGCGAGATAAAAAGTTGCAACGACCACCATTGTATTCTCCAGGGTGTTTGCTAAAAAACATATATAATGTTTTGGGATTCTTTGTAATTTTCTAGCAAATAAATGATGATTTTTACATGTAGGAGAGAAATGTCAGAATTGTCCTGGGTGCTCCAGAACGCCTGATGGAGCTCCCTGCATGTTGGGCCTCTGTATGTCGCCACACTGTGTAAAAGTCTCACACATGTGGTATCGCCGTACTCGGGAGTAACAGCAGAATGTGTTTTGGGGTGTAATTTGTGGTATGCATATGCTGTGTGTGAGAAATAAACTGATAATATGACAATTTTGTGAGAAAAAAAAAAAAACTAAAAAAAATCTTGGTTTTGCAAAGAATTGTGGGAAAAAATGGCAACTTAAAAAAAACTCATCATGCCTCTTACTAAATACCTTGGAATGTCTTCTTTCCAAAAAGGGGTCATTTGGGGGATATTTGTACTTTTCTGGCATGTTAGGGTCTCAAGAATTCAAATAGGCTGTCAGTACTTCAGGTGTGATCAATTTTCAGATATTGGCACCATAGCTTGTGGACTCTATAACTTTCACAAAGACCAAATAATATCCACCAATTTGTACTTATTTTTACCAAAGATATGCAGTAGTATAAATTTTGGCCAAAATTTATGAAGAAAAAATTACTAATCTGCTAAATTTTATAACAGAAACAAATAAAAATCCATTTTTTTACAGAATTTTCTGTATTTTTTCTTTTATAGCACAAAAAAAAAAAAACGAGTGGTGATTAAATACCACCAAAAGAAAGCTCTATTTGTGTGAAAAAAAGGACAAAAATTTCATATAGGTCCAGTGTTGCATGACTGATTAATTGTCATTCAAAATGTGAGAGCACCGAAAGCTGAAAATTGGTCTGGTTATTAAGGGTGTTTAAGTGCCCAGTGGTCAAGTGGTTAACCACTCTTTTGATCAACTCTGTAACTTGTTACACCTCTGCCTTTTCGCGATCCGTGCAGGCTTGAAAACAGTCTTTACAGATCAGTTTATCTGTCATCGGGGATGCACAACACGCCCTACATTCCCTTTTTACCTGCCTGGGAGGGCTAGCTGACCGATGCCTTTTGGATCTTGCTCTTTCCTTAGAATGATGAGAGCTAGTTGAGCGGCTGTGCGCCGAACTTGGGCGTGTGCGTCCGTTGTGATGACCAGATGTCTGATTAGACGTTCTCTTGTGTATAGGGCTGAAACGAAAGTAATAGTGCAAGACACTCTTTTAGTCTGGGATAAACACAAAAAAAACGAAAAAAAAAAAATAAACATGAGGTACAAACCCTTACCTAAGAAAGGAAGGGTCTTGGTCTAGCAGCGGCTGACTCATAATCGCAGGGCAGGCAAGGGCAGAAAGCGACTGGACAAAATACTAAAGAAAGCACAATAGAATCCCATGAAACCCCCTGGCCATACACCCCCCCCTGATTATATATATATCATAGTTGCCAACTATCCCGAATTTCCCGGGACATTCCCAGGATTAGTACATTTGTCCCGAATTTATTTTGTCCCGGGAAATTCGGTTTGTCCCAGGAAATTGAATTTCCCATTTTTTTTGCCGCCGGCCGCTAGAGGTCTATGGGAGGACAATGTCTCCGCCGGCCGCCATTTTTAAGAAGACCAGAAGTTGGTCTACACCTGTGGCGCCGCCCACCCCCGCTGCCAGTGTGTGTGTGTGTGTATCAGTGTAAAGTGCAGTGGGCGGCGCCACAGTTAAATGTCTCCACACGGCAACGGCGGCATGTCGGGGCCCAGTCTGTCACTGTGGATGTTGGAGCGGGGGCCAGTCGGATGTCGGGGGCCAGTCATGGTATGTGGATGTCGGGGGCCAGTCTGTGGATGTCGAGGGCCAGTCTGTGAATGTGGGGGCCAGTCTGTGGATTTTGGGGGCCAGTCTGTGGATGTTAGGGGCCAGTCTGTGGATGTGGGGGCTAGTCTGTGGATGTCGGGGGCCAGTCTGTGGATGTCGGGGGCCAGTCTGTGGATGTTTGGGGCCAGTGGTATGTCGGGAGCCAGTCTGGAGATGTGGGGGCCGGCCTGTGGAGTATGTGGGGGCAGGTCTGTGCAGGATGTGGGGGGGCGGTCTGTGGATGTGGGGGGGGGCGGTCTGTGGATGTCAGAGGGGCACCAGATGTAAGGAGGGGCTCCGCTGATGGACACAGATGTGAGGAAGGTACCTCTGATGGGGCACCTGATATAAGGACAGACTCCGCTTGGGACAGCTGATGGCATCTGGTGGCAGGCAACATGGCTAGTGACGCGCTCATGGCTCCCACTGATTCAGCATTATGGTGAGTTGAATGATTTCATTTCATGTTACAATGTAATAATAGAAATAATGCGCTTCAATCATCCTGACACCATAACAATCATGGCGCCGGGATGATTGAAGTGCCAACACCAGGTATTTGGAGTATCTTTATCTGCTGATTGTCAAACTCTGGAAAACACATATTGCTATTGTGGTGTAGGATCGGGGGGCTGCTGTCCCTCCTTTCCCTCCCCCCCCTCCGTTCCCTCTCCATCCAGCATTCATCTCAGACTCTAACCACACCCATTTGAGCCACACCCTATGTAAGCCACGCCCACTATTTATGTAAACCACACCCCCGTTTGCATGCCACACCCCCTAATTATACCACGGCTCCGCCTACTGCCAAAAAAGTGTCCGATTTTTTTTTTACAACGTTGGCAACTATGAGATATATATATATATATATATATATATATGTAAGCAGAACCGAATTCCAATGTAGGAAGTGGCTGCTGCCCCAAAAGACCCCGTAAGATACGTCCAAACACTATCCGTTAGGTATGAGGAAGAAAAAGGAGATGTTGTCATTTTTATAAGCTATTAACTATCCTGAGGGGAGGACTCCGGGGCGGAGCTATCACAGGTATGCTGCCATGGTGGCACCAGGAAAGTTTTATTTGTGGGGAAAAAATAAAAAAATAAAGGAAAAGGACAATATTTGGGCATGACGTCGTTCTTACTGTATGCAAATTTGCGTTCGTGGCTTATAGGTGTTACTTTTTTTTTTTTTTAGAACGGTTGGCTTTTTAGTGATAACAACCAAGCCGGCTAAAAGCCGTTCGAGAGGGGACGTCCAACCCCCCCTCCAGCCGCTCTTCCTGTCCCACTGGTAGACCTGAGCCACCAGTCGGCACGTCCGCCCCCCAAGCTGAGACCTGAACAAAGCCAGATCATTCCATTCTGAAGGAAGAAAGAAATGACTGCAGATCCACAACTTCCGATTGCCTTTTATATTGTTTCACAAAGATAACACCAAAGACACCAAACTATGGTCATGTGGACGCATTTCACACATACATCTTGTGCTCATTCCAGTCATCTGCAACGAGATATTGGTAACATTAAAAAACACAAGGAGGATGATATGGGGCTTTAGGCCTCAATTATTGCATTAACAACCTTTAAAACACAATGCACTCAATTGTAATATTGACAAGCTAGGCATTTTAAAACAATAAAATGCTTTCCAGAAAAGCCCGGCGCCGCAGGGGTTAACAAAACCCTGTAGGCAGAGGGCTGGCATGACTGTGTGAACAGTGCATGTCAGCCCTGCATGATAGGGGGCGGGGGATTGGCCGAGGGGAGTAGGGTGGGAGTTACTCAGTGCAGAGAAGTTGATCCCGCCCCCTCCACGAGGCAGCATTCAAGAAAAAAGTTTGTATGGGACAGCAGCATGGCAGCCATAGAGGAGCTGATTGCAAAGGTTAGAGAGGAGGCAGCCACTCGGGGGGAGGCATGGGTGCAGGAGACACTGGGGGTTTTGCTGGGGCAGCCGGGGGGGACATCCACGGACGGAGGGGGGGGTGGGGGGGTGAGGGGGGGCCCACGGAGGTCACGGCCCCCATCCAGGTTTTCACCTGAACCCCCCAGGAGAGGGAGGGCTGATGCCAGCAGTCCGGGGAGGGCTCCAACGGGCCCCCCGGCGAAAAGAGCCACCAGGACTGGAGGGGGGAGACTGAGGAGCCCATCCCCAAGGAGGCTGGGACAGAGGAGCAGGCCGGAAGGGGGATCTACTGGAGCCTCTGGGCCCCATAGGAGAGCAGTAGGAGCGGATGCAGCCCCCCCACCCAGCGTGGAACACGCAGGGTTAGGACCTCAGCGGGGGAGATCTCAGGCTACGGGGGTGGGTCCACCCCCCCCAGGGCTAGCATCGCCAGGTCGGGTGAGGAGGGCCGGAGACTGGCGTCGGCGATTGGTGGTCGATCGGACGGGGCTGAGGTGGTCCGCACTGGCCCTTCAAAGGCAACGCAAAAATCCACTGGCGGGTACGCAGCACGGCGGCAGGCCAGGTCGGCTGTTTTACCCTCGGCAGCCAGGGCCGTGTCCCCTGGTGGGCTGTCTGGAGAGGATGCGCTGATGTCCGGTCACAGGTCGGAGGGTGAGGTGTCCGGATCGGAGGAGGAGGTTCCGAGAAGTCCAATCCCTGCTAGGGTGTCCGAGAGATCGGCTGGTGGGATCGCTCCTGTGCAGCCCGGTGAGTACCCTTTAAGTTTACCTATTGGTGGGGGGATTGTTTTGGCGGGTGCCGGTGGTGCTGTGAGTGCGGGTACACAGGAGGTGGTGGAGCAGGGGAGTTTGAGGACAGGTAGGGCTGTCAGGGCAGAGAGTGGGCTGTTGGGTTTTCTGGCTGGGATCAAGGAGCTGGTGGGCAGGTTTGAGCACCAGGAGAGGGCTGCTGCTGGCCCGGCGGCGGCGTGGGTCCCTTCTGGCGGGGTGTCCGGGGGTGTCGCAAAAGGCACGGAAGTGGTGGTCCCGGCAGTGGCTGGGCCCGCGGGGCAGGAGCCGCCAGTGCCCATTAAGGCATCGAGCGGGAGCGAGTCCTCTACTAGACAAGACATTGTGCGTTTGGCGGACTCTTCGAAATGCAAGGTGTATGTCTGCTTTGAAGGGCCGTTGGGGGCTCATTTGAAGCCAGAGGTACGGGAGAAAATATGGAAGGGTGAGTATGTGGAGATATTTTCACTACTACCACTAGAGAAGTTCAACCTGGACAGGGTCAAGCTGGATGATACTAAAAAAGACGACGAGGAGAAGCGGCGGTACAGACTGATACAGAGGACCTTTGCGAATTGGATGCAAGCATTCGCCATCATGGCGAGTGTGATTGGTGAAAAGAACGCTGAGCATTGTTCGGCTCTTTTCTGTTACATGGACTCGGTTGGGGAAGCTTACCGAGTGTACGGGGGAACCGCGTGGCTGAGATACGATGAACAGTTTTGCCAGCGGAGAGAGGTGCGGCCGTCGCTGAGATGGGACCACAAGGGCATTAGTCTGTGGATGCGCCCGATGACGTCGGCGAGGGCACTGGGGCAGCTTTTTCAGGGGGGGGGCGGTGGATCTTCCGCTCCCGGACAATCGGCCAGTAGAAAGAAGGGAACGTGTCGGCAGTTCAACGAGGGATCCTGTAAGTTCGGCGGATCCTGTCGGTACAAGCACGAGTGTTCTGGCTGCGGGGGAACGCACCCGTTGTCACGCTGTTTTAAACAGGGCAGGAACAGATCTGGAGATGCTGCGCAAAAGAGGGAGGACGCCAGTGATGGTGGAAAGGATGCGACCGTTTCTCAGTAGGTATCCGGATAGGAAGGCAGCACGCCTCTTGGAGGAGGGTTTCACAGAGGGGTTTCGGATACCGGGTAGGTTAGAGGTACCGCGGAACCTGAAGTCGGCCTTGCTGCATCCTGACGTGGTTTCTATGAAGCTGCGTAAGGAGGTAGAGTTGGGACGGATGGGAGGCCCTTTTCTGGTGGCACCTTTCCCTGATCTTGTGGTTTCTCCTTTGGGGGTGGTTCCAAAGAAGGAACCGCAGAAATTTCGGCTAATTCACCACTTGTCTTTTCCGAAAGGGGGGTCGGTCAATGATGCCATTGATCCTGAGGAGTGTACAGTTAGCTACACGTCCTTTGATGCAGCGGTGAGTTGGGTCCACCGATATGGGCGGGAGGCGCTGATGGTGAAAACAGACATTGAGTCAGCTTTTCGGTTGCTCCCCGTCCATCTCGAAAGTTTTCGGTTGTTGGGGTGTCATTGGGATAACATGTTTTATGTTGACCGTTGCCTCCCCATGGGGTGCTCCATTTAATGCGTGGTGTTTGAAACATTTAGCTCATTTGTGGAATGGGTGGTGCAGGATGTCGCAGGGCTGAACTCTGTTATCCATTATTTGGATGACTTTCTCTGCGTGGGTCCGCCGGATTCCAGAGTGTGCGGGGTGTTGCTGGCGACGCTGGAACACGTAGCGGAACGGTTCGGCATCCCGTTGGCACCCGACAAGACGGAAGGGCCCAGGAAGGTCATCACCTTTCTGGGTATTGTGTTGGATTCTGAAGCGATGGAATGCAGGTTGCCGGAGGACAAGCTTGTGGATCTGAAAACCGTCAGGGTGATGTGGCCGTAGGAAATTTTGTTGGCCACTCTCACCCCTCTTGACAAACCCCAAGATGGTCACCTCGGCAAAAAAAAAAACAGGTCGTCGACGCCAACAACATATTATAAAAAGCCTACGGCACCTTGTACTCCCAAGCGGTCTCCCACCCAGGTACTAACCAGACCCAACCCTGCTTAGCATCCGAGATCAGACAAGATCGTGTGCATTCAGGGTGATGTGGCCATAGGCAATCTTGCTGGCCAATCTCAACCCTCTTGACAAATGCCAAGATGGTCACCTCGGCAAACAAGCAGAAAAATGAAACAGGTCGTCGACGCCAACAACATATTAAAAAAAGCCTACGGCACCTGGTATTCCCAGGAGGTCTCCCATCCAGGTACTAACATGGCCTGACCCTGCTTAGAATCCGAGATCAGATGATATCTAGCGGATTCAGGGTGATGTGGCCTTAGGCGATCTTGCTTGCCACTCTCAACCTTCTTGACAAACACCAAGATGGTCACCTCGGCAAACAAGCAGAAAAATAAAACAGGTCTTCGACGCCGACTATACATTAAAAAAAGCCTGCGGCACCTGGTATTCCTGGTGCCACCTGGTGATGTGGCACCGGCTCTAGTAGAGCAGCCATTTACTATTTACAATGCCTATGAAATCTGCTCTGTTGGGACCACAGAGCATATGCGCAAGGGGAAATCACTGGCAATGCATTCTACACTGCTCCAAGGTGGGCATACTAATGAGCAGCAAACGGGTAGTTAACAGCATTATATACAAACAATGCTACAGTGGGCTTGGGAGGGGGTCCCGTCTAAATCCTGCTCTAGCAAATGGGCAGCAAGTGATATCTATGTGCATTGTGCCTGAACCCTACTCTGTTTTTGCTTGCTACTGGCTACACTATACATGGACATTAATGAATAGTTTTCATTGAAAACTTTCATATGGGGGCGCATGCGCGCGATCGCGGGAGATGGCAGCCTAATCCCCGTGCTCCGCGCCACCGGCCGCTTCACCTTCGGCCAATAGAGCACTACTGCCGAACCACCGCAGACAGCATAGCTCCTGGAACGGCGGAGAGCACCGGGCACCCGTGGATATGCACCGTTCGCAAGAACACAAACTTAAATTCCCTAAACAGCCTAAAATAGGGACAAGATGGCGCCCGAACCTTCGGAGCCAGAAGATGATACTACCAGGCTCTCTGCAGCTCCTCCAGCTTCCCCCACGGACAGCCTGCTGCAATATCCCTCGGATCTGGTAAGCCCTGATAATCAGCAAGAAGATGACATGCTGGTAAAATTCCGCTCCATAGTGCGGGATGAGATTACTATAGCCTCACGCAAGCTCTCCTCAGACCTCATGCGGGGCCTTAAAGAACTAGGCCACCGCACAATCCAACTACAACAGCGCATGGACTTAACTACTACAGTTCTTGAGGGCCATGAGGAGGAAGTTGACAAATTGCATGCTGAGCTGGATGTGCTGCGTGATAAATTAGAAGATTCTGAAAATAGGGCCCGCAGAGACAATCTGAGGCTCCGAGGACTTCCTGAAGTTATCACTGATTTGCAAGGCACGGTCACGGCTCTTTTTCAGGAGTTGGCCCCAGAGATCCCACTTGAACGTCTCGAATTTGATCGTATCCATCGATCCTTGGCGCCCAAACCTACCGATGGACCACCTAGGGATGTTATTATCAAGCTTCATTTTTATCGCACCAAAGAAAGACTTTTGCAGGCAGCAAGAGATCGCCCGGAAATTTCTTTCCAAAATCATTCTTTGCAATTGTTCTCTGATCTCTCTCTGGTTACAATTGCCAAGCGGAGAACCCTGAAACCTTACCTTCAAGTTTTGCAATCCAACGGTATTAAATACAGATGGGGTTTTCCTTTCAAACTTTCCTTTTTCTACCAAGGTCGCCACGTCCAAGCTTCTTCTGTGTCTGATCTGAAACGCCACTTCCAATAACTTTACCTGGATCTCCCTGCATCTCAAGAAGGCCCCTCTACTCTGCATCCACAGAGGTCTCAGCCTCTCCGCGGTCCTTCGCAAGTCCCCAGACAGGGCTCCCAGGCCCTTCGTTCACTTCAAGCCCAGCGCTTCCAGGTAGCTTCTAATGGATGAAAACCTGAACTACTTCTGACTGGAACTGTTGTCTCCCTCGGGTCCAGTATCCCGTAGAGGCTCTTTGGAGCCGTACTGATGGTAACCTTTTTTCTTGGGGGGTATACTTATTATTTTATCTGTTCGTTTTTTTTTTCCCCCTACTGGTTATGGACCGCGTGTGTTTTTTTTTTTTTGTTTTTTTTTTGGGTGGGGGATCCCTTGAGGACCCCACCAATTTCAGGTTTGACTTGGGAGCTAGTGTCTACTCCCACTACGTTGGTAATATATGTTTACTGGTATTATGTGTGCTCATGTTGTTTTTGTTTTTTTTCTATGGTTTATAGATAATATAGGCCGAAGGGGTCCGGTGGACCACTGCGCCCCTAAGGAGTCAATACTTGTCTGGGACTATGGTCCCAGCCAACCACCGACCTTTTAGTGGGCTGTCGGACCCACGTTTGTTCGCACTAATGTTTAGCCCACGATTAATACACCGGGATTTTCCCGGCTTTATTGTGCTTGTTCTTTCTTTCCTCTTCTACTGCTTACCTCTTCTCCCTTTCCATCCCTCTTTTTATTTGCTCTTCTTCAGGTCCTTTGGGGTCGTGCCCGCTGCCATGTATATGATGTCTAATACCCCCTGACGATGACTTTGCATTGGTTATCCCTGAATGTTCAGGGCATGAATACCCCACAAAAAAGGGTAAAGATATTTAAATACCTTAAAAAACAGCGTATACATGTAGTATGTTTGCAAGAAACCCATTTCTCCTCTTCCTCTAGCCCTAAGTACTTTGACGCCCAATACCCCCAGGTATTTTTAGCTAATGGACCGACCAAACAGAGGGGAGTGCTGATAGCTTTTCATAAGTCTGCCCCTTTCAAATGTACTAAACAAATAGCTGACCCCGACGGTAGGTATCTCTTGTTGGTAGGATCAATTCAGGATGTTGAGGTAACTGTGATGACGTATTATGCTCCTAACTCCAACCCGGGCCCTTTTTTATCGCACGTTTGTTCTCTTTTGTTATCTCACCAAATGGGGACCTTGCTTTTAGCCGGGGATTCAAATGTTGCCCTTGATCCAAGATTGGACAAATATCCATCGGAATGTTTGGTTGCGACATCCGCTGCTAAAACTTTTTCCCATTCCCTACGTTCCCATGATTTAGTAGACTTGTGGAGGGAATTTCACCCAACGAGTAGAGATTTTACGTACTATTCCCATCCACACCATTCCTATTCTAGAATAGACCACATGATAATGCTCAGAAAACACCTCCCACTGATAGAATCCGTCTCTATTTTGGCGGCTCCCTGGACGGATCATGACCCAATACTGGTGGTCTGTCGGTCCTTAGTACATAACCCCCACAGATCCGCATGGATTATGAATGACTCCTTATTGGCACTCCCAGATATTAGGGAAGATCTTCTTAGAGCTTCCGAGGAATACTTTCGTATTAATTCTCAAACCGTCTCCTCCCCGGTGACCCTCTGGGAAGCCTATAAGGCCGTGCTTCGGGGGCACATTATACAGATAGCATCTAAACGGAAAAAAGAGAGGCTAAAACTGCAAGCGATGTTAGAATCCCGGTTCGAGACCATTTCCACATCTTTTAAACAATCCCCCACCCCAAATAATCGTAGGCTTCTGGACCAGGCTCGTATGGAATTGGACCTTAGCCTCACAGACCAGGCGGAGCGTGTGCTCCGCTGGTCTAGACAACATTGGTACGTTAAAGCGAACAAACCTAACGCGATGTTGGCTAAAAGGCTACGGACTTTTAACCCCAAACCTTCCCCTATTACCCTACGCACTCGACACAATGTGCTCACCAGCAATCCAATCCGTATACTAGAAGAATTCCGGTACAGACTCTCTAAGCTATATTCTGCTCTTGACTCAGGTAGTGAGCGAGCTCGGGCAGATTTTCTGCAACACATCTCGCTCCCGACCTTGTCTGAGACACACAGGGAGCTTATGGACCGTGACATACAAGAATCTGAGGTGAAACAATGTATTAGGGATTTAAAGGTTGGTAAGAAGCCTGGTCCAGATGGCTTCACAGCCCTCTATTATAGAAAGATGGTGGATGCAATAACTTCTCCTCTGACCAACATGTTAAATGCAGTTAAAAACGGACAAAAACTAACACAATTCTTTTCTTCCCCGTTTAATTAAGAAGGACCAGGTGGGGTTCGTCCCCATGAGACAAGCAGGGGATGCCATCAGGAGAATCATTGAATTACAGTTTGTAGCTCGTAACCGCTGTTTGGAGACTATGCTTTTATCTCTGGATGTGAATAAGGCCTTTGACACTCTATCCTGGCCTTACCTTATGTCAGTGCTCCGCCATTATGGATTTGGTGCCCCGTTTATGCGGTGGTTGGAGGCCCTATATGATGCCCCTCAAGCTAAAATAAAATATTATGGATTTGAATCTCCTGTTTTTCCCATACGGAGGGGTACTCGGCAGGGCTGTCCGCTCTCACCCCTATTGTTTATCTTGGCCTTGGAGCCGCTGGCCGAGGCGATTCGCTCACATCCAGACATAAAAGGCATTCCGATTGCTGGTTTTGAGCACAAAATGTCATTATTTGCAGATGATATCCTATTGACACTGACGTCTCCTAGAGTCTCCTTACCCAACCTATTCTCCCTATTGGACTCCTTTGCATCTTTCTCTGGTCTACGAGTCAATCCCACTAAATCAAAAGCTATGTCGGTAAATCTCCCTCTATCAGAATTGGCCTCCTTGAAAATGAATTTCTCTTTTCAGTGGCTCCCCTCGCTGCCCTATTTAGGGATACGTCTTACTCCTACCTATGAGGGCTTGTACCAGGCAAATTTTCCCCCTCTATTTAGGAAACTTACTGACTCGTTATCTTCTTGGACTCACCTTCCGCTCTCCTGGTTCGGCAGAATAGTCGCGGTATGCATGACTTATCTCCCAAAATTATTGTACTTTTTTCGAGTGTTACCGGTGCGGGTAGCTTCCCATATCCTCCGACTTCATCAAAAGAGATTGCTAAAATTTATATGGAGCTCCTCTAGGCCCCGAATTCATAAGCAAATAATGTACGCTCGTCGAATTAATGGAGGCTTCTCGGTCCCTAACCTTCAAGCCTATTATGCTCCCGCGACCGTGGCTCCCTTGGCCCACCTTCACGACACTTATCAAATGCCTTTGTGGGCTACCATGGACCTTGTTGATTCTCATCCTATTCCTATCTCCTCAATACCATGGTTGCCCCCAAAGGATCGCCCAAGTGGGTTTGGGCCTTGTATGACTCACTCCCTCCGGGTCTGGGATTCTGTCAAATACTCGGCGGGATTACTGTCCCCCCATCTGCCAATATTACGTCTTGTTCATTGCCCTTTGTTGCCTCCTAGCTGCTAAAATCCTAGGCAATTCTCCTGGTGGGTGGATAATGGTTTTACGGATGTCCATTCTCTGCTCACCCCAATGAGAGTGCTTACATTTGACTCCCTGAGATCTTCCCATGATATCCCCCTTAGAGAGCATTACAGTTACCTTCAACTCAAGCATTTTATTCAACAGCTTCTCAAAGCTCTTCCTACCCCGTACGTATTGACCCCTTTTGAACGTGTCTGTAGGTCCCAACCTCATTCCTCCGGACTAATATCTTTGATTTATTCCTTTATTACTACTTTTAAGAAACCCCCCGTTAGGAAGTATCATCTTCAATGGGAAACGGACCTGGGCAGGAGGTTGGATGTAGAGGACTGGCAGACCATGACATTGTCCCTTATGAAAAGTTCCAGGAATGTGTCCATCCTCGAGAATGCATATAACGTTTTTTACAGGTGGTATTATACGCCATCCAGGATAGCTCGCTTTATCCCCTCCTACTCACCCAATTGCTTTCGGGGCTGTGCAAGTGCAGGCACCATGGCCCATATTTGGTGGTCATGCCCTAAGGCCTGTAGATTATGGATTAGGGTTTATACCCTACTGCGTAATATGCTCCACTCTAATTTTAGAAGGGACCCCTTCGTAGCCGTTTTATGTAAACCTATCCCAGAACTTTTTCGCCCGGAGAGGCAGCTAGCCCAGCATCTTTTTAGTGCCACTAAGATTACCATTGCAAGAGCGTGGAAAACTCCAACACTTAGCTTTCAAGCTGTTAAAAACCGCATGAACGATATAATGATTAACGAAAAACTGACATCATTTACCTCTGACACCCATGCCAAATTCCTCAGAGTGTGGCAACCATGGATAACTTATATCCGGCCCTCTAGGTTTAATGACCAACTTCTTTCAATCTAAGGGCGCATGGGCGCGGCCCCGGAGGACCTCTTCCACCTCTTCCCCTTCTCTTTTCTTTCTTCTTTTCCCCCCTTTTTCTTTGCTTTTTACCTTTTTCTTTACTCCCTCTTTGTGGGTACTCTTACCCACGGTCTGTATTCTATCTATTCATCTTTTTTTTTCTATTTGTCCTTTTTGGTGACTCCCATTTAGAGGAGTCGACATGTGGTTGAAGATTATACTGATATGAGATATTTTGAAGATGAGATGGCTCATCTTAGAGAGGAAAATTCCATTTTCTTTTTATCTTTATTTTTTTCCACCGCTCCTTCTATATGTCTGTTTAGCAGCACAGCCCGGCACCTATGTGTCTTTATATCAATATTTTTGATGTTACCTGAGCTAGGCTGCACTATATATGGCCTTTTTGAGACGCAATTGAATTTACAATATGATTATCTGTTTATACTGGGCCTTTGTTTTTTTTTGTTTTTTTTCTCTTCTTTTGCTACCTTTATTGTCTTGTGGAACATTATAACACTTATGTATCCTCCCCTCATCGAGACATTCGTTTCTTTTTCCCTCATTTTTCTGTCTGATGTCTCAGTCACATGTCTGAATTGCTATGTTATGCTTCATTTTCAATAAAATATTTGTAAAAGAAAACTTTCATATGGTTTAAATTATGGACGTTTAAACCTATTTGTGTGGGAATGGCATGTGTCATACCTTTTCCACTATGGGGAGAAGACATCTTGACCCAGTCCCTAAAGTCTGAACCAAGAATAGGGCACGTTGATTTTGGCCTGGCCAAAGTTTGTTGGCTGTAGTATGGTGCCCTCATACTCTAACCAAGAAAAGCTAAGAACCATTCCAAGATCAAAACACCGAATTCCCAGGAAGAAAGGATGAACAGTTAGAATAGGATCTGCCATTCGCTTCATAAGCCATAACCAAACATTTGGACTGCCTGCCATGTTGCCCTGGAAGCAGTTGGAAGAGAGACTGAATCAGATCTAGCCCGGCCTTCTCAGAGGAATGAGCACTCTTCCACCAGTCCAGCACGAACTGAGATTGACCCAGTCCCTCAGCCTTCTACTTCAGAACAACCTAGCAACCAGACTAGAGGCTTAATTATAGCCTACAAGTGAAATGTAAGATGGTCTAACACTTAGTAAATTCAAATTTACATGGGCTGGTCGCCTGGCAGCTTTCAAAATGATGACCTTACCAAAATTATTATATCAACTCAGGTCCCTTCCAATATGTATCCCTAAATACTACTTTAAATCCTTACAAAGCAGTTTGGGAAAATATCTATGGAATGGCAAAAAATCCCGTTGCGCATACCATATACTAATTAAACATAGAAATATAGGTGGTGCAACCGTACCTGATCTACAGGATTATTATGACGCAACTCTTTTGACCCAATTGCAAGAATGGTTCTTGCCTACTCCTAAAACTTTATGGGGACAAATTGAGAAAGACATCACACGACAGCCTAATATGCAATTCTGGTTACTTAGTAGGAAAATTAAGTCCACAATTACAGCTCAATACCCACCAACGATGAAAGCGACGCTACACTCTTGGCAGAGAATCATCACATACAAATGGGATAAAACTCCAATCACTGGGTTAAACCCTCCTCTAACAATCATACCAACATTAATTCCTGGTGTACAAATACACGACTGGAATTTGGGTCGGGATATCAAACTTGGTTCCTTCTTCCAACAGGGCTCATTAAAGTCTTTTTCTCAGTTAAGTAATGAATTACAGCTTCCTAGCAAAATTCAAGGGGAACTCGTCACCTAATTGCTGGAGAAATTGTACCCAATTGGGGACCCTATTTCATATTATGTGGGACTGCCCAAGCTTACATAACTACTGGCAGGCAATCTCCCATTTACTCACTTCCGTAACAGGTATTGTCCTTCAACTTTAACCAGAACTAGCCATTCTGAATATGAATTTACATACGATTCCCAAACAATATCGTAAAGTAGTAACACATATACTTTTAGCTGCAAGACTATCCATAACTAGAAAATGGAAAACTGACTCTCTTCCTACTGTGACAGAAGTTATAGAATTAACCCAACTTCACCACTCCTACGAATTGTTATTTCCTAATGACAAATCCCTATATATTAAGGAATAGGGATGAGCCGAACACCCCCCGGTTCGGTTCGCACCAGAACTTTCGAACGGACCCCAAATTCGTACGAACGTTAGAACCCCATTGAAGTCTATGGGACTTGAACGTTCGAAATTAAAAGTGCTAATTTTAACGGCTAATATGCAAGATACTGTCCTAAAAAGGGTTTGGGGACCTGGCTCCTGCCCCAGGGGACATGGGTCAATGCAAGAAAAAATGTTTTAAAAACGGCCGTTTTGGCGGGAGCACTGATTTTAATGACGATTAAAGTGGAAAAAAAAGTGAAATATTCCTTTAAATATGGTGCCTGGGGGGTGTCTGTAGTATGCCTGTGAAGTGCCACGTGTTTCCCGTGTTTAGAACAGTCCCTAGCACACAATGACATTTAACGGAAATAACGTCATTTAAAGCTGCTTGCGGTTTTAATGTTATATCTGGTTCCTGCAATATGGTTGAAAATCATTGAGAAAAATGGCATGGATAGCCCTCCCTGACCATTACCAGCCCCTTTGGGTCTTGTATGCATATTAAGGGGAACCCCATACCCATATTAAAAAAAGGAAATGCGCGTGGCCCCCAGGCCGTATATACTCAGAACAGCAGTATACAGGCGGTGCAAACAAGACAGGGACTGTGTAGGTTTGTTGTGTTAAGTTGAATCTGTTTGTAATTTTCAACTGGTACATTTTTTAAGTGTAGCTCCAGTCAAAAAAAAAAATGTTAAGCTTTTTGGAAAACATAGGGAAGGGTTATCACCCCTGTATAATTTGTTTTGTCGTCCATCTTTTTTCATCTCACTTGCTGTTGTCTCCTTCCGTTTGCAAGTAGGAGATGTTTGTAAGTTGGATGTTTGAAAGTAGGGGCCTGCCCTATATGCTCTGCAGAAATGGCGGAACAAGGTGTTGGTTTTGCCACAACATTGTAAGCCCTCAAAGTGACTCTTGGTGGGCGCTGGAGCGCCCTGCTGTGAACGATTATATCAAGAATTGTAATTACATGCCATTGTTGAACAGTGGTAGAAAAATTGACCTTTGGTGGTTGTGGTGCTGGTGCCACAACACTATAAGTCCTCACAGTTACTCTGGGTGGGCACAGGAACGGGCCCTCCTGTGAAATATTATATCAAGAATTGTAATTACATGTCCCTGTTAAACAGGGGCAGAAAAATTGGGCCTTAGGCACTGGTGCTGGTGCCACGACACTGCAACCTCTCCCATATACTCTAGTTTTATTGCAGGAATTAGCCCTGCTGCAAAGCATTGCATCAAAAATTGTAATTAAACGCCCCTGTTAAACAGGGGCAGAAAAATTGGGCTTTAGGCACTGGTGCTGGTGCCACGACACTGCAACCTCTCCCATATACTCTAGTTTTATTGCAGGAATTAGCCCTGCTGCAAAGCATTGCATCAAAAATTGTACTTAAACGCCCCTGTTAAACAGGGGCAGAAAAATTGGGCTGATGGCATCACCCAGAAACAGAAATGTTCTTCCAACATATCATCGGAGGAGGAAGAGGATAGACAATCAACATAACAGGACAGTCACTCAGCATCAGCATAGGCAGTCTTGAAGGGATGTGATATTTCAAAAAAAATTATTCGGTTACATCAGCTTCAGGTGCTTGGTAGCTGTGGGTGATCCAAGACTGATTCATCTTGATGAAGGTCAATCGATCAACTGATTCGGTAGACAGCCGCACCCTGTGATCGGTAACAAAGCCACCAGCAGCACTGAAGGTGCGTTCCGAAAGAACGCTGGATGCAGGACAGGCCAGTAGCTCAATTGCATACTGTGCAAGCTCTGGCCAGTGATCCATCCTCAAGACCCAGTAAGGCAGAGGATTTTCGATGGAAAAGGTGTCCAAGTCTGACCTTGCCCCTAGGTATTCCTGCACCATGTAAATCAGACGCTAGTGATGGTTGCTGGAACTGATCATACCTTGGGGCTGCGGACTAAAAAATTGTCTGAAAGCATCAGTCAGACGGCCACCTTCTCCACCGCTCCTTCTGACCGATGCCTCAGCAACACGTTGTCCAGGACCAGGAGTTTGTAACCTCCCAGTCTCTGGGAACGCGTTGCACAGACCTTTCTGCAAGGCCTCCCGGAGATGTCTCATCCTCTGCTCCCTCTGCGATGGCAAGATAAGTTCGGCAACCTTACCCTTGTACCGTGGATCAAGGAGAGTGGCCAGCCAGTAATGGTCCCTCTCCTTGATCCGAAGAATACGAGGATCCTTCCGCAGGCTTTGCAGGATCAGGGAGGCCATGCAGCGTAGGTTAGCTGAGGCATTCACTCCGGAGTCCTCTGGGTCACTAAGGACAACATGATCCGCAGCTACCTCCTCCCAGCCACGTACAAGTCCACGTGTTTCTTGGGACTGTAAATCATCCCTACAAGACTGCTGCTGCTGCTGCTGATGCTGAGTGCCAGCCTCCACCTCCATGCTGACACAATCCTCCTCCTCCTCCTCTTCCTCCTCCTCATCCTCTTCCTGTGTGATGGGTGGCACAGCAGGAACACTGTCTGGATAAAGGGGGCCTTGAGAGGCAAGGAAGTCCTCCTCTTCCTGCCTCTGTTCTGCCTCAAGTGCCCTGTCCATTATTCCATGCAGCGTATGCTCCAAGAGGTGGACAAGAGGTACAGTGTCACTGATGCATGCACTGTCACTGCTCACCATCCTTGTGGCCTCCTCAAACGGTGACAGGACAGTGCATGCATCCCTGATCATGCCCCACTGGCGTGGTGAGAAAAATCCGAGCTCCCCTGACCCTGCCCTGGTGCCGTAGTCGCACAGGTACTCATTGATGGCCCTCTGCTGCGTGTGCAGCCGCTGCAGCATGGCCAACGTTGAGTTCCACCTGGTGGGCATGTCACATATAAGGCGGTTCTTGGGCAGGTTCAACTCCTTTTGGAGCTCAGCCAGCCGAGCACAGGCATTAAATGATCGGCGGAAATGCACACAGACTTTCCTGGCCTGCTTCAGGACATCCTGTAAGCCGGGGTACCTGCCCAAGAACCGCTGCACCACCAGGTTAAGGACGTGAGCTACACAGGGCACATGGGTCAGTTGTCCCTGTCGGAGGGCGGAGAGGAGGTTGGTGCCATTGTCGCAAACCACCAATCCTGGCTTAAGCTGGCGTGGCGTCAACCACCTCTCGGCCTGCCCCTGCAGAGCTGACAAAACATCCGCCCCAGTGTGGCTCCTGTCCCCCAAACAAACCAGCGCAAGCACGGCATGGCATCGTTTTGCCTGCGTACTTGCGTAGCCCCTGGAACGCCTACGGAGCACCGCTGGTTCTGAGGACAGAGCACTGGAAGAGGCCATGGAGGAAGAAGAAGAGGAGGGGTGGAGGAGAGAGGTGTGTCACAACCAATAGTAGCATTTTGGAGGCGTGGTGGCGGAACAACCTCCAACACTACTGCACCTTGTCCTGCATCCTTCCCAGCTGCCAGAAGAGTGACCCAATGGGCCATGAAAGACAGGTAACGTCCCTGTCCATGCCTGCTGGACCATGAGTCAGCGGTAATATGCACCTTACCGCTGACCGCCCTGTCCAGCGAGGCAAGGACATTGCCTTCCACATGCCGGTAGAGAGCCGGAATCGCCTTCCGTGAGAAAAAGTGGCGTTTGGGGACCTGCCACTGAGGAACCGCACATTGTACAAACTCACGGAAGGGGGCCAAGTCTACCAACTGAAAAGGCAGCAGTTGAAGTGCTAGCAATTTAGCCAAGCTAGCATTCAACCGCTGGGCATGTGGATGGCTGGGAGTGAACTTCTTTCGCCAGTTCAGCAGCTGGGGCAGGGACATTTGCTATAATCGGACGTGGGTCTACTGCTAGCAGAGTGCCCGGAAGCACTTGGCTGTGACACACCTAATTCTACACCTTCATTCCTCTCAGAGCAGGTTTCAGAGATGACTGAAGGTCTAGTGGGGTTGGAGATGCCAGCTAATGAGGAGCAAGGAGAGGGCCGCTTTGTTCTTTGGTGTGGGTCTTTGAGGTACGCTTGCCAACGAGCTGCATGGCAGGTCAACATATGTCTGGTCAAGCATGTGGTGCCCAAGCGGCTGATGCTTTGGCCACGCGAGATACGCTTGAGACATATGTTGCAAATAGCAGCAGTGCGATCTGATGCACTCGTCTCAAAAAAGGCCCACACCAAAGAACTTTTAGCATAATGTGCAGAGGCAGCGCCCTGCACAGGCGGAGCTCTGCGGTGTGATTCAGTCAGTGTGCTGCCCCTAAGCTGGCCCCCGGAGGGCATCCTGCCTCGTTGGACATGTGCCTCCTCCTCCTCCTCTCTCCTACCAGACACCCACGTGGAGTCAGTGCCCTCATCATCCCCTCCCTCTTCATCGCTGTAGCAAACCTGGCAGTATGCTGCAGCTTGTGGAACGTGACTGCCAGATTGCTGTCCTTCTTAAGCATCCCCTCTCTCTGCATTCACGCTACTGCCTTCCTCTAGCTGAGTGTCATCATCAGAGGCTACAAAACACTGGGCATCCTCCTGGAGCATGTACCCAACACTGTGCTCAAAGAGTTCAGGAGACTCCTCAGCAGGACGTGGTGGGTCTAGGGAAGGAGTCACTGATGATGACATTGAGAGGAGGGAAGACGATGCGTTGGCAGCTGCTTTGCTAGTACCCTGAGACTGGGTGAGAGAGGATGAGGAGGATGAAGAGGGCTTGGTCATCAGGGGTGGACTGACAACTCATGGGGCCCCTGGGCAATAGAAGATCATGGGGCCCCCTTTGTCTCCGCTCACACTCAAGCCGCACCTACACAAAGCCCCACCTACAATAATCATGGGGCACACAGTAAGGCACATCACATGGCACACAGCAGAGCACGGGGCACACAGCAGGGTTTATTATGTACAAAACAGGGCACATTATCGAGCACAGCATGGTGCATCACAGGGGGTACAGGGCACATCAGTGGGTACACAGCGGGGCACATCAGGAGATACAGAGCAGGGGATGCCGCACATCACTGGGCATGTGGCACATAGTAGGGCACACAGCAGAGCACAGGGCACACAGTAGGGCACATCCCAGGGCACATCCTTGGGAACAGGACACATTAGGCGGTACACATCAGGGCACACCACAGGGCATGAGGCACACATCCCAGGGCATAGCGCACACAGTAGAGCACATCACAGGGCACACAGTAGAGCACAACAGGTGGTACACAGCAGGGCATGGGGCACATCACAAGGCACAGGACACATCACAGGGCAAGAGGCACACAGCAGAGCACATCAGGGGGTACACAGCAGGGCACATCAAAGGCCATGGGGCACGCAGTAGGGCAAATAGCAGGGCACAAACCAAAACACAGGGCACACAGTAGAGCACTGGGATCCTCCAGACTCAGCACAGTGTCTCCCAGGGTAGCCATCAGGGGGAAAGGTTGGTGGAGGGCACAGGGGGACACTTTGGGTGGGTGTTACAGGGAGATACTGTTTGGGGGGGGGGGTGGATGGCACAGGGGGACACTGTGGGGAGGTGGCACAAGGGGACGCTGTGGGTGGGTGTTACAGGGGGTCACTGTGGGGGGTGGAGGACACAGGGGGACACTGTGGGGGGGTGGAGGGCACCCTGTGGGGAGGTGTTACAGGGGGTCACTGTGGGGGGGTGGAGGGTACAAGGGGACACTGTGGGGAGGTGGAGGGCACAGGGGGACACTGTGGGGGGGGGTGTTAAAGGGGGTCACTGTGGGGGGTGTTACAGGGGGACACTGTGGGGAGGTAAAGGGCACAGGGGGACACTGTGGGGGGGGGGGGGTGGAGGGCACAGGGTGACACTGTGTGGAGGTGGCACAAGGGGACGCTGGGGGTGGGTGTTACAGGGGGTCACTGTGGGGGGTGGAGGACACAGGGGGACACTATGGGGGGGTGGAGGGCACCCTGTGGGGAGGTGTGACAGGGGGACACTGTGGGTGGGTGTTACAGGGGGTCACTGTGGGGGGTGGAGGGTACAAGGGGACACTGTGGGGGGTGTTACAGGGGGACACTGTGGGTGGGTGTTACAGGGGGTCACTGTGGGGGGTGGAGGGTACAAGGGGTCACTGTGGGGGGTGTTACAGGGGGACACTGTGGGTGGGTGTTACAGGGGGTCACTGTGGGGGGGGTGGAGGGTACACGGGGACACTGTGGGGGTGTTAAAGGGGTCACTGTGGGGGGTGTTACAGGGGGACACTGGGTGGGTGTTACAGGGGGTCACTGTGGGGGGGGGTGGAGGGTACAAGGGGACACTGTGGGGAAGTGGCACAGGGGGTCACTGTTGGGGGAGTGTTACAGGGGGTCACTGTGGGGGGGTGGAGGGCACGGGGGGACACTGTGGGGGGTGTTAAAGGGGGTCACTGTGGGGGGTGTTACAGGGGGACACTGTGGGGAGGTAAAGGGCACAGGGGGACACTGTGGGGGGGGGGTGAAGGGTACAGGGGGACACTGTGTGGAGGTGGCACAAGGGGACGCTGTGGATGGGTGTTACAGGGGGTCAATGTGGGGGGTGGAGGACACAGGGGGACACTGTGGGGGGGTGGAGGGCACCCTGTGGGGAGGTGTTACAGGGGGTCACTGTGGGGGGTGGAGGGTACAAGGGGACACTGTGGGGAGGTGGAGGGCACAGGGGGACACTGTGGGGGGGGTGTTAAAGGGGGTCACTGTGGGGGGTGTTACAGGGGGACACTGTGGGGAGGTAAAGGGCACAGGGGGACACTGTGGGGGGGGGGGGGTGGAGGGCACAGGGTGACACTGTGTGGAGGTGGCACAAGGGGACGCTGTGGGTGGGTGTTACAGGGGGTCACTGTGGGGGGTGGAGGACACAGGGGGGACACTATGGGGGGGTGGAGGGCACCCTGTGGGGAGGTGTGACAGGGGGACACTGTGGGTGGGTGTTACAGGGGGTCACTGTGGGGGGTGGAGGGTACAAGGGGACACTGTGGGGGGTGTTACAGGGGGACACTGTGGGTGGGTGTTACAGGGGGTCACTGTGGGGGGTGGAGGGTACAAGGGGTCACTGTGGGGGGTGTTACAGGGGGACACTGTGGGTGGGTGTTACAGGGGGTCACTGTGGGGGGGGGGGGTGGAGGGTACACGGGGACACTGTGGGGGTGTTAAAGGGGTCACTGTGGGGGGTGTTACAGGGGGACACTGGGTGGGTGTTACAGGGGGTCACTGTGGGGGGGGGGGTGGAGGGTACAAGGGGACACTGTGGGGAAGTGGCACAGGGGGTCACTGTTGGGGGAGTGTTACAGGGGGTCACTGTGGGGGGGTGGAGGGCACGGGGGGACACTGTGGGGGGTGTTAAAGGGGGTCACTGTGGGGGGTGTTACAGGGGGACACTGTGGGGAGGTAAAGGGCACAGGGGGACACTGTGGGGGGGGGTGAAGGGTACAGGGGGACACTGTGTGGAGGTGGCACAAGGGGACGCTGTGGATGGGTGTTACAGGGAGTCAATGTGGGGGGTGAAGGACACAGGGGGACACTGTGGGGGGTGTTACAGAGGGACACAGCGGGGGGGTGGAGGGCACAGGGGGACACTGTGGGGGGTATTACAGGGGGACACTGTGGGGGGTGGGAAGCTGTGCAGCAACTTTCTAATAGCCGCATGTGGTACACACTTAAGCACAGGACAGCATACAAGCTGCTGCTGCACTTTCCTTCCTACATGCAGAGTAGTGCGGGAAGCTGCTGTACACAGACCTCTCGTGATGCGCTCCTCTCCGCCGGTCCCTCCTCTCTTCTCGTCCGTCCGAGGTGATGACAAATACAAGCACCTGGGGTGAACGGAAGGGAAGGAGGGGCCGGCGGGGAGGAGCGCATCACAAGGGGTCTGTTTACACTGCAGCTGTCTCTTAAGGGCAGTGCTTCGGATCGATCTACCCGTCGGCTATCTGTGATAGATGGGATGATTGATGTGGAAGCTGTCATGGGGCCCCTACTGGTGAACGGGCGCTCGGGCAGCACCCGAACTGCCCGATGGTCAGTCCGCCCCTGTTGGTCATCCACTCTACCAAGTCGTTGGCATGTTGCGGCTCAACATGTCCAGCTGCCGAAAAGAAGGACAAGCGTGTCCCATGGCCATGTGCTGATGACAATGCACCACGTCCACGACCAGCACTGTTGTCTCTAGACACAGAGCCTGCTTGCCCTCTTTTATCGGCTCGCGCCTGTCTGCCTCTCCTTGCTGGCCTAACAGACATGGTAATGGCCTGAAGGGAGTTGGGTAAAAAAGCAGTTGGGTAGTGTGTATTGTGCTAGAGGCACACAACACCCACTAACTCCTGCAGATGCCTTTATTATAGAACACCAGAGATAAAGGGGTATATACAGATGTATACTGTGCTGTGCTGGAGGCACACACAACTTCCAATAACTCCTGCAGATGGCAAGTGGGCTCAAATAGAGAAGAGATATGTAGGTGGATATAGCGGTATTTACTGGGTACAGAGCACACAGACAGCACGCACTAGCTCCTAACACTACTGACTGCAAGCTCTATTATAAAAGATAGATCACTGGCTATATAGGTGAGGTGAATATAGCAGTGTATACTGTGGTCAGGGCACGCAGACAACAACCACTACACAACAGCAAGATCGAAAATCGTCCAAAAACGATCGGTGTGTACTGTGTTGAAGGTACACAGAACACCCACTGCTTCAGACGCCAACACACTACACAAGGCCGCCGTGCTGGCGGCCTTATATAGTGTGGGGCGTGCACTACACAGCCTGAGCTATGATTGGCCACAGGTATCCTGCCTGTGGCCAATCATGGCTCTCCTCGCTGCTGGCGCTGCGATTGGCCAAGCATGCGGGGTCACAGTGCATGCTTGGCCAATCATGAGCCAGCAATGCACTGCGCCATCGCAGTGCATTGTGGGCCGTGAGTGCCACACGAATTTGGCGCGAACGGACCAAAACATTCAGACTTCGCCGAACGGGCGAACAGCCGATGTTCGAGTCGAAGCTCATCCCTATTAAGGAACAACAACTATGGGAACCTTGGAGTACATGGTACAAAAATTATACTTCCACAATTTAGATAATGCTGATTCTTTAATCGTATAGAAAGAAAGAACTCCTGTGCGTTTTAATATTTTTTGGATGGCTTTAAAAATAATTTCATAACAAAATGAAAAATATATCACATGTCTGTTTATCTGAATTGAGCTGCGGAGTAAGAATAGATCTTTATTTTCCTTCATAAAAGATAACTACTGTGTTTGAATTTCCTTTAGGATGTTGGCCTAGGTACTCCAAGACACAGATAGATCCCTGTGAGAGGTGTCTTGGGGTCCAGAAGTGGCCTTTATCCATATCGCTATTTATAAGTCTTACAATAATTATATTACGGACTTTATTATACAAGTTCTAAGAGACTTAAGCCCCGTACACACGAGAGGACTTATGTCCGACAGACTTCCGAAGGAGTTCCGTCGGAGTTCTGCTGGAATTCCGACGGAGTTCTGACAGACTTTTCGGCTGAGCGGACTTGGCCACACACGATCACACTAAACTCCGACGGATTTGAACGTGATGACGTACGACTCGGCTCGAATAAGGAAGTTCATAGCCAGTAGCCAATAGCTGCCCTAGCGTCGGTTTTAGTCCGTCAGAGTAGCATACACACGAGCGGATTTTTCGAAGGGGACCGGGTCCGGCGGAGTTCCTTCGGAAAAATTTGAAGCATGTTCCATATTCTAAAGTCCTTCGGACTTTGGCGAGTCAAAAGTCCGTTGCAGCCCACACACGATCGGATAGTCTGACGGACTCAGTCCTTCGGACTTTGGATGTTGAAAAGTCCGCTCGTGTGTACGCGGCATAACTCTTGTTCGAGTCCCTTTATGACTATGAATATTAGATACTTGGGAATACTACTTTATTCTTTATTGTGGACTATTTGTTTCTATGCTATATTGTGCTGAGAAAACCCTGTCACTACATTATACTGTTATGTTACTTTTATTACTATATATTATTTTTTTTGTTTTGTATCCCTTGTTGTAACCAACTCTGCTAAAAATCTCAATAAAAACATTTGAAAAGAAATGTAAGATGGTCTTCCAACAGCCGCCCCTTACTTCCAGAGAGCGGGGGCTCTCTGTAGACTTTCCCAAGAGGGATCAGACTGAAATCCCTGCTCTCTTTCTTATTCCTAACTCCATCCAGCAATATTTTTGGGTCCACAAAATTCAGTGGGTAAACCCAAGCAATGAGTTCTGATTAAAGCTCATAACTCAGGCAGTTGATTGAGCTATATACTTTTTCATTCCTAACGCAGTCAAGCAATATTTTTGGGTCCACAAAATTCAGTGATGAACCCAAGCAATGAGTTATGATTAAAGCTCATAACTCTGACACTGCTTCTATAGCATGTTAGACAATTTATTTTATCATCCTTAACCACTTAAGGACCGCCGCATGGCAATGTACGTCGGTGCAATGGCACCGACAGGCGCAAGGGCAGCACAGTGGTGTAGTGGTTAGCACTCTCACCTAGCAGTAAGAAGGGTCACTGGTTCAAATCCCAACCACAACACTACCTGCCTGGAGTTTGCATGTTCTCCCTGTGCCTGCGTGTGTTTCCCCCTGGGTACTCCAGTTTCCTCCCACAATCCAAAGACATGCAGGTAGGTAAATTGGCTCTAGTATATGCATGGGGACCTTGGATTGTGGGCTACTTGAGGGTAGGGACCAATGTGAGTGTGCAATGCACAGGAATAGGGACAATTGTAGACACTCACTCAGATTAAACTGGATGGACTGGTGTCTTTTTTTAAACCTAACTAACTATGAAACTATGAAAGCACGTAGCATGTACGTGCTCGCCTTCCAGCGGGTGGGGGGTCCGATCGTACCCCCCTCACACTGGATGCGGCGGTCCGTTCCGCTTCAGGAGCAATCCGGGATGAGGGGATGGCCGTTGGTTTCTGGTCATCCCCTCTTGGTTTCTGGTCATCCCCTCTCGATCGCTCCTGGCGAATGAGAAGCTTCCCCCGCTGTGTATAGTAAACACAGGCAGGCAGGGAGGAAGTGATGTCATTCTCCTCGGGGCGGTCTTATTGACCGGACTACGAGGAGAACAGTGAAAGTAAGTGTGCACCAACACTACACTGACATGTAGGCACACAGATCCCCCCCTCCCCCTCCCAGTCACAGTGTCACTGATTGCAGTGATCATTTATTTATTGATCACTGCATTTAGTGTCAGTTGTGACAGTAAAAACTGTCAGGGCAGTTAATGTTAGGTCCAGGGTAGCCCCCTACCCACCCAATAAAGGTTTAACCCCCTGATTGCTCCTAGAGTTAACCCTTTCACCCCCTTTTGCCAGTGTCACTAAGCGATCGTTTTTCTGATCGCTGCATTAGTGTCACTGGTGCCGCTAAGTAGCTAGTTTTTTTTAGGTTCACCGCCAGGTTTTTATAGTGCTAGGTACCCCGATATACTACCCAATAATGGTTTTAACCCCCTGATTGCCCCTAGTTAACCCTTTCACCCCCTTTTACCAGTATCACTAAGCAATAGTTTTTCTGATCGCTGCATTAGTGTCACTGGTGCCATTAGGTAGCTAGTTATTTTTTTAGGTTCACCTCCAGGTTTTTATAGCGCTAGGTACCCCGATATACTACCCAATAATAGTTTTAACCCCCTGATTGCCCCTAGTTAACCCTTTCACCAGCGATCACCGTATAAGTGTCACTGGTGACGCTGGTTAGCCAGTTAGTTATTTAGGTTCCCCGTCAGGTTTTTATATAGCGCAAGGGACCCCCATATACTATCTAATAAAGATTTTAACCCCCTGATTTCCGCTAGTTAACCCTTTCACCAGTGATCACCGTATAAGTGTTATGGGTGACTCTGGTTAGTTAGTTTGCTTTTTATAGCATCAGGGCACCCACCATTTATTACCCAATAAAGGTTTAAGCCCCTGATCACCCGGCGGGTGATATCAATTAGGTTTTAGGGTCAGGGTCTGCGTCGCCCCAGGCAGCGCTAGGTTAGTGCCAGTACCGCTAACACCCACGCGCAAAGCATAAACCTCCCGTAGTGGTATAGAATCTGAACAGATCAATATCCGACTGATCAGATCTATACCAGCTTCCCCAGCTGTTTAGGGTTCCAAAAAAACGCATTGTTAGTGGGATCAGCCCAGATACCTGCTAGCACCTGCCTTTTGCCCCTCCGCCCAGCCCACCCAAGTGCAGTATCGATCGATCACTGTCACTTACAAAACACTAAACACATAACTGCAGCGTTCGCAGAGTCAGGCCTGATCCCTGCGATTGCTAACAGTTTTTTTTGGTAGCGTTTTATATTTAAATCCGGAAGGCATTGCTTGGATTCAGGGTCCCGTACGGGGCTAGGCTCCCAAAAAGTCCCACATATGTGGTATCCCCGTACTCAGGAGAAGCAGCAGAATATATATTTGGGGTGCAATTCCACATATAACTATGGCATGTGTATGCAATATATCATTTAGTGACAACTTTTTGTAAACTTTTTTTTTTGTCATTATTCAATCACTTGGGACAAAAAAAAATATTCAATGGGCTCAACATGCCACTCAGCAATTTCCTTAGGGTGTCTACTTTCCAAAATGGTGTCATTTGGGGGGTTTTTGTGTTATTTTGGCATTTTATAGCCTTAGAAACTGTGATAGGTAGTGAGGAGTGAAATCAAAAATTTGCACCCTTAGAAATCCTGAAGGCAGTGATTGGTTTTCGGGGTGCCGTACGCGGCTAGACTCCCAAAAAGTCCCACATATGTGGTATCCCTGTACTCAGGAGAAGCAGCAGAATATATTTTGGGGTGCAATTCCACATATAACTATGGCATTTGTGAGCAATATATCATTTAGTGACAACTTTTTGTAAACTTTTTTTTTGTGTCAATATTCAATCACTTGGGACAAAAAAAAATATTCAATGGGCTCAACATGCCCCTCAGCAATTTCCTTGGGGTGTCTACTTTCCAAAATGGGGTAATTTGGGGGGTTTGTACTGCCCTGCCATTTTAGCACCTCAAGAAATGAGATAGGCAGTCATAAATTAAAAGCTGTGTAAATTCCAGAAAATGTACTCTAGTTTGTAGACGCTATAACTTTTGCGCAAACCAATAAATATACGCTTATTGACATTTTTTTTACTAAAGACATGTGGCTGAATAAATTTTGCTCTAAATGTATGACTAAAATTTAGTTTATTCGATTTTTCTTATAACAAAAAGTAGAAAATATATTTTTTTCTCGAAATTTTTGGTCTTTTTCCATTTATAGCGCAAAAAATAAAAATTCGCAGAGGCAATCAAATACCATCAAAAGAAAGCTCTATTTGTGGGAAGAAAGGGACGCAAAGTTCGTTTGGGTACAACATTGCATGACCGCGTAATTACCAGTTAAAGCAGTGCAGTGCGAAATTGTAAAAAGATCTCTGGTCCTTAGGCTGACAATTGGTCTGGGGCTGAAGTGGTTAATGAGTTTTATGTAGGTACCCACCATCTGCTAATGCTGCAAGAGCAGAAAAGGGATTCCATCTTGCTTGAAGAGATCATAGCTTGCCATCTTGCTTGAAGAGATCATGGCTTGCCATCTTGCTTGAAGATTTAATGGCTTCCCATCTTGCTTGAAGTTTTCATGGCTTCCCATCTTGCTTGAAGATTTCATGGCTTCCCATCTTACTTGAAGATTTCATGGCTACAGTGAGCTTGGGAGGGGGGTCCTGTCTAAAGCCTAGCTGCAAGAAATGGGCAGCAAAAAATCTATGTGCATTGCGCCTGAACACTGCTGTTGATTGAGCTTTATACTTTTTCATTCCTAACTCAGTCTAGCAATATTTTTGAGTCCACAAAATTGAGTGGTTACCCCAAGCAATGAGTTATGATTAAAGCTCATAACTCAGGCAGTTGATTGGAGCTATATACTTTTTCATTCCTAACTCAGTCTAGAAATATATTTGGGTCCACAAAATTCAGTGGCTAAACCCAAACAATGAGTTATGAATAAAGCTCATAACTGCTTCTATAGCATGTTAGAAAATTTATTTTATCATCATCCATGATTTTTATGTAGGTACCCACCATCTGCTAATGCTGCAGAAGCAGAAAAGGGATTCCGTCTTGCTTGGAGTGTGCCTGGCTTCCCATCTTGCTTTAAGAGATCATAGCTTCCCATCTTGCTTGAAGATTTCATGACTTATCAAACAGTCATGAAAAAGAGAAAATTTACAATGGCATTATGCTTACTTATCCAGAGATAATGAAATCTGAGGTTTGGGTTAAAAATACACAATCGAAACCATGGCACGATATACATTTTTTTTACTGTTAACCTAAGATGCTTACTTCATGGTTAAACCTGGCTTAACCCTTTCATGACTAAGCCTATTTTTGGCATTTGGCGTTTACAAGTTAAAATCCATATTTTTTGCTAGAAAATTACTTGGAACCCCCAAACATTATATATATATTTTTTTTAACAGAGACTCTAGAGAATAAAATGGCGATTGTTGCAATATTTTATGTCATACGGTATTTGCGCAGCAGTGTTTTAAATGCAACTTTTTGGGAAAAGGGACACTTTCATGAATAAAAAAAACAAAACAGTAAAATGATCCCATTTTTTTTTGCATAATGTGAAAGATAATGTTACGCCGAGTAAATAGATACCAAACATGTCACACTTTATAATTTGAACGCACTTGTGGATTGACGACAAAGTACGGTACCTAAAAATCTCAATAAGGCGACTCTTTAAACATTTTTTACGGTTACCAGGTTAGCGTTTCATAGGAGGTCTAGTGCTAGAATTATTGTTCTCGCTCTGACGATCGCGGCGATACCTCACATGTGTGATTTGAACACCATTTACATACACGGGCACGACTTCCGTATGCGTTTTCTTTGCTTCGCGAGCTCACAGGGACGGCGGGCGCTTTAAAAAATTTTTTTATTATTTTTTTATTTATTTTAAAATGATTAAATTGTTTTTAAAAATAAAATAAAAAATGTGATCACTTTTATTGCTGTCACAAGGAATGTAAACATCCCTTGTGACAGTAATAGGCGGTGACAGGTACTCTTTATGGAGGGATCGGGGGTCTAAAAGACCCCCCACCCCTCCTTTACACTTCAATGTATTCAGATCGCCGAAAACGGCGATTCTGAATACCGGATATTTTTTTTAAAACCGACGCCATTGGCAGCTGAGTAAACGGGAAGTGACGTCATGACGTCGCTTCCGTGTTTACTATGAGGAGACTGGAACGAAGCCGATTACGGCTTCGTTCCAGTTCCTCCCCAGCGGCATCGCACCAGGAATCGGTGCTCCCGATCGAGCGGGAGCACCGGTAACAGCGGCGGGAGGCGGCGGGAGGGGGGACGTCCCCTCCCGCATAACAGCCGAGTGGCTTTTAGCCGCATCGGTTGTTATGGCTGGATAGCCAATTGCCTGGGATAAGGTGCGGGCATCATCCCCGTATACCGCCCGGAAGCCGAGTACGCACATCTGCGTACGCTCGGCAGGAAGGGGTTAATAATAAGGTTGAATATAGACAGGCACAGGGAGAACATGCAAACTCAGGGAGGGAGTGTCATGGTTGGGATTTGAACCAGCAACCCTTCTTACTGCTAGATGAGAGTGCTAACCACTACACCACTGTGCTGCCCAAACCACTGTGCTTCAATATCTCCAGGCCACTTAACCCCTGAATCTCTAAAGCTGGCCATGCACATGTCAGTTTTTTTCATTCAGCTAGTGGGTTAAATTTAAAAAACAACACCTGACTGGATTCCTCCATCCACACACTCAATGTGGGTGCTGGAATCTTCTCCACTGTATTATTGAATTCTGACAGCAGGAAGGCTACCTTGCTGTCAAAATATACAGATCATCTCTCCAGCCTACAGCCCTGACTGATTGGGAATATCCTGACTTCTGTTCAACCACAGTGGCCACACATGGATCCAAATTCATCTTTAGTTACTCTAAGGCTTGCCATACATGGAAGTTTTTTTTAAAGTGGGCTAATCAAAAAAAAGAAAAAACAACTGAACCGATTATTACATTGACACAAGTGAGGTCAATAGAGAAATCCTTCTTTCTGGGTTATTGTATTCTGACAAAAGGGGAGATGACCCCACTGTCAAAATAAACTAATCAGCACTTATTGAAAGTAAAACCTTCCAACAAGCCGGTTCGAGAGAAGTCGAATAGAGAAAAGTTTCATGATGTGCCTATTTTGTGAGGTTCCCCCCCAAAAAAAAAACTATACCTTTGTCTTAAATAACTTATGATTGACCAGACGACACATTCTCTTTGGAGTCGAATGGCCATAGCAGCCTTTTTATTACCAGCAGGTGAAAATACAAAATTCTTAAAAAACAATATAACTTAATGCATATAAATACATTTTACAACAAACATTATAACCAAATATATATATCCGTATTACACATTAAGGGTGATATGGCCGTAGGCAATCTTGCTGGCCACTCTCAACCCTCTTGACAAATGCCAAGATGGTCACCTCGGCAAACAAGCAGAAAAATAAAACAGGTCGTCGACGCCAACAACATATTAAAAAAAGCCTACGGCACCTGGTATTCCCAGGCTGTCTCCCATCCAGGTACTAACCAGGCTTGACCCTGCTTAGAATCCGAGATCAGATGATATCTGGCGCATTCATGTTGATGTGGCCTTAGGCGATCTTGCTTGCCACTCTCAACCCTCTTGACAAACGCCAAGATGGTCACCCCGGCAAACAAGCAGAAAAATAAAACAGGTATTCAACGCCAACAACATATTAAAAAAAAGCCTACAGCACCTGTTATTCCCTGACGGTCTCCCATCTAGGTACTAACCAGGCGCGTCCCTGCTTCGCATCCAAGATCAGGCGCATTCAGGGTGATGTGGCCGTAGGAGATCTTGCTGGCCACTCTCAACCCTCTTGACAAACGCCAAGATGGTTATCTTGGCAAACAAGCAATAAATTAAAACAGGTCTTCGATGCCAACAACATATTAAAAAAAAGCCTATGGCACTAGGTATTCCCATGCGGTCTCCCATCCAGGTACTAACCAGGTCCGACCCTGCTTAGCATCCGAGATCAAACGAGATCGATCGCATTCAGGGAGATGTGGCCGTAGGCGATCTTGCTGGCCACTCTCAACCCTCCTGACAAACGCCAACATGGTCACCTTGGCAAACAAGCAGAAAAATAAAACAGGACGTTGATGACAGCAACATATTTAAAAAAGCCTACTACACCTAGTGTTCCCAGGCGGTCTCCCATCCAGGTACTATCCAGGCACGACCCTGCTTAGCATCTGAGATCAAACGAGCTTGAGTGCATTCAGGGTGATGTGGCCATATGCGAGCTTGGTGGCCACTCTCAACCCTCTTGACAAACGCCAAGATGGGCACCTCGGCAAACAAGCGAAAAAATTCAACAGGACGTTGATGACAGCAACATATTTAAAAAAGCCTACTACACCTGGTACTCCCAAGCGGTCTCCTATCCAGGTACTAACCAGGACCGACCCTGCTTATCATCTGAAATCAGATGTGATCGGGCGCATTCAGGGTGATATGGCCGTAGGCAGGGCCGCTGACAGAAATCATGGGGCCCCGTACAGCCTACCTGACGGGGCCCCCTTCAGCTCCACCCTGGCCCTGGTCCCTCCTTTAGCCCCACCCCTGGCCCCACCCATTTCCCCTCCCCAGACCCCGCCTTAAAACAAAGTGTAGGTTTGTCTACAAGTGACATTTGTTTTTCTCCAGTCAGTTATAGGTTTGATTATCCAAAAGAAATACTGTTTTCAGATGAGAACATACCTCTTTAATATCTATATGTAATACAAACAAAACAAATAAATAAAATGGTATTTTGGAGAGTATTGGCAGGGTATTTATTGCAGAGTATTGGCAGGGTAAGTATTGCAGAGTATTGGCAGGGTAAGTATTGCAGAGTATTGCCAGGGTATTGGCAGGGTATTGGCGGGGTATGTATTGCAGAGTATTGGTGGGGTATGTATTGCAGAATATTGGTGGGGTATGTATTGCAGAGTATTGGCAGGGTAAGTATTGCAGAGTATTGCAGAGTATTGTCAGGGTATTGCCAGGGTATTGGCGGGATAAGTATTGCAGAGTATTGGCGGGGTATGTATTGCAGAGTATTGGCGGGGTAAGTATTGCAGAGTATAGGCAGGGTAAGTATTGTAGAGTATTGGCAGGGTATTGGCAGAGTAAGTATTGCAGAGTATTGGCAGGGTATGTATTGGCAGGGTATGTATTGCAGAGTATGTATTGCAGAGTATGTATTGCAGAGTACCAAGTACTAACCAGGCACGACCCTGCTTAGCAGGAACATTCATGGTGATGTGGCTATAGAGGATCTTGCTTGCCACTCTCAACCCTCTTGAAAAATGCCAAGATGGTCACCTCAGCAAACAAGCAGCAAAATAAAATAGGTCGTTGACGTCAACAACATATTAAGAAAAGCCTACGGCACCTAGTATTCCCAGGAAGTCTGCCATCCAGGTACCAACCAGGCCTGAGACTGCTTAGCATTCCGAGATCAGACGAGATCGGGAACATTCATGGTGATGTGGCCGTAGGGGATCTTGCTAGCCACTCTCAACCCTCTTGACAAACACTCAGCAAACAAGCAGAAAAATTAAATAGGTCGTTGATGTTAACAACATATTAAAAAAAGCCTACGGCATCTGGTATTACCAGGCGGTCTCCCATCCAGGTACTAACCAAGCCGGACCCTGCTTAGCATCCGAGATCAGATGAGATCGGGCGCATTCAGGGTGATGTTGCCATAGGCAATCTTTCTGTCCACTCTCAACCCTCTTGACAAACACCAAGATGGTTATCTCAGCAAACAAGCAGAAAAATAGAACCGGTCATTGACGCCAACAACATATTAAAAAAAAGCCTACGGCATCTGGTATTACCAGGCGGTCTCCCATCCAGGTACTAACCAAGCCGGACCCTGCTTAGCATCCGAGATCAGATGAGATCGGGCGCATTCAGGGTGATGTTGCCATAGGCAATCTTACTGTCCACTCTCAACCCTCTTGACAAACACCAAGATGGTTACCTCAGCAAACAAGCAGAAAAATAGAACAGGTCATTGACGCCAACAACATATTAAAAAAAAGCCAATGGCACCTGGTATTCCCAGGCGGTCTCCCATCCAGGTACTAACCAGGCACAACGCTGCTTAGCATCCGAGATCAGACTAAATCGGGTGCATTCAGGGTGATGTAGCCATAGGCCGTCTAGCTGGCCACTTTAAACCCTCTTGTCAAACGCCAAGATGGTCACCTCGGCAAACAAGCAGAAAAATAAAACAAGTCGTCAGCGCCAACAACATATTAAAAAATAGCCTACGGCACCTGGTATTCATAGGCGCTCTCCCATTCAGGTACTAACCAGGCCCGACATTGCTTAGCATCTGAGATCAGACGAGATCAAGCGGATTCTGGGTGATGTGGCCATAGGCGATCTTGCTGGCCTCTCTCAACCCTCTTGACAAACACAAAGATGGTCACCTCGGCAAACAAGCAGAAAAATAAAATAGGGCGTTGATGTTAACATATAAAAAAACCAAGCCTGACACTACTTAGCATCTGAGATCAGATGAGATCGGGCGCATTCAGGGTGATGTTGCCGTAGGCAATCTTGCTTTCCACTCTCAACCCTCTTGACAAACGCCAAAATGTACACCTCAGCAAACAAGCAGAAAAATAGAAGAGGTCGTTGACGCCAACATATTAAAAAAAAAAGCCAACAGCACCTCGTATTCCCAGGCGGGCTCCCATCCACGTACTAACCAGGCACGACCCTGCTTAGCATCTGAGATTAGATGAGATCGGGAACATTCATGGTGATGTGGCCGTAGGGAATCTAGCTCGCCACTCTCAACCCTCTTGACAAACGCCAATATGGTCAATATGGATTTTTTTTTGTATTTTTTTTTACTAAATGGGAGGGGGGGGGGGGGGGGTGGCGCCCGGGCGCCCCCTATGGACGGGCCTCCACTGCTCCTGGGAATACCCAGTGCCACGGGCTTCTTTTTGTTTTTTTTGGCATTGACTTGTTTTTTTCCCTTGTTTCCCAAGGTGACCTTGGTGCTTGTCAAGAGGGTTGAGGGTGCCCAAAGAGATTGCCTATGGCCACGACACCCTGAAATCAACCAATCTCGTTTGATCTCAGAGGCTAGGTTGGGCCTGGTTAGAACCTGGATGGGAGACCCCCGGGAATACCAAGTGCCGTAAATTTCTTTTTTTTTTTTGCCATCAACTTTTTTTTTTCCCTTGTTTTCCAAGGTGACCATCATAGCGTTTGTCAAGAGGGCTGAGGCTGCCCAAAGAGATTGCCTATGGGCACATGATCCTGAAAGCGCCTGGTCTCAAAGGCTAAGCAGGGTTGGGCCTGGTTAGTATCTGTGTGGGAGAATGCCTGGGAATACCCAGTGCCACAGGCTTCTTTTTTTTTTTCTTTTTTTTGGCGTTTACTTGTTTTTTCCCTTGTTTCCCAAGGTGACCATCTTGGCATTTTGTCAAGAGGGTTGAGCGTGCGCAAAGAGGTTGCCTATGGCCACATCACCCTGAAAGCAACAAATCTCGTCTTATCTCGGAGGCTAAGCAGCATCTGGCCTGATTCGTAATTGGATGGAAGACCACCTGGGAATATCAGGTGCCGTAAATGTTTTTTGGTGTTGACTTGTTTTTTTCCCTTGTTTCCCAAGGTGACAATCTTGGTGTTTGTCAAGAGAGTTGAGGGTGCCAAAAGCAATTGCCTTCGGGCACGTCACCCTGAAAGCACCCCATCTCATCTGATCTTGGAGGTTATGCAGGGTCGGGCCTGGTTCATACCTGGATGGGAGACCGCCTGGGAATACCAGGTGCCATAGGTTTATTTTGTTTATTTTTTTGCCGTTGACTTGTTTTTTTTCCCTTGTTTCCCAAGGTGACAATCTTGGCATTTGTCAAGAGGGTTGAGGGTGCCCAAAGAGATTGTCTACAGCCACATCACCCTAAAAGCGCCCCATCTCGTCGCATCTCTGAGGAGAAGTAGGGGTGGGCCTGGTTAGTACGTAGATGGGAGACCGCCTGGGAATACTAGGTGCTGTAGGTTTCTTTTCTTTTTTTCTCTTTTTACCCATGGATACCATCTTGGCATTTGTCAAGAGGATTGAAGGTGCACAAAGAGATTGCCTACGGCCACATCACCCTAAAAGCGCACCATCTCATCTGATCTCGGAGACTAAGTAGTGGCAGGCCTGGTTAGTACTTGGATGGGAGACCGCCTGGGAATACTAGGTGCTCTAGGCATCTTTTTTTTGCCATTGACTTTTTTTTTTTCCCATGGTGACAATCTTGGCGTTTGTGAAGAGGGTTGAGGGTGCCCAAAGAGATTGCCTATGGATTCATCACCCTCAAAGTGTCTGATCTCAGAGGCTAAGCAGGTTCAGGCCTTGTTAGTACCTGGATAGCAGACCGCCTGGGAATACCAGGTGCCATAGGCTTCTTTTTTTTTGGCGTTGGCTTGTTTTTTTCCCTTGTTTCTCAAGGTGACCATCTTGGCGTTTGTCAAAGAGGGTTGAGGATGCCCAAGAGATTGCTTACGGGCCATATCACCATGAAAGCGCCCAATCTCATCTGATCTCGGAGGCTAAGCAGGGTCGGGCCTAGTGACCATCTTGGTGTTTGTCAAGAGGGTTGAGAGTGGCCACCAAAATCGCCTACGGCCACATCACCTGGAATGTGCCTGATCTCATCTGATCTTGGATGCTAAGTAGTGTCGGGCCTGGTTAATACCTTGACGGGAGACTACTTGGGAATACCAGGTGCCGTAGGCTTTTTTTTAATATGTTGTTGGTGTCGACGACCTGTTTTATTTTTCTGCTTGTTTGCCGAGGTGACCATCTTGGCATTTGTCAAGAGGGTTGAGAGTGACCAGTGATGTGGTGATGTGGCAATCTTGTTTACTAGTTTCACTGTCTGTGACCGATTTCCTAGCAAGGACGCGAACCATTGGAGATCTATGTCTTGGACTCCGGCTACTTCTGTGAGGCGGACGAATAGAGTATTGTGATCTACTGTATCAAACGCTGCACTTAGGTCTAGGGACATTCAGGGTGACATGGTTAGCACCTGGATGGGAAACCGCCAGGGAATACCAGGTGCCGTTTTCTTTTTTTTTATATGTTGTTGGCGTCGATGACCTGTTTTATTTTTCTGCTTGTTTGCCGAGGTGACCATCTTGGCATTTGTCAAGAGGGTTGAGAGTGGCCAGAAAGATCGCCTACGACCAAATCAGCCTGAATTTGCCCGATCTCATCTGATTTTGGATGCTAAGCAGGGTCGGGCCTGTTTAGTACCTGGGTGGGATTCCGCCTGGGAATTCCAGGTGCCGTAGGCTTTTTTTTAATATGTTGTTGGCGTCGACGACCTGTTTTATTTTGCTGGTTGTTTGCCAAGGTGAATATGTTGGCGTTTGTCAAGAGGGTTTAGAGTGGCCAGAAAGATCGCTTACTGTACATCACCCTGAATGCGCCCGATCTCATCTGATCTCGGATGCTAAGCAGGGTCGAACCTGGTTAGTACCTGGATGGTACACCGCATGGGAATACCAGGAGCTGTAGGCTTTTTTTTTATATGTTGTTGATGTCGACAACCTCTTTTATTTTTCTGCTTTTTTGCCGAGGTGACCATCTTGGTGTTTTTCAAGAGGGTTGAGAGTGGCCAAAAAGATCGCCTACAGCCACATCGCCCTGAATGCGCCTGATCTCGTCTGATCTCGGATACTAACCAGGGTCAGGCCTGGTTAGAGCCTGGATGGAAGACCCCCTGGGAATACCAGGTGCCGTGGGCTTTTTTTTTTTTTTTTTAACCAATAAAGTTTATTGAAGCATTTGACATCACAATATAGTACAATAAAAACTAAGGAACAGTCGTGGGATCAAACCCACAATGCACAGCATATCATATCGTTCAGTCCTAGATACCGTTACAGAGTACCTTATATTTCGGTAACATTAAGCAGCATGGAGGGGAGGCCCGAGAAAGGGGGGGACCCCCTCCCAACATAAATCAGGACCTCTGTAAATGCGGAATCTGATGAGGTAATCGACCATAAACCCCCGATGGTCCATATATTAAGATACTTGCAAATGGTGGGGGTGAATTGTAAGTGTCTATAAAGAAAGGGGAGAAAAGAAAGAAGGATTGGGGGTAAAAGGAAAGGTGGTGAGCACCCCGCATTGGGGGAGGTGCGGAACAGAAAACGTAGGCTTTTTTTTAACATGTTGTTGGCGTCGACGACTTGTTTTATTTTTCTGCTTATTTGTCGAGCTGACCATCTTGGCATTTGTCAAGAGGGTTGAGAGTGGCCAGCAAGATTGCCTACAGCCACGTCATCCTGAATGTGCCCGATCTTGTCTGATATCGGATGCTAAGCAGGGTCTGAAATGGTTAGTACATAGATGGGAGACCACCTGGGAATACCAGCTGCCATAGGCTTTTTTTTTATATGTTGTTGGCGTCAACGACCTGTTTTAATTTTCTGCTTGTTTGCCGAGGTGACCATCTTGGTTTTTGTCAAGAGGGTTGAGAGTGACCAGCAAGATGGCCTAAAACAGGTAAAACAAATAAAATAAAACAGGTCGTTGACGCCAACAACATATTAAAAAAAAGACTACGGCACCTGGTACTCCCAGGCGGTACATACTCTGCAATGGGAGACTGCCTGGGAATACGAGGTGCCGTTGGTGTTTTTTTAATATGTTGTTTGTGTTAACGACCATTTTTCTGCTTGTTTGCTGAGGTGAACATCTTGGCGTTTGTCAAGATGGTTGAGAGTGGACAGCAAGATTGCCTACGGCAACATCACCCTGAATGCGCCTGATTGCATCTGATCTCAGATGCTAAGCAGTGTCAGGCTTGGTTAGTACCTGAGACCACCTGGGAATCCCAGGTGCCGTAGGCTTTTTTTTAATATGTTGTTGGCGTCAACGACCTGTTTTATTTTATTTGTTTTACCTGTTTTAGGCCATCTTGCTGGTCACTCTCAACCCTCTTGACAAAAACCAAGATGGTCACCTCGGCAAACAAGCAGAAAATTAAAACAGGTCGTTGACGCCAACAACATATAAAAAAAAAGCCCCTGTCGAAGACATATGTGTTGAAACGCGTCGGGCTAGCTGTTGGCACCCCACATTGCTTTTACTTTAATTTTTACCTTATTGCTTTGTGATCACTAAGTCATTTGTTACTCTTTTGACTTTTAATAAATTACCATTTTTTATCGCCTGACCCGCACCATGTGGAGCTTTTTCTTTCTTTTTTCTTTTTTGGTTTAAACCCTTTAAATATCTTCCCCTCCATTTGGGGTATTTGGAGTATCGGAGTGCAGTGAGCTATACCTGAGTTGGATTTCTTAACCATTCCGAAGTTCCATCGGTGAGATTCATCATTTGGATATACGGTCTTTTGAAGTCTCTCCACCAGGCTGATGAACCCACTTTGATCCACTCCTCGGTCCCAGATTGTGACCCCAAGCCTTACTGACTCAACCGTCATATGACTGTGTGAGTCCAACAGATCTGGTAAGAAGTACCCATCTATTCTTTCCCAATGTTTCCAGACAAGCTGTTGTACATGGACATGTCCGTTTAATGAGATTTGCCTCGTATTGTGATACGGTCTGACTACCATTGTGCCGGTCCTTCCACGGAAGCTTACATCCATTTCTTTGGACTTTATTTTGTTTATTTACACATCTATATGTTCTTTGTTATAGGAGCATTCCTTCAACATATTTTTCACCTTAGAAGCGCTACACTATTTTTTATTTCTGTTTGTTGAACTTTGTTTGTTTGAGTGTTGGCTGCTGTACTTTTTTACGTATATTTGATCTTAGCGCAGTTGGCTGCTGTGCTTTTTTATGTATATTTGATTTTAGCGCAGTGTTTTCCCCTATCCCTACTTTTTTTTAATATGTCGTTAACATCAACGACCTATTTTATTTTTTTGCTTGTTTGCCGAGGTGACCATCTTTGTGTTTGTCAAGAGAGTTGAGAGTGGCTAGCAAGATCCCAATGGCCACATTACCATGAATGTGCCCAAGCTTGTCTGATCTTGGATGCTAAGCAGGGTCGGGCGTGGTTGTTACCTGGATGGGAGACCGCCTAAGAATACAAGGTACTGTAGGCTTTTTTTTAATATGTTGGTGGCATCGACGACCTGTTTCTTTTTTGATTGTTTGCCGAGGTGACCATCTTGGCATTTGTCAAGAGGGTTGAGAGTTGCCATCAAGATCCCCTACGGCCACATCACCCTGAATGCGCCCGATACCATCTGATCTTGGATGCAAAGCAGGGTCGGGCCTGGTTAGTACCAGGATGGGAGACCGCCTGGTAATACCAGGTGTTGTTGGCGTCGACAACCTGTTTTAATTTTCAGCTTGTTTGCTGAGTTGATCATCTTGGCGTTTGTCAACAGGGTTTGGAGAGACCAGCAAGATGGCCTATGGCTAAAGCACTCTGAACGCGCCCAATCTCAGATGCCAAGCAGGGTCTGGACTGGTTAGTTAGCTTTTTTTAATATGTTGGCATCACCGACCTGTTTATTTTTCTGCTTGTTTGCCGAGGTGACCATCTTGGTGTTTATCAAGAGGGTTGAGAGTGGCTGCAAGAACCCCTATGGCCACATCACCCTGAATGCACCGATCTCATCTGATATCGATTGCTAAGCAGGGTCAGGACTGGTTAGTACCTGAATGGGAGACCGTCTGGGAAGACCAGGTGCCATAGGCTTTTTTTAATATGTTTTTGGCGACCTGTTTTATTTTTCTGCTTGTTTGCTGAGGTGACCATCTTGGCGTTTGTCAAGAGGGTTTAGAGTGACCAGCAAGATGGCCTACAGCTACATCACCCTGAATGCGCCCAATCTCGTCTGGTTGTGGATGCTAAGCAGGGACGTGCCTGGTTAGTACCTGGATGGGAGACTGCCGGAGAATACCAGGTGCCGTGGGGTTTTTTTTATATGTTGGCATCGATGACCTGTTTTATTTTACTGCTTGTTTGCCGAGGTGACCATCTTGGCGTTTGTCAAGAGGGTTGTGAGGGGCCAACAAGATTCTACAGCCCCATCACCTAGAATATGCCTGATCTCAGATGCTAAGCAAGGTTGGGCCTGGTTAATACCTTGATGGGAGACCGCTTGGGAATACCAGGTGCTGTAGGCTTTTTTTTATTATGTTGTTGGCGTCAATGACTTGTTTTATTTTTCTGCTTGTTTGCCGAGATGACCATCTTGGCATTTGTCAAGAGGGTTGAGAGTGGCCAGCAACATTGCCTATGGCCACATCACCCTGAACGCACCCGATCTTGTCTGATCTTGAATGCTAAGCACGGTCAGGCCTGGTTAGTACCTGGATGGGAGACTGCCTGGGAATGAACAAATTAATGAAATACTTGTATAGTGCATAATGTGAACTGAATCGCCTCTAGGCGCTGTGGCAAACATTGATCATCTGCTAAAAGAGGAAGGTCTTGAGTTTTTTCCTAAAAGCCTGGTGATTTTCTTCCAGGCGGATGTTGATTGGTAGAGCATTCCATAGCCGAGGCCCTTGGACAGCGAATCTCCGATCCCCCTTGGATTTAAGACTGCGGTTTGGTGTGTAATGATTTATTTTCTCCATTAGGTATTGCAGAGCTTCTCTATGCACGCATTTGTGGGTGAGGCAAAGGGTCTTGAACGTGATACGATTTTTTACGGTTAGCCAATGTAAGCTCCTCAGCGAAGGAGAGATGGATTGCCTGGGTTTTTTTCCTGTTATCAGCCTTGCCGCCGTGTTTTGGATCAGTTGTAATTACGCAGGTTGATATTGTGGTAATCCTATGTAAAGCGAATTTGCGTAGTCCAGTCGTGAATTAATGATTGTTCCAACTACCACTGCTTTGTCATTCTTTGGGATAAAAGGGATGAGTCTGCGAAGCATGCACAGCAGATAGTGAGATCCACTGACTACTGCTCCTATATGCGCATCCATTGACATTTGTGCGTCTAAAATAACCCAGAGACTCTTCGCTTTGGTCTTTGGGGAGATAGTCTGCCCAAAAACGGTTGGTGGAGACCAGGAGGTTTTGGTTTCGGGCTTATGATTTGGGTGTAAGATAAGAAGCTCTGTCTTTGATTCGTTCAGCTGGAGGGAGTTAGTGGTCATCCAGTCCTCTATTGATTTGAGGCAGTTTTCAAGTTGTTGTTGGTGATCTTTTTTTCCATTGATCCGGAAATAAAGTTGCGTGTCGTCAGCATAAGAGTGGAAGCAAAGATCTGAGCATCTGATGATTTGAAGGAGTGGGCGAATGTAAATGTTGAAGAGAACGGGTGACAAAGGAGAGCCTTGAGGGACTCCGCAGGTGACTGCCTCAGTTTCGGAGAGGAATTTTACTAGTTTCACTGTCTGTGACCGATTTCCTAGCAAGGACGTGAACCATTGGAGATCTATGTCTTGGACTCCGGCTACTTCTGTGAGTCGGACGAGTAGAGTATTGTGATCTACTGTATCAAACGCTGCACTTAGGTCTAGGGACATTCAGGGTGACATGGCCATAGGCGATCTTGCTGGCCACTCTCAAACCTCTTGACAAACGCCAAGATGGTCACCTATGCAAACAAGCAGAAAAATAAAACAGGTCGTCGACGCCAACAACATATTAAAAAAAAAGACTACGGCACCTGGTATTCCCAGGCGGTCTCCCATCCAGTTTCTAACCAGTCCTGACCCTGCTTAGCATCCTAGATAACATGAGATCGGGCGCATTCACGGTGATGTGGCCGTAGGTAATCTTGATGGCCACTCTTAACCCTCTCTCTTGGTCACCTCGGCTAACAAGCAGAAAAAAAAACAGGTCGTCGACCCCAACAACATATTAAAAAAAAGCATACGGCACCTGGTATTCCCAAGTAGTCTCCCATTAAGGTACTAACCAGGCCCGACCCTGGTTAGCATCCGAGATCAGACGAGATCAGGCACATTCCTGGTGATGTGGCCGTATGCGATTTTGCTGGCCACTCTCAACCCTCTTGACAAACACCAAGATGGTCAGCTCGGCAAATAAGCAGAAAAATAAAACAAGTCGTCGACGCCAACAACATGTTAAAAAAAAAGCCTACGGCACCTGGTATTCCCAGGGGGTCTTCCATCCAGGCTCTAACCAGGCCTGACCCTGCTAAGCCTCCGAGATCATATGAGATTGGTTGCTTTCAGGGAGATGTGGCCGTATTCAATCGCTTTGGGCACTCGCAACCCTCTTGAAATACGCCAAGATGTTAACCTTGGTAAACAAGGGAAAATAACAAGTAAACACCCAAATAAAAAATAAAAAAAGACTTGCACTTTGAGTGAGCGGTGGGCGGTGCTTCCGACATCACTCAAGGAAGTGACGTTGGCACAGCACTTCTCTGAAAGGATCAGGTAAGGGGCTGCCGCATGGCAGCTTACTAATTCTTTATTATTTATTCAGTGCCGCCGCCGGTACCCCCTCCACATCCACAGGGTGACTATGGTGGTCGCACTCGGCAGCATACCCCAACCCCATTCACCCCCCCTGCTAAACAAGATTTAAAGAAAAAGTGTTATTATCGGTGGCCGGCAGCATATACCCCCCCCAAGAAGCTATAAAAAAACAACGGTTATTAATAATAATCTTGACTAGGGGGGGGGGGCATGCTGCCAACCACCAATAATAACCCTTATTTTTATAATCTTGTTTAGCGGGGTGGGGGGGTTAATGCTGCCGACCACCGATAATAACCTTTTTTTTTTTAAATCTTGTTGGGGGGTATGCTGCCGACCACAGATAATAACTTATTATCGGTGTTAGACAGCATACCCCCCCAAACAAGATTTAAAAAAAAGGGTTATTATCGGTGGTCGGCAGCTTACTCACCCCCAAACAAGATTTACAGGTTGTAGATATGTGCAATTTACAGGTTGTAGATATGTGCGATTTACAGGTTGTAGATATGTGCAATTTACAGAATGCGATTTACAGAATGCAGATATGTGCTATTCACAGGTTGTAGATATATGTGATTTGCAGATTGTAGATATGTGCGATTTATAGGTTGTAGATATGTGCAATTTACAGGTTGTAGATATGTGCGATTTGCAGGTTGTAGATATGTGCGATTTACAGAATGCGATTTACAGAATGCAGATATGTGCTATTTACAGGTTGTAGATATGTGCAATCTACAGGTTGTAGATATGTGCGATTTACATGTTGTAGATATGTGCAATTTACAGGTTGTAGATATGTGCAATTTACAGAATGCAGATATGCGATTTACAGAATGCGATTTACAGAATGTCGATATGTGCGATTCACATGTTGCAGAATGCAGATATGGGCTATTTACAGGTTGTAGATATGTGCTATTTAAAGGTTGTAGATATGTGCTATTTACAGGTTGCAGATATGTGCAATTTACAGAATGCAGATATGTGCGATTTACAGAATGTGATTTACAGAATGCAGATGTGCGATTTACAGAATGCAGATGTGTGATTTACAGAATGCGATTTACTGAATGCAGATATGTGCGATTTACATGTTGCAGAATGCAGATATGGGCAATTTATAGGTTGCAGAATGCAGATATGTGCAATTTACAGGTTGCAGAATGCAGTTATGTGCGATTTATAGAATGCAGATATTTTCAATTTACAGGTTGCAGAATGCAGTTATGTGTGATTTACAGAATGCAGATATGTGTGATTTACAGGTTGCAGAAGGCAGATATGTGTGATTTACAGGTTGCAGAATGCAGATATGTGTGATTTACAGGTTGTAGATATGTGCTATTTACAGGCTGCAGATATGTGCAATTTACAGAATGTGATTTACAGAATGCAGATATATGCTATTTACAGGTTGTAGATATATGCTATTTACAGGTTGTAGATATGTGCAATTTACAGGTTGTAGATAGGTGCGATTTGCATGTTGTAAATATGTGCAATTTACAGGTTGTAGATATGTGCGATTTAATGAATGCAGATATGTGCGATTTACATGTTGCAGAATGCAGATATGGGCAATTTACAGGTTGCAGAATGCAGATATGTGTGATGTACAGGTTGTAGATATGTGCTATTTACAGAATGCGATTTAGAGAATGCAGATATGTGCGATTTACAGAATGCAGATATGTGCGATTTACAGAATGCGATTTACAGAATGCAGATATGTGTTATTTACATGTTGCAGAATGCAGATATGGGCAATTTACAGGTTGTAGATATGTGCTATTTACAGGTTTTAGATATGTGCAATTTACAGGTTGTAGATAGGTGCGATTTGCATGTTGTAAATATGTGCAATTTACAGGTTGTAGATATGTGCGATTTAATGAATGCAGATATGTGCGATTTACATGTTGCAGAATGCAGATATGGGCAATTCACAGGTTGCAGAATGCAGATATGTGCGATTTACAGGTTGTAGATATGTGCTATTTACAGGTTGCAGATATGTGCGATTAACAGAATGCGATTTAGAGAATGCAGATATGTGCGATTTACAGAATGCGATTTACAGAATGCAGATATGTGTGATTTACATGTTGCAGAATGCAGATATGGGCAATTTACAGGTTGCAGAACGCAGTTATGTGCGATTTACAGATTGCAGATATGTGCAATTTACAGGTTGCAGAATGCAGATATGTATCATTTACAGGTTGCAGAAGGCAGATATGTTTGATTTACAGGTTGCAGAAGGCAGATATGTGTGATTTACAGGTTGCAGAATGCAAATATGTGCCATTTACAGGTTGCAGAAAAGTTGCCTGATGTGGTTATACACAAGATTGGCATGATTCATCTGCTTTAGTAGAGCCCAGTGTATAATGTGCAGCCTGGTATATGATGTTGATTCAATAAGGGGTGTGGCTTGTGATAAGTGGGGGGGCAAATCTGAGGGGGTGTGGTCTTGCGCCCCCCCATCCTAAAACTTCACCAGCCGCCACTGCCCAGGAGGTCTCCCTTTTGTTACTAACCAGGTCAGACACTGCTCAGCCTTCGAGATCAGACAAGATCGAGCACTTTCAGGGTGATGTGGCCGTAGGAAATCTCTTTCGGCACCCTCAACCCTCTTGACAAACACCAAGATGGTCACCTTGGGAAACAAAGGACAAAAAACAAGTCAACGCCAAAAAAAAAAAAAAAAAAGAAACCTACGGCACTAGGTATTCCCAGGGGGTCTCCCACCCAGGTTCTAACCAGGCCCGACCCTGCAAAGCCTCCGAGATCAGACGAGATCAGTTGCTTTCAGGGAGATGTGGCCTTAGGCAATCGCTTTGGGCACCCTGAACACTCTTGAAAAACGCCAAGATGGTCACCTTGGTAAACAAGGGAAAATAAGTCAACGGCAAAAAAAATAAAGAAAAAAAGAAGCCTATGCCACCTGGTATTCCCAGGCAGTCTCCCATCCAGGCACTATCCAGGCCTGACCCTGCTTAGCCTCCGAGATTAGACGAGAGTGGTCGCTTTCAGGGTGATGTGGCCATAGGCAATTTCATTGGACGCCCTGAACCATCTTGACAAACGCCAAGATAGTCACCTTGGCAAACAAGGGAAAAAAACAAGTAAATGCAAAAAAAGAAAAGAAGCCCAGGGGCCTGGTATTCCCAGGTGGTCTGCCATCCAGGTATTAACCAGGCTCAGCCCCTGCTTAGCCCCCGAGGTGAGACAAGATGGGGCTCTTTCAAGGTGATGTGGCCATAGCCAATCTTTTTGCACATCCTCAACCCCCTTGACAAACACCAAGATTCACCTTGGGAAACAAGGGAAAAAATAAGTCAACGCCCCAAAAAAAAAAAAAAAAAAAAAAAAAGGAAACCTACAGCACTTTGCATTCCCAGGCGGTCTCCCATCCAGGTACTTACCAGGCCCGACCCTACCCATAGGCAATCTCTTTGGGCACCCTCATCCCTCTTGACAAATGCAAAGATGGTCACTAGGCCCGACCCTGCGTAGCCTCGGAGATCAGATGAGATTGGGCGCTTTCATGGTGATATGGCCCGTAAGCAATCTCTTGGGCATCCTCAACCCTCTTTGACAAACGCCAAGATGGTCACCTTGAGAAACAAGGGAAAAAAACAAGCCAACGCCAAAAATAAAGAAACCTACAGCACCTGGTATTCCCAGTACTAACCAGGCCCGCCCCTGCTTAGCCCTTAGAGATGCGACGAGTTGGGGCGCTTTCAGGATGATGTGGCCGTAGACAAATGCTTTGGGCACCCTCAACTCTCTTGACAAACACCAAGATCCTCACCTTGGGAAACAAGGGGGAAAAAAGTCAACGCCAAAAAAAAAATTGCGGCACCTGGTAATCCCAGGCGGTCTCCCATCCAGGTATGAATCAGGCCCGACGCTGCTTAGCCTCGGAGATAAGACGAGATTTGTCGCTTTCAGGGTGATGTGGCTGTAGGCAATCTCTTTGCGCACGCTCAACCCTCTTGACAAATGCCAAGATGGTCACCTTGGGATACAAGGGAAAAAAACAAGTCAACGCCAAAAAAAAAAGAAAAAAAAAAGAAGCCTGTAGCACTGGGTATTCCCAGTCTCCCATCCAGGTACTAAGCATGTCCGACCCTGCTTAGTCTCCAAGATCAGATGACATTGGGCGCTTTCAGGGAAATGTGGCTGTAGGCAATCTCTTTGGGCACCCTCAACCCTCTTGACAAATGCCAAGATGGTCACCTTGGGATACAAGGGAAAAAAACAAGTCAACGCCAAAAAAAAAAAAAATAGAAGCCCACGGCACTTGGTATTCCCAGGCGTTCTCCCATCCAGGTACTAACGAGGCACGACCCTACTTAGCCTCTGAGATTGGGCGCTTTCAGGGTGATGTGGCCGTAGGCAATCTTTTTGGCCATCCTCAACCCTCTTGATAAACTCCAAGATGGTCACCTTGGGAAACCTACGGCACCTGGTATTCCCAGGCAGTCTCCCATTCAGGTAGTAAACAGACCCAACCCTGCTTAGCCTCCGAGATTAGACGCTTTCAGGGTGATGTGGAAATAGGCAATCGCTTTGGCAACCCTCTTGACAAACGCCAAGATGGTCACCTTTGGAAAAAAGGGGAAAAAAACTGGTCAATGCCCAAAAAAAAAAGAAGCCTACGGCATCCCATCCAGGTACTAACCAGGCCCGACCCTGCTTAGGCTTGGAGATCAGACGAGATCGGTTGCTTTCAGGGTGATGTGGCCATAGGCAATCTATTTGGGCACCCTCAACCCTCTTGACAAAAGCCAAGATGGTCACCTTGGGAAACAAGAGAAAAAAACAAGTCAACGCCAAAAAAAAAGAAAGAAGAAGCCTGTGGCACTGGGTATTCCCAGGCGGTCTCCCACCCAGGTACTAACCAGGCCCGACCCTGCCTAGCCTTTGAGATGAGGCGCTTTCAGGGTCATGTGCCCATAGGCAATCTTCTTGGGCAGCCTCAGCCCTCTTGACAAATGCCAAGATGGTCACCTTGGGAAACAAGGGAAACCTTGGCACCCTAGATTTTTGGAACTACATTTCCCATGATGCTCAACTACACTGCAGAGTGCATGAGCATCACTGGAAATTTAGTTCCAAAACATCTGGGGTGCCAATGTTCACCATCACTGTCCAAGGGCAAGGATAGATGAAGACTTTGCACTATGCGGTCTTCCAGGGAGGCCTGCTGCAGATGGCAGGCTCTCACCTTGTCCGTCCCTGCACCGCGCTGATCTACTCACTGTCTCTCCTTGCTCCTTTCCTTTGCCTCTCCGGCATGGATTCTTTCACTGCCTTCTGAGTCAGGATCCTTCCAAGTCAGCTTTCCTGAGCCCCTGGCCTGAGCTACCACCCCTTCCCGGCAGGGGTTTCCTCAAGGGCCACCAACAACCTCTCCTCAGCACTGCTTCTCCATCTTCCACCCAACTCCCCTGCTGGTATGGTCCATGTCTATTTATGGGGTTGTCTCAGTCCTTTGCCAACCCACTTCTGGGGACCCCATAAACATTCATGTCAGCCCTTCCTAACCCCTACCTTCTAGTTCTAGAAGATTCGTCAACCTTCTAGACACCATGGGGAGGCACCAGAGAGCTGCCAAGAGGAGTCATCCAGCCCTGGCCTCTAGTAACCCAGACCCAATTTAATGATTCAGGTTATTCCTGGCCAGAAATATGCTTTTTTTCTACTCTCACACTAGAGGGTGCTATACTCACCTCCCTCTTAAAAGCAGCTGTGTCCCCATCGTCTAGAAAAACAAAAATTGGTCCTGCACCCAGGAGCAAGGGCATCCCATAAGCAAAAATGGGAAGGGGAAAAAGGCAATACACCTGGAAAAGGGCTTTGTACAAATAAATATGTGGTATCAAAAAAAGATGATTTATATATTTTCTTTCACAAATAGAAACCATATACATAATGTGTACATCCTGACTACAGGTCCCTGTAGCTAGAAAGATCTGTCAATGTCAACATATGTACATTAGGGATGAGCTTGGTGTTTGAGACGAACACATGTTCGACTCGAACACCGGCTCTTCGCCCGTTCGGCGAAGCCAGAACTCTGCGCCATCGCAGTGCATTGCTGGCTCATGATTGGCCAAGCATGCACTGTGACCCCACATGCTTGGCCAATCACAGCGCCGGCAATGAGGACAGCCATGATTCCCTGTGGCCAATCATAGCTCAGGCTGTGTAGTACATGCCCCACACTATATAAGGCCACCAGCGTCTGCAGGAGTTAGTGGGTGTTCTCTGTGTACCTTCAACGCAGTATACAATGTCCATTATCCACCTATATAGCTATATTGCTCTTCTGTAATTGAGCTATCAGCCATCTGCAGGAGTTTCTGGGTGTTGTCTGTGTGCCCTGAGTGCAGTATACACCATTATCCACCTATATAGCTATATTGCTCTTCTGTAATTGAGCTATCAGCCATCTGCAGGAGTTTCTGGGTGTTGTCTGTGTGACCTGAGTGCAGTATGCACCATTATCCACCTATATAGCTATATTGCTCTTCTGTAATTGAGCTATCAGCCATCTGCAGGAGTTTCTGGGTGTTGTCTGTGTGCCCTGAGCGCAGTATACACCTTTATCCACCTATTTTGCTCTTCTCTAATTGAGCCATCTGCCATCTGCAGGAGTTAGTTGGTGTTGTGTGCCTCCAGCACAGCACAGTATACACCGGTATCTACCCTTTAATTCCTGTTGTTCTATAATAAAGGCATCTGCAGGAGTTAGTGGGTGTTGTGTGCCTCCAGCACAATATACACTACCCAATTCCTGGTTTTCCCATCTCCCTTCAGGCCATTACCATGTCTGGAAGGCCAACAAGGAGAGGCAAACAGGTGCGAGCCGATAAAAGAGGGCAAGCAGGCTCTGTGTCTAGAGACAACAGTGCTGGTCGTGGACTCGGTGCATCGTCATCAGCACGTGGCCATGGGACACGCTTGTCCTTATGTTTGGCAGCTGGACGTGTTGAGCCGCATCATACTAAAGACTTGGTAGAGTGGATGACCAAGCCCTCTTCATCCTCCTCATCCTCTCTCACCTAGGCTCAGGGTACTAGCAAAGCAGCTGCCAACGCATCCTCTTCCCTCGTCTCAATGTCATCATCAGTGACTCCTTCCCTAGACCCACCACGTCCTCCTGAGGAGTCCCCTGAACTCTTTGAGCACAGTGTTGGGTACATGCTTCAGGAGGATGCCCAGTGTTTTTTAGGCTCTGATGATGATACTCAGCTAGAGGAAGGCAGTAGCGTGAGTGCAGAGAGAGGGAATGCTCAAGAAGGACAGCAATCTAGCAGTCATGTTCCACAAGCTGCAGCATACTGCCAGGTTTGCTCCAGCGATGAAGAGGTAGGGGATGATGAGGGCACTGACTCCACATGGGTGCCTGGTAGGAGAGAGGAGGAGGAGGCACATCTCCAACGATGCAGGATGCCCTCCGGGGGCAAGCTTAGGGGCAGCACACCGAATGAATCACACCGCAGAGCTCTGGCTGTGCAGGGCGCTGCCTCTGCGCGTTATTCTAAAAGTTCTTTGGTGTGGGCCTTTTTTGAGACAAGTGCATCAGATCACACTTCTGCTATTTGCAACATATGTCTCAAGTCTATCTCTGGGCACCACATGCTTGACCAGACATATGTTGATCTGCCATGCAGCTCGTTGGCAAGTGTACCTCAAAGACCCACACCAAAGAACAAAGCGGACCTCTCCTTCCTCCTCATCAGCTGGGATCTCCAACCCCACTAGACCTTCAGTCCTCTCTGAAACCTGCGCTGAGAGGAATGAAGGTCTAGAATTAGGTGTGTCACAGCCAATTGCTTGCAGGCACTCTGCTAGCAGTACAGCCACGTCCGATTGTAGCTGGCAAATTTCCCTGCCCCAGCTGCTGGACCGTAGAAAGAAGTTCACTCCCAGCCATCCACATGCCCAGCGGTTGAATGCTAGCTTGGCTAAATTGCTAGCACTTCAACTGCTACCTTTTCAGTTGGTAGACTCGGCCCCTTTCGTGAGTTTGTGCAATATGCGGTTCCTCAGTGGCAGGTCCCCAAACGCCACTTTTTCTCACGGAAGGAGATTCCGGCTCTCTACCGGCATGTGGAAGGCAATCTCCTTGCCTCGCTGGACAGGGCGGTCAGTGGTAAGGTGCATATTACTGCTGACTCATGGTGCAGCAGGCATGGACAGGGACGTTACCTGTCTTTCACGGCCCATTGGGTCACTCTTCTGGCAGCTGGGAAGGATGCAGGACAAGGTGCAGTAGTGTTGGAGGTTGTTCCACCACCATGCCTCCAAAATGCTACTACTGGTTGTGACACACCTCTCTCCTCCACCCCCTCCTCTTCTTCTTCCTCCATGGCCTCTTCCAGTGCTCTGTCCTCGGAACCAGCGGTGCTCCGTAGGCGTTCAAGGGGCTATGCAAGCAAAACAAAGCCATGCTGTGCTTGCACTGGTTTGTTTGGGGGACAGGAGCCACACTGGGGCAGATGTTTTGTCAGCTCTGCAGGGGCAGGCCGAGAGGTGGTTGACGCCACGCCAGCTTAAGCCAGGATTTGTGGTTTGTGACAATGGCACCAACCTCCTCTCCACCTTCCGACAGGGACAACTGACCCATGTGCCCTGTGTGGCTAACGTCCTTAATCTGGTGGTGCAGCGGTTCTTGGGCAGGTACCCGGGCTTACAGGATGTCCTGAAGCAGGCCAGGAAAGTCTGTGTGCATTTCCGCCGATTATTTAATGCCTGTGCTCGGCTGGCTGAGCTCCAAAAGGAGTTGAACCTGCCCAAGAACCGCCTTATATGTGACATGTCCACCAGGTGGAACTCAACGTTGGCCATGCTGCATCGACTGCACACGCAGCAGAGCGCCATCAATGAGTACCTGTGCGACTACGGCACCAGGACAGGGTCAGGGAAGCTTGTTTTGTCACCGTTTGAGGAGGCCACAAGGATGGTGAGCAGTGACAGTGCATGCATCAGTGACACTGTACCTCTCATCCACCTGATGGAGCATACGCTGCGTACAATAATGGACAGGGCACTTGAGGCAGAACAGAGGCAGGAAGAGGAGGACTTCCTTGCCTCTCAAGGCCCCCTTTTCTAGACAGTGTTCCTGCTGTCCCACCCATCACACAGGAAGAGGAGGATGATTGTGTCAACATGTAGGTGGAGGCTGGCACTCAGCATCAGCAGCAGCAGTCTTGTAGGGATGATTTACAGTCCCAAGACTTGTACGTGGCTGGGAGGAGGTAGCTACGGATCATGTTGTCCTTAGTGACCCAGAGGAATCCGGACTGAATGCCTCAGCTAACCTACGCTGCATGGCCTCCCTGATCCTGGAAAGCCTGTGGAAGGATCCTCGTATTCTTCGGATCAAGGAGAGGGATCATTACTGGCTGGCCACTCTCCTTGATCCACGGTACAAGGGTAAGGTTGCGGAGCTTATCTTTCCATCGCGGAGGGAGCAGAGGATGAGACATCTCTGGGAGGCCTTGCAGAAAGGTCTGTGCAATGCGTTCCCAGAGACTGGGAGGTTAGAAACTCCTGGTCCTGGACAACGTGTTGCTGAGGCATCGGTCAGAAGGAGCGGTGGAGAAGGTGGCGTCTGACCGATGCGTTCAGACAATTTTTTAGTCTGCAGCCCCAAGGTATGATCGGTTCCAGCAACCATCACCAGCGTCTGATTTACATGGTGCAGGAATACCTAGGAAAAGGTCAGACTTGGACACCTTTCCCACTGAAAAATCCTCTGGCTTACTGGGTCTTGAGGATGGATCACTGTCCAGAGCTTGCACAGTATGCAATTGAGCTACTGGCCTGTCCTGCATCCAGCGTTCTTTCGGAACGCACCTTCAGTGCTGCTGGTGGCTTTGTTACCAATCACAAGGTGTGCCTGTCTACCAACTCGGTTGATCGACTGACCTTCATAAAGATGAACCAGTCTTGGATCACCCACAGCTACCAAGCACCTGAAGCTGATGTAACCGAATAATTTTTTTTGAAATATCACATCCCTTCAAGACTGCCTATGCTGATGCGGAGTGACTGTCCTGTTATGTTGACTGTCTATCCTCTTCCTCCTCCGCTGATATCTTGGAAGAACATTTTTGGTTCTGGGTGATGCCACCAGCCCAATTTTTAATGTAATGCTTTGCAGCAGGGCTCATTCCTGCACTACAACTAGAGTATATGGGAGAGGTTGCAGTGTCGTGGCACCAGCACTAGTGTCTAAGGCCCAATTTTTCAGCCCCTGTTTAACAGGGGAATGTAATTACAATTTTTGATGCAATGCTTTGCAGCAGGGCTCATTCCTGCACTACAACTAGAGTATATGGGAGAGGTTGCAGTGCCTAAAGCCCAATTTTTCAGCCTCTGCTTAACAAGGGCATGTAGTTACAATTTTTGATGCAATGCTTTGCAGCAGGGCTCATTCCTGCACTACAACTAGAGTATATGGGAGAGGTTGCAGTGTCGTGGCACCAGCACCAGTGCCTAAGGCCCAATTTCTCAGCCCCTGTTTAACAGGGGCATGTAATTACAATTCTTGATATAATATTTCACAGCAGGGCCCATTCCTGTGCCCACCGAGAGTAACTGTGAGGACAAATAGTGTTGTGGCACCAGCACCACCACAACCACCAAAAGCCCAATTTTTCTACCACTGTTCATCAATGGCATGTAATTGCAATTCTTGATATCATCGTTCACAGCAGGGTGCTTCAGCACCCACCAAGAGTCACTTTGAGGGCTTACAATGTTGTGGCAACACCAACACCTTGTTCCGCCATTTCTGCTGAGCATATAGGGCAGGCCCCTACTTTTAAACATCCAACTTACAAACATCTCCTACTTGCAAACGGAAGGAGACAACAGGAAGTGAGATGAAAAAAGACGTACGGCAAAAAAATTATACAGGGGTGATAACCCTTCTCTATGTTTTCCAAAAAGCTTAAAAATAGATTTTTTGACTGGAGCTACACTTTAAAAATGTACTAGTTCAAAATTACAAACAGATTCTACTTAACACAACAATCTACACAGTCCCTGTCTTGTTTGTACCGCCTGTATACTGCTGTTCTGAGTATATAGGGCCTGGGGGCCCCACGTCTTTCCTTTTTTTTAATATGGGTACGGGGTTCCCCTTAATACCCGTACAAGACCCAAAGGGGCTGGTAATGGGCAGGGGGTCTACCCATACCATTTTTCTCAATGATTTTCATCCATATTGCAGGAACCAGATATTACATTAAAACCGCAAGCAGTTTTAAATGACTTTTTTTAAATGTCATTTTGTGCAGGGACTGTTCTAAACACGGGAATCACGTGGCACTTCACAGGCATACTATAGACACCCCCCAGGCACGATATTTAAAGGAATATTTCACTTTTTTTTCACTTTAATCGTTATTAAAGTCAGTGCTCCCGAAAAAACGGCCGTTTTTAAAAACATTTTAGGCATTGACCCATGTCCCCTGGGGCAGGAGCAAGGTCCCCAAACCCTTTTTAGCCATTCAAATTAGCACTTTTTATTTCGAACGTTCGAATCCAATAGACTTCAATGGGGTTCTAAAGTTTGCACGAATTTGCAGTCCGATCGAAAGTTCTGGTGCGAACCGAACCGGGGGGTGTTCAGCTCATCCCTAATGTACATGTTTTCTGGAGCACCTCCCCCAAAAGCGAAGCCCTCCCAGCATGACTGTAAGAATAGCAGGTCCTAAAAGTCCAGAACTAGACGACAGCCGTTCATGATGGTACTGCAAGAAACAGAAGAAAATACATCCACAGACTAAATGAATTATCTGTACATTCTGCTAACAGGAGGTTATAATCCTGCTGGCAAAAAATAAAACTTTGTACATAAAAGTTTGTGAAGGAGGAGCCCCTCCACAGTAGTGATGACACTAGGCCTCACCCAAGGATCTTCTTCAGGAGACCATCACTGGAAGCAGATTAGGGAACTAGTCCACAAGAAAGGAATTTAAGGGGTAGCAGACCCTTGGTTGCAGCTAGAGTTTGGTGAACAGTTTGAGCCAAGCAAAAGTTCGGGCCGAACATCGCCTGTTTAGCGAACACCTGAATTTGCGGGGCTCTTAGGGTTGCCACCTTTTCCTCAAGCCAAACCTGAACACTTTAGTGGCGCATGGCAAATTTTTTTGTGGTATGCACTATAGGATTTTACTGAAACTACTGGTACCATCCACTGCCCTACCGATACCGTCCTCTGCTCTACCGACACCGTCCTCTGTTCTACCGACACCATCCTCTGCCCTACCGACACCGTCCACTGCCCTGGTGACATCGTCCACCTCCCTCCCCACAGACTCCCCTTCCTTATATTGGTCACCCCCCTCAATTAGATCAGGGAACCCACCCAAAACCCCTGCCCCAAAAGACCCCCATTGGACTGCCTTACCGAGAGCTGCTATGAGCCAGGAAGTGTAGGAGCTGCAGTTTGGGGGTGGAGCTCCTCTACTGTAGTGCTGTTTTCCTTCCTTCCATTGTCTGGGGAGCCTTGGGGAGAAGTGTGCCGGCAAAACACAGGATTCAGGACACGTGAAATTGTGCATTCACTCACTAGGCTGCTGTTAGCAATTATTGGGGCCCCATAGAGCTATACTCATGGGGCCCCCATCCCCTGAGGAGGGAAAGAGGTGGGGGGAGGGAGGCGAGAAAGAGGAAGGTAAGAGGAGGAGGTGAGAGAGAGGCGGTGGTGGGGGGGGTGAGAGAGGAGAGTGGGGTTAGTGAAAGGGCGTGAGAGTGGGGTGAGATGGTGGGGGTGAGAGGGATGGGGATGAGAGAGAGGGGGTGGGGGTGAGAGGGATGGGGATGAGAGAGAGGGGGTGGGGGTGAGAGGATGGGGATGAGAAGGTGGGGGTGCAAGAGGGGAAATTTGAGAAAAAAGTGGTGGGTGCGAGAGAGGGGGTGAGCGAGAGGCAGAGAGAGAGAGGGGGTGAGAGAGAGGGGGTGAGCGAGAGAGAGGTGGTGAGCGAGAGAGAGAGAGAGAGAGAGGGTGTTGAGCGAGAGAGAGAGGGTGTTGAGCGAGAGAGAGAGGGTGTTGAGCGAGAGAGAGAGAGAGGGTGTTGAGCGAGAGAGAGAGGGTGTTGAGCGAGAGAGATAGAGAGAGAGAGAGTGGGTGTTGAGCGAGAGAGAGAGAGGGTGTTGAGCGAGAGAGAGGGAGGGTGTTGAGCAAGAGAGAGAGAGAGGGTGTTGAGCGAGAGAGAGAAGGGGGTGGGTGAGTGAGAGAGAGAGAGAGGGGGTGGGCGAGAGAGAGAGAGGGGTGGGCAAGAGAGAGAGGGGGTGAGCGAGAGAGAGGGGTGGGCGAGAAAGAGGTGTGGGCGAGAGAGAGGGGGGTGTCACGTACCTGGTGTAGGAGCCCAGAATGCAGGGAGCGGCCTCTCGTAAGCCTCTGGCTCGAGAACCCCTGAAAGTGGGGACAGGGACTCTAGAGTTCAGAGGGCACAAGTGCCAAGCAGGTGTATGACTGGTCCGGACCTCAGGGAAGGCGTAAGAACACAGGAACGCTGGATCAGCAGGCCGCAGGAGATGCACAGGAACTTGGCAGAGCACTGGATCAGCAGGCAGCAGGAGATGCACAGGAACTTGGCAGAGCGCTGGATCAGCAGGCAGCAGGAGATGCACAGGAACTTGGCAGAGCGCTGGATCAGCAGGCAGCAGGAGATGCACAGGAACTTGGCAGGGACACTGGAGCAGCTGACAGTGAGGAGGTGTCCTGAAGCACAGAAGAAGCTGGAGGCCGGTACACTCGGTAGGCAGGCTGGAGCAGAAGGTAGCAGAAGGAACACAACAGTCGAGCAGGAACAGCGGAAAGCCAGGGGTAGTCAAGGTACAAGCCGGGTTGGTAACAGACGGGCAGCAAACAGTTCCAAGGAAGAGGCAAAAGCGTAGTCAGACAGGCCGAGGGTCGGAGGCTGGCAGCAAACAGACGTCGTCAGGATCAGGCCGGGTAAACAGGAATCAAGGACAACAGAGTAGCAGAAAGCAGGAACACCGGACACGCTGTAGACTGGACAGCAGGGAGGCACAGTAACAGGTTCCCTTAAGTAGCCTTCTGGGTGCCAAAAACGGTCGAACGGCGCATCTGCGCGCACCCGCGTGTAACCGTGTGCCCGTTTGTAACCTCGCGCACCCGCGTGCGCCCGTTCGTGTCGTTGCGCACCCACGTGCGCCCGTTCGTACCAATGCGCACCCTCGTTCGCGCCAACGCGCGCCCTAGGATACCGGTTAGTTCTTAACATAGGAATTCTGCGGGCAGGCCTCCCATGTACCATTGGATTACCGGAAACGACCATGACAGGGGGTGGGCGAGAGAGAGAGAGGGGGTGAGTGAGAGAGAGGGGGGTGAGTGAGAGAGAGGGGGGGTGAGCGAGAGAGAGGGGGGGTGAGCGAGAGAGAGGGGGGATGAGCGAGAGAGATGGGTGGTGAGCGAGAGAGAGGGATGGGGGGTGAGCGAGAGCGAGGAGGGGGTTGACACAGAGGAGATGGGGGGTGACACAGAGGAGATGGGGGGTGACACAGAGGAGATGGGGGTCACACAGAGGAGGAGGGGGGTCACACAGAGGAGGATGGGGGTCACACAGAGGAGATGGGGGGTCACACAGAGGAGGAGGGGATCACACAGAGGAGATGGGGGTCGCACAGAGGAGGAGGGGGTCACACAGAGGAGGAGGGGGGTCACACAGAGGAGATGGGGGGCACACAGAGGAGATGGGGAGTCACACAGAGGAGATGGGGGTCACACAGAGGAGGAGGGGGGTCACACAGAGGAGGAGGGGGGTCACACAGAGGAGGAGGAGGGTCACACAGAGGAGATGGGGGGATCACACAGAGGAGGAGGGGGGGTCACACAGAGGAGGAGGGGGGTCACACAGAGGAGATGGGGGGGTCACACAGAGGAGATGGGGGCACACAGAGGAGATGGGGGGAACACAGAGGAGGAGATGGGGAGCACACAGAGGAGGAGATGGGGGGATCACACAGAGGAGCTGACAGAGCAGATGAGACCACAGGAAACACATCGTGAGGCAGGACTCCGGAAGGAAGCAGGTGCGATGATCAAATCCACAGTGCAGCCCCGCCCCCGCCTCCACACCTGACCAGCACCAGCTCCGCAGGGCCATTAACAGACCTCCATGTCTGCCGCCCGGCCCGTCCCGCACATGGCCCATTCGGCCAATCGCAGGGCTCCTGCTGGCTCAGAGCACCGTGCACCTGTGTCATAGTGATAGCGGGCACGGAATCATGCGCGCAGCCCCTCTAGATGTTGCGGGCGGGGACAGAGATCTGGCGGCCATAGGTCCGTGGAATGTGTGCACGGGTTTCCAGCAGGCAGAAACCCGGGCACATGTGTCAAAGCCCGGACTGTCCGGGTCAAAACCGGACAGGTGGCAACCCTAGGGGCTCTCTGTGGGATGTTCGCCCACCAAGCACCCTACAATGCACAGTGCATAGTAGGGCCCTGATTCGCTGAAGCAATGCTTCTGACCACTGGTCAGATGCAAAGCTTCACCTAATCGGTGCACAGAACACTGAAGACTTTGCTCAATGATTTCTCAGTGATCATAGTCCCACCCCACACTATAAAAGGTTCCTTCCCACAGGAAGCTTTTGCAGTGTGTTGTTGGAGTGGCGATAGATAGAGCAGGGCTCAGTTTGCTACTAGAGAGTTAATGTGTTATTGTGGCTCAGTGGAAAGTGTTAGTATAGTGTGAGTATAGTTTGAGTATAGTGTGTCAATATTGTGTAGTTTCAGTGTAGGGTTTCAGTATGGTGTGAGTATAGTGTACTATGTCAGTATAGTGGGATTATAGTGTAGTCTGTGCTTCCTAAGTCCACAAACACAAGACCAATATTTTGGCTATTGCGCGGTCAGCATGTGGTTAACCACTTCCCCCCCCCCCCCTATATAACAAAATTACATCTGAGAAGTGGTTTCATTATCCTGACTGGGCGACATATGGCGTCCAACAGGATAAGACGCGATTGTGTGCCCGTGAGGGCGTGCATCGCAGTGATCGGTGGTGTGTCAGTTTGACATACTGCATCTTCGATCAAGCTAAGGAGCCTCTAACATAGGTTCTTTACCCGACCCTGCTTAGCATCTGAGATCAGATGAGATCAGGCGCATTCAGGGTGATGTGCCCGCAGGCGATCTTGCTGGCCATACTCAACCCTCTTGACAAACAGCAAGATAGTCACCTGAGCAAACAAGCAGAAAAATAAAACAGGTCATATACGCCAACAACATATTAAAAAAAGTCTACGGCACCTGGTATTCCCAGGCTGTCTCCCATCCAGGTAGTAACCAGGCCCGACCCTGCTTAGCATCCGAGATCACACAAGATAAAGCGCATTCAGGGTGATGTGGCTGTAGGCGACCTTGCTGGCCACTCTCAACCCTCTTGACAAACGCCAAGATGGTCACCTCGGCAAACAAGCAGAAAAAAAAAATTACGGTAAGTATGAAACAATTTTCCGTTTTCCTGGTGCCACCATGGCAGCATACCTGTGATACAATAAATAGCTAAGACCAGGGTGGGTACTGCTTCAAAGAAAAAAATTGTATTTAAGGAAATGCGAGAGCTGCCTCAATCGCCCTTTCCCTAAATTCTACTGAAATGAGTGCTCTGGAGGTAATGCAATGTGCTGGGTGTGATGCGTTTTGATGGGCTGGGGGAGATGCGATGAGCTGGGGCGATGCGATGTGATGTGCTGGGGGGCGATGCGATTTGATGTGTTGCGAGTGATGCAATGTGCTTTGGGGCGATTCAATGTTCTGGTGAGATGCGATGCGATTGGGCGGTGGGATTCGATGTGTTGGGGCGAAGCGACTCGATGTGCAGATGCCATTCGATGTGCTGATGCGATTCGATATGCTGGGGTGATGCAATGTGCTTTGGGAGATGCGATGTGCTTTGGGAGATGCGATGTGCTGGGGGAGATGCGATTCGATGTGCTGGGGAAATGCGATTCGATGTGCTGGGGAGATGTGATTCGATGTGATGCCATGTGCTGGGGGTGATGCGATTGCCATATCACCCTGAATGCGCCAGATATTGTTTGATCTCGGATGCTAAGCATGTTCGTGCCTGGTTAATAAATGGATGGGAGACCGCCTGGGAATACTAGGTGCCGTAGGCTTTTTTTTTAATATGTTGTTGGCGTCGACGACCTGTTTTTTTTCTGCTTGTTTGCCGAGGTGACCATCTTGGCGTTTGTCAAGAGGGTTGAGAGTGGCCAGCAAGATCGCTTACAGCTTCATCACCCTGAATGCGCCCGATCTCGTCTGATCTCGGATGCTAAGCAGGGTCGGGCCTGGTTAGTAGCTGGATGTGAGACCGCCTGGGAATACCAGGTGCTGTAGGCGTCTTTTTAATATGTTGCTGGCGTCGAAGACCTGTTTTATTTTTAGGCTTGTTTGCCGAGGTGACCATCTTGGCGTTTGTCAAGAGGGTTGAGAGTGGCAAGCAAGATCTCCTAATGCCACATCACCCTGAATGTGCCAGATATCATTTGATCTCGGATGCTAAGCAGAGTCAGGCCTGGTTAGTCCCTGGATGGGAGACCTTTGGAAATACCAGGTGCCATAGGCTTTTTTTTAATATGTTGATGGCGTCGACGACCTGTTTTATTTTATTGCTTGTTTGCCGAGGTGACCATCTTGGCGTTTTTTTAAGAGGGTTAAGAGTCGCCACCAAGATCTCATACGGCCACATCACCCTGAATGCACTCAAGCAGGATCGGGCCTGGTTAGTACCTGGATGGGAGAACGCTTGGGAGTACCAGGTGCCGTAAGCTTTTTTAAATATGTTGTTGTCATCGACGTCCTGTTTAATTTTTCTGCTTGTTTGCCAAGGTGCCCATCTTGGCGTTTGTCAAGAGGGTTGAGAGTGGCCACCAAGATCGCATACGGCGACATCACCCTGCATGCACTCAAGCTCGTTTGATCTCGGATGCTAAGCAGGGTCGGGCCTGGTTAGTACCTGAATGGGAGACCACCTGGGAACACCAGGTGCCATAGGCTTTTATTTTTAATATGTTGTTGGCGTCAACGTCCTGTTTTATTTCTCTGCTTGTTTGCCAAGGTGACCATCTTGGCATTTGTCAGGAGGGTTGAGAGTGGCCAGCAAGATCACCTACGGCCACATCTCCCTGAATGCGCTCGATCTCGTTTGATCTCGGATGCTAAGCAGGGTCGGGCCTGGTTAGTACCTGGATGGGAGACCGCATGGGAATACCAGGTGCCGTAGTCTTTTTTTTAATATGTTGTTGGCATCGACGACCTGTTTTATTTTATTGCTTGTTTGCCGAGATAACCATCTTGGCGTTTGTCAAGAGGGTTGAGAGTGGAAAGCAAGATCGCCTACGGCCACATCACCCTGAATGCGCCTGATTTCGGACGTTAGGCAGGGTTGGGCCTGGTTAGTAACTGGATGGGAGACCGCTCGGGAGTACCAGGTGCTGTAGGCTTTTTTTAATATGTTGTTGGCAACAACGAACTGTTTTATTTTTCTGCTTGTTTGCCGAAGTGACCATCTTGGCCTTTGTCAAGAGGATTGAGAGTGGTAAGGAAGATCGCTTATGGCCTCATCACCCTGAATGCGTCCGATCTCGTCTGATTTCGGATGCTAAGCAGGATCGGGCCTGGTTAGTAACTGAATGGGAGACCGCCTGGGAAACTCAGGTACCGTAGGCCTTTTTTTTTAATATGTTGTTGGCATCGACGACCTGTTTTATTTTACTGCTTGTTTGCCGAGGTGACCATCTTGGCGTTTGTCAAGAGGGTTGACAGTGGTGTTCAAGATCGCCTATTGCCATATCACCCTGAATGCGGCAGATATTGTTTGATCTCGGATGCTAAGCAGGGTCGGGCCTGGTTAATACCTGGATGGGAGACCGCCTGGGAATACCAGGTGCCGTAGGCTTTTTTTTAATATGTTTTTGGCGTCGACGACCTGTTTTTTTTTCTGCTTGTTTGCCGAGGTGACCATCTTGGCGTTTGTAAAGAGGATTGAGAGGGGCCAGTAAGATCACCTACAGCCACATCTCCTTAAATGCGCTCAATCTCGTTTGATCTCGGATGCTAAGCAGGGTCAGGCCTGGTTAGTACCTGGATGGGAGACCACATGGGAATACCAGGTGCCGTAGTCTTTTTTTTAATATGTTGTTGGCATCGACGACCTGTTTTATTTTATTGCTTGTTTGCCGAGATAACCATCTTGGCGTTTGTCAAGAGGGTTGAGAGTGGAAAGCAAGATCGCCTACGGCCACATCACCCTGAATGCGCCTGATTTCGGACGTTAGGCAGGGTTGGGCCTGGTTAGTAACTGGATGGGAGACCATTCGGGAGTACCAGGTGCTGTAGGCTTTTTTTAATATGTTGTTGGCAACAACGAACTGTTTTATTTTTCTGCTTGTTTGCCGAAGTGACCATCTTGGCCTTTGTCAAGAGGATTGAGAGTGGTAAGGAAGATCGCTTATGGCCTCATCAACCTGAATGCGTCCGATCTCGTCTGATTTCGGATGCTAAGCAGGAGCGGGCCTGGTTAGTAACTGAATGGGAGACCGCCTGGGAAACTCAGGTACCGTAGGCTTTTTTTTTAATATGTTGTTGGCATCGACGACCTGTTTTATTTTACTGCTTGTTTGCCGAGGTGACCATCTTGGCGTTTGTCAAGAGGGTTGACAGTGGTGTTCAAGATCGCCTATTGCCATATCACCCTGAATGCGGCAGATATTGTTTGATCTCGGATGCTAAGCAGGGTCGGGCCTGGTTAATACCTGGATGGGAGACCGCCTGGGAATACCAGGTGCCGTAGGCTTTTTTTTAATATGTTGTTGGCATCGACGACCTGTTTTTTTTTCTGCTTGTTTGCCGAGGTGACCTTCTTGGCATTTGTCAAGAGGATTGAGAGTGGCCAGCAAGATCACCTATGGCTTCATTACCCTGAATGCGTCCAATGTCATCTGATCTCAGATGCTAAGCAGGGTCGGGCCTGGTTAGTAGCTGGATGTGAGACCGCCTGGGAATACCAGGTGCTGTAGGCGATTTTTTAATATGTTGCTGGCGTCGACTACTGGTTTTATTTTTCTGCTTGTTTGCTGGGATGACCATCTTGCCGTTTGTCAAGAGGGTTGAGAGTGGACTGAAAGATTATCTAAGGTCACATCACCATGAATGTTCCCTCTCTCATCTGATCTTGCATGCTAAGCAGGGTTGGGCCTGTTTAGTCCTTGGATGGGAGACCTTTGGGAATACCAGGTGCCGTAGGCTTTTTATTTATATGTTGTTGGCATCGACGACCTGTTTTATTTTACTGCTTGTTTGCCGAGGTGACCATCTTGGAGTTTGTCAAGAGGGTTGAGAGTGGCAAGCAAGATTGCCTAATGCCACATCACCCTGAATGCGCCAGATATCGTTTGATCTCGGATGCTAAGCAGGGTCGGGCCTGGTTAGTCCCTGGATGGGAGACCTTTGGAAATACCAGGTACCATAGGCTTTTTTAATATGTTGATGGCATCGACGACCTGTTTTATTTTATTGCTTGTTTGCCAAGGTGACCATCCTGCGTTTGCCAAGAGGGTTGAGAGTGGACAGCAAGACCTCGTACGGCCACATTACCCTGAATGTTCCCGATCTCATCTGATCTCGGACGATAAGCAGGGTTGGGTCTGGTTAGTACCTGGGTGGGAGACCGCTTGGGAGTACCAGGTGCCGTAGGCTTTTTATAATATGTTGTTGGCGTCGACGACCTGTTTTATTTTTCTGCTTGTTTGCCAAGGTGACTATCTTGGCATTTGTCAAGAGGGTTGAGATTGGCCAGCAAAGTAGCCTATGGCCACACCCCCCTGAATGCACCCGATCTTGTCTGAACTTGGATGCTAAGCGGGGACGGGCCTGGTTAGTACCTTGATGGGAGACCGTCAGGGAATAACAGGTGCTGTAGGCTTTTTTTTAATATGTTGTTGGCGTCGATGACCTGTTTTATTTTTCTGCTTGTTTGCCGAGGTGACCATCTTGGCGTTTGTCAAGAAGGTTGAGAATGGCCAGCAATATTCCCTATGGCCACATCACCCTGAATGCGCCCGATCTTGTCTGATCTCGGCTGCTAAGCAGGGTTGGGTCTGGTTAGTACCTGGGTGCGAGACCGCTTGGGAGTACCAGGTACCGTAGGCTTTTTTATAATATGTTGTTGGCGTCGACGACCTGTTTTATTTTTTTGCTTGTTTGCCGAGGTGACCATCTTGGGGTTTGTCAAGAGGGGTGAGAGTGGCCAGCAAATTTGCCTACAGCCACATCACCCTAAATTCGCTCCATTTTGTTTGATCTCCGAAGCTAAGCAGTGTCGGGGCTGGTTAGTACCTGGATGGGAGACCGTCAGGGAATAACAGGTGCTGTAGGCTTTTTTTTAATATGTTGTTGGCGTCGACGACCTGTTTTATTTTTCTGCTTGTTTGCCGAGGTGACCATCTTGGCGTTTGTCAAGAGGGTTGAGAATGGTCAGCAAAATCACCTTCGGCCTCATCACCCTGAATGTGCCCAATCTCCTCTGATCTCGGATGCTGAGCAGGTTTGGGCCTGGTTAGTACCTGGATGGGAGACCTTCTGGGAATACCAGGTGCCGTAGGCTTTATTTTAATATGTTGTTGGCGTGGAAGACCTGTTTTAATTAAGCCTCTAGTCTGGTTGCTAGGTTTACAAAAAGTTGTCACTAAATGATATATTGCTCACAAATGCCATAGTTATATGTGGAATTACACCCCAAAATATATTCTGCTGCTTCTCCTGAGTACGGGGATACCACATATGTGGGACTTTTTGGGAGTCTAGCTGCGTATGGCACCCCGAAATCCAATCACTGCCTTCAGGATTTCTAAGGGTGCAAATTTTTGATTTCACTCCTCACTACCTATCACAGTTTCGAAGGCCATAAAATGCCAAAATAACACAAACCCCCCCAAATGACCCCATTTTGGAAAGTAGACACCCCAAGGAAATTGCTGAGGGGCATGTTGAGCCCATTGAATATATTTTTTTTGTCCCAAGTGATTGAATAATGACACAAAAAAAAAGTTTACAAAAAGTTGTCACTAAATGATATATTGCTCACACATGCCATAGTTATATGTGGAATTGCACCCCAAATATATATTCTGCTGCTTCTCCTGAGTACGGGGATACCACATATGTGGGACTTTTTGGGAGCCTAGCCACGTACGGGACCCTGAAAACCAAGCACTGCCTTCCGAATTTAAATATAAAACGCTACCAAAAAAACCTGTTAGCAATCGCAGGAATCAGGCCTGACTCTGCGAACACTGAAGTTATGTGTTTAGTGTTTTGTAAGTGACAATGATCGATCGATACTGCACTTGGGTGGGCTGGGCGGAGGGGCAAAACGCAGGTGCTAGCAGGTATCTGGGCTGATCCCGCTAACAATCCGTTTTTTTGGAACCCTAAACTGCTGGGGACGTTAGTATAGATCTGATCAGTCAGATATTGATCTGTTCAGATTCTATACCACTACGGGAGGTTTATGCTTTGCGCGTGGGTGTTAGCGGTACTGGCACTAACCTAGCGCTACCTGGGGCGACGCAGACCCTGACCCTAAAACCTAATTGATATCACCCGCTGGGTGATCAGGGGCTTAAACCTTTATTGGGTAATAAATGGTGGGTGCCCTGATGCTATAAAAAGCAAACTAACTAACCACAGTCACCCATAACACTTATACGGTGATCACAGGTGAAAGGGTTAACTAGGGGCAACCAGGGGGTTAAAATCTTTATTAAGTAGTATATGGGGGTCCCTGGCGCTATATAAAAACCTGACGGGGAACCTAAATAACTAACTGGCTAACCAGCGTCACCAGTGACACTTATACGGTGATCGCTGGTGAAAGGGTTAACTAGGGGCAATCAGGGGGTTAAAACTATTATTGGGTAGTATATCGGGGTACCTAGCGCTATAAAAACCTGGCGGTGAACCTAAAAAAATAACTAGCTACTTAGCGACACCTAATGCAGCGATCAGAAAAACGATTGCTTAGTGACACTGGCAAAAGGGGGTGAAAGGGTTAACTAAGGGCAATCAGGGGGTTAAAACCATTATTGGGTAGTATATCGGGGTACCTAGTGCTGTAAAAACCTGGCGGTGAACCTAAAAAAATAACTAGCTACCTAGGGACACTAGTGACACTAATGCAGCGATCAGAAAAATGATCGCTTAGTGACACTGGCAAAAGGGGGTGAAAGGGTTAACTAGGGGCAATCAGGGGGTTAAAACCATTATTGGGTAGTATACCGGGGTACCTAGCGCTATAAAAACCTGGCGATGAACCTAAAAAAATAACTAGCTACTTAGCGGCACCAGTGACACTAATACAGCGATCAGAAAAACGATTGCTTAGTGACACTGGCAAAAGGGGGTGAAAGGGTTAACTCTAGGAGCAATCAGGGGGTTAAACCTTTATTGGGGGGGTAGGGGGCTACCCTGGACCTAACATTAACTGCCCTGACAGCTTTTACTGTCACAACTGACACTAAATGCAGTGATCAATAAATAAATGATCACTGCAATCAGTGACACTGTGACAGGGAGGGGGAGGGGGGCGGGGGGATCGGGGGGCGGGTTTGTGTGCCTATGTGTGCCTACATGTCAGTGTAGTGTTGGTGCACACTTACTTTCACTGTTCTCCTCGTAGTCCGGTCAATAAGACCGCCCCGAGGAGAATGACATCACTTCCTCCCTGCCTGTGTTTACTATACACAGCGGGGGAAGCTTCTCATGCGCCAGGAGCGATCGAGAGGGGATGGCCAGAAGCCAACGGCCATCCCCTCATCCCGGATCGCTCCTGAAGCGAAACGGACCGCCGCATCCAGCGGGAGGGGGGTCCGATCGGACCCCCCACCCGCTGGAAGGCGAGCACGTACATGTACGTGCTTTCATAGTTTCATAGTTTTATAGTTAGGTTGAAAAAAGACACCAGTCCATCCAGTTCAACCTGAGTTAGGGTTGCCACCTGTCCGGTTTTGACCCGGACAGTCCGGGTTTGGACACATGTGCCCGGGTTTCCCCCCGTCGGAATCCCGGGCACACATCAACCGTCCTGTGGCAGCCGGATCTCTGGCTCCGGCCGGCGCGGCCGAAACAAACATCAATGCTATCAATGTTCAGTTCACACTGCCTAAGTACCTAAACTTTGGTGTACTCCGAGTCTGAGCCCAGCTCAGCAAAGGGCAGCAGCAGGTGTTCTGTGATTGGCCGAGTAAGCTGCAGGTCATGTGTGGGATGGACCGGATGGGGAACATGAAGGTCCCTGAATAATTCGTCTCAAGCCGTAGCTGCTGATCACATGTGGATGCAGGGCTGCACTGTGTCTGGATCATTGCGACAGCCCTGCATGCTCCGGAGTCCTAACCCACGCACGCTGTGTGTCTGTCTCCTGTCCGTCTCTCTCGTCCGCTCTGTCAGCCGCCCCCCTCTCCTGGCTCTCTCTCTGCCAGACCCCCCCCTCTCCTCTCTGCCAGACTCCCCTCCCCTCTCTGCCAGACCCCCCTCTCCTCTCTGCCAGACCCCCCTCTTCTCTCTGCCAGACCCCCTCTCCTCTCTGTCAGACCCCCCTCTCCTCTCTGCCAGACCCCCCTCTCCTCTCTGCCAGACCCCCCCTCCTCTCTGCCAGACCCCCCTCTCCTCTCTGCCAGACCCCCCTCTCCTCTCTGCCAGACCCCCCCCTCCTCTCTGCCAGACCCCCCTCTCCTGTCTTTCTCTCTGCCAGTCCCCCCTCCCCTCTCTGACACTCCCCCCTCTCCTGTCTCTCTCTCTGCCAGACCCCCCCTCCCCTCTCTGCCGGACCCCCCTCTCCTCCCTGCCAGTCCCCCCTCTCCTGTCTCTCTATCTGCCAGACCCCCCCTCTCCTCTCTGCCAGACCCCCCCTCTCCTCTCTGCCAGACCCCCCTCTCCTGTCTCTTTCTCTGCCAGTCCCCCCTCCCCTCTCTGCCAGTCCCCCCTCCCCTCTCTACCAGACCCCCCTCTGCTGTCTCTCTCTCTGCCAGTCCCCCCTCTCCTCTCTGCCAGTCCCCCCTCCCCTCTCTGCCAGTCCCCCCTCCCCTCTCTGCCAGACCCCCCCTCTCTGCCAGCCCCCCCTCCCCTCTCTGCCAGTCCCCCCTCCCCTCTCTGCCAGACCCCCCTCTCCTGTCTCTCTCTCTGCCAGTCCCCCCTCTCCTCTCTGCCAGACCCCCCTCTCCTGTCTCTCTCTCTGCCAGACCCCCCTCTCCTCTCTGCCAGTCCCCCCTCTCCTCTCTGCCAGTCCCCCCCTCTCCTCTCTGCCAGTCCCCCCATCTCCTCTCTGCCAGTCCCCCCATCTCCTCTCTGCCAGACCCCCATCTCCTCTCTGCCAGTCCCCCCTCCCCTCCCTGCCAGACCCCCCCTCTCTTGTCTCTCTCTCTCTGCCAGTCCCCCCTCCCCTGTCTCTCTCTCTCTGCCAGTACCCCCTCTCCTCTCTGCCAGACCCCCCTCTCCTGTCTCTCTCTCTGCCAGTCCCCCCTCCTCTCTCTGCCAGACCCTCCTCTCCTCTCTGCCAGACCCCCCTCTCCTCTCTGCCAGTCCCCCCCTCCCCTCTCTGCCAGTCCCCCCCTCCCCTCTCTGCCAGTCCCCCCTCCCCTCTCTGCCAGACCCCCCTCCCCTCTCTGCCAGATCCCCCTCCCCTCTCTGCCAGACCCCCATCTCCTGTCTCTCTCTCTCTGCCAGTCCCCCCTCTCCTCTCTGCCAGTCCCCCCTCTCCTCTCTGCCAGTCCCCCCTCTCCTCTCTGCCAGTCCCCCCTCTCCTTTCTCTCTTTCTGCCAGACCCCCCTCTCCTCTCTGCCAGACCCCCCCTCTCCTGTCTCTCTCTCTCTGCCAGTCCCCCCTCCCCTCTCTGCCAGTCCCCCCTCTCCTGTCTCTCTCTCTGCCAGACCCCCCTCCCCTCTCTGCCAGACCCCCCTCTCCTCCCTGCCAGTCCCCCCTCTCCTGTCTCTCTATCTGACAGACCCCCCCCCTCTCTGCCAGTCCCCCCCTCTCCTCTCTGCCAGACCCCCCCCCTCTCCTCTCTGCCAGACCTCCCCCTCTCCTCTCTGCCAGACCCCCCTCTCCTGTCTCTCTCTCTGCCTTTGCCCCCTCCCCTCTCTACCAGACCCCCCTCTCCTGTCTCTCTCTCTGCCAGTCCCCCCTCTCCTCTCTGCCAGACCCCCCTCTCCTGTCTCTCTCTTTGCCAGACCCCCCTCTCCTCTCTGCCAGTCCCCTATCTCCTCTCTGCCAGACCCCCATCTCCTCTCTGCCAGACCCCCATCTCCTCTCTGCCAGACCCTCCATCTCCTCTCTGCCAGTCCCCCCTCTCCTATCTGCCAGTCCCCCCTCTCCTGTCTCTCTCTCTGCCAGACCCCCTCTCCTCTCTGCCAGTCCCCCCTCTCCTCTCTGCCAGTCCCCCCATCTCCTCTCTGCCAGTCCCCCACCTCCCCTCTCTGCCAGACCCCACCTCCCCTCTCTGCCAGACCCCACCTCCCCTCTCTGCCAGACCCCCCTCTCCTCTCTGCCAGACCCCCCTCCCCTCTCTGCCAGACCCCCCTCTCCTCCCTACCAGTCCCCCCTCTCCTGTCTCTCTATCTGCCAGACCCCCCCTCTCCTCTCTGCCAGACCCCCCCCTCTCCTCTCTGCCAGACCCCCCTCTCCTGTCTCTCTCTCTGCCAGTGCCCCCTCTCCTCTCTGCCAGACCCCCTCTCCTGTCTCTCTCTCTGCCAGACCCCCCTCTCCTCTCTGCCAGACTCCCCTTCCCCTCTTCTGTCTCTCTCTCTTCTCTGCCAGACCCCCCCATCTCCTCTCTGCCAGACCCCCCATCTCCTCTCTGCCAGACCCCCCTCTCCTCTCTGCCAGACCCTCCTCTCCTGTCTCTCTCTCTCTGCCAGACCCCCCTCTCCTCTTTGCCAGACCCCCCTTCCCCCCTTCTGTCTCTCTCTCTTCTCTGCCAGACCCCCCTCTCCTCTCTGCCAGACCCCCCTCTCCTGTCTCTCTCTCTGCCAGACCCCCCTCTCCTCTCTGCCAGACCCCCCTTCCCCTCTTCTGTCTCTCTCTCTTCTCTGCCAGACCCCCCTCTCTTCTCTGCCAGACCCCCCTCTCTTCTCTGCCAGACCCCCCTCTCTTCTCTGCCAGACCCCCCTCTCTTCTCTGCCAGACCCCCCTCTCCTCTCTGCCAGACCCCCCTCTCTTTTCTGCCAGACCCCCCTCTCTTTTCTGCCAGACCCCCCTCTCTTCTCTGACAGACCCCCCTCTCTCCTGTATCTCTATCTCTCTCCTGCCCCATTTTTACCTCCCTCCCCCCACTTCTTTCTCTCCTCAGGTGATGGGGGCCCTAATCATTTCTAACAGCAGCCTGTGAGTGAATGCTCCAGCTCCCACACTTCCTGGCTCGAAGCAGCTCTCGGTAAGGCAGTCTAATGGGGGTCTTTCAGGGCAGGGGACACTGATGTGGGGATCCCTGATCTATCAAGGGGGGGATCGCTATAAAGGAAGGGGAATCTGAGCTAATGGGTGGGGAGGGGGGTTCTGACTGCAGTTGACCACTTAGAGACCCCCTATTATATCAGCACTCCCTCCCCCTACTTGGAGACCTCTATTAGATAAGGGGAACTCTCGTTATATAAGCACCCCTTTAGAGAACCACATTATGATATAAGGATCAGTGTGTCCTTATATCAACCCCCTTTTTAGAGACTGGTCTCCTCTCTGCCAGACCCCCCTCTCTTCTCTGTCAGACCCCCCTCTCTTCTATGTCAGACCCCCCTCTCTTCTCTGACTGGTCTCTAAAGAGAATCCGATATAGGGGACCCTTATCTAAAAAAAAAAAAAAAAAAATGCAGTGCAACCTCCCCTTATAATTATATTAATTAAAATGTGAAAAAATAAATTGTGAATGATGGTGGAAACCCCCCAGGATAATCCAAGTATTAATACACTCAAATCTTATTTAAACATACATATTGTTCAATTTCCACACACATACAATAGTGTATGAATAGTGGTGTAAATCCATTCCACAAGGTGTTGTGCTAATATCCAACGTATCTAACTCAAAAGGTGTTTATAAATTGGATATTAGCACAACACATTTTGGAATGGATTTACACCATTATTCATACACTATTGTATGTGTGTGGAAATGAACAATACGTATGTTTTTTTTTTTTTTTAAAAGATTGGAGTGTATTAATACTTGGATTATCCTTGGGGGTTTCCACCATCATTCACAATTATTGAGGTTGTGCTGCATTTTTTTTTCAATTTAATTATGAGGGGTGTAATACTGACCCCTATATTAAGTGTGTGGCACTGACCCTGTGTTATGGGGGTTAACACTGACCCTTGTATTGAAAAGGGGGGGGGGGGGTGATACTGACCCCTGTATTATGTCGCCTAGGATTGCCACCTGTCCACTTGAATAGCTCAGGTTTTCAATCGTGTCTGAATTTCTGCCTAAGACCCAGTCACATTATTCAGATCGAACTGTGGCTTCGCAAGTTACCAAGATGGTCGGATACCAATCCATTGCCACCTGTTAAAATTGGCCACACAAACTGTTTGCCGTGGAGTGCTAAGTGTGACGCATTATTGCTCTCCTCCTGGTCTTTAAAATCCTAGAGAGTATAGCACAAAAAAATTTGCCATGCACCGCTAAAGTGTTCGGATTTGGCTTGAAGAAAAGGTGGCAACCCTAACCTGAGTGAGTGTCTACAATTGTCCCTATTCCTGTACATTGCACACTCACATTGGTCCCTACCCTCAAGGAGCCCACAATCCAAGGTCCCCATGCATATACTAGGGCCAATTTTGGAAAGAGGCCAATTAACCTACCTGCATGTCTTTGGATTGTGGGAGGAAACCAGAGTACCCAGAGGAAACCCACACAGGCACAGGGAGAACATGCAAACTCCAGGCAGGTAGTGTTGTGGTTGGGATTTGAACCAGTGACCCTTCTTACTGCTAGGTGAGAGTGCTAACTAGGGCTGCAACTAACGATTATTTTTATAATCGATTAGTTGGCCGATTATTGTTTCGATTAATCAATTAATCGGTTAATAACCTTTAAAAAAAAAAGTGTGTCAAATTGACGTTCATTTTCAACCACAGTGACAGGCAAATTTGGAAATCATAGAAAACTTCTTAGTCAAAAGGAATTCTCAGACGGTGTTTGTGGTTTTCGTTCAGAAATTACATTCATTTTAAAAACAGAATGTAAAAAACAAGTGAAAATTTCAAACAAAATTCTTTCATTCAGCGAATGTACAAAGATTTTTCGTCTGAATATTCTCATCTGAAAATTGATCGGTGTGGCCAGCATAAGGCTCGGTATACACCTATGCAGTTTGCTTTTGATCTGTTTCTGCCGTGCTTTTTGCAGTACGTTTTGATTTTTGCGCATGTGATTTTAATGCAATTCGCATTTTTGCATTTTTTTGGGCAGATTAAAAAACACAAATTGCTGCAAAAACTCATTATATGCTTTTTCTGCAGCTTCTCCATTGAAGTATGTTGAACCAATAAAGCACCATTTTGCGTTGAAAGTCCCTGACCCTTTCAGATGTGAACGTGTCTCATAGGAAACCATGTAAATGAACTGTAGTGCATTTCTGCAAAAAGCACCAATAAACACATAGCTGTGAACCAGGTCTAAGACGTTTAGTAACATAATGGGGTTAAAAAAATGAAAATGAGCCCTTTATAGTAGAAAAAAGCAGATAATCACTACTGTAGGGGTTTATTTTTTTACTGTAGAACAGTGAAAGTAATATTTTTACAGTAGCCATTATTTGCTCTTTTTGTACTATCAAGAGCTCATTTTAGTTTTTTTTAACACCATTATTTTACTGGCCGATTAATCGATTATGAAAATAGTAATCGACTAATTTCATAATCGATTTGTTGTCAATTAATCGATTAGTTGTTTCAGTCCTAGTGCTAACCACTACACCACTGTGCTGCTCTTGTGCCTGTCGGTGCCATTGCACCGACGTACATTGCCATGCGGCGGTCCTTAAGTGGTTAAGGATGATAAAACAAATTGTCTAACATGCTATAAAAGCAGAGCTTTAATCATAACTCATTGCTTGGGTTCATCACTGAATTTTGTGGACCCAAAAATATTGCTTGACTGCGTTAGGAATGAAAAAGTATATAGCTCAATCAACTGCCTGAGTTATGAGCTTTAATCAGAACTCATTGCTTGGGTTTACCCACTGAATTTTGTGGACCCAAAAATATTGCTGGATGGAGTTAGGAATAAGAAAGAGAGCAGGGATTTCAGTCTGATCCCTCTTGGGAAAGTCTACAGAGAGCCCCGCTCTCTGGAAGTAAAGGGCGGCTGTTGTAAGCTATAATTAAGCCTCTAGTCTGGTTGCTAGGTTATTCTGAAGTAGAAGGCTGAGGGACAGGGTCAATCTCAGTTCGTGCTGGACTGGCGGAAGAGTGCTCATTCCTCTGAGAAGGCCGGGCTAGATCTGATTCAGTCTCTCTTCCAACTGCTTCTAGGGAAACATGGCAGGCAGTCCAAATGTTTGGTTATGGCCTATGAAGTGAACGGCAGATCCTATTCTAACTGTTCATCCTTTCTTCCTGGGAATTCGGTGTTTTGATCTTGGAATGGTTCTTAGCTTTTCTTGGTTAGAGTATGAGGGCACCATACTACAGCCAACAAACTTTGGCCAGGCCAAAATCAACGTGCCCTATTCTTGGTTCAGACTTTAGGGACTGGGTTAAGATGTTTCTCCCCATAGGGGAAAAGGTATGACACATGCCATTCCCACACAAATAGGTTTAAACGTCCATAATTTAAACCATATGAAAGTTTTCAATGAAAACTATTCATTAATGTCCATGTATAGTGTAGCCAGTAGCAAGCAAAAACAGAGTAGGGTTCAGGCACAATGCACATAGATATCACTTGCTGCCCATTTGCTAGAGCAGGATTTAGACAGGACCCCCTCCCAAGCCCACTGTAGCATTGTTTGTATATAATGTTGTTAACTACCCGTTTGCTGCTCATTAGTATGCCCACCTTGGAGCAGTGTAGAATGCATTGCCAGTGATTTCCCCTTGCGCATATGCTCTGTGGTCCCAACAGAGCAGATTTCATAGGCAATGTAAATAGTAAATGGCTGCTCTACTAGAGCCGACCTTTGATTTATATGAAATTCAAATGATGTGTTGTGCAATCAAGCCCACTGAAGCATTGTTTGTTTACAATGCCATTAATTCCCCTCCACTACACATTTATATGCCCAACTTGGAGCAGTGTAAAATGCATTGCAAATGATTTCACCTTGCGCATATGCTTTTTGTGGTCCCAACAAAGCAGCATTCATAAGCAATGCAGATAGTGATTGGCTTCTCTAGGGGAGCCAGTTATATGAAATGCAAATGATGTGTTGCACAATCAAGCCCACTGTAGCATTGGTTTTATACAATGCCATTAATTCGGCCTTTGCTGCTGATTCATACCCAGTCTGGCGCAGCATAGAATGTATTGCGACTGATTTCCCGTTTCAGGCTCTCTGTGGTCCCAACAGAGCAGTGTTCAGATGCAATGCACATAGATTTCTTGCTGCCCATTTGTTGCAGCTAGGCTTTCGACAGGACCCCCTCCCAAGCCCACGGTAGCATTGTTTGTATACAATGCCATTAATTTGCCCTTTGCTGCTGATTCATGCCCAGCCTGGCACAGCATAGAATGCATTGCGATTGATTTCCCGTTGGTTTCCAGCTCTTTGTGGTCCCAACAGAGCAGTATTCAGACACAATGCACATCATTGATTTATTTTTATTTTTTTGTTAGGCTTTAGTACGGTTATTAGTTAGCATTAGAACCATATTGTTTAATGTGAAAATGATGTATATTTTTACTGCTGAATGCTTTATCTTTTTAGAAGCCAGGAAAGCATTTTATTGTTTTAAAATGCCTAGCTTGTCAATATTACAATTGAGTGCAGTGTGTTTTAAAGGTTGTTAATGCAATAATTGGGGCCTAAAGCCCCATATCATCCTCCTTGTGTTTTTTAATGTTACCAATATCTCGTTGCAGATGACTGGAATGAGCACAAGATGTATGTGTGAAATGCGTCCACATGACCATAGTTTGGTGTCTTTGGTATTATCTTTGTGAAACAATATAAAAGGCAATCGGAAGTTCTGGATCTGCAGTCATTTCTTTCTTCCTTCTGACTGGAATGATCCAGTATGGCTGGGCTGCTGTTCGATCTAAAGTAAGTGAAAGGTACACATTTTTTCTTAATTTTATACATTTATTTTTCTTTAACCACTTTCAGACCGGACCATTTTGCTGGTCAAAGACCAGACCACTTTTTGCGATTCGGCACTGCGTCGCTTAAACTGACAATTGCGCGGTCGTGCGACGTGGCTCCCAAACAAAATTGACGTCCTTTTTTTCCCACAAATAGAGCTTTCTTTTGGTGGTATTTGATCACCCCTGCGGTTTTTATTTTTTGCGCTATAAACAAAAATAGAGCGACAATTTTGAAAAAAGCACATTATTTTTTACTTTTCGTTATAATAAATATTCCCCAAAAATATATAAAAAAACATTTTTTTCCCTCAGTTTAGGCCGATACGTATTCGTCTACATATTTTTGGTAAAAAAATCGCAATAAGCGATTATTGATTGGTTTGCGCAAAAGTTATAGCGTTTACAAAATAGGGATAGTTTTATAGCATTTTTATTAATAATTTTTTATTATTTTTTTTTTTACTAGTAATGGCAGCGATCAGCGATTTTTATTGTGACTGCGACATTGTGGGGGACCCATCGGACATTTTTAACACATTTTTGGGACCATTGTCATTTATACAGTAATCACTGCTATATAAATGCAGTGATTCCTGTGTAAATGACACTGGCAGTGAAAGGGTTAACCAGTGGGTGGCAGTGTAGGGGTTAAGTGTTCCTAGGGGTGTGTTACTAACTGTGGGGGGTTGGGCTTTCATTTAGTGAACACTGATCTCTGCTCCAATCACATGGAGCAGAGATCAGCGTCACTAGTTGCTAGGCAGAATGGAGAAATGATGTTTACACGGCATTTCCTCCATTCAGCCGTCCCGTGAGACGATTGCGGGTATGCCCGCGGCGATCGAGTCCGCGGGTCCCGCGACCGGACTCACGGGGGTCCCGACCAGCGCGGGAGCGCACCGCCGGCGGCGCGCTCCCGATGGCAGGGCGGCATTGAAGATTGGACGTACATGTATGCCAATATGCCTGCCCGTGCCATTCTGTCGACGTACATCATCGTGCGCTGGTCGGGAAGTGGTTAAAGATGCATTTAGCCTTTAACTCCAGGGCACGTTCATCCCATTGGTGGTCAATGGGCAGCATGTCTCCCCTTGGTGGTCAATGATGGGCAGCATATCTCCCCTTGGTGGTCAATGATGGGCAGCATGTCTCCCTTTGGTGGTCAATGATGGGCAGCACGTCTCCCCTTGGTGGTCAATGATGGGCAGCACGTCTCCCCTTGGTGCTCAATGATGGGCAGCACGTCTCCCCTTGGTGGTCAATGATGGGCAGCACGTCTCCCCTTGGTGCTCAGTGATGGGCAGCACGTCTCCCCTTGGTGGTCAATGAGGATTCACTATTGAGTTGGCCCACCCTTTTGCAGCTACAACAGCTTCAATTCTTCTGGGCAGGCTGACCACAAGGTTTAGGTGTGTGTCTTTGGGAATGTTTGACCATTCTTCCAGGAAGAGCATTTGTGAAGTCAGGCACTGATGTGGACGAGTAGGCTTGGCTCAGGATTCTCTGCTCTAATTCATCCCAAAGGTGTTCTATTGGAAGGTCAAGAATCTGTCCAGCCCAGTAAAGCTCCTCCACCCCAAACTCGCTCATCCATGTCTTTTATGGATTAAGCTTTGTACACTGGTGCACAGTCATGTTGGATCAGAAAGGGGCCTTCCTCAAACTTCCCACAAAGTTGAGAGCATGAAATTGTCCAACATTTCTTGGTATGCTGACACCTTAAGTGTTGCCTTCACTGGAATTTAGGGGCCAAGCCCAACCCCTGAAAAACAACACCACACCATAATCCCCCCTCCACCAAGTGATTTGGACCAGTGCACAGAGCAAGATCCATAAAGACATGGATGAGCGTGTTTGGGGTGGAGGAACATGACTGGAATGCAGAGTCCTGACCTCAACCCAATAGAACACCTTTGGGGTGAAATAGAGTGAAGGCTGCGAGATGGGCCTTTCTCGTCCAACATCAGTGCCTGACCTCACAAATGTACTATTGGAAGAATGGTCAAATATTCCCATAGACACACTCCTAAACCTTGTAGACAGCCTTCCCAGAATAGTTGAAGCTGTTATAACTGCAAAGAGTGTGCCAACTAAATATTGAACCCTACGGATATTCCATTAAAGTTTGTGTGTGTTCGTGTGTAAAGGCAGGTGTCCCAATACTTTTGACAATATAGTGTATGTGTAAGGGGGCACTCTGATGCAAGGGGGTGATACTCTGCTATAAAGTGGGACTCTGATGTAAGGTGTTGTGGGTGATGCAATGGGCTTTGGGGAGATTCGATGTTCTGGGGAGATGCGATTGGGCGATGGGATTCGATGTGTTGGGGCGAAGCGATTCGATGTGCTGATGCGATTCGATGTGATGCGATGTGCTGCGATGTGCTGGGGGCGATGTGATGTGCTGGGGGCGCTTCGATGTTCTGGATATATGTGATGCGATTGGGCGATGGGATTCTAGGTGTTGGGGTGAAGCAATTCGATGTGCTGATGCAATTCGATGTGTTGGGGGTGATGCAATGTGCTTTGGGCGATGCGATGTGCTGGGGGTGATTCGATGTTCGTGGGAGATGTGATTCGATGTGCTGGGGGAGATGCAATTTGATGTGCTGGGGGTGATGCGATTCTATGTGCTGGGAGCAATGTGATGCGATGTGCTGGGGGCGATGCGATGTGCTGGGGCGATGCGATTTGCTGTGATGGGCTGGGGGCAATGCGATTCGATGTGTTGCGGGTGATGCAATGTACTTTGGGAGATGCGATGCGCTGGGGGTGATTCGATGTGCTGGGGAGATGTGATTCGATGTGCTGGGGGAGATGCAATTCGATGTGCTGTGGGAGATGCAATTCGATGTGATGACATGTGCTGGGGGGCGATGTGATGTGCTGGGGTGATGCGATTCGATGTGATGTGCTGGGGGCGATTCGATGTTCTGGGGAGATGTGATGCGATTGGGCAATGGGATTCGAGGTGTTGGGGTGAAGCGATTTGATGTGCTGATGCAATTCGATGTATTGGGGTGATGCAATGTGCTTTGGGCGATGCAATGTGCTTTGGGTATTGCGCTGTGCTGGGGGTGATTCAATGTGCTGGGGGAGTTGTGATTCGATGTGCTGGGGGAGATGCGATTCTATGTGCAGGGGCAGATGCGATTCTATGTGCTGGGGGCAATGTGATGTGATATGCTGGGGGCGATGCGATGTGCTGGGGCGATGTGATTCGATGTGATGTGGGCGATGCGATTTGATCTGTTGCGGGTGATGCAATGTGCTTTGGGGAGAGTCGATGTTCTGGGGAGATGCGATGCGATTGGGTGATGGGATTCGATGTGTTGGGGCGAAGCGATTCGATGTGCTGATGCGATTCGATGTTTTGGGGGTGATGCAATGTGCTTTGGGCGATGCGATGTGCTGGGGATATGCGATTCGATGTGCTGGGGCCAATGTGATGTGCTGGGGGTGAATCGATGGGCTGGGGTGATGCAATGTGCTGGGGGTTATGCGATTCGATGTTCTGGGAAGATGCGATTCGATGTGCTGGGGCGATGCGATGTGGTTGGGCGATGTGATTCGATGTGATGTGGGCGATGCGATTCGATGTGTTGCGGGTGATGCAATGTGCTTTGGGGAGAGTCGATGTTCTGGGGAGATGCGATGCGATTGGGTGATGGGATTCGATGTGGTGGGGCAAAGCGATTTGATGTGCTGATGTGATTCGATGTGTTGGGGGTGATGCAATGTGCTTTGGGCGATTTGATGTGCTGGGGGTGATGCAATGTGTTGGGGGAGATGCGATTCGATTTGCTGGGGAGATGTGATGTGCTGGGGGCGATGAGATGTGCTGGGGCTTTGCGATTCGATGTGCTGATGCAATTCGAAGTGTTGGGGGTGATGCAATGTGCTGGGGTGATGCGATTTGATGTTCTGGGGGAGGTGCGATTCGATGTGCTGCGGCGATTCAATGCGATGTGCTTGGGTGATGCGATTCGATGCGATGGGCAAAGCGATTTGATGTGCTGATGTGATTCGATGTTTTGGGGGTGATGCAATGTGCTTTGGGCGATTCGATGTGCTGGGGCGATTCGATGTGCTGGGAGATGCAATGTGCTGGGGGAGATGCGATTCGATTTGCTGGGGCGATGCGATGTGCTGGGGCGATGCAATTCGATGTGATGATGCAAAAGTGTTGGGGGTGATGCAATGTGCTGGGGTGATGTGATTCGATGTTCTGGGGGAGATGCGATTCGATGTGCTGGGGCGATTCAATGCGATGTGCTTGGGTGATGTGATTCAATGCGATGTGTTGGGGGCGGCGCGATTCGATGTTCTGATGCGATTTGATGTGTTGAGGTGATGCAATGTGCTTTGGGCGATGCAATGTGCTGGGAGCGATTCGATGTGCTGGGGGAGATGTGATTCGATGTTCTGGGGAGATGTGATTCGATGTGTTTTGGGCATTTCGATGCGCTGGGGGTGATGCAATGTGCTGGGGGAGATGCGATTCGATTTGCTGGGGCGATGCGATTCGATGTACTGATACAATTCGAAGTGTTGGGGGTGATGCAATGTGCTGGGGGTGATGCGATTCGATGTTCTGGGGGAGATGCGATGCGATGTGCTTGGGTGTTGCGATTTGATGTTCTGGGAGAGATGCGATTCAATGTGCTGGGGCGATTCAATGCGATGTGCTTGGGTGATGCGATTTGATGCGATCTGTTGGGGGCGACGCGATTCGATGTTCTGATGCGATTTGATGTGTCGGGGGTGATGCAATGTGCTTTGGGCGATGCGATGAGAAGTGTTGGGGGAGATTCGATTCGATGTGCTGGGGGCGTTGTGATGCAATGTGCTGGGGCGATGCGATTTTACGGGGAGGGGGGCGATGCGATGTGCTGGGGGAATATTTTCTTATTTTTAATCCGATTATCTATGTAACATAGAGAAAGTTGTTTGTGTAAATAGTTGTAAATAAGCAGTTTTTTTAAATACTCCCACCATCCCATCTAAGGCCCCATTCACACATGCGGACATTATGTGCGTATTTCATCCATCCGTTTGCGGATGAAGTACGGACATACATGCATTCCTATGGGATAGCGGGTGTCGGCGGATGAACATCCGCAAACACCCGATATCGTCTACCTCCGCAATTGTCCGATTCTGCAGACGGAGGAAAATCCTATTTTTCTATCCGTCTGCAGAGCGGATCGGATGAACACGGACAGCCGGTCCGTGCTCATCCGTTCCCCCGTAGAGGAGAGCGGAGAGCTGACAGGGCGGTCCCTGCACAGTGTGCTGGGACCGCCCTGTTATCCTCCGGCTCAGCGGGACAACAGAGCGATCCCCGCAGAGCAAGGGGATCATCACGGGGCGGATCATTACTGATCCATCCCGTGTGAAAGGGGCCTAACACCAAAACACAAGCACCATTTTTCAAAATTAATATGCACAGTTTGAACTTCATAAAGTCGTCTTCAATACGTCTAGATGCATAAATAATTTGTGTTGCTGAGATTATTATTTTTTTAATTATTTTTTTTTCTTTTTAAATGAAAAGCTGTACAGAAAAAAGTATCAACTGAGTGTAGATATGTGTGTGTATATATGTACAGAACACGATGTATATATAGTGTGTGTTTCTTGAATAATATTCCTTGTACATGCACATGCAGTATATTTACTGGTTCCTGGAGGGAGGAGGGGTTTGCATAGATATGGGTGGCAACTTCCTCTAACACTGCCGTTGCCATGGAAACCTGACCTGAACCTTATTACACTGCTTGTGCAGAATTGAGCATGTGCGAGATCTGCGAGGCTGAAATCCAGGAAGAAATACTGTCTGGCTTTAGATGCCCACACTTAAGATGGCTACAGTCTGCTGCTAGTTTATAAACTTTCATAATGCTGTAATAACCTAAGAAAACGGACCTTAGTTTACAGACCAACTTTACTGAATACATTAAGCTTGTGTATTATAGGGGCATTTTTATTTAAAAAGTGTAATTTTGGCCTGAGCACCACTTTAACCACTTGCTTACTGGGCACTTAAACCCCCCTCCTGCCCAGACCAATTTTCAGCTTTCAGCGCTGATGCACTTTGAATGACAATTGCGCGGTCATACAACACAGTACCCAAATTAAATTGTTATCATTTTTTTCCCACAAATAGAGATTTCTTTTGGTGGTATTTAATTACAGCTGGGAGTTTTATCTTTTGCTAAACAAACAAAAAAAGATGCAAAAAAAAATCCTGTTTAATAGTTTGTTATAAAATTTTGCAAACAGGTCATTTTTCTCCTTCATTGAAGTGCACTGATGAGGCGGCACTGGTGGGCACTGATAGGCTGCACTGGTGGGCACTGATAGGCTGCAATGGTGGGCACTGATAGGCATAGTTAATGCGACACTAATAGGCACAGATAAAGTGGCACCGATAGGCACAGATAAGGCAGTACTGATGGGCACAGATAAGGCGGCACTGATGGGCAAAGATGGGCACAGATAAGATGGCACGGATGGGTGGCACTAATAGGTACCATTGATAGATGGGACTGATGGGCACTGATAGGTGGCTCTGATAGGTGGCACTGCTTGGCACTGATGGGCGGCACTGATGGGCACTGGTAGATGACACTGATGGGCATGGATATGTGGCACTGGGGTACAGCACCGTTGTTGAGGCAGATTGTGGGCACTGATGGGTTGCACTGTGGGCACTGATGTGTGGCACTGTGGGCACTGCTGGGTGGCACTATGGGCACTGCTGGGTGGCACTGATGGAGGGCCCCTTTTTTTATTACAGAGGTGGCACTGGCAGGGGGCAGGTGGGTACTGGTAAGCTGGCTGTGATCGGGACATCAGTGATCGGCTCTTTTTTTTCTCCTCGCGCTGTCAGCGCGAGGAGGAAAAATAGCCGATTACCGGCTCCGTTGTATCACATGATCAGCTGTCATTGGCTGACAGCTGATCACGTGGTAAGGGGTCGGGATCTACCCCTTACTCGGATCCGTGATCAGGCGAGTCTTGTAGACTCACCGATCACAGAGCGTGCCACGTGCGCCCCTCAGGCTGCTCATGCATGGGACGACGTCAATATACGTCGTCCCAGCAAAGGAAGTCCTCGCTGTAGCCGTCATTTGGCTATAGCGCGGGTCTCTACTGGTTAAACTGAGCCGCAGATCTAAACCATTCTGCAGAAACTCCAAAACTACTGAGGTGGACGGAGTGGTGGGGTCCCACTGCTTACTTTCTGCAAATGTTTTAAATGTATTCCATATTTTAGAATAGATAAAGTTCGTGGAAGGTTTCCTAGCCTTTAGGAGAGTAGAAATCACCCCCACTGAGAATCCTAATGACTGGATATTCTGCCGCTCAAGATCCAAAGATGTAGATTCAGTTTGTGAGGAGCTGGGTGCACCAATTTCCCCTGTGAGAGAAGCTGCGGGAACACTGGGATCTTGAACGGCAGGGCATACGCTGAGGTTCACTGCCCAAGGGAACCACGGCCTCTTCGGCCAGTACGGCAGAATAGCTATCACTCTGACTGGCTCCATCGATAATCTGATTAAAAACTTTGCGATCAAGGGTCTGGGGGGAAACGCATATGCGGTCTTGCATCGCCACGGATTCAAGAGGGCATCTACTGCTTCTGCACGGGGATGAGGCAGACGGGATGGAAATCTCGGCAGCTTCGCATTCATTGGAGAAGCAAAGAGATCTATTTCTGGTGGCTTCTGCAGACTCATGATCCAACTGAAGTCTGATGGGTGCACTGCCCACTCGTTGCTGTCTGGAAAACAACGTGATAGGTGATCCGCCTGCTGATTCAAACGGCCCGGAAGGTAAACTGCCTTTAAATCCAACAAATTTCTTTCCGCCCATAACATAATGGGCTCTACTTCCTTTAATAATGTGATGCTGTGCGTTCACCCCTGCCTAGGGTTGCCACCTTTTCTTCAAGTCAAACCCGAACAATTTTGTGGCGCACAAAAATTTATTTTTTATAGTATAAGCTATACATATATTTTGCTACTAAATAACATTTCTAATCATATGTATATAAGTTAATAACAAAAGTCCTCTTTTACATCAGAGTCCACAGAGTTCCCCTTTTACCTCTGAACTCTGGGGACTCTGACATAAGGGATGCTCTGTGAACCCTGATTTATGGGGGAACACTGAGTACTCTGATGTACAGAGAGGACTCTTCTGTAAGGGGAAACACTGGTGTAAAGGGTAACTCTGATATAAGGGGTGCTCTGAGAACCCTGATTTGACTTAGTGTACTCTCTCTGAGGAAGGAGAGGGAAGAGGGGAGACTTCATTCAGAGACAGGGATGGATGGTGAGCTCACTCACCCCTTGGCAGTCTGCACCTCTCATTCAGATGGATCTGAGGCTGCAGCACTTCAAATTTCTAGCCTCAACTTTCCTTTTCTGAGGCACAGCGCCGGGGATTGGAGTGTGGGCAGACACAGAGGGGTAGGGATGGGGGGGAAGAGGTGCAGATCAAGCCCTCTCTCTTCTCCCGTCTGTATGTGTTGGTGGGGGGTGGAGGGTATGGTTTGTTAGTGGTGGCTTTGGGCAGTGTGAAAGACAGTGTAACAGACACTCTCAGCAGTGAAAACTGCAGCCAGAAACCCTGCTGGGAAACCATAGTCCAGTCTAAATAATGTGTCCGGGTTTCAGACAGTCTGAAACCTGGACGCATGATTCCAAACCCGAACTGTCCGGGTGAATCCTGGACAGGTGGCAACCCTACCCCTGCCATTATATATATGAAACTGCTGCTCTGTTGTCTAGCCGCACTAGCACTTGTTTCTGCCGTAGATGTTCTTTTAGACTCAGCAGAGCTAAATACACTGCTTGCAGCTCTAAGACGTTGGAGACTACCCCCGCCACAGGGACGTCCCATTTCCCTTGCACTGCCAGGTGATCTCAGTGTGCTCCCCACCCTTTTGAACTTGTGTCGGTGGTAAGAATGGTCCAGGAAGGGCATTGCAGGAGCCGAGGCTTTGAAATGAGGTCTTCCTTTGACCCCCAGAGGAGACTTCTCTTCATAGAAGCTGAAATTGATATTCTCTGACATAGGGACTTCTTCCTCCACTGCGTCAAGAAGCCCCATTGAAAAGTCCTCAGATGCCAATGAGCCCAAGGTAACATTGGAAGGCAAGCCGCCATGGTCCCGATTAAACTCAAGCAATTCGAGGCTGACAGGTGGGAGAGAGATCTGACGTGGACCATCTTCTGAACAATCGCCTTCACCTTCTGGGGAGGGAGGCGCACTGTACCAGCCTTGGTGTTGAATAGAGCACCCAGGTAAATCATCACCTGAGTTGGGGTTAGGAGGCTCTTCTCTGTATTTACTAACCATCCAAACTCTCTCAGAGTCCTCAGAAGAATCTCCTTGTGGTCCCGTAGCTGGGCTTGATCGGACGCTAGCAGTAGAATGTCATCCAAAAAGTGAAAGACTCGAAGGTGCCAGGGCTGAAATTAGAACTTTTGAGAATATCCTTGGTGATGTGCATAGGCCAAAAGGCAGGCATTGAAACTGGAGATGTGTTGAGCCTATTGCCACTCTCAAAAATCTTTGGAACGCTGGTAACACGGGAACATGGAAATAAGCATCTTGCGAGTCTACCGATACCATCCAGTCTCCTGGTTGGACCATCTGGATGATCGTCTGCAAAGATTCCATCTTGAACGAGTCGAGCTGTATGAAACGATTTAACGTCTTCAGATCCACCACTGGTCTCCACTCTCCACTCTTCTTGGGGATGAGGAAGAGAGGAGAATAGAATCCCATGAATCTCTCGGAGGGAGGGACCAGTAAAACTGCCTGTTGTACTACAAGAAGGTGAAGATATTTCTGCAGAGCTTCCGCTTTCTGCTGTGAAGTTGGACTTTTTGTTAGAACTAACAAGTCTTGTGGGGGCACATCTTGGAAGGTCCAAAAATTGGTAAATGGACTGTAGAGACCACACCCACGGATCTTCGCAACGACTGCCCGTTACCTCCGCAAACCTCTTCAACCTGGCTGCAGTGGCCTTTTGTCAAAAGGACTTTGTCCCCTCCTGCGTATTGGAGAGGCTTCTCTATTTGCCTTTAGAAACGTGGCCTGAGTACTCCTCCAATTCTTTTTGGGGTCTCTGCCTTGTCTAAAGTTGGAGAAATTCCTATTCCTGGAAGCTTGGAATTTTGTTGATACCACGTGTGAATGCCTCACCCTTCTATCCTGGGGAAGTAGCCCCAACTTCCCTCCTGTCACTCTCGAGATTGCCTTTTCCAGTCTTTCTCCAAAGAGTGCCTTCCCATCAAAAGGGATTTTGCACCAGTTTTGTTTTGATGCTGCGTCGGCTGCCCATGGCTTTTATAATGTCGTCCTTTGGTACATCTTCTCGGATGACTACTTCAATGTTTTCTGTCCAAACTTTAATGGCATTAGACACCAAGGCTAAAGCCACAGCCAGTCTACATGCTCCTCCAGCCAACTGATAGGCTTTTTTCAAATCCATCTATACGCCTGTCCAGAGGATCTTTAAAAGGAGGCCGAATCCTCCATAGGTAGGGTGATGTTCTTGGTTAAACGCACCACTGCTGCATCAACTACTGGAGGTGTATCCAGGAAGGCTGTATCTGACTTGGCCAGCGGGTACAACTTCTGGAGTCTATTTAGGGAGAAGCGTTTATCCGTCCTCTTCCATTCCCCTTCTATTAAATCCTTTAATTCTTCTAAAAAGGGAAACATTTTTATTTCATTTTCAGAAATGGAAAAAAGGTTTTTGTCTTTTTAGGAGGCTCTTCCACCTCTTCCCAGCAGATAGCTTGTTTAACCGCCAAGACAAAAGGTTGTACTAATGAAAAATTAAACCCCGAGGGTTCTGATTCATCTGAGGAATCCTCCGACTCGGCACTGTCCCCAGCAGATAAGGGAGGCAGGGTTGAAGAGGTGCCTGCTGGGTCCGCGGATGATTGACCCTGGTTAGTCATTTCTGACGTTTGACCCCTAAGCGTGGAGGGAGTTGTATGAATTAGCTCTGCTAATGAGTCTTTAACCACTTAAAAACCGGCCCATAGTCGAATGACGGCTACAGGGCGGTTGTTTAACTCTGGGAGGCCGTCATATGACGACCTCCCAGAATTCCGCTCTTACGCGCCCCCTGGGGCGCGCACTCGAGAGCATCCTTGACTGCCGGGTCCATATGACCCGTCGGATCACGGTAAACGGCCGTTCATCGCGGCCGTTTACCACGTGATCGCTCCGTCAAATGACGGAGCGATCACTTGTAAACAAACCGGCGTCATAACATAACATAACGGCGTTCCTCCCTCCCCCTCTCTTTACCGATCGGTACAGCGGAGGGGGAAGAGATCAGTGTCAGCAGCGCTGTGGGCTGCATCTGCAGTGCCCACATCGCTGCTCACCGAAAATTAACCCCATCATACCCTGCCATTACTCTGCAATACTCTGCTGCAATACTCTGCTGCAATACCCTGCAACAGCACTCTGCAATACCCTGCAACAACACTCTGCAATGCTCTGCAACACCCGCCAATGCCCTGCAACACCCGCCAATACCCTGCAACACTCTGCAATGCTCTGCAACACCCTGCACCACTCTGCAATGCTCTGCAACACCCGCCAATACCCTGCAACACTCTGCAATGCTCTGCAACATCCGCCAATACCCTGCAACACTCTGCAATGCTCTGCAACACCCGCCAATACCCTGCAACACTCTGCAACACCCACCAATACCCTGCAACACTCTGCAATACCCTGCAACACTCTGCAATACCCTACAACACTCTGCAATACCCTGCAACACTCTGAAATGCTCTGTAACACCCACCAATTCCCTGCAACACTCTGCAATGCTCTGCAACAACCGCCAATACCCTGCAATGCTCTGCAACGCAATACTCTGCAACGCCATACTCTGAGATATCCAGTCATACTCTGAGATACCCAGTCATACTTGGAGATACCCAGTCATACTTGGAGATACCCAGTCATACTCGGAGATACCCAGCCATACTCGGAGATACCCAGCCATAGTCGGTGATACCAATAGATATCCCCCCCTCCCGCCGCCCTCTGGTGCTTCTACCGACTCGCCAATACGATCAAAGCCAGAATCTTTTTTTTTTTTTTTTTTCAGGCTTCCCAGCTTAGAGGTGAGATGCAGGGTCTTATATCTCATATCTCACTGTAAAGAGGACCTGTTATGCCATATTCCTATTACAAGTGATGTTTACATTCCTTGTAATAGGAATAAAAGTGATCAAAAAATTTATTTTTGGGGAAAAAAAGTCAAACTAAAATAAATAAAGTAAAATGAACAATAAATTTTTTTTTTTTAAAGCGCCCCTGTCCCCATGTGCTCGCATGCAGAAGCGAACGCATACGTAAGTCCCGCCCACATATGAAAATGGTGTTCAAACCACACATGTGAGGTATCGCTGCGAACGTTAGAACGAGAGCAATAATTCTGGCCCTAGACCTCCTCTGTAACTCAAAACATATAACCAGTAAAAAAAATCTAAATCATCGCCTATGGGGATTTTTAAGTAGAGATGTTTGGCGAGCGTGTGCAATTTTGAAGAGTGACATGTTAGGTATCTATTTACTCAGCGTAACTTCATCTTTCACATTATGCAAAAATTGGGCTAACTTTACTGTGTTTTTTTTTAAAGCACAAAACTGTTTTTTTTTTTTTTAAAAAGCATTTGAAAAATTGCTGCGCAAATACCGTGCGAGATAAAAAGTTGCAACGACCACCATTGTATTCTCCAGGGTGTTTGCTAAAAAACATATATAATGTTTTGGGATTCTTTGTAATTTTCTAGCAAATAAATGATGATTTTTACATGTAGGAGAGAAATGTCAGAATTGTCCTGGGTGCTCCAGAACGCCTGATGGAGCTCCCTGCATGTTGGGCCTCTGTATGTGGCCACACTGTGTAAAAGTCTCACACATGTGGTATCGCCGTACTCGGGAGTAATAGCAGAATGTGTTTTGGGGTATAATGTGTGGTATGCATATGCTGTGTGTGAGAAATAAACTGATAATATGACAATTTTGTGAGAAAAAATAAAAAATAAAAAAAATCTTGATTTTGCAAAGAATTGTGGGAAAAAATGGCAACTTAAAAAAAACTCATCATGCCTCTTACTAAATACCTTGGAATGTCTTCTTTCCAAAAAGGGGTCATTTGGGGGGTATTTGTACTTTTCTGGCATGTTAGGGTCTCAAGAATTCAAATAGGCCGTCAGTACTTCAGGTGTGATCAATTTTCAGATATTGGCGCCATAGCTTGTGGACTCTATAACTTTCACAAAGACCAAATAATATCCACCAATTTGTACTTATTTTTACCAAAGATATGCAGTAGTATAAATTTTGGCCAAAATTTATGAAGAAAAAATTACTAATCTGCTAAATTTTCTAACAGAAACAAAGAAAAATTCATTTTTTTACAGAATTTTCTGTATTTTTTCTTTTATAGCACAAAAAAAAAAAAAAACGAGCGGTGATCAAATACCACCAAAAGAAAGCTCTATTTGTGTGAAAAAAAGGACAAAAATTTCATATAGGTCCAGTGTTGCATGACTGAGTAATTGTCATTCAAAATGTGAGAGCCCCGAAAGCTGAAAATTGGTCTGGTTATTAAGGGTGTTTAAGTGCCCAGTGGTCAAGTGGTTAACCACTCTTTTGATCAACTCTGTAACTTGTTCCACCTCTGCCTTTTCGCGATCCGTGCAGGCTTGAAAACAGTCTTTACAGATCAGTTTATCTGTCATCGGGGGTGCACATCACGCCCTACATTCCCTCTTTACCTGCCTGGGAGGGCTAGCTGACCGATGCCTTTTGGATCTTGCTCTTTCCTTAGAATGATGAGAGCTAGTTGAGCGGCTGTGCGCCGAACTTGGGCGTGTGCGTCCGTTGTGATGACCAGATGTCTGATTAGACGTTCTCTTGTGTATAGGGCTGAAACGAAAGTAATAGTGCAAGGCACTCTTTTAGTCTGGGATAAACACAAAAAAAACGAAAAAATAAATAAAAAACATGAGGTACGAACCCTTACCTAAGAAAGGAAGGTTTGTATATAATCATAAGGTGATTATATATATATCATAGTTGCCAACTGTCCCGAATTTCCCGGGACATTCCCGGGATTAGTACATTTGTCCCGAATTAATTTTGTCCCGGGAAATGTCCCGGGAAATTCGGTTTGTCCCAAGAAATTGAATTTCCCATTTTTTTGCCGCCGGCCGCTAGAGGTCTATGGGAGGACAATGTCTCCGCCGGCCGCCATTTTTAAGAAGACCAGAAGTTGGTCTACACCTGTGGCGCCACCCACCCCCGCTGCCAGTGTGTGTGTGTATCAGTGTAAAGTGCAGTGGGCGGTGCCACAGTTAAATGTCTCCGCACGGCAACGGCGGCATGTCGGGGGCCAGTCTGTCACTGTGGATGTCAGAGCGGGGGACAGTCGGATGTCGGGGGCCAGTCTGTGAATGTGGGGGCCAGTCTGTGGATTTTGGGGGCCAGTCTGTGGATGTTAGGGGCCAGTCTGTGGATGTGGGGGCCAGTCTGTGGATGTCGGGGGCCGGTCTGTGGATGTTGGGGGCCAGTGGTATGTTGGGGGCCAGTGGTATGTCGGGAGCCAGTCTGGAGATGTGGGGGCCGGCCTGTGGAGTATGTGGGGGCAGGTCTGTGCAGGATGTGAGGGGGCGGTCTGTGGATGTGGGGGGGGGGGGGCGGTCTGTGGATGTCGGGGACTGCATGTGGGAGAGGCCAGAACCCAGACGGAAAACTGCCCAGGGCAGAGGTAAGATACGTCCAAACACTATCCGTTAGGTATGAGGAAAAAAATGAGATGTTGTCATTTTTATAAGCTATTAACTATCCTGAGGGGAGGACTCCGGGGCGGAGCTATCACAGGTATGCTGCCATGGTGGCACCAGGAAAGTTTTATTTGTGGGGAAAAAATAAAGGAAAAGGACAATATTTGGGCACGACGTCGCTCTTACTGTATGCAAATTTGCGTTCGTGGCTTGAAGGTGTTACTTTTTTTTTTTTTTTAGAACGCGGCTAAAAGCCGTTCGAGAGGGGACGTCCAACCCCCCCTCCAGCCGCTCTTCCTGTCCCACTGGTAGACCTGAGCCACCAGTCGGCACGTCCGCCCGCCAAGCTGAGACCTGAACAAAGCCAGATCATTGCATTCAGAAGGAAGAAAGAAATGACTGCAGATCCACAACTTCCGATTGCCTTTTATATTGTTTCACAAAGATAACACCAAAGACACCAAACTATGGTCATGTGGACGCATTTCACACATACATCTTGTGCTCATTCCGGTCATCTGCAACGAGATATTGGTAACATTAAAAAACACAAGGAGGATGATATGGGGCTTTAGGCCTCAATTATTGCATTAACAACCTTTAAAACACAATGCACTCAATTGTAATATTGACAAGCTAGGCATTTTAAAACAATAAACGGCCACGGAGGTCACGGCCCCCATCCAGGTTTTCACCTGAACCCCCCAGGAGAGGGAGGGCTGATGCCAGCAGTCCGGGGAGGGCTCCATCGGGCCCCCGGCGAAGAGAGCCACCAGGACTGGAGGGGGGAGACTGAGGAGCCCATCCCCAAGGAGGCTGGGACAGAGGAGCAGGCCGGAAGGGGGATCTACTGGAGCCTCTGGGCCCCATAGGAGAGCAGTAGGAGTGGATGCAGCCCCCCCACCCAGCATGGAACACGCAGGGTTAGGACCTCAGCGGGGGAGATCTCAGGCTACGGGGGTGAGTCCACCCCCCCCCAGGGCTAGCATCGCCAGGTCGGGTGAGAAGGGACGGAGACTGGCGTCGGCGATTGGTGGTCGTTCGGACGGGGCTGAGGTGGTCCGCACCGGCCCTACAAAGGCAACGCAAAAATCCACTGGCGGGTACGCAGCACGGCGGCAGGCCAGGTCGGCTGTTTTACCCTCGGCAGCCAGGGCCGTGTCCCCTGGTGGGCTGCCTGGATAGGATGCGCTGATGTCCGGTCACAGGTCGGAGGGTAAGGTGTCCAGGTCGGAGGAGGAGGTTCCGAGAAGTCCAATCCCTGCTAGGGTGTCCGAGAGATCGGCTGGTGGGATCGCTCCTGTGCAGCCCGGTGAGTACCCTTTAAGTTTACCTATTGGTGGGGGGATTGTTTCGGCGGGTGCCGGTGGTGCTGTGAGTGCGGGTACACAGGAGGTGGTGGAGCAGGGGGGTTTGAGGACAGGTGGGGCTGTCAGGGCAGAGAGTGGGCTGTTGGGTTTTCTGGCTGGGATCAAGGAGCTGGTGGGCAGGTTTGAGCACCAGAAGAGGGCCAGCTGCTGGCCCGGCGGCGGCGTGGGTCCCTTCTGGCGGGGTGTCCGGGGGTGTCGCAAAAGGCACGGAAGTGGTGGTCCCGGCAGTGGCTGGGCCCGCGGGGCAGGAGCCGCCAGTGCCCATTAAGGCATCGAGCGGGAGCGGGTCCTCTACTAGACAAGACATTGTGCGTTTGGCGGACTCTTCGAAATGCGAGGTGTATGTCTGCTTTGAAGGGCCGTTGGGGGCTCATTTGAAGCCAGAGGTACGGGAGAAAATATGGAAGGGTGAGTATGTGGAGATATTTTCACTACTACCACTAGAGAAGTTCAACCTGGACAGGGTCAAGCCGGATGATACTAAAAAAGACGACGAGTTGAAGCGGCGGTACAGACTGATACAGAGGACCTTTGCGAATTGGCTGCAGGCATTCGCCATCATGGCGAGTGTGATTGGTGAAAAGAACGCTGAGCATTGCTCGGCTCTTTTCTGTTAAATGGACTCGGTTGGGGAAGCTTACCGAGTGTACGGGGGAACCGCGTGGCTGAGATACGATGAACAGTTTTGCCAGCGGAGAGCGGTGCGGCCGTCGCTGAGATGGGACCACAAGGACATTAGTCTGTGGATGCGCCCGATGACGTCGGCGAGGGCACTGGGCCAGTTTTTTCAGGGGGGGGGCCAGTGGATCTTCCGCTCCCGGACAATCGGCCAGTAGAAAGAATGGAACGTGTTGGCAGTTCAACGAGGGATCCTGTAAGTTCGGCGGATCCTGTCGGTACAAGCACGAGTGTTCCGGCTGCGGGGGAACGCACCCGTTGTCACGCTGTTTTAAACAGGGCAGGAACAGATCTGGAGATGCTGCGCAAAAGAGGGAGGACGCCAGTGATGGTGGAAAGGATGCGACCGTTTCTCAGTAGGTATCCGGATAGGAAGGCAGCACGCCTCTTGGAGGAGGGTTTCACAGAGGGGTTTCGGATACCGGGTAGGTTAGAGGTACCGCGGAACCTGAAGTCGGCCTTGCTGCATCCTGACGTGGTTTCTATGAAGCTGCGTAAGGAGGTAGAGTTGGGACGGATGGGAGGCCCTTTTCTGGTGGCACCTTTCCCTGATCTTGTGGTTTCTCCTTTGGGGGTGGTTCCAAAGAAGGAACCGCAGAAATTTCGGCTAATTCACCACTTGTCTTTTCCGAAAGGGGGGTCGGTCAATGATGCCATTGATCCTGAGGAGTGTACAGTTAGCTACACGTCCTTTGATGCGGCGGTGAGATGGGTCCACCGATATGGGCGGGGGGCACTGATGGCGAAAACAGACATTGAGTCGGCTTTTCGGTTGCTCCCCGTCCATCCCGAAAGTTTTCGGTTGTTGGGGTGTCATTGGGACAACATGTTTTATGTTGACCGTTGCCTCCCCATGGGGTGCTCCATTTCATGCGTGGTGTTTGAAACATTTAGCTCATTTGTGGAATGGGTGGTGCGGGATGTCGCAGGGCTGAACTCTGTTATCCATTATTTGGATGACTTTCTCTGCGTGGGTCCGCCGGATTCCAGAGTGTGCAGGGTGTTGCTGGCGACGCTGGAACACGTAGCGGAACGGTTCGGCATCCCGTTGGCACCCGACAAGACGGAAGGGCCCAGGAAGGTCATCACCTTTCTGGGTATTGTGTTGGATTCTGAAGCGATGGAATGCAGGTTGCCGGAGGACAAGCTTGTGGATCTGAAAACCGTCAGGGTGATGTGGCTGTAGGAAATTTTGTTGGCCACTCTCACCCCTCTTGACAAACCCCAAGATGGTCACCTCGGCAAACAAGCAAAAAAATAAAACAGGTCGTCGACGCCAACAACATATTATAAAAAGCCTACGGCACCTTGTACTCCCAAGCGGTCTCCCACCCAGGTACTAACCAGACCCAACCCTGCTTAGCATCCGAGATCAGACAAGATTGTGTGCATTCAGGGTGATGTGGCCATAGGCAATCTTGCTGGCCAATCTCAACCCTCTTGACAAATGCCAAGATGGTCACCTCGGCAAACAAGCAGAAAAATAAAACAGGTCTTCGACGCCGACTACACATTAAAAAAAGCCTGCGGCACCTGGTATTCCTGGTGCCACCTGGTGATGTGGCACCGGCTCTAGTAGAGCAGCCATTTACTATTTACATTGCCTATGAAATCTGCTCTGTTGGGACCACAGAGCATATGCGCAAGGGGAAATCACTGGCAATGCATTCTACACTGCTCCAAGGTGGGCATACTAATGAGCAGCAAATGGGTAGTTAACAGCATTATATACAAACAATGCTACAGTGGGCTTGGGAGGGGGTGCTGTCTAAATCCTGCTCTAGCAAATGGGCAGCAAGTGATATCTATGTGCATTGTGCCTGAACCCTACTCTGTTTTTGCTTGCTACTTGCTACACTATACATGGACATTAATGAATAGTTTTCATTGAAAACTTTCATATGGTTTAAATTATGGACGTTTAAACCTATTTGTGTGGGAATGGCATGTGTCATACCTTTTCCCCTATGGGGAGAAGACATCTTGACCCAGTCCCTAAAGTCTGAACCAAGAATAGGGCACGTTGATTTTGGCCTGGCCAAAGTTTGTTGGCTGTAGTATGGTGCCCTCATACTCTAACCAAGAAAAGCTAAGAACCATTCTAAGATCAAAACACCGAATTCCCAGGAAGAAAGGATGAACAGTTAGAATAGGATCTGCCATTCGCTTCATAAGCCATAACCAAACATTTGGACTGCCTGCCATGTTGCCCTGGAAGCAGTTGGAAGAGAGACTGAATCAGATCTAGCCCGGCCTTCTCAGAGGAATGAGCACTCTTCCGCCAGTCCAGCACAAACTGAGATTGACCCAGTCCCTCAGCCTTCTACTTCAGAACAACCTAGCAACCAGACTAGAGGCTTAATTATAGCTTACAATTGAAATGTAAGATGGTCTAACACTTAGTAAATTCGAATTTACATGGGCTGGTCGCCTGGCAGCTTTCAAAATGATGACCTTACCAAAATTATTATATCAACTCAGGTCCCTTCCAATATGTATCCCTAAATACTACTTTAAATCCTTACAAAGCAGTTTGGGAAAATATCTATGGAATGGCAAAAAATCCCGTTGCGCATACCATATACTAATTAAACATAGAAATATAGGTGGTGCGACCGTACCTGATCTACAGGATTATTATGACGTAACTCTTTTGACCCAATTGCAAGAATGGTTCTTGCCTACTCCTAAAACTTTATGGGGACAAATTGAGAAAGACATCACACGACAGCCTAATATGCAATTCTGGTTACTTAGTAGGAAAATTAAGTCCACAATTACAGCTCAATACCCACCAACGGTGAAAGCGACGCTACACTCTTGGCAGAGAATCATCACATACAAATGGGATAAAACTCCAATCACGTTGTTAAACCCTCCTCTAACAATCATACCAACATTAATTCCTGGCGTACAAATACACGACTGGAATTTTGGTCGGGATATCAAACTTGGTTCCTTCTTCCAACAGGGCTCATTAAAGTCTTTTTCTCAGTTAAGTAATGAATTACAGCTTCCGAATTCTGAGCGATCTACATATATTCAAATAGAAAAGTGTCTGCTACACAATCCACAACTCAGAGCTTCAATCCCGGTTAAAATATGGTCTTTCCTCAATAACCATGCCACCTCACAGAAAGGAGTAGCTACAATATACCCAATTCTAGGGGCAAAAAACATACCCAGCAAACTATCTTCCTTCCTTAAATGGGAACAAGATTTGGGGCAAGACTTTTCAATTAAACAATAGATGGCTTCCCTACGAAGCATATATAGGGCCACTGCATGTGTTACACTATGGGAATTGGCACAAAAAAATGTTCAAAGACAATACCTGACTCCACATATCCTAGAAAAATTCAAGGGGAACTCGTCACCTAATTGCTGGAGAAATTGTACCCAATTGGGGACCCTATTTCATATTATGTGGGACTGCCCAAGCTTACTTAACTACTGGCTGGCATAACTACTGTTTACTCACTTCCGTAACAGGTATTGTCCTTCAACTTTCACCAGAACTAGCCATTCTGAATATGAATTTACATACGATTCCCAAACAATATCGTAAAGTAGTAACACATATACTTTTAGCTGCAAGACTATCTATAACTAGAAAATGGAAAACTGACTCTCTTCCTACTGTGACAGAAGTTATAGAATTAACCCAACTTCACCACTCCTACGAATTGTTATTTCCTAATGACAAATCCCTATATATTAAGGAATAGGGATGAGCCGAACACCCTCCGGTTCGGTTCGCACCAGAACTTTCGAACGGACCCCAAATTCGTACGAACGTTAGAACCCCATTGAAGTCTATGGGACTTAAACGTTCGAAATTAAAAGTGCTCATTTTAACGGCTAATATGCAAGATACTGTCCTAAAAAGGGTTTGGGGACCTGGCTCCTGCCCCAGGGGACATGGGTCAATGCAAGAAAAAATGTTTTAAAAACGGCCGTTTTGGCGGGAGCACTGATTTTAATGACGATTAAAGTGGAAAAAAAGTGAAATATTCCTTTAAATATGGTGCCTGGGGGGTGTCTGTAGTATGCCTGTGAAGTGCCACGTGTTTCCCGTGTTTAGAACAGTCCCTGCACAAAATGACATTTAACGGAAATAACGTCATTTAAAGCTGCTTGCGGTTTTAATGTTATATCTGGTTCCTGCAATATGGTTGAAAATCATTAAGAAAAATGGCATGGGTATCCCTCCCTGCTCATTACCAGCCCCTTTGGGTCTTGTACGCATATTAAGGGGAACCCCGTACCCATATTAAAAAAAGGAAATGCGTGTGGCCCCCAGGCCCTATATACTCAGAACAGCAGTATACAGGCGGTGCAAACAAGACAGGGACTGTGTAGGTTTGTTGTGTTAAGTTGAATCTGTTTGTAATTTTCAACTGGTACATTTTTAAAGTGTAGCTCCAGTCAAAAAAAAACATTTTAAGCTTTTTGGAAAACATAGGGAAGGGTTATCACCCCTGTATGATTTGTTTTGTCGTCCATCTTTTTTCATCTCACTTGCTGTTGTCTCCTTCTGTTTGCAAGTAGGAGATGTTTGTAAGTTGGATGTTTGAAAGTAGGGGCCTGCCCTATATGCTCTGCAGAAATGGCGGAACAAGGTGTTGGTTTTGCCACAACATTGTAAGCCCTCAAAGTGACTCTTGGTGAGCGCTGGAGCGCCCTGCTGTGAACGATTATATCAAGAATTGTAATTACATACCATTGTTGAACAGTGGTAGAAAAATTTACCTTTGGTGGTTGTGGTGCTGGTGCCACAACACTATAAGTCCTCAGAGTTACTCTGGGTGGGCACAGGAACGGGCCCTCCTGTGAAATATTATATCAAGAATTGTAATTACATGTCCCTGTTAAACAGGGGCAGAAAAATTGGGCCTTAGGCACTGGCACTGGTGCTGGTGCCACGACACTGCAACCTCTCCCATATACTCTAGTTTTATTGCAGGAATTAGCCCTGCTGCAAAGCATTGCATCAAAAACTGTAATTAAACGCCCCTGTTAAACAGGGGCAGAAAAATTGGGCCTTAGGCACTGGTGCTGGGGCCACGACACTGCAACCTCTCCCATATACTCTAGTTTTATTGCAGGAATTAGCCCTGCTGCAAAGCATTGCATCAAAAATTGTACTTAAACGCCCCTGTTAAAGAGGGGCAGAAAAATTGGGCTGATGGCATCACCCAGAAACAGAACAACATATCATCGGAGGAGGAAGAGGATAGACAATCAACATAACAGGACAGTCACTCAGCATCAGCATAGGCAGCCTTGAAGGGATGTGATATTTCAAAAAAAAATTATTTGGTTACATCAGCTTCAGGTGCTTGGTAGCTGTGGGTGATCCAAGACTGATTCATCTTGATGAAGGTCAGTCAGGCAAACTGATTTGGTAGACAGCCGCACCCTGTGATCGGTAACAAAGCCACCAGCAGCACTGAAGGTGCGTTCCGAAAAAACGCTGGATGCAGGACAGGCCAGTAGCTCAATTGCATACTGTGCAAGCTCTGGCCAGTGATCCATCCTCAAGACCCAGTAAGCCAGAGGATTTTCGGTGGAAAAGGTGTCCAAGTCTGACCTTGCCCCTAGGTATTCCTGCACCATGTAAATCAGACGCTGGCGATGGTTGCTGGAACCGATCATACCTTGGGGCTGCGGACTAAAAAATTGTCTGAAAGCATCAGTCAGACGGCCACCTTCTCCACAGCTCCTTCTGACCGATGCCTCAGCAACACGTTGTCCAGGACCAGGAGTTTGTAACCTCCCAGTCTCTGGGAACGTGTTGCACAGACCTTTCTGCAAGGCCTCCCGGAGATGTCTCATCCTCTGCTCCCTCTGCGATGGCAAGATAAGTTCGGCAACCTTACCCTTGTACCGTGGATCAAGGAGAGTGGCCAGCCAGTAATGGTCCCTCTCCTTGATCCGAAGAATACGAGGATCCTTCCGCAGGCTTTGCAGGATCAGGGAGGCCATGCAGCGTAGGTTAGCTGAGGCATTCACTCCGGAGTCCTCTGGGTCACTAAGGACAACATGATCCGCAGCTACCTCCTCCAAGCCACGTACAAGTCCACGTGTTTCTTGGGACTGTAAATCATCCCTACAAGACTGCTGCTGCTGCTGCTGATGCTGAGTGCCAGCCTCCACCTCCATGCTGACACAATCCTCCTCCTCCTCCTCTTCCTCCTCCTCATCCTCTTCCTGTGTGATGGGTGGCACAGCAGGAACACTGTCTGGATAAAGGGGGCCTTGAGAGGCAAGGAAGTCCTCCTCTTCCTGCCTCTGTTCTGCCTCAAGTGCCCTGTCCATTATTCCACGCAGCGTATGCTCCAAGAGGTGGACAAGAGATACAGTGTCACTGCTCACCATCCTTGTGGCCTCCTCAAACGGTGACAGGACAGTGCATGCATCCCTGATCATGCCCCACTAGCGTGGTGAGAAAAATCCGAGCTCCCCTGACCCTGTCCTGGTGCCGTAGTCGCACAGGTACTCATTGATGGCCCTCTGCTGCGTGTGCAGCCGCTGCAGCATGGCCAACGTTGAGTTCCACCTGGTGGGCATGTCAGATATAAGGCGGTTCTTGGGCAGGTTCAACTCCTTTTGGAGCTCAGCCAGCCGAGCACAGGCATTAAATGATCGGCAGAAATGCACACAGACTTTCCTGGCCTGCTTCAGGACATCCTGTAAGCCCGGGTACCTGCCCAAGAACCGCTGCACCACCAGGTTAAGGACGTGAGCTACACAGGGCACATGGGTCAGTTGTCCCTGTCGGAGGGCGGAGAGGAGGTTGGTGCCATTGTCGCAAACCACCAATCCTGGCTTAAGCTGGCGTGGCGTCAACCACCTCTCGGCCTGCCCCTGCAGAGCTGACAAAACATCCGCCCCAGTGTGGCTCCTGTCCCCCAAACAAACCAGCACAAGCACGGCATGGCATCGTTTTGCCTGCGTACTTACGTAGCCCCTGGAACGCCTACGGAGCACCGCTGGTTCTGAGGACAGAACACTGGAAGAGGCCATGGAGGAAGAAGAAGAGGAGGGGGTGGAGGAGAGAGGTGTGTCACAACCAATAGTAGCATTTTGGAGGCGTGGTGGCGGAACAACCTCCAACACTACTGCACCTTGTCCTGCATCCTTCCCAGCTGCCAGAAGAGTGACCCAATGGGCCGTGAAAGACAGGTAACGTCCCTGTCCATGCCTGCTGGACCATGAGTCAGCAGTAATATGCACCTTACCGCTGACCGCCCTGTCCAGCGAGGCAAGGACATTGCCTTCCACATGCCGGTAGAGAGCCGGAATCGCCTTCCGTGAGAAAAAGTGGCATTTGGGGACCTGCCACTGAGGAACCGCACATTGTACAAACTCACGGAAGGGGGCCAAGTCTACCAACTGAAAAGGCAGCAGTTGAAGTGCTAGCAATTTAGCCAAGCTAGCATTCAACCGCTGGGCATGTGGATGGCTGGGAGTGAACTTCTTTCGCCGGTTCAGCAGCTGGGGCAGGGACATTTGCCTGCTATAATCGGACGTGGGTCTACTGCTAGCAGAGTGCCCGGAAGCGCTTGGCTGTGACACACCTAATTCTACACCTTCATTCCTCTCAGAGCAGGTTTCAGAGAGGACTGAAGGTCTAGTGGGGTTGGAGATGCCAGCTAATGAGGAGCAAGGAGAGGGCCGCTTTGTTCTTTGGTGTGGGTCTTTGAGGTACGCTTGCCAACGAGCTGCATGGCAGGTCAACATATGTCTGGTCAAGCATGTGGTGCCCAAGCGGCTGATGTTTTGGCCACGCGAGATACGCTTGAGACATATGTTGCAAATAGCAGCGGTGTGATCTGATGCACTCGTCTCAAAAAAGGCCCACACCAAAGAACTTTTAGCATAACGTGCAGAGGCAGCGCCCTGCACAGGCGGAGCTCTGCGGTGTGATTCAGTCAGTGTGCTGCCCCTAAGCTGGCCCCCGGAGGGCATCCTGCCTCGTTGGACATGTGCCTCCCCCTCCTCCTCCTCCTCCTCTCTCCTACCAGGCACCCACGTGGAGTCAGTGCCCTCATCATCCCCTCCCTCTTCATCGCTGTAGCAAACCTGGCAGTATGCTGCAGCTTGTGGAACATGACTGCCAGATTGCTGTCCTTCTTAAGCATCCCCTCTCTCTGCATTCACGCTACTGCCTTCCTCTAGCTGAGTGTCATCATCAGAGGCTACAAAACACTGGGCATCCTCCTGGAGCATGTACCCAACACTGTGCTCAAAGAGTTCAGGAGACTCCTCAGGAGGACGTGGTGGGTCTAGGGAAGGAGTCACTGATGATGACATTGAGAGGAGGGAAGACAAAGCGTTGGCAGCTGCTTTGCTAGTACCCTGAGACTGGGTGAGAGAGGATGAGGAGGATGAAGAGGGCTTGGTCATCCACTCTACCAAGTCGTTGGCATGTTGCGGCTCAACATGTCCAGCTGCCGAAAAGAAGGACAAGCGTGTCCCATGGCCACGTGCTGATGACAATGCACCGCGTCCATGACCAGCACTGTTGTCTCTAGACACAGAGCCTGCTTGCCCTCTTTTATCGGCTCGCGCCTGTCTGCCTCTCCTTGCTGGCCTTCCAGACATGGTAATGGCCTGAAGGGAGTTGGGTAAAAAAGCAGTTGGGTAGTGTATATTGTGCTAGAGGCACACAACACCCACTAACTCCTGCAGATGCCTTTATTATAGAACACCAGAGATAAAGGGGTATATACAGATGTATACTGTGCTGTGCTGGAGTCACACACAACTTCCAATAACTCCTGCAGATGGCAAGTGGGCTCAAATAGAGAAGAGCTATGTAGGTGGATATAGCGGTATGTACTGGGTACAGAGCACGCAGACAGCACGCACTAGCTCCTAACACTACTGACTGCAAGCTCTATTATAAAAGATAGATCACTAGCTGTATAGGTGAGGTGAATATATCGGTGTATACTGCGGTCAGGGCACGCAGACAACAACCACTACACAACAGCAAGATCGAAAATCATCCGAAAACGATCGGTGTGTACTGTGTTGAAGGTACACAGAACACCCACTGCTTCAGACGCCAACACACTACATAAGGCCGCCACGCTGGCGGCCTTATATAGTGTGGGGCGTGCACTACACAGCCTGAGCTATGATTGGCCACAGGTATCCTGCCTGTGGCGAATCATGGCTCTCCTCGCTGCTGGCGCTGCGATTGGCCAAGCATGCGGGGTCACAGTGCATGCTTGGCCAATCATGAGCCAGCAATGCACTGCGCCATCGCAGTGCATTGTGGGCCGTGAGTGCCACACGAATTTGGCGCGAACGGACCAAAACGTTCGGACTTCGCCGAACGGGTGAACAGCCGATGTTCGAGTCGAACGTATGTTCGACTCGAACACGAAGCTCATCCCTATTAAGGAACAACAACTATGGGAACCTTGGAGTACATGGTACAAAAATTACACTTCCACAATTTAGATAATGCTGATTCTTTAATCATATAGAAGAAAGAACTCCTGTGCGTTTTAATATTTTTTGGATGGCTTTAAAAATAATTTCATAACAAAATGACAAATATATCACATGACTGTTTATCTGAATTGAGCTGCGGAGTAAGAATAGATCTTTATTTTCCTTCATAAAAGATAACTACTGTGTTTGAATTTCCTTTAGGATGTTGGCCTAGGTACTCCAAGACACAGAGAGATCCCTGGGAGGGGTGTCTTGGGGTCCAGAAGTGGCCTTTATCCATATCGCTATTTATAAGTCTTACAATAATTATATTACGGACTTTATTATACAAGTTCTAAGAGACTTACTCTTGTTCGAGTCCCTTTATGACTATGAATATTAGATACTTGGGAATACTACTTTATTCTTTATTGTGGACTATTTGTTTCTATGCTATATTGTGCTGAGAAAACCCTGTCACTACATTATACTGTTATGTTACTTTTATTACTATATATTATTTTTTTTGTTTTGTATCCCTTGTTGTAACCAACTCTGCTAAAAATCTCAATAAAAACATTTGAAAAGAAATGTAAGATGGTCTTCCAACAGCCGCCCTTTACTTCCAGAGAGCGGGGGCTCTCTGTAGACTTTCCCAAGAGGGATCAGACTGAAATCCCTGCTCTCTTTCTTATTCCTAACTCCATCCAGCAATATTTTTGGGTCCACAAAATTCAGTGGGTAAACCCAAGCAATGAGTTCTGATTAAAGCTCATAACTCAGGCAGTTGATTGAGCTATATACTTTTTCATTCCTAACGCAGTCAAGCAATATTTTTGGGTCCACAAAATTCAGTGATGAACCCAAGCAATGAGTTATGATTAAAGCTCATAACTCTGACACTGCTTCTATAGCATGTTAGACAATTTATTTTATCATCCTTAACCACTTAAGGACCGCCGCATGGCAATGTATGTCGGTGCAATGGCACCGACAGGCACAAGGGCAGCACAGCGGTGTAGTGGTTAGCAATCTCACCTAGCAGTGAGAAGGGTCACTGGTTCAAATCCCAACCACAACACTACCTGCCTGGAGTTTGCATGTTCTCCCTGTGCCTGTGTGGGTTTCCTCCAGTTTCCTCCCACAATCCAAAGACATGCAGGTAGGTAAATTGGCTCTAGTATATGCATGGGAACCTTGGATTGTGGGCTACTTGAGGGTAGGGACCAATGTGAGTGTGCAATGTACAATGTAGACACTCACTCAGATTAAACTGGATGGACTGGTGTCTTTTTTCAACCTAACTATGAAACTATGAAAGCACGTAGCATGTACGTGCTCGCCTTCCAGCGGGTGGGGGGTCCGATCGTACCCCCCTCCCACTGGATGCGGCGGTCCGTTCCGCTTCAGGAGCGATCCGGGATGAGGGGATGGCCGTTGGTTTCTGGTCATCCCCTCTCGATCGCTCCTGGCGAATGAGAAGCTTCCCCCACTGTGTATAGTAAACACAGGCAGGCAGGGAGGAAGTGATGTCATTCTCCTCGGGGCGGTCTTATTGACCGGACTACGAGGAGAACAGTGAAAAGACCCCCCACCCCTCCTTTACACTTCAATGTATTCAGATCGCCGAAAACGGCGATTCTGAATACCGGATATTTTTTTTTAAAACGGCGCCATTGGCAGCTGAGTAAACGGGAAGTGACGTCATGACGTCGCTTCCGTGTTTACTATGAGGAGACTGGAACGAAGCCGATTACGGCTTTGTTCCAGTTCCTCCCCAGCGGCATCGCACCAGGAATCGGTGCTCCGTATCGAGCGGGAGCACCGGTAACAGCGGCGGGAGGCGGCGGGAGGGGGGGACGTCCTCCGGCATAACAGCCGAGCGGCTTTTAGCCGCATCGGTTGTTATGGCTGGATAGCCAATTGCCTGCTGAAAAAAACAGTACCGGGATGATGCCTGCAGGTGCTGGCATCATCCCGGTATACCGCCCGGAAGCCAAGTACGCACATCTGCGTACGCTCAGCGGGAAGGGGTTAATAACAAGGTTGAATATAGACAGGCACAGAGAGAACATGCAAACTCAGGGAGGGAGTGTCATGGTTGGGATTTGAACCAGCAACCCTTCTTACTGCTAGATGAGAGTGCTAACCACTACACCACTGTGCTGCCCAAACCACTGTGCTTCAATATCTCCAGGTCACTTAACCCCTGAATCTCTAAAGCTGGCCATGCACATGTCAGTTTTTTTCATTCAGCTAGTGGGTTAAATTTAAAAAACAACACCTGACTGGATTCCTCCATCCACACACTCAACATGGGTGCTGGAATCTTCTCCACTGTATTATTGAATTCTGACAGCAGGAAGGCTACCTTGCTGTCAAAATATGCAGATCATCTCTCCAGCCTACAGCCCTGACTGATTGGGAATATCCTGACTTCTGTTCAACCACAGTGGCCACACATGGATCCAAATTCATCTTTAGTTACTCTAAGGCTTGCCATACATGGAAGTTTTTTTTAAAGTGGGCTAATCAAAAAAAAGCAAAAACAACTGAACCGATTATCACATTGACACAAGTGGGGTCAATGGAGAAATCCTTCTTTCTGGGTTATTGTATTCTGACAAAAGGGGAGATGACCCCACTGTCAAAATAAACTAATCAGCACTTATTGAAAGTAAAACCTTCCAACAAGCCGGTTCGAGAGAAGTCGATTAGAGAAAAGTTTCATGATGTGCCTATTTTGTGAGGTTCCCCCCCCAAAAAAAACCTATACCTTTGTCTTAAATAACTTATGATTGACCAGACGACACATTCTCTTTGGAGTCGAATGGCCATAGCAGCCTTTTTATTACCAGCAGATGAAAATCCAAAATTCTTAGAAACAAAATAACTTAATGCATATAAATACATTTTACAACAAACATTATAACCAAATATATATATCCGTATTACACATTCAGGGTGATATGGCCGTAGGCAATCTTGCTGTCCACTCTCAACCCCCTTGACAAACGCCAAGATGGTCACCTCGGCAAACAAGCAGAAAAATAAAACAGGTCGTCGATGCCAACAACCTATTAAAAAATCCTACGGCACCTGGTATTCCCAGGCTGTCTCCCATCCAGGTACTAACCAGGCCTGACCCTGCTTAGAATCCGAGATCAGATGATATCTAGTGCATTCAGGGTGATGTGGCCTTAGGCGATCTTGCTTGCCACTCTCAACCCTCTTGACAAACGCCAAGATGGTCACCCCGGCAAACAAGCAGAAAAATAAAACAGGTATTCAACGCCAACAACGTATTAAAAAAAAGCCTACAGCACCTGTTATTCCCTGACAGTCTCCCATCTAGGTACTAACCAGGCGCGTCCCTGCTTAGCATCCAAGATCAGGCGCATTCAGGGTGATGTGGCCATAGGAGATCTTGCTGGCCACTCTCAACCCTCTTGACAAACGCCAAGATGGTTATCTTGGCAAACAAGCAATAAATTAAAACAGGTAGTCGATGCCAACAACATATTAAAAAAAAGCCTATGGCACTAGGTATTCCCATGCGGTCTCCCATCCAGGTACTAACCAGGTCCGACCCTGCTTAGCATCCAAGATCAAACGAGATCGATCGCATTCAGGGAGATGTGGCCGTAGGCGATCTTGCTGGCCACTCTCAACCCTCCTGACAAACGCCAACATGGTCACCTTGGCAAACAAGCAGAAAAATGAAACAGGACGTTGATGACAGCAACATATTTAAAAAAGCCTACTACACCTAGTGTTCCCAGGCGGTCTCCCATCCAGGTACTATCCAGGCACGACCCTGCTTAGCATCTGAGATCAAACGAGCTTGAGTGCATTCAGGGTGATGTGGCCATATGCGATCTTGGTGGCCACTCTCAACCCTCTTGACAAACGCCAAGATGGGCACCTCGGCAAACAAGCAGAAAAATTCAACAGGACGTTGATGACAGCAACATATTTAAAAAAGCCTACTACACCTAGTACTCCCAAGCGGTCTCCTATCCAGGTACTAACCAGGACCGACCCTGCTTATCATCTGAAATCAGATGTGATCGGGCGCATTCAGGGTGATATGGCCGTAGGCAGGGCCGCTGATAGAAATCATGGGGCCCCGTACAGCCTACCTGATGGGGCCCCCTTCAGCTCCACCCTGGCCCCGCCCCTGGTCCCTCATTTAGCCCCACCCATTGCCCCTCCCCAGACCCCGCCTTGAAACAAAGTGTAGGTTTGTCTACAAGTGACATTTGTTTTTCTCCAGTCAGTTATAGGTTTGATTATCCAAAAGAAATACTGTTTTCAGATGAGAACATACCTCTTTAATATCTATATGTAATACAAACAAAACAAATAAATAAAATGGTATTTTGGAGAGTATTGGCAGGATATTTATTGCAGAGTATTGGCAGGGTAAGTATTGCAGAGTATTGCCAGGGTATTGCCAGGGTATTGCCAGGGTATTGGCGGGGTATGTATTGCAGAGTATTGGTGGGGTATGTATTACAGAGTATTGGCAGGGTAAGTATTGCAGAGTATTGCCAGGGTATTGGCGGGATAAGTATTGCAGAGTATTGGCGGGGTATGTATTGCAGAGTATTGGCGGGGTAAGTATTGCAGAGTATAGGCAGGGTAAGTATTGTAGAGTATTGGCAGGGTATTGGCAGAGTAAGTATTGCAGAGTATTGGCAGGGTAAGTATAAAGTATTGCAGAGTATTGGCAGAGTATGTATTGCAGAGTATTGGCAGGGTATGTATTGCAGAGTATGTATTGCAGAGTATGTATTGCAGAGTATGTATTGCAGAGTATGTACCGCCTGGGAGTACCAGGTGCCGTAGTCTTTTTTTTAATATGTTGTTGGCGTCAACGACCTGTTTTATTTTATTTGTTTTACCTGTTTTAGGCCATCTTGCTGGTCACTCTCAACCCTCTTGACAAAAACCAAGATGGTCACCTCGGCAAACAAGCAGAAAATTAAAACAGGTCGTTGACGCCAACAACATAAAAAAAAGCCTATGGCAGCTGGTATTCCCAGGTGGTCTCCCATCTATGTACTAACCATTTCAGACCCTGCTTGGCATCCGATATCAGACGAGATCGGGCACATTCAGGGAGACGTGGCTGTAGGCGATTTTGCTGGCCACTCTCAACCCTCTTGACAAATGCCAAGATGGTCAGCTCGACAAATAAGCAGAAAAATAAAACAAGTCGTCGACGCCAACAACATGTTAAAAAAAAGCCTACGGCACCTGGTATTCCCAGGGGGTCTTCCATCCAGGCTCTAACCAGGCCCGACCCTGGTTAGTATCCGAGATCAGACGAGATCAGGCGCATTCAGGGCAATGTGGCCATAGGCGATCTTTTTGGCCACTCTCAACCCTCTTGAAAAACACCAAGATGGTCACCTCGGCAAAAAAGCTGAAAAATAAGAGGTTGTCGACATCAACAACATATAAAAAAAAAGCCTACAGCTCCTGGTATTCCCATGCAGTGTACCATCCAGGTACTAACCAGGTTCGACCCTGCTTATCATCCGAGATCAGATGAGATCGGGCGCATTCAGGGTGATGTACAGTAAGCGATCTTTCTGGCCACTCTCAACCCTCTTGACAAACGCCAACATATTCACCTTGGCAAACAACCAGAAAAATAAAACAGGTCGTCGACGCCAACAACATATTAAAAAAAAGCCTACGGCACCTGGAATTCCCAGGCGGAATCCCACCCAGGTACTAAACAGGCCCGACCCTGCTTAGCATCCAAAATCAGATGAGATCGGGCAAATTCAGGCTGATTTGGTTGTAGGCGATCTTTCTGGCCACTCTCAACCCTCTTGACAAATGCCAAGATGGTCACCTCGGCAAACAAGCAGAAAAATAAAACAGGTCATCGACGCCAACAACATATTAAAAAAAAGAATACGGCACCTGGTATTCCCTGGCGGTTTCCCATCCAGGTGCTAACCATGTCACCCTGAATGTCCCTAGACCTAAGTGCAGCGTTTGATACAGTAGATCACAATACTCTACTCGTCCACCTCACAGAAGTAGCCGGAGTCCAAGACATAGATCTCCAATGGTTCGCGTCCTTGCTAGGAAATCGGTCACAGACAGTGAAACTAGTAAAATTCCTCTCCGAAACTCAGGCAGTCACCTGCGGAGTCCCTCAAGGCTCTCCTTCGTCACCCGTTCTCTTCAACATTTACATTCGCCCACTCCTTCAAATCATCAAATGCTCAGATCTCTGCTTCCACTCTTACGCTGACGACACGCAACTTTATTTCCGGATCAATGTAAAAAAAGATCACCAACAACAACTTGAAAACTGCCTCAAATCAATAGAGGACTGGATGACCACTAACTCCTCCAGCTGAACGAATCAAAGACAGAGCTTCTTATCTTACACCCAAATCATAAGCCCGAAACCAAAACCTCCTGGTCTCCACCAACCGTCTTTGGGCAGACTATCTCCCCAAAGACCAAAGCGAAGAGTCTCGGGGTTATTTTAGACGCACAAATGTCAATGGATGCGCATATAGGAGCAGTAGTCAGTGGATCTCACCATCTGCTGTGCATGCTTCCCAGACTCATCCCTTTTATCCCAAAGAATGACAAAGCAGTGGTAGTTGGAACAATCATTAATTCACCACTGGACTACGCAAATTCGCTTTACATAGGATTACCACAATATCAACTTGCGCGATTACAACTGATCCAAAACACGGCGGCAAGGCTGATAACAGGAAAAAAAACCCTGGGAATCCATCTCTCCTTCACTGAGGAGCTTACATTGGCTAACCATAAAAAATCGGATCACGTTCAAGACCCTTTGCCTCACCCACAAATGCGTGCATAGAGAAGCTCCGCAATACCTAATGGAGAAAATAAATCATTACACACCAAACCGCAGTCTTAAATCCAAGGGGGATCGGAGATTCGCTGTCCAAGGGCCTCGGCTATGGAATGCTCTACCAATCAACATCCGCCTGGAAGAAAATCACATGGCTTTTAGGAAAAACCTCAAGACCTTCCTCTTTTAGCAGATGATCAATTCTCGCCACAGCGCCTAGAGGTGATTCAGTTCGCATTGTGCACTATACAAGTATTTCATTCATTCATTAATTCGTTCATTTGTTCATTCCCAGGCGGTCTCCCATCCAGGTACTAACCAGGCCTGACCGTGCTTAGCATTCAAGATCAGACAAGATCGGGTGCATTCAGGGTGATGTGGCCATAGGCAATGTTGCTGGCCACTCTCAACCCTCTTGACAAATGCCAAGATGGTCATCAAACAAGCAGAAAGATAAAACAAGTCATTGACGCCAACAACATAATAAAAAAAAGCCTACAGCACCTGGTATTCCCAAGCGGTCTCCCATCAAGGTATTAACCAGGCCCAACTTTGCTTAGCATCCGAGATCAGGCATATTCCAGGTGATGGGGCTGTAGGATCTCGTTGGCCCCTCACAACCCTCTTGACAAATGCCAAGATGGTCACTTCGGCAAACAAGCAGTAAAATAAAACAGGTCATCGATGCCAACAACATATTAAAAAAAAAGCCCACGGCACCTGGTATTCTCCGGCAGTCTCCGATCCAGGTACTAACCAGGCACGTCCCTGCTTAGCATCCACAATCAGACGAGATCGGACGCATTCAGGGTGATGTAGCTGTAGGCCATCTTGCTGGTCACTCTAAACCCTCTTGACAAACGCCAAGATGGTCACCTCAGCAAGCAAGCAGAAAAATAAAACAGGTCGCCAAAAACATATTAAAAAAAAGCCTACGGCACCTGGTCTTCCCAGACGGTCTCCCATTCAGGTGCTAACCAGTCCTGACCCTGCTTAGCAATCGATATCAGATGAGATCAGCACATTCAGGGTGATGTGGCCATAGGGGTTCTTGCGGCCACTCTCGACCCCCTTGACAAACACCAAGATGGTCACCTCGGCAAACAAGCAGAGAAATAAACAGGTCGTCGATGCCAACATATTAAAAAAAAGCCAACGGCACCAGGTATTCCCAGGCAGTCTCCCATCCAGGTACTAACCAGTCCAGACCCTGCTTAGCATCCGAGATTGGGCGCATTCAGAGTGATTTAGCCATATGCCATCTTGCTGGTCACTGCAAACCCTGTTGACAAACGCAGCAAACAAGCTGAAAATTAAAACGGGTTGTCGACGCCAACAACATATTAAAAATTAGCCTATGGCACCTGGTATTGCCAGGCGGTCTCCCATCCTGGTACTAACCAGGCCCGACCCTGCTTTGCATCCAAGATCAGATGGTATCGGGCGCATTCAGGGTGATGTGGCCGTAGGGGATCCTGCTGGCAACTCTCAACCCTCTTGACAAATGCCAATATGGTCACCTCGGCAAACAAGCAGAAAAATAAAACAGGTCATCGACGCCAATAACATATTAAAAAAAAGCCTATGGCACCTGGTATTCCCAGGTGGAGAGTGGCCAGCAAGATCACCTACGGCCCCATCACCCAGAATATGCCTGATCTCGTCTGATCTCGGATGCTAAGCAGGGTTGGGCATGCTTAGTACCTGGATAGGAGACCGCCTGGGAATACCAGGTGCCGTAGGCTTTTTTATAATATGTTGACTTCGACGACCCTTCTTCTTCTTCTTCTTCTTCTTCTTCTTCTTCTTCAGATGTTGCCTTGTCGAGTCCTCCGCTCACAATAGCTCTGACCGGGCACGCGGCGACTTATATAGGGACATCACCGGATGATGTCCCCGCCCATTTTGGTGTCACAGTCCCAGAGGATGCTGGGACTGTGACATCATAATAGGCGGGGACATCATCCGGTGATGTCCCTATATAAGTCGCTGCGTGCCCGGTCAGAGCCATTGTGAGCGGAGGACTCGACGAGGCAACATCTGAAGAAGAAGAAGAAGAGAAGAACAGAACAGAAGGCGGCGGCAGCGGCGGTGACAGCGGCGACAGAAGACCGGGCCTGTAAAAGAGCTATAAGAAGGCGCGGTGGCCCAGCAGAAGAACCGAAGAGGGGGGACAAGACCCCTGAAGTCAGAAGAAGAGGGCGGCGGCGAGGAAGAAAGCCGGACTCCTCCGCTAGTAAAAGAGCTACAAGAAGATAGCGGAGGAGTGCGGCGAGAAGACCCCCGAAGAAGGAAGACCCCCGGAGCTGTGCAATAAATTATTTTATCTTGTGTGTTGTGGTTTTTTTGTACTTTATTTTACAGGTGAATGGGTAGGGGTACATTGTACCCCATACTCATTCACATAGGGTGGGGGGCCGGTATCCGGGGGCCCCCTTATTAAAGGGGGCTCCCGGATTCCGATAAACCCATGCCCGCAGACCCCGACAACCAACGGCCAGGGTTGTCGGGAAGAGGCCCTTGTCCTCATCAACATGGGGACAAGGTGCTTCGAGGTGGGGGGGCCACGCGGCCCCCACTTCCCCAAGGCACCCCCCATGTTGAGGGCACGCGGCCTGGTACGGCTCAGGAGGGGGGGCGCTCGCTCACCCCTCCTTTCCTGGCTGGCCGGGTAGCGTGCTCGGACAAGGGTCTGTTGTGGACTTGGGGGGGACCCCCCACGCGGATTTTTTTCGGCGTTGGGGTTTCCCTTTAAGCCCATAGCAGGTGGCGGGGCCAGCGGCGTCTTCTACCTGGAGACCGCTCGAAATGAGCGGACTTTTCTCCGGGCGGGAAAAGTCCATTCATTTCAAAAGTACGGCGGACTGGCACACACGTGGCCAGATTGTCCGCCGAAATGCGAGTCCAGCGGGAAGATTGGAGTGCAAAACTACTTTCTAAGTCCGTCGTACTTTCGGGTCAAAAAAGTATGCCAGAAGCCTACACATGGGGGGATTGTCCGGCGGACTTGAGTTTGCCGGACTTTTCCACCCGCTTGTTTGATTGTGTGTACGCGGCATAAGAGTAACTAAAGATAAATTTGGATCCATGTGTGGCCACTGTGGTTGAACAGAAGTCAGGATATTCCCAATCAGTCAGGGCTGTAGGCTGGAGAGATGATCTGTATATTTTGACAGCAAGGTAGCCTTCCTGCTGTCAGAAGTCAATAATACAGTGGAGAGGATTCCAGCACCCACATTGAGTGTGTGGATGGAGGAATCCAGTCAGGTGTTGTTTTTTAAATTTAACCCACTAGCTGAATGAAAAAAACTGACATGTGCATGGCCAGCGTTAGAGATTCAGGGCTTAAGTGACCTGGAGATATTGAAGCACAGTGGTTTGGGCAGCACAGTGGTGTAGTGGTTAGCACTCTCATCTAGCAGTAAGAAGGGTTGCTGGTTTAAATCCCAACCATGACACTACCTGCCTGGAGTTTGCATGTTCTCCCTGTGCCTGTCTATATTCAACCTTATTATTAAGCCAGGTTTAACCATGAAGTAAGCATTTTAGGTTAACAGTAAAAAAAATGTATATCGTGCCATGGTTTCGATTGTGTATTTTTAACCCAAACCTCAGATTTCATTATCTCTGGATAAGTAAGCATAATGCCATTGTAAATTTTCTCTTTTTCATGACTGTTTGATAAGCGATGAAATCTTCAAGCAAGATGGGAAGCTATGATCTCTCAAAGCAAGATGGGAAGCCAGGCACACTCTAAGCAAGACGGAATCCCTTTTCTGCTTCTGCAGCATTAGCAGATGGTGGGTACCTACATAAAAATCATGGATGATGATAAAATAAATTTTCTAACATGCTATAGAAGCAGTGTCAGAGTTATGAGCTTTAATCATAACTCATTGTTTGGGTTTAGCCACTGAATTTTGTGGACCCAAAAATATTTCTAGACTGAGTTAGGAATGAAATAGTATATATCTCCAATCAACTGCCTGAGTTATGAGCTTTAAACATAACTCATTGCTTGGGTTAACCACTCAATTTTGTGGACTCAAAAATATTGCTAGACTGAGTTAGGAATGAAAAAGTATATAGCTCAATCAACAGCAGTGTTCAAGCGCAATGCACATAGATTTTTTGCTGCCCATTTCTTGCAGCTAGGCTTTAAACAGGACCCCCCTCCCAAGCCCACTGTAGCCATGAAATCTTCAAGCAAGATGGGAAGCCATGAAATCTTCAAGCAAGATGGGAAGCCATGAAAACTTCAAGCAAGATGGGAAGCCATTAAATCTTCAAGCAAGATGGCAAGCCATGATCTCATCAAGCAAGATGGCAAGCCATGATCTCTTCAAGCAAGATGGCAAGCCATGATCTCTTCAAGCAAGATGGCAAGCCATGATCTCTTCAAGCAAGATGGAATCCCTTTTCTGCTCCTGCAGCATTAGCAGATGGTGGGTACCTACATAAAACTCATTAACCACTTCAGCCCCGGACCAATTGTCAGCCTAAGGACCAGAGGTCTTTTTACAATTTCGCACTGCACTGCTTTAAATGGTAATTATGCGGTCATGCAATGTTGTACCCAAACGAAATTTGTGTCCTTTTCTTCCCACAAATAGAGCTTTCTTTTGATGGTATTTGATTGCCTCTGCAATTTTTATTTTTTGCGATATAAATGGAAAAAGACCGAAAAGTTCGAGAAAAAAATATATTTTCTACTTTTTGTTCTAAGAAAAATCGAATAAACTCAATTTTAGTCATACATTTAGAGCAAAATTTATTCAGCCACATGTCTTTAGTAAAAAAAAATGTCAATAAGCGTATATTTATTGGTTTGCGCAAAAGTTATAGCGTCTACAAACTAGAGTACATTTTCTGGAATTTACACAGCTTTTAATTTATGACTGCCTATCTCATTTCTTGAGGTGCTAAAATGGCAGGGCAGTACAAACGCCCCCCCCAAATGATCCCATTTTGGAAAATAGACACCCCAAAGAAATTGCTGAGGGGCATGTTGAGCCCATTGAATATTTTTTTTGTCCCAAGTGATTGAATATTGACAAAAAAAAAAATGTTTACAAAAAGTTGTCACTAAATGATATATTGCTCACACATGCCATAGTTATATGTGGAATTGCACCCCAAATAATATTCTGCTGCTTCTCCTGAGTACGGGGATACCACATATGTGGGACTTTTTGGGAGTCTAGCTGCGTACGGCACCCCGAAAACCAAGCACTGCCTTCCGGATTTAAATATAAAACGCTACCAAAAAAACTGTTAGCAATCGCAGGGATCAGGCCAGACTCTGCGAACGCTGCAGTTATGTGTTTAGTGTTTTGTAAGTGACAGTGATCGATCGATACTGCACTTGGGTGGGCTGGGCGGAGGGGCAAAACGCAAGTGCTAGCAGGTATCTGGGCTGATCCCGCTAACAATGCATTTTTGTGGAACCCTAAACTGCTGGGGACGCTAGTATAGATCTGATCAGTCAGATATTGATCTGTTCAGATTCTATACCACTACGGGAGGTTTATGCTTTGCGCGTGGGTGTTAGCGGTACTGGCACTAAACTAGCGCTGCCTGGGGCGACGCAGACCCTGACCCTAAAACCTAATTGATATCACCCGCCGGGTGATCAGGGGGTTAAACCTTTATTGGGTAATAAATGGTGGGTACCCTGCTGCTATAAAAAGCAAACTAACTAACCAGAGTCACCCATAACACTTATACGGTGATCACTGGTGAAAGGGTTAACTAGGGGCAATCAGGGGGTTAAAATCGTTATTAGGCAGTATATGGGGGTCCCTGGCGCTATATAAAAACCTGACGTGGAACCTAAATAACTAACTGGCTAACCAGCGTCACCAGTGACACGTATACGGTGATCGCTGGTGAAAGGGTTAACTAGGGGCAATCAGGGGGTTAAAACCATTATTGGGTAGTATATGGGGGTACCTAGCGCTATAAAAACCTGGCGGTGAACCTAAAAAAATAACTAGCTACCTAGCGACACTAGTGACACTAATGCAGCGATCAGAAAAATGATCGCTTAGTGACACTGGCAAAAGGGGGTGAAAGGGTTAACTAGGGGCAATTAGGGGGTTAAAACCGTTATTGGGTAGTATATCGGGGTACCAAGCGCTATAAAAACCTGGAGGTGAACCTAAAAAAATAACTAGCTACTTAGCGGCACCAGTGGCACTAATGCAGTGATCAGAAAAACGATCGCTTAGTGACACTGGCAAAAGGGGGCGAAAGGGTTAACTAGGGGCAATCAGGGGGTTAAAACCATTATTGGGTAGTATATCGGGGTACCTAGCGCTATAAAAACCTGGCGGTGAACCTAAAAAAATAACTAGCTACCTAGGGACACTAGTGACACTAATGCAGTGATCAGAAAAACGATCGCTTAGTGACACTGGCAAAAGGGGGCGAAAGGGTTAACTAGGGGCAATCAGGGGGTTAAAACCATTATTGGGTAGTATATGGGGGTACCTAGCGCTATAAAAACCTGGCGGTGAACCTAAAAAAATAACTAGCTACCTAGCGACACTAGTGACACTAATGCAGCGATCAGAAAAATGATCGCTTAGTGACACTGGCAAAAGGGGGTGAAAGGGTTAACTAGGGGCAATTAGGGGGTTAAAACCGTTATTGGGTAGTATATCGGGGTACCAAGCGCTATAAAAACCTGGAGGTGAACCTAAAAAAATAACTAGCTACTTAGCGGCACCAGTGGCACTAATGCAGTGATCAGAAAAACGATCGCTTAGTGACACTGGCAAAAGGGGGCGAAAGGGTTAACTAGGGGCAATCAGGGGGTTAAAACCATTATTGGGTAGTATATCGGGGTACCTAGCGCTATAAAAACCTGGCGGTGAACCTAAAAAAATAACTAGCTACCTAACGGCACCAGTGACACTAATGCAGCGATCAGATAAACTATTGCTTAGTGATACTGGTAAAAGGGGGTGAAAGGGTTAACTAGGGGCAATCAGGGGGTTAAAACCGTTATTGGGTAGTATATCGGGGTACCTAGCGCTATAAAAACCTGACGGTGAACCTAAAAAAAATAAAAGTGCAGCGCTTGGCCTCTTAAATATAAATGTGACTTAATAGGAAAAATGTGTGTGTATGGAAAATGTGAAAAACCTAAATAATGTGAAAAATCATTAGTGAAAAATACTTTGAAAACCCAAATGTCCAATGAAGTCAAAAGAAATTAATCTGTAACTTAAATGTCCATTAAAGTGAAAAACCAAATAATCATAAAAAATAATGTGACACAATATAAAGTCCCATGTGAAATATAAGACAAAAAATGATGATTGATCTTGTATGTTCAAAACAACAATAATAATGCTTGACCACGTGGACCCTTCACCTCTGTAAACCAATAATGAATGCACCTTGGGTGATTAGGGTGTGCCCAGGCACGCAGCGTGCCTGGGCACACCCTAATCACCCCAGGTGCATTAGCATTATCCAGGAGCAGCACCAGTGATATGACGTTTTGAGGCCTAAGGGAGGATCCGAGTGTATTTGGAGACTACGTGATATCCGAAGGATTGGGTCGTTTCCCGGCTTCTTGCACCGAACGATTGGGTCGGCTTTCGGCTTCCTTATCGAAACGTCTATGTTTAACAGGGGGTCACTGGAGATCTGGTAAGCCTCCATTCATTATTGGTTTACAGAGGTGAAGGGTCCACGTGGTCAAGCATTATTATTGTTGTTTTGAACATACAAGATCAATCATCATTTTTTGTCTTATATTTCACATGGGACTTTATATTGTGTCACATTATTTTTTATGATTATTTGGTTTTTCACTTTAATGGACATTTGAGTTACAGATTAATTTCTTTTGACTTCATTGGACATTTGGGTTTTCAAAGTATTTTTCACTAATGATTTTTCACATTATTTAGGTTTTTCACATTTTCCATAAACACACATTTTTCCTATTAAGTCACAGTTATATTTAAGAGGGCAAGCGCTGCACTTTTACTTTTTTCTGCTTTTGTGTGCCCAGTATCCGGGTTATAGTGTTCAGCTGCTGTTTTTTATATCATTTTATTTTATTTTATTTTACTAAGCGCAGATTTCTAATTTCTTTTGTAACCTAAAAAAAATAACTAGCTACTTAGCGGCACCAGTGACACTAATGGAGCGATCAGAAAAACCAATGGCTTAGTGACACTGGCAAAAGGGGGTGAAAGGGTTAACTCTAGGGGCAATCAGGGGGTTAAACCTTTATTGGGGGGGTAGGGGGCTACCCTGAACCTAACATTAACTGCCCTGACAGTTTTTACTGTCACAACTGACACTAAATGCAGTGATCAATAAATAAATGATCACTGCAATCAGTGACACTGTGACTGGGAGGGGGAGGGGGGATCTGTGTGCCTACATGTCAGTGTAGTGTTGGTGCACACTTACTTTCACTGTTCTCCTCGTAGTCCGGTCAATAAGACCGCCCCGAGGAGAATGACATCACTTCCTCCCTGCCTGTGTTTACTATACACAGCGGGGGAGGCTTCTCATTCGCCAGGAGCGATCGAGAGGGGATGGCCAGAAACCAACGGCCATCCCCTCATCCCGGATCGCTCCTGAAGCGAAACGGACCGCCGCATCCATGCCTTTTGGCCTATGCACATCACCAAGGATATTCTCAAAAGTTCTAATTTCAGCCCTGGCACCTTCGAATCTTTCACTTTTTGGATGACATTCTACTGCTAGCGTCCGATCAAGCCCAGCTACGGGACCACAAGGAGATTCTTCTGAAGACTCTGAGAGAGTTTGGGTGGTTAGTAAATACAGAGAAGAGCCTCCTAACCCCAACTCAGGTGATGATTTACCTGGGTGCTCTATTCAACACCAAGGCTGGTACAGTGCGCCTCCCTCCCCAGAAGGTGAAGGCGATTGTTCAGAAGATGGTCCACGTCAGATCTCTCTCCCACCTGTCAGCCTCGAATTTCTTGAGTTTAATCGGGACCATGGCGGCTTGCCTTCCAATGTTACCTTGGGCTCATTGGCATCTGAGGACTTTTCAATGGGGCTTTTTGACGCAGTGGAGGAAGAAGTCCCTATGTCAGAGAATATCAATTTCAGCTTCTATAAAGAGAAGTCTCCTCTGGGGGTCGAAGGAAGACCTCATTTCAAAGCCTCGGCTCCTGCAATGCCCTTCCTGGACCATTCTTACCACCGACGCAAGTTCGAAAGGGTGGGGAGCACACTGAGATCACCTGGCAGTGCAAGGGAAATGGGACGTAGTAGTCTCCAACGTCTTAGAGCTGCGAGCAGTGTACTTAGCTCTGCTGAGTCTAAAAGAACATCTACAGCAGAAACAAGTGCTAGTGCGGCTAGACAACAGAGCAGCAGTTTCATATATATAACGGCAGGGGTGAACGCACAGCATCACATTATTAAAGGAAGTAGAGCCCATTATGTTATGGGCAGAAATAAATTTGTTGGATTTAAAGGCAGTTTACCTTCCGGGCCGTTTGAATCAGCAGGCGGATCGCCTATCACGTTGTTTTCCAGACAGCAACGAGTGGGCAGTGCACCCATCAGACTTCAGTTGGATCATGAGTCTGCAGAAGCCACCAGAAATAGATCTCTTTGCTTCTCCAATGAATGCGAAGCTGCCGAGATTTCCATCCCATCTGCCTCATCCCCGTGCAGAAGCAGTAGATGCCCTCTCGAGTCCGTGGCGATGCGAGACCACATATGCGTTTCCCCCCAGACCCTTGATCGCAAAGTTTTTAATCAGATTATCAATGGAGCCAGTCAGAGTGATAGCTATTCTGCCGTACTGGCCGAAGAGGCCGTGGTTCCCTTGGGCAGTGAACCTCAGCGTATGCCCCGCCGTTCAAGATCCCAGTGTTCCCGCAGCTTTTCTCACAGGGGAAATTGGTGCACCCAGCTCCTCACAAACTGAATCTACAGCTTTGGATCTTGAGCGGCAGAATTTCCAGTCATTAGGATTCTCAGTGGGGGTGATTTCTACTCTCCTAAAGGCTAGGAAACCTTCCACGAACTTTATCTATTCTAAAATATGGAATACATTTAAAACATTTGCAGAAAGTAAGCAGTGGGACCCCACCACTCCGTCCACCTCAGTAGTTTTGGAGTTTCTGCACAATGGTTTAGATCTGCGGCTCAGTTTAACCAGTAGAGACCCGCGCTATAGCCAAATGAGGGCTACAGCGTGGACCTCCTTTGCTGGGACGACGTCTATTGACGTCGTCCCGTGCACGAGCAGCCTGAGGGGCGCACGCGGCGCGCTCTGTGATCGGCGAGTCTACAAGACTCGCCTGATCACGGATCCGAGCAAGGGGTCGATCCCGACCCCTTACCACGTGATCAGCTGTCAGCCAATGACAGCTGATCATGTGATACAACGGAGCCGGTAATCGGCTATTTTTCTACCTCGCGCTGACAGCGCGAGGAGAAAAAAAAAAGCCGATCATCGGTGGCCGTGATTCGGACATCAGTCCCGATCACGGCCAGCTTACCAGTACCCACCTGCCCCCTGCCAGTGCCACCTCTGTAATAAAAAAAGGGGCCCTCCATCAGTGCCACCCAGCAGTGCCCATAGTGCCACCCAGCAGTGCGCACAGTGCCACCCAGCAGTGCCCACAGTGCCACACATCAGTGCCCACAGTGCCACCCATCAGTGCCCACAATCTGCCTCAACAACGGTGCTGCACCCCAGTGCCCATCAGTGTCATCTACCAGTGCCCATCAGTGCCGCACATCAGTGCCCAGCAATGCCACCTATCAGAGCCACCTATCAGTGCCACCTATCAGTGTCCATCAGACCCATCTATCAGTGGTACCTATTAGTGCCACCCATCCGTGCCATCTTATCTGTGCCCATCTTTGCCCATCAGTGCCGCCTTATCTGTGCCCATCAGTACTGCCTTATCTGTGCCTATCAGTGCCACTTTATCTGTGCCTATCGGTGCCACTTTATCTGTGCCTATTAGTGTCACCTTAACTATGCCTATCAGTGCCCACCAGTGCCGCCTCATCAGTGCACTTCAATGAAGGAGAAAAATGACCTGTTTGCAAAATTTTATAACAAACTATTAAACATGATTTTTTTATTTTTTTGCATCTTATTTTGTTTGTTTAGCAAAAAATAAAACTCCCAGCTGTAATTAAATACCACCAAAAGAAAGCTCTATTTGTGGGGAAAAAAATGATAAAAATTCCATTTGGGTACAGTGTTGTATGACCGCGCAATTGTCATTCAAAGTGCATCAGCGCTGAAAGCTGAAAATTGGTCTGGGCAGGAGGGGGGTTTAAGTGCCCAGTAAGCAAGTGGTTAAAGTGGTTCTCAGGCCAAAATTACACTTTTTAAATAAGAATACCCCTATAATACACAAGCTTAATGTATTCAGTAAAGTTGGTCTGTAAACTAAGGTCCGCTTTGTTAGCTCATTACAGCATTTTGAAAGTTTATAAACTAGCAGCAGACTGTGGTCATCTTAAGTGTGGGCATCTGAAGCCAGGCCGTATTTCTTCCTGGATTTCAGCCTTGCAGATCTCGCACATGCTCAATGCTGCACAAGCAGTGTAATACGTTTCAGGTCAGGTTTCCATGGCAACGGCAGTGTTAGAGGAAGTTGCCACCCATATCTAGGCAAACCCCTCCTCCCTCCAGGAACCAGTAAATATACTGCATGTACAAGAAATATTATTCAAGAAACACACACACACACTATATATATATCGTGTTCTGTACATATACACACACACACATATCTACACTCAGCTGATACTTTTTTCTGTACAGCTTTTCATTTAAAAATAAAAAAAAAATAATAAAAAAAATAATAATGTTAGCAACACAATTCATTTATGCATCTAGACGTATTGAAGACGACTTTATGAAGTTCAAACTGTGCATATTAATTTTGAAAAATTGTGCTTGTGTTTTGGTGTTAGGCCCCTTTCACACGGGATGGATCAGTAATGATCCGCCCCGTGATGATCCGCTTGCTCAGCGGGGATCGCTCTGTTGTCCCTGCTGAGCCGGAGGATAACAGGGCGGTCCCAGTACACTGTGCATGGACCACCCTGTCAGCTCTCCGCTCTCCTCTATGGGGGATCGTCTGTCCGTGTTCATCCGATCCGCTCTGCAGACGGATAGAAAAATAGGATTTTCCTCCGTCTGCAGAATCGGACAATTGCGGAGGCGGACGATATCGGGTGTTTGCGGATGTTCATCCGCCGACTCCCGCTATCCCATAGGAATGCATGTATGTCCGTACTTCATCCGCAAACGGATGGATGAAATACGCACATAATGTCCGCATGTGTGAATGGGGCCTTAGATGGGATGGTGGGAGTATTTAAAAAAACTGCTTATTTACAACTATTTGCACAAACAACTTTCTCTATGTTACATAGATAATCGGGTTAAAAATAAGAAAATATTCCCCCAGCACATCGCATCACCCCCCTCCCCGTAAAATCGCATCGCCCCAGCACATTGCATCACAACGCCCCCAGCACATCGAATCGCATCTCCCCAACACTTCTCATCGCATCGCCCAAAGCACATTGCATCACCCCGACACATCAAATCGCATCAGAACATCGAATCGCGTCGCCCCAAACAGATCGCATCAAATCGCATCACCCAAGCACATCGCACTGAATCGCCCCAGCACATTGAATCGCATCTCTCCCAGAACATCAAATCGCAACACCCAAGCACATCGCATTGCATCTCCCCCAGAACATCGAATCGCATCACCCCCAGCACATTGCATCACCCCCAACACTTCGAATTGTATCAGTACATCGAATCGCATCACCCCAACACATCTCATCGCCCCAGCAAATCGAATCGCATCTCCCATATCACATTGCATCTCCCCCAGCACATTGCATCACCCCCAGCGCATCGAAATGCCCAAAGCACATCGAATCGCATCTCCCCAGAACATCGAATCGCATCTCCCCCAGCACATTGAATCGCCCCCAGCAAATTCATCGCCCAAAGCACATTGCATCACCCCAACACATCAAATCGCATCAGAACATCGAATCGCGCCGCCCCCAAAACATCGCATCGAATCACATCACCCAAGCACATCGCATTGAATTGCCCCAGCACATCGAATCGCATCTCCCCCAGAACATCGAATCACATCACCCCAGCACATTGCATCACCCCCAACACTTCGAATTGCATCATCACATCGAATCGCATCGCCCCAGCACATCGCATCACCCCAGCAAATCGAATTGCATCTCCCAGCACATCGAATCGCATCAGCACATCAAATCGCTTTGCCCCACCACATAGCATCAAAACGCATTGCCCAAGCACATCGCATCGCCCCAGCACATCAAATCGCATCACCCATCGCATCGAATCGCATCACCCAAGCACATCGCATTGAATCGCCCCAGCACATCGAATTGCATCTCACCCAGAACATTGAATCGCATCACCCCAGCACATTGTATCACCCCCAACACTTCGAATTGCATCAGCACATCGAATCGCATAGCCCCAGCACATCTCATCGCCCCCAGCACATCACATCTCCCCAGCAAATCGATTCGCATCTCCCCCAGCACATTGCATCTCCCCCAGCACATCGAATCGCCCCAGCGCATCAAATCGCCCAAAGCACATTGCATCACCCCCAACACATCGAATCACATCAGCACATCAAATCGCTTTGCCCCACCACATCGCATCGAAACACATCACCCAAGCACATCACATTGCCCCAGCACATCGAATCGCATCTCCCCAGAACATCGAATCGCATAACCCCCAGCACATTGCATCACCCCAGCACATCGATTCGCCCCCAGCACATCACATTGGCCCCAGCACATCGAATCGCATCTCCCCAGCACATCGCATCGCCCAAAGCACATTGCATCACCCCCAAAACATTGAATCGCATCAGCACATCGAATCGCTTCGCCCCAACACATCGAATCCCATCGCCCAATCGCATCGCATCGTGTCTCCCCAGAACATCGACTCTCCCCAAAGCACATTGCACCACCCGCAACACATCGAATCGCATCGCCCACAGCACATCACATCAAATCACATCGCCGCAGCACATCGCATCGCCCCCAGCATATTACATCACATTGCCCCCAGCACATAGAATCGCATCTCCCCCAGCACATAGAATCGCATCTCCCCCAGCACATCGAATCGCAACTCCCCCAGCACATTGAATCACCCCCAGCACAACGCATCGCCCAAAGCACATTGCATCGCCCAAAGCACATTGCATCACCCCCAACACATCGAATCGCATCAGCACATCGAATCGCTTCACCCCAACACCTCAAATCCCATTGCCCAATCGCATCACATCTCCCCAGAACATTGAATCGCCCCCAGCATATCACATCGAATCGCATCACCCCAGCACATCGCATCGCCCCCCAGCACTTGGCATCACATCGAATTGCATCTCCCCCAGCACATCGAATCGCATCTCCCCCAGCACATTGAATCACATCTCCCCAGCACATCGAATCACCCCCAGCACATCGCATCTCCCAAAGTACATTGCATCACCCGCAACACATCGAATCGCAGCGCCCCAGCACATCACATCAACTCGCATCACCCCAGCACATCGCATCGCCCCCAGCACATCGCACCACATTGCTCCCAGCACATAGGATCGCATCTCCCCCAGCACATCGAATCGCATCACCCTCAGCACATCGAATTGCATCTCCCCCAGCACATTGAATCACATCTCCCACGAACATCGAATCACCCCCATCACATCGCATCGCCCAAAGCACATTGCATCACCCCCAACACATCGAATTGCATCAGCACATCAAATCGCTTCACCCCAACACCTAGAATCCCATTGCCCAGAAGGAAGAAAGAAATGACTGCAGATCCAGAACTTCCGATTGCCTTTTATATTGTTTCACAAAGATAACACCAAAGACACCAAACTATGGTCATGTGGACGCATTTCACACATACATCTTGTGCTCATTCCAGTCATCTGCAACGAGATATTGGTAACATTAAAAAACACAAGGAGGATGATATGGGGCTTTAGGCCCCAATTATTGCATTAACAACCTTTAAAACACACTGCACTCAATTGTAATATTGACAAGCTAGGCATTTTAAAACAATAAAATGCTTTCCTGGCTTCTAAAAAAATAAAGCATTCAGCAGGAAAAAATATACATAATTTTCACATTAAACAATATGGTTCTAATGCTAACTAATAACCGCACTAAAGCCTAACAAAAAAATAAAAATAAATCAATGATGTGCATTGTGTCTGAATACTGCTCTGTTGGGACCACAAAGAGCTGGAAACCAATGGGAAATCAATCACAATGCATTCTATGCTGTGCCAGGCTGGGCATGAATCAGCAGCAAAGGGCAAATTAATGGCATTGTATACAAACAATGCTACCGTGGGCTTGGGAGGGGGTCCTGTCGAAAGCCTAGCTGCAACAAATGGGCAGCAAGAAATCTATGTGCATTGCATCTGAACACTGCTCTGTTGGGACCACAGAGAGCCTGAAACGGGAAATCAGTCGCAATACATTCTATGCTGCGCCAGACTGGGTATGAATCAGCAGCAAAGGCCGAATTAATGGCATTGTATAAAACCAATGCTACAGTGGGCTTGATTGTGCAACACATCATTTGCATTTCATATAACTGGCTCCCCTAGAGCAGCCAATCACTATCTGCATTGCTTATGAATGCTGCTTTGTTAGGACCACAAAAAGCATATGCGCAAGGTGAAATCATTTGCAATGCATTCTACACTGCTCCAAGTTGGGCATATAAATGTGTAGTGGAGGGGAATTAATGGCATTGTAAACAAACAATGCTTCAGTGGGCTTGATTGCACAACACATCATTTGAATTTCATATAAACCAAAGGTTGGCTCTAGTAGAGCAGCAATTTACTATTTACATTGCCTATGAAATGTGCTCTGTTGGGACCACAGAGCATATGCGCAAGGGGAAATCACTGGCAATGCATTCTACACTGCTCCAAGGTGGGCATACTAATGAGCAGCAAACGGGTAGTTAACAGCATTATATACAAACAATGCTACAGTGGGCTTGGGAGGGGGTCCTGTCTAAATCCTGCTCTAGCAAATGGGCAGCAAGTGATATCTACGTGCATTGTGCCTGAACCCTACTCTGTTTTTGCTTGCTACTGGCTACACTATACATGGACATTAATGAATAGTTTTCATTGAAAACTTTCATATGGTTTAAATTATGGACGTTTAAACCTATTTGTGTGGGAATGGCATGTGTCATACCTTTTCCCCTATGGGGAGAAGACATCTTGACCCAGTCCCTAAAGTCTGAACCAAGAATAGGGCACGTTGATTTTGGCCTGGCCAAAGTTTGTTGGCTGTAGTATGGTGCCCTCATACTCTAACTAAGAAAAGCTAAGAACCATTCCAAGATCAAAACACCGAATTCCCAGGAAGAAAGGATAAACAGTTAAAATAGGATCTGCCATTCACGTCATAGGCCATAACCAAAAATTTGGACTGCCTGCCATGTTGCCCTAGAAGCAGTTGGAAGAGAGAGAGAGAGAGACTGAATCAGATCTAGCCCGGCCTTCTCAGAGGAATGAGCACTCTTCCGCCAGTCCAGCACGAACTGAGATTGACCCAGTCCCTCAGCCTTCTACTTCAGAACAACCTAGCAACCAGACTAGAGGCTTAATTATAGCTTACAATTGAAATGTAAGATGGTCTTCCAACAGCCGCCCTTTACTTCCAGAGAGCGGGGGCTCTCTGTAGACTTTCCCAAGAGGGATCAGACTGAAATCCCTGCTCTCTTTCTTATTCCTAACTCCATCCAGCAATATTTTTGTGTCCACAAAATTCAGTGGGTAAACCCAAGCAATGAGTTCTGATTAAAGCTCATAACTCAGGCAGTTGATTGAGCTATATACTTTTTCATTCCTAACGCAGTCAAGCAATATTTTTGGGTCCACAAAATTCAGTGATGAACCCAAGCAATGAGTTATGATTAAAGCTCATTTGGTAGCGTTTTATATTTAAATCCGGAAGGCAGTGCTTGGTTTTCAGGGTCCCATACGTGGCTAGGCTTCCAAAAAGTCCCACATATGTGGTATCCCCGTACTCAGGAGAAGCAGCAGAATATATATTTGGGGTGCAATTCTACATATAACTATGGCATGTGTGAGCAATATATCATTTAGTGACAACTTTTTGTAAACTTTTTTTTTGTATCATTATTCAATCACTTGGGAAAAAAAAATATTCAATGGACTCAACATGCCCCTCAGCAATTTCCTTGGGGTGTCTACTTTCCAAAATTGGGTCATTTGGGGGGGTTTTGTGTTGTTTTGGCATTTTATGGCCTTCGAAACTCTGATAGGTAGTGAGGAGTGAAATCAAAAATTTGCACCCTTAGAAATCCTGAAGGCAGTGATTGCACTGAAGGCAGTGATTGGATTTCGGGGTGCCGTACGCGGCTAGACTCCCAAAAAGTCCCACATATGTGGTATCCCTGTACTCAGGGGAAGCAGCAGAATATATTTTGGGGTGCAATTCCACATATAACTATGGCATTTGTGAGCAATATATCATTTAGTGACAACTTTTTGTAAACCTAGCAACCAGACTAGAGGCTTAATTAAAACAGGTCGTCCACGCCAACAACATATTAAAATAAAGCCTACGGCACCTGGTATTCCCAGAAGGTCTCCCATCCAGGTACTATCCAGGCCCAAACCTGCTTAGCATCCGAGATCAGAGGAGATTGGGCACATTCAGGGTGATGACCACTCTCAGCCCTCTTGACAAAGGCCAAGATGGTAACCTCGGCAAACAAGCAGAAAAATAAAACAGGTCGTCGACGCCAACAACATATTAAAAAAAGCCTACAGCACGTGGTATTCCCAAGAGGTCTCCCATCCAGGTACTAACCAGGCCCAAACCTGCTTAGCATCCGAGATCAGATGAGATCGGAAATATTAAGGGTAATGTGGCCGTAAGAGGTCTTGCTGTCCACTCTCAACCCTCTTGGCAAACGCCAAGATGGTCACCTCGGCAAACGCCAAGATGGTCACCTCGGCAAACAAGCAATAAAATAAAACAGGTCGTCGACGCCATCAACATATTAAAAAAAAGCCTATGACACATGGTATTTCCAAAGGTCTCCCATCCAGGGACTATCCAGGCCCGACCCTGCTTAGCATCCGGGATCAAACTATATCTGGCGCATTCAGGGTGATGTGGCATTAGGCGATCTTGTTTGCCACTCTCAACCCTCTTGACAAACTCCAAGATGGTCACCTCGGTAAACAAGCAGTAAAATAAAACAGGTCATCGATGCCAACAACATATTTAAAAAAAAGCCTACGGCACCCGATATTCCCAGGCGGTCTCCCATTCAGTTACTGACCAGGCCCGACCCTGCTTAGCATCCGAGATCAGACGATAGCTGGCGCATTCAGGGTGATATGAACATAGGCAATTTTGATCGCCACTCTCAACCCTCTAGACAAAAGCCAAGATGATCCCCTCGGCAAACAAGCAGAAAAATAAAACAGGTCGTCGATGTCAACAACATATTTAAAAAAAGCCTACGGCACCTGGTATTCCCAAAGGTCTCCCATCCAGGGACTAAATAAGGCCAACCCTGCTTAGCATGCGAGATCAGCCAAGATAGGGCACATTCATGATGATGATGATGGTGATGTGGCCTTAGATGACCTTTCAGTCCACTCTTAACGCTCTTGACAAATGGCAAGATGGTCACCTCAGCAAACAAGCAGAAAAATAAAACAGGTCCTCGACGCCAGCAACATATTAAAAAGACGCCTACAGCACCTGGTATTCCCAGGCGGTCTCACATCCAGCTACTAACCAGGCCCGACACTGCTTAGCATCTGAGATCAGACGAGATCGGGCGCATTCAGGGAGATGAAGCCATAGGCGATCTTGCTGGCCACTCTCAACCCTCTTGACAAACGCCAAGATGGTCACCTCGGCAAACAAGCAGTAAAATAAAACAGGTCGTCGATGCCAACAACATATTAAAAAACAGCCCACGGTACCTGATATTCCCAGGCGTTCTCCCATTCAGTTACTAACCAGGCCGACCCTGCTTAGCATCTGAAATCAGACGAAATCTGACTCATTCAGGGTGATGAGGCCATAAGCGATCTTCCTTATCACTCTCAATCCTCTTGACAAAGGCCAAGATGGTCACCTCGGAAAACAAGCAGAAAAATAAAACAGTTCGTTGTTGTCAACAACATATTAAAAAAGCCTACAGCACCTGGTACTCCCGAGCGGTCTCCCATCCAGTTACTAACCAGGTCCAACCCTGCCTAACATCCTAAATCAGGCACATTCAGGGTGATGTGGCCGTAGGCAATCTTGCTGGCCACTCTCAACCCTCTTGACAAACGCCAAGATGGTTATCTCGGTAAACAAGCAATAAAATAAAACAGGTCGTCGATGCCAACATCATATTAAAAAAAAGACTACGGCACCTGGTATTCCCATGTGGTCTCCCATACAGGTACTAACCAGGCCCGACCCTGCTTAGCATCCAAGGTCAAACGAGATCAAGCGCATTCAGGGAGATGTGGCCATAGGTGATCTTGCTGGCCACTCTCAACACTCCTGACAAACGCCAAGATGGTCACCTTGGCAAACAAGCAGAAAAATAAAACAGGACGTCGACGCCAACAACATATTAAAAAAAAGCCTATGGCACCTGGTGTTCCCAGGCGGTCTCCCATTCAGGTACTAACCAGGCCCGACCCTGCTTAGCATCCAAGATCAAACGAGCTTGAGTGCATTCAGGGTGATGTGGCCGTATGCGAGCTTGTTGGCCACTCTCAACCCTCTTGACAAACGCCAAGATGGGCACCTCGGCAAACAAGCAGAAAAATTAAACAGGACGTCGACGACAACAACATATTTAAAAAAGCCTAGGGCACCTGGTACTCCCAAGCGTTCTCCCATCCAGGTACTAACCAGGACCGCCCCTGCTTATCATCTGAAATCAGACGAGATCGGGCGCATTCATGGCGATATGGCCGTAGGCTATCTTGCTGGCTACTCTCAACCCTCTTGACAAACGCCAAGGTGGTCACCTCAGCAAAGAAGCAGAAAAATAAAACAGGTCGTCGATGCCAACAACATATTAAAAAAAAGCCTACGGCACCTGGTATTCCCAGCCGGTCTCCCATCCAGGTATTAACCAGGCCCGACCCTGCTTAGCATCCGAGATCAAACGATATCTGGCGCATTCAGGGTGAAATGGCAATCGCATCGCCCCGAGCACATGGCATCACATCGAAACCCATCTCCCCCAGCACATCGAATCACATCTCCCCCAGCACATCGCATCTCCCAAAGCACATCGCATCACCCCAACATATCGAATCGCATCAGCACATCGAATGGCATCGGCACATCGAATCGCTTCGCCCAAACACATCGAATCCCACCGCCCAATCGCATCGCATCTCACCAGAACATCGAATCGTCCCAAAGCACATTACATCACTCGCAACACATCAAATCGCATCTCCCCCAGCACATCACATCGCACTGCCCCAGCTCATCGCATCTCCCCCAGCACATCAAAACGCATCACACCCAGCACATTGCATCACCCCCAGAGCACTCACTTCAGTAGAATTTAGGGAAAGGGCGATTGAGGCAGCTCTCGCATTTCCTTGAATACAATTTTTTTCTTTGAAGCAGTACTCACCCTGGTCTTAGCTATTTATTGTATCACATGGTGGCACCAGGAAAACTTACCTCTGCTGTGCATATTATGAGGGGCTCCCACCATCCCTGTGCTGTGCTGACTTCCTCCTGGGGCTGTACCTCTGCTGTGCATATTATGAGGGTCTCCCACCATCCCTGTGCTATGCTTATTATGAGGGGCTCCCACCACCCCTGTGCTGGGCTGACTTCCTCCTGGGGCTGCTTATTATGAGGGGCTCCCACCATCCCTGTGCTATGCTGACTTACTCCTGGGGCTGTACCTCTGCTGTGCATATTATGAGGGTCTCCCACCATCCCTGTGCTATGCTTATTATAAAGGGGCTCCCACCATCCCTGTGCTATGCTCATTATGAGGGGCTCCCAGCATCCCTGTGCTATGCTGACTTACTCCTGGGGCTGCTTACGGTGCAGGTGTCAGTGCTGTATATCACGGTGCTGGTGTCAGTGCTGTATATCACGGTGCTGGTGTCAGTGCTGTATATCACGGTGCTGGTGTCAGTGCTTTATGTCACGCTGCTGATGTCAGCGCTCTCTATCACGGTGCAGGTGTCATTGCTGTATGTCACGCTGCTGATGTCAGTGCTCTCTATCACGGTGCTGGTGTGAGATCACTCTATCACGGTGCAGGTGTCATTGCTGTATGTCACGCTGCTGGTGATCATCTCCTGCACCCTCTTCTTTGCCTACCCTGACCTTCCTTCTCCTCCATTGCCTTCATGTGCTCCACAGTCCTGAATTGTCACAATTTCACATATAAAAAAAGAATGCTTGTAGTTGTCGATCCCAGATTCACCTCATACATGTGTTATGTCATTGGCCATGTGGTGGAACTATGTTTGCACAGCTAGTAATTATTTTGTGGCTGCACATTTGACCTGTAGGTTTGCAAAGTTCTCCTCCCATTGAAGTCAATGGGGCCTGCCGCGAACGTTACGGTTCGCAAACTATCGGTCGCATTCGCGAAACGTCCCGTCGGAAGTTCGTCCATCACTACTAACCAGGCCCAACCCTGCTTAGCATCCGAGATCGGACGAGATCGGGCGCTTTTAAGGTGATGTGGCTGTAGGCAATCTTGCTGGCCACTCTCAACCCTCTTGACAAACGCCAAGATGGTCACCTCTGCAATCAAGCAAAAAAATAAAACAGGTCATCGACGTCAACAACATATTAAAGAAATAGCCTATGGCACCTGGTATTCCCAGATGGTTTGTAAGAGGGGGGTACTGGGGGGTAGGTTTGGGTGGGCCTAAAAATCATATAAATCATGGCTCCTGTATATCCTGGATCAGGGATAAGGCTAGTAAGGGGGGTATCACTTGATAAATTGACCACCCAATGCCTGCAATATTGTAAGGTAGTGAACGGGCTCCTGCTTTCAGGGTAGTATGATGTTTAGTAAAGTATATAGAATTACTAGCTCCTCTATGATGATATGAGGTCTGCAATATGAAGAATAGTTCATATAAGGCATAGAGGTAAGTGCCAATATAAATGTCGCAGCAGGGCACAAGATCGGATCAGTCACTAAAATATACCAAGTGCTCTGTTCGATGTATACTTTACCGATAGGTGTCTCGGGTCCTTCTGGGCGCTCATTCGGCTGTGGTAATGTTCAGTTAGAGAGTAAAAGGCTACAACTATATGGGATCCGAGCAGGAATGGTGTCTAGTCGAGTGCGTGCGTTGAATGCTCTCTCGTCTGACGGATTGGAGGCCCAGGACTGCTCCAGGTAGAAATCATGGTGTTAACCGGAGTCGGGGATATTGAAGCTAGTGTCTGTAGTCTTTCAAGGCAGGTGAGTAAGGGAATGGTCCATATGCACGGCAGAGGAAAGGAGAGCGGCACGAGGCAGGGTATGAAGCATGTAGGCTAATCCACCGTCGCATGAGTGTCCCGGAGCTCTCGTGAGGCGACAGGTCTAGCGGTCCCTGCGTGCTCTGTGAGGTAGCGTGGCCGAAGTCGGGCTCGTCGGTGGGTGGCGGGGTCGGTGTCCCCCAAGTGGTCTGAAAGTGGATGGCGACCTATGTCTGCGAGATCTGGACAGTTGAGTTTCCATGAGATCTTCAGTGCTGTGGGTGTTGGGTGAAATGTGGACCCGAAAATCTCACAAAATTGTCATATTATCAGTTTATTTCCCACACACAGCATATGCATACCACAAATTACACCCCAAAACACATTCTGCTATTACTCCCGAGTACGGCAATACCACATGTGTGAGACTTTTACACAGTGTGGCCACATACAGAGGCCCAACATGCAGGGAGCGCCATCAGGCGATCAGGAGCACCCAGGACAATTCTGACATTTCTTTCCTACATGTAAATATCATCATTTATTTGCTAGAAAATTACATAAAATCCCAAAACATTATATATGTTTTTTTAGCAAACATCCTGGAGAATACAATGGTGGTCGTTGCAACTTTTTATCTCGCCCGGTATTTGCACAGCAATTTTTCAAATGCTTTTTTTTGGAAAAAAAACTGTTTTGTGCTTAAAAAAAAAAACACAGTAAAGTTAGCCCAATTTTTGCATAATGTGAAAGATGAAGTTACGCTGAGTAAATAGATACCTAACATGTCACTCTTCAAAATTGCACACGCTCATGGAATGGCGCCAAGCGTCTCTACTTAAAAATCCCCATAGGCGATGATTTAAATTTTTTTTACTGGTTATATGTTTTGAGTATAACGGCAGGGGTGAAAGCACAGCATCACATTATTAAAGGAAGTAGAGCCCATTATGTTATGGGCGGAAAGAAATTTGTTGGATTTAAAGGCAGTTTACCTTTCGGGCCGTTTGAATCAGCAGGTGGATCGCCTATCACGTTGTTTTCCAGACAGCAACGAGTGGGCAGTGCACCCATCAGAGTTCAGTTGGATCATGAGTCTGCAGAAGCCACCAGAAATAGATCTTTTTGCTTCTCCAATGAATGCGAAGCTGCCGAGATTTCCATCCCGTCTGCCTCATCCCCGTGCAGAAGCAGTAGATGCCCTCTCGAGTCCGTGGCGATGCAAGACCGCATATGCGTTTCCCGCCAGACCCTTGATCGCAAAGTTTTTAATCAGATTATCGATGGAGCCAGTCAGAGTGATAGCTATTCTGCCGTACTGGCCGAAGAGGCTGTGGTTCCCTTGGGCAATGAACCTCAGCGTATGCCCCGCCGTTCAAGATCCCAGTGTTCCCGCAGCTTCTCTCACAGGGGAAATTGGTGCACCCAGCTCCTCACAAACTGAATCTACATCTTTGGATCTTGAGCAGCAGAATTTCATTAGGATTCTCAGTGGGGGTGATTTCTACTCTCCTAAAAGCTAGGAAACCTTCCACGAACTTTATCTATTCTAAAATATGGAATACATTTAAAACATTTGCAGAAAGTAAGCAGTGGGACCCCACCACTCCGTCCACCTCAGTAGTTTTGGAGTTTCTGCAGAATGGTTTAGATCTGTGGCTCAGTTTAACCAGTAGAGACCCGCGCTATAGCCAAATGATGGCTACAGCGTGGACCCCCTTTACCGGGGCGACGTCTATTGACGTCGTCCCGTGCACGAGCGGCCTGCGTGTCTACGAGACTCGCCTGATCACAGATCCAAGCAAGGGGTCGATCCCGACCCCTTACCATGTGATCAGCTGTCAGCCAATGACAGCTGATCATGTGATACAACGGAGCCGGTAATCGCCTATTTTTCCTCCTCGCGCTGATAGCGCGAGGAGAAAAAAAAAGATCCGTTCACCGGCGGCCGTGATCGGGACATCAGTCCCGATCACGGCCAGCTTACCAGTACCCATCTGCCCCCTGCCAGTGCCACCTCTGTAATAAAAAAGTGCCCCCCATCAGTGCCACCCAGCAGTGCCCATAGTGCCACCCAGCAGTGCCCACAGTGCCACCCATCAGTGCCCACAATCTGCCTCAACAACGGTGCTGCACCCCAGTGCCACATATCCGTGCCCATCAGTGTCATCTAACAGTGCCCATCAGTGCCGCCCATCAGTGCCCAGCAGTGCCACCTATCAGTTCCACCTATCAGTGCCCATCAGTCCCATATATCAGTGGTACCTATTAGTGCCACCCATCCGTGCCATCTTATCTGTGCCCATCAGTGCCGCCTTATCTGTGCCCATCAGTACTGCCTTATCTGTGCCTACCAGTGCCACTTTATCTGTGCCTATCGGTGCCACTTTATCTGTGCCTATTAGTGCCGCCTTAACTATGCCTATCAGTGCCCACCAGTGCAGCCTATCAGTGCCCACCAGTGCCGCCTCATCAGTGCACTTCAATGAAGGAGAAAAATGACCTGTTTGCAAAATTTTATAACAAACTATTAAACATGATTTTTTTTTTTTTTGCATCTTTTTTTGGTTTGTTTAGCAAAAAATAGAACTCCCAGCTGTAATTAAATACCACCAAAAGAAAGCTCTATTTGTGGGAAAAAAATGATAAAAATGTAATTTGGGTACGGTGTTGTATGACCGCGCAATTGTCATTCAAAGTGCATCAGCGCTGAAAGCTGAAAATTGGTCTGGGCAGGAGGGGGGTTTAAGTGCCCAGTAAGCAAGTGGTTAAAGTGGTGCTCAGGCCAAAATTACACTTTTTAAATAAAAATATCCCTATAATACACAAGCTTAATGTATTCAGTAAAGTTGGTCTGTAAACTAAGGTCCGTTTTGTTTGGTTATTACAGCATTTTGAAAGTTTATAAACTAGCAGCAGACTGTGGCCATCTTAAGTGTGGGCATCTGAAGCCAGACCGTATTTCTTCCTGGATTTCAGCCTTGCAGATCTCGCACATGCTCAATGCTGCACAAGCAGTGTAATAAGTTTCAGGTCAGGTTTCCATGGCAACGGCAGTGTTAGAGGAAGTTGCCACCCATATCTATGCAAACCCCTCCTCCCTCCAGGAACCAGTAAATATACTGCATGTACAAGGAATATTATTCAAGAAACACACACACACACTATATATATATCGTGTTCTGTACATATATACACACACATATCTACACTCAGCTGATACTTTTTTCTGTACAGCTTTTCATTTAAAAAGAAAAAAATAATAATCACAGCAACACAATTCATTTATGCATCTAGACGTATTGAAGACGACTTTATGAAGTTCAAACTGTGCATATGCATTTTGAAAAATTGTGCTTGTGTTTTGGTATTAGGCCCCTTTCACACGGGATGGATCAGTAATGATCCGCCCCGTGATGATCTGCTTGCTCAGCGGGGATTGCTCTGTTGTCCCCGCTGAGCCGGAGGATAACAGGGCGGTCCCAGTACACTGTGCATGGACCGCCCTGTCAGCTCTCCGCTCTCCTCTATGGGGGATTGTCTGTCCGTGTTCATCCGATCCGCTCTGCAGACGGATAGAAAAATAGGATTTTCCTCCGTCTGCAGAATCGGACAATTGCGGAGGCGGACGATATCGGGTGTTTGCGGATGTTCATCCGCCGACACCCGCTATCCCATAGGAATGCATGTATGTCCGTACTTCATCTGCAAACGGATGGATGAAATACGCACATAATGTCTGCATGTGTGAATGGGACCTTAGATGGGATGGTGGCAGTACTTTAAAAAAAACTGCTTATTTACAACTATTTGCACAAACCACTTTCTCTATGTTACATAGATAATCGGGTTAAAAATAAAAAAAATATATCCCCAGCACATCGATCCCCCTCCCCGTAAAATCGCATCGCCCCAGCACATTGCATCACAACGCCCCCAGCACATCAAATCGCATCTCCCCCAACACTTCTCATCGCATTGCCCAAAGCACATTGCATCACCCCGACACATCAAATCGCATCAGAACATCGAATCGCGTCGCCCCCAACAGATCGCATCAAATCGCATCACCCAAGCACATCGCATTGAATCGCCGCAGCACCTCTCCCAGAACATCAAATCGCAACACCCAAGCACATCGCATTGCATCTCCCCCAGAACATCGAATCGCATCACCCCCAGCACATTGCATCACCCCCAACACTTCGAATTGCATCAGCACATCGAATCGCATCGCCCCAGCACATCTCATCGCCCCAGCAAATCGAATCGCATCTCCCCCATCACATTGCATCTCCCCCAGCACATTGCATCACCCCCAGCGCATCGAAATGCCCAAAGCACATTGCATCACCTACAACACATCGAATCGCATCAGCACATCGAATCGCTTCGCCCCACCATATCTCATCGAAATGCATCGCCCAAGCACATCGCATCGCCTCAGCACATCGAATCGCATCTCCCCAGAATATCGGATCGCATCTCCCCCAGCACATCGAATCGCCCCCAGCACATCGCATCGCCCAAAGCACATTGCATCACCCCAACACATCAAATCGCATCAGAACATCGAATCGCATCGCCCCAGCAAATCGAAACGCATCTCCCCCAGCACATTGCATCTCCCAGCACATCGAATCGCCCCAGCACATCGAATCGCCCCAAAGCACATTGCATCACTCCCAAAACATCGAATCACATCAGCACATCAAATCGGTTTGCCCCACCACATAGCATCAAAACGCATTGCCCAAGCACATTGCATCGCCCCAGCACATCAAATCGCATCACCCATCGCATCGAATCGCATCACCCAAGCACATCGCATTGAATCGCCCCAGCACATTGAATCGCATCTCCCCAGAACATCGAATCGCATCACCCCAGCACATTGCATCACCCCCAGCACTTTGAATTGCATCAGCACATCTCATCGCATAGCCCCAGCACATCTCATCGCCCCCAGCACATCACATCTCCCCAGCAAATCGAATCGCATCTCCCCCAGCACATTGCATCTCCCCCAGCACATCGAATGGCCCCAGCGCATCAATTCGCCCAAAGCACATTGCATCACCCCCAACACATCGAATCACATCAGCACATCGAATCGCTTTGCCTCACCACATCGCATCGAAAAGCATCACCCAAGCACATCGCATCGCCCCAGCACATCGAATCGCATCTCCCCAGAACATCGAATCGCATAACCCCCAGCACATTGCATCACCCCAGCACATTGAATCGCCCCCAGCACATCACATTGGCCCCAGCACAACGAATCGCATCTCCCCAGCACATCGCATCGCCCAAAGCACATTGCATCACCCCCAAAACATCGAATTGCATCAGCACATCGAATCGCTTCGCCCCAACACATCGAATCCCATCGCCCAATCGCATTGCATCTCCCCAGAACATCGACTCACCCCAAAACACATTGCATCACCCGCATCACATCAAATCGCATCGCCCACAGCACATCACATCGAATCACATCGCCCCAGCATATCGCATCGCCCTCAGCATATCACATCACATTGCCCCCAGCACATAGAATCGCATCTCCCCCAGCACATAGAATCGCATCTCCCCCAGCACATTGAATCACCCCCGGCACAACGCATCGCCCAAAGCACATTGCATCACCCAAAGCACATTGCATCACCCCAAACACATCGAATCGCATCAGCACATCGAATCGCTTCATCCCAACACCTCGAATCCCATCGCCCAAACGCAGAACATCGAATTGCCCCCAGCACATCACATCGAATCGCACCACCCAAGCACATCACATCGCCCCCCAGCACATGGCATCACATCGAATTGCATCTCCCCCCAGCACATCGAATCGCATCTCCCCCAGCACATCGAATCACATCTCCCCAGCACATCGAATCACCCCCAGCGCATCACATCTCCCAAAGCACATTGCATCACCCGCAACACATCGAATCGCATCGCCCCCAGCACATCAAATCGAATCACATCGCCCCAGCACATCACATTGCTCCCAGCAAATAGAATCGCATCTCCCCAGCACATCAAATCGCATCACCCCCAGCACATCGAATTGCATCTCCCCAGCACATCGAATCACATCTCCCCAGCACATCGAATCACCCCCAGCACATCGAATCACCCCCAGCACATCGCAGCGCCCAAAGCACATTGCATCACCCCTAACACATCGAATTGCATCAGCACATCGAATCGCTTCACCCCAACACCTAGAATCCCATCGCCCAATCGCATCACATATCCCCAGAACATCGAATTGCCCCCAGCACATCACATCGCATCGCCCCCAGCACATCGCAGCACATCGCATCACATCGAATCGCATCAGCACATCGAATCGCTTTGCCCGAACACATCGAATCCCATCGCCCAATCACATCTCCCCAGAACATCGAATCGCCCCAAAGCCCATTGCATCACCCACAACACCTTACATCAGAGTCCCACTTTATAGCAGAGTATCGCCCCTTTGCATCAGAGTGTGGCAGAGTGCCCCCTTCCACATACACTATATTGTCAAAAGTATTGGGACACCTGCGTTTACACACGAGCACACACAAACTTTAATGGAATATCAGTCTTCGTCCATAGGGTTCAATATTTAGTTGCCACACTCTTTGCAGTTATAACAGCTTCAACTATTCTGGGAAGGCTGTCTACAAGGTTTAGGAGTGTGTCTATGGGAATATTTGACCATTCTTCCAATAGTACATTTGTGAGGTCAGGCACTGATGTTGGACGAGAAAGGCCCATCTCGCAGCCTTCACTCTATTTCACCCCAAAGGTGTTCTATTGGGTTGAGGTCAGGACTCTGCATTCCAGTCACGTTCCTCCACCCCAAACACGCTCATCCATGTCTTTATGGATCTTGCTTTGTGCACTGGTCCAAATCACTTGGTGGAGGGGGGATTATGATGTGGTGTTGTTTTTCAGGGGTTGGGCTTGGCCCCTAAATTCCAGTGAAGGCAACACTTAAGGTGTCAGCATACCAAGAAATGTTGGACAATTTCATGCTCTCAACTTTGTGGGAAGTTTGAGGAAGGCCCCTTTCTGTTCCAACATGACTGTGCACCAGTGTACAAAGCATAATCCATAAAAGACATGAATGAGCGAGTTTGGGGTGGAGGAGCTTTACTGGGCTGGACAGATTCTTGACCTCAACCCAATAGAACACCTTTGGGATGAATTAGAGCAGAGAATCCCGAGCCAAGCCTACTCGTCCACATCAGTGCCTGACTTCACAAATGCTCTTCCTGGAAGAATGGTCAAACATTCCCAAAGACACACACCTAAACCTTGTGGTCAGCCTGCCCAGAAGAATTGAAGCTGTTGTAGCTGCAAAAGGGTGGGCCAACTCAATAGTGAATCCTCATTGACCACCAAGGGGAGACGTGCTGCCCATCATTGAGCACCAAGGGGAGATGTGCTGTCCATCATTGACCACCAAGGGGAGACGTGCTGCCCATCATTGACCACCAAGGGGAGACGTGCTGCCCATCATTGACCACCAAAGGGAGACATGCTGCCTATCATTGACCACCAAGGGGAGACATGCTGCCCATCATTGACCACCAAGGGGAGACATGCTGCCCATTAACCACCAATGGGATGAACGTGCCCTGGAGTTAAAGGCTAAATGCATCTTTAAAGAAAAATAAATGTATAAAATTAAGAAAAAATGTGTACCCTTCACTTACTTTAGACGATGATTTAATTTTTTTTTACTGGTTATATGTTTTGAGTTACAGAGGAGGTCTAGGGCTAGAATTATTGCTCTCGCTCTAATGTTCGCGGCGATACCTCACATGTGTGGTTTGAACACCGTTTTCATATGTGGGCGGGACTTATGTATGCGTTCGCTTCTGCATGCGAGCACATGGCGACAGGGGCGCTTTAAAAAAAAAAAAATGTTATTGTTCATTTTACTTTATTTATTTTAGTTTGACTTTTTTTCCCCAAAAATAAATTTTTTGATCACTTTTATTCCTATTACAAGGAATGTAAACATCCCTTGTAATAGGAATATGGCATGACAGGTCCTCTTTACAGTGAGATATGGGGTCAATAAGACCCCGCATCTCACCTCTAAGCTGGGAAGCCTGAAAAAAAAAAAAAAAGATTCTGGCTTTGATCTAATTGGCGAGTCGGTAGAAGCACCGGAGGACGGCGGGAGGGGGGGTGTCTATGGGTATCACCGACTATGGCTGGGTATCTCCGAGTATGGCTAGGTATCTCCGAGTATGGCTGGGTATCTCCGAGTATGGCTGGGTATCTCCGAGTATGGCTGGGTATCTCCGAGTATGGCTGGGTATCTCCGAGTATGACTGGGTATCTCAGAGTATGACTGGATATCTCAGAGTATGGCGTTGCAGAGTATTGCGTTGCAGAGCATTGCAGGGTATTGGCGGGTGTTGCAGAGCATTGCAGAATGTTGCAGGGTATTGGCGGGTGTTGCAGAGTATTGCAGAGTGTTGCAGGGTATTGGCGGGTGTTGCAGAGCATTGCAGAGTGTTGCAGGGTATTGGCAGGTGTTGCAGGGTATTGCAGGGTATTGGCGGGTGTTGCAGAGTGTTGCAGGGTATTGGCGGGTGTTGCAGAGCATTGCAGAGTGTTGCAGGGTTTTGGCGGGTGTTGCAGAGCATTGCAGAGTGTTGCAGGGTATTGGCAGGTGTTGCAGAGCATTGCAGAATGTTGCAGGGTGTTGCAGAGCATTGCAGAGTGTTGCAGGGTATTGGCGGGTGTTGCAGGGTATTGGCGGGTGTTGCAGGGTGTTGCAGGGTATTGCAGGGTGTTGCAGGGTATTGGCGGGTGTTGCAGAGTGTTGCAGGGTATTGGCGGGTGTTGCAGAGCATTGCAGAGTGTTGCAGGGTATTGGCGGGTGTTGCAGAGCATTGCAGAGCGTTGCAGGGTGTTGCAGAGCATTGCAGGGTGTTGCAGGGTATTGGCGGGTGTCGCAGAGCATTGCAGAGTGTTGTTGCAGGGTATTGCAGAGTGCTGTTGCAGAGTATTGCAGAGTATTGCAGCAGAGTATTGAAGCAGAGTATTGCAGAGTAATGGCAGGGTATGATGGGGTTAATTTTCGGTGAGCAGCGATGTGGGCACTGCAGATGCAGCCCACAGCGCTGCTGACACCGATCTCTTCCCCCTCCGCTGTACCGATCGGGAACATAATGTCCTGGTTCTCCGCAGTACAGGCAAAGGTTGCCCGCCCGACGGTGTTGGCGCTCTTCAGGTGTCAAGGAAGGTCGGAGCAAACCCAGCTGCATGGGTTCTGGAGTGTCCAGGGCGGTCGTAGCTGGAGTAGAAGAGGCTGAATGGGAGGAACTAGGCACTCGTGGTAACATCCAAACGGGACAAGGGGTTGCAGAAGAACGTTCCAAGCGACGCTCTCTTAGACGTCTGTCAATCTGAACGGATAGATCTATGAGGGCTTCCAGAGTCTCAGGGATGCCCACTCGGGCCAGATCATCTTTCAAAGGCTCTGAAAGACCCATACGAAACTGGTATCGTAAGGTAGCATTATTCCAGTCTGTGTCAGAACTCCAGCGTCTAAATTCCGACACATAGTCTTCCACGGGTCTGCGGCCTTGCTGCAGCGACATAGGTTGAAAGAAGGTATTCAAGGTATCCAGAGAGGGATCTTTCCATTCCAGGAGACGATGGGCCCAGGCCTGGGGTTCATCTGCCAGCAGAGAGATCACAAACCCCACTTTGGTAGCCTCAAGAGAGAAGGTCCTTGGTTGCAAGGCAAAGAAAAGTTCACAGGAGTTGCGGAAAGCCCTGAATTTACCCCGGTTGCCAGAAAATCTTTCAGGTGTAGGAACCCTGGGTTCAGGCGGCATCATCACCACCGAAGGTGGAGCAGAAGTCCTGGAAACAGCTGGCATAGATACAGATAGGGCTTGGACACATTCCTCCAGTCGGCCATAGCCTTCCTGCAGACTTTTCAGCGCCTGAGTAAGTCCAGCTAAGTGGCAGCAGAGTTCATCCATAGGGGAGGCTTCCTGCATGGGCTCGGACATGGCTGTCCAGTACTGTCACGAACCTGGTGTAGGAGCCCAGAATGCAGGGAGCGGCCTCTCATAAGCCTCTGGCTCGAGAACCCCTGAAAGTGGGGACAGGGACTCTAGAGTTCAGAGGGCACAAGTGCCAAGCAGGTGTAGGACTGGTCCGGACCTCAGGGAAGGCGTAAGAACACAGGAGCGCTGCATCAGCAGGCAGCAGGAAATGCACAGGAACTTGGCAGAGCGCTGGATCAGCAGGCAGCAGGAGATGCACAGGAACTTGGCAGAGCGCTAGATCAGCAGGCAGCAGGAGATGCACAGGAACGTGGCAAGGACACTGGAGCAGCTGACCGTGAGGAGGTGTCCTGAAGCGCAGAAGAAGCTGGAGGCTGGTACACTTGGCAGGCAGGCTGGAGTAGAAGATAGCGGAAGGAACACAACAGTCGAGCAGGAACAGCGGAAAGCCAGGGGTAGCCAAGGTACAAGCCGGGTCGGTAACAGACGGGCAGCAAACAGTTCCAAGGAAGAGGCAAAAGCGTAGTCAGACAGGCCGAGGGTCGGAGGCTGGCAGCAAACAGATGTCGTCAGGAACAGGCCGGGTAAACAGGAATCAAGGACAACAGAGTAGCAGAAAGCAGGAACACCGGACACGCTGTAGACTGGACAGCAGGGAGGCACAGTAACAGGTTCCCTTAAGTAGCCTTCTGGGCGCCAAAAACGGTCAAACGGCGCGTTTGCGTGCACCCACGTGTAACCGTGCACCCGTTCGTGACCTCGCGCACCCGCCCGTTTGTAACCTCGCGCACCCGCGTGCGCCCGTTCGTGTCGTTGCGCACCCACGTGCGCCCGTTCGTACCAATGCGCACCCGCGTTCGCGCCAACGCGCGCCCTAGGATACTGGTTAGTTCTTAACATAGGAATTCTGCGGGCAGGCCTCCCATGTACCATTGGATTACCGGAACGACCATGACAGGGGGGTGGGCGAGAGAGAGAGGGGGGTGGGCGAGAGAGAGGGGGTGAGTGAGAGAGGGGGGGTGAGCGAGAGAGAGGGGGGGTGAGCGAGAGAGAGATGGGGGGATGAGCGAGAGAGATGGGTGGTGAGCGAGAGAGAGGGATGGGGGGTGAGCGAAAGCGAGGAGGGGGGGTGACACAGAGGAGATGGGGGGTGACACAGAGGAGATGGGGGTCACACAGAGGAGTAGGGGGTCACACAGAGGAGGAGGGGATCACACAGAGGAGATGGGGGTCGCACAGAGGAGGAGGGTGTCGCACAGAGGAGGAGGGGGGTCACACAGAGGAGGAGGGAGGTCACACAGAGGAGATGGGGGGTCACACAGAGGAGGAGGGGGGTCACACAGAGGAGGAGGGGGGTCACACAGAGGAGGAGGAGGGTCACACAGAGGAGATGGGGGGATCACACAGAGGAGGAGGGGGGGTCACACAGAGGAGATGGGGGTCACACAGAGGAGATGGGGGGTCACACAGAGGAGATGGGGGGTCACACAGAGGAGATGGGGGGCACACAGAGGAGATGGGGGGCACACAGAGGAGGAGATGGGGAGCACACAGAGGAGGAGATGGGGGGGTCACACAGAGGAGCTGACAGAGCAGATGAGACCTCAGGAAACACATCGTGAGGCAGGACTCCGGAAGGAAGCAGGTGCGATGATCAAATCCACAGTGCAGCCCCGCCCCCGCCTCCACACCTGACCAGCACCAGCTCCGCAGGGCCATTAACAGACCCCCATGTCTGCCACCCGGCCCGTCCCGCACATGGCCCGTTCGGCCAATCGCAGGGCTCCTGCTGGCTCAGAGCACCGTGCACCTGTGTCATAGTGATAGCGGGCACGGAATCATGCGCGCAGCCCCTCTAGATGTTGCGGCCGGGGACAGAGATCTGGCGGCCATAGGTCCGTGGAATGTGTGCCCGGGTTTCCAGCAGGCGGAAACCCGGGCACATGTGTCAAAGCCCGGACTGTCCGGGTCAAAACCGGACAGGTGGCAACCCTAGGGGCTCTCTGTGGGATGTTCGCCCACCAAGCACCCTACAATGCACAGTGCATAGTAGGGCCCTGATTGGCTGAAGCAATGCTTCTGACCGCTGGTCAGGTGCAAAGCTTCACCTAATCGGTGCACAGAACACTGAAGACTTTGCTCAATGATTTCTCAGTGATCATAGTCCCACCCCACACTATAAAAGGTTCCTTCCCACAGGAAGCTTTTGCAGTGTGTTGTTGGAGTGGCGATAGATAGAGCAGGGCTCAGTTTGCTACTAGAGAGTTAATGTGTTATTGTGGCTCAGTGGAAAGTGTTAGTATAGTGTGAGTATAGTTTGAGTATAGTGTGTCAATATTGTGTAGTTTCAGTGTAGGGTTTCAGTATGGTGTGAGTATAGTGTACTGTGTCAGTATAGTGGGATTATAGTGTAGTGTGTGCTTCCTAAATCCACAAACACAAGACCAATATTTTGGCTATTGCGCGGTCAGCATGTGGTTAACCACTCCCCCCCCTATATAACAAAATTACATCTGAGAAGTGGTTTCATTATCCTGACTGGGCGACATATGGCGTCCAACAGGATAAGACGCGATTGTGTGCCCGTAAGGGCGTGCATCGCAGCGATCGGTGGTGTGTCAGTTTGACATACTGCATCTTCGATCGAGCTAAGGAGCCTCTAACATAGGTTCTTTACCCGACCCTGCTTAGCACCCGAGATCAGACGAGATCAGGGGCATTCAGGGTGATGTGCCCGCAGGCGATCTTGCTGGCCATACTCAACCCTCTTGACAAACAGCAAGATAGTCACCTGAGCAAACAAGCAGAAAAATAAATCAGGTCGTAGACACCAACAACATATTAAAAAAAGTCTACGGCACCTGGTATTCCCAGGCTGTCTCCCATCCAGGTAGTAACCAGGCCCGACCCTGCTTAGCATCTGAGATCAGACGAGATAAAGCGCATTCAGGGTGATGTGGCTGTAGGCGACCTTGCTGGCCACTCTCAACCCTCTTGACAAACGCCAAGATGGTCACCTTGGCAAACAAGCAGAAAAAAAAAATTACGGTAAGTATGAAACAATTTTCCATTTTCTTGGTGCCACCATGGCAGCATACCTGTGATACAATAAATAGCTAAGACCAGGGTGGGTACTGCTTCAAAGAAAAAAATTGTATTTAAGGAAATGCGAGAGCTACTTCAATCGCCCTTTCCCTAAATTCTACTGAAGTGAGTGCTCTGGGGGGGATGTAATGTGCTGGGTGTGATGCGTTTTGATGTGCTGGGGGAGATGCGATGAGCTGGGGCAATGCGATGTGAATTGCTGGGGGCGATGCGATTTGATGTGTTGCGAGTGATGCAATGTGCTTTGGGGCGATTCGATGTTCTGGTGAGATGCGATGCGATTGGGCGGTGGGATTCGATGTGTTAGGGCGAAGCGATTCGATATGCCGATGCCATTCGATGTGCTGATGCGATTCGATATGCTGGGGTGATGCAATGTGCTTTGGGAGATGCAATGTGCTTTGGGAGATGCGATGTGCTGGGGGAGATGCGATTTGATGTGCTGGGGGAGATGCGATTCGATGTGCTGGGGGAGATGTGATTCGATGTGATGCCATGTGCTGGGGGCAATGCGATTGCCATATCACCCTGAATGCGCCAGATATCGTTTGATCTCGGATGCTAAGCAGGGTCGGGCCTGGTTAATAACTGGATGGGAGCGTGCCTGGGAATACCAGGTGCCGTAGGCATCTTTTTAATATGTTGCTGGCGTCGAGCACCTGTTTTATTTTTCTGCTTGTTTGCCGAGGTGACCATCTTGGCGTTTTTCAAGAGGGTTGAGAGTGGCAAGCAAGATCTCCTAATGCCACATCACCCTGAATGTGCCAGATATCGTTTGATCTCGGATGCTAAGCAGAGACGGGCCTGGTTAGTCCCTGGATGGGAGACCTTTGGAAATACCAGGTGCCATAGGCTTTTTTTTAATATGTTGATGGCGTCGACGACCTGTTTTATTTTATTGCTTGTTTGCCGAGGTGACCATCTTGGCGTTTGTCAAGAGGGTTGAGAGTGGCCACCAAGATCTCATATGGCCACATCACCCTGAATGCATTCAAGCTCGTTTGATCTCGGATGCTAAGCAGGGTTGGGCCTGGTTAGTACCTGAATGGGAGACCGCCTGGGAACACCAGGTGCCATAGGCTTTATTTTTTAATATGTTGTTGGCGTCGACGTCCTGTTTTATTTTTCTGTTTGTTTGCCAAGGTGACCATCTTGGCATTTGTCAGGAGGGTTGAGAGTGGCCTGCAAGATCACCTACAGCCACATCTCCCTAATTGCGCTCGATCTCGTTTGATCTTGGATGCTAAGCAGGGTCGGGCCTGGTTAGTACCTGGATGGGAGACCACATGGGAATACCAGTCTTTTTTTTTAATATGTTGTTGGCATCGACAACCTGTTTTATTTTATTGCTTGTTTGCCGAGATAACCATCTTGGCGTTTGTCAAGAGGGTTGAGAGTGGAATGCAAGATCGCCTACGGCCACATCACCCTGAATACGCCTGATTTCTGATGTTAGGCAGAGTTGGGCCTGGTTAGTAACTGGATGGGAGACCACCTGGAAGTACCAGGTGCTGTAGGCTTTTTTTAATATGTTGTTGGCAACAACGAACTGTTTTATTTTTCTGCTTGTTTGCCGAGGTGACCATCTTGGCCTTTGTCAAGAGGGTTGAGAGTGGCGTTCAAGATCGCCTATTGCCATATCACCCTGAATGCGCCAGATATCGTTTGATCGTTTGTCAAGAGGATTGAGAGTGGCCAGCAAGATCGCCTACGGCTTCATTACCCTGCATCCAATGTCGTCTGATCTCAGATGCTAAGCAGGGTCTGGCCTGGTTAGTAGCTGGATGTGAGACCGCCTGGGAATACCAGGTGCTGTAGGCAATTTTTTAATATGTTGCTGGCGTCGACTACCTGTTTTATTTTTCTGCTTGTTTGCTGAGGTGACCATCTTGCCCTTTGTCAAGAGGGTTGAGAGTGGACTGAAAGATTATCTAAGGGCACATCACCATGAATGTTCCCTATCTCGTCTGATCTTGCATGCTAAGCAGGGTTAGGCCTGTTTAGTCCTTGGATGTGAGACCTTTGGGAATACCAAGTGCCGTAGGCTTTTTATTTATATGTTGTTGGCATTGACGACCTGTTTTATTTTTCTGCTTGTTTGCCGAGGGGATCATCTTGGCTTTTGTCTAGAGGGTTGAGAGTGGCGACCAAAATTGCCTATGGTCATAGCACGTCTGATCTCGGATGCTAAGCAGGGTCGGGCCTTGTCAGTAACCGAATGGGAGACCGCCTGGGAATATCAGGTGCCGTAGGCTTTTTTTTAAATATTTTGTTGGCATCGACGACCTGTTTTATTTTACTGCTTGTTTGCCGAGGTGACCATCTTGGAGTTTGTCAAGATGGTTGAGAGTGGCAAGCAAGATTGCCTAATGCCACATCACCTTGAATGCGCCAGATATCGTTTGATCTCGGATGCTAAGCAGGGTCGGGCCTGGTTAGTCCCTTAATGGGAGACCTTTGGAAATACCGGGTACCATAGGCTTTTTTTAATATGTTGATGGCATCGACGACCTGTTTTATTTTATTGCTTGTTTGCCGAGGTGACCATCTTGGCGTTTGCCAAGAGGGTTGAGAGTGGACAGCAAGACCTCGTACGGCCACATTACCCTGAATGTTCCTGATCTCGTCTAATCTCAGATGCTAAGCAGGTTTGGGCCTGGTTAGTACCTGGATGGAAGACCTCCTGGGAATACCAGGTGCGGTATGCTTTTTTTAATATGTTGTTGGCGTTGACGACCTGTTTTATTTTTCTGCTTGTTTGCCGAGGTGACCATCTTGGCATTTGTCAAGAGGGGTGAGAGTGGCCAGCAAAGTAGCCTATGGCCACATCACCCTGGATGCGCCCGATCTTGTCTGATCTCGGATGCTAAGCAGGGTTGGGTCTGGTTAGTACCTGGGTGGGAGACCGCTTGGGAGTACCAGGTGCCGTAGGCTTTTAATAATATGTTGTTGGCGTCGACGACCTGTTTTATTTTTCTGCTTGTTTGCCGAGGTGACCATCTTGGCATTTGTCAAGAGGGTTGAGATTGGCCAGCAAAGTAGCCTATGGCCACATCCCCTGAATGTGCCCGATCTTGTCTGATCTTGGATGCTAAGCGGGGACGGGCCTGGTTAGTACCTTGATGGGAGACCGTCAGGGAATAACAGGTGCTGTAGGCTTATTTTTAATATGTTGTTGGCGTCGATGACCTGTTTTATTTTTCTGCTTGTTTGCCGAGGTGACCATCTTGGCGTTTGTCAAGAGGGGTGAGAGTGGCCAGCAAATTTGCCTACAGCCACATCACCCTGAATGCGCTCCATTTCGTTTGATCTCGGTAGCTAAGCAGTGTTGGGGCTGGTTAGTACCTGGATGGGAGACCGTCAGGGAATAACAGGTGCTGTAGGCTTTTTTTTAATATGTTGTTGGCGTCGACGACCTGTTTTGTTTTTCTGCTTGTTTGCCGAGGTGACCATCTTGGCCTTTGTCAAGAGGGTTGAGAGAGGTAATGAAGAACCCTTAAGGCCTCATCACCCTGAATGCGCCCAATCTCGTCTGATTTCGGATGATAAGCAGGGTCGGGCCTGGTTAGTACCTGGGTTGGAGACTGCTTGGGAGTACCAGGTGCCATAGGCTTTTTTTTAATATGTTGTTGGCGTCGACGAACTGTTTTATTTTTCTGCTTGTTTGCCGAGGTGACCATCTTGGCGTTTGTCAAGAGGGTTGAGAATGGTCAGCAAAATCACCTTCAGCCTCATCACCCTCAATGTGCCCAATCTCCTCTGATCTCGGATGCTAAGCAGGTTTGGGCCTGGTTAGTACCTGGATGGGAGACCTTCTGGGAATGCCAGGTGCTGTAGGCTTTATTTTAATATGTTGTTGGCGTGGACGACCTGTTTTAATTAAGCCTCTAGTCTGGTTGCTAGGTTTACAAAAAGTTGTCACTAAATGATATATTGCTCACAAATGCCATAGTTATATGTGGAATTGCACCCCAAAATATATTCTGCTGCTTCTCCTGAGTACGGGGATACCACATATGTGGGACTTTTTGGGAGTCTAACCGCGTACCGCACCCCGAAATCCAATCACTGCCTTCAGGATTTCTAAGCGTGCAAATTTTTGATTTCACTCCTCACTACCTATCACAGTTTCAAAGGGCATAAAATGCCAAAATAACACAAACCCCCCCAAATGACCCCATTTTGGAAAGTAGACACCCCAAGGAAATTGCTGAGGGGCATGTTGAGCCCATTGAATATTTTTTTTTTGTCCCAAGTGATTGAATAATGACACAAAAAAAAAGTTTACAAAAAGTTGTCACTAAATGATATATTGCTCACACATGCCATAGTTATATGTGGAATTGCACCCCAAAATATATTCTGCTGCTTCTCCTGAGTACGGGGATACCACATATGTGGGACTTTTTGGGAGTCTAGCCGTGTACCGCACCCCGAAATCCAATCACTGCCTTCAGGATTTCTAAGGGTGCAAATTTTTGATTTCACTCCTCACTACCTATCACTGTTTCAAAGGCCATAAAATGCCAAAATAACACAAACCCCCCCAAATGACCCCATTTTGGAAAGTAGACACCCCAAGGAAATTGCTGAGGGGCATGTTGAGCCCATTGAATATTTTTTTTTGTTCCAAGTGATTGAATAATGACACAAAAAAAAAAAAGTTTACAAAAAGTTGTCACTAAATGATATATTGCTCACACATGCCATCGTTATATGTGGAATTGCACCCCAAATATATATTCTGCTGCTTCTCCTGAGTACGGGGATACCACATATGTGGGACTTTTTGGGAGCCTAGCCACGTACGGGACCCTGAAAACCAAGCACTGCCTTCCGAATTTAAATATAAAACGCTACCGAAAAAAACTGTTAGCAATCGCAGGGATCAGGCCTGACTCTGCGAACGCTGCAGTTATGTGTTTTGTAAGTGACAATGATCGATCGATACTGCACTTGGGTGGGCTGGGCGGAGGGTCAAAACGCAGGTGCTAGCAGGTATCTGGGCTGATCCCGCTAACAATGCATTTTTTTGGAACCCTAAACTGCTGGGGACGTTAGTATAGATCTGATCAGTCAGATATTGATCTGTTCAGATTCTATACCACTACGGGAGGTTTATGCTTTGCGCGTGGGTGTTAGCGGTACTGGCACTAACCTAGTGCTACCTGGGGCGACGCAGACCCTGACCCTAAAACCTAATTGATATCACCTGCCGGGTGATCAGGGGCTTAAACCTTTATTGGGTAATAAATGGTGGGTGCCCTGATGCTATAAAAAGCAAACTAACTAACCAGAGTCACCCATAACACTTATACGGTGATCACTGGTGAAAGGGTTAACTAGGGGCAACCAGGGGGTTAAAATCTTTATTAAGTAGTATATGGGGGTCCCTGGCGCTATATAAAAACCTGACGGGGAACCTAAATAACTAACTGGCTAACCAGCGTCACCAGTGACACTTATACGGTGATCGCTGGTGAAAGGGTTAACTAGGGGCAATCAGGGGGTTAAAACTATTATTGGGTAGTATATCGGGGTACCTAGCGCTATAAAAACCTGGCGGTGAACCTAAAAAAATAACTAGCTACTTAACGACCCCTAATGCAGCGATCAGAAAAACGATTGCTTAGTGACACTGGCAAAAGGGGGTGAAAGGGTTAACTAAGGGCAATCAGGGGGTTAAAACCAATATTGGGTAGTATATCGGGGTACCTAGCGCTATAAAAACCTGGCGGTGAACCTAAAAAAATAACTAGCTACCTAGGGACACTAGTGACACTAATGCAGCGATGTGTGCCTACATGTCAGTGTAGTGTTGGTGCACACTTACTTTCACTGTTCTCCTCGTAGTACGGTCAATAAGACCACCCCGAGGATAATGACATCACTTCCTCCCTGCCTGTGTTTACTATACACAGCGGGGGAAGCTTCTCATTCGCCAGGAGCGATCGAGAGGGGATGGCCAGAAGCCAACGGCCATCCCCTCATCCCGGATCGCTCCTGAAGCGAAACGGACCGCCGCATCCAGCGGGAGGGGGGTCCGATCGGACCCCCCACCCGCTGGAAGGCGAGCACGTACATGTATGTGCTTTCATAGTTTCATAGTTTTATAGTTAGTTAGGTTGAAAAAAGACACCAGTCCATCCAGTTCAACCTGAGTTAGGGTTGCCACCTGTCCGGTTTTGACCCAGACAGTCCGGGTTTGGACACATGTGCCCGGGTTTCCCCCCGTCGGAAACCCGGGCACACATCAACCGTCCTGTGGCAGCCGGATCTCTGGGTCATCAATGCTATCAATGTTCAGTTCACACTGCCTAAGTGCCTAAACATCGGTGTACTCCGAGTCTGAGCCCAGCTCAGCAAAGGGCAGCAGCAGGTGTTCTGTGATTGGCCGAGTAAGCTGCAGGTCATGTGTGGGATGGACCGGATGGGGAACATGAAGGTCCCTGAATAATTTGTCTCAAGCCGTAGCTGCTGGTCACATGTGGATGCAGGGCTGCACTGTGTCTGGATCATTGCGACAGCCCTGCATGCTCCGGAGTCCTAACCCACGCACGCTGTGTGTCAGTCTCCTGTCCGTCTCTCTCGTCCGCTCTGTCAGCCGCCCCCCTCTCCTGGCTCTCTCTCTGCCAGACTCCCCTCCCCTCTCTGCCAGACCCCCCTCTCCTCTCTGCCAGACCCCCCTCTCCTCTCTGCCAGACCCCCCTCTCCTCTCTGCCAGACCCCCCTCTCCTCTCTGCCAGACTCCCCTCCCCTCTCTGCCAGACCCCCCTCTCCTCTCTGCCAGACCCCCCTCTCCTCTCTGCCAGACCCCCCTCTCCTCTCTGCCAGAACCCCCCTCCTCTCTGCCAGACCCCCCTCTCCTCTCTGCCAGACCCCCCTCTCCTCTCTGCCAGACCCCCCCTCCTCTCTGCCAGACCCCCCTCTCCTGTCTCTCTCTCTGCCAGTCCCCCCTCCCCTCTCTGCCAGTCCCCCCTCTCCTGTCTCTCTCTCTGCCAGACCCCCCTCCCCTCTCTGCCAGACCCCCCTCTCCTCCCTACCAGTCCCCCCTCTCCTGTCTCTCTATCTGCCAGACCCCCCTCTCCTCTCTGCTAGACCCCCCCCCTCCTCTCTGCCAGACCCCCCTCTCCTGTCTCTCTCTCTGCCAGTCCCCCCTCCCCTCTCTGCCAGTCCCCCCTCCCCTCTCTACCAGTCCCCCCTCTCCTGTCTCTCTATCTGCCAGACCCCCCCTCTCCTCTCTGCTAGACCCCCCCCTCTCCTCTCTGCCAGACCCCCCTCTCCTGTCTCTCTCTCTGCCAGTCCCCCCTCTCCACTCTGCCAGTCCCCCCTCCCCTCTCTGCCAGTCCCCCCTCCCCTCTCTGCCAGACCCCCCCTCTCTGCCAGCCCCCCCCTCCCCTCTCTGCCAGACCCCCCTCTCCTGTCTCTCTCTCTGCCAGTCCCCCCTCTCCTCTCTGCCAGACCCCCCTCTACTGTCTCTCTCTCTGCCAGACCCCCCTCTCCTCTCTGCCAGTCCCCCCTCTCCTCTCTGCCAGTCCCCCCCTCTCCTCTCTGCCAGTCCCCCCATCTCCTCTCTGCCAGTCCCCCCATCTCCTCTCTGCCAGACCCCCCATCTCCTCTCTGCCAGTCCCCCCTCCCCTCCCTGCCAGACCCCCCCTCTCTTGTCTCTCTCTCTCTGCCAGTCCCCCCTCCCCTGTCTCTCTCTCTCTGCCAGTACCCCCTCTCCTCTCTGCCAGACCCCCCTCTTCTGTCTCCCTTCTCTGCCAGACCCCACTCTCCTGTCTCTCTCTCTGCCAGTCCCCCCTCCTCTCTCTGCCAGACCCCCCTCTCCTCTCTGCCAGACCCCCCTCTCCTCTCTGCCAGTCCCCCCCTCCCCTCTCTGCCAGTCCCCCCCTCCCCTCTCTGCCAGATCCCCCTCCCCTCTCTGCCAGACCCCCATCTCCTGTCTCTCTCTCTCTGCCAGTCCCCCCTCTCCTCTCTGCCAGTCCCCCCTCTCCTCTCTGCCAGTCCCCCCTCTCCTCTCTGCCAGTCCCCCCTCACCTTTCTCTCTCTCTGCCAGACCCCCCTCTCCTCTCTGCCAGACCCCCCCCTCTCCTCTCTGCCAGACCCCCCCCTCTCCTCTCTGCCAGACCCCCCCCCTCTCCTCTCTGCCAGACCCCCCCCTCTCCTGTCTCTCTCTCTGCCAGTCCCCCCTCCCCTCTCTGCCAGTCCCCCCTCTCCTGTGTCTCTCTCTGCCAGACCCCCCTCCCCTCTCTGCCAGACCCCCCTCTCCTCCCTGCCAGTCCCCCCTCTCCTGTCTCTCTATCTGTCAGACCCGCCCCTCCTCTCTTCCAGACCCCCCCTCTCCTCTCTGCCAGACCCCCCCCTCTCCTCTCTGCCAGACCCCCCCCTCTCCTCTCTGCCAGACCCCCCCTCTCCTCTCTGCCAGACCCCCCTCTCCTGTCTCTCTCTCTGCCAGTCCCCCCTCCCCTCTCTACCAGACCCCCCTCTCCTGTCTCTTTCTCTGCCAGTCCCCCCTCTCCTCTCTGCCAGACCCCCCTCTCCTCTCTGCCAGACCCCCCTATCCTCTCTGCCAGACCCCCCTCTCCTCTCTGCCAGACCCCCCTCTGCTGTCTCTCTCTTTGCCAGACCCCCCTCTCCTCTCTGCCAGTCCCCCCATCTCCTCTCTGCCAGTCCCCCCATCTCCTCTCTGCCAGACCCCCATCTCCTCTCTGCCAGTCCCCCCTCTCCTATCTGCCAGTCCCCCCTCTCCTGTCTCTCTCTCTGCCAGACCCCCTCTCCTCTCTGCCAGTCCCCCCTCTCCTCTCTGCCAGTCCCCCCATCTCCTCTCTGCCACTCCCCCACCTCCCCTCTCTGCCAGACCCCACCTCCCCTCTCTGCCAGACCCCACCTCCCCTCTCTGCCAGACCCCCCTCTCCTCTCTGCCAGACCCCCCTCTCCTCTATGCCAGACCCCCTCTCCTGTCTCTCTCTCTGCCAGACCCCCCTCTCCTCTCTGCCAGACCCCCCTTCCCCTCTTCTGTCTCTCTCTCTTCTCTGCCAGACCCCCCCATCTCCTCTCTGCCAGACCCCCCATCTCCTCTCTGCCAGACCCCCCATCTCCTCTCTGCCAGACCCCCCATCTCCTCTCTGCCAGACCCCCCTCTCCTCTCTGCCAGACCCCCCTTCCCCTCTTCTGTCTCTCTCTCTTCTCTTCCAGACCCCTCTCTCCTCTCTGCCAGACCCCCCTCTCCTGTCTCTCTCTCTGCCAGACCCCCCTCTCCTCTCTGCCAGACCCCCCTTCCCCTCTTCTGTCTCTCTCTCTTCTCTGCCAGACCCCCCTCTCTTCTCTGCCAGACCCCCCTCTCTTCTCTGCCAGACCCCCCTCTCTTCTCTGCCAGACCCCCCTCTCTCCTGTATCTCTATCTCTCTCCTGCCCCTTTTTTACCTCCCTCCCCCCACTTCTTTCTCTCCTCAGGTGATGGGGGCCCTAATCATTTCTAACAGCAGCCTGTGAGTGAATGCTCCAGCTCCCACACTTTCTGGCTCAAAGCAGCTCTCGGTAAGGCAGTCTAATGGGGGTCTTTCAGGGCAGGGGACACTGATGTGGGGATCCCTGATCTATCAAGGGGGGGACCGCTATAAGGGAAGGGGAATCTGAGCTAATGGGGGGAGTCTGTGGGGAGGGGGGTTCTGACTGCTGTTGACCACTTAGAGACCCCCTATTATATCAGCACCCCCTCCCCCTACTTGGAGACCTCTATTAGATAAGGGGAACTCTCGTTATATAAGCACCCCTTTAGAGACCCACATTATGATATAAGGATCAGTGTGTCCTTATATCAACCCCCTTTTTAGAGACTGGTCTCCTCTCTGCCAGACCCCCCTCTCTTCTCTGTCAGACCCCCCTCTCTTCTCTGTCAGACCCCCCTCTCTTCTATGTCAGACCCCCCTCTCTTCTCTGACTGGTCTCTAAAGAGAATCCGATATAGGGGACCCTTATCTAAAAAAAAAAAATGCAGTGCAACCTCCCCTTATAATTATATTAATTAAAATGTGAAAAAATAAATTGTGAATGATGGTGGAAACCCCCCAGGATAATCCAAGTATTAATACACTCAAATCTTATTTAAACATACATATTGTTCAATTTCCACACACATACAATAGTGTATGAATAGTGGTGTAAATCCATTCCACAAGGTGTTGTGCTAATATCCAACGTATCTAACTCAAAAGGTGTTTATAAATTGGATATTACCACAACACATTTTGGAATGGATTTACACCATTATTCATACACTATTGTATGTGTGTGGAAATGAACAATACGTATGTTTTTTTTTTTTTTTTAAAGATTGGAGTGTATTAATACTTGGATTATCCTTGGGGGTTTCCACCATCATTCACAATTATTGAGGTTGTGCTGCATTTTTTTTACAATTTAATTATTTTTTGGGTCTCTAAGGTGAGGACTGATATAAAGGGATTCTGATCTATGGGGGTCCCTGTATTATGAGGGGTGTAATACTGACCCCTATATTAAGTGTGTGGCACTGACCCTGTGTTATGGGGGTTAACACTGACCCTTGTATTGAAAAGGGGGGGGGGGTGATACTGACCCCTGTATTATGTCGCCTAGGATTGCCACCTGTCCACTTGAATAGCTCAGGTTTTCAATCGTGTCTGAATTTCTGCCTAAGACCCAGTCACATTATTCAGATCGAACTGTGGCTTCGCAAGTTACCAAGATGGTCGGATACCAATCCATTGCCACCTGTTAAAATTGGCCACACAAACTGTTTGCCGTGGAGTGCTAAGTGTGACGCATTATTGCTCTCCTCCTGGTCTTTAAAATCCTAGAGAGTATAGCACAAAAAAATTTGCCATGCACCGCTAAAGTGTTCGGATTTGGCTTGAAGAAAAGGTGGCAACCCTAACCTGAGTGAGTGTCTACAATTGTCCCTATTCCTGTACATTGCACACTCACATTGGTCCCTACCCTCAAGGAGCCCACAATCCAAGGTCCCCATGCATATACTAGGGCCAATTTTGGAAAGAGGCCAATTAACCTACCTGCATGTCTTTGGATTGTGGGAGGAAACCAGAGTACCCAGAGGAAACCCACACAGGCACAGGGAGAACATGCAAACTCCAGGCAGGTAGTGTTGTGGTTGGGATTTGAACCAGTGACCCTTCTTACTGCTAGGTGAGAGTGCTAAGTAACCACTACACCACTGTGCTGCCCTTGTGCCTGTCGGTGCCATTGCACCGACGTACATTGCCATGCGGCGGTCCTTAAGTGGTTAAGGATGATAAAACAAATTGTCTAACATGCTATAAAAGCAGAGCTTTAATCATAACTCATTGCTTGGGATCATCACTGAATTTTGTGGACCCAAAAATATTGCTTGACTGCGTTAGGAATGAAAAAGTATATAGCTCAATCAACTGCCTGAGTTATGAGCTTTAATCAGAACTCATTGCTTGGGTTTACCCACTGAATTTTGTGGACACAAAAATATTGCTGGATGGAGTTAGGAATAAGAAAGAGAGCAGGGATTTCAGTCTGATCCCTCTTGGGAAAGTCTACAGAGAGCCCCCGCTCTCTGGAAGTAAAGGGCGGCTGTTGGAAGACCATCTTACATTTCAATTGTAAGCTATAATTAAGCCTCTAGTCTGGTTGCTAGGTTGTTCTGAAGTAGAAGGCTGAGGGACTGGGTCAATCTCAGTTCGTGCTGGACTGGCGGAAGAGTGCTCATTCCTCTGAGAAGGCCGGGCTAGATCTGATTCAGTCTCTCTTCCAATTGCTTCTAGGGAAACATGGCATGCAGTCCAAATGTTTGGTTATGGCCTATGAAGTGAACGGCAGATCCTATTCTAACTGTTCATCCTTTCTTCCTGGGAATTCGGTGTTTTGATCTTGGAATGGTTCTTAGCTTTTCTTGGTTAGAGTATGAGGGCACCATACTACAGCCAACAAACTTTGGCCAGGCCAAAATCAACGTGCCCTATTCTTGGTTCAGACTTTAGGGACTGGGTTAAGATGTTTTCTCCCCATAGGGGAAAAGGTATGACACATGCCATTCCCACACAAATAGGTTTAAACGTCCATAATTTAAACCATATGAAAGTTTTCAATGAAAACTATTCATTAATGTCCATGTATAGTGTAGCCAGTAGCAAGCAAAAACAGAGTAGGGTTCAGGCACAATGCACATAGATATCACTTGCTGCCCATTTGCTAGAGCAGGATTTAGACAGGACCCCCTCCCAAGCCCACTGTAGCATTGTTTGTATATAATGCTGTTAACTACCCGTTTGCTGCTCATTAGTATGCCCACCTTGGAGCAGTGTAGAATGCATTGCCAGTGATTTCCCCTTGCGCATATGCTCTGTGGTCCCAACAGAGCAGATTTCATAGGCAATGTAAATAGTAAATGGCTGCTCTACTAGAGCCGACCTTTGGTTTATATGAAATTCAAATGATGTGTTGTGCAATCAAGCCCACTGAAGCATTGTTTGTTTACAATGCCATTAATTCCCCTCCACTACACATTTATATGCCCAACTTGGAGCAGTGTAAAATGCATTGCAAATGATTTCACCTTGCGCATATGCTTTTTGTGGTCCCAACAAAGCAGCATTCATAAGCAATGCAGATAGTGATTGGCTGCTCTAGGGGAGCCAGTTATATGAAATGCAAATGATGTGTTGCACAATCAAGCCCACTGTAGCATTGGTTTTATACAATGCCATTAATTCGGCCTTTGCTGCTGATTCATACCCAGTCTGGCGCAGCATAGAATGTATTGCGACTGATTTCCCGTTTCAGGCTCTCTGTGGTCCCAACAGAGCAGTGTTCAGATGCAATGCACATAGATTTCTTGCTGCCCATTTGTTGAAGCTAGGCTTTCGACAGGACCCCCTCCCAAGCCCACGGTAGCATTGTTTGTATACAATGCCATTAATTTGCCCTTTGCTGCTGATTCATGCCCAGCCTGGCACAGCATAGAATGCATTGCGATTGATTTCCCATTGGTTTCCAGCTCTTTGTGGTCCCAACAGAGCAGTATTCAGACACAATGCACATAATTGATTTATTTTTATCTTTTTGTTAGGCTTTAGTACGGTTATTAGTTAGCATTAGAACCATATTGTTTAATGTGAAAATGATGTATATTTTTACTGCTGAATGCTTTATTTTTTTAGAAGCCAGGAAAGCATTTTATTGTTTTAAAATGCCTAGCTTGTCAATATTACAATTGAGTGCAGTGTGTTTTAAAGGTTGTTAATGCAATAATTGGGGCCTAAAGCCCCATATTATCCTCCTTGTGTTTTTTAATGTTACCAATATCTCGTTGCAGATGACTGGAATGAGCACAAGATGTATGTGTGAAATGCCTCCACATGACCATAGTTTGGTGTCTTTGGTATTATCTTTGTGAAACAATATAAAAGGCAATCGGAAGTTCTGGATCTGCAGTCATTTCTTTCTTCCTTCTGACTGGAATGATCCAGTATGGCTGGGCTGCTGTTCGATCTAAAGTAAGTGAAGGGTACACATTTTTTCTTAATTTTATACATTTATTTTTCTTTTACCACTTTCAGACCGGACCATTTTGCTGGTCAAAGACCAGACCACTTTTTGCGATTCGGCACTGTGTCGCTTAAACTGACAATTGCGCGGTCGTGCGACGTGGCTCCCAAACAAAATTGACGTCCTTTTTTTCCCACAAATAGAGCTTTCTTTTGGTGGTATTTGATCACCCCTGTGGTTTTTATTTTTTGCGCTATAAACAAAAATAGAGCGACAATTTTGAAAAAAGCACATTATTTTTTACTTTTAGTTATAATAAGCGCTGAAGCGCACCACCGGCGGCGCGCTCCCGATGGCAGGGCGGCATTAAAGATTGGACGTACATGTATGCCAATATGCCTGCCCGTGCCATTCTGTCGACGTACATCGTCGTGCGCTGGTCGGGAAGTGGTTAAAGATGCATTTAGCCTTTAACTCCAGGGCACGTTCATCCCATTGGTGGTCAATGGGCAGCATGTCTCCCCTTGGTGGTCAATGAGGGCAGCATGTCTCCCCTTGGTGGTCAATGATGGGCAGCATGTCTCCCTTTGGTGGTCAATGATGGGCAGCACGTCTCCCCTTGGTGGTCAATGATGGGCAGCACGTCTCCCCTTGGTGGTCAATGATGGGCAGCACGTCTCCCCTTGGTGCTCAATGATGGGCAGCACGTCTCCCCTTGGTGCTCAATGATGGGCAGCACGTCTCCCCTTGGTGCTCAATGATGGGCAGCACGTCTCCCCTTGGTGCTCAGTGATGGGCAGCATGTCTCCCCTTGGTGGTCAATGAGGATTCACTATTGAGTTGGCCCACCCTTTTGCAGCTACAACAGCTTCAATTCTTCTGGGCAGGCTGACCACAAGGTTTAGGTGTGTGTCTTTGGGAATGTTTGACCATTCTTCCAGGAAGAGCATTTGTGAAGTCAGGCACTGATGTGGACGAGTAGGCTTGGCTCAGGATTCTCTGCTCTAATTCATCCCAAAGGTGTTCTATTGGAAGGTCAAGAATCTGTCCAGCCCAGTAAAGCTCCTCCACCCCAAACTCGCTCATCCATGTCTTTTATGGATTAAGCTTTGTACACTGGTGCACAGTCATGTTGGAACAGAAAGGGGCCTTCCTCAAACTTCCCACAAAGTTGAGAGCATGAAATTGTCCAACATTTCTTGGTATGCTGACACCTTAAGTGTTGCCTTCACTGGAATTTAGGGGCCAAGCCCAACCCCTGAAAAACAACACCACACCATAATCCCCCCTCCACCAAGTGATTTGGACCAGTGCACATAGCAAGATCCATAAAGACATGGATGAGCGTGTTTGGGGTGGAGGAACATGACTGGAATGCAGAGTCCTGACCTCAACCCAATAGAACACCTTTGGGGTGAAATAGAGTGAAGGCTGCGAGATGGGCCTTTCTCGTCCAACATCAGTGCCTGACCTCACAAATGTACTATTGGAAGAATGGTCAAATATTCCCATAGACACACTCCTAAACCTTGTAGACAGCCTTCCCAGAATAGTTGAAGCTGTTATAACTGCAAAGAGTGTGCCAACTAAATATTGAACCCTATGGACGAAGACTGATATTCCATTAAAGTTTGTGTGTGTTCGTGTGTAAAGGCAGGTGTCCCAATACTTTTGACAATATAGTGTATGTGTAAGGGGGCACTCTGCCACACTCTGATGCAAGGGGGCGATACTCTGCTATAAAGTGGGACTCTGATGTAAGGTGTTGTGGGTGATGCAATGGGCTTTGGGGAGATTCGATGTTCTGGGGAGATGCGATTGGGCGATGGGATTCGATGTGTTGGGGCGAAGCGATTCGATGTGCTGATGCGATTCGATGTGATGCGATGTGCTGCGGGCGATGCGATGTGCTGGGGGCGATTCGATGTTCTGGATATATGTGATACGATTGGGCGATGGGATTCTAGGTGTTGGGGTGAAGCGATTCGATGTGCTGATGCAATTCGATGTGTTGGGGGTGATGCAATGTGCTTTGGGCGATGCGATGTGCTGGGGGTGATTCGATGTTCGTGGGAGATGTGATTCGATGTGCTGGGGGAGATGCAATTTGATGTGCTGGGGGTGATGCGATTCTATGTGCTGGGAGCAATGTGATGCGATGTGCTGGGGGCGATGTGATGTGCTGGGGCGATGCGATTCGCTGTGATGGGCTGGGGGCGATGCGATTCGATGTGTTGCGGGTGATGCAATGTACTTTGGGAGATGTGATGCGCTGGGGGTGATTCGATGTGCTGGGGAGATGTGATTCGATGTGCTGGGGGAGATGCAATTCGATGTGCTGGGGGAGATGCAATTCGATGTGATGCCATGTGCTGGGGGGCGATGTGATGTGCTGGGGTGATGCGATTCGATGTGATGTGCTGGGGGCGATTCGATGTTCTGGGGAGATGTGATGCGATTGGGCAATGGCATTCGAGGTGTTGGGGTGAAGCGATTCGATGTGCTGATGCAATTCGATGTATTGGGGTGATGCAATGTGCTTTGGGCGATGCAATGTGCTTTGGGTGATGCGTTGTGCTGGGGGTGATTCAATGTGCTGGGGGAGTTGCGATTCGATGTGCTGGGGGAGATGCGATTCTATGTGCAGGGGCAGATGCGATTCTATGTGCTGGGGGCAATGTGATGTGATATGCTGAGGGCGATGCGATGTGCTGGGGCGATGTGATTTGATGTGATGTGGGCGATGCGATTCGATGTGTTGCGGGTGATGCAATGTGCTTTGGGGAGAGTCGATGTTCTGGGGAGATGCGATGCGATTGGGTGATGGGATTCGATGTGTTGGGGCGAAGCGATTCGATGTGCTGATGCGATTCGATGTTTTGGGGGTGATGCAATGTGCTTTGGGCGATGCGATGTGCTGGGGATATGCGATTCGATGTGCTGGGGCCAATGTGATGTGCTGGGGGTGAATCGATGGGCTGGGGTGATGCAATGTGCTGGGGGTTATGCGATTCGATGTTCTGGGAAGATGCGATTCGATGTGCTGGGGCGATGCGATGTGCTTGGGTGATGCGTTTCGATGCGATGTGGTGGGGCAAAGCGATTTGATGTGCTGATGTGATTCGATGTGTTGGGGGTGATGCAATGTGCTTTGGGCGATTTGATGCGCTGGGGCAATTCAATGTGCTGGGGGTGATGCAATGTGTTGGGGGAGATGCGATTCGATTTGCTGGGGAGATGTGATGTGCTGGGGGCGATGAGATGTGCTGGGGCTTTGCGATTCGATGTGCTGATGCAATTCGAAGTGTTGGGGGTGATGCAATGTGCTGGGGTGATGCGATTCGATGTTCTGGGGAGGTGCGATTCGATGTGCTGGGGCGATTCAATGCGATGTGCTTGGGTGATGCGATTCGATGCGATGGGTGATGCGATTTGATGTGCTGGGGCGATGTGATGTGCTTGGGCAATGCGTTTTGATGCTATGTGGTGGGGCAAAGCGATTTCATGTGCTGATGTGATTCGATGTTTTGGGGGTGATGCAATGTGCTTTGGGCGATTCCATGTGCTGGGGCGATTCGATGTGCTGGGAGATGCAATGTGCTGGGGGAGATGCGATTCGATTTGCTGGGGCGATGCGATGTGCTGGGGCAATGCGATTCGATGTGATGATGCAATTCGAAGTGTTGGGGGTGATGCAATGTGCTGGGGTGATGTGATTCGATGTTCTGGGGAAGATGCGATTCGATGTGCTGGGGCGATTCAATGCGATGTGCTTGGGTGATGTGATTCAATGCGATGTGTTGGGGGCGGCGCGATTCGATGTTCTGATGCAATTTGATGTGTTGGGGTGATGCAATGTGCTTTGGGCGATGCAGTGTGCTGGGGGCGATTCGATGTGCTGGGGGAGATGTGATTCGATGTTCTGGGGAGATGTGATTCGATGTGTTTTGGGCATTTCGATGCGCTGGGGGTGATGCAATGTGCTGGGGGAGATGCAATGTGATGGGGGAGATGCGATTCGATTTGCTGGGGCGATGAGATGTGCTGGGGTGATGCGATTCGATGTACTGATACAATTCGAAGTGTTGGGGGTGATGCAATGTGCTGGGGGTGATGCGATTCGATGTTCTGGGGGAGATGCGATGCGCTTGGGTGTTGCGATTTGATGTTCTGGGAGAGATGCGATTCAATGTGCTGGGGCGATTCAATGCGATGTGCTTGGGTGATGCGATTTGATGCGATCTGTTGGGGGCGACGCGATTTGATGTGTCGGGGGTGATGCAATGTGCTTTGGGCGATGCGATGAGAAGTGTTGGGGGAGATTCGATTCGATGTGCTGGGGGCGTTGTGATGCAATGTGCTGGGGCGATGCGATTTTACGGGGAGGGGGGCGATGCGATGTGCTGGGGGAATATTTTCTTATTTTTAACCCGATTATCTATGTAACATAGAGAAAGTTGTTTGTGTAAATAGTTGTAAATAAGCAGTTTTTTTAAATACTCCCACCATCCCATCTAAGGCCCCATTCACACATGCGGACATTATGTGCGTATTTCATCCATCCGTTTGCGGATGAAGTACGGACATACATGCATTCCTATGGGATAGCGGGTGTCGGCGGATGAACATCTGCAAACACCCGATATCGTCCGCCTCTGCAATTGTCCGATTCTGCAGACGGAGGAAAATCCTATTTTTCTATCCGTCTGCAGAGCGGATCGGATGAACACGGACAGACGGTCCGTGCTCATCCGATCCCCCGTAGAGGAGAGCGGAGAGCTGACAGGGCGGTCCCTGCACAGTGTGCTGGGACCGCCCTGTTATCCTCCGGCTCAGCGGGGACAACAGAGCGATCCCCGCAGAGCAAGCGGATCATCACGGGGCGGATCATTACTGATCCATCCCGTGTGAAAGGGGCCTAACACCAAAACACAAGCACCATTTTTCAAAATTAATATGCACAGTTTGAACTTCATAAAGTCGTCTTCAATACGTCTAGATGCATAAATGAATTGTGTTGCTGAGATTATTATTTTTTTAATTATTTTTTTTTCTTTTTAAATGAAAAGCTGTACAGAAAAAAGTATCAACTGAGTGTAGATATGTGTGTGTATATATGTACAGAACACGATGTATATATAGTGTGTGTTTCTTGAATAATATTCCTTGTACATGCAGTATATGGGACTAGAGGACAAATGTAATTTCTTAATGACTTTAAATAAAATAAAGCTAATAACTCACATCTGTGGTATGAATGGCCGCGGCCCTTTATTTTATTGGCATGACGATATACATATTAGCCAACTTAACATTGAAAATATGCACACATTGACGATATAACCTTTATAATCATCTTTAGATTATAAAATACCAAAAAAGGTTCAGCTTTGAAAGCTCGAACCCATAAAGTAATAACAAAACACTATACCAACAATGAAAATCAAAAGATGGCTACCAAGTAAAAACGGGGGAGGGAAGGGAAGGACCGCGACATTGGGAGGGGAGGGCGGGCGCCTTTTTCTTCTGCTGCAACCGTCGTTCTGAAGAAATTCGTTGGTTGTTTTCCTTTTATAACCTTCTGTTTATTTTCATAGGTTCGTTGGATCACCTGATCTAACTGTAGAATATTCTGGAGGATTGATCAGGTGACCAGGTAAGTAACCAATTAATTACTGTTATAAAATCTAACTGAAATTCCCTTGTCCCTATTCCCATATGTAGGGGGTGCTAGTATGCTCCCCCTACTCTCATGGGACTAGAGGACAAATGTAATTTCTTAATGACTTTAAATAAAATAAAGCTAATAACTCACATCTGTGGTATGAATGGCCGCGGCCCTTTATTTTATTGGCATGACGATATACATATTAGCCAACTTAACATTGAAAATATGCACACATTGACGATATAACCTTTATTGTACCATATACCAGAAGAGACAATCTGTGACCACACAGTCACAGCTTTCCACTGGTACACTGGAAAGCAGCGCTATATAACAGTGAACCTTTGCTGTAAATACATTCAAATAATAATATGTGTATACATGTGCGATTTCTGTATGACCATCGCATATATCATACACTGTGCAATCACTTTACGATATTGTTATAAAATCCGGATGAGGATATTTTTACTCCCCCCTTACTCTTCTCCCAAGTTCAAAAGCAATGTCACTACAGGAGGCAATGCACTGCTGTAGCCTGTGTGCACAAGCCACAATTCATTCCAGGAGAGTAAAACCACACATTTCGAACAAATAGTCTTTTAGTGTTGGAAAAGACTGATCACCGCCACCGTCCTTCTTATCACACCTCCACACGTGGTTTCCACAAACAGGGGGTTCTTAGTGACAGGTGGAAAGACACCCCCCTTTGGTAGAACTCTTACCGGAATATATAGGTCAAATCAGCACTTCATATATACTCAGTGGGGTCCACTCTTTCCATCATCCTCCCTTAGATCATGGTTGTGACTGTTACTTCAACCGTCCCAATACACTCCAATTTATTTAAATACAACAAAGAATACACTCACAAACAATAATTCAAAATCAGGCATATTCAGATTATCACCACAGTAACGATACAAGGACGCACCATAAGAGAAGGTTAGAGGTACACATTCAGTTGTATGCCCGATGCAGTCCAGGGGGAAGGTGATCCAGTGGATTATGCTGTGGTGATAATCTGAATATGCCTGATTTTGAATTATTGTTTGTGAGTGTATTCTTTGTTGTATTTAAATAAATTGGAGTGTTTTACGGTATCACACTATATATATTTTTTGATTCTACATTCACGTTACAACTATTGGGACGGTTGAAGTAACAGTCACAACCATGATCTAAGGGAGGATGATGGAAAGAGTGGACCCCACTGAGTATATATGAAGTGCTGATTTGACCTATATATTCCGGTAAGAGTTCTACCAAAAGGGGGTGTCTTTCCACCTGTCACTAAGAACCCCCTGTTTGTGGAAACCACGTGTGGAGGTGTGATAAGAAGGACGGTGGCGGTGATCAGTCTTTTCCAACACTAAAAGACTATTTGTTCGAAATGTGTGGTTTTACTCTCCTGGAATGAATTGTGGCTTGTGCACACAGGCTACAGCGGTGCATTGCCTCCTGTAGTGACATTGCTTTTGAACTTGGGAGAAGAGTAAGGGGGGAGTAAAAATATCCTCATCCGGATTTTATAACAATATCGTAAAGTGATTGCACAGTGTATGATATATGTGATGGTCATACAGAAATCGCACATGTATACACATATTATTATTTGAATGTATTTACAGCAAAGGTTCACTGTTATATAGCGCTGCTTTCCAGTGTACCAGTGGAAAGCTGTGACTGTGTGGTCACAGATTGTCTCTTCTGGTATATGGTACAATAATTTCTCAGTTTTAGAATACTATTCATACGAATAGTAATTTTAAGCAGCTGCAGATTTTTTATGATTTCCACTGCTGCCTACTAAGCGCTTGTGTTTATACATTTTTTGGATTTGGGGCACGAGAGTATAAACATTGTGAGGATATAACCTTTATAATCATCTTTAGATTATAAAATACCAAAAAAGGTTCAGCTTTGAAAGCTCGAACCCATAAAGTAATAACAAAACACTATACCACACGCCAGGCTCCTTAAACTCAAGGAGCCTGGCACCCCACCCAGGCCACGGCCAATTCACTACAAGCAATAAAATCCAAATTTAAAATATCATTGCCAATATCAGATAAATGCACCTGATCTGAACGATATAAACCAGGCAAACCACCCTCCAAATCGACATGACGGAAGGACAGTCCATTTATCAAAGGCATAAATTTCTCAAGAAATCTATTTACACGTCTACGAATTTTTTCTAAAAAGAAATGCGTTGGATCAACCAACCATTTTAACCGAGGGATAATTTCAGAAAAAAAAAAACTAAAACAGTTGATGGTAGAATATCGTGAAGATGAGTAAGATCCGTTTTCATTTGCACAACCAGATCCAAAGTTTTAACAGAACCTAAATCATCACCAGCTACACGAAAATAATAATTGATGGTTGAGTGTGAGAAGAAAGCCGAGCACGAATCGACGAATGAAGTTCGAACCACGACATTCCTCTGCATCCAAACCAAATTACTTTATAGGAGGAATCATCCAGACCTAGGTTGAGGCCGTAGTAGCGTAATGAAGCTCTGTTTTCAGCCCAAAAAACGAATGAACGTCCGATTATCCACACCACACAAGGTGTCCCTACAAAGCAGAAAAACATTTAGAAACAGTTAGATTGCCAACCACCCAAACTTTTATTTGCATTGGAAGAAAAACCTAGCGCAGCTGCTACAGTTGCCGCTCCGATGCGAAAAGAATGAGTGGTGATTTTCAAATGCTGTAATCCCAAAAACATCAGGCATTTTTTCAAAACAACTCTGAAATGGTATTGTGTAAGTGGGATACCTGAAGCATGTACCAAAAGATGGCTACTGTGTAGTGGACGTAACAATAAGAATTTTGATAACAAAGAAAAAATGCAAAGAGGGGAATCGCTCATTTTATGAATTGCAATCCAGCGACCCTTCCCAAACTGGTCAGTTTTGCTGAAGCATAATAAAATTTTTAACGTGATCATCCTTCATAAAAAACATCGGACAACATCAGACCTCCAGAAGCCGAAGAAGATTTAGGCAACCATTCGGAAATGCGAAATGCACCAAAAAAACAAAGGCAAAAGGAAACTCGCATAAGAATGGATTCATAATCCTAAAAACAAACGTCAGATGACGCAATCAAGAGACGTCGTAAAATGATCAAGGTAATAGGTACTCTATTATTAACTTGGAAGCGCAATTTGCGATATCCCATGAGTGCCTGAACAACCGAAAAACAATGGTTGCAAGGAGACCACCCTCTCATTTTATTAAAAAAGGAAACGCCTGCTAATATCTTAACGAGATGAGAATATGAATAAGAATCCAGCATCACAAATTCAACAAAGGCTAAAACCAATGCTTCAGAAAATTGATTCACATCAATGAGGTTAGAAGTTAAAAAGGAACACCAAAGTGACCACGCAGCGTTGTATTGCGCCCGCGTTGAAGGTGCCAAAGAATTGGTAATGGATGAAACTACGGTGGGCAAACCACTGACCACAACGCTTCCGGGCAAGGACAACCAATTGGATCCGCTTCGGGTACCAAACTGCGAAATCGATCGAGCTGAAAGCGTGACAAAGAATCAGCAATAAAATCAATATTACCTGGAATATACTTGACCTTAATCCACAAATTGAAATTCAAACAATAAAAAACCAACTTCTTCAAAACTGCTAATACTGGTAAAGATTTAGATGTTAAACAATTTACTGCATATTCAACGCCTTTGTTATCAGAGTGAAAGAGAATGCGAGAATTCCTAGATCGATTGCCCCAAAGATCAAGGGCCACCAAAATAGGAAAATTTCAAGCAAAACTATATTTTTTGTAAGACCCTGCTCAACCCAAGAAGTAGGCCAAAAGGCCATAGACCAGTGACCCTGCCAAAATGCGCCGTAACCAATCAAACCTGCCGCGTCAGTATATAGTGAAAAAGCTGAAGAGTCACAAAACGGGGCTCGCCAAATGGAACAACCATTATAAGTGGATAAAAATCGATCCCAAACTAATATATCTGAGATCAATTCAGAGGAAAGACGAACAAAATGAAACGGCGACTTATAATCAGCGAAGACCTTGTAGAGCCTTTATAAAAAAACACGACCCATAGGAATTATGCGAGTTGCGAAGGCAAGCATGCCCAACAGACTTTTCGTTTAGATACAACAAAGGAAACTAAATGACGCAACTTAACAACTGTTTCCGAAGGGAGGCGACATTCCATCAAAGAAGTAGCAATAGTAATCCCCAAAAAAATTCCAGACAGGTAGCGGGCCACACAGTCTTTGCAAGCGCCAAGGGAACACCAAAACGCGCACATAAAACACGGAATTCACTAAACAAATAAAAACAATGTAAAGAATCAGCGGGGCCAGAAATTAAAAATCGTCTAAATAATGAATAACATTATTCGAATTAGCTTGATATGAAACTGCCCATTCAAAGAAAGATGCAAAAGCTTCAAAATATTTACAAGATAGTGAACAACCCATTGGAAGGCTATTATCGTAATAAAACGCACCAGCGAAACAAAAACCCAAGGAGCTGTAAGCAGAGCGATGAATAGGCAGTAAACGAAAAGCCGACATGATGTCGGCCTTCGTTAGTAAAGCGGATTGACTAAACAGATGAATTTTGGAAACCGCATCGTCAAACGAAGAAAACGTAACGGAACTATCTAGAGGATTAAAGCAATCAATTAACGAAGAGCCCAAAGGGTATGACAGATGATGTATTAAACGAAAACCACCTTTGTCTTTTTATGTATCAAACCAAGAGGTGACACTCCAAAATTCAGAAAAGGTGGCGAAGAAAAATGGCCCTGCCACACGGCCCTCGCAATTAATTATGAGATCCACTGTCAGACGATCTGGCCAAAATTGCAGAAATGGCAACATTTCGACTAACTTCACTGGAGCTGCCGCTAGGACGAAAATTATCCCGCACATTAGATGGGACATTAGTAGACGATTTTTTTAAAACAACGAAAAGACGGATGATTACCAGAACATATGGCACATTCGTGTTTGTAACGGCCAGAATTAGACCAATTACATTGTCCCTCATCAAATCCGAAACAGAGACCTTTCCGGAAAGGAGCCGGCTGCAAAGATAGAGAAGGAAGCAATTGTTTCTTAGGAATCAAGAGATTGAGCCACAAACCAACACCCTTGGAACCCCATTTCAAATTTTTTATGGATTGCCAACTTTTGACGGAACGATTCGTCATAATAGAACCATGGGAGTCCAGAAAATTTTTTAAAAGCTTCAAGAATAATCTCAACATGTTGAAACATTCCACAACACAATTCAGGGTGTTTTTCACCCATAACGCTTGCAAAAATGCAAAAGGCTTGAAGCCAGTTATTAAAAGAACGAGGAGCCGATTTGCTTCTGCCATCTTCAGATTCCTTCTATTCTAAACGGTTCTCTTTAAAAGAAGGGAGAAGGGAAAGAATATCAACATAATCACCCTTCCAGATTTTTTCCTTAATAGTTGCTGGCAAATGAAAGCCAAGAGGTGACAATTCACAAACCAATGCTTCTTTAAAGCAACTCTCAGGGATTGAAGGAACCGACATCTGAGCAATAGCCGGCGCATAAAACGCCGAAGGCAAAACTTCTGAATGCACAACAATTGAAATAGGTTAAGCAACATCCTTCCAAGCTTGCAACAACGGAGAATCAGAATTAACCGATAAATTGTTAATGCAACGCTTGAAATAATCAGTAAAGGAATTAAACGAAGACAACAACGATCATAATTGAGCAGACTCACCTTTTTCCACAGGCTGTACCCAAGCCTGAGAAGATGCAGTCGTCAAAGACGAAACTTGTGCAGAATTTCCCGGCTGCACATCTGCAAGCGATGCAGAATGTGCCAATAAGTCATGCGATTCTGTAACAGAAGTAGAGGAATGAGAAACAGCAGACAAAGTATTAGGAAACGGTAAAGAAAAAGTAGGCAATATATTGCAAAATGAAGGAGATGGAACAGTATTCACAGAATTATTCGGTAAAGGTGTAGAATCAATCAATTCAGTAGACGTTAATAAAGCATTATCATCAGCGAATGAATTAGCAATAAATGGAACAGCCGATGAAATAATATTTTCCATCCCTTCATCAACTTGCTCTCTGACCCTCAAAGAATGCATATCAAAATCATTTTTAAAAGAAGAATTACAATGAAATTGGGAGCTATTACTGTTACCTTTAACTTTTGCTTTCTTCTTCACAGGCTGTTACCTGGATTCGATCCAGCGAACCGACCTCTGTCTATTCCTTTGTGGACGTCCAGTGGCAACTGCGCATGCTCCAGCATCGCTTTCCGAAGTCTGCCCAGCAACAGATGACGCTGCAGTGGAGGAATCACTCATTTGCAGAGGAACCAAGAAGCCAACTTCTGAGTTTCCGGAGGGGGGAATAATTCGATGCACAGGAGGAGGAGCCATAGGAGGAAGGGACTGTGAAGGAAGAGAGGACAGCTGAGCAACTGTATCCTCTATAATTGAAATAGATGGCGGCGGAACGGCAGAGGGGAGAGCTGAGGAAGCAGGAGAAAGGCCCGGAATTATGGCATGGAAGGGAGGAGGCAACGCCGGAGAAAAAGCTGAAGACTGGCCTGAGGACAAGCAGGATCGCATAATCGCAGAATCGCATCAGAACGGCGGAGGGCAGAGCGGATGAAGAAAGAGGAAGACCTGGAACTACAGCCTGGAAAGGGGGAGACAAAGGAGGCGAAGAAGCCGTAGATGGGCCGGAAGACAAACAGAACCTCACCCAGGCATCACCATTCGGAGCAGAGGCCCTCTCCATCAGCTGACGCAGCAAAGAATGCAAGGCAGGTAAGAGAACGACGTAGGGGTGCCTTTTTCTTCTGCTGCAACCGTCGTTCTGAAGAAATTCGTTGGTTGTTTTCCTTTTATAACCTTCTGTTTATTTTCATAGGTTCGTTGGATCACCTGATCTAACTGTAGAATATTCTGGAGGATTGATCAGGTGACCAGGTAAGTAACCAATTAATTACTGTTATAAAATCTAACTGAAATTCCCTTGTCCCTATTCCCATATGTAGGGGGCGCTAGTATGCTCCCCCTACTCTCATTTACTGGTTCCTGGAGGGAGGAGGGGTTTGCATAGATATGGGTGGCAACTTCCTCTAACACTGCCGTTGCCATGGAAACCTGACCTGAACCTTATTACACTGCTGGTGCAGCATTGAGCATGTGCGAGATCTGCAAGGCTGAAATCCAGGAAGAAATACAGTCTGGCTTCAGATGCCCACACTTAAGATGGCTACAGTCTGCTGCTAGTTTATAAACTTTCAAAATGCTGTAATAACCTAAGAAAACGGACCTTAGTTTACAGACCAACTTTACTGAATACATTAAGCTTGTGTATTATAGGGGCATTTTTATTTAAAAAGTGTAATTTTGGCCTGAACACCACTTTAACCACTTGCTTACTGGGCACTTAAACCCCCCTCCTGCCCAGACCAATTTTCAGCTTTCAGCGCTGATGCACTTTGAATGACAATTGCGCGGTCATACAACACAGTACCCAAATTAAATTGTTATCATTTTTTTCCCACAAATAGAGATTTCTTTTGGTGGTATTTAATTACAGCTGGGAGTTTTATTTTTTGCTAAACAAACAAAAAAAGATGAAAAAAAAATCGTGTTTAATAGTTTGTTATAAAATTTTGCAAACAGGTAATTTTTCTCCTTCATTGAAGTGCACTGATGAGGCGGCACTGGTGGGCACTGATAGGCTGCACTGGTGGGCACTGATAGGCTGCACTGGTGGGCACTGATAGGCATAGTTAAGGCGACACTAATAGGCACAGATAAAGTGGCACCGATAGGCACAGATAAAGTGGCACCGATAGGCACAGATAAAGTGGCACCGATAGGCACAGATAAGGCAGTACTGATGGGCACAGATAAGGCGGCACTGATGGGCAAAGATGGGCACAGATAAGATGGCACGGATGGGCGGCACTAATAGGTACCACTGATAGATGGGACTGATGGGCACTGATAGGTGGCTCTGATAGGTGGCACTGCTTGGCACTGATGGGCGGCACTGATGGGCACTGGTAGATGACACTAATGGGCATGGATATGTGGCACTGGGGTACAGCACCGTTGTTGAGGCAGATTGTGGGCACTGATGGGTGGCACTGTGGGCACTGATGTGTGGCACTGTGGGCACTGCTGGGTGGCACTATGGGCACTGCTGGGTGGCACTGATGGAGGGCCCCTTTTTTTATTACAGAGGTGGCACTGGCAGGGGGGCAGGTGGGTACTGGTAAGCTGGCCGTGATCGGGACATCAGTGATCGGCTCTTTTTTTTTTCTCCTCGCGCTGTCAGCGCGAGGAGGAAAAATTGGCTGACAGCTGATCACGTGGTAAGGGGTCGGGATCTACCCCTTGCTCGGATCCGTGATCAGGCGAGTCTTGTAGACTCACCGATCACAGAGCGCGCCGCGTGCACCCCTCAGGCTGCTCATGCACGGGACGACGTCAATATACGTCGTCCCAGCAAAGGAGGTCCTCGCTGTAGCCGTCATTTGGCTATAGCGCGGGTCTCTACTGGTTAAACTGAGCCGCAGATCTAAACCATTCTGCAGAAACTCCAAAACTACTGAGGTGGACGGAGTGGTGGGGTCCCACTGCTTACTTTCTGCAAATGTTTTAAATGTATTCCATATTTTAGAATAGATAAAGTTCGTGGAAGGTTTCCTAGCCTTTAGGAGAGTAGAAATCACCCCCACTGAGAATCCTAATGACTGGATATTCTGCCGCTCAAGATCCAAAGATGTAGATTCAGTTTGTGAGGAGCTGGGTGCACCAATTTCCCCTGTGAGAGAAGCTGGGATCTTGAACGGCGGGGCATACGCTGAGGTTCACTGCCCAAGGGAACCACGGCCTCTTCGGCCAGTACGGCAGAATAGCTATCACTCTGACTGGCTCCATCGATAATCTGATTAAAAACTTTGCGATCAAGGGTCTGGGGGGAAACGCATATGCGGTCTCGCATCGCCACGGACTCGAGAGGGCATCTACTGCTTCTGCATGGGGATGAGGCAGACTGGATGGAAATCTCGGCAGCTTCGCATTCATTGGAGAAGCAAAGAGATCTATTTCTGGTGGCTTCTGCAGACTCATGATCCAACTGAAGTCTGATGGGTGCACTGCCCACTCGTTGCTGTCTGGAAAACAACGTGATAGGTGATCCGCCTGCTGATTCAAACGGCCCGGAAGGTAAACTGCCTTTAAATCCAACAAATTTCTTTCCGCCCATAACATAATGGGCTCTACTTCCTTTAATAATGTGATGCTGTGCGTTCACCCCTGCCGTTATATATATGAAACTGCTGCTCTGTTGTCTAGCCGCACTAGCACTTGTTTCTGCCGTAGATGTTCTTTTAGACTCAGTAGAGCTAAATACACTGCTTGCAGCTCTAAGACGTTGGAGACTACCCCCGCCACAGGGACGTCCCATTTCCCTTGCACTGCCAGGTGATCTCAGTGTGCTCCCCACCCTTTCGAACTTGTGTCGGTGGTAAGAATGGTCCAGGAAGGGCATTGCAGGAGCCGAGGCTTTGAAATGAGGTCTTCCTTTGACCCCCAGAGGAGACTTCTCTTCATAGAAGCTGAAATTGATATTCTCTGACATAGGGACTTCTTCCTCCACTGCGTCAAAAAGCCCCATTGAAAAGTCCTCAGATGCCAATGAGCCCAAGGTAACATTGGAAGGCAAGCCGCCATGGTCCCGATTAAACTCAAGCAATTCGAGGCTGGCAGGTGGGAGAGAGATCTGACGTGGACCATCTTCTGAACAATCGCCTTCACCTTCTGGGGAGGGAGGCGCACTGTACCAGCCTTGGTGTTGAATAGAGCACCCAGGTAAATCATCACCTGAGTTGGGGTTAGGAGGCTCTTCTCTGTATTTACTAACCATCCAAACTCTCTCAGAGTCCTCAGAAGAATCTCCTTGTGGTCCCGTAGCTGGGCTTGATCGGACGCTAGCAGTAGAATGTCATCCAAAAAGTGAAAGACTCGAAGGTGCCAGGGCTGAAATTAGAACTTTTGAGAATATCCTTGGTGATGTGCATAGGCCAAAAGGCAGGCATTGAAACTGGAGATGTGTTGAGCCTATTGCCACTCTCAAAAATCTTTGGAACGCTGGTAACACGGGAACATGGAAATAAGCATCTTGCGAGTCTACCGATACCATCCAGTCTCCTGGTTGGACCATCTGGATGATCGTCTGCAAAGATTCCATCTTGAACGAGTCGAGCTGTATGAAACGATTTAACCTCTTCAGATCCACCACTGGTCTCCACTCTCCACTCTTCTTGGGGATGAGGAAGAGAGGAGAATAAAATCCCATGAATCTCTCGGAGGGAGGGACCAGTAAAACTGGCTGTTATACTACAAGAAGGTGAAGATATTTCTGCAGAGCTTCCGCTTTCTGCTGTGAAGTTGGACTTTTTGTTAGAACTAACAAGTCTTGTGGGGGCACATCTTGGATGGTCCAAAAATGGGTAAAACGGACTGTAGAGACCACACCCATGGATCTTCGCAACGACTGCCCGTTACCTCCGCAAACCTCTTCAACCTGGCTGCAGTGGCCTTTTGTCAAAAGGACTTTGTCCCCTCCTGCGTATTGGAGAGGCTTCTCTATTTGCCTTTAGAAACGTGGCCTGAGTACTCCTCCAATTCTTTTTGGGGTCTCTGCCTTGTCTAAAGTTGGAGAAATTCCTATTCCTGGAAGCTTGGAATTTTGTTGATACCACGCGTGAATGCCTCACCCTTCTATCCTGGGGAAGTAGCCCCAACTTCCCTCCTGTCACTCTCGAGATTGCCTTTTCCAGTCTTTCTCCAAAGAGTGCCTTCCCATCAAAAGGGATTTTGCACCAGTTTTGTTTTGATGCTGCGTCGGCTGCCCATGGCTTTTATAATGTCGTCCTTTGGTACATCTTCTCGGATGACTACTTCAATGTTTTCTGTCCAAACTTTAATGGCATTAGACACCAAGGCTAAAGCCACAGCCAGTCTACATGCTCCTCCAGCCAACTGATAGGCTTTTTTCAAATCCATCTATACGCCTGTCCAGAGGATCTTTAAAAGGAGGCCGAATCCTCCATAGGTAGGGTGATGTTCTTGGTTAAACGCACCACTGCTGCATCAACTACTGGAGGTGTATCCAGGAAGGCTGTATCTGACTTGGCCAGCGGGTACAACTTCTGGAGTCTATTTAGGGAGAAGCGTTTATACGTCCTCTTCCATTCCCCTTCTATTAAATCCTTTAATTCTTCTAAAAAGGGAAAAAAATGTATTTCATTTTCAGAAATGGAAAAAAGGTTTTTGTCTTTTTAGGAGGCTCTTCCACCTCTTCCCAGCAGATAGCTTGTTTAACCGCCAAGACAAAAGGTTGTACTAATGAAAAATTAAACCCCGAGGGTTCTGATTCATCTGAGGAATCCTCCGACTCGGCACTGTCCCCAGCAGATAAGGGAGGCAGGGTTGAAGAGGTGCCTGCTGGGTCCGCGGATGATTGACCCTGGTTAGTCATTTCTGACGTTTGAACCCCTAAGCGTGGAGGGAGTTGTATGAATTAGCTCTGCTAATGAGTCTTTAACCACTTAACAACCGGCCCATAGTCGAATGACGGCTACAGGGCGGTTGTTTAACTCTGGGAGGCCGTCATATGACGTCCTCCCAGAATTCCGCTCTCACGCGCCCCCTGGGGCACGCACTTGAGAGCATCCTTGACTGCCGGGTCCACAGGACCCGGCGGATCACGGTAAACGGCCGCTCATCGCGGCCGTTTACCACGTGATCGCTCCGTCAAATGACGGAGCGATCACTTGTAAACAAACCGGCGTCATAACATAACATAACGGCGTTCCTCCCTCCCCCTCTCTGTACCGATCGGTACAGCGGAGGGGGAAGAGATCAGTGTCAGCAGCGCTGTGGGCTGCATCTGCAGTGCCCACATCGCTGCTCACCGAAAATTAACCCCATCATACCCTGCCATTACTCTGCAATACTCTGCTGCAATACCCTGCAACAGCACTCTGCAATACCCTGCAACAACACTCTGCAATGCTCTGCAACACCAGCCAATACCCTGCAACACCCGCCAATACCCTGCAACACTCTGCAATGCTCTGCAACACCCGCCAATACCCTGCAACACTCTGCAATGCTCTGCAACATCCGCCAATACCCTGCAACACTCTGCAATGCTCTGCAACACCCGCCAATACCCTGCAACACTCTACAACACCCACCAATACCCTGCAACACTCTGCAATACCCTGCAACACTCTGCAATACCCTGCAACACTCTGCAATACCCTGCAACACTCTGAAATGCTCTGCAACACCCACCAATTCCCTGCAACACTCTGCAACACTCTGCAACACCCACCAATACCCTGCAACACTCTGCAATACCCTGCAACACTCTGCAATACCCTGCAACACTCTGAAATGCTCTGCAACACCCACCAATTCCCTGCAACACTCTGCAATGCTCTGCAACAACCGCCAATACTCTGCAATGCTCTGCAACGCAATACTCTGCAACGCCATACTCTGAGATATCCAGTCATACTCTGAGATATCCAGTCATACTCTGAGATACCCAGTCATACTTGGAGATACCCAGCCATACTCGGAGATACCCAGCCATACTCGGAGATACCCAGCCATAGTCGGTGATACCAATAGACATCCCCCCCTCCTGCCGCCCTCTGGTGCTTCTACCGACTCGCCAATACGATCAAAGCCAGAATCTTTTTTTTATTTTTTATTTTTTTTTCAGGCTTCCCAGCTTAGAGGTGAGATGCAGGGTCTTATTGACCCCATATCTCACTGTAAAGAGGACCTGTTATGCCATATTCCTATTACAAGTGATGTTTACATTCCTTGTAATAGGAATAAAAGTGATCAAAAAATTTATTTTTGGGGAAAAAAAGTCAAACTAAAATTAATAAAGTAAAATGAACAATAAATTTTTTTTTTAAAGCGCCCCTGTCCCCATGTGCTCGCATGCAGAAGCGAACGCATACGTAAGTCCCGCCCACATATGAAAACGGTGTTCAAACCACACATGTGAGGTATCGCTGCGAACGTTAGAACGAGAGCAATAATTCTAGCCCTAGACCTCCTCTGTAACTCAAAACATATAACCAGTAAAAAAAATCTAAATCATCGCCTATGGGGATTTTTAAGTAGAGATGTTTGGCGCCATTCCACGAGCGTGTGCAATTTTGAAGAGTGACATGTTAGGTATCTATTTACTCAGTGTAACTTCATCTTTCACATTATGCAAAAATTGGGCTAACTTTACTGTGTTTTTTTTTTTAAGCACATAACTGTTTTTTTTTTTTTAAAAAGCATTTGAAAAATTGCTGTGCAAATACCGTGCGAGATAAAAAGTTGCAACGACCACCATTGTATTCTCCAGGGTGTTTGCTAAAAAACATATATAATGTTTTGGGATTCTTTGTAATTTTCTAGCAAATAAATGATGATTTTTACATGTAGGAGAGAAATGTCAGAATTGTCCTGGGTGCTCCAGAACGCCTGATGGAGCTCCCTGCATGTTGGACCTCTGTATGTGGCCACACTGTGTAAAAGTCTCACACATGTGGTATCGCCGTACTCGGGAGTAATAGCAGAATGTGTTTTGGGGTGTAATGTGTGGTATGCATATGCTGTGTGTGAGAAATAAACTGATAATATGACAATTTTGTGAGAAAAAATAAAAAATAAAAAAAATCTTGATTTTGCAAAGAATTGTGGGAAAAAATGGCAACTTAAAAAAAACTCATCATGCCTCTTACTAAATACCTTGGAATGTCTTCTTTCCAAAAAGGGGTCATTTGGGGGGTATTTGTACTTTTCTGGCATGTTAGGGTCTCAGTACTTCAGGTGTGATCAATTTTCAGATATTGGCGCCATAGCTTGTGGACTCTATAACTTTCACAAAGACCAAATAATATCCACCAACTTGTACTTATTTTTACCAAAGATATGCAGTAGTATAAATTTTGGCCAAAATTTATGAAGAAAAAATTACTAATCTGCTAAATTTTATAACAGAAACAAATAAAAATTCATTTTTTTACTGAATTTTCCGTATTTTTTCTTTTATAGCACAAAAAAAAAAAAAAAAACGAACAGTGATTAAATACCACCAAAAGAAAGCTCTATTTGTGTGAAAAAAAGGACAAAAATTTCATATAGGTCCAGTGTTGCATGACTGAGTAAATGTCATTCAAAATGTGAGAGCCCCGAAAGCTGAAAATTGGTCTGGTTATTAAGGGTGTTTAAGTGCCCAGTGGTCAAGTGGTTAACCACTCTTTTGATCTACTCTGTAACTTGTTCCACCTCTGCCTTTTCGCGATCCGTGCAGGCTTGAAAACAGTCTTTACAGATCAGTTTATCTGTCATCGGGGGTGCACATCACGCCCTACATTCCCTCTTTACCTGCCTGGGAGGGCTAGCTGACCGATGCCTTTTGGATCTTGCTCTTTCCTTAGAATGATGAGAGCTAGTTGAGCGGCTGTGCGCCGAACTTGGGCGTGTGCGTCCGTTGTGATGACCAGATGTCTGATTAGACGTTCTCTTGTGTATAGGGCTGAAACGAAAGTAATAGTGCAAGGCACTCTTTTAGTCTGGGATAAACACAAAAAAAACAAAATAAAAAATAAAAAACATGAGGTACGAACCCTTACCTAAGAAAGGAAGGGTCTTGGTCTAGCAGCGGCTGACTCATAATCGCAGGGCAGGCAAGGGCAGAAACCAACTGGACAGAATACTAAAGAAAGCACAATAGAATCCCATGAAACCCCCTGGCCATATACCCCCCCTGATTATATATATATCATAGTTGCCAACTGTCCCGAATTTCCCGGGACATTCCCGGGATTAGTACATTTGTCCCGAATTAATTTTGTCCCGGGAAATGTCCCGGGAAATTCGGTTTGTCCCAAGAAATTGAATTTCCCATTTTTTTGCCGCCGGCCGCTAGAGGTCTATGGGAGGACAATTTCTCCGCCGGCCGCCATTATTAAGAAGACCAGAAGTTGGTCTACACCTGTGGCGCCGCCCACCCCCGCTGCCAGTGTGTGTGTGTATCAGTGTAAAGTGCAGTGGGCGGTGCCACAGTTAAATGTCTCCGCACGGCAACGGCGGCATGTCGGGGGCCAGTCTGTCACTGTGGATGTCAGAGCGGGGGCCAGTCGGATGTCGGGGCCCAGTCATGGTATGTGGATGTCGGGGGCCAGTCTGTGGATGTCGGGGGCCAGTCTGTGGATGTCGAGGGCCAGTCTGTGAATGTGGGGGCCAGTCTGTGGATTTTGGGGGCCAGTCTGTGGATGTTAGGGGCCAGTCTGTGGATGTGGGGGCCAGTCTGTGGATGTCGGGGGCCAGTCTGTGGATGTTGGGGGCCAGTGGTATGTTGGGGGCCAGTGGTATGTCGGGGGCCAGTCTGGAGATGTGGGGGCCGTTCTGTGCAGGATGTGAGGGGGCGGTCTGTGGATGTGGGGGGGGGGGCGGTCTGTGGATGTCGGGGACTGCATGTGGGAGAGGCCAGAACCCAGACGGAAAACTGCCCAGGGCAGAGGTAAGATACGTCCTAACACTATCCGTTAGGTATGAGGAAAAAAATGAGATGTTGTCATTTTTATAAGCTATTAACTATCCTGAGGGGAGGACTCCGGGGCGGAGCTATCACAGGTATGCTGCCATGGTGGCACCAGGAAAGTTTTATTTGTGGGGAAAAAATAAAAAAATAAAGGAAAAGGACAATATTTGGGCACGACGTCGCTCTTACTGTATGCAAATTTGCGTTCGTGGCTTGAAGGTGTTACTATTTTTTTTTTTTTAGAACGGTTGGCTTTTTAGTGATAACAACCAAGGCGGCTAAAAGCCGTTCGAGAGGGGACGTCCAACCCCCCCTCCAGCCGCTCTTCCTGTCCCACTGGTAGACCTGAGCCACCAGTCGGCACGTCCGCCCGCCAAGCTGAGACCTGAACAAAGCCAGATCATTCCATTCAGAAGGAAGAAAGAAATGACTGCAGATCCACAACTTCCGATTGCCTTTTATATTGTTTCACAAAGATAACACCAAAGACACCAAACTATGGTCATGTGGACGCATTTCACACATACATCTTGTGCTCATTCCGGTCATCTGCAACGAGATATTGGTAACATTAAAAAACACAAGGAGGATGATATGGGGCTTTAGGCCTCAATTATTGCATTAACAACCTTTAAAACACAATGCACTCAATTGTAATATTGACAAGCTAGGCATTTTAAAACAATAAAATGCTTTCCAGAAAAGCCCGGCGCCGCAGGGGTTAACAAAACCCCGTAGGCAGAGGGCTGGCATGACTGTGTGAACAGTGCATGTCAGCCCTGCATGATAGGGGGCGGGGGATTGGCCGAGGGGAGTAGGGTGGGAGTTACTCAGTGCAGAGAAGTTGATCCCGCCCCCTCCACGAGGCAGCATTCAAGAAAAAAGTTTGTATGGGACAGCAGCATGGCAGCCATAGAGGAGCTGATTGCAAAGGTTAGAGAGGAGGCAGCCACTCGGGGGGAGGCATGGGTGCAGGAGACACTGGGGGTTTTGCTGGGGCAGCCGGGGGGACATCCACGGACGGAGGGGGGGTGGGGGGGCGCCCACGGAGGTCACGACCCCCATCCAGGTTTTCACCTGAACCCCCCAGGAGAGGGAGGGCTGATGCCAGCAGTCCGGGGAGGGCTCCATCGGGCCCCCGGTGAAGAGAGCCACCAGGACTGGAGGGGGGAGACTGAGGAGCCCATCCCCAAGGAGGCTGGGACAGAGGAGCAGGCCGGAAGGGGGATCTACTGGAGCCTCTGGGCCCCATAGGAGAGCAGTAGGAGTGGATGCAGGGACGGAGACTGGCGTCGGCGATTGGTGGTTGATCGGACGGGGCTGAGGTGGTCCGCACCGGCCCTACAAAGGCAACGCAAAAATCCACTGGCGGGTACGCAGCACGGCGGCAGGCCAGGTCGGCTGTTTTAACCTCGGCAGCCAGGGCAGTGTCCCCTGGTGGGCTGTCTGGAGAGGATGCGCTGATGTCCGGTCACAGGTCGGAGGGTAAGGTGTCCGAATCGGAGGAGGAGGTTCCGAGAGTCCAATCCCTGCTAGGGTGTCCGAGAGATCGGCTGGTGGGATCGCTCCTGTGCAGCCCGGTGAGTACCCTTTAAGTTTACCTATTGGTGGGGGGATTGTTTCGGCGGGTGCCGGTGGTGCTGTGAGTGCGGGTACACAGGAGGTGGTGGAGCAGGGGGGTTTGAGGACAGGTGGGGCTGTCAGGGCAGAGAGTGGGCTGTTGGGTTTTCTGGCTGGGATCAAGGAGCTGGTGGGCAGGTTTGAGCACCAGAAGAGGGCTGCTGCTGGCCCGGCGGCGGCGTGGGTCCCTTCTGGCGGGGTGTCCGGGGGTGTCGCAAAAGGCACGGAAGTGGTGGTCCCGGCAGTGGCTGGGCCCGCGGGGCAGGAGCCGCCAGTGCCCATTAAGGCATCGAGCGGGAGCGAGTCCTCTACTAGACAAGACATTGTGCATTTGGCGGACTCTTCGAAATGCGAGGTGTATGTCTGCTTTGAAGGGCCGTTGGGGGCTCATTTGAAGCCAGAGGTACGGGAGAAAATATGGAAGGGTGAGTATATGGAGATATTTTCACTACTACCACTAGAGAAGTTAAACCTGGACAGGGTCAAGCCGGATGATACTAAAAAAGACGACGAGTTGAAGCGGCGGTACAGACTGATGCAGAGGACCTTTGCGAATTGGCTGCAGGCATTCGCCATCATGGCGAGTGTGATTGGTGAAAAGAACGCTGAGCATTGCTCGGCTCTTTTCTGTTACATGGACTCGGTTGGGGAAGCTTACCGAGTGTACGGGGGAACCGCGTGGCTGAGATACGATGAATAGTTTTGCCAGCGGAGAGCGGTGCGGCCGTCGCTGAGATGGGACCACAAGGACATTAGTTTGTGGATGCGCCCGATGACGTCGACGAGGGCACTGGGCCAGTTTTTTCAGGGGGGGGGCAGTGGATCTTCCGCTCCCGGACAATCGGCCAGTAGAAAGAAGGGAACGTGTTGGCAGTTCAACGAGGGATTCTGTAAGTTCGGCGGATCCTGTCGGTACAAGCACGAGTGTTCCGGCTGCGGGGGAACGCGCCCGTTGTCACGCTGTTTTAAACAGGGCAGGAACAGATCTAGAGATGCTGCGCAAAAGAGGGAGGACGCCAGTGATGGTGGAAAGGATAGGAAGGCAGCACGCCTCTTGGAGGAGGGTTTCACAGAGGGGTTTCGGATACCGGGTAGGTTAGATGTACCGCGGAACCTGAAGTCGGCCTTGCTGCATCCTGACATGGTTTCTATGAAGCTGCGTAAGGAGGTAGAGTTGGGACGGATGGGAGGCCCTTTTCTGGTGGCACCTTTCCCTGATCTTGTGGTTTCTCCTTTGGGGGTGGTTCCAAAGAAGGAAACGCAGAAATTTCGGCTAATTCACCACTTGTCTTTTCCGAAAGGGGGGTCGGTCAATGATGCCATTGATCCTGAGGAGTGTACAGTTAGCTACACGTCCTTTGATGCGGCGGTGAGATGGGTCCACCGATATGGGTGGGGGGCGCTGATGGCGAAAACAGACATTGAGTCGGCTTTTCGGTTGCTCCCCGTCCATCCCGAAAGTTTTCGGTTGTTGGGGTGTCATTGGGACAACATGTTTTATGTTGACCGTTGCCTCCCCATGGGGTGCTCCATTTCATGCGTGGTGTTTGAAACATTTAGCTCATTTGTGGAATGGGTGGTGCGGGATGTCGCAGGGCTGAACTCTGTTATCCATTATTTGGATGACTTTCTCTGCGTGGGTCCGCCAGATTCCAGAGTGTGCGGGGTGTTGCTGGCGACGCTGGAACACGTAGCGGAACGGTTCGGCATCCCGTTGGCACCCGACAAGACGGAAGGGCCCAGGAAGGTCATCACCTTTATGGGTATTGTGTTGGATTCTGAAGCGATGGAATGCAGGTTGCCGGAGGACAAGCTTGTGGATCTGAAAACCGTCAGGGTGATGTGGCCGTAGGAAATTTTGTTGGCCACTCTCACCCCTCTTGACAAACCCCAAGATGGTCACCTCGGCAAACAAGCAAAAAAATAAAACAGGTCGTCGACGCCAACAACATATTATAAAAAGCCTACGGCACCTTGTACTCCCAAGCGGTCTCCCACCCAGGTACTATCCAGACCCAACCCTGCTTAGCATCCGAGATCAGACAAGATCGTGTGCATTCAGGGTGATGTGGCCATAGGCAATCTTGCTGGCCAATCTCAACCCTCTTGACAAATGCCAAGATGGTCACCTCGGCAAACAAGCAGAAAAATAAAACAGGTCTTCGACGCCGACTACACATTAAAAAAAGCCTGCGGCACCTGGTATTCCTGGTGCCACCTGGTGATGTGGCACCGGCTCTAGTAGAGCAGCCATTTACTATTTACATTGCCTATAAAATTTGCTCTGTTGGGACCACAGAGCATATGCGCAAGGGGAAATCACTGGCAATGCATTCTACACTGCTCCAAGGTGGGCATACTAATGAGCAGCAAACGGGTAGTTAACAGCATTATATACAAACAATGCTACAGTGGGCTTGGGAGGGGGTCCTGTCTAAATCCTGCTCTAGCAAATGGGCAGCAAGTGATATCTATGTGCATTGTGCCTGAACCCTACTCTGTTTTTGCTTGCTACTGGCTACACTATACATGGACATTAATGAATAGTTTTCATTGAAAACTTTCATATGGTTTAAATTATGGACGTTTAAACCTATTTGTGTGGGAATGGCATGTGTCATACCTTTTCCCCTATGGGGAGAAGACATCTTGACCCAGTCCCTAAAGTCTGAACCAAGAATAGGGCACGTTGATTTTGGCCTGGCCAAAGTTTGTTGGCTGTAGTATGGTGCCCTCATACTCTAACCAAGAAAAGCTAAGAACCATTCCAAGATCAAAACACTGAATTCCCAGGAAGAAAGGATGAACAGTTAGAATAGGATCTGCCATTCGCTTCATAAGCCATAACCAAACATTTGGACTGCCTGCCATGTTGCCCTGGAAGCAGTTGGAAGAGAGACTGAATCAGATCTAGCCCGGCCTTCTCAGAGGAATGAGCACTCTTCCGCCAGTCCAGCACAAACTGAGATTGACCCGGTCCCTCAGCCTTCTACTTCAGAACAACCTAGCAACCAGACTAGAGGCTTAATTATAGCTTACAATTGAAATGTAAGATGGTCTAACACTTAGTAAATTCGAATTTACATGGGCTGGTCGCCTGGCAGCTTTCAAAATGATGACCTTACCAAAATTATTATATCAACTCAGGTCCCTTCCAATTTGTATCCCTAAATACTACTTTAAATCCTTACAAAGCAGTTTGGGAAAATATCTATGGAATGGCAAAAAATCCCGTTGCGCATACCATATACTAATTAAACATAGAAATATAGGTGGTGCGACCGTACCTGATCTACAGGATTATTATGACGCAACTCTTTTGACCCAATTGAAAGAATGGTTCTTGCCTACTCCTAAAACTTTATGGGGACAAATTGAGAAAGACATCACACGACAGCCTAATATGCAATTCTGGTTACTTAGTAGGAAAATTAAGTCCACAATTACAGCTCAATACCCACCAACGGTGAAAGCGACGCTACACTCTTGGTAGAGAATCATCACATACAAATGGGACAAAACTCCAATCACGGTGTTAAACCCTCCTCTAACAATCATACCAACATTAATTCCTGGCGTAAAAATACACGACTGGAATTTGGGTCGGGATATCAAACTTGGTTCCTTCTTCCAACAGGGCTCATTAAAGTCTTTTTCTCAGTTAAGTAATGAATTACAGCTTCCGAATTCTGAGCGATCTACATATATTCAAATAGAAAAGTGTCTGCTACACAATCCACAACTCAGAGCTTCAATCCCGTTTAAAATATGGTCTTTCCTCAATAACCATGCCACCTCACAGAAAGGAGTAGCTACAATATACCCAATTCTAGGGGCAAAAAACATACCCAGCAAACTACCTTCCTTCCTTAAATGGGAACAAGATTTGGGGCAAGACTTTTCAATTAAACAATGGATGGCTTCCCTACGAAGCATATATAGGGCCACTGCATGTGTTACACTATGGGAATTGGCACAAAAAATTGTTCAAAGACAATACCTGACTCCACATATCCTAGAAAAATTCAAGGGGAACTCGTCACCTAATTGCTGGAGAAATTGTACCCAATTGGGGACCCTATTTCATATTATGTGGGACTGCCCAAGCTTACATAACTACTGGCAGGCAATCTCCAATTTACTCACTTCCGTAACAGGTATTGTCCTTCAACTTTCACCAGAACTAGCCATTCTGAATATGAATTTACATACGATTCCCAAACAATATCGTAAAGTAGTAACACATATACTTTTAGCTGCAAGACTATCCATAACTAGAAAATGGAAAACTGACTCTCTTCCTACTGTGACAGAAGTTATAGAATTAACCCAACTTCACCACTCCTACGAATTGTTATTTCCTAATGACAAATCCCTATATATTAAGGAATAGGGATGGGCCGAACACCCTCCGGTTCGGTTCGCACCAGAACTTTCGAACGGACCCCAAATCCGTACGAACGTTAGAACCCCATTGAAGTCTATGGGACTCGAACGTTCGAAATTAAAAGTGCTAATTTTAACGGCTAATATGCAAGATACTGTCCTAAAAAGGGTTTGGGGACCTGGCTCCTGCCCCAGGGGACATGGGTCAATGCAAGAAAAAATGTTTTAAAAACGGCCGTTTTGGCGGGAGCACTGATTTTAATGACGATTAAAGTGGGAAAAAAAGTGAAATATTCCTTTAAATATGGTGCCTGGGGGGTGTCTGTAGTATGCCTGTGAAGTGCCACGTGTTTCCTGTGTTTAGAACAGTCCCTGCACAAAATGACATTTACCGGAAATAACGTCATTTAAAGCTGCTTGCGGTTTTAATGTTATATCTGGTTCCTGCAATATGGTTGAAAATCATTAAGAAAAATGGCATGGGTAGCCCTCCCTGCTCATTACCAGCCCCTTTGGGTCTTGTACGCATATTAAGGGGAACCCCGTACCCATATTAAAAAAAGGAAATGCGTGTGGCCCCCAGGCCCTATATACTCAGAACAGCAGTATACAGGCGGTGCAAACAAGACAGGGACTGTGTAGGTTTGTTGTGTTAAGTTGAATCTGTTTGTAATTTTCAACTGGTACATTTTTAAAGTGTAGCTCCAGTCAAAAAAAAACATTTTAAGCTTTTTGGAAAACATAGGGAAGGGTTATCACCCCTGTATAATTTGTTTTGTCGTCCATCTTTTTTCATCTCACTTGCTGTTGTCTCCTTCTGTTTGCAAGTAGGAGATGTTTGTAAGTTGGATGTTTGAAAGTAGGGGCCTGCCCTATATGCTCTGCAGAAATGGCGGAACAAGGTGTTGGTTTTGCCACAACATTGTAAGCCCTCAAAGTGACTCTTGGTGGGCGCTGGAGCGCCCTGCTGTGAATGATTATATCAAGAATTGTAATTACATGCCATTGTTGAACAGTGGTAGAAAAATTTACCTTTGGTGGTTGTGGTGCTGGTGCCACAACACTATAAGTCCTCAGAGTTACTCTGGGTGGGCACAGGAACGGGCCCTCCTGTGAAATATTATATCAAGAATTGTAATTACATGTCCCTGTTAAACAGGGGCAGAAAAATTGGGCCTTAGGCACTGGTGCTGGTGCCACGACACTGCAACCTCTCCCATATACTCTAGTTTTATTGCAGGAATTAGCCCTGCTGCAAAGCATTGCATCAAAAATTGTAATTAAACGACCCTGTTAAACAGGGGCAGAAAAATTGGGCCTTAGGCACTGGTGCTGGTGCCACGACACTGCAACCTCTCCCATATACTCTTGTTTTATTGCAGGAATTAGCCCTGCTGCAAAGCATTGCATCAAAAATTGTACTTAAATGCCCCTGTTAAAGAGGGGCAGAAAAATTGGGCTGATGGCATCACCCAGAAACAGAACAACATATCATCGGAGGAGGAAGAGGATAGACAATCAACATAACAGGACAGTCACTCAGCATCAGCATAGGCAGCCTTGAAGGGATGTGATATTTAAAAAAAAAATTATTCGGTTACATCAGCTTCAGGTGCTTGGTAGCTGTGGGTGATCCAAGACTGATTTATCTTGATGAAGGTCAGTCGATCAACTGATTCGGTAGACAGCCGCACCTTGTGATCGGTAACAAAGCCACCAGCAGCACTGAAGGTGCGTTCTGAAAGAACGCTGAATGCAGGACAGGCCAGTAGCTCAATTGCATACTGTGCAAGCTCTGGCCAGTGATCCATCCTCAAGACCCAGTAAGCCAGAGGATTTTCGGTGGAAAAGGTGTCCAAGTCTGACCTTGCCCCTAGGTATTCCTGCACCATGTAAATCAGACGCTGGCGATGGTTGCTGGAACCGATCATACCTTGGGGCTGTGGACTAAAAAATTGTCTGAAAGCATCAGTCAGACGGCCACCTTCTCCACTGCTCCTTCTGACCGATGCCTCAGCAACACGTTGTCCAGGACCAGGAGTTTGTAACCTCCCAGTCTCTGGGAACGCGTTGCACAGACTTTTCTGCAAGGCCTCCTGGAGATGTCTCATTCTCTGCTCCCTCTGCGATGGCAAGATAAGGTCGGCAACCTTACCCTTGTACCGTGGATCAAGGAGAGTGGCCAGCCAGTAATGGTCCCTCTCCTTGATCCGAAGAATACGAGGATCCTTCCGCAGGCTTTGCAGGATCAGGGAGGCCATGCAGCGTAGGTTAGCTGAGGCATTCAGTCCGGAGTCCTCTGGGTCACTAAGGACAACATGATCCGCAGCTACCTCCTCCCAGCCACGTACAAGTCCACGTGTTTCTTGGGACTGTAAATCATCCCTACAAGACTGCTGCTGCTGCTGATGCTGAGTGCCAGCCTCCACCTCCATGCTGACACAATCATCCTCCTCCTCCTCTTCCTCCTCCTCATCCTCTTCCTGTGTGATGGGTGGCACAGCAGGAACACTGTCTGGATAAAGGGGGCCTTGAGAGGCAAGGAAGTCCTCCTCTTCCTGCCTCTGTTCTGCCTCAAGTGCCCTGTCCATTATTCCACGCAGCGTATGCTCCAAGAGGTGGACAAAGGTACAGTGTCACTGATGCATTCACTGTCACTGCTCACCATCCTTGTGGCCTCCTCAAACGGTGACAGGACAGTGCATGCATCCCTGATCATGCCCCACTGGCGTGGTGAAAAAAATCAGAGCTCCCCTGACCCTGTCCTGGTGCCGTAGTCACACAGGTACTCTTTGATGGCCCTCTGCTGCATGTGCAGCCGCTGCAGCATGGCCAACGTTGAGTTCCACCTGGTGGGCATGTCACATATAAGGCGGTTCTTGGGCAGGTTCAACTCCTTTTGGAGCTCAGCCAGCCGAGCACAGGCATTAAATGATCAGCGGAAATGCACACAGACTTTCCTGGCCTGCTTCAGGACATCCTGTAAGCCGGGGGAACCTGCCCAAGAACCGCTGCACCACCAGGTTAAGGACGTGAGCTACACATGGCACATGGGTCAGTTGTCCCTGACGGAGGGCGGAGAGGAGGTTGGTGCCATTGTCGCAAACCACCAATCCTGGCTTAAGCTGGCGTGGCATCAACCACCTCTCGGCCTGTCCCTGCAGAGCTGACAAAACATCCGCCCCAGTGTGGCTCCTGTCCCCCAAACAAACCAGCGCAAGCACGGCATGGCATCGTTTTGCCTGCGTACTTGCGTAGCCCCTGGAACGCCTACGGAGCACCGCTGGTTCTGAGGACAGAACACTGGAAGAGGCCATGGAGGAAGAAGAAGAGGAGGGGGTGGAGGAGAGAGGTGTGTCACAACCAATAGTAGCATTTTGGAGGCGTGGTGGCGGAACAACCTCCAACACTACTGCACCTTGTCCTGCATCCTTCCCAGCTGCCAGAAGAGTGACCCAATGGGCCGTGAAAGACAGGTAACGTCCATGCCTGCTGGACCATGAGTCAGCGGTAATATGCACCTTACCGCTGACCGCCCTGTCCAGCGAGGCAAGGACATTGCCTTCCACATGCCGGTAGAGAGCCGGAATCGCCTTCCGTGAGAAAAAGTGGCATTTGGGGACCTGCCACTGAGGAACCGCACATTGTACAAACTCACGGAAGGGGGCCAAGTCTACCAACTGAAAAGGCAGCAGTTGAAGTGCTAGCAATTTAGCCAAGCTAGCATTCAACCGCTGGGCATGTGGATGGCTGGGAGTGAACTTCTTTCGCCGGTTCAGCAGCTGGGGCAGGGACATTTGCCTGCTATTATCGGACGTGGGTCTACTGCTAGCAGAGTGCCCGGAAGCGCTTGGCTGTGACACACCTAATTCTACACCTTCATTCCTCTCAGAGCAGGTTTCAGAGAGGACTGAAGGTCTAGTGGGGTTGGAGATGCCAGCTAATGAGGAGCAAAGAGAGGGCCGCTTTGTTCTTTGGTGTGGGTCTTTGAGGTACGCTTGCCAACGAGCTGCATGGCAGGTCAACATATGTCTGGTCAAGCATGTGGTGCCCAAGCGGCTGATGTTTTGGCCACGCGAGATATGCTTGAGACATATGTTGCAAATAGCAGCGGTGCGATCTGATGCACTCGTCTCAAAAAAGGCCCACACCAAAGAACTTTTAGCATAACGTGCAGAGGCACCGCCCTGCACAGGCGGAGCTCTGCGGTGTGATTCAGTCAGTGTGCTGCCCCTAAGCTGGCCCCCGGAGGGCATCCTGCCTCGTTGGACATGTGCCTCCTCCTCCTCCTCTCTCCTACCAGGCACCCAGGTGCAGTCAGTGCCCCCATCATCCCCTCCCTCTTCATCGCTGTAGCAAACCTGGCAGTATGCTGCAGCTTGTGAAACATGACTGCCAGATTGCTGTCCTTCTTTAGCATCCCCTCTCTCTGCATTCACGCTACTGCCTTCCTCTAGCTGAGTGTCATCATCAGAGGCTACAAAACACTGGGCATCCTCCTGGAGCATGTACCCAACACTGTGCTCAAAGAGTTCAGGAGACTCCTCAGGAGGACGTGATGGGTCTAGGGAAGGAGTCACTGATGATGACATTGAGAGGAGGAAAGACAAAGCGTTGGCAGCTGCTTTGCTAGTACCCTGAGACTGGGTGAGACAGGATGAGGAGGATGAAGAGGGCTTGGTCATCCACTCTACCAAGTCGTTGGCATGTTGCGGCTCAACATGTCCAGCTGCCGAAAAGAAGGACAAGCGTGTCCCATGGCCACGTGCTGATGACAATGCACCGCGTCCATGACCAGCACTGTTGTCTCTAGACACAGAGCCTGCTTGCCCTCTTTTATCGGCTCGCACCTGTCTGCTTCTCCTTGCTGGCCTTCCAGACATGGTAATGGCCTGAAGGTAGTTGGGTAAAAAAGCAGTTGGGTAGTGTATATTGTGCTAGAGGCACACAACACCCACTAACTCCTGCAGATGCCTTTATTATAGAACACCAGAGATAAAGGGGTATATACTGTGCTGTGCTGGAGGCACACACAACTTCCAATAACTCCTGCAGATGGCAAGTGGGCTCAAATAGAGAAGAGCTATGTAGGTGGATATAGCGGTATGTACTGGGTACAGAGCACGCAGACAGCACGCACTAGCTCCTAACACTACTGACTGCAAGCTCTATTATAAAAGATAGATCACTAGCTATATAGGTGAGGTGAATATAGCGGTGTGTACTGCGGTCAGGGCACGCAGACAACAACCACTACACAACAGCAAGATCGAAAATCGGCCGAAAACGATCGGTGTGTACTGTGTTGAAGGTACACAGAACACCCACTGCTTCAGACGCCAACACACTACACAAGGCCGCCGCGCTGGCGGCCTTATATAGTGTGGGGCGTGCACTACACAGCCTGAGCTATGATTGGCCACAGGTATCCTGCCTGTGGCCAATCATGGCTCTCCTCGCTGCTGGCGCTGCGATTGGCCAAGCATGCGGGGTCACAGTGCATGCTTGGCCAATCATGAGCCAGCAATGCACTGTGCCACACGAATTTGGCGCGAACGGACCAAAACGTTCGGACTTCGCCGAACGGGTGAACAGCCGATGTTCGAGTCGAACGTATGTCCGACTCGAACACGAAGCTCATCCCTATTAAGGAACAACAACTATGGGAACCTTGGAGTACATGGTACAAAAATTACACTTCCACAATTTAGATAATGCTGATTCTTTAATCATATAGAAGAAAGAACTCCTGTGCGTTTTAATATTTTTTGGATGGCTTTAAAAATAATTTCATAACAAAATGACAAATATATCACATGTCTGTTTATCTGAATTGAGCTGCGGAGTAAGAATAGATCTTTATTTTCCTTCATAAAAGATAACTACTGTGTTTGAATTTCCTTTAGGATGTTGGCCTAGGTACTCCAAGACACAGATAGATCCCTGTGAGGGGTGTCTTGGGGTCCAGAAGTTGTCTTTATCCATATCGCTATTTATAAGTCTTACAATAATTATATTATGGACTTTATTATACAAGTTCTAAGAGACTTAGGCCGCGTACACACGGGCGGACTGTCTGACGGACTTGGTCCGCTGAAACGTGTTTCAGCGGACAGTCCGCTCGTGTGTGGGCTTCAGCGGACTTTTTCAGCGGACAGTCTGGCGGACTAAGTCTTTCGGAATTTCCGTAATATTGTCCGTCCAACTTTGGTTTCAGCGGACAGTCCGCTCGTGAGTAGGCAAGTTGGACGGACTAAGTATGACGCATGCCCAGAAAGGATTTACAGGGCGGAAGCGCTCGGTCTTGTAAAACTAGTGTTCGTATTGAAGCTAGCATATTCGTCATGCTGCTAATTTTGTGTTTTTTTAATATAGCCCGTTCTTTTCTTCTTCATAATGCAAGAAAAGTGAAGTAGCTTTGCTGCTTATATTCACACAGAGTTATCCCAAATGTTTTTATTCATCCTCATCCTATGATTAATATTCCAATTTTATAAAAATATAAAAAAAAAAAAAAAATATATATATATATATATATATATATATATATATATATATATATATATATATATATATATATATATATATATATAAAATTATATATATATATATATATATATATATATATATATATATAAATTATAGAATTTATATATTACTATATATTTTTGGAACTACTATTGTCAGTTAAAAATTATTTATTTATTTATTTATTTTTTTGTTGGGGGGGGGGGGGGGGGTTTGAAACAAGATGGACTTGTTTTTTTTTGGCCAAGCAGGACTATGTAAGTAGAGATAGATAGATAGATAGATAGATAGATAGATAGATAGATAGATAGATAGATAGATAGATAGATGGATAGATACCCAAACCAGCATTTTAGCTTACACATGATTGAATGTTCAAAATCAGCAGAGCTTCCCCTCATTTCAAATGTTAAGCCTCAAATTTACAGCGACTGCACTTCCAAGTGCACTTGCAGTGCTTTAAAAATTGCACTTGAAGTTAGCATATTTCTATTAACATGAACGTGTGTTTTGTAAATAACCCCCAGAGTCTTTTGACATGTACCTGCCTACTCACAAATAAACTCTGTTTTTTTAAGCCAAAATAACAAAAAAAAAACATACAATATTTTTGGAAATAAAAAATATTTATTTTTCGTCAGAACAAAACTAAATCAAGAGGGAGGCAACACTGGAGACAATTTTGAAGTTTGTGAAGCCTTTTGTCCCCCAGGCACACATCAAGTGAGTGGCCACCAAAATTCAGAACCTGTGTAACATGTAAATAGGGAGCAAAACATGGTCCTAGAATCCCAAAGACCAGGAACAGCAGCAGATGAGATCTATGTCCCCTAGACTGTGGTACTACAACAGCCTGCGTCTTCTGTCAGAGCAGACTGAAGCCAGGCAGTCACTTCCGACTCTTCCGTCTAGTCTTCCCTCCACGCTTCGCTGGAGGCTGTGCCTCTGGTGGTGGACTTGTGGTAGGAGGAGGAGGAGGAGGAGGAGGAGGAGCAGTAGGGTCTGTGTTATACAGTCTGGTGGTCGGTGTTAGCTCACCCTTCAGACCCCGTTGAATCGCATCAAAAAAAATGGCTTCGCACAAGTTGCGCTGTGCCTTCTCCATTTCTAGCAACTTGCTTGCCAAGTATGTACCGTAGGCCTCCTCAGGATTGGGGGGTTTGCTCAGCACTTGGGTGGCTTGGTGTATAAGTGCCAATGACTCCTCCTCTGTCCGTGTCATCCTCCTGGGCCTTTTGCTGGCTAGGCGGAGGGGAGGGACCTGGCTTTCGGTCCGACTCCTGCTGGGCCCAGCTAGCTCCTGTGTGTGGCTGGTCCCGGCCTCCTCCTCCATACCACTGGTCCCGGCCTCCTCCTGGGTGAGCTCATCCTGTGTAAAAAACAAAGAAATCAATAACTAAAATATGTCTATATTTTGAAATCATCAATCACTAACAATTTTACAGTTCTCACTTGCAAATACATTTGTCTTGAAATACAAAAGGCTATCATTTTGACACCATCATTTTTCCATCAGTTCACCAAGATTTGAGCCACATTTGTGGAAACTACTGTATCCCTATATCTAATTTAATTTGTGATGAAATCCTAGATTTGGAAGCAATTCAAACTTGAACTTTACATCATTAATATTTGAGCAATCCTAACTTTAGAAACTAAAATATACCTGGCTCCAGCTGGGCGCACCAACTTCGTCCAGCAAGGAAGGGTCTGGATCTTCCAGGGATGGCTCACCTGAGGTGGAGGGAAGGGTGGAGGGAAGGGTAGACGGAAGAGTAGAAAGTGACTGCCTGGCTTCTGACGTGTCATCCAGAAAACGCAGCCTGTCGTAATACCACAGCCTAGGTACATAGATCTGACCTGCTGCTGCTCCTGATGTTTGGGAGTCTAGGACCTTTTTGCGCTCCCGCCTATACACGTTACGCAGGTTCTGAATTTTGTTGCTCACAAAGTCAATGTCTGCCTGGGGGAGTCGGGTTTGCACAAACGTCAAAATTGTCCCCAGTGTCTTCCTCCGGCCAGGACGGCTGGAATATTGTGTGTGTTTGGAATCCCACAGGCTCCTGTGCGACTCTATTATATCAATAAATATGGAGAGGAAGGCCTCCACCTTAAAGGGGTCTGGGGTATACTTTTGCATTTTGATTTCTGAAAAAAAAAAATAAATAAATAATGTCAGACCAAATGCACACTATTTATATTGTGACAATGTAGGCGAGACCCACACTACACCCACACACACACTACCACACACGCTACCCCCCCCACACCAAACTACCCCCCCACACACCCACACTACCCCCACACACTACCCCACACACACACACACACTACCCCCCCACACCCACACTACCCCACACACTACCCCCCCACACACACACACTACCCCCACACACTACCCCCCCCCACACACACACTACCCCCCCACACCCACACTACCCCCACACACTACCCCCACACTACCCCCACACACTACCCCCCACACTACCCCCACACACTACCCCCCCACACACACACACACTACCCCCCCCACACCCACACTACCCCCCATACACACACACACTACCCCCCCACACACACACACACTACCCCCACACACACACACTACCCCCCCATACACACACACCCTACCCCCACACACTACCCCCCCACACACACACTACCCCCCCATACACCCACCCCCACCCCCCACCCCCCCCCCCCACACACACACACACACACACACACACACACACACACACACACACACACACACACACACACTACCCCCCCCCATACACCCACCCCCACACTACCACACAAAACACCAACCCCCACACACTACCCCCCCCACACACACACTACCCCCCCACACCACCCCCACACACTACCCCCCCCACACACACACACTACCCCCCACACTACCCCCCCCCACCCACACACACTACCCCCCACACCCACACTACCCCCCATACACACACACACTACCCCCCCACACACACACACACACACTACCCCCACACACACACACTACCCCCCATACACACACACCCTACCCCCACACACTACCCCCCCACACACACACTACCCCCCCATACACCCACCCCCCCCCCCACACACACACACACACACACACTACCCCCCCCCCATACACCCACCCCCACACTACCACACAAAACACCAACCCCACTCAACCACCAACCCACATAAAAATCAATTAACCATCAACAAGGTGAAATCTCACTATATACATTCCTAACGCAGGCTTAAAATTAAAATAAAATTAAAAAGATAACCATCTTACTGTCGCGTGTAGCACTCGCTGCTTCCGTTCGGACAAGCGTACGGCTCGCGGTAACGCTTTATATACAGCGCATGCGTTCAAGCTCCGCCTGCGTCGCCCACGTTGCCCGCCCCTGACGTTCCCGTGTGACCGCATTTCCCCGCCCCTTTTACCCTCGTTCCGCTGTGGGAGATTGATAGGTGAAAATGGCGGACGGAATTTCAGTGAGCAGCGCGGAGGAAAGCCCTCAACCACATGCTTCCGGAACAAGGAAGAGATATAAGGCCACAAACATGGCCTTTGAAGAGATGGTGGAGATGGTGGATATATTGAGAAGGGAGGATTACGATGGGGAAAATGGCCCGTATCCCAAACCCAATATCCGCAAAAACGGCATCATGGATATAGTTGCCGAAACTTTGCACAGCAAATTTGGGGTCCGAAGAGGCAAGGATCAGCTCCGGAAACGATGGTCGGACATCAAATCCAGGGAGCCGGACCAATACCATCGAATCAAAAAGGCCCTGAAAAAAAGTGAGTAAACTCTGCGTTTATCGTGACTGTCGGACATAATTGTTCGTATAGGTATACGATATATTTGTAAATCTGGCGAATTTGATCGTTCGTGTGGTTAATAGTTCATGTAATGCGTGAATATGCTTGTTCGTATATGTGGACGTAAATAGCATGGATTTGTATATGGTGTAAATTTATCTGGTGTTTGATTAGATTTTAATTAGTTATTAATTTTTTGGTATTGTTCATGATAAACTGAATTGTCACACTCAGTTTGGGATATACATTTTTAATAAAGTTTCATAAATTTATTCAGTGTAATGTAGTCTCCATAAAAAAAATGAGATAGATAGATAGATAGATAGATAGATAGATAGATAGATAAAATGCTGGTTCAACATCTGGACTGGGAATCATTTAGTGTAGTTTGGGACATCATAGAACATTTTTTGTCATAATCACACACAGGTACTCCAGGGGATGATTCGAGTGTGTCCGTCTGTGAAACTTGGACAAAAGATATAAAGTATCACAGTTTGGTTAAAGGCTAGGTTCACATTGCTGCAATGTACGAGATCGAATGTGATTTGCACCGCACTGCAGTGCAATCACATGTGATCTCTGTGTGATGCGATTTCAGCCATACATATAGTATGGCTGAATTCGCATCGCATCCGGCCCAAACTTGTACATGGCCCTTTTTTTAGTCATTAACCACTTCCCGACCAGCGCACGACGATGTACGTCGACAGAATGGCACGGGCAGGCATATTGGCGTACATGTACGTCCAATATTCGTTGCCGCCGTGCCATCGGGAGCGCGCCGCCGGCGGCGCGCTCCCGCGCTGGTCGGGACCCCCGTGAGTTCGGTCGCGGGACCCGCGGACTCGATCGCCGCGGGCATCCTCGCGATCGTCTCACGGAGCGGCCGAATGGAGGAAATGCTGTATAAACAACATTTTTCCATTCTGCCTAGCAACTAGTGACGCTGATCTCTGCTCCATGTGATTGGAGCAGAGATCAGTGTACACTAAATGAAAGCCCAACCCCCCCACAGTTAGTAACACACCCCTAGGAACACTTAACCCCTACACTGCCACCCACTGGTTAACCCTTTCACTGCCAGTGTCATTTACACAGGAATCACTGCATTTATATAGCAGTGATTACTGTATAAATGACAATGGTCCCAAAAATGTGTCAAAAATGTCCGATGGGTCCCCCACAATGTCGCAGTCACAATAAAAATCGCAGATCGCCGCCATTACTAGTAAAAAAAAATAATAAAAAATTATTAATAAAAATGCTATAAAACTATCCCTATTTTGTAAACGCTATAACTTTTGCGCAAACCAATCAATAATCGCTTATTGCGATTTTTTTTTTTACCAAAAATATGTAGAAGAATACGTATCGGCCTAAACTGAGGGAAAAAAATGTTTTTTTATATATTTTTGGGGATATTTATTATTACAAAAAGTAAAAAATAATGCGTTTTTTTCAAAATTATCGCTCTATTTTTGTTTATAGCGCAAAAAATAAAAACCGCAGGGGTGATCAAATACCACCAAAAGAAAGCTCTATTTGTGGGAAAAAAAGGACGTTAATTTTGTTCGGGAGCCACGTCGCACGACCGCGCAATTTTCAGTTAAAGCGACGCAGTGCCGAATCGCAAAAAGTGGTCTGGTCTTTGACCAGCAAATTGGTCCGGTCTGAAAGTGGTTAAAATGTCATTTTAATGATGTATTAAACTAGGATCTTGTAATAACCAGCTAATAATTGTACACCACTTCAAACCAATGTTTCAGATTCCAATTTCTGAACTCAAATATCACTATGCTTAAAAGTATACTTTTTTTTTGTTTTTTTCATTCTCATAGGGGAACAAAGACTCAGACAAGAGGCGGAGCAGCCCAGGACCCCCCAACCTCACCAGCCTGATTGGGCAGTTAGCCCAAGCCCCATGTCCGAGATGGAGCTGCCCAGCCCAGTGTCCGAGAGGGAGCAGCCCAGCCCAGTGTCCGAGCTGGATCAGCCCAGCCCAGGGCTAGATGTGGAGGAGGAAGAGGTGGTGGAGATATGCACCCCACAAAGTGAGTGTCTGACAACCCAGCTTAAGGTAAACAATTAATGGCTGTATATTTTAACCAATTTTTTATATACACATGTTTTTAGGTGATCTGGTTGTGGAAGGACAAGCCGCGGAGCCATTTACGACCGATAGTGCCCAGAGACTCATTGGTCAGATCATGGCCTGGAATGGCAGGATTGATTTGATGGAGAACAACATCCATGCCATGCAACAACAAATCCATGCCATGCAACAACAACTGGACACTATGAGGCAGGAAATGAAGAACATGATCGATGTTTTAGGGAGAATCTAAGCCCCTTTTCCCTAAATCGAAAGATCATGTTCTTCATTTCCTTGTCAAAAAGTTTTTAATGTTTTTAAAACATTGTTTTTAGAGGCCAAATTTTGAAGATGCACACGGTGTGTCAACATGTGCTATGTGCCATCAGAGGATCGCAATGTACGCATTTGGTGTTTGCAAACCCTTCCTCATTCTAGTATGTGAGAGGAAGGGATTGCACCCACCAAACACGTCCATTGATCACTCATGATGGTCCATAGCACATGTTGACATTACCAATTTTTGGTGTGCATCTTCAAAATTTGGCTTTACCCCTTGTTTTCTGTAAATAGTTCAAAATTAGATTTTATGTATTTTTTTATAATTTTATTTTATAGATATATATATAGATATATCTATATATTTATATGTTTCCAAAAAAACAAAAAAAATTACAAAAAACAAAAAGAAAAATATCTAAAAAAGAGGCACTGGTTGGAATGTGCACTATTAAAAATTCCAAAAAAAAGATGTGTGTGTGTGTGTGTGTGTGTGTGTCTACTTCTTTCAATACTCAATACCAGTTTGGGAAGTCATTTTGTGTTTTCTGTCACAAAGGGCCTTATTTACTATTGGCAAAAACCACTTTGCAATACAAATGCACTAGGACAGGAATATGCAATTAGTGGAAATCCAGCTGTTGCAGAACTACAAGTCCCATGAAGCATAGCAAGACTGACAGCCACAAGCATGAGACCCAGAGGCATGATTGACTTGTAGTTTTGCACCAGCTGGAGGTTGGCCAATTGCATATCCCTGAATTAGGAGAATGTAGGAGACAAGCACCGTGAAAAGCAAACAAGAACCAAACTTAAAAATTTGAACAGACAATACATATTTCAAGAAAAATAAATTTTTATTGGTCAGCTGGCATTGGAATAGCCCCCCTACCATTAAAATAGCTGACATACCGGTCACGCACCTCACGTGCTGTTTGGGGGGCTAAGCCAGGAAGGGCATGATCCAGCCCTGTGAGTTCTGGTAATATTAGTCCGGCCTCAGGCCCAATAGGATGCAGGTACTGGTTCCCTGAAAGTTTGCGGAGAAAATTGTGCAAAATGCAACAGCAAAGAATCACATAGTTCAGTTTATACTCTGCTAAGTTGATCGCTGTCAGTAACAGATGGAACCGGCTGGCCATAATGTCAAAGGCATTCTCCACAACCCTTCTTGCTCTGGCCAGCCGGTAATTAAAAACACTCCTCTCCGGGGTGAGGGTCCTTTGGGGGAAGGGTTTCATCAGATGGTCACTCAGACCGAACGCTTCATCAGCTAGAAACACAAACGGTAGACCCTCCACATTCTCGGCATCTGGTGGCAAGTCCAGGCCACCAGTGATGAGACGGTGGCAGAACTCGGTCTGCCTAAAGACTCCTCCGTCAGACATCCGGCCGTTCTTCCCCACATCCACATATAGAAAGTCACATTGTGCTGACACCACCGCCATTAGCACCACACTATGGAACCCCTTATAATTCCAATAGTAGGACCCCGAATTGGGTGGGGGCACAATCCTCACATGTTTCCCGTCGATCGCCCCTCCGCAGTTGGGAAAGTCCCAACGGGCAGCGAATTGGGAAGCCACAGTCTGCCATTCCTGTGGCGTGGAAGGAAACTGGGGAGTCAAACACAGGAAAAAAATAAAAATTAGTCATTAAATCAAAACAATTCATAACAAATAAAACTCAAAAACATTTTGGAACAACAGTTAAACAGAAATATTGAAAAAAAAATTCTGCCAAAAAAAAAAAACAGACAACCCAATTCACAGATTACTCAGCCCTCTGATGGACCAGGGGACATAAGTTAGGTGGGTGAGTGGGGTGGGGGACTAATTAATGAGTAGACAATACCTGCAACCAATTTGAGTGGGGTGGGGGGACTAATTAATGAGTAGACAATACCTGCAACCAATTTGAGTGGGGTGGGGGGACTAATTAATGAGTAGACAATACCTGCAACCAATTTGAGTTGGGTGGGGGGACTAATTAATGAGTAGACAATCGATGCAACCAATTTGAGTGGGGTGGGGGGACTAATTAATGAGTAGACAATACCTGCAACCAATTTGAGTTGGGTGGGGGGACTAATTAATGAGTAGACAATCCCTGCAACCAATTTGAGTGGGGTGGGGGGACTAATTAATGAGTAGACAATACCTGCAACCAATTTGAGTGGGGGACTAATTAATGAGTATACAATCCATATATATATATATATATATTTATATATATATATATATATATATATATATATATATATATACACACAGGGTGTATACAAAGAGTATACAAAGGGTGGGGGGGCAGTAAAATTGTACAATGGAGCTGACAATATGAATTATAGAGAAAAACAGTCTCGGCTGTGGGTGTATAGGGGCCCAGGATTGCATGCTGAGGACGTTAGTGAAAGCAAATATGCACGTGGGACACAAAAAGGTAAAAAGCTCCAAAAAAATGACACAATTTTTTTTTGAAAAAAACCATCAAAAAAAAAATGCATGCATTCATATAAAGGGGACATTCACATCATATTCCTGTCATGGATATTAAAAGTCATGATGAAATGAATACAAACATACAATGCATATAATGCAATATTAAAAGAACAAACTTACCTTCATATATTCCTTCTGCAGGACCCGAATAATGGCAGAACAGGTCTCTGGAATAATGATCCCCAGAGCCTGGGGGGAGATGCCTGTCGAGAACTTGAGGTCCTGAAGGCTTCTCCCTGTCGCCAAGTAGCGCAACGTGGCGACGAGCCTCTGCTCCGGAGTGATGGCTTGCCGCATGCAGGTATCCTGCCTGCTGATATAAGGGGTCAGCAAAGCCAGCAGACGGTGAAAAGCGGGATCCGTCATCCTGAGATAATTCCTGAAATCATCAGGATTATTCTCACGGATCTCACGGAGTAAAGGCATATGCGAGAATTGGTCACGCTGGCGCAACCAATTCTTTGTCCATGAACTCCTCCTCACCCTGTTCACAGACTGGGCTCGGGTCAAAGTATTAACCCCAACACCAAGCCCCAATATAGCACGAACTCGTTCCCGAGTACGTCCACTCTCCATGGCTTTGAAACGGTCGGCTGGACAAACAAGCTCAACTGAACGCACTGAAGAACAGCCAGACCTATGAAGAACGACCTGAAACCCAGAAACAAGCGGACCAGAAGCGCCTAACAACAGGTACCAACTGATCCACGCGTACCGAAAGACAGATACAAACCTCACAGTTAGACTGCGCCGCAGTAAACGGACAAATTAAGCTGAAGTCTGAAAAGCGCGAATCGTCTCTAACCAAACTTCTACTAACGCAAAGTCAGCAGAAGGAGCCCAAAGGGTGCTTTGCTGTGTCTTGGACTTCCTATTTCTAGTCCAATCGTACGTGCTGTACGTCATCGCGCAAGCTTTCGGCGAACTGTCTGTTCATCGTGTGTGGTCAAGTCCGTTCATTCGAACGTAGGACGGACTGTCTGTCGGATTGTCTGATGGACTTAGTTGGCCAGACAGTCCGCCCGTGTGTACACGGCCTTACTCTTGTTCGAGTCCCTTTATGACTATGAATATTAGATACTTGGGAATACTACTTTATTCTTTATTGTGGACTATTTGTTTCTATGCTATATTGTGCTGAGAAAACCCTGTCACTACATTATACTGTTATGTTACTTTTATTACTATATATTATTTTTTTTGTTTTGTATCCCTTGTTGTAACCAACTCTGCTAAAAATCTCAATAAAAACATTTGAAAAGAAATGTAAGATGGTCTTCCAACAGCCGCCATTTACTTCCAGAGAGCGGGGGCTCTCTGTAGACTTTCCCAAGAGGGATCAGACTGAAATCCCTGCTCTCTTTCTTATTCCTAACTCCATCCAGCAATATTTTTGGGTCCACAAAATTCAGTGGGTAAACCCAAGCAATGAGTTCTGATTAAAGCTCATAACTCAGACAGTTGATTGAGCTATATACTTTTTCATTCCTAATGCAGTCAAGCAATATTTTTGGGTCCACAAAATTCAGTGATGAACCCAAACAATGAGTTATGATTAAAGCTCATAACTCTGACACTGCTTCTATAGCATGTTAGACAATTTATTTTATCATCCTTAACCACTTAAGGACCGCCGCATGGCAATGTATGTTGGTGCAATGGCACCGACAGGCGCAAGGGCAGCACAGTGGTGTAGTGGTTAGCACTCTCACCTAGCAGTAAGAAGGGTCACTGGTTCAAATCCCAACCACAACACTACCTGCCTGGAGTTTGCATGTTCTCCCTGTGCCTGTGTGGGTTTCCTCCAGGTACTCCAGTTTCCTCCCACAATCCAAAGACATGCAGGTAGGTAAATTGGCTCTAGTATATGCATGGGGACCTTGGATTGTGGGCTACTTGAGGGTAGGGACCAATGTGAGTGTGCAATGTACAGGAATAGGGACAATTGTAGACACTCACTCAGATTAAACTGGATGGACTGGTGTCTTTTTTCAACCTAACTAACTATGAAACTATGAAAGCACGTAGCATGTACGTGCTCGCCTTCCAGCGGGTGGGGGGTCCGATCGTACCCCCCTCCCACTGGATGCGGCGGTCCGTTCTGCTTCAGGAGCGATCCGGGATGAGGGGATGGCCGTTGGTTTCTGGTCATCCCCTCTCGATCGCTCCTGGCGAATGAGAAGCTTCCCCCGCTGTGTATAGTAAACACAGGCAGGCAGGGAGGAAGTGATGTCATTCTCCTCGGGGCGGTCTTATTGACCGGACTACGAGGAGAACAGTGAAAGTAAGTGTGCACCAACACTACACTGACATGTAGGCACACAGATTCCCCCCTCCCAGTCACAGTGTCACTGATTGCAGTGATCATTTATTTATTGATCACTGCATTTAGTGTCAGTTGTGACAGTAAAAACTGTCAGGGCAGTTAATGTTAGGTCCAGGGTAGCCCCCTACCCCCCCAATAAAGGTTTAACCCCCTGATTGCCCCTAGAGTTAACCCTTTCACCCCCTTTTGCCAGTGTCACTAAGCGATCGTTTTTCTGATCGCTGCATTAGTGTCACTGGTGCCGCTAAGTAGCTAGTTTTTTTTTAGGTTCACCGACAGGTTTTTATAGTGCTAGGTACCCCGATATACTACCCAATAATAGTTTTAGCCCCCTGATTGCCCCTAGTTAACCCTTTCACCCCCTTTTACCAGTATCACTAAGCAATAGTTTTTCTGATCGCTGCATTAGTGTCACTGGTGCCGTTAGGTAGCTAGTTATTTTTTTAGGTTCACCGCCAGGTTTTTATAGCGCTAGGTACCCCGATATACTACCCAATAATAGTTTTAGCCCCCTGATTGCCCCTAGTTAACCCTTTCACCCCCTTTTACCAGTATCACTAAGCAATAGTTTTTCTGATCGCTGCATTAGTGTCACTGGTGCCGTTAGGTAGCTAGTTATTTTTTTAGGTTCACCGCCAGGTTTTTATAGCGCTAGGTACCCCGATATACTACCCAATAATAGTTTTAGCCCCCTGATTGCCCCTAGTTAACCCTTTCACCAGCGATCACCGTATAAGTGTCACTGGTGACGCTGGTTAGCCAGTTAGTTATTTAGGTTCCCCGTCAGGTTTTTATATAGCGCAAGGGACCCCCATATACCACCTAATAAAGATTTTAACCCCCTGATTGCCGCTAGTTAACCCTTTCACCAGTGATCACCGTATAAGTGTTATGGGTGACTCTGGTTAGTTAGTTTGCTTTTTATAGCATCAGGGCACCCACCATTTATTACCCAATAAAGGTTTAAGCTCCTGATCACCCGGCGGGTGATATCAATTAGGTTTTAGGGTCAGGGTCTGCGTCGCCCCAGGCAGCGCTAGGTTAGTGCCAGTACCGCTAACACCCACTCGCAAAGCATAAACCTCCCGTAGTGGTATAGAATCTGAACAGATCAATATCTGACTGATCAGATCTATACTAGCGTCCCCAGCAGTTTAGGGTTCCAAAAAAACGCATTGTTAGCGGGATCAGCCCAGATACCTGCTAGCACCTGCGTTTTGCCCCTCTGCCCAGCCCACCCAAGTGCAGTATCGATCGATCACTGTCACTTACAAAACACTAAACACATAACTGCAGCGTTCGCAGAGTCAGGCCTGATCCCTGCGATTGCTAACAGTTTTTTTTGGTAGCGTTTTATATTTAAATCCGGAAGGCAGTGCCAAAAAGTCCCACATATGTGGTATCCCCGTACTCAGGAGAAGCAGCAGAACATATATTTGGGGTGCAATTCCACATATAACTATGGCATGTGTGAGCAATATATCATTTAGTGACAACTTTTTGTAAACTTTTTTTTTTTTTTGTGTCATTATTCAATCACTTGGGACAAAAAAAAAATATTCAATGGGCTCAACATGCCCCTCAGCAATTTCCTTGGGGTGTCTACTTTCCAAAATGGGGTTATTTGGGGGGGTTTGTGTTATTTTGGCATTTTATAGCCTTCGAAACTGTGATAGGTAGTGAGGAGTGAAATCAAAAATTTGCACCCTTAGAAATCCTGAAGGCAGTGATTGGTTTTCGGGGTGCCGTACGCGGCTAGACTCCAAAAAAGTCCCACATATGTGGTATCCCTGTACTCAGGAGAAGCAGCAGAATATATTTTGGGGTGCAATTCCACATATAACTATGGCATGTGTGAGCAATATATCATTTAGTGACAACTTTTTGTAAACTTTTTTTTTTGTGTCAATATTCAATCACTTGGGACAAAAAAAAAAAATATTCAATGGGCTCAACATGCCCCTCAGCAATTTCCTTGGGGTGTCTACTTTCCAAAATGGGGTAATTTGGGGGGGTTTGTACTGCCCTGCCATTTTAGCACCTCAAGAAATGAGATAGGCAGTCATAAATTAAAAGCTGTGTAAATTCCAGAAAATGTACTCTAGTTTGTAGACGCTATAACTTTTGCGCAAACCAATAAATATACGCTTATTGACATTTTTTTTACTAAAGACATGTGGCTGAATAAATTTTGCTCTAAATGTATGACTAAAATTTAGTTTATTCGATTTTTCTTATAACAAAAAGTAGAAAATATCTTTTTTTCTCGAAATTTTTGGTCTTTTTCCATTCATAGCGCAAAAAATAAAAATTCGCAGAGGCAATCAAATACCATCAAAAGAAAGCTATATTTGTGGGAAGAAAAGGACGCAAAGTTCGTTTGGGTACAACATTGCATGACCGCGTAATTACTAGTTAAAGCAGTGCAGTGCGAAATTGTAAAAAGATCTCTGGTCCTTAGGCTGACAATTGGTCCGGGGCTGAAGTGGTTAATGAGTTTTATGTAGGTACCCACCATCTGCTAATGCTGCAGGAGCAGAAAAGGGATTCCATCTTGCTTGAAGAGATCATGGCTTGCCATCTTGCTTGAAGAGATCATGGCTTGCCATCTTGCTTGAAGATTTAATGGCTTCCCATCTTGCTTGAAGATTTAATGGCTTCCTATCTTGCTTGAAGTTTTTATGGCTTCCCATCTTGCTTGAAGATTTCATGGCTTCCCATCTTACTTGAAGATTTCATGGCTACAGTGAGCTTGGGAGGGGGGTCCTGTCTAACGCCTAGCTGCAAGAAATGGGCAGCAAAAAATCTATGTGCATTGCGCCTGAACACTGCTGTTGATTGAGCTATATACTTTTTCATTCCTAACTCAGTCTAGCAATATTTTTGAGTCCACAAAATTGAGTGGTTAACCCAAGCAATGAGTTATGATTAAAGCTCATAACTCAGGCAGTTGATTGGAGCTATATACTTTTTCATTTCTAACTCAGTCTAGAAACATATTTGGGTCCACAAAATTCAGTGGCTAAACCCAAACAATGAGTTATGATTAAAGCTCATAACTGCTTCTATAGCATGTTAGAAAATTTATTTTATCATCATCCATGATTTTTATGTAGGTACCCACCATCTGCTAATGCTGCAGAAGCAGAAAAGGGATTCCGTCTTGCTTGGAGTGTGCCTGGCTTCCCATCTTGCTTTGAGAGATCATAGCTTCCCATCTTGCTTGAAGATTTCATGGCTTATCAAACAGTCATGAAAAAGAGAAAATTTACAATGGCATTATGCTTACTTATCCAGAGATAATGAAATCTGAGGTTTGGGTTAAAAATACACAATCGAAACCATGGCACGATATACATTTTTTTTACTGTTAACCTAAAATGCTTACTTCATGGTTAAACCTGGCTTAACCCTTTCAAGCCTATTTTTGGCATTTGGTGTTTACAAGTTAAAATCCATATTTTTTGCTAGAAAATTACTTGGAACCCCCAAACATTATATATATATATATATATACATATATATTTTTTTTAACAGAGACTCTAGAGAATAAAACGGCGATTGTTGCAATATTTTATGTCACACGGTATTTGCGCAGCGGTGTTTTAAATGCAACTTTTTGGGAAAAGGGACACTTTCATGAATAATAAAAAAAAAAAAAACAGTAAAATTATCCCATTTTTTTTTGCATAATGTGAAAGATAATGTTACGCTGAGTAAATACAGTGGTGTGAAAAAGTGTTTGCCCCCTTCCTCATTTCCTGTTCCTTTGCATGTTTGTCACACTTAAGTGTTTCGGAACATCAAACCAATTTAAACAATAGTCAAGGACAACACAAGTAAACACAAAATGCAATTTGTAAATGAAGGTGTTTATTATTAAAGGTGAAAAAAAATCCAAACCATCATGGCGCTGTGTGAAAAAGTGATTGCCCCCCTTGTTAAAACATACTATAACTGTGGTTGTCCACACCTGAGTTCAATTTCTCTAGCCACACCCAGGCCTGATTATTGCCACACCTGTTCACAATCAAGGCATCACTTAAATAGGAGCTGCTTGACACAGTAAGGTCCACCAGAGAATCCTTAAAAGCTACACATCATGCCGAGACCCAAAGAAATTCAGGAACAATTGAGAAAGAAAGTAATTGAGATCTATCAGTCTGGAAAGGGTTATAAAGCCATTTCCAAAGCTTTGGGAATCCAGCGAACCACAGTGAGAGCCATTATCCACAAATGGCGAAGACATGGAACAGAGGTGAACCTTCCCAGGAGTGGCCGGCCGCCCAAAATTACCCCAAGAGCGCAGAGACGACTCATCCAAGAGGTCACAAAAGACCCCACAACAACGTCCAAGGAACTGCAGGCCTCACTTGCCTCAGTTAAGGTCAGCGTTCATGCCTCCACCATCAGGAAAAGACTGGGCAAAAATGGCCTGCATGGCAGAGTTCCAAGGAGAAAACCACTGCTGAGCAAAAAGAACATCAAAGCTCGTCTCAATTTCTCCACAACACATCTTGATGATCCCCAAGACTTTTGGGACAACATTCTGTGGACCGATGAGACAAAAGTGGAACTCTTTGGAAGGTGTGTGTCCAAGTATATCTGGCGTAGAAGGAACACTGCATTTCATAAAAAGAACATTATACCAACAGTAAAATATGGTGGTGGTAGTGTGATGGTCTGGGGCTGTTTTGCTGCTTCAGGACCTGGAAGACTTGCCGTGATAAAAGAAACTATGAATTCTGCTGTCTACCAAGAGATCCTGAAGGAGAATGTCCGACCATCTGTTCGTGTACTCAAGCTGAAACGAACTTGGGTTCTGCAGCAGGACAATGATCCTAAACACACCAGCAAGTCCACCACCGAATGGCTGAAGAAAAACAAAATTAAGACTTTGGAGTGGCCTAGCCAAAGTCCTGACCTGAATCCTATTGAGATGTTGTGGTATGACCTTAAAAAGGCCGTTCATGCTCGAAAACCCTCTAATGTAACTGAATTAGGACAATTCTGCAAAGATGAGTGGGCCAAAATTCCTCCAGGACGCTGTAAAAGCCTCATTGCACGTTATCGCAAACGCTTGGTTGCAGTTGTTGCTGCTAAGGGTGGTCCAACCAGTTATTAGGTTTAGGGGGCAATCACTTTTTCACACAGGGCCATGATGGTTTGGATTTTTTTTCACCTTTAATAATAAACACCTTCATTTACAAATTGCATTTTGTGTTTACTTGTGTTGTCCTTGACTATTGTTTAAATTGGTTTGATGTTCCGAAACACTTAAGTGTGACAAACATGCAAAGGAACAGGAAATGAGGAAGGGGGCAAACACTTTTTCACACCACTGTAGATACCAAACATGTCACACTTTATAATTGCACGCACTTGTAGATTGACGACAAAGTACGGTACCTAAAAATCTCAATAGGCGACGCTTTAAAATTGTTTTTACGGTTACCAGGTTAGCGTTTCAGAGGAGGTCTAGTGCTAGAATTACTGCTCTCGCTCTGACGATCGCGGCGATACCTCACATGTGTGATTTGAACACCGTTTACATACGCGGGCACGACTTCCGTATGCGTTTTCTTTGCTTCGCGAGCTCGCGGGGACGGCGGGCGCTTAAAAAATTTTTTTTTAATTTATTTTAAAATGACTAAATTGTTTTTAAAAATAAAATAAAAAATGTGATCACTTTTATTGCTGTCACATGGAATGTAAACATCCCTTGTCACAGTAATAGGCGGTGACAGGTACTCTTTATGGAGGGATCGGGGGTCTAAAAGACCCCCCACCCCTCCTTTACACTTCAATGTATTCAGATCGCTGAAAACGGCGATTCTGAATACCGGATATTTTTTTTTAAATCGGCACCATTGGCAGCTGAGTAAACGGGAAGTGACGTCATGACGTCGCTTCCGTGTTTACTATGAGGAGACTGGAACGAAGCCGATTACGGCTTCGTTCCAGTTCCTCCCCAGCGGCATCGCACCAGGAATCGGTGCTCCGTATCGAGCGGGAGCACCGATAACAGCGGCGGGAGGCGGCGGGAGGGGGGGACGTCCCCTCCCGCTCCTCCAGCATAACAGCCGAGCGGCTTTTAGCCGCATCGGTTGTTATGGCTGGATAGCCAATTGCCTGCTGAAAAAAACGGTACCGGGATGATGCCTGCAGGTGCGGGCATCATCCCGGTATACCGCCCGGAAGCCGAGTACGCACATCTGCGTACGCTCGGCGGGAAGGGGTTAATAAAAAGGTTGAATATAGACAGGCACAGGGAGGGAGTGGTTGGGATTTGAACCAGCAACCCTTCTTACTGCTAGATGAGAGTGCTAACCACTACACCACTGTGCTGCCCAAACCACTGTGCTGCCCAAACCACTGTGCTGCCCAAACCACTGTGCTGCCCAAACCACTGTGCTGCCCAAACCACTGTGCTGCCCAAACCACTGTGCTGCCCAAACCACTGTGCTGCCCAAACCACTGTGCTTCAATATCTCCAGGTCACTTAACCCCTGAATCTCTAAAGCTGGCCATGCACATGTCAGTTTTTTTCATTCAGCTAGTGGGTTAAATTTAAAAAACAACACCTGACTGGATTCCTCCATCCACACACTCAATGTGGGTGCTGGAATCTTCTCCACTGTATTATTGAATTCTGACAGCAGGAAGGCTACCTTGCTGTCAAAATATGCAGATCATCTCTCCAGCCTACAGCCCTGACTGATTGGGAATATCCTGACTTCTGTTCAACCACAGTGGCCACTAGGGATGAGCCGAACACCCCCCGGTTCGGTTCGCACCAGAACTTTTCGAACGGACCCCGCGTTAGAAACGAACGTTAGAACCCCATTGAAGTCTATGGGACTCGAACGTTCGAAATGGAAAGTGCTAATTTTAACGGCTAATATGCAAGATACTATCCTAAAAAGGGTTTGGGGACCTGACTCCTGCCTCAGGGGACATGGGTCAATGCAAAAAAAGGTTTTAAAAACGGCCGTTTTGGCGGGAGCACTGATTTTAATGACGATTAAAGTGAAAAAAAAAAGTGAAATATTCCTTTAAATATGGTGCCTGGGGGGTGTCTGTAGTATGCCTGTGAAGTGCCACGTGTTTCCCGTGTTTAGAACAGTCCCTGCACAAAATGACATTAAACGGAAATAACACCATTTAAAACTGCTTGCGGTTTTAATGTTATATCTGGTTCCTGCAATATGGTTGAAAATCATTCAGAAAAATGGCATGGGTAGCCCTCCCTGCCCATTACCAGCCTATTTGGGTCTTGTACGCATATTAAGGGGAACCCCGTACCCATATTAAAAAAAGGAAATGCGTGTGGCCCCCAGGCCCTATATACTCAGAACAGCAGTATACAGGCGGTGCAAACAAGACAGGGACTGTGTAGGTTTGTTGTGTTAAGTTGAATCTGTTTGTAATTTTCAACTGGTACATTTTTTAAGTGTAGCTCCAGTCAAAAAATACTATTTTTAAGCTTTTTGGAAAACATAGGGAAGGGTTATCACCCCTGTATAATTTGTTTTGTCGTCCATCTTTTTTCATCTCACTTTCTGCTGTCTGATGTTTGTAAGTTGGATGTTAGTAAGTAGGGGCCTGCCCTATATGCTCTGCAGAAATGGCGGAACAAGGTGTTGGTTTTGCCACAACATTGTAAGCCCATTGTAATTACATGCCATTGTTGAACAGTGGTAGAAAAATTGACCTTTGGTGGATGTGGTGCTGGTGCCACAACACTATAAGTCCTCACCGTTACTCTCGGTGGGCACAGGAAGGGGTCCTCCTGTGAAATATTATATCAAGAATTGTAATTACATGTCCCTGTTAAACAGGGGCAGAAAAATTGGGCCTTAGGCACTGGTGCCATCACACTGCAACCTCTGCCATATACTCTAGTTTTATTGCAGGAATTAGCCCTGCTGCAAAGCATTGCATCAAAAATTGTACTTAAACGCCCCTGTTAAACAGGGGCAGAAAAATTGGGCCTTAGGCACTGGTGCCATCACACTGCAACCTCTGCCATATACTCTAGTTTTATTGCAGGAATTAGCCCTACTGCAAAGCATTGCATCAAAAATTGTATTTAAACGCCCCTGTTAAACAGGGGCAGAAAAATTGGGCCCTAGGCACTGGTGCTGGTGCCATCACACTGCAACCTCTGCCATATACTCTAGTTTTATTGCAGGAATTAGCCCTGCTGCAAAGTATTGCATCAAAAATTGTACTTAAACGCCCCTGTTAAACAGGGGCAGAAAAATTGGGCCTTAGGCACTGGTGCTGGTGCCATCACTCTGCAACCCCTGCCATATACTCTAGTTTTATTGCAGGAATTAGCCCTGCTGCAAAGTATTGCATCAAAAATTGTAATTAAACGCCCCTGTTAAACAGGGGCAGAAAAATTGGGCCTTAGGCACTGGTGCTGGTGCCATCACACTGCAACCTCTGCCATATACTCTAGTTTTATTGCAGGAATTAGCCCTGCTGCAAAGTATTGCATCAAAAATTGTAATTAAACGCCCCTGTTAAACAGGGGCAGAAAAATTGGGCCTTAGGCACTGGTGCTGGTGCCACCACACTCCAACCTCTGCCATATACTCTAGTTTTATTGCAGGAATTAGCCCTGCTGCAAAGCATTGCATCAAAAATTGTAATTAAACGCCCCTGTTAAACAGGGGCTGAAAAATTGGGCTGCTGGCATCACCCAGAACCAAAAATGTTCTTCCAACATATCAGCGGAGGAGGAAGAGGATAGACAATCAACATAACAGGACAGTCACTCAGCATCAGCATAGGCAGTCTTGAAGGGATGTGGTATTTCAAAAAAAATTATTCGGTTACATCAGCTTCAGGTGCTTGGTAGCTGTGGGTGATCCAAGACTGATTCATCTTGATGAAGGTCAGTCGATCAACTGATTCGGTGGACAGGCGCACCCTGTGATCGGTAACAAAGCCACCAGCAGCACTGAAGGTGCGTTCCGAAAGAACGCTGGATGCAGGACAGGCCAGTAGCTCAATTGCATACTGTGCAAGCTCTGGCCAGTGATCCATCCTCAAGACCCAGTAAGCCAGAGGATTTTCAGTGGGAAAGGTGTCCAAGTCTGACCTTGCCCCTAGGTATTCCTGCACCATGTAAATTAGACGCTGGCGATGGGTGCTGGAACCAATCATACCTTGGGGCTGCGGACTAAAAAATTGTCTGAAAGCATCAGTCAGACGGCCACCTTCTCCACCGCTCCTTCTGACTGATGCCTCAGCAACACATTGTCCAGAACCAGGAGTTTGTGACCTCCCAGTCTCTGGGAACGCGTTGCACAGAGCTTTCTGCAAGGCCTCCCAGAGATGTCTCATCCTCTGCTCCCTCTGCGATGGCAAGATAAGGTCGGCAACCTTACCCTTGTACCGTGGATCAAGGAGAGTGGCCAGCCAGTAATGGTCCCTCTCCTTGATCCGAAGAATACGAGGATCCTTCCGCAGGCTTTGCAGGATCAGGGAGGCCATGCAGCGTAGGTTAGCTGAGGCATTCGGTCCGGAGTCCTCTGGGTCACTAAGGACAACATGATCCGCAGCTACCTCCTCCCAGCCACGTACAAGTCCACGTGTTTCTTGGGACTGTAAATCATCCCTATAAGACTGCTGCTGCTGATGCTGATGCTGAGTGCCAGCCTCCACCTCCATGCTGACACAATCATCCTCCTCCTCCTCTTCCTCCTCCTCACCCTCTTCCTGTGTGATGGGTGGCACAGCAGGAACACTGTCTGGATAAAGGGGGCCTTGAGAGGCAAGGAAGTCCTCCTCTTCCTGCCTCTGTTCTGCCTCAAGTGCCCTGTCCATTATTCCACGCAGCGTATGCTCCAAGAGGTGGACAAGAGGTACAGTGTCACTGATGCATGCACTGTCACTGCTCACCATCCTTGTGGCCTCCTCAAACGGTGACAGGACAGTGCATGCATCCCTGATCATGCCCCACTGGCGTGGTGAGAAAAAACCAAGCTCCCCTGACCCTGTCCTGGTGCCGTAGTCGCACAGGTACTCATTGATGGCCCTCTGCTGCGTGTGCAGCCGCTGCAGCATGGCCAATGTTGAGTTCCATCTGGTGGGCATGTCACATATAAGGCGGTTCTTGGGCAGGTTCAACTCCTTTTGGAGCTCAGCCAGCCGAGCACAGGCATTAAATGATCGGCGGAAATGCACACAGACTTTCCTGGCCTGCTTCAGGACATCATGTAAGCCGGGGTACCTGCCCAAGAACCGCTGCACCACCAGGTTAAGGACGTGAGCTACACAGGGCACATGGGTCAGTTGTCCCTGTCGGAGGGCGGAGAGGAGGTTGGTGCCATTGTCGCAAACCACCATTCCTGGCTTAAGCTGGCGTGGCGTCAACCACCTCTCGGCCTGCCCCTGCAGAGCTGACAAAACATCCGCCCCAGTGTGGCTCCTGTCCCCCAAACAAACCAGCGCAAGCACGGCATGGCATCGCTTTGCCTGCGTACTTGCGTAGCCCCTGGAACGCCTACGGAGCACCGCTGGTTCTGAGGACAGAGCACTGGAAGAGGCCATGGAGGAAGAAGAAGAGGAGGGGGTGGAGGAGAGAGGTGTGTCACAACCAATAGTAGCATTTTGGAGGCGTGGTGGCGGAACAACCTCCAACACTACTGCACCTTGTCCTGCATCCTTCCCAGCAGCCAGAAGAGTGACCCAATGGGCCGTGAAAGACAGGTAACGTCCCTGTCCATGCCTGCTGGACCATGAGTCAGCGGTAATATGCACCTTACCGCTGACCGCCCTGTCCAGCGAGGCAAGGACATTGCCTTCCACATGCCGGTAGAGAGCCGGAATCGCCTTCCGTGAGAAAAAGTGGCGTTTGGGGACCTGCCACTGAGGAACCGCACATTGTACAAACTCACGGAAGGGGGCCGAGTCTACCAACTGAAAAGGCAGCAGTTGAAGTGCTAGCAATTTAGCCAAGCTAGCATTCAACCGCTGGGCATGTGGATGGCTGGGAGTAAACTTCTTCCGCCGGTCCAGCAGCTGGGGCAGGGACATTTGCCTGCTATAATCGGATGTGGATGTACCACTAGCAGAGTTCCCGGAAGCACTTGGCTGTGACACACCTAATTCTACACCTTCATTCCTCTCAGAGCAGGTTTCAGAGAGGACTGAAGGTCTAGTGGGGTTGGAGATGCCAGCTGATGAGGAGCAAGGAGAGGTCCGCTTTGTTCTTTGGTGTGGGTCTTTGAGGTACGCTTGCCAACGAGCTGCATGGCAGGTCAACATATGTCTGGTCAAGCATGTGGTGCCCAAGCGGCTGATGTTTTGGCCATGTGAGATACGCTTGAGACATATGTTGCAAATAGCAGCGGTGCGATCTGATGCACTCGTCTCAAAAAAGGCCCACACCAAAGAACTTTTAGAATAACGCGCAGAGGAAGCGCTCTGCGCAGGCGGAGCTCTGCGGTGTGATTCAGTTGGTGTGCTGCCCCTAAGCTGACCCCCGGAGGGCATCCTGCCTCGTTGGACATGTGCCTCCTCCTCCTCCTCCCTCCTTCCAGGCACCCAAGTGGAGTCAGTGCCCTCATCATCCCCTCCCTCTTCATCGCTGTAGCAAACCTGGCAGTATGCTGCAGCTTGTGGAACATGACTGCCAGATTGCTGTCCTTCTTGAGCATCCCCTCTCTCTGCGCTCACGCTACTGCCTTCCTCTAGCTGAGTGTCATCATCAGAGCCCACCAAACACTGGGCATCCTCCTGGAGCATGTACCCAACACTGTGCTCAAAGAGTTCAGGAGACTCCTCAGGAGGACGTGGTGGGTCTAGGGAAGGAGTCACTGATGATGACATTGAGACGAGGGAAGACGATGTGTTGGCAGCTGCTTTGCTACTACCCTGAGACTGGGTGAGAGAGGATGAGGAGGATGAAGAGGGCTTGGTCATCCACTCTACCAAGTCGTTGGCATGTTGCGGTTCAACATGTCCAGCTGCAGAAAAGGAGGACAAGCATGTCCCATGGCCACGTGCTGATGACAATGCACCGCGTCCACGACCAGCACTGTTGTCTCTAGACACAGAGCCTGCTTGCCCTCTTTTATCGGCTCGCGCCTGTCTGCCTCTCCTTGCTGGCCTTCCAGACATGGTAATGGCCTGAAGGGAGTTGGGTAAAACAGTAGTTGGGTAGTTTATAATGTGCTGGAGGCACACAACACCCACTAACTCCTGCAGATGCCTTTTTTATAGAACAGCAGAGATAAAGGGGTATATACAGATGTATACTGTGCTGTGCTGGAAGCACACACAACTTCCAATAACTCCTGCAGATGACAATTGGGCCCAAATAGAGAACAGCTATGTAGGTGGATTATAGCGGTATGTACTGGGTACAGAGCACGCAGACAGCATGCACTATCTCCTAACACTACTGACTGCAAGCTCTATTATTAAAGATGGACCACTAGCTATATAGGTGAGGTGAATATCACGGTGTATACTGCGTTCAGGGCACGCAGACAATAACCAGAAAACAGCAGAGATGAAGGGGTATATACAGATGTATACTGTGCTTTGCTGGAAGCACACACAACTTCCAATAACTCCTGCAGATGACAATTGGGCCCAAATAGAGAACAGCTATGTAGGTGGATTATAGCGGTATGTACTGGGTACAGAGCACGCAGACAGCACGCACTATCTCCTAACACTACTGACTGCAAGCTCTATTATTAAAGATAGATCACTAGCTATATAGGTGAGGTGAATATAGTGGTGTATACTGCGGTCAGGGCACGCAGACAATAACCAGAAAACAGCAGAGTTAAAGGGCTATTTACAGATGTATACTGTGCTGTGCTGGAAGCACACACAACTTCCAATAACTCCTGCAGATGACAATTGGGCCCAAATAGAGAACAGCTATGTAGGTGGATTATAGCGGTATGTACTGGGTACAGAGCACGCAGACAGAACGTTCTATCTCCTGACACTACTGACTGCAAGCTCTATTATTAAAGATGGACCACTAGCTATATAGGTGAGGTGAATATCACGGTGTATACTGCGGTCAGGGCATGCAGACAATAACCAGAAAACAGCAGAGTTAAAGGGGTATATACAGATGTATACTGTGCTGTGCTGGAAGCACACACAACTTCCAATAACTCCTGCAGATGACAATTGGGCCCAAATAGAGAACAGCTATGTAGGTGGATTATAGCGGTATGTACTGGGTACAGAGCACGCAGACAGCACGCACTATCTCCTGACACTACTGACTGCAAGCGCTATTATTAAAGATGGACCACTAGCTATATAGGTGAGGTGAATATCATGGTGTATACTGCGGTCAGGGCACGCAGACAATAACCAGAAAACAGCAGAGTTAAAGGGGTATATACAGATGTATACTGTGCTGTGCTGTGCTAGAAGCACACACAAATTCCAATAACTCCTGCAGATGGCAATTGGGCTCAAATAGAGAACAGCTATGTAGGTGGATTATAGTGGTATGTACTGGGTACAGAGCACGCAGACAGCACGCACTATCTCCTGACACTACTGACTGCAAGCTCTATTATTAAAGCTAGATCACTAGCTATATAGGTGAGGTGAATATAGTGGTGTATACTGCGGTCAGGGCACAGACAGTAACCACTACACAAGAGCAAGATAGGAAATCAGCCAAAAACGATTGGTGTGTAACTGTGTTGAAGGTACACAGAACACCCACTGCTTCAGATGCCAACACACTACACGAGGCCGCCTCAAAGGCGGCCTTATATAGTGTGGGGCGTGCACTACACAGCCTGAGCTATGATTGGCCCCAGGCAGGACGCCCGTGGCCAATCATGGCTCTCCTCGCTGCTGGCGCTGCGATTGGCCAATCATGCGGGGTCACAGTGCATGCTTGGCCAATCATGAGCCAGCAATGCACTGCGCCATCGCAGTGCATTGTGGGCCAGACGAATTTTGCCGCGAACGGCCCAAACGTTCGGAATTCGGCGAGCGCCCGAACGACCAATGTTCGAGTCGAACGTACGTTCGACTCGAACACGAAGCTCATCCCTAGTGGCCACACATGGATCCAAATTCATCTTTAGTTACTCTAAGGCTTGCCATACATGGAAGTTTTTTTTAACCACTTCAGCTCCGGACCAATAAACACCTTAAGGACCAGAGGTCTTTTTCCAATTTCGCACTGCGCTGCTTTAACTGCTAATTGCGCGGTCATGCAATATTGCACCCAAACGAAATTTGCGTCCTTTTCTTCCCACAAATAGAGCTTTCTTTTGATGGTATTTGATTGCCTCTGCGATTTTTTTTTTTTTGCGATATAAATGGAAAAAGAGCGAACATTTTGAAAAAAAAAGATATTTTCTTCTTTTTGTTATAAGACAAATCGAATAAACTAAATTTTAGTCATACATTGAGGGCAAAATTTATTCAGCCACATGTCTTTAGTAAAAAAAATGTCAATAAGCGTATATTTTTTGGTTTGCGCAAAAGTTATAGCGTCTACAAACTAGAGTACATTTTCTGGAATTTACACAGCTTTTAATTTATGACTGCCTATCTCATTTCTTGAGGTGCTAAAATGGCAGGGCAGTACAAACCCCCCCCCCAAATGACCCCATTTTGGAAAGTAGACACCCCAAGGAAATTGCTGATGGGTATGTTGAGCCCATTGAATATTAATTTTTTTTGTCCTAAGGGATTGAATAATGACAAAAAAAAAAATAATAATAATTTTTACAAAAAGTTGTCACTAAATGATATATTGCTCAAACATGCCATGGTTATATGTGGAATTGCACCCCAAAATATATTCCGCTAATTCTTCCGAGTATGGGGATACCACATGTGTGGGACTTTTTGGGAGCCTAGTCGCGCACGGCACCTCGAAAACCAATCACCACCTTCAGGATTTCTAAGGGTGCAAATTTTTGATTTAACTCCTCACTACCTATCACAGTTTCGAAGGCCATAAAATGCCAAAATAGCACAAAACCCCCCAAAATGACCCCATTTTGGAAAGAAGACACCCCAAGCTATTTACTGAGAGGCATGTTGAGTCCATGGAATATTTTATATTTTGCCACAAGTTGCGGGAATATTACAAACTTTTTTTTTTTGCACAAAGTTGTCACTAAATGATATATTGCTCACACATGCTATGGGCATATGTGAAACGACACCCCAAAATACATTCTGCTGCTTCTCCTGAGAACGGGGATACCACATGTGTGGGACTTTTTGGGAGCCTAGCCGCGTACGGGACCCCGAAATCCAAGCACCGCCTTCAGGATTTCTAAGGGCATACATTTTTTATTTTACTCCTCACTACCTATCACTACCTATCACAGTTTTGAAGGCCATAAAATGCCAAGATGGCACAAAACCCCCCCAAATGACCCCATTTTGGAAAGTAGACACCCCAAGCTATTTACTGAGAGGCATGTTGAGTCCATGGAATATTTTATATTTTGCCAAAAGTTGCGGGAATATTACAAACTTTTTTTTTTTTTGCACAAAGTTGTCACTAAATGACATATTGCTCACACATGCTATGGGCAGAAGTCAAATTACACCCCAAAATAAATTCTGCTCCTTCTCCCGAGTACGGGGATACCACATGTGGGGGACTTTTTTGAAGCCTAGCCACGTACGGGACCCCGAAAACCAAGCACTGCCTTCCGGATTTAAATATAAAATGCTATCAAAAAAACTGTTAGCGATCGCAGGGATCAGGCCTGACTCTGCGATCGCTGCAGTTATGTGTTTAGTGTTTTGTACGTGACAGTGATCGATCGATACTGCACTTGGGTGGGCTGGGCAGAGGGGCAAAACGCAGGTGCTAGCAGGTATCTGGGCTGATCCCGCTAAAAATGCGTTTTTTTGGAACCCTGAACTGCTGGGGATGCTAGTATAGATCTGATCAGATCAGATATTGATTTGTTCAGATTCTATACCACTACGGGAGGTGTATGCTTTGCGCGTGGGTGTTAGCGGTACTGGCACTAACCTAGCGCTGCCTGGGGCGACGCAGACCCTGACCCTAAAACCTAATTGATATCACCCGCCGGGTGATCAGGGGGTTAAACCTTTATTGGGTAATAAATGGTGGGTGCCCTGATGCTATAAAAAGCAAACTAACCAGAGTCACCCGTAACACTTATACGGTGATCAGTGGTGAAAGGGTTAACTAGGGGCAATCAGGGGGTTCAAATTTTTATTAGGTAGTATATGGGGGTCCCTGGCGCTATATAAAAACCTGACGGGGAACCTAAATAACTAACTGGCTAACCAGCGTCACCAGTGACACTTATACTGTGATCGCTGGTGAAAGGGTTAACTAGGGGCAATCAGGATGTTAAAACCATTATTGGGTAGTATATCGGGGTACCTAGTGATATAAAAACCTGGCGGTGAACCTAAAAAAATAACTAGCTACCTAGCGACAGTAGCGACACTGATGCAGCGATCAGAAAAATGATCGCTTAGTGACACTGGCAAAAGGGGGTGAAAGGGTTAACTAGGGGCAATCAGGATGTTAAAACCATTATTGGGTAGTATATCGGGGTACCTAGCACTATAAAAACCTGGCGGTGAACCTAAAAAAAAACTAGCTACCTAGCGACAGTAGCGACACTGATGCAGCGATCAGAAAAATGATCGCTTAGTGACACTGGCAAAAGGGGGTGAAAGGGTTAACTAGGGGCAATCAGGATGTTAAAACCATTATTGGGTAGTATATCGGGGTACCTAGCGCTATAAAAACCTGGCGGTGAACCTAAAAAAATAACTAGCTACCTAGTGACAGCAGCGACACTGATGCAGCGATCAGAAAAATGATCGCTTAGTGACACTGGCAAAAGGGGGTGAAAGGGTTAACTAGGGGCAATCAGGATGTTAAAACCATTATTGGGTAGTATATCGGGGTACCTAGCGATATAAAAACCTGGCGGTGAACCTAAAAAAATAACTAGCTACCTAGCGACAGTAGCGACACTAATGCAGCGATCAGAAAAATGATCGCTTAGTGACAGTGGCAAAAGGGGGTGAAAGGGTTAACTAGGGGCAATCAGGATGTTAAAACCATTATTGGGTAGTATATCGGGGTACCTAGCGCTATAAAAACCTGGCGGTGAACCTAAAAAAATAACTAGCTACCTAGCGACAGTAGCGACACTGATGCAGCGATCAGAAAAATGATCGCTTAGTGACAGTGGCAAAAGGGGGTGAAAGGGTTAACTAGGGGCAATCAGGATGTTAAAACCATTATTGGGTAGTATATCGGGGTACCTAGCGATATAAAAACCTGGCGGTGAACCTAAAAAAATAACTAGCTACCTAGCGACACTGATGCAGCGATCAGAAAAATGATCGCTTAGTGACACTGGCAAAAGGGGGTGAAAGGGTTAACTCTAGGGGCAATCAGGGGGTTAAATCTTTATTGGGGGGTGATAGGGGGCTACCCTGGACCTAACACTAACTGCCCTGACAGTTTTTACTTTTACAACTGACACTGAATGCATTGATCAGTAAAGAAATGATCAATGCAATCAGTGACACTGTGACTGGGGGGGGAGGGGGGGGCGGGGGGGGATCGGGGGGGGTTTTGTGTACCTATGTGTACCTATGTGTCAGTGTAGTGTTTTGGTGCACTTACTTTTAGTCTTCTCCTCGTAGTCCGGTCAAAAAGACCGCCCCGAGGAGAATGACATCACTTCCTCCTTCCTGTGTAAACAATACACAGTGGGAGGAAGTTCGTCATTGGCCAGGAGCGATCGAGAGGGGGTGGCCAGAAACCAACGGCCATTCCCTCATCACGGATCGCTCCCGGAGTGGTGAAAGGGTTAACTAGGGGCAATCAGGGGGTTCAAATTTTTATTAGGTAGTATATGGGGGTCCCTGGCGCTATATAAAAACCTGACGGGGAACCTAAATAACTAACTGGCTAACCAGCGTCACCAGTGACACTTATACTGTGATCGCTGGTGAAAGGGTTAACTAGGGGCAATCAGGATGTTAAAACCATTATTGGGTAGTATATCGGGGTACCTAGCGATATAAAAACCTGGCGGTGAACCTAAAAAAATAACTAGCTACCTAGCGACAGTAGCGACACTGATGCAGCGATCAGAAAAATGATCGCTTAGTGACACTGGCAAAAGGGGGTGAAAGGGTTAACTAGGGGCAATCAGGATGTTAAAACCATTATTGGGTAGTATATCGGGGTACCTAGCACTATAAAAACCTGGCGGTGAACCTAAAAAAAAACTAGCTACCTAGCGACAGTAGCGACACTGCTGCAGCGATCAGAAAAATGATCGCTTAGTGACACTGGCAAAAGGGGGTGAAAGGGTTAACTAGGGGCAATCAGGATGTTAAAACCATTATTGGGTAGTATATCGGGGTACCTAGCGCTATAAAAACCTGGCGGTGAACCTAAAAAAATAACTAGCTACCTAGCGACAGTAGCGACACTGATGCAGCGATCAGAAAAATGATCGCTTAGTGACACTGGCAAAAGGGGGTGAAAGGGTTAACTAGGGGCAATCAGGATGTTAAAACCATTATTGGGTAGTATATCGGGGTACCTAGCGATATAAAAACCTGGCGGTGAACCTAAAAAAATAACTAGCTACCTAGCGACAGTAGCGACACTAATGCAGCGATCAGAAAAATGATCGCTTAGTGACAGTGGCAAAAGGGGGTGAAAGGGTTAACTAGGGGCAATCAGGATGTTAAAACCATTATTGGGTAGTATATCGGGGTACCTAGCGCTATAAAAACCTGGCGGTGAACCTAAAAAAATAACTAGCTACCTAGCGACAGTAGCGACACTGATGCAGCGATCAGAAAAATGATCGCTTAGTGACAGTGGCAAAAGGGGGTGAAAGGGTTAACTAGGGGCAATCAGGATGTTAAAACCATTATTGGGTAGTATATCGGGGTACCTAGCGATATAAAAACCTGGCGGTGAACCTAAAAAAATAACTAGCTACCTAGCGACACTGATGCAGCGATCAGAAAAATGATCGCTTAGTGACACTGGCAAAAGGGGGTGAAAGGGTTAACTCTAGGGGCAATCAGGGGGTTAAATCTTTATTGGGGGGTGATAGGGGGCTACCCTGGACCTAACACTAACTGCCCTGACAGTTTTTACTTTTACAACTGACACTGAATGCATTGATCAGTAAAGAAATGATCAATGCAATCAGTGACACTGTGACTGGGGGGGGAGGGGGGGCGGGGGGGGGGGATCGGGGGGGGTTTTGTGTACCTATGTGTACCTATGTGTCAGTGTAGTGTTTTGGTGCACTTACTTTTAGTCTTCTCCTCGTAGTCCGGTCAAAAAGACCGCCCCGAGGAGAATGACATCACTTCCTCCTTCCTGTGTAAACAATACACAGTGGGAGGAAGTTCGTCATTGGCCAGGAGCGATCGAGAGGGGGTGGCCAGAAACCAACGGCCATCCCCTCATCACGGATCGCTCCCGGAGGGAAACGATATAAACGTAAAAAGACCGCAAATTTTGAAAAAAAATTATATTTTCTACTTTTTGTTATTAGAAAAATCCAATAAACTCAATTTTAGTCATACATTTAGGCCAAAATGTATTCAGCCACATGTCTTTGGTAAAAAAAAAGTCAATAACTGTATATTTATTGGTTTGCGCAAAAGTTGTCACATCTACAAACTAAGGTGCGTTTTCTGGAATTTACACAGCTTTTAGTTTACGACTGCCTATCTCATTTCTTGAGGTGCTAAAATGGCAGGGCAGTACAAACCCCCCCCCAAATGACCCCATTTTGGAAAGTAGACCCCCTAAGGAAATTGATAAGTGGCATGTTGAGCCCATTGAATATTTTATTTTTTTGCCTCAAGCGATTGAATAATGACAAAAAAAAATTTTTTTTTTTTTTTACACAAAGTTGTCACTAAATGATATATTGCTCACACATGCTATGGGCATATGTGAAATGACACCCCAAAATAAATTCTGCTGCTTCTCCTGAGTACAGGGATACCACATATGTGGGACTTTTTGGGAGCCTAGCCGCGTACGGGGCCCCGAAAACCAAGCACCGCCTTCAGGCTTTCTAAGGGCGTAAATTTTTGATTTCACTTCTCACTACCTATTACAGTTTTGAAGGCCATAAAATGCCAAGATGGCACAAAACCCCCACAAATGACCCAATTTTAGAAAGTAGACACCCCAAGCTATTTGCTGAGAGGCATGTTGAGTCCATGGAATATTTTATATTTTGCCACAAGTTGCGGGAAAATTACAAACTAATTTTTTTTTATTTTTTTTCACAAAGTTGTCACTAAATGATATATTGCTCACACATGCCATGGGCATATGTGAAATGACACCCAAAAATAAATTCTGCTGCTTCTCCTGAGTACAGGGATACCACATATGTGGGACTTTTTGGGAGCCTAGCCGCGTACGGGGCCCCGAAAACCAAGCACCGCCTTCAGGCTTTCTAAGGGCGTAAATTTTTGATTTCACTTCTCACTACCTATTACAGTTTTGAAGGCCATAAAATGCCAAGATGGCACAAAACCCCCACAAATGACCCAATTTTAGAAAGTAGACACCCCAAGCTATTTGCTGAGAGGCATGTTGAGTCCATGGAATATTTTATATTTTGCCACAAGTTGCGGGAAAATTACAAACTAATTTTTTTTTATTTTTTTTTCACAAAGTTGTCACTAAATGATATATTGCTCACACATGCCATGGGCATATGTGAAATGACACCCAAAAATAAATTCTGCTGCTTCTCCTGAGTACGGGGATACCACATGTGTGGGATTTTTTGGGAGCCTAGCCGCGTACGGGGCCCCGAAAGCCAAGAACCGCCTTCAGGTTTTCTAAGGGCGTAAATATTTGACTTCACTCCTCACTACCTATTACAGTTTTGAAGGCCATAAAATGCCAAGATGGCACAAAACCCCCACAATTGACCCCATTTTAGAAAGTAGACACCCCAAGCTATTTGCTGAGAGGCATGTTGAGTCCATGGAATATTTTATATTTTGCCACAAGTTGCGGGAAAATTACAAACTTTTTTTTTTTTCCACAAAGTTGTCACTAAATGATATATTGCTCACGCATGCCATGGGCATATGTGAAATGACACCCCAAAATAAATTCTGCTGCTTCTCCTGAGTACGGGGATAACACATATGTGGGACTTTTTGGGAGCCTAGCCGCTTACGGGGCCCCGAAAACCAAGCACCGCCTTCAGGCTTTCTAAGGGCGTTACAGTTTTGAAGGCCATAAAATGCCAAGATGGCACAACCCCCCCAAATGACCCCATTTTGGAAAGTAGACACCCCTAAATTTAGGGGTACACTAGTGAGACTAGGTAATAAATGGCGGGTGCCCTGAAACTATAAAAAAATAACTAACCAACCAGCGTCACCTGTAACAGTTATATGGTGATCACTGGTGAAAGGGTTAACTAGGGGGCAATCAGGGGGCTTTATGCGGTAGTATATGGGGGTCCCTGGCGCTATAAAAAGCTGCGGCGAACCTAAATACCTACCTGCCTAACTAGCGTCACCTGTGACACTAATACAGCGATCAGAAAAACGATCGCTTATTAGGCTGGGTTCACACTGGAGCGATGCGGGAACGCCACGAATCCGCGGCGGGTTCCCGCATCGCATGCCTCCCGGCGGCAGTTCACACTGCCCTATGCGAACTGCTGGGAGTGTCAGTGAAATGTTAATGACACCCCCAGATCAGTTCGCATATCGCAGTGCGATCTGCAAACTTGGATCGCATGGTGTGAACACCCATGCGATCCGATTCTGCTGCGGACCAAAAAAAGGGTCCCGTGCGAATTTGCGGCGGGTGCGGCGCGAATTCAGCCATACTATCTGTATGGCTGAACTCGAATCGCACAGAGATCGGATGTGATTTGCACTGCAGTGCGGTGCGAATCACATTCGTTCTCATAAACCGCTGCAATGTGAACCCAGCCTTAGTGACACTGGCGACGGGGGGTGATCACGGGGTTAAACCTTTATTGGGGGGGTTAGGGGGGTACATTAGAACTAAAGGGGGCTAACCCTAACTGCCCTAACAGTTATTACAGTCACAAATGACACCAATGCAAAAAAAATAAAAATGACATTGGTGTCACTGTGACTGGGGGGCAGGGGTAATTGGGGGGGTGATCGGGGGGGTGTGAGTGTGCCTGGCATGTTCTACTGTGTAGTGTCGTGTTGGTGCAACTCACCGATCCTCTCTCCTCGGTGTCGGAACGAAAAATACCGACACGGAGGAGAGATTACATCACTTCCTCTCCTGTGTTTACATTACAGGAGAGGAAGTGATGTCACGGAGCATTTTCATTCGTCGGGAGCGATCGCGAGGGGGTGGCCATGAATGAATGGCCGCCCCCTCATCCCGGATCGCTCCCGAACGAATACCGACCGCCGCAGGCACCGGGGGGGGGGCCCGATCGGGCCCCCACCCGCGGGAACGCAGGGACGTACAGGTACGCCCATATGCCTGCCCGTGCCATTCTGTCGACGTACATCGTCGTGCGGCGGTCGGCAAGTGGTTAAGTGGTTAAAGTGGGCTAATCAAAAAAAAGCAAAAACAACTGAACCGATTATCACATTGACACAAGTGGGGTCAATAGAGAAATCCTTCTTTCTGGGTTATTGTATTCTGACAAAAGGGGAGATGACCCCACTGTCAAAATAAAATAATCAGCACTTATTGAAAGTAAAACCTTCCAACAAGCCGGTTCGAGAGAAGTTGATTAGAGAAAAGTTTCATGATGTGCCTATTTTGTGAGGTCCCCCCCCCAAAAAAAACCTATACCTTTGTCTTAAATAACTTATGATTGACCAGACGACACATTCTCTTTGGAGTCGAATGGCCATAGCAGCCTTTTTATTACCAGCAGATGAAAATACAAAATTCTTAGAAACAAAATAACTTAATGCATATAAATACATTTTACAACAAACATTATAACCAAATATATATATCCGTATTACACATTCAGGGTGATATGGCCATAGGCAATCTTGCTGGCCACTCTCAACCCTCTTCACAAATGCCAAGATGGTCACCTCGGCAAACAAGCAGAAAAATAAAACAGGTCGTCGACGCCAACAACATATTAAAAAAAGCCTACGGCACCTGGTATTCCCAGGCTGTCTCCCATCCAAGTACTAACCAGGCCTGACCCTGCTTAGAATCCGAGATCAGATGATATCTAGCGCATTCAGGGTGATGTGGCCTTAGGCGATCTTGCTTGCCACTCTCAACCCTCTTGACAAACGCCAAGATGGTCACCCCGGCAAACAAGAAGAAAAATAAAACAGGTATTCAACGCCAACAACATATTAAAAAAAAGCCTACAGCACCTGTTATTCCCTGACGGTCTCCCATCTAGGTACTAACCAGGCACGTCCCTGCTTAGCATCCAAGATCAGGCGCATTCAGGGTGATGTGGCCGTAGGAGATCTTGCTGGCCACTCTCAACCCTCTTGACAAACGCCAAGATGGTTATCTTGGCAAACAAGCAATAAATTAAAACAGGTCATCGATGCCAACAACATATTAAAAAAAAGCCTATGGCATTAGGTATTCCCATGCGGTCTCCCATCCAGGTACTAACCAGGTCCGACCCTGCTTAGCATCCGAGATCAAACTAGATCGATCGCATTCAGGGAGATGTGGCCGTAGGCGATCTTGCTGGCCACTCTCAACCCTCCTGACAAACGCCAACATGGTCACCTTGGCAAACAAGCAGAAAAATAAAACAGGACGTTGGTGACAGCAACATATTTAAAAAAGCCTACTACACCTAGTGTTCCCAGGCGGTCTCCCATCCAGGTACTATCCAGGCACAACCCTGCTTAGCATCTGAGATCAAACGAGCTTGAGTGCATTCAGGGTGATGTGGCCATATGCGATCTTGGTGGCCACTCTCAACCCTCTTGACAAACGCCAAGATGGGCACCTCGGCAAACAAGCAGAAAAATTCAACAGGACGTTGATGACAGCAACATATTTAAAAAAGCCTACTACACCTGGTACTCCCAAGCGGTCTCCTATCCAGGTACTAACCAGGACCGACCCTGCTTATCATCTGAAATCAGATGTGATCGGGCGCATTCAGGGTGATATGGCCGTAGGCAGGGCCGCTGATAGAAATCATGGGGCCCCGTACAGCCTACCTGATGGGGCCCCCTTCAGCTCCACCCTGGCCCCGCCCCTGGTCCCTCATTTAGCCCCACCCCTGGTCCCACCCATTGCCCCTCCCCAGACCCCGCCTTGAAACAAAGTGTAGGTTTGTCTACAAGTGACATTTGTTTTTCTCCAGTCAGTTATAGGTTTGATTATCCAAAAGAAATACTGTTTTCAGATGAGAACATACCTCTTTTATATCTATATGTAATACAAACAAAACAAATAAATAAAATGCGATTTTGGAGAGTATTGGCAGGATATTTATTGCAGAGTATTGGCAGGGTAAGTATTGCAGAGTATTGGCAGGGTAAGTATTGCAGAGTATTGCCAGGGTATTGCCAGGGTATTGGCAGGGTATTGGCGGGGTATGTATTGCAGAGTATTGGCAGGGTAAGTATTGCAGAGTATTGCAGAGTATTGGCAGGGTATTGCCAGGGTATTGGCAGGATAAGTATTGCAGAGTATTGGCGGGGTATGTATTGCAGAGTATTTGCGGGGTAAGTATTGCAGAGTATAGGCAGGGTAAGTATTGTAGAGTATTGGCAGGGTATTGGCATAGTAAGTATTGCAGAGTATTGGCAGGGTATGTATCGCAGAGTATGTATTGCAAAGTATGTATTGCAGAGTATTGCAGAGTATGTACCGCCTGGGAGTACCAGGTGCCGTAGTCTTTTTTTTAATATGTTGTTGGCGTCAACGACCTGTTTTATTTTATTTGTTTTTACCTGTTTTAGGCCATCTTGCTGGTCACTCTCAACCCTCTTGACAAAAACCAAGATGGTCACCTCGGCAAACAAGCAGAAAATTAAAACAGGTCGTTGACGCCAAAAACATATAAAAAAAAAGCCTATGGCAGCTGGTATTCCCAGGTGGTCTCCCATCTATGTACTAACCATTTCAGACCCTGCTTAGCATCCGATATCAGACAAGATCGGGCACATTCAGGGAGACGTGGCTGTAGGCGATCTTGCTGGCCACTCTCAACCCTCTTGACAAATGCCAAGATGGTCAGCTCGACAAATAAGCAGAAAAATAAAACAAGTCGTCGACGCCAACAACATGTTAAAAAAAAGCAGGGCACCTGGTATTCCCAGGGCGTCTTCCATCCAGGCTCTAACCAGGCCCGACCCTGGTTAGTATCCGAGATCAGACGAGATCAGGCGCATTCAGGGTGATGTGGCCATAGGCGATCTTTTTGGCCACTCTCAACCCTCTTGAAAAACACCAAGATGGTCACCTCGGCAAAAAAGCAGAAAAATAAAAGAGGTTGTCGACATCAACAACATATAAAAAAAAAGCCTACAGCTCCTGGTATTCCCATGCAGTGTACCATCCAGGTACTAACCAGGTTCGACCCTGCTTAGCATCCGAGATCAGATGAGATCGGGCGCATTCAGGGTGATGTACAGTAAGCGATCTTTCTGGCCACTCTCAACCCTCTTGACAAACGCCAACATATTCACCTTGGCAAACAACCAGAAAAATAAAACAGGTCGTCGACGCCAACAACATATTAAAAAAAAGCCTACGGCACCTGGAATTCCCAGGCGGAATCCCACCCAGGTACTAAACAGGCCCGACCCTGCTTAGCATCCAAAATCAGATGAGATCGGGCAAATTCAGGCTGATTTGGTCGTAGGCGATCTTTCTGGCCCCTCTCAACCCCCTTGACAAATGCCAAGATGGTCACCTCGGCAAACAAGCAGAAAAATAAAACAGGTCATCGACGCCAACAACATATTAAAAAAAAGTATACGGCACCTGGTATTCCCTGGCGGTTTCCCATCCAGGTGCTAACCATGTCACCCTGAATGTCCCTAGACCTAAGTGCAGCATTTGATACAGTAGATCACAATACTCTACTCGTCCGACTCACAGAAGTAGCCGGAGTCCAAGACATAGATCTCCAATGGTTCGCGTCCTTGCTAGGAAATCGGTCACAGACAGTGAAACTAGTAAAATTCCTCTCCGAAACTCAGGCAGTCACCTGCGGAGTCCCTCAAGGCTCTCCTTTGTCACCCGTTCTCTTCAACATTTACATTCGCCCACTCCTTCAAATCATCAGATGCTCAGATCTCTGCTTCCACTCTTACGCTGACGACACACAACTTTATTTCCGGATCAATGGAAAAAAAGATCACCAACAACAACTTGAAAACTGCCTCAAATCAATAGAGGACTGGATGACCACTAACTCCCTCCAGCTGAACGAATCAAAGACAGAGCTTCTTATCTTACACCCAAATCATAAGCCCAAAACCAAAACCTCCTGGTCTCCACCAACCGTCTTTGGGCAGACTATCTCCCCAAAGACCAAAGCGAAGAGTCTCGGGGTTATTTTAGACGCACAAATGTCAATGGATGCGCATATAGGAGCAGTAGTCAGTGGATCTCACCATCTGCTGTGCATGCTTCGCAGACTCATCCCTTTTATCCCAAAGAATGACAAAGCAGTGGTAGTTGGAACAATCATTAATTCACCACTGGACTACGCAAATTCGCTTTACATAGGATTACCACAATATCAACTTGCGTGATTACAACTGATCCAAAACACGGCGGCAAGGCTGATAACAGGAAAAAAAAACCCTGGGAATCCATCTCTCCTTCGCTGAGGAGCTTACATTGGCTAACCATAAAAAATTGGATCACGTTCAAGACCCTTTGCCTCACCCACAAATGCGTGCATAGAGAAGCTCCGCAATACCTAATGGAGAAAATAAATCATTACACACCAAACCGCAGTCTTAAATCCAAGGGGGATTGGAGATTCGCTGTCCAAGGGCCTCGGCTATGGAATGCTCTACCAATCAACATCCGCCTGGAAGAAAATCACCTGGCTTTTAGGAAAAACCTCAAGACCTTCCTCTTTTAGCAGATGATCAATGCTCGCCACAGCGCCTAGAGGTGATTCAGTGCGCATTGTGCACTATACAAGTATTTCATTCATTCATTCATTCCCAGGCGGTCTCCCATCCAGGTACTAACCAGGCCTGACCGTGCTTAGCATTCAAGATCAGACAAGATCGGGTGCATTCAGGGTGATGTGGCCATAGGCAATGTTGCAGGCCACTCTCAACCCTCTTGACAAATGCCAAGATGGTCATCAAACAAGCAGAAAAATAAAACAAGTCATTGACGCCAACAACATAATAAAAAAAAGCCTACAGCACCTGGTATTCCCAAGCGGTCTCCCATCAAGGTATTAACCAGGCCCAACCTTGCTTAGCATCCGAGATCAGGCATATTCCAGGTGATAGGGCTGTAGGATCTCGTTGGCCCCTCACAACCCTCTTGACAAACGCCAAGATGGTCACCTCGGCAAACAAGCAGTAAAATAAAACAGGTCATCGATGCCAACAACATATAAAAAAAAGCCCACGGCACCTGGTATTCTCCGGCAGTCTCCGATCCAGGTACTAACCAGGCACGTCCCTGCTTAGCATCCACAATCAGACGAGATCGGACGCATTCAGGGTGATGTAGCTGTAGGCCATCTTGCTGGTCACTCTAAACCCTCTTGACAAACGCCAAGATGGTCACCTCGGCAAACAAGCAGAAAAATAAAACAGGTCGCCAAAAACATATTTAAAAAAAGCCTATGGCACCTGGTCTTCCCAGACGGTCTCCCATTCAGGTACTAACCTGTCCTGACCCTGCTTAGCAATCGATATCAGATGAGATCAGCACATTCAGGGTGATGTGGCCATAGGGGTTCTTGCGGCCACTCTCAACCCTCTTGACAAACACCAAGATGGTCACCTCGGCAAACAAGCATAAAAATAAACAGCTCGTCGATGCCAACATATTAAAAAAAAGCCAGCGGCACCAGGTATTCCCAGGCGGTCTCCCATCCAGGTACTAACCAGTCCAGACCCTGCTTAGCATCCGAGATTGGGCGCATTCAGAGTGATTTAGCCATATGCCATCTTGCTGGTCACTGCAAACCCTGTTGACAAACGCCAAGATGGTCAACTCAGCAAACAAGCTGAAAATTAAAACAGGTTGTCGACGCCAACAACATATTAAAAATTAGCCTACGGCACCTGGTATTGCCAGGCGGTCTCCCATCCTGGTACTAACCAGGCCCAACCCTGCTTTGCATCCAAGATCAGATGGTATCGGGCGCATTCAGGGTGATGTGGCCGTAGGGGATCTTGCTGGCAACTCTCAACCCTCTTGACAAATGCCAATATGGTCACCTCGGCAAACAAGCAGAAAAATAAAACAGGTCATCGACGCCAATAACATATTAAAAAAAAGCCTACAGCACCTGGTATTCCCAGGCGGAGAGTGGCCAGCAAGATCGCCTACGGCCCCATCACCCGGAATATGCCTGATCTCGTCTGATCTCGGATGCTAAGCAGGGTTGGGCATGCTTAGTACCTGGATAGGAGACCGCCTGGGAATACCAGGTGCCGTAGGCTTTTTTATAATATGTTGACTTTGACGACCCTTCTTCTTCTTCTTCTTCAGACGTTGCCTTGTCGAGTCCTCCGCTCACAATAGCTCTGACCGGGCACGCGGCAACTTATATAGGGACATCACCGGATGATGTCCCCGCCCATTTTGGTGTCACAGTCCCAGAGGATGTTGGCGGGGACATCATCCGGTGATGTCCCTATATAAGTCGCCGCGTGCCCGGTCAGAGCCATTGTGAGCGGAGGACTCGACGAGGCAACATCTGAAGAAGAAGAAGAAGAAGAGAAGAACAGAACAGAAGGCGGCGGCAGCGGCGGTGACAGCGGCGACAGAAGACCGGGCCACCGCCTGTAAAAGAGCTATAAGAAGGCGCGGTGGCACAGCAGAAGAACCGAAGAGGGGGGACAAGACCCCCGAAGTCGGAAGAAGAGGGCGGTGGCGAGGAAGAAAGCCGGACTCCTCCGCTAGTAAAAGAGCTACAAGAAGATAGCGGAGGAGTGCGACGAGAAGACCCCCGAAGACGGAAGACCCCCGGAGCTGTGCAATAAATTATTTTATCTTGTGTGTTGTGGGTTTTTTTTTGTACTTTATTTTACAGGTGAATGGGTACCCCATACTCATTCACATAGGGTGGGGGGCTGGTATCCGAGGGCCCCCTTATTAAAGGGGGCTCCCGGATTCCGATAAACCCACGCCCGCAGACCCCGACAACCAACGGCCAGGGTTGTCGGGAAGAGGCCCTTGTCCTCATCAACATGGGGACAAGGTGCTTCGAGGTGGGGGGCCGCGAGGCCCCCACTTCCCCAAGGCACCCCCCATGTTGAGGGCACGCGGCCTGGTACGGCTCAGGAGGGGGGGGCGCTCGCTCGCCCCTCCTTTCCTGGCTGGCCGGGTAGCGTGCTCGGACAAGGGTCTGTTGTGGACTTGGGGGGGACCCCCACGCGGATTTTTTTCGGCGTTGGGGTTCCCCTTTAAGTCCATACCAGGTGGCGGGGCCAGCGGCGTCTTCTTCGCGGGCCCCGTCTACCTGGAGACCCGCTCGAAATGAGCGGACTTTTCTCCGGGCGGGAAAAGTCCATTCATTTCAAAAGTACGGCAGACTGGCACACACGTGGGCAGATTGTCCGCCGAAATGCGAGTCCAGCGGGAAGATTGGAGTGCAAAACTACTTTCTAAGTCCGGCGGACTTGAGTTTGCCGGACTTTTCCACCCGCTTGTTTGATTGTGTGTACGCGGCATAAGAGTAACTAAAGATGAATTTGGATCCATGTGTGGCCACTGTGGTTGAACAGAAGTCAGGATATTCCCAATCAGTCAGGGCTGTAGGCTGGAGAGATGATCTGTATATTTTGACAGCAAGGTAGCCTTCCTGCTGTCAGAATTCAATAATACAGTGGAGAGGATTCCAGCACCCACATTGAGTGGGTGGATGGAGGAATCCAGTCAGGTGTTGTTTTTTAAATTTAACCCACTAGCTGAATGAAAAAAACTGACATGTGCATGGCCAGCGTTAGAGATTCAGGGGTTAAGTGACCTGGAGATATTGAAGCACAGTGGTTTGGGCAGCACAGTGGTGTAGTGGTTAGCACTCTCATCTAGCAGTAAGAAGGGTTGCTGGTTTAAATCCCAACCATGACACTACCTGCCTGGAGTTTGCATGTTCTCCCTGTGCCTGTCTATATTCAACCTTATTATTAAGCCAGGTTTAACCATGAAGTAAGCATTTTAGGTTAACAGTAAAAAAAACGTATATCGTGCCATGGTTTCGATTGTGTATTTTTAACCCAAACCTCAGATTTCATTATCTCTGGATAAGTAAGCATAATGCCATTGTAAATTTTCTTTTTTTCATGACTGTTTGATAAGCGATGAAATCTTCAAGCAAGATGGGAAGCTATGATCTCTCAAAGCAAGATGGGAAGCCAGGCACACTCCAAGCAAGACGGAATCCCTTTTCTGCTTCTGCAGCATTAGCAGATGGTGGGTACCTACATAAAAATCATGGATGATGATAAAATAAATTTTCTAACATGCTATAGAAGCAGTGTCAGAGTTATGAGCTTTAATCATAACTCATTGTTTGGGTTTAGCCACTGAATTTTGTGGACCCAAAAATATTTCTAGACTGAGTTAGGAATGAAAAAGTATATAGCTACAATCAACTGCCTTAGTTATGAGCTTTAATCATAACTCATTGCTTGGGTTAACCACTCAATTCTGTGGACTCAAAAATATTGCTAGACTGAGTTAGGATTAAAAAAGTATATAGCTCAATCAACAGCAGTGTTCAGGCGCAATGCACATAGATTTTTTGCTGCCCATTTCTTGCAGCTAGGCTTTAAACAGGACCCCCCTCCCAAGCCCACTGTAGCCATGAAATCTTCAAGCAAGATGGGAAGCCATGAAATCTTCAAGCAAGATGGGAAGCCATGAAATCTTCAAGCAAGATGGGAAGCCATTAAATCTTCAAGCAAGATGGCAAGCCATGATCTCATCAAGCAAGATGGCAAGCCATGATCTCTTCAAGCAAGATGGCAAGCCATGATCTCTTCAAGCAAGATGGCAAGCCATGATCTCTTCAAGCAAGATGGCAAGCCATGATCTCTTCAAGCAAGATGGAATCCCTTTTCTGCTCCTGCAGCATTAGCACATGGTGGGTACCTACATAAAACTCATTAACCACTTCAGCCCCGGACCAATTGTCAGCCTAAGGACCAGAGGTCTTTTTACAATTTCGCACTGCACTGCTTTAAATGGTAATTATGCAGTCATGCAATGTTGTACCCAAACGAAATTTGTGTCCTTTTCTTCCCACAAATAGAGCTTTCTTTTGATGGTATTTGATTGCCTCTGCAATTTTTATTTTTTGCGATATAAATGGAAAAAGACCGAAAAGTTCGAGAAAAAAATATATTTTCTACTTTTTGTTCTAAGAAAAATCGAATAAACTCAATTTTAGTCATACATTTAGAGCAAAATTTATTCAGCCACATGTCTTTAGTAAAAAAAATGTCAATAAGCGTATATTTATTGGTTTGCGCAAAAGTTATAGCGTCTACAAACTAGAGTACATTTTCTGGAATTTACACAGCTTTTAATTTATGACTGCCTATCTCATTTCTTGAGGTGCTAAAATGGTAGGGCAGTACAAACCCCCCCAAATGATCCCATTTTGGAAAGTAGACACCCCAAGGAAATTGCTGAGGGGCATGTTGAGCCCATTGAATATTTTTTTTGTCCCAAGTGATTGAATATTGACACAAAAAAAAATGTTTACAAAAAGTTGTCACTAAATGATATATTGCTCACACATGCCATAGTTATATGTGGAATTGCACCCCAAAATATATTCTGCTGCTTCTCCTGAGTACGGGGATACCACATATGTGGGACTTTTTGGGAGTCTAGCCGCGTACGGCACCCCGAAAACCAAGCACTGCCTTCCGGATTTAAATATAAAACGCTACCAAAAAAACTGTTAGCAATCGCAGGGATCAGGCCAGACTCTGCGAACGCTGCAGTTATGTGTTTAGTGTTTTGTAAGTGACAGTGATCGATCGATACTGCACTTGGGTGGGCTGGGCGGAGGGGCAAAACGCAAGTGCTAGCAGGTATCTGGGCTGATCCCGCTAACAATGCATTTTTTTGGAACCCTAAACTGCTGGGGACGCTAGTATAGATCTGATCAGTCAGATATTGATCTGTTCAGATTCTATACCACTATGGGAGGTTTATGCTTTGCGCGTGGGTGTTAGCGGTACTGGCACTAAACTAGCGCTGCCTGGGGCGACGCAGACCCTGACCCTAAAACCCAATTGATATCACCCGCCGGGTGATCAGGGGGTTAAACCTTTATTGGGTAATAAATGGTGGGTACCCTGCTGCTATAAAAAGCAAACTAACTAACCAGAGTCACCCATAACACTTATACGGTGATCACTGGTGAAAGGGTTAACTAGGGGCAATCAGGGGGTTAAAATCTTTATTAGGTAGTATATGGGGGTCCCTGGCGCTATATAAAAACCTGACGGGGAACCTAAATAACTAACTGGCTAACCAGCGTCACCAGTGACACTTATACGGTGATCGCTGGTGAAAGGATTAACTAGGGGCAATCAGGGGGTTAAAACCATTATTGGGTCGTATATGGGGGTACCTAGCGCTATAAAAACCTGGCGGTGAACCTAAAAAAATAACTAGCTACTTTGTGACACTAATGCAGCGATCAGAAAAATGATCGCTTAGTGACACTGGCAAAAGGGGGTGAAAGGGTTAACTAGGGGCAATTAGGGGGTTAAAACCGTTATTGGGTAGTATATCGGGGTACCAAGCGCTATAAAAACCTGGCGGTGAACCTAAAAAAATAACTAGCTACTTAGCGGCACCAGTGGCACTAATGCAGCGATCAGAAAAACGATCGCTTAATGACACTGGCAAAAGGGGGCGAAAGGGTTAACTAGGGGCAATCAGGGGGTTAAAACCATTATTGGGTAGTATATCGGGGTACCTAGCGCTATAAAAACCTGGCGGTGAACCTAAAAAAATAACTAGCTACCTAGCGACACTAGTGACACTAATGCAGCGATCAGAAAAATGATCGCTTAGTGACACTGGCAAAAGGGGGTGAAAGGGTTAACTAGGGGCAATCAGGGGGTTAAAACCATTATTGGGTAGTATATCGGGGTACCTAGCGCTATAAAAACCTGGCTGTGAACCTAAAAAAATAACTAGCTACCTAACGGCACCAGTGACACTAATGCAGCGATCAGAAAAACTATTGCTTAGTGATACTGGTAAAAGGGGGTGAAAGGGTTAACTAGGGGCAATCAGGGGGTTAAAACCGCTATTGGGTAGTATATCGGGGTACCTAGCGCTATAAAAACCCGGCGGTGAACCTAAAAAAAATAAAAGTGCAGCGCTTGGCCTCTTAAATATAAATGTGACTTAATAGGAAAAATGTGTGTGTATGGAAAATGTGAAAAACCTAAATAATGTGAAAAATCATTAGTGAAAAATACTTTGAAAACCCAAATGTCCAATGAAGTCAAAAGAAATTAATCTGTAACTTAAATGTCCATTAAAGTGAAAAACCAAATAATCATAAAAAATAGTGTGACACAATATAAAGTCCCATGTGAAATATAAGACAAAAAATGATGATTGATCTTGTATGTTCAAAACAACAATAATAATGCTTGACCACGTGGACCCTTCACCTCTGTAAACCAATAATGAATGCACCTTGGGTGATTAGGGTGTGCCCAGGCACGCAGCGTGCCTGGGCACACCCTAATCACCCCAGGTGCATTAGCATTATCCAGGAGCAGCACCAGTGATATGACGTTTTGAGGCCTAAGAGAGGATCCGAGCGTATTTGGAGACTACGTGATATCCGAAGGATTGGGTCGTTTCCCGGCTTCTTGCACCGAACGATTGGGTCGGCTTTCGGCTTCCTTATCGAAACGTCTATGTTGATCGTATCTGCGCAGACAGACCTCCCTTAACAGGGGGTCACTGGAGATCTGGTAAGCCTCCATTCATTATTGGTTTACAGAGGTGAAGGGTCCACGTGGTCAAGCATTATTATTGTTGTTTTGAACATACAAGATCAATCATCATTTTTTGTCTTATATTTCACATGGGACTTTATATTGTGTCACATTATTTTTTATGATTATTTGGTTTTTCACTTTAATGGACATTTGAGTTACAGATTAATTTCTTTTGACTTCATTGGACATTTGGGTTTTCAAAGTATTTTTCACTAATGATTTTTCACATTATTTAGGTTTTTCACATTTTCCATAAACACACATTTTTCCTATTAAGTCACATTTATATTTAAGAGGGCAAGCGCTGCACTTTTACTTTTTTCTGCTTTTGTGTGCCCAGTATCCGGGTTATAGTGTTCAGCTGCTGTTTTTATATCATTTTATTTTATTTTACTAAGCGCAGATTTCTAATTTCTTTTGTAACCTAAAAAAAATAACTAGCTACTTAGCGGCACCAGTGACACTAATGGAGCGATCAGAAAAACGATCGCTTAGTGACACTGGCAAAAGGGGGTGAAAGGGTTAACTCTAGGGGCAATCAGGGGGTTAAACCTTTATTGGGGGGGTAGGGGGCTACCCTGGACCTAACATTAACTGCCCTGACAGTATTTACTGTCACAACTGACACTAAATGCAGTGATCAATAAATAAATGATCACTGCAATCAGTGACACTGTGACTGGGAGGGGGAGGGGGGGGCGGGGTGGGGTTTGTGTGCCTACATGTCAGTGTAGTGTTGGTGCACACTTACTTTAACTGTTCTCCTCGTAGTCCGGTCAATAAGACCGCCCCGAGGAGAATGACATCACTTCCTCCCTGCCTGTGTTTACTATACACAGCGGGGGAGGCTTCTCATTCGCCAGGAGCGATCGAGAGGGGATGGCCAGAAATCAACGGCCATCCCCTCATCCCGGATCACTCCTGAAGCGAAACGGACCGCCGCATCCAGCGGGAGGGGGGTCCGATCGGACCCCCCACCCACTGGAAGGCAAGCACGTACATGTACGTGCTTTCATAGTTTCATAGTTAGTTAGGTTGAAAAAAGACACCAGTCCATCCAGTTCAACCTGAGTGAGTGTCTACAATTGTCCCTATTCCTGTACATTGCACACTCACATTGGTCCCTACCCTCAAGGAGCCCACAATCCAAGGACAGAGGCCAATTAACCTATCTGCATGTCTTTGGATTGTGGGAGGAAACCGGAGGACCCGGAGAAAACCCACGCAGACACAGGGAGAACAGGTAGTGTTGTGGTTGGGATTTGAACCAGTGACCCTTCTTATTCCTAGGTGAGAGTGCTAACCACTACACCACTGTGCTGCCCTTGTGCCTGTCGGTGCCCTTGTGCCTGTCGGTGCCATTGCACCGACATACATTGCCATGCGGCGGTCCTTAAGTGGTTAAGGATGATAAAATAAATTGTCTAACATGCTATAGAAGCAGTGTCAGAGTTATGAGCTTTAATCATAACTCATTGCTTGGGTTCATCACTGAATTTTGTGGACCCAAAAATATTGCTTGACTGCGTTAGGAATGAAAAAGTATATAGCTCAATCAACTGCCTGAGTTATGAGCTTTAATCAGAACTCATTGCTTGGGTTTACCCACTGAATTTTGTGGACCCAAAAATATTGCTGGATGGAGTTAGGAATAAGAAAGAGAGCAGGGATTTCAGTCTGATCCCTCTTGGAAAAGTCTACAGAGAGCCCCCGCTCTCTGGAAGTAAAGGGCGGCTGTTGGAAGACCATCTTACATTTCAATTGTAAGCTATAATTAAGCCTCTAGTCTGGTTGCTAGGTTGTTCTGAAGTAGAAGGCTGAGGGACTGGGTCAATCTCAGTTCGTGCTGGACTTGCGGAAGAGTGCTCATTCCTCTGAGAAGGCCGGGCTAGATCTGATTCAGTCTCTCTTCCAACTACTTCTAGGGCAACATGGCAGGCAGTCCAAATGTTTGGTTATGGCCTATGAAGTGAATGGCAGATCCTATTCTAACTATTCATCCTTTCTTCCTGGGAATTCGGTGTTTTGATCTTGGAATGGTTCTTAGCTTTTCTTGGTTAGAGTATGAGGGCACCATACTACAGCCAACAAACTTTGGCCAGGCCAAAATCAACGTGCCCTATTCTTGGTTCAGACTTTAGGGACTGGGTCAAGATGTCTTCTCCCCATAGGGGAAATGGTATGACACATGCCATTCCCACACAAATAGGTTTAAACGTCCATAATTTAAACCATATGAAAGTTTTCAATGAAAACTATTCATTAATGTCCACGTATAGTGTAGCCAGTAGCAAGCAAAAACAGAGTAGGGTTCAGGCACAATGCACATAGATATCACTTGCTGCCCATTTGCTAGAGCGGGATTTTGACAGGACCCCCTCCCAAGCCCACTGTAGCATTGTTTGTATATAATGCTGTTAACTACCCGTTTGCTGCTCATTAGTATGCCCACCTTGGAGCAGTGTAGAATGCATTGCCAGTGATTTCCCCTTGCGCATATGCTCTGTGGTCCCAACAGAGCAGATTTCATAGGCAATGTAAATAGTAAACGGCTGCTCTACTAGAGCCGGCCTTTGGTTCATATGAAATTCAAATGATGTGTTGTGCAATCAAGCCCACTGAAGCATTGTTTGTTTACAATGCCATTAATTCCCCTCCACTACTCATTTATATGCCCAACTTGGAGCAGTGTAGAATGCATTGCAAATGATTTCACCTTGCGCATATGCTTTTTGTGGTCCCAACAAAGCAGCATTCATAAGCAATGCAGATAGTGATTGGCTGCTCTAGGGGAGCCAGTTATATGAAATGCAAATGATGTGTTGCACAATCAAGCCCGCGGTAGCATTGTTTGTATACAATGCCATTAATTTGCCCTTTGCTGCTGATTCATACCCAGTCTGGCGCAGCATAGAATGCATTGCGATTGATTTCCCGTTGGTTTCCAGCGCTTTGTGGTCCCAACAGAGCAGTATTCAGACACAATGCACATAATTGATTTATTTTTATTTTTTTGTTAGGCTTTAGTACGGTTATTAGTTAGCATTAGAACCATATTGTTTAATGTGAAAATGATGTATATTTTCACTGCTGAATGCTTTATTTTTTTAGAAGCCAGGAAAGCATTTTATTGTTTTAAAATGCCTAGCTTGTCAATATTACAATTGAGTGCAGTGTGTTTTAAAGGTTGTTAATGCAATAATTGGGGCCTAAAGCCCCATATCATCCTCCTTGTGTTTTTTATTGTTACCAATATCTCGTTGCAGATGACTGGAATGAGCACAAGATGTATGTGTGAAATGCGTCCACATGACCATAGTTTGGTGTCTTTGGTGTTATCTTTGTGAAACAATATAAAAGGCAATCGGAAGTTCTGGATCTGCAGTCATTTCTTTCTTCCTTCTGACTGGAATGATCCAGTATGGCTGGGCTGCTGTTCAATCTAAAGTAAGTGAAGGGTACACATTTTTTCTTCATTTTATACATTTATTTTTCTTTAAAGATGCATTTAGCCTTTAACTCCAGGGCACGTTCATCCCATTGGTGGTCAATGGGCAGCATGTCTCCCCTTGGTGGTCAATGGGCAGCATGTCTCCCCTTGGTGGTCAATGATGGGCAGCATGTCTCCCCTTGGTGGTCAATGGGCAGCATGTCTCCCCTTGGTGGTCAATGATGGGCAGCACGTCTCCCCTTGGTGGTCAATGATAGGCAGCACGTCTCCCCTTGGTGGTCAATGATGGGCAGCACATCTCCCCTTGGTGGTCAATGATGGGCAGCACGTCTCCCCTTGGTGCTCAATGATGGGCAGCACGTCTCCCCTTGGTGGTCAATGAGGATTCACTATTGAGTTGGCCCACCCTTTTGCAGCTACAACAGCTTCAATTCTTCTGGGCAGGCTGACCAGAAAGTTTAGGTGTGTGTCTTTGGGAATGTTTGACCATTCTTCCAGGGAGAGCATTTGTGAAGTCAGGCACTGATGTGGACGAGTAGGCTTGGCTTGGGATTCTCTGCTCTAATTCATCCCAAAGGTGTTCTATTGGGTTGAGGTCAAGAATCTGTCCAGCCCAGTAAAGCTCCTCCATCCCAAACTCACTCATCCATGTCTTTTATGGATTAGTGACAGGAGGGAAGTTGGGGCTACTTCCCCAGGATAGAAGGGTGAGGCATTCACACGTGGTATCAACAAAATTCCAAGCTTCCAGGAATAGGAATTTCTCCAACTTTAGACAAGGCAGAGACCCCAAAAAGAATTAGAGGAGTACTCAGGCCACGTTTCTAAAGGCAAATAGAGAAGCCTCTCCAATAATCAGAAGGGGACAAAGTCCATTTGACAAAAGGCCACTGCAGCCAGGTTGAAGAGGTTTGCGGAGGTATCGGGCAGTCTTTGCGAAGATCCGTGGGTGGTTTCTACAGTCCGTTTTACCCATTTTTGGACCTTCCAAGATGTGCCCCCACAGGACTCATTAGTTCTAACAAAAAGTCCAACTTCACAGCAGAAAGCGGAAGCTCTGCAGAAATATCTTCACCTTCTTGTAGTACAACAGGCAGTTTTACCGGTCCCTCCCTCCGAGAGATTCATGGGATTCTATTCTCCTCTCTTCCTCATCCCCAAGAAGAGTGGAGAGTGGAGACCAGTGGTGGATCTGAAGAGGTTAAATCGTTTCATACAGCTCGACTCGTTGAAGATGGAATCCTTGCAGACGATCATCCAGATGGTCCAACCAGGAGACTGGATGGTATAGGTAGACTCGCAAGATGCTTATTTCCATGTTCCCGTGTTACCAGCGTTCCAAAGATTTTTGAGAGTGGCAATAGGCTCAACACATCCCCAGTTTCAATGCCTGCCTTTTGGCCTATGCACATCACCAAGGATATTCTCAAAAGTTCTAATTTCAGCCCTGGCACCTTCGAGTCTTTCACTTTTTGGATGACATTCTACTGCTAGCGTCCGATCAAGCCCAGCTACGGGACCACAAGGAGATTCTTCTGAAGACTCTGAGAGAGTTTGGGTGGTTAGTAAATACAGAGAAGAGCCTCCTAACCCCAACTCAGGTGATGATTTACCTGGGTGCTCTATTCAACACCAAGGCTGGTACAGTGCGCCTCCCTCCCCAGAAGGTGAAGGCGATTGTTCAGAAGATGGTCCACGTCAGATCTCTCTCCCACCTGTCAGCCTCGAATTGCTTGAGTTTAATCAGGACCATGGCGGCTTGCCTTCCAATGTTACCTTGGGCTCATTGGCATCTGAGGACTTTTCAATGGGGCTTTTTGACGCAGTGGAGGAAGAAGTCCCTATGTCAGAGAATATCAATTTCAGCTTCTATAAAGAGAAGTCTCCTCTGGGGGTCGAAGGAAGACCTCATTTCAAAGCCTCGGCTCCTGCAATGCCCTTCCTGGACCATTCTTACCACCGACGCAAGTTCGAAAGGGTGGGGAGCACACTGAGATCACCTGGCAGTGCAAGGGAAATGGGACGTAGTAGTCTCCAACGTCTTAGAGCTGCGAGCAGTGTACTTAGCTCTGCTGAGTCTAAAAGAACATCTACGGCAGAAACAAGTGCTAGTGCGGCTAGACAACAGAGGAGCAGTTTCATATATATAACGGCAGGGGTGAACGCACAGCATCACATTATTAAAGGAAGTAGAGCCCATTATGTTATGGGCGGAAATAAATTTGTTGTATTTAAAGGCAGTTTACCTTCCGGGCCGTTTGAATCAGCAGGCGGATCGCCTATCACGTTGTTTTCCAGACAGCAACGAGTGGGCAGTGCACCCATCAGACTTCAGTTGGATCATGAGTCTGCAGAAGCCACCAGAAATAGATCTCTTTGCTTCTCCAATGAATGCGAAGCTGCCGAGATTTCCATCCCGTCTGCCTCATCCCCGTGCAGAAGCAGTAGATGCCCTCTCGAGTCCGTGGCGATGCGAGACCGCATATGCGTTTCCCCCCAGACCCTTGATCGCAACGTTTTTAATCAGATTATCAATGGAGCCAGTCATAGCTATTCTGCCGTACTGGCCGAAGAGGCCGTGGTTCCCTTGGGCAGTGAACCTCAGCGTATGCCCCGCCGTTCAAGATCCCAGTGTTCCCGCAGCTTCTCTCACAGGGGAAATTGGTGCACCCAGATCCTCACAAACTGAATCTACATCTTTGGATCTTGAGCGGCAGAATTTCCAGTCATTAGGATTCTCAGTGGGGGTGATTTCTACTCTCCTAAAGGCTAGGAAACCTTCCACGAACTTTATCTATTCTAAAATATGGAATACATTTAAAACATTTGCAGAAAGTAAGCAGTGGGACCCCACCACTCCGTCCACCTCAGTAGTTTTGGAGTTTCTGCACAATGGTTTAGATCTGCGGCTCAGTTTAACCAGTAGAGACCCGCGCTATAGCCAAATGACGGCTACAGCGTGGACCTCCTTTGCTGGGACGACGTCTATTGACGTCGTCCCGTGCACGAGCAGCCTGAGGGGCGCACGCGTCGCGCTCTGTGATCGGCGAGTCTACAAGACTCGCCTGATCACGGATCCGAGCAAGGGGTCGATCCCGACCCCTTACCACGTGATCAGCTGTCAGCCTATGACAGCTGATCATGTGATACAACGGAGCCGGTAACCGGCTATTTTTCTGTCAGCGCGAGGAGAAAAAAAAGAGCTGATCACCGGTGGCCGTGATTGGGACATCAGTCCCGATTACGGCCAGCTTACCAGTACCCACCTGCCCCCTGCCAGTGCCACCTCTGTAATAAAAAAAGGGGCCCTCCATCAGTGCCACCCAGCAGTGCCCATAGTGCCACCCAGCAGTGCCCACAGTGCCACCCAGCAGTGCCCACAGTGCCACACATCAGTGCCCACCGTGCCACACATCAGTGCCCACAATCTGCCTCAACAACAGTGCTGCACCCCAGTGCCACATATCCGTGCCCATCAGTGTCATCTACCAGTGCCCATCAGTGCCCAGCAATGCCACCTATCAGAGCCACCTATCAGTGCCACCTATCAGTGCCCATCAGACCCATCTATCAGTGGTACCTATTAGTGCCACCCATCCGTGCCATCTTATCTGTGCCCATCTTTGCCCATCAGTGCCGCCTTATCTGTGCCCATCAGTACTGCCTTATCTGTGCCTATCGGTGCCACTTTATCTGTGCCTATCGGTGCCACTTTATCTGTGCCTATTAGTGTCGCCTTAACTATCCCTATCAGTGCCCACCAGTGCCGCCTCATCAGTGCACTTCAATGAAGGAGAAAAATTACCTGTTTGCAAAATTTTATAACAAACTATTAAACATGATTTTTTTATTTTTTTGCATCTTTTTTTGTTTGTTTAGCAAAAAATAAAACTCCCAGCTGTAATTAAATACCACCAAAAGAAAGCTCTATTTGTGGGAAAAAAATGATAAAAATTCCATTTGGGTACGGTGTTGTATGACCGCACAATTGTCATTCAAAGTGCATCAGCGCTGAAAGCTGAAAATTGGTCTGGGCAGGAGGGGGGTTTAAGTGCCCAGTAAGCAAGTGGTTAAAGTGGTGCTCAGGCCAAAATTACACTTTTTAAATAAAAATACCCCTATAACGCACAAGCTTAATGTATTCAGTAAAGTTGGTCTGTAAACTAAGGTCATTTTTGTTAGGTTATTACAGCATTTTGAAAGTTTATAAACTAGCAGCAGACTGTGGCCATCTTAAGTGTGGGCATCTGAAGCCAGACCGTATTTCTTCCTGGATTTCAGCCTTGCAGATCTCGCACATGCTCAATGCTGCACAAGCAGTGTAATAAGGTTCAGGTCAGGTTTCCATGGCAACGGCAGTGTTAGAGGAAGTTGCCACCCATATCTATGCAAACCCCTCCTCCCTCCAGGAACCAGTAAATATACTGCATGTACAAGAAATATTATTCAAGAAACACACACACACACTATATATATATCGTGTTCTGTACATATACACACACACACATATCTACACTCAGCTGATACTTTTTTCTGTACAGCTTTTCATTTAAAAAGAAAAAAAAAATAATTAAAAAAATAATAATGTCAGCAACACAATTCATTTATGCATCTAGACGTATTGAAGACGACTTTATGAAGTTCAAACTGTGCATATTAATTTTGAAAAATTGTGCTTGTGTTTTGGTGTTAGGCCCCTTTCACACGGGATGGATCAGTAATGATCCGCCCCGTGATGATCCGCTTGCTCAGCGGGGATCGCTCTGTTGTCCCTGCTGAGCTGGAGGATAACAGGGCGGTCCCAGTACACTGTGCATGGACCGCCCTGTCAGCTCTCCGCTCTCCTCTATGGGGGATCGTCTGTCCGTGTTCATCCGATCCGCTCTGCAGACGGATAGAAAAATAGGATTTTCCTCCGTCTGCAGAATCGGACAATTGCGGAGGCGGACGATATCGGGTGTTTGCGGATGTTCATCCGCCGACTCCCGCTATCCCATAGGAATGCATGTATGTCCGGACTTCATCCGCAAACGGATGGATGAAATACACACATAATGTCCGCATGTGTGAATGGGGCCTTAGATGGGATGGTGGGAGTATTTAAAAAAACTGCTTATTTACAACTATTTGCACAAACAACTTTCTCTATGTTACATAGATAATCGGGTTAAAAATAAGAAAATATTCCCCCAGCACATCGCATCACCCCCCTCCCCGTAAAATCGCATCGCCCCAGCACATTGCATCACAACGCCCCCAGCACATCGAATCGCATCTCCCCCAACACTTCTCATCGCCCAAAGCACATTGCATCACCCCGACACATCAAATTGCATCAGAACATCGAATCGCGTCGCCCCCAACAGATCGCATCAAATCTCGACCGCGCAATTGTCAGTTAAAGCGACGCAGTGCCGAATCGCAAAAAGTGGTCTGGTCTTTGACCAGCAAAATGGTCCGGTCTGAAAGTGGTTAAAGAAAAATAAATGTATAAAATTAATAAAAAATGTGTACCCTTCACTTACTTTAGATCGAACAGCAACCCAGCCATACTGGATCATTCCAGTCAGAAGGAAGAAAGAAATGACTGCAGATCCAGAACTTCCGATTGCCTTTTATATTGTTTCACAAAGATAACACCAAAGACACCAAACTATGGTCATGTGGACGCATTTCACACATACATCTTGTGCTCATTCCAGTCATCTGCAACAAGATATTGGTAACATTAAAAAACACAAGGAGGATGATATGGGGCTTTAGGCCCCAATTATTGCATTAACAACCTTTAAAACACACTGCACTCAATTGTAATATTGACAAGCTAGGCATTTTAAAACAATAAAATGCTTTCCTGGCTTCTAAAAAAATAAAGCATTCAGCAGTAAAAATATACATAATTTTCACATTAAACAATATGGTTCTAATGCTAACTAATAACCGTACTAAAGCCTAACAAAAAAATAAAAATAAATCAATTATGTGCATTGTGTCTGAATACTGCTCTGTTGGGACCACAAAGAGCTGGAAACCAACGGGAAATCAATCGCAATGCATTCTATGCTGTGCCAGGCTGGGCATGAATCAGCAGCAAAGGGCAAATTAATGGCATTGTATACAAACAATGCTACCGTGGGCTTGGGAGGGGGTCCTGTCGAAAGCCTAGCTGCAACAAATGGGCAGCAAGAAATCTATGTGCAATGCATCTGAACACTGCTCTGTTGGGACCACAGAGAGCCTGAAACGGGAAATCATTCGCAATACATTCTATGCTGCGCCAGACTGGGTATGAATCAGCAGCAAAGGCCGAATTAATGGCATTGTATAAAACCAATGCTACAGTGGGCTTGATTGTGCAACACATCATTTGCATTCCATATAACTGGCTCCCCTAGAGCAGCCAATCACTATCTGCATTGCTTATGAATGCTGCTTTGTTGGGACCACAAAAAGCATATGCGCAAGGTGAAATCATTTGCAATGCATTTTACACTGCTCCAAGTTGGGCATATAAATGTGTAGTGGAGGGGAATTAATGGCATTGTAAACAAACAATGCTTCAGTGGGCTTGATTTCACAACACATCATTTGAATTTTATATAAACCAAAGGTCGGCTCAAGTAGAGCAGCCATTTACTATTTACATTGCCTATGAAATCTGCTCTGTTGGGACCACAGAGCATATGCGCAAGGGGAAATCACTGGCAATGCATTCTACACTGCTCCAAGGTGGGCATACTAATGAGCAGCAAAAGGGTAGTTAACAGCATTATATACAAACAATGCTACAGTGGGCTTGGGAGGGGGTCCTTTCTAAATCCTGCTCTAGCAAATGGGCAGCAAGTGATATCTACGTGCATTGTGCCTGAACCCTACTCTGTTTTTGCTTGCTACTGGCTACACTATACGTGGACATTAATGAATAGTTTTCATTGAAAACTTTCATATGGTTTAAATTATGGACGTTTAAACCTATTTGTGTGGGAATGGCATGTGTCATACCTTTTCCCCTATGGGGAGAAGACATCTTGACCCAGTCCCTAAAGTCTGAACCAAGAATAGGGCACGTTGATTTTGGCCTGGCCAAAGTTTGTTGGCTGTAGTATGGTGCCCTCATACTCTAACCAAGAAAAACTAAGAACCATTCTAAGATCAAAACACCGAATTCCCAGGAAGAAAGGATGAACAGTTAGAATAGGATCTGCCGTTTACTTCATAGGCCATAACCAAACATTTGGACTGCCTGCCATGTTTCCCTAGAAGCAGTTGGAAGAGAGACTGAATCAGATCTAGCCCGGCCTTCTCAGAGGAATGAGAACTCTTCCGCCAGTCCAGCATGAACTGAGATTGACCCAGTCCCTCAGCCTTCTACTTCAGAACAACCTAGCAACCAGACTAGAGGCTTAATTATAGCTTACAATTGAAATGTAAGATGGTCTTCCAACAGCCGCCCTTTACTTCCAGAGAGCGGGGGCTCTCTGTAGACTTTCCCAAGAGGGATCAGACTGAAATCCCTGCTCTCTTTCTTATTCCTAACTCCATCCAGCAATATTTTTGGGTCCACAAAATTCAGTGATGAACCCAAGCAATGAGTTATGATTAAAGCTCTGCTTTTATAGCATGTTAGACAATTTATTTTATCATGCTTAACCACTTAAGGACCGCCGCATGGCAATGTACGTCGGTGCAATGGCACCGACATGCACAAGGGCAGCACAGTGGTGTAGTGGTTAGCACTCTCACCTAGCAGTAAGAAGGGTCACTGGTTCAAATCCCAACCACAACACTACCTGCCTGGAGTTTGCATGTTCTCCCTGTGCCTGTGTGGGTTTCCTCTGGGTACTCTGGTTTCCTCCCACAATCCAAAGACATGCAGGTAGGTTAATTGGCCCCTGTCCAAAATTGGCCCTAGTATATGCATGGGGACCTTGGATTGTGGGCTCCTTGAGGGTAGGGACCAATGTGAGTGTGCAATGTACAGGAATAGGGACAATTGTAGACACTCAGGTTGAACTGGATGGACTGGTGTCTTTTTTCAACCTAACTAACTATAAAACTATGAAACTATGAAACTATGAAAGCACGTACATGTACGTGCTCGCCTTCCAGAAGGTGGGGGGTCCGATCGGACCCCCCTCCCACTGGATGCGGTGGTCCGTTTCGCTTCAGGAGCGATCCGGGATGAGGGGATGGCCGTTGGCTTCTGGCCATCCCCTCTCGATCGCTCCTGGCGAATGAGAAGCTTCCCCCGCTGTTTATAGTAAACACAGGCAGGGAGGAAGTGATGTCATTCTCCTCGGGGCGGTCTTATTGACCGGACTACGAGGAGAACAGTGAAAGTAAGTGTGCACCAACACTACACTGACATGTAGGCACACATAGGCACACAAACCCGCCTCCCTGTCACAGTGTCACTGATTGCAGTGATCATTTATTTATTGATCACTGCATTTAGTGTCAGTTGTGACAGTAAAAGCTGTCAGGGCAGTTAATGTTAGGTCCAGGGTAGCCCCCTACCCCCCCAATAAAGGTTTAACCCCCTGATTGCCCCTAGAGTTAACCCTTTCACCCCCTTTTGCCAGTGTCACTAAGCAATCGTTTTTCTGATCGCTGCATTATTGTCACTGGTGCCGCTAAGTAGCTAGTTATTTTTTTAGGTTCACCGCCAGGTTTTTATAGCGCTAGGTACCCCGATATACTACCCAATAACAGTTTTAACCCCCTGATTTCCCCTGGTTAACCCTTTCACCCCCTTTTGCCAGTGTCACTAAGCGATCATTTTTCTGATCGCTGCATTAGTGTCACTAGTGTCCCTAGGAAGCTAGTTATTTTTTTAGGTTCACCGCCAGGTTTTTATAGCGCTAGGTACCCCGATATACTACCCAATAATGGTTTTAACCCCCCTGATTGCCCTTAGTTAACCCTTTCACCCCCTTTTGCCAGTGTCACTAAGCAATCGTTTTTCTGATTGCTGCATTCGGTGTCGCTAAGTAGCTAGTTATTTTTTTAGGTTCACCACCAGGTTTTTATAGTGCTACCCCGATATACTACCCAATAATAGTTTTAACCCCCTGATTGCCCCTAGTTAACCCTTTCACCAGCGATCACCGTATAAGTGTCACTGGTGACGCTGGTTAGGCAGTTAGTTATTTAGGTTCCCCGTCAGGTTTTTATATAGCGCCAGGGACCCCCATATACTACCTAATAAAGATTTTAACCCCCTGGTTGCCCCTAGTTAACCCTTTCACCAGTGATCACCGTATAAGTGTTATGGGTGACTGTGGTTAGTTAGTTTGCTTTTTATAGCATCAGGGCACCCACCATTTATTACCCAATAAAGGTTTAAGCCCCTGATCACCCGGCGGGTGATATCAATTAGGTTTTAGGATCAGGGTCTGCGTCGCCCCAGGTAGCGCTAGGTTAGTGCCAGTACCGCTAACACCCACGCGCAAAGCATAAACCTCCCGTAGTGGTATAGAATCTAAACAAATCAATATCTGACTGATCAGATCTATACTAACGTCCCCAGCAGTTTAGGGTTAAAAAAAACGCATTGTTAGCGGGATCAGCCCAGATACCTGCTAGCACCTGCGTTTTGCCCCTCCGCCCAGCCCACCCAAGTGCAGTATCGATCGATCATTGTCACTTACAAAACACTAAACACATAACTGCAGCGTTCGCAGAGTCAGGCCTGATCCCTGCGATTGCTAACAGTTTTTTTCGGTAGCGTTTTATATTTAAATTCGGAAGGCAGTGCTTGGTTTTCAGGGTCCCGTACGGGCGCATTCAGGGTGATGTGGCATTAGGTGATCTTGCTTGCCACTCTCAACCCTCTTGACAAACTCCAAGATGGTCACCTTGGCAAACAAGCAGTAAAATAAAACAGGTCGTCAATGCCAACAACATATTTAAAAAAAAAGCCTACGGCACCTGATATTCCCAGGCGGTCTCCCATTCGGTTACTGACCAGGCCCGACCCTGCTTAGCATCCGAGATCAGACGACAGCTGGCACATTCAGGGTGATATGACCATAGGCAATTTTGGTCGCCACTCTCAACCCTCTAGACAAAAGCCAAGATGATCCCCTCTGCAAACGAGCAGAAAAATAAAACAGGTCGTCGATGCCAACAACATATAAATAAAAAGCCTACAGCACCTGGTATTCCCAAAGGTCTCCCATCCAAGGACTAAACAGGCCCAACCCTGCTTAGCATGCAAGATCAGACGAGATAGGGAACATTCATGGTGATGTGACCTTAGATAATCTTTCAGTCCACTCTCAACCCTCTTGACAAACGGCAAGATGGTCACCTCAGCAAACAAGCATAAAAATAAAATGGTAATAATGGGCTAATGGCGCTACCTCAAACCTATTGTTTTGTGTTTATATCCAACTAATTCTTTCTATTATTCCAAATTCAACCCTGTGCCACTACAAGTCAAATATATTCCTTACCCTAAAAAAGGTGAGCACGCACAGTTCTTCACTAACGTGATCGAACACTCAGTCAAAATCCCTAAAAAGCACCCACACTACATGTAAAATCCAAGGATCCCAAACAATATTCAAAATAATTTTGTGATAGTAATTTTTGTGATCCCAAAAAATATTAATATACTACACAGCCGACTACCATACACAGTGTGCAAGACCCCTATTCGGGGGAAAGTTTACACTTATAGTCGCACTGCGTTTGTGCAGTTCCTGTGCAATTGCTATCACTGTGCACAATTTATATTACCACTATAATACCCCGTGGATGGAAAAAATATATATTACAATGAAAGAACAAAAACCACCGAGACCATGAAAAATACAAAAAATAAGACAATAAAAAATATAAAAATAGAAAAGTCAAAGGCAGCAAAATAAAAAAATATAGTAAATGTGCGGGGTGATTCCTAACCCCCTTACAAATGTGAAAAATACAAAAAACCTGAAAAAAGTGTAAAAAACCTGAAAAAAGTGTAAATAAAAATCCAAAAGATATCAATAGATTTATGTATCTATATATATAAGGTCCACAAGGAGTCTCTTATCATGTGCTTTCAACCATGCGATTATTCTTTTTCAAATAACAGGAAGGTGACTTTTGTGATTAAGCCTGCTTATTGGTGACTTCCGTGCTCGTTCCCCCTCAAGGGTCCCCACTCACCGAATCCACGCACCCCCTAGGGGGTATGTTGCCTGTAATCTGTGCTCCACTAGGTTGAGGATTCTTCTAATTAACTCTGTCTTCAGCTGGTCTTCCCCAGGGTTTATTGGAAATGATGAGAGAAGGAGGCTTTATTATCCGCCAGTGGGTCCTCAAGAAAGAAAAAATCTGCTCATGGTGTAGTATTCTCAATAACTGACCACTTGAGAGAAAGGGAAACGGGCTACAAAAAAAGTTCTTCAAAAATAGGCTTTCCCAAAATAATAGCTTCTGCAATGATTTATATATCTTATTAATATGTATATAGCAGAGGACTAATGATCACTCAAAATATGTTTTATTACAAAAATGTTATATAATTACAAAAAAGAGAGAGAGACAGATTTCACATATGCTAAAAAATTTAGTTTACAGTGCTTAGTGCAAGGAAACGCTTTTTTACAAAAATGTCCCTTTAAACCAAAAATGCGATCTACAGCAATAGCACTATACGCCTGTAAATTTAGTATATATATATATACCAATAATGTGTCTCAGAAAAGTTTAACAAAAAATGGCAAAAACAAAAATAAAATAAAAACCCGAACAGCAGAAAAATATTAAAAAATAAAAAGTAAAAAATAAAATATATCTTAAAAACAACAGTCCTTTTTAGTGCAAACCAGCGCTATACACAGTTGTATGGAGCCTAAGTACTCAATTCTCTGGGGGGTCCCGTTTGTTTAGGCACTACAGGCTTCCCATATACTGGATGCAAAACTACTTATCTTAATGAAGCAGTATTCCTCCTATGAATGGAGGTTTGAAAGAAATTTTAGCACCAGCCCGGTTCGCCCATCCGCAAGGGTAATCCCCTATTCGAACGGCATGCGCTCCAACTGCGCTCCACCGGGTCAGGCGCACCGGAAGTGACGTGGTGTACGTAATGACGCTGGACGCGTTTCGTCATAGACGTCCTCAGCAGCGATATCACGTACACCCATAACCACGTCTTTAAAGGTGCCTGCACTGCCCATTCCCAGCCTTCAGCCAATCACTGAACTGGGCGGATCTGCCGGTTTGTTTACTTATTGCGTTCTTCATTAGCTCATACGGACTAATCTTTGTGATCATACTACTAACGTTTATATACTAAAACAATGTTTTTTATTATCATAAGGGGCCATAACAATAATAGTGGATATATTCTCAATACTCCTTACTTTGTACATAATGCTCTTTAAAGAGAAAGAGAACCGGACTTTCACAGGAATAAAGGGGAAATATTTTTTAGTAGGATTTTTAATGTACCCACCTAGCTAATTAATTTTATTTCACTTATATTGATTTTTATTTCAGGGAAAGGGGGTTTTTTAATTATTTAGTTAACAAATAGGTTCTACATTGCCCTCTAAGTTGTTTATACGCATGGGACCATCCTTGCTATATTTTGCTCATCCCGAGTGTCCCAATACCTTTACCCGGTATCATTTTGAATCTAATAGTAAATCAAGGAGGTGTTGTTTTCAATATTAAATTTCCTATGATTTCTTGAATTAATTTCCCTATTTCTTATCCCATTCTGGTAATTTCACGGAAACTTCTATTTACTATTTTATATACCAGATATTACCTTTTAAAATTGATGTGAGTTAGGGAGTTTTTATAAATTTTTTAGGTTTTAAATATGAACCTCTTATCAATATTCAAGAGGTTCTTCCTGCTTTTATACCTATATTAACCTCTTCATTCTCAGATAATATCCTATGAACCTCAAATGGGGAACTTAGATTACTTATTCACATTAGTAGGTTTATATTTATTTAACTTGATTATTCGCATATTATTCGCAAATTAGAGCCTCATCCTTATCCTACATTTCCAATGTGAATAGTTAATCTTTGCAATATATATATATATATATATATATATATATGCCATCATTAAGACATAGGGTCATCCCCAATCCTATTCTATATTTCTATAATAAATGATTAATATTTGAAAGCATATATATATACATACACCCATATGCCATCATCAATGTACGTATCTATATTATAATCAATCTGGTTTTTAATTTTTTATTTTGTATTTTTTATGTCTGACGCTAAAAAAACCTCTGAAAACACCTTTTTTGATTCAGTCCATTATATAGTCAATTAAGGAACTAAACCATACAATGAATCAAAAGGAGATGAGATTTTTTGGTTCAGTCCATTATATAGTCAATTAAGGAACTAAACCATACAATGAATCAAAAGGAGATGAGAGAACACACACAAAAAAAACCGTAGATAGGTGTAATCTACATTTTACATGTACCACGTTTTAGCAATTCCAGTTCACCTACACCTACCACATAGAATTTCATATATATATATAAGGGGGGGCTCTAGGACTGCCTAGCAGACAGTGAGCCTTGGACAAAGATATGTCCCACCTTACTGTCTATGGATTTGCTATAAAGCAATTAAGATCTATATCGATATTTAGCCCTTTAGGGGCCAAAGTATTCAGTCTATATATCCAGCTAGTCTCATTCTGAGATATAAGGGTGGTCATGTTGCCCCCTCTCCAGTTTTGTTTTATGCAATCGATACCATAAAATACCATTTTAGAAGGATCTCTTTGATGGAAAAGATCAAAATGTCTAGATACATTATGATTAGGGAACCCCTTCTTGATGTTATTAACATGTTCCCTAATCCTAATGTATAGTGGTCTAGTGGTTCTGCCCACATATTGTAAATTGCATGGACATTCCAGCACATATATCACGTGTGTACTGCGACATGTAATGAGTTCTCTGATTTTGTATTCTGTGTGGTCTGTTTTAGATCTAAATGTTTTCCTCCTTCGAGGTTGGGGTTTACTAGCCCTACAAGCCAAGCATTTGTTACACTTATAAAACCCTTTCAATTCTTCCAGAAAGGTACTATTCTTAGGGCCATCGACTACATTGTGTGCTAGCATGTTACGTAGTGTCGGCGCTCTCCTATAGATAAATCTTGGTTTCTTTGGGAGGATTGTTGACAAGACTTTGTCTTCTTGAAGGATAGGCCAATATTTTTTTATTATTTTCTCTATTTCATAATATTGTACATTGTATCCGGTGATAAATGCTAGATCAAATTTTTGTTTTTCTTTTATGGTTTTTCTTATCAGGGTATTTCTATCAGTATTCCCAACTTCAGTTTTTGTTTTAACCAACGACTCATACTTATATCCCTTTTCGATGAATTGTGCGACCAATTTGTCTGCTTGGGAAGAGAAATCCTCAATAGAGTTACAGTTCCTCCTGATTCTTAAAAGCTGTCCTTTTGGAATATTTGCTTTCCATTTAGGATGATGGCAGCTTGAAGTAGGGATGTAGCTGTTTCTGTCCGTTTCTTTGAAGAAGGTTTTTGTATGAAGAACATCATTCCTCTTAAAGATTTCCAAATCAAGGAATTCTATCTTTTGTTTGTGACATTTCCCACTAAATGTGAGTCCATACTTGTTGTTATTCAGATTAGATAGAAATCTTTCAAATTCTTCTGGGGTTCCATCCCATAAGATCACCAGATCATCGATATACCGTCGAAAAAACTTTAGCTGGGGTATTTTCCTTGAGTATATATACTCCTCCTCCCACAGATTCATAAGCAGGTTGGCGACACTTGGTGCATAACGTGCACCCATAGCCACTCCTGTGGTCTGTACATAATAATGATGTCCGTACCAGAAATAATTACAGGCCATGGCCATCTTAAGGCCCTCTAAGATGTATTGCACTTGTTCTTGTTTCATGTTCGTGTGTTTATGTAGTGCTCTTTCTACCCCTATTAGACCGTCCTCCTGCACAATGCTTGTATACAGCGAATTTACATCTATAGTTGCTAATAGATATTGGTCTGTGCCTTGGATGTTATTCAGAAGCTCTATAAGTTGGGCACTATCCCTGAGGTAGGACTTGCCCTTCAGTACCAACGGCTTCAAGAAGATATCTAGGTATTCCCCCAATCTTGAGAAAACGGAGTTTATACCACTGATGATTGGCCTTCCAGGTGGTTTATCAAGTCTTTTATGTATTTTTGGATTGTAATACATAACAGGTGTTTTCGTTGAATTTGACACCAAATATTCGGCCTCTTTATCATTGAGTATCCCCATTGTCTGCCCTTTTTTCACATAGGCTTTCAATTGGGCTTCATATCTTGATTTGGGGTTACCCTTCAGTTTTTTATATGTATTCTCGACTTGTAATAGATTTTTCATTTCCTCTTGATAGTCATTTTTATTCAGAATAACTAGGCCTCCTCCCTTATCTGCCGGCCTTATCACTACTTCTTTATTATCCCCCAATTTTTTGATCGTTTTCCATACATTGTTTGATCTCTTATTTTTACTATCTTTGAGTTTTCTCAAATCATTTTCTACCATTTTGCTGAAAGCTGTCAGACATTGGTTTCCTGCTGTGTTTGGATTGAACACTGATTTATTTTTCAGTTCTGTTTGGGTGTATAATGATTCCGTTCTCACTTTGCTTTCCGTATTTATTGCAAAGTGTTTTTTTAAATTCAATTTTCTCATAAATTTTTTGAGGTCTATAAAAGTTTCAAACTTATTAAGGTGTTTTTCCGGGGCATATTTTAAACCTAAATCCAAGATTTTCATTTCCTCTTCACTGAATTCTACTTTACTTAGATTATATATCCCTTTTCCTATTATGTTCTTCTTCTTTTTCTTGTTCTTTCCTCCTCGGCATCCCCTGTATTTTCCTCTCTTTCGCCATAACCTTGAGTGTCTTCCATTCTCCTCCTGTATTGGTTGTTCCAGTTCCCTCTCGGGATCCATTGTCCCCTGTCTTCTCTGTGATCTTCCCTGTGTTGTTCTCTCCTGTACGGGCCTTCTCTGAAATGTCTTCTCTCTCCATTGCCTCCTCTCCATCTCGGGGTTCTGTAAGGTACCCTTGCAGTCCATCTGCCCGGTGGTCTGTCTCTGGGGCCATTCCCGCGAAAATCCCCATAGCCTCTCATTGGCTTCCTAGGTGGATATCTAGATTCTCTCCTATATTGAACGTCCTCCTGCGGGTATGTGTTGTATGTGTATTCTCTTAAAGGGGAAAACTGATTCCCCAGTGATAGCAATTGCACAGGAACTGCACAAACGCAGTGCGACTATAAGTGTAAACTTTCCCCCGAATAGGGGTCTTGCACACTGTGTATGGTAGTCGGCTGTGTAGTATATTAATATTTTTTGGGATCACAAAAATTACTATCACAAAATTATTTTGAATATTGTTTGGGATCCTTGGATTTTACATGTAGTGTGGGTGCTTTTTAGGGATTTTGACTGAGTGTTCGATCACGTTAGTGAAGAACTGTGCGTGCTCACCTTTTTTAGGGTAAGGAATATATTTGACTTGTAGTGGCACAGGGTTGAATTTGGAATAATAGAAAGAATTAGTTGGATATAAACACAAAACAATAGGTTTGAGGTAGCGCCATTAGCCCATTATTACCATTTTACTTTTAAACATAACCTGGGTTTCAGATTGTGTTCTTAGGGAGGCAGCAACCTCATAGTGACTAATATAAATAGGTCCAACTTTTATATATGTATTTTCTACACTGCTATACCTCATAAAATACTGCAATTAGTAATACATTATCAATAGAGTCAGGGGGAGATATAGGCATTCACATATATCCCTGTGTGACTGTGACCTGTTCCATAAGCGCGGCCTTTCGTGTACAGTTGATTTAAGCATAAAAATAAAACAGGTAGTCGACGCCAGCAACATATTAAAAAATCGCCTACAGCATCTGGTATTCCCAGGCGGTCTCACATCCAGCTATTAACCAGGCCCGACCCTGCTTAGCATCTGAGATCAGACGACATTGGACGCATTCAGGGTAATGAAGCCGTAGGCAATCTTGCTGGCCACTCTCAATCCTCTTGACAAACGCCAAGATGGTCACCTCGGCAAACAAGCAGAAAAAAAACAGGTCCTCGACGCCAACAACATATTAAAAAACAGCCTACGGCACCTGGCATTACCAGGCGGTCTCCCATCCAGGTATTAACCAGGCCCGACCCTGCTTAGCATCCGAGATCAAACGATATCTGGCGCATTCAGGGTGATATGGCAATAGGCGATCTTGAACGCCACTCTCAACCCTCTTGACAAACGCCAAGATGGTCACCTCGGCAAACAAGCAGTAAAATAAAACAGGTCTTCGATGCCAACAACATATTAAAAAAAAGCCTTCGGTACCTCATATTCCCAGGCGGTCTCCCATTCAGTTACTAACCAGGCCCGACCCTGCTTAGCATCCGAAATCAGACGAGATCGGACGCATTCAGGGTGATGAGGCCATAAGCGATCTTCCTTACCACTCTCAATCCTCTTGACAAAGGCCAAGATGGTCACCTCGGCAAACAAGCAGAAAAATAAAACAGTTAGTTGTTGCCAACAACATATTAAAAAAACCCTACAGCACCTGGTACTCCCGAGCGGTCTCCCATCCAGTTACTAACCAGGCCCAAACCTGCCTAACATCCGAAATCAGGCGCATTCAGGGTGATGTGGCCGTAGGCAATCTTGCTTTCCACTCTCAACCCTCTTGACAAACGCCAAGATGGTTATCTCGGCAAACAAGCAATAAAATAAAACAGGTCGTCGGTGCCAACAACATATTAAAAAAAAGCCTACGGCACCTGGTATTCCCATGTGGCCTCCCATCCAGGTACTAACCAGGCCCGAACCTGCTTAGCATCCGAGATCAAACGAGATCGAGCGCATTTAGGGAGATGTGGCTGTAGGTGATCTTGCAGGCCACTCTCAACCCTCCTGACAAACGCCAAGATGGTCACCTTGGCAAACAAGCAGAAAAATAAAACAGGACGTCGATGCCAAAAACATATTAAAAAAAAAAGCCTATGGCACCTGGTGTTCCCAGGCGGTCTCCCATTCAGGTACTAACCAGGCCCGATCCTGCTTAGCATCCGAGATCAAACGAGCTTGAATGCATGCAGGGTGATGTGGCCGTATGCGATGTTGGTGGCCACTCTCAACCCTCTTGACAAATGCCAAGATGGGCACCTTGGCAAACAAGCAGAAAAATTAAACAGGACGTCGACGACAACAACATATTTAAAAAAGCCTACGGCACCTGGTACTCCCAAGCGTTCTTGACAAACGCCAAGATGGTCACCTCGGCACACAAGCAGAAAAAAAACAGGTCGTCGACGCCAACAACATATTAAAAAAAAGCCTACGGCACCTGGTATTCCCAGGCGGTCTCCCATCCAGGTATTAACCAGGCCCGACCCTGCTTAGCATCCGAGATCAAACGATATCTGGCGCATTCAGGGTGATATGGCAATAGGCGATCTTGAACGCCACTCTCAACCCTCTTGACAAACGCCAAGATGGTCACCTCGGCAAACAAGCAGTAAAATAAAACAGGTCGTTGATGCCAACAACATATTAAAAAAAAGCCTACGGTACCTGATATTCCCAGGCGTTCTCCCATTCAGTTACTAACCAGGCCCGACCCTGCTTAGCATCCGAAATCAGATGAGATCGGACGCATTCAGGGTGATGAGGCCATAAGCAATCTTCCTTACCACTCTCAATCCTCTTGACAAAGGCCGAGATGGTCACCTCGGCAAACAAGCAGAAAAATAAAACAGTTCGTTGTTGCCAACAACATATTAAAAAAACCTACAGCACTACAGCACCTGGTACTCCCGAGCGGTCTCCCATCCAGTTACTAACCAGGCCCAACCCTGCCTAACATCCGAAATCAGGCGCATTCAGGGTGATGTGGCTGTAGGCTATCTTGCTTTCCACTCTCAACCCTCTCAAAGATGGTTATCTCGGCAAACAAGCAATAAAATAAAACAGGTCGTCGATGCCAACAACATAAAAAAAAAAGACTACGGCACCTGGTATTCCCATGTGGTCTCCCATCCAGGTACTAACCAGGCCCGACCCTGCTTAGCATCCGAGATCAAACGAGATCGAGCGCATTTAGGGAGATGTAGCTGTAGGTGATCTTGCAGGCCACTCTCAACCCTCCTGACAAACGCCAAGATGGTCACCTTGGCAAACAAGCAGAAAAATAAAACAGGACGTCAACGCCAACAACATATTAAAAAAAAAAAGCCTATGGCACCTGGTGTTCCCAGGCGGTCTCCCATTCAGGTACTAACCAGGCCCGACCCTGCTTAGCATCTGAGACCAAACAAGCTTGAATGCATGCAGGGTGATGTGGCCGTATGCAATGTTGGTGGCCACTCTCAACCCTCTTGACAAACGCCAAGATGGGCACCTTGGCAAACAAGCAGAAAAATTAAACAAGACGTCGACGACAACAACATATTTAAAAAAGCCTACAGCACCTGTTACTCCCAAGCGTTCTCCCATCCAGGTACTAACCAGGCCCGACCCTGCTTAGCATTCGATATCAAATGAGCTTGAATGCATTCAGGGTGATGTGGCCGTATGAGATCTTGGTGGCCACTCTCAACCCTCTTGACAAACGCCAAGATGGTCACCTCGGCAAACAAGCAATAAAATAAAACAGGTCGTCGAAGCCATCAACATATTAAAAAAAAAGCCTATGGCACCTGGTATTTCCAAAGGTCTCCCATCCAGGGACTAACCAGGCCCGTCTCTGCTTAGCATCTGAGATCAAACGATATCTGGCACATTCAGGGTGATGTGGCATTAGGAGATCTTGCTCGCCACTCTCAACCCTCTTGACAAACGCCAAGATGGTCACCTCGGCAAACAAGCAGAAAAATAAAACAGGTGCTCGACGCCAGCAACATATTAAAAAGACGCCTACGGCACCTGGTATTCCCAGGCGGTCTCACATCCAGCTACTAACCAGGCCCGACCCTGCTTAGCATCCGAGATCAGACGAGATCGGGCGCATTCAGGGTGATGAAGCTGTAGGCGATCTTGATAGCCACAAATGGCCATCAAGATGATGGTTTGATGGACAAACGCCAAGATGGTCACCTCGGCAAACAAGCAGAAAAAAAACAGGTCGTCGACGCCAACAACATATTAAAAAAAAGCCTACGGCACCTGGTATTCCCAGGCGGGCTCCCATCCAGTTATTAACCAGGCCCGACCCTGCTTAGCATCCGAGATCAAACGATATCTGGCGCATTCAGGGTGATATGGCAATCGCATCGCCCCCAGCACATGGCATCACATCGAATCACATCTCCCCCAGCACATCGAATCGCATCTCCCCCAGCACATCAAATCGCATCTCCCCCAGCACATTGCATCTCCCAAAGCACATTGCATCTCCCAAAGCACATTGCATCACCCCAGCATATCGAATCGCATCAGCACATCGAATGGCATCGGCACATCGAATAGCTTCGCCCCAACACATCGAATCCCACCGCCCAATCGCATCGCATCTCACCAGAACATCGAATCGCCCCAAAGCACATTGCATCACTCGCAACACATCAAATCGCATTGCCCCCAGCACATCACATCGCATTGCCCCAGCTCATCGCATCTCCCCCAGCACATCAACACGCATCACACCCAGCACATTACATCACCCCCAGAGCACTCACTTGAGTAGAATTTAGGGAAAGGGCGATTGAGGTAGCTCTCGCATTTCCTTAAATACTATTTTTTTCTTTGAAGCAGTACCCACCCTGGTCTTAGCTATTTATTGTATCACAGGTATGCTGCCATGGTGGCACCAGGAAAATGGAAAATTGTTTCATACTTACCGTATTTTTTTTTTTCTGCTTGTTTGTCAAGAGGGTTGAGAGTGGCCAGCAAGGTCGCCTACGGCCACATCACCCGGAATGCGCTTTATCTTGTCTGATCTCGGATGCTAAGCAGGGTCGGGCCTGGTTACTACCTGGATGGGAGACAGCCTGGGAATACCAGGTGCCGTAGACTTTTTTTAATATGTTTTTGGCGTCTACGACCTGTTTTATTTTTCTGCTTGTTTGCTCAGGTGACTATCTTGCTGTTTGTCAAGAGGGTTGAGTATGGCCAGCAAGATCGCCTGCAGGCACATCACCCTGAATGCGCCTGATCTCGGATGCTAAGCAGGGTCGGGTAAAGAACCTATGTTAGAGGCTCCTTAGCTCGATCGAAGATGCAGTATGTCAAACTGACACACCACCGATCGCTGCGATGCACGCCCTTACGGGCACACAATCGCGTCTTATCCTGTTGGACGCCATATGTCGCCCAGTCAGGATAATGAAACCACTTCTCAGATGTAATTTTGTTATATGGGGGGGAAGTGGTTAACCACATGCTGACCGCGCAATAGCCAAAATATTGGTCTTGTGTTTGTGGATTTAGGAAGCACACACTACACTATAATCCCACTATACTGACACAGTACACTATACTCATACCATACTGAAACTACACAATATTGACACACTATACTCAAACGATACTCACACTATACTAACACTTTCCACTGAGCCACAATAACACACTAACTCTCTAGTAGCAAACTAAGCCCTGCTCTATCTATCGCCACTCCAACAACACACTGCAAAAGCTTCCTGTGGGAAGGAACCTTTTATAGTGTGGGGTGGGACTATGATCACTGAGAAATCATTAAGCAAAGTCTTCAGTGTTCTGTGCACCGATTAGGTGAAGCTTTGCACCTGACCAGCGGTCAGAAGCATTGCTTCAGCCAATCAGGGCCCTACTATGCACTGTGCATTGTAGGGTGCTTGGTGGGCGAGCATCCCACAGAGAGCCCCTAGGGATGCCACCTGTCCGGTTTTGACCCGGACAGTCCGGGCTTTGACACATGTGCCCGGGTTTCCGCCTGCTGGAAACCCGGGCACACATTCCACGGACCTATGGCCGCCAGATCTCTGTCCCCGGCCGCAACATCTAGAGGGGCTGCGTGCAGGATTCCGTGCCCGCTATCACTATGACACAGGTGCACGGTGCTCTGAGCCAGCAGGAGCCCTGCGATTGGCCGAATGGGCCATGTGCGGGACGGGCCGGGCGGCAGACATGGGGGTCTGTTAATGGCCCTGCGGAGCTGGTGCTGGTCAGGTGTGGAGGCGGGGGTAGGGCTGCACTGTGGATTTGATCATCGCACCTGCTTCCTTCCAGAGTCCTGCCTCACAATGTGTTTCTTGAGGTCTCATCTGCTCTGTCAGCTCCTCTGTGTGACCCCCCCATCTCCTCCTCTGTGTGACCCCCCCATCTCCTCCTCTGTGTGCTCCCCATCTCTTCCTCTGTGTGCCCCCCATCTCCTCTGTGTGACCCCCATCTCCTCTGTGTGACCCCCCTCCTCCTCTGTGTGCCCCCCCATCTCCTCTGTGTGACCCCCCTCCTCCTCTGTGTGACCCCCCTCCTCCTCTGTGTGACCCCCCTCCTCCTCTGTGCGACCCCCTCCTCCTCTGTGTGACCCCCATCTCCTCTGTGTGATCCCCTCATCCTCTGTGTGACCCCCCATCTCCTCTGTGTAACCCCCCATCTCCTCTGTGTCACCCCCCTCCTCGCTCTCGCTCACCCCCCATCCCTCTCTCTCGCTCACCACCCATCTCTCTCGCTCATCCCCCCATCTCTCTCTCGCTCACCCCCCTCTCTCTCGCTCACCCCCCTCTCTCTCGCTCACCCCCCTCTCTCTCTCTCTCTCTCGCCCACCCCCCCCTGTCATGGTCGTTCCGGTAATCCAATGGTACATGGGAGGCCTGCCCGCAGAATTCCTATGTTAAGAACTAACCGGTATCCTAGGGCGCGCGTTGGTGCGGGTGCGCATTGGTACGAACGGGCGCACGTGGGTGCGCAACGACACGAACGGGTGCACGCGGGTGCGCGAAGTTACAAACGGGTGCGCGAGGTCACGAACGGGCGCACGGTTACACGCGGGTGCGCGCAAACGCGCCGTTTGACCGCTTTTGGCGCCCAGAAGGCTACTTAAGGGAACCTGTTACTGTGCCTCCCTGCTGTCCAGTCTACAGCGTGTCCGGTGTTCCTGCTTTCTGCTACTCTGTTGTCCTTAATTCCTGTTTACCCGGCCTGTTCCTGACGACGTCTGTTTGCTGCCAGCCTCCGACCCTCGGCCTGTCTGACTACGCTTTTGCCTCTTCCTTGGAACTGTTTGCTGCCTGTCTGTTACCGACCCGGCTTGTACCTTGACTACCCCTGGCTTTCCGCTGTTCCTGCTCGACTGTTGTGTTCCTTCCGCTACCTTCTACTCCAGCCTGCCTGCCAACTGTACCGGCCTCCAGCTTCTTCTGCGCTTCAGGACACCTCCTCATGGTCAGCTGCTTCAGTGTCCTTGCCACGTTCCTGTGCATCTCCTGCTGCCTGCTGATCTAGCGCTCTGCCAAGTTCCTGTGCATCTCCTGCTGCCTGCTGATGCAGCGCTCCTGTGTTCTTACGCCTTCCCTGAGGTCCGGACCAGTCCTACACCTGCTTGGCACTTGTGCCCTCTGAACTCTAGAGTCCCTGTCCCCACTTTCAGGGGTGCTCGAGCCAGAGGCTTACGAGAGGCCGCTCCCTGCATTCTGGGCTCCTACACCAGGTTCGTGACAGTACTGGACAGCCATGTCCGAGCCCATGCAGGGAGCCTCCCCTATGGATGAACTCTGCCGCCACTTAGCTGGACTTACTCAGGCGCTGAACAGTCTGCAGGAAGGCTATGGCCGACTGGAGGAACGTATCCAAGCCCTATCTGTATCTACGCCAGCTGTTTCCAGGACTTCTGCTCCACCTTTGGTGGTGATGATGCCGCCTGAACCCAGGGTTCCTACACCTGAAAGATTTTCTGGCAACCGGGGTAAATTCGGGGCTTTCCGCAACTCCTGTGAACTTTTCTTTGCCTTGCAACCAAGGACCTTCTCTCTTGAGGCTACCAAAGTGGGGTTTGTCATCTCTCTGCTGGCAGATGAACCCCAGGCCTGGGTCCATCGTCTCCTGGAATGGAAAGATCCCTCTCTGGATACCTTGAATACCTTCTTTCAACCTATGTCGCAATTGTACGAGGACCCTCAGCTAACTGCCACCGCAGAGGCAGCTTTGCACGTGCTGCAGCAAGGCCGCAGACCCGTGGAAGACTATGTGTCGGAATTTAGACGCTGGAGTTCTGACACAGACTGGAATAATGCTACCTTACGATACCAGTTTCGTATGGGTCTTTCAGAGCCTTTGAAAGATGAACTGGCCCGAGTGGGCATCCCTGAGACTCTGGAAGCCCTCATAGATCTATCCGTTCAGATTGACAGACGCCTAAGAGAGCGTCGCTTGGAACGTTCTTCTGCAACCCCTTGTCCCGTTTGGATGTTACCACGAGTGCCTAGTTCCTCCCATTCAGCCTCTTCTGCTTCAGCTACGGCCGCCCTGGACACTCCAGAACCCATGCAGCTGGGTTTGCTCCGACCTTCCTTGACACCTGAAGAGCGCCAATGCCGTCGGGCGGGCAACCTTTGCCTGTGCTGCGGAGAACCAGGACATTATGTTCGCACTTGCCCTGCTAAACCTCGTAAATGCTTTTCCATCTCTCCTGCTCTTCCTCCTGTTTTGCCATTTCTCATCTGGCTGTTCCTATTCTCTTGCAGCTCCCGGAGGGACTATCCGAACCAGCGCAATAATTGATTCTGGGGCCTGTAGTGGCTTCATGGACTCGTCCTTCGCCTTAAAATATGACATTCCCCTTCGGCCTAGGGCGAAAGGACTTTCTGTGTATCTGGCTGATGGCTCTACCCTTGAATCCGGACCGGTGACCCAGGAGACTTCGCCTTTGCTTACCACCATTGCCGGGACTCACCAGGAGTTACTGTGCTTAGACGTCATCAAGTCTCCTCTATTTCCTATCATACTAGGCATGCCCTGGCTGAGAGTCCACAATCCACGAATCAACTGGATCTCTGGGAAAATCGAATTTCTCTCACTCTACTGTCTCCAGCATTGTCTTCCGGGTGTCAACGAAGCCCCTTCTCCTCTACTTTGCATGGAAGTAGACGCTGAGGTCCGACAAGCTGTACCCGAAGTCTATCACAGCTTCTTGGACGTTTTTAGTAAGAAGGGTGCAGAAACCCTACCTCCACATAGGCCGTACGACTGTCCGATAGAACTACTTCCCGGAGCAGAGATTCCCTTTGGAAGAATTTTTCCTCTATTAGAAAGGGAATTAGGGACCCTGAGATCTTACCTGGACGACAACCTGGAGAAGGGGTTCATCCGACCTTCCACCTCCCCGGCGGGTGCAGGAATCTTCTTCGTTGAGAAGAAAGACCACTCCCTACGTCCTTGTGTTGATTATCGGGCTCTTAATAAGGTCACCATCAAGAACCAATATCCTTTGCCTTTAGTGCCCGAATTGTTTCAAAGACTGGGATCAGCTGTAGTATTTTCCAAGTTGGATCTTCGGGGTGCCTACAATCTCGTTCGCATTCGGAGAGGAGATGAGTGGAAGACCGCCTTCCGTACACGTTTCGGGCACTTTGAATATTTGGTTATGCCTTTTGGTCTGTGCAATGCCCCGCCACGTTCCAACACTTTGTAAACAACATTTTCAGAGACTACCTTGATCTATTCGTAATTATCTATTTGGATGATATTCTAATCTTTTCTTCCTCCCTAGCCGAACATCGGGAACACGTTAGAAACGTTTTATCGCGACTCCGACTTCACGGTCTTTACGCCAAGCCAGAAAAATGTGTCTTTGAGCAACGAAGTATCCAGTTCCTTGGTCTGATCATCTCAGTGGAAGGCATTAAGATGGACAATTTCTGCCATCCGGGACTGGCCCGCACCTACTGACAGGAAGGGGATCCAACGGTTTGTGGGCTTCGCAAACTTTTATAGGAAATTCATAAAGGGATTCTCCACTATCATTTCTCCCATCACAGGACTGACCAAGCAGGGCTTAAAGTTCCATTGGACTCCCGAAGCTCAAGAAGCCTTTACTACTCTGAAGGACTTGTTCATCTCAGCCTCAGTTCTAAAGCATCCCGACTTGACCCTGCCATATATCTTAGAAGTGGATGCCTCAGAGATAGCAGTGCTTTCTCAGAGACAAGGGCCTAAATCCCTTCTGCACCCAGTCGCATTCTTCTCTCGTAAATTATCCGAGGCAGAGAGGAACTACGACGTAGGTGATCGCGAGCTACTGGCTATTAAAGCGGCACTTGAAGAATGGCGCTATCTTCTGGAAGGAGCAGCCCACCCGATCCTTGTGTATACGGATCATAAGAATCTAGAATACTTGAAGACTGCTAAAAGACTGAGACAGGCCAGGTGGGCACTTTTCTTCACCAGATTCTCGTTCCATATCACCTATCGCCCCGGTTTGAAGAACACCAAGCCTGACCCCTTGTCACGTATGTACAGCGAACCTGAAACTCCTTTGTCCCCAGACACCATCCTGTCCTCAGGAAACTTACTCCTGCTCCAGGGGGATTTATTGTCCCAAATCAAGCAAGCTTCCCCTAGTGCTGTTTTTCCGCCTGATACCCCCTACTGGCCAGGGATGACCTCCTATGGTATGAGGATAAGATCTACGTCCCCCAGGAAGTGCGAGTTTCGGTCCTGAGTTCCTGTCACGACCACTTACTGGCTGGCCATTTTGGGGTACTTAAGACCACTGAACTGCTTCAACGTGCGTTCTGGTGGCCAAAATTGAAGAAGGATTGTAAAGAGTATATGGAGGCATGTGTCACCTGCATTCAGAACAAGGTCAGCAAGTCTAAAGCATGGGGTTTGTTGAAGCCGTTACCCGTCCTGGACAGACCATGGAGGATGATCTCCATGGACTTCATTGTCGAGCTGCCACTTTCGTATAATTATTCTACTGTCTTTGTGGTGGTGGATAGACTATCTAAAATGGCCCACTTTTTGCCAATGAAGGGCACTCCCTCTGCCGCGGAGATGGCCAAGACGTTTATCAGGGAAATTGTGAGGCTCCATGGCATCCCCGCAAATATCACGTCAGATAGGGGGGTGCAATTCACTTCCAAGTTCTGGAGGGCACTTTGTGGGACTCTGAAGATAGATCTCTGCTTCTCCTCTGCCTATCATCCCCAAACCAATGGTAAAACTGAGAGAACGAATCAGACGCTGGAACAGTATTTGCGCTGCTTTTCCTCGTTCTCTCAAGATGACTGGGCTCCGCTTCTACCCCTTGCCGAATTCACATACAATAATTCTGTTCATTCTGCCACGAAGCAATCCCCGTTTTTTGGGAATTATGGTTTTCATCCTCTGTTCCTATCCAACAACCTCCCTGAATGCCCAGTACCAGCTGTCCAAGAAAACCTTAACTTCTTCAAGGCAAACAATAGGCTTCTACAGGAGACCATGACAAAGACTCAGAACTACAACAAGGAGGTGTTTGACAGAAAAAGAAGGGGGAAACTTGATCTCAAGGTCGGGGATCAGGTTTGGTTATCCACCTTGAATTTGAAGCTGGCTTGCCCATCCAAGAAATTGGGTCCAAGGTTTGTGGGTCCCTTTCCGGTTGTAAGGAAGGTGAATAGCGTGGCATATGAGCTGAAGTTACCAGAATCATTTCGGATCCATCCGGTTTTTCATGTGGCCCTACTCAAACCTGCAGTTCCAGATTCCTTTGCCAACCGGAAGGTCGGTCCCCCTGAACCTGTGATCGTCGATGGAGAAGTCGAATACGAAGTTGAATCCATTTTGGATTGCAGGAGAAGACGTAATTAGATTACATTTCTGGTGAAATGGAAGGGGTATGGGCCTGAGGAAAATTCCTGGGAGCCAGAATCCAATATCCATGCCAGGAGATTGATTGTTGCCTTTGAGAAGTCCCATCCAGGTAAGATGGCACAGTTGGGCATCCGGAGGCTGCCCCTTGGGGGGGGGGGGGCAATGTCATGGTCGTTCCAGTAATCCAATGGTACATGGGAGGCCTGCCCGCAGAATTCCTATGTTAAGAACTAACCGGTATCCTAGGGCGCGCGCTGTCGTGAACGGGCGCACGTGGGTGTGCGTTGGTACGAACAGGCGCACACGGGTGCGCGATGACACAAACGGGTGCACGCGGGTGCGCGAGGTTACAAACGGGTGCACGCGGGTGCGTGATGTCACGAACGGGCGCACGGTTACACGCGGGTGCGCGCAGATGCGCCGTTCGACCGTTTTTGCCACCCAGAAGGCTACTTAAGGGAACCTGTTACTGTGCCTCCCTGCTGTCCAGTCTACAGCGTGTCCGGTGTTCCTGCTTTCTGCTACTCTGTTGTCCTTGATTCCTGTTTACCCGGCCTGATCCTGACGACGTCTGTTTGCTGCCAGCCTCCGACCCTCGGCCTGTCTGACTACGCTTTTGCCTCTTCCTTGGAACTGTTTGCTGCCCGTCTGTTACCGACCTGGCTTGTACCTTGACTACCCCTGGCTTTCCGCTGTTCCTGCTCGACTGTTGTGTTCCTTCTGCTACCTTCTGCTCCAGCCTGCCTACCGAGTGTACCGGCCTCCAGCTTCTTCTGTGCTTCAGGACACCTCCTCACTGTCAGCTGCTCCAGTGTCCCTGCCACGTTCCTGTGCATCTCCTGCTGCCTGCTGATCCAGCACTCTGCCATGTTCCTGTGCATCTCCTGCTGCCTGCTGATCCAGTGCTCTGCCAAGTTCCTGTGCATCTCCTGCTGCCTGCTGATCCAGTGTTCCTGTGTTCTTACGCCTTCCCTGAGGTCCGGACCAGTCCTACACCTGCTTGGCACTTGTGCCCTCTGAACTCTAGAGTCCCTGTCCCCACTTTCAGGGGTTCTCGAGCCAGAGGCTTACGAGAGGCCGCTCCCTGCATTCTGGGCTCCTACACCAGGTACGTGACACCCCCCTCTCTCTCGCCCACCCCCTCTCTCTCTCGCCCACCCCTCTCTCTCTCTCGCCCACCCCCTCTCTCTCTCACTCACCCACCCCCCTTCTCTCTCTCACTCAACACCCTCTCTCTCTCTCTCTCTTGCTCAACACCCTCTCTCTCTCTCGCTCAACACCCTCTCTCTCTCTCTCGCTCAACACCCTCTCTCTCTCTCTCGCTCAACACCCTCTCTCTATCTCGCTCAACACCCTCTCTCTCTCTCACTCAACACCCCCTCTCTCTCTCTCTCTCTCGCTCAACACCCTCTCTCTCTCTCTCTCTCTCTCGATCAACACCCTCTCTCTCTCGCTCAACACCCTCTCTCTCTCGCTCAACTCCCTCTCTCTCGCTCAACACCCTCTCTCTCTCTCTCAATACCCTCTCTCTCTCTCGCTCACCACCTCTCTCTCGCTCACCCCCTCTCTCTCACCCCCTCTCTCTCTCTCTGCCTCTCGCTCACCCCCCCTCTCGCACCCACCACTTTTTTCTCTAATTCCCCCTCTTGCACCCCCACCTTCTCATCCCCATCCTCTCACCCCCATCCCTCTCACCCCCACCATCTCACCCCACTCTCACACCCTTTCACTAACCCCCCTCCCCTCTCTCACCCTCCACCACCGCCTCTCTCTCACCTCCTCCTCTTACCTTCCTCTTTCTCGCCTCCCTCCCCCCACCTCTTTCCCTCCTCAGGGGATGGGGGCCCCATGAGTATAGCTCTATGGGGCCCCAATAATTGCTAACAGCAGCCTAGTGAGTGAATGCACAATTTCACGTGTCCTGAATCCTGTGTTTTGCCGGCACACTTCTCCCCAAGGCTCCCCACACAATGGAAGGAAGGAAAACAGCACTACAGTAGAGGAGCTCCACCCCCAAACTCCAGCTCCTACACTTCCTGGCTCATAGCAGCTCTCGGTAAGGCAGTCCAATGGGGGTCTTTTGGGGCAGGGGTTTTGGGTGGGTTCCCTGATCTAATTGAGGGGGGTGACCAATATAAGGAAGGGGAGTCTGTGGGGAGGGAGGTGGACGATGTCAACAGGGCAGTGGACGGTGTCGGTAGGGCAGAGGATGGTGTCGGTAGAGCAGAGGACGGTGTCGGTAGAGCAGAGGACGGTGTCGGTAGAGCAGTGGATGGTACCAGTAGTTTCAGTAAAATCCTATAGTGCATACTACAAAAAAATTTGCCATGCGCCACTAAAGTGTTCAGGTTTGGCTTGAGGAAAAGGTGGCAACCCTAAGAGCCCCGCAAATTCAGGTGTTCACTAAACAGGCGATGTTCGGCCCGAACTTTTGCTTGGCTCAAACTGTTCACCAAACTCTAGCTGCAAACAAGGGTCTGCTACCCCTTAAATTCCTTTCTTGTGGACTAGTTCCCTAATCTGCTTCCAGTGATGGTCTCCTGAAGAAGATCCTTGGATGAGGCCTAGTGTCATGTGGCATCACTACTGTGGAGGGGCTCCTCCTTCACAAACTTTTATGTACAAAGTTTTATTTTTTGCCAGCAGGATTATAACCTCCTGTTAGCAGAATGTACAGATAATTCATTTAGTCTGAGGATGTATTTTCTTCTGTTTCTTGCAGTACCATCATGAACGGCTGTCGTCTAGTTCTGGACTTTTAGGACCTGCTATTCTTACAGTCATGCTGGGAGGGCTCCTCTTTTGGGGGAGGTGCTCTAGAAAACATGTACATTAGGGATGAGCTGAACACCCCCCGGTTCGGTTCGCACCAGAACTTTCGATCGGACTGCAAATTTGTGCAAACTTTAGAACCCCATTGAAGTCTATTAGATTCGAACGTTCGAAATAAAAAGTGCTAATTTGAATGGCTAAAAAGGGTTTGGGGACCTTGCTCCTGCCCCAGGGGACATGGGTCAATGCCTAAAATGTTTTTAAAAATGGCAGTTTTTTCGGGAGCACTGATTTTAATAACGATTAAAGTGAAAAAAAAGTGAAATATTCCTTTAAATATCGTGCCTGGGGGGTGTCTGTAGTATGCCTGTGAAGTGCCACGTGATTCCCGTGTTTAGAACAGTCCCTGCACAAAATGACATTTAAAAAAAGTCATTTAAAACTGCTTGCGGTTTTAATGTAATATCTGGTTCCTGCAATATGGATGAAAATCATTGAGAAAAATGGTATGGGTAGACCCCCTGCCCATTACCAGCCCCTTTGGGTCTTGTACGGGTATTAAGGGGAACCCCGTACCCATATTAAAAAAAAGGAAAGACGTGGGGCCCCCAGGCCCTATATACTCAGAACAGCAGTATACAGGCGGTACAAACAAGACAGGGACTGTGTAGATTTGTTGTGTTAAGTAGAATCTGTTTGTAAGTTTGAACTAGTAAATTTTTTAAGTGTAGCTCCAGTCAAAAAATAAATTTTTAAGCTTTTTGGAAAACATAGAGAAGGGTTATCACCCCTGTATAATTTTTTTGCCATACGTCTTTTTTCATCTCACTTCCTGTTGTCTCCTTCAGTTTGCAAGTAGGAGACGTTTGTAAGTTGGATGTTTGAAAGTAGGGGCCTGCCCTATATGCTCAGCAGAAATGGCGGAACAAGGTGTTGGTGTTGCCACAACATTGTAAGCCCTCAAAGTGACTCTTGGTGGGCGCTGAAGCGCCCTGCTGTGAACGATGATATCAAGAATTGTAATTACATGCCATTGATGAACAGTGGTAGAAAAATTGGGCTTTTGGTGGTTGTGGTGGTGCTGGTGCCACAACACTATTTGTCCTCACAGTTACTCTCGGTGGGCACAGGAATGGGCCCTGCTGGGAAATATTATATCAAGAATTGTAATTACATGCCCCTGTTAAACAGGGGCTGAGAAATTGGGCCTTAGGCACTGGTGCTGGTGCCACGACACTGCAACCTCTCCCATATACTCTAGTTGTAGTGCAGGAATAAGCCCTGCTGCAAAGCATTGCATCAAAAATTGTAATTACATGCCCCTGTTAAACAGGGGCTGAAAAATTGGGCCTTAGGCACCGCAACCTCTCCCATATATTCTAGTTGTAGTGCAGGAATGAGCCCTGCTGCAAAGCATTGCATAAAAAATTGTAATTAAACGCCCCTGTTAAACAGGGGCTGAAAAATTGGGCCTTAGGCACTGGTGCTGGTGCCATGACACTACAACCTCTCCCATATACTGTAGTTGTAGTGCGGGAATGAGCCCTGCTGCAAAGCATTGCATCAAAAATTGTAATTACATGCCCCTGTTAAACAGGGGCTGAAAAATTGGGCCTTAGGCACTGGTGCTGGTGCCACGACACTGCAACCTCTCCCATATACTCTAGTTGTAGTGCAGGAATGAGCCCTGCTGCAAAGCATTACATTAAAAATTGGGCTGGTGGCATCACCCAGAACCAAAAATGTTCCTCCAAGATATCAGCGGAGGAGGAAGAGGATAGACAGTCAACATAACAGGACAGTCACTCCGCATCAGCATAGGCAGTCTTGAAGGGATGTGATATTTCAAAAAAAATTATTCGGTTACATCAGCTTCAGGTGCTTGGTAGCTGTGGGTGATCCAAGACTGGTTCATCTTTATGAAGGTCAGTCGATCAACCGAGTTGGTAGACAGGTACACCTTGTGATTGGTAACAAAGCCACCAGCAGCACTGAAGGTGCGTTCCGAAAGAACGCTGGATGCAGGACAGGCCAGTAGCTCAATTGCATACTGTGCAAGCTCTGGACAGTGATCCATCCTCAAGACCCAGTAAGCCAGAGGATTTTCAGTGGGAAAGGTGTCCAAGTCTGACCTTTTCCTAGGTATTCCTGCACCATGTAAATCAGACGCTGGTGATGGTTGCTGGAACCGATCATACCTTGGGGCTGCAGACTAAAAAATTGTCTGAACGCATCGGTCAGACGCCACCTTCTCCACTGCTCCTTCTGACCGATGCCTCAGCAACACGTTGTCCAGGACCAGGAGTTTCTAACCTCCCAGTCTCTGGGAATGCATTGCACAGACCTTTCTGCAAGGCCTCCCGGAGATGTCTCATCCTCTGCTCCCTCTGCGATGTTAAGATAAGCTCCGCAACCTTACCCTTGTACCGTGGATCAAGGAGAGTGGCCAGCCAGTAATGATCCCTCTCCTTGATCCGAAGAATACGAGGATCCTTCCACAGGCTTTCCAGGATCAGGGAGGCCATGCAGCGTAGGTTAGCTGAGGCATTCAGTCCGGATTCCTCTGGGTCACTAAGGACAACATGATCCGTAGCTACCTCCTCCCAGCCACGTACAAGTCTTGGGACTGTAAATCATCCCTACAAGACTGCTGCTGCTGATGCTGAGTGCCAGCCTCCACCTCCATGTTGACACAATCATCCTCCTCTTCCTGTGTGATGGGTGGGACAGCAGGAACACTGTCTGGAAAAGGGGGCCTTGAGAGGCAAGGAAGTCCTCCTCTTCCTGCCTCTGTTCTGCCTCAAGTACCCTGTCCATTATTGTACGCAGCGTATGCTCCAACAGGTGGATGAGAGGTACAGTGTCACTGATGCATGCACTGTCACTGCTCACCATCCTTGTGGCCTCCTCAAACGGTGACAAAACAAGCTTCCGTGACCCTGTCCTGGTGCCGTAGTCGCACAGGTACTCATTGATGGCCCTCTGCTGCGTGTGCAGCCGCTGCAGCATGGCCAACGTTGAGTTCCACCTGGTGGGCATGTCACATATAAGGCGGTTCTTGGGCAGGTTCAACTCCTTTTGGAGCTCAGCCAGCCGAGCACAGGCATTAAATGATCAGCGGAAATGCACACAGACTTTCCTGGCCTGCTTCAGGACATCCTGTAAGCCCGGGTACCTGCCCAAGAACCGCTGCACCACCAGATTAAGGACGTGAGCCACACAGGGCACATGGGTCAGTTGTCCCTGTCGGAAGGTGGAGAGGAGGTTGGTGCCATTGTCGCAAACCACAAATCCTGGCTTAAGCTGGCGTGGCGTCAACCACCTCTCGGCCTGCCCCTGCAGAGCTGACAAAATATCTGCCCCAGTGTGGCTCCTGTCCCCCAAACAAACCAGTGCAAGCACAGCATGGCATCGTTTTGCTTGCATAGACCCTTGAACGCCTACGGAGCACCGCTGGTTCCGAGGACAGAGCACTGGAAGAGGCCATGGAGGAAGAAGAAGAGGAGGGGGTGGAGGAGAGAGGTGTGTCACAACCAGTAGTAGCATTTTGGAGGCATGGTGGTGGAACAACCTCCAACACTACTGCACCTTGTCCTGCATCCTTCCCAGCTGCCAGAAGAGTGACCCAATGGGCCGTGAAAGACAGGTAACGTCCCTGTCCATGCCTGCTGGACCATGAGTCAGCAGTAATATGCACCTTACCGCTGACCGCCCTGTCCAGCGAGGTAAGGAGATTGCCTTCCACATGCCGGTAGAGAGCCGGAATCTCCTTCCGTGAGAAAAAGTGGCGTTTGGGGACCTGCCACTGAGGAACCGCATATTGCACAAACTCACGAAAGGGGCCAAGTCTACCAACTGAAAAGGTAGCAGTTGAAGTGCTAGCAATTTAGCCAAGCTAGCATTCAACTGCTGGGCACGTGGATGGCTGGGAGTGAACTTCTTTCTAAGGTCCAGCAGCTGGGGCAGGGAAATTTGCCAGCTACAATCGGACGTGGCTGTACTGCTAGCAGAGTGCCTGCAAGCAATTGGCTGTGACACACCTAATTCTAGACTTTCATTCCTCTCAGCGCAGGTTTCAGAGAGGACTGAAGGTCTAGTGGGGTTGGAGATCCCAGCTGATGAGGAGGAAGGAGAGGTCCGCTTTGTTCTTTCTTGTGGGTCTTTGAGGTGCACTTGCCAACGAGCTGCATGGCAGATCAACATATGTCTGGTCAAGCATGTGGTGCCCAGAGATAGACTTGAGACATATGTTGCAAATAGCAGCAGTGTGATCTGATGCACTTGTCTCAAAAAAGGCCCACACCAAAGAACTTTTAGAATAACGCGCAGAGGCAGCGCCCTGCACAGGCGGAGCTCTGCGGTGTGATTCAGTCGGTGTGCTGCCCCTAAGCTGGCCCCCGGAGGGCATCCTGCATCGTTGGAGAGGTGCCTCCTCCTCCTTTCTCCTACCAGGCACCCATGTGGAGTCAGTGCCCTCATCATCCCCTACCTCTTCATCGCTGGAGCAAACCTGGCAGTATGCTGCAGCTTGTGGAACATGACTGCTAGATTGCTGTCCTTCTTGAGCATTCCCTCTCTCTGCACTCACGCTACTGCCTTCCTCTAGCTGAGTATAATCATCAGAGCCTAAAAAACACTGGGCATCCTCCTGAAGCATGTACCCAACACTGTGCTCAAAGAGTTCAGGGGACTCCTCAGGAGGACGTGGTGGGTCTAGGGAAGGAGTCACTGATGATGACATTGAGACGAGGGAAGAGGATGCGTTGGCAGCTGCTTTGCTAGTACCCTGAGCCTAGGTGAGAGAGGATGAGGAGGATGAAGAGGGCTTTGTCATCCACTCTACCAAGTCTTCAGTATGATGCGGCTCAACACGTCCAGCTGACAAAAATAAGGACAAGCGTGTCCCATGGCCACGTGCTGATGACGATGCACCGAGTCCACGACCAGCACTGTTGTCTCTAGACACAGAGCCTGCTTGCCCTCTTTTATCGGCTCGCACCTGTTTGCCTCTCCTTGTTGGCCTTCCAGACATGGTAATGGCCTGAAGGGAGATGGGAAAACCAGAAATTGGGTAGTGTATATTGTGCTGGAGGCACACAACACCCACTAACTCCTGCAGATGCCTTTATTATAGAACAACAGGAATTAAAGGGTAGATACCGGTGTATACTGTGCTGTGCTGGAGGCACACAACACCAACTAACTCCTGCAGATGGCAGATGGCTCAATTAGAGAAGAGCAAAATAGGTGGATAAAGGTGTATACTGTGCTCAGGGCACACAGACAACACCCAGAAACTCCTGCAGATGGCTGATAGCTCAATTACAGAAGAGCAATATAGCTATATAGGTGGATAATGGTGCATACTGCACTCAGGTCACACAGACAACACCCAGAAACTCCTGCAGATGGCTGATAGCTCAATTACAGAAGAGCAATATAGCTATATCGGTGGATAATGGTGTATACTGCACTCAGGGCACACAGACAACACCCAGAAACTCCTGTAGATGGCTGATAGCTCAATTACAGAAGAGCAATATAGCTATATAGGTGGATAATGGACGTTGTATACTGCGTTGAAGGTACACAGAGAACACCCACTAACTCCTGCAGACGCTGGCGGCCTTATATAGTGTGGGGCATGTACTACACAGCCTGAGCTATGATTGACCACAGGGAATCATGGCTGTCCTCATTGCCGGCGCTGTGATTGGCCAAGCATGTGGGATCACAGTGCATGCTTGGCCAATCATTAGCCAGCAATGCACTGCGATGGCGCAGAGTTCTGGCTTCGCCCAACGGGCGAAGAGCCGGTGTTCGAGTCGAACATGTGTTCATCTCAAACACCAAGCTCATCCCTAATGTACATATGTTGACATTGACAGATCTTTCTAGCTACAGGGATCTGTAGTCAGGATGTACACATTATGTATATGGTTTCTGTTTGTGAAAGAAAATATATAAATCATCTTTTTTTGATACCACATATTTATTTGTACAAAGCCCTTTTCCAGGTGTATTGCCTTTTTCCCCTTCCCATTTTTGCTTATGGGATGCCCTTGCTCCTGGGTGCAGGACCAATTTTGTTTTTCTAGACGATGGGAACACGGCTGCTTTTAAGAGGGAGGTGAGTATAGCACCCTCTAGTGTGAGAGTAGAAAAAAAGCATATTTCTGGCCAGGAATAACCTGAATCATTAAATTGGGTCTGGGTTACTAGAGGCCAGGGCTGGATGACTCCTCTTGGCAGCTCTCTGGTGCCTCCCCATGGTGTCTAGAAGGTTGAAGAATCTTCTAGAACTAGAAGGTAGGGGTTAGGAAGGGCTGACATGAATGTTTATGGGGTCCCCAGAAGTGGGTTGGCAAAGGACTGAGACAACCCCATAAATAGACATGGACCATACCAGCAGGGGAGTTGGGTGGAAGATGGAGAAGCAGTGCTGAGGAGAGGTTGTTGGTGGCCCTTGAGGAAACCCCTGCCGGGAAGGGGTGGTAGCTCAGGCCAGGGGCTCAGGAAAGCTGGCTTGGAAGGATCCTGACTCAGAAGGCAGTGAAAGAATCCATGCCGGAGAGGCAAAGGGAAGGAGCAAGGAGAGACAGTGAGTAGATCAGCGCGGTGCAGGGACGGACAAGGTGAGAGCCTGCCATCTGCAGCAGGCCTCCCTGGAAGACCGCATAGTGCAAAGTCTTCATCTATCCTTGCCCTTGGACAGTGATGGTGAACATTGGCACCCCAGATGTTTTGGAACTAAATTTCCAAGGATGCTCATGCACTCTGCAGTGTAGTTGAGCATCATGGGAAATGTAGTTCCAAAAATCTAGGGTGCCAAGGTTTCCCTTGTTTCCCAAGGTGACCATCTTGGCATTTGTCAAGAGGGCTGAGGCTGCCCAAGAAGATTGCCTATGGGCACATGACCCTGAAAGCGCCTCATCTCAAAGGCTAGGCAGGGTCGTGCCTGGTTAGTACCTGGGTGGGAGACCGCTGGGAATACCCAGTGCCACAGGCTTCTTCTTTCTTTTTTTTTGGCGTTGACTTGTTTTTTTCTCTTGTTTCCCAAGGTGACCATCTTGGCTTTTGTCAAGAGGGTTGAGGGTGCCCAAAGAGATTGCCTATGGCCACATCACCCTGAAAGCAACCGATCTCGTCTGATCTCCAAGCCTAAGCAGGGTCGGGCCTGGTTAGTACCTGGATGGGATGCCGTAGGCTTCTTTTTTTTTTAGGCATTGACCTGTTTTTTTTCCCTTTTTTCCAAAGGTGACCATCTTGGCGTTTGTCAAGAGGGTTGCCAAAGTGATTGCCTATTTCCACATCACCCTGAAAGCGTCTAATCTCGGAGGCTAAGCAGGGTTGGGTCTGTTTACTACCTGAATGGGAGACTGCCTGGGAATACCAGGTGCCGTAGGTTTCCCAAGGTGACCATCTTGGAGTTTATCAAGAGGGTTGAGGATGGCCAAAAAGATTGCCTATGGCCACATCACCCTGAAAGTGCCCAATCTCAGAGGCTAAGTAGGGTCGTGCCTCGTTAGTACCTGGATGGGAGAACGTCTGGGAATACCAAGTGCCGTGGGCTTCTATTTTTTTTTTTTGGCGTTGACTTGTTTTTTTCCCTTGTATCCCAAGGTGACCATCTTGGCATTTGTCAAGAGGGTTGAGGGTGCCCAAAGAGATTGCCTACAGCCACATTTCCTTGAAAGCGCCCAATGTCATCTGATCTTGGAGACTAAGCAGGGTCGGACATGCTTAGTACCTGGATGTGAGACTGCCTGGGAATATCCAGTGCTACAGGCTTCTTTTTTTTGGCGTTGACTTGTTTTTTCCCTTGTATCCCAAGGTGACCATCTTGGCATTTGTCAAGAGGGTTGAGCGTGCGCAAAGAGATTGCCTACAGCCACATCACCCTGAAAGCAACAAATCTCATCTTATCTCGGAGGCTAAGCAGCGTCGGGCCTGATTCATACCTGGATGGGAGACCGCCTGGGATTACCAGGTGCCGCAATTTTTTTTTTGGCGTTGACTTTTTCCCCCTCGTTTCCCAAGATGAGGATCTTGGTGTTTGTCAAGAGAGTTGAGGGTGCCCAAAGCATTTGTCTACGGCCACATCATCCTGAAAGCGCCCCAACTCGTCGCATCTCTGAGGCTAAGCAGGGGCGGGCCTGGTTAGTACTGGGAATACCAGGTGCTGTAGGTTTCTTTATTTTTGGCGTTGGCTTGTTTTTTTCCCTTGTTTCTCAAGGTGACCATCTTGGCGTTTGTCACAGAGGGATTGAGGATGCCCAAGAGATTGCTTATGGGCCATATCACCATGAAAGCGCCCAATCTCATCTGATCTCCGAGGCTACGCAGGGTCGGGCCTAGTGACCATCTTTGCATTTGTCAAGAGGGATGAGGGTGCCCAAAGAGATTGCCTATGGGTAGGGTCGGGCCTGGTAAGTACCTGGATGGGAGACCGCCTGGGAATGCAAAGTGCTGTAGGTTTCCTTTTTTTTTATTTTTTTTATTTTTTTGGGGGCGTTGACTTATTTTTTCCCTTGTTTCCCAAGGTGAATCTTGGTGTTTGTCAAGGGGGTTGAGGATGTCCAAAAAGATTGGCTACGGCCACATCACCTTGAAAGAGCCCCATCTTGTCTCACCTCGGGGGCTAAGCAGGGACTGAGCCTGGTTAATACCTGGATGGCAGACCACCTGGGAATACCAGGCCCCTGGGCTTCTTTTCTTTTTTTGCATTTACTTGTTTTTTTCCCTTGTTTGCCAAGGTGACTATCTTGGCGTTTGTCAAGATGGTTCAGGGCGTCCAAAGAAATTGCCTATGGCCACATCACCCTGAAAGCGAACAATCTCATCTAATCTCGGAGGCTAAGCAGGGTCAGGCCTGGATAGTGCCTGGATGGGAGACTGCCTGGGAATACCAGGTGGCATATGCTTCTTTTTTTTTTTTTTTGCCGTTGACTTATTTTCCTTTGTTTACCAAGGTGACCATCTTGGCGTTTTTCAAGAGTGTTCAGGGTGCCCAAAGCGATTGCCTAAGGCCACATCTCCCTGAAAGCAACTGATCTCGTCTGATCTCGGAGGCTTTGCAGGGTCGGGCCTGGTTAGAACCTGGGTGGGAGACCCCCTGGGAATACCTAGTGCTGTAGGTTTCTTTTTTTTTTTTTTTTTTGGCGTTGACTTGTTTTTTGTCCTTTGTTTCCCAAGGTGACCATCTTGGTGTTTGTCAAGAGGGTTGAGGGTGCCGAAAGAGATTTCCTACGGCCACATCACCCTGAAAGTGCTCGATCTTGTCTGATCTCGGAGGCTGAGCAGCGTCTGACCTGGTTAGTAACAAAAGGGAGACCTCCTGGGCAGTGGCGGCTGGTGAAGTTTTAGGATGGGGGGCACAAGACCACACCCCCTCAGATTTTCCCCCCCACTTATCACAAGCCACACCCCTTATTGAATCAACATCATATACCAGGCTGCACATTATACACTGGGCTCTACTAAAGCAGATGAATCATGCCAATCTTGTGTATAACCACATCAGGCACCTTTTCTGCAACCTGTAAATGGCACATATTTGCATTCTGCAACCTGTAAATCACACATATCTGCCTTCTGCAACCTGTAAATCAAACATATCTGCCTTCTGCAACCTGTAAATGATACATATCTGCATTCTGCAACCTGTAAATTTCACATATCTGCAATCTGTAAATCGCACATAACTGCGTTCTGCAACCTGTAAATTGCCCATATCTGCATTCTGCAACATGTAAATCGCACATATCTGCATTCATTAAATCGCACATATCTGCATTCTGTAAATCGCATTCTGTAAATCGCACATATCTGCATTCTCTAAATCGCATTCTGTAAATCGCACATATCTGCAACCTGTAAATAGCACATATCTACAACCTGTAAATCGCACATATCTGCATTCTGCAACCTGTAAATTGCCCATATCTGCATTCTGCAACATGTAAATCGCACATATCTGCATTCATTAAATCGCACATATCTACAACCTGTAAATTGCACATATTTACAACATGCAAATCGCACCTATCTACAACCTGTAAATTGCACATATCTAAAACCTGTAAATAGCACATATCTACAACCTGTAAATTGCCCATATCTGCATTCTGCAACATGTAAATCACACATATCTGCATTCTGTAAATCGCATTCTGTAAATCGCACATATCTGCATTCTGTAAATCGCACATATCTGCATTCTCTAAATCACATTCTGTAAATCGCACATATCTTCAACCTGTAAATAGCACATATCTACAACCTGTAAATCGCACATATCTGCATTCTGCAACCTGTAAATTGCCCATATCTGCATTCTGCAACATGTAAATCGCACATATCTGCATTCATTAAATCGCACATATCTACAACCTGTAAATTGCACATATTTACAACATGCAAATCGCATATATCTACAACCTGTAAATTGCACATATCTACAACCTGTAAATAGCACATATCTGCATTCTGTAAATCACATTCTGTAAATCGCACATATCTGCAGCCTGTAAATAGCACATATCTACAACCTGTAAATCAGACATATCTGCATTCTGCAACCTGTAAATCACACATATCTGCCTTCTGCAACCTGTAAATCACACATATCTGCATTCTGTAAATCACACATAACTGCATTCTGCAACCTGTAAATTTAAAATATCTGCATTCTATAAATCGCACATAACTGCATTCTGCAACCTGTAAATTGCACATATCTGCATTCTGCAACCTATAAATTGCCCATATCTGCATTAAATCGCATTCGGTAAATCGCACATATCTGCATTCTGTAAATCACACATCTGCATTCTGTAAATCGCATTCTGTAAATCGCACATATCTGCATTCTGTAAATTGGACATATCTGCAACCTGTAAATAGCACATATCTACAACCTGTAAATAGCCCATATCTGCATTCTGCAACATGTGAATTGCACATATCTACATTCTGTAAATCCCATTCTGTAAATCGCATATCTGCATTCTGTAAATTGCACATATCTACAACCTGTAAATTGCACATATCTACAACATGCAAATCGCACATATCTACAACCTGTAAATTGCACATATCTACAACCTGTAAATAGCACATATCTGCATTCTGTAAATCGCATTCTGTAAATCGCACATATCTACAACCTGCAAATCGCATATATCTACAACCTACAAATCGCACATATCTACAACCTGTAAATTGCACATATCTACAACCTATAAATCGCACATATCTACAACCTTCAAATCGCATATATCTACAACCTGTGAATAGCACATATCTGCATTCTGTAAATCGTATTCTGTAAATTGCACATATCTACAACCTGTAAATCGCACATATCTACAACCTGTAAATTGCACATATCTACAACCTGTAAATCGCACATATCTACAACCTGTAAATTGCACATATCTACAACCTGTAAATCTTGTTTGGGGGGGAGTATGCTGCCGACCACAGATAATAACCCTTTTTTTTTAAATCTTGTTTGGGGGGGTATGCTGCCTAACACCGATAATACGTTATTACCTGTGGTCGGCAGCATACCCCCCAACAAGATTAAAAAAAAAAAAGGTTATTATCGGTGGTCGGCAGCATTAACCCCCCCACCCCGCTAAACAAGATTTTAAAAATAAGGGTTATTATTGGTGGTTGGCAGCATACCCCCCCCCCCAGACAAGATTTAAAAAAAAGGGTTATTATTAATAACCGTTGTTTTTTTATAGCTTCTTGGGGGGGGCGTATGCTGCCGGCCACCGATAATAACACTTTTTCTTTAAATCTTGTTAGCAGGGGGGGGTGAATGGGGTTGGGGTATGCTGCCGAGTGCGACCACCATAGTCACCCTGTGGATGTGGAGGGGGTACCGGCGGCGGCGCTGAATAAATAATAAAGAATTAGTAAGCTGCCATGCGGCAGCCCCTTACCTGATCCTTTCAGAGAAGTGCTGTGCCAACATCACTTCCTTGAGTGATGTTGGAAGCACCGCCCACCGCTCACTCAAAGTGCAAGTCTTTTTTATTTTATTTGGGTGTTGACTTGTTATTTTCCCTTGTTTACCAAGGTTAACATCTTGGCGTATTTCAAGAGGGTTGCGAGTGCCCAAAGCGATTGAATACGGCCACATCTCCCTGAAAGCAACCAATCTCATATGATCTCGGAGGCTTAGCAGGGTCAGGCCTGGTTAGAGCCTGGATGGGAGACCCCCTGGGAATACCAGGTGCCGTAGGCTTTTTTTTATATGTTGTTGGCGTCGACGACTTGTTTTATTTTTCTACTTGTTTGCCAAGCTGACCATCTTGGTGTTTGTCAAGAGGGTTGAGAGTGGCCACCAAAATCGCCTACGGCCACATCAGGGGATCTTGATGGCAACTCTCAACCCTCTTGACAAATGCCAAGATGGTCACCTCGGCAAACAATCAAAAAGAAACAGGTCGTCTACGCCACCAACATATAAAAAAAAAGCCTACGGTACCTTGTATTCTTAGGCGGCCTCCCATCCAGGTAACAACCATGCCCGACCCTGCTTAGCATCCAAGATCAGACAAGCTTGGGCACATTCAGGGTAATGTGGCCATAGGGATCTTGTTAGCCACTCTCAACTCTCTTGACAAACACAAAGATGGTCACCTCGGCAAACAAGCAAAAAAATAAAATAGGTCGTTGATGTTAACGACATATTAAAAAAAAGCCTGCGGCACCTGGGATTCCCAGGCGGTCTTCCATCCAGGTACTAACCAAGCCTGACACTGCTTAGCATCTGAGATCAGATGCGATCAGGCGCATTCAGGGTGATGTTGCCGTAGGCAATCTTGCTGTCCACTCTCAACCATCTTGACAAAAGCCAAGATGTTCACCTCAGCAAACAAGCAGAAAAATGGTCGTTAACACAAACAACATATTAAAAAAACACCAACGGCACCTCGTATTCCCAGGCAGTCTCCCATCCAAGTACTAACCAGGCACGATCCTGCTTAGCAGGAACATTCATGGTGATGTGGCTATAGAGGATCTTGCTTGCCACTCTCAACCCTCTTGAAAAATGCCAAGATGGTCACCTCAGCAAACAAGCAGCAAAATAAAATAGGTCGTTGACGTCAACAACATATTAAGAAAAGCCTACGGCACCTAGTATTCCCAGGAAGTCTGCCATCCAGGTACCAACCAGGCCTGACACTGCTTAGCATTCCGAGATCAGGCGAGATCGGGAACATTCATGGTGATGTGGCCGTAGGGGATCTTGCTAGCCACTCTCAACCCTCTTGACAAACACTCAGCAAACAAGCAGAAAAGTTAAATAGGTCGTTGATGTTAACAACATATTAAAAAAAAGCCTACGGCATCTGGTATTACCAGGCGGTCTCCCATCCAGGTACTAACCAAGCCAGACCCTGCTTTGCATCCAAGATCAGATGAGATCGGGTGCATTCAGGGTGATGTTGCCATAGGCAATCTTACTGTCCACTCTCAACCCTCTTGACAAACACCAAGATGGTTACCTCAGCAAACAAGCAGAAAAATAGAACCGGTCATTGATGCCAACAACATATTAAAAAAAAAGCCTACGGCATCTGGTATTACCAGGCGGTCTCCCATCCAGGTACTAACCAAGCCGGACCCTGCTTAGCATCTGAGATCGGGCGCATTCAGGGTGATGTTGCCATAGGCAATCTTACTGTCCACTCTCAACCCTCTTGACAAACACCAAGATGTTTACCTCAGCAAACAAGCAGAAAAATAGAACAGGCCATTGACGCCAACAACATATTAAAAAAAAGCCAACGGCACCTGATATTACCAGGCGGTCTCCCATCCAGGTACTAACCAGGCCCCGACTCTGCTTAGCATCCGAGATCAGACGAAATCGGGTGCATTCAGGGTGATGTAGCCATAGGCTGTCTAGCTGGCCACTTTAAACCCTCTTGTCAAACGCCAAGATGGTCACCTCGGCAAACAAGCAGAAAAATAAAACAGGTCGTCAACGCCAACAACATATTAAAAAATAGCCTACGGCACCTGGTATTCATAGGCGCTCTCCCATTCAGGTACTAACCAGGCCCGACATTGCTTAGCATCCGAGATCAGACGAGATCGAGCGGATTCTGGGTGATGTGGCCATAGGCGATCTTGCTGGCCTCTCTCAACCCTCTTGACAAACACAAAGATGGTCACCTCGGCAAACAAGCAGAAAAATAAAATAGGGCGTTGATGTTAACAACATATAAAAAAAACCAAGCCTGACACTACTTAGCATCTGAGATCAGATGAGATCGGGCGCATTCAGGGTGATGTTGCCGTAGGCAATCTTGCTTTCCACTCTCAACCCTCTTGACAAACGCCAAAATGTACACCTCAGCAAACAAGCAGAAAAATAGAAGAGGTCGTTGACGCCAACATATTAAAAAAAAAAGCCAACAGCACCTCGTATTCCCAGGCGGGCTCCCATCCAGGTACTAACCAGGCACGACCCTGCTTAGCATCTGAGATCAGATGAGATTGAGCACTTTCAGGGTGACGTGGCCGTAGGAGATCTTGCTGGCCACTCTCAACCCTCTTGACAAACGCCAAGATGGTCACCTCGGCAAACATGCAGAAAATTAAAACAGGTCGTCGACGCCAACAATATATTAAAAAAAGCCTATGGCACCTGGTGTTCCCAGGCGGTCTCACATTCAGGTACTAACCAGGCCCGACCCTGCTTAGCATCCAAGATCAAACAAGCTTGAGTACATTCAGGGTGATGCGGCCGTATGCGATCTTGGAGGCCACTCTCAACCCTCTTGACAAATTCCAAGATGGGCACCTCGGCAAACAAGCATAAAAATTAAACAGGACGTCGACGCTCGGCACTGTCCCCAGCAGATAAGGGAGGCGGGGTTGAAGAAGTGCCTGCTGGGTCCGCGGATGATTGACCCTGGTTAGACATTTCTGACGTTTGACCCCTAAGCGTGTCTTGCAGGGAGGGAGTTGTATGAATTAGCTCTGCTAATGAGTCTAATTCATACAACTCCCTCCCCGTATTTACAACCTGTAAATCTTGTTTGGGGGGAGTATGCTGCCGACCACCGATAATAACCCTTTTTTTTTAAATCTTGTTTGGGGGATATGCTGCCAAACATCGATAATAAGTTATTATTGGTGGTCGGCAGCAAACCCCCCCAACAAGATTTAAAAAAAAAAGGGTTATTATCGGTGGTCTGCAGCATTAACCCCCATACCTGCCCCCCCAAACAAGAGTTTTTTTTAAAAAAGGGTTATTATTAATAACCCTTTTTTTAAAGCTTTTTGGGGGGGATGTATGCTGCCGGCCACCGATAATAACACTTTTTCTTTAAATCTTTTTTAGCAGGGTGGGTGAAGGGGGTTGGGGTATGCTGCCGAGTGCGACCACCATAGTAACCCTGTGGATTTGGAGGGGGTACCTGCGGAGGCACTGAATAAATAATAACGAATTTGTAAGCTGCCATGCGGCAGCCCCTTACCTGATCCTCTCAGGCGGGCAGAACAGAGAAGTGCTGTGCCAACGTCACTTCCTTGAGTGACGTCGGAAGCACCGCCCACCGCTCAATCAAAGTGCAAGTCTTTTTTTTTTTTTGGGTGTTGACTTGTTATTTTCCCTTGTTTACCAAGGTTAACATCTTGGCGTTTTTCAAGAGGATTGCGAGTGCCCAAAGCGATTGAATACGGCCACATCTCCCTGAAAGCAACCAATCTCATCTGATCTCGGAGGCTTAGCAGGGTCGGGCCTGGTTAGAGCCTGGATGGGAGACCCCCTGAGAATACCAGGTGCCGTAGGCTTTTTTTTATATGTTGTTGGCGTCGACGACTTGTTTTATTTTTCTACTTGTTTGCCAAGCTGACCATCTTGGTGTTTGTCAAGAGGGTTGAGAGTGGCCACCAAAATCGCCTACGGCCACATCACCCGGAATGTGCCTGATCTCGTCTGATCTTGGATGCTAAGCAGGGTCGGGCCTGGTTAGTACCTTGATGGGAGACTACTTGGGAATACTAGGTGCCGTAGGCTTTTTTTTTTAATATGTTTTTGGCGTCGACGACCTGTTTTATTTTTCTGCTTGTTTGCCGAGGTGACCATCTTGGCATTTGTCAAGAGGGTTGAGAGTGATCTGCAAGATCGCCTACAGCCACGACACCCTGAATGTGCCCGATCTCATCTGATATCGGATGCTAAGCAGGGTCGGAACTGGTTAGTACATGGATGGGAGACCACCTGGGAATACCAGGTGCTGTAGGCTTTTTTTTTAATATGTTGTTGGTGTCTACGACCTGTTTTAAAGAGGAAGTAAACCCTGATGGGTTTACTTCCTCTTTTTTTCCCTGCAAAGGTAAAGCATAATGGACTACTATGCATCGCATAGTAGCTCATTATGTGTCACTTACCTGACACAGGAGCCAGCGAAGTCGCCGCTGATCCCTGTAGTCCGCCGCGTCCATCTTGCTTGTGGCGTCTCGCAGCTCCGACCAATGACAGCGGCGAAGCCGCGATGACGTCACTCCCGCGCATGCGCACGGGAGTCGCGCCTCGCAGCTCCGCCGCTGTCATACGGCGAGGCCGCGATGACGTCACTCCCGCGCATGCGCACGGGAGTCGACAAATTTGGCAAATCCATTCTTGGATTTGCCGCATTTAGTGCGCATGCGCGCCGCTGTCTACGGCGCATGCGCCATAGACAGCGGTGCCCATTTTCGGGCAAATATCTCCTAAACCATATAGGTTTAGGAGATATTGCTTGGACCTACAGGTAAGCCTTAATCTAGGCTTACCTATAGGTCCAAGTTGTTTGGAAGGGTTTACTTCCTCTTTAATTTTCTGCTTGTTTGCCGAGGTGACCATCTTGGTTTTTGTCAAGAGGGTTGAGCGTGAGCAGTGATGTGGTGATGTGGCAATCTTGCTGACCACTCTCAACCCTCTTGACAAACGCTAAGAGGGTCACCTCGGCAAACAAGCAGAAAAATAAAACAGGTCGTCGACGCCAACAACATATTAAAAAAAGCTTACGGCACATGGTATTCCCAGGCGGTCTCCCATCCAGGTACTAAGCAGGCCCAACGCTGCTTAGCATCCAAGATCAGACGAGATCAGGCGCATTCAGGGTGATGTGGCCGTAGGCAAACATTCTGGCCACTCTAAATCCTCTTCACAAACGCCAAGATGGTCACCTCAGTAAACAAGCAAAAAAATAAAACAGGTCGTTGACGGCAACAACATATTAAAAAAAAAAAGCCTACGGCACCTGGTGTTCACAAGCGGTCTCCCATCAGGCCCGACCCTGCTTAGCATCTGAGATCAGACGAGATAAAGCATATTTCGGGTGTTGGGGCCGTAGGCGATATTGCTGGCCACTCTCAACCCTCTTGACAAACGCCTAGATGGTCACCTTGGCAAGCTTGAGAGGGGATGGGATGTTTATCCCAGAGCGTGTGGAAACCGATGACCTTTTCCTTAAATAGTTTGTGTGTCTGCATGTTAGAGTGAATGATGTGGAGGGATGTTGGTTTGTGCGTACCGAGAAAGGGCCAATGTCACCTTAAGTCAGTCGGTTGAAACATGTGAATCAAAAAACAATTAACAGATGCATCATAGTAACTTTTAGAACCATAACTATAACCAAAAAATAAAAAAGAAAAGAAAAGAAAAAACAGCCGTCCAGAATTCAGCTGGGCGGTATTATCTCGTAGATGAGCTTGATCTCTGGGCACATGTATATAGAAGCCTGTCAGGTGGACGAGCCTGGTTCCGCAAGAAAGCCATAGGTAAGCAGCCCCCAGATAACAGTGACCATCTTGGCATTTGTCAAGAGGGTTTAGAGTGGCCAGAAAGTTTGCCTACGCCCATATCACCCTGAATGCGCCCGATCTCATCTGATCTCGGATGCTAAGCAGGGTCAGGGCTGGTTAGTACCTGGATGGGAGACCGCCTGGGAATACCAGGTGCAGTAGGCATTTTTTTAGTATGTTGTTGGCATTGACGACCTGTTCTGTTTGTCTGCTTGTTTGCAGAGGTGACCATCTTGGCGTTTGTCAAGAGGGTTGAGAGTGGCCAGCAAGATTGCCTTTGGCCACATCACCCTGAATGCACCCGATCTTGTCTGATCTTGGATGCTAAGCAGGGTCGGGCCTGGTTAGTACCTGGATGGCACACCGCCTGGGAACCCCAGGTGCCGTAGGCTTTTTTTTTTTATATGTTTTTGGCGTCGACGACCTGTTTTATTTTTCTGCTTGTTTGCTGAGGTGACCATCTTGCCGTTTTTCAAGAGGGTTGAGAGTGTCCAGCAAGATTGCCTATGGCCTTATCACCCTGAATGCACCTGATCTCGTCTGATCTCAGATGCTAAGCAGTCGGGCTTGGTTAGTACCTGGATGGGAGACCGCCTGGGAATACCAGGTGCCGTAGCCTTTTTTTTTATATGTTATTGGCGTCGATGACCTGTTTTATTTTTCTGCTTGTTTGCCGAGGTGACCATATTGGCATTTGTCAAGAGGGTTAAGAGTGGCCAGCAAGATCGCCTACGGCCCCATCACCCGGAATAGGCCTGATCTCGTCTGATCTCGGATGCTAAGCAGGGTTGGGCATGCTTAGTACCTGGATAGGAGACCGCCTGGGAATACCAGGTGCCGTAGGCTTTTTTATAATATGTTGACTTCGACGACCCTTCTTCTTCTTCAGATGTTGCCTTGTCGAGTCCTCCGCTCACAATAGCTCTGACCGGGCACGCGGCAACTTATATAGGGACATCACCGGATGATGTCCCCGCCCATTTTGGTGTCACAGTCCCAGAGGATGCTGGGACTGTGACATCATAATAGGCGGGGACATCATCCGGTGATGTCCCTATATAAGTCACCGCGTGCCCGGTCAGAGCCATTGTGAGCGGAGGACTCGACGAGGCAACATCTGAAGAAGAAGAAGAAGAGAAGAACAGAACAGAAGGCGGCGGCAGCGGCGGTGACAGCGGCGACAGAAGACCGGGCCACTGCCTGTAAAAGAGCTATAAGAAGGCGCGGTGGCCCAGCAGAAGAACCGAAGAGGGGGGACAAGACCCCCGAAGTCGGAAGAAGAGGGCGGTGGCGAGGAAGAAAGCCCGACTCCTCCGCTAGTAAAAGAGCTACAAGAAGATAGCGGAGGAGTGCGGCGAGAAGACCCCCGAAGACGGAAGACCCCCGGAGCTGTGCAATAAATTATTTTATCTTGTGTGTTGTGTTTTTTTTTGTACTTTATTTTACAGGTGAATGGGTAAGGGTACATTGTACCCCATACTCATTCACATAGGGTGGGGGGCCGGTATCCGGGGGCCCCCTTATTAAAGGGGGCTCCCGGATTCCGATAAGCCCACGCCCGCAGACCCCGACAACCAACAGCCAGGGTTGTCGGGAAGAAGCCCTTGTCCTCATCAACATGGGGACAAGGTGCTTCGAGGTAGGGGGGGTGCGCGGCCCCCACTTCCCCAAGGCACCCCCCATGTTAAGGGCACGCGGCCTGGTACGGCTCAGGAGGGGGGGGGGGCGCTCGCTCGCCCCTCCTTTCCTGGCTGGCCGGGTAGCGTGCTCGGACAAGGGTCTGTTGTGGACTGGGGGGGACCCCCACGCGGATTTTTTTCGGCGTTGGGGTTCCCCTTTAAGTCCATACCAGGTGGCAGGGCCAGCGGCGTCTTCTTCGCGGGCCCCGCCTACCTGGAGACCCGCTCGAAATGAGCGGACTTTTCTCCGGGCGGGAAAAGTCCATTCATTTCAAAAGTACGGCGGACTGGCACGCACGCGGCCGGATTGTCCGCCAAAATGCGAGTCCAGCGGGAAGATTGCAGTGCAAAACTACTTTCTAAGTCCGCCGTACTTTCGGGTCAAAAAAGTATGCCAGAAGCCTACACACGGGGGGATTGTCCAGCGGACTTGAGTTTGCCGGACTTTTCCACCCGCTTGTTTGATCATGTGTACGCGGCATAAGAGTAACTAAAGATGAATTTGGATCCATGTGTGGCCACTGTGGTTGAACAGAAGTCAGGATATTCCCAATCAGTCAGGGCTGTAGGCTGGAGAGATAATCTGTATATTTTGACAGCAAGGTAGCCTTCCTGCTGTCAGAATTCAATAATACAGTGGAGAGGATTCCAGCACCCACATTGAGTGTTAGGACCTGGGCTTGAACCTGGGACCTCTGGTGTGTCTGGCAGTGACTCTGCTTGCTGAGCCACCTGGAATGCTGGACAGCTCCTTGGACAATTCCTTTAGTGATCATGTCTTGAATCTTGTTTGCCTTGAACCTTGAACCCTTTGCTCCTCCCATGAACTTCCTATATAAGCCATGTCTCTGCACTTCCTCCTTGCCAGAATATTGTGCCTTTACCAGCCAATATCTTGCTTCTATCTCTCCTGCTGCCGACCGTATCCTTGCTACCTTTCGTTACCGACATTTGGCTTGCTCCTGGACTACGCTTCTGCTGAATCCCAACCTGCAACTATTGGTTACCGACTTTTGGCTTGTTTCTCAACTACGCTTCTGCTTGATCTCTACCTGCTATATCTGCTACCAGACCCCCGGCTTGCTCACCTCCTGGTGGGGCTATCCTGAGGACCGCGACCTGGCACTAACACGCAGCCAAGCCCATCTCCACCTTTGGGAGCTCTGGTGAATACCGGTTAGTGCTTAGACCCCGCACCTCAGGTGAACCCGTGCCATCAGCCAGGGTGACCTGTGTGAATATCTGCTCTGCTGCTATAGCTATTGGTCTCTGAGCCTGACTCCAGATCGTGACATTGAGTGTGTGGATGAAGGAATGCAGTCAGGTGTTGTTTTTTAAATTTAACCCACTAGCTGAATAAAAAAAACTGACATGTGCATGGCCAGCGTTAGAGATTCAGGGGTTAAGTGACATGGAGATATTGAACCACAGTGGTTTGGGCAGCACAGTGGTGTAGTGGTTAGCACTCTCATCTAGCAGTAAGAAGGGTTGCTGGTTTAAATCCCAACCATGACACTACCTGCCTGGAGTTTGCATGTTCTCCCTGTGCCTGTCTATATTCAACCTTATTATTAAGCCAGGTTTAACCATGAAGTAAGCATTTTAGGTTAACAGTAAAAAAAAATGTATATCGTGCCATGGTTTCGATTGTGTATTTTTAACCCAAACCTCAGATTTCATTATCTCTGGATAAGTAAGCATAATGCCATTGTAAATTTTCTCTTTTTCCTGACTGTTTGATAAGCGATGAAATCTTCAAGCAAGATGGGAAGCTATGATCTCTCAAAGCAAGATGGGAAGCCAGGCACACTCCAAGCAAGACGGAATCCCTTTTCTGCTTCTGCAGCATTAGCAGATGGTGGGTACCTACATAAAAATCATGGATGATGATAAAATAAATTTTCTAACATGCTATAGAAGCAGTGTCAGAGTTATGAGCTTTAATCATAACTCATTGCTTGGGTTAACCACTCAATTCTGTGGACTCAAAAATATTGCTAGACTGAGTTAGGAATAAAAAAGTATATAGCTCAATCAACAGCAGTGTTCAGGCGCAATGCACATAGATTTTTTGCTGCCCATTTCTTGCAGCTAGGCTTTAAACAGGACCCCCCTCCCAAGCCCACTGTAGCCATGAAATCTTCAAGCAAGATGGGAAGCCATGAAATCTTCAAGCAAGATGGGAAGCCATGAAAACTTCAAGCAAGATGGGAAGCCATTAAATCTTCAAGCAAGATGGCAAGCCATGATCTCATCAAGCAAGATGGCAAGCCATGATCTCTTCAAGCAAGATGGCAAGCCATGATCTCTTCAAGCAAGATGGCAAGCCATGATCTCTTCAAGCAAGATGGCAAGCCATGATCTCTTCAAGCAAGATGGCAAGCCATGATCTCTTCAAGCAAGATGGAATCCCTTTTCTGCTCCTGCAGCATTAGCAGATGGTGGGTACCTACATAAAACTCATTAACCACTTCAGCCCCGGACCAATTGTCAGCCTAATGTTGTACCCAAATGAAATTTGCGTCCTTTTCTTCCCACAAATAGAGCTTTCTTTTGATGGTATTTGATTGCCTCTGCAATTTTTATTTTTTGCGATATAAATGGAAAAAGACCGAAAAGTTGGAGAAAAAAATATATTTTCTACTTTTTGTTCTAAGAAAAATCGAATAAACTCAATTTTAGTCATACATTTAGAGCAAAATTTATTCAGCCACATGTCTTTAGTAAAAAAAATGTCAATAAGCGTATATTTATTGGTTTGCGCAAAAGTTATAGCGTCTACAAACTAGAGTACATTTTCTGGAATTTACACAGCTTTTAATTTATGACTGCCTATCTCATTTCTTGAGGTGCTAAAATGGCAGGGCTGTACAAACCCCCCCCCAAATGATCCCATTTTGGAAAGTAGACACCCCAAGGAAATTGCTGAGGGGCATGTTGAGCCCATTGAATATTTTTTTTGTCCCAAGTGATTGAATATTGACACAAAAAAAATGTTTACAAAAAGTTGTCACTAAATGATATATTGCTCACACATGCCATAGTCATATGTGGAATTGCACCCCAAAATATATTCTGCTGCTTCTCCTGAGTACGGGGATACCACATATGTGGGACTTTTTGGGAGTCTAGCCGCGTACGGCACCCCGAAAACCAAGCACTGCCTTCCGGATTTAAATATAAAACGCTACCAAAAAAACTGTTAGCAATCGCAGGGATCAGGCCAGACTCTGCGAACGCTGCAGTTATGTGTTTAGTGTTTTGTAAGTGACAGTGATCGATTGATACTGCACTTGGGTGGGCTGGGCAGAGGGGCAAAACGCAAGTGCTACCAGGTATCTGGGCTGATCCTGCTAACGATGCATTTTTTTGGAACCCTAAACTGCTGGGGACGCTAGTATAGATCTGATCAGTCAGATATTGATCTGTTCAGATTCTATACCACTACGGGAGGTTTATGCTTTGCGCGTGGGTGTTAGCGGTACTGGCACTAACCTAGCGCTGCCTGGGGCGACGCAGACCCTGACCCTAAAACCTAATTGATATCACCCGCCGGGTGATCAGGGGGTTAAACCTCTATTGGGTAATAAATGGTGGGTACCCTGCTGCTATAAAAAGCAAACTAACTAACCATAGTCACCCATAACACTTATACGGTGATCACTGGTGAAAGGGTTAACTAGGGGCAACCAGGGGGTTAAAATCTTTATTAGGTAGTATATGGGGGTCCCTGGCGCTATATAAAAACCTGACGGGTAACCTAAATAACGAACTGGCTAACCAGCATCACCAGTGACACTTATACGGTGATCGCTGGTGAAAGGGTTAACTAGGGGCAATCAGGGGGTTAAAACCATTATTGGGTAGTATATGGGGGTACCTAGCGCTATAAAAACCTGGCGGTGAACCTAAAAAAATAACTAGCTACCTAGCGACACTAGTGACACTAATGCAGCGATCAGAAAAATGATCGCTTAGTGACACTGGCAAAAGGGGGATATACTACCCGTTATTGGATAGTATATCGGGGTACCTAGTGCTATAAAAACCTGGCGGTGAACCTAAAAAAATAACTAGCTACTTAGCGGCACCAGTGACACTAATGCAGCGATCAGAAAAACGATCGCTTAGTGACACTGGCAAAAGGGGGCGAAAGGGTTAACTAGGGGCAATCAGGGGGTTAAAACCATTATTGGGTAGTATCGGGGTACCTGGATATAGAGGGGTGGGTTCTGCGCAAATCGTGCCACTCAAATAAAACACACAAATTCAAATTAATATAAATATGTGCATACATTCAATGCCGTGAAAAAAATAGTCCATAAAAAAGCACGGATAAAAATATATAAAATGGAGGAGGGATCAATGATAGAATATCCGCTACTCAAGGCTCCCAGAACTCTCACCTTCAAACGAAGTGAATAAGCTGATCAAACAAACTCCAGGATTCTCTTATTTCATTCATAAATAATAGCCATCAGGAAATCCAAAGGAGGGATGTAGTGATACAATTCCGCCACTAGAGGGCCAGTCCCAGCTTAAAGATTTATGGGCAGCACAGTGGTGTAGTGGTTAGCACTCACACCTAGCAGTAAGAAGGGTTGCTGGTTCGAATCCCAACCATGACACTACCTGCCTGGAGTTTGCATGTTCTCCCTGTGCCTGCGTGGGTTTCCTCCGGGTACTCCGGTTTCCTCCCACAATCCAAAGACATGCAGGTAGGTTAATTGGCTTCTGTCCAAAATTGGCCCTAGTATATGAATGGGGACCTTGGATTGTGGGCTCCTTGAGGGTAGGGACCAATGTGAGTGTACAATGTACAGGGATAGGGACAATTGTAGACACTCAATCAGGTTGAACTGGATGGACTGGTGTCTTTATTCAACCTAACTAACTATGAAACTAACTATTAGGTAATATGGATCCTCACTTCTATCGTAGGGACACCTCTCCCTTGGGGTCATTTGACTCTCAGATCTACATAGATGAGATTGGGGTTCTTTGCGGGGTGCCGGATGAGTTTAAAGCCAGGAATCAGGTGACAGCTGGGTTTGAGTCTCTTCTCTGGTGGGTGACTTGTCTTCTGCCTCTTCCAGCAATCCCTTTTCTGCTTCTGCAGCATTAGCAGATGGTGGGTACCTACATAAAAATCATGGATGATGATAAAATAAATTTTCTAACATGCTATAGAAGCAGTGTCAGAGTTATGAGCTTTAATCATAACTCATTGTTTGGGTTTAGCCACTGAATTTTATGGACCCAAAAATATTGCTTGACTGCGTTAGGAATGAAAAAGTATATATCTCAATCAAGTGCCTGAGTTATGAGCTTTAATCAGAACTCATTGCTTGGGTTTACCCACTGAATTTTGTGGACCCAAAAATATTGCTGGATGGAGTTAGGAATAAGAAAGAGCAGGGATTTCAGTCTGATCCCTCTTGGGAAAGTCTACAGAGAGCCCCCGCTCTCTGGAAGTAAAGGGCGGCTGTTGGAAGACCATCTTACATTTCAATTGTAAGCTATAATTAAGCCTCTAGTCTGGTTGCTAGGTTGTTCTGAAGTAGAAGGCTGAGGGACTGGATCAATCTCAGTTCGTGCTGGACTTGCAGAAGAGTGCTCATTCCTCTGAGTAGGCCGGGCTAGATCTGATTCAGTCTCTCTTCCAACTGCTTCTAGGGCAACATGGCAGGCAGTTCCAAATGTTTGGTTATGGCCTATGAAGTGAATGGCAGATCCTATTCTAACTATTCATCCTTTCTTCCTGGGAATTCAGTGTTTTGATCTTGGAATGGTTCTTAGCTTTTCTTGGTTACAGTATGAGGGCACCATACTACAGCCAACAAACTTTGGCCAGGCCATAATCAACGTGCCCTATTCTTGGTTCAGACTTTAGGGACTGGGTCAAGATATCTTCTCCCCATAGGGGAAAAGGTATGACACATGCCATTCCCACACAAATAGGTTTAAACGTCCATAATTTAAACCATATGAAAGTTTTCAATGAAAACTATTCATTAATGTCCATGTATAGTGTAGCCAGTAGCAAGCAAAAACAGAGTAGGGTTCAGGCACAATGCACATAGATATCACTTGCTGCCCATTTGCTAGAGCGGGATTTAGACAGGACCCCCTCCCAAGCCCACTGTAGCATTGTTATAATGCTGTTAACTACCCGTTTGCTGCTCATTAGTATGCCCACCTTGGAGCAGTGTAGAATGCATTGCCAGTGATTTCCCCTTGCGCATATGCTCTGTGGTCCCAACAGAGCAGATTTCATAGGCAATGTAAATAGTAAATGGCTGCTCTACTAGAGCCGGCCTTTGGTTTATATGAAATTCAAATGATGTGTTGTGCAATCAAGCCCACTGAAGCATTGTTTGTTTACAATGCCATTAATTCCCCTCCACTACTCATTTATATGCCCAACTTGGAGCAGTGTAGAATGCATTGCAAATGATTTCACCTTGCGCATATGCTTTTTGTGGTCCCAACAAAGCAGCATTCATAAGCAATGCAGATAGTGATTGGCTGCTCTAGGGGAGCCAGTTATATGAAATGCAAATGATGTGTTGCACAATCAAGCCCACTGTAGCATTGGTTTTATACAATGCCATTAATTCGCCCTTTGCTGCTGATTCATACCCAGTCTGGCGCAGCATAGAATGTATTGCGCCTGATTTCCCTATTCAGGCTCTCTGTGGTCCCAACAGAGCAGTGTTCAGATGCAATGCACATAGATTTCTTGCTGCCCATTTGTTGCAGCTAGGCTTTCGACAGGACCCCCCCCCCAAGCCCACGGTAGCATTGTTTGTATACAATGCCATTAATTTGCCCTTTGCTGCTGATTCATGCCCAGCCTGGCGCAGCATAGAATGCATTGCGATTGATTTCCCGTTGGTTTCCAGCTCTTTGTGGTCCCAACAGAGCAGTATTCAGACACAATGCACATAATTGATTTATTTTTATTTTTATGTTAGGCTTTAGTACGGTTATTAGTTAGCAGTAGAACCATATTGTTTAATGTGAAAATGATGTATATTTTTACTGCTGAATGCTTTCTTTTTTTAGAAGCCAGGAAAGCATTTTATTGTTTTAAAATGCCTAGCTTGTCAATATTACAATTGAGTGCAGTGTGTTTTAAAGGTTGTTAATGCAATAATTGGGGCCTAAAGCCCCATATCATCCTCCTTGTGTTTTTTAATGTTACCAATATCTCGTTGCAGATGACTGGAATGAGCACAAGATGTATGTGTGAAATGCGTCCACATGACCATAGTTTGGTGTCTTTGGTGTTATCTTTGTGAAACAATATAAAAGGCAATCGGAAGTTCTGGATCTGCAGTCATTTCTTTCTTCCTTCTGACTGGAATGATCCAGTATGGCTGGGCTGCTGTTCGATCTAAAGTAAGTGAAGGGTACACATTTTTTCTTCATTTTATACATTTATTTTTCTTTAAAGATGCATTTAGCCTTTAACTCCAGGGCACGTTCATCCCATTGGTGGTCAATGGGCAGCATTTCTCCCCTTGGTGGTCAATGGGCAGCATGTCTCCCCTTGGTGGTCAATGATGGGCAGCATGTCTCCCCTTGGTGGTCAATGATGGGCAGCATGTCTCCCCTTGGTGGTCAATGATGGGCAGCATGTCTCCCCTTGGTGGTCAATGATAGGCAGAACGTCTCCCCTTGGTGGTCAATGATGGGTAGCACGTCTCCCCTTGGTGGTCAATGATGGGCAGCATGTCTCCCCTTGGTGCTCAATGATGGGCAGCACGTCTCCCCTTGGTGGTCAATGAGGATTCACTATTGAGTTGGCCCACCCTTTTGCAGCTACAACAGCTTCAATTCTTCTGAGCAGGCTGACCACAAGGTTTAGGTGTGTGTCTTTGGGAATGTTTGACCATTCTTCCAGGGAGAGCATTTGTGAAGTCAGGCACTGATGTGGACGAGTAGGCTTGGCTCGGGATTCTCTGCTCTAATTCATCCCAAAGGTGTTCTATTGGGTTGAGGTCAAGAATCTGTCCAGCCCAGTAAAGCTCCTCCATCCCAAACTCGCTCATCCATGTCTTTTATGGATTAGTGACAGGAGGGAAGTTGGGGCTACTTCCCCAGGATAGAAGGGTGAGGCATTCACACGTGGTATCAACAAAATTCCAAGCTTCCAGGAATAGGAATTTCTCCAACTTTAGACAAGGCAGAGACCCCAAAAAGAATTGGAGGAGTACTCAGGCCACGTTTCTAAAGGCAAATAGAGAAGCCTTTCCAATAATCAGGAGGGGACAAAGTCCATTTGACAAAAGGCCACTGCAGCCAGGTTGAAGAGGTTTGCGGAGGTATCGGGCAGTCGTTGCGAAGATCCGTGGGTGGTTTCTACAGTCCGTTTTACCCATTTTTGGACCTTCCAAGATGTGCCCCCACAGGACTCGTTAGTTCTAACAAAAAGTCCAACTTCACAGCAGAAAGCGGAAGCTCTGCAGAAATATCTTCACCTTCTTGTAGTACAACAGGCAGTTTTACCGGTCCCTCCCTCCGAGAGATTCATGGCATTCTATTCTCCTCTCTTCCTCATCCCCAAGAAGAGTGGAGAGTGGAGACCAGTGGTGGATCTGAAGAGGTTAAATCGTTTCATACAGCTCGACTCGTTCAAGATGGAATCCTTGCAGACGATCATCCAGATGGTCCAACCAGGAGACTGGATGGTATAGGTAGACTCGCAAGATGCTTATTTCCATGTTCCCGTGTTACCAGCGTTCCAAAGATTTTTCAGAGTGGCAATAGGCTCAACACATCTCCAGTTTCAATGCCTGCCTTTTGGCCTATGCACATCACCAAGGATATTCTCAAAAGTTCTAATTTCAGCCCTGGCACCTTCGAGTCTTTCACTTTTTGGATGACATTCTACTGCTAGCGTCCGATCAAGCCCAGCTACAGGAGCACAAGGAGATTCTTCTGAGGACTCTGAGAGAGTTTGGATGGTTAGTAAATACAGAGAAGACCCTTCTAACCCCAACTCAGGTGATGATTTACCTGGGTGCTCTATTCAGCACCAAGGCTGGTACAGTGAGCCTCCCTAACCAGAAGGTGAAGGCGATTGTTCAGAAGATGGTCCATGTCAGATCTCTCTCCCACCTGTCAGCCTCGAATTGCTTGAGTTTAATCGGGACCATGGCGGCTTGCCTTCCAATGTTACCTTGGGCTCATTGGCATCTGAGGACTTTTCAATGGGGCTTTTTGACGCAGTGGAGGAAGAAGTCCCTATGTCAGAGAATATCAATTTCAGCTTCTATGAAGAGAAGTCTCCTCTGGGGGTCAAAGGAAGACCTAATTTCAGACAGCAACGAGTGGGCAGTGCACCCATCAGAGTTCAGTTGGATCATGAGTCTGCAGAAGCCACCAGAAATAGATCTCTTTGCTTCTCCAATGAATGCGAAGCTGCCGAGATTTCCATCCCGTCTGCCTCATCCCCGTGCAGAAGCAGTAGATGCCCTCTCGAGTCCGTGGCGATGCGAGACCGCATATGCGTTTCCCCCCAGACCCTTGATCGCAAAGTTTTTAATCAGATTATCAATGGAGCCAGTCAGAGTGATAGCTATTCTGCCATACTGGCAGAGGAGGCCGTGGTTCCCTTGGGCAGTGAACCTCAGTGTATGCCCCGCCGTTCAAGATCCCAGTGTTCCCGCAGCTTCTCTCACAGGGGAAATTGGTGCACCCAGCTCCTCACAAACTGAATCTACATCTTTGGATCTTGAGCGGCAGAATTTCCAGTCATTAGGATTCTCAGTGGGGGTGATTTCTACTCTCCTAAAGGCTAGGAAACCTTCCACGAACTTTATCTATTCTAAAATATGGAATACATTTAAAACATTTGCAGAAAGTAAGCAGTGGGACCCCACCACTCCGTCCACCTCAGTAGTTTTGGAGTTTCTGCACAATGGTTTAGATCTGCGGCTCAGTTTTTTTTTTTTTTTATAATTCTTTATTTTTGAGATTTTCCAAAATTTACAGACAGCTATAAAACATATATAAACCATTCCACATAATAATAGATACAGCATCAATACTTATAAAGGTTGTCTTCCTTTACCCTCCCTCCCCCCCCTTCCCTCCCCTCTCTCACTCGATCCTGCTCCATGGGATTCCTTTTAGCTAACATTCCACCATCTTCAAATAATTTTCAGTTTTACCAAATAGTACCCAGAGACGCCATTTATTCTGGTACCTCTCCTCCATATTATCCAGTTTGTACATTGACTCTTCAATAATTCGTGTCCTTTCTAATCTTTCTGCCCACTCCCTCATCGAGGGAGGATCAGATCTTTTCCATCTTAACGGTATCAATGATTTAGCAGCATTTAATAAACAGGGGATCAAGGAATACCCATTCTCCCTCTCCCCTTTTTCTATATCATGAAATAGACATACCCATGGATCCCTCCTAATCCTTTCCCCTGTTATTTCAAAAATAGTTTCAATTACTTTACCCCAAAATGTCTGTATCTTAGGGCAAAGCCACCATATATGAGCAAATGACCCCTCCCCCAAGCAGCCTCTCCAGCATGACCGGGGGGTCGCACTACATATTTTATTTCCTTGTTGTGGGGTTATATACCATCTTGTTAAAAGTTTATATGACATCTCTCGTGTTTGTGAGTCTACGGCAACCGAATAGGTTCGTCTAATTATCCTATTTCTATGGTAATCGTTACTTAAGGACCCGATTTCGCTTTCCCATTTTTCTAGACAGGGGGGGTAGTTTTGCTCTATTCTTTCTATTAGGATTTTATAAAGTTTTGAGATCCTTTTTTTGAGGCACTGACGGTTCACTAATAGCTTCTCCAGTGGTCTAAATTGTTCCTTACCCCGTAATGGCTGTGGTAGAGACTGAATAAAATAATATAATTGATAATATCTCCATTTATCTAATGGTTTGTGACCCCATTTCCCTATAATTTCCTCGTATGTGCACATCCTATTTCCTTCCATCACCTCCTGTAGTTTAATGTTGTCTTTCTTAACCCATCTACTATAATATAAGTATTCTTCTTGCCCTGGGATAAAAAATTTAGTGTCCAATAGTGGCATTAGTGGTGAGTTGTGCCCCCAGTTATGTCTCTTATTTATTGTGTCCCATATCTGAAGTAAGTTTTTTGTCAGTGTGTTTGTGCTATGGCCTAATTCTCTATGTTTTGCAGCTATCCATACTATTTCCCCTAATTCCCTACTACTTAACTTAATTTCTAATTCAACCCAATCCTTTCCCTTTTTATTGTGTATCCAATCCGGGATTCGTGAAATTGCTATGGCCTCATAATACTTTTTGAGATCCGGCATTGCCAGCCCTCCCCTGTCTTTACTTCTTATCAGGGTATTCAGTGCCACCCTCGCCGCTTTTTTTTTCCATATAAATCTATTAATCAAAGTTTTTAGTTTATTTAAATAAACCTGTGGTAACACTATTGGGATCATTTGGCATGTATAGGTGAAAATTGGTAAAATAAACATTTTATTCTACCTGTCCATGATAGAGCTTTATATTGACACCTTTCCAAATGTTGTTTAATTTTATTTAATATGGGCATATAGTTGGCCTCAAACAGATCACTCATCTCTGCTGTCAACCTTATTCCTAAATAGGCCAATTCCCTCCCACACCATCTAAAGGGAAATTTAGATTGGAGGATGTTTTGCTCTGTTATTGGCGTATTTAAATTCAAAATTTCCGATTTAGATATATTAACCTTGAAGTTAGAGACCTTCCCATATTTTGATAATTCTTCCATTATTGCTGGTATAGAAGACCCAGGGTTAGAAACATAGAGCAAGAGATCGTCCGCAAACGCTGCGACCTTGAACTCCCTCTCAGCAGCCCATATCCCATGAATGTTTTGATTCTTCCTAATGGCCATCAGCAGGGGTTCAAGCGACAATATAAATAATAATGGGGATAACGGGCAACCCTGTCTTGTCCCATTGAACAGCTCAAGGGGGCAAGACAGGGCCCCATTTATTCTTATTTTAGCTTTAGGGTGGGTGTATAGGGCTTCTATCCAGCCCCTCATCCGCTCCCCTAATCCATACCTTTCCAGCACTTCAAACAGGAACCCCCACCCCACTCTGGCAAATGCCTTTTCCGCATCTATTGACATGAGTACCGTGGGGGCACCCCGTCTTACCGCTTCTTGGCATAACATGATGGTCTTTAGTGTGTTGTCCCGACCCTCTCTCCCTTCGATAAATCCAACCTGATCCTGCAGTATCCACTCTGACACATGTGGTCCCAATCTTTCAGCAATCATTTTTGCAAACAATTTAATGTCTGAGTTTAGTAAGGAAATTGGCCTATAACTTTCCACTGCCGTTGGGTCCTTTTCCCTCTTTCAAGATCAGGACCACATGTGTCAAGAGTGTTTCCTCGCGGAATTTTTCGCCCTTCCCCACTGCGTTAAAATAGTCGCATAATTTTGGGACTAGCTGTTTTTGGAATTGCTTGTAGTATGAGATCGGGAAACCATTGGGCCCCGGGCAACCTCCCTTAGCTGTATTTTTGATCGCCCTCTCAACTTCCCCCCTTGATATTGGGGCTTCTAGTGCTTCCATTTCTATTTGCTTGGCCCTGGGGATATCTATCCGATTTAAGTAATCTTTTATTTCCTCCCCTACTCGATTCTCTACCTTATCCTGTCGCCCGATATTATAAAGGCCCCGATAATATGAAAAAAATGTGTTCATAATATCATCTGGCATATTTTGTATGTCCCCCTCAGCATTTCTTACTTTTGGGATAAAAGTTCTATTTTTCTTTTCCTTCACCCTCCTCGCCAACCATTTACCTGATTTATTCCCCCATTGGTACCTTTCTCTTCCCAAAATATGGTAGGCCGTTCTTCTATCCTGCTCCAAGCACTCATCTAGCTCTCGTTTTTTAGTTATTAAATCTTGGGTGTCCCGAAGCCCCCATGGTCTCCCCATCTGTTCCAATCTCTGAATTTCCTCGTATAATAGAGTTTTCCTCCTCTCCCTCTCTCTTTTTCCCTGCGCCGATCCCTATTAATACCCCTCTTATAACTGCCTTATGCGCTTCCCATAATACAGGGCTAGAGGTTTCCGGTATGTCATTCAGACTAAAAAATTGTGCAATCTCATGCTCGATCCTGTCTACTGTATCTTTATCCTGTAATAGGGATTCATTCAATCTCCAGTTCATCCTCGGTCCATGATCCCCCCCCGATCTCCAGCTGGATCAACACAGGTGCATGATCTGAAACTGTTCTTATCTTTATTTCAGCCTTCTTGAGTGCCCTTAAAAATGAATGTTCCAAAAAAATATAATCTATTCGGGAGAAAGAACCATGGACCGAGGAGAAACATGTATAATCCCTATCTTTTGGATGCAGTGTTCTCCAGGTATCGTATAATTGACATGTAGTTAACGCCCTTAAGAACATTTTCTGTTTATGTTCAGATATCCTAGGGCCCGCCCCTGTAGTATCTATTTTAGGGTTCATACTCCAATTGAAATCCCCTGCCAGGATTAATTTCCCTTCTTTAAAGTCTTCTATTTTATTCAATACTTTCTTCAGGAATCTACCCGTATTCTTGTTTGGGGCATAAATATTGACAATTGTACATTTAAAATTCAACAACCTGCCTTTTAGGCACAGGTAACGACCCTCCGGATCCACTAGTCGCTCTTCTAGGTTAAACCTCATTGTACTACTAAACCCTATCGCAACCCCTCTTGAGTAGGGGGATGGGGAATCCCCATAAAACCACACCGGAAAATTAGCCGAATTCAATCTAACCCCAGAAGTACCTGTTATATGCGTCTCTTGAAGACATACTATATTAGCTTCCATGTATTGCAATTCGTCATTTATCCTATATCTTTTCCTTTTTGAGTTTAAACCCCTTACATTATAAGTGATAACATTAAGGACTACCATACCTCTCTACCCGGGGTAATTCCCCCTCTTTCTTCTTTTTTTTTCTTTTCTTTTTTCCTTCCCTTCTTGAAGCGTCTAGTGGATCCAGTGGTACCTGTCCCCCTTAACCCTATGGGAGGACCGAGTGAGAGCCCCAAAAAGCAACCAAAAACCCCCCCCACCCTCTCCCTCCCTCCCCCCCTCTCCCCTCCCTAGCCCCCCCTTGTCCTATAACGGAACGTCTTATGAGACTGGGTAGGACACCCCCCTTCCCGTTAAGCCCATGGCACTGGTGGACCGATATTTGTATTCGCCGCACCCCCATAGTGTCCCTAGGGCTCGTACCCTTATCCGCCCGACACTCCCCCCGCCTTCCCTCCCCCCCTCCCTCCATCTCCCCTCTTCCCGCACTCCTCAGCTCTCAGCGCTGCCCATTAACTCAGCTCATTTCCAGTATTCTGCTTTCATCTCCTACTGCTCGGTCCATCCTGCCATTTCCTCCCCTGGGTGTTATTCCCTTCACCCCCTAATACATCTTCCCAACCCCATTCAATCTTTGGGGCAGGGTGTATACCTAACTGCTCACAAAAATCTGGGAGGTCTTCTGGGAAGCGTAGAACTGCAGATCGTCCCTCTTTCTTCCCTATGAGGCATGCTGGAAATCCCCATTGATATGGGATGTCCGCCGCTCTCAATAATTCCGTGAGTGGTTTTAAACATCTTCTTCTTCCCAGTGTCTCCCCCGCTAAGTCAGAATAAATCTGCAGTTCCATGCCCTCATGGACCACCCCAGACTGTATTCTCACTCTTCTCATTACCTGCATTTTTTCTGCTTCATTATGAAATCGCACTATAACGTCTCGCGGTGCTTCTGATCTAATCCCCAGGGGACGTGTCATTCTATGTATTCTATCAATTTTCAATGGGACTGTAACTTCCTTATCCACTAGAGGGTTAAAAATCTGTTGAGCTATCTCTCCCAGGGCGGAACCGCTATGTGACTCAGGGAGACCTTTTATCCGTATGTTCTTCCTCCTACTTCTATTTTCTTGATCCTCCAACTTATATCTAATTGTTCTATTTGACCTCCGGAGGGCTGTTATCTGCTCTAAAATTCCGTCCATCTTACGCTCTTGGGTCTCAACTCTATTTTCTATCTCCTCCACTCTCCCTAAGACCAAGCCTATATCGCTTCTTATTGTTGCGATATCTGCCCTTAGAGAGACCTCCATTCTCGAGAACATCTCAGAGAGCATCTCCCTAATTTGTGGGGGCTGGGGGGTTTCTTTGTGACTATCCGAAACCATTTCTTCTGCCTCTCTGTTACCCATCTCCACCTCTCCCCGGGGATTATTCTGATCTGCTCCTTCATTCTGTGGGTTTACTCCGCTTTTTTTTTTAAACTCACTTGACTTTATGGCAGGATTTTTTACCCCCCTACCCTCTTCCCCCTTCTGTCTACTTGGGCCCGAGCGGGATGGTTTTTCTGTTCTGGGGCTACCGATCTCTTCATCCTCTCTTATACTAGAATTTGCAGCCATGTATTTTTGGATTCCAACCGGGCTTGCCGCCGGGGTGATCGTCTTATTTGCTTTACCTGCCTTTCCCTTCATTTTGGCCAGACCAAGGTCCACCTCTCACTATCTATCGATCACCAAGTTATTCTCTTTACTATTTTCCCCCTCCCTTTTCTTTCCTTCCCCCTCTTCCCCCCTATCTCCACCCTAGTCTAATATACCTCCCTCCCAGACCTTGAGAAATCTCCCAGGGGACTAATACCACCCACAATGATGTACAATTAAATCAAAAGTATCAACAGCAGCCACTAGCTACTTTCAGCAACAAAACAAAAAGGATGGGACCTAGTTCAAATGCTTTCCACGCCACAGGTAAATCATCTGTCCAAGTCCATACCGTATATCTCCACGAATTACCTATAGCGTAACAGACTAGGCAGCGAAAAGTTATTGACATTAATATTATTATAGCTGTTGTAATGAGTACGTCTTATACTGGTAGTAAATTATCCCACCCTGAAATCAGAAAGCAAGGAACGGTATCGAATATATCCAGTCCTTTAACTGTTGAATGGGGGGAAGCAAAACAATCCCACCGCAGGAAAAGATTTTAAATGCATTTTCCAGTTTTTCCCGCCAGAGAAACTCTTACATCAGATATCAAACATCAAGATGCATCCAGTGGCTACTGTTCAGTACAGCAAAAACTTCACCCTTTGGTTATGTACGTATATATTCAGCTATTCTTTTATGTTTCCAAAAAAAAAAAAAGGGGGGGGTTTTAGCAGATAAAGCAGGTTCCAGCAGCAAGCAGATTATTACTTTTCCTCTTCTTATCTCTTCCCCCTCTCCTCTCCAACTACTCTTAAAGCCTAATTGAAGCAGGTTTGGGGCGTGCAGGGGGAATACTGTCCTTCGGGGGTCCGCGTTCAAAAACAGCCTTCTTGTTCCATAAAGGAGGGGGGGGGGGAGGTACACAGAAGTAAGCCAAAGCTATAACCAGGGGGATACCTTCCTGTCTGGTATACTGTCCATATATCTCCTGTGTTTATTAAGCCGCTACTCCGCAGCTCCAGCAGAATTCGCAGAGAGTAGTACCAGTCACTGTTATTTTCATTCAAAGTCTATTACTATTACTTCATCTCTAAATAGGTGTAGAACGGTCCATAAGCTCCCCGCTGTTTACTCTGAGGGGGCCCGCAGCACATATACGATATCGAAGCTTCACCAATATAACAACTTCCTCAGTATCACCAAGCAAAGATACTGTATAGCTGACTTAGCCTTCACAGGCTGATAAGCTTACCACCTCCCTGGTGCAGCCCTGAGGAGTCAGTCCCAGCGTCCCGTCATCAGCATTATCTTCCTGATGCTTTCTTTCATCCCGGAGCAGCTTGGGGAAGCGAGGGTCAACGAGGATGTTAAAGCACGGAGCATCAGCCAGCCTATGCAGAGTTAGCAGCAGACGGCGAACGGTGGGGTCCTACCCAGTCATCCCGGTATGGCCCCGGCGCCTGTGCCTGCTTCCCGGTCCGCTCGATTTCTCCGTCCAGACCGTATCCCCGGTGTCAGCAGTCCGGTCCGTCCGTACGAACCGAGGGGCTGAAGAGTACGCCGCGCTCCATGCGGCGTGAGGTGAGGGGTAGCGAGGGAGAGCGGGGGGGACACGGAGGAACGAGCTCCACGGCCACGCCCCCTACGTCATGACGCAATCCTCCGCAGGCTCAGATCTGCGGCTCAGTTTAACCAGTAGAGACCCGTGCTATAGCCAAATGACGGCTACAGCGTGGACCTCCTTTGCTGGGACGACGTCTATTGACGTCGTCCCGTGCACGAGCAGCCTGAGGGGCGCACGCGGCGCGCTCTGTGATCGGCGAGTCTACAAGACTCGCCTGATCACGGATCCGAGCAAGGGGTCGATCCCGACCCCTTACAACATGATCAGCTGTCAGCCAATGACAGCTGATCATGTGATACAACAGAGCAGGTAATCGGCTATTTTTCTTCCTCGTGCTGACAGCGCGAGGAGAAAAAAAGAGCCGATCACCGGTGGCTGTGATCGGGACATTAGTCCCGATCACGGCCAGCTTACCAGTACCCACCTGCCACCTGCCAGTGCTACCTCTGTAATAAAAAAGGGGCCCTCCATCAGGGCCACCCAGCAGTGCCCATAGTGCCACCCAGCAGTGCCCACAGTGCCACACATCAGTGCCCACAGTGCCACCCATCAGTGCCCACAATCTGCCTCAACAACGGTGCTGCACCCAGTGCCACATATCCGTGCCCATCAGTGTCATCTACCAGTGCCCATCAGTGCCGCACATCAGTGCCCAGCAATGCCACCTATCAGTGCCACCTATCAGTGCCCATCAGTCCCATCTATCAGTGGTACCTATTAGTGCCAACCATCCGTGCCATCTTATCTGTGCCCATCTTTCCCTATCAGTGCCGCCTTATCTGTGCCCATCAGTACTGCTTTATCTGTGCCTATCGGTGCCACTTTATCTGTGCCTATTAGTGTCGCCTTAACTATGCCTGTCAGTGCCCACCAGTGCCGCCTCATCAGTGCACTTTAATGAAGGAGTAAAATGACCTGTTTGCAAAATTTTATAACAAACTATTAAACATGATTTTTTAATTTTTTTGCATCTTTTTTTGTTTGTTTAGCAAAAAATAAAACTCCCAGCTGTAATTAAATACCACCAAAAGAAATCTCTATTTGTGGGAAAAAAAATGATAAAAATTCCATTTGGGTACGGTGTTGTATGACCACGCAATTGTCATTCAAAGTGCATCAGCGCTGAAAGCTGAAAATTGGTCTGGGCAGGAGGGGGGTTTAAGTGCCCAGTAAGCAAGTGGTTAAAGTGGTGCTCAGGCCAAAATTACACTTTTTAAATAAAAATACCCCTATAATACACAAGCTTAATGTATTCAGTAAAGTTGGTCTGTAAACTAAGGTCCGTTTTGTTAGGTTATTACAGCATTTTGAAAGTTTATAAACTAGCAGCAGACTGTGGCCATCTTAAGTGTGGGCATCTGAAGCCAGACCGTATTTCTTCCTGGATTTCAGCCTTGCAGATCTCGCACATGCTCAATGCTGCACAAGCAGTGTAATAAGTTTCAGGTCAGGTTTCCATGGCAACGGCAGTGTTAGAGGAAGTTTCCACCCATATCTATGCAAACCCCTCCTCCCTCCAGGAACCAGTAAATATACTGCATGTACAAGAAATATTATTCAAGAAACACACACACACACACTATATATATATATATATATCGTGTTCTGTACATATACACACACACACATATCTACACTCAGCTGATACTTTTTTCTGTACAGCTTTTCATTTAAAAAGAAAAAAAAATATTAAAAAAATAATAATCTCAGCAACACAATTCATTTATGCATCTAGACGTATTGAAGACGACTTTATGAAGTTCAAACTGTGCATATTAATTTTGAAAAATTGTGCTTCTGTTTTGGTGTTAGGCCCCTTTCACATGGGATGGATCAGTAATGATCCGCCCCGTGATGATCCGCTTGCTCAGCGGGGATCGCTCTGTTGTCCCCGCTGAGCCGGAGGATAACAGGGCGGTCCCAGCACACTGTGCAGGGACCGCCCTGTGAGCTCTCCGCTCTCCTCTACGGGGGATCGGATGAGCACGGACCGTCTGTCCGTGTTCATCCGATCCGCTCTGCAGACGGATAGAAAAATAGGATTTTTCTCCGTCTGCAGAATCGGACAATTGCGGAAGCGGACGATATTGGGTGTTTGCGGATATTCATCCGCCGACTCCCGCTATCCCATAGGAATGCATGCATGTCCGTACTTCATCCGCAAACGGATGGATGAAATACGCACATAATGTCCGCATGTGTGAATGGGGCCTTAGATGGGATGGTGGAAGTATTTAAAAAAACTGCTTATTTACAACTATTTGCACAAACAACTTTCTCTATGTTACAGAGATAATCGGGTTAAAAATAAGAAAATATTCCCCCAGCACATCGCATCAACCCCCCCCCCCCGTAAAATTGCATCGCCCCAGCACATTGCATCACAACGCCCCCAGCACATCGAATCGCATCTCCCCAAACATTTCTCATCGCATCGCCCAAAGCACATTGCATCACCCCGACACATCAGATCGCATCAGAACATCGAATCGCGTCGCCCCCAACAGATCGCATCAAATCGCATCACCCAAGAACATCGCATTGAATCGCCCCAGCACATTGAATCGCATCTCTCCCAGAACATCAAATCGCAACACCCAAGCACATCGCATTGCATCTCCCCCAGAACATCGAATCGCATCACCCCCAGCACATTGCATCACCCTCAACACTTCGAATTGTATCAGTACATCGAATCGCATCACCCCAGCACATCTCATCGCCCCGGCAAATCGAATCGCATCTCCCCATCACATTGCATCTCCCCCAGCACATTGCATCACCCCCGGCGCATCGAAATGCCCAAAGCACATCGAATCGCATCTCCCCAGAACATCGAATCGCATCTCCCCCAGCACATTGAATCGCCCCCAGCAAATTGCATCGCCCAAAGCACATTGCATCACCCCAACACATCAAATCGCATCAGAACATCGAATCACGCCGCCCCAACACATCGCATCGAATCACATCACCCAAGCACATCACATTGAATTGCCCCAGCACATCGAATCGCATCTCCCCCAGAACATCGAATCACATCACCCCAGCACATTGCATCACCCCAACACTTCGAATTGCATCATCACATCGAATCGCATCGCCCCAGCACATCGCATCGCCCCAGCAAATCGAATCGCATCTCCCCCAGCACATTGCATCTCTCAGCACATCGAATCGCATCAGCACATCAAATCGCTTTGCCCCACCACATAGCATCAAAACGCATTGCCCAAGCACATCGCATCGCCCCAGCACATCAAATTGCATCACCCATCGCATCGAATCGCATCACCCAAGCACATCGCATTGAATTGCCCCAGCACATCGAATTGCATCTCACCCAGAACATTGAATCGCATCACCCCAGCACATTGTATGACCCCCAACACTTCGAATTGCATCAGCACATCAAATCGCATAGCCCCAGCACATCTCATCGCCCCCAGCACATCACATCTCCCCAGCAAATCGATTCGCATCTCCCCCAGCACATTGCATCTCCCCCAGCACATCGAATCGCCCCAGCGCATCAAATCACCCAAAGCACATTGCATCACCCCCAACACATCGAATCACATCAGCACATCAAATCGCTTTGCCCCACCACATCGCATCGAAACACATCACCCAAGCACATCGCATCGCCCCAGCACATCGAATCACATCTCCCCAGAACATCAAGTCGCATAACCCCCAGCACATTGCATCACCCCAGCACATCGATTCGCCCCCAGCACATCACATTGGCCCCAGCACATCGAATCGCATCTCCCCAGCACATCGCATCGCCCAAAGCACATTGCATCACCCCCAAAACATCGAATCGCATCAGCACATCGAATTGCTTCGCCCCAACACATCGAATCCCATCGCCCAATCGCATCGCATCTCCCCAGAACATCGACTCTCCCCAAAGCCCATTGCATCACCCGCAACACATCGAATCGCATCGCCCACAGCACATCACATCAAATCACATCGCATCACCCCCAGCATATTACATCACATTGCCCCCAGCACATAGAATCGCATCTCCCCCAGCACATCGAATCGCAACTCCCCCAGCACATTGAATCACCCCCAGCACAATGCATCGCCCAAAGCACATTGCATCGCCCAAAGCACATCACCCCCAACACATCGAATCGCATCAGCACATCGAATCGCTTCACCCCAACACCTCGAATCCCATTTCCCAATTGCATCACATCTCCCCAGAACATCGAATCGCCCCCAGCACATCACATCGAATCGCATCACCCCAGCACATCGCATCGCCCCCCAGCACTTGGCATCAAATCGAATTGCATCTCCCCCAGCACATCGAATCGCATCTCCCCCAGCACATGGAATCACCCCCAGCACATCGCATCTCCCAAAGTACATTGCATCACCCACAACACATCGAATCGCATCGCCCCCAGCACATCACATCGAATCACAACGCCCCAGCACATCGCATCGCCCCCAGCACATCGCACCACATTGCTCCCAGCACATAGGATTGCATCTCCCCCAGCACATCGAATCGCATCACCCTCAGCACATCGAATTGCATCTCCCCAGCACATCGAATCACATCTCCCACGAACATCGAATCACCCCCAGCACATCGCATCGCCCAAAGCACATTGCATCACCCCCCAACACATCGAATTGCATCAGCACATCAAATCGCTTCACCCCAACACCTAGAATCCCATCGCCCAATCACATTACATATCCCCAGAACTTCAAATCGCCCCCAGCACATCACATCGCATCGCCCCCAGCACATCGCAGCACATCGCATCACATCGAATCACATCAGCACATCGAATCGCTTCACCCCAACACATCGAATCCCATTGCCCAATCGCATCTCCCCAGAACATCGAATCTCCCCAAAGCCCATTGCATCACCCACAACACCTTACATCAGAGTCCCACTTTATAGCAGAGTATCGCCCCCTTGCATCAGAGTGTGGCAGAGTGCCCCCTTACACATACACTATATTGTCAAAAGTATTGGGACACCTGCCTTTACACACCAACACACAAACTTTAATGGAATATCAGTCTTCGTCCATAGGGTTCAATATTTAGTTGGCACACTCTTTGCAGTTCTAACAGCTTCAACTATTCTGGGAAGGCTGTCTACAAGGTTTAGGAGTGTCTCTATGGGAATATTTGACCATTCTTCCAATAGTACATTTGTGAGGTCAGGCACTGATGTTGGATGAGAAAGGCCCATCTCTCAGCCTTCACTCTATTTCACCCCAAAGGTATTCTATTGGGTTGAGGTCAGGACTCTGCATTCCAGTCACGTTCCTTCACCCCAAACACACTCTTCCATGTCTTTATGGATCTTGCTTTGTGCACTGGTCCAAATCACTTGGTGGAGGGGGGATTATGGTGTGGTGTTGTTTCTCAGGGGTTGGGCTTGGCCCCTAAATTCCAGTGAAGGCAACACTTAAGGTGTCAGCATACCAAGAAATGTTGGACAATTTCATGCTCTCAACTTTGTGGGAAGTTTGAGGAAGGCCCCTTTCTGTTCCAACATGACTGTGCACCAGTGTACAAAGCATAATCCATAAAAGACATGGATGAGCGAGTTTGGGGTGGAGGAGCTTTACTGGGCTGGACAGATTCTTGACCTCAACCCAATAGAACACCTTTGGGATGAATTAGAGCAGAGAATCCCGAGCCAAGCCTACTCATCCACATCAGTGCCTGACTTCACAAATGCTCTTCCTGGAAGAATGGTCAAACATTCCCAAAGACACACACCTAAACCTTGTGGTCAGCCTGCCCAGAAGAATTGAAGCTGTTGTAGCTGCAAAAGGGTGGGCCAACTCAATAGTGAATCCTCATTGACCACCAAGGGGAGACGTGCTGCCCATCACTGAGCACCAAGGGGAGACGTGCTGCCCATCATTGACCACCAAGGGGAGACGTGCTGCCCATCATTGACCACCAAGGGGAGACGTGCTGCCCATCATTGACCACCAAGGGGAGACGTGCTGCCCATCATTGACATACCAAAGGGAGACATGCTGCCCATCATTGACCACCAAGGGGAGACATGCTGCCCATTGACCACCAATGGGATGAACGTGCCCTGGAGTTAAAGGCTAAATGCATCTTTAAAGAAAAATAAATGTATAAAATGAAGAAAAAATGTGTACCCTTCACTTACTTTAGATCGAACAGCAGCCCAGCCATACTGGATCATTCCAGTCAGAAGGAAGAAAGAAATGACTGCAGATCCAGAACTTCCGATTGCCTTTTATATTGTTTCACAAAGATAACACCAAAGACACCAAACTATGGTCATGTGGACGCATTTCACACATACATCTTGTGCTCATTCCAGTCATCTGCAACGAGATATTGGTAACATTAAAAAACACAAGGAGGATGATATGGGGTTTTAGGCCCCAATTATTGCATTAACAACCTTTAAAACACACTGCACTCAATTGTAATATTGACAAGCTAGGCATTTTAAAACAATAAAATGCTTTCCTGGCTTCTAAAAAAATAAAGCATTCAGCAGTAAAAAATATACATAATTTTCACATTAAACAATATGGTTCTAATGCTAACTAATAACCGCACTAAAGCCTAACAAAAAAATAAAAATAAATCCATGATGTGCATTGTGTCTGAATACTGCTCTGTTGGGACCACAAAGAGCTGGAAACCAATGGGAAATCAATCACAATGCATTCTATGCTGTGCCAGGCTGGGCATGAATCAGTAGCAAAGGGCAAATTAATGGCATTGTATACAAACAATGCTACCGTGGGCTTGGGAGGGGGTCCTGTCAAAAGCCTAGCTGCAACAAATGGGCAGCAAGAAATCTATGTGCATTGCATCTGAACACTGCTCTGTTGGGACCACAGAGAGCCTGAAACGGGAAATCAGTCGCAATACATTCTATGCTGTGCCAGACTGGGTATGAATCAGCAGCAAAGGACGAATTAATGGCATTGTATAAAACCAATGCTACAGTGGGCTTGATTGTGCAACACATCATTTGCATTTCATATAACTGGCTCCCCTAGAGCAGCCAATCACTATCTGCATTGCTTATGAATGCTGCTTTGTTGGGACCACAAAAAGCATATGCGCAAGGTGAAATCATTTGCAATGCATTCTACACTGCTCCAAGTTGGGCATATAAATGTGTAGTGGAGGGGAATTAATGGCATTGTAAACAAACAATGCTTCAGTGGGCTTGATTGCACAACACATCATTTGAATTTCATATAAACCAAAGGTCGGCTCTAGTAGAGCAGCCATTTACTATTTACATTGCCTATGAAATGCGCTCTGTTGGGACCACAGAGCATATGCGCAAGGGGAAATCACTGGCAATGCATTCTACACTGCTCCAAGGTGGGCATACTAATGAGCAGCAAACGGGTAGTTAACAGCACTATATACAAACAATGCTACAGTGGGCTTGGGAGGGGGTCCTGTCTAAATCCTGCTCTAGCAAATGGGCAGCAAGTGATATCTACGTGCATTGTGCCTGAACCCTACTCTGTTTTTGCTTGCTACTGGCTACACTATACATGGACATTAATGAATAGTTTTCATTGAAAACTTTCATATGGTTTAAATTATGGACGTTTAAACCTATTTGTGTGGGAATAGCATGTGTCATACCTTTTCCCCTATGGGGAGAAGACATCTTGACCCAGTCCCTAAAGTCTGAACCAAGAATAGGGCACGTTGATTTTGGCCTGGCCAAAGTTTGCTGGCTGTAGTATGGTGCCCTCATACTCTAACCAAGAAAAGCTAAGAACCATTCCAAGATCAAAACACCGAATTCCCAGGAAGAAAGGATAAACAGTTAGAATAGGATCTGCCATTCACTTTATAGGCCATAACCAAACATTTGGACTGCCTGCCATGTTGCCCTAGAAGCAGTTGGAAGAGAGAGAGAGACTGAATCAGATCTAGCCCGGCCTTCTCAGAGGAATGAGCACTTTTCCGCAAGTCCAGCACGAACTGAGATTGACCCAGTCCCTCAGCCTTCTACTTCAGAATAACCTAGCAACCAGACTAGAGGCTTAATTATAGCTTACAATTGAAATGTAAGATGGTCTTCCAACAGCCGCCCTTTACTTCCAGAGAGCGGGGGCTCTCTGTAGACTTTCCCAAGAGGGATCAGACTGAAATCCCTGCTCTCTTTCTTATTCCTAACTCCATCCAGCAATATTTTTGGATCCACAAAATTCAGTGGGTAAACCCAAGCAATGAGTTCTGATTAAAGCTCATAACTCAGGCAGTTGATTGAGCTATATACTTTTTCATTCCTAACGCAGTCAAGCAATATTTTTGGGTCCACAAAATTCAGTGATGTACCCAAGCAATGAGTTATGATTAAAGCTCATAACTCTGACACTGCTTCTATAGCATGTTAGACAACTTATTTTATCATCCTTAACCACTTAAGGACCGCCGCATGGCAATGTACATCGGTGCAATGGCGCCAACAGGCCCAAAGGCAGCACAGTGGTGTAGTGGTTAGCACTCTCACCTAGCAGTAAGAAGGGTCACTGGTTCAAATCCCAACCACAACACTACCTGCCTGGAGTTTGCATGTTCTCCCTGTGCCTACGTGGGTTTCCTCCGGGTACTCCAGTTTCCTCCCACAATCCAAACACATGCAGGTAGGTTAATTGGCCTCTGTTCAAAATTGGCCCTAGTATATGCATAGGGACCTTGGATTGTGGGCTCCTTGAGGGTAGGGACCAATGTGAGTGTGCAATGTACAGGAATAGGGACAATTGTAGACACTCACTCAGATTGAACTAGATGGACTAGTGTCTTTTTTTTAACCTAACTAACTATGAAACTATGAAAGCACGTACATGTACATGCTCGCCTTCCAGCGGGTGGGGGGTCCGATCGGACCCCCCTCCCGCTGGATGCGGCGGTCCGTTTCGCTTCAGGAGCGATCCGGGATGAGGGGATGGCCGTTGGTCTCTGGCCATCCCCTCTCGATCGCTCCTGGCGAATGAGAAGCTTCCCCCACTGTGTATAGTAAACACAGGCAGGGATGTCATTCTCCTCGGGGCGGTCTTATTGACCGGACAACGAGGAGAACAGTGAAAGTAAGTGTGCACCAACACTACACTGACATGTAGGCACACATAGACACACAAACCCCCCCTCCCCCTCCCAGTCACAGTCTCATTGATTGCAGTGATCATTTATTTATTGATCACTGCATTTAGTGTCAGTTGTGACAGTAAAAGCTGTCAGGGCAGTTAATGTTAGGTCCAGGGTAGCCCCCTACCCCCCCCAATAAAGGTTTAACCCCCTGATTGCCGCTAGAGTTAACCCTTTCACCCCCTTTTGCCAGTGTCACTAAGCAATCGTTTTTCTGATCGCTGCATTAGTGTCACTGGTGCCGCTAAGTAGCTAGTTATTTTTTTAGGTTCACCGCCAGGTTTTTATAGCGCTAGGTACCCCGATATACTACCCAATAACGGTTTTAACCCCCTGATTGCCCCTAGTTAACCCTTTCACCAGCGATCACCGTATAAGTGTCACTGGTGACGCTGGTTAGCCAGTTACTTATTTAGGTTCCCCGTCAGGTTTTTATATAGCGCCAGGGACCCCCATATACTACCTAATAAAGATTTTAACCCCCTGGTTGCCGCTAGTTAACCCTTTCACCAGTGATCTCCGTATAAGTGTTATGGGTGACTCTGGTTAGTTAGTTTGCTTTTTATAGCATCAGGGCACCCACCATTTATTACCTAATAAAGGTTTAAGCCCCTGATCACCCGGCGGGTGATATCAATTAGATTTTAGGGTCAGGGTCTGCGTCGCCCCAGGTAGCGCTAGGTTAGTGCCAGTACCGCTAACACCCACGGGCACAGCATAAACCTCCCGTAGTGGTATAGAATCTGAACAGATCAATATCTGACTGATCAGATCTATACTAACGTCCCCAGCAGTTTAGGGTTCCAAAAAAACATATTGTTAGCGGGATCAGCCCAGATACCTGCTAGCACCTGCGTTTTGCCCCTCCGCTCAGCCCACCCAAGTGCAGTATCGATCGATCATTGTCACTTACAAAACACATAACTGCAGCATTCACAGAGTCAGGCCTGATCCCTGCGATTGCTAACAGTGTTTTTTGGTAGCGTTTTATATTTAAATTCGGAAGGCAGTGCTTGGTTTTCAGGGTCCAGTACGTGGCTAGGCTCCCAAAAAGTCCCACATATGTGGTATCCCCGTACTCAGGAGAAGCAGCAGAATATATATTTGGGGTGCAATTCTACATATAACTATGGCATGTGTGAGCAATATATCATTTAGTGACAACTTTTTTGTAAACTTTTTTTTTTGTATCATTATTCAATCACTTGGGACAAAAAAAAAATTCAATGGGCTCAACATGCCCCTCAGCAATTTCCTTGGGGTGTCTACTTTCCAAAATGGGGTCATTTGGGGGGGGGGGTTTGTGTTATTTTGGCATTTTATGGCCTTCGAAACTGATAGGTAGTGAGGAGTGAAATCAAAAATTTGCACCCTTAGAAATCCTGAAGGCAGTGATTGGATTTCGGGGTGCCGTACGCGGCTAGACTCCCAAAAAGTATCCCCGTACTCAGGAGAAGCAGCAGAATATATTTTGGGGTGCAATTCCACATATAACTATGGCATTTGTGAGCAATATATCATTTAGTGACAACTTTTTGTAAACCTAGCAACCAGACTAGAGGCTTAATTAAAACAGGTCGTCCACGCCAACAACATATTAAAATAAAGCCTATGGCACCTGGTATTCCCAGAAGGTCTCCCATCCAGGTACTAACCAGGCCCAAACCTGCTTGGCATCCGAGATCAGAGGAGATTGGGCACATTCAGGGTGATGAGGCCGAAGGCGATTTTGCTGACCACTCTCAACTCTCTTGACAAACGCCAAGATGGTCACCTCGGCAAACAAGAAGAAAAATAAAACAGTTCGTCGACGCCAACAACATATTAAAAAAAAGGTTATGGCACCTGGTACTCCCAAGCAGTCTCCAACCCAGGTACTAACCAGGCCCGACCCTGCTTATCATCCGAAATCAGACGAGATTGGGCGCATTCAGGGTGATGAGGCCTTAGGGGTTCTTCATTATCTCTCTCAACCCTCTTGACAAAGGCCAAGATGGTCACCTTGGCAAACAAGCAGAAAAAGAAAACAGGTCGTCGACGCCAACAACATATTAAAAAAAGCCTACAGCACCTGTTATTCCCTGACGGTCTCCCATCCAGGTACTAACCAGGCCCGACACTGCTTAGCTTCCAAAATCAAATGAAACAGAGCGCATTCAGGGTGATGTGGCTGTAAGCAATCTTGCTGTCCACTCTCAACCCTCTTGACAAACGTCAAGATGATCACCTCGGCAAACAAGCAGAAAAATTAAATCTGGTCGTCTACACAAACAACATATTACAAAAAAGCCTATGGCACCTGTTATTCCCAGGTGGTCTCCCATCCAGGTACTAACCAAGCCCGACCCTGCTTTGCATCCGAGATCAGACAAGATCAAGAGCATTCAGGGTGATCTGGCTGTAGGCGACCTTGCTGGCCACTCTCAACCCTCTTGACAAACACCAAGATGGTCACTTCGGTAAATTAGTAGAAAAATATAACAGGTTGCCGACGCCAACAACATAATAAAAAAAAAGCCTACGGCACCTGGTATTCCCAAGCTGTCTCCCATCCAGGTACTAACCAGGCCCGACACTGCTTAACATTCGATAAGATAAGATCGGGAGCATTCAGGGTGATGTAGCTGTAGGCGATCTTGCTGGCCACTCTCAACCCTCTTGACAAACGTCAAGATGATCACCTCGGCAAACAAGCAGAAAAATAAAACAGGTCGTCTACACCAACAACATATAAAAAAAAAGCCTACAGCACCTGGTATTCCCAGGAGGTCTCCCATCCAGGCACCTAAGCAGGCCCGACCCTGCTTAGCATCCAAGATCAGACGAGATTGTGCGCATTCAGGGTGATATGGCCTTTGGCGATCTTGCTGGCCACTCTCAACCCTCTTGACAAACGCTAAGATATTCACCTCGGCAAACAAGCAGAAAAATAAAACTTTGTCGACGCCAACAACATATTAAAAAAAAACTATGGCACCTGTTATTACCAGGCGGTTTCCCATCCAGGTACTAATCAGGCCCGACCCTGCTTAGCATCCGAGATCAGACGAGATAAGACAAGATCGGGAGCATTCAGGGTGATGTGGCCATAGGCGATCTTGCTGGCCACTCTCAATCCTCTTGACAAACGCCAAGATTATCACCTCGGCAAACAAGCAGAAAAATAAAACAGGTCGTCGATGCCAACAACATATTAAAAAAAAGCCTACGGAACCAGGTATTTCCAGGCAGTCTCCAACAACATATTAAAAAAAGGCTACGGCACCTGGTATTCCCAAGCAGTCTCCCATCCAGGTACTAACCAGGCCCGTCCCTGCTTAGTATCCGAGATCAGACGAGATTGGGTGCATTCAGGGTGATGTGGCTGTAAGAGATCTTGCTGGCCACTCTCAACCCTCTTGACAAACGGCAAGATGGTCAACTCGGCAAACAAGCAGAAAAATAAAACAGGTCGTCGACGCCAACAACATATTAAAAAGAAGCCTATGGCACATGGTATATCCAAGGCCTGATCCTGCTTAGCATCCGAGAACAGACGAGATCGGGCACATGCAGGGTGATATGACCAAAAGTGATCTTGCTGGCCCCTCTCAACCCTCTTGATAAACACCAAGATGGTCACCTCGGCAAACAAGCAGAAAAATAAAACGGGTCATCGACGGCAACAGCATATTAAAAAAAAAAGCCTACGGCACCCGGTATTCACAGGTGGTCTCCCATCCAGGTATTAACCAGGCCCAACCCTGCTTATCATCCAAGAATAGACGAGATCAGGCGCATTCAGGGTGATGTGGCCGTAGGTGATCTTGCTGGCCACTCTCAACCCTCTTGACAAATGCAAAGATGGCCACCTCTGCAAACAAGCAGAAAAACAAGACGTCGTCGACGCCAACAACATATTAAAAAGAAATCTATGGAACCTAGTATTCCGAGGCGGTCTCCCATCCAGGTACTAACCAGGCCCGACCCTGCTTAGCATCTGATATCAGATGGTATCAGGCTCATTCAGGGTGATGTGGCCATAGGGGAACTTGCTGGCCACTCTCAACCCTCTTGACAAACGCCAAGATGGTCACCTCGGCAAACAAGCAGAAAAATTAAACAGGTCGTCGATGCCAACAACATATTAAAAAAAAGCCTACGGCACCTGATATTCCCAGGCGGGCACCCATTCAGGTACTAACAAGGCCTGACCCTGCTTAGCATCCGAGATCAGATGAGATTGGGCGCATTCAGGGTGATGTGGCCTTAGGCAAACTTGCTGGTCACTCTAAACCCTCTTGACAAACGCCAAGATGGTCACCTCGGTAAACAAGCAGAAAAATAAAACAGGTCGTTGACGCCAACAACATATTAAACAAAAAGCCTACGGCACCTGGTATTCCCAAGCGGTCTCCCATCAAGGTACTAACCAGTAGGGATGGCAGAACTGTTCGCCCAGCGGTCGTGCCGCGGCGATTTTCGGCTGTTCGCGGTCCGCCCGTTTGGCCGACTATTGCCGCTGTTCGCCCGGTGGACTTACGTGTTTACTGTGTAAAAGAACTTTGACCTATGATGACACATCCATCATGGGGTACAGGACAGCCAATTGAGACATTACAGCACATGGACACTTGGACATTCGCCCTAACTTATTAATAGACCCGATCCGGTGGCCATTTTACATTCTTTCTTCTGTCACTATAGGGAGAGGTTGCTGTGTGGAGCAGGGAGAGACTGCAGTGACCCAAATCACTAGCTATTAGGTCCACAAAAGTTCTATTAAGGACTGGTATGGTATAGGTGTCATTCAGGATATAGGTTTGAGGCACTGCTATTCAACTCATTGTTGCTGCAGATTGTCTTTTGTCAGGGCTGAGAGAGGGACAGGACGCTGTGTGCAGCAGGGACAGTCAGTTTAATCATTAGCTGTTACTATTAAAAAGTCCTTTTCAGAACTGATATGGTAAAGTAGTACAGGATATAGTTTTGAGTGCTATTCAAGTTATTGTTGCAGGAGCCTGTGTTTTGTCAGTTTAAATAGGGACAGGCAGGGAGCTGTGTGTGGCAGTGAGGGACAGTCAGTTTAATCAGTAGCTGTTACTGTTAGGTCCACAAAGGTTCTTTTCAGGACTGGTATGGTAATAGGCTTGTACACGTATAATATTCTTTCTTCCAAATATAGAAAGAATATTATACTTGACTGCTGCCCTTCTAGTAGTAGTAGTAAAGTAGTCCTTTATGATTATAGGGACTAAGGTACAGTTAATCACAACCTACTATTTGCACAAAGGTCCTTCAAAGGTCCTTCTAAGGATTGGTAAGGATGGGAGGGGGGTGCTTTAAAAAAAAAAATCTTATTTTTTTTTCTTTTTTTGCATTGTCCCTTTAAAAATAAAATAAAAAATCTGATCACTTTTATTGCTGTCACAAGGAATGTGACAGTAATAGGCATGTGAATGGTACTCTTTATGGAGGTATAAGGGGTCTAAAAGACCCTCCTTTTGCACTTACAAGTATTCAGATCGCCAAAATCAGCGATTCTGAATACTGTTATTTTTTTTTAATAAATCGGTGCTGTTGGGATTTTACATCGGAGACCCGATACAAACCAAATCTGGCTTTGTTCAGGTCTCAGCTTGGAGGGCGGACATGCCGACTGGTGGCTCAGGTCTACCAGTAGGACAGGAAGAGCAGCTGGAGGGGGGGTTGGACGTCCCCTCTCGAACGGCTTTTAGCCGCCTTGGTTGTTATCACTAAAAAGCCAACCGTTCTAAAAAAAAAAAAAAGTAACACCTTCAAGCCACGAACGCAAAATTCAGTAAGAGCGACATCGTGCCCAAATATTGTCCTTTTCCTTTATTTTTTTATTTTTTCCCCACAAATAAAACTTTTCTGGTGCCACCATGGCAGCATACCTGTGATAGCTCCGCCCCGAAGTCCTCCCCTCAGGATAGTTAATAGCTTATAAAAATGACAACCCTACCTCCCCAGCATTCTCCTTTTTTTCCTCATACCTAACGGATAGTATTTGGACGTATCTTACCTCTGCCCTGGGCAGTTTTCCGTCTGGGTTCTGGCCTCTCCCAGATGCAGTCCCTGGTCTTGGGTTGCTAACTAGCGCTAATAAGAGGGGAGCCACTTCTGGGGGTCTTTTGGGGCAGCAGCCACTTCCTATATTGGAATTCGGGGCATGCAAACGGGGGTGTGGTTTACGTAAATAGTGGACGTGGCTTACATAGGGCACGGCTCAAATGGGTGTGGTTAGAGTCTGAGATGAATGCTGGATGGAGAGGGAAAGGAGGGGGATGGAGAGGGAACGGGGGGGGGAGGGAAAGGAGGGACAGCAGCCCCCCGATCCTACACCACAATAGCAATATGTGTTTTCCAGAGTTTGACAATCAGCAGATAAAGATACTCCAAATACCTGGTGTTGGCGCTTCAATCATCCCGGCACCATGATTGTTATGGTGTCAGGATGATTGAAGCGCATTATTTCTATTATTACATTGTAACATGAAATGAAATCATTCAACTCACCATAATGCAGAATCAGTGGGAGCCCTGAGCGCGTCACTAGCCATGTTGCCTGCCACCAGATGCCATCAGGTATCCCAAGCGGAGTCTGTCCTTACATCAGGTGCCCCATCAGAGGTACCTTCCTCACATCTGTGTCCATCAGCAGAGCCCCTCCTTACATCTGGTGGCCCCCGACATCCACAGACTGGCCCCCGACATCCACAGACTAGCCCCCACATCCACAGACTGGCCCCTAACATCCACAGACTGGCCCCCACATTCACAGACTGGCCCCCGACATCCACAGACTGGCCCCCGACATCCACAGACTGGCCCCCAACATCCACATACCATGACTGGCCCCCGACATCCGACTGGCCCCCGCCCCGACATCCACAGTGACAGACTGGCCCCCGATATGTCGCCGTTGCCGTGCGGAGACATTTAACTGTGGCGCCGCCCACTGCACTTTACACTGACACACACACACACTGGCAGCGGGGGTGGGCGGCGCCACAGGTGTAGACCAACTTCTGGTCTTCTTAAAAATGGCGGCCGGCGGAGACAATGTCCTCCCATAGACCTCTAGTGGCCGGCGGCAAAAAAACGGGAAATTCAATTTCCCGGGAAAAAACGAATTTCCCGGGACATTTCCCAGGACAAAATTAATTCGGGACAAATGTCCTAATCCCGGGAATGTCCCGGGAAATTCGGGACAGTTGGCAACTATGATATATATATATATATATATATATATATATATATATATATATATATATATATATATATATATATATATATATATATATATAAAATCGGGGGGTGTATGGCCAGGGGGTTTCATGGGATTCTATTGTGCTTTTTTTAGTATTCTGTCCAGTCGCTTTCTGCCCTTGCCTGCCCTGCGATTATGAGTCAGCCGCTGCTAGACCAATACCCTTGCTTACTTAGGTAAGGGTTTGTACCTCATGGTTTTTTTTTTTTCCGTTTTTTTTGTGTTTATCCCAGACTAAAAGAGTGCCTTGCACTATTACTTTCGTTTCAGCCCTATACACAAGAGAACGTCTAATAAGACATCTGGTCATCACAACAGACGCACACGCCCAAGTTCGGCGCACAGCCGCTCAACTAGCTCTCATCATTCTAAGGAAAGAGCAAGATCCAAAAGGCATCGGTCAGCTAGCCCTCCCAGGCAGGTAAAGAGGGAATGTAGGGCATGATGTGCACCCCCCGATGACAGATAAACTGATCTGTAAAGACTGTTTTCAAGCCTGCACGGATCGCGTTTAGGCAGAGGTGGAACAAGTTACAGAGTTGATCAAAAGAGTGGTTAACCACTTGACCACTGGGCACTTAAACACCCTTAATAACCAGACCAATTTTCAGCTTTCGGTGCTCTCACATTTTGAATGACAATTACTCAGTCATGCAACACTGGACCTAAATTGAATTTTTTTTCCTTTTTTTCACACATATAGAGCTTTCTTTTGGTGGTATTTAATCAACGCTCGGTTTTTTAGTTTTTGTGCTATAAAAGAAAAAAATACAGAAAATTCTGTAAAAAAATGAATTTTTATTTGTTTCTGTTATAAAATTTAGCAGATCGGGGGGCGTGGCTTGGCGCGCAACGGAGATGGCAGCCTAGAAAGAGAGCTCCGTCGGTTAGTGGCCCCAGCTCGTCTGTTTTCACCGTCGAACAAAACAAAATGAGCAAGCAGAATAAGCATCAGCATCAGACCCGTCCCTGCCATTCAGCGGCAGCTAATTCTGGACGCGACATCTCGGATATCTTTAAAACACAGGCCTCAGCACTGAAGGTATCGGAGGAAGGCAAGATGGCGCCGGTCCATGCGGACGAGGACTACAGCGAGGATTCGCAGTCAGCCGCGGAGGACAACGGTAGGCGCAGTGTTCGCACTACTCACCCACTCACCTATGAGGACATGTCAGGCTTTGCGGCTGACATTAAGGCTTCGTTTTCTGCAGCCATTACGGATCTCACAACATCTCACCAAGAGGCAGAGACAGGGACGCAATGAAACACCGCCAAGGGGAACACCCCGAAGTCGTCCACACTCTTCTAGGAACCTGATGGAAGTCTAAAGCATATGACGTACCTATACCCGCCTGCAATTTTGGGATCCCCCTTTTTGCTTTTCTTTTTTTTTTCCTTTTTTGTCTTTTTTGCTATTTTGCTTTGTTAACGCAATTCTCTTTCCACTCGACCATCGCTTACTTACCACGACCACGCTGCTCCACTGCCGTCTGGGGTGGAGTGCTTCTACATGTTTGTTCACATACTCCCGACATGGAGCCTTATGGAAGCACAGTGTACAAAGACAGCTTTTGGGATTTTGACCATAACTCATTGGAGCTATAGTTCGAGTGTTTTGGCAGTTGTTAATTGTGGGACTAATACTCTGCTGGAGAATTGCTGATTCCCTGAGTCCCGAACATATGTGGTTTTGTTTGTATGGTCTGGACCGGGGAGAGGCATGGACTCCGAAGTGATCGTGGGATGAGAGTACCCCGTGGGTCATTCTATGATGGTGGTGGGGGTTGCTTATAAGGGGTTGATTTCCTCTGTTCAGATTTTGGCGGGTGGTGTGCCTACTGTCCTAAAAGGTTAAATATGCTCAGATATTATGCTCGTAATCTGTCAAGCATGCTCATTGCTATTTATTAGTCATTGGTTTGCTTTAAATGTGCGTTGTTATAACAGACCGTTTAATACTTTTCATATGCTTTCTAGGGCCGCGCACGACGGTTCCTACTTGAATAAGTTGAGTACCCACTGTTGATTTAGTGATAGTTCGGTACTGTTTGTTATTTCTTCTCACGGTGCGGGCACCTGGTTAGATAACCTGAGGTGCTTCGCACGGTGAGTGTTGCTGTCTCCGGGGAGAGCCTCCCCGGACCCCTCAATAGTGTTCCAGACGGGTTCTTTTAGGACCTGTTCACGTGCACTAAAATTAACCTCCCGGGACGGTCAGTCCGTCTAAAGGGGGTGTAACCTACAACTCCTTCTTTATTTCTTTCTTATTTCTCTCATTCTCTTTGCTGCTCTTTAGCTCTCTCTTTTGCCTTATCACGACGCACGCGTTGGTGAAGATTTATTGTTCTCTACTGATTGCAACTAAAAACCTACCTTTTTGTTTTTGTGTGTATTGCTGGGACTATAATTACAGGTACTGAACTCCGCACCTCCCTGAGTCTGAACCATGGCATATTCCGATTTGGGTCGTAATCCTACGGTGATCTCCCACAATGTTAAGGGGCTTAACATCCCTGAAAAGAGATCCACCTTAATGAGAGAACTTAAAAAAGGTAGGCCTAGTTTTATATTTCTACAAGAGACCCATTTTAAGACAGGCCACGTACCAATGCTCACTGACTCGTACTTCACTGAGGCGCATCACGCTACCAGTCCCGGGACCAAGTCAAAAGGGGTCTCGATACTGGTAGGCAGGGATGCTGCCTTTGATGTAACCAACAAACTAGTTGACCCAGATGGGAGATTTCTCTTCCTAAAAGGGACATGCAGGGGGGCCCCCCTGACACTAGCTAACGTGTACTTTCCCAATTCAGCCCAGCTTACTTTTTGTCGGAAACTAACCACCGAGCTGCTGTGCTTCAGCTCGGGTAGATTTATTTTAGGCGGGGATTTTAACATCCCCCTCATACCAACTGAGGACACCTCCAATGGTAAGACTACTATCACTTACAAAGTCCTTAAAAGCATTAAGAAGCTCTTACAATCTATGAACTTGGTCGATACCTGGCGCCACCTGAACCCGGAGGAAGGGACTATTCCTTCTTCTCTATCCCACACAACCACCACTCACGAATAGATTATATCTTCATCACACAGAGGGACCTACCACTGCTGAGCGCTGCTCACATCGGTCTGCAAACTATTTCAGATCATGCCCCAATCTCCGTATCATTGGACTTGATGAGCACCCCTACCAAACATAATATGTGGAGATTAAACTCATCTCTACTGACGGATCCCACCTTGCTCCCTGATCTAGTTTCCTCCTTGACTGAATTTTTTAAGCTGAATAATACACCCGGGATGAGCCCCCTTGTGATTTGGGAAACCCACAAATGTCATATTAGGGGTGAGCTGATACGTATGGGCACCCGTAAAAAAAGGGAGAGAGACAAAATGATTATGGATCTGACCACAAAAATTTGATCATTAGAATCGCTACATAAACGCTCCCTTGCTGTTGACTCAGCGGGGGCATTACTTGAAGCCAGGAAAACTCTAAAACAGATATTAGATAATACCACCAGGAGATTTTTATTTTTTAAGAAGAAAATATACTATGAGCACGGGGATAAAACGGGCAAGATCTTGGCGAGAGCCCTAAAAACTTGGACAACCCACAACCACATTAAGGGCATTACTGCTATGGGTGGACGAATTGACAGTGAAACTGAGAAGATTGCCCGACATTTCCAAAATTATTACACGGCCCTCTATAACCTCCCGACTATGCACAAACCATCAGATATACAGGGTGATCAGGCTCAGGCGATACAGGCCTACCTAGACGCAGCGGACCTTCCCAAGCTAGATGAGGGGGACTTTATTCAGCTAGACAGGCCCTTCGATGATGCGGAAATCAAGATTATTAGGGAGTTGAAAACGGGCAAAAGTCCTGGGCCTGACGGGCTTAGCGCCATCTACTATAAGACATTCATGGACATTTTACTTACCCCTTTCAAAGACGCTATGAATTCGTTGACAACTCAGGGTTCGACTTCTAATGACTTTTTGTCTGCTTTTATTACTATCCTACCTAAGGAGGGGAAGGATCCGCTCAGCTGCTCCAGCTATAGGCCCATCTCCCTCCTGAATATTGACGTCAAACTTATAGCAAAAGTTCTGGCCAACAGGTTGAGACCCCTACTTCATGATCTGATTGGACCCGTTCAGGCCGGATTCATGCCTGGTAGGGAGGCAAGAGATAACGTGACGAGGTCACTGAATTTGATCCATTTAGCACACCAGCAAAAGATCGAGGGCTTTCTCCTGTCGACTGACGCGGAGAAGGCCTTCAATCGAGTAGCTTGGGATTACATGTTAGAGACATGCAAACGCACTGGTTTGGGCCCTGGCATGATGGCATGGATTTCGGCATTGTACCAGAATCCTTCGGCCAGGCTTAAGGTAAATGGGTCACTTTCAGACATAGTGTTTATTAAAAACGGTACTAGACGAGGGGCGTGGCCTGACCTTGCATGGAGTAGGACGCGTGTCTCCGGAGCTCCGCCGAGGAATCCTGTCTCCCACGCTGATCCTGTGACACCACAGCACCGATACTCACCTAACCACGTCTGGCAGGCGTCCCTCCATTCCGGCACGTATGTCTCACTCGAAATCCCGACAATCGGCGGCGGCGAGATTGTCACAATACCGCCGACATGTGAGTGAGGAGGGGGAGGAAAATGGCGGCGCGGAGGAGCCGGGAAGGCCGCGTGTGGCGGGAGACACGGACAGGCTTCTTGAAGCTATTACATTGTGCCGCACGTCCCTTACATCCCAAATTGAGGAAGTGCAAACGGACATCTCTTTATTGAGGCAAGACTTTCAGAAACTGTGCGACCGGGTGAGGGAGACTGAGACCCGTATCAGTAATATGAAAGACGCTCTCCCACCACTGCAAAGTGATGCTGACCACATGCAGAAGCAAATAGATCTCCTGATTGCTAAACAGGACGAAATGGAAAATCGTATACGCAGATGCAACATCCGATTGATTGGTCTCCCGGAGGGGGCTGAAGGTAAGGACCCCACAACTTTTCTGGAACAATTGCTGATAAGTACCTATGGCCGAGAGTCTTTTTCCCCCATGCTGGCGGTTGAACGCGCGCATCGTATGCCTGCCAGGCCTCCACCTCAGGGTGCACCTCCACGCACCTTCATTGCAAAACTCCTGAACTATAAGGACAGAGACGCGGCCCTCCGCATGGCTCGGGAAAAGGGTAATATTCCTGTGGGCAATATTAAAGTTGCAATCTTCCCTGATTTTTCCGCGGACGTCCAGAAACGCCGACAGAGTTTCATGGAGGCCAAACGATTACTGCGTGCACAGCAAGTGAAATACTCTATGCTATTCCCAGCACGCCTCAGGGTGGAGGCAGGAGACCGGGCGATCTTCTTTGAACAACCCAGAGAGGTCATAGCATGGTTGGAACGCAGAGGGCCTCAAGATGGAGCTGCCTGAGACCCATTGGGACGTGTGAGCTAACAAATTTTTTTTTCCGTCTCTCCCCTGGTGTTCTGGAACTGTGGCAGGTCGCCTGATCTCTACTTGCTGCTCTATTATCGCCAGGGTGCTTGCATCTGCGGCGTATGTTACCTTTATGCCCTTTTCTACTTTGAGATCTGCTGAACTTTCCGATTCTGGGACATTTGCGCCGGCTGATGGTGTCAACGTTCATGGATCAACTTTTTTCCTTTTTTCTTAGTGTCCCTGTTGGGGGACCTTTTCTGCACTACATACCTGTTTGCTTTATTTCAACAATTTTGATTTTCCCTTTTTTTTTCTCCCGGAGCAAGGGGAGACATGTTAGGCCTACGGGCTAATTGCACGGTGCAGCGGAACACTGCTCCATTGTCTGCTGGGACTTTTTTTTGTCAAGAGGGAGCTGATCACTGGAACTGGACGGCAACCGGCACTTTTGCCTATTTACCCGGGTCACCACTGTGTACTGTTATACAGGGGGCTTTGCTTTGCCTAGCCGTCTGGTGCCGATGGCCGCGACCCTCTTCCAGACTTATTGTTCTAAACCTTTTTATTGATTTAATGGAACTGGTTTTCCCAGCCAGACATGTTTGGTTTTTCAGGGAACATACCCGCACAAGTTGGGGTTGGTGCAGGGTAGGGTGGGGGGAGGGGGATGGTTTGGTTAGGGTTGTTATGCAGAAGATTACTATAAATATATCGAAGTATGTATCTGAACTAAGTGTTACTTTTACTGAATGTTTTTTACCACTACTGCCTATACAGCCCCTGTTTGGGCTTGATCAAACACGACTGTATTGGGGTGTGTTTCTAGGAGGGCTGTTAGGGGGTAAGCCGACTGCACCTATTGCTTTATATGAATCTTTATGGCATCTATACGGTTTCTTACCTGGAACGTGAGGGGCCTGCGCGATAAAATTAAGCGCGCAGCAGCCTTCACGTTCCTCAAAAAGCAAAGGGCGGAAGTGATGGTGCTAGTTGAGACGCATGTGGAGGGTGGACTGCAGATGGCCCTTAAACGCCCTTGGATAGGGTGGGCATTTCATTCCACCTACACGTCTCATTCAAGGGGGGTTTCAGTACTTGTAGCTAAGTCTGTCCAATTTGAACTTTGCGAAATTCTTACTGATCCACAGGGCAGGTTTGTTTTTCTACATGCTAAATTGTATGGGGAACCCTACCTTATTATGGCCTTCTATATCCCCCCTCCATTTACCATGACGTTGGTTGTTGAGGGTCTATCTTTTATGTCCAGACATCCGGCGGTCCCTGTTATCTGGCTGGGGGATTTCAACACTACGCTTAACCCTTCCCTGGATAGGCTCAAACCCCCCGAGTTGATGGTGGGGCAAGCTGGGACCACTAGGTTGTCCAGGCTTATAACCACCATTCACCTTGTGGACACTTGGAGGCACAAATTCCCTCAAAAGAAGGAGTATTCATGCTTCTCACCCACACATGGTTCTCTCTCCCGTATTGACTTTATACTAATATCTAAACAACTCACTCCCAGACTCAGGGAAGTATTGTTCTGCCCCAGGCTACTTTCGGACCACAGCCCCTACTCTGTAGTGCTTGACGTGCCCCTGGGTAGGCCTCCGCGGGCGTGGCGACTAAATCCGTTCTGGCTGACATTGTTACCTGAAGATGACACTATTGAAGCGGAGTGGATAAAATTTTTTGAGGATAATGACCACACGGCCTCAGTCCCAGCAGTGTGGGATACATTTAAATTACACGCTCAATCGGTGCTGACTGCCCACATTAATAGGCTCAAAGCTGACTCGGCCACTACCATTATTGAGGCTGATTTGAGCTCCAGGGAACGCACCTACATAGATGACCCGTCTACGACAAACGCAGATGCACTTGGACTACAGTCGAGGGTGGTTTCCCAGCTACACCAAGACAAGGCCCGACAGAAACTATTTTTTACCAAACAAAAATACTTTGAATCCGGGGAAAGAGCTGGTAAGTTGCTAGCATATTTGGTACACAGGGAAGACAGTGTCAGGGAAATAGGAGTTACCTTGTGGGACGCGATCGTGTTAACGCGCGTCAGCGCCCACGAAGACGCAATATGATTCCCAGACGAACGCCTGATGGAGCCTCCGATCGAGTACGCGTGCGCCGGGTAGTACGAACGCATTACGTTACACGTCGTAGGCGTACGAACGCGGTGGCGCGCTCACGGCGTAATCCAAGCGCCGTGCCTATTTAAACGTTCACCTGACAGCATCACATTGCTGGTTTATCGTCAGCTCTTCCTGAGTACCCGTGCCTGTTATCTCTGCTACCTGATCTCCTGTTACCGACCCGGCTTGTTTGACCTGCTTCCGATTACTCTCCTGGCTCCGACTTCTGGCTTGTCCCTGATACTCCTTGTCTGCTCCCGGCACCCGACCTCGGCTTGGCTTGACCTCCGTTCCTGGTCTCCAGTTCAGTATCCATCCTTCTTACCTCCGGATTGACCTCCCGTGTTTGACCTTCGGCTTGACCCTGACCCCGCCTTGGACTTCTTGCACAGTTGCCTCCAGAGACTGGTCTGCTCAGCATTTCCATCTACTGCTGCTACCCGGCAACCTGTGCTACTGTGGGCACTGCATCCCTGTGCCATCTCCAGGGTTGCACTGCACTCGGCCGCAAGGGGAGCCCTCTCAGCATCTCGGCCTCCTTACCTCGGTAGTGACAGTATAAACCAGCCATATGTCAGAGGCCGACAGAGGCAACTCCCCGATAGAGGCCATCTTACGGGAAGTCATGGCCCTGACCCCAGCGATTAAGGGTCTCCAAGAGAAATACCTTCGATTGGAGGAACGTCTGCAGCACCCTCCTGAGCCATCTGTCCTCTCTGGCCAAGATCCTAGCGCTATAGTCTCAACCTCTCCCGAGCCACGAGTCCCTGCACCAGAATATTTTCATGGGGACCGAAGAAAATTTAGAACCTTCAGGAACTCATGCTACTTGTACTTCTCTCTGCAGCCTCAGACATTTACTTCTGAAATGACCAAAGTGGGTTTTACCATCTCACTACTAAGGGACGATCCCCAGACCTGGGCTCACGGCTTACTAGAGCAACGCAGCTCTTCCATTAGTACCTTGGATCAGTTTTTTCAAGCTATGGCCCGCCTATACGATGATCCCTTTCGTACAACTACAGCCGAAGCAACCTTGTACTCCCTCCGCCAGGGCGAGCGGCCTGCAGAAGATTATACAGTAGAGTTCCGTACTTGGTCTGCAGATGTCGGCTGGAATGAGGCAGCTTTAAAATATCAGTACCGGATGGGGTTGTCCGAGGTCCTCAAGGACGAGCTAGCCAGATTGGAGGTTCCCCCAACACTTGAGGAACTCATCCAACTTACCACACAGCTTGATAGGCGCCTACGTGAACGCCGGTCTGAAACCACTTGGACCTTTAACTCTACCCAGGCTCCACCTCCGGCCTGCCCAGCGGCATCCTCTGTTCTGAATGGCCCGTTCCGCTCTCCCTTGACCACTGAAGAGAGGCTTCGCCGCCGTCAGGCACATCTCTGCTTCTATTGTGGGGAATCAGGACATCGTATTGACCACTGTCCCACCAGGCCAAGTAAATCCACCCTCTGCACTCCATGTCATCTCCAGGTAACGAAACCCGCTTCAACCCACATCGCCCTTCCTGTCACATTGACGATGTCAGGTCAGGAGATCCACTTACAGGCAATACTGGACTCTGGGGCCTGCAGCTGCTTTCTGGACTCAACCCTGGCTAAAAACCTTGCTCTCCCGCTTCTCTTGAAGAAACAAAAGCTGACTGTCCGTCTGGCCGACGGCTCCCTACCTAGCTCTGGCCATGTCACCAGGGAAACAAGACCCATCCTAACGACCACAGATTCTGGTCATCGGGAGTTTATCAAGTTCGACGTCCTGTGTTCTCCCATGTTCCCTGTCATCCTAGGAATCCCGTGGCTTCAGGCACACAATCCTCGGATTGATTGGTCCAAGAAAGAAATAGCCTTCACTTCAGCTTACTGCCAACAACACTGTCTGGACCCCGAATCTAGAAACTTGCCCAGCTGTTTGACCGTCCAACCCGTACTCAGTCCCGCTCCTAACATACCAGCAGCGTACCAAGAGTTCAGGGACGTATTCGACAAGAGAAAGGCGGATATCTTACCTCCGCACCGTCCCTATGACTGCCCCATCGAATTATTGCCGGGAGCTCCCATTCCCTTCGGCCGGATTTTCCCTCTCTCCGAGACTGAACTTGAGGCCTTAAGACAATATATAGATGAGAATCTGGCAAAGGGGTTCATCCGTCCTTCCTCATCCCCTGCTGGTGCGGGCATCTTTTTCGTAGAAAAAAAGGACAAGACTCTGAGACCGTGCGTGGACTACAGGGAACTAAATAACATCACCCTCAAGAACCGCTACCCACTTCCGCTCATCCCAGAACTTTTCCAAAGGTTCCACACTTCCCGCATTTTTACTAAGCTTGACCTACGTGGAGCCTACAACCTCGTCCGTATCCGGAAGGGGGACGAGTGGAAGACGGCATTCAGAACAAGATTTGGGCATTTCGAATACTTGGTCATGCCCTTCGGATTGTGCAATGCCCCAGCAACTTTCCAGCACTTTATTAATGACATCCTCCGGGAGTACTTGGACCACTTTGTCGTCGCCTACTTGGACGACATTCTGATCTTCTCGACCACTCTAGAACTCCATAGAATACATGTTAAAAAAGTGTTAGGTATTCTCAGGACCCACGGACTATTCGTTAAGGCCGAGAAATGCGACTTCGAAAAAGAATCTATTCAGTTCCTGGGACTCATCATTTCCACAGGTGGAATCGCCATGGACCCCCAGAAAGTGAAATCCATCCTAGACTGGCCCGCTCCTTCTGACAAGAAGGCTGTTCAAAGGTTCATTGGGTTTGCTAATTTCTACCGGAGGTTCATAAGGAGCTTCTCCACCATAGTAGCACCCATCACGCAGACCACTCGTCAACATATCAAGTTTCTCTGGACTCCAGCAGCACAATCTGCCTTTGACCAACTCAAAACCCTCTTCACTACCGCACCTATCCTGCAGCATCCAGATCCCGCCTTACCCTACGTTCTGGAGGTCGATGCCTCAGAGGTGGCCACAGGAGCAATTCTATCCCAGCGACAAGGTCCCAAGGCATTATTGCACCCTGTAGCCTTCTTTTCACGGAAGATGAGCCCCCCAGAGAGGAACTACGATGTAGGTGACCGGGAGCTTTTGGCAATCAAGACCGCCCTTGAAGAGTGGAGGTATCTCTTGGAAGGTGCCGCTCACCCCATCCTGGTCTTCACCGACCATAAAAATTTAGAATATCTTCGCACAGCTAAACGTCTGAGACCCCGACAAGCCCGCTGGGCTTTATTCTTCTCAAGGTTTAATTTTCATGTGACCTACCGTCCAGGATCAAAAAATGGCAAGGCAGATGCCTTGTCCCGGATGTTCCCAGACTCCTCAGAGAAGATTACACCTAGTACAATTCTGTCTCCCCAGAATTTCCTACTAATGCAACCGGACCTAAGGGCTTCGATAGCACAGGCCTCTAACCAATGTACTGACATAGAAGCTTCTTCCTTGAGAAGTCAAGACGGGCTTCTATGGCACCAGAACAAAATTTTTGTGCCTCAGCAGGCCAGGTTACTCGTACTAAGGACCTTCCACGACCACCCACTGGCCGGCCATTTTGGGGTGCGGAAGACGATTGATCTTGTGCAGCGGTCCTTATGGTGGCCTACCTTAAGATCCGACTGTAAAGAGTACGTTGATTCCTGTACGACCTGCCAACGAAACAAGGGGTCTAACGCTAGACCCTGGGGCCTGTTAAGGCCGCTACCAGTCCCAGAAAAACCGTGGAAGGAAATCTCTTTGGACTTCATTGTGGAGTTGCCCCCTTCTGAAGAGCACACTACCATCTTGGTAGTGGTGGATCGCCTATCTAAGATGGCACACTTTCTGCCTATGAAAGGGACCCCCTCCGCCTTGGATACCGCAAAAATCTTCATTAAGGAAATTGTCCGCCTACATGGTGTACCCGACAGCATCGTATCAGATAGAGGGGTGCAATTTACCTCCAGGTTCTGGAAAGAGCTCTGTAAGTTGTTATCGATTAGAATATGTCTATCCTCAGCCTACCACCCACAGAGTAATGGACAAACAGAGAGAACCAACCAGACGCTCGAACAATATCTGCGATGCTTTTGTTCTTTTTCCCAGGATGATTGGGCCTCCCTGCTCCCTTGCGCGGAATTCGCGTACAACAATTCAGTGCATGCCTCGACCAACCAATCACCCTTTTGGGCAAACTACGGGTTCCACCCTTCGTTCTTACCCAATACCATTCCTGAATCTACGGTCCCAGCCGTTCAGGATAGAGTAAACCTCATCCAAACGAACTATCAGTTGCTCCAGGATACCATGAAGAAAGCTCAGGAGGAATACAAAAGACATTATGATAAGAAAAAGAGAATTAACCCTGCCTTTAAGATAGGGGACAAAGTGTGGCTCTCTGCTGTGAACTTAAAACTGTCATGTCCTTCTCGGAAGTTGGGACCCAAGTTCCTGGGCCCTTTTTGAGATTAGACGTGTAATTAACCCTGTAGCATTCGAACTTGCTTTGCCTAATTCTCTTAGAATTCATCCCGTTTTCCATGTCTCCCTTCTCAAACGTGTCATCTCCAGTCCTTTTTCAGGTAGAGAAGAAGTGCCCCCGCCTCCGGTTCAGGTTGGTGATGAAACCGAATTTGAAGTCGAATCTATCCTTGATTGTCGTCGGAGAGGTAGGACAATCCAATTTCTAATTAAATGGAAGGGGTATTCGGCTGAGGAAAATTCTTGGGAACCTGCAAGTTTTGTACATGCACCTAGACTCATACACAGGTTTCGATGTCTTCATCCTGAAAAATGAGCTCGTTTAGGCATCCGGAGGCTGCCCCTTGGGGGGGGGCACTGTCAGGGAAATAGGAGTTACCTTGTGGGACGCGATCGTGTTAACGCGCGTCAGCGCCCACGAAGACGCAATATGATTCCCAGACGAACGCCTGATGGAGCCTCCGATCGAGTACGCGTGCGCCGGGTAGTACGAACGCATTACGTTACACGTCGTAGGCGTACGAACGCGGTGGCGCGCTCACGGCGTAATCCAAGCGCCGTGCCTATTTAAACGTTCACCTGACAGCATCACATTGCTGGTTTATCGTCAGCTCTTCCTGAGTACCCGTGCCTGTTATCTCTGCTACCTGATCTCCTGTTACCGACCCGGCTTGTTTGACCTGCTTCCGATTACTCTCCTGGCTCCGACTTCTGGCTTGTCCCTGATACTCCTTGTCTGCTCCCGGCACCCGACCTCGGCTTGGCTTGACCTCCGTTCCTGGTCTCCAGTTCAGTATCCATCCTTCTTACCTCCGGATTGACCTCCCGTGTTTGACCTTCGGCTTGACCCTGACCCCGCCTTGGACTTCTTGCACAGTTGCCTCCAGAGACTGGTCTGCTCAGCATTTCCATCTACTGCTGCTACCCGGCAACCTGTGCTACTGTGGGCACTGCATCCCTGTGCCATCTCCAGGGTTGCACTGCACTCGGCCGCAAGGGGAGCCCTCTCAGCATCTCGGCCTCCTTACCTCGGTAGTGACAGACAGGCCCCCGGTTGTTATTTCTTTGCGGGGTCAGGGTGATACAATGGTCACGGACCCTTCTGAAGTGACAGCTAGATTTCGGGACTTTTTCGCGGACCTATACACCACTACAGTCTCCGACGACACCACTCCGATGGACGGTTTTTTGGCTCAGGTTTCCCTCCCCCAGGTTACGGAGGAACAGGTGCAGACTCTGGAGGCCCCCCTGACCACCGATGAAATAGTGGGTGCTATTGCGGAATTTGCAAAATCCAAGTCGCCGGGGTCAGATGGTCTTCCCATTGAATTTTATTCCCGTTACCAAGACGTGCTGGCGCCTAAGCTTCTTGCCCTCTACGGGAGTCTTTTTGATACACTGACATTGCCTCCGTCCATGAGGGAGGCAACGATAGTTTTGATTCCCAAACCTGGCAAAGATCCGGGTTTCCCGGAATCATACCGCCCAATCTCCCTATTGCAGGTAGATATTAAGATTTTAGCTAAAATACTTGCTACTAGATTGAACGGAGTGATCCTTAGCCTGATTCAGGCTGACCAGGCGGGCTTTATGCCGGGGCGGAATACATCGTTCAATCTACGCAGGCTCTATATAAATCTGCAGGCAACGCATGAGGCAGTGGGTGAGCGTGTGGTGGTGACACTTGACACGGCTAAGGCATTTGACTCAGTGGAATGGGAGTATCTGTGGAAGTGTCTAGCGGGATACGGTTTTGGCCCGAACTTTATCCGGTGGGTGAGGCTGTTGTATCATCACCCAACGGCTAAGGTGGTGGCGAATGGGTGGTCCTCCCGGGAGTTTGGCCTTAGTAGAGGTACCAGACAGGGGTGTCCACTGTCCCCGCTGCTATATGCCTTGGCTGCTGAACCTTTAGCGGTGTCGATTCGTGAGGACCCTGCGATCAGGGGACTGACGATGGGTCGACTAACCGAAAAAATCAGTCAATATGCTGACGACACGCTGTTATACCTGGCGGACTCGGGCCCTTCCCTCGCAAAGGCCCTACAAAAGATAGAGTGGTTCAGTAGCTTTTCCGGTCTTCGTATAAATTGGGAAAAATCCCAAATTTTGCCTATTGACAGTTTCCCACAGTCAGAATCTCAGGCCAGTCTGCCTCTCCAGTGAGTCGGTACTATTAAGTATCTGGGGGTATATGTCTCTAGGAATCCAGCAGATTACATTGCGCTGAATGTAGAACCATTATTCTCCCTAGTGCGTACTAAGATTCAGGCCTGGTCTCGTCTCCCCCTTGGGGTTTGGGGGCGCGTTAATCTGATTAAAATGGTCCTATTACCTAAAATACTGTATGTGTTGTGGCATGCCCCGGTATATTTGCCGCTGAAATACTTTAAATCCCTTGAATGTCTCCTTAGACCCTTTGTATGGGGAAATAATAGACACAAGCTTGCTTGGCAGGCTTTGAAAAGCCTGACTGATATGGGGGGCATGGCTCTTCCAGATCTAAATCATTACTATGTTGCCTCACAACTGTCTCAGCTTTTCCATATAGACAAGACTGATAAACAACGTTTTCTTACCCTTCTCTCCCCTACTTGGGCACAAATGGCAGATGATCCAATAGCTGCTATCTCGACGGGGGCGGGGAGCTCAGTCGTGGAGCCAGGTAAACACTCCATGCTTTTTCATTACAGAAAGATTTGGGATCTGGCATCCACTAAACTGAATGTTGCATCACCAAATGACTATACCCCACTTTGGCATAACAAACAATTGCCGGAACTTCAAAAGATCCAGAGTGTTCAGTTGTGGATATCGAGGGGAATATACTACCTGCATCACCTGATTCACCATGGTACTATTAAAACGTTTCAGGCGCTGCAGGAGGAATATGGTATTCCAAACACTATGCTATTTCAGTACCTACAGGTTCAACATGCACTTAGAACACAATTCCCGCAGTCATTGCCTCGGCCTGCTCCCAATCCTATTGTCGCCATAGTGAAGGACACTGATCCCAAAAAGCTTATCTCGTGCTTTTATGGTATGCTTACGGCCCCCGTCTCGGCGAGACTAGCGTATGCTCTGAAGTCCCGCTGGGAGGGTGATGTGGGTGAACTGACAGACGAGGAATGGGAGGAGGCTCTGGAGACGTGCAAGTTGGTGTCCCCTAGGCTCCAGGACAGGCTTTCTCAGATTTACATAGTGCATAAAGCATACCTCACCCCACTCAGGACCGCCAAATATAATATGAATCAATCTGTGCTCTGCCCGATGTGTACTCTCGAGACGGGGACGTTCTTCCATCTTATCTGGTCTTGCCCCAAACTGCAGGGACTTTGGAAACAAGTAGTATCATTTCTACATGATGTTATGGGCTCGCCCTTGGCTCTAGACCCCAAACCTTGTCTACTAGGGATATTTCCTGACGTATTAGATAAAACTACTGGCACTTTCCTGCAGGAAACCTTGTTTTCTGTTCGAAAAGTGATAGCTAGAGAGTGGATGAGGCCCCTTCCACCCCGGGTTGAGGACTGGAAACGGGAAGTTAATCTTACGCTCCCATACAAAAAATTCTTATATAAAAATAGGGGTTGCCCAGCTAAATATCATAGAATATGGGATAAATGGCTGCAGGAGGCTGCCACGTGTGATGAGGGAATTTGATGTACTGTTACAGTAAATAACATGTCAATGTTTGGACTTTCCTTGACTGTGATACATAATCGCTACTGTAATGGAAAAATGTCTTTTATCTACTGTTATGGTTATGACGCAACGCCTTTTGAATGTTCGGTGTATGCCACTGTGATTGTAATCTCTGCAATAATGTTCAATAAACATTACCTGTTTAAAAGTTAAAAACGGTACTAGACAGGGATGTCCATTGTCATCACCCCAGCACATCGCATCGCCCCAGCACATCGAATCGCATCTCCCCAGAACATCGAAACGCATAACCCCCAGCACATCACATCTCCCCAAAACACATTGCATCACCCGCAACACATCAAATCGCATCGCCCCCACAGCACATCACATTGAATCACATCGCCCCAGCACATCGCATCGCCCCCAGCATATAACATCACATTGCCCCCAGCACATAGAATCGCATCTCCCCAGCACATAGAATCACATCTCCCTCAACACATCGAATCGCAACTCCCCCAGCACATTGAATCACCCCCAGCACAACGCATCGCCCAAAGCACATTGCATCGCCCAAAGCACATTGCATCACCCCCAACACATCGAATCGCATCAGCACATCGAATCGCTTCACCCCAACACCTCGAATCCCATCGCCCAAACGCAGAACATCGAATCGCCCCCAGCACATCACATCGAATCGCATCACCCCAGCACATCGCATCGCCCCCAGCACATGGCATCACATCGAATTGCATCTCCCCTAGCACATCGAATCGCATCTCCCCAGCACATCGAATCACCCCCAGCGCATCGCATCTCCCAAAGTACATAGCATCACCCGCAACACATCGAATCGCATCGCCCCCAGCACATCAAATCGAATCGCATCGCCCCAGCACATCACATTGCTCCCAGCACATAGAATCGCATCTCCCCCAGCACATCGAATCGCATCACCCCCAGCACATCAAATTGCATCTCCCCCAGCACATCGAATCACATCTCCCCAGCACATCGAATCACCCCCAGCACATCGCAACGCCCAAAGCACATTGCATCACCCCCAACACATCGAATTGCATCAGCACATCGAATCGCTTCACCCCAACACCTAGAATCCCATCGCCCAATCGCATCACATATCCCCAGAACGTCGAATCGCCCCCAGCACATCACATCGCTTAGCCCCCAGCACATCGCAGCACATCGCATCACATCGAATCGCATCAGCACATCGAATCGCTTCGCCCCAACACATCAAATCCCATCGCCCAATCACATCTCCCCAGAACATCGAATCGCCCCAAAGCCCATTGCATCACCCACAACACCTTACATCAGAGTCCCACTTTATAGCAGAGTATCGCCCCCTTGCATCAGAGTGTGGCAGAGTGCCCCCTTCCACATACACTATATTGTCAAAAGTATTGGGACACCTGCCTTTACACACGAACACACACAAACTTTAATGGAATATCAGTCTTCGTCCATAGGGTTCAATATTTCGTTGCCACACTCTTTGCAGTTATAACAGCTTCAACTATTCTGGGAAGGCTGTCTACAAGGTTTAGGAGTGTGTCTATGGGAATATTTGACCATTCTTCCAATAGTACATTTGTGAGGTCAGGCACTGATGTTGGATGAGAAAGGCCCATCTCGCAGCCTTCACTCTATTTCACCCCAAAGGTGTTCTATTGGGTTGAGGTCAGGACTCTGCATTCCAGTCATGTTCCTCCACCCCAAACACGCTCATCCATGTCTTTATGGATCTTGCTTTGTGCACTGGTCCAAATCACTTGGTGGAGGGGGATTATGGTGTGTTGTTGTTTTTCAGGGGTTGGGCTTGGCCCCTAAATTCCAGTGAAGGCAACACTTAAGGTGTCAGCATGCCAAGAAATGTTGGACAATTTCATGCTCTCAACTTTGTGGGAAGTTTGAGGAAGGCCCCTTTCTGTTCCAACATGACTGTGCACCAGTGTACAAAGCATAATCCATAAAAGACATGAATGAGCGAGTTTGGGGTGGAGGAGCTTTACTGGGCTGGACAGATTCTTGACCTCAACCCAATAGAACACCTTTGGGATGAATTAGAGCAGAGAATCCCGAGCCAAGCCTACTCGTCCACATCAGTGCCTGACTTCACAAATGCTCTTCCTGGAAGAATGGTCAAACATTCCCAAAGACACACACCTAAACCTTGTGGTCAGCCTGCCCAGAAGAATTGAAGCTGTTGTAGCTGCAAAAGGGTGGGCCAACTCAATAGTGAATCCTCATTGACCACCAAGGGGAGACATGCTGCCCATCATTGAGCACCAAGGGGAGACGTGCTGCCCATCATTGACCACCAAAGGGAGACATGCTGCCCGTCATTGACCACCAAGGGGAGACATGCTGCCCATCATTGACCATCCAGGGGAGACATGCTGCCCATTGACCACCAATGGGATTAACGTGCCCTGGAGTTAAAGGCTAAATGCATCTTTAAAGAAAAATAAATGTATAAAATTAAGAAAAAATGTGTACCCTTCACTTACTTTAGACGATGATTTAATTTTTTTTTACTGGTTATATGTTTTGAGTTACAGAGGAGGTCTAGGGCTAGAATTATTGCTCTCGCTCTAACGTTCGCAGCGATACCTCACATGTGTGGTTTGAACACCGTTTTCATATGTGTGCGGACTTATGTATGCGTTCGCTTCTGCATGCGAGCACATGGGGACAGGGGCGCTTTAAAAAAAAAAAATTTTATTGTTCATTTTACTTTATTTATTTTAGTTTGACTTTTTTTCCCCAAAAATAAATTTTTTGATCACTTTTATTCCTATTACAAGGAATGTAAACATCCCTTGTAATAGGAATATGGCATGACAGGTCCTCTTTACAGTGAGATATGGGGTCAATAAGACCCCGCATCTCACCTCTAAGCTGGGAAGCCTGAAAAAAAAAAAAAAAAGATTTTGGCTTTGATCGTATTGGCGAGTCGGTAGAAGCACCAGAGGGCGGCGGGAGGGGGGGTATCTATGGGTATCACTGACTATGGCTGGGTATGGCTGGGTATCTCCGAGTATGGCTGGGTATCTCTGAGTATGACTGGGTATCTCCAAGTATGACTGGGTATCTCAGAGTATGACTGGATATCTCAGAGTATGGCGTTGCAGAGTATTGCGTTGCAGAGCATTGCAGGGTATTGGTGGGTGTTGCAGAGCATTGCAGAATGTTGCAGGGTATTGGCGGGTGTTGCAGAGTATTGCAGAGTGTTGCAGGGTATTGGCGGGTGTTGCAGAACATTGCAGAGTGTTGTAGGGTATTGGCAGGTGTTGCAGAGCATTGCAGAGTGTTGCAGGGTATTGCAGAGTGTTGCAGGGTATTGGCGGGTGTTGCAGAGCATTGCAGAGTGTTGCAGGGTGTTGCAGAGCATTGCAGAGTGTTGCAGGGTATTGGCGGGTGTTGCAGGGTATTGCAGGGTGTTGCAGGATATTGGCGGGTGTTGCAGGGTATTGGCGGGTGTTGCAGAGCATTGCAGAGTGTTGCAGAGTATTGGCGGGTGTTGCAGAGCATTGCAGATCATTGCAGGGTGTTGCAGAGCATTGCAGGGTGTTGCAGGGTATTGGCGGGTGTTGCAGGGTATTGGCGGGTGTTGCAGAGCATTGCAGAGTGTTGTTGCAGGGTATTGCAGAGTGTTGTTGCAGGGTATTGCAGAGTGTTGTTGCAGGGTATTGCAGAGTATTGCAGCAGAGTATTGTAGAGTATTGAAGCAGAGTATTGCAGAGTAATGGCAGGGTATGATGGGGTTAATTTTCGGTTAGCAGCGATGTGGGCACTGCAGATGCAGCCCACAGCGCTGCTGACACCGATCTCTTCCCCCTCCGCTGTACCGATCGGTTTGTTTACAAGTGATCACTCCGTCATTTGATGGAGCGATCATGTGGACCCGGCAGTCAAGGATGCTCTCGAGTGCGCGCCCCTGTAGCCGTCATTCGGTTATGGGCCGGTTGTTAAGTGGTTAAAGACTCATTAGCAGAGCTAATTCATACAACTCCCTCCACGCTTAGGGGTCAAACGTCAGAAATGACTAACCAGGGTCAATCATCCGCGGACCCAGCAGGCACTTCTTCAACCCCGCCTCCCTTATCTGCTGGGGACAGTGCCGAGTCGGAGGATTCCTCAGATGAATCAGAACCCTCGGGGTTTAATTTTTCATTAGTACAACCTTTTGTCTTGGCGGTTAAACAAGCTATCTGCTGGGAAGAGGTGGAAGAGCCTCCTAAAAAGACAAAAACCTTTTTTCCATTTCTGAAAATGAAATTCATTTTTTTCCCTTTCTAGAAGAATTAAAGGATTTAATAGAAGGGGAATGGAAGAGGACGGATAAACGCTTCTCCCTAAATAGACTCCAGAAGTTGTACCCGCTGGCCAAGTCAGATACAGCCTTCCTGGATACACCTCCAGTAGTTGATGCAGCAGTGGTGCGTTTAACCAAGAACATCACTCTACCTATGGAGGATTCCGCCTCCTTTTAAAGATCCTCTGGACAGGCGTATAGATGGATTTGAAAAAAGCCTATCAGTTGGCTGGAGGAGCATGTAGACTTGCTGTGGCTTTAGCCTTGGTGTCTAATGCCATTAAAGTTTGGACAGAAAACATTGAAGTAGTCATCCGAGAAGATGTACCAAAGGACGACATTATAAAAGCCATGGGCAGCCGACGCAGCATCAAAACAAAACTGGTGCAAAATCCCTTTTGATGGGAAGGCACTCTTTGGAGAAAGACTGGAAAAGGCAATCTCGAGAGTGACAGGAGGGAAGTTGGGGCTACTTCCCCAGGATAGAAGGGTGAGGCATTCACGCGTGGTATCAACAAAATTCCAAGCTTCCAGGAATCGGAATTTCTCCAACTTTAGACAAGGCAGAGACCCCAAAAAGAATTGGAGGAGTACTCAGGCCACGTTTCTAAAGGCAAATAGAGAAGCCTCTCCAATACGCAGGAGGGGACAAAGTCCTTTTGACAAAAGGCCACTGCAGCCAGGTTGAAGAGGTTTGCGGAGGTATCGGGCAGTCGTTGCGAAGATCCGTGGGTGTGGTCTCTACAGTCCATATTACCCATTTTTGGACCTTCCAAGATGTGCCCCCACAAGACTTGTTAGTTCTAACAAAAAGTCCAACTTCACAGCAGAAAGCAGAAGCTCTGCAGAAATATCTTCACCTTCTTGTAGTACAACAGGCAGTTTTACTGGTCCCTCCCTCCGAGAGATTCATGGGATTCTATTCTCCTCTCTTCCTCATCCCCAAGAAGAGTGGAGAGTGGAGACCAGTGGTGGATCTGAAGAGGTTAAATCGTTTCATACAGCTCGACTCGTTCAAGATGGAATCTTTGCAGACGTTCATCCAGATGGTCCAACCAGGAGACTGGATGGTATCGGTAGACTCGCAAGATGCTTATTTCCATGTTCCCGTGTTACCAGTGTTCCAAAGATTTTTGAGAGTGGCAATAGGCTCAACACATCTTCAGTTTCAATGCCTGCCTTTTGGCCTATGCACATCACCAAGGATATTCTCAAAAGTTCTAATTTCAGCCCTGGCACCTTCGAGTCTTTCACTTTTTGGATGACATTCTACTGCTAGCGTCCGATCAAGCCCAGCTACGGGACCACAAGGAGATTCTTCTGAAGACTCTGAGAGAGTTTGGATGGTTAGTAAATACAGAGAAGAGCCTCCTAACCCCAACTCAGGTGATGATTTACCTGGGTGCTCTATTCAACACCAAGGCTGGTACAGTGCACCTCCCTCCCCAGAAGGTGAAGGCGATTGTTCAGAAGATGGTCCACGTCAGATCTCTCTCCCACCTGTCAGCCTCGAATTGCTTGAGTTTAATCGGGACCATGGCGGCTTGCCTTCCAATGTTACCTTGGGCTCATTGGCATCTGAGGACTTTTCAATGGGGCTTTTTGACGCAGTGGAGGAAGAAGTCCCTATGTCAGAGAATATCAATTTCAGCTTCTATGAAGAGAAGTCTCCTCTGGGGGTCAAAGGAAGACCTCATTTCAAAGCCTCGGCTCCTGCAATGCCCTTCCTGGACCATTCTTACCACCGACGCAAGTTCGAAAGGGTGGGGAGCACACTGAGATCACCTGGCAGTGCAAGGGAAATGGGACGTCCCTGTGGCGGGGGTAGTCTCCAACGTCTTAGAGCTGCGAGCAGTGTATTTAGCTCTGCTGAGTCTAAAAGAACATCTACGGCAGAAACAAGTGCTAGTTCGGCTAGACAACAGAGCAGCAGTTTCATATATATAACGGCAGGGGTGAACGCACAGCATCACATTATTAAAGGAAGTAGAGCCCATTATGTTATGGGCGGAAAGAAATTTGTTGGATTTAAAGGCAGTTTACCTTCCGGGCCGTTTTAATCAGCAGGCGGATCACCTATCACGTTGTTTTCCAGACAGCAACGAGTGGGCAGTGCACCCATCAGACTTCAGTTGGATCATGAGTCTGCAGAAGCCACCAGAAATAGATCTCTTTGCTTCTCCAATGAATGTGAAGCTGTCGAGATTTCCATCCCGTCTGCCTCATCCCCGTGCAGAAGCAGTAGATGCCCTCTCGAGTCCGTGGCGATGCGAGACCGCATATGCGTTTCCCCCCAGACCCTTGATCGCAAAGTTTTTAATCAGATTATCGATGGAGCCAGTCAGGCCGCGTACACACGGGCGGACTGTTCGCCCAACTTTGTCCGCTGAACAGTGTTTGGGCGGACAGTCCGCTCGTGTGTGGGCTTTCAGCGGACAGTTTCAGCGGACAGTTTGACGAACAAGGTTTTTCGGAAATTCCGCTGAAACCTTGTTTCAGCGAACAGTCCGCTCGTGTGTAGGCTTGTTCGTCAAACTAAGTTCCGCGCATGCTCAGAAAGGATTTACACGCCGAAAGTTATAATGCAGTGTATAGGACGTCGTATTTTTCGTCCCGTCGTACGTGCCGTTCACGTCATCGCACACGGTTTCAGCAAACTGTTCGTTCTTCGTGTGTGGCCATGTCCGTCCATGCTAATTTTGAGCGGACTGTTTGCCGAAACTGTTTGACGGACAAAGTTGGGCGAACAGTCCCCGCGTGTGTACGCGGTCTCAGAGTGATAGCTATTCTGCCGTACTGGCTGAAGAGGCCGTGGTTCCCTTGGGCAGTGAACCTCAGCGTATGCCCCGCTGTTCAAGATCCCAGTGTTCCCGCAGCTTCTCTCACAGGGGAAATTGGTGCATCCAGCTCCTCACAAACTGAATCTACATCTTTGGATCTTGAGCGGCAGAATATCCAGTCATTAGGATTCTCAGTGGGGGTGATTTCTACTCTCCTAAAGGCTAGGAAACCTTCCACGAACTTTATCTATTCTAAAATATGGAATACATTTAAAACATTTGCAGAAAGTAAGCAGTGGGACCCCACCACTCCGTCCACCTCAGTAGTTTTGGAGTTTCTGCAGAATGGTTTAGATCTGCGGCTCAGTTTAACCAGTAGAGACCCGCGCTATAGCCAAATGACGGCTACAGCAAGGACCTCCTTTGCTGGGACGACGTATATTGAAGTCGTCCCGTGCATGAGCAGCCTGAGGGGCGCACGCGGCGCGCTCTGTGATCGGTGAGTCTACAAGACTCGCCTGATCATGGATCCGAGCAAGGGGTAGATCCCGACCCCTTACCACGTGATCAGCTGTCAGCCAATGACAGCTGATCATGTGATACAACGGAGCCGGCAATCGGCTATTTTTCCTCCTCGCGCTGACAGCGCGAGGAGAAAAAAAAGAGCCGATCACTGATGTCCCGATCACGGCCAGCTTACCAGTACCCACCTGCCCCCTGCCAGTACCACCTCTGTAATAAAAAAAGGGGCCCTCCATCAGTGCCACCCAGCAGTGCCCATAGTGCCACCCAGCAGTGCCCATAGTGCCACCCAGCAGTGCCCACAGTGCCACACATCAGTTCCCACAGTGCCACCCATCAGTGCCCACAATCTGCCTCAACGATGCTGTACCCCAGTGCCACATATCCGTGCCCATCAGTGTCATCTACCAGTGCCCATCAGTGCCGTCCATCAGTGCCACCTATCAGAGCCACCTATCAGTGCCCATCAGTCCCATCTATCAGTGGTACCTATTAGTGCCACCTATCCGTGCCATCTTATCTGTGCCCATCTTTGCCCATCAGTGCCGCCTTATCTGTGCCCATCAATACTGACTTATCTGTGCCTATCGGTGCCACTTTATCTGTGCCTATCGGTGCCACTTTACCTGTGCCTATTAGTGTCGCCTTAACTATGCCTATCAGTGCCCACCAGTGCAGCCTATCAGTGCCCACCAGTGCAGCCTATCAGTGGCCACCAGTGCCGCCTCATAAGTGCACTTCAATGAAGGAGAAAAATGACCGGTTTGCAAAATTTTATAACAAACTATTAAACAGGATTTTTTTTTTTTTTGCATCTTTTTTTGTTTGTTTAGCAAAAAATAAAACTCCCAGCTGTAATTAAATACCACCAAAAGAAATCTCTATTTGTGGGAAAAAAATGATAAAAATTTCATTTGGGTACTGTGTTGTATGACCGCGCAATTGTCATTCAAAGTGCATCAGCGCTGAAAGCTGAAAATTGGTCTGGGCAGGAGGGGGGTTTAAGTGCCCAGTAAGCAAGTGGTTAAAGTGGTGCTCAGGCCAAAATTACACTTTTTAAATAAAAATGCCCCTATAATACACAAGCTTAATGTATTCAGTAAAGTTGGTCTGTAAACTAAGGTCCGTTTTGTTAGGTTATTACAGCATTTTGAAAGTTTATAAACTAGCAGCAGACTGTAGCCATCTTAAGTGTGGGCATCTGAAAGCCAGACCGTATTTCTTCCTGGATTTCAGCCTTGCAGATCTCGCACATGCTCAATGCTGCACAAGCAGTGTAATAAGTTTCAGGTCAGGTTTCCATGGCAACAGCAGTTTTAGAGGAAGTTGCCACCCATATCTATGCAAACCCCTCCTCCCTCCAGGAACCAGTAAATATACTGCATGTACAAGGAATATTATTCAAGAAACACACACACACACACACACACACACACTATATATATATTATGTTCTGTACATATATACACACACATATCTACACTCAGCTGATACTTTTTTCTGTACAGCTTTTCATTTAAAAAGAAAAAAAAATTATTAAAAAAATAATAATCACAGCAACACAATTCATTTATGCATCTAGACGTATTGAAGACAACTTTATGAAGTTCAAACTGTGCATATTAACCGCTTCCTGCCCGCCCTATAGCCGAATGCCGGCCTTCGGGCGGGCGGCTTCCCGTGCCTGGCCGTCCCTGGACGGCCTGGTGTTTACTTCCGCAATGCGCGCCGCCGCGGGCGCGCATCGCGGAAGTTCTGTGTTTGCCGTGTCCCCCGGGGACAGGCAAACACAGATCGCTGTAAACGGCCAATCACAGCGGCCGTTTACAGCGTGATCGGCGTGTCCAATGGGAGATGATCTCATATGTAAACATATGAGATCATCTCTCAGCGCCGCTCTCCCTCCTCACACAGACAGCGTGTGAGAGGGGAGAGAAGAACGGCTGCAGCAGCCGTCAGTGTAAAAAAGTAAAAAAAAAAAAAAAAAAGTAAAAAAAAAGTTTAATAAAAAGTGCCATCCTCCCCCAGAGCCATCCTCCCCCAGTGCCACCCCCCCCCCCAGTGCCATGCCCCCCCCCCAGTGCCATCCTGCCCCAGTGCCATCCTGCCCCAGTGCCATCCTGCCCCAGTGCCATCCGCCCCAGTGCCATCCGCCCCAGTGCCATCCTGCCCCAGTGCCATCCGCCCCAGTGCCATCCGCCCCAGTGCCATCCACCCCAGTGCAATCCACCCCACCCCAGTGCCACCTGCCCGCAGTGCTATCTGTCCCCAGTGCCACCTGTTGTCAGTGCCATTTGTCCCCAGTGCCATCTGTCATCAGTGCCACGTATAAGTGGCATCTGTCATCAGTGCCACGTGTTATTAGTGCCACATAGTGCCATCTGTCATCAGTGCCACGTATTAGTGCCATCTGTCATCAGTGCCACGTATCAGTGCCATTTGTCATCAGTGCCACCTGTCAGTGTCACGTGCCATCTGTTGTCAGTGTCACGTGTCATCAATGCCACTTATCAGTGCCATCTGTCATCAGTGTCACGTGTCATTGGTGCCACATATTAGTGCCATCTGTCACCGGTGGCACGTATTAGTGCCACGTATTAGTGCCACATGTCATCAGTGCCACGTATTAGTGCCACGTGTCATCAGTGCCACATATTAGTGCCACGTGTCATCAGTGCCACGTGTCATCAGTGCCACGTATTAGTGCCACGTGTCATCAGTGCCACATATTAGTGTCATCTGTCATCAGTGCCACGTGTCATCAGTGCCACGTATAAGTGTCATCATTGCCACGTATCAGTGCCATCTGTCATCAGTGTCACGTGTCATTGTCCTGGTATTTCAAAAGTGTAATAAGTAGTCAACAAGTTAGATGTGTAATTTATGCTCCTAGAACACGTGATGGCGCTCCCTGCATGTTGGGCCTCTCTATGTGGCCAGGCTGCGAAAAAGTCCCACACATGTGGTATTGTAATACTCAGGAGGAGTAGCAGAATTTTTTGGGGGGTGTCATTTGTGGTATACACATGCCACGTGAGAGAAATAACCTATTACAATGACAATTTTGTGGAGAAAAATAAAGAAAATGAAAAATCTTCATTTTGCAAAGAATTGTGGGAAAAAAATGACAACATCAAAAAGCTCACCATGCCTCTTACTAAATACCTTGGAATGTCTACTTTCCAAAAAGGGGTCATTTGGGGGGTATTTGTACTTTCCTGACTTGTTTGGGTCACAAGAAGCGAGATAGGCCACCAGTACATCAGATGTGATCAATTTTGTGTGATTCGCACCACAGCTTGTAGACTCTCTAACTTTCACAAAGACCAAATAATATCCACTAATTTGGGTTATTTTTACCAAAGATATGTAGCAGTATAAATTGTGGCCAAAATTTATGAAGAAAAATTAATAATTTGCATAATTCTGTCACAGAAACAAAGAAATATGCGTTTTTTTTTCAAAATTTTCGGTCTTTTTTCATTTATAGCGCAAAAAATAAAAACCCCAGAGGTGATCAAATACCACCAAAAGAAAGCTCTATTTGTGGGAAAAAAAGGACACAAAATTCATTTGGGTACAGTGTTGCATGACTGAGTAATTGTCATTCAAAGTGTGAGAGCACCGAAAGCTGAAAATTGGTCTGGGCAGGAAGGGTGTTTAAGTGCCCAGTAAGCAAGTGGTTAATTTTGAAAAATTGTGCTTGTGTTTTGGTGTTAGGCCCCTTTCACACGGGATGGATCAGTAATGATCCGCCCCGTGATGATCCACTTGCTCAGTGGGGATCGCTCTGTTGTCCCCGCTGAGACGGAGGATAACAGGGCGGTCCCAGTACACTGTGCATGGACCGCCCTGTCAGCTCTCCGCTCTCCTCTATGGGGGATCGTCTGTCCGTGTTCATCCGATCCGCTCTGCAGACGGATAGAAAAATAGGATTTTCCTCCGTCTGCAGAATCGGACAATTGCGGAGGCGGATGTTCATCCGCCGACTCCCGCTATCCCATAGGAATGCATGCATGTCCGTACTTCATCCGCAAACGGATGGATGAAATACGCACATAATGTCCGCATGTGTGAATGGGGCCTTAGATGGGATGGTGGGAGTATTTAAAAAACTGCTTATTTACAACTATTTGCACAAACAACTTTCTCTATGTTACATAGATAATCGGGTTAAAAATAAGAAAATATTCCCCCAGCACATCGCATCGCCCCCCTCCCCGTAAAATCGCATCGCCCCAGCACATTGCATCACAACGCCCCCAGCACATCGAATCGAATCTCCCCCAACACTTCTCATCGCATCGCCCAAAGCACATTGCATCACCCCCGACACATCAGAACATCGAATCGCGTCGCCCCCAACAGATCGCATCAAATCGCATCACCCAAGCACATCGCATTGAATCGCCCCAGCACATTGAATCGCATCTCTCCCAGAACATCAAATCTCAACACCCAAGCACATCGCATCGCATCACCCCCAGCACATTGCATCACCCCCAACACTTCGAATTGTATCAGTACATCAAATTGCATCACCCCAGCACATCTCATCGCCCCAGCAAATCAAATCGCATCTCCCCCATCACATTGCATCTCCCCCAGCACATTGCATCACCCCCAGCGCATCGAAATGCCCAAAACACATCGAATCGCATCTCCCCAGAACATCGAATCACATCTCCCCCAGCACATCGAATCGCCCCCAGCACATTGCATCGCCCAAAGCACATTGCATCACCCCAACACATCAAATCGCATCAGAACATCGAATCGCGCCGCCCCCAACACATCGCATTGAATCGCCCCAGCACATCGAATCGCATCTCCCCCAGAACATCGAATCACATCACCCCAGCACATTGCATCACCCCCAACACTTCGAATTGCATCAGCACATCGAATCGCATAGCCCCAGCACATCTCATCGCCCCCAGCACATCACATCTCCCCAGCAAATCGAATCACATCTCCCCCAGCACATTGCATCACCCCCAGCACATCAAATTGCCCCAGCGCATCAAATCGCCCAAAGCACATTGCATCACCCCCAACACATCGAATCACATCAGCACATCAAATCGCTTTGCCCCAACACATCGCATCGAAGCGCTTTGCCCCAACACATCGCATCGAAGCGCATCACCCAAGCACATCGCATCGCCCCAGCACATCGAATCACATCTTCCCAGAACATCGAATCGCATAACCCCCAGCACATTGCATTGGCCCCAGCACATCGAATCGCATCTCCCCAGCACATCGCATCGCCCAAAGCACATTGCATCACCCCCAAAACATCGAATCGCATCAGCACATCGAATCGCTTCGCCCCAACACATCGAATCCCATCGCCCAATCGCATCGCATCTCCCCAGAACATCGACTCTCCCCAAAGCACATTGCATCACCCGCAACACATCGAATTGCATCGCCCACAGCACATCGCATCGCCCCCAGCATATCACATCACAATGCCCCCAGCACATAGAATCGCATCTCCCCCTGCACATAGAATCGCATCTCCCCCAGCACATAGAATCGCAACTCCCCAGCACATTGAATCACCCCCAGCACAACGCATCACCCAAAGCACATTGCATCGCCCAAAGCACATTGCATCACCCCCAACACATCGAACTGCATCAGCACATCGAATCGCTTCACCCCAACACCTCGAATCCCATTGCCCAATCGCATCACATCTCCCCAGAACATCGAATCGCCCCCAGCACATCACATCGAATCGCATCACCCCAGCACATCACATCGCCCCCCAGCACATGGCATCACATCGAATTGCATCTCCCCCAGCACATCGAATTGCATCTCCCCCAGCACATCGAATCACATCTCCCACGAACATCGAATCACCCCCAGCACATCGCATCGCCCAAAGCACATTGCATCACCCCCAACACATCGAATTGCATCAGCACATCGAATCGCTTCACCCCAACACCTAGAATCCCATTGCCCAATCGCATCACATATCCCCAGAACATCGAATCGCCCCCAGCACATCACATCGCATCGCCCCCAGCACATCGCAGCACATCACAGTAATCACTGCTATATAAATGCAGTGATTCCTGTGTAAATGACACTGGTAGTGAAAGGGTTAACCAGTGGGTGGCAGTGTAGGGGTTAAGTGTTCCTAGGGGTGTGTTACTAACTGTGGGGGGGTTGAACATCGAATCTCCCCAAAGCCCATTGCATCACCCACAACACCTTACATCAGAGTCCCACTTTATAGCAGAGTATCGCCCCCTTGCATCAGAGTGTGGCAGAGTGCCCCCTTACACATACACTATATTGTCAAAAGTGCCTTTACACACGAACACACACAAACTTTAATGGAATATCAGTCTTCGTCCATAGGGTTCAATATTTCGTTGCCACACTCTTTGCAGTTATAACAGCTTCAACTATTCTGGGAAGGCTGTCTACAAGGTTTAGGAGTGTGTCTATGGGAATATTTGACCATTCTTCCAATAGTACATTTGTGAGGTCAGGCACTGATGTTGGACGAGAAAGGCCCATCTCGCAGCCTTCACTCTATTTCACCCCAAAGGTGTTCTATTGGGTTGAGGTCAGGACTCTGCATTCCAGTCATGTTCCTCCACCCCGAACACGCTCATCCATGTCTTTATGGATCTTGCTATGTGCACTGGTCCAAATCACTTGGTGGAGGGGGGATTATGGTGTGGTGTTGTTTTTCAGGGGTTGGGCTTGGCCCCTAAATTCCAGTGAAGGCAACACTTAAGGTGTCAGCATACCAAGAAATGTTGGACAATTTCATGCTCTCAACTTTGTGGGAAGTTTGAGGAAGGCTCCTTTCTGTTCCAACATGACTGTGCACCAGTGTACAAAGCTTAATCCATAAAAGACATGGATGAGTGAGTTTGGGGTGGAGGAGCTTTACTGGGCTGGACAGATTCTTGACCTCAACCCAATAGAACACCTTTGGGATGAATTAGAGCAGAGAATCCTAAGCCAAGCCTACTCGTCCACATCAGTGCCTGACTTCACAAATGCTCTTCCTGGAAGAATGGTCAAACATTCCCAAAGACACACACCTAAACCTTGTGGTCAGCCTGCCCAGAAGAATTGAAGCTGTTGTAGCTGCAAAAGGGTGGGCCAACTCAATAGTGAATCCTCATTGACCACCAAGGGGAGACATGCTGCCCATCACTGAGCACCAAGGGGAGACGTGCTGCCCATCATTGAGCAACAAGGGGAGACGTGCTGCCCATCATTGACCACCAAGGGGAGACGTGCTGCCCATCATTGACCACCAAGGGGAGACGTGCTGCCCATCATTGACCACCAAGGGGAGACGTGCTGCCCATCATTGACCACCAAGGGGAGACATGCTGCCCATCATTGACCACCAAGGGGAGACATGCTGCCCATTGACCACCAATGGGATGAACGTGCCCTGGAGTTAAAGGCTAAATGCATCTTTAACCACTTCCCGACCAGCGCACGACGATGTACGTCGACAGAATGGCACGGGCAGGCATATTGGCATACATGTACGTCCAATCTTCAATGCCGCCCTGCCATCGGGAGCGCGCCGCCGGCGGTGCGCTCCCGCGCTGGTCGGGACCCCCGTGAGTCCGGTCGCGGGACCCGCGGACTCGATCGCCGCGCGCATACCCGCAATCGTCTCACGGGACGGCTGAATGGAGGAAATGCCATGTAAACAGCATTTCTCCATTCTGCCTAGCAACTAGTGACGCTGATCTCTGCTCCATGTGATTGGAGCAGAGATCAGTGTTCACTAAATGAAAGCCCAAATTCAATCCACTCTAGATAAAATCCAAAATGGAAAGTAAGAAACAGCACAGAGTCACCCGGGTTTAAAAGTCCAAAACCTGTCCTGATAGGAGGATACAACATTGTAACAATTAGGGTTCACTGTCTGGTCACAAGCAAAGGCCAGTGCTCCTAATTTAAAAAAAATGCTGTCATTCTCTTGTCTGAAAAACTGACATCCTGGGAGAAGAAAGCTTTCGCAAGCAAAACCTATACATAAAAAAAGGTAAGGGTTTTTCCTTGGATAGTTTTTTCTTCATAAGCTATAAGGCTTGATTCACACCCATGCATTTTTTGTGCTTTTTGCATTCTGCAGATTTTCACTACAGCCCACTTAACATGTTTTCATATGGAACACGTTCTGTAGTACAAATCTCTAAAATGCACAGGCGTGAATCCAGCCTAAGTGCCCATGCACACTGCAGCTTCTAAATCTGTCCAAGGTCTGATTCACACTTGTGCAGGTTGCAGTTTGCATATTGCAGGTGTATTTAGCATTTTTCAATGCACATCTTTAGACCATTTAAACCATCTAATGTAACCAAAAATCGAAAATCCCTGGCCCTTTCCAAAAAATGCACAGATGTGAACTACATCCATAGGAAACCATGTTAAATGGACTGTAAAATGGTTAAATGGACTGTTAAAGCGGTAGTAAACCCGCTATTTTTTATTTTTTTTTAACACCTGCAAAGCAAAAGGCATAATGAGCTAGTAAGTACTGCATACTAGCTCATTATGAAATACTTACCTTAGAACGAGGCCCCGACATCTGGCACGATCCACGCCGAGGGAGCTGACATGCTCCCTCGGCGTTTCTTCCGGGTATCGCGGCTCCGGCGCTGTGAGTGGCTGGAGCCGCGATATCGTCACTCCCGCGCATGCGCGCGGGAGATTTCTTTCCGGCCGCCGGCCACTGCCGGATTTTCAGGCCGAGAATCCCCTCGTGCGCATGCGCCGCTGCAGTCAGCGGCGCATACCGAGGGGAATATCTCCTAAACCGTACAGGTTTAGGAGATATTTTTTTTACCTACAGGTAAGCCTTATTATAGGCTTTCCTGTAGGTAAAAGTTACAAAAAAGAGTATACAACCACTTTAAATGGTGTTTATGCAAAACTGAAAATGCACAAAAAAAAAAAAGCATAGGTGTGCTTTTTTATGCATTTTACACCAGACTATTGACTATTAGGCCTCATTTACACTGGCACTGTCAAGGCTGCATCTATAGTTAATTAGAGGAAATTTCTAAATAAAATATAATGGATTTTAAGGCTGGATTCACACTAACGCGTTTTTTTGATGCATTTTTCAGAAATGCAGGGACATTTTTTTTTTAACATGGGTTCCAATGGAACATGTTCGCATCAATGCATTTTTGTGCCTCTGCATTTTTGGAAAGGGTGGGGCATTTTTTTCATGCAAAAATGCAGCGTTTTTTCATGTAATAGAAGTCAATGGAGCTGCATCAAAAAACGCAAGCACTGCATTTTTACTGCGATTTGCATTTTTTTGTTTTTTTGGGGTTTTTTTTTTCACTGTACATAACTGGTTGGCAAGCAACCACAGTGAAGAAAAAAAAAAGAAAAACGCGGCAAAAACGCATGTCCAAAAACGCAACAAGCACTGCAAAAACGCTCAAAAGCAACATGCATAGATGTGAATCAAGCCTAAGGCCCCCTTCACACTGGGGTGGTTTTCAGGCGCTACAGCGCTAAAAATAGCGCTTATGTAGCGCCTGAAAAAAACAGCCCCTTTCACTCCAGTGTGAAAGCCGGAGGGCTTTCACACTGGAGTGGTGCGCTAGCAGGGCAGTGAAAAAAGTCCTGCTAGCCGCATCTATGGAGCGGTTTATTCACCGCTCCTACCCATTGAAATCAATGGGGCAGTGCGGCTATACTGCCGGCAAAGCGCCGTTGCAGCAGCGCTTTGTGGGTGGTTTTAACCCCTGTTTTGGCCGCTAGCTGGGGTTAAAACTGCCCCACTAGTGGCTGCATACCGTCGCTAAAACGATGGTAAAGCCCCGCTAAAAATAGCAGCACTTTACCGCCGACGCCCGCACCGCCCTAGTATGAAAGGGTATGCACACTGGTTTTGAATGCATTTTAGGTGCAGTCAGTTGCTTTGAGAGAAAATAGAATTGTGTGCATCCAGGAGCCAATTAGATGCTCAAAATGCATATACAATGCCACCAAGGCTTGGTTCACATTGGGTGCAATGCCAGATATTGCATGCAATTTGCACCACATTGCTGTGCAGATCACATGTGATGCAAATGCAACCAGTTTGTTTGGCTGAATAGCCTTACAAATGGTATGGCTGAATTTGCATTGCATTCTGAGCAAACTCATGCAAGACTCTTTTTTTAATCTGAACCAGAAATGGATCCCATGGGTATTCACGCCCATGCGATCTGATTCCTGTCTGAATTCACAGTTTGCACTGTGATCCAATCCGGGAGTCAACTTTGTATCGACACATGTAGTGGTTCGCCGAGGGCAGTGTGAACTGCCGGCAATTCAGGTGCACTGGATTCACAGAGTTTCCCACATCGCACCAGTGTGAACTGAGCCTAAAACTCTTTTGAAGCAGGAACATCTAAGGCTGAGTTCCCATCTATGCATGTTTCTTTTGAGCGTTTCTGCAGTGCCTTTTGCAGTGCTTGCCGCATTTTTGGACACACGTTTTTACCGCATTTTGCTTATTTTTATTTTTTTTACACTGTGGTTGCTTAGCAACCAACTATATACAGTGAAAAAAAATTTGAAAAAATGCAAATTGTGGCAAAAAAAGCAGTACTTGCATGCTTAAGGTTTCATGTACAATGGGCTACATTTACTTCACAAATAACCCTATGTGTGGAGTTCTAGGTAGTTAGAGCCATTACAAGAAGTTCTTTGACAAAACAAACAATGGCTGAAAATGTAAAAAAAATGGGTAGAGAGGTGTTCAGGTGTGGTTTGTGGGGGTTTTTTTTATTTATTTTTTTCCAGTAAAATGGAGAATAGTTAGACCCACTTTCAGGTTTACAGTAAAATTCTTCTTAAATTATCAATTAAAAAAATGCATAGGTTTAAAAACATGGTTAAAATGTTATCTTACAGTGAACCTTTATACCATAGAAAGGTTATCTTGTACCAGATTGCGATAATCCACCATCCAGAGATGCTGTCAGGTGTGTGCCTGCTCCAGTTTGCCTGTCCAAAATGACATGCATTTGTGTCCGTGCTTGTGTACCCACTTCTATGGCCAGCCAGCATGACACTGATGCACACCTCTGCCAGTGGCTCTATGGAAGATGACACTAATCCTGTATTTTAAATTATTTTCTTGGAAGTCGTTTTTTAAGGATCCTTTCAAACATGTGCTTGGGTTATTTGAAGTTTTTGCTAAAAAAATAAATAAAATAAAATAAAATAAAAAATAAACCCACAAAATGTTGGTAAACTGCACCGCATCAGTGTGAAAGTGGCATAATAGCTGTTAGCTCCATTGTTGTTTTCTAGGTGCTATTATGTTCATTGCTAAGTATAGCTGCTTATTATGCCCAGTGATATGCTTAAGACACTGACCTGAATTTACTTTTTCTGTCGGTTATGCTGCTTGCAGGAATAATGGGCAGAGTATGGTTGATATTGCTCCGTCAGACACTACAGCTAGCACTACCGAGTATTTTTTTTTACCTACTCGGCTGCCTGTTCTGGTCTTTGATGCTCTAGAGTGGTGGGGTTGGCAGCCTATGGCCTAATCTATCAGTCACCTGTCTGCGATTGACTGACTGTTAGATCCAATACTTTCTGAAAAATACCACCATTTTTAGCTTGATTCTTCAATAAAGTTGGATTACTCCAACATCCATTTATGGACACAGTGCTTTTGTAAACGTATGTGTGGGTATCTTTCAGAGTGGCTCTACAGTGGATATCCCTGGAGACGCAATGTCTTTTTTTATTGCAGTGCACAGGTAGGCACCATGTCAAAATGTTTTCTATCTTTTTTTCCACTTTATTCAGTCTCCTTTGCTTTTTCATTGGGGTTTTATTCTATCACAGCCTTGATTCTACAATAAAATTTGTGCAGAGTGGTTATCCCTGGCCTTTCTGGAGATGCAATGTATTTACTGCAGTGCACAGGTAAGCACCATATGTCAAGATGTGATAGATAGAGATATAAATATAGATTATATAATTTATTTTTTCACTTGATTCAGTCTCCTTTGCATTTTCATTGGGATTTTCTACAGCTTGATTCTATTACAGCCTGTCTACATTTACACCATCAATCATCTGATGATCATTATTGATCTTGACCATGGGTCTTCAAACTGTGGCTCTTGGGGCACTATTCTTTCTACCAACAACCAACTGTCATAAATACACTGACCCCCAACAAGGATGGGGCAATATTTTGTCCTACTGATCACAGGCTTGCGCAACAATGAGTGTAAAATCCCTTTTTTATAAAGGGGTGAAAATCCATAAGTCTCTATGAGAAAATTGTAGCTGCATTACTGCATCCAATTTTTGGGGATTGTCAACCAAGCAGTACTCCTTGGGCTGCCTGAAAGCTTCACAACAGTACTCGCTTGTTCTTCACAAAGCAGTATCACAACAGTACTCGCTTGTTCTTCACAAAGCAGTTTAGCAGCATACACGTGATTCCAGGAGCAAGAGTGAGCACATTGAGGCTGGAGTAAAATGCATGCAAAGAGTAATGGCCGCTCAGCCAATACAAACATGTCAGGCCGACAGCAACTGATCATGTTTTCATGTAGTCACACACCAAGGGGTGACGTGTGTTTAAGGGCGGATGTATGATTTTGGACAAAGCTGACTGCATCCAGGTTTCAACATTGAATCTTAAGAGCAGGCAACAAAGTGCTAGCTAGGCTTTATATTACTAAAATATTATATGTTTTCCCCAAATGTGAAAAATGGACAGCATTGAATGGCTGCAGGGACATGTGACCTAGCATGTTTACACTATACATTTTACTATTTGGTTAGGGAACATGCATGTATCTTTGGGCTTCCATTGATACCTGAATATTGTTTGGGAGAATAAATTGCTTGTCTGGTATGGACTATGCAAAGTTACAGGCTGAGGCTGACCATACAGTGTACAATCTATTTGAACCCTTTCACTGTCCGGTCCATATGTCGTACAGACCTGACAGCAGGGGTTATCGCACACAATCCAGTGGCTGCAGCAGCCAGTGTATTTGGCTCCTGCCAGTGAGGGGAGAGCGGGACCAAGCAACACTGTCAATGTACAGTATGAAAATGATGCAGTTGGGCAATAAAAAGGAATGGCAAGAATCAACCATCCAAGAGATGTGCCACTGCTTTAATGCTAATATTTGGTGAATTTAAAGTTGGTGAATTTAAAGTTGGCACACAACACAAGATGTACGAAGCCCCATCGTTTTCCAGCACAGCCATAACCAGACGAAGTTCAGCCATCAACCTGGGGACCGTCCAAGACCTCATGGAGGGTGTGCTGCCATGTTCAGACTCCCCCGCCTGGGAAGGAGGGTCGATCTCAGAATCCTCGATATCTGCCGCCTGAGACATGATCTAATTTGACATAAGCGACAGTGAGTTAGGAAAACCAACCTGACAAACCTAACCCGAGACTAGAGTGAGTGCTGATATTCTGAAATGATGACCCCACCCCCCTCCCCCAACCTACCAATCCTCCCGACACAAACATACAGTGGAGGCCCGTCCATAGGGGGCGCCGCCCCCCTCCCATGCAGTAAAAAAAAAAGTAAAAAAAAATATATATATATATATATATATATATATATATATATATATATATATATTATATGTGTTTTTTTAAACATGTCCCTTTAAAAAATTTTTTTTTTTCAAATTCCCCCCCTATGTGCACTGGCGCCGGGCGCAGTGCAATATAAGAAGCACCACATCTATGCAATCACAAGATTGCAGACAAGGCGCTTCATTTGCCCAAAAAAACAGCGCTCTATGGCGCAGCCGATCGCGCCACAGCTTCCGGCACGATCGACTGGCCGAGCAAGTGCATAGACTTGCACTTGAGTGAGCTGTGGGCGGTGCTTCCGACGTCACTCAAGGAAGTGACGTTGGCACGGCGCTTCTCTATTCTGCCCGCCTGAGAGGATCAGGTAAGGGGCTGCTGCATGGCAGCTTAAACAATCTTGATCGTTTATTCCGCCCAGCCGCCGGTACCCCCTCCACGTCGATCTATCTTATGGTGGTCGCACTCGGCAGCATACCCCAACCCCCCACCCCCTGCTAAACAAGATTTAAAGAAATAGTGTTATCAGTGACCGGCAGCCTACACCCCCCCAAGAAGCTTTAAAAGAAAAGAGTTATTAATAATAAGGGGGGGTGTATGCTGCCGACCACCGATAATAACCCTTTTTTAAAATCTTGTTTGGGGGGTATGCTGCCAACCACCACAGCATACCCCCCAAACAAGATTAAAAAAAAAAGTGTTATTAACGGTGGTCGGCAGCGTTAACCCCCATACCTGCCCCCCCAAACAAGATTTACAGGTTGTAGATATGTGCGATTTGCATGTTGTAGATATGTGCAATTTACAGGTTGCAGAATGCAGTTATGTGTGATTTAAAGGTTGCAGAATGAAAATATGTGCGATTTACAGGTTGCAGAAAAGGTGCCTGATGTGGTTATACACAAGATAAGCATGATTCATCTGCTTTAGTAGAGCCCTGTGTATAAAGTGCAGCCTGGTATATGATGTTGATTCGATAAGGGGTGTGGCTTGTGAGAGGTGGGAGGGGCCAAATCTGAGGGACGTGGTCTTGCACCCCCATCCTAAAACTTCACCAGCCGCCGCTGCCAACATACCAACCTTCCCGTGCGTAAATTGCGATAAAGAGAGAAAACTGGAAAAGCGTTTGACATGAAATGGATAGAGCCGAACCACCTGTGATTCCGCAGGCAATTAAAAACGTACACTCAGGCCCCATGAACCTTAAAATGTGTCAGATAGGATAATAAGAAAGGTGAAATGATACAGCATGAAATGAGGGAAATGAATAAACGACTTGCCACTAAGCAATCCTGGACAACCTAGACCGACCTTCTCCCAACCTGTAAACATACAAATAAAATAAGTACCTCAGTGGTGAAGCCGTGTTGCGAAACCCAACTTGGTGACCTCCCACCTGGCCCTTACCATGAGGTAACAAACCCCTAAGTAACCCGAACCTACCTAAATAGCCTAGACTGCAAATCTAAAGAAGAAAACACCCCTGAGGTCCTGCAACCGTGCCGGCACTTGACAGTACGTAGAACTGACTAAGGACAAAAGAAATGAGACAAGCCAAATAGCCATGCGACTCGCGGCTGAATCAACAGAAACCAAGACCTGACCAGAGTAACATACAACTGATCCCACCCGTGTAAAACGTACCGAGAAAATACCCCAAAGGAAATGAGAGAGGCCCTGATGATAAATGAGCTTACCATAACCGCCATGATCGCAGCAACATGAGAGGCTCCCTTTCCCCCCTCCCCCAAAACATCCCCTGACCATCTGGACCAAACGCACCCCCCCCTCCCAGAAAAACCACCCTAAACCCTGCATGTGTGCCCTGCCTGGACCCCATACCGACCGAACTTTCCCAGCGACAATACCAACCCAGAACCGACCGCACAGGCACTTACTACGGGTTTGACAAAAGTATAACTTGTATTGGCCACTCACAACCATACACAGCTCCAAAGTAGTTCCTGAGGGAAAAGGAAAGGAAAACATAGCATAAAATGACATTGCAGTATAACTGAAAAGAGAAACCCCCAACATTCCACAGTGCCCTGCAGTGAGGAGCCAGAGCCTGGGAACATAAAATGAAACATGACAATGAAATGACAACCGGAAATAAATGACTGCAAAACACCCCAGCCGTTACCCGTGCATGACCATGACACCGCCCTACTTCTTACAATATCGCCAGCAAAAATGTCCTATCCCAGACAGTGATGCCCCTATGGAAACACTGCTGTTTGTGAATCAGTGACATACTCCCCCCCTGCACCAACCCCCCGAGCAAAACAGCAGGCAGCGCCTTCTGTCAGACCACCCTCCCCCCCAACATGATCCCTGGGAAACTCCCACAACCTCCAGCAAGAACGTACCTATGTTGGCCAGTGATACCCCTATAGAATGCACCGCTATAATGACACCAGTGCCACCCCCCCTCCCCCCTGAAACGAAAAAATTAGGCAGTGACTTCTGCTGGCTGTGACCACCCCCCATCCCTACAAATGATTAAAATGAACCACACATTGTGACAATCCCCCCTCCCCCCATCAGAACGCAACCATACCTCTAACCTGAAATGACCCCCTCTGACAACCTGCGACTACCCCCCGCTCCCCCGGCGAGGCTCCTCCCACAAATGGAGGCGGGCCTACGTCCCGCCTCCCCACATGTTGTTGGCGTCGATGACCTGTTTTGTTTTTCTGCTTGTTTGCAGAGGTGACCATCATGGCGTTTGTCAAGAGGGTTGAGAGTGGCCAGCAAGATTGCCTACGGCCACATCACCCTGAATGCGCTTGATCTCGGATGCTAAGCAGGGTCGGGCCTGTTTTTTGTTTTTTTTTAACATAAGATTTTATTAAATTTGTACAGTACATGTCAGAACAGTGGTACAATCTCAGAAGTGATTGTCATGACATTTTACAGCGGTAGACCAAGAAGAGTATATAGAGAGAAAAATCCAATCTGGGCTAAGCAGCATAGATAACATATCAGATTACAACATACAATCAGGTAGTATCCTTGTCAAGCCAGAATTGCATTCAGAAAGTAAGGTCAGTGTAGTACACATCATCACAGGGGGGGTACCATCGTCTATACCAAACACAGGTCATCCCCAGCTAACTGAAAAAGGCAAACAGATTCCCCGGCACTCCCTACCACCACCACCTTCCTACTTAGAGATTCTTATCCCGTCTTCAGCTTAGTGACTAAGGAAGTGGTCTCTCTTTGGTCCAGGGGCCCTATATCTTATCAAATTTTTTGGGACAGCTTCTTCCCAGGTACGTCAATTTATAGAGCGGCAAGGCCGCATCAATCAGGGCTCTCCATTGAGAAACCATTGAGGGACTAGGGTCCTGCCATTTAATTAGGATAGCTTTCCTAGCATAGAAGGCTGAGTAGAATACAAATTGTTTTTTAGCCTGCGATGCTGGGAGCGTATCTACAATTCCCAATAAAAGGGGTAGCAGATGACAGGGGACTTCAAACTGGCCTATAGAACTGATCTCCGATGCCACCCCCCTCCAGAAGGTCTGCAAGTACACACAGGACCATGTAATATGGAAGAAAGTACCAGAGGCCAAGCCGCATTTAGGGCACATATCATTTCTGTTAGGGTAAATTCTGGCCAGACGTTCCAGGGAGTAGTAAGCTCGGTGAAGAAACCTAAGCTGGGTGTATCTGTCTCTAGAGGATATCATGAGAGGTAGATATTGTTAGACACCCTCCTCCCAATCCCCCTCCTCTAATTCTGGTATATCTCGCTGCCATCTGGAGAACAGACGGGAGACAACAGAGGTATCAATACTGTTTAAAACAGCATATAGGGTCGACAACGTTTTCTTTTCATTCGATAGGGCCAGAATGGTCTCCACAGGGGTCGCCTCCAGAGTGATAGCACATGTAAACTGTGCTCGATAGGCATGCCGGAGCTGGATGCATCTAAAAAACATGGAGTTAGGCATCTCGTGTCTATGTTTCAGTTCATCAAATGGAAGCAACCCCTGTGAGGAGGAGACATCCGCCAAAGTTTTGGTACCACTCCGGGCCCATAACAGCGGGTCCGGAATGGTTTGAAAGTGGGGCAGCCGCGGGTTCCCCCACAACGGAGTAGCAGGGGACCAGCTATGCGGTTTTCCTATCCTGGCCCTAACTGCATCCCAGACCCTCAGTGTGGTCCGCATCGAGGGAGTAACCCCAGAATTGGACCTAGGGCCTCTGTGGACCAAATTCAGGAGTTCGGAATAAGAGCCCAGGAGTGCCACCTCAAGGGTAGCTGCAGGATTACTTATTACTAGGAAGTGAAAAAGTGATGTTCCCAAAAACATTTCGGACATATATCCTATCATACAAACACACTACAAATGGGAAGCCTTATGGGCTGTAAAATCAGGTTCCAAGAGACAGATTGATGGTAGGTGGAAATGCTGGCTGGAAAAACTTCCATAGTAGTCGTGAGATTATACTGGTAAATACTGAAGTTTGCCCAAAAGGGTGAGTCCATTACTTTCAAGAGATAAGGCAGGAAGTTATTTATGCTATACCATAGCAGATACATACCTATAGGTCCATACTGGAGGTCCAAATTGGTAATATAATACTCTTCAGATTATATTTTGTTAGAGGATTTGTTCCCAGACCACTTAAATCCTGGTCTTGGTTTTTCTCAGTTCTCTTTTTCTTTTTTTTTCTATGGTCTTCTTTTTCTTTCACCTTTTCTATATATCTGCTTTCCTAACTTAGAGGCGTATATATCCTTTTACATGTAAAGGAAAGTCTGCAACTGTTAAGTACTACATTAATCACCTGTAAAATTTTTGAATCAATGCTGTTGACTATTGATCCAAATGTTCCATGTGTGATATATGTATACTGTCTCAAGATTTACTGCCGATTGTGTATACTATCACGACGTTCTGGAATTTTATACACCTATAACAACCTCTTGTAACAAATATGTATGGAAATGTATACTTCCGCAGGCAGTTGACTGTGACTCATGTACCCTTGGAGGGAGATTTTTTCTCCCCCTAACGGATATGTTAGGAATACATTTGTTGTACTATATCTTTATGATATATATTTGTCATATTTTATTTCTTAAATTTTTTTATTTTTACCCTCTTTCCTCCCCTTCCTCTTACACTCCAGTGGCAAAAATTTCTTCTCATTTTCCTTATTCATACATTATCATATCTATATCTCCTCCAAAAATATGGCTCCACTGAACATACATTCCCTGAATGTTCAGGGATTCAACATTCCGCAAAAACGAACTAAAGCCTTTCGTACCTTTATATCTAAAAAAGCACATATTGTATGTCTGCAAGAGACCCATTTTACTACACAATCCACCCCCAAATTCTTTAGTAAATCTTATCCACAAGTTTTTACAGCCTCCGCCTCCACAAAACAACGTGGTGTGCTTATAGCATTCCATCGAAACACCCCATTTTCACTATTGAAAGAAATCAAAGATCCTGAAGGCCGATATTTGATGCTTAAAGGTAATTTACTGGATACCGCAATCACCATTGTATTATATTACGCCCCTAATAAACAGCCTAACGCCTTTTTCTCCCATCTATTACATATCATTGACTACCTCCATTCCTAGATAAATCACCAATTCCACAGCTCCAAAGAAATGATAAACATTCTTTCTCAAAACTCATCACGAAATACAACCTGGTAGACTCCTGGCGTGAATTGAATCCTACCATGAGACAATTTACACATTACTCACACCCACATCGTTCACTCTCAAGAATCGACCATATATTTATATCCACAGGTATGGTGCCAGAAATCCTAACTTCAAAAATAATCCCCTTCCCTTGGTCGGATCACAGTGCAATATTCAATACTATGTCTTCGTTAGTTCCAAGAGCAAAAGATTCAACGTGGCTATTGAGAGATTTTTTAATCAAAAACCCAATATATAAAAACAATATTGGACTTGCACTTAAGGATTACCTATTAAATAATTCTACACCTGATGTTTCCCAGGCCACTATATGGGAAGCACACAAACCTGTCATTCGTGGCATATGTTTACAACAAGCCAATATATTCAATAGAGAACGAAAAACCCTTTGTCGCACCTTAGAAACAAATTTTAATTCATGCCATATGGCATTTCAGCGAAACCCCAATCCTTCTTCCAAAGCAGAATTAGATAAAGCCAAATTGGAATTTGATTTATTCCTTACTGAATGTGCAGACAAAACCATTAAAAGATCACAACATAACTTCTATATGAATGCAAACAAACCAAACACACTTTTAGCCAAGGTTCTAAAATCCTGCCATACCTCAACCAAACCTATTCGTCTTAAGACCTCCAGAGATGTATACACAAATAATCCACTGAAAATCTTAAATAAATTGAAATCACAATTAAAAGATTTGTACTCATCCGATAATGAGCTAGATCTATCCAAAGCAAATGATTTCTTCTCTCCTATATCCCTCCCAACTTTATCTAAAACACAATTAGAAATGATGGAAGAATCTGTGTCTATTGAAGAGGTGCTTGAAGTTATCAAGAACCTGAAATTAAACAAAAGGCCTGGTCCTGATGGATTTTCTGCTCTCTACTACAAAACTTATGCAAATATTCTATCACCGGTTTTGATGAATACCTTTAATTCCCTATTGGAGGGTCATTCCTTCAGGAGGGAATCGCTGTCTGCAATTATTTGCATGATACCCAAGCCACATACGGATGAAACGATATGGTCAAACTATCGTCCTATTTCTTTATTAAATCTAGACATAAAAATTCTGGCAAAAATTTTAGCCAATAGATTAAATAAGATTATTGGTAGCCTCATACATCATGACCAAGTAGGCTTCATACCTATCCGACAGGCTGGCGATAATATCAGACGTGCAGCACTTCTGTCACATGCCGCTAAGGCACGTCGAATCCCAACCTGCTTTCTTTCCTTAGATATTAAGAAAGCATTCGACACTGTATCATGGTCCTACATGCAATTCACCCTTAATAAATGGGGCTTTGGTCCACACTTTTTACAATGGATTTCCGCATTATATCAAAATCCCAAAGCCTACATTAAATATGCAGGGTACAAATCAGATGAATTTAATATACAGAGAGGGACACGTCAAGGTTGTCCACTCTCTCCATTATTATTTGCATTGCTAATTGAACCACTAGCAGAAAGAATAAGAATGGAACCTACAATCACAGGTATAGATTTAGGTGGATGCCATCATAAAATATGCTTATTTGCGGATGACATCCTGCTATTTTTATCCTCACCACAAACTTCTGCCCCAAACCTTATAATTGTATTACAGGAATTTTCGCTTATCTCAGGCCTTAAAGTTAATGTCCAAAAATCACTGGCGCTTAATATCTCACCTAACGAAAGTGTTTGTAGATGCTGAATAAAAAAAATGTCTGGAACTCTGCTTTTAAGCATATTCTATTCTTGCCTTATATTGTAATATATGGTCTTCTGCTTTCAGGACGTTTCAAGAGGAATACCCCCACAGAAGAGCAGGTAACCTCTTTTTGTCAAACGCAGGGATGGACAACAAACCAACCAAAGATGGAAGACATCCTTGAAAGCTGGAAACCCAACATGGACAGGGGGAAGGCTAAAGAAGAAATGGACCTAGAAAGTCACATCGCCTTGCAAGACTGAAAGGGGCTTGCCATTATAAAAGACCGTGTTGGAAACACTGGGGAGACGGTCTTCACGACCTTACCATTCAAGAAAGGTGAGGTGGTCTGTGACTACCATGGACCATTAATTCCGTGTGAAAGAGGAGAGGAGCTTATGAGTGCCATGGCAGAAGGTAAGATGGTGAGGTTGGCAAAACATGACTATCAAGCGATCACACGTGTTAATCTGATACCATTGATTCTGCACACTACACTTCTCCCCCTGCTGTCAATCACAGCCAGTAATAGAGCAGCGGCTTGGAGGATGTGCCTCCATAGCAAGCGGCCACAAAAGGAGGATTGGGTCTGCTCTGTGCAAAAACTTTACACAGAGCAGATAAGTATAATCTGTTGTGTTTTTGTCTTTTCTAAAAAAGTGCTCTATTGCAATCACTTTCAGGGGGTCAAATAAACCCAGTCAGTGTACCACTTGAGGGGGTTCAAGTTATTTCATTTATTCAACAGCATGTTTTATGGGTATAAAGATATTTTGATATACATGTGTCCATTTCTAGTTACTTATTTTGCTGATTGAGACATACCTTTATTTATTTTTGCCTTTTTATTAGCAGCATGGCACTTATTATTTCATTTATTTGGCAGGTGAGATGGGCTACCTCTTCTTTTTTGAGGACAAGAGGAACAATCGGAAGCTGTGCATTGATGGCAAGAATGTCCCGTGCCCCTGTCATCCCTCCCTACCAACAACTTTTGGGAGGAAGATTAATCATTCCAAAAAGCACCCGAACCTGAAGCCAAGGCTGAATTACCGGAGCGATGGCACCACCCCCGTTCTTCTGTTTGTGGCCATAGAAGATCTTCCAGTTGGCACGGAGCTGAAATACGACTATGGGGTCACGAATCGCTCCTTCAGGGGGGAAGGGGCAGATGTTGCTTGGTTTAATACATAAGAACCCAGCTGACGCCTGCCTCTATGGTACCGGTAGCCGGATGACCTCTAGGGTAAGTCATTTTTCCCCTGCTCCTAAACTGCTCTTCATCTATCCTCCAAACATTCCATTTTTTTTCTCCTCCATCAACCTTGCTCATTTCTGTCCTACCAAGTCTTTTCTTTACATCTTACCCTGCCTACTCATCATTTTTACTCTTCCTCTCTTTCTGTCTCCCTCATTTGTCTTTTTGCTTTGTGAATTAACCTGCATTTATAAAAAGCTCTCATTGTATTCCCCTTACTGCATCACTCGGAGCTGTGTATCGGTGTCACAAGAAAAGGAACCTTAACAAGTTAACAATTAACAGTGGATATCTGCGTAAGTTCTATACAGCCATTGATGTGACTTGAGTTTATGCCGCGTACACATGTAGCCGTCTATCCGACGGACTTAGTCTGGCGGACTTCCCGCCAAACTGTCCGTCGGACTTTCCAAACGGGCTACTTGCCCACACACGGCACTTTTTTTGCCGACTAATACGGCGTACTAAGTCCGCCGTACTATCCGCCCTACTTTTGAAATGAACGGACTTGCCGACACACGCGGAGGAAAGTCAGCTCATTTCGAGCGGGTCTCCAGGTAAGCGGGGCCCGCAAAGGAGACGTCGCTGGCCCCACCACCTGGTATGGACTTAAAGGGGAACCCCAACACCGAAAAAAATCGTCGTGGGGGTCCCCCCAGGTCCACATCAGACCCTTGTCCGAGCACGCTACCCGGCCGGCCAGGAAAGGGGGGACGCGCGAGCGCCCCCCCTCCGAGCCGCGTGCCCTTAACATGGGGGGTGCCTTGGGGAAGGGGGGGCCGTGCGGCCCCCCCACCCCAAAGACTGGGCCACCGCCTGTAAAAGAGTTAGAAGAAGGCGCGGTGGCCCGGCAGAAGAACCGAAGAGGGGGACAAGACCCCCGAAGTCGGAAGAAGAGGGCGGCGGCGAGGAAGAAAGCCGGGCTCCTCTGCTAGTAAAAGAGCTACAAGAAGATAGCGGAGGAGTCCGGCGAGAAGACCCCCGAAGACGGAAGACCCCTCAGAGATGTGCAATAAACTATTTTATCTTGTGTGTTGTGTTTTTTGTGTACTTTATTTTACAGGTGAATGGGTAGGGGTACATTGTACCCCATACTCATTCACATAGGATTCCCGGATTCCGATAAGCCCTCCGCCCGCAGACCCCGACAACCAACGGCCAGGGTTGTCGGGAAGAGGCCCTTGTCCTCATCAACATGGGGACAAGGTGCTTTGGGGTGGCCCCCCCTTCCCCAAGGCACCCCCCATGTTGAGGGCACACGGCCTGGAGCGGCTCGGAGGGGGGCCTGCCTACCTGGAGACCCGCTCGAAATGAGCGGACTTTTCTCCGGGTGGGAAAAGTCTGTTCATTTCAAAAGTGGCATACACACGGCCGGATTGTCCACCGAAATTCAAGTTCGGCAGGAAGATTGGAGTGCAAAACTACTTTCTAAGTCCGCCGTACTTTCGGGTCAAAAAAGTATGCCGGAGGCTACACACGGCGGGATTGTCCGGCGGACTTGAGTTTGCCGGGCTTTTCCACCCGATTGTTTGATCGTGTGTACGCGGCATTACTGATCATCAGGCAAAGGTGCTTATTTTTGTTTTTGTTTCAGGAGCAACCTTTTTCACAAGCCATAATATGACCCAAGCAACAACATGGATGAGACAGACTTGTGGGTTTGGCTTTTTAAATGTTTAAAGCCTTGATTCTCATTGTTCTTTAAAAAAAAAAAAAAAACAAAGGCGGAAAATAAATGGGCGCAACTAGAACTCAATTTCTCTTGCTGGGACTTAGGCCAGCCATACACCAAGTGAATTTATTTCCTGCAACCATGGGTTGCAGGAAAGATGCTTGATTCTACCATCAGCAGCACAGACAGTGTTGATTCAGGAATCCCTCCTTCCATGGCCATAGTCTTCTCCCAGCAGGGGAAGCTGTCCCAATGGGAGAAAACGGTGATTATTGGAGGAGCAGAGAAGAAATGCTGAATGACTGTCAGCAGCTCTCCTCTCAGATCTGTGAGAGCCTAGCCAGTGGCTCAGTTATCAGTGCAGAGATGGTGGGGGACAGCTGCAGCATTGGTTTGATGCTGCATCCACCTGGGTAAGTATGAAACTAAGGGAAAAAAATCTCTTGATTATTGCAAAGTCTTAACGTGTATTAAATTGTATACTTACCTGCTCTATGAGATGAAATTGCATAGAGTGGCCCTTACCCTCCTCTTTTGTCAGTGCTCCTCTCTGCCCTTTTTTTCTCTTCACACCCCTAATCGCAAACTGATGCTGCACTGCCTACATCCACAGACACAGCGTGGCTTGGCCCTGCCTCATGCTTGCTCCACATAGGTTTAGACTGACGGCAGAAGCCATTGGCTTTTGCTTTAGCAAATCCTGCGAGAGGGAAGGGGGAGCTGCTACCGACTGACACAGAGCTGGTCGAGTGGGGACTCTGGTAATTATAGAGTGAGGGGGCAACTGCTACCAAAACATGTGTACCTTAGTGCAGGGAATGTATTAAGGTAAACCATGGTTTTTAGGCTTTAGAACCAAAAACTTGTTTACCAAGGTTACATAGTTACATAGTTAGTAAGGTTGAATAAAGACATCAGTCCATCCAGTTCAACCTGAGTGAGTGTCTACAATTGTCCCTATCCCTTTACATTGCACACTCACATTGGTCCCTACCCTCAAGGAGCCACAATCCAAGATCCCCAGTTGTATACTAGGGCCAATTTTAGACAGAAGCCAATTAACCTACCTGCATGTCTTTGGAGTGTGGGAGGAAACTGGAGTACCCGGAGGAAACCCATGCAGGCACAGGGAGAACATGCAAACTCCAGGCAGGTAGTGTCATGGTTGGGATTTGAACCAGTGACCTTTTTTACTGCTAGGTGAGAGTGCTAATCCACTACACCACTGTGCCGCCCTGTTAACATCTTGGCATTTTTCAAGAGGGTTGCAAGTGCCCAAAGCGATTGAATACGGCCACATCTCCCTAAAAGCAACCAATCTCATCTGATCTCGGAGGCTTAGCAGGGTCGGGCCTGGTTAGAGCCTGGATGGAAGACCCCCTGGGAATACCAGGTGCCGTAGGCTTTTTTTTAACATGTTGGCGTCGACGACTTGTTTTATTTTTCTGCTTGTTTGCCGAGCTGACCATCTTGGTGTTTGTCAAGAGGGTTGAGAGTGGCCAGCAAAATCGCCTACGGCCACATCACCCGGAATGTGTCTTATCTCGTCTTATCTCGGATGCTAACCAGTGTCGGGCCTGGTTATTACCTTGATGGGAGACTACTTGGGAATACCAGGTGCCGTAGGCTTTTTTTTAATATGTTGTTGGCGTCGACGACCTGTTTTTTTTTTTCTGCTTGTTTGCCGAGGTGACCATCTTGGCATTTGTCAAGAGGGTTAAAGGCAATACAATATTTACTGCCATCAATATTGCCTACCCCATTGATCAAAGCAACGGGAACATCACAGCTTTCATTTCAATAGCTGTATGTTCCCGGCCACACACCGTCGCATACAGCCCCTTCCCCTTGTCCGGGCACTTTGATAGACAGATCACCCGCAGGATTTGATCTGTCTATCAAAGTGCCCGGACAAGGGGGAGGGGCTGTATGTGACGGCGTGTGGCCGGGAACACACAGCTATTGTTCCCGGTGCTGTGATCAAACAGGCGGCAGAGGTAGCTCTCCTCTCTTCCCTTCACAGGCTAGCTGCAATAATGAGGGGACACTCTGGCTGCAATAATAGGGGGACACTGGTTGGCTGCATCTGACGGGCACTGGTGAGGCTGCATAGATCTCTTTTATCATGTGTGCAGTTTCTGACCATCTCCTGTACCACGCCCTCTGTCTCTGACCATCTCCTGTACCATGCCCTCTGTCTCTGACCATCTCCTGTACAAAAATATTTAAAAAAAAAATATGTTTCGGTATCGGTGCTGTTTCGGTATCGGTTTCGGTTTTCGGCCTAGTGTATTGTTCATTTTCGGTATCGGTTTTGGCACCAAAAAACCCATTCGGTGCACCCCTAATTTTGAGGGATATTTATTATAACAAAAAGTAAAAAATGCATCTTTTTTCAAAATTGTCGCTCTATTTTTGTTTATAGCGCAAAAAATAAAAACCGCTGGGGTGATCAAATACCACCAAAAGAAAGCTCGATTTGTGGGAAAAAAAGGATGTCAATTTTGTTTGGGAGCCACGTCGCACGACCGCACAATTGTCATTTAAAGCGACGCAGTGCCGAATCCTAAAAAGTCGTCTGGTCTTTGACCAGCAAAATGGTCTGGGGCTGAAGTGGTTAATATATATGTATAATTTTTATTTTTTTACACATAAGCTCAATGACCTAATCGAGGTGTGCCCAACTGCTGGCCCTCTGATGTGGCCCGCCATGTCTTGCACTGAGATGGCGGGTCAGCATGCCCAGATCGCGGGTTCCTGACCCGCCATCTCCGAGCATCAGTGCAAAGAACGGAGCTGTCGCTAGAGGAAGCAGAGCCGATGCTTCCTGTATAGCGCCAGCTCCTTCACAGGCGGAGTGATACCAAATGTACTACCGCCTGTGACAGGAAACATTCTCTCTGCTCTCTACAGCAGTCTCATGCTTCTGTTTTCTGCCACACTAATGCATGGGAACCCGCGATTTGGACGCCAGTACCAGAGCCGACCAGCAGTAACTGCCACCAGTAACAGCCAGAAGTACAAGTACCTACAAGTAAATGAATTTTGTTGCTGAGATTATTATTTATTTATTTTAAATGAAAAGCTGTACAGAAAAAAGCAGCCGCCGGGTGTAGATACACACACACACACACACACACACATAACGAGATACATATATATATATATATATATATATATATATATATATATACACACACACACACACACACACACGAGATACATATATAACAAGAGATATGTGTGTGTATGTATATATCTATATAGATATATCTATATCTCTTGTTATATATGTATCTTGTTATGTGTATGTATATATCTATACATAACAAGATACATAAATAACAAGCGATATAGATATATCTATATAAATATATACATACACACACATAAGATACATATATAACAAGCTATATATCTCTTGTTATCTAGATATATCTGCACTTCATTTACAATTTGTATATTTATAAGCTTCCTTCCTTTTGTTGCTTGTTTTTTGTTGTTATAAATGCAGTATATTTCCTGGTTCCTGGGGGGAGGAGGGGAGGAGAGGTTTGCATAGCTAAGGGGCGGTAACTTCCTCTGACACTGCCGTTGCTATGGAAACCTGACCTGAAACCTATTTCACTGCTTGTGTAGCACTGAGCATGTGCGAGATTTGCAAGGCTGAGATCCAGGAAGAAATACAGTATGGCTTCAGATGCCCAAACCTAAGATGGCCACGGTCTGCTGAAAGTTTATAAAGTTACAAAATGCTGTAATAACCTAGCAAAACGGACCTTTGTTTACAGACTAACTTTACTAGAATGCATTAAGCTTGTGTATGATAGGTTATTTTTATTTAAAAAGTCTAATTTTGGCCGGACAACCACTTTAATGCAGTACACAGTATCTGGCAATAATAAACAGTAATAATAAACTACACAATATCTATAACTATAAAAAGGAATAGACAAAGACAAGATAAATCTATGCAAATGTGAATATTAAAAGGATAAAAATCAAAGATTTTTAAAAGAGGCAATCTGCAAAATGGCAATCCAATTTTGCAAGCGATCTCAGGATCAGGAGTTCTGCTTGAAATGGCTGTGTCTGTAGAATTTATAGAGGTTTGGAATTGCGGACAACCAATAGGACCTTTTCTTTTTTTATATACTACCAATGATTGGCTAAGCCCTTTTTACACTGATGTCTGAAAATGAGGAGCCTTAAAGCGGTTCTTCACCCTAAAGGGGAATTTCCGCTAATCTGATCTCTCCCCCCCTCCGGTGCCACAATCGGCACCTTTCAGGGGGGAGGGGGTGCAGTTACCTGGATAATCCAGGTATTTGCACCCACTTCCGGGCAGACTGCCGCAGACCCCCGCAGACGCCCCCCCCCCCCCCGTTGCTCCAAGGACGCGAACCATTGGAGATCTATGTCTTGGACTCCGGCTACTTCTGTGAGTCGGACGAGTAGAATATTGTGATCTACTGTATCAAACGCTGCACTTAGGTCTAGGGACATTCAGAGTGACATGGCCATAGGCGATCTTGCTGGCCACTCTCAAACCTCTTGACAAATGCCAAGATGGTCACCTATGCAAACAAGCAGAAAAATAAAACAGGTCGTCGACGCCAACAACATATTAAAAAAAAGACTACGGCACTGTCACGGTCCCTACCGTGTATTTTGGACGGCCAGGGGTAGTCACGCCTCGGGTGGCTCTGGGTGGTATTGAACTCATGGCTGCCAGTGGTTGTTCCCGTTGCCTTGCCTCTGAGCCACACCTCAGTTCTATTCTGCCTGCTTTCCAGCCATGTCTAGTTTTGCATAAGTACTGTGGGCAATTCTGTTTGTACCTGTCACTCTTGGATCAGCTGTGGCAGGTTACCTAATCAGCTGGGTATAAAACACTGCCTCACTCTGAGGGCTTTGTCAGTTCATTGTCTCTTGTTGCCAAAGGTCCCTGAGTTCCTGAGTTCCTGAGTTCCAAGACTGACCCCGGCTACCGACCCTGGCTTGTATATCGTTTATTCTGTCTTCTGGAATCCCTGACTACGGCTTTACCTGGACAATCCTTTGGCAAATTCCTGTCAAGCCCCCGTGCACAGATTCACAGCCCAGGTAGCTTATCTGTTTGTTACTGTGGGCTGTGTTTATTTGCAAGGGTGAGCCTACATCTCTGCAACATGGACTCCAATCTAGGTAAGCCCTTACATAATGAACTGACCAACAGGGAGTCCGCAGAGATGTACAGGATGCTCACCTCCCTTGCTCTACAAATCTCCAGCTTGGGCCAGACCATTGCTGAGCTGCAGCAAGAAGTCCGTTTGTTTAGAGGCACAGTACACCCAACCCTGGAACCTGCATGTCCAGAACCGTTTGTTTTGATGCCTGAGAAGTTTGATGGTAATCGTGCATCCTTCTTTTGTTTTAAGATGGATTGTGAGCTGTTGTTTGCCCTTAAGCCTAGGACCTATGCCACTGACTTTATTAAGATTCGTGCTTCCATCAACCTGCTCACTGGACAATGCAAAACATGGGCTCATCAGCTTTTACAGGAAAGGAGTCCAGTCTTGGATAGCTGGGAGGCATTCATGTTTGCTCTGGATTCTTACATTCGTGTTTCTAAGACCAGAGTTCCCAAGTCTACTCTTTGCTCACGTGGCCTGCGGGAATCCAAGGACAGAAGTACCCGGTACAGATACGACTCCATGCCATCACAGTATGTTCCAAGTCATGAAGCTGAAGTCCTTACCCCACAAAGCCTAGACGCTCCTAAGGTCACACGCACACCTTCCCTGGGAGACGTAGAACCCATGGAGATAGGGGCCATCCGGCTCAAGCTATCCCAAGGTGAAAGAGAGCGGAGGAGAGACTGTGGTCTTTGTTTTTACTGTGGGGGGAGAGGGCATCTTATATCTCTCTGTCCAATTCGCCCACCTCGGTCTAAGGTTCTCCAAGTGGGTACTTCTAGGATCCTTCCTGCTGTCCCTGAATCTCTGCCTGCTATCCAGCTCGAAGTGTCGGTGCCTGTTTCCCCAGTTGAAGTTCCTGTGCCGGTGTCCCCGCTTGAAGTTCCTGTGCCGGTGTCCCCGCTTGAAGTTCCTGTGCCGGTGTCCCCGCTTGAAGTTCCTGTGCCGGTGTCCCCGCTTGAAGTTCCTGTGCCGGTGACCCCGCTTGAAGTTCCTGTGCCGGTGACCCCGCTTGAAGTTCCTGTGCCGGTGACCCCGCTTGAAGTTCCTGTGCCGGTGATCCCGCTATCTCCTGACTGTACGTATGCCTCAAATGGCACCATAGTCCGTAAGCAGGACCTGAAGATTTTCGAAAGAGCCTTGCGAGCGACGAAAGCCTACCCAACTGGAACTTCTAAAACTAAGAAAGCCCAAAAGAAATAGGATGTTCCATGCTCTGAGGGCATTCCTAAGGGGAGGGAACTGTCACGGTCCCTACCGTGTATTTTGGACGGCCAGGTGTAGTCACGCCTCGGGTGGCTCTGGGTGGTATTGAACTCATGGCTGCCAGTGGTTGTTCCCGTTGCCTTGCCTCTGAGCCACACCTCAGTTCTATTCTGCCTGCTTTCCAGCCATGTCTAGTTTTGCATAAGTACTGTGGGCAATTCTGTTTGTACCTGTCACTCTTGGATCAGCTGTGGCAGGTTACCTAATCAGCTGGGTATAAAACACTGCCTCACTCTGAGGGCTTTGTCAGTTCATTGTCTCTTGTTGCCAAAGGTTCCTGAGTTCCTGAGTTCCTGAGTTCCAAGACTGACCCCGGCTACCGACCCTGGCTTGTATATCGTTTATTCTGTCTTCTGGAATCCCTGACTACGGCTTTACCTGGACAATCCTTTGGCAAATTCCTGTCAAGCCCCCGTGCACAGATTCACAGCCCAGGTAGCTTATCTGTTTGTTACTGTGGGCTGTGTTTATTTGCAAGGGTGAGCCTACATCTCTGCAACATGGACTCCAATCTAGGTAAGCCCTTACAGGCACCTGGTATTCCCAGGCGGTCTCCCATCCAGTTTCTAACCAGTCCTGACCCTGCTTAGCATCCTAGATAACATGAGATCGGGCGCATTCACGGTGATGTGGCCGTAGGTAATCTTGATGGCCACTCTTAACCCTCTCTCTTGGTCACCTCGGCTAACAAGCAGAAAAAAAAACAGGTCGTCGATGCCAACAACATATTTAAAAAAAGCATACGGCACCTGGTATTCCCAAGTAGTCTCCCATCAAGGTACTAACCAGGCCCGACCCTGGTTAGCATCCAAGATCAGATGAGATCAGGCACATTCCTGGTGATGTGGCCGTATGCGATTTTGCTGGCCACTCTCAACCCTCTTGACAAACACCAAGATGGTCAGCTCGGCAAATAAGCAGAAAAATAAAACAAGTCGTCGACGCCAACAACATGTTAAAAAAAAAAGCCTACGGCACCTGGTATTCCCAAGGGGTCTTCCATCCAGGCTCTAACCAGGCCTGACCCTGCTAAGCCTCCGAGATCATATGAGATTGGTTGCTTTCAGGGAGATGTGGCCGTATTCAATCACTTTGGGCACTCGCAACCCTCTTGAAATACGCCAAGATGTTAACCTTGGTAAACAAGGGAAAATAACAAGTCAACACTCAAATAAATAAAAACAGACTTGCACTTTTTGAGTGAGCGGTGGGCGGTGCTTCCGACATCACTCAAGGAAGTGACGTTGGCACAGCACTTCTCTGAGAGGATCAGGTAAGGGGCTGCCGCATGGCAGCCTACTAATTCTTTATTATTTATTCAGAGCCGCCGCCGGTACCCCCTCCACATCCACAGGGTGACTATGGTGGTCGCACTCGGCAGCATACCCCAACCCCATTCACCCCCCTGCTAAACAAGATTTAAAGAAAAAGTGTTATTATCGGTGGCCGGCAGCATACACCCCCCCCCCCAAGAAGCTATAAAAAAACAACGGTTATTAATAATAACCCTTTTTTTAAATCTTGTCTAGGGGGGGTATGCTGCCAACCACCAATAATAACCCTTATTTTTAAAATCTTGTTTAGCGGGGTGGGGGGGTTAATGCTGCCGACCACCGATAATAACCTTTTTTTTTTTTTTTTTTTTAAATCTTGTTGGGGGGTATGCTGCCGACCACAGATAATAACTTATTATCGGTGTTAGGCAGCATACCCCCCCAAACAAGATTTAAAAAAAAGGGTTATTATCGGTGGTCGGCAGCATACTCCCCCCCCAAACAAGATTTACAGGTTGTAGATATGTGCAATTTACAGGTTGTAGATATGTGCGATTTACAGGTTGTAGATATGTGCAATTTACAGAATGCAATATACACAATGCAGATATGTGCTATTCACAGGTTGTAGATATATGCGATTTGCAGGTTGTAGATTTGTGCGATTTATAGGTTGTAGATATGTGCAATTTACAGGTTGTAGATATGTGCGATTTGCATGTTGTAGATATGTGCAATTTACAGGTTGAAGATATGTGCAATTTACAGAATGCAGATATGCGATTTACAGAATGCGATTTACAGAATGTAGATATGTGCGATTCACATGTTGCAGAATGCAGATATGGGCTATTTACAGGTTGTAGATATGTGCTATTTAAAGGTTGTAGATATGTGCTATTTACAGGTTGCAGATATGTGCGATTTACAGAATGCGATTTACAGAATGCAGATGTGCGATTTACAGAATGCAGATGTGTGATTTACAGAATGCAGATATGTGCGATTTACCGAATGCGATTTACCGAATGCGATTTACTGAATGCAGATATGTGCGATTTACATGTTGCAGAATGCAGATATGGGCAATTTATAGGTTGCAGAATGCAGATATGTGCAATTTACAGGTTGCAGAATGCAGTTATGTGCGATTTATAGAATGCAGATATTTTCAATTTACAGGTTGCAGAATGCAGTTATGTGTGATTTACAGAATGCAGATATGTGTGATTTACAGGTTGCAGAAGGCAGATATGTGTGATTTACAGGTTGCAGAATGCAGATATGTGTGATTTACAGGTTGTAGATATGTGCTATTAACAGGCTGCAGATATGTGCGATTTACAGAATGTGATTTACAGAATGCAGATATGTGCTATTTACAAGTTGTAGATATGTGCTATTTATAGGTTGTAGATATGTGCAACTTACAGGTTGTAGATATGTGCGATTTGCATCTTGTAAATATGTGCAATTTACAGGTTGTAGATATGTGCGATTTAATGAATGCAGATATGTGCGATTTACATGTTGCAGAATGCAGATTTGGTCAATTTACAGGTTGCAGAATGCAGATATGTGCGATTTACAGGTTGAAGATATGTGCGATTTACAGAATGCGATTTAGAGAATGCAGATATGTGCAATTTACAGAATGCAGATATGTGCGATTTACAGAATGCAGATATGTGTGATTTACATGTTGCAGAATGCAGATATGGGCAATTTACAGGTTGTAGATATGTGCTATTTACAGGTTTTAGATATGTGCAATTTACAGGTTGTAGATAGGTGCGATTTGCATGTTGTAAATATGTGCAATTTACAGGTTGTAGATATGTGCAATTTACAGAATGCAGATATGTGTGATTTACATGTTGCAGAATGCAGATATGGGCAATTTACAGGTTGCAGAACGCAGTTATGTGCGATTTACAGATTGCAGATATGTTCAATTTACAGGTTGCAGAATGCAGATATGTATCATTTACAGGTTGCAGAAGGCAGATATGTTTGATTTACAGGTTGCAGAAGGCAGATATGTGTGATTTACAGGTTGCAGAATGCAAATATGTGCCATTTACAGGTTGCAGAAAAGGTGCCTGATGTGGTTATACACAAGATTGGCATGATTCATCTGCTTTAGTAGAGCCCAGTGTATAATGTGCAGCCTGGTATATGATGTTGATTCAATAAGGGGTGTGGCTTGTGATAAGTGGGGGGGCAAATCTGAGGGGGTGTGGTCTTGCGCCCCCCCATCCTAAAACTTCACCAGCCGCCACTGCCCAGGAGGTCTCCCTTTTGTTACTAACCAGATCAGACGCTGCTCAGCCTCGGAGATCAGACAAGATCGAGCACTTTCAGGGTGATGTGGCCGTAGGAAATCTCTTTCGGCACCCTCAACCCTCTTGACAAACACCAAGATGGTCACCTTGGGAAACAAAGGACAAAAAACAAGTCAACGCCAAAAAAAAACAAAAAAAAGAAACCTACGGCACTAGGTATTCCCAGGGGGTCTCCCACCCAGGTTCTAACCAGGCCCGACCCTGCAAAGCCTCCGAGATCAGACGAGATCAGTTGCTTTCAGGGAGATGTGGCCTTAGGCAATCGCTTTGGGGACCCTAAACACTCTTGAAAAACGCCAAGATGGTCACCTTGGTAAACAAGGGAAAATAAGTCAACGGCAAAAAAAAAAAAAGAAAAAAAGAAGCCTATGCCACCTGGTATTCCCAGGCAGTCTCCCATCCAGGCACTATCCAGGCCTGACCCTGCTTAGCCTCCGAGATTAGACGAGATTGGTCGCTTTCAGGGTGATGTGGCCATAGGCAATTTCTTTGGACGCCCTGAACCATCTTGACAAACGCCAAGATAGTCACCTTGGCAAACAAGGGAAAAAAACAAGTAAATGCAAAAAAAGAAAAGAAGCCCAGGGGCCTGGTATTCCCAGGTGGTCTGCCATCCAGGTATTAACCAGGCTTAGCCCCTGCTTAGCCCCCGAGGTGAGACAAGATGGGGCTCTTTCAAGGTGATGTGGCCGTAGCGAATCTTTTTGGACATCCTCAATCCCCTTGACAAACACCAAGATTCACCTTGGGAAACAAGGGAAAAAATAAGTCAACGCCCCCAAAAAAAAAAAAAAAAGGAAACCTACAGCACTTTGCATTCCCAGGCGGTCTCCCATCCAGGTACTTACCAGGCCCGACCCTACCCATAGGCAATCTCTTTGGGCACCCTCATCCCTCTTGACAAATGCAAAGATGGTCACTAGGCCCGACCCTGCGTAGCCTCTGAGATCAGATGAGATTGGGCGCTTTCATGGTGATATGGCCCGTAAGCAATCTCTTGGGCATCCTCAACCCTCTTTGACAAACGCCAAGATGGTCACCTTGAGAATCAAGGGAAAAAAACAAGCCAACGCCAAAAATAAAGAAACCTACAGCACCTGGTTTTCCCAGTACTAACCAGGCCCGCCCCTGCTTAGCCTCAGAGATGCGACGAGTTGGGGCGCTTTCAGGATGATGTGGCCGTAGACAAATTCTTTGGGCACCCTCAACTCTCTTGACAAACACCAAGATCCTCACCTTGGGAAACAAGGAGGAAAAAAGTCAACGCCAAAAAAAAAATTACGGCACCTGGTAATCCCAGGCGGTCTCCCATCCAGGTATGAATCAGGCCCGACGCTGCTTAGCCTCCGAGATAAGATGAGATTTGTCGCTTTCAGGGTGATGTGGCTGTAGGCAATCTCTTTGCGCACGCTCAACCCTCTTGACAAATGCCAAGATGGTCACCTTGGGATACAAGGGAAAAAACAAGTCAACGCCAAAAAAAAAGAAAAAAAAAAGAAAAAAAAAAAGAAGCCTGTAGCACTGGGTATTCCCAGGCAGTCTCCCATCCAGGTACAAAGCATGTCCGACCCTGCTTAGTCTCCAAGATCAGATGACATTGGGCGCTTTCAAGGAAATGTGGCTGTAGGCAATCTCTTTGGGCACCCTCAACCCTCTTGACAAATGCCAAGATGGTCACCTTGGGATACAAGGGAAAAAAACAAGTCAACGCCAAAAAAAAAAAAAAAAATAGAAGCCCACGGCACTTGGTATTCCCAGGCGTTCTCCCATCCAGGTACTAACGAGGCACGACCCTACTTAGCCTCTGAGATTGGGCGCTTTCAGGGTGATGTGGCCGTAGGCAATCTTTTTGGCCATCCTCAACCCTCTTGATAAACTCCAAGATGGTCACCTTGGGAAACCTACGGCACCTGGTATTCCCAGGCAGTCTCCCATTCAGGTAGTAAACAGACCCAACCCTGCTTAGCCTCCGAGATTAGACGCTTTCAGGGTGATGTGGAAATAGGCAATCACTTTGGCAACCCTCTTGACAAACGCCAAGATGGTCACCTTTGGAAAAAAGGGAAAAAAAACAGGTCAATGCCCAAAAAAAAAAGAAGTCTACGGCATCCCATCCAGGTACTAACCAGGCCCGACCCTGCTTAGGCTTGGAGATCAGACGAGATCGGTTGCTTTCAGGGTGATGTGGCCATAGGCAATCTATTTGGGCACCCTCAACCCTCTTGACAAAAGCCAAGATGGTCACCTTGGGAAACAAGAGAAAAAAACAAGTCAACGCCAAAAAAAAAGAAAGAAGAAGCCTGTGGCACTGGGTATTCCCAGGCGGTCTCCCACCCAGGTACTAACCAGGCCCGACCCTGCCTAGCCTTTGAGATGAGGCGCTTTCAGGGTCATGTGCAATCTTCTTGGGCAGCCTCAGCCCTCTTGACAAATGCCAAGATGGTCACCTTGGGAAACAAGGGAAACCTTGGCACCCTAGATTTTTGGAACTACATTTCCCATGATGCTCAACTACACTGCATGAGCATCACTGGAAATTTAGTTCCAAAACATCTGGGGTGCCAATGTTCACCATCACCGTCCAAGGGCAAGGATAGATGAAGACTTTGCACTATGCGGTCTTCCAGGGAGGCCTGCTGCAGATGGCAGGCTCTCACCTTGTCCGTTCCTGCACCGCGCTGATCTACTCACTGTCTCTCCTTGCTCCTTCCCTTTGCCTCTCCGGCATGGATTCTTTCACTGCCTTCTGAGTCAGGATCCTTCCAAGCCAGCTTTCCTGAGCCCCTGGCCTGAGCTACCACCCCTTGCCGGCAGGGGTTTCCTCAAGGGCCACCAACAACCTCTCCTCAGCACTGCTTCTCCATCTTCCACCCAACTCCCCTGCTGGTATGGTCCATGTCTATTTATGGGATTGTCTCAGTCCTTTGCCAACCCACTTCTGGGGACCCCATAAACATTCATGTCAGCCCTTCCTAACCCCTACCTTCTAGTTCTAGAAGATTCTTCAACCTTCTAGACACCATGGGGAGGCACCAGAGAGCTGCCAAGAGGAGTCATCCAGTCCTGGCCTCTAGTAACCCAGACCCAATTTAATGATTCAGGTTATTCCTGAGCAGAAATATGCTTTTTTTCTACTCTCACACTAGAGGGTGCTATACTCACCTCCCTCTTAAAAGTAGCCGTGTCCCCATCGTCTAGAAAAACAAAAATTGGTCCTGCACCCAGGAGCAAGGGCATCCCATAAGCAAAAATGGGAAGGGGAAAAAGGCAATACACCTGGAAAAGGGCTTTGTACAAATAAATATGTGGTATCAAAAAAAGATGATTTATATATTTTCTTTCACAAACAGAAACCATATACATAATGTGTACATCCTGACTACAGGTCCCTGTAGCTAGAAAGATCTGTCAATGTCAACATATGTACATTAGGGATGAGCTTGGTGTTTGAGACGAACACATGTTCGACTCGAACACCGGCTCATCGCCCGTTCGGGAAGCCAGAACTCTGCGCCATCGCAGTGCATTGCTGGCTCATGATTGGCCAAGCATGCACTGTGACCCCACATGCTTGGCCAATTACAGCGCCGGCAATGAGGACAGCCATGATTCCCTGTGGCCAATCATAGCTCAGGCTGTGTAGTACATGCCCCACACTATATAAGGCCGCCAGCGTCTGCAGGAGTTAGTGGGTGTTCTCTGTGTACCTTCAACGCAGTATACAACGTCCATTATCCACCTATATAGCTATATTGCTCTTCTGTAATTGAGCTATAAGCCATCTGCAGGAGTTTCTGGGTGTTGTCTGTGTGCCCTGAGTGCAGTATACACCATTATCCACCTATATAGCTATATTGCTCTTCTGTAATTGAGCTATCAGCTAACGCGCACACGTGCGTGCGTGTGCCGCGCGCACATACGAACGGCGTGCACCCGCGCGCGTCTGAAGACGCGCGTGCCCACGACGACCCGCGGCACGAACGCGCGTGCGCAAACGGAGACCCGGACGCACAGAACGGACGGATTCCTGACATTGCCCCCCCACAAGGGGCAACCTCCGGGTGCCCCTAGCGACTCTTTTTTCCGGGTGTGCAGTAAAAAAGGCCTGAATTAATCTATCAGCATGTAGATTAGCAGCAGGTTCCCATGAATTATTCTCCGGGCCATAGCCCTTCCACTTAATCCAAAACTGACCTTGTCCTCGTCGTCTTCTGAAGTTCAAAATGGCCTCTACTTCGTATTCCTCACTGCCATCAATCAGCACAGGGTCAGGTGGTCTTGTTCCTCTACCGGGGAAGGGATCAGGTACAGCAGGCTTAAGCAGAGCTACATGGAAGACTGGGTGTATTTTCATGGAATCAGGTAAGGACAGTTCATATGACACCTCGTTAATTCTCCTCTTAACTGGAAATGGACCCAGAAATTTGGGTGCCAACTTCTTAGAGGGGCAAGCTAATTTCAAGTTAGAAGAAGAAAGCCATACCTGATCCCCGACTTGAAGAATTAATTCTCCCCTTCTTCCTCGATCGAAGCTCCTCTTGCTGTCAGCCTGAGCCTTAGCTATGGCCTCCTGTAGGGTCCGGTTATTCCGCTGAAGAAAAGCTACTGTGTCCTGTACCGCTGGAACATGGGACTTTGCAAGGATATCAGGAAGAAAGGACAGGTTAAAACCATAATTAGCAAAAAACGGGGATTGCCCTGTGGTAGCATGGCTGGCATTGTTGTAGGCAAATTCTGCCAGAGGTAAAAGGGAAACCCAATCGTCCTGAACAAAGGATGAAAAGCATCTAATGTATTGCTTGAGGGTTTGGTTGGTACGTTCCGTTTGCCCATTGGTCTGCGGGTGGTAGGCGGAGGACAAGGCCAATTCTATTTTCAAAGCCTCACATAGGGCTCTCCAAAAAGGGAGGTGAACTGGACCCCCCTATCGGATACGATATTGGTGGGTACCCCGTGAAGCCTGATTATCTCCTTGATGAAGATGTGGGCCGTCTCAGATGCAGAGGGGGTTCCCTTCAAGGGTAGGAAATGGGCCATCTTAGACAAGCGGTCACAAACCACAAAGATGGCTGTACAGTTCTCAGAAGGAGGGAGTTCCACAATAAAATCCATAGTAATCATCCGCCAGGGGCGGTCAGGTGCGGGAAGTGGTTTAAGCAGACCCCAGGCCCGGTTTCTGGGGACCTTATTCCGACTACAAACGGGGCAAGAATTCACATATTGCTTGCAGAATTCCCTCATGCCTGGCCACCAGAAGGAGCGCTGTACAAGCTCCAAAGTTTTGCAGACACCAAAGTGCCCTGCGAGAGGATGATCATGGAGGAGACCCAAGATCCTTATTCGGACGTCTTCAGGAACGAAGATCAGGTTGTCCTTCCAAAGCAGCCCTTCTCTGGATGCTAATGAAATTCCTGGGGGACAGGAGGATATGAGGGAAGCTCTCTTCAACTGGGACAATAGGTCTGGCTGAACGAGTAAAAAGGTGTTAGCAGGAAGGATGGTATCTGGAGGTGCGATGTCCTTGGAGCTATCAAACATGCGGGAAAGCACATCCGGCTTCACATTTCTTGACCCAGGGCGATAGGTAATGTGAAAGCAGAACCGAGAGAAGAAGAGGGCCCAGCGGGCCTGCCGAGGTTTCAGACGTTTAGCGGTACGGAGGTACTCGAGGTTCTTCTGATCCGTGTAGATGAGTACGGGGTGTACCGCCCCCTCCAGTAAGTATCTCCACTCCTCCAAAGCAGACTTGAAGGCAAGTAATTCTCGGTCCCCCACATCATAGTTCCTCTCTGCCGGAGAGAGTTTTCGGGAAAAGAACCCCACGGGGTGCATCAGGTCATCTTTACCTAGACGCTGGGAGACCACCGCCCCTACTGCTACCTCAGAGGCATCTACCTCCAGAATATAGGGTCTAGACGGATCCGGGTGGCTGAGAATGGGAGCAGAGGTGAATAAGTCCTTGAGTTTCTTGAAGGCCGCCTGTGCTTCAGGACCCCAATGAAAACGTATATTTTGTTTAGTGAGCTGGGTGATGGGAGAGATAATGGCCGAGAACCCCTTAATAAACTTTCAATAAAAATTGGCGAAGCCCACAAAGCCTTGGATCCCCTTTTTATCGGTGGGGGCTGGCCATTCGAGAACGGCAGAAACCTTTTGCGGGTCCATCTTGATGCCTGCTGGGGAGATTTCAAGGCCGAGGAATTGGATATTCTGCTGCTCAAATTTGCATTTTTCGGCCTTAGCGTAAAGTCCGTGTTGCAGGAGCCGAAGCAGTACTCTGCCGACGTGCCCACGATGCTGTTCCAGGGACCCGGAGAAAATCAGGATGTCGTCTAAATATACGATGACGAAAATGTCCAGAAGGTCCCGGAAAACATCATTAATCAGATGCTGGAAGGTGGCTGGGGCGTTGCAAAGCCCGAAAGGCATCACTAGGTACTCGTAGTGCCCAAAACGAGTTCGAAACGCAGTCTTCCACTCGTCACCCGCTCGTATACGGATCAGATTATAGGCTCCCCTCAAGTCCAACTTGGTGAAAACAGTAGCCGACCTCAGTTTTTGAAAGAGTTCCGGAATCAGAGGTAGGGGATAACGATTTTTAATCGTGATTCTGTTTAGCTCTCGGTAATCTACAAAAGGTCGAAAGGGTCTGATCCTTTTTTGTAACGAAAAATATTCCGGCACCGGCAGGAGATGTGGAGTGGCGGATGAACCCCTTCTTGAGGTTCTCGGAGATATAGACCTTCAGGGCCTCTTGCTCCTTCTCGGACAAAGGGAAGACACGCCCGAACGGGATCTCTGCCCCAGGAAGGAGCTCAATGGGGCAATCGTAAGGACGATGCGGGGGAAGGGAATCAGCCCCCTGTTTACTGAAAACGTCCAGAAACTCGTGGTAAGGCTCGGGAACTGATTGACACAAGTCCAGGTCTGGGTCCAGACAGAGGAGCGTTCTGGGCTGTACAGGAACCCCAGGAAGGCAGTGATCCTGGCAGTATGGGGAGAGGAACCTCACCTCCCCGGAAGACCAGTCAACGGAGGGATTATGTGCCTGCAGCCATGGTATACCTAGGATCACAGGGAAAAGTGGTGATGAGATGACGTCAAGTGTTAATAGTTCCATATGTTGGCAGGAGGTGGTAGTTGGTAGTGGAAGGGTCTCCTGGGTGACTCGGCTGGATTTAATTTGTGAACCATCGGCCAGGAAGATGGAAAGTTCATGAGACTTTTTTCGAAGAGGAATGGAGTGTAAGTTGACGAAAGGCAGCGTCAATGAAACAACAGCAGGCCCCGGAGTCAAGGATAGCGTTGACGGGAATCGTTCTTTCCTGCAGCTGAAATGAGAGCAGAAGGGCAACATGGAAAGTGTTGGAAGGCAGGGTTACGGAACTGTGAGACACAGAAGAGAGGCACTTACGTGTCTTAACAGGGCAGTTGGTCACGTAATGTCCGGAACCGCCACAATACAGGCACAAGTTCATCTGCCGACGGCGGGCTCGCTCTTCAGGTGACAGGGTAGGCCGGAGTAGTCCGAGCTGCCTGGGTTCCTCAGTAGCTTGAGCAACACTGGCAGGCCCCCCTTGAGGGGGGGGAGTGAAGAAAGGTGCTGAAGAAGGGGTTCTGGCGGTCATCCAGGCTGGTCTTTGGGTTTGGGAGGAGCGTTCGGCCCTACGCTCACGAAGTCTCCGATCAATCCGAATGGCCAAGGCAATTAAGTCTTCCAAAGAGTCGGGGATACCAACAAGGGCCAATTCATCCTTAAGACCCTCAGACAGGCCCATGCGGAATTGATGTCTTAGGGCCGACTCGTTCCACTGGGTATCTGCGCTCCAGCGTCTAAAGTCCGAGACATAGTCCTCAGCCGTCCTACGGCCCTGCTGGAGCGCAGTTAATGCAGATTCTGCGGTGGCAGACCGCTGGGGATCATCGTAGAGTTGAGCCATCCCTTCGAAGAAGGTAGAGAGAGTCTGTCTGGGTAAGGGGATTGTTATTTTCCAGAAGGTGATGGGCCCAAGACTGGGGTTCTCCTTGCAGAAGGGAGATAACGAAACCCACTTTAGTTGCCTCCAGAGAGAAGGTCCTAGGCTGTAGAGCAAAATATAACTGGCAGGCGTTGCGAAAGGCCCGGAATTTAGAGCGGTCCCCTGCAAACCTCTCAGGAATGGGAACCCTAGGTTCAGGTGGAAGCATCATAATGGCCGAATGGGTGGCTGGCTGAACAGGAGGAGGCTGAGGTGCGGTGACTGATGAGCCGGGAGTAGACAGATGCTGAACACGCTCCTCCAACCTGGTGTAACCATCCTGAAGGGACTTCACGGCCTGGGTGAGGGCCGCAAGGTGCGAGCAGATCTCCTTCATGGCGGAGGCCCCTTCCGCAGACTCAGTCATGGCTGTTCGTACTGTTAGGTTTTCGGATGGTGAGTCTGACTTGGTGGAAGGAGACCTCTCTTACGACTCTGGTTCAAGTCTCTCTGAAGTGGGAACAGAGGGACAGGAGCACAGCGGGGTAGGAGTGTCTGGCCAGATGCAGCAGCAGGTGCTAGGAAGGTGAAGATCTTCAGGTGCAGGAGCTCTCTATAGCAGGAAGGCAGCCGATGGAGATTGGCAAACAGGCCGTGGAACCAGGACGGGTGGTGCACGGGTCTGGAGAGGCAGAGGCAGGCCCGGATGGATCTCTGGGTGGGAGAGCAGCAGACACAGCAGCAAGCAGGAGCCAGCAGAAGAATCAGATAACAAGCAGGGGTTCGGCAACAGGTATCAGTCCAAGAAGGGTCAAACAAGCCGGGGTCGGAGCAGGAGAGGTCAGCAGAGTCAAACGGAGCCGGGTCAGGTATCAGGTAGGTTTCAGGCAGAATAACAGATTGCTTCAGGTACTAGCTGCAGACGAACAGCACAGAACCTCTGCAGCTGTACCTTTAAAAAGGGCCACTGGCGCCAATCGCACTAACGCGCACACGTGCGTGCGTGTGCCGCGCACACATACGAACGGCGTGCACCCACGCGCGTCTGAAGACGCGCGTGCCCATGACGACCCACGGCACGGTCGCACAGAACGGAGACCCGGTCGCACAGAACGGACGGATTCCTGACAGTTGGTGTTGTGTGCCTCCAGCACAGCACAGTATACACCGGTATCTACCCTTTAATTCCTGTTGTTCTATAATAAAGACATCTGCAGGAGTTAGTGGGTGTTGTGTGCCTCCAGCACAATATACACTACCCAATTTCTGGTTTTCCCATCTCCCTTCAGGCCATTACCATGTCTGGAAGGCCAACAAGGAGAGGCAAACAGGTGCGAGCCGATAAAAGAGGGCAAGCAGGCTCTGTGTCTAGAGACAACAGTGCTGGTCGTGGACTCGGTGCATCGTCATTAGCACGTGGCCATGGGACACGCTTGTCCTTATTTTTGGCAGCTGGACGTGTTGAGCCGCATCATACTGAAGACTTGGTAGAGTGGATGACCAAGCCCTCTTCATCCTCCTCATCCTCTCTCACCTAGGCTCAGGGTACTAGCAAAGCAGCTGCCAACGCATTCCTCTTCCCTCGTCTTAATGTCATCATCAGTGACTCCTTCCCTAGACCCACCACGTCCTCCTGAGGAGTCCCCTGAACTCTTTGAGCACAGTGTTGGGTACATGCTTCAGGAGGATGCCCAGTGTTTTTTAGGCTCTGATGATGATACTCAGCTAGAGGAAGGCAGTAGCATTATCTTGGCGTTTGTCAAGACAGTTGAGGGCGCCCAATGAAATTTCCTATGGCCACATCACCTTGAAAGCAACCAATCTTGTCTAATCTCGGAGGATAAGCAGGGTCAGGCCTGGTTAGTACCTGGATGGGAGACTGCCTGGGAATACCAGGTGGCATAGACTTTTTTTTTTTTTTTTTTTTGGGTGTTGACTTGTTATTTTTCCTTGTTTACTAAAGTGACCATCTTTGCGTTTTTTATGAGGGTTGAGAGTGCCCAAAGCGATTGAATACAGACATATCTCCCTGAAAGCAACCAATCTCATCTGATGTCGGAAGCTTAGCAGGGTCGGGCCTGGTTAGAACCTGGATGGGAGACCCCCTGAGAATACCAGGTGCTGTAGGCTTTTTTTTAATATGTTGTTGGCGTTGACGACCTGTTTTATTTTTTTGCTTGTTTGCAGAGGTGACCATCTTGCCGTTTGTCAAGAGGATTTAGAGTGGCCAGCAAGATGGCCTACGGCTACATCACCCTGAATGCGCCTGATCTCATCTGATCTCGGATGTTAAGCAGGGTCGGGCCTGGTTAGTACCTGGATGGGAGACTGCCTGGGAATACCAGGTGCTGTAGGCTTTTTTTTTTTGGAGTTGACCTGTTTTTTATTTCTGGTTTCCCAAGATGACCTTCTTGGCATTTCTCAAGAGGGTTTTGGGTGCCAGAAGAGATTGCCTATGGCCATTCCACTCTGAAAGCACCCGATCTCATCTGGTCTTGAAGGCTAAGCAGAGATGGGCCTGCTTAGTACCTGGATGGGAGACCGCCTTTTTTTGTGGTTCCCCAAGGTGACCATCTTGGCATTTCTCAAGAGGGTATTCCCAGGCGGTCTCCCATCTAGGTACTAACCAGGCCCGTCCCTGCTTAGTATCAGATGCTTTCAGGGTGATGTTGCTATAGGCACTCACTTTTGGCACCCTCAACCCTCTTGACAAACACCAAGATGGTCACCTTGGGAAACAAGGGAAAAAAAGAAGTCAACTATGCCATATTAGCACCGGCGTAAATTCCAGAAAATGTACCATCGTTTTCAGACACTATAACATTTGCGCAAACCAATAAATATACGCTTATTAACATTACCAAAGACATGTGGCTGAATAAATTTTGACCTAAAAGTATGAATAAAATTGAGTTTATTGGATTTTTCTTATAAAAAAAGCAGAAAATATAAATTTCTTTCAATATTTTTGATTTTTCCGTTTATATCGCAAAAAAAATAAAAAATTGCAGAGGCAATCAAATACCTTCAAAATAAAGCTCTATTTGTGGGAAAAAAGGATGACCTACGTGACCCACACTGACCTACCCGACACACGCTGACCTACCCGACATACATACACTGACCTAGCTGACATACATACACTGACCTACGTGACCCACACTGACCTATGTGACCCACACTGACCTACCCAACATACATACACTGACCTACCTGACCCACACTGACGTACGTGACACACTCTGACCTACACTGACCTACCTGGCATACATACACTGACCTACACGACACACACTCACATACACTGACCTACCTGACACACACTGACCTGGTACCTGACATACAAACTTGATTGACCTACCTGACCAGGAGGAGATAGACTTCATGTGTTCAGGTACTACAGCAGCAGCTTATCCGTGCTGCTGGTGTGCAAGGCAGCCAGAGGAGAAGAGGAGTGCCGCTCGCCCAAGTGGGTATTGATGTGGTGCGGCCTCCGCATTGTCATTTCTGCCTTCTTCCTGCTCCAGGACAGCGAGCTGGGAGAGGACTAAGATTGGAGGAGTGTAGGCTAAGGGAGCCGCTGCGAATGCTGCTCAGGGTGGTGGCGTCATCCCTTTCTCTCCCTCCTGGGCTCTACACTCCACACTACCATAACAGCTGCGGGACAATCCAGACCAGAAGTCGTAGGCCAGGCCCCATGAGCAATAGCGCGGAGGAGGAGGAAGTGCAATCCTCCTCTGCTTTGAATGTTGGGCAGTGTGGGCACAGTGGGCAGTGACGTTAATGGTTGCTAGCCGCCAGGCAGCTATAGCAATCAGTGACCAAGAGTAAAGTCGGGTGGAAGTGGAGCAGAGCTAAAGCTGGAGCCGGAGCCAACCATGGCTCAGTCTGCCCCTGTTCCCTGCATTCTGGACCGAGACTCAAGACTCTGGGCTATTGGTCCCAGACTACGGCCACCCCCTAAAGACGCCTCTGTTCGTCCCCAAAGTAGGGACGTACATCAGAGTGCAATGGTCGGCAAGTGGTTAAAGCGACGCAGTGCCGAATCGCAAAAAGTGCTCTGGTCTTTGGCCAGCCAAATGGTCTGGCGCTGAAGTGATTAAATGCCCACTTTAGGGTGGAGCTCCGCTTTAACTAACTTTGCAGTGTGTAACGCTTGACATTTTTACCTGCCGTCTGATGAATTCCTTTGATCCCGATGTCTCCAAATACTTCTGAATTCCTCGGATCAAGGGAGAATCCACCGAATGTTGCTTGTAGAGTCCTGTCTCTTCTAAGCTCCGACAAGTGGATGTGCTAGGGGATGGGAAAGAGGACGTACAATAAAGGTTTGTACATCAGGCATATGAAATGAGAAGATGCATTACTGTATATATATATATATATTTTTTTACCTTGGCTGCTCCTCTTTTATCTCCATTTCCTGTGCTTCTTCAGGTCTGCTAATAGAGCCATGAATGAGTCTATGTAGTTTTATGGCATTATAAAACGTTCTTTAAATAAAGCTTGGTTTAATACGTACCGCTGTCTTCCTGACTCCGTAAGGACGATGCTTCCCCTGGCCTCGAGAAGAACCTACGCAAAACCGACAAGGCCTGACCACACTTGGATGCTCCAGGTCTTCATATGCGACGATACTAAGGCGTCTGGTCAGGGCCGGATTAACATAGGGGCTATTGGAGCTGCAGCTCCAGGCCCTTTTCTCAAGATAGGCCCATTTGCCCAAAAAAAAAGATCAACTTCGAGGATTGTAGCTCGGCGATCAGGAGTCACAGAGACCCCACATTTGGGGGGTATGTAGCTAAAGACCCACTCCAGCACTGGTTAAAATATGGGTCTGCTATCATCTATGGTTCTGGAGATACGGGGCTCCTTGCGCAGCCTGTCAGAAGCTACATACAGAGCGGCCAGTATAAATACAAGCTGGAACACTCTGCAGCAGACGGAGAGAATGAACTCACAGGGCTTATAATAATTATTTGTATATTACTTATGATAATTAACCCCTTGCCACCCAGGGCCATTCTGAGACTTCTCTCCTACATGTAAAAACCATAATTTTTTTTTATGCTAGAAAATTACTCAGAACCCTCAAGCATTATATATTGTTTTAGCAGACACCCGATGGAATAAAATGGTGGTCTTTGCAACTTTTTATGTTACACGATATTTGCGCAGCAATTTTTCAAACTTTTTTTGGAAATAAACTTTTTTATTCAGAAAAAAAAACACTAAAGTTAGCACAATTTTTTGTTGTGTACTAAGCGATGCTTTACATTTTTTTACAGGTTAGATGTTTAGAGTTACAGAGGAGGTCTAGTGCTAGAATTATTGCTCTCGCTCTAACGATCGTGGCGTATGTAACCTGTGTGTATCTGGCTCTGATACTAACCAGTGCCTACCCAGGGACTGACCAGTATCTCTCCCCAGCCTGTCCCCACACACCCTCTCACCTGCTGACCTGTGAATGGGGCAATCACTCCCGCAGTGTTATTGTGTTCTGCCAGTGAATACAATGATTAGTGTTGCTAACTATAGCTGGCAGCACTGATTGTTTTGGGGAAAACCTGACAGGCTGGTTGTAATCTAGTCGGTTAATAGGTTGACTTGTGTAAAACCAGCTAGCCCATACATAGATTGACTATGGCTGTAATTTCAATCCATGTCTGGCCCGCTTAACCACTACACAGTCCCTAAACATCCTTCCACAAACCTTTACATTTTTCCTTCCCAGATTACTTCATCCTCCTCTCCTATACATAGTGCCCACTGTCATACTCTCCACACTTCTCTCCTATACATAGTGCCCACTGTCATACTCTCCACACTTCTTTCCTGTACATACTGCTCACTGTCATACCCTCCACACTTCTCTCCTATGCATAACGCCCACTTTCATATCCTACATACTCCTCTCTTCTACATAGTGCCCGCTGTCATACACTTCTCTCCTGTACATAGTGCCCACTGTCATACCCTCCACACTCCTTTCCTGTACATACCTGTACATACTGCTCACTGTCATACCCTCCATACTCCTCTCCTATACATAGTGCCCACCGTCATACCCCCCTTCACACTCCTCTCCTGTAATTACTGCTTACTGTCCTACTCTCCATACTTCTCTCCTGTACATAATGCCCACTGTCATACCCTCCACACTCCTGTACATATTGCTCACTGTCATACCCTCCACACTCTTCTCTTATACATAGTGCCCAATGTCATACCCTCTACACTCCTCTGCTGTGCATACTGCCCACTGTCATACCCTTCACACTCCTCTCATGTACATAGTGCCCACTGTTAGACCCTCCACATTCCTCTCCCTCACCTGCACATACTTCCCACTTTTATACCATCCATACTCCTCCCCTATGCCTCTTACCCACAAAAACTGTTCTTTAAAATTATACTGAATATCCTCAATGTTACCAGCTCTAGAATGGGCACACTTTTGCCAGTTCGACTAAAGGAAAGCCCTCATATTTGTTCTGCCCCATTATTAGTACTTATTTAATTTTGTAATTACTATTGTGATGTATAGAGGAATATAGGGGATGTCAGCTACTCTAAATATAGCACTTGTAAAAAAAGCGTTCCTGAAATTATTTTTGAAATGTTGACAACTATGCACTTAGGCACTGCCCAAGGGCCACAGGGTCAGTAGGGGACCCCATGAGAGGCTCCTGTGATATTAAAGCTGTAGTAAACTTTTCTAACATTACTACTTTTTAGAGGCCCTGGGGTAGGTTATGCCATAATGTACAAGTATGCACAGCATATTAGCACATTAGGGTACACTTAAATTGTCAGACTGAGCCCTCCAGTGCTGTGCTGTGATCAATCTGGCGGGGCCCGGGCACTTCCATCTTCACCGGGTCTTCCTTCTGGATTCTGTGCCTTCGGTCACTTGCCTTGGCCAGGCTGCATTGATGCCATTCCCACACATGCTCATGTGCATCCTCTCTCTCTCATCCCCCCCTTTCTCTCTCATCCTCCCTCCCTTACCCCTCACACCTCTTTCATCCCCTTTCTCTCTCTCTCTTCCTCTCTCTCTCATCCTCCCTCTCTCGCTTTAATTTAATTTGTTATAACAAAAAATAGTTTGCATTTTTATTTAGTTATTGTTTATAAAAGGCCCCACCAAAATCCTCAGCACCAGGCCCATGATGTTCTTAATCTGGCCCTGGGTACAGCCCCAGGAGGAAGTCAGCACAGCACAGGGATGGTGGGAGCCACTCATCATAAGCAGCCCCAGGAGGAAGTCAGCACAGCACAGGGATGGTAGGAGCCCCTCATAATAAGCAGCCCGGGAGGAAGTCAGCACAGCACAGGGATGGTGGGAGCCCCGCATAATAAGCAGCCCCAGGAGGAAGTCAGCACAGCACAGGGATGGTGGGAGCCCCTCATAATAAGCAGCCCCAGGAGGATGTCAGCACAGCACAGGGATGGTGGGATCCCCTCATAATAAGCAGCCCCAGGGGGAAGTAAGCAAAGCACAGGGATGGTGGGAGCCCCTCATAATAAGCAGCCCGGGAGGAAGTCAGCACAGCAAAGGGATGGTGGGAGCCCCTCATAATAAGCAGCCCCAGGAGGATGTCAGCACAGCACAGGAGGGATGGTGGGAGCCCCTCATAATAAGCAGCCCCAGGAGGAAGTCAGCATAGCACAGGGATGGTGGGAGCCCCTCATAATAAGCAGCCCCAGGAGGAAGTCAGCACAGCACAGGGATGGTGGGAGCCCCTCATAATAAGCAGCCCCAGGAGGAAGTCAGCATAGCACAGGGATGGTGGGAGCCCCTTATAATGAGCATAGCACAGGGATGGTGGGATCCCCTCATAATATGCAGTCCCAGGAGGAAGTCAGCACAGCACAGTGATGATGGGAGCCCCTCATAATAAGCAGCCCCAGGAGGATGTCAGCATAGCACAGGGATGGTGGGAGCCCCTCATAATAAGCAGCCCCAGGGGGAAGTCAGCATAGCACAGGGATGGTGGGAGCCCCTCATAATGAGCATAGCACAGGGATGGTGGGAGCCCCTCATAATATGCACAGCAGAGGTACAGCCCCAGGAAGAAGTCAGCACAGCACTGGGATGGTGGGAGCCACTCATCATAAGCAGCCCTGGGAGGAAGTCAGCACAGCACAGGAGGGATGGTGGGAGCCCCTCATAATAAGCAGCCCCAGGAGGATGTCAGCACAGCACAGGGATGGTGGGAGCCCCTCATAATAAGCAGCCCCAAGAGGAAGTCAGCATAGCACAGGGATGGTGGGAGCCCCTCATAATGAGCATAGCACAGGGATGGTGGGAGCCCCTCATAATATGCACAGCAGAGGTACAGCCCCAGGAGGAAGTCAGCACAGCACAGGGATGGTGGGAGCCACTCATCATAAGCAGCCCCAGGAGGAAGTCAGCACAGCACAGGGATGGTGGGAGCCCCTCATAATAAGCAGCCCGGGAGGAAGTCAGCACAGCAAAGGGATGGTGGGAGCCCCTCATAATAAGCAGCCCCAGGAGGAAGTCAGCACAGCACAGGGATGGTGGGAGCCCCGCATAATAAGCAGCCCCAGGAGGAAGTCAGCACAGCACAGGGATGGTGGGAGCCCCTCATAATAAGCAGCCCCAGGAGGATGTCAGCACAGCACAGGGATGGTGGGATCCCCTCATAATAAGCAGCCCCAGGGGGAAGTAAGCATAGCACAGGGATGGTGGGAGCCCCTCATAAAAAGCTGCCCCAGGAGGAAGTCACCATAGCACAGGGATGGTGGGAGCCCCTCATAATAAGCAGCCCCAGGAGGATGTCAGCATAGCACAGGGATGGTGGGAGCCCCTCATAATAAGCAGCCCCAGGAGGAAGTCAGCAAAGCAAAGGGATGGTGGGAGCCCCTCATAATAAGCAGCCCCAGGAGGAAGTCAGCACAGCACAGGAGGGATGGTGGGAGCCCCTCATAATAAGCAGCCCCAGGAGGAAGTCAGCATAGCACAGGGATGGTGGGAGCCCCTCATAATAAGCAGCCCCAGGAGGAAGTCAGCACAGCACAGGGATGGTGGGATCCCCTCATAATAAGCAGCCCCAGGAGGAAGTCAGCATAGCACAGGGATGGTGGGAGCCCCTCATAATGAGCATAGCACAGGGATGGTGGGAGCCCCTCATAATATGCACAGCAGAGGTACAGCCCCAGGAAGAAGTCAGCACAGCACTGGGATGGTGGGAGCCACTCATCATAAGCAGCCCTGGGAGGAAGTCAGCACAGCACAGGAGGGATGGTGGGAGCCCCTCATAATAAGCAGCCCCAGGAGGATGTCAGCACAGCACAGGGATGGTGGGAGCCCCTCATAATAAGCAGCCCCAAGAGGAAGTCAGCATAGCACAGGGATGGTGGGAGCCCCTCATAATGAGCATAGCACAGGGATGGTGGGAGCCCCTCATAATATGCACAGCAGAGGTACAGCCCCAGGAGGAAGTCAGCACAGCACAGGGATGGTGGGAGCCACTCATCATAAGCAGCCCCAGGAGGAAGTCAGCACAGCACAGGGATGGTGGGAGCCCCTCATAATAAGCAGCCCGGGAGGAAGTCAGCACAGCAAAGGGATGGTGGGAGCCCCTCATAATAAGCAGCCCCAGGAGGAAGTCAGCACAGCACAGGGATGGTGGGAGCCCCGCATAATAAGCAGCCCCAGGAGGAAGTCAGCACAGCACAGGGATGGTGGGAGCCCCTCATAATAAGCAGCCCCAGGGGGAAGTAAGCATAGCACAGGGATGGTGGGAGCCCCTCATAAAAAGCTGCCCCAGGAGGAAGTCACCATAGCACAGGGATGGTGGGAGCCCCTCATAATAAGCAGCCCCAGGAGGATGTCAGCATAGCACAGGGATGGTGGGAGCCCCTCATAATAAGCAGCCCCAGGAGGAAGTCAGCAAAGCAAAGGGATGGTGGGAGCCCCTCATAATAAGCAGCCCCAGGAGGAAGTCAGCACAGCACAGGAGGGATGGTGGGAGCCCCTCATAATAAGCAGCCCCAGGAGGAAGTCAGCATAGCACAGGGATGGTGGGAGCCCCTCATAATAAGCAGCCCCAGGAGGAAGTCAGCACAGCACAGGGATGGTGGGATCCCCTCATAATAAGCAGCCCCAGGAGGAAGTCAGCATAGCACAGGGATGGTGGGAGCCCCTTATAATGAGCATAGCACAGGGATGGTGGGATCCCCTCATAATATGCAGTCCCAGGAGGAAGTCAGCACAGCACAGGGAGGATGGGAGCCCCTCATAATAAGCAGCCCCAGGAGGATGTCAGCATAGCACAGGGATGGTGGGAGCCCCTCATAATGAGCATAGCACAGGGATGGTGGGAGCCCCTCATAATATGCACAGCAGAGGTACAGCCACAGGAGGAAGTCAGCACAGCACAGGGATGGTGGGAGCCACTCATCATAAGCAGCCCCAGGAGGAAGTCAGCACAGCACAGGGATGGTGGGAGCCCCTCATAATAAGCAGCCCTGAGAGGAAGTCAGCACAGCACAGGGATGGTGGGAGCCCCTCATAATAAGCAGCCCCAGGAGGAAGTCAGCACAGCACAGGGAAGGTGGGAGCCCCTCATAATAAGCAGCCCCAGGAGGATGTCAGCATAGCACAGGGTATGGTGGGAGCCCCTCATAATAAACAGCCCCAGGGGGAAGTCAGCATAGCACAGGGATGGTGGGAGCCCCTCATAATAAGCAGCCCCAGGAGGAAGTCAGCACAGCACAGGGATGGTGGGAGCCCCTCATAATAAGCAGCCCCAGGAGGATGTCAGCATAGCACAGGGATGGTGGGAGTCCCTCATAATAGGCAGCCCCAGGAGGAAGTCAGCACAGCACAGGGATGGTGGGAGCCCCTCATAATAAGCAGCCCCAGGAGGAAGTCAGCACAGCACAGGGATGGTGGGAGCCCCTCATAATAAGCAGCCCCAGGAGGATGTCAGCACAGCACAGGGATGGTGGGAGCCCCTCATAAGCAGCCCCAGGGGGAAGTAAGCATAGCACAGGGATGGTGGGAGCCCTTCATAAAAAGCTGCCCTGCGGATTAAGATTATAACCAGATGGTATAGAACACCCAGCACCATACAGAAATTCAACCCCCAGATCTCCAACAAGTGCTGGAGGTGCAGTGGTGAAGGGGGATCATTATTCCACCTATGGTGGTCTTGCACTCATATCCAACCATTTTGGAAAATGGTTCATGAAACCATTACATTCATAACCTCAGAACCGTTAGAATTCGACCCAGCCCACTTTCTACTGCACCACAACACAATCCCCTCAAAAAGATATTTGAAATCCCTAGTGATGATTATGACAAACGCTGCTAGACACTGCATCCCCTCTCACTGGAGGTCAACTTCAATCCCTACGAAAAAAGAATGGTTCAAAAGGATCACCTCTATTGAAACTATTGAAGAGCTTATCAGTATCTCGCAGGAAAGAATATTACAATTCACCTCAACCTGGTCAAAATGGCTAGCTTTTAAAGATACTCAGGAATATAAATCGTCTATTTAAGTATTATTTGTTGCCGATTCTCTGTCATTGATCTATGTTTTTGTACATGAGATGTTCATACAGCGCAGGCCGCTGTCCACCCCTCCTCACTGCCTGATCTTCCCTCCTGCCACTACGCCTAAATATAAACTCCCCCCCCCCTTTTTTTTTTTTTTTTTATCCCTCCTTTCCCCCTCCTTCCCCTTCCTCCTCAAGAATATTGTTATTTTATCCTTATATATGCTTTGATTCTCTTTCCGCCTTATCTGACGAATACAATTTTTCATTTCTGTCTAAAACATCCTATGTTGTAACTGTTCAATCCCTGTGAATTTTGCAATCTCTTATGTATCTTTGCTTACACTTAAGATATCGTGTTGAAATGCAAACGTCACTGTGCGACTCAATCTTGATTGTAATGTTCTGTTACCTTTCAATAAAAATTGTGTAAAAAAAAAAAAAAAAAAAACCTGCCCCAGGAGGAAGTCACCATAGCAAAGGGATGGTGGGAGCCCCTCATAATAAGCAGCCCCAGGAGGAAGTCAGCACAACAATAATATGCAGTCCCAGGAGGAAGTCAGCACAGCACAGTGATGGTGGGCGCCCCTCATAATAAGCAGCCCCAGGGGGAAGTCAGCATAGCACAGGGATGGTGGGAGCCCCTCATAATGAGCATAGCACAGGGATGGTGGGAGCCCCTCATAATATGCACAGCAGAGGTACAGCCCCAGGAAGAAGTCAGCACAGCACAGGGATGGTGGGAGCCACTCATCATAAGCAGCCCCAGGAGGAAGTCAGCACAGCACAGGGATGGGGGGAGCCCCTCATAATAAGCAGCCCTGGGAGGAAGTCAGCACAGCACAGGGATGGTGGGAGCCCCTCATAATAAGCAGCCCCAGGAGGATGTCAGCACAGCACAGGGATGGTGGGAGCCCCTCATAAGCAGCCCCAGGAGGAAGTCAGCACAGCACAGGGAAGGTGGGAGCCCCTCATAATAAGCAGCCCCAGGAGGATGTCAGCATAGCACAGGGTATGGTGGGAGCCCCTCATAATAAACAGCCCCAGGGGGAAGTCAGCATAGCACAGGGATGGTGGGAGCCCCTCATAATAAGCAGCCCCTGGAGGAAGTCAGCACAGCACAGGGATGGTGGAAGCCCCTCATAATAAGCAGCCCCAGGAGGAAGTCAGCACAGCACAGGGATGGTGGGAGCCCCTCATAATAAGCAGCCCCAGGAGGATGTCAGCATAGCACAGGGATGGTGGGAGTCCCTCATAATAGGCAGCCCCAGGAGGAAGTCAGCACAGCACAGGGATGGTGGGAGCCCCTCATAATAAGCAGCCCCAGGAGGAAGTCAGCACAGCACAGGAGGGATGGTGGGAGCCCCTCATAATAAGCAGCCCCTGGAGGAAGTCAGCACAGCACAGGGATGGTGGAAGCCCCTCATAATATGCAGCCCCAGGAGGATGTCAGCACAGCACAGGGATGGTGGGAGCCCCTCATAATAAGCAGCCCCAGGAGGATGTCAGCATAGCACAGGGATGGTGGGAGTCCCTCATAATAGGCAGCCCCAGGAGGAAGTCAGCACAGCACAGGGATGGTGGGAGCCCCTCATAATAAGAAGCCCCAGGAGGAAGTCAGCACAGCACAGGAGGGATGGTGGGAGCCCCTCATAATAAGCAGCCCCATGAGGAAGTCAGCATAGCACAGAGATGGTGGGAGCCCCTCATAATAAGCAGCCCCAGGAGGATGTCAGCATAGCACAGGGATGGTGGGAGCCCCTCATAATAAGCAGCCCCAGGGGGAAGTCAGCATAGCACAGGGATGGTGGGAGCCCCTCATAATGAGCATAGCACAGGGATGGTGGGAGCCCCTCATAATATGCACAGCAGAGGTACAGCCCCAGGAAGAAGTCAGCACAGCACAGGGATGGTGGGAGCCACTCATCATAAGCAGCCCCAGGAGGAAGTCAGCACAGCACAGGGATGGTGGGAGCCCCTCATAATAAGCAGCCCTGGGAGGAAGTCAGCACAGCACAGGGATGGTGGGAGCCCCTCATAAAAAGCAGCCCCAGGAGGAAGTCAGCACAGCACAGGGATGGTGGGAGCCCCTCATAATAAGCAGCCCCAGGAGGAAGTCAGCACAGCACAGGAGGGATGGTGGGAGCCCCTCATAATAAGCAGCCCCAGGAGGAAGTCAGCATAGCACAGGGATGGTGGGAGCCCCTCATAATAAGCAGCCCCAGGAGGATGTCAGCATAGCACAGGGATGGTGGGAGCCCCTCATAATAAGCAGCCCCAGGAGGAAGTCAGCACAGCACAGGGATGGTGGGATCCCCTCATAATTAGCAGCCCCAGGAGGAAGTCAGCACAGCACAGGAGGGATGGTGGGAGCCCCTCATAATAAGCAGCCCCAGGAGGAAGTCAGCATAGCACAGGGATGGTGGGAGCCCCTCATAATAAGCAGCCCCAGGAGGAAGTCAGCACAGCACAGGGATGGTGGGAGCCCCTCATAATAAGCAGCCCCAGGAGGAAGTCAGCATAGCACAGGGATGGTGGGAGCCCCTTATAATGAGCATAGCACAGGGATGGTGGGATCCCCTCATAATATGCAGTCCCAGGAGGAAGTCAGCACAGCACAGTGATGATGGGAGCCCCTCATAATAAGCAGCCCCAGGAGGATGTCAGCATAGCACAGGGATGGTGGGCGCCCCTCATAATAAGCAGCCCCAGGGGGAAGTCAGCATAGCACAGGGATGGTGGGAGCCCCTCATAATGAGCATAGCACAGGGATGGTGGGAGCCCCTCATAATATGCACAGCAGAGGTACAGCCCCAGGAAGAAGTCAGCACAGCACAGGGATGGTGGGAGCCACTCATCATAAGCAGCCCCAGGAGGAAGTCAGCACAGCACAGGGATGGTGGGAGCCCCTCATAATAAGCAGCCCTGGGAGGAAGTCAGCACAGCACAGGGATGGTGGGAGCCCCTCATAATAAGCAGCCCCAGGAGGAAGTCAGCACAGCACAGGGAAGGTGGGAGCCCCTCATAATAAGCAGCCCCAGGAGGATGTCAGCATAGCACAGGGTATGGTGGGAGCCCCTCATAATAAACAGCCCCAGGGGGGAGTCAGCATAGCACAGGGATGGTGGGAGCCCCTCATAATAAGCAGCCCCTGGAGGAAGTCAGCACAGGGATGGTGGAAGCCCCTCATAATAAGCAGCCCCAGGAGGAAGTCAGCACAGCACAGGGATGGTGGGAGCCCCTCATAATAAGCAGCCCCAGGAGGATGTCAGCATAGCACAGGGATGGTGGGAGTCCCTCATAATAGGCAGCCCCAGGAGGAAGTCAGCACAGCACAGGGATGGTGGGAGCCCCTCATAATAAGCAGCCCCAGGAGGAAGTCAGCACAGCACAGGAGGGATGGTGGGAGCCCCTCATAATAAGCAGCCCCTGGAGGAAGTCAGCACAGCACAGGGATGGTGGAAGCCCCTCATAATATGCAGCCCCAGGAGGAAGTCAGCACAGCACAGGGATGGTGGGAGCCCCTCATAATAAGCAGCCCCAGGAGGATGTCAGCATAGCACAGGGATGGTGGGAGTCCCTCATAATAGGCAGCCCCAGGAGGAAGTCAGCACAGCACAGGGATGGTGGGAGCCCCTCATAATAAGCAGCCCCAGGAGGAAGTCAGCACAGCACAGGAGGGATGGTGGGAGCCCCTCATAATAAGCAGCCCCATGAGGAAGTCAGCATAGCACAGGGATGGTGGGAGCCCCTCATAATAAGCAGCCCCAGGAGGATGTCAGCATAGCACAGGGATGGTGGGAGCCCCTCATAATAAGCAGCCCCAGGGGGAAGTCAGCATGGCACAGGGATGGTGGGAGCCCCTCATAATGAGCATAGCACAGGGATGGTGGGAGCCCCTCATAATATGCACAGCAGAGGTACAGCCCCAGGAAGAAGTCAGCACAGCACAGGGATGGTGGGAGCCACTCATCATAAGCAGCCCCAGGAGGAAATCAGCACAGCACAGGGATGGTGGGAGCCCCTCATAATAAGCAGCCCTGGGAGGAAGTCGGCACAGCACAGGGATGGTGGGAGCCCCTCATAAAAAGCAGCCCCAGGAGGAAGTCAGCACAGCACAGGGATGGTGGGAGCCCCTCATAATAAGCAGCCCCAGGAGGATGTCAGCATAGCACAGGGTATGGTGGGAGCCCCTCATAATAAGCAGCCCCAGGGGGAAGTCAGCATAGCACAGGGATGGTGGGAGCCCCTCATAATAAGCAGCCCCAGGAGGAAGTCAGCACAGCACAGGGATGGTGGAAGCCCCTCATAATAAGCAGCCCCAGGAGGAAGTCAGAACAGCACAGGGATGGTGGGAGCCCCTCATAATTAGCAGGCCCAGGAGGATGTCAGCACAGCACAGGGATGGTGGGAGCCCCTCATAATAAGCAGCCCCAGGAGGAAGTCAGCATAGCACAGGGATGGTGGGAGCCCCTCATAATAAGCAGCCCCAGGAGGATGTCAGCATAGCACAGGGATGGTGGAAGCCCCTCATAATAAGCAGCCCCGGAGGAAGTCAGCACAGCACAGGAGGGATGGTGGGAGCCCCTCATAATAAGCAGCCCCAGGAGGATGTCAGCATAGCACAGGGATGGTGGGAGCCCCTCATAATAAGCAGCCCCAGGAGGATGTCAGCACAGCACAGGGATGGTGGGAGCCCCTCATAATAAGCAGTCCCAGGAGGAAGTCAGCACAGCACAGGAGGGATGGTGGGAGCCCCTCATAATAAGCAGCCCCAGGAGGAAGTCAGCACAGCACAGGGATGGTGGGAGCCCCTCATAATATGCAGCCCCAGGAGGAAGTCAGCACAGCACAGGGATGGTGGGAGCCCCTCATAATAAGCAGCCCCAGGTGGATGTCAGCATAGCACAGGGATGGTGGGAGCCCCTCATAATAAGCAGCCCCAGGGGGAAGTCAGCATAGCACAGGGATGGTGGGAGCCCCTCATAATGAGCATAGCACAGGGATGGTGGGAGCCCCTCATAATATGCACAGCAGAGGTACAGCCCCAGGAGGAAGTCAGCACAGCACAGGGATGGTGGGAGCCACTCATCATAAGCAGCCCCAGGAGGAAGTCAGCACAGCACAGGGATGGTGGGAGCCCCTCATAATAAGCAGCCCCGGGAGGAAGTCAGCACAGCAAAGGGATGGTGAGAGCCCCTCATAATAAGCAGCCCCAGGAGGATGTCAGCATAGCACAGGGTATGGTGGGAGCCCCTCATAATAAGCAGCCCCTGGAGGAAGTCAGCACAGCACAGGGATGGTGGAAGCCCCTCATAATAAGCAGCCCCAGGAGGAAGTCAGCACAGCACAGGGATGGTGGGAGCCCCTCATAATAAGCAGCCCCAGGAGGATGTCAGCATAGCACAGGGATGGTGGGAGCCCCTCATAATAAGCAGCCCCAGGAGGAAGTCAGCACAGCACAGGGATGGTGGGAGCCCCTCATAATAAGCAGCCCCAGGAGGAAGTCAGCACAGCACGGGAGGGATGGTAGGAGCCCCTCATAATAAGCAGCCCCAGGAGGAAGTCAGCACAGCACAGGGATCGTGGGAGCCCCTCATAATAAGCAGCCCCAGGAGGAAGTCAGCGCAGCACAGGGATGGTGGGAGCCCCTCCTAATAAGCAGCCCCAGGAGGAAGTCAGCACAGCACAGGGATGGTGGGAGCCCCTCATAATAAGCAGCCCCAGGAGGATATCAGCATAGCACAGGGATGGTGGGAGCCCCTCATAATAAGCAGCCCCAGGAGGAAGTCAGCATAGCACAGGGATGGTGGGAGCCCCTCATAATAAGCAGCCCCAGGAGGAAGTCAGCATAGCACAGGGATGGTGGGAGCCCCTCATAATGGTCATAGCACAGGGATGGTGGGAGCCCCTCATAATATTCACAGCAGATGTACAGCCCCAGGAGGAAGTCAACACAGCGCAGGGATGGTGGGAGCCCCTCATAATAAGCAGCCCCAGGAGGATGTCAGCATAGCACAGGGATGGTGGGAGCTCCTCATAATAAAAAGCCCAAGGAGGAGCAGGTGCAAACTGGACCAGGGGTGCATGGCAGACAATCCGCTTCTCTCTTTCTCATCTAATGAAACTTCGTATTTCGAATAGGAAATTCTTCAACAGAATTTTGTATTTCGGATAAAAACCAAACTTCCATTAGCATTGACTGTCATATTGAGGTATATTTTTGCCTTTAATGAACGTCGTTCATACAAATTAACGAACCTAATGGAAATTCGTATTTCGTACGAAGCGGAATTTCGGACACGAAATATGAAGTACGAATTAATTTTAATACGAATCGTAATGGAACAGAACAAAACAAATTTATTGACAGCGCCCATGTCTAACCCAGCACCGTGATAGAGAGCACTGACATCAGCAGCGTGACATAAAGCACTGACACCAGCACTGTGATATACAGCACTGACACCTACGCGGTGATAGAGTGCACTGGCACCAGCACAAGATAGAGAGCACTAACAGCAGCACTGATACCAGCAACTTGCTGCTGGGCCCCAAAAATATGATACCGCTCAACCTCTTCAAACAGGAGAGATGGGAGGAGAGAAATAGGGAAGGAGAAAGAGGAAGATGGGAGGAGAAAGGAATGGAAAGGGAAAGATAAGATAGGATTAGATAGGAAGGGAAGGGGAAAGCAGAAGATAGGAGGAGAGAAGAAGGAAGGGGAAAGAGGAAGCTCGGAGGAAAGAGGAGCAGAAGGAGAAAGATGAAGAAAGGGGGAAAGAGGACCAGAAGAGGAAAGAGGAAGATAGGAGGAGAGATGAACAGAAGGGAAAAGATTAAGATAGGAGGAGAGAGGAAGACAAGGGGAAGAGGAAGTGAGGGAAAATTTGTTTCAGTGAAAAGAATAGTGGCACTTTATTGGTTGAGTGAGAGTAATAGTGACCTATCATTGGTGTCAGTGGAGGAAAAATAACATATCACTAGTGTCAGTGGAAAGAATAGTGACCCATCATTGTTGTCAGTGGGAGGAAAAATTACACATTAATAGTCCACATTATTGGTGTTAGAGGGAGGCATTCTTCCTCATTGTTGGAGTCAGTGGAAGGAATAGTGAACCATCACTGGTGTTAGTGGGAGGCATAGTGACCCACCAGCTGTGTCAGGGGAAGCAATAGCGACCAATCATTGGTGTCAGTTGGAGGATTAGTGACCATCATTGGTGGTTAGTTGAAAGAATGGTGACCCTTCATTGGTGTCAATAGTACACCATTTGTTGTTGTCAGTGTAAAGTACACTCCCCATTATTTGTGTCGGTGGAAAGAATAGTGATCCATCAATAGTGTCAGTGAAAGGAATGGGAGGAATGGTACCCCATTGTTGGTAATGTTGGTAAAGGACAGTCTCCATTTATTGGTGTCAGTGGAAAGACTAGTCACCCTTCAGTGAACAAAATAGTGACCCAACATTAGGTTCAGTGGAAAGAATAGCGATCCTTCATTTGTGTTTTAATTTAAGAATAGTAAAACATAATTGGTATCAGTGAGAGGATTAGTGGTGTTATTCTTTTGTTTAGTATAGAAGTGAGACGGTTTACATTCTTTGAGAGATAGTTGCATCCATAATAAATGCATCAATAAGCCAGGATAACATAACGGTCTAGATAAATTTGCAATACACACAATAAAGCTGGGTGTTAAAAAAAGCAGTGCTCACATTATATTTTTAAAGAGATAGTTGCATTACCTTAATAATTGCAGAATTTCAGAATAGCAATGAGATGGAGATTATTGATGCCTAATACAAAATAGACAATGTCAGCCTAGATATTTCTATTAGTTTAGAGATCGTTATCCTATAATCATGCAAAGTTTGATCCATATTATTATGAAGTTGGGCAAGCTTTCAAAGGCTGAGAGATAGTTTCATTATTCTCATTTTAGCAGATATCAGGATAGCACTAATATGGCTGATATCAGTAAAATGTGATCGTTGCATTACACAGTTCTTTTTCACTGCCGCAAAATATGAGGAAAGCAGGGGGATGGTTTACATAATTGACAGCTTGTTGCATTTCCTAAAAAATAACAATAAAGTTCTGATTACGTTAAATGAGGGGTAGTAAGGTAATTAAAGTATCTATAAGCCAGTGTTATCCTTCTCACTGTGATATGTTTAAGATTAAAAATAGTGCAACTATTTTACATCCACACCAATCATAAATCTTAATGTAAACCATCTCACACTATTAATATTACAGTTACTGATATCCTGACATCATGCTGAAAACCAGTGTAGAAGGACAGCAGCCAATGTAATTTGTCTTACTGCCATAAGTTTAAGAAAAATAATGCAACTATGTTACATCCACATCAATCTTACATCATAATGTAAACTGGAGGCGGGGGAGGAGCCTGTAATGGTGTGTGTCTGTATCTAACGTCCAGGAGCTCCATGGCCCCCACCGCATGGACAACGCCGCCGATATCGGCTCCCCGATGATCTCCTCCTTCTGACCCGTCCCCCTGGCTGCCTCTCTCTGCAAGGATCTTCCCTACCTTCCTCCTTCGTGCCTTCCCCTCGGACCGGGACGCACGACAATGGGCTGAGCGGCACCCTCGTTGGTGACTGCGACCCCCCAGTGCGGCTTTGGTGACCCCCTCGTAGGAGCGCTCGTTCACCGGCGCCGGTCTATTTGCTCTGCGGGCAGCGCAAGGCTCCGCTCGGAAATGTTCGGTAAGCCTCGGAAAGGTATGCTCAGAGCTCCGGACGCCATCTACTGGACAAAGTAAGATACTGCCCATAGTATACATAAGAATGTATGGTGCTTAGGAAAAAAAAAAAAAGGGTTTGTGTTTGCTGAATCTTGGATAGATCCCAATAATGAAGATAAAGTCTTACTCTAAAAAATTACGGGGTAAGTGGATATACTAATATAAAATATTGAAAGTACACCGTATTGTATTTTCTGTCAAATATTGGGACTAAGTGGTAAAGCAGCAAGATCAACATTTGCAAATAACAAGGAATATACTTTTTCTGTGGCGTAAAAGTTTTGGCAAGTAAATGTATTGGCAAGTAATTAAAGCGGTAAAGTAAAAGTAAGCGAGTTACCTCAATAAAAGGAAAGTTGGTATACTATGTGATCCTACTTCATTAAAAATGAAATAGAAACTATTGAGTGGAAAAACGAATATGAAGAGGTTGGAATGAGGGTTTATTTGGGCCATACCGAAGGTAACGCAAAAACACAGTGATAATAAGAAATTTTAAAACTATAACGCAGTAGATAAGGAAGATCGCTGACACCCGTGGACATTAAATAAAATACAAAAAAAAAAAAAAAAAAGGGGGCAAGAACGGGGAAGAGGCACATCTAATAATAGCAATAGAGGCGATTAATTAAAGCTGTGCTAGATGAAGGGAAAAACAGCAAAAGCAGGGGTAACCCCGAAATCCCCACGTCGGAGCTTAGTCGCCAGCCCAGGTGCTATGAACAAATATGTTACACAGACGGGAATCACAGAGAAACAACAGGCAGAAAAACCTCAATCCCAACACATAAAAATCCAACAGACAGAAAGTACCGAAAAAAGGGAAAGAGAAAAGAGCAGAAAAGAGAAAAGAAAACTTCAAACACAAAATTCACATGACATGGATGTATTACTTGACGTTCCACCAGAGGAAGGAACAGGCTTAATAACTGAACCAGATCAAAGTATTGAATTTTCAACATCCCAACAGACACAACTAGAAAATCCTCAAGTATTGCCCACTAAAAATGAGATAATCTCTATGTTTGCAGCTCTGGAAAATACCATGAAAGTAGAAATGGAAAGATTACATCAGAACCTAGGACATATACTTGAAAGGATGGTAAAGGTGGAAGAAAAAGTGGAAAAAGACACGAACATAATAAAGAATTTGGAAGCAGAAATACAAAGTTTAAAAATGACACAACAAGAACAAGCATATCAGATCGAAAATCAAGAAAATAGACACAGAAGAAAAAATCTAAGAATACGAGGGGTCCCAGACGCACAACAACGAGAAGATTTAACGGTTATAATTAAGAAGATTTGCATTCCTTTAATGAACAAAGAAAGGAGTAATGAGATAAAAATAGAAACGGTTCATAGAGTAAGGAAACCTAAAGGTCTCCCACAAGAAACGCCACGAGACATTATAGTGCGATTCCAAAACGAAGAAGATAAATATCAAATATGGAAGAATATTAGATCAAAAGCACCATTAACATATGAAGGAAATGCTATTCAGATATTTCAAGACATCTCCCTGGAAACTTTGAAGAGGAGAAGAGCCCTTAAACCGTTACTGACAATCCTGGTTGAGAATGAAGTGCAATATAATTGGGGCTTTCCTGCAAGTTTAATAGGGAGAAAGGACGGCCGCACAGCAAGATTAAGATTTTTAGAAGAAACCGCAGAATTTTGTGGAAAATTGGGGATCCCAGTTCCGGGGGGAGGGGACGAGGTGAGGGGAGGGAGCAGAGATGAAAATTAGTCCCTCCTCTTCTCACGAGGAGATGGAGGGTGACGTGAAGGATAAAGTTACAAATTAATGAGGGGGGGAGTTATACTCCCAGTAGGGTGGGACGTTTTTCTTTCTGGGTGAGGAGGGGGGGGGGAGGGTGCGGTGGGGGTAGGGGAGCCCCTTGTACGTGGATTAACCACCCCGCCAATGAAAGACGGGATGGGTGATCGCACCTTTGAGCAGAATTCCACCCTAGGGCCAAGGGATAACTGGAACGAGGAAGTTCCAGATAAAAGGTCCCGGACCAGTTGGTCAAATATACATCTAATGGGGGGATGGGGTGGGGGATGGGATGGGAGGGTAAAGGGGAAATGGGAGGTGGGTGGAGGGAGGGGGGGGTAAGGTTAAATCTGTTGACAAGAAACCATTGCTCCTACTAAAAAAGGTTAGAAAAAATTTTAAACACGTATAATGCCGGAAATTAAAATAGTAACATACAATGTCAGAGGAATGAATTCTCCAAAAAAAAGGTATAAAATACTAAGGGAGCTGGAGGGCTATTCAGCAGACATTGTGTTTTTACAAGAAACACATTTGGCTCTTGATCTAAGTCTCAGATTAAACACACAGAATTATCCAATGTGGTATTATGCAGACACCCCAATCAGGGGCTCTAGGGGAGTGGCAATTGGGATCTCTAAAAATGTCAAATGGAAAGTAGAAGAAATAAAAACGGATCCACAGGGGAGGTACTTATTCGTAAAAGGATTAATAGAAAGAGACAGATACACACTAGTAAATATATACTGTCCCAATAAAGGCCCAAAGAAATATCTAAACAAAATGCTGAATATTTTAGAAACATGCAAACAAGGCCATATAATTTTTGGAGGGGACCTAAACTTCGCCATGGACCCATATATAGATAGCACTTCACTGGGTATGGTACACGAAATCAAACAACATAGAACCTTGAAAAAGAAGATGTTGCAGCACCAATTAATGGACACTTGGCGAATATTTAATTTAAGGAAAAAGGATTACACATATTATTCCACAGTACACGATATGTATGTTAGATTGGACTATATATTTGTAGACCACGAACTACTAGAAAATATATTAGAAGTTAAAATAGAACCTATAACCCTCTCGGATCACGCACCTGTAATAATAAAATTAAAAGATCTAGGAAGAGAACATAGTAAAGGGTTATGGAGACTAAACGAGTCCCTTCTGGAAGACGTGGAAACTGAAAACATTATTAAATATGAAATTGAACAATACTTTCTAGCCAATGACTCAGAGGAGATCCCAAGGGCTACACTCTGGGAGGCCCATAAAGCCCTAATCAGGGGGAAATTAATATCTATAGGATCCTGGGTAAAAAAAGAGAGTGAAAAGAAGCTAAACGAGTTAAAAAAAGAACTTCACTTATTAGAACAGAAACACAAGGGTCAACTTGATAAAAACATTTATAAAGAAATAATACATAAACGTACGCAACTAAACAATAGATTGGAGCAAGAAGCAAGAAAAATCTATAAGCACGTAGCTAAAGAAAGATACATGTGGGGTAATAAACCTGGGAAACAATTGGCCAGAATAGTAAAGGACAAAAAAGCTATGAATTATATAGAAAAAATCAAAAACGCAAATGGTGAAATAAAATATAGAACATCAGAAATAGCTAACGCGTTTAAAACATATTATAGCGCCCTATAGTCAATCAGGAACAAGGAGACTGAAAGTCAGAAGGAGACCAGGAAAATTAAAATACAAGAATACCTGAGGGAAGCAGATCTACCAAAGATAACCCCTGAAGTGTCTAATAGCCTAGAAGCCCCAATCACGCCAGAGGAAATTGAGTTTGCAATAAAGGACACGCCCAACGGGAAAAGCCCAGGACCAGATGGTTTTACCATCAGGTATTATAAAAAATTCAAACAGCTGTTGGTCCCACAGTTATGTAAACTCTGGAACAAATGGGCAGAGGAGGAGCTTCCGAGGAAAGAATCACTCCTAGCTAATATCACATTAATTCCAAAACCAGGTAAAGATCCTTCGAGTTGTTCTAATTACCGTCCAATTGCACTCTTGAATACAGATATTAAACTGTATGCAAAAGTGTTGGCAACGAGGATAAAAAATCTACTCCCAGAATTGATCAATGAAGACCAAGCAGGATTTGTACCAGGGAGGGAGGGTCGTGATAACAGCTTGCGAACGCTGTTATTAATGGGGAAAGATAAGGAAATCTATCCTCCAATGATTTTGGTCTCGATCGACGCAGAAAAAGCTTTTGACCGAGTCGATTGGAGCTTTATAATGGAAACATTACAGTCAACGGGACTAGGCCCAAAAATGTTAAAATGGGTAAACAATCTATATACGTATCCATCAGCCAGAGTGGGGGTAAATGGGAGTATGTCGTCCGCGTTCGATATGCAGAATGGTACAAGACAGGGGTGTCCCCTTTCGCCATTGCTATATGTGTTAGCTCTGGAACCCTTACTAGCAAAAATTCGCAACAACGCAGATATCGAAGGAATAAGATTGGGGGGGGAGGAACATAAAGTGGCGGCATACGCGGACGACATACTCCTATACTTGACCAACCCCCAAACATCTCTATCAGGTATGATGAAGGAGATCAGAGACTACGGGGCCCTATCCAATTTCAAAATAAACCCAATTAAAACCGTTATCCTGAATATCGGATTAGATCTATACGAAGAAGAAAAGATACGGCATAAATTCCCTTTTACATGGGAAAAAAAAGAAATAACATATTTAGGGATCAAAATAACAAAAACAATCCGGGGGCTATATCAAGCTAATTACATCCCGTTGATAAACGAAGTCAAAGCGCTATTAACGAAGATGAACAAAGGAAAAATATCCTGGATGGGAAGGGTTAATGTGCTGAAGATGGTGGTATTACCAAAAATTGTATACAAAATGCAAATGCTTCCGATAAACATCCCAATAGGTTTTTTCAATATATTAAGAACGTTATTTTCAAAATTTATTTGGCTAAACAAAAAACCCAGGATAAAATTTAATTTATTAACCAGGAAAAAAAATAGGGGAGGAATGGCACTACCTGACATTCACAGATATTACTTAGCAATCATTTACACGAGATTGGTAGAATGGACAAATCAAAACACGAAAAAAAAATGGGCAAAAATGGAGGAGATATTGACCGGGTCACAATTAAAAAAAAATATATGGATTCCACCAAAATTTAGAGCAATTAGTAGTAGGACGCACGATATCACTTTAACGGCACTTAAAAAATGGGACACAACACAGCGTAAAAACAAATGGCAATATAATTCACCATTAATCCCCCTGGAGGGAACGAGTTTTTTTTATACCAGGTCATGACACATCACTAGGGAATCGATTGAGGGATTTACAATTAAAAGACATCATAAGGGAGGGGAAGTTAATGTCAAAACAAGATTTAATGACGAACCATAATTGGCAAATATTGAAGGACTGGGAATACCTCCAGATTCAGCACTTCTTTAATTCCATCCCAAAACCGATAAGAAATGAAAAAAGGTTAACAGCAATGGAAAAATTATGTACAAAGAAAAGAGCAGTTAAACATTGTGTCTCACAGCTATACGACTGGTTATCGGAAATAGAAGGCCAAGGACAAATCCCATCCATAACTAAATGGGAGAGGGACTTGGGTTATGAGGTTGATGAGACCCAAATGATTAACTCAGTATATCACTCTGTATCTGATATTAGATCAATTGAAGTAAATTATAAATGCCTAATGAGATGGCACTTAACACCAGATAAATTACATAGAATGGAACCATCCAACTCCAAGTTATGCTGGAGAGAATGTGGGATACCGGGAACGATATTCCACTTCTGGTGGGAATGCCCAGTAATAAATCAATATTGGAGTAAAATTATAGTATATATAGAGAAAATAACAGGGCAAAAAATACCTTTAACCCCAGGGGTATGTTTGTTTTTAGGGGTAGATGTAAAAACGGGTAAGCTCCTTAAAAGAAGTATACAAAACTCATTAACACCCGTTTTACTCAATGCCGCAAAAGCTTTAATACCAATAAATTGGTTACAGGTGAAACAACCCCTGATCAGGGACTGGATCCAAAGAATAGAATATATCAATAATATGGAATACCTAAGAAAAATGGAGGAAAATAACATGACAAAATACCGCAAAATGTGGGAAAAGTGGAGAATATTTAAAAAGACAAAGCATTATACTCAAGCATTATTGGAATAAAGAGTAGTGGGTATGGGGAAGGTCAACAGATGGGGAGAAGATGGAAGGGTGGGTGGGAAAAAACTAAATAAAACAAGGAGTCAAAGAGTTAAAGAGTTAAGGTAACAAGAATAAGAAGGCAATAACAACTAAGTAGAGGTCAATTTTATTGTTGGTTCTTCTTTTTTTTTCCTCTCGATTTCCCCCCTTTTTTTTTTTTTTTTTCTTCTCTATGTGGATGGTTCTTTCTTTTTTTAATGTAAAATATTAAACTGAATTATGCTAATAAAGGAAAAATTTAATTATAAATAAAAAAAAAAAAAAAAAAAAAAGAAGAAGAAAAAGGGAGATCGAGAAAAGAAAGTGAAATTTTTGCCACAATGATGTTAAGAACACAGGATAAGATTCAGACAGTCAATCTGATTAGAATCCATAAAAAACAAACCTTACTGAGTGGTAAAGAAAAAAAAAAAAAAAATAAAAATAAAAATAAATAAATAATGTAAACTGGATCACAATCTTAACACTTAGGGGTTACTGATATTACATTATGGAAAAAGACAGCATAATGGAACATTAGATTAATTTACATCAACATTCTCAATGTTAACCTGATATCTGATAAATTTAGATAATGTAAATATTTAGACTTTGGAATTTTTACGATAATTCAACATTCCCTTAAATAATGTATACCGTTTAACTGCTCAGCTTACACTCTGCTCTATTACTGTAAGCAGTATAAATGGAATTAATGTTAATGTAACTATCCTAAAAAAAATTATAGACACGGCTATGCTCACATTTGGTGTTATGCAGCAACTATCTAATCTCATTGCTAATCCGATGTTCTGCCTTAAAATTACTGTATTGCCTTTCAACTATCTCTCAAACAATATAAATGTAAGCACTATAATTTGTGTGTTTTTCAACTTTATCTCGACCTATATATACTGTCCCAATATTATCCTGACTTATTTCTATATTAATTATCGAGATTATAGAGATTACTACCTCTAAATCCTGGTAAACCTACTCACTGTTATAAGATCTTTAGCTAAATTTATGTTAATGCAAAATTGTCACAAAACCATGCTATTGCTACCTGACACGCTGCACATATTAAGAGTAATTCAACTATCTCTCGCTACCAAAGTAAACCGTCTTATTGCTATTCTGACATTTAGCTGCTATCTCTCTGCAATAGGAAACGGAATGTGTAATACAACGATCACTCATCTAATATCAGCCATCTCAGTACTACCAGGATATCTTTTATATTTAGACTAATGCAACTCTTTCTCAGCAATTTTGAAGCTAATGCAACTAACGCTAGTGATGGACGAACTTCCGACGGGACGTTTCGCGGCCGATAGTTCGCGAACCGTAACGTTCGCGGCGGGCCCCATTGACTTCAATGGGAGGCGAACTTTGCAAACCTACAGGTCAAATTTGCAGCCACAAAATAATTAATAGCTGTGCAAACATAGTCCCAACACATGGCCAATGACATAACACATGTATGAGGTGAATCTGGGATCGACAACAACAAGCATTCTTTTTTTATATGGGAAATTGTTGTGACAATTCAGGACTGTGGAGCGCATGAAGGCAATGGAGGAGAGGGAAGGTCAGGATAGACAAAGAGGGTGCAGGAGATGATCACCAGCAGCGTGACATACAGCAATGACACCTGCACCGTGATAGTGTCATCTGACACCAGCACCGTGATAGAGAGCACTGACATCAGCAGCGTAACATACAGCAATGACACCTGCACCGTGATAGAGTGATCTGACACCAGCTCCGTGATAGAGAGCACTGACATCAGCAGCGTGACATAAAGCAATGACACCTGTACCGTGATAGAGTGATCTGACACCAGCACCGTGATAGAGAGCACTGACATCAGCAGCGTGACATACAGCAATGACACGTGCACCGTTATAGAGTGATCTGACAACAGCACCGTGATAGAGAGCACTGACATCAGCAGCGTGACATAAAGCACTAACACCAGCACCGTGATATACAACACTGACAGCAGCACCGTGATAGAGAGCACTGACATCAGCAGCGTGACATACAGCAATGACACCTGCACCGTGATAGAGTGATCTGACACCAGCACCGTGATAGAGAGCACTGACATCAGCAGCGTGACATACAGCAATGACACCTGCACCGTGACAGAGTGATCTGACACCAGCACCGTGATAGAGAGCACTGACATCAGCAGCGTGACATAAAGCACTAACACCAGCACCGTGATATACAGCACTGACAGCAGCACCATGATAGAGAGTACTGACATCAGCACCGTGATATACAGCACTGACACCTACACCGTAACCAGCCCCAGGAGGAAGTCAGCATAGCACAGGGATGGTGGGAGCCCCTCATAATGAGCATAGCACAGGGATGGTGGGAGCCCCTCATAATGAGCATAGCACAGGGATGGTGGGAGCCCCTCATAATGAGCATAGCCCAGGGATGGTGGGAGCCCCTCATAATATGCACAGCAGAGGTACAGCCCCAGGAGGAAGTCAGCACAGCACAGGGATGGTGGGAGCCCCTCATAATAAGCAGCCCCAGGAGGATGTCAGCATACCACAGGGATGGTGGGAGCCCCTCATAATAAGCAGCCCCAAGAGGAAGTCAGCACAGCACAGGGATGGTGCTAGCCCCTCATAATAAGCATAGCACAGGGATGGTGGGAGCCCCTCATAATATGCACAGCAGAGGTACAGCCCCAGGAGGAAGTCAGCACAGCACAGGGATGGTGGGAGCCCCTCATAATAAGCAGCCCCAGGAGGAAGTCAGCACAGCACAGGGATGGTGGGAGCCCCTCATAATAAGCATAACACAGGGATGGTGGGAGCCCCTCATAATATGCACAGCAGAGGTACAGCCCCAGGAGGAAGTCAGCACAGCACAGGGATGGTGGGAGCCCCTCATAATAAGCAGCCCCAGTAGAAATATGACACCGCTCAACCTCTTCAAACAGGAGGGTACGGGCATATAATATGGTGTGCTTTTTTTGGACAAGGAAGTGAGCCAAATGAAGAAAGAAGGTCTGTGTGCTCGATTAAAAAAATTGTTTATAGACATATACATGGTCTACTGGTCACATGTGCTGAATTCCTCCGAGATCCATGCCTCATTCATTTTTAGAAATGTGAGGTAGTTAACACTGTCGTGAGCTAGGCGAGTACGCTTATCGGTCACGATCCCCCCTGCTGCGCTGAACGTCCTTTCGGACAGGACACTGGACGAGGGGCAAGCCAACAGTTCGATTGCAAATTGGGCAAGCTCTGGCCAGAGGTCAAGCCTGCCCACCCAGTAGTCCAGGGGTTCATCACTCCTCAAAGCGTCCACATCGGCCCTTAACCCGATGTAGTCGGACACCTAATGGTCTAGGCATTCCCTGATGCTGGATCCGGATGACACCTGTCGATGGGTCGGCTGAAAGAATGACCTCATATCCGAAGTCACCAACACATCTTCAAACCGGCCTCTTCTTGCAGGCGCTGTTGGATTGGTACCCGCACCTCCTTCTCTGGGAGTGGGAATTGCTCCTCTGCCAGCGCACGCAAAAGCAGAATGCAGCATTTCTCGAAGCAAGGCCTGGAAGTGCTCCATTCTGCCAGCCCTCGGTAACATTTCGCCATTTTGTGTTTGTACCGGGGGTCTAAGTACATTGCCACCCAGTACTGGTCCTTGACCCTTATGCTTTTTATACGGGGGTCCCTATTAAAACACTGGAGCATGAAGGCCCCCATTTGCACTAAACTGGAAGCGGTGTGGTGGCCTGGCTCCTGCTCATCATCCAGGATAATGTCGTCCTCTTCATTCTCCTCTCCCCATCCACGCACAACAACAGGGATCCCAGAAAGGTTTAAAGCATGCTCTTCTTGCTCCTCCTCATCCGCCCTGGCACCATCCTCCTCTGACTCCTCTTCAGACTCCTGTTGTTCACTTGTTTCAGATAGAGTAGCCCCCCCAGCATTGCGACTTTCTCATCTTCCCGCTCCTGCTCCTCCACAGCTTGATCAATGACACGATGCAATGCACGCTCCATAAAGAAGGCATAAGGTACCATGTCACTGATGGCGCCATGGCTGCGACTGACCAGTTTGGTGATCTCCTCAAATGGCCGCAGAAGTCTGCATGCGTCGCGCATGAGCAGCCACTGGCGTGGTGAAAAATACCCCAGCTCCCTAGAACCAGTTCCATCGCGTCGGGCAATCGAAAATAAGACGTCTGACCGGCAGATTGTGTCGCCGCTTAATGTCAGCAAGGCGAGCCATGGCCGTGTAAGATCTTCTGAAATGGGCCGAGATTTTCCTTGCCTGCCGCAAGATGTCCTGGACCCCAGGGTATTTGACAATGAATCGCTGCACGACCAAGTTTAAGACGTGTGCCATGCATGGCACATGCGTGATTTTGCCCTGTTTCAATGTGCTAAGCAGATTGGCACCGTTGTCACACACCACTTTACCAACTGTCAAATTGAGCGGTGTTAGCCACTGATCTGCCTGTGAACGCAAAGCTGAAAGGAGTGCCGGGCCAGTGTGGCTCTTGGCTTCCAGGCACAACAGACGCAGCACTGCATGGCAACGTCTCACCTGGCATGTCAAATAGGTTCTGGGGAGCTTGGGCGGTGCAGCAGAAGAGACGCTAGCAGCGGAAAAGGAGGAGTCAGTCGAGGAGGAGAGGGAGGAGGATGGAGTAGGAGGAGGAGAAGAAGAGCCAGGCCTGCATGCAATCCGTGGCGATAAAACCAAATCTACACAGGTGCCACGGGTTACATGCTTGACGGCCGTCAGAAGGTTCACCCAGTGGGCAGTAAAAGTGATATGCCTTCCCTGCCCGTGTTTGCTAGACCACGTGTCTGTGGTCAGATGTATCTTGGCACCGACACTGTGTGCCAGAGATACATTCACTTGCCGCTGAACATGGCCATATAAATCTGGGATGCCCTTCTGTGAGAAATACTTCCTTCCTGGGACCTTCCATTGTGTTGTTCCAATGGCCACAAATTTTTGAAAGGCCTCCGAGTTTATATGGCAGTAGTTGGCGGGCTATCAGTTCTGACAAGCCAGCCGTCAACCGTTGGGCAAGAGGGTTATCCGGCGTCATCATTTTTTTACGCTCAAACATTAGGCCCACGGAAGCCTGCCTTTTTGAAGAAAAACGTGAGCTTGGCGTGATGGAAGGTGGAGTGGAGGACAATTGTGAGGAGAAGGAGAAGTAGAAGACGAGGCTGGACGGTGAGAGCCTGGAGTGTTGCTTTGTGTGTTCCGTTGCTCCCACTGGGCTCGGTGATGGCTGCTCATGTACCTTCTTAAGGCGGTCGTCCCTAGGTGAGTGTTGGGCTTACCGCGACTAATGCGTTCACTGCAAAGTTTGCAGATGGCAACGCTATTGTCAGCAGCGGACAGGTTAAAAAAAGCCCACACTGCGGAGCCATGTGCCGGTGTCCTGGGAGCGTCAGATGTGACCGTACATGGTCGATGACTCGCTCCTGATACATTTGCAGTCTGCTTTGTCCCTCCTGTGCAATGTAAGTTATTCCTGCTTCTCCTCCCTATCTGCTGGCCCATATCTCCCTCTGAACTCCCCTCCTCTTCCTCTCTTGTGGGCACCCACGTGACATCACTAGACACGTCATCATCGACGTCACCTTCCCCACCGCTATAAGTAGAGATCTCGGAGTAGGCAGCAACACCGGGGACCAACCTCCTCCTTGGGCTGATCTGGGTACTGTCGTCAGACTGCTGAGTAGCGGGTGTTGCTACCTCCTCTTCCTGATCCAATACCAAGAGTGGCTGCGCATCAGAAATGTCTTGATATGGATCGGAAAATAATTCCTATGACTCAAGCGGAAGGTATGTGGTGGTGGTGGTGTTGTTGGTGGTAGTGTCTTTGGGGGTGCACATAGCAGAGAGTGAAGAAGAGGGTGCAGATCGAGAGGATGAGGAGGGTGCAGAAGAGTAAGGCTGAGTGAGCCACTCAACCAAGTCTGGTGCGTCCTTTAAATGAATTGAACGCACCTTCTGCAACTTCCCACTTTGGCTCAAGCCTGTTGCTCCTGCCCTACATCTACCACCCCTGTGGAAGGGCCTGCCTCTTCCTCTGCCTGTCATCTTTTAAATGACCCTGTGACAAAACTCTCAGTCCCTATACTGATAAAGGACTGCTGCAGTATAGTGCAGCAGTCAGCAGTAGAGCACCTCAACCCTATGTATTGTGGACCTATACCAGTCCTTATGGAATAGCAGACTGTACCTCACTCAACCCTATGTACTGCATCACCCTAGACCAAGTTACCAGTCCTTATAAGGACCTTTGTGGAACAAGTAGGTTGTGACTGATTAGCAGACTGTACTTCAGTCCCTATACTGATGAAGGACTGCTGCAGTATAGGGCAGCGGTCAGCAGTAGTGCACCTCAACCCTATGTATTGTGGACCTATACCAGTCCTTACGGAATAGCAGACTGTACCTCACTCAACCCTATGTACTGTAGCACCCTAGACCAAGTTACCAGTCCTTATAAGGACCTTTGTGGAACAAGTAGGTTGTGACTGATTAGCAGACTGTACGTCAGTCCCTATACTGATGAAGGACTGCTGCAGTATAGGGCAGCGGTCAGCAGTAGTGCACCTCAACCCTATGTATTGTGGACCTATACCAGTCCTTATGGAATAGCAGACTGTACCTCACTCAACCCTATGTACTGTAGCACCCTAGACCAAGTTACCAGTCCTTATAAGGACCTTTGTGGAACAAGTAGGTTGTGACTGATTAGCAGACTGTACGTCAGTCCCTATACTGATGAGCAGACTTTACGTCAGTCCATATACTGATAAAGGACTGCTGGAGTATAGAGCAGCGGTCAGCAGTAGTGCACCTCAACCCTATGTATTGTGGACCTATACCAGTCCTTATGGAATAGCAGACTGTACCTCACTCAACCCTATGTACTGCAGCACCCTAGACCAAGTTACCAGTCCTTATAAGGACCTTTGTGGAACAGGTAGATTGTGACTGATTAGCAGACTGTACGTCAGTCCCTATACTGATGAAGGACTGCTGCAGTATAGGGCAGCGGTCAGCAGTAGTACACCTCAACCCTATGTATTGTGGACCTATACCAGTCCTTATGGAATAGCAGACTGTACCTCACTCAACCCTATGTACTGTATCACCCTAGACCAAGTTACCAGTCCTTATAAGGACCTTTGTGGAACAAGTAGGTTGTGACTGATTAGCAGACTGTACGTCAGTCCCTATACTGATGAAGAATTGCTGCAGTATAGGGCAGCGGTCAGCAGTAGTGCACCTCAACCCTATGTATTGTGGACCTATACCAGTCCTTATGGAATAGCAGACTGTACCTCGCTCCACCCTATGTACTGTAGCACCCTAGACCAAGTTACCAGTCCTTATAAGGACCTTTGTGGAGCAAGTTGGTTGTGACTGATTAGCAGACTGTACGTCAGTCCCTATACTGATGAAGGACTGCTGCAGTATAGGGCAGCGGTCAGCAGTAGTGCACCTCAACCCTATGTATTGTGGACCGATACCAGTCCTTACAGAATAGCAGACTGTACCTCACTCAACCCTATGTACTGTAGCACCCTAGACCAAGTTACCAGTCCTTATAAGGACCTTTGTGGAACAAGTAGGTTGTGACTGATTAGCAGACTATACGTCAGTCCCTATACTGATGAAGGACTGCTGCAGTACAGGGCAGCGGTCACCAGTAGTGCACCTCAACCCTATGTATTGGGGACCTATACCAGTCCTTATGGAATAGCAGACTGTACCTCACTCAACCCTATGTACTGTAGCACCCTAGACCAAGTTACCAGTCCTTATAAGGACCTTTGTGGAACAAGTGGGTTGTGACTGATTAGCAGACTGTACGTCAGTCCCTATACTGATGAAGAACTGCTGCAGTATAGGGCAGCGGTCAGCAGTAGTGCACCTCAACCCTATGTATTGTGGACCTATACCAGTCATTACGGAATAGCAGACTGTACCTGGCTCAACCCTATGTACTGTAGCACCCTAGACCAAGTTACCAGTCCTTATAAGGACCTTTGTGGAACAAGTAGGTTGTGACTGATTAGCAGACTATATGTCAGTCCCTATACTGATGAAGGACTGCTGCAGTATAGGGCAGCGGTCAGCAGTAGTGCACCTCAACCCTATGTATTGTGGACCTATACCAGTCCTTATGGAATAGCAGACTGTACCTCACTCAACCCTATGTACTGCAGCACCCTAGACCAAGTTACCAGTCCTTATAAGGACCTTTGTGGAACAGGTAGGTTGTGACTGATTAGCAGACTGTACGTCAGCCCCTATACTGATGAAGGACTGCTGAAGTATAGGGCAGCGGTCAGCAGTAGTGCACCTCAACCCTATGTATTGTGGACCTATACCAGTCCTTATGGAATAGCAGACTGTACCTCACTCAACCCTATGTACTGCAGCACCCTAGACCAAGTTACCAGTCCTTATAAGGACCTTTGTGGAACAGGTAGGTTGTGACTGATTAGCAGACTGTACGTCAGCCCCTATACTGATGAAGGACTGCTGAAGTATAGGGCAGCGGTCAGCAGTAGTGCACCTCAACCATATGTATTGTGGACCTATACCAGTCCTTACGGAATAGCAGACTGTACCTCACTCAGCCCTATGTACTGTAGCACCCTAGACCAAGTTACCAGTCCTTATAAGGACCTTTGTGGAACAAGTAGGTTGTGACTGATTAGCAGACTGTACGTCAGTCCCTATACTGATGAAGGACTGCTGCAGTATAGGGCAGCAGTCAGCAGTAGTGCACCTCAACCCTATGTATTGTGGACCTATACCAGTCCTTATGGAATAGCAGACTGTACCTCACTCAACCCTATGTACTGCAGCACCCTAGACCAAGTTACCTGTCCTTATAAGGACCTTTGTGGAACAGGTAGATTGTGACTGATTAGCAGACTGTACGTCAGTCCCTATACTGATGAAGGACTGCTGCAGTATAGGGCAGCGGTCAGCAGTAGTGCACCTCAACCCTATGTATTGTGGACCTATACCAGTCCTTACGGAATAGCAGACTGTACCTCACTCAACCCTATGTACTGTAGCACCCTAGACCAAGTTACCAGTCCTTATAAGTACCTTTGTGTAACAAGTAGGTTGTGACTGATTAGCAGACTGTACGTCAGTCCCTATACTGATGAAGGACTGCTGCAGTATAGGGCAGTGGTCAGCAGTAGTGCACCTCAACCCTATGTATTGTGGACCTATACCAGTCCTTATGGAATAGCAGACTGTACCTCACTCAACCCTATGTACTGTAGCACCCTAGACCAAGTTACCAGTCCTTATAAGGACCTTTGTGGAACAAATAGGTTGTGACTGATTAGCAGACTGTACGTCAGTCCCTATACTGATGAAGGACTGCTGCAGTATAGGGCAGCAGTCAGCAGTAGTGCACCTCAACCCTATGTATTGTGGACCTATACCAGTCCTTATGGAATAGCAGACTGTACCTCACTCAACCCTATGTACTGCAGCACCCTAGACCAAGTTACCTGTCCTTATAAGGACCTTTGTGGAACAGGTAGATTGTGACTGATTAGCAGACTGTACGTCAGTCCCTATACTGATGAAGGACTGCTGCAGTATAGGGCAGCGGTCAGCAGTAGTGAACCTCAACCCTATGTATTGTGGACCTATACCAGTCCTTATGGAAAAACAGACTGTACCTCACTCAACCCTATGTACTGTAGCACCCTAGACCAAGTTACCAGTCCTTTTAAGGACCTTTGTGGAACAAGTAGGTTGTGACTGATTAGCAGACTGTACGTCAGCCCCTATACTGATGAAGGACTGCTGAAGTATAGGGCAGCGGTCAGCAGTAGTGCACCTCAACCATATGTATTGTGGACCTATACCAGTCCTTACGGAATAGCAGACTGTACCTCACTCAGCCCTATGTACTGTAGCACCCTAGACCAAGTTACCAGTCCTTATAAGGACCTTTGTGGAACAAGTAGGTTGTGACTGATTAGCAGACTGTACGTCAGTCCCTATACTGATGAAGGACTGCTGCAGTATAGGGCAGTGGTCAGCAGTAGTGCACCTCAACCCTATGTATTGTGGACCTATACCAGTCCTTATGGAATAGCAGACTGTACCTCACTCAACCCTATGTACTGTAGCACCCTAGACCAAGTTACCAGTCCTTTTAAGGACCTTTGTGGAACAAGTAGGTTGTGACTGATTAGCAGACTGTACGTCAGTCCTTATACTGATGAAGGACTGCTGCAGTATAGGGCAGCGGTCACCAGTAGTGCACATCAACCCTATGTATTGTGGACCTATACCAATCCTTATGGAATAGCAGACTGTACCTCACTCAACCCTATGTACTGTAGCACCCTAGACCAAGTTACCAGTCCTTATAAGGACCTTTGTGGAACAAGTAGGTTGTGACTGATTAGCAGACTGTACGTCAGTCCCTATACTGATGAAGAATTTTTGCAGTATAGGGCAGCGGTCAGCAGTAGTGCACCTCAACCCTATGTATTGTGGACCTATACCAGTCATTACGGAATAGCAGACTGTACCTCGCTCAACCCTATGTACTGTAGCACCCTAGACCAAGTTACCAGTCCTTATAAGGACCATTGTGGAACAAGTTGGTTGTGACTGATTAGCAGACTGTACGTCAGTCCCTATACTGATGAAGGACTGCTGCAGTATAGGGCAGCGGTCAGCAGTAGTGCCCCTCAACCCTATGTATTGTGGACCTATACCAGTCCTTATGGAATAGCAGACTGTACCTCACTCAACCCTATGTACTGTAGCACCCTAGACCAAGTTACCAGTCCTTATAAGGACCTTTGTGGAACAAGTAGGTTGTGACTGATTAGCAGACTGTACGTCAGCCCCTATACTGATGAAGGACTGCTGAAGTATAGGGCAGCGGTCAGCAGTAGTGCACCTCAACCCTATGTATTGTGGACCTATACCAGTCCTTACGGAATAGCAGACTGTACCTCACTCAGCCCTATGTACTGTAGCACCCTAGACCAAGTTAACAGTCCTTATAAGGACCTTTGTGGAACAAGTAGGTTGTCACTGATAAGCAGACTGTACGTCAGTCCCTATACTGATGAAGGACTGCTGCAGTATAGGGCAGCGGTCAGCAGTAGTGCACCTCAACCCTATGTATTGTGGACCTATACCAGTCCTTATGAAATAGCAGACTGTACCTCACTCAACCCTATGTACTGCAGCACCCTAGACCAAGTTACCTGTCCTTATAAGGACCTTTGTGGAACAGGTCGATTGTGACTGATTAGCAGACTGTACGTCAGTCCCTATACTGATGAAGGACTGCTGCAGTATAGGGCAGCGGTCAGCAGTAGTGCACCTCAACCCTATGTATTGTGGACCTATACCAGTCCTTACGGAATAGCAGACTGTACCTCACTCAACCCTATGTACTGTAGCACCCTAGACCAAGTTACCAGTCCTTATAAGTACCTTTGTGGAACAAGTAGGTTGTGACTGATTAGCAGACTGTACGTCAGTCCCTATACTGATGAAGGACTGCTGCAGTATAGGGCAGCGGTCAGCAGTAGAGCACCTCAACCCTATGTATTGTGGACCTATACCAGTCCTTATGGAATAGCAGACTGTACCTCACTCAACCCTATGTACTGTAGCACCCTAGACCAAGTTACCAGTCCTTATAAGGACCTTTGTGGAACAAGTAGGTTGTGACTGATTAGCAGACTGTACATCAGTCCCTATACTGATGAAGGACTGCTGCAGTATAGGGCAGCGGTCAGCAGTAGTGCACCTCAACCCTATGTATTGTGGACCTATACCAGCCCTTATGGAATAGCAGACTGTACCTCACTCAACCCTATGTACTGCAGCACCCTAGACCAAGTTACCAGTCCTTATAAGGACCTTTGTGGAACAAGTAGGTTGTGACTGATTAGCAGACTGTACATCAGTCCCTATACTGATGAAGAATTGCTGCAGTATAGGGCAGCGGTCAGCAGTAGTGCACCTCAACCCTATGTATTGTGGACCTATACCAGTCCTTACGGAATAGCAGACTGTACCTCACTCAACCCTATGCACTGTAGCACCCTAGACCAAGTTACCAGTCCTTATAAGTACCTTTGTGGAACAAGTAGGTTGTGACTGATTAGCAGACTGTACGTCAGTCCCTATACTGATGAAGGACTGCTGCAGTATAGGGCAGCGGTCAGCAGTAGAGCACCTCAACCCTATGTATTGTGGACCTATACCAGTCCTTATGGAATAGCAGACTGTACCTCACTCAACCCTATGTACTGTAGCACCCTAGACCAAGTTACCAGTCCTTATAAGGACCTTTGTGGAACAAGTAGGTTGTGACTGATTAGCAGACTGTACGTCAGTCCCTATACTGATGAAGGACGGCTGCAGTATAGGGCAGCGGTCAGCAGTAGTGCACCTCAACCCTATGTATTGTGGACCTATACCAGTCCTTACGGAATAGCAGACTGTACCTTACTCAACCCTATGTACTGTAGCACCCTAGACCAAGTTACCAGTCCTTATAAGGACCTTTGTGGAACAAGTAGGTTGTGACTGATTAGCAGACTGTACGTCAGTCCCTATACTGATGAAGGACTGCTGCAGTACAGGGCAGCGGTCACCAGTAGTGCACCTCAACCCTATGTATTGTGGACCTATACCAGTCCTTATGGAATAGCAGACTGTACCTCACTCAACCCTATGTACTGTAGCACCCTAGACCAAGTAACCAGTCCTTATAAGGACCTTTGTGGAACAAGTAGGTTGTGACTGATTAGCAGACTGTACATCAGTCCCTATACTGATGAAGAATTTTTGCAGTATAGGGCAGCGGTCAGCAGTAGTGCACCTCAACCCTATGTATTGTGGACCTATACCAGTCATTACGGAATAGCAGACTGTACCTCGCTCAACCCTATGTACTGTAGCACCCTAGACCAAGTTACCAGTCCTTATAAGGACCATTGTGGAACAAGTTGGTTGTGACTGATTAGCAGACTGTACGTCAGTCCCTATACTGATGAAGGACTGCTGCAGTATAGGGCAGCGGTCAGCAGTAGTGCACCTCAACCCTATGTATTGTGGACCTATACCAGTCCTTATGGAATAGCAGACTGTACCTCACTCAACCCTATGTACTGCAGCACCCTAGACCAAGTTACCAGTCCTTATAAGGACCTTTGTGGAACAAGTAGGTTGTGACTGATTAGCAGACTGTACGTCAGCCCCTATACTGATGAAGGACTGCTGAAGTATAGGGCAGCGGTCAGCAGTAGTGCACCTCAACCCTATGTATTGTGGACCTATTCCAGTCATTACGGAATAGCAGACTGTACCTGGCTCAACCCTATGTACTGTAGCACCCTAGACCAAGTTACCAGTCCTTATAAGGACCTTTGTGGAACAAGTAGGTTGTGACTGATTAGCAGACTATACGTCAGTCCCTATACTGATGAAGAACTGCTGCAGTATAGGGCAGCGGTCAGCAGTAGTGCACCTCAACCCTATGTATTGTGGACCTATACCAGTCCTTATGGAATAGCAGACTGTACCTCACTCAACCCTATGTACTGTAGCACCCTAGACCAAGTTACGAGTCCTTATAAGGACCTTTGTGGAACAAGTAGGTTGTGACTGATTAGCAGACTGTACGTCAGCCCCTATACTGATGAAGGACTGCTGAAGTATAGGGCAGCGGTCAGCAGTAGTGCACCTCAACCATATGTATTGTGGACCTATACCAGTCCTTACGGAATAGCAGACTGTACCTCACTCAGCCCTATGTACTGTAGCACCCTAGACCAAGTTACCAGTCCTTATAAGGACCTTTGTGGAACAAGTAGGTTGTGACTGATTAGCAGACTGTACGTCAGTCCCTATACTGATGAAGGACTGCTGCAGTATAGGGCAGCAGTCAGCAGTAGTGCACCTCATCCCTATGTATTGTGGACCTATACCAGTCCTTATGGAATAGCAGACTGTACCTCACTCAACCCTATGTACTGCAGCACCCTAGACCAAGTTACCTGTCCTTATAAGGACCTTTGTGGAACAGGTAGATTGTGACTGATTAGCAGACTGTACGTCAGTCCCTATACTGATGAAGGACTGCTGCAGTATAGGGCAGCGGTCAGCAGTAGTGCACCTCAACCCTATGTATTGTGGACCTATACCAGTCCTTACGGAATAGCAGACTGTACCTCACTCAACCCTATGTACTGTAGCACCCTAGACCAAGTTACCAGTCCTTATAAGTACCTTTGTGTAACAAGTAGGTTGTGACTGATTAGCAGACTGTACGTCAGTCCCTATACTGATGAAGGACTGCTGCAGTATAGGGCAGTGGTCAGCAGTAGTGCACCTCAACCCTATGTATTGTGGACCTATACCAGTCCTTATGGAATAGCAGACTGTACCTCACTCAACCCTATGTACTGTAGCACCCTAGACCAAGTTACCAGTCCTTATAAGGACCTTTGTGGAACAAGTAGGTTGTGACTGATTAGCTGACTGTACGTCAGTCCCTATACTGATGAAGAACTGCTGCAGTATAGGGCAGCGGTCAGCAGTAGTGCACCTCAACCCTATGTATTGTGGACCTATACCAGTCCTTATGGAATAGCAGACTGTACCTCACTCAACCCTATGTACTGCAGCACCCTAGACCAAGTTACCAGTCCTTATAAGGACCTTTGTGGAACTGGTAGATTGTGACTGATTAGCAGACTGTACGTCAGTCCCTATACTGATGAAGGACTGCTGCAGTATAGGGCAGCGGTCAGCAGTAGTACACCTCAACCCTATGTATTGTGGACCTATACCAGTCCTTATGGAATAGCAGACTGTACCTCACTCAACCCTATGTACTGTAGCACCCTAGACCAAGTTACCAGTCCTTATAAGGACCTTTGTGGAACAAGTAGGTTGTGACTGATTAGCAGACTGTACGTCAGTCCCTATACTGATGAAGGACTGCTGCAGTACAGGGCAGCGGTCACCAGTAGTGCACCTCAACCCTATGTATTGTGGACCTATACCAGTCCTTATGGAATAGCAGACTGTACCTCACTCAACCCTATGTACTGTAGCACCCTAGACCAAGTTACCAGTCCTTATAAGGACCTTTGTGGAACAAGTGGGTTGTGACTGATTAGCAGACTGTACGTCAGTCCCTATACTGATGAAGAACTGCTGCAGTATAGGGCAGCGGTCAGCAGTAGTGCACCTCAACCCTATGTATTGTGGACCTATACCAGTCATTACGGAATAGCAGACTGTACCTGGCTCAACCCTATGTACTGTAGCACCCTAGACCAAGTTACCAGTCCTTATAAGGACCTTTGTGGAACAAGTAGGTTGTGACTGATTAGCAGACTATATGTCAGTCCCTAAACTGATGAAGGACTGCTGCAGTATAGGGCAGCGGTCAGCAGTAGTGCACCTCAACCCTATGTATTGTGGACCTATACCAGTCCTTATGGAATAGCAGACTGTACCTCACTCAACCCTATGTACTGCAGCACCCTAGACCAAGTTTCCAGTCCTTATAAGGACCTTTGTGGAACAAGTAGGTTGTGACTGATTAGCAGACTGTACGTCAGCCCCTATACTGATGAAGGACTGCTGAAGTATAGGGCAGCGGTCAGCAGTAGTGCACCTCAACCATATGTATTGTGGACCTATACCAGTCCTTACGGAATAGCAGACTGTACCTCACTCAGCCCTATGTACTGTAGCACCCTAGACCAAGTTACCAGTCCTTATAAGGACCTTTGTGGAACAAGTAGGTTGTGACTGATTAGCAGACTGTACGTCAGTCCCTATACTGATGAAGGACTGCTGCAGTATAGGGCAGCAGTCAGCAGTAGTGCACCTCAACCCTATGTATTGTGGACCTATACCAGTCCTTATGGAATAGCAGACTGTACCTCACTCAACCCTATGTACTGCAGCACCCTAGACCAAGTTACCTGTCCTTATAAGGACCTTTGTGGAACAGGTAGATTGTGACTGATTAGCAGACTGTACGTCAGTCCCTATACTGATGAAGGACTGCTGCATTATAGGGCAGTGGTCAGCAGTAGTGCACCTCAACCCTATGTATTGTGGACCTATACCAGTCCTTATGGAATAGCAGACTGTACCTCACTCAACCCTATGTACTGTAGCACCCTAGACCAAGTTACCAGTCCTTATAAGGACCTTTGTGGAACAAATAGGTTGTGACTGATTAGCAGACTGTACGTCAGTCCCTATACTGATGAAGGACTGCTGCAGTATAGGGCAGCGGTCACCAGTAGTGCACCTCAACGCTATGTATTGTGGACCTATACCAATCCTTATGGAATAGCAGACTGTACCTCACTCAACCCTATGTACTGTAGCACCCTAGACCAAGTTACCAGTCCTTATAAGGACCTTTGTGGAACAAGTAGGTTGTGACTGATTAGCAGACTGTACGTCAGTCCCTATACTGATGAAGAACTGCTGCAGTATAGGGCAGCGGTCAGCAGTAGTGCACCTCAACCCTATGTATTGTGGACCTATACCAGTCTTTATGGAATAGCAGACTGTACCTCACTCAACCCTATGTACTGCAGCACCCTAGACCAAGTTACCAGTCCTTATAAGGACCTTTGTGGAACTGGTAGATTGTGACTGATTAGCAGACTGTACGTCAGTCCCTATACTGATGAAGGACTGCTGCAGTATAGGGCAGCGGTCAGCAGTAGTACACCTCAACCCTATGTATTGTGGACCTATACCAGTCCTTATGGAATAGCAGACTGTACCTCACTCAACCCTATGTACTGTAGCACCCTAGACCAAGTTACCAGTCCTTATAAGGACCTTTGTGGAACAAGTGGGTTGTGACTGATTAGCAGACTATAAGTCAGTCCCTATACTGATGAAGGACTGCTGCAGTATAGGGCAGCGGTCAGCAGTAGTGCACCTCAACCCTATGTATTGTGGACCTATACCAGTCCTTATGGAAAAACAGACTGTACCTCACTCAACCCTATGTACTGTAGCACCCTAGACCAAGTTACCAGTCCTTTTAAGGACCTTTGTGGAACAAGTAGGTTGTGACTGATTAGCAGACTGTACGTCAGCCCCTATACTGATGAAGGACTGCTGAAGTATAGGGCAGCGGTCAGCAGTAGTGCACCTCAACCATATGTATTGTGGACCTATACCAGTCCTTACGGAATAGCAGACTGTACCTCACTCAGCCCTATGTACTGTAGCACCCTAGACCAAGTTACCAGTCCTTATAAGGACCTTTGTGGAACTGGTAGATTGTGACTGATTAGCAGACTGTACGTCAGTCCCTATACTGATGAAGGACTGCTGCAGTATAGGGCAGCGGTCAGCAGTAGTACACCTCAACCCTATGTATTGTGGACCTATACCAGTCCTTATGGAATAGCAGACTGTACCTCACTCAACCCTATGTACTGTAGCACCCTAGACCAAGTTACCAGTCCTTATAAGGACCTTTGTGGAACAAGTAGGCTGTGACTGATTAGCAGACTGTACGTCAGTCCCTATACTGATGAAGGACTGCTGCAGTACAGGGCAGCGGTCACCAGTAGTGCACCTCAACCCTATGTATTGTGGACCTATACCAGTCCTTATGGAATAGCAGACTGTACCTCACTCAACCCTATGTACTGTAGCACCCTAGACCAAGTTACCAGTCCTTATAAGGACCTTTGTGGAACAAGTGGGTTGTGACTGATTAGCAGACTGTACGTCAGTCCCTATACTGATGAAGAACTGCTGCAGTATAGGGCAGCGGTCAGCAGTAGTGCACCTCAACCCTATGTATTGTGGACCTATACCAGTCATTACGGAATAGCAGACTGTACCTGGCTCAACCCTATGTACTGTAGCACCCTAGACCAAGTTACCAGTCCTTATAAGGACCTTTGTGGAACAAGTAGGTTGTGACTGATTAGCAGACTATATGTCAGTCCCTATACTGATGAAGGACTGCTGCAGTATAGGGCAGCGGTCAGCAGTAGTGCACCTCAACCCTATGTATTGTGGACCTATACCAGTCCTTATGGAATAGCAGACTGTACCTCACTCAACCCTATGTACTGCAACACCCTAGACCAAGTTTCCAGTCCTTATAAGGACCTTTGTGGAACAAGTAGGTTGTGACTGATTAGCAGACTGTACGTCAGCCCCTATACTGATGAAGGACTGCTGAAGTATAGGGCAGCGGTCAGCAGTAGTGCACCTCAACCATATGTATTGTGGACCTATACCAGTCCTTACGGAATAGCAGACTGTACCTCACTCAGCCCTATGTACTGTAGCACCCTAGACCAAGTTACCAGTCCTTATAAGGACCTTTGTGGAACAAGTAGGTTGTGACTGATTAGCAGACTGTACGTCAGTCCCTATACTGATGAAGGACTGCTGCAGTATAGGGCAGCAGTCAGCAGTAGTGCACCTCAACCCTATGTATTGTGGACCTATACCAGTCCTTATGGAATAGCAGACTGTACCTCACTCAACCCTATGTACTGCAGCACCCTAGACCAAGTTACCTGTCCTTATAAGGACCTTTGTGGAACAGGTAGATTGTGACTGATTAGCAGACTGTACGTCAGTCCCTATACTGATGAAGGACTGCTGCAGTATAGGGCAGTGGTCAGCAGTAGTGCACCTCAACCCTATGTATTGTGGACCTATACCAGTCCTTATGGAATAGCAGACTGTACCTCACTCAACCCTATGTACTGTAGCACCCTAGACCAAGTTACCAGTCCTTATAAGGACCTTTGTGGAACAAATAGGTTGTGACTGATTAGCAGACTGTACGTCAGTCCCTATACTGATGAAGGACTGCTGCAGTATAGGGCAGCGGTCACCAGTAGTGCACCTCAACGCTATGTATTGTGGACCTATACCAATCCTTATGGAATAGCAGACTGTACCTCACTCAACCCTATGTACTGTAGCACCCTAGACCAAGTTACCAGTCCTTATAAGGACCTTTGTGGAACAAGTAGGTTGTGACTGATTAGCAGACTGTACGTCAGTCCCTATACTGATGAAGAACTGCTGCAGTATAGGGCAGCGGTCAGCAGTAGTGCACCTCAACCCTATGTATTGTGGACCTATACCAGTCTTTATGGAATAGCAGACTGTACCTCACTCAACCCTATGTACTGCAGCACCCTAGACCAAGTTACCAGTCCTTATAAGGACCTTTGTGGAACTGGTAGATTGTGACTGATTAGCAGACTGTACGTCAGTCCCTATACTGATGAAGGACTGCTGCAGTATAGGGCAGCGGTCAGCAGTAGTACACCTCAACCCTATGTATTGTGGACCTATACCAGTCCTTATGGAATAGCAGACTGTACCTCACTCAACCCTATGTACTGTAGCACCCTAGACCAAGTTACCAGTCCTTATAAGGACCTTTGTGGAACAAGTGGGTTGTGACTGATTAGCAGACTATAAGTCAGTCCCTATACTGATGAAGGACTGCTGCAGTATAGGGCAGCGGTCAGCAGTAGTGCACCTCAACCCTATGTATTGTGGACCTATACCAGTCCTTATGGAAAAACAGACTGTACCTCACTCAACCCTATGTACTGTAGCACCCTAGACCAAGTTACCAGTCCTTTTAAGGACCTTTGTGGAACAAGTAGGTTGTGACTGATTAGCAGACTGTACGTCAGCCCCTATACTGATGAAGGACTGCTGAAGTATAGGGCAGCGGTCAGCAGTAGTGCACCTCAACCATATGTATTGTGGACCTATACCAGTCCTTACGGAATAGCAGACTGTACCTCACTCAGCCCTATGTACTGTAGCACCCTAGACCAAGTTACCAGTCCTTATAAGGACCTTTGTGGAACAAGTAGGTTGTGACTGATTAGCAGACTGTACGTCAGTCCCTATACTGATGAAGGACTGCTGCAGTATAGGGCAGCAGTCAGCAGTAGTGCACCTCAACCCTATGTATTGTGGACCTATACCATTCCTTATGGAATAGCAGACTGTACCTCACTCAACCCTATGTACTGTAGCACCCTAGACCAAGTTACCAGTCCTTATAAGGACCTTTGTGGAACAAGTAGGTTGTGACTGATTAGCAGACTGTACGTCAGTCCCTATACTGATGAAGAACTGCTGCAGTATAGGGCAGCGGTCAGCAGTAGTGCACCTCAACCCTATGTATTGTGGACCTATACCAGTCTTTATGGAATAGCAGACTGTACCTCACTCAACCCTATGTACTGCAGCACCCTAGACCAAGTTACCAGTCCTTATAAGGACCTTTGTGGAACTGGTAGATTGTGACTGATTAGCAGACTGTACGTCAGTCCCTATACTGATGAAAGACTGCTGCAGTATAGGGCAGCGGTCAGCAGTAGTACACCTCAACCCTATGTATTGTGGACCTATACCAGTCCTTATGGAATAGCAGACTGTACCTCACTCAACCCTATGTACTGTAGCACCCTAGACCAAGTTACCAGTCCTTATAAGGACCTTTGTGGAACAAGTGGGTTGTGACTGATTAGCAGACTATAAGTCAGTCCCTATACTGATGAAGGACTGCTGCAGTATAGGGCAGCGGTCAGCAGTAGTGCACCTCAACCCTATGTATTGTGGACCTATACCAGTCCTTATGGAAAAACAGACTGTACCTCACTCAACCCTATGTACTGTAGCACCCTAGACCAAGTTACCAGTCCTTTTAAGGACCTTTGTGGAACAAGTAGGTTGTGACTGATTAGCAGACTGTACGTCAGCCCCTATACTGATGAAGGACTGCTGAAGTATAGGGCAGCGGTCAGCAGTAGTGCACCTAAACCATATGTATTGTGGACCTATACCAGTCCTTACGGAATAGCAGACTGTACCTCACTCAGCCCTATGTACTGTAGCACCCTAGACCAAGTTACCAGTCCTTATAAGGACCTTTGTGGAACAAGTAGGTTGTGACTGATTAGCAGACTGTACGTCAGTCCCTATACTGATGAAGGACTGCTGCAGTATAGGGCAGCAGTCAGCAGTAGTGCACTTCAATCCTATGTATTGTGGACCTATACCAGTCCTTATGGAATAGCAGACTGTACCTCACTCAACCCTATGTACTGCAGCACCCTAGACCAAGTTACCTGTCCTTATAAGGACCTTTGTGGAACAGGTAGATTGTGACTGATTAGCAGACTGTACGTCAGTCCCTATACTGATGAAGGACTGCTGCAGTATAGGGCAGCGGTCAGCAGTAGTGCACCTCAACCCTATGTATTGTGGACCTATACCAGTCCTTACGGAATAGCAGACTGTACCTCACTCAACCCTATGTACTGTAGCACCCTAGACCAAGTTACCAGTCCTTATAAGTACCTTTGTGGAACAAGTAGGTTGTGACTGATTAGCAGACTGTACGTCAGTCCCTATACTGATGAAGGACTGCTGCAGTATAGGGCAGTGGTCAGCAGTAGTGCACCTCAACCCTATGTATTGTGGACCTATACCAGTCCTTATGGAATAGCAGACTGTACCTCACTCAGCCCTATGTACTGTAGCACCCTAGACCAAGTTACCAGTCCTTATAAGGACCTTTGTGGAACAAGTAGGTTGTGACTGATTAGCAGACTGTACGTCAGTCCTTATACTGATGAAGGACTGCTGCAGTATAGGGCAGCGGTCACCAGTAGTGCACATCAACCCTATGTATTGTGGACCTATACCAATCCTTATGGAATAGCAGACTGTACCTCACTCAACCCTATGTACTGCAGCACCCTAGACCAAGTTACCAGTCCTTATAAGGACCTTTGTGGAACAAGTAGGTTGAGACTGATTAGCAGACTGTACGTCAGTCCCTATACTGATGAAGGACTGCTGCAGTATAGGGCAGCAGTCAGCAGTAGTGCACCTCAACCCTATGTATTGTGGACCTATACCAGTCCTTATGGAATAGCAGACTGTACCTCACTCAACCCTATGTACTGCAGCACCCTAGACCAAGTTACCTGTCCTTATAAGGACCTTTGTGGAACAGGTAGATTGTGACTGATTAGCAGACTGTACGTCAGTCCCTATACTGATGAAGGACTGCTGCAGTATAGGGCAGCGGTCAGCAGTAGTGCACCTCAACCCTATGTATTGTGGACCTATACCAGTCCTTATGGAAAAACAGACTGTACCTCACTCAACCCTATGTACTGTAGCACCCTAGACCAAGTTACCAGTCCTTTTAAGGACCTTTGTGGAACAAGTAGGTTGTGACTGATTAGCAGACTGTACGTCAGCCCCTATACTGATGAAGGACTGCTGAAGTATAGGGCAGCGGTCAGCAGTAGTGCACCTCAACCATATGTATTGTGGACCTATACCAGTCCTTACGGAATAGCAGACTGTACCTCACTCAGCCCTATGTACTGTAGCACCCTAGACCAAGTTACCAGTCCTTATAAGGACCTTTGTGTAACAAGTAGGTTGTGACTGATTAGCAGACTGTACGTCAGTCCCTATACTGATGAAGGACTGCTGCAGTATAGGGCAGTGGTCAGCAGTAGTGCACCTCAACCCTATGTATTGTGGACCTATACCAGTCCTTATGGAATAGCAGACTGTACCTCACTCAACCCTATGTACTGTAGCACCCTAGACCAAGTTACCAGTCCTTATAAGGACCTTTGTGGAACAAGTAGGTTGTGACTGATTAGCAGACTGTACGTCAGTCCTTATACTGATGAAGGACTGCTGCAGTATAGGGCAGCGGTCACCAGTAGTGCACATCAACCCTATGTATTGTGGACCTATACCAATCCTTATGGAATAGCAGACTGTACCTCACTCAACCCTATGTACTGTAGCACCCTAGACCAAGTTACCAGTCCTTATAAGGACCTTTGTGGAACAAGTAGGTTGTGACTGATTAGCAGACTGTACGTCAGTCCCTATACTGATGAAGAACTGCTGCAGTATAGGGCAGCGGTCAGCAGCAGTGCACCTCAACCCTGTGTATTGTGGACCTATACCAGTCCTTATGGATTAGCAGACTGTACCTCACTCAACCCTATGTACTGCAGCACCCTAGACCAAGTTACCAGTCCTTATAAGGACCTTTGTGGAACAAGTAGGTTGTGACTGATTAGCAGACTGTACATCAGTCCCTATACTGATGAAGAATTTTTGCAGTATAGGGCAGCGGTCAGCAGTAGTGCACCTCAACCCTATGTATTGTGGACCTATACCAGTCATTACGGAATAGCAGACTGTACCTCGCTCAACCCAATGTACTGTAGCACCCTAGACCAAGTTACCAGTCCTTATAAGGACCATTGTGGAACAAGTTGGTTGTGACTGATTAGCAGACTGTACGTCAGTCCCTATACTGATGAAGGACTGCTGCAGTATAGGGCAGCAGTCAGCAGTAGTGCCCCTCAACCCTATGTATTGTGGACCTATACCAGTCCTTATGGAATAGCAGACTGTACCTCACTCAACCCTATGTACTGTAGCACCCTAGACCAAGTTACCAGTCCTTATAAGGACCTTTGTGGAACAAGTAGGTTGTGACTGATTAGCAGACTGTACGTCAGCCCCTATACTGATGAAGGACTGCTGAAGTATAGGGCAGCGGTCAGCAGTAGTGCACCTCAACCCTATGTATTGTGGACCTATACCAGTCCTTACGGAATAGCAGACTGTACCTCACTCAGCCCTATGTACTGTAGCACCCTAGACCAAGTTACCAGTCCTTATAAGGACCTTTGTGGAACAAGTAGGTTGTGACTGATTAGCAGACTGTACGTCAGTCCCTATACTGATGAAGGACTGCTGCAGTATAGGGCAGCAGTCAGCAGTAGTGCACCTCAACCCTATGTATTGTGGACCTATACCATTCCTTATGGAATAGCAGACTGTACCTCACTCAACCCTATGTACTGTAGCACCCTAGACCAAGTTACCAGTCCTTATAAGGACCTTTGTGGAACAAGTAGGTTGTGACTGATTAGCAGACTGTACGTCAGTCCCTATACTGATGAAGAACTGCTGCAGTATAGGGCAGCGGTCAGCAGCAGTGCACCTCAACCCTGTGTATTGTGGACCTATACCAGTCCTTATGGATTAGCAGACTGTACCTCACTCAACCCTATGTACTGCAGCACCCTAGACCAAGTTACCAGTCCTTATAAGGACCTTTGTGGAACAAGTAGGTTGTGACTGATTAGCAGACTGTACATCAGTCCCTATACTGATGAAGAATTTTTGCAGTATAGGGCAGCGGTCAGCAGTAGTGCACCTCAACCCTATGTATTGTGGACCTATACCAGTCATTACGGAATAGCAGACTGTACCTCGCTCAACCCAATGTACTGTAGCACCCTAGACCAAGTTACCAGTCCTTATAAGGACCATTGTGGAACAAGTTGGTTGTGACTGATTAGCAGACTGTACGTCAGTCCCTATACTGATGAAGGACTGCTGCAGTATAGGGCAGCGGTCAGCAGTAGTGCCCCTCAACCCTATGTATTGTGGACCTATACCAGTCCTTATGGAATAGCAGACTGTACCTCACTCAACCCTATGTACTGTAGCACCCTAGACCAAGTTACCAGTCCTTATAAGGACCTTTGTGGAACAAGTAGGTTGTGACTGATTAGCAGACTGTACGTCAGCCCCTATACTGATGAAGGACTGCTGAAGTATAGGGCAGCGGTCAGCAGTAGTGCACCTCAACCCTATGTATTGTGGACCTATACCAGTCCTTACGGAATAGCAGACTGTACCTCACTCAGCCCTATGTACTGTAGCACCCTAGACCAAGTTACCAGTCCTTATAAGGACCTTTGTGGAACAAGTAGGTTGTGACTGATTAGCAGACTGTACGTCAGTCCCTATACTGATGAAGGACTGCTGCAGTATAGGGCAGCAGTCAGCAGTAGTGCACCTCAACCCTATGTATTGTGGACCTATACCATTCCTTATGGAATAGCAGACTGTACCTCACTCAACCCTATGTACTGTAGCACCCTAGACCAAGTTACCAGTCCTTATAAGGACCTTTGTGGAACAAGTAGGTTGTGACTGATTAGCAGACTGTACGTCAGTCCCTATACTGATGAAGAACTGCTGCAGTATAGGGCAGCGGTCAGCAGTAGTGCACCTCAACCCTATGTATTGTGGACCTATACCAGTCTTTATGGAATAGCAGACTGTACCTCACTCAACCCTATGTACTGCAGCACCCTAGACCAAGTTACCAGTCCTTATAAGGACCTTTGTGGAACTGGTAGATTGTGACTGATTAGCAGACTGTACGTCAGTCCCTATACTGATGAAAGACTGCTGCAGTATAGGGCAGCGGTCAGCAGTAGTACACCTCAACCCTATGTATTGTGGACCTATACCAGTCCTTATGGAATAGCAGACTGTACCTCACTCAACCCTATGTACTGTAGCACCCTAGACCAAGTTACCAGTCCTTATAAGGACCTTTGTGGAACAAGTGGGTTGTGACTGATTAGCAGACTATAAGTCAGTCCCTATACTGATGAAGGACTGCTGCAGTATAGGGCAGCGGTCAGCAGTAGTGCACCTCAACCCTATGTATTGTGGACCTATACCAGTCCTTATGGAAAAACAGACTGTACCTCACTCAACCCTATGTACTGTAGCACCCTAGACCAAGTTACCAGTCCTTTTAAGGACCTTTGTGGAACAAGTAGGTTGTGACTGATTAGCAGACTGTACGTCAGCCCCTATACTGATGAAGGACTGCTGAAGTATAGGGCAGCGGTCAGCAGTAGTGCACCTCAACCATATGTATTGTGGACCTATACCAGTCCTTACGGAATAGCAGACTGTACCTCACTCAGCCCTATGTACTGTAGCACCCTAGACCAAGTTACCAGTCCTTATAAGGACCTTTGTGGAACAAGTAGGTTGTGACTGATTAGCAGACTGTACGTCAGTCCCTATACTGATGAAGGACTGCTGCAGTATAGGGCAGCAGTCAGCAGTAGTGCACTTCAATCCTATGTATTGTGGACCTATACCAGTCCTTATGGAATAGCAGACTGTACCTCACTCAACCCTATGTACTGCAGCACCCTAGACCAAGTTACCTGTCCTTATAAGGACCTTTGTGGAACAGGTAGATTGTGACTGATTAGCAGACTGTACGTCAGTCCCTATACTGATGAAGGACTGCTGCAGTATAGGGCAGCGGTCAGCAGTAGTGCACCTCAACCCTATGTATTGTGGACCTATACCAGTCCTTACGGAATAGCAGACTGTACCTCACTCAACCCTATGTACTGTAGCACCCTAGACCAAGTTACCAGTCCTTATAAGTACCTTTGTGGAACAAGTAGGTTGTGACTGATTAGCAGACTGTACGTCAGTCCCTATACTGATGAAGGACTGCTGCAGTATAGGGCAGTGGTCAGCAGTAGTGCACCTCAACCCTATGTATTGTGGACCTATACCAGTCCTTATGGAATAGCAGACTGTACCTCACTCAGCCCTATGTACTGTAGCACCCTAGACCAAGTTACCAGTCCTTATAAGGACCTTTGTGGAACAAGTAGGTTGTGACTGATTAGCAGACTGTACGTCAGTCCTTATACTGATGAAGGACTGCTGCAGTATAGGGCAGCGGTCACCAGTAGTGCACATCAACCCTATGTATTGTGGACCTATACCAATCCTTATGGAATAGCAGACTGTACCTCACTCAACCCTATGTACTGCAGCACCCTAGACCAAGTTACCAGTCCTTATAAGGACCTTTGTGGAACAAGTAGGTTGAGACTGATTAGCAGACTGTACGTCAGTCCCTATACTGATGAAGGACTGCTGCAGTATAGGGCAGCAGTCAGCAGTAGTGCACCTCAACCCTATGTATTGTGGACCTATACCAGTCCTTATGGAATAGCAGACTGTACCTCACTCAACCCTATGTACTGCAGCACCCTAGACCAAGTTACCTGTCCTTATAAGGACCTTTGTGGAACAGGTAGATTGTGACTGATTAGCAGACTGTACGTCAGTCCCTATACTGATGAAGGACTGCTGCAGTATAGGGCAGCGGTCAGCAGTAGTGCACCTCAACCCTATGTATTGTGGACCTATACCAGTCCTTATGGAAAAACAGACTGTACCTCACTCAACCCTATGTACTGTAGCACCCTAGACCAAGTTACCAGTCCTTTTAAGGACCTTTGTGGAACAAGTAGGTTGTGACTGATTAGCAGACTGTACGTCAGCCCCTATACTGATGAAGGACTGCTGAAGTATAGGGCAGCGGTCAGCAGTAGTGCACCTCAACCATATGTATTGTGGACCTATACCAGTCCTTACGGAATAGCAGACTGTACCTCACTCAGCCCTATGTACTGTAGCACCCTAGACCAAGTTACCAGTCCTTATAAGGACCTTTGTGTAACAAGTAGGTTGTGACTGATTAGCAGACTGTACGTCAGTCCCTATACTGATGAAGGACTGCTGCAGTATAGGGCAGTGGTCAGCAGTAGTGCACCTCAACCCTATGTATTGTGGACCTATACCAGTCCTTATGGAATAGCAGACTGTACCTCACTCAACCCTATGTACTGTAGCACCCTAGACCAAGTTACCAGTCCTTATAAGGACCTTTGTGGAACAAGTGGGTTGTGACTGATTAGCAGACTGTACGTCAGTCCTTATACTGATGAAGGACTGCTGCAGTATAGGGCAGCGGTCACCAGTAGTGCACATCAACCCTATGTATTGTGGACCTATACCAATCCTTATGGAATAGCAGACTGTACCTCACTCAACCCTATGTACTGTAGCACCCTAGACCAAGTTACCAGTCCTTATAAGGACCTTTGTGGAACAAGTAGGTTGTGACTGATTAGCAGACTGTACGTCAGTCCCTATACTGATGAAGAACTGCTGCAGTATAGGGCAGCGGTCAGCAGCAGTGCACCTCAACCCTGTGTATTGTGGACCTATACCAGTCCTTATGGATTAGCAGACTGTACCTCACTCAACCCTATGTACTGCAGCACCCTAGACCAAGTTACCAGTCCTTATAAGGACCTTTGTGGAACAAGTAGGTTGTGACTGATTAGCAGACTGTACATCAGTCCCTATACTGATGAAGAATTTTTGCAGTATAGGGCAGCGGTCAGCAGTAGTGCACCTCAACCCTATGTATTGTGGACCTATACCAGTCATTACGGAATAGCAGACTGTACCTCGCTCAACCCAATGTACTGTAGCACCCTAGACCAAGTTACCAGTCCTTATAAGGACCATTGTGGAACAAGTTGGTTGTGACTGATTAGCAGACTGTACGTCAGTCCCTATACTGATGAAGGACTGCTGCAGTATAGGGCAGCGGTCAGCAGTAGTGCCCCTCAACCCTATGTATTGTGGACCTATACCAGTCCTTATGGAATAGCAGACTGTACCTCACTCAACCCTATGTACTGTAGCACCCTAGACCAAGTTACCAGTCCTTATAAGGACCTTTGTGGAACAAGTAGGTTGTGACTGATTAGCAGACTGTACGTCAGCCCCTATACTGATGAAGGACTGCTGAAGTATAGGGCAGCGGTCAGCAGTAGTGCACCTCAACCCTATGTATTGTGGACCTATACCAGTCCTTACAGAATAGCAGACTGTACCTCACTCAGCCCTATGTACTGTAGCACCCTAGACCAAGTTAACAGTCCTTATAAGGACCTTTGTGGAACAAGTAGGTTGTCACTGATAAGCAGACTGTACGTCAGTCCCTATACTGATGAAGGACTGCTGCAGTATAGGGCAGCGGTCAGCAGTAGTGCACCTCAACCCTATGTATTGTGGACCTATACCAGTCCTTATGAAATAGCAGACTGTACCTCACTCAACCCTATGTACTGCAGCACCCTAGACCAAGTTACCTGTCCTTATAAGGACCTTTGTGGAACAGGTAGATTGTGACTGATTAGCAGACTGTACGTCAGTCCCTATACTGATGAAGGACTGCTGCAGTATAGGGCAGCGGTCAGCAGTAGTGCACCTCAACCCTATGTATTGTGGACCTATACCAGTCCTTACGGAATAGCAGACTGTACCTCACTCAACCCTATGTACTGTAGCACCCTAGACCAAGTTACCAGTCCTTATAAGTACCTTTGTGGAACAAGTAGGTTGTGACTGATTAGCAGACTGTACGTCAGTCCCTATACTGATGAAGGACTGCTGCAGTATAGGGCAGCGGTCAGCAGTAGAGCACCTCAACCCTATGTATTGTGGACCTATACCAGTCCTTATGGAATAGCAGACTGTACCTCACTCAACCCTATGTACTGTAGCACCCTAGACCAAGTTACCGGTCCTTATAAGGACCTTTGTGGAACAAGTAGGTTGTGACTGATTAGCAGACTGTACATCAGTCCCTATACTGATGAAGGACTGCTGCAGTATAGGGCAGCGGTCAGCAGTAGTGCACCTCAACCCTATGTATTGTGGACCTATACCAGCCCTTATGGAATAGCAGACTGTACCTCACTCAACCCTATGTACTGCAGCACCCTAGACCAAGTTACCAGTCCTTATAAGGACCTTTGTGGAACAAGTAGGTTGTGACTGATTAGCAGACTGTACATCAGTCCCTATACTGATGAAGAATTGCTGCAGTATAGGGCAGCGGTCAGCAGTAGTGCACCTCAACCCTATGTATTGTGGACCTATACCAGTCCTTACGGAATAGCAGACTGTACCTCACTCAACCCTATGTACTGTAGCACCCTAGACCAAGTTACCAGTCCTTATAAGTACCTTTGTGGAACAAGTAGGTTGTGACTGATTAGCAGACTGTACGTCAGTCCCTATACTGATGAAGGACTGCTGCAGTATAGGGCAGCGGTCAGCAGTAGAGCACCTCAACCCCATGTATTGTGGACCTATACCAGTCCTTATGGAATAGCAGACTGTACCTCACTCAACCCTATGTACTGTAGCACCCTAGACCAAGTTACCAGTCCTTAGAAGGACCTTTGTGGAACAAGTAGGTTGTGACTGATTAGCAGACTGTACGTCAGTCCCTATACTGATGAAGGACTGCTGCAGTATAGGGCAGCGGTCAGCAGTAGTGCACCTCAACCCTATGTATTGTGGACCTATACCAGCCCTTATGGAATAGCAGACTGTACCTCACTCAACCCTATGTACTGCAGCACCCTAGACCAAGTTACCAGTCCTTATAAGGACCTTTGTGGAACAAGTAGGTTGTGACTGATTAGCAGACTGTACATCAATCCCTATACTGATGAAGAATTGCTGCAGTATAGGGCAGCGGTCAGCAGTAGTGCACCTCAACCCTATGTATTGTGGACCTATACCAGGCCTTACGGAATAGCAGACTGTACCTCGCTCAACCCTATGTACTGTAGCACCCTAGACCAAGTTACCAGTCCTTATAAGGACCTTTGTGGAACAAGTTGGTTGTGACTGATTAGCAGACTGTACGTCAGTCCCTATACTGATGAAGGACGGCTGCAGTATAGGGCAGCGGTCAGCAGTAGTGCACCTCAACCCTATGTATTGTTGACCTATACCAGTCCTTACGGAATAGCAGACTGTACCTCACTCAACCCTATGTACTGTAGCACCCTAGACCAAGTTACCAGTCCTTATAAGGACCTTTGTGGAACAAGTAGGTTGTGACTGATTAGCAGACTGTACATCAGTCCCTATACTGATGAAGAATTTTTGCAGTATAGGGCAGCGGTCAGCAGTAGTGCACCTCAACCCTATGTATTGTGGACCTATACCAGTCATTACGGAATAGCAGACTGTACCTCGCTCAACCCTATGTACTGTAGCACCCTAGACCAAGTTACCAGTCCTTATAAGGACCATTGTGGAACAAGTTGGTTGTGACTGATTAGCAGACTGTACGTCAGTCCCTATACTGATGAAGGACTGCTGCAGTATAGGGCAGCGGTCAGCAGTAGTGCACCTCAACCCTATGTATTGTGGACCTATACCAGTCCTTATGGAATAGCAGACTGTACCTCACTCAACCCTATGTACTGTAGCACCCTAGACCAAGTTACCAGTCCTTATAAGGACCTTTGTGGAACAAGTAGGTTGTGACTGATTAGCAGACTGTACGTCAGCCCCTATACTGATGAAGGACTGCTGAAGTATAGGGCAGCGGTCAGCAGTAGTGCACCTCAACCCTATGTATTGTGGACCTATTCCAGTCATTACGGAATAGCAGACTGTACCTGGCTCAACCCTATGTACTGTAGCACCCTAGACCAAGTTACCAGTCCTTATAAGGACCTTTGTGGAACAAGTAGGTTGTGACTGATTAGCAGACTATACGTCAGTCCCTATACTGATGAAGAACTGCTGCAGTATAGGGCAGCGGTCAGCAGTAGTGCACCTCAACCCTATGTATTGTGGACCTATACCAGTCCTTATGGAATAGCAGACTGTACCTCACTCAACCCTATGTACTGTAGCACCCTAGACCAAGTTACCAGTCCTTATAAGTACCTTTGTGTAACAAGTAGGTTGTGACTGATTAGAAGACTGTACGTCAGTCCCTATACTGATGAAGGACTGCTGCAGTATAGGGCAGTGGTCAGCAGTAGTGCACCTCAACCCTATGTATTGTGGACCTATACCAGTCCTTACGGAATAGCAGACTGTACCTCACTCAACCCTATGTACTGCAGCACCCTAGACCAAGTTACCAGTCCTTATAAGGACCTTTGTGGAACTGGTAGATTGTGACTGATTAGCAGACTGTACGTCAGTCCCTATACTGATGAAGGACTGCTGCAGTATAGGGCAGCGGTCAGCAGTAGTACACCTCAACCCTATGTATTGTGGACCTATACCAGTCCTTATGGAATAGCAGACTGTACCTCACTCAACCCTATGTACTGTAGCACCCTAGACCAAGTTACCAGTCCTTATAAGGACCTTTGTGGAACAAGTGGGTTGTGACTGATTAGCAGACTATAAGTCAGTCCCTATACTGATGAAGGACTGCTGCAGTATAGGGCAGCGGTCAGCAGTAGTGCACCTCAACCCTATGTATTGTGGACCTATACCAGTCCTTATGGAAAAACAGACTGTACCTCACTCAACCCTATGTACTGTAGCACCCTAGACCAAGTTACCAGTCCTTATAAGGACCTTTGTGGAACAAGTAGGTTGTGACTGATTAGCAGACTGTACGTCAGCCCCTATACTGATGAAGGACTGCTGAAGTATAGGGCAGCGGTCAGCAGTAGTGCACCTCAACCATATGTATTGTGGACCTATACCAGTCCTTACGGAATAGCAGACTGTACCTCACTCAGCCCTATGTACTGTAGCACCCTAGACCAAGTTACCAGTCCTTATAAGGACCTTTGTGGAACAAGTAGGTTGTGACTGATTAGCAGACTGTACGTCAGTCCCTATACTGATGAAGGACTGCTGCAGTATAGGGCAGCAGTCAGCAGTAGTGCACCTCAACCCTATGTATTGTGGACCTATACCAGTCCTTATGGAATAGCAGACTGTACCTCACTCAACCCTATGTACTGCAGCACCCTAGACCAAGTTACCTGTCCTTTATAAGGACCTTTGTGGAACAGGTAGGTTGTGACTGATTAGCAGACTGTACGTCAGTCCCTATACTGATGAAGGACTGCTGCAGTATAGGGCAGCGGTCAGCAGTAGTGCACCTCAACCCTATGTATTGTGGACCTATACCAGTCCTTACGGAATAGCAGACTGTACCTCACTCAACCCTATGTACTGTAGCACCCTAGACCAAGTTACCAGTCCTTATAAGTACCCTTGTGTAACAAGTAGGTTGTGACTGATTAGCAGACTGTACGTCAGTCCCTATACTGATGAAGGACTGCTGCAGTATAGGGCAGTGGTCAGCAGTAGTGCACCTCAACCCTATGTATTGTGGACCTATACCAGTCCTTACGGAATAGCAGACTGTACCTCACTCAACCCTATGTACTGCAGCACCCTAGACCAAGTTACCAGTCCTTATAAGGACCTTTGTGGAACTGGTAGATTGTGACTGATTAGCAGACTGTACGTCAGTCCCTATACTGATGAAGGACTGCTGCAGTATAGGGCAGCGGTCAGCAGTAGTACACCTCAACCCTATGTATTGTGGACCTATACCAGTCCTTATGGAATAGCAGACTGTACCTCACTCAACCCTATGTACTGTAGCACCCTAGACCAAGTTACCAGTCCTTATAAGGACCTTTGTGGAACAAGTGGGTTGTGACTGATTAGCAGACTATAAGTCAGTCCCTATACTGATGAAGGACTGCTGCAGTATAGGGCAGCGGTCAGCAGTAGTGCACCTCAACCCTATGTATTGTGGACCTATACCAGTCCTTATGGAAAAACAGACTGTACCTCACTCAACCCTATGTACTGTAGCACCCTAGACCAAGTTACCAGTCCTTATAAGGACCTTTGTGGAACAAGTAGGTTGTGACTGATTAGCAGACTGTACGTCAGCCCCTATACTGATGAAGGACTGCTGAAGTATAGGGCAGCGGTCAGCAGTAGTGCACCTCAACCCTATGTATTGTGGACCTATACCAGTCCTTACAGAATAGCAGACTGTACCTCACTCAGCCCTATGTACTGTAGCACCCTAGACCAAGTTAACAGTCCTTATAAGGACCTTTGTGGAACAAGTAGGTTGTCACTGATAAGCAGACTGTACGTCAGTCCCTATACTGATGAAGGACTGCTGCAGTATAGGGCAGCGGTCAGCAGTAGTGCACCTCAACCCTATGTATTGTGGACCTATACCAGTCCTTATGAAATAGCAGACTGTACCTCACTCAACCCTATGTACTGCAGCACCCTAGACCAAGTTACCTGTCCTTATAAGGACCTTTGTGGAACAGGTAGATTGTGACTGATTAGCAGACTGTACGTCAGTTCCTATACTGATGAAGGACTGCTGCAGTATAGGGCAGCGGTCAGCAGTAGTGCACCTCAACCCTATGTATTGTGGACCTATACCAGTCCTTACGGAATAGCAGACTGTACCTCACTCAACCCTATGTACTGTAGCACCCTAGACCAAGTTACCAGTCCTTATAAGTACCTTTGTGGAACAAGTAGGTTGTGACTGATTAGCAGACTGTACGTCAGTCCCTATACTGATGAAGGACTGCTGCAGTATAGGGCAGCGGTCAGCAGTAGAGCACCTCAACCCTATGTATTGTGGACCTATACCAGTCCTTATGGAATAGCAGACTGTACCTCACTCAACCCTATGTACTGTAGCACCCTAGACCAAGTTACCAGTCCTTATAAGGACCTTTGTGGAACAAGTAGGTTGTGACTGATTAGCAGACTGTACATCAGTCCCTATACTGATGAAGGACTGCTGCAGTATAGGGCAGCAGTCAGCAGTAGTGCACCTCAACCCTATGTATTGTGGACCTATACCAGTCCTTATGGAATAGCAGACTGTACCTCACTCAACCCTATGTACTGCAGCACCCTAGACCAAGTTACCTGTCCTTTATAAGGACCTTTGTGGAACAGGTAGGTTGTGACTGATTAGCAGACTGTACGTCAGTCCCTATACTGATGAAGGACTGCTGCAGTATAGGGCAGCGGTCAGCAGTAGTGCACCTCAACCCTATGTATTGTGGACCTATACCAGTCCTTACGGAATAGCAGACTGTACCTCACTCAACCCTATGTACTGTAGCACCCTAGACCAAGTTACCAGTCCTTATAAGTACCCTTGTGTAACAAGTAGGTTGTGACTGATTAGCAGACTGTACGTCAGTCCCTATACTGATGAAGGACTGCTGCAGTATAGGGCAGTGGTCAGCAGTAGTGCACCTCAACCCTATGTATTGTGGACCTATACCAGTCCTTACGGAATAGCAGACTGTACCTCACTCAACCCTATGTACTGCAGCACCCTAGACCAAGTTACCAGTCCTTATAAGGACCTTTGTGGAACTGGTAGATTGTGACTGATTAGCAGACTGTACGTCAGTCCCTATACTGATGAAGGACTGCTGCAGTATAGGGCAGCGGTCAGCAGTAGTACACCTCAACCCTATGTATTGTGGACCTATACCAGTCCTTATGGAATAGCAGACTGTACCTCACTCAGCCCTATGTACTGTAGCACCCTAGACCAAGTTAACAGTCCTTATAAGGACCTTTGTGGAACAAGTAGGTTGTCACTGATAAGCAGACTGTACGTCAGTCCCTATACTGATGAAGGACTGCTGCAGTATAGGGCAGCGGTCAGCAGTAGTGCACCTCAACCCTATGTATTGTGGACCTATACCAGTCCTTATGAAATAGCAGACTGTACCTCACTCAACCCTATGTACTGCAGCACCCTAGACCAAGTTACCTGTCCTTATAAGGACCTTTGTGGAACAGGTAGATTGTGACTGATTAGCAGACTGTACGTCAGTCCCTATACTGATGAAGGACTGCTGCAGTATAGGGCAGCGGTCAGCAGTAGTGCACCTCAACCCTATGTATTGTGGACCTATACCAGTCCTTACGGAATAGCAGACTGTACCTCACTCAACCCTATGTACTGTAGCACCCTAGACCAAGTTACCAGTCCTTATAAGTACCTTTGTGGAACAAGTAGGTTGTGACTGATTAGCAGACTGTACGTCAGTCCCTATACTGATGAAGGACTGCTGCAGTATAGGGCAGCGGTCAGCAGTAGAGCACCTCAACCCTATGTATTGTGGACCTATACCAGTCCTTATGGAATAGCAGACTGTACCTCACTCAACCCTATGTACTGTAGCACCCTAGACCAAGTTACCAGTCCTTATAAGGACCTTTGTGGAACAAGTAGGTTGTGACTGATTAGCAGACTGTACATCAGTCCCTATACTGATGAAGGACTGCTGCAGTATAGGGCAGCGGTCAGCAGTAGTGCACCTCAACCCTATGTATTGTGGACCTATACCAGCCCTTATGGAATAGCAGACTGTACCTCACTCAACCCTATGTACTGCAGCACCCTAGACCAAGTTACCAGTCCTTATAAGGACCTTTGTGGAACAAGTAGGTTGTGACTGATTAGCAGACTGTACATCAGTCCCTATACTGATGAAGAATTGCTGCAGTATAGGGCAGCGGTCAGCAGTAGTGCACCTCAACCCTATGTATTGTGGACCTATACCAGTCCTTACGGAATAGCAGACTGTACCTCACTCAACCCTATGTACTGTAGCACCCTAGACCAAGTTACCAGTCCTTATAAGTACCTTTGTGGAACAAGTAGGTTGTGACTGATTAGCAGACTGTACGTCAGTCCCTATACTGATGAAGGACTGCTGCAGTATAGGGCAGCGGTCAGCAGTAGAGCACCTCAACCCTATGTATTGTGGACCTATACCAGTCCTTATGGAATAGCAGACTGTACCTCACTCAACCCTATGTACTGTAGCACCCTAGACCAAGTTACCAGTCCTTAGAAGGACCTTTGTGGAACAAGTAGGTTGTGACTGATTAGCAGACTGTACGTCAGTCCCTATACTGATGAAGGACTGCTGCAGTATAGGGCAGCGGTCAGCAGTAGTGCACCTCAACCCTATGTATTGTGGACCTATACCAGCCCTTATGGAATAGCAGACTGTACCTCACTCAACCCTATGTACTGCAGCACCCTAGACCAAGTTACCAGTCCTTATAAGGACCTTTGTGGAACAAGTAGGTTGTGACTGATTAGCAGACTGTACATCAGTCCCTATACTGATGAAGAATTGCTGCAGTATAGGGCAGCGGTCAGCAGTAGTGCACCTCAACCCTATGTATTGTGGACCTATACCAGTCCTTACGGAATAGCAGACTGTACCTCGCTCAACCCTATGTACTGTAGCACCCTAGACCAAGTTACCAGTCCTTATAAGGACCTTTGTGGAACAAGTTGGTTGTGACTGATTAGCAGACTGTACGTCAGTCCCTATACTGATGAAGGACGGCTGCAGTATAGGGCAGCGGTCAGCAGTAGTGCACCTCAACCCTATGTATTGTTGACCTATACCAGTCCTTACGGAATAGCAGACTGTACCTCACTCAACCCTATGTACTGTAGCACCCTAGACCAAGTTACCAGTCCTTATAAGGACCTTTGTGGAACAAGTAGGTTGTGACTGATTAGCAGACTGTACATCAGTCCCTATACTGATGAAGAATTTTTGCAGTATAGGGCAGCGGTCAGCAGTAGTGCACCTCAACCCTATGTATTGTGGACCTATACCAGTCATTACGGAATAGCAGACTGTACCTCGCTCAACCCTATGTACTGTAGCACCCTAGACCAAGTTACCAGTCCTTATAAGGACCATTGTGGAACAAGTTGGTTGTGACTGATTAGCAGACTGTACGTCAGTCCCTATACTGATGAAGGACTGCTGCAGTATAGGGCAGCGGTCAGCAGTAGTGCACCTCAACCCTATGTATTGTGGACCTATACCAGTCCTTATGGAATAGCAGACTGTACCTCACTCAACCCTATGTACTGTAGCACCCTAGACCAAGTTACCAGTCCTTATAAGGACCTTTGTGGAACAAGTAGGTTGTGACTGATTAGCAGACTGTACGTCAGCCCCTATACTGATGAAGGACTGCTGAAGTATAGGGCAGCGGTCAGCAGTAGTGCACCTCAACCCTATGTATTGTGGACCTATTCCAGTCATTACGGAATAGCAGACTGTACCTGGCTCAACCCTATGTACTGTAGCACCCTAGACCAAGTTACCAGTCCTTATAAGGACCTTTGTGGAACAAGTAGGTTGTGACTGATTAGCAGACTATACGTCAGTCCCTATACTGATGAAGAACTGCTGCAGTATAGGGCAGCGGTCAGCAGTAGTGCACCTCAACCCTATGTATTGTGGACCTATACCAGTCCTTATGGAATAGCAGACTGTACCTCACTCAACCCTATGTACTGTAGCACCCTAGACCAAGTTACCAGTCCTTATAAGTACCTTTGTGTAACAAGTAGGTTGTGACTGATTAGCAGACTGTACGTCAGTCCCTATACTGATGAAGGACTGCTGCAGTATAGGGCAGTGGTCAGCAGTAGTGCACCTCAACCCTATGTATTGTGGACCTATACCAGTCCTTACGGAATAGCAGACTGTACCTCACTCAACCCTATGTACTGCAGCACCCTAGACCAAGTTACCAGTCCTTATAAGGACCTTTGTGGAACTGGTAGATTGTGACTGATTAGCAGACTGTACGTCAGTCCCTATACTGATGAAGGACTGCTGCAGTATAGGGCAGCGGTCAGCAGTAGTACACCTCAACCCTATGTATTGTGGACCTATACCAGTCCTTATGGAATAGCAGACTGTACCTCACTCAACCCTATGTACTGTAGCACCCTAGACCAAGTTACCAGTCCTTATAAGGACCTTTGTGGAACAAGTGGGTTGTGACTGATTAGCAGACTATAAGTCAGTCCCTATACTGATGAAGGACTGCTGCAGTATAGGGCAGCGGTCAGCAGTAGTGCACCTCAACCCTATGTATTGTGGACCTATACCAGTCCTTATGGAAAAACAGACTGTACCTCACTCAACCCTATGTACTGTAGCACCCTAGACCAAGTTACCAGTCCTTATAAGGACCTTTGTGGAACAAGTAGGTTGTGACTGATTAGCAGACTGTACGTCAGCCCCTATACTGATGAAGGACTGCTGAAGTATAGGGCAGCGGTCAGCAGTAGTGCACCTCAACCCTATGTATTGTGGACCTATACCAGTCCTTACAGAATAGCAGACTGTACCTCACTCAGCCCTATGTACTGTAGCACCCTAGACCAAGTTAACAGTCCTTATAAGGACCTTTGTGGAACAAGTAGGTTGTCACTGATAAGCAGACTGTACGTCAGTCCCTATACTGATGAAGGACTGCTGCAGTATAGGGCAGCGGTCAGCAGTAGTGCACCTCAACCCTATGTATTGTGGACCTATACCAGTCCTTATGAAATAGCAGACTGTACCTCACTCAACCCTATGTACTGCAGCACCCTAGACCAAGTTACCTGTCCTTATAAGGACCTTTGTGGAACAGGTAGATTGTGACTGATTAGCAGACTGTACGTCAGTCCCTATACTGATGAAGGACTGCTGCAGTATAGGGCAGCGGTCAGCAGTAGTGCACCTCAACCCTATGTATTGTGGACCTATACCAGTCCTTACGGAATAGCAGACTGTACCTCACTCAACCCTATGTACTGTAGCACCCTAGACCAAGTTACCAGTCCTTATAAGTACCTTTGTGGAACAAGTAGGTTGTGACTGATTAGCAGACTGTACGTCAGTCCCTATACTGATGAAGGACTGCTGCAGTATAGGGCAGCGGTCAGCAGTAGAGCACCTCAACCCTATGTATTGTGGACCTATACCAGTCCTTATGGAATAGCAGACTGTACCTCACTCAACCCTATGTACTGTAGCACCCTAGACCAAGTTACCAGTCCTTATAAGGACCTTTGTGGAACAAGTAGGTTGTGACTGATTAGCAGACTGTACATCAGTCCCTATACTGATGAAGGACTGCTGCAGTATAGGGCAGCGGTCAGCAGTAGTGCACCTCAACCCTATGTATTGTGGACCTATACCAGCCCTTATGGAATAGCAGACTGTACCTCACTCAACCCTATGTACTGCAGCACCCTAGACCAAGTTACCAGTCCTTATAAGGACCTTTGTGGAACAAGTAGGTTGTGACTGATTAGCAGACTGTACATCAGTCCCTATACTGATGAAGAATTGCTGCAGTATAGGGCAGCGGTCAGCAGTAGTGCACCTCAACCCTATGTATTGTGGACCTATACCAGTCCTTACGGAATAGCAGACTGTACCTCACTCAACCCTATGTACTGTAGCACCCTAGACCAAGTTACCAGTCCTTATAAGTACCTTTGTGGAACAAGTAGGTTGTGACTGATTAGCAGACTGTACGTCAGTCCCTATACTGATGAAGGACTGCTGCAGTATAGGGCAGCGGTCAGCAGTAGAGCACCTCAACCCTATGTATTGTGGACCTATACCAGTCCTTATGGAATAGCAGACTGTACCTCACTCAACCCTATGTACTGTAGCACCCTAGACCAAGTTACCAGTCCTTAGAAGGACCTTTGTGGAACAAGTAGGTTGTGACTGATTAGCAGACTGTACGTCAGTCCCTATACTGATGAAGGACTGCTGCAGTATAGGGCAGCGGTCAGCAGTAGTGCACCTCAACCCTATGTATTGTGGACCTATACCAGCCCTTATGGAATAGCAGACTGTACCTCACTCAACCCTATGTACTGCAGCACCCTAGACCAAGTTACCAGTCCTTATAAGGACCTTTGTGGAACAAGTAGGTTGTGACTGATTAGCAGACTGTACATCAGTCCCTATACTGATGAAGAATTGCTGCAGTATAGGGCAGCGGTCAGCAGTAGTGCACCTCAACCCTATGTATTGTGGACCTATACCAGTCCTTACGGAATAGCAGACTGTACCTCGCTCAACCCTATGTACTGTAGCACCCTAGACCAAGTTACCAGTCCTTATAAGGACCTTTGTGGAACAAGTTGGTTGTGACTGATTAGCAGACTGTACGTCAGTCCCTATACTGATGAAGGACGGCTGCAGTATAGGGCAGCGGTCAGCAGTAGTGCACCTCAACCCTATGTATTGTTGACCTATACCAGTCCTTACGGAATAGCAGACTGTACCTCACTCAACCCTATGTACTGTAGCACCCTAGACCAAGTTACCAGTCCTTATAAGGACCTTTGTGGAACAAGTAGGTTGTGACTGATTAGCAGACTGTACATCAGTCCCTATACTGATGAAGAATTTTTGCAGTATAGGGCAGCGGTCAGCAGTAGTGCACCTCAACCCTATGTATTGTGGACCTATACCAGTCATTACGGAATAGCAGACTGTACCTCGCTCAACCCTATGTACTGTAGCACCCTAGACCAAGTTACCAGTCCTTATAAGGACCATTGTGGAACAAGTTGGTTGTGACTGATTAGCAGACTGTACGTCAGTCCCTATACTGATGAAGGACTGCTGCAGTATAGGGCAGCGGTCAGCAGTAGTGCACCTCAACCCTATGTATTGTGGACCTATACCAGTCCTTATGGAATAGCAGACTGTACCTCACTCAACCCTATGTACTGTAGCACCCTAGACCAAGTTACCAGTCCTTATAAGGACCTTTGTGGAACAAGTAGGTTGTGACTGATTAGCAGACTGTACGTCAGCCCCTATACTGATGAAGGACTGCTGAAGTATAGGGCAGCGGTCAGCAGTAGTGCACCTCAACCCTATGTATTGTGGACCTATTCCAGTCATTACGGAATAGCAGACTGTACCTGGCTCAACCCTATGTACTGTAGCACCCTAGACCAAGTTACCAGTCCTTATAAGGACCTTTGTGGAACAAGTAGGTTGTGACTGATTAGCAGACTATACGTCAGTCCCTATACTGATGAAGAACTGCTGCAGTATAGGGCAGCGGTCAGCAGTAGTGCACCTCAACCCTATGTATTGTGGACCTATACCAGTCCTTATGGAATAGCAGACTGTACCTCACTCAACCCTATGTACTGTAGCACCCTAGACCAAGTTACCAGTCCTTATAAGTACCTTTGTGTAACAAGTAGGTTGTGACTGATTAGCAGACTGTACGTCAGTCCCTATACTGATGAAGGACTGCTGCAGTATAGGGCAGTGGTCAGCAGTAGTGCACCTCAACCCTATGTATTGTGGACCTATACCAGTCCTTACGGAATAGCAGACTGTACCTCACTCAACCCTATGTACTGCAGCACCCTAGACCAAGTTACCAGTCCTTATAAGGACCTTTGTGGAACTGGTAGATTGTGACTGATTAGCAGACTGTACGTCAGTCCCTATACTGATGAAGGACTGCTGCAGTATAGGGCAGCGGTCAGCAGTAGTACACCTCAACCCTATGTATTGTGGACCTATACCAGTCCTTATGGAATAGCAGACTGTACCTCACTCAACCCTATGTACTGTAGCACCCTAGACCAAGTTACCAGTCCTTATAAGGACCTTTGTGGAACAAGTGGGTTGTGACTGATTAGCAGACTATAAGTCAGTCCCTATACTGATGAAGGACTGCTGCAGTATAGGGCAGCGGTCAGCAGTAGTGCACCTCAACCCTATGTATTGTGGACCTATACCAGTCCTTATGGAAAAACAGACTGTACCTCACTCAACCCTATGTACTGTAGCACCCTAGACCAAGTTACCAGTCCTTATAAGGACCTTTGTGGAACAAGTAGGTTGTGACTGATTAGCAGACTGTACGTCAGCCCCTATACTGATGAAGGACTGCTGAAGTATAGGGCAGCGGTCAGCAGTAGTGCACCTCAACCATATGTATTGTGGACCTATACCAGTCCTTACGGAATAGCAGACTGTACCTCACTCAGCCCTATGTACTGTAGCACCCTAGACCAAGTTACCAGTCCTTATAAGGACCTTTGTGGAACAAGTAGGTTGTGACTGATTAGCAGACTGTACGTCAGTCCCTATACTGATGAAGGACTGCTGCAGTATAGGGCAGCAGTCAGCAGTAGTGCACCTCAACCCTATGTATTGTGGACCTATACCAGTCCTTATGGAATAGCAGACTGTACCTCACTCAACCCTATGTACTGCAGCACCCTAGACCAAGTTACCTGTCCTTTATAAGGACCTTTGTGGAACAGGTAGGTTGTGACTGATTAGCAGACTGTACGTCAGTCCCTATACTGATGAAGGACTGCTGCAGTATAGGGCAGCGGTCAGCAGTAGTGCACCTCAACCCTATGTATTGTGGACCTATACCAGTCCTTACGGAATAGCAGACTGTACCTCACTCAACCCTATGTACTGTAGCACCCTAGACCAAGTTACCAGTCCTTATAAGTACCCTTGTGTAACAAGTAGGTTGTGACTGATTAGCAGACTGTACGTCAGTCCCTATACTGATGAAGGACTGCTGCAGTATAGGGCAGTGGTCAGCAGTAGTGCACCTCAACCCTATGTATTGTGGACCTATACCAGTCCTTACGGAATAGCAGACTGTACCTCACTCAACCCTATGTACTGTAGCACCCTAGACCAAGTTACCAGTCCTTATAAGGACCTTTGTGGAATAAGTAGGTTGTGACTGATTAGCAGACTGTACGTCAGCCCCTATACTGATGAAGGACTGCTGAAGTATAGGGCAGCGGTCAGCAGTAGTGCACCTCAACCATATGTATTGTGGACCTATACCAGTCCTTACGGAATAGCAGACTGTACCTCACTCAGCCCTATGTACTGTAGCACCCTAGACCAAGTTACCAGTCCTTATAAGGACCTTTGTGGAACAAGTAGGTTGTGACTGATTAGCAGACTGTACGTCAGTCCCTATACTGATGAAGGACTGCTGCAGTATAGGGCAGCAGTCAGCAGTAGTGCACCTCAACCCTATGTATTGTGGACCTATACCAGTCCTTATGGAATAGCAGACTGTACCTCACTCAACCCTATGTACTGCAGCACCCTAGACCAAGCTACCTGTCCTTTATAAGGACCTTTGTGGAACAGGTAGGTTGTGACTGATTAGCAGACTGTACGTCAGTCCCTATACTGATGAAGGACTGCTGCAGTATAGGGCAGCGGTCAGCAGTAGTGCACCTCAACCCTATGTATTGTGGACCTATACCAGTCCTTACGGAATAGCAGACTGTACCTCACTCAACCCTATGTACTGTAGCACCCTAGACCAAGTTACCAGTCCTTATAAGTACCTTTGTTTAACAAGTAGGTTGTGACTGATTAGCAGACTGTACGTCAGTCCCTATACTGATGAAGGACTGCTGCAGTATAGGGCAGTGGTCAGCAGTAGTGCACCTCAACCCTATGTATTGTGGACCTATACCAGTCCTTACGGAATAGCAGACTGTACCTCACTCAACCCTATGTACTGTAGCACCCTAGACCAAGTTACCAGTCCTTATAAGGACCTTTGTGGAACAAGTGGGTTGTGACTGATTAGCAGACTATAAGTCAGTCCCTATACTGATGAAGGACTGCTGCAGTATAGGGCAGCGGTCAGCAGTAGTGCACCTCAACCCTATGTATTGTGGACCTATACCAGTCCTTATGGAAAAACAGACTGTACCTCACTCAACCCTATGTACTGTAGCACCCTAGACCAAGTTACCAGTCCTTTTAAGGACCTTTGTGGAACAAGTGGGTTGTGACTGATTAGCAGACTATAAGTCAGTCCCTATACTGATGAAGGACTGCTGCAGTATAGGGCAGCGGTCAGCAGTAGTGCACCTCAACCCTATGTATTGTGGACCTATACCAGTCCTTATGGAAAAACAGACTGTACCTCACTCAACCCTATGTACTGTAGCACCCTAGACCAAGTTACCAGTCCTTTTAAGGACCTTTGTGGAACAAGTAGGTTGTGACTGATTAGCAGACTGTACGTCAGCCCCTATACTGATGAAGGACTGCTGCAGTATAAGGCAGCCGTCAGCAGTAGTGCACCTCAACCCTATGTATTGTGGACCTATACCAGTCCTTACGGAATAGCAGACTGTACCTCTCTCAACCCTATGTACTGTAGCACCCTAGACCAAGTTACCAGTCCTTATAAGGACCTTTGTGGAACAAGTAGGTTGTGACTGATTAGCAGACTGTACGTCAGCCCCTATACTGATGAAGGACTGCTGAAGTATAGGGCAGCGGTCAGCAGTAGTGCACCTCAACCATATGTATTGTGGACCTATACCAGTCCTTACGGAATAGCAGACTGTACCTCACTCAGCCCTATGTACTGTAGCACCCTAGACCAAGTTACCAGTCCTTATAAGGACCTTTGTGGAACAAGTAGGTTGTGACTGATTAGCAGACTGTACGTCAGTCCCTATAGTGATGAAGGACTGCTGCAGTATAGGGCAGCAGTCAGCAGTAGTGCACCTCAACCCTATGTATTGTGGACCTATACCAGTCCTTACGGAATAGCAGACTGTACCTCACTCAGCCCTATGTACTGTAGCACCCTAGACCAAGTTACCAGTCCTTATAAGGACCTTTGTGGAACAAGTAGGTTGTGACTGATTAGCAGACTGTACGTCAGTCCCTATACTGATGAAGGACTGCTGCAGTATAGGGCAGCAGTCAGCAGTAGTGCACCTCAACCCTATGTATTGTGGACCTATACCAGTCCTTACGGAATAGCAGACTGTACCTCACTCAACCCTATGTACTGCAGCACCCTAGACCAAGTTACCTGTCCTTTATAAGGACCTTTGTGGAACAAGTAGGTTGTGACTGATTAGCAGACTGTACGTCAGTCCCTATACTGATGAAGGACTGCTGCAGTATAGGGCAGTGGTCAGCAGTAGTGCACCTCAACCCTATGTATTGTGGACCTATACCAGTCCTTACGGAATAGCAGACTGTACCTCACTCAACCCTATGTACTGCAGCACCCTAGACAAAGTTACCAGTCCTTATAAGGACCTTTGTGGAACTGGTAGATTGTGACTGATTAGCAGACTGTACGTCAGTCCCTATATTGATGAAGGACTGCTGCAGTATAGGGCAGCGGTCAGCAGTAGTGCACCTCAACCCTATGTATTGTGGACCTATACCAGTCCTTATGGAATAGCAGACTGTACCTCACTCAACCCTATGTACTGCAGCACCCTAGACCAAGTTTCCAGTCCTTATAAGGACCTTTGTGGAACAGGTAGATTGTGACTAATTAGCAGACTGTACGTCAGTCCCTACACTGATGAAGGACTGCTGCAGTATAGGGCAGCGGTCAGCAGTAGTACACCTCAACCCTATGTATTGTGGACCTATACCAGTCCTTATGGAATAGCAGACTGTACCTCACTCAACCTTATGTACTGTATTACCCTAGACCAAGTTACCAGTCCTTATAAGGACCTTTGTGGAACAAGTAGGTTGTGACTGATTAGCAGACTGTACGTCAGTCCCTATACTGATGAAGGACTGCTGCAGTATAGGGTAGCGGTCACCAGTAGTGCACCTCAACCCTATGTATTGTGGACCTATACCAGTCCTTATGGAATAGCAGACTGTACCTCACTCAACCCTATGTACTGTAGCACCCTAGACCAAGTTACCAGTCCTTATAAGGACCTTTGTGGAACAAGTAGGTTGTGACTGATTAGCAGACTGTACGTCAGTCCCTATACTGATGAAGGACTGCTGCAGTATAGGGCAGCGGTCAGCAGTAGTGCACCTGAACCCTATGTATTGTGGACCTATACCAGTCCTTACGGAATAGCAGACTGTACCTCACTCAACCCTATGTACTGTAGCACCCTAGACCAAGTTACCAGTCCTTATAAGGACCTTTGTGGAACAAGTAGGTTGTGACTGATTAGCAGACTGTGCGTCAGTCCCTATACTGATGAAGGACTGCTGCAGTATAGGGCAGCGGTCAGCAGTAGTGCACCTCAACCCTATGTATTGTTGACCTATACCAGTCCTTACGGAATAGCAGACTGTACCTCACTCAACCCTATGTACTGTAGCACCCTAGACCAAGTTACCAGTCCTTATAAGGACCTTTGTAGAACAAGTAGGTTGTGACTGATTAGCAGACTGTACGTCAGTCCCTATACTGATGAAGGACTGCTGCAGTATAGGGCAGCGGTCACCAGTAGTGCACCTCAACCCTATGTATTGTGGACCTATACCAGTCCTTATGGAATAGCAGACTGTACCTCACTCAACCCTATGTACTGTAGCACCCTAGACCCAGTTACCAGTCCTTATAAGGACCTTTGTGGAACAAGTAGGTTGTGACTGATTAGCAGACTGTACGTCAGTCCCTATACTGATGAAGGACTGCTGCAGTATAGGGCAGCGGTCAGCAGCAGTGCACCTCAACCCTGTGTATTGTGGACTTATAACAGTCCTTATGGAATAGCAGACTGTACCTCACTCAACCCTATGTACTGCAGCACCCTAGACTAAGTTACCAGTCCTTATAAGGACCTTTGTGGAACAAGTAGGTTGTGACTGATTAGCAGACTGTACATCAGTCCCTATACTGATGAAGAATTGCTGCAGTATAGGGCAGCGGTCAGCAGTAGTGCACCTCAACCCTATGTATTGTGGACCTATACCAGTCCTTACGGAATAGCAGACTGTACCTCGCTCAACCCTATTTACTGTAGCACCCTAGACTAAGTTACCAGTCTTTATAAGGACCTTTGTGGAACAAGTTGGTTGTGACTGATTAGCAGACTATACGTCAGTCCCTATACTGATGAAGGACTGCTGCAGTATAGGGCAGCGGTCAGCAGTAGTGCACCTCAACCCTATGTATTGTGGACCTATACCAGTCCTTACGGAATAGCAGACTGTACCTCACTCAACCCTATGTACTGTAGCACCCTAGACCAAGTTACCAGTCCTTATAAGGACCTTTGTGGAACAAGTAGGTTGTGACTGATTAGCAGACTGTACGTCAGTCCCTATACTGATGAGCAGACTGTACGTCAGTCCCTATATTGATGAAGGACTGCTGCAGTATAGGGCAGCGGTCAGCAGTAGTGCACCTCAACCCTATGTATTGTGGACCTATACCAGTCCTTATGGAATAGCAGACTGTACCTCACTCAACCCTATGTACTACAGCACCCTAGACCAAGTTTCCAGTCCTTATAAGGACCTTTGTGGAACAGGTAGATTGTGACTAATTAGCAGACTGTACGTCAGTCCCTATACTGATGAAGAATTGCTGAAGTATAGGGCAGCGGTCAGCAGTAGTGCACCTCAACCCTATGTATTGTGGACCTATACCAGTCCTTACGGAATAGCAGACTGTACCTCGCTCAACCCTATGTACTGTAGCACCCTAGACCAATTTACCAGTCCTTATAAGGACCTTTGTGGAACAAGTTGGTTGTGACTGATTAGCAGACTGTACGTCAGTCCCTATACTGATGAAGGACTGCTGCAGTATAGGGCAGCGGTCAGCAGTAGTGCACCTCAACCCTATGTATTGTGGACCTATACCAGTCCTTACGGAATAGCAGACTGTACCTCACTCAACCCTATGTACTGAAGCACACTAGTCCAAGTTACCAGTCCTTATAAGGACCTTTGTGGAACAAGTAGGTTGTGACTGATTAGCAGACTGTACGTCAGTCCCTATACTGATGAAGGACTGCTGCAGTATAGGGCAGCGGTCACCAGTAGTGCACCTCAACCCTATGTATTGTGGACCTATACCAGTCCTTATGGAATAGCAGACTGTACCTCACTCAACCCTATGTACTGCAGCACCCTAGACTAAGTTACCAGTCCTTATAAGGACCTTTGTGGAACAAGTAGGTTGTGACTGATTAGCAGACTGTACGTCAGTCCCTATACTGATGAAGAATTGCTGCAGTATAGGGCAGCGGTCAGCAGTAGTGCACCTCAACCCTATGTATTGTGCACCTATACCAGTCCTTACGGAATAGCAGACTGTACCTCGCTCAACCCTATTTACTGTAGCACCCTAGACCAAGTTACCAGTCCTTAGAGGGACCTTTGTGGAACAAGTTGGTTGTGACTGATTAGCAGACTGTACGTCAGTCCCTATACTGATGAAGGACTGCTGCAGTATAGGGCAGCGGTCAGCAGTAGTGCACCTCAACCCTATGTATTGTGGACCTATACCAGTCCTTACGGAATAGCAGACTGTACCTCACTCAACCCTATGTACTGTAGCACCCTAGACCCAGTTACCAGTCCTTATAAGGACCTTTGTGGAACAAGTAGGTTGTGACTGATTAGCAGACTGTGCGTCAGTCCCTATACTGATGAAGGACTGCTGCAGTATAGGGCAGCGGTCAGCAGTAGTGCACCTCAACCCTATGTATTGTTGACCTATACCAGTCCTTACGGAATAGCAGACTGTACCTCACTCAACCCTATGTACTGTAGCACCCTAGACCAAGTTACCAGTCCTTATAAGGACCTTTGTAGAACAAGTAGGTTGTGACTGATTAGCAGACTGTACGTCAGTCCCTATACTGATGAAGGACTGCTGCAGTATAGGGCAGCGGTCACCAGTAGTGCACCTCAACCCTATGTATTGTGGACCTATACCAGTCCTTATGGAATAGCAGACTGTACCTCACTCAACCCTATGTACTGCAGCACCCTAGACTAAGTTACCAGTCCTTATAAGGACCTTTGTGGAACAAGTAGGTTGTGACTGATTAGCAGACTGTACGTCAGTCCCTATACTGATGAAGAATTGCTGCAGTATAGGGCAGCGGTCAGCAGTAGTGCACCTCAACCCTCTGTATTGTGGACCTATACCAGTCCTTACGGAATAGCAGACTGTACCTCGCTCAACCCTATTTACTGTAGCACCCTAGACCAAGTTACCAGTCCTTATAAGGACCTTTGTGGAACAAGTTGGTTGTGACTGATTAGCAGACTGTACGTCAGTCCCTATACTGATGAAGGACTGCTGCAGTATAGGGCAGCGGTCAGCAGTAGTGCACCTCAACCCTATGTATTGTGGACCTATACCAGTCCTTATGGAATAGCAGACTGTACCTCACTCAACCCTATGTACTGCAGCACCCTAGACCAAGTTTCCAGTCCTTATAAGGACCTTTGTGGAACAGGTAGATTGTGACTAATTAGCAGACTGTACGTCAGTCCCTACACTGATGAAGGACTGCTGCAGTATAGGGCAGCGGTCAGCAGTAGTACACCTCAACCCTATGTATTGTGGACCTATACCAGTCCTTATGGAATAGCAGACTGTACCTCACTCAACCTTATGTACTGTATTACCCTAGACCAAGTTACCAGTCCTTATAAGGACCTTTGTGGAACAAGTAGGTTGTGACTGATTAGCAGACTGTACGTCAGTCCCTATACTGATGAAGGACTGCTGCAGTATAGGGTAGCGGTCACCAGTAGTGCACCTCAACCCTATGTATTGTGGACCTATACCAGTCCTTATGGAATAGCAGACTGTACCTCACTCAACCCTATGTACTGTAGCACCCTAGACCAAGTTACCAGTCCTTATAAGGACCTTTGTGGAACAAGTAGGTTGTGACTGATTAGCAGACTGTACGTCAGTCCCTATACTGATGAAGGACTGCTGCAGTATAGGGCAGCGGTCAGCAGTAGTGCACCTCAACCCTATGTATTGTGGACCTATACCAGTCCTTACGGAATAGCAGACTGTACCTCACTCAACCCTATGTACTGTAGCACCCTAGACCAAGTTACCAGTCCTTATAAGGACCTTTGTGGAACAAGTAGGTTGTGACTGATTAGCAGACTGTGCGTCAGTCCCTATACTGATGAAGGACTGCTGCAGTATAGGGCAGCGGTCAGCAGTAGTGCACCTCAACCCTATGTATTGTTGACCTATACCAGTCCTTACGGAATAGCAGACTGTACCTCACTCAACCCTATGTACTGTAGCACCCTAGACCAAGTTACCAGTCCTTATAAGGACCTTTGTAGAACAAGTAGGTTGTGACTGATTAGCAGACTGTACGTCAGTCCCTATACTGATGAAGGACTGCTGCAGTATAGGGCAGCGGTCACCAGTAGTGCACCTCAACCCTATGTATTGTGGACCTATACCAGTCCTTATGGAATAGCAGACTGTACCTCACTCAACCCTATGTACTGTAGCACCCTAGACCCAGTTACCAGTCCTTATAAGGACCTTTGTGGAACAAGTAGGTTGTGACTGATTAGCAGACTGTACGTCAGTCCCTATACTGATGAAGGACTGCTGCAGTATAGGGCAGCGGTCAGCAGCAGTGCACCTCAACCCTGTGTATTGTGGACTTATAACAGTCCTTATGGAATAGCAGACTGTACCTCACTCAACCCTATGTACTGCAGCACCCTAGACTAAGTTACCAGTCCTTATAAGGACCTTTGTGGAACAAGTAGGTTGTGACTGATTAGCAGACTGTACGTCAGTCCCTATACTGATGAAGAATTGCTGCAGTATAGGGCAGCGGTCAGCAGTAGTGCACCTCAACCCTATGTATTGTGGACCTATACCAGTCCTTACGGAATAGCAGACTGTACCTCGCTCAACCCTATTTACTGTAGCACCCTAGACCAAGTTACCAGTCCTTATAAGGACCTTTGTGGAACAAGTTGGTTGTGACTGATTAGCAGACTGTACGTCAGTCCCTATACTGATGAAGGACTGCTGCAGTATAGGGCAGCGGTCAGCAGTAGTGCACCTCAACCCTATGTATTGTGGACCTATACCAGTCCTTACGGAATAGCAGACTGTACCTCACTCAACCCTATGTACTGTAGCACCCTAGACCAAGTTACCAGTCCTTATAAGGACCTTTGTGGAACAAGTAGGTTGTGACTGATTAGCAGACTGTACGTCAGTCCCTATACTGATGAGCAGACTGTACGTCAGTCCCTATATTGATGAAGGACTGCTGCAGTATAGGGCAGCGGTCAGCAGTAGTGCACCTCAACCCTATGTATTGTGGACCTATACCAGTCCTTATGGAATAGCAGACTGTACCTCACTCAACCCTATGTACTGCAGCACCCTAGACCAAGTTTCCAGTCCTTATAAGGACCTTTGTGGAACAGGTAGATTGTGACTAATTAGCAGACTGTACGTCAGTCCCTATACTGATGAAGAATTGCTGAAGTATAGGGCAGCGGTCAGCAGTAGTGCACCTCAACCCTATGTATTGTGGACCTATACCAGTCCTTACGGAATAGCAGACTGTACCTCGCTCAACCCTATGTACTGTAGCACCCTAGACCAATTTACCAGTCCTTATAAGGACCTTTGTGGAACAAGTTGGTTGTGACTGATTAGCAGACTGTACGTCAGTCCCCATACTGATGAAGGACTGCTGCAGTATAGGGCAGCGGTCAGCAGTAGTGCACCTCAACCCTATGTATTGTGGACCTATACCAGTCCTTACGGAATAGCAGACTGTACCTCACTCAACCCTATGTACTGAAGCACACTAATCCAAGTTACCAGTCCTTATAAGGACCTTTGTGGAACAAGTAGGTTGTGACTGATTAGCAGACTGTACGTCAGTCCCTATACTGATGAAGGACTGCTGCAGTATAGGGCAGCGGTCACCAGTAGTGCACCTCAACCCTATGTATTGTGGACCTATACCAGTCCTTATGGAATAGCAGACTGTACCTCACTCAACCTTATGTACTGCAGCACCCTAGACTAAGTTACCAGTCCTTATAAGGACCTTTGTGGAACAAGTAGGTTGTAACTGATTAGCAGACTGTACGTCAGTCCCTATACTGATGAAGAATTGCTGCAGTATAGGGCAGCGGTCAGCAGTAGTGCACCTCAACCCTATGTATTGTGGACCTATACCAGTCCTTACGGAATAGCAGACTGTACCTCGCTCAACCCTATTTACTGTAGCACCCTAGACCAAGTTACCAGTCCTTATAAGGACCTTTGTGGAACAAGTTGGTTGTGACTGATTAGCAGACTGTACGTCAGTCCCTATACTGATGAAGGACTGCTGCAGTATAGGGCAGCGGTCAGCAGTAGTGCACCTCAACCCTATGTATTGTGGACTTATACCAGTCCTTACGGAATAGCAGACTGTACCTCACTCAACCCTATGTACTGTAGCACCCTAGACCAAGTTACCAGTCCTTATAAGGACCTTTGTGGAACAAGTAGGTTGTGACTGATTAGCAGACTGTACGTCAGTCCCTATACTGATGAGCAGACTGTACGTCAGTCCCTATATTGATGAAGGACTGCTGCAGTATAGGGCAGCGGTCAGCAGTAGTGCACCTCAACCCTATGTATTGTGGACCTATACCAGTCTTTATGGAATAGCAGACTGTACCTCACTCAACCCTATGTACTGTAGCACCCTAGACCAAGTTACCAGTCCTTATAAGGACCTTTGTGGAACAAGTAGGTTGTGACTGATTAGCAGACTGTACGTCAGTCCCTATACTGATGAAGGACTGCTAAATTATATGGCAGCGGTCAGCAGTAGTGCACCTCAACCCTATGTATTGTGGACCTATACCCGTCCTTACGGAATAGCAGACTGTACCTCACTCAACCCTATGTACTGTAGCACCCTAGACCAAGTTACCAGTCCTTATAAGAACCTTTGTGGAACAAGTAGGTTGTGACTGATTAGCAGACTGTACGTCAGTCCCTATACTGATGAGCAGACTGTACGTCAGTCCCTATATTGATGAAGGACTGCTGCAGTATAGGGCAGCGGTCAGCAGTAGTGCACCTCAACTCTGTGTATTGTGGACCTATACCAGTCCTTATGGAATAGCAGACTGTACCTCACTCAACCCTATGTACTGCAGGACCCTAGACCAAGTTTCCAGTCCTTATAAGGACCTTTGTGGAACAAGTAGGTTGTGACTGATTAGCAGACTGTACGTCAGTCCCTATACTGATGAAGAATTGCTGCAGTATAGGGCAGCGGTCAGCAGTAGTGCACCTCAACCCTATGTATTGTGGACCTATACCAGTCCTTATGGAATAGCAGACTGTACCTCGCTCAACCCTATTTACTGTAGCACCCTAGACCAAGTTACCAGTCCTTATAAGGACCTTTGTGGAACAAGTTGGTTGTGACTGATTAGCAGACTGTACGTCAGTCCCTATACTGATGAAGGACTGCTGCAGTATAGGGCAGCGGTCAGCAGTAGTGCACCTCAACCCTATGTATTGTGGACCTATACCAGTCCTTACGGAATAGCAGACTGTACCTCACTCAACCCTATGTACTGTAGCACCCTAGACCAAGTTACCAGTCCTTATAAGGACCTTTGTGGAACAAGTAGGTTGTGACTGATTAGCAGACTGTACGTCAGTCCCTATACTGATGAGCAGACTGTACGTCAGTCCCTATATTGATGAAGGACTGCTGCAGTATAGGGCAGCGGTCAGCAGTAGTGCACCTCAACCCTATGTATTGTGGACCTATACCAGTCTTTATGGAATAGCAGACTGTACCTCACTCAACCCTATGTACTGTAGCACCCTAGACCAAGTTACCAGTCCTTATAAGGACCTTTGTGGAACAAGTTGGTTGTGACTGATTAGCAGACTGTACGTCAGTCCCTATACTGATGAAGGACTGCTAAAGTATAGGGCAGCAGTCAGCAGTAGTGCACCTCAACCCTATGTATTGTGGACCTATACCCGTCCTTACGGAATAGCAGACTGCACCTCACTCAACCCTATGTACTGTAGCACCCTAGACCAAGTTACCAGTCCTTATAAGAACCTTTGTGGAACAAGTAGGTTGTGACTGATTAGCAGACTGTACGTCAGTCCCTATACTGATGAGCAGACTGTACGTCAGTCCCTATATTGATGAAGGACTGCTGCAGTATAGGGCAGCGGTCAGCAGTAGTGCACCTCAACTCTGTGTATTGTGGACCTATACCAGTCCTTATGGAATAGCAGACTGTACCTCACTCAACCCTATGTACTGCAGGACCCTAGACCAAGTTTCCAGTCCTTATAAGGACCTTTGTGGAACAAGTAGGTTGTGACTGATTAGCAGACTGTACGTCAGTCCCTATACTGATGAAGAATTGCTGCAGTATAGGGCAGCGGTCAGCAGTAGTGCACCTCAACCCTATGTATTGTGGACCTATACCAGTCCTTACGGAATAGCAGACTGTACCTCGCTCAACCCTATTTACTGTAGCACCCTAGACCAAGTTACCAGTCCTTAGAAGGACCTTTGTGGAACAAGTTGGTTGTGACTGATTAGCAGACTGTACGTCAGTCCCTATACTGATGAAGGACTGCTGCAGTATAGGGCAGCGGTCAGCAGTAGTGCACCTCAACCCTATGTATTGTGGACCTATACCAGTCCTTACGGAATAGCAGACTGTACCTCACTCAACCCTATGTACTGTAGCACCCTAGACCAAGTTACCAGTCCTTATAAGGACCTTTGTGGAACAAGTAGGTTGTGACTGATTAGCAGACTGTACGTCAGTCCCTATACTGATGAGCAGACTGTACGTCAGTCCCTATATTGATGAAGGACTGCTGCAGTATAGGGCAGCGGTCAGCAGTAGTGCACCTCAACCCTATGTATTGTGGACCTATACCAGTCTTTATGGAATAGCAGACTGTACCTCACTCAACCCTATGTACTGTAGCACCCTAGACCAAGTTACCAGTCCTTATAAGGACCTTTGTGGAACAAGTAGGTTGTGACTGATTAGCAGACTGTACGTCAGTCCCTATACTGATGAAGGACTGCTGCAGTATAGGGCAGCAGTCAGCAGTAGTGCACCTCAACCCTATGTATTGTGGACCTATACCAGTCCTTATGGAATAGCAGACTGTACCTCACTCAACCCTATGTACTGTAGCACCCTAGACCAAGTTACCAGTCCTTATAAGGACCTTTGTGGAACAAGTAGGTTGTGACTGATTAGCAGACTGTACGTCAGTCCTTATACTGATGAAGGACTGCTGCAGTATAGGGCAGCGGTCACCAGTAGTGCACCTCAACCCTATGTATTGTGGACCTATACCAGTCCTTATGGAATAGCAGACTGTACCTCACTCAACCCTATGTACTGTAGCACCCTAGACCAAGTTACCAGTCCTTATAAGGACCTTTGTGGAACAAGTAGGTTGTGACTGATTAGCAGACTGTACGTCAGTCCCTATACTGATGAGCAGACTGTACGTCAGTCCCTATATTGATGAAGGACTGCTGCAGTATAGGGCAGCGGTCAGCAGTAGTGCACCTCAACCCTATGTATTGTGGACCTATACCAGTCCTTACGGAATAGCAGACTGTACCTCGCTCAACCCTATGTACTGTAGCACCCTAGACCAAATTACCAGTCCTTATAAGGACGTTTGTGGAACAAGTTGGTTGTGACTGATTAGCAGACTGTACGTCAGTCCCTATACTGATGAAGGACTGCTGCAGTATAGGGCAGCGGTCGTGCACCTCAACCCTATGTATTGTGGACCTATACCAGTCCTTATGGAATAGCAGACTGTACCTCACTCAACCCTATGTACTGCAGCACCCTAGACCAAGTTTCCAGTCCTTATAAGGACCTTTGTGGATCAAGTTGGTTGTGACTGATTAGCAGACGGTACGTAAGTCCCTATACTGATGAAGACTGCTGCAGTATAGGGCAGCGGTCAGCAGTAGTACACCTCAACCCTATGTATTGTGGACCTATACCAGTCCTTATGGAATAGCAGACTGTACCTCACTCAACCCTATGTACTGTAGCACCCTAGACCAAGTTACCAGTTCTTATAAGGACCTTTGTGGAACAAGTAGGTTGTGACTGATTAGCAGACTGTACGTCAGTCCCTATACTGATGAGCAGACTGTACGTCAGTCCCTATATTGATGAAGGACTGCTGCAGTATAGGGCAGTGGTCAGCAGTAGTGCACCTCAACCCTATGTATTGTGGACCTATACCAGTCCTTATGGAATAGCAGACTGTACCTCACTCAACCCTATGTACTGCAGCACCCTAGACCAAGTTTCCAGTCCTTATAAGGACCTTTGTGGAACAGGTAGATTGTGACTAATTAGCAGACTGTACGTCAGTCCCTATACCGATGAAGGACTGCTGCAGTATAGGGCAGCGGTCACCAGTAGTGCACCTCAACCCTATGTATTGTGGACCTATACCAGTCCTTATGGAATATCAGACTGTACCTCACTCAACCCTATGTACTGTAGCACCCTAGACCAAGTTACCAGTCCTTATAAGGACCTTTGTGGAACAAGTAGGTTGTGACTGATACGCAGACTGTACGTCAGTCCCTATACTGATGAAGGACTGCTGCAGTATAGGGCAGCGGTCAGCAGCAGTGCACCTCAACCCTGTGTATTGTGGACCTATACCAGTCCTTATGGAATAGCAGACTGTACCTCACTCAACCCTATGTATTGCAGCACCCTAGACTAAGTTACCAGTCCTTATAAGGACCTTTGTGGAACAAGTAGGTTGTGACTGATTAGCAGACTGTACGTCAGTCCCTATACTGATGAAGAATTGCTGCAGTATAGGGCAGCGGTCAGCAGTAGTGCACCTCAACCCTATGTATTGTGGACCTATACCAGTCCTTACGGAATAGCAGACTGTACCTCGTTCAACCCTATGTACTGTAGCACCCTAGACCAAGTTACCAGTCGTTATAAGGACCTTTGTGGAACAAGTTGGTTGTGACTGATTAGCAGACTGTATGTCAGTCCCTATACTGATGAAGGACTGCTGCAGTATAGGGCAGCGGTCAGCAGTAGTGCACCTCAACCCTATGTATTGTGGACCTATACCAGTCCTTACGGAATAGCAGACTGTACCTCACTCAACCCTATGTACTGTAGCACCCTAGACCAAGTTACCAGTCCTTATAAGGACCTTTGTGGAACACTAGGTTGTGACTGATTAGCAGACTGTACGTCAGTCCCTATACTGATGAAGGACTGCTGCAGTATAGGGCAGCGGTCAGCAGTAGTGCACCTCAACCCTATGTATTGTGGACCTATACCAGTCCTTACGGAATAGCAGACTGTACCTCACTCAACCCTATGTACTGTAGCACCCTAGACCAAGTTACCAGTCCTTATAAGGACCTTTGTGGAACAAGTAGGTTGTGACTGATTAGCAGACTGTACGTCAGTCCCTATACTGATGAAGGACTGCTGCAGTATAGGGCAGCGGTCAGCAGTAGTGCACCTCAACCCTATGTATTGTGGACCTATACCAGTCCTTATGGAATAGCAGACTGTACCTCACTCAACCCTATGTACTGTAGCACCCTAGACCAAGTTACCAGTCCTTATAAGGACCTTTGTGGAACAAGTAGGTTGTGACTGATTAGCAGACTGTACGTCAGTCCCTATACTGATGAAGGACTGCTGCAGTATAGGGCAGCGGTCAGCAGCAGTGCACCTCAACCCTGTGTATTGTGGACTTATACCAGTCCTTATGGAATAGCAGACTGTACCTCACTCAACCCTATGTACTGCAGCACCCTAGACTAAGTTACCAGTCCTTATAAGGACCTTTGTGGAACAAGTAGGTTGTGACTGATTAGCAGACTGTACGTCAGTCCCTATACTGATGAAGAATTGCTGCAGTATAGGGCAGCGGTCAGCAGTAGTGCACCTCAACCCTATGTATTGTGGACTTATACCAGTCCTTATGGAATAGCAGACTGTACCTCACTCAACCCTATGTACTGCAGCACCCTAGACCAACTTACCAGTCCTTATAAGGACCTTTGTGGAACAAGTTGGTTGTGACTGATTAGCAGACTGTATGTCAGTCCCTATACTGATGAAGGACTGCTGCAGTATAGGGCAGCGGTCAGCAGTAGTGCACCTCAACCCTATGTATTGTGGACCTATACCAGTCCTTATGGAATAGCAGACTGTACCTCACTCAACCCTATGTACTGTAGCACCCTAGACCAAGTTACCAGTCCTTATAAGGACCTTTGTGGAACAAGTTGGTTGTGACTGATTAGCAGACTGTATGTCAGTCCCTATACTGATGAAGGACTGCTGCAGTATAGGGCAGCGGTCAGCAGTAGTGCACCTCAACCCTATGTATTGTGGACCTATACCAGTCCTTACGGAATAGCAGACTGTACCTCACTCAACCCCATGTACTGTAGCACCCTAGACCAAGTTACCAGTCCTTATAAGGACCTTTGTGGAACAAGTAGGTTGTGACTGATTAGCAGACTGTACGTCAGTCCCTATACTGATGAAGGACTGCTGCAGTATAGGGCAGCATTCAGCAGTAGTGCACCTCAACCCTATGTATTGTGGACATATACCAGTCCTTATGGAATAGCAGACTGTACCTCACTCAACCCTATGTACTGCAGCACCCTAGACCAAGTTACCAGTCCTTATAAGGACCTTTGTGGAACAAGTAGGTTGTGACTGATTAGCAGACTGTACGTCAGTCCCTATACTGATGAAGGACTGCTGCAGTATAGGGCAGCGGTCAGCAGTAGTGCACCTCAACCCTATGTATTGTGGACCTATACCAGTCCTTACGGAATTGCACACTGTACCTCACTCAACCCTATGTACTGTAGCACCCTAGACCAAGTTACCAGTCCTTATAAGTACCTTTGTGGAACAAGTAGGTTGTGACTGATTAGCAGACTGTACGTCAGTCCCTATACTGATGAAGGACTGCTGCAGTATAGGGCAGCCGTCAGCAGTAGTGCACCTCAACCCTATGTATTGTGGACCTATACCAGTCCTTACGGAATAGCAGACTGTACCTCACTCAACCCTATGTACTGTAGCACCCTAGACCAAGTTACCAGTCCTTATAAGGACCTTTGTGGAACAAGTAGGTTGTGACTGATTAGCAGACTGTACGTCAGTCCCTATACTGATTAAGGACTGCTGCAGTATAGGGCAGCAGTCAGCAGTAGTGCACCTCAACCATATTTATTGTGGACCTATACCAGTCCTTATGGAATAGCAGACTGTACCTCACTCAACCCTATGTACTGCAGCACCCTAGACCAAGTTACCTGTCCTTATAAGGACCTTTGTGGAACAGGTAGATTGTGACTGATTAGCAGACTGTACTTCAGTCCCTATACTGATGAAGGACTGCTGCAGTATAGGGCAGCCGTCAGCAGTAGTGCACCTCAACCCTATGTATTGTGGACCTATACCAGTCCTTACGGAATAGCAGACTGTACCTCACTCAACCCTATGTACTGTAGCACCCTACAGCAAGTTACCAGTCCTTATAAGGACCTTTGTGGAACAAGTAGGTTGTGACTTATTAGCAGACTGTACGTCAGTCCCTATACTGATTAAGGACTGCTGTAGTATAGGGCAGCAGTCAGCAGTAGTGCACCTCAACCATATTTATTGTGGACCTATACCAGTCCTTATGGAATAGCAGACTGTACCTCACTCAACCCTATGTACTGCAGCACCCTAGACCAAGTTACCTGTCCTTATAAGGACCTTTGTGGAACAGGTAGATTGTGACTGATTAGCAGACTGTACGTCAGTCCCTATACTGATGAAGGACTGCTGCAGTATAGGGCAGCCGTCAGCAGTAGTGCACCTCAACCCTATGTATTGTGGACCTATACCAGTCCTTACGGAATAGCAGACTGTACCTCACTCAACCCTATGTACTGTAGCACCCTAGACCAAGTTACCAGTCCTTATAAGTACCTTTGTGGAACAAGTAGGTTGTGACTGATTAGCAGACTGTACGTCAGTCCCTATACTGATGAAGGACTGCTGCAGTATAGGGCAGCGGTCAGCAGTAGTGCACCTCAACCCTATGTATTGGTGGACCTATACCAGTCCTTACGGAATAGCAGACTGTACTTCACTCAACCCTATGTACTGTAGCACCCTAGACCAAGTTACCAGTCCTTATAAGGACCTTTGTGGAACAAGTAGGTTGTGACTGATTAGCAGACTGTACGTCAGTCCCTATACTGATGAAGGACTGCTGAAGTATAGGGCAGCGATCAGCAGTAGTGCACCTCAACCCTATGTATTGTGGACCTATACCAGTCCTTATGGAATAGCAGACTGTACCTCACTCAACCCTATGTACTGTAGCACCCTAGACCAAGTTACCAGTCCTGATAAGGACCTTTGTGGAACAAGTAGGTTGTGACTGATTAGCAGACTGTACGTCAGTCCCTATACTGATGAAGGACTGCTGCAGTATAGGGCAGCGGTCAGCAGTAGTGCACCTCAACCCTATGTATTGTGGACCTATACCAGTCCTTACAGAATAGCAGACTTTACCTCACTCAACCCTATGTACTGTATCACCCTAGACCAAGTTACCAGTCCTTATAAGGACCTTTGTGGAACAAGTAGGTTGTGACTGATTAGCAGACTGTACGTCAGTCCCTATACTGATGAAGGACTGCTGCAGTATAGGGCAGCGGTCAGCAGTAGTGCACCTCAACCCTATGTATTGTGGACCTATATCAGTCCTTACGGAATAGCAGACTGCACCTCACTCAACCCTATGTACTGCAGCACCCTAGACCATGTTACCAGTCCTTATAAGGACCTTTGTGGAATAAGTAGGTTGTGACTGATTAGCAGACTGTACGTCAGTCCCTATACTGATGAAGGACTGCTGCAGTATAGGGCAGCGGTCAGCAGTAGTGCAACCTCAACCCTATGTATTGTGGACCTATACCAGTCCTTATGGAATAGCAGACTGTACCTCACTCAACCCTATGTACTGTAGCACCCTAGACCAAGTTACCAGTTCTTATAAGGAGCTTTGTGGAACAAGTAGGTTGTGACTGATTAGCAGACTGTACGTCAGTCCCTATATTGATGAAGGACTGCTGCAGTATAGGGCAGCGGTCAGCAGTAGTGCACCTCAACCCTATGTATTGTGGACCTATACCAGTCCTTATGGAATAGCAGACTGTACCTCACTCAACCCTATGTACTGCAGCACCCTAGACCAAGTTTCCAGTCCTTATAAGGACCTTTGTGGAACAGGTAGATTGTGACTAATTAGCAGACTGTACGTCAGTCCCTATACCGATGAAGGACTGCTGCAGTATAGGGCAGCGGTCACCAGTAGTGCACCTCAACCCTATGTATTGTGGACCTATACCAGTCCTTATGGAATATCAGACTGTACCTCACTCAACCCTATGTACTGTAGCACCCTAGACCAAGTTACCAGTCCTTATAAGGACCTTTGTGGAACAAGTAGGTTGTGACTGATACGCAGACTGTACGTCAGTCCCTATACTGATGAAGGACTGCTGCAGTATAGGGCAGCGGTCAGCAGCAGTGCACCTCAACCCTGTGTATTGTGGACCTATACCAGTCCTTATGGAATAGCAGACTGTACCTCACTCAACCCTATGTATTGCAGCACCCTAGACTAAGTTACCAGTCCTTATAAGGACCTTTGTGGAACAAGTAGGTTGTGACTGATTAGCAGACTGTACGTCAGTCCCTATACTGATGAAGAATTGCTGCAGTATAGGGCAGCGGTCAGCAGTAGTGCACCTCAACCCTATGTATTGTGGACCTATACCAGTCCTTACGGAATAGCAGACTGTACCTCGTTCAACCCTATGTACTGTAGCACCCTAGACCAAGTTACCAGTCGTTATAAGGACCTTTGTGGAACAAGTTGGTTGTGACTGATTAGCAGACTGTATGTCAGTCCCTATACTGATGAAGGACTGCTGCAGTATAGGGCAGCGGTCAGCAGTAGTGCACCTCAACCCTATGTATTGTGGACCTATACCAGTCCTTACGGAATAGCAGACTGTACCTCACTCAACCCTATGTACTGTAGCACCCTAGACCAAGTTACCAGTCCTTATAAGGACCTTTGTGGAACACTAGGTTGTGACTGATTAGCAGACTGTACGTCAGTCCCTATACTGATGAAGGACTGCTGCAGTATAGGGCAGCGGTCAGCAGTAGTGCACCTCAACCCTATGTATTGTGGACCTATACCAGTCCTTACGGAATAGCAGACTGTACCTCACTCAACCCTATGTACTGTAGCACCCTAGACCAAGTTACCAGTCCTTATAAGGACCTTTGTGGAACAAGTAGGTTGTGACTGATTAGCAGACTGTACGTCAGTCCCTATACTGATGAAGGACTGCTGCAGTATAGGGCAGCGGTCAGCAGTAGTGCACCTCAACCCTATGTATTGTGGACCTATACCAGTCCTTATGGAATAGCAGGCTGTACCTCACTCAACCCTATGTACTGTAGCACCCTAGACCAAGTTACCAGTCCTTATAAGGACCTTTGTGGAACAAGTAGGTTGTGACTGATTAGCAGACTGTACGTCAGTCCCTATACTGATGAAGGACTGCTGCAGTATAGGGCAGCGGTCAGCAGCAGTGCACCTCAACCCTGTGTATTGTGGACTTATACCAGTCCTTATGGAATAGCAGACTGTACCTCACTCAACCCTATGTACTGCAGCACCCTAGACTAAGTTACCAGTCCTTATAAGGACCTTTGTGGAACAAGTAGGTTGTGACTGATTAGCAGACTGTACGTCAGTCCCTATACTGATGAAGAATTGCTGCAGTATAGGGCAGCGGTCAGCAGTAGTGCACCTCAACCCTATGTATTGTGGACTTATACCAGTCCTTATGGAATAGCAGACTGTACCTCACTCAACCCTATGTACTGCAGCACCCTAGACCAACTTACCAGTCCTTATAAGGACCTTTGTGGAACAAGTTGGTTGTGACTGATTAGCAGACTGTATGTCAGTCCCTATACTGATGAAGGACTGCTGCAGTATAGGGCAGCGGTCAGCAGTAGTGCACCTCAACCCTATGTATTGTGGACCTATACCAGTCCTTATGGAATAGCAGACTGTACCTCACTCAACCCTATGTACTGTAGCACCCTAGACCAAGTTACCAGTCCTTATAAGGACCTTTGTGGAACAAGTTGGTTGTGACTGATTAGCAGACTGTATGTCAGTCCCTATACTGATGAAGGACTGCTGCAGTATAGGGCAGCGGTCAGCAGTAGTGCACCTCAACCCTATGTATTGTGGACCTATACCAGTCCTTACGGAATAGCAGACTGTACCTCACTCAACCCCATGTACTGTAGCACCCTAGACCAAGTTACCAGTCCTTATAAGGACCTTTGTGGAACAAGTAGGTTGTGACTGATTAGCAGACTGTACGTCAGTCCCTATACTGATGAAGGACTGCTGCAGTATAGGGCAGCATTCAGCAGTAGTGCACCTCAACCCTATGTATTGTGGACATATACCAGTCCTTATGGAATAGCAGACTGTACCTCACTCAACCCTATGTACTGCAGCACCCTAGACCAAGTTACCAGTCCTTATAAGGACCTTTGTGGAACAAGTAGGTTGTGACTGATTAGCAGACTGTACGTCAGTCCCTATACTGATGAAGAACTGCTGCAGTATAGGGCAGCGGTCAGCAGTAGTGCACCTCAACCCTATGTATTGTGGACCTATACCAGTCCTTACGGAATTGCACACTGTACCTCACTCAACCCTATGTACTGTAGCACCCTAGACCAAGTTACCAGTCCTTATAAGTACCTTTGTGGAACAAGTAGGTTGTGACTGATTAGCAGACTGTACGTCAGTCCCTATACTGATGAAGGACTGCTGCAGTATAGGGCAGCCGTCAGCAGTAGTGCACCTCAACCCTATGTATTGTGGACCTATACCAGTCCTTACGGAATAGCAGACTGTACCTCACTCAACCCTATGTACTGTAGCACCCTAGACCAAGTTACCAGTCCTTATAAGGACCTTTGTGGAACAAGTAGGTTGTGACTGATTAGCAGACTGTACGTCAGTCCCTATACTGATTAAGGACTGCTGCAGTATAGGGCAGCAGTCAGCAGTAGTGCACCTCAACCATATTTATTGTGGACCTATACCAGTCCTTATGGAATAGCAGACTGTACCTCACTCAACCCTATGTACTGCAGCACCCTAGACCAAGTTACCTGTCCTTATAAGGACCTTTGTGGAACAGGTAGATTGTGACTGATTAGCAGACTGTACTTCAGTCCCTATACTGATGAAGGACTGCTGCAGTATAGGGCAGCCGTCAGCAGTAGTGCACCTCAACCCTATGTATTGTGGACCTATACCAGTCCTTACGGAATAGCAGACTGTACCTCACTCAACCCTATGTACTGTAGCACCCTACACCAAGTTACCAGTCCTTATAAGGACCTTTGTGGAACAAGTAGGTTGTGACTTATTAGCAGACTGTACGTCAGTCCCTATACTGATTAAGGACTGCTGCAGTATAGGGCAGCAGTCAGCAGTAGTGCACCTCAACCATATTTATTGTGGACCTATACCAGTCCTTATGGAATAGCAGACTGTACCTCACTCAACCCTATGTACTGCAGCACCCTAGACCAAGTTACCTGTCCTTATAAGGACCTTTGTGGAACAGGTAGATTGTGACTGATTAGCAGACTGTACGTCAGTCCCTATACTGATGAAGGACTGCTGCAGTATAGGGCAGCCGTCAGCAGTAGTGCACCTCAACCCTATGTATTGTGGACCTATACCAGTCCTTACGGAATAGCAGACTGTACCTCACTCAACCCTATGTACTGTAGCACCCTAGACCAAGTTACCAGTCCTTATAAGTACCTTTGTGGAACAAGTAGGTTGTGACTGATTAGCAGACTGTACTTCAGTCCCTATACTGATGAAGGACTGCTGCAGTATAGGGCAGCCGTCAGCAGTAGTGCACCTCAACCCTAAGTATTGTGGACCTATACCAGTCCTTACGGAATAGCAGACTGTACCTCACTCAACCCTATGTACTGTAGCACCCTACACCAAGTTACCAGTCCTTATAAGGACCTTTGTGGAACAAGTAGGTTGTGACTTATTAGCAGACTGTACGTCAGTCCCTATACTGATTAAGGACTGCTGCAGTATAGGGCAGCAGTCAGCAGTAGTGCACCTCAACCATATTTATTGTGGACCTATACCAGTCCTTATGGAATAGCAGACTGTACCTCACTCAACCCTATGTACTGCAGCACCCTAGACCAAGTTACCTGTCCTTATAAGGACCTTTGGGGAACAGGTAGATTGTGACTGATTAGCAGACTGTACGTCAGTCCCTATACTGATGAAGGACTGCTGCAGTATAGGGCAGCCGTCAGCAGTAGTGCACCTCAACCCTATGTATTGTGGACCTATACCAGTCCTTACGGAATAGCAGACTGTACCTCACTCAACCCTATGTACTGTAGCACCCTAGACCAAGTTACCAGTCCTTATAAGTACCTTTGTGGAACAAGTAGGTTGTGACTGATTAGCAGACTGTACGTCAGTCCCTATACTGATGAAGGACTGCTGCAGTATAGGGCAGCGGTCAGCAGTAGTGCACCTCAACCCTATGTATTGGTGGACCTATACCAGTCCTTACGGAATAGCAGACTGTACTTCACTCAACCCTATGTACTGTAGCACCCTAGACCAAGTTACCAGTCCTTATAAGGACCTTTGTGGAACAAGTAGGTTGTGACTGATTAGCAGACTGTACGTCAGTCCCTATACTGATGAAGGACTGCTGAAGTATAGGGCAGCGATCAGCAGTAGTGCACCTCAACCCTATGTATTGTGGACCTATACCAGTCCTTATGGAATAGCAGACTGTACCTCACTCAACCCTATGTACTGTAGCACCCTAGACCAAGTTACCAGTCCTGATAAGGACCTTTGTGGAACAAGTAGGTTGTGACTGATTAGCAGACTGTACGTCAGTCCCTATACTGATGAAGGACTGCTGCAGTATAGGGCAGCGGTCAGCAGTAGTGCACCTCAACCCTATGTATTGTGGACCTATACCAGTCCTTACAGAATAGCAGACTTTACCTCACTCAACCCTATGTACTGTATCACCCTAGACCAAGTTACCAGTCCTTATAAGGACCTTTGTGGAACAAGTAGGTTGTGACTGATTAGCAGACTGTACGTCAGTCCCTATACTGATGAAGGACTGCTGCAGTATAGGGCAGCGGTCAGCAGTAGTGCACCTCAACCCTATGTATTGTGGACCTATACCAGTCCTTACGGAATAGCAGACTGCACCTCACTCAACCCTATGTACTGCAGCACCCTAGACCATGTTACCAGTCCTTATAAGGACCTTTGTGGAACAAGTAGGTTGTGACTGATTAGCAGACTGTACGTCAGTCCCTATACTGATGAAGGACTGCTGCAGTATAGGGCAGCGGTCAGCAGTAGTGCAACCTCAACCCTATGTATTGTGGACCTATACCAGTCCTTATGGAATAGCAGACTGTACCTCACTCAACCCTATGTACTGTAGCACCCTAGACCAAGTTACCAGTTCTTATAAGGACCTTTGTGGAACAAGTAGGTTGTGACTGATTAGCAGACTGTACGTCAGTCCCTATATTGATGAAGGACTGCTGCAGTATAGGGCAGCGGTCAGCAGTAGTGCACCTCAACCCTATGTATTGTGGACCTATACCAGTCCTTATGGAATAGCAGACTGTACCTCACTCAACCCTATGTACTGCAGCACCCTAGACTAAGTTACCAGTCCTTATAAGGACCTTTGTGGAACAAGTAGGTTGTGACTGATTAGCAGACTGTACGTCAGTCCCTATACTGATGAAGAATTGCTGCAGTATAGGGCAGCGGTCAGCAGTAGTGCACCTCAACCCTATGTATTGTGGACTTATACCAGTCCTTATGGAATAGCAGACTGTACCTCACTCAACCCTATGTACTGCAGCACCCTAGACCAACTTACCAGTCCTTATAAGGACCTTTGTGGAACAAGTTGGTTGTGACTGATTAGCAGACTGTATGTCAGTCCCTATACTGATGAAGGACTGCTGCAGTATAGGGCAGCGGTCAGCAGTAGTGCACCTCAACCCTATGTATTGTGGACCTATACCAGTCCTTATGGAATAGCAGACTGTACCTCACTCAACCCTATGTACTGTAGCACCCTAGACCAAGTTACCAGTCCTTATAAGGACCTTTGTGGAACAAGTTGGTTGTGACTGATTAGCAGACTGTATGTCAGTCCCTATACTGATGAAGGACTGCTGCAGTATAGGGCAGCGGTCAGCAGTAGTGCACCTCAACCCTATGTATTGTGGACCTATACCAGTCCTTACGGAATAGCAGACTGTACCTCACTCAACCCCATGTACTGTAGCACCCTAGACCAAGTTACCAGTCCTTATAAGGACCTTTGTGGAACAAGTAGGTTGTGACTGATTAGCAGACTGTACGTCAGTCCCTATACTGATGAAGGACTGCTGCAGTATAGGGCAGCATTCAGCAGTAGTGCACCTCAACCCTATGTATTGTGGACATATACCAGTCCTTATGGAATAGCAGACTGTACCTCACTCAACCCTATGTACTGCAGCACCCTAGACCAAGTTACCAGTCCTTATAAGGACCTTTGTGGAACAAGTAGGTTGTGACTGATTAGCAGACTGTACGTCAGTCCCTATACTGATGAAGGACTGCTGCAGTATAGGGCAGCGGTCAGCAGTAGTGCACCTCAACCCTATGTATTGTGGACCTATACCAGTCCTTACGGAATTGCACACTGTACCTCACTCAACCCTATGTACTGTAGCACCCTAGACCAAGTTACCAGTCCTTATAAGTACCTTTGTGGAACAAGTAGGTTGTGACTGATTAGCAGACTGTACGTCAGTCCCTATACTGATGAAGGACTGCTGCAGTATAGGGCAGCCGTCAGCAGTAGTGCACCTCAACCCTATGTATTGTGGACCTATACCAGTCCTTACGGAATAGCAGACTGTACCTCACTCAACCCTATGTACTGTAGCACCCTAGACCAAGTTACCAGTCCTTATAAGGACCTTTGTGGAACAAGTAGGTTGTGACTGATTAGCAGACTGTACGTCAGTCCCTATACTGATTAAGGACTGCTGCAGTATAGGGCAGCAGTCAGCAGTAGTGCACCTCAACCATATTTATTGTGGACCTATACCAGTCCTTATGGAATAGCAGACTGTACCTCACTCAACCCTATGTACTGCAGCACCCTAGACCAAGTTACCTGTCCTTATAAGGACCTTTGTGGAACAGGTAGATTGTGACTGATTAGCAGACTGTACTTCAGTCCCTATACTGATGAAGGACTGCTGCAGTATAGGGCAGCCGTCAGCAGTAGTGCACCTCAACCCTATGTATTGTGGACCTATACCAGTCCTTACGGAATAGCAGACTGTACCTCACTCAACCCTATGTACTGTAGCACCCTACACCAAGTTACCAGTCCTTATAAGGACCTTTGTGGAACAAGTAGGTTGTGACTTATTAGCAGACTGTACGTCAGTCCCTATACTGATTAAGGACTGCTGCAGTATAGGGCAGCAGTCAGCAGTAGTGCACCTCAACCATATTTATTGTGGACCTATACCAGTCCTTATGGAATAGCAGACTGTACCTCACTCAACCCTATGTACTGCAGCACCCTAGACCAAGTTACCTGTCCTTATAAGGACCTTTGTGGAACAGGTAGATTGTGACTGATTAGCAGACTGTACGTCAGTCCCTATACTGATGAAGGACTGCTGCAGTATAGGGCAGCCGTCAGCAGTAGTGCACCTCAACCCTATGTATTGTGGACCTATACCAGTCCTTACGGAATAGCAGACTGTACCTCACTCAACCCTATGTACTGTAGCACCCTAGACCAAGTTACCAGTCCTTATAAGTACCTTTGTGGAACAAGTAGGTTGTGACTGATTAGCAGACTGTACGTCAGTCCCTATACTGATGAAGGACTGCTGCAGTATAGGGCAGCGGTCAGCAGTAGTGCACCTCAACCCTATGTATTGGTGGACCTATACCAGTCCTTACGGAATAGCAGACTGTACTTCACTCAACCCTATGTACTGTAGCACCCTAGACCAAGTTACCAGTCCTTATAAGGACCTTTGTGGAACAAGTAGGTTGTGACTGATTAGCAGACTGTACGTCAGTCCCTATACTGATGAAGGACTGCTGAAGTATAGGGCAGCGATCAGCAGTAGTGCACCTCAACCCTATGTATTGTGGACCTATACCAGTCCTTATGGAATAGCAGACTGTACCTCACTCAACCCTATGTACTGTAGCACCCTAGACCAAGTTACCAGTCCTGATAAGGACCTTTGTGGAACAAGTAGGTTGTGACTGATTAGCAGACTGTACGTCAGTCCCTATACTGATGAAGGACTGCTGCAGTATAGGGCAGCGGTCAGCAGTAGTGCACCTCAACCCTATGTATTGTGGACCTATACCAGTCCTTACAGAATAGCAGACTTTACCTCACTCAACCCTATGTACTGTATCACCCTAGACCAAGTTACCAGTCCTTATAAGGACCTTTGTGGAACAAGTAGGTTGTGACTGATTAGCAGACTGTACGTCAGTCCCTATACTGATGAAGGACTGCTGCAGTATAGGGCAGCGGTCAGCAGTAGTGCACCTCAACCCTATGTATTGTGGACCTATACCAGTCCTTACGGAATAGCAGACTGCACCTCACTCAACCCTATGTACTGCAGCACCCTAGACCATGTTACCAGTCCTTATAAGGACCTTTGTGGAACAAGTAGGTTGTGACTGATTAGCAGACTGTACGTCAGTCCCTATACTGATGAAGGACTGCTGAAGTATAGGGCAGCGATCAGCAGTAGTGCACCTCAACCCTATGTATTGTGGACCTATACCAGTCCTTATGGAATAGCAGACTGTACCTCACTCAACCCTATGTACTGTAGCACCCTAGACCAAGTTACCAGTCCTGATAAGGACCTTTGTGGAACAAGTAGGTTGTGACTGATTAGCAGACTGTACGTCAGTCCCTATACTGATGAAGGACTGCTGCAGTATAGGGCAGCGGTCAGCAGTAGTGCACCTCAACCCTATGTATTGTGGACCTATACCAGTCCTTACAGAATAGCAGACTTTACCTCACTCAACCCTATGTACTGTATCACCCTAGACCAAGTTACCAGTCCTTATAAGGACCTTTGTGGAACAAGTAGGTTGTGACTGATTAGCAGACTGTACGTCAGTCCCTATACTGATGAAGGACTGCTGCAGTATAGGGCAGCGGTCAGCAGTAGTGCACCTCAACCCTATGTATTGTGGACCTATACCAGTCCTTACGGAATAGCAGACTGCACCTCACTCAACCCTATGTACTGCAGCACCCTAGACCATGTTACCAGTCCTTATAAGGACCTTTGTGGAACAAGTAGGTTGTGACTGATTAGCAGACTGTACGTCAGTCCCTATACTGATGAAGGACTGCTGCAGTATAGGGCAGCGGTCAGCAGTAGTGCAACCTCAACCCTATGTATTGTGGACCTATACCAGTCCTTACGGAATAGCAGACTGTACCTCACTCAACCCTATGTACTGTAACACCCTAGACCAAGTTACCAGTCCTTATAAGGACCTTTGTGGAACAATTAGGTTGTGACTGATTAGCAGACTGTACGTCAGTCCCTATACTGATGAAGGACTGCTGCAGTATAGGGCAGCGGTCAGCAGTAGTGCACCTCAACCCTATATATTGTGGACCTATACCAGTTCTTAAGGATTAGCAGACTGTACCTCACTCAACCCTATATACTCTAGTACGCTATACCTTACCAGTCCTTTGAAGGACCTTTGTGGAACAAGTAGGTTGTGAATGATTAGCAGATTGCAGCAGAAGGGCAGCAGTCAAGTATAATATTCTTTCTATATTTGGAAGAAAGAATATTATACATGTACAAGCCTATTGCCATACCAGTCCTGAAAAGAACCTTTGTGGACCTAATAGTAACAGCTACTGATTAAACTGACCCTCACTGCCTCACACACAGCTTCCTGCCTGTCCCTATATAAACTGACAAAACAGAGGCTGCTGGAACAATAACTTGAATAGCACTTTTGTGGACCTAATAGTAACAGCTAATGATTAAACTGACTGTCCCTGCAGCACACGGCATCCTGTCCCTTTCTCTACACTGTCAAAAGACACTTAGGCTGCTGCAACAGTCACTAGCACAGCACTGCCTCAAACCTATATCCTGAACTACACCTAACACCTATACCAGTCCTGAAAAGAACTTTTGTGTACCAAATAGCTAGCAATTTGGGTCACTGCAATCTCTCCCTGCTCCACACAGCAACCTCTCCCTATAGTGACAGAAGAAAGAATGTAACATGGCCGCCGGATCGGGTCTATTTATAAGTTAGGGGGAATGTCCAAGTGTCCATGTGCTGTAATGTCTCAATTGGCTGTCCTGTACCCCATGATGGATGTGTCATCATAGGTCAAAGTTCTTTTACACAGTAAACACGAAAGTCCGCCGGGCGAACGGTGGCAATAGTCCAATCGGGCGGACTGCGATCAGCCGAAATTCGCCGCGAAATGACCGCCGGGCGAACCGTTCAGCCATCACTAACTAACGCTTCTGAGCGCTTACCATTTAACTGCTATACTTACTCTCTGTAATATTAGGTAATCATAGCTCAGGCTGTGTAGTACACGCCCCACACTATATATAAGGCCGCCAGCGCGGCGGCCTTGTGTAGTGTGTTGGCGTCTGAAGCAGTTAGTGGGTGTTCTGTGTACCTTCAACACAGTACACACCGATCGTTATCGGCCGATTTTCAATCTTGCTCTTCTGTAGTGGTTTTTGTCTGCTTGCCCTGACCGCAGTATACACCGCTATATTCACCTCACCTATATAGTTTGTGATCTATCTTTTATAATAGAGCTTGCAGTCAGTAGTGTTAGGAGCTTGTGCGTGCTATCTGCGTGCTCTGTACCCAGTACACACCGCTATATCCACCTACATAGCTCTTCTCTATTTGAGCCCACTTGCCATCTGCAGGAGTTATTGGAAGTTGTGTGTGCCTCCAGCACAGCACAGTATACATCTGTATATACCCCTTTATCTCTGGTGTTCTATAATAAAGGCATCTGCAGCAGTTAGTGGGTTTTTTGTGCCTCCAGCACAATATACACCTGTATCTACCCTTTATTGCTGTTCTCTAATAGAGCCATCTGCAGGGCTTAGTGGGTGTTGTGTGACTCAATTACAGTATACCCCTTTATCTCTGGTGTTCTATAATAAAGGCATCTACAGGAGTTAGTGGGTGTTGTGTGCCTCCAGCACAATATACACCTGTATCTACCGTTTATTGCTGTTCTCTAATAGAGCCATCTGCAGGGCTTAGTGGGTGTTGTGTGACTCCATTACTGTATACCCCTTTATCTCTGGTGTTCTATAATAAAGGCATCTGCAGGAGTTAGTGGGTGTTGTGTGCCTCCAGCACAATATACACTACCCAACTGCTGTTTTACCCAACTCCCTTCAGGCCATTACCATGTCTGGAAGGCCAGCAAGGAGAGGCAGACAGGCGCAAACCGATAAAAGAGGGCAAGCAGGCTCTGTGTCTAGAGACAACAGTGCTGGTCGTGGACGCGGTGCATTGTCATCAGCACGTGGCCATGGGACACGCTTGTCCTTCTTTTCGGCAGCTGGACATGTTGAACCGCAACATGCCAATGACTTGGTAGAGTGGATGACCAAGCCCTCTTCATCCTCCTCATCCTCTCTTACCCAGTCTCAGGGTACTAGCAAAGCAGCTGCCAACGCATCGTCTTCCCTCCTCTCAATGTCATCATCAGTGACTCCTTCCCTAGACCCACCACGTCGTCCTGAGGAGTCTCCTGAACTCTTTGAGCACAGTGTTGGGTACATGCTCCAGGAGGATGCCCAGTGTTTTGTAGGCTCTGATGATGACACTCAGCTAGAGGAAGGCAGTAGCGTGAGCGCAGAAAGAGGGGATGCTCAAGAAGGACAGCAATCTGGCAGTCATGTTCCACAAGCTGCAGCATACTGCCAGGTTTTCTCCAGCGATGAAGAGGGAGGGGATGATGAGGGCACTGACTCCACGTGGGTGTCTGCTAGGAGAGAGGAGGAGGAGGAGGCACATGTCCAACGAGGCAGGATGCCCTCCGGGGGCCAACTTAGGGGCAGCACACCTACTGAATCACATCGCAGAGCTCCGCCTGTGCAGGGCGCTGCCTCTGCGCGTTATTCTAAAAGTTCTTTGGTGTGGGCCTTTTTTGAGACGAGTGCATCAGATCGCACCGCTGCTATTTGCAACATATGTCTCAAGCGTATCTCGCGTGGCCAAAACATCAGCCGCTTGAGCACCACATGCTTGACCAGACATATGTTGACCTGCCATGCAGCTCGTTGGCAAGCGTACCTCAAAGACCCACACCAAAGAACAAAGCGGACCTCTCCTTGCTCCTCATCAGCTGGCATCTCCAACCCCACTAGACCTTCAGTCCTCTCTGAAACCTGCTCTGAGAGGAATGAAGGTGTAGAATTAGGTGTGTCACAGCCAAGTGCTTCCAGGCACTCTGCTAGCAGTACACCCACGTCCGATTATAGCAGGCAAATGTCCCTGCCCCAGCTTCTGGACCGGCGAAAGAAGTTCACTCCCATCCATCCACATGCCCAGCGGTTGAATGCTAGCTTGGCTAAATTGCTAGCACTTCAACTGCTGCCTTTTCAGTTGGTAGACTCGGCCCCCTTCCGTGAGTTTGTACAATGTGCGGTTCCTCAGTGGCAGGTCCCCAAATGCCACTTTTTCTCATGGAAGGCGATTCCGGCTCTCTACCGGCATGTGGAAGGCAATGTCCTTGCCTCGCTGGACAGGGCGGTCAGCGGTAAGGTGCATATTACCGCTGACTCATGGTCCAGCAGGCATGGACAGGGACGTTACCTGTCTTTCACTGCCCATTGGGTCACTCTTCTGGCAGCTGGGAAGGATGCAGGACAAGGTGCAGTAGTGTTGGAGGTTGTTCCGCCACCACGCCTCCAAAATGCTACTATTGGTTGTGACACACCTCTCTCCTCCACCCCCTCCTCTTCTTCTTCCTCCATGGCCTCTTCCAGTGCTCTGTCCTCAGAACCAGTGGTGCTCCGTAGGCGTTCCAGGGGCTACGCAAGTACGCAGGCAAAACAATGCCATGCCGTGCTTGCGCTGGTTTGTTTGGGGGACAGGAGCCACACTGGGGCGGATGTTTTGTCAGCTCTGCAGGGGCAGGCCGAGAGGTGGTTGACGCCACGCCAGATTAAGCCATGAATGGTGGTTTGTGACAATGGTACCAACCTCCTCTCCGCCCTCCGACAGGGACAACTCACCCATGTGCCCTGTGTAGCTCACGTCCTTAACCTGGTGGTGCAGCGGTTCTTGGGCAGGTATCCCGGCTTACAGGATGTCCTGAAGCAGGCCAGGAAAGTCTGTGTGCATTTCCGCCGATCATTTAATGCATGTGCTCGGCTGGCTGAGCTCCAAAAGGAGTTGAACCTGCCCAAGAACCGCCTCATATGTGACATGCCCACCAGGTGGAACTCAACGTTGGCCATGCTGCAGTGGCTGCACACGCAGCAGAGGGCCATCAATGAGTACCTGTGCGACTACGGCACCAGGACAGGGTCAGGGGAGCTCGTTTTTTTCTCACCACGCCAGTGGGGCATGATCAGGGATGCATGCACTGTCCTGTCACCGTTTGAGGAGGCCACAAGGATGGTGAGCAGTGACAGTGCATGCATCAGTGACACTGTACCTCTTGTCCACCTCTTGGAGCATACGCTGCGTGGAATAATGGACAGGGCACTTGAGCCAGAACAGAGGCAGGAAGAGGAGGACTTCCTTGCCTCTCAAGGCCCCCTTTATCCAGACAGTGTTCCTGCTGTGCCACCCATCACACAGGAAGAGGATGAGGAGGATGATTGTGTCAGCATGGAGGTGGAGGCTGGCACTCAGCAGCAGCAGCAGCAGCAACAGCAGTCTTGTAGGGATGATTTACAGTCCCAAGAAACACGTGGCCTTGTACGTGGCTGGGAGGAGGTAGCTGCGGATCATGTTGCTCTTAGTGACCCAGAGGACTCCGGACCGAATGCCTCAGCTAACCTACGCTGCATGGCCTCCCTGATCCTGCAAAGCCTGCGGAAGGATCCTCGTATTCTTCGGATCAAGGAGAGGGACCATTACTGGCTGGCCACTCTCCTTGATCCACGGTACAAGGGTAAGGTTGCCGACCTTATCTTGCCATCGCAGAGGGAGCAGAGGATGAGACATCTCCGGGTGGCCTTGCAGAAAGGTCTGTGCAACGCGTTGCCAGAGACTGGGAGGTTACAAACTCCTGGTCCTGGACAACGTGTTGCTGAGGCATCGGTCAGAAGGAGCGGTGGAGAAGGTGGCCATCTGACTGATGCTTTCAGACAATTTTTTAGTCCGCAGCCCCAAGGTATGATTGGTTCCAGCAACCATCGCCAGCGTCTGATTTACATGGTGCAGGAATACCTAGGGGCAAGGTCAGACTTGGACACCTTTCCCACCGAAAATCCTCTGGCTTACTGGGTCTTGAGGATGGATCACTGGCCAGAGCTTGCACAGTATGCAATTGAGTTACTGGCCTGTCCTGCATCCAGCGTTCTTTTGGAACGCACCTTCAGTGCTGCTGGTGGCTTTGTTACCGATCACAGGGTGCGCCTGTCCACAGAATCAGTTGATCGACTGACCTTCATCAAGGTGAATCAGTCTTGGATCACCCACAGCTACCAAGCACCTGAAGCTGATGTAACCGAATAATTTTTTTAAAAATATCACATCCCTTCAAGACTGCCTATGCTGATGCTGAATGACTGTCCTGTTATGTTGATTGTCTATCCTCTTCCTCCTCCGCTGATATGTTTGAAGAACATTTCTGGTTCTGGGTGATGCCATCAGCCCAATTTTTCTGCCCCTGTTTAACAGGGGCGTTTAATTAAATTTTTTGATGCAATGCTTGGCAGCAGGGCTAATTCCTGCAATAAAAATAGAGTATATGGGAGAAGTTGCAGTGTCGTGGCACCAGCACCAGTGCCTAAGGCCCAATTTTTCTGCCCCTGTTTAACAGGGGCGTTTAAGTACAATTTTTGATGCAATGCTTTGCAGCAGGGCTAATTCCTGCAATAAAACTAGAGTATATGGGAGAGGTTGCAGTGTGGTGGCACCAGCACCAGTGCCTAAAGCCCAATTTTTCTGCCCCTGTTTAACAGGGGCGTTTAATTACAATTTTTGATGCAATGCTTTGCAGCAGGGCTAATTCCTGCAATAAAACTAGAGTATATGGGAGAGGTTGCAGTGTCGTGGCACTAGCACCAGTGCCTAAGGCAAAATTTTTCTGCCCCTGTTTAACAGGGACATGTAATTACAATTCTTGATATAATATTTCACAGGAGGGCCCGTTCCTGTGTCCACCCAGAGTAACTGTGAGGACTTATAGTGTTGTGGCACTAGCACCACAACCACCATAGGTCAATTTTTCTACCACTGTTCAACAATGGCATGTAATTACAATTCTTGATATAATCGTTCACAGCAGGGCGCTCCAGCGCCCACCAAGAGTCACTTTGAGGGCTTACAATGTTGTGGCAAAACCAACACCTTGTTCCGCCATTTCTGCAGAGCATATAGGGCAGGCCCCTACTTTCAAACATCCAACTTACAAACATCTCCTACTTGCAAACGGAAGGAGACAACAGCAAGTGAGATGAAAAAAGATGGACGACAAAACAAATTATACAGGGGTGATAACCCTTCCCTATGTTTTCCAAAAAGCTTAAAAATAGTTTTTTTGACTGGAGCTACACTTTAAAAATGTACCAGTTGAAAATTACAAACAGATTCAACTTAACACAACAAACCTACACAGTCCCTGTCTTGTTTGCACCGCCTGTATACTGCTGTTCTGAGTATATAGGGCCTGGGGGCCACACGTATTTCCTTTTTTTAATATGGGTAAGGGGTTCCCCTTAATATGCGTACAAGACCCAAAGGGGCTGGTAATGGGCAGGGAGGGCTACCCATGCCATTTTTCTCAATGATTTTCAACCATATTGCAGGAACCAGATATAACATTAAAACCGCAAGCAGTTTTCAATGATGTTATTTCCGTTTAATGTCATTTTGTGCAGGAACTGTTCTAAACACGGGAAACATGTGGCACTTCACAGGCATACTACAGACACCCCCCAGGCTCCATATTTAAAGGAATATTTCACTTTTTTTTCACTTTAATCGTCATTAAAATCAGTGCTCCCGCCAAAACGGCCATTTTTAAAAACATTTTAGGCATTGACCCATGTCCCCTGGGGCAGGAGCCAGGTCCCCAAACCCTTTTTAGGACAGTATCTTGCATATTAGCCGTTAAAATTAGCACTTTTAATTTCTAACGTTCGAGTCCCATAGACTTCAATGGGGTTCTAAAGTTCATACGAATTTGGGGTCCGTTCGAAAGTTCTGGTGCGAACCGAACCGGGGGGTGTTCGGCTCATCCCTATATAACGGTAAGAAATATATTTTGTGTATCTCAACTTTATCTCGACCTATATATACTGTCTCAATATTATCCTGACTTATTGCTATATTTATTTTTCATAAGCTATCTCTAAAACCATTTTATAAGGACGGTAATGCAAAATTCTTATGAACCCTTATTGCTACCTGACACTGCAAATATTACGAGTAATACAACTGTAATTGAGACTGTAATTGCTATTCAGACATTTTGCTACTATCGCTCTGCAATAGGAAACGCAAAGTGTAATACCACGATCACTCACCTAATATCAGCCATCTCAGTGTGACAGGGATATCTGCTAAATTTAGACGATTGCAACTATTTCTCAGCTATTTAGAAGATAGTCATAGTCCCCATTATTGGTGTCAGAGGGAGGAATTCTACACTATTCTTGGTGTCTGGGACAGGAATATTGACCCAACACAGGTTTAAGTGGGAGAGATAGTAACCCATCATTAGTGTCAGTAAAAGGAAAATAAACCCATTGTTGGTGTCAGTGGGAGGAAAAGTGACCCACTATTGGTGTCAGTGAGAGCAATAGTAACCAATCATTGGTGTCAGTGGAAGGATTAATGATCCATCATTAGTGTCAGTTGAAGGAATGATGACCCTTCATTGTTGTCAGTGGGAGAAATAGTACCCCATTGTGTCAGTGTAAGGACCAGTCTAGTGACCCTTCATTGGTGTCAAAGGGAATAATAGTGACCTAATCTTGGGGGCAGGAGAAGGTATTGTGAAACTTAATCGGTGTCAGTTTGAAGAATAGTGACCCGCCATTGGTGTCAGTGGAAAGAATAATGAGTTGGTGTCAATGGGAGGAAAAATACACATCAATGGTATCAGTGGATGGAATAGTTCCCATTTGTGTCAGTGGAAAGAATAGTGACCCAATATTGGTTTCAGTGGACAGAAAAGTGACGCATCATTGGTGTCAGTTAAAGCAATGGTGACCCATCACTGGTGTCAGTGGGAGAGAGAGTGACATATGTTTGGTGTCAGTGAAAGCAATGGTAACCCTTAATTGGTGCAAGTGGGCGTAAAAGTACCCCAATGTTGGTGTCAGTGGAAAGAATAGGGAATATTGGGAGGGAATAGTGACCCATCATTGGTGTCTGGAAGACCTGTCTGCAGAATTCCTAGCAGAAAGGCCAAGAGGTGCACGCTGGTGCGTGCTAAGGCGTGGGTGCGCGCAGATGTTCACAGGTGAACGTGGACGTGCTGTGTGACAGCACTTGGTGCCAAAGAGGCTTATTTAAAGGAATCTGTTACTGTGTCTCCTTGCTGTCCAGTGTACAGAGTTCCTGAGACCCCCTGCTGATTTTTTTGTCTGCTGATCTGATTCCTGTTACCCAGCTTGTCTTAGACCATTCCCTGTTTGCTGCCAGCGTCTGATCCCAGCCTGTCTTGATACTTCTCCTGCCTGCTCCTTGGTACCTCGCTGCCCACCAGTGTATGACCCGGCTTGCTTCATGACTACGCCTTGCCTGCTGCTTCGGTACTGTTCCTGCCCGCCAGTGTTTGACCTGGCCTGCCTGTGACCTGCTTGTGTCCTGAACTAGAGAACACTTCCCGGTTGCTGCTGCCTCCAGCTTCCAGTCCGGTCCTCCCTGCTGTTCCTGTTGCACTGCTGTACCACCCTGCTGTCTGCAGTCTTCAGCTTCCGGCTTCTGGACTACGATACACCTCCTATTCCGGTCCAGCTCCCAGTTCTCCTGCTGTTCCTGCTGGTCTCGGCTCCAGTCCGCATCTGGGTTCCTCACAGTTCATTGAAGTCCAGATCAGCCCTTAGCCCTTGTACACACGGCCGGATATTCCGACAACCAAGAAAGACTAGAAAAGGGAAGTTCAGCACCACGTCCAGCACCCTTTGGGTTCCTTCTGCTGATCTTGTGTTTATCGCGTGTTAGTAGAAGTTTGGTTAGAGACGATTCGCGCTTTTCAGATTTGTGCTTCAGATCGTTACTGCTCTTCAGTTTGTGCTTGTTGTGCGTATCTGCTTATCAGTGCGTGTAGTCAGTTAGCATTTGTTGGTCATTGTGGACTATATCTTGGTATATAGTACGCTTTGATTTTCATTGCTTATTGTCTGCTTGTTTCTGGTTTTCAGTTAGTTCTTTCAGGCCTTGCTGTTTATCGGTGCCTTCTGTTGTCCGTTCTGACCAGCCGACCGTTTTCAAGACATGTTTCGTGTCATCGTAGAGTTCATGCTGTGCAGGGGCTTGGGGTTGGGCTTTTAGCTTTGACACAAGCCCGGTCCATGAACAGGGCGAGGAGGAGTACCAAGAATTGGTTTCTCCAGCATGACCAGTTCTTGCACATGCCTTTGCTTCATGAGATCCGGGAGAATAATCCTGATGATTTCAGGAAATATCTCCGGATGATGGACCCGTTTTTCACCGTCTGCTGGCTTTGCTGACCCCTTATATCAGCAGGCAGGATACCTGCATACGGCAACCCATCACTTCGGAGCAAAGGCTCATCACCACGTTGCGCTACTTGGCGACAGGGAGAAGTCTTCAGGACTTGAAGATCTCGACAGGCATCTCCCCCCAGGCTCTGGGAATCATTATTCCAGAGTCCTGTTCTGCCATCATTCAGGTCCTGCAGAAGGACTATATTAAGGTAAGTTTTCTCATTTAACATCACATTCTATGTATTTAATGTTTGCTAATGTATTGCATTTCTTTCTTTCCTCATTCCCTAATTACCATGATTGCAATATGATGTAATTTATATGCTGTGCCCCTTTGTCCTCATGCATGCTGGAAGCTTTTCAAGTTCCTTTTTTGTCCTTCATGTATATTTGCCTTCACTAACTTCCCCAGCTCCATAGTATTGCTTTCCCCTAAACACCCCCTAAAATGTGTACAAATGTTATGTGTGTGCTTAAATTCATGCAGAGTGCCAGAGATGTTTTTTTTGGTGTGTCAAACTCATTAGAAACCCCCCTCCCCCAACTGCTAGGTCAGCTGATAGCAATCCTCTAACTGCTGACTTTGCCAAACCCAATACACACTATACCTACCCTTTTTCTGGTCAGATTTATGGATGAAGCATGTAGTACAAGGGCCTGCCAAAATACTTTCAAATGCTACAGTTTAAAGTTTTTTTTTCTCCTATTATTATCTTGATAGGTAATAGCAGAATGTCAAAATGTGCTTCCATTCCATCCTTTTTTTGGTATTATGACACTTCTTACCTGTCCGGTGGGCTGCCAATAGTCTAAGTAAGGACGGGCTGGCCAAAGTATCACGCATTATTTCTGCATTCAGCTCTCAATGAAGTGGAGAGGGTTACCTGTCCAAAACATCTCCCCCCTCATTTTTTGTAATGGGCCGTCAGATGGGGGGTGGATGGGGGGGGGGGGTGAGGAATCTGATAAGGGGACCTTATACTTTAGGCTTTAAATACCCATTTCCAAAAATGTTATACTGATATTGTCCAAAAATGTTTATGTCTAATCTGCTTGCAATATTGATGTGCAAAATGACAAATTGTTTTCTTGTTTGACTCCACAGTTTCCTTCAACGCCACAGGAATGGCAGACTGTGGCCTCCCACTTTGCCAGCCGTTGGGACTTTCCCAATTGTGGAGGTGCAATTGATGGGAAACACGTCCGCATCGTCCCACCCCCCAACTCGGGGTCCTACTATTAAAATTACAAGGGGTATAACAGAATCGTGATGTTGGCGGTGGTGTCAGCGACGTATGACTTCCTGTATGTGGAAGTGGGGAAAAATGGCCATCTGTCAGATGGTGGAATGTTCGCGCGGACATAATTCTACTGGCGTCTCCAGAGTGGCAGTCAAGAACACAGTGCTGTGTAATTGCACCAACAAGCTATCCAGCTTGATTTACAGGTGTCTAAAGTATATACTTTATCCTTATCCTTTAACCACTTCCCGACCAGCGCACGACGATGTACGTCGAAAGAATGGCACGGGCAGGCATATTGGCATACAGGTACGTCCAATATTCAATGCCGCCCTGCCATCGGGAGCGCACCGCTGGCGGCACACTCCCGCGCTGGTCGGGACCCCCGTGAGTCCGGTCGCGGGACCCGTGGACTCGATCGCCGCGGGCATCCCCGCGATTGTCTCACGGAGCGCCCGAATGGAGGAAATGCCGAGTAAACAGCATTTCTCCATTCTGCCTAGCAACTAGTGACGCTGATCTCTGCTCCATGTGATTGGAGCAGAGATCAGTGTTCACTAAATGAAAGCCCAACCCCCCCACAGTTAGTAACACACCCCTAGGAACACTTAACCCCTACACTGCCACCCACTGGTTAACCCCTTCACTGCCAGTGTCATTTACACAGGAATCACTGCATTTATATAGCAGTGATTACTGTATAAATGACAATGGTCCCAAAAATGTGTCAAAAATGTCCGATGGGTCCCCCACAATGTCGCAGTCACAATAAAAATCGCTGATCGCTGCCATTACTAGTAAAAAAAAATAATAAAAAATTATTAATAAAAATGCTATAAAACTATCCCTATTTTGTAAACGCTATAACTTTTGCGCAAACCAATCAATAATCGCTTATTGTGATTTTTTTTACCAAAAATATGTAGAAGAATACGTATCGGCCTAAACTGAGGGAAAAAAATGTTTTTTTATATATTTTTGGGGGATATATATTATAACAAAAAGTAAAAAATAATGCGTTTTTTTCAAAATTGTTGCTCTATTTTTGTTTATAGCGCAAAAAATAAAAACCGCAGGGGTGATCAAATACCACCAAAAGAAAGCTCTATTTGTGGGAAAAAAAGGACGTCAATTTTGTTTGGGAGCCACGTCGCACGACCGCGCAATTGTCAGTTAAAGCGACGCAGTGCCGAATCGCAAAAAGTGGTCTGGTCTTTGACCAGCAAATTGGTCCGGTCTGAAAGTGGATAAAGTATATACTATATCTTTATATACCTTATATTACTGTATATCCTTATATACTTTAGACACCTGTGAATCAAGCTGGATAGCTTGTGGGTGCAATTACACAGCACTGTGTTCTTTTCATCTTCAATTGGCTGTATGATACTTGGTATCTTTTTATTGACTTGAGTGGAAGAAAGGATATAATGCTACGTTTTGTAACTAAGTAACTATAATACTATTAATCTATTTTTAAAGGTATTTTTAACTTCTATAAGTCAATTATGGTCTAAATGCTTGCAATCTAACCATTAAAGCCCAGATAATAAAAATAAAAATAATACAATTCCCTTGGAGGTCCTTTTCTTTTTGCCTCTATTTTTAATTAAATTTTTTATTTGGTTCAAATATAGAATTTATTGACCTGTAAGGAAATTGATTTTTTGTTCTTTCTACTGTCCAGACTGGCCCCCGTCTATGTCCTCCTTGCTGCAATGTCCGGCTATCAGATACAGTGCTTTTGCACTTTTCTTTTTATAACATCCCGATGGTCCTTTCCTGCAGGAAATAATAGTTGTGGAGTAAGGGTAAGCGCCCCTCTCTATTTAAAGCTTTGGGCATACTGATCTATATTGATATTATTATTCCTTTGTTTCTTGGTTTGTTTTTTTATTTGAATGTATTTTGTTCATTAACTAATTTGTTTTGATGTCATTCATTTTCTAGCTTGTATATCCCCTGAGGAAGCTGTTGCGAAACATGTTGGGATAAGCGGTTACAAGCACTTTAACTGAACTATTATTTGGACCCATTGTTATATGTAACATTTTTGTATATTCAGCAATGCTGGCTTCTTTTATTGAATTGTTAAAATAAACATACTTTTTATATTTTTGTAAAAAAAAATTCTCTTTTTTGTTAAACCAAAAATATTGCACTGTTAATGTCCCATTTCCCTCCGTATTTGGGTTCTCCCCCAAAAAAAACTTGAATACCAATAATCTTTGTTTGCATTTCCTGCTTGGCTTTGTTTTAGGTGTCTCCTAGGTTTTTTTGTGTTTTTTTTTTGGGCCTTTTTCTACAACAGTGCAATTTCAGAACGAGATGAGATGACAGTCTCTTCTTCAGATAATCTTATTATGTTGTGGGTCTGCTACACACACACCTTGTTTTTGTTGATGATGTATGTAGTGCATTACTGACAAAAATAGTGCTAATTTTTAGCACCATGGCAGAACCATGGGGTCATGAAAATGGCGTGATTGGGGAAATGTTAACATCACTGTGGGTGTTATTGACTAAAGGCAAATCCACTATGCACTACAAGTGCACCGCAAAGGTGTACCCGAAACTGCTCTTGGAGTGCAAAGTGGTTTTGCCTTTAGTAAATACCACCCATTGCCACAGAAAACAACAACTTTACTACAAATACTGCTTTTGCGCATTGAAAAAGGAAGCCACACATTGTTGATAATTTAATTTTTTACTCAAAGCACATTTACATGTGCGTTTAGAAAAGGGTTTTACAACAAACCAACATATTTGGTGTTTAGAAAACATTATTTTGGGTAACATTTTTATAACTTGGCGTTTTTGTGTAAACAGGCATGTATCAAAGCATGACATACAGAACACAGGAAGTTACAAAGTTCAACTTTGAAAAGTGAAGACAATATAAGACATGAGTATGTACAAACTGTGCTGATATTGCCTTCATCAGATGGGGTGTCACCCCTGGAAAAGCCAAATTTGGAAGATGCACACAAATTGAGAATCATAAAGTGGCCAGTTTCCTCCTGATCCCATGCCTAATGTCAACTTGTGCTATCTCCCATCATGCGGTATCAATGTACTTGTTTTGGGGGTGCAACCCCTTCATCTCAGCCACTTTAGTAGCAAGGAAGGGGTTGCACCCACAAAACACATACATTGATCCCCCATGATGGGAGATAGCACATGTTGACACACTGTGTGCATCTTCCAAATTTGGCTTTTCTAAAAATATGAAAGGGTTTTTTTAAATTTAAAACCGATGCTAGCTAGTTTAGGGTGTTTCAGACTCTCCCCAAAACATCAATGATGTTCTTCATTTTTTGTTGAACATCATTGATGTTTTTCTGTATATTCTCTAAATCGCGATTGCACCCCATTATCTCCCCAATGAGGATCTGGGCACTTTCACTGGTAAAATGCGATTCTTCTTCCACAACATCCACATCACCTAAAAAGAAACCAAAAAAAAAACACACCATGTATTATAAATATGCAGGCATACATTGATTAGCTTAGCTGAAGCTGTGGTCTCCAACACTCATCTGTTGTGGGGCCAATTTCGACAATCTCTCCTTCCTCCTCCTCCTCTGCTTGTGCTTTTGGTATTTCCCCTTCTTTGGGAGGTGTGGGGTCCCTGGTGTCCTCAGACGTCCAAAGTCTTCTCTCCCCTATGAGAATGTAAAAAAGGAATACTTAGCATACAGAGGGCAGAAATAGGTATATGAAACATTGCTTGGAATTGTCGTACAATTGGGTTTTTTGGCAGAGTTCAAAGATGAAAACATTATTTTTGACACTTTCTAAAGCTGGAATACTTACCTGTTGTGTGAACAAATGTAGTCAAGTGCAAGTTGGCCAAACATTGTTTTGGAGTGGGCTAACGAACTATGTTTATTACGAACGATTGAACCCATGAACAAGTGGCCATTTTAAACTATACAACATTAAATCAAAGCACATGGAGCAGTATGCAAGCAATAATAATAATAATATGAACACACGACAACTACTTACTTTTTTGAAGAACTCGCTTGATCCTTCTGTACTGATCGTGCTCCCTCAGTTTCAGGTCTGACCAGCGTTTTCTCATTTGATCCTTGGATCGTCGTACCCCAAAATTCTTCTGAAGACTCTTCACTACTTTAGTCATGATCTTGGCCTTTCTGATATTTGGGTTTGGGTAAGGTCCATAATTACCATCATAGTCGTTCCTTTTCAATATGTCCAACATCTCAACAAAAGACATATTTGAGGCCTTAAATCTTCTCCTCCGGGATTGGGATGTTTCAGGCTCCGGGCTTTCCTCGTCCTCCTCCTCGTTAGTGGAATTAGCATGTCACTGCTGTGTATCCGCCATGTGCTCTCCCCACTCTGCCGAAAGAGAAGGGGCGGGGAATAGTCTAGAAAGAACGTCAGGGGCGGGAGGAGTTTCATGCATGCGCACTGTATATAAAATGCAACACGCATGTGTCGTACATACGATCTGTGAGCAGAGGGAGAAACTGACGCGCTGATCGTCCAAACGAAGGTACCATTTTTAACTTGGTACATCACTAGCCTATACTGCTTCTAGATTGAGGCCTGTATTGGGACAAGATTTAGTAGAGTTTAGCCTGACATTAGGGTTTGTCTTGTGTTGTGGCTTGCAGAGAATATGGATGGGTTTAACGACCATAGTTTCCTCCCTCTGTTCATCGATAAGTACAGGGAGCTGCCCTGTCTGTGGCAAGCTACACATCCACGCTACAGTAACAAATTAAAGAGACAGGCAGTGATGGAGAAACTGCTGGAGTTTGTGAAGCCAGTGGTCCACAGGGCAGACACCACCTATTTAAAAAATAAAAATGGTGGCCTGAAGAGTAAAGAAGGTGCTGAAATCCATGCAAACTGGAGCTGCAGCAGATGACGTTTATGTCCCCAGGCTGTGGTATTATGAGAGACTGCATTTTCTGTCAGACCAGGCAGATGTCAGGGAATCCCTCTCTACCCTTCCTTCCATGTATCCTTCTATGCTACATTCCACCCCTGCTGAGTCTTCCGACACCCAACCTGGGCCTTCCAGACAGGAAGAACTGGAGGAGCCCAGCTTGAGCCAGGTATAGTATTGTTCTACATATTTTGGGAGTAAAAATGAATGATTAACTTGATTGTTGCTCACTAATTGCTGATTTTAGAAAGTGTTTCACATATCAATAGACAGTAGTGGGCAAAACATTTGGGCCAAGAATGAAAAATGTTGGGCTTAGAATGATAGTCTTTTCTATTTGTTAACAATCTGCAACAGTCTTGAGCTGAAAATTGTTTTGATGAACCAAAAATTAAAACTATGTCCCTTTTTTATACACAGGAAGACCTCAGCCAGGAGGAGTGTGTGGAATGCAGCAGCCAGGAGGTGGCTGTGGAAAGTGGCAGCCAGCAGGAGGCAGGGGTAAGTGGCAGCCAAGAGGTGGGCAGCCGTAGGAGCCTGACTGAATCCCAAGTCCCTCCCCTCCGCCTTCCACCCAAAAGGGCCAGAAAGGGGGGAAATGTGGAGGAGTTGGCTCTGAAGCTCATCGAGGAGGCTTCATCGGCCCTCAAAGCCACCCCCACATATCAAGAGGCCTTTGCCGCCTTGGCTGCCTGAAAACTCCAGCAAATGGAGGAGGGGCAACACCTCTTGTGGAAGGAGCTCATCATCCACACCCTCAACAAGGGGTTGATGGGCCAAATCACACAAACCACACACTTGCGTGATTTGGACCATGCTCCTCCTCCTCCGTCTGTCACACCTCCAGCACCACAGCCACAGCCTAGAAGGAAGTGTGGAAGGAAGACCAGAGAGTGATAACCTGGGTTCAGTCTGGTCTGACAGAAGATGCAGCCTCTTGTAGGACCACAGCCTGGGATCATAGATGTCATCTACTGCTGTTTCGGGTTGCTTGGACTGACTGCTCTCCCTCAAATATGTACTCCTCTGCCCACCAATTTTTGCATTTAAATAGTTGATGTGTACCCTGGGGGTCAAAGGCTTCGCTAATCTCCCCAGTTTCTCCAGCGCTGCTTCCCTCTTTATTTGTTACTGACACCTAAATAAAGGTTTTTTTTTTGGTTGAAGAAATACTTGCCTATGTGTTTTACTTCAAAAAGGACAGTTTATTTCTGAGTAGACAGGTACATTTCAAAAATACAACGTCAAATTAATAACAAGGGGCACCAACACCAAACAACCTCCTAGAGATGAAAAAAGAAAACAATAAAATAAATAATGGCATTGTGGTAAGTTGACACACAAAACACACCAAAAAAATTGCGAAGATGAGCAAACTGTCAAAAAATTAGATCTTGATTAAAAAAAACACCAAATTTAAAACCAAAAACAAAAAACAAAAAAATGATTGGGGAGATGTGACAAATTAAAATATTGTATTCATGAAATGAGGAAAAAGAATAAAGAAATACGTTTTGGAGAACTGTGTGTGAATATGAGCAGCAAAACAACTTCATTCTTGTGGCATTGTAAAGAAAAAGAGAATGCGCTGCATTAAAGAATTTTTAACATTGCAGCATGGCGAATGTTCTATATCGATTACGAGCGGTAGTTTTACCTGACCGAGCGCTTCCTTTTTAGAATTTATTCTGAGCATGCGTGGCACCTTGTCCATCGGACTAGGCTACACACGATTGGAACTGACGTGCATCGGATCATGTTGTCGGAAAATTTTATAGCCAAGCTCTCCAACTTTGTCCGTCGGATATTCCGACGGAAACAGTTCGATGGAGCCCACACATTGTCGAATGATCGGACATTTTCCATCGGATTTTCCAACCATGTGTACAAGGGCTTTCACCTGTGACTTGTCAGGCACTTGTGCCCCTTTGCACTCCTGAGCCCCTGTCTGCTCTATCAGGGGTTTTTTGAGCCAGAGGAATACGAGAAGCCGCTCCCTGCATAAGTGGGCTCAACCACCAGGTATGTGACACCTTGTCTGTGGAGGGAATAGTTACCTATCATTGGTGTCGGCGGGAAGAATAGAACCTCGTTCTTAATGTCAATGGAAGAAAGTCCCAAATTTTTGGTTTCAGTGGAAAGAATAGTGACCCATCATTGGTGACAGTTGAAGGAATTATGATCCATCAGTGGTGCCACCGGGAGAGACATAGTACCCCATTGTTGGTGTCAGTGTAACTTACAGCCCCTATTATTTGTGTTACTGGGAGGAATAGTGAACCTTCATTGGTGTCAGTGGGAAGAATAGTGCCCCACCACTGGTGTCAGTAGAAAGAATAATGAGTCATCATTGGTGTCAATGGGAGGAAAAATACACATCAATCAGTGGATGGAATAGTCCCCATTTATGTCAGTGGAAAGACTAGTGACTCAATATTGGTTTTAGTGGACAGAAAAGTGACGCATCATAGGTTTCAGTTAAAGCAATCGTGACCCATCACTGGTGTCAGTGGGTGTAAAAGTTGTTGGGGTCAGTTGGGATCAGTTGAAGGAATTATGACCCATCAGTGGTGTCACTGGGAGAGACATAGTGAATGTGTGAATGGTGATACTTCATTGGTGTCAGTGGGAGAAATAGTACCCTATTATTGGTGTTGGTGTCAGTGTAACTAATAGTCGCTAATATTTTTGTCAGTGGAAAGATTAGTGACCCTTCATCGATGTCAGTGTGGGTAATAGTGATCTATTGACCTATTGTTGGTGTCAGTTGGAAGAATCGTGGAGGAGTAGCGAGGCATCATTAGTGTCAGTGGAGGGAATAGTTACCCATCAGTGGGAAGAAAAATACACATAACTGTTGTCAGTGGTAGGAATACTCCCATTTATTGGTGTCAAAGGGCGGAATTCTACTCCAAATTTGGTGTCAGTTGGAAGAAAAGTGACTCAATATTGGTGTCAGTGGATGGGTCACATCATCTTAGGGGGGAAGGAATTGAGACCCATCATTGGTGTCACTTAAAGGTATCGTGACCCATCACTTGTTTCAGTGAAAGCAATGGTAAAGCTTCATTAGCGTTAGAGGGAAAAATAGTACCCCATTATTAGTGTCTGTGTAAGGAACAGTGCCCATTATTTCTGTCAGAGAAAAGATGATTGAACTTCATTGGTGTCAATGAGACCAACAGTTTCTCATTGTTGGTGTCTGTAGAAATAATAGAAAACCTTCATAGCTGTCAGTGGTAGAAATAGTGACCCATCATTGGTGTCACTGGGAGGAAAAATAACATATCACTGGTGTCAGTGGGAGGAATAGAACCCCATTGTTGATGGCAGTGAAATGAACAGTCCCAATTTTTTGGAGTCCGTGAAAAGAATTGTGAGCTCTCATTGGTGTCAGTGGGAAGAAAAATTACATATTAATAATAATCCCCATTATTGGTGTTAGAGGAAAGAATAGTGACTCACCATTGGAACCAATGGGAGAAAAAGTAACCTATCATTGATGTCAGAAAGAGGAATAGTAATGTATCATTGATGTCAGAAAGAGGAATAGTACCCCACTATTCATGTCAGTGGAATGAACAGTCTCACATTGTTGGTGTCAGTGAGAAGAATAGTGACCCATCATTGATGTCAGTGGGAGGAATAGTAACCTAATAGTAACCTATCATTGATGTTAGTGGGAGGAATGGTACCCCACTATTGAATTAACAGTTCCACATTTCTGGTGTCAGTGAAAGGAATAGTGACCCATAATTGGTGTCACTGGGAGGAAAAATAACACATTAGTGATAGTCCCCATTATTGGTGTTAGAGGAAGGATTTCTGCCCCAATGTTTGTGTCAGTGGAAGGAATAGTGACCCTTCATTGATGTCAATGGGAGTAAAAGATACCTATTATTGGTGTCAGTAGGATTTATTGTGAATCTTCATTGGTGTCAATGGGAGGAAAAGTGAGCCATCATTGATGTCAGTGAATAGAATAGTGACCCATCCTTGCCTTGGTGTCAGTGGAAAGAACAATGACACATTATTGGTGTCAGAAGGAGGAAAAAGTACACATTAACCACTTCAATACAAGGCACTTAAACACCTTCCCACCCAGACCAATTTTCTGCTTTCAGTAATCTCACATTTTGAATGACAATTACTCTGTCAAGCTACACTGTATCCAAACAAAATTTTTATAATTTTTTTCTTCCAATTAGAGCTTTCTTTTGGTAGTATTTAATCACCGCTGTTTTTTTTTTTGCGATATAAGAGAAAAAAGAGTGAACATTAAAAAAAAAAACACTTATTTTAGTTTCTATTGTAAAATTTTGCAAATAAGTAAGTTTACTCATAAATATGGGCCAAAATCTATACTGCTACATATCTTTGGTAAAAATAACCCAAATTAGTCAATATTATTTAGTCTGTGTGAAAGTTATAGAGTCTACAAGTTAGGGTGCAAATCACTGAAAATTGATCACATCTGATCACACCTGATGTACTGAAGGCCTATCTCATTTCTTGAGACACTAACAATCAAGGAAAGTACAAATACCCCCAAATGACCCCTTTTTAGAAATTAGACAGTCCAAGGTATTTAGTAAGAAGCATGGTGAGTTTTTTGAAGTTCTAATTTTTTCCCACAATGTATACACCAGCCTCTCTGTATACCCCAGTCTGTTTTCGTTATACCATAGGATCTCGGTATACCCCAGACTCTCTGTATACACTAGTCCGTCTGTATACACTAGCAAGTCTGCATACACTAGCCTCTCTGTATACCCCAACCTGTCTTCTGTATACACATGCCTGTCTTCTATTTACACTAGCCTGTCTTCTGTATACCCTAGTCTCTCTATATACCCCTACTCTCTGTATACACAAGGCTCTCTGTATACCTTAAGCTCTCTGTATACCCTAGCTTGTTTTTTATTTACACTAACCTGTCTTCTGTACACCATAGCTTCTCTGTATACCACAGCTTCTCTGTATACACTAGCCTCTCTGTATACCCCAGACTGTCTTCTGTATACACTTGCCTATCTGGATACACCACCCTGTCTTCTGTACACAATGGGCCCTCTGTATACAATAGCCAGTCTTCTGTATACACTAGCCTCTTTGCATTCACTAGCCTCATGTATACTATTGGCTGTCTTCTGTATACAATAGCCTCACTGTATACCCTAGCCTCTCTGTATAAACTAGTCTCTCTGTATACACTAGCCTGTCTTTAGACACTAGCCTCTCTGTGTACCCCAGCCTCTCTTTATACCCCAGCTTCTCTGTATATGCCAGCCTCACTGTATACCTCAGCCTAACTGTATACTCCAGACTGTCTTCTGTTTACACTAGCCTATCTGTATACAGTAGCCTGTCTTCTGTACACATTAGTCTCTCTGTATACACTAGCCAGTCTTCTGTATACATTAGCCTCTCTGTATACCCCAGCCTGTCTTCTGTATGCTCTAGCATCTCCATACACACTAGCCTCTCAGTATTCCATTGTTTGTCTTCTCTGTACACTAGCCTCACAGTATACCCTAGCCTCCCTTTATACCCCAACATCTCTGTTTACACTAGCCTGTCTTCTTTTAACCTAGTCTCTGTGTATGTACAGAATAGACAAAGGAATACCAAAAAGCTAGTGTGTACGGATACACTAGCCTCTCTGTATTCCTTTGTTTGTCTTTTGTGAACACTAGCCTCACAGTATACCCTAGCCTGTCCGTATACCCTAGCCTCTCTGTATACCCCAGTCTCTCTTTACAGACTAGCTTGTCTATATACACTAGCCTCTCTGTGTACTCTAGCTTGCATTTGGTATACACTAGCCTCACTGTATACCTTAGCCTCTCTGTATACACTAGCCTCTCTGTATAACCCAGCCTGTTTGATTTATACCATAGGCTCTCAGTATACCCCAGCCTCTCTGTATACACTAGTCCGTCTGCATACACTAGCCTCTCTGTGTATCCCAGCCTCTCTGTATACCCCACCCTCTCTGGCCAGATGGTATTCTGTATACACTAGCCTCTCTGAATACACTAGCCGGTCTCCTGTATACACCAAACTCTTTGTATACACTAGCCTCTCTGTATACACTAGCCTCTCTGTATACTCCAGCCTGTTTTCTTTATACCATAGACTCTCTGTACACTCCAGCCTCTCTGTATACACTAGTCCGTCTGTATACACTAACAAGTCTGCATACACTAGTGTCAGAAACCATGAATCAGACCGAGACAGAAGTCCAATTAAATCACACTTGTTTATTAATTTAAAATAAAAAGGTAAATAGACTAAGCGTAGTCAAAGCATAGCCAGATCGAGTAGTCAGCCAGGCCAGAGTTCAATAACCTGATCGGGTAATCAGCCAGGCCAGAAGTCAGGGATAAGGAGCCAGAAGGGATGTCAGCAAGCCAGTCTTTAAACAGAATTACAGGAGATGGTTTCTTGTGATGTGACCAAGGCGAAGGCAGAGATAAAGTGAGCTGGACAGCTTTAAGTAGGCAGGTCAGACAAGCAGGAACAGGAACAGCTGGGTAACTGTGGAGACAGCTGGCAATTAGCGGACAGCTGAGCAGCCAGCCCAGAGAAGGAAGAGCTAAGCCAGCCCTGACAGTACCCCCTCCTCAATGACCCTTCTCCCTCGGAGGGCCACCGGGCTTGAGGGGAAAATGTCTATGGAACTTGCGGAGGAGGACAGGGGCATGTACGTCTGAGGATGCAACCCAGGAGCGTTCCTCCGGACCGTATCCCTTCCAATGCACCAGGTATTGTATGCGCCCACAGAACCTACGGGAGTTAACAATGGATCGTACCTCATACTCCTCATGGTTCTCAACCTGAATAGGGTGAGGACGTGGCACCGAGGTGGTAAATCAGTTGCAGACCAACGGTTTCAATAAGGAGACATGAAACACATTTGAGATGCGCATACTAAGAGGAAGGTCCAAAGAGTAAGCCACTGGGTTAATCCCGTGAAGGATACGGAAAGGCCTAATAAACCGAGGTGAAAACTTCAGTGAGGGAACACAAAGTCAGAGGTTGCGGGATGGTAGGAAGGCACAGGCAGGCGTCTGCTGTCAGCATGGAGTCTGTATCTATCAGACGCAAAGCCTCCTGGTCTTGTTCCCAAGTGCAACAAAGACCACAGAGATGCTCCTCTAATGCAGGAATACTCTGCGGAACAAATGAGTCAGACAACATGGAAGTTTGGAAACCATAATTCGCCATAAATGGAGACAATCGGGAGGCAGAATTCAAGGCACTGTTGTGAGCAAACTGCCCAAGGTAATAGGTCAGACCAGTTGTTATGATGGTCAGAAATATAGCAACGTAGGAATTGCTCCAAGGACTGATTGGCTTGTTCGCAGTCATTAGACTGCGGGTGATACGCAGAAGAGAACGCAAGCCGGATTCCCAACTGTGCACAAAGGGCTCGACAGAACCGGGAGACAAACTGACTGCCCCTATCCGTGACAATCACCTTGGGTAGCCCATGTAAGCGAAAGATCTCCCGAGCAAAAATGGAAGCCAGTTCCTTAGAGGTGGGCAACTTCTTAAGTGGAATACAATGACACATCTTTGAGAACCGGTCAACCACCATAAGGATAACAGTGTTGCCTTGGGAGTTGGGCAATTCCACAATGAAATCCATAGACAGGTGAGTCCAGGGCCTCTCTCCATTGGGTATGGGTTAGCCCACTGGAAGGTGTCATGGAGTCTTACTCTGAGCACACACGGGACAGGCAGCTACGAAGGCAGTAACATCAGCTCATAGACTAGGCCACCAGAATTGTTGGGAAATGGCCCAAATGAGTTGATTCTTCCCAGGATGGCCAGCTGCCTTGGGAGAATGGTAAGTCTGGAGCATGGCAGTATGGAGACTCTCTGGGACAAAGCAGCGGTCACAAGGTTTCACTGGAGGAGCATGGACCTGAACAGCAAGAATTTTGTCACCCAAAGGAGAAGTAAGACTGGTACGAACCATAGCCAAGATACATCAGCAGGAATCACAGGAACCGGAACTGACTCCGACTTGGAAGAGGAGGAGAATTGTCCTTACAAGGCTCTTACATTCTTAGTACTGGGTAAGAATGAGACAATGTAATTAAAACTCGACAAGAAAAGAGCCCATCGTGCCCTTCTGGGAGAGAGGCGCTTAGCCTCAGACAAGAATGTAAAATTCTTATGGTCAGTAAGAATAAGAACTGGCACAGTGGTACCTTCAAGGAGATATCTCCACTCTTTCAGCTCTCTGTCATCAATCTCATACGTGCTCTCAGCAGGTGACAATTTCTTGGAAAAGTAGCCACACAGATGCATAGTGCTCTCAGAGTTAGGACGTTGAGACAGAAGGGCGCCAACTCCAGTCTCAGAAGCATCAACTTCTAGGATAAAAGGCAGCATAGGATCAAGATGTGCCAACACAGAAGCAGAAACAAAGGCAGCCTTGAGAGTCTCAAAGGCCTTAATGAACTCCGGAGACCAACTCTGTGGGTTACCATCCTTTCTGGTCATATCAGTCAGGGGCTTGTGACCAGAGACGAGAAGTTATGAATAAACTTCCGATAGTAGTTGGCAAAGCCCAGGAAATGATGCAAAGGACATTAACCCACGGGTCGAGGCCACTGTAGGACTGCTGAAAGTTTCTCTGGGTCCATCGAAAAACCAGCAGTGGAAATGACATAGCCCAGGAATGTAACCTGTTCACGATGGAACTCGCACTTCTCCAGTTTACAATAGAGATTGTTCTTTCTTAGTTTCTGAAGCACATGACAGACATCTGTATGATGGCTCTCCAGGGACTTGGAAAACATGAGGATATCATCGAGATAAACCACCACACATAACTGCAACAAATCTGGGAGGACATCATTAATAAATTCCTGGAAAACTGCAGGGGCGTTACAAAGGCCAAAAGGCATTGCCAGGTACTCATAATGGCCTGTTCTGGTATTAAACGCAGTTTTCCACTCATCGCCCTTCTTAATGAGCAGGAGATTGTATGCCCCTCTCAAGTCAAGCTTTGTGAAAACCATTGCTCCCTTGAGGCAGTCAAATAATTCTGTAATCAATGGAATCGGGTAGGCATTCTTAATTGTGGCACGATTGAGACCCCTATAATCTATACAAGGTCTCAGTTCACCGCTCTTCTTCTTCACAAAGAAGAAACCAGCACCAACAGGAGACGAGGATTGGCGGATGAAACCTCGAGAAAGTGCATCTGCAACATACTCCTCCATGGCCTTATCCTCCAAGACCGACAGGTAAACCCGGCCACTAGAAGGTATTGCACCAGGTTGAAGGTCAATTGCACAATCATAAGACCGGTGTGGAGGCAAACTACCGGCTTGACCGTTGTCAAAGACATTGCTACTACTCCGGCAGGGAGGAGAGCAAAGAGGTGCACAGGACCTTGGATACATTCAGGAAGCATGTCTCTCTGCATTGTGGTGACCAGGAGAGAACCTCAGCAAGAAGCCAATCAAGAGGGGTTATGCCTCTGTAACCAAGGATAACCAATAACCAGCGGAAACCTGGGTGAGGAAATAACTTGGAATTGGATTATCTCATGGTGAAGAGCCTCTACGGCCATGGACAATGGAACCGTCTCATGAGTCACATGGGCAGGCTGTAAAGGTCTCCTGTCAAGAGCCTCAATGGCAAGTGGAGTGTCACACAGCTGCAATGGAATCAAGTGCTGCTAAACAAATGCAGTATCAATGAACAGGCCTGCAGCCCCAGAGTCGATTAGAGCCTGTATCTCGATGGACAACTCAGCCCAAGAAAGGGTGATCGAAACCAGAGGCTTATCCTTCTGGATAACTGGGGACGAAACAACGCCACCTAAGGTCTGTCCATGACAGGGCTTCAAGGTTTGGACGTTCCCTGGACGGGTAGGACAAGACTTCAAAAAGTGACCTGCCTGACCCCAATAAAGGCACAATCTCTCCCTCTTCTAAAGGCTCTCTCATCTGCAGAGAGACGCGTGAAGCCCAAGTGCATGGGTTCATCATCACAGACCGACTTGGTACCAGTGGGCAAGGGAGGTGAGGGAGGCACGGGTGGGACTGCAAAGCTTGGAGGCAAATGTACAGGAGGCTTCCGCAAGCACTCCTTAAAAGAAAGCCTTTCTCGGAGTCTGGAGTCAATGAGGATGGCAAACGACTGTCAGAAACCATGAATTAGATCGAGACAGAAGTACAATTAAATCACACTTGTTTATTAAATAAAAATAAAAAGGTAAATAGAGTAAGCGTAGTCAAAGCATAGCCAGAGTCCAGTAACTGGATCGAGTAGTCAGCCAGGCCAGAGTTCAATAACCAGATCGGGTAATCAGCCAGGCCAGAAGTCAGGGATCCAGGTGGAGGAACAGCAAGCAGGATAAGGAGCCAGAAAGGATGTAAGCAAGGCAGTCTTTAAACAGAACCGCAGGAGATGGTTTCTTGTGATGTGACCAAGGCGAAGGTAGAGATGAAGTGAGCTGGACAGCTTTAAGTAGGCAGATCAGGAGAGCAGGATCAGGAACAGCTGGGTAACTGTGGAGAGAGATGAGAGCTGGCAATTAGCCGCCAGCTGAACAGCCAGCCCAGAGAAGGAAGGGCTAAGCCAGCCCTGACAACTCCTCTCTGTGTACCTCAGCTTCTCTGAATACCCCAGCCTCTCTGTATACCCAACCCTCTCTGTATACCCCAGAGGGCCTTCTGTATACACTAGCCTATCTGTATACACTATCCTGTCTTCTGTACACACTAGTCTCTCTGCATACACTAGCCAGTTTTCTGTATACTCTAGCCTCTCTGTATACACTTGGTTGTCTTTTGTATACACTAGCTTCACTGTATACCCAGCCTGTTTTCTGTATACCCTAGCCTCTCTGTATACCCCAGTCTCTCTGTATACCCTAGCCTGTCTGTATACCTTAGGTTGCCTTTTGTATATTCTAGCCTCACTGTATCCCCTAGCCTCTCTGTATACACTAGCCTCTCTGTAAACCCCAGCCTAGCCTTTCTTCTGTATACCCTAGTCTGTCTCTATACCCCACCCTCTCTGAATACCCTTGCCTTTTTTCTGTATACACTAGCCTTGCTAGCCTTTTTTCTGTATACACTAGCCTCGCTAGTGTACACCCCAGTCTCTCTGTATACACTAGCTTTTCTGAATATACTAGCCTCTCTGTATACCCTAGGCTCTCTGTATACCTTAGGCTCTCTGTATACCCTAGCTTGTCTTTTATATACACTAGCCTGTCTATAGCTTCTCTGTATACTCTCAGTGTCTCTGTATACACTAGCCTCTCCGCATACCCCAGACTGTCTTCTGTATACACTAGCCTGTCTTCTGTGCACACTACCCTATCTGTATACACTAGCCACTCTTCTATATACACTACCCTCTTTGTATTCACTAGCATCTCTGTATACCACTGGCTGTGTTCTGTATACACTAGCCTCTATGTATAAACTAGCCTGTCTGTACACACTAGCCAATCTTTATACACTAGCCTCTCTGTATACCTTAGCTTGCCTTTTATATACAATAACCTCACTGTATCCTCTAGCCTCTCAGTATACACTAGCCTCTCTGTATACCCCAACCTGTCTTCTGTATACACGTGGCTGTCTTCTATTTACACTAGCCTGTCTTCTGTATACCCTAGTCTCTCTGTATACCCCATCCTCTCTGATTATCCTTGCCTGTTTTCTGTATACACTAGCCTTGCAGTATACCCCAGCCTCTCTGTATTCACTAGCTTTTCTGTATACACTAGGCTCTCTGTATACCTTAGGCTCTTTGCATACTCTAGCTTGTTTTTTATATACACTAGCCTGTCTTCTGTATACCATAGCTTCTTTGTATACACTAGCCTCTCTTCTCTATACACTAGCCTATCTTCTGTACACACTAGACCCTCTGTATACACTAGCCAGTCTTCTGTATACACTAGCCTCTTTGTATTCACTAGCCCCTCAATATACCATTGGCTGTTCGCATTGTGTGCTATACAAGTATTTCATTAATTCTGTATACACTATCTCCCTGTATACCCCAGCATCTCTGTATTCACTAACCTGTCTTTATACACTAGCCTCTCTGTGTACCCCAGCCTATCTGTATACCCTAGCTTGTCTTTTATATACACTAGCATGTCTTCTGTGTACCCTAACTTTTCTGTATACCCCAGCCTCACTGTATACCCCAGAATGTCTTCTGTATACACTAGCCTGTTTTCTGTATACACTAGCCTGTTTTCTGTACAACCTAGTCTCTCTGTATACGGCAGCCTCTCTGTATACCCCATCTTGTCCTCTGTATACACGTACCTCTCTTCTATAGGCACTAGCCTTTTTACCCTACTCTCTCTTTATAAACCAGAATGTTTTCTGTATACCCTCGCCTCTCTGTATACCCCAGTGTCAGGAATCCGCCCGTTCTGCACGATCGGGTGTCCGTTCGCGCACGCACGCTCGTCCCGCGGGTCGTCGTGGGCACGCGCGTCTCCAAGCACGAGCGGGTGCACGTCGTTCGGATGTGCGCGCGGCATACGCACGCACGAGTGCGCGTTAGCGCTATTGGCGCCAGTGGCCCTTTTTAAAGGAGCAGCTGCAGTCATTCTGTGCTGTTCGTCTGCAGCTTGTGCCTGAAGAAACCTGTTGATTCATCTGCTACCTACCTGATACCTGACCTGGCTCCGTTTGACTCTGCTGACCTCTCCTGCTCTGACCCCGGCTTGTTTGACCTCTCTTGGAGACCAGAACCAGAGCCGTAAGAGCGGTCCCCTTCCACTAAGTCAGACTCACCACCTGAGGATCTTAACAGTACGAACAGCCATAATGTCTGAGTCTGCGGAAGGGGCCTCCGCCATGAAGGAGATCTGCTCGCATCTTGCGGCCCTGACTCAAGCAGTGAAGTCCCTTCAGGATGGTTACTTCAGGCTGGAGGAACGTGTGCAACAGCTATCTACCTCCGGTCCTCCTATCACCGCTCCTCAGCCTCCTCCTGTTCAGCCTGCCATCCAACCAACCGTGATGATGCTTCCATCTGAACCTAGGGTCCCCATTCCTGAGAGGTTTTCTGGGGACCGCTCCAAGTTCCGGGCCTTCCGTAACGCCTGCCAACTTTACTTTGCTCTACAGCCTAGGACTTTTTCCCTGGAGGCTACTAAAGTGGGATTCGTTATCTCCCTTCTGCAAGGAGAGCCCCAGTCCTGGGCCCATCACCTCCTGGAAAATGACAGTCCTCTCACCCAGACCCTTGCTACCTTTCTTGAGGGAATGGCCCAGCTCTACGAGGACCCCCAGCGGTCCGCTACCGCAGAATCTGCATTAACTGCGCTCCAGCAGGGCCGGAGGTCGGCAGAGGACTATGTATCAGACTTTAGACGCTGGAGCGCAGATACCCAGTGGAACGAGGCGGCCCTGAGACACCAATTCCGCTTGGGTCTGTCCGAGGGCCTCAAAGATGAGTTGGCCCGTGTTGGAACCCCGGATTCCTTGGAGGATTTAATCACTTTGGCCATTCGGATTGATAGGAGGCTCCGTGAACGTAGGGCAGAACGCTCCACCCAATCCCAAAGACCAGCTTGGATGTCCGCCAGGACCCCTTCCTCAGCACCCTTCTTCATACCATCCTCTCAAGGGAGACCTGCCAGTGCCGCCCAAGCATCTGAAGAACCCATGCAGCTCGGGTTACTCCGGCCTACTCTGTCACCTGAAGAGCGAGCCCGCCGCCGGCAGATGAACTTATGCCTATACTGCGGTGGCCCTGGACATTACGTGATCAACTGCCCTGTTAAGACACGTAAGTGCCTTTCTTCTGTATCTCACAACCCTGTAACCCTGCCTTCCAACTCGTTCCATGTCGCTCTTCTGCTCTCATTCCAGCTGCAGGGAAGAATGATTCACGTCAGCGCTATCCTTGACTCAGGGGCTTGCGGCTGCTTCATCGACGCTGCATTCACCAGTCTGCACTCCATCCCCCTTCGGAAGAAACCCCATGAACTTTCCATCTTCCTGGCTGATGGTTCGCAAATTAAGTCTGGCCGAGTTACCCAGGAGACTCTTCCGCTACCCACTACCACTTCCTGCCAACATACTGAACTACTAACCCTGGACGTTATCTCATCACCACTCTTTCCTGTGATCTTGGGTATTCCGTGGCTTCAGGCACATAACCCCTCCATCGACTGGTCTTCCGGGGAAGTGAGGTTCCTCTCCTCTTACTGCCAAGATCACTGTTTGCCCGGAGCTCCGGTACAACCCAGAACACTCCTCTGTCTGGATCCAGACCAGGACTTGTGTCAGTTAGTTCCAGAATCCTACCAAGAGTTTCTGGATGTTTTCAGTAAACGGGGGGCTGATTCTCTTCCCCCACATCGCCCCTACGATTATCCTATCGAGCTCCTTCCTGGGGCAGAGATCCCATTCGGACGTGTCTTCCCCTTGTCCGAGAAAGAGCAGGAGGCCCTAAAGGTCTACATCACCGAAAATCTTAAGAAGGGGTTCATCCGTCATTCCACATCTCCTGCCGGTGCCGGAATATTCTTTGTTACAAAAAAGATCAGACCCTTCGGCCCTGTGTGGACTACCGGGAGTTAAATCGGATCACGATTAAGAACCGTTATCCCTTACCACTGATTCCGGAGCTTTTTCAAAAATTAAGGTCAGCCTCTATTTTTACTAAGTTGGACTTGCGGGGAGCCTACAATCTGGTCAGAATACGAGCAGGCGACGAGTGGAAAACTGCGTTTCGGACTCGTTTTGGGCATTACGAGTACTTAGTAATGCCCTTTGGACTTTGCAATGCCCCGGCCACTTTCCAGCACCTGATTAATGATGTTTTCTGAGACTTTCTGGACATCTTCGTCATTGTGTACCTGGACGATATTCTCATCTTTTCTGGGTCCCTAGAACAGCATCGTGGGCATGTCAGCAGAGTGTTACTCCGGCTCCGGCAACACGGACTTTACGCTAAGGCCGAGAAATGTAAATTTGAGCAGCAGTGTATCCAATTTCTCGGCCTAGAAATCTCTCCAGCAGGCATCAAAATGGACCCGCAAAAGGTCTCTGCTGTGCTCGAATGGCCAGCTCCCACTGATAAGAAGGGAATCCAGCGCTTTGTGGGTTTCGCTAATTTTTATAGGAGATTCATTAAGGGGTTCTCGGCCATCATCGCTCCCATCACTCAGCTCACCAAACAGAATACACGCTTTCATTGGGGACCCGAAGCGCAGGCCGCCTTCCAGAGACTCAAGAGTCTGTTCACCTCTGCTCCCGTTCTCAGGCACCCGGATCCATCAAGACAGTTTATCCTGGAGGTGGATGCGTCTGAGGTAGCAGTAGGGGCGGTGGTGTCCCAACGCCAAGGTAAAGATGACCTGATGTACCCCGTGGGGTTCTTTTCCCGTAAACTTTCTCCGGCAGAGAGAAATTATGATGTGGGGGACCGAGAGCTACTCGCCATCAAGTCTGCATTGGAGGAGTGGAGATACCTACTGGAAGGGGCGGTACACCCCATACTTATCTACACAGACCATAAGAACCTTGAGTATCTCCGTACCGCCAAACGTCTGAAACCTCGGCAGGCCCGTTGGGCCCTCTTCTTCTCCCGGTTCAGCTTTCATATTACCTACCGCCCCGGGTCAAGAAACATAAAGCCAGATGCGCTTTCCCGCATGTTCGATAGCCCCAAAGACATCGCACCCCCTGATACCATCCTCCCAGCCAACACCTTTCTGCTCGTCCAGCCGGACCTCCTGTCTCTGTTAAAGAGAGCTTCCCTCGTGTCCTCCAGTCCTCCAGGAGTTACGCTTATTTCCAGAGAAGGTCTGCTTTGGAAGGACAATCTAATCTTTGTCCCGGAGGACGTCCGAATAAAGGTCTTGAGTCACCTCCACGATCATCCCCTCGCCGGGCACTTCGGTGTCCGCAAGACTCTGGAGCTGGTACAGCGCTCCTTCTGGTGGCCAGGCATGAGGGAGTACTGCAAGAAATATGTGAATTCCTGCCCTGTGTGCAGCCGGAACAAGGTCCCCAGGAACCGGGCCTGGGGTCTGCTGAAACCACTTCCCGTGCCCGACCGCCCCTGGCGGATGATTACGATGGACTTCATTGTGGAACTTCCCCCTTCTGAGAACTGTACAGCCATCTTTGTGATCTGTGACCGTTTGTCTAAAATGGCCCATTTCCTACCCTTGAAGGGAACACCCACCGCATCGGAGACGGCTCATATCTTCATCAAGGAGGTAGTCAGGCTTCACGGGGTACCTTCCAATATTGTTTCTGATAGAGGGGTGCAATTCACCTCTCGTTTCTGGAGAGCCTTATGTGAAGCCCTAAAAATAGAATTGGCCCTGTCCTCCGCCTACCACCCGCAGACCAACGGACAGACGGAACGCACCAATCAAACCCTTGAACAATACATTAGGTGCTTTTCATCCTTTGTCCAGGGCGATTGGGTCTCCCTCTTACCTTTGGCGGAGTTCGCCTATAACAATGCCAGCCATGCTACCACCGGCCAATCCCCGTTTTTCGCTAATTTTGGTTTTAACCTGTCCTTTCTCCCTGATATTCTTTCAGAATCCCACGTTCCAGCGGTACAGGACACCGTATCTTTTCTGCAGCGGAACAACCAAATCCTCCAAGAGACCATAGCCAAGGCTCAGGCGGATAGCAAGAGGAGTTTCGATCGAGGAAGAAGGGGAGAACTGATTCTTCAAGTCGGGGACCAGGTATGGCTTTCCACTTCTAATTTAAAATTAGCCTGCCCTTCTAAAAAGTTGGCACCCAAACTTCTGGGTCCGTTTCCAGTTAAAAGGAGGATCAATGAAGTTTCCTATGAACTGTCTTTGCCTGATTCTATGAAAATTCACCCGGTCTTCCATGTAGCTCTGCTTAAGCCGGCTGTACCTGATCCTTTTCCCGGTAGAGGAACAGGTCCTCCTGATCCAGTGTTGATCGACGGCAATGAGGAATATGAGGTGGAGGCCATTCTGGATTTTAGAAGACGTCATGGACAAGGTCAGTTTTTAATTAAATGGAAGGGTTATGGTCCAGAGAATAACTCCTGGGAACCTGCTGCCAACTTACATGCAGATAGACTAATTCAGGCCTTTTTTACTGCACACCCTGAGAAGAGAGTCGTTAGGGGCACCCGGAGGTTGCCCCTTGTGGGGGGGCAATGTCAGGAATCCGCCCGTTCTGCACGATCGGTGTCCGTTCGCGCACGCGCGCTCGTCCCGCGGGTCGTTGTGGGCACGCGCGTCTCCATGCACGAGCGGGTGCACGTCGTTCGGATGTGCGCGCGGCATACGCACGCACGAGTGCGCGTTAGCGCTATTGGCGCCAGTGGCCCTTTTTAAAGGAGCAGCTGCAGTCATTCTGTGCTGTTCGTCTGCAGCTTGTGCCTGAAGAAACCTGTTGATTCATCTGCTACCTACCTGATACCTGACCTGGCTCCGTTTGACTCTGCTGACCTCTCCTGCTCTGACCCCGGCTTGTTTGACCTCTCTTGGACTGTCTACCCGTTGCCGAACCCCTGCTTACACCTGACACCTCTGCCAGTTCCTGCTCGTTCCTGCATCTGTACCTTGCATCCAGAAGAGCCCGCCATCCTGCCTGCAGTCTTCTCCCAGCTGCCTGCCTGCCTTTGCGAGTTCCTGCTCCTGAGGATCCTCTTCTATCCGGTACCTGCTGCTGCACCTGGCTGGACTCTCCTACCCCGCTGTGCTCCGGTCTCCCTGTTCCCATTCCAGAGAGACCAGAACCAGAGCCGTAAGAGCGGTCCCCTTCCACTAAGTCAGACTCACCACCTGAGGATCTTAACACCCAGTCTCTCTGTAAACACTTGCCTTTCTGTATACACTATCCTCTCTGTATACCCTAGCTTGCCTTTTGTATACACTTTCCTCACTTTATACCCTAGCCTCTCTGTATACCCCAGCCTGTTTTCTTTATACCATAGGCTCTCTGTATACCCCAGCCTTTCTGTATACACTAGTCCGTCTTTATACAATAGCAAGTCTGTATACACTAGTACCCCAGCCTCTCTGTATACCCTAGCCTCTATGTATAGACAGTCTTCTGTATACACTAGCCTCTCTGCATACAATAGCCTCTCTGTATACCCTTGTTGTGGAAAATCTTATAAAGATGTATTTTAATGTATTGTCATAAGAGTCTCCCAGTGTTAGCAGTCCCGCAGGCCACTCTAAAGAGCTGACTGGGGCAGACAAATGCTGGTTGAGATCCATTAGGTAGTGGAAAACTTCCTGGCATTGGAGAGAGGTTTTTGCAGAGTGAGGGAATATGTTCACTCTGCAGGGATCGGTAATGGGCAGATGTACGCCCATTGTCTCTGCTGTGTCTGATCGGCACATGTCGAGATTTACAGCCTGCACCTGCTAATAGCCTTCCATCTACAAGGAAGGGTAGCATAATTAAGGTATGCATTGTTCTCTGGAATTGTAGTCATCATTCATTGGCTATCAAGGTTGGGTAGAACGGCAAGGTGCCACATCCAATAGTACTAGAAAAAAAAGAGGGTGGTTCCCCTAGTGGTAGACTTTTTAGGAACATACACAAAAAAGTATATAACAAATTACAAAATGTATTTAATAACATGAAATTATGCCATACAGAAATTTAACCAGTATCATACATGGGGTACAAAAAAATAGGTTATCCATACGTATCATCATAGTAGTTAGCCATAGTATTAATTGCCCTAAGCATTTCGGAGCCTTGGGATTGGGAATCTCCTTCTTCAGGGACAGATGTACAATATGGAGTATGGAATATAGCTCTATTAAAATACAAACAGCAGAGCATTAGGATAATCGACAAATTTGCCGAGAGAGGGGGGAGGAGAGAAAAATTATGTCATCTACAATGGTGTACTTACATATCAATAAATTATGCTATGTATAGATGGTATGCCAATAGTTAAAAGCAAAAAAAGTACATGAAAGAATGTACATAGATGACTCCCGAGCTTCAAAGATCTCCATAAATTTGTAACATTCAGCAAAATCAGTGAACACTATGCAGCCACAGGTTTTATAAAGCCCCAGAAGGAAGATGGATCCATGAGGAGCACACGGGAAAGGCATTGAGGTGAACAAATTATTGCGCCCTTGAGAAAAAAAGGACAAGAGACAAAAAAGAACTAAAGTATAAGCAGTGTAGAGAACAAGTGTAAGTAGTTAAGTTCATACCTTTAAAACGAGTGGGAGAGAGCTTCTTTCAGCCGTCCGGTGTTCTGGCATATAGTGTCCTGCTATCGGATAATGTCCACCTCGTACTGTGCATGCACAGTACGGAGCAGAAGAAGCTTTGGAAAATCTCAGAAGATGAACGTTTTGCGAACTGTCGTACGTTTGGTGTCATCTATTTACTATTATATGAATGCAATTGCTTTTATGTCGGCAAGACGAAAGTAGAATTTTGGAAGAGTGCCTATAAGACATATTCTTAACATGCAATCTTGCGACCCGGACTTGCCCCTGGGCCGCCATACCTCTGTAGTACACAATGGAACGTTTCCCAAGATCAATATCATTTTTGATATTGGATCGTAAACACCCAGATTCCAGGGGAGGGGACTTGAATAAGACCCTTCTCCAATTGGAATCTTGGTGGATATACAAACTCAGGGCCACTGGACCCCCGGGTTTAAATGATAAGATCTGGTTTAAGCCCTTCCTTGAAGGTTTTTCATCAGATGGTATGGAGGAATAATAAACTCTTTGGCTCTATACCTTGATATCAAGTGTTTAATTGATAATAACAACGCCTTACTTATACACTGTACAGTGACTTTACGCTTACGTTCACAATTAAACCTCCTCTCTATACAATCTTGAACTGAATATCACTACAGGTGAATGTATAAAACATATCAATGGTTTAAATTATTATTATTTTTTCTTTTTTTGCAATAATATGTAAAGTTATGAATTTTTTATGATTTTTATGTATGATGTATCTTTTTATGAGAGTTGTGATTTTTCGTTATTTATATTTGACTGTTATTTCCAGTATACAATGCAATACATAACTGTATAATATAATACTATATAATCCCATTGACTGTATATGACCCCCGAGCTTCGGATAGTCTCCCCTCCTTGCTATTCTATTAAGGATGGCCTAAAAAACTAACTCCTTTTATAACTGTACATCACATGCAACTGGCATGCTTTCTTTATATTTTTTTGACATATATATTTTTATATTTTTGCATTCTTTATAAGTTCACTGCACCTTCCTTACGTTGCCCCTCAGGTCCGTCTGGTGAGCACAGGGTAGTCACCCAGCACACCAAGCCGCCTGAGCTTGTTTAGCTTTTGGTGGCGCTGTGGGAGATCGTGGCCAGCACTCCACCTTCGGCCGATCTCCAATTGGCTAACCCAGAGCACATGCGCAGTGCTCGGGTGAAGCCTATTGCGTCGGCGGGTGGAGTGGGCGGGACCCCGCTCCGACGCTCATGTCTTTGACATGCACAGTTGGGATGGGGCCACGCGCAACTTGCTCGGGGAGGGGATCTGTGCCCGCCCATCTGTCTTCTCCTCCTCCATCAGCTGCTGCAAATTGCTCGCGGTGCCTGATTGGAGGAGCTACCCTATATATATCCTCAATGGTAGACCCATCGGCATTCCACAGCTAAATCTGTGGAGCGCCGGACGGCTGAAAGAAGCTCTCTCCCACTCATTTTAAAGGTATGAACTTAACTACTTAAACTTGTTCTCTACACTGCTTATACTTTGGTAATACCCACTAGAGATGACCTTGCATTTCACCCAATGGTTGTTTCGCTACGAACTTTGCTCATTCACGATTCGCCGAACTGGCCGCCTTCTGTCGCTGTTCAAGGCGGACATATTCGTTTACATTGTGAAGAACTTTGACCCATGACTCATCCATCATGGGGTACAGGACAGCCAATTGAGACATTTCAGCAGCATGGACATACCCCTACCTTTTAAATAGACCTGATCTGGCAGCCATTTTACATTCTGTCTTTTGTCAGTGTAGGGAAAGGACGCTGTGTGGAGCAGGGACGGTCAGTCTGTTACTATTAGGTCCACAAAAGTCCTTTTTACGAGTGGTATAGGTGTACAGTATATAGGGTTGTAATACACGTATAATATACTTTCTTTCAAATATAGAAACATATTATAGTGCACTGCGTGCAGTGCTGCTGACCGATTCTGCAGCTGTTGTTTCTCAGTGTAGGGACAGTTTGGTGTTTGGAGCAGGGACAGTCTGCAATTCACTAGCTACTAGCTAGCTACTATTAGGTTCAGAAAGGTCCTTTTAAATACTGGTATAGGTGTACAGTATATAGGGTTGTAATACACGTATAATATACTTTCTTTCAAATATAGAAAGCATTAGACATGTGCATTCGTTTTCGTCCGAATTTCAGGTATTTTCGTTTTCGTTTTGACAAATGATAACGAAAGCACAGAATCCGAAAAACGAAAGATCCGACATAAATAAATGCTTTATTTTCGTTTTCGTTGTTACAACAGTTCGATATAGAATAGGAGATTCGACGTGACTCTGACAATAACAATCTGTGTCTTTAGAACCTCTATTAGTCCAAGATTATATAGAGAAAATATTCGACAGAGAAAAAAGATTTTACAGAGAGAAAAGATTCTGCAAGTTACTGTCCTAAAAAGTGTTTGGGGACCCGGGTCCTGCCCCAGGGGACATGTATGAATGCAAAAAAAAGTTTTAAAAACGTCCGTTTTTTCGGGAGCAGTGATTTTAATAATGATTAAAGTGAAACAATAAAAGTGTAATATTCCTTTAAATTTCATACCTGGGGGGTGTCTATAGTATGCCTGTGAAGGGGCGCATGTTTCTGGTGCTTAGAACTGTCCCTGCACAAAGTGTCATTTATGCAGGAAAAAAAGTCCTTTAAAATCACTCGCAGCTATTATGAATTGTCGGCTCCATAATACACAGGCAGGTTTCTGTTACATCAGAGGGGGGCTGGGTCACCCATAAGTTACTGGAGAAGCCCGGGTTTCCCCTTGCGTCAGAGGGAGGCGGAGTGATGGATGGCCCGCCCTCCTCATATAACAAACGTCAGGCTGCCGGGATCCCCGCAGTGTCTCCTCTGTGGAGACAAAAGATGGATGGATTCGCTGCGCTGGATCAGATCAGCCATCGCTGGACCGGGGTTCAGATCATCCGTCGCTGGATAGCAAGAGTGGATTACCACCGCTGGAATCTTATTTTTTTTTTTTTTTTTTTTTTTAATAAAGGAATCTTTCGGTGTCTTTGTCTTATTTAACTATTTTTTACACTTTCTTTGTGAAATGGTAGGGGTACTTTTGTACCCCCTTACCATTTCAAACAGGGGGGGTGAGATCTGGGGGTCCCCTTGATAAAGGGGGCTTCCAGATTCTGATAAGCACCCCACCCGCAGACCCCCACAACCACCGGCCAGGGTTGTGGGGATGAGGCCCTTGTTCTCATCAACATGGGGACAAGGTACTTCGAGGGGTCACAGACCCCCAAAACATCCTCCCAATGTTGAGGGCATGTGGCCTGGTACGGTTCAGGAGGTAGGGGGGCGCTCTCTTGTCCCCCCCCCTCTTTTCCTGTGGCCTGCCAGGTTGCGTGCTCGGATAAAGGGTCTGGTATGGATTTTTATGGGGACCCCCACGTCAATTTTTTTTTAAATTTGACTTGAAGGGTCTGGTATGGATATTTAGGGAAAACCCCATGTCAATTTTTTCTAATTTGACGCAGGGTTCCCCTTAATATCCATACCAGACCTGAAGGGCCTGGTAATTGAATTTGGGGGACCCCCACGCTTTTTTATTTTTTTATTTTTTTATCAATGACTTTCAATGAGTGTTCTCTGTATTACGGAGCCAACAATTCATAATAGCTGCGAGTGATTTTAAAGGACTTTTTTTCCTGCATAAATGACACTTTGTGCAGATACAGTTCTAAGCACGGGAAACATGCACCCCTTCACAGGCATACTATAGACACCCCCCAGTTACTGCTCCCGAAAAAACGTCCGTTTTTAAAACTTTTTTTTGCATTGATGCATGTCTCCTGGGGCAGGACCCAGGTCCCCAAACACTTTTTAGGACACTAACTTGCATATTAGCCTTTAAAATTAGCACTTTAGATTTTGAACATTGGAGTCCCATAGACTTTAATAGGGTTCTAAAGTTCACACGAAGTATGCTATATACTAGCTCCGTCGAATCTTCTTTATACATTCGACAGACACCATAAGCCTTCAAAGACAGATTTGACCGTAATTCATGTGGATTTTCGGACGAATGCAATTTTTTAACGAAAAACTAAATAAATAAAAACGAATTTCGGGAGTAACTAAATAAATGAATTTTTCGAAAACGAAATTACGAAACAAAAATTTTTACTCTGCACATGTCTATAATGGTTTGGACAAGTCACTCAGTCAACTGAAATCTGGCCTGTCTTGTACTGTATGTGTTGTGACAGAGCGAGGCTCTGTCCCTATAAAATTGGAGGAAAAAGGGATCTCCAACCCTGTGTCCAGGTCTTGGTGATAACGAGCAGGGTGTGTGCCCAGCTGCACACAGCCATAAAACAAAGGGGCTGTTGGGAGTAGAGTGTGAGGGATGGTGGAGTGGAGTAGCTTGAAGCTGTGTGCATGTCCAAAGAGCCCAAAGCTGTGTGCGTTGAAGGGTTGAAGCTGTGTGCGTCCAAAGAGCCCAAAGCTGTGTGCGTTGAAGGGTTGAAGCTGTGTGCGTCCAAGGAGTCCAAAGCTGTGTGTTAAAGGGCTTGAAGCTGTGTGCATCCAAGGAGCCTAATACTGTGTGCGTCCAAGCAGTTTGGTGGACGGAGCAAGTACCTATAGCAGCACTACTGCTGAAGAGTAGCCAGGTGGGCTAGCATTTTCATTTGGATTTTTTTGTGTACTTAATGTAAGCTTGGACCCCTGCGTGGGATTTCTGGATGGACTAATATTTTGTTTTCTTATAATAAACGTGGGCTACCAGGCCCTTAACCATAAACGCCTGCCTGATGTGAACTAAAAAATGCATCTACCAATTGAGCTAAACACCCCAATGTCACAAGTGGTGTTCGAATGCGGGCATAAGACGGTGGAATCCGGGTCCTTGCTCTACAGTAAGTTCAAGTCAGGAACTATTGGCTGTGTGTGGAAGTGCAGCCAGGCAAAAGGCATTGCGTGTTGCAGGTGGTGTACCTGTGAATGAAAAGTCAAAAAAAAAATTTCTTGCTATAAACTGTGTTTGTGTGCATGAGAGCACAATCAGTGTGTGCAATGTGCAGGTGAGGAAAGCTTGCATGAAGAGAAAAGCAACTTGCTTTAAAGGAGACACTTTCATTTTCCTGGACTGTTTAAAGTTGTTCTGGAGTCTGGGGCGGTCAAAGCTCCTAAAAGAGGCAAGGTTTGCTGAAATGAGAGACAGAGCTCTGTGGTTGGAGGGGTTGTTACCGCCCGAACGAGCCCCATACATACCTGATCAGAGTGTATCAAGGAGAAAAAGGGCTGGGGTTGTCCCTAGCAACACTGGTGCAATGAGTGCACAGGTGACTGCTGTTATGGAGAGTCCACCAGCATTTGAATCTGTAGTGGATTGGTGCAAGCGGCATTTAGCAGCACTGAACCAAGCTACAGAGGAAAGGAAGCCAACCCTCAGTGCAAGGGGAAAGCCGCTGGATGTCCATAACTGGAAGAGGGCTGTTGTTGCCCCTGGCAAAGCTGATGCAGTTAAAACAGCTATTGTGAAAGATGTGAATGTGTCACAGCATGAGACGGGATCCAGCAGAGAGAAGCCCATGCTATATGCAAGGAGCAAGGCTGATCAAAGGCTGAGGATGAGAGTGGTTGCCCATAGCAACGCAGAGGAAGCCAGTCGGGCTATCTCTGTACCATGGGCTATGTCTAATAAGGATCGTGGAAAGTGGCTTAAGGAGGAGCCAATTTATCATGTTGGAGAGAGCCAGCAAAGTTCTGCTGGGAGAGTGCGGTCTCCCATGGCAACCGGAGTGAAATTTATGCCTGAAAGGAGCTGCAGTAGAGGTTTGGTTCAGCATCCCCACAAAGAGGCCTGTGCATTCCGGCCAGCTGGGAATCACCAGGAGAGAATCGCTTTGGAAAAAAATCGTCCAGTACCATGCCTGGAATGTGGCCAGCTGGGGCATGGCATGTTTTCTTGCCCTAGGTTGTGGAATACGGCTGGAGATAATGTTGCTGAGAAAGTTTTGTCTGTAGGCCCAGATTCCGGTGAAAATATGTTTGCAGTCACCCCTAGCAACAAGAAGTTTCCTGTTGTGCCTGCAGGGGGTGCTAAACGGTGGGAGATACCTGCTGTAGTTTCATCCCATGGCCACCAGGAGGAGTTGGCCAGTAAAAGTGCAGCAGAGGACTGGTGCATAAGAAGACATACTCAAATGAAGATGGTGACACCAACTACTGCTGATTTCATGTATAAAAGGACTGGTTACGAGACTGTCCATGACGATGTGAGAGTGACCCCAGTTAGTGGGGCCACTGAATGTGCACTTGAGAATGACTTTTTCCTATATAGTGGGAATGCAAGGGTTAAAATCCAAATAGAACCTGTGTTGATGACTAAAAGTGTTGTGTCTAATGACTATCAGGCTCAAGTTGACCATGGGCTAGGACAGCCTACAAATGCGAAAAATGCTATAAGTGTTACTGTTAATGAAAAGTTTAATGCTGTTGGGAAAACTTTTGCTCTGAAAGAACCTGGGGTTATCAAAAATGGGCCGTTGCCTGTAGCAACTGGTGGTAAGACAGCACAGTTGTCCACAGGAATCTCCAGGGAACTTCATGTGTTGGAGTCAGAGGTTGCCCTGGACAACTGCGATGTCACTCTGGTGGGACAGAATGGAACTGTACTGTGTAATGGTAATGTGTTAGTGCAAGCTGCTAGTACTAAAAATGTGCAGGTAAATGGTAGATTAACACAACCTGTGAAAAATGCAAAAGTGTGTGAGGCTTATGAAATGCAAGCAGAGAAAGGTAGTGAATATGGTGTATTGCAACCTGTGCTACCACAGTCTGACATGATTTACAATGACTGGTGTTATGAGTCTGCAACTAAGCCAGTCTGTTCTTATGTGTCTCCTTGGGCAGAAGGATCGGTGCTGAGGAGTACCGCAGAAGGGAGCTCACATACAATAGATTGGAATAGTTGGGGTGAAAATCTTATCTCCCTGATAGATAAGGCTTTTATGCACAAAAATAAGGTGGACACGGTTTCTGCTGTGCCAGCAGGAGGGGCTGCAGAACAGCCTGTACCTGAGGGCGCGGTGGCTGCTGCAGGGGTTAACCCTGGTGAGCAGGATGAACCAAATAAGGGCACAGCAGAGACATTGTCCGTGACCCACAAAAACTGAGGTTGGCATGGAGTGTCACTGGTAATGTTCTAGAGCAGTTCACTGATGCTGAGCCTGAGAAGTTGGGTATGAGTCCAGCAATTGGCAGCGCTCTGGTGGAGCACTAGGCTGTGTTTACCTCCAGCTGCGAGAAGGTTCCGTTAACCGTTGCAACTTTTCAAGTCTCAGCAAGTGAGTCTCTCTGTATCCCCAGTGTCATGAAAATCCCCAGGAAGGACTTACTGTAGATCTGGAGTCAAGGGCCTGGTTTATAACTGAAGCATTAAAAGAGATGCTTGAACTTTGGGATGTACAGCCAATCTATACTAGTGTGTCTCCTCCACAGTCTGATGGTCTGGTATTGCGGAGCACCACTAGGTGGAGCACTGTATGGCAGGCTGTACAGAGCAAAGCAAAACGGGACAGGAATGGTTTATTCCTAAATTTGCTACTTTTGTTAAAAGTTGCTGCTACGTATGCTGCTGGACTACGTGTAGAAAAAATATTTGAGACAGACTTTGGAGAAGTTGAAAATAAGCCTAAAATGTCTGTGGTTACACCTCCTAACAGCCAGATGGGAAGCATTTCTGCTGCTATGGTCCAGTGTGGTGCTGGTCAGTTGGTGAAGGGCGTGTATACTGCACCAGTAGAAAAACCACATGAGGTGGAAGGGCCATGTGTGGACCTGAAAGCAGCAGAGATCCTGACCAGGGCTCAAACAAAGGTGGTTAAAGAGACTGGGGTCCCCAGTCCAGTGCTTGGTTTAGGTGACAAACCTAATAAGGTCCCCGGGACAGGGGAATGGGCAAGGAGCGTGGTAAAAATTGTATGTGGATCAGACGAGAGCTGGCCTGTTCCGGTGGATAAAAATACAGATGGCATCAGAACGGGTCAAGTGGTAGGACAGCTGCCTGCAGAGTGGGTGAACCCAGGGGAGGTGGCGTCCTGTGAGGTTCCTGTGGGTGATGGCGGCCATCTGGTATGTGTGCCCTCTGCAGACTCTGCCCTAGCAAATTTTGAAAAAAAAGGCATTGGTGACATGTGCAACATTGAGAGGTCTAATGTTGGTTTGAATATGTCTGTCAATGATGAACCAAATAATGTGTTAATGGTACATGATAATGTGGTGCCCAAAGGTACAGGTAAACCTGGTAATCAATTTAGTGACTGCTGAGTTAGGTACCAGAAATAAGAGGTGGGTTTCCGTTCTAAACACTATAGAAATAGGCCCCCTACAGTCTCAGAATAGTACTGCTGAGAAAGTTTTGGGGAAACCTGGGAACCTGAAGCGTGGAGGCAGAAGGGTTGGTAGAAAGACCAACGGGAACCCATTAAGATTTCAGGAGAGGAAGTGCTTATGGAAATGCACTCGGAAGAAAAGTTGGGAAGGTTGCATCAAAGCTCATAGCAGAGTGACAGTAAGGCTTAGAGGGAGACATCAAAGGAGGCATTGGGTAGAGTTCCCCGTTAGGAGAAGCGAGGTTGGACAGGAGTGTACTTCTGTAAATGGTATCTGGCACAGAGGTGCCAAAAGTAACTTGGGGGTTCCGCCCTCTGGGTCGAAACAAAGGGGGGGAATGTTCCTGGAAGCACACCCAGAAAAAGGTTGGGCCTACGTGGCTGACAGCCAGCACAGAGGTGTCCCAACCATCATGATGGGTGCTGGTGTTCCTCCCTCCGGATCGAAACAAAGGGGGGGGGGATATGTGACAGAGCGAGGCTCTGTCCCTATAAAATTGGAGGGAAAAAGGGATCTCCAACCCTGTGTCCAGGTCTTGGTGATAACGAGCAGGGTGTGTGCCCAGCTGCACACAGCCATAAAACAAAGGGGCTGTTGGGAGTAGAGTGTGAGGGATGGTGGAGTGGAGTAGCTTGAAGCTGTGTGCATGTCCAAAGAGCCCAAAGCTGTGTGCGTTGAAGGGTTGAAGCTGTGTGCGTCCAAAGAGCCCAAAGCTGTGTGCGTTGAAGGGTTGAAGCTGTGTGCGTCCAAGGAGTCCAAAGCTGTGTGTTAAAGGGCTTGAAGCTGTGTGCGTCCAAGGAGCCTAACACTGTGTGCGTCCAAGCAGTTTGGTGGACGGAGCAAGTACCTATAGCAGCACTACTGCTGAAGAGTAGCCAGGTGGGCTAGCATTTTCATTTGGATTTTTTTGTGTACTTAATGTAAGCTTGGACCCCTGCGTGGGATTTCTGGATGGACTAATATTTTGTTTTCTTATAATAAACATGGGCTACCAGGCCCTTAACCATAAACGCCTGCCTGATGTGAACTAAAAAATGCATCTACCAATTGAGCTAAACACCCCAATGTCACAGTGTCCATATAACACCATATATAAAATACATGGACATATATATATATATATATATATATATATATATATATATATATATATATATATATATATATATATTACAACAATGATCGTCTGTGCAATGCACAGGGGCACTTCGCTGGCAGACATGTCCTCGCTGCGCAAACACCTCTCCAAATAACAGGAAGTTTACCACTGCCTAACAGGTCTCAACCCGCGTCAGTCTGCCCCAGTCAGCTCTCAGGAATGAAAACTGGGGGGACTCTTATGACAATACATATTAAAATACATCCAATACATCTTCATAAAATTTTCCACAACACCACCACCAGCAACTTCAACTTGAATAACATAACAAACAAAGAGGAAAACAGGTTGCTTCATAGAAAAACCAATGAGCAGGGCCCAGTACAAACATATGAAAAAACATCTGTGAAGTCGCTCTTTGTATAGCTCTTTTTGACAAAAGGATAAAACATTCTTCCAGCCATCGGATCATCTCCATTGCAAAAGCTATCTGACGAGTCAACATCATGGTCCAAGAGGGAACCATGATGTTGACTCGTCAGACAGCTGCGGCGGCATTCCTCTCTGCCTGGCGTTTAGCATTCTCATTTGCATCCAGCCAATCTGAGGCTTCAGTGGCCGATTAAAAAAAATTATGCTGCCCCAGGTAGTAATACGAACCTGGGCTGGAAACAGCATAGCATATGGTGCCTGAAGACATTGAAGCCATTCTTTAAACATCTGTGAAACGGGCCCTGCTACACTGGACCTCAGCTGAAAAGTTTGGGTAAAAGAATATGCAAACTCCATTGTGCAGGATATTGCGTTGTTCTCTAGCATTTCTGAGAACAATTTCTTTATCTTTTTTTAAATAAGCAGGCATGCCAGCATGGTGTGCGGTGGACGACCAGGAGGTAATCCTGTCTGCATATTGTTGTTCTTGCCTCTCCATGTCAGCATATCGGGCTTCCTGAATTCCACTGGATGCCCTGCCGAGTAGATGTGGCAGGTAGGACGTTCAGATGTGGCCACTCACATGCCACTCTTGGCCAAGCCCCCCGGAAATGTGGAGGTAGTTAAGATGGAAGACATCTAATGTGGCAGAAACCCCTGTTTCCTTGACTAGGGCAGTCCGATACCTTACTACCCCAAACAAACATGTTTTACCGACTTTACACTTATTAATAATGACACTGACACCTGCTGGATGTAAATGGCCTGTTCGGCCTTTTATTAACAATAAATAACCAAAAAACTCAATAAAACCAAAAACTTTATTTACAACAAAACCTTTCCAGCTCCAATCCCTATACCTTTTGTTGCTGGTCCCTGACGACCCCATCTTCAAACTTTTTTGGTCTGTAATACCTTTAAGTTAGTATCTGTCCCCAGCCACCAGAAATTGCCTCGGGGACCACTAACTGACCACAGACCCCACCAAATTTTGTTACCTGGTAGTCTATTCTTCAACCAGACCACCGGGAGGACTCCACACCTGAAATGAGTCTCACCATTTAATCAATACCTCCTAAATTTTATTCCTTGTCGTCAAAGACCACAACACCGCTTTCCACCCATAACCACTACCCTTATGTACTGTCAAAAAACCATAGGGCGGGCGGGCGGGAACTTCTCACCTCGCTTCTCCTTCCCAAACTGCTGACCTTTGCTCGACCCTTCCTTGGACACCAACTACACTCCTCCCCTACTGCCCCAGCTACCAATCCGGTAATGCCCCGTACACACGAGCGGACTTAAATCCGAAGGAGTTTCCGCCGGAGTTCCGCCGGAGTTCCGACAGAGTTCCGACGCAACGGACTTGCCTACACACGATCCCACTAAAGTCCGCCCGTCTGGTCCGCTGTGACGTACACCAGGTCCGACGAGACTATAAAACGGAAGTTCAATACCAAGTGCGCCACCCTTTGGGCTCCTTCTGCTAATTTCGTGTTTATCTCGTGTTAGTAGAAGTTTGGTGAGAGACGATTCGCGTTTTTCAGACTCGTATTTTTCAGAACGTTTTTCACTGCTTTTCAGTTTGTGCTTGTGAGGTTTGTATCTGTTTTTTAGTGCGTGTAGTCAGTTCGTGTCTGTATTTTGCAGTGCGATCTAACTGCGCTCGCTGACTTTCAGCTCGCTCTTCACAGGCCTTGCTGTTCTTCAGTGACGTCTGTTAAGTCCGCTCTGACAATCCGACCGTTTTGAAGCCATGTTGCGTGTACGTACTCGTCGTCGAGTTCGTGCTTTGCTTGCGCTTGGTGTTGTAGTTCATTCTGCAACCCAAGAACAGTCCTTGGACGGGGTGTTGAGGAGTTCATGGACGAAGAATTGGTTGCTCCAGCGTGACCAGTTCTCGCACATGCCTTTGCTTCGTGAGATCCGGGAGAATAATCCTGATGATTTCAGGAATTATCTCCGGATGACGGACCCCGTTTTTCACCGTCTGCTGGCTTTGCTGACCCCTTATATCAGCAGGCAGGATACCTGCATGCGGCAAGCCATCACTCCGGAGCAGAGGCTCGTCGCCACGTTGCGCTACTTGGCGACAGGGAGAAGCCTTCAGGACTTGAAGTTCTCGACAGGCATCTCCCCCCAGGCTCTGGGGATCATTATCCCAGAGACCTGTTCTGCCATTATACAGGTCCTGCAGGAGGACTATATTAAGGTAAGATTTAGCATTTAACATCACATTTTATTGTCTTTAATGTTTGCTAATGCCTTGTATTTCTTTCCTCAATCTCTAATTACCATGATTGCAATATGCTGTGAATGTCCCCTTTGTCCTCATGCATGCTGCAATCTTTTAATGCTCCTTTTTTGTTTTTCATGCATATTTGCCTTCATTAAACCTCACCAACATGCTATGGTAGGCCCATATCCACCTAGTCTAGTCACTTAAAATGTCTTTTGTCAGCTCCATTCTATTGCTTTATCCTAAAACCAAACATTTTAAAGCTTATTCCAAATGGTCTGTGTCCCCTTAACTGAATTCCCCCCCCCCCCCCTTAATAGTATCCCAAATGGTCTGTGTGTCCTTTAACTGGATCCCCCCCCCCCCCACACACACTTAATATAATTCCAACGAGTCTGTGTGTCCTTAAATTAATGTTGAATTATATATTGTATTTTTAACACACTTCAACCCTGGAATGATTTTCCCCCCTTCCTGACCTTCATCACTTTTTTGGGTGATTTGGCAGTGCGTTGTTTGAATTGACAATTGTGCGTCCTTGTAACATGGCTCCTCCTAGTAAATTATCTTCATTTTATTAGCACAAAGCGATTTTGTATTTGGTTGTCTTTGATCACCTCTGCTTTTTTAGTTTTGGTGATTAACCACCAACAAACCCAAAATGCATTTTTCTAAATATGCATTTTTTTCTCTCTTTTCGCTCTAAAGAAAGATAGGCACAAAAATATATCACCATGATTTTTTGGGACATCATTTGATGCTGATACGTAGTCTTTTAGTAAACAAAAATGTGTTAAAATGAATCACAATTTAAGCGTTTCTTGATTGTTTTGGTTAAAAGTTCAATCGTTTCGTAAATATGGTCTATTTTGCTGGCATTTGTAAAATCTTGCCATTTTTGAAAATAGTAATGGCGTTGCTAACCGTTTTTTTTTTTTTTTTTTTGTTTTTTGTTTTTCTGGTGACTGCCACATTATGGCGGACACATTGGCCAATTTCCAAACATTTTTGTGACCATTGTCATTAATACAGTGATCAATGCTGTCAAAAATTGTCTTGATTACTGTAAAAATGTCACATGCAGTGAAGGTGTTTTATTAAGCACAAGGGGGCCAAGGAATGGTTTAAAGTGTGTTCTGGGTGAGTGTTTTTCTTAACTGTCTGGGGGATGGGCTAGCAGTGACATGACCCTGATCACTGCTCCCAATGACAGGGAGCAGACGATCGGTGTCATGTGACTAGGCAGAAGCGTGAAATAAAGTTTGTGTTGTAATGTACAATGTTTAATGTGCAAAAGTACTTATTTTGTTTTTTTTCTTCTTTTTGCCTCCCCAGTTTCCTTCATCGCCACAGGAATGGCAGACTGTGGCATCCCATTTTGCCACCCGGTGGGACTTTCCTAACTGCGGTGGTGCCATAGATGGGAAGCACGTCCACATTGTGCCACCACCCCATTCGGGGTCATACTTTTTTAATTACAAGGGGTTTCACAGTATTGTGTTAATGGCGGTGGTGTCGGCACAGTATGAATTTCTCTATGTGGACGTGGGGAAGAATGGCCGCATGTCGGATGGAGGAGTCTTCGCCCAGACGGAGTTCTACCGCCGTCTACAGACAGGTGGCCTGGGCTTGCCACCTGATTCGGAGAATGTGGAGGAACTACCCTTCGTATTCATCGCGGATGAGGCTTTTGCTCTTGACAACCACATAATGCGGCCATTCCCCCAAAGAGCCCTCACCCCGGAGAGGAGGGTTTTCAACTACCGGCTGGCCAGAGCGAGAAGAGTGGTGGAAAATGCTTTTGGAATAATGGCCAGCCGGTTCCGTGTATTTCTGACGGCTCTAAACCTAGCGGAATACAAACTGAACTATGTCATCCTTACGTGCTGCATTTTGCACAACTTTTTGCACAAATACTCCAATACTTACTTATCAGGAATAATGCCGGAGGCTGGAGTTGGTCCAGAATCCATGACAGGCCTGGATACTGGCCGTACTGGCTTGGCCCCCCAAAGTGCACGTGAAGTGCGCGAAAGATATGTGACTTATTTTAACGGTAGGGGGGCCATTGCAATGCCACCCAATATTTAATTTTTAAAAAGAGGAAAATAATAAAATAACCTCAAATCTGAAATGTGTTTTCTTGCTTGCTTTTGGTTTGTGCTGTCTCCTATGTTATCCTAGTGCACTTGTAGTGCCAAGTGTATTTTCATTAAATTCAATAAGGCCCATTGTCACTGGATACACAAAATCCCTTTTCCCAAACTGGTATTAAGCATTGAAAGAATACGCCACACATTGTTGATTATTCAAAATTTTAATTTGGCCACATTCACATGTGCCATTGAATATTTAGTGATCTAAATTTTTTTTTTGGGTTTATTTAACTTTCTTTGCCAAACATTTTTTGGTTTGCTTTTTTTTCAATTTTTTAAAAACTTTTTTTTTTTTTTTTTTTTTTGTGGTTTTTATTTTTCTATGAAAAATGTATAAAACAACAATCAGCCACAATCGTAAAAATTGGTGAAGTAACAATCTTTGAACTAAAACAAGGGAAATGAAGAACATGATCGATATTATGGAGAAACGGATTATATTCTCCCCAAAATATCGATCATGTTCTTCATTTCCAGCTGCATATTGTCAATCTGAGTCTTCATGAGATCCAGGCTAGTTCGCATGTCATCTAGTTCCCCATTCCAGCCCATTATCTGGCCAATCAGCCTTTGTGCGCTGTCACTGGAAAATGGGGCCCTTTCCACAAACAGAACATCACCTACAATAGATGGGAAAAATTGGGTCAAAAATTATGCAGTCATACATGGATTTCAACAAGCTGGGGTGTCAGACACTCACCTGGTGGGGTGCCCAGCTCCCCTACTTCCTCCACCTCTCCTTCCTCAACCTCTCCTTCCTCGACATCCTCGGGGGGGGCACTGGTGCTTGGAAATGTGTCGCTTTCCACAACCACAACATCACCTAAAATAGATGTAAAAAAATGTGTTTGGAAATATGCAGGTATACATCGATTACCTGAAGCTGTGGTGTCAGCCACTCACCTGGTGGGGTGCCCATCTCCTCTCCTTCTTCCACCTCTCCTTCCTCCACATGCACATCCACGGGGGGGATGGGGCTAACCTCACATTCCTGCTGGCAAGGGTGGCGGTCCCTGGGATCCTGCTTTGTGAGGCTTTTCTCCCCTATGAGAAATTAACAAACAAAAAGGTATACTTTAGCACACAGATATTTAAGGCCAGAACTAGGAAGATGAAACCTTGATTAGAAGTGTTGTACAATTGTCGGTTTATGAAGAGATGCAAAATGTGAAGACATGAGAAATCAATTCACTTTGCCAAAAAAGCAAATAATTAGCTTTTTGTGCGAAGGTTCACACATGCCCAACCCCCCCCCCCCCCCCCCCCCCCCAAGTATACCAGGGAACCCCGTGTGGCGTGTGGTTTACCCTAATAAATGTTCTCTGGTGTCCCACACCTTTGCTCATGAGTGCAGATGTGTTTTTACCCAGCTGCCAAGTGTCCTCTCCTTCAATTACACTGAATGTTCTTTTCTAGTCATTGTATTTTGAAACACATCTAAACCACAATGTACTAATCATTTGTTGTGTCCTAAAAATTACACACCCAAAAAATGCTGTTCAAACCCTGTATCATAAACGAGGTTTGCCACGAACAATTTACGAGGGTTTGTTAAAACGATACGATTCTTTTACTGTATACAACATGAAAGCAGCAATTTTTTACATTGTACAAAGGTAAAGCATATGGATCTGTATGCAATAATCATAAAATAGGAACACACGACAAGTACTTACTTTTTTTCAGAACTTTCTTGATCCTTCTGTATTGATCCGGCTCCCTCAATTTCAGGTCGGACCACCGTTTCCTCAATTGGTCTTTTGACCGTCGTACCCCAAAACGATTATGCAGGGTCTTAACTACTTTGGCCATGATTGGCCTTGCGCAAGTTCGGATGGGTGTATGGTCCATGCTTGCCATCATAATCCTTACTTCGCAAGATTCCCACCATCTCCACCATCTCTTGAAATGCCATATTTGAGGCCTTAAATCTCCTCTTTCCGGATCGGGACGTTTGTGGCTCCGGGGATTCCTGACTACTGGAGTCGTTCATATCAAGCACCTGTTGTGTTTCCGCCATGTTTCTCCTACTGCGCACCGTAGAGAAAAGGGGGCGGGAAATATTCTTGTAAAAGAACGTCATGGGCGGGCAAAGCAGGCGTAGTTCTACGCGTACGCACTGGATCTTACGCCAAAATCACACGTCGTACGTACGTTAAGTGCGCAGAAAGGGCGGGAAACCATGAACTTGACTAAAAGAACGTCAGGGGCGGGCAACGCAGGCGTAGTTCTACGCGTACGCACTGGATCTTACGCCAAAATCACACGTCGTACGTACGTTAAGTGCGCAGAAAGGGCGGGAAACCATGAACTTGACTAAAAGAACGTCAGGGGCGGGCAACGCAGGCGTAGTTCTACGCGTACGCACTGGATCTTACGCCAAAATCACACGTCGTACGTACGTTAAGTGCGCAGAAAGGGCGGGAAACCATGAACTTGACTAAAAGAACGTCAGGGGCGGGCAACGCAGGCGTAGTTCTACGCGTACGCACTGGATCTTACGCCAAAATCACACGTCGTACGTACGTTAAGTGCGCAGAAAGGGCGGGAAACCATGAACTTGACTAAAAGAATGTCAGGGGCGGGCAACGCAGGCGTAGTTCTACGCGTACGCACTGGATCTTAAGCCAAAATGCACATGTCGTACGTACGTTAAGTGCGCAGAAAGGGGCGGGAAAACATGAACTTGACTAAAAGAACGTCAGGGGCGGGCAACGCAGGCGTAGTTCTACGCGTGCGCACTGTATATAACGACAAAAATCACATGTCGTATGTTCGTTTGCGAAAATAGGAACAGAAGTTGGGAGCAAGAAAAACGAAGGTAAGTTTAAACCATTTCCCCAAATAAGTGGCAGATCCTGGAGTCTATCTTGGGCTAAGATTAGGAGAGTCTGAGCTAACATTATGTTTTTTGGCTTGTGTATTGTCTTGCAGAAAAATGAATCAAAAATTCAGGGATCCAGAATTTTTAAGTCTGTTTATCGACAAGTATAAAGAGATGTCAAATCTGTGGCATACCAAGCACAAGGATTATTTTAATAAAGCAGTAAGGAGGGCAACACTGGAGAGATTTGTGACATTTGTGCAGACTTGGATCCCAGAGGCAGACGTGGACTTTGTGGATAAGAAAATTCAAATATTGCAAAATATGTACCGAAAGGAAAAGAGGAAAATAGAACAATCCAAAACATCAGGAGCAGCACCAGGTGATGTGTATGTACCCAGGCTGTGGTACTTTGAAAAGCTACGGTTCCTGGACGACCGGTGTAGACCCAGGGAGTCGCTTTCTACTCTTCCCTCCACCCTTCCCTCCACCCTTCCCTGCAGCATTCCCTCCACCTCAGCAGAGGCTGATGAGCCTTCCATCCTGGAAGAAGCGGATGCACCCAGCTGGAGCCAGGTATTTTTTTACCAAAAATAGTGATATTCAGAATATTAATGATGTTAACTAGATGTTATTCGAATTTGTACTCTATTATTGATGTTAAAAAATAGTTAAAATTTGGACATATCAATTTACAGTAGTGGCCACAAATGTTTGTCACCAGCAGAAACAAGAAATAGTGGTGTCATAATGATACTCTTTTATATGTATTAACAGAATTTTGAAGTCAGGAGCTGAAAAATGTTTAGGATTGATGAACAAAAAACTAAAACAATGTCCCTTTTTTATACACAGGAGGAGCTCAGCCAGGAGGAAGGTGGGGAAAGTGGCAGGCAGGAGGAGGCTATGCCCACTCTCAGCCAGGAGGAGTCCATGCCCTCTGTCAGGCAGGAGGTGGCCGGGCCTAGTAGAAGCATGACAACATCTCAAGTGCCTCCCCTCCGTCTTCCATCCAAAAGGGCCAAAAAAAATACGCAGGCACAAGAGGAATCCCTGCGACTAATTAGAGAGGCTACTAATGTTTTAAACAGCCCCCCTGACGCAGAAGAGGCCTATGGCTGCTACATCGCCAGCCGGCTCCAGCAACTAGAGATGGGCCAACGTCTCCACTGTGAAAGGCTCATTTTCCTGGCGTTACAGAAGGGGTTCAGTGGAGAATTATCTGCCAACAGTAATATTGTGGAGCAAGTTCCTCCTGTTCCTCCTCCTCCTCCTCCTCCTCCTCCTCCTCCTGCCACGAGTCCACCACCGGAGACACAGCCTCCCAGGAAGGCTACAGGGAAGTCTGCAGGGAAGGGTGCAGTGAAGGGTGGAGCGAAGAGAAGAAGGTGATGACCTGGCTTCACTCTGGTCCGACCAAAAAGATGCAGCCTGTTGTACCACAGCCTGGGGACATATATACCATCTGATGCTGCTCTTGATGTCTGGGATTCTGGGACCATATTGGATTTTGTAATATTTGAATTTTCTTGTCCACAGAGTTTCACGTTTGCCCTGGGGCCAAAAGGCTACACAAATGTCACAATTTTCTCCAGTGTTGCCTTCATTTTTTTGTTTGTAGAACCAGAATAAATGGATATTTTTGTTTGAAAATATAATTGCCTATGTGTTTTTTGGTCAAATACCTTTCTATAAAAGACAATGTGAAATTAACAAGGGACACTAACCTCCTTGAGGTTATAAACAAAATAAAAATGTTATTGTGGTAACTTGTCACCAGAATAAAAATAAAAAGGTTATTGTGGTAATGAAAAAAAAAATAAAATAAAATAAAGTTTTTGGTTTTAACTTGACGGAACAATTAAATATGGAGATCACAATAAAAAAAAAATGGTAAAGAATTGTACCAAAAATATGTAGGCCAAAAATTAGTCACCAACATTTTTTCTTGTTTTTTTTTATTTTTTTGGAGTAATTTTTTCATCAATATTTTTGGGTGAAATCATGAACATTTTTATTCTTGTGATCTCCATATTTAATTATTCGGTCAAGTTAACAACTTTTTTTTTTTTTTTTTGGTTTTAATTGACAGAATAATTACATATGGAGATCACAAGAAAAACATGGTAAAGAATTGTACCAAAAATATGGAGTAAAAAAAATTATTAAAAAAAAATAAAAATAAAAAATATTGAGATGGGGCTTTAAAATAAAAACAAGATCATTCATGAGATGAGGAGAAATAAAACAGAAATGTGTTTGGTGAGAACTCTGTGAGTGAATATGAGCAGCAAAGCAACTTCGTTCTTCTAGCATTATAAATAAAAAGGCTTCGTTCTTCTAGCATTATAAAGAAGATGCGCTATACATTTAAACGAGCACAGAATTTGCAGCATGACGAATGTGCTACTTCCAATACGAACTGGAGTTTTACAAGACCGAGCACTTCCGTCTCGTACTTGCTTCAGAGCATGCGTCGTTTTAGGACTGTCGGAACAGCATACAGACGAGCGGACTTCTACATCGGACCTGGGTCCGGCGGAGTTCCGTCGGGAAAATTTGAAGCATGCTTCATTTCTAAAGTCCGTCAGACTTTTGCGAAGCTAAAGTCCGTTGCAGCCCACACACGATCGGATAGTCTGACGGACTCGGTCTGACGGACTTTGGATGTTGAAAAGTCCGCTCGTGTGTACGGGGCATTAGACATAAACTTATTTTTCTTCCTTTCTTAACCCCTTGTTATAGTAAGCTACTTACACCCTGTCATGTATGTCCTACGCCTACTCTGCAATTCGGCTGCGTACATGTCTTTAATAAGGAAGTTTAAAGCAAGAGTGTTCCTAGCATCCTAAAGGGGCCAGAACCTGAGCCAGTGCTTGAACCAGAATCCAGGTGTAGTTTCTGGAAAGCTTCTATTCGAGGTTGAGACCGAAAATCCACCCTGCCCCCCCCAAGAGACTGAGCTATGACACCTTTGGTGAAAATTCTGATGAACTTATCACCCCTGTTCAATGTTCTAGTCCGGGAATCTCTAAACTACGGCCCTCCACCTGTTGCAGAACTACACATCCCATGAGGCATTGTAAAATTCTGACATTCACAGACATGACTAAGCATGATGGGAATTGTAGTTCCTTAACAACTGGAGGGCCGTCGTTTGGAGACCCCTGTTCTAGTCAAACACTTGCTATCAGCAAAGAGGTACTCACCGAGGCCAAGATGCAGAGAGCGGTGGCTGTTGCAACTCAGCGCACACCACCCCTGGAGGTGATACAGGGAATGGGTTGCACCAAGAGGCACAAGCCTCCAGCGGGATACCTGACTTGAGTGAAGGTCTGGAGGAAGGCTTGTGCAGGATGGACCGGACCAGAAGGTAAGCAGCCAGCAGGTCTGTAAAACAAGTAAAGAAAGTGCAGAAACAGGCCGAGGGTCAAACACCAGTAATCAGTCCTGGAGCCAGCAAGGCTAAGTGCAGCAGACAGAGAATAATCCAGAGGCAGGCCGAGGGTCAAACACAAGTATCAGTCCAGTGCGCAGCAAGGTTAAGAGTAGGAAGTCCGTTTAAACAAGCCAGGGGTCAGGTCAGGAGAGAATCAGCATAGTCTTCAGGCAATCCGGGTCAAAACAGGAAGTGGCAAACAGGAACAGGAAGCAGGGAAACACAGGTGAGCTGAGACAAACCAGCAACTTGTCTGTGTGCTAAGGATCCTTTTATAGGCTGGTCAGGGAATTCACGTTATGCGTGGGCTTGAGCGCACTCGCGCACGCCTCTCAGTAGGGCTGCGAATGTGCGTGCGCCGGAGCGCTGATCTATGGCACATTTGTGTGCGTCTATGCGCAGGTAGATGGTGAGTTTGATTCAAATTACTTCCCTGATACTTGCCTCCTTTATCGAACCTTTGCTAGAGGATGACCTTGATCTCCCTCGTGACACTATTGGTTGGGCCACTAATATATTACTGGCCTGTCACAAAATGGATATGACTTTGCCTGACAATGTATACATTTGCTTCTAAAGAATCCCTCTTTGGATCACTTGCTGACTGTTACCACTCCTGGTCCAGAGCATAACTAATTGTTTATTTTCTTATGATACAGTAAAGTGATCTTACAGGTTCTGTTCTGTCTTCCCTGATAGTGCCCCCCCCCCAAGGGGCGGCCTCCGGACGCCCAAGCTGGCCATCAACTCCGGATGTTACTGATGAAAAGCTCTAATCAATCTTGGAGCATGAAGATTACCAGAAGGTTCCCAGGAGTTGTCTTACCCTTTCCATTTTACTAGGTACTGAAGTTGTCTGCCCGACTTTCTGCAGCTAAGTATGGCTTCCACTTCAAATTCGTCCTCCCCATCTATTACAACTGGAGGTGGGGGAGGCTCCTCTCTTCCGGGAAATGGACTAGGAACCACTGGTTTTAAGAGAGATACATGAAAAACTGGATGTATTCTGTATGATCTGGGTAAGTCTAACTCGAAGGCCACAGGATTCACCATTCTCTTGATTGTTAATGGGCCTATGAACCTAGGACGTAACTTACGTGAAGGGCAGGGTAGTTTGAGATGAGTAGAGGCTAGCCAGACCTTCTCGCCAATTTCAAAAGCTGGATTCTCCTTTTTCCCTTTGTCATAGTACTTCCTGTATCGTCTTGAGCTCTTTGCATGGTTGCTCGAATCTTTTGAAAATTTGATTGGATAGAGACTATCTGATCCTGAACAGCAGGGACTGACGTTTCAGGGATGGAGTTGGGGAGGAAGGAGGGATGGAATCCAAAATTCGACCAAAACGGTGTTTGGTTAGTAGCCGTGTGTACAGAATTGTTGTATGCAAATTCTGCATAAGACAGAAGGGAAGACCAGTCATCCTGGGAGCCGGAACAGAAACAGCAGAGATATTGTTCTAGAGATTGATTTGTCCTTTCTGTCTGACCGTTGCTCTGAGGATGGTAAGCGGATGAGAGACAGACCTTGATTTCCAAGGCCTTACAGAGTTCTTTCCAGAATTTAGAAGTAAACTGAGCGCCCCTATCTGAGACGATACTGTTAGGTACTCCATGGAGTCTGACTATTTCCTTAATAAAAGTATTGGCAGTGTCCAAGGCAGAGGGAGTACCAATCATGGGCAAGAAGTGGGCCATTTTTGAAAGACGGTCAACCACGACCAAGATGGTGGTAAACCCTTCTGAGGGTGGCAGGTCCACAATAAAGTCCATAGAAATGTCTGCCCATGGCCGTTCAGGGATAGGTAGGGGTCTCAGTAATCCCCAAGGTTTGGCTTTAAATCCTTTGTTGCGTTGGCACGGAATGCATGAGGAGACAAATTTCTGACAGTCCCGCCTCCAACCAGGCCACCAGAAGGAATGGGAAATCAATTCTGACGTCTTCCGTATTCCGAAGTGGCCGGCCAACTTGTGGTCATGAAAAGTCTTTAAGATTGCTGGCCTTACTTCCTGAGGGACAAAGATCTTATCATGTGCCCAAAGTAGATCATTGCGTTTCTTCAAGGAAGACACTACGGGATCGGTACAGTGGCTTGAGGCTGTTTTAATGGCGGTTACCAGGTCCGATTGTGTAAGCAGCAGAAAATTTTGCGGTGACAGAATGGTGCTGGGTTCAGTAAACTGGGGGGATTCAGGGAACATCCGGGAGAGTGCATCCGCTTTGCCATTTTTGGACCCGGTACGGTAGGAAATGTGGAAGTTGAACCTAGAAAAAAAAAGTGCCCAACGGGCTTGTCGTGGTCTTAAGCACTTGGCTGTTCTGAGGTATTCCAGGTTCTTGTGGTCCGTAAAAATTGTAATAGGATGAGTTGCACCCTCTAAGAGATACCTCCATTCTTCTAAGGCAAACTTAATGGCCAATAGCTCTCGGTCACCGACATCATAATTCTTTTCCGGAGGATTTAGCTTTCGGGAGGCAAAAGCTACTGGGGCCCCGTCTTTGTGAAAGAATGGCTCCAGTGGCGGTTTCAGAAGCGTCAACTTCCAACACAAATGGCAAAAGTGTGTCTGGATGCTGTAGAATGGGTGCTGAAGTGAACAAAGATTTCAGTTTAATAAAGGCTTCCTGAGCTTCCTGGGACCACTGGAAGCGTCCATGTTGACGGGTCAGCTGCGTAATCGGAGAAACAATGGATGAGAAGCCGGCAATGAATCTTCGATAGAAGTTAGCAAAGCCTATGAATCTTTGCACAGCTTTTTTGTCCCCTGGAGCGGGCCAATCAAGAATCGCCTTGACCTTTTGGGGGGACCTCATGGCGATCCCCTGAGTGGAAATGATGAATCCAAGAAATTGGACAACGGTCTTCTCGAATTCGCATTTTTCTGCCTTAAGGTATAGTTTATGTTTCCTCAGAATGGTAAGGACCTTTCTTACATGGTCTCAGTGTAGTTCAATGGTGGCAGAAAAAATGAGAATGTCGTCTAAATATACGACTACAAAGTCGTCAAGGTAGTCTCTGAAAATGTCATTCACCAGGTGTTGAAAGGTGGCCGGGGCGTTGCACAGACCGAAGGGCATCACTAAATATTCAAAATGCCCAAACCTGGACCTGAAGGCTGTTTTCCATTCGTCATTGGTACGAATCCGAACAAGGTTATAAGCGCCTCGTAGGTCAAGTTTGGAGAAGATCTTGGCAGTCCGAAAGCGCTGAAATAGTTCTGGGATGAGCGGGAGTGGGTATCGGTTTTTGACAGTTATTTTATTGAGTTCCCTATAATCGATACAGGGTCTGAGGGAGCCATCTTTTTTCTCAACGAAGAAAATACCCGCCCCGGCTGGAGATGAAGAGGGCCGAATGAAGCCTTTTTCCAGGTTCTCATCGATGTAGGCTTTGAGAGCGTTTAGCTCAGTCTCGGATAGCGGGAATATGCGCCCGAACGGAATTTCAGATCCAGGTAACAATTCGATGGGGCAGTCGTAAGACCGATGAGGTGGTAGACAATCGGCCTTCTTCTTATCAAAAACATCCTTAAACACGAGATATACTGGAGGGACATGCTGAAGACTGTCGGATGCAGGAACGACTGCCATACAGGTAGCTGGAACTGGAGGAAAACAGTGTTGAGAACAGTAAGAGGATGTAAAAGAGACCTTCTTTCTGCTCCAGTTAACTTGGGGGTCATGGGCCTGCAACCAAGGGAGTCCTAAAATAATAGGGAACATGGGAGAAGAAATCAAATCAAAGCGTAGAAACTCCTGGTGGCCCGAGTCCGTGATGGTGAGAATCGGCTGGGTCTCTTGTGTAACTGGTCCGGAGCGAGGTAAAGACCCATCAGCCAAGTGGACAAGAAGATTTTGTTTTTTGTCTTGGAGAGGGATGTGAAGTTTTTGAGCCACAGAGATGTCCAGGAAACAACTGCATGCTCCGGAGTCAATTACGGCCGGTAGTTGAATCCTCTCTTCCGCCAGCTGCAGAGAAACAGAAAGAGTAACATAAGACTGGGTGAGGTTTGTGGCTTGATAGTTCATAACAAATTGCAGAGGTGGCTTACAAGGTCTCACTGGGCAGTTGCGAAGGTAATGGCCAACCCCTCCGCAGTACAGACATAGTCGTCTTCGTTGCCTTTCATCTGGGGTGAGACGAGGGCGAACAAGTCCAAGCTGCATGGGTTCCCCTTCCGCGGCCAAGGGGCCGGCAGGAACCGGAATTGGAGGGTAAGGAGTGGTCGACTTGGGGAGCATCCAGCTGGGCCGAGGGGTCTGAAGGCGCTCAGAGCGACGCTCCCGCATGCGCCTGTCCAACTTGGTGGCTAATTGAATCAGGTCCTCCAAAGAGGCGGGGGTCTCCACTCTAGCTAATTCGTCCTTCAAAGTTTCGGAAAGGCCTTGTCGGTATTGGTACCTGAGGGCGGCCTCATTCCAGCCGGTGTCAGCTTACCACTTACGGAACTCGACGGTATAGTCCTCCACTGGTCTCTTTCCTTGTGTTAAGGTGTTCAGAGTGGCTTCAGCTGTAGCAGTACATTGTGGGTCATCATATAACTGACCCATGGAGTTAAAGAAGGTTTCCACCGAGTTCAGGAGAGGACTTCTTTGTTCCATAAGGCTATGTGCCCATGCCTGGGGTTCTTCGGATAGTTAGGAGATAATAAATCCAACTTTCACTATTTCAGAAGAAAAAGTCCTTGGTTGCAGGGCCAGATATAAGGAGCAGGCATTTTTAAATGCCCTGAATTTTTTTCGGTCGCCCGAAAATCGCTCAGGCATAGGTACCCTTGGTTCAGGAGTCGCCATCACCAGGGCAGGCGGTGAATGGGCCTGTGGTAGGGAGGCTCCGCCAGGGGGCGCTGGTGCTGCATTAACTGGTGAAGGTGTTCCTGCTAATTGCTGAAGACGGCTGTCGATTTGGGTGTACCCTTCTTGCAATTTCTGCACAGCGTCTGCAAGGGCTGTAACTTGCTGGCACAACATCTCCAAAGGTGAACCCGCTCTGTTCGCCTCTGACATGGCTGGTTTGTACTATCAGCAAAGAGGTACTCACCGAGGCCAAGATGCAGAGAGCGGTGGCTGTTGCGACTCAGCGCACACCACCCCTGGAGGTGATACAGGGAATGGGTTGCACCAAGAGGCACAAGCCTCCAGCGGGATACCTGACTAGAGTGAAGGTCTGGAGGAAGGCTTGTGCAGGATGGACCGGACCAGAAGGTAAGCAGCCAGCAGGTCTGTAAAACAAGTAAAGAAAGTGCAGAAACAGGCCGAGGGTCAAACACCAGTAATCAGTCCTGGAGCCAGCAAGGCTAAGTGCAGCAGACAGAGAATAATCCAGAGGCAGGCCGAGGGTCAAACACAAGTATCAGTCCAGTGCGCAGCAAGGTTAAGAGTAGGAAGTCCGTTTAAACAAGCCTGGGGTCAGGTCAGGAGAGAATCAGCATAGTCTTCAGGCAATCCGGGTCAAAACAGGAAGTGGCAAACAGGAACAGGAAGCAGGGAAACACAGGTGAGCTGAGACAAACCAGCAACTTGTCTGTGTGCTAAGGATCCTTTTATAGGCTGGTCAGGGAATTCACGTTATGCGTGTGCTTGAGCTCACTCGCGCACGCCTCTCAGTAGGGCTGCGAATGTGCGTGCGCCGGAGCGCTGATCCATGGCAAATTTGTGTGCGTCTATGCGCAGGTAGATGGTGAGTTTGATTCAAATTACTTCCCTGATACTTGCCTCCTTTATCGAACCTTTGCTAGAGGATGACCTTGATCTCCCTCGTGACACTATTGGTTGGGCCACTGATATATTACTGGCCTGTCACAAAATGGATATGACTTTGCCTGACAATGTATACATTTGCTTCTAAAGAATCCCTCTTTGGATCACTTGCTGACTGTTACCACTCCTGGTCCAGAGCATAACTAATTGTTTATTTTCTTATGATACAGTAAAGTGATCTTACAGGTTCTGTTCTGTCTTCTGGGACCAATGAATTTCAGGTGGGGGAGGATGTAGCAATAGTGGACTATAATCATAATACACTATGATTCCTCGTTAATCCCTACCTGTAGTTGTGTCTCTTTAATGCCAGTGACTGTCATCATTAGTATCAGTGAGCCCAACCCAATGGGCTCATCAATTGTGGGATTATTGGTCTTTCTGAACAGAGATTTCATTGCCTAAACCTACAGCAGGACTACACATCCCAGGGATCTTTGATACCAGTCAAGGAGACTTCTGGGAAAGCCTATAAAGGAGGCCAGAGATCTGCCCCATGCTCTCTTCTTCCTGGGCCTTGCACACCTCTCCGTGATGGGGAGAGAGAGGTTGTGGCCTACCACACGGTGTCCAAGTGATTCCAGCCCGGCCTTGGAAGGTCCAACTCTGCTTGCTGTTCGTCAGACATCCAAGTGGCACCAACTCAGCAGCTCGACATCACGTTCATCCATGCTTTGCACTCGTGGGTCATCGCTGGTGATGGACGTCTATTCCCAGGTCACTGTCTGCAAGGCATCTAGTTCAGTTCTTTTCTAATGTTTTTATTAAGATTTTTAGCAGAGTTAGTTACAACAAGGGTTACAAAAAAAAAAAAATAATAATAATATATAGTAATAAAAGTAACATAACACAGTATAATGTAGTGACAGGGTTTTCTCAGCACAATATAGCATAGTAACAAATAGTCCACAATAAAGAATAAAGTAGTATTCCCAAGTATATAATATTCATAGTCATAAAGGGACTCGAACAAGAGTAAGTCTCTTAGAACTTGTATAATAAAGTCCGTAATATAATTATTGTAAGATTTATAAATAGCGATATGGATAATGGCCACTTCTGGACCCCAAGACACCCCTCACAGGGATCTATCTGTGTCTTGGAGTACCTAGGCCAACATCCTAAAGGAAATTCAAACACAGTATTTATCTTTTATGAAGGAAAATAAAGATCTATTCTTACTCCGCAGCTCAATTCAGATAAACAGACATGTGATATATTTGTCACTTTGTTATGAAATTATTTTTAATGCCATCCAAAAAATATTAAAACGCACAGGAGTTCTTTCTTCTATATGATTAAAGAATCAGCATTATCTAAATTGTGGAAGTATAATTTTTGTACCATGTACTCCAAGGTTCCCATAGTTGTTATTCCTTAATATGTAGGGATTTGTCATTAGGAAATAACAATTCGTAGAAGTGGTGGAGTTGGGTTAATTCTATAACTTCTGTCATAGTAGGAAGAGAGTCAGTTTTCCATTTTCTAGTTATGGATAGTCTCGCAGCTAAAAGTATATGTGTTACTACTTTACGATATTGTTTGGGAATCGTATGTAAATTCATATTCAGAATGGCTAGTTCTGGTGAAAGTTGAAGGACAATACCTGTTACGGAAGTGAGTAAATGGGAGATTGTCTGCCAGTAGTTATGTAAGTTGGGCAGTCCCACATAATATGAAATAGGGTCCCCAATTGGGTACAATTTCTCCAGCAATTAGGTGATGAGTTCCCCTTGAATTTTGCTAGGATATGTGGAGTCAGGTATTGTCTTTGAACAATTTTTTGTGCCAATTCCCATAGTGTAACACATGCAGTAGCCCTGTTAGGACCTGGGCTTGAACCTGGGACCTCTGGTGTGTCTGGCAGTGACTCTGCTTGCTGAGCCACCTGGAATGCTGGACAACTCCTTGGACAACTCCTTGGACAACTCCTTGGACAGCTCCTTGGACAATTCCTTTAGTGATCTTGTCTTGAATCTTGTTTGCCTTGAACCTTGAACCCTTTGCTCCTCCCATGAACTTCCTGATATAAGCCATGTCTCTGCACTTCCTCCTTGCCAGAATATTGTGCCTTTACCAGCCAATATCTTGCTTCTATCTCTCCTGCTGCCGACCGTATCCTTGCTACCTTTCGTTACCGTCATTTGGCTTGCTCCTGGACTACGCTTCTGCTGAATCCCAACCTGCAACTATTGGTTACCGACTTTTGGCTTGTTTCTCAACTACGCTTCTGCTTGATCTCTACCTGCTATATCTGTTACCAGACCCCCGGCTTGCTCACCTCCTGGTGGGGCTATCCTGAGGACCGCGACCTGGCACTAACACGCAGCCAAGCCCATCTCCACCTTTGGGAGCTCTGGTGAATACCGGTTAGTGCTTAGACCCCGCACCTCAGGTGAACCCGTGCCATCAGCCAGGGTGACCTGTGTGAATATCTGCTCTGCTGCTATAGCTACTGGTCTCTGAGCCTGACTCCAGATCGTGACAGAATATTCTGGCCAAAAACATGGAGGCCGTTGTAGCAGCTGCCGTGGCTCCTCTCAGGGTTCAAATCGCTGAGTTACAGGCATTTGGTGTTGACTACCAGGAAAAAGTTTCTGAGTTACAAATTGAAGTGAAAGGTCTACAAGAGGAAATCCTTGATCTACACAAACAATTGCGGGATTTTCATGCCCGAGATACTGCTGCCATAGAAACTAATGCACGAATGCCCCTACCACTCAAGTTTAGCGGAGACCGCCGCCATTATAGAGGATTCCTTAATCAATGTCGTATATACTTTCAGATGCAACCTGCTGCATTCACTTCTGACAGGAAAAAGGTGCTGTTTATTATCAACCTCCTGACTGAGGAAGCCTTAGCCTGGGCCTCCCCTTATGTGGAGAAAGATGATGTCATCCTGGATAATTTTGATTCTTTTGTGACTGCGATGAACCAAGTTTTCGATGATCCTAACCGCTGTGCTACTGCTGAGGCAAAATTGCACAATTTACGGCAGGGAAGACGCTCTGTTGCAGAGTACACAACTGAATTCCGACGTTGGATCTCAGATACCAATTGGAATCCAGCAGCACAGAAGAGTCAGTTCCGTCAAGGACTCTTGGAACAAGTAAAAGATGAGCTTACCAGAGTAGAAAGTCCTGATGACCTTGAAGCTTTTATTAAATTATGTTTTCGAATTGATCAGAGACTTACTGAAAGGAGAAAGGAGAGACTGGGAATCCTAGGCAGTAATGGTGACATGCGTTTTTCTACTACTCGGTATCCTCCTAAGGGTCCAAGAGTTTTTCCTGATTCTTACACTCCTGAACCTATGCAGGTGGATGCTATTAAAAGATCTATTACTACTCAGGAGAAAGAAAGACGACGTTCAGAAAACTTATGTCTTTATTGTGGAGACTCTGGACATTACGCAGTTAATTGTCCCAATAAATTTAAAAGAACAATTGCAGCAATGGATGTTACAGTATCTGAACAAATAAACTCAATTTCTCAGTCCATCTCTCCTTTGATTCAGGAAGCAAATAAAGTTAATTCTTTATCAACTCATTTTGTCATCCCTATAAAGCTTATTGTTAAAAACAATGAAATACCTTGCTCTGCTATGCTGGACTCAGGGGCTGGGGGAAACTTAATTGACATCGAATTTGCCCAAAGTAATAACATTCAAATAAGAAATAAACTTGCCCCAATTGATATGGAAACTGTGGATGGCTCACCTTTAACTTCAGGCCCTGTTACCCACGAGACAATCCCACTTAAACTCCTAATTGAAACTGACCATCAGGAGACTATCAGCTTTGAGCTGATTACATCACCCAAGTTCCCTATTATCCTGGGCATTCCTTGGTTCTCTATCCATAATCCCTCCATCAACTGGGAGACACGTTCTTTAAGCTTTAAGCTGACCATTGCAAGAAACATTGCAAAGAATCTTATCAAATAAGCCCTCCACCAACCCAAGATTTACAAGCAGTTTTGGCAACTATCCAGTCATACGACAAGCTACCTCCACAATATCTTGAGTTTCGGGACGTTTGTGATAAAAAGAACGCAGATCAGCTGCCTCCTCATCGCTCTTATGATTGTCCCATTGAATTGCTTCCAGGGGCAGAAATACCATTTGGTCGCCTTTAGTCTTTATCAGAACCTGAACTGAAAGTGCTCAGGGAGTGGATTAATGAGAATCTTGAGAAGGGTTTTATCAGACACTCAACCTCTCCTGCTGGCGCAGCCTTATTCTTTGTGACGAAAAAGGACTCCAACCTGCGTCCGTGTATTGACTACAGAGATTTAAATAAGATCACAATTAAGAATCGCTATCCACTCCCACTGATTCCAGAAATGCTTGAGAGACTCCGCTCTGCCAAGCTCTTTACCAAATTAGATTTACGGGGGGCATACAACCTTGTCCGCATTCGTTCCGGTGATGAATGGAAAACTGCTTTCAGAACCAGATATGGACATTTTGAGTCTTTGGTCATGCCCTTTGGGCTTTGCAATGCTCCTGCAACTTTTCAACATTTTATTAATGATGCTTTTCGAGATTTGCTTGATCAGTTTGTAATAGCATATTTGGATGACATTCTCATTTTCTCTGATACTTTGGAAGAACACCGCAAGCATGTCTGTATTGTTTTCGAGAGATTAAGGCGAAATCAACTTTACATAAAATTAGAGAAATGCGAGTTTGAACAAACTCAGATCCAGTTCTTGGGATACATAATCTCTTCTGAAGGGGTAAGCATGGATCCCGATAAGATCAAAGCTGTGGTGGATTGGCCCGCCCCTAAGAATGTTAACGAGATACAGCGATTTGTTGGATTTGCCAACTTTTACAGAAGATTTATAAGGAATTTCTCTAGGGTAATTGCTCCAATCACACAGTTGACAAAGAAAGGGGTGCCCTTTTTGTGGTCACCTGAGGCACAGGCTGCCTTTAGTAAACTGAAAACTCTCTTCACTTCTGCACCAATACTGGTACATCCAGATCCAGAACTACCTTTCATGTTAGAAGTTGATGCTTCTAATTCTGCTGTGGGAGCTATCCTTTCTCAGCGAATGGGAGAAAAAATGCAGCTTCATCCTTGTGCTTATTTCTCTCGACTGATGTCTTCAGCCGAGATGAATTATGACATTGGAAACAAGGAGCTGCTGGCAATTAAGGAAGCATTTTCTGAGTGGAGGCATCTGCTGGAAGGAGCTAAGCACCCTGTAACCGTTCTCACCGATCATAAAAATTTAGAATTTATTAGGTCTGCTAAAAGGTTGTCATCTAGACAAGCACGTTGGACCCTTTTTCTTTTCCAGGTTTAATTTTGTTATTTCATACCGCCCTGGGTCAAGGAATGGTAAGGCTGATGCCCTATCACGGATGTTGTCTGGGCCTCTCCAGGAAAGCACCTCTGAATGTACAATCCTGCCTCAAAAGAACTTTCTAGGGGCCATGAGTTCAAAGACATTTCTGAGGCCGCGTACACACGCGCGGACTGTTCGCCCAACTTTGTCCGTCCAACAGTTTCGGCAAACAGTCCGCTCAAACTTAGCATGGACGGACATGGCCACACACGACGGACGAACAGTTTGCTGAAACCGTGCGCGATGACGTGAACGGCACGCACGACGGGACGAAAATTTCGACGTCCAATACACTGCAATGCAACCTTCCGACGTGGAAATCCTTTCTGAGCATGCGCGAGACTTAGTTGGCCGAACAAGCCTACACACGAGCGAACAGTCCGCTGAAACCTTGTTTCAGCGGACAGTTTTTCGGAATTTCCGTAAGACCTTGTTCGTCCAACTGTCCGCTGAAACTGTCCGCTGAAGCCCCACACACGAGCGGACTGTCCGCCCAAACACTGTTCAGTGGACAAGGTTGGGCGAACAGTCCGCCCGTGTGTACGCGGCCTTAATCTTCTCAAGGAGGGAGTATGAGAATGACCCACTTCTTAATAATCCTCCTAAGGACATTAACCTCAAGTACAACAATGGTTTTTGGACTCAAGCGCATTGCCTCTATGTACCTGAATCAGTTCGGGTAGAAGCCCTCAGGTTGGTACATGACTCTAAGCTTGCTGGTCATTTTGGGGTTTCTAAAACAGAAGAACTCTTATCACGTTCCTTTTGGTGGCCTGGGTACAAGAAAGATGTTAAGAGTTATGTGGCTTCATGTCTAACCTGTGCTCGCAATAAGACACCTCGATCTTCTCCTCTGGGGTTACTTCTACCACTACCTGTTCCATCAAGACCATGTGGGTCAATTTCTATGGACTTTGTGGTTGACCCTTCCTCTTTCAAAAGGGATGACCACCATTCTGGTAGTCGTTGACCGTCTCACTAAGATGGCTCATTTTATTCCAGTTAAAGGGGTACCCTCCGCCGATCATACTGCTGAGGTAATGGTTAGAGAAGTTTTTAAACTTCATGGAATTCCTGATGATGTGGTGTCTGACAGAGGGGTACAGTTTACCTCAAAATTTTGGAGAAGTTTTTGCTCAGCTTTGGGTGTAACCGTTAATCTGTCCTCGGCTTTTCATCCGCAGTCTAATGGTCAGACCGAGAGGACCAATCAAACTCTGGAGCAATACCTTCGATGCTTTGTGAGTTATCTTCAGGATGACTGGGTGGACTACCTTCCTACGGCAGAGTTTGCTTATAATAACTCTAAACATAGTTCCACATCCCAAAGCCCATTTTTCTTAAACACCGGGTATCATCCAGTTTTTATTCCTGATCTCCCCATCTCAACTTCAATTCCTGCTGTTACCAACAGACTAACTTCATTACATGAGATCCAGGAGAAATTGACTGATACATTGAAGGAGGCGCAGGAATATTACAAGAAGGCTGCTGACAGACATCGTAGGTCTATCCCCACTTTTCAAGTAGGTGAGAAAGTTTGGTTATCTACCAAAAATTTAAAAGTTCAAGTTCCATGTGCTAAGTTGGGTCAAAAGTTTATGGGACCTTTTGAGATTTCTGCTCAAATCAACCCGGTCACTTTTTGCCTAAAACTTCCTGACAATATGAAGATTCACCCTGTGTTTTATATATCACTACTCAAACCATTTCATGAAAACACTTTTTCTGGAAGAATTCATCCTCCTCCCCCACCTGTCGAGGTACAGGGTGAAGAAGAATTTGTGGTGGGAAAAATTCTTGACTCCAGGATCTCTAGGAACAAATTGCAATATTTGGTTCAATGGGAAGGATATGGGCCAGAAGAAAATTCTTGGGAGCCTGAGGAGAATGTTCATGCCCCTAGATTAACAAGGGAATTCCACCAGAGGTTTCCTCAGAAACCTGGCCCTAAGACATCCAGGGGATGTCCTGGGAGGAGGGGAGTACTGTTAGGACCTGGGCTTGAACCTGGGACATCTGGTGTGTCTGGCAGTGACTCTGCTTGCTGAGCCACCTGGAATGCTGGACAACTCTTTGGACAACTCTTTGGACAACTCTTTGGACAACTCTTTGGACAACTCCTTGGACAACTCCTTGGACAACTCCTTGGACAACTCCTTGGACAACTCCTTGGACAGCTCCTTGGACAATTCCTTTAGTGATCTTGTCTTGAATCTTGTTTGCCTTGAACCTTGAACCCTTTGCTCCTCCCATGAACTTCCTGATATAAGCCATGTCTCTGCACTTCCTCCTTGCCAGAATATTGTGCCTTTACCAGCCAATATCTTGCTTCTATCTCTCCTGCTGCCGACCGTATCCTTGCTACCTTTCGTTACCGTCATTTGGCTTGCTCCTGGACTACGCTTCTGCTGAATCCCAACCTGCAACTATTGGTTACCGACTTTTGGCTTGTTTCTCAACTACGCTTCTGCTTGATCTCTACCTGCTATATCTGCTATCAGACCCCCGGCTTGCTCACCTCCTGGTGGGGCTATCCTGAGGACCGCGACCTAGCACTAACATGCAGCCAAGCCCATCTCCACCTTTGGGAGCTCTGGTGAATACCGGTTAGTGCTTAGACCCCGCGCCTCAGGTGAACCCGTGCCATCAGCCAGGGTGACCTGTGTGAATATCTGCTCTGCTGCTATAGCTACTGGTCTCTGAGCCTGACTCCAGATCGTGACAGGCCCTATATATGCTTCGTAGGGAAGCCATCCATTGTTTAATTGAAAAGTCTTGCCCCAAATCTTGTTCCCATTTAAAGAAGGAAGGTAGTTTGCTGGGTATGTTTTTTTTCCCCTAGAATTGGGTATATTGTAGCTACTCCTTTCTGTGAGGTGGCATGGTTATTGAGGAAAGACCATATTTTAACCGGGATTGAAGCTCTGAGTTGTGGATTGTGTAGCAGACACTTTTCTATTTGAATATATGTAGATCGCTCAGAATTCGGAAGCTGTAATTCATTACTTAACTGAGAAAAAGACTTTAATGAGCCCTGTTGGAAGAAGGAACCAAGTTTGATATCCCGACCCAAATTCCAGTCGTGTATTTGTACGCCAGGAATTAATGTTGGTATGATTGTTAGAGGAGGGTTTAACACCGTGATTGGAGTTTTATCCCATTTGTATGTGATGATTCTCTGCCAAGAGTGTAGCGTCGCTTTCACCATTGGTGGGTATTGAGCTGTAATTGTGGACTTAATTTTCCTACTAAGTAACCAGAATTGCATATTAGGCTGTCGTGTGATGTCTTTCTCAATTTGTCCCCATAAAGTTTTAGGAGTAGGCAAGAACCATTCTTGCAATTGGGTCAAAAGAGTTGCGTCATAATAATCCTGTAGATCAGGTACGGTCGCACCACCTATATTTCTATGTTTAATTAGTATATGGTATGTGCAACGGGATTTTTTGCCATTCCATAGATATTTTCCCAAACTGCTTTGTAAGGATTTAAAGTAGTATTTAGGGATACATATTGGAAGGGACCTGAGTTGATATAATAATTTTGGTAAGGTCATCATTTTGAAAGCTGCCAGGCGACCAGCCCATGTAAATTCGAATTTACTAAGTGTTGTCAGATCTGTTTCAAAATGTTTCTTAAATGGTAAAAAGTTTGTTTTAAATAACTGTTTTGTTTTGTTAGTGAGAGTGATTCCTAAGTAAGAAATCCCCTCATCTTTCCAGTGGTAGGGGTATTTATTAGACAATAACTGCCTGGTTGTGTTATCTAATCCTAGGTCTAAAATATGGGACTTGGTTTCATTGATTTTATAATATGATGCTGCTCCAAATGTCGTTAGTATATTTTGGAGATTCGGGAGAGATGAAATAGGATCAGACACTATAAGCACTATGTCATCTGCGAACAGACTTATTTTATTATCTATTTGCCCAATTTTTATACCAGATTTTATACAGGAAATCTTCCGTCGTCTGTTCGTATCTTTTTTACCGATATTCGCTGTGAATTGTCGCTAATATGCCCATTCGTGTCACGGAGCTCTCTCACAGAGCTTCCATTCGGCTCATGCGCTGGCCACGCCCCCCTTCGGCATCTAGTTCAGTTCAATCGTTAGTGAGAGGGCAATCTTTCCCTGGTTACTTTATTTGAACACTGTGTACAGACACCTTTAACTTGAGAACACTTTCCAGGGCAGTAACAGGCTGGCAGTGAAGTAGCAGAAGGAGCAGACAGGTGTGGAATGAGGAACAAGATGGGGTCGGATACAGGCAGAAGGCAGGAACATCAGGAAACAAGGTCACAATGGAACAGGTATCAGATATGGTAGGCAAGAAACACAGCGAATGTGGTAGAGCAGACAGTAAAGTCCACCTGTGTCAGGGAGGTTTAAATAGCTAACGTGCATCAGCATCCGCGATCATGCACCAGCAGGTCACCAGCTCGACTGTTTCTGGCAGGATCCTCCTGACAGTTATCCAGAACTCGGTTGATCTATTGTCCTTCCTTTTTGTAAATTAATACTACTTTGCTTACTCCAGTAAAAGCTGAGATAATACAAATATATTGACTTGTGTGATGTGTCATTTAAAGGTGCTTGTGAAAGATGTCTGAACCCAGAGTGTCAGGTGGGTTGGAAGGTTCACAGGGTCATGGCAATGCAGATGAGCAGGTATATCTAAGCAGTCCTCAAGGGGACTAGTGCTACATTAGGTACATACAATCTCTCTCTACTCCCCTGTCAGAACAGGGATCTATTTGTTTACATCTGTGGAGTGAATGTGGGTGGCCGGCAGACACCGCGACTGCTGGTCAATCGCATTGGCTCTGATGCCAAGCCGCGGGCACGTGCTCCCATTGTATCTATTGCACGAATCGACATACAGCTATGGTGATTCGTGCAATAGAGCCAACCTGCCGCAGTATAATGATGGTGCCTGGTCGGCGAATGGTTAATGCATTAAGGCGCTGTACTTTTTTGTTAAATTGATTGCTTTGAGGGGTTTCTGTATATTTACCCTTTTGCTAGCTTAGATTGTGGTATTAGTGCTGACTTGTTATAAACATCTCGGTACATTTACATGTGGAGGATGCACTTCCTGCAGATAAATGAATGCAAAAAAAAGATCATATTACCAAATGTAACCCTTTGCCGACCGCCTCATGCATGTAGGGGTAGGAGAGAGCCGGCTGTGCTGTACCCTGGTACCATTTTATAGAGGCGTAGGTCGGTTATCTTGTAATAACAACTGATGCGACTAAACAGCCGCTCGGTTGTTATCACAAGCAGCTCCGCCCGGGCTCTCCTGTACCACTGGGAGGCCTGAGCGACCAGCCGGCATATCCACCGGGTGGCTGGAGACCTGAACACGGCTCGTCTCAGAACCTGAAGCGATGTAAAACTTCCAGTTTATTGGAGCCTTAAAAAGTCAGTATTTTAAACTGCCAGATTCAGACCCCAGATCTCTCCAAAAAAACAACTGACACGTGACTATTGCTTTCACTAGGGACGTTTATATTCCTTGTGACAGCAATAAAAGTGATAAAAAAAATAAAAAAATTAAACGGACAGTATAAAAAAATAAAATGAAAACAAAAAAATGAATAAGAAAATGTCAAATAAAATGTAAAGCGCCCCATCCTTCTGTGGTCACATGCAGAAGTGAACGCATAGGTAAGTTGAGCCCACAAATGTAAACCGTGTTCAAACCACACATGTGAGGTATCGCCAGCATCGTGAGAGCAATAATTCTAGCACTAGGCCTTCTCTAAACTGGTAATCATTAAAAAAAATTTAAAGTGCTGCCTATGGAGATTTTTAAGTATTGTAGTTTGTCGCCATTCCACGAGTGTGCGCAATTTTAAAGCATGACATGTTGGGTTTCTATTTACTTGGCGTAACATAATTTTTCACATTGCACAAAAAAATTGGGCAAACTTTACTGGTTTTTTTTTCTTTCTATTTCATGAAAGTGTATTTTTTCACAAGAAAATTGCATTTAAAAGACGGCTGCGCAAATACAGTGTGACATAATATATTGCAATGACCGCCATTTTATTATCTAGGGTGGCTGCTAATTATATATATATATATATATATATATATATATATATATGTGTATGTTTGGGTTTTCTAAGTAATTTTCTAGCAACAAATACTGATTATAACTTGTAAGCATCAGGTGAACAAGTGTCAGAAAAATGCCTGATTTTCAAATGGTTAAACTAGAACGTAGTCAGAGGCAGCCATCAGAAATTGTGGGACCCCTTAGCCCTTGTACACACGGTCGGACATTCTGACATCCAAATCCATCAGATTTTGTCCGAAACTGTTGCATACACATGGTCGGACAAAGTTGTCGGAAAATCCGATCGTTCAGAACGTGATGACGTTATTTTGTTACGACGGGACTACGTTCACGCTAGTAGCCAATAGCTTTGGTGTAGGAATTTGATCTGAGCATGCGTGGCACTTTGTCTGATCAGAATTCTCTACACATGATCGGAGTATGTCCGATTGGAGCATTTTGTCTGAAAATTTTACCAACAAGTTGGAAAACTTGGTCCGTCGGATACTCCGACGGAAACAGTCCGATGGAGACCACACACAGTCGGAATATCCGACAAAACGGTTCAATCGGACACATTCCGTCGGAATCTCTGACCGTGTATACAAGGGCTTAGACAGCTTTAGGCCGGGCCCCCCCCCCCCCCACCGGGCCTGACCACCAACATTCCCCAGGGCCTGCCCACTGGCCATCCCATTGGATTCGCCCACTAGCCACCCCACCAAGTCCTTCAGTGGACACGCTTTCATCTTAACACTCTTACAATGTCATATATGAAAATGAACAGTGTAATATAAGTCATCAGTGCTTTCAAGGTTTAACAGTAGGAAATTATACTTTGCCCAAAAGAGACATCCCAAACCAGCAGCTGTACACTCGCAGCCCCCCTTACACATGTTCTTTCTCAGCCCCCCTCACACCTTTACGCTCTCAGCCCCCTCATACCTGTACACTCTCAGCCTCCTAGCACCTGTACGCTCTCAGCCCCCTCACACCTTATGCTTTCAGCCCCTCCCCCACACCTGTACGCACTCAGCCCCCCGCACACCTGTACGCACTCAGCCCCCTAACCCCTGTATGGTCTCACTTGTGTATATATCACACACACGTACACAGCTAGATGCACACATGTACACAGACACACACACATGTACACAGACACACACACACATGTATGTACACAGACCAACACACATATGTACACAGACACAAACATGTACACAGACACACACACATATGTACACAGGTACAGACAGCTTGACCCTTCTAGATGCTCGGGCTCCTTACAAGTGTATGGGCTGTATGGGCTGTACCCCCCCTGGACATAGTAAATCAGGAGGAATGGAGATCTAGATATATCTTTCAATGTTTGATTGTGGGCTGTTTATTTGTTTATTTTATATTCTGTATGGCATCCTACTTTTCCTTCAATTTACATCTGTAACAATTGATTTGTAATTTCTGTGAATTTCTTGATGTATCTAATTAAGCCCATGGGATCAATTCCCTAAGCTTTACTGTATGCGATAAGGGCATCATGTTACTCATATGCATAAATGATCTCATGCGGTACATTAATTCCAAATCACAACAAAAGATAATGATTATGTATTTACCAGAAAAAAAATGTGCTGGTAAATATTGCATAAAAAGCTCTTCTGTCATGTACCTGATAGGAGACTGGGTTGATGAGGTCAGCCTCTCTTATATCTCCTGATGAGGATGTTCTGGACCGGCAGCTTGTCAGGGTTCTGGAGACTGGAGTATGCAGCTATGTGCAGAGCTGGAGCAGGAGACAGCCAGGCAGGCACCCGAGGGGTAACAGAAGTAAGGATCTTAGATAGGAGCAGAGTCTCAGGAATAGCCAGGGTTGTCAGCATGCAGGCATCGGGGTACCAAATCATAGACAGAGCCAGAGTCAGGAATGGAGCCGGGTCAGAGGTGGGCAGCAGAACAGGAACATGAAAACAGCCAAGGTCAGAGGACAAGCCAGGTCAGCAACTAGAAGAACACATGATCAGATCAGGACACAGCTGAAGATAAGTCAGCAAAGGATAGGAGGTTAGACTAGGAATAGGCCGTCTGGCACCAAGAGGGATTATGCGTGTGCGCATGCGCACCTGCAGACTCATGCGTGCGCGTGTTAGCCACTCTTAGGCAAACTCTATGCGCTTGCACACATCTATGCGCCAGATGTCTGACGGGAATTCCCTGACATCTTCAGTCCAATTCACAAATGGACCAGAAAGTAAAAAGCATGCGATAATTACCACCATAGTTTAACTGGCATTATCATATACAGTTTTTGTCAAAAAAACAGCCTGGGGGTCAGGGGACCCACACGCTGTCTTTTGACAAATAACTGATTGCTAAGGAGTGGGCTGGGAAGCCGAATATGCCGTCCTTAACAACTGATGCACAATCCAGCATGCACTGGTCCACGACCTATATAAGAAATGGCAGATGGCAGAGCCTGCAGAAGGCAGTCAGGCCCCATCAACGGCGGGAGCATCTTTGTTTTTTTTATTTTTCAAGTGTGGCAGATGGCGCGATTGTAGATTTACATCGGGGGACACAATTTTTTTATAAAGGAATTGTCAAAAACTGTGTGTGTATGTGTGTGTTTTTATTACTTTTTGACACTTTTTTGTGGCTAGGTTGGGGTACTATGTACCCAATACTCATTCAAGTGGGGGGTGGGATCTGGGGGCATCCTTCTTAAAAGGGGCATCCAGATTACGATAAGCCCCCTGCCCGCAGACCCCCAAAACCACTTGCCACAGTTGTGGGGATGAGGGGGTCAGAGCCCCCCTGCCCCAAAGCACCCCCTCATGTTGAGGGCATGTGGCCTGGTATGGTTCAGGAGGGGGGCGCTTGCTCGACTCCCCCCTTTCCTGACCTGCCCGGCTGCACGTTCGGATAAGGGTCCAGTATGGATTTTGGGGGGCCCCACGTGTTTTTATGACTCATCGGTTGTTAACCACTTAAGCCCATTTGGATGGTCAAAGACCAGAGGACTTTTTATAATTTGGCATTGAACCGCTTTAACTGGTAATTGTGCAGTCATGCAATGTTGTACCCAAACAAAATTTGCGTCCCTTTTTCCCACAAACATAGCTTTCTTTTGATGGCATTTGATTGCATCTGCGATTTTTATTTTTTTGAGCTATAAAAGGAAAAAGACCCCAAATTTTGAAAAAAATAATATTTTCTACTTTTTGTTATAAGAAAAATCCAATAAACTCAATTTTAATCATACATTTAGGCCAACATGTATTCATCCACATGTCTTTAGTAAAAAAAATGTCAATAAACCTAAATATTTTTTTGGTTTGCGCAAAAGTTATAGCATCTATAAACTAGGGTACATTTTCATTTTCTGGAATTTACACAGCTTTTAGTTTATGACTGCCTATATCATTTCTTGAGGTGCTAAAATGGCAGGGCAGTACAAAACACCCCCAAATGAAAAAAGTAGACACCCTAAGAAAATTGCTAAGAGGCATGTTGAGCCCATTGAATATTTTATTTTTTTGTCCCAAGTAATTGAATAATGACAAAAAAATTCACTAAATGATATATTGCTCACACATGCCATGGTTATATGTGGAATTGCACCCCAAAATAAATTTTGCTGCTTTTCCTGAGTAAGGGGATACCACATGTGTGGGGCTTTTTGGGAGCCTAGCCGCGTACGATGCCCCGAAACCAAGCACTGCCTTCAGGATTTCTAAGGGCGTAAATTTTTGATTTCACTCATCACAAAATGCCAAGATGGCACAAACCCCCCCAAATTACCCCATTTTGGAAAGTAGACACCCCAACCTATTTGCTGAGAGGCATGTTGAGTCCATGGAATATTTTATATTTTGTCACAAGTTGCGGGAATATGACAAACTTTTTTTTTTGCACAAAGTTGTCACTAAATGATATATTGCTCACACATGCTATGGGCATATGTTTGTACTGCTTGTAAAAGCAGTCTAGAGGATAATTAGCTGCTAGGATTGCTTTTACTTGAAAGCCAACCGCTGGCTGAAAAGAATGATACCAAGATAATACCTAAACCCCCAGGCATTCTGGTATAACCACTCAAAGTCCAGCAACCTACTGTTGCTGGTCCTTGTTGGGCATATATTGCAATCTTTTTTTTCATGTAGCCTGTGGGCTGGATAGCACCTGAGCACCTAAGGACTTATGGAGACTGCTGGTCAAATAGGAGGCAGGGGACCTAGATTTCATTGGCAGTATTTATCTGCCCTCATGCCCCTGTTTGTGCCCTCCCTTGTCTCATTGCTATGAAACTGGCCACTTTGTGTCCCCCCTAAGGTCCATATAAGACCCTTATCCAAGCATGCAGAGCAGCCGGTCAGGAAAGGGGGTGGGGACGAGCGAGTGCCCCCCTTCCTGAGCCATACCAGGCCGTGTGCCCTCAACACCCCCACCCCAAAGCACCTTGTCCCCCTGTTGATGAGGACAGGGGCCTCTTCTGGACAAGCTTAGCCGTTGGTTGTCGGTGTCTGCGGGCGGGGGGCTTATCGGAATCCGGGAGCCCCCTTTAATAAGGGGGCCCCTGGATACTGGCCCCCCACCCTATGTGAATGAGTATGGGGTACAATGTACCCCTACCCATTCACCTGTGAAAAAAATGTAAATAAAACACAACACACAAGGGTTAAAAATAATTTATTGCACAGCTCCAGGGGTCTTCTTCCGTCTTGGGGGGTCTTCTCGCCAGACTCCTCCGCTATCTTCTGCTAGCTCTTTTACTAGCAGAGGAGCCCGGGGGTCTTCTTCCGACTTCGGGGGGTCTTGTCCCCCTCTTCGGTTCTTCTTGTCGGGCCTCTGCTCCTTCTTCCAACTCTTTTGCTGGCGGTAGCCCAGTCTACTGTCACCAAGGTCTTCGCCACCTTCTGTTCTTCTCTTCTTCCTTGAGATGTTGACTCGTCACTGTCTCTGGCCGTAATGACAGGGATGTGTTGCGCGGCATCTTATATAGGGACAATGGGCCGGGTCACCAAGTGATGTCCTCGCCCATTATGATGCCACAGTCCCAGCATCCTCTGGGACTGTGGCATCATAATGGGCGGGGACATCACCCGGCGTTGTCCCTATATAAGTCGCCGCACCCCTGTCATTGTATCCAGAGAGAGCGTAGAGTCAACATCTCAAGGAAGAAGAGGAGAAGAAGAGAAGAACAGAAGGCGGCGAACACAGCGGCAACAGTACCTGGAGGTGTTCTGTACACAGAATGTGTACAGAAAGGCCCCCAGATATGTAAGTTACTGCTTGTCTGATTGGCTTACTGACTTTCCCAGAAGTCTGCACTAAGATACAAATCAGATTTCAGGCATCCTCTGCAACAAACATGTAATTTTTGTTGAGATACTCCCAATAGGAAATTGCATCTAAAAGGGATGCAGGTGCAGCAGCTTTCCTCATCTGGTTTATAATTAAGACTCACTCCTGAACATGGACACAGACAAACACACAGGGATTTCTGTAGCGTAAAAAAAGTAGGAATCTGCAGCAAAGTTTGTCAAAATCCTTGGGAATGTATTTTTTTTCTCAACAAAAGTGGAGTCAATGGAAAAGAAGTATTCCTGCGCTACGTCAGGGAAATAGAGGGAGATAGGGTACTGCTGCACACACTGAAAGGGAAATATCTGAACCCCAGGGAATAATGAGTAAGAAGGGTAGTGGTGCGCTGTACACAAGGAGGATATATCTATTGATAAAAGCAGTATATAAAATTCGCAATGGGGGGATATCCAGTAAACAATACAGGTCTGGGTATGTCTATGTGACTAGTTTAAACAGCAACACTCATTTCTACTAATAGTCCACAACATAAATACATAAAATAGTTAAAATTCATATAAAATCCAAAGTGCAACGTGTTGTGATCCTGTAGTTGCATAAAAGTGCAAATATTCCAATGTGCCGCTGTGGCTGATAAAACAATAGTGTTCGTTGCTATTAGTGTAAAATCTACAACATAAAACCGTGAAATAATAAAAACAAGAAAAAAGAAGAAAAAACACAATATAACATTTAAAAGTGCAGCGTGTTGCGATCCTAAAATCGCATAAAGTGCAGGTGTTCTGCTGTGGTGCACATAGGCAAACCTTCAAACATAAATAATAATTAAGTGACAAAAAATATAAGTGTTTCAGACAAAAAGTCAGTTTTCAGTGCAAAGTGCTGCGATTATTCTCAAAATCGCATAGGATGTGACTTCTTCAACAAGATATACGATGTGGAGCTGTTGCAATGGGAAGGGCAGTGGTGCTGGTGGAAGGGGATGTGGCCTTGGTGGTCCCGTATATACCAGTAATGGATGTCCCCTTACCTTACCGCTGTAAGGTAACAGCGTATATATAGAGAGCTTTTTGGGATCCTTTAGCGGAATTTTCCCTTTAATGTGGGGTGCCCAGGTCCTGACCAATGATATGGTCCCTTTAAGGGGGTTTCCTCTGTGGTATTGCAGTCAGGGTTCCTCAGTGGTATGGCATATACATGGGTTTAAGCAGAGATGGAGGAAGAATACTCCATAGTGTAAGATGCTTCAACAGGTTTATTGTTATTAAAACAGTTTAAAATACTCACAAACAAACAGTCTGTACAAGCAGTGTATAAACGAGCTGCGGGCTCGGTCTACGTCACTTCCTGGTTGCTGTGTCCCGACGCGTGTTCGTCACGGGTCACATGACTGATCCCCTTTATTTCACTTTGTTTTTTTGAAATGTACCTGCATGCTCACAAATAAACTGGCCTTTTGGAAGTATTTCTTCAAACAAAAAAAATAACTTTATTTCGGTGTCAGTAACAGATAAAGAAGGAGGCAGCAATGTTGAAACTGGGGAGATTCGTGAAGCCTTTGGCCCCCAGGGCACACATCAACTATTTAACCACTTGAGACCCGCGCTATAGCCAAATGACGGCTACAGCGCGGACCTCCTTTGCCGGGACTACGTCTATTGACGTCGTCCCGTGCACGAGCGGCCTGCGCGCCCCCTGAGGGGCGCCCGCGACGTGCTCTGTGATCGGCGAGTCTATGAGACTCGCCTGATCATGGATCCAAGCAAGGGGTCGATCCTGACCCCTTACCACGTGATCAGCTGTCAGCCAATGACAGCTGATCATGTGATACAACGGAGCCGGTAATCGCCAATCACCGGCGGCCGTGATCGGGACATCCCGATCACAGCCAGCTTACTAGTGCCCACCTGCCCCCCTCAGGAATAAATAAGTGCCCCCCGTAAGTGCCACCCAGCAGTGCCCACAGTGCCACCCAGCAGTGCCCACAGTGCCACCCACAATCTGCCTCAACAACGGTGCTGCACCCCTGTGCCACATATCCGTGCCCATCAGTGTCATCTACCAGTGCCCATCAGTGCCCATCAGTGCCACCCATCAGTCCCCAGCAGTGCCACCTATCGGAGCCACCTATCAGTGTCACCTATCAGTGCCCATCAGTCCCATCTATCAGTGGTACCTATCAGTGCCCCTTAGTGCCACCCATCCGTGCCACCCACCCGTGCCATCTTATCTGTGCCCATCTTTGCCCATCAGTGCCGCCTTATCTGTGCCCATCAGTACTGCCTTATCTGTGCCTATCGGTGCCACCTTATCTGTGCCTATTAGTTGCGCCTTAACTATGCTTATCAGTGCCCACCAGTGCAGCCTATCAGTGCCCACCAGTGCAGCCTATCAGTGCGTCTCATCCGCGCACTTCAATGAAGGAGAAAAATGACCTGTTTGCAAAATTTTATAACAAACTATTAAACATGTTTTTTTTATTTTTTTTATTTTGCATCTTTTTTTGTTTGTTTAGCAAAAAATAAAACTCCCAGCTGTAATTAAATACCACCAAAAGAAACCTCTATTTGTGGGAAAAAAATGATAAAAATTTAATTTGGGTACAGTGTTGTATGACTGCGCAATTGTCATTCAAAGTGCATCAGCGCTGAAAGCTGAAAATTGGTCTGGGCAGGAGGGGGGTTTAAGTGCCCAGTAAGCAAGTGGTTAAACGCAAAAATTGGTGGCCTGAGGAATACATGTCTGTGGGAGAGAAGTCTGGTCCTGAAGTCCAAGAAACCTGGAACAGCATCAGATGACATCTATGTTCCCAGGCTGTGGTACTACAACAGGCTGCATCTTCTGTCAGACCAGACTGAACCCAGGTCATCACTCTCTGGTCTTCCTTCCACGCTTCCTTCCAGGCTGTGGCTGTGGTGCTGGAGGTGTGGCAGAAGGAGGAGGAGCAGGGGCATGGGCCAAACCACACAAGTGTGTTTCTGGTGTTGCAGCCCCAAAGCATGTACATTGATCACCCATGATGGGAGATAGCACATGTTGACACACTGTGTTTATCTTCCAAATTTGGAATTTTCAGGGGTGACACCCCATGTGATGAAGGCAATATCAGCCCAGTTTGTACATACTCATGTCTGATATTGTCTTCACTTTTCAAAGTTGAACTTTGAAAGTTGATGTGTTCTGTATTTTACGGTTTGATACATGCCTGTTTACCCAAAAACACCAAGTAAACCAAATTTTGATTAAACTCTGTTTTTGAAACACACAATTTCTTGGTTTGTTGTAAAAACCTTTTCAAAACGCACATGTGAATGTGCTTGTATTAAAAAGTTTAATTATCAACAATGTGTGGCTTCCTTTTTCATTGCACCAAAAATGTATTTGGAGTAAAATTTAAGTTTGTGCTGAGAAGGAGTGTGATTTACTAAAGGCAACTCCACTTTGCACTCCAAGTGCAGTTTCTGGTGTACTATTGCACTGCACTTGTAGTGCATAGTGGATGTGCCTTTAGTAAAAAACACCCACAGTGAAGTGTAAATTTGGACAATCATGCCATTTTCCTGCCATGGTGCTGAAAATGAGCACGATTTTGGTCAGTAATGCACTACATACATTAGTTACCAAAAAACAAGGTGTGTGTGTAGCAGACCCAAAACATAATAAGATTATCTGAAGAAGAGACTGTCCCCTCATCTCGCTCTGAACTTGGGTTTGCACTGTTGGTGAAAAAGGCACAGCTTGAAAAAACCTAAATATACTGTCAGCACTAGAATCCCTTTAGGACCCAGCACAACTCACCTGACACAGCCTGTGTCTGGGAAACAACAGTGATTGGCCAGCCCCTGATAGTGCCCCTGGAAGACGTTACCTATAACGAAACGGCGTAGGGAGGAGCAACGTACTGACGTCACCGCGATCTACGCTGGACCCGGAAGCGACGGGCAGCGTTACTAAGCCGGCCGGCGAATTTGTTTGTTTTACAAAGCAAAGTTTTTTCTACTTGATGTAAGTGCAATCTTTTTTATTATATTAAATTTCGTGACTATATCACACTATGGCGATTCCTTTCGTTATTATATGTGCTGGACAATGAGCGGTGTGGCCGTAGGATTTTTCTAACCAGTGGAATAAGCGGTGTGGCCGTAGGATTCTTCTAACCACTTGAACCAAGCGCTTAAAGAGGATACACCCTCCATGCAGTCCTGACTCAGAGGAAGCGTTTTTGATTTGGCGATATCTGGTCTCTGAGATGGGATCAGTGTAGCTGGTAAGCGGCAGTAGTGTTGGTGGTGGAAGTCCTCTTTTTTCCTGCAAACTCTGATGACACTTTTCCTATATCGGTGTGGTGTGTTTAAAACACGTTGGAGATTACAAGCAAAACATTTTTTGTTGATGGGATGATGGACTAATATTTGAACATTAGTATATGCATTTCCCTGTCTGCACTTTGTTAATATTTTTGATTTCATGCTTTATTTATTCACTCATTTGCTTCACATAGCATTTATCGGATCAGTATAGCGCAGCTTATTTGGGAATAATTATTTGAATTGTGGGTATCTCACGGTTAAAGCTGCTGCTGCGTTTATAATTCACAATTTTTTTTTTTTGTTTCATTACTTCACATTAAGTTTACATAGGAACAGCGCTGTATTTTTTAGGTTTTTATTTTGTAAAAAACACCCACAGTGAAGTGTAAATTTGGACAATCATGCCATTTTCCTGCCATGGTGCTGAAAATGAGCACGATTTTGGTCAGTAATGCACTACATACATTAGTTACCAAAAAACAAGGTGTGTGTGTAGCAGACCCACAACATAATAAGATTATCTGAAGAAGAGACTGTCCCCTCATCTCGCTCTGAACTTGGGTTTGCACTGTTGGTGAAAAAGGCACAACTTGAAAAAACCTAAATATACTGTCAGCACTAGAATCCCTTTAGGACCCAGCACAACTCACCTGACACAGCCTGTGTCTGGGAAACAACAGTGATTGGCCAGCTCACGTTTAAATCACCTGTATCAGCATTCAGTCAGTGCTTGTGTTAGAGTTCACTTGTGTTTGATCCAGCTGATATTTTCTCTGTGTCTTTCGTGTTTGACCCGGCTTGTTTGACCCTCCTTGCTTGCTTCTGATTCGGTACCGTTTGGATTCTGATCTACCCGTGTATGACCCAGCTTGCCTAGACTACGCTTTTCCTGATTCTACTAGTACCCTCATCTGCAGCAATGAACCACAAGGTCCAGCAATCATCTATCCTCATCTACAGCAGTGAACTACAAGGTCCAGCCATCATCTATCCTCATCTACAGCAGTGAACTACAAGGTCCAGCAATCAACTACCTTCATCTGCAGTGGTGTACTACAAGTCCCAGCTGACCTGCTCTGCTTAGACATGCTCATGGTATGTGCTTTGAACTCCTTGTATAATCAGCACACCTGAACTGTTACTTGTTATCTGCTCCTAGCCTGACATATACCTAGGAGACACCTAAAACCAAGCCAAGCAGTAAATGATGGAGTTTCAGACATTGTCTGGCATATCAATGGCCCCCCTACCCACAAAGTAGTCCATGTATTGTGTTCTAACCTCACGGGCGCTTTGGGGGGGCAAGCCAGGATGAGCATGTTCAAGGTTATCTTCATTTTCCAGCAAGTCTGCTTCCTGTTGGCCAACTGAGACCGCATAGTTCACAGAAACTTTTTTCATAAAATTGTGCAGAACACAGCACGCCAGCACTATGTGATTCAGTTTGTATTCCGTCCATGTGAATAGGCGTAAGAAAAAGGCGGAACCGGCTGGCCAGTATACCAAAAGTGTTCTCCACCACTCTTCGGGCTCTGGACAGGCGGAAATTAAAAATCCTCTGGTCTGGGGTGAGGGTCCTCATGGGGAAAGGCTGCATCAGATGGTTCGCCAGGGCAAACGCCTCATGCGCGACAAAGACGAACGGGAGCCCTTCCTGATTCTCCTCTGGGGGTGGCAAGCCCAGACTGCCACTCTGGAGATGCCAGTAGAACTCCATCCGTGCGAAGACTCCACCAGCCAACATCCGTCCATTTTGCCTCACGTCCACATACAAAAAGTCATATGTCGCAGACACCACCACCAACATCACGATACTATGAAACCCCTTATAATTATAATAGTACGACCCCGAGTTGGGTGGTGGGACGATGCGGACATGCTTCCCATCTATTGCTCCTCCATAATTGGGAAAGTCCCAACTACTGGCAAAGTGGGAGGCCACAGTCTGCCATTCCTGTGGCGTTGAAGGACACTGTGAAGTGAAACAAGAACAAAAATGTGTAATTTGACAAGTCAACATTGCAAGCAGATTAGACACCAACATTTTTTGTCAAAATTAGTATAACATTTTGGGAACTGAGTATTTAAAGTCTAATGTCCCCTTATGAGAGTCATCACCCCCCACCCCCCATATCCCCCATCTGATGGGCCCTTGCTAAAAAATGAGGGGGGATGTTTAGGACAGGTAACCCTCTCCACTTGATTGAGAGCTGAATGGCTAAATAATGTGTGCTACTTTGTTTTCAACATTCTGCTATTACATATCCAGATAATTAATAGGTTAAAAAAAAATAATAGCATTTGAAAGTATTGAGGCAGGCCCTTGCACTACATGCTTAGGTGAATTCATCCATAAATGTGAGCATCAAAAAGGTAGGTATAGTTGCTATCATCTGAGCTAGCAGTTGGGGGGAGGGGGGTTCCTAATGAGTTTGGCACAACCCCCCAAAAAAAAGTGACTCTGCATGAATTGAAGCACACACATAACATTTGTAGACATTTTAGGGGGTGTTTAGGCGAAAGCAATACTATGGAGCTGACAAAAGACATTGGTAGACTATACTAGTTTTATGGGCCAAGAAGAGCATGGTGGGGAAGTTAGTGAAGCAAATCTGCATGAGGACAAAGGGGCAGAGCATATGAATTAGAGCATATTGAAATGATGGTAATTAGGGAATGAGGAAAGAAATGCAAGACATTAGCGAGCATGAAATACATAGAATGTGATGTTAAAGGATAAAACTTACCTTCATATAGTCCTTCTGCAGGACCTGAATGATGGCAGAACAGGTCTCTAGCATCTCGCCTGTAGAGAACTTGAGGTCCTGAAGGCTTCTCCCAGTCGCCAAGTAGCGCAACGTGGCGATGAGCCTCTGCTCCGGAGTGATGGCTTGCCGCATGCAGGTATCCTATAAGGGGTCAGCAAAGCCAGCAGACGGTGAAAAACGGGGTCCGTCATCCGGAGATAATTCCTGAAATCATCAGGATTATTCTCCCGGGTCTCACGGAGCAAAGGCATGTGCGAGAACTGGTCACGCTGGCGCAACCAATTCTTGGTCCACAAACGCCTCCCCTCCCTGTTCATGGACCGGGCTTGTGTCAAAGTAAGAACCCCAACATGAACCCCCTGCACAGCACAAACTCTACGACGAGTACGTAGACGAAACATGGTTTGAAAACGGTTGGCTCGTCAGAACGGACACCAGAAAGCACCGATAAACAGCAAGGCCTGAAAGAACGACCTGAATAGCAGAAGCAAGCAGACAATAAAAAATGCCTTTCAAAGCGTACTATACCAAGATATAGTCCACAATGATCAACAAATACTTACTGACTGCACGCACTGATTATCAGATACGCAAAGACAAGCACAAACCGAAGAGCAGTAGCGATCTGAATCACAAATCTAAAAAGCGCGAATCGTCTCTCACCAAACTTCTACTAACACGAGATCAGCAGAAGGAGCCCAAAGGGTGCCGGACGTGGTGCTGAACTTCCCTTTTCTAGTCCCGCCGTACACGGCTTACGTCACCGCGTTCTTGGCAACCGCAAAATCCGACAACTTGGTCCGACCGTGTGTATGCAACAGTTTCGGACACAATCCGTCGGACAAAATCCAACGGATTTGGTTGGCAGAATGTCCGACCATGTGTACGGGGGCCTAGCCTAACTTGGAGGGACCCACACAGCCTATCAATCACTATTTCAAACATATATTTTAGTACATTAAGGGTAATTGATGGGCTCATTGCTTCCCATCTGTGATGTATCCAGGTGGCTTTGATAATACATGGGTGGCCAGATTCTGGTCCAGTGGTTTTCCTTGGGGAGGAGTGAACAGCAGCAAAATGTTTATAGGATTTAAAAGTGATGGCGGTCCGTGTGTACACTCAGTAGCATGAGTTAATATGATATTCAAAAGTGCACGTTTATTGGTGTAACAATAGCTTTAAAATTGTATTTAATGATTTGTTCTCATTGTAGATGATATTAATCCTACATATTTTACATCTCTGAGGAAGAAAATTTTTTCCTGACGCTTCATGGCAGCACACACTGGGTTGTGACTCCGCCCCCACAACCAGACAGGGTTGGTTAACTATAAATTTGAAGGGGAGACACCCCGCTGTATTCTCTTTTTTTATCTTCACCTGACAGATTGGATGGACAAGGTTTCTCCTATTTACAAGACCAAGGAAAAGAGCCTCTTACCGTACTCGCCCCAGCTTCTCCTGTTTGGAAGTCCCTCCTGTACAGTCTCTAAAGGAGCTTCTATGGAGGGAACCCCCATTCTGGTGGTCTCAGGCATCTGGATATGCTGGCACATTAAGCTTTTCAGAAGCATCATGACTTTGCAGTGGTCTACACTCTTTATCCTTGCCTGTTCTTTCTTTTTCCATTTATTGTTCCCCCCTGCTTGAGAGACTGCTGGTCATGCTGTCCGCCGTCCCGTATAGCTGTCATGGCCGCCGTGCACTCCTCCTCCACTCTGTGCATGTGCACAATGAGGTAATTGACAATGAGAGGCTGTGCCCCACTCCAAGATGGCACAGTGACGCTCGGGAAGCTACTGCGCATGCGCGGGAGCGTCTTTTTCCTGTGAAGGCAGCACCAGTTTTAAAAACCCATTTTTTTTCCTGTGTATAATGCTGTAGATGCACAGGAAACTGTGATTCACTCCTGCCTTGCCAAATTGATTTAGCAAATCAGGTAAGTTTTATACCAGCTGCTTCAGGGCTCTCTCTAGCCTTTCCTTCCTATTAAAAAAAAAAAAAAAAAAAAAAGATTTTTCTCTTATTTTCTTTCAGGCTGCCTATCTCTATTTACTATGGAGTCCACTGCCCACACAGACCACCATCAGGAAACTAGGTAAGAGGCCGTCTGTCATTGGTAAGTATTGAAGAAGGGGAGAAAAAAGAGAGCCAAACCACTAATGTTGCATTTTTGACATCCCTACCAGGTCAAGAGCCACAAGTTCCAGGCATGGACGAAGGTCAAGTCATGCTTCAAGCAGGAGGTCCCACAGAAGCCATTCAAGATCTTCCTCCTGCCACCACCGATCAAAGCATAGCCGCTCACGCCACAGCCGTTCCCGTCATAGTTGGTCACACCGCAGACGGTCACCTTCACCACACCGCCAGAGCCCCCCACACCCTCCCTCCAGCAAACCTTTGCTGGGTATGCGGTGCTCCTGCCTTGCCAGATGAATTAGCATGCTGCTCATGCTTCAATGAAGCAACAAAAGAAAAGGAATCAGACGTAAGGATGGTTACGGAGCTCATAAGAGTCAGTGCAGAAATCCATACTGGAGACAACGGCACTATTAATGGACAGGCCAGCTCCCAGAACATCATCAGTGGATTTCCATTGCACTCAAGTGGCAAAATCCTCCTCCGGAGATGAAGATCAGGGGATGTCTGCAGGATTCGATTTCTCTCCTAGTCGAACCTTTCGCAAAATCAAAGCGATCGGCTGGGAAGAAGACAAAGTGGAACCACAAAGTTTGAAAATATTTCCCAAACTTAAAGAAAGAGAACCAGAAGCCTTCCCTTTTATAGGTGAATAGGGGATCTATTTAAAGATGAATGGGAGAGAACTGATAAGTAGGGATGGCCGAACGGTTCGCCCGGCGGTCGGTTTGTGGCGAATTTCGGCTGTTCGCGGTCCGCCCGATTGGCGGACTACTGCCGCTGTTCGCCCGGCGGATTTACGTGTTTACTGTGTAAAAAAAACTTTGACCTATGATGACACATCCATCATGTGGTACAGGACAGCCAATTGAGACATTACAGCACATGGACACTTGGACATTCCCCCAACTTATAAATAGACCCGATCCGGCGGCCATTTTAAATTCTTTCTACTGTCACTATAGGGAGAGGTTGCTGTGTGGAGCAGGGAGAGACTGCAGTGACCCAAATTGCTAGCTATTAGGTCCACAAAAGTTCTTTTAAGGACTGGTATAGTATAGGTGTAGTTCAGGATATAGGTTTGAGGCACTGCTATTCAAGTCATTGTTGCAGCAGATTGTATTTTGTCAGTGCTGAGAGAGGGACAGATAGGAAGCTGTGTGTTGCAGAGAGGGACAGTCAATTTAATCATTAGCTGTTACTATTAGTGATGGACGAACTTCCGACGGGACGTTTCGCGAACGCGAAACGCGAACGGACACAAACGTTCGCGAAAACGACCGTTCGCCGCGGGCTCCATTGACTTCAATGGGAGGCGAATTTCGCAAACCTTTAGGTCGAATTTGCGGCCACGGGGTAATTATTAGGGGGTAGCACGTAGTCCCACCACCTGGACAATAGCATAATACATGTATGAGGTGAATTTGGGATCGATAACTACAAGCATTTTTTTTTTATTTGGGAAATTGTTCTGACAATTCAGGACTATGGAGCTAATGAAGGCAATGGAGGAGAGGGAAGGTCAGGGACCAGGGTAGGCAAACAAGAGGGTGCAGGAGATACAGAGCACTGACAGCAGCACCGTAATACAGAGCACTGACATCAGCACCGTGACATACAGCGCTGACAGCAGCTCCGTGACATACAGCGCTGACAGCAGCTCCGTGACATACAGCGCTGACAGCAGCTCCGTGACATACAGCGCTGACAGCAGCTCCGTGACATACAGCGCTGACAGCAGCTCCGTGACATACAGCGCTGACAGCAGCACCGTGACATACAGCGCTGACAGCAGCTCCGTGACATACAGCGCTGACAGCAGCTCCGTGACATACAGCGCTGACAGCAGCTCCGTGACATACAGCACTGACAGCAGCTCCGTGACATACAGCGCTGACAGCAGCTCCGTGACATACAGCGCTGACAGCAGCACCGTGACATACAGCGCTGACAGCAGCTCCGTGACATACAGCGCTGACAGCAGCTCCGTGACATACAGCGCTGACAGCAGCTCCGTGACATACAGCGCTGACAGCAGCTCCGTGACATACAGCGCTGACAGCAGCTCCGTGACATACAGCGCTGACAGCAGCTCCGTGACATACAGCGCTGACAGCAGCTCCGTGACATACAGCGCTGACAGCAGCTCCGTGACATACAGCGCTGACAGCAGCTCCGTGACATACAGCGCTGACAGCAGCACCGTAAGCAGCCCCAGGAGGAAGTCAGCACAGCACAGGGATGGTGTGATCCCCTCATAATAAGAACCCCCAGGAGGAAGTCAGCACAGCACAGGGATGGTGGGAGCCCCTCATAATAAGAACACCCAGGAGGAAGTCAGCACAGCACAGGGATGGTGGGAACCCCTCATAATAAGCAGCCCCAGTAGAAATATGACACCGCTCAACCTCTTCAAAGAGGAGGGTAGGGGCATATAGTACGGTGTGCTTTTTTGGGTCAGGGAAGTGAGCCAAATGAATTAAGAAGGTCTGTGTGCTTGATTCCAAAAATTGTTTATAGACATATACATGGTCTACTGATCACATGTGTTGAATTCCTCCGAGATCCATGCCTCATTCATTTTTAGAAATGTGAGGTAGTTAACACTGTGGTGAGCTAGGCGAGTACGCTTATCGGTCACAATCCCCCCTGCTGCGCTGAACGTCCTTTCGGACAGGACACTGGATGAGGGGCAAGCCAACAGTTCGATTGCAAATTGGGCAAGCTCTGGCCAGAGGTCAAGCCTGCCCACCCAGTAGTCTAGGGGTTCATCACTCCTCAGAGCGTCCACATCGGCCGTTAACCCAATGTAGTCGGACACCTGACGGTCTAGGCGTTCCCTGATGCTGGATCCGGATGACACCTGTCGATGGGTCGGCTGAAAGAATGACCTCATATCCGAAGTCACCAACACATCTTCAAACCGGCCTCTTCTTGCAGGCGCTGTTGGATTGGTACCCGCAAATCCTTCTCTGGGAGTGGGAATTGCTCCTCTGCCAGCGCACGCAAAAGCAGAATGCAGCATTTCTCGAAGCAAGGCCTGGAAGTGCTGCATTCTGACAGCCCTCTGCGACGGCGGTAACATTTCCGCCATTTTGTGTTTGTACCGGGGGTCTAAGTACGTTGCCACCCAGTACTGGTCCTTGACCCTCATGCTTTTTATACGGGGGTCCCTATTAAAACACTGGAGCATGAAGGCCCCCATTTGCACTAAAGTGGAAGCGGTGTGGTGGCCTGGCTCCTGCTCATCATCCAGGATAATGTCGTCCTCTTCATTCTCCTCTCCCCATCCTCGCACAACAGGGATCCCAGAAAGGTTTAAAGCATGCTCTTCTTGCTCCTGCTCATCCGCCCCGGCACCATCCTCCTCTGACTCCTCATCAGACTCCTGTTGTTGACTTGTCTCAGATAGAGTAGCCCCCCCTGGGAATTCATCCAGCATTGCGACTTCCTCATCTTCCCGCTCCTGCTCCTCCACAGCCTGATCAATGACACGACGCAATGCACGCTCCAGAAAGAAGGCATAAGGTACCATGTCACTGATGGCGCCATGGCTGCGACTGACCAGTTTGGTGATCTCCTCAAATGGCCGCAGAAGTCTGCATGTGTCGCGCATGAGCAGCCACTGGCGCGGTGAAAAAAAACCCAGCTCCCCAGAACCGTTTCTTTCGCAGAGTTCATACAGGTAGACGTTAACTGCACGTTTCTGCTGGAGCAGCCTATCAAGCATATAGAAGGTTGAGTTCCATCGCGTCGGGCAATCGCAAATAAGACGTCTGACCGGCAGATGGTGTCGCCGCTGAATGTCAGCAAGGCGAGCCATGGCCGTGTAAGATCTTCTGAAATGGGCCGAGATTTTCCTTGCCTGCCGCAAGATGTCCTGGACCCCAGGGTATTTGACAAGGAATCGCTGCACGACCAAGTTTAAGACGTGTGCCATGCACGGCACGTGCGTGATTTTGCCCTGTTTCAATGCGCTAAGCAGATTGGCACCGTTGTCACACACCACTTTACCAACTGTCAAATTGAGCGGTGTTAGCCACTCATCTGCCTGTGAACGCAAAGCTGAAAGGAGTGCCGGGCCAGTGTGGCTCTTTGCTTCCAGGCACAACAGACGCAGCACGGCATGGCAACGTCTCACCTGGCATGTGGAATAGGTTCTGGGGAGCTTGGGCGGTGCAGTGGAAGAGACGCTAGCAGCGGAAAAGGAGGAGGCAGCTGAGGAGGAGAGGGAGGAGGATGGAGTAGGAGGAGGAGAAGAAGAGTCAGGCCTGCATGCAATCCGTGGCGGTAAAACCAAATCTACACGGGTGCCACGGGTTACATGCTTGACGGCCGTCAGAAGGTTCACCCAGTGGGCAGTAAAACTGATATACCTTCCCTGCCCGTGTTTGCTAGACCACGTGTCTGTGGTCAGATGTATCTTGGCACCGACACTGTGTGCCAGAGATACATTCACTTGCCGCTGAACATGGCCATATAGCTCTGGGATGCCCTTCTCTGAGAAATACTTCCTTCCTGGGACCTTCCATTGTGGTGTTCCAATGGCCACAAATTTGCGAAAGGCCTCCGAGTCCACCAGTTTATATGGCAGTAGTTGGCGGGCTATGAGTTCTGACAAGCCAGCCGCCAACCGTTGGGCAAGAGGGTTATCCGGCGTCATCATTTTTTTACGCTCAAACATTAGGCCCACGGAAGCCTGCCTTTTTGCAGAAAAATGTGAGCTTGGCGTGATGGAAGGTGGAGTGGAGGACAATTGTGAGGAGAGAGGAGAAGGAGAAGTAGAAGACGAGGCTGGACGGTGAGAGCCTGCAGTGTGGCTTTGTGTGTTCCGTTGCTCCCACTGGGCTCGGTGATGGCTGCTCATGTGCCTTCTTAAGGCGGTCGTCCCTAGGTGAGTATTGGGCTTACCGCGACTAACGCGTTGACTGCAAAGATTGCAGATGGCAACGCTATTGTCAGCAGCGGACACGTTAAAAAAAGCCCACACTGCGGAGCCATGTGCCGGTGTCCTGGGAGCGCCAGATGTGACCGTACATGGTCGATGACTCGCTCCTGATACATTTGCAGTCTGCTTTGTCCCTGCTGTGCAATGTAAGTCATTGCTGCTTCTCCTCCCTATCTGCTGGTCCATATCTCCCTCTGAACTCCCCTCCTCTTCCTCTCTTGTGGGCACCCACGTGACATCACTAGACACGTCATCATCAACGTCACCTTCCCCACCGCTATAAGTAGAGTAGGCAGCAACACCGGGGACCAACCTCCTCCTTGGGCTGATCTGGGTACTGGCGTCAGACTGCTGAGTAGCGCTTGTTGCTACCTCCTCTTCCTGATCCAATACCAAGAGTGGCTGCGCATCAGAAATGTCCTCTTGATATGGATCGGAAAATAATTCCAGTGACTCAAGCGGAAGGTATGTGGTGGTGGTGGTGGTGGTCGTGTTGTTGGTGGTAGTGTCTTTGGGGGTGCACATAGCAGAGAGTGAAGAAGAGGGTGCAGATCGAGAGGATGAGGAGGGTGCAGAAGAGTAAGGCTGAGCGAGCCACTCAACCAAGTCTGGTGCATCCTTTAAAGTAATTGAACGCACCTTCTGCAACTTCCCACTTTGGCTCAAGCCTGTTGCTCCTGCCCTACCCCTACCACCCCTGCGGAAGGGCCTGCCTCTTCCTCTGCATGTCATTTTTTAAATGACCCTGTGACAAAACTCTTAGTCCCTATACCGCTGAAGGACTGCTGCAGTATAGGTGAGCGGTCAGCAGTGGTGCACGTCAACCCTATCTATTGTGGACCTATAGCGGTCCTTACAGAACAGCAGACTGTACCGCACTCAAGCCTATGTACCGTAGCACCCTATACCAAGTTACCAGTCCTTATAAGAACTTTTGTGGACCAAGCAGGTTGTGTATTAGTGTTTAGCAGACTGTACGTCAGTCCCTATACCGCTGAAGGACTGCTGCAGTATAGGGCAGCGGTCAGCAGTGGTGCACGTCAACCCTATCTATTGTGGACCGATAGCGGTCCTTACAGAACAGCAGACTGTACCGCACTCAAGCCTATGTACCGTAGCACCCTATACCAAGTTACCAGTCCTTATAAGAACTTTTGTGGACCAAGCAGGTTGTGTATTAGTGTTTAGCAGACTGTACGTCAGTCCCTATACCGCTGAAGGACTGCTGCAGTATAGGGCAGCGGTCAGCAGTGGTGCACGTCAACCCTATCTATTGTGGACCGATAGCGGTCCTTACAGAACAGCAGACTGTACCGCACTCAAGCCTATGTACCGTAGCACCCTATACCAAGTTACCAGTCCTTATAAGAACTTTTGTGGAACAAGCAGGTTGTGTGTTAGTGATTAGCAGACTGTACGTCAGTCCCTATACCGCTGAAGGACTGCTGCAGTATAGGTGAGCGGTCAGCAGTGGTGCACGTCAACCCTATCTATTGTGGACCGATAGCGGTCCTTACAGAACAGCAGACTGTACCGCACTCAAGCCTATGTACCGTAGCACCCTATACCAAGTTACCAGTCCTTATAAGAACTTTTGTGGAACAAGCAGGTTGTGTGTTAGTGATTAGCAGACTGTACGTCAGTCCCTATACCGCTGAAGGACTGCTGCAGTATAGGGCAGCGGTCAGCAGTGGTGCACGTCAACCCTATCTATTGTGGACCGATAGCGGTCCTTACAGAACAGCAGACTGTACCGCACTCAAGCCTATGTACCGTAGCACCCTATACCAAGTTACCAGTCCTTATAAGAACTTTTGTGGAACAAGCAGGTTGTGTGTTAGTGATTAGCAGACTGTACGTCAGTCCCTATACCGCTGAAGGACTGCTGCAGTATAGGTGAGCGGTCAGCAGTGGTGCACGTCAACCCTATCTATTGTGGACCGATAGCGGTCCTTACAGAACAGCAGACTGTACCGCACTCAAGCCTATGTACCGTAGCACCCTATACCAAGTTACCAGTCCTTATAAGAACTTTTGTGGACCAAGCAGGTTGTGTATTAGTGTTTAGCAGACTGTACGTCAGTCCCTATACCGCTGAAGGACTGCTGCAGTATAGGGCAGCGGTCAGCAGTGGTGCACGTCAACCCTATCTATTGTGGACCGATAGCGGTCCTTACAGAACAGCAGACTGTACCGCACTCAAGCCTATGTACCGTAGCACCCTATACCAAGTTACCAGTCCTTATAAGAACTTTTGTGGACCAAGCAGGTTGTGTATTAGTGTTTAGCAGACTGTACGTCAGTCCCTATACCGCTGAAGGACTGCTGCAGTATAGGGCAGCGGTCAGCAGTGGTGCACGTCAACCCTATCTATTGTGGACCGATAGCGGTCCTTACAGAACAGCAGACTGTACCGCACTCAAGCCTATGTACCGTAGCACCCTATACCAAGTTACCAGTCCTTATAAGAACTTTTGTGGACCAAGCAGGTTGTGTATTAGTGTTTAGCAGACTGTACGTCAGTCCCTATACCGCTGAAGGACTGCTGCAGTATAGGGCAGCGGTCAGCAGTGGTGCACGTCAACCCTATCTATTGTGGACCGATAGCGGTCCTTACAGAACAGCAGACTGTACCGCACTCAAGCCTATGTACCGTAGCACCCTATACCAAGTTACCAGTCCTTATAAGAACTTTTGTGGAACAAGCAGGTTGTGTGTTAGTGATTAGCAGACTGTACGTCAGTCCCTATACCGCTGAAGGACTGCTGCAGTATAGGTGAGCGGTCAGCAGTGGTGCACGTCAACCCTATCTATTGTGGACCGATAGCGGTCCTTACAGAACAGCAGACTGTACCGCACTCAAGCCTATGTACCGTAGCACCCTATACCAAGTTACCAGTCCTTATAAGAACTTTTGTGGACCAAGCAGGTTGTGTATTAGTGTTTAGCAGACTGTACGTCAGTCCCTATACCGCTGAAGGACTGCTGCAGTATAGGGCAGCGGTCAGCAGTGGTGCACGTCAACCCTATCTATTGTGGACCGATAGCGGTCCTTACAGAACAGCAGACTGTACCGCACTCAAGCCTATGTACCGTAGCACCCTATACCAAGTTACCAGTCCTTATAAGAACTTTTGTGGACCAAGCAGGTTGTGTGTTAGTGTTTAGCAGACTGTACGTCAGTCCCTATACCGCTGAAGGACTGCTGCAGTATAGGGCAGCGGTCAGCAGTGGTGCACGTCAACCCTATCTATTGTGGACCGATAGCGGTCCTTACAGAACAGCAGACTGTACCGCACTCAAGCCTATGTACCGTAGCACCCTATACCAAGTTACCAGTCCTTATAAGAACTTTTGTGGAACAAGCAGGTTGTGTGTTAGTGATTAGCAGACTGTACGTCAGTCCCTATACCGCTGAAGGACTGCTGCAGTATAGGTGAGCGGTCAGCAGTGGTGCACGTCAACCCTATCTATTGTGGACCGATAGCGGTCCTTACAGAACAGCAGACTGTACCGCACTCAAGCCTATGTACCGTAGCACCCTATACCAAGTTACCAGTCCTTATAAGAACTTTTGTGGACCAAGCAGGTTGTGTATTAGTGTTTAGCAGACTGTACGTCAGTCCCTATACCGCTGAAGGACTGCTGCAGTATAGGGCAGCGGTCAGCAGTGGTGCACGTCAACCCTATCTATTGTGGACCGATAGCGGTCCTTACAGAACAGCAGACTGTACCGCACTCAAGCCTATGTACCGTAGCACCCTATACCAAGTTACCAGTCCTTATAAGAACTTTTGTGGACCAAGCAGGTTGTGTATTAGTGTTTAGCAGACTGTACGTCAGTCCCTATACCGCTGAAGGACTGCTGCAGTATAGGGCAGCGGTCAGCAGTGGTGCACGTCAACCCTATCTATTGTGGACCGATAGCGGTCCTTACAGAACAGCAGACTGTACCGCACTCAAGCCTATGTACCGTAGCACCCTATACCAAGTTACCAGTCCTTATAAGAACTTTTGTGGAACAAGCAGGTTGTGTGTTAGTGATTAGCAGACTGTACGTCAGTCCCTATACCGCTGAAGGACTGCTGCAGTATAGGGCAGCGGTCAGCAGTGGTGCACGTCAACCCTATCTATTGTGGACCGATAGCGGTCCTTACAGAACAGCAGACTGTACCGCACTCAAGCCTATGTACCGTAGCACCCTATACCAAGTTACCAGTCCTTATAAGAACTTTTGTGGAACAAGTGAGTTGTGAATGTTTAGCAGACTGCAGCAGAAGGGCAGCAGTCAAGTATAATATCCTTTCTATATTTGGAAGAAAGAATATTATACATGTACAAGCCTATTACTGTACCACTGATACCAGTCCTGAAAAGAACCTTTGTGGAACTAATAATAACAGCAAGTCTTTAAAATTACCCTCACTGCCTGACAACACTGCTTCCTTCCTGTCCCTATACAAATTGGCAAAAAAAGAGAACGATTAGTGGTTACTGGAACAGCTCTTTTGTGGACCTTGATAGTAACAGCTAATGATGATGATGATGATGATGATGATGAAAGACTAATCTGGCTGTCCCTGTAGCATACACCGTCCTTTCCCTTTCTCTAAACTAACAAAAGACACTCAGGCTGCTGCAAGAATCAGCAGCACAGCAAACCTATCAACACCTAACACCTATACCAGTCCTGAAAAGAACTTTTGTGTACCAAATAGCTAGTGGTTTATCTCTCCCTACTCCACACAGGAACCTGTCCCTATCTTAACAGAAGAAAGAATGTAAAATGGCCACCGGATCGGGTGTATTTATAGGTTAGGGGGAATGTACAAGTGTCCATGTGCTGTCATGTCTCAATTGGCTGTCCTGTATCACATGATAAACGTGTCACCAAAGGTTAAAGTTCTTGTATACATTAAACACGTAAGTCCGCCGCGGCGAACGACGGAAAAAGGCGTTCGAACGTGCGGACCGCGAATGTCGGAAATTCGCCGCGAAACGACCGCCGGGCGAACCGTTCGGCCATCACTAGTTACTATTAGGTCCACAAAAGTCCTTTTCAGGACTGGTATGGTGTAGTAGTACAGGATATAGTTTTGAGTGCAATTCAAGTTATTGTTGCAGCAGCCTGTGTTTTGTCAGTTTAAATAGGGACAGACAGGAAGCTGTGTGTGGCAGTGAGGGACAGTCAGTTTAATCAGTAGCTGTTACTATTAGGTCCACGAAGGTCCTTTTCAGGACTGGTATGGTAATAGGGTTGTACACTTATAATATTCTTTCTTCCAAATATAGAAAGAATATTATACTTGACTGCTGCCCTTCTGCTGCAGTAGTCCTTTATGAGTATAGGGACTGAGGTACAGTCTGCTAATCACAACCTACTAGTTCCACAAAGGTCCTTCTAAGGACTGGTAAGGTATAGCGTACTAGAGTATATAGGGTTGAGTGAGGTACAGTCTGCTAATCACAGCCTACTAGTTGCACAAAGGTCCTTCTAAGGACTGGTAAGGTATAGCGTACTAGAATATATAGGGTTGAGTGAGGTACAGTCTGCTAATCCTTAAGGACTGGTATAGGTCCACAATATATAGGGTTGAGGTGCACTACTGCTGACTGCTGCCCTATTCTGCAGCAGTCCTTTATCAGTATAGGGTCTGAGAGTTTTGTCACAGGGTCGTTTAAAAAATGACAGGCAGAGGAAGATGCAGGCCCTTCCGCAGGGGTGGTAGGGGTAGGGCAGGAGCAACAGGCTTGAGCCAAAGTGGGAAATTGCAGAAGGTGCGTGCGATTACGTCAAAGGAGGCACCAGAATTGGTTGACTGGCTCACTCAGCCTTACTCTTCTGCACCCTCCTCATCCTCTCGATCTGCACCCTCTTCTTCACTCTCTGATATGTGCACCCCCAAAGACACTACCACCAACACCTCCAACGCCACATACCTTCCGCTTGAGTCACAGGAAATATTTTCCGATCCATAGCAAGACATTTCTGATGCGCAGCCACTCTTGGCATTGGATCAGGAAGAGGAGGTAGCAACAATCGCCACTCAGCAGTCTGACGACAGTACCCAGATCAGCCCAATGAGGAGGTTGGTCCCCGGTGTTGCTGCCTACTCCGAGATCTCTACTTATAGCGGTGGGGAAGGTGACGTCAATGATGACATGTCTAGTGATGTCACGTGGGTGCCCACAAGAGAGGAAGAGGAAGGGAGTTCAGAGGGAGATATGGACCAGCAGATAGGGAGGAGAAGCAGGAATAACTTACATTGCACAGGAGGGACAAAGCAGACTGCTAATGTATCAGGAGCGAGTCATCGACCATGTACGGTCACATCTGGCGCTCCCAGGATGCCGACACATGGCTCCGCAGTGTGGGCTTTTTTTAACGTGTCCGCTGCTGACAATAGTGTTGCCATCTTTGCAGTCAACGCATTAGTCGCGGTAAGCCCAACACTCACCTAGGGACGACCGCCTTAAGAAGGCACATGAGCAGCCATCACCGAGCCCAGTGGGAGCAATGGAACACACAAAGCCACACTCTAGGCTCTCACCGTCTTCTACTTCTCCTTCTCCTCTCTCCTCACAATTTCACTTCCACCTTCCATCACGCCAAGCAAAAAGGCAGGCTTCCGTGGGCCTAATGTTCGAGCGTAAAAAAATGATGACGCCGGATAACCCTCTTGCCCAATGGTTGACGGCTGGCTTGTCAGAACTGATAGCCCGCCAACTACTGCCATATAAACTGGTGGACTCGGAGGCCTTTCGAAAATTTGTGGCCATTGGAACACCACAATGGAAGGTCCCAGGAAGGAAGTATTTCTCAAAGAAGGGCATCCCAGAGCTTTATGGCCATGTTCATCGGCAAGTGAATGTATCTCTGGCACAGTGTCGGTGCCAAGATACATCTGACCACAGACACGTGGTCTAGCAAACACGGGCAGGGAAGGTATATCACTTTTACTGCCCACTGGGTGAACCTTCTGACGGCCGTCAAGCATGTAACCCGTGGCACCCGTGTAGATTTGGTTTTACCGCCACGGATTGCATGCAGGCCTGGCTCTTCTCCTCCTCCTCCTACTCCATCCTCCTCCCTCTCCTCCTCGGCTGACTCCTCCTTTTCCACTGCTAGCGTCTCTTCCGCTGCGCCGCCCAAGCTCCCCAGAACCTATTCGACATGCCAGGTGCGACGTTGCCATGCCGTGCTGCGTCTGCTCTGCCTGGAAGCCAAGAGCCACACTGGCCCGGCACTCCTTTCAGCTTTGCGTTCAGAGGCAGATCAGTGGCTAACACCGCTCCATTTGACAGTTAGTAAAGTGGTGTGTGACAACGGTGCCAATCTGCTTAGCGCATTGAAACAGGGCAAAATGACGCACGTGCCATGCATGGCACACGTCTTAAACTTGGTCGTGCAGCGATTCGTTGTCAAATACCCTGGGGTCCAGGACATCTTGCGGCAGGCAAGGAAAATCTCGGTCCATTTCAGAAGATCTTACACGGCCATGGCTCGCCTTGCTGACATTCATCGGCGACACAATCTGCCGGTCAGACATCTTATTTGCGATTGCCCGACACGATGGAACTCAACCTTCTATATGCTTGATAGGCTGCTCCAGCAGAAACGTGCAGTTAATGTCTACCTGTATGAACTCTGTGGCAGAACAGGTTCTGGGGAGCTTTTTTTTTTTTTTTCACCGCGCCAGTGGCTGCTCATGCGCGACGCGTGCAGACTTCTGCGGCCATTTGGTCAGTCGCAGCCATGGCGCCATCAGTGACATGGTACCTTATATAAAATATAAAAAGCATAAGGGTCAAGGACCAGTACTGGGTGGCAATGTACTTAGACCCCCGGTACAAACACAAAATGGCGGAAATGTTATTGCCGTCACAGAGGGCTGTCAGAATGGAGCACTTCCAGGCCTTGCTTCGAGAAATGCTGCATTCTGCTTTTGCGTGCGCTGGCAGAGGAGCAATTCCCACTCCCAGAGAAGGAGTTGCGGGTACCAATCCAACAGCGCCTGCAAGAAGAGGCCGGTTTGAAGATGTGTTGGTGACTTCTGATATGAGGTCATTCTTTCAGCCAACCCATCGACAGGTGTCATCCGGATCCAGCATCAGGGAACGCCTAGACCGTCAGGTGTTCGACTACATCGGGTTAACGGCCGATGTGGACGCTCTGAGGAGTGATGAACCCCTGGACTACTGGGTGGGCAGGCTTGACCTCTGGCCAGAGCTTTCCCAATTTGCAATCGAACTGTTGGCTTGCCCCTCGTCCAGTGTCCCGTCCAAAAGGACATTCAGCGCAGCAGGGGGGATCGTGACCGATCCAGTGTCATCCAGTGACGACAGTGTTAACTACCTCACATTTCTAAAAATGAATGAGGCATGGATCTCGGAGGAATTCAACACATGTGACCAGTAGACCATGTATGTCTATAAACGATTTTTTTAATAGAGCACACCATCCCTGTGCTGTGCTGACTTCCTCCTGGGGCTGTACCTTTGCTGTGCATATTATGAGGGGCTCCCACCATCCCTGTGCTATGCTCATTATGAGGGGCTCCCACCATCCCTGTGCTATGCTGACTTCCTCCTGGGGCTGTACCTCTGCTGTGCATATTATGAGGGGCTCCCACCATGCCTGTGCTATGCTCATTATGAGGGGCTCCCACCATCCCTGTGCTATGCTCATTATGAGGGGCTCCCACCATCCCTGTGCTGTGCTGACTTCCTCCTGGGGCTGCTTATTATGAGGGGCTCCCACCATCCCTGTGCTATGCTCATTATGAGGGGCTCCCACCATCCCTGTGCTATGCTAACTTCCTCCTGGGGCTGCTTACGGTGCTGGTCTCAGTGCTGTATATCACGGTGCTGGTGTCAGTGCTGTATATCTTGGTGCTGGTTTCAGTGTTTTATGTCATGCTGCTGATGTCAGTGCTCTCTATCACGGTGCTGGTGTCAGATCACTCTATCACGGTGCAGGTGTCATTGCTGTATGTCACGCTGCTGATGTCAGTGCTCTCTATCACGGTGCGGTTGATCATCTCCTGCACCCTCTTCTTTGCCTACCCTGACCTTCCCTCTCCTCCATTGCCTTCATGCGCTCCACAGTCCTGAATTGTCACAGTTTCACATATAAAAAAAGAATGCTTGTAGTTGTCGATCCCAGATTCACCTCATACATGAGTTATGTCATTGGCCATGTGGTGGGACTATGTGTGCACAGCTAGTAATTATTTTGTGGCTGCAAATATGACCTGTAGGTTTGTAAAGTTCGCCTCCCATTGAAGTCAATGGGGCCCGCCGCGAACGTTACGGTTCGCGAACTATCGGCCGCGTTCGCGGTTCGAGTTCACGAAACGTCCCGTCGGAAGTTCATCCATCACTACTGATAAGCGATCCAGTCTTACCATCCGACTTGCCAAAATGTACCCCTTAAAGGAATCAAAAGTCAATTCATTGATTAACGCTCCCATCGTTGACTCCTCCTTGATGTGTCTTGACAGGCATATCACTCTGCCAATCGAGGACACAGTTTCCTTTCGGGATGTTTTCGACCGTAAAATGGATCTGGAATTAAAAAAGCATATTTCATGGCCAGGGGCGCTTGCAGGCCAGCGATTACTACGGCAGCAGTAGCTAAAGCCATCTCAGGTTGGGAAACCAATGTAGAAAGAGACCTTCAAGATGGCACTGAATTAGGGAATATAATCTCCTCTCTTCAGGAAATTAAATTGGCAGGCGACTTTGTGGAAGAAGCATCAGTTGATATAATTAGGTCTTCAGCAAGAGCAATGCTAGCCTCAGTCAGGGCAAGAAAGGCCTTATGGCTGAAATCGCGGGTGGCCGATACTGCAGCCAAAACAAATTGGTGCAGAATCCCATACGAAGGCTTTAACTTGTTTGGGTCTAAATTAGACTCCGCTATCTCCAAAGTAACAGGAGGGAAGTCAGGGTTGATTCTCTCTGACAGGAGACACAAGGGCCAAAATGGTCCCTCCTATAGACACAACCTCCCTGATAAATACAGGAAAGCTAAATCCTACCGTCCCTGAGGATTCAGAAGTCCAAGACCACCCCGGCGGTGGAGAAGCAGAATTCCTTTTTAGGTTTTGCCTGCCCACCCTGCACAGGTGGGCACCAGGCTCAAAAACTTCATACAGATTTGGTCAAATCATATAAAGGATCTATGGACACTATCCACAATCAAATTCAGACACAAATGGAAGTTCATGGGCAGACTCCCCCAGGAAATCACTTCCAACCAGACTGCCATCTTCGCTAGACAAAAGGAAGTTACTAATAAAACATGACAGAATTGAAGCAAAAAGGAGCGATTCTAAAAGTTCCATCGTGTCAAAAGGGGATGTCCCCTTATTTTTGGTAAAAAAAAAAAGACAGGAGACTTACAGCCTGTATTGGATTTAAAAAAACCTCAAGAACATCAAAATAGAGGCTTTCAAGATGGAGAGCCTCCAGTCCAAACTTCTGGCAGTGAACCTGGGCAACTGGATGCTATAAGTAGATTTGTCAGACGCTTATCTACATATCCCGATTCATCCCGCCTTTCAGAAGTTTCTCAGATTCGCCATCAACCAGTGTCACTTCCAATTCCAGTGCTTCCCATTCGGCATTTCCTCAGCTCCCAGGACGTTCACCAAGGTACAGACCTTTGTTCCACCAGGCCCGAAAGTAGTCACTTTGGATGCCTGTCAAAGCGGTTGGGGAGCCCACTATCAAGATCAAGCAGCTCTGGGCCAATTGCAGTTCCAGGTCTAGAGTGTAGTATCGAATATACTAGAGGTCAGGGCAGCCTTCTAGACTCTCATGGCATTTGCACCAGTCCTGAGGGGGAAGAATGTGCTTATCCAGATGGACAGTGGCAGTGTCCTATATCAAGAAGCAGGGAGGTACCAAGAGTCACACACTGATAAAGTCCATCTCATCTTGGAATGGGCACAGGCACACCCAACAGCCTTAAGGGCAGTATATGCCCTGGATGCACAGAAAATGTCAGCCGACTATCTGAGTCGAGAGAAACTCTCGAACAACGAAAGGTCCTTGAGCCTCCAGGCCTTTTCCCTTCTTACGAAGACTTGGGGAATGCCAGAAGTTGATTTAGCGGCCACACCTGCGAATGCCAAGTGTCCGGAGGTTTCTATCAAGAGCGTTGTTCCCATCAGCCGAGGGAATAGATTGTCTAATTTACCCATGGAACTTCAAGTTGGGGTACATATTCCCTCCAACCTCTCTAATTGCGATGTTTCTGTCCAGGCCCCAGATATCTGCTGTAATCCCACTTTGGCCGAGAGGACCATGGTTCACGACCCTGTTGCAACTCAGCCTTCAGTCTCCAATTCCTCTTCCCCGGATCTCCTAGGCCAATTCTTAAACCTAGCTTCGGAAAAGTTGCATTTGACGGCCTGGAAGTTGAAAGGGCTAGGTTGAGGGAACAAGGCTGTTCTTAGGAAGTAATATCAACCCTGATGCAAGCCAGGAAAACTACCACCAACACAAGAATTTGGAGGATGTTCTTTTTCATGGCACAGCAGAAGGGATAGAATCATGTTTTTCCAGAGCCTCCTCAAATTTTAGAGTTCCTCTATGCAGGAGTTGACAAGGGCTTAAGCTCAAGTACCCTAAAGGTTCAAGTATCCGCTGTCCTTTCTCTTCGCAATTACATCAGCAAAGAGTATCTGAGATCCAAGCAGTGATGGTATCAGAACCTTACTTAGTGTTCTTTCCTGATAAAGTGGTACTGAGACCTTCAGACCACTTCATCCTGAATGTAGCAAATTCCTTCCATTATAACCAAGACATCATACTCCCATCCTTCACTAATGATCAAGGCGAACCTCATCCACTGGATGTTAAAACAACCATCATTTGTTACCTTGCGGCTACAACTATTTTCAGGAAGATGGATTCCCTCATGGTCATTCCTCATGGAAATAGATAAGGTCAAGCGGCTACTTCACGTACTATCGCCTCCTGGTTAGTCAAATCCATCAAGAAGGCATACTCCATTCAACATCTGGCAATTCCTGAAGACATCAGGGCTAACTTGACCAGGGCAGTTGCTACCTCATGGACAGCATATTGCAGGGTCTTACTGGAGAAGATTTGCAGGGCAGCGACTTGGTCCTCCAGATCCATTTTATTTCTCACTATAGAGTGGACTCTGCTCACTTAGCTATGGCAGACTTTGGTAGATCCATTGTTAGAGCCAATTCTTCTGCATTATAAGGAATATTATTTTCTTTCACCCACTGAACTGATCAGTTACTTCCCAGTGTGTGCTGCAGGCATCATGAAAATGGAAATGTATACTCACCTTTCCGTAATTTTCCTTTCCTGATGCATCTTCATGGCAGCACACAGAATCCCACCCCGTTTTATGGTGAGATATACAGAGAATGCAGCGGGGTGTCTCCCCTTCAAATTTATAGTTAACCAATCTTGTCAGGCTGTGGGGGCTGAGTCACAACCCAGTGTGTGCTGCCATGAAGATGCGTCAGGAAAGGAAAATTTATGGAAAGGTGAGTATACAATTTTCCGTTATTTTGAAACTCATTGGGTGCAACAGGTTTTCGAGGCATAACAAAGAAGATCATAGTTATATACTTTAGAAGGAGGTGTAGGAGTTTATATTTAGTTCATGTGTGTACCTGTTTGTACACACAAACTGCCATAATTAAATTTTTAAAAATCATTGTATTTTCTGTATCAATAAAGAACTATCTTTATTTTTTTTAACACAGCTGTATTTACTTTCCTGTAAAGTACCAAAAACAAAGGGGGATTTTTCCTATATTTGGCTAAAGGAATGCAGCGAGACTTAGAATATTCTGCTTATTTCAGCATTAGTCAGAAAAGTCCTGCTAGATCACTTCAGGCCCCTTTTTTACTACTATTTTAATAAAAGGGGATTTACCACATTAAACTACTGTTTTGAAACTGTATTATTCTATGGAGATTATATCTTCTTCTATTTTATGACACCATTTCCACACAGCACATTTGTCAGGGCTGGGCTTAGCCCTTCCTTCTTTAAGCTGGCCGCTCAGCTGTCAGCTAATTGCCAGCTCCCATCTCTCGCCACACTCAGCTGTTGATGATCCTGCTCATCAGTCCTGCCTACTTAAGCCATCAAGTCCAGAGGAGCTCTGCCTTCACCTTGGTCACATCACAAAAAACTATCTCCTTATTTCCCATTTAAAAACTAGCTTTGCTGACATCTCTTCTGGCTCCAGGTCCTGCTTGCTGTTCCACTACTTTGATCCCTGACTCTGGCTTGGCTGACTATCCGTTCTGGTTAATGAACTTTGGCTATGTTTTGACTATGTTTGTTCTTTTTACTTTTATTATTAAACAAGTGTGATTTCTGTCTCAGTCTGAATTCATGGTTTCTGACAGCATTTGTGCTCAGAAACCCCTGGCACCAATACAACATCATCTTTTGACATGTGGTTCGGAGTAAAGCTGGCCAAACACTGATTGACCACTCTTTAATGGGGGGTCACATGTTTTCCGGTAAGACCCCTCTTCTTTGTGCACTGAGGTGTTATGTGGCCTCACAGCCTGAAAAAAAGTTGGTGGTGTTTGGTAATCTACATCTATTCCCTCCTTCAACATGATTGAAGGACTGTTATCCCTAAATTGGTTTTCTTCAGGACTCTCTATTATTCTTTTTACTTTATGTGGACTTATGTGGAGTCTATGGTGATGCGCACACAGATTTGTGCACTTTTGTTCAATTCATACAGCATTATTGGGTTGATTAACATATGAATATCCTGGCAATTCTTGTGAAGGATTGTACTGGATAACCACTTCAGCATTGGAAGATTTGGCTCCTCAATGACCAGGCCTTTTTTGTGGTTCGGCACTGTGTTGTTTAACTGACAATTGCATGGCCATGCGACACTGTACCTGTCATGGATCTGCCACCTAGGGTTTAAAATAGTGCAGACTAATTTCAGTGATTGGTAACAGGCTGCCTTATTTAAACACCTCAGCAGCACTGTGTCTTTGCTGTCTGGTCTGCAGCCCATACCTGTTCCTGTGATCCGATCTGTTTCCTGTGTTTGACCCGGCTTGTTTGACTATGATTGATCTCTGCTATCCTGACCCTGGTCTGCCTTGTAACCATCCTGTTGCCTAAATTTGCCTGTATCCTGACCATTCTCTGCCTGTCGTCTATATTTACATCTGATCATCTGTTACCAAACCTTGTTTGTCTGACTACGTATTCAGTGTCTTCCCAGCTTACCAACCTGCTTCCTGTTTCCTGCTGCACCAGCTGAACTGACAAGACCAAAGACGAACCCGGCACCCATACACCGCCAGGCTCTTGCGGCCACTGTTGCAACATCGGTGGCCCTTGGGCCGGGATTGTACGAGACAGCCTTCCCACTGCATGTCAGGCTCATCCAGCAGGTACGTAACAGTACCCAAACAAAATTGATGTAATTTTTTACCCACAAATAGATTTCTTTTGGTGATATTTGATCATCTGATATGTATTCTTCTACATATTTTTGGTAAAAAAAAAATTGCGATAAGCATATATTGGTTTGCGCAAACGTTATAGCTTCTACAAAATAGGGGATAGATTTATGGCATTTGTATTATTATTTTACTAGTAATGGTGGCATTCTGCGATTTTTTTTATTTTTTTTCATTTTTTTTATTTTTTTTTTTTTCGGGACTGCGACATTATGGCGGACACATCGGACACTTTTGACACGTTTTTGAAACCACTGACAATTATACAGTGATCAGTGCTATAAAAAATTACTGTGTAAATGGGAAGGGAAGGGGTTAATACTGGGGGCGATCAAGGGGTAAACTATGTTCCCTATGTGTGTTTCTAACTGTGGGGGGGATGGAACTGTCTAGGAGCAGATAGAGATCGGTGTTCACACATAGTTTGAACACGCAATCTGTCTCCTCTTCCCTGAAAGAACTGGGATCTGTGTATTTACACAAACAGATCCCGCTTCTCGCTCTGTCACAAGCGATCAGATCACAAGTGATCAGCTCCGGGCTCCTCCGGCGGTGCACGCGTGCCTCTACTGCCCAAAAGAAAAAGCGACATAAGGTAACGTCGATTTGCCAAGCCAACCTGCTGCAGTAAAACTGCGGTGGCTGGTCGGCAAACAGATAATGTCTGTCTTTTCAAACTGGGTCAGTAAGAGAGTTTGGGTAGGTTTTTTGTGAGAAGTGATAGCACAACTATGTGCATTCTAGAATACTATGACATTATCTAGGCTTATTTTCAGTTAAGTCCAATATATAAGAAGCTCCCCCAAACCTCTCCTATACCTACAATTAAGGCCATTGGGGTGATAGGTGTCAAAGAGAAGAGGTTTCTTGACAGTAATATGCTCTTTGTTAATCATTATTGTTATCGGTGCGCAGTCTTCATTTTTTTGCGGTTATTGAGCAGCCCTGTAATAAAAGCGGTGCACGGTTTTCTACATCTTCTTCTTTACTATTAGAATGGGTAAACCAGAATCTTCAGCCATGTAAGATGGAAGCCATTGGTAGACATGTGCAATTAATTTAGTTCCGAATTAGTTTTTTAATGAAGTTAGACAAATTTGTTAATTCAGATATATCCGAATTTCCGAATATTTGCAAATATTCGGAAATACGAAAATTTTAAATTTTGGAAATTCTAAAATTCTAAAATGTCAGACTTTTCTAAACTTTTAAAAATTTCCAAAATTTTTAATTTTCGCATTTCCGAATTTTAAGAAAAATTTGGAAATTCAAAATTAGGAATTCAAAAGTCCAAAAATTCAAAAACCCCAAAATTTGTAAATTTTAAATAATAACTAAGAAATAATAACTATTAAATTGGGCTGTAAAGTGAACATAACAAATACGAATTTATCTGAAGTTACAAATTTTCTGTAATAAGGAAAGCCATATCTAAACAAATGGAACATAACAAATTAATAGTAATAAAAAATAATAATAATAATAAAAACGTATTATTATTTTGTTACGTTCCATTTGTTTAGATGCGGCATTCGTTATTTTGGATAATTCGTAACTTCAGATAAATTTGTATTCGTTGCATTCACTAACAGACAAATTTGAAAGGAAATATCAATACCTATAATTTAATAGTTATTATTAGTTAGTGTCAGGTCCCCTGAGACCAGGTGACAGATGCACTCCGTAGGAGTCGGAAGTGCACCGCTAAGATAGTGGACCCTAGGACTGACTGCTCTGGATAGTACCCAGCGAGGTTCAGGAAGTAGGTCTACTGGATCACCAACACAGATCCCAGTGGGAGCTAGAGCATAGATTCCCCAGGGTGCAGCGTCTAAGAGCCAGCAGGTGTTCACCAGAGCCTCTAGTGGTGAGGATGGACTGCGCTGCAGTCTGGCTCCAGGTTGCAGCCCCCAGGGTCTCCCAGCTCACGCTCACGGTAGACTACAGGAGAAGGAAGCAGCAGGCTGGAACAAGAAGAATAAGAGATAAGGCAGAGGTCAGGGCAACTAGCAGACAGGAACAACAGAGTACACACCAAAGGTTCAGGGTCTCAGGCAAACAGGGATAGTCAGGGACACAAGCAGACAGGAATAGTCGAAAACCCGCCAAGGTCTGTAACAGAGACAGACAAACGGCATACGGCAAGCAGGAAACAGGAAGCCAAACACACAATGAATACACAATGGTTGATCAGCCATGGACCTGGCTGAAGTGCCGCTTCCTGCAGCTGATCCATTGCAGAGCATAGTTCACAGACTTGAGACCCAGGAAGCTAATCCAACTCAGGTGATGCGATTCCTTCAAGATCTGCCTTCCCACTTTGAGCAACTTCAGGCCTCCGTGGGAACCCCAAACCCACAGCCTCGAGAACAATCAGTGGCTGCACCTATCGCAGCAGCCATGCATTCATTATTACTGCCAACTCGGTCACATTTCTCTGGGGACTACAAGGCCTGCAGGGGCTTCCTCAGCCAATGTACAATTGAGCTCCAGCCTCAAAACTTTCCGTCTGATCGGACTAAGGTAGCCTATATAATATCCTTATCCTCCTGTTGCCTACTGTGGGCTTGGTCGCAACCTTGAGCCAGTTGCAGCCCAGTCCATCCTCACCACTAGAGGCTCTGGTGAACACCTACTGGCTCTTAAACTCCATGCCCTAGGGAATCTTACGCTCTAACCCGCTCTAACCCCAGTGGGATCTGTGTTGGTGTTCCAGCGGCCCTGCCTTCTTTTACCACCGAGACTCCTGCAGCAGTCAGCCGCAGGGTCCACTACCTTGTGGTGCACTCCTGATCCCAACGGTGTGCATCTGTCACCTTTCTTTTTGGTTTTTTTGAATTTTAGAATTTTATCGAATTCCGAATTTCTAATTAAGATTTTCCTGAATTCTAATCGAATTTTTGAAAAAAAATGAAAAATGAAAACGAAAAAGAAATGAGAAAGAACAAATTTTTTTGGCAGTGCACATGTCTTGGTGACATCACAGAGCAATAATAGGTTTTCTATATAGCGAGAAAACTGCAAATAATTTCAGGACACAAAAAGGTACTATACAAACTAAAAAGACTGCTATTTATTTTTGAGGGGAAAATAATTCTGCTTTATTGGAAAATTAGGTTGTGATTCAACAAAATAGCATAATAAAAATAGGGCAAAAATACATTTTATATAAGTAATGAGTATTATCAGTAGCAGTAGGTTGTTCATGATAAATAATTTAACATTTTAAAGAAAAATGCATAAATATGCATTAAGAATGTCTGGCCCATTATTTGCCTCTTGGATCAATCTGAAAAGAAAGAAAGAACAAAAACATGAATACAGATAAATACAGTATATAAGCAAAATTAACTATCCAGAAAATGTAAAAAGAGGTAACATTTATTTCAATTTAAGTGAAACCTTTTGGCCTTTTGGGAGTATTTGTAGCCTGCTAAATCAGATAAGTACAGTTAATGAAGAAAAAAATAAAGGCAGACTAAATATGCTGTTATGAGAATAGAGAAGAAAGGTAAGAACAACAGCCAACAAAAGTAGGCAAAAGAGAATACAGTATATGCAATGTTATACAGCAGTTTTCTGTTTCTTTCATATAATAAAGTGTGTAAAATGTCAAAATCTTGACTTGGTTTTGGACAGAGTAGGGAATGGTTAGATCAGTTTTATTTTTTTCTGCGTCACATTAATGGCATTTCCCTTTACTTCCTATCCCAGAAACAAAGCATAATTTCCAAAGCTAGGGGCTATCCCACTTAGACAGTTGCAATCAAAAAATAATTGTAAGAGTATTCTTGGTAAAGTGACAACACAGAATTTTTGATATTCTCATCACTTTCAGTACCTGAAGGAATGGTCACTAGGGCTGTTACTTAGAATCTCCCTAGCAAAGATACAGACTGCAAAGAAAAAAAACATCTCTCTCACTATCTGCTAGCTGCCTGAGTGAGAGACAGTGTGAGAGAATCCTTCAAACAAGTCTTAATAAATCCACAACAGTACATGCTATCGAAACTGCGACTTCACCGTTAGAGATACACGGCCTTTGTGAACATATCGGTATAAAATGTATGTTCATAAACTTAAAAATGTGGGCATGTCAGCAATTTAAAAAAGAAGTTGGCTGTGCATGAAGCTGGGAAATGTGAAGAATTTTATACATCAAAACTTCCCCATCATATTGCCCCATCAAAATGGACCCCATCAACTCCACACAAAGCCGAGAGAACCAAGATGCAAGACTGTAAGACATTCAAACCTATCTGACTGCATCCGGCCTGCCCCCACTGACAGACGAACAGTGCTCTGCGCTGGAGGGCCCTATCATCACCACCGAGCTCATAACCACAGTGAACTCCTTGTTCACTCCGGGTTCACCAAGGCTTATTATAAACTCTTTCTACCCTTACTTTCCGAGCCCATGTGTAACTACTTTAACTCCATTGCGAATGACACTGCAATCCCTAGTGAAGCCCTGTTGGCCCATATATCTGTAATTCCCAAGGAAGGGAAAGACCCTACTATGCCCCAGAGCTACAGACCCATATCCCTTCTTAATGTGGACATAAAAATACTGGCCAAGATTCTCGTGACCAGACTGAAACACCTGATCCCACTAATTGTCCGCCCGGACCAAACAGGGTTTGTAAAAGGTAGAGAGGCTAGGGATAACTCTATCAGAGCAATCCACTTAATTCACTGGGAGCGTGCCTCCCCCGAATCTCCCCCCTACCTGATCCTGTCTACCGATGCAGAGAAAGCCTTTGATCGGGTGGACTGGACCTACCTACGTGCTGTGCTGGAAATGTTGGGCCTACGCACACACATGCTTACCTGGATTATGGCTCTGTACTCGGACCCGATTGCCCAAGTCGAATTAAACAGCTTCCTTTCCCCCAAATTCCCGATCAGAAATGGCACGAGAAAGTGGTGCCCCCTCTCGCCACTATTGTTGGCCCTGGTGCTGGAACCGTTTCTACGTATGGTCCGGGCGAACTCGGATATCAAGGTACTTACGGTGGGGCGTATGGAACATAAGCCCTCGGCTTATGCAGATGACATACTTTTCCACCTCACGGAACCCCTGATCTCCTTGCCTAACTTGATGAGGCAACTCCAACGCTTCGGGACACTTTCTAAGTCTAACACTAAAATTAATTATACAAAATCGGAGATATTACCTATCCAATTAACGCCTTCCCTGACTGACAGGTTGAGTATTGCCTTTCCATTTACATGGGCCAAAGCGTCCATAAAATACTTAGGTATACGGCTGACAGAGTTTGACACCCTATACGCCACTAACTTCCCCTCCCTACTAAAAGCTGTGAATAAAGACTTGGCCCTATGGACTAAGACAGCCTTCACTTGGATGGGCAGACTCAATATCATTAAAATGAACATTCTCCCACGCGTGCTGTTCTCTATGCAGATGCTACCTGTGGCCCTACCTAAGACCTTCTTTGCCCAGCTCTCCAGTCTAATATCAAATTTTGTTTGGAACAATAAGAGACCAAGAATTGCAATTAGATTGTTAAGTCGCCATAGAGACGCAGGGCAATAGTCCTCCAGAGAATACTGAACTGGCGCTTCCATACTCAATCCAAATTATGGGTCTCACTTGAAAAATATATGGCAGGGAGAAATTTGACCTATGCACTGTGGCTGGCATGGGAACACAGGGGTCTGTCCACCTTTACTTCCCCGCTGACGATCCAGACCCTGAGAACCTGGGACCGACTTAATGCCAAATTGACACTGGCGCCCCCTGTGTCCCCATTGGCCCCGCTGGGGGGTTACCTATGGTTCCCCCCGGGGGAACAGGCTGCCTCCTTCAGCCCCTGGGCAGATGATGGAGATGCTAGTTGTGGTAAATTAATGCAGAATGGCAAACTAATGTCCCTAGAAACTCTACGAGATCAGAGGGGGAGCTTCCCTATGGACTTCTGGCGGTATAGGCAACTTTACCATTTTTTTAAAACACAGGGAGACTCCATAGGGGATATCTCCTCCCTCACACCTTTTGAACGTTTCTTCATAGCTGAAGAACCAATACCACACATGGTCTCTGAACTCTACCAACTGCTTAACTCTGCATCCCCCCACAGTGAAGCTCGCTCACATCAGAGCCTGGGAAAGGGACTTGGAGATAACTTTCACCCCTGTCCAAATATCTTGCCTCTACCAACTTACCCAGTCCAGCTCGATTGATTCCAAGACACAAGAAATGAACTACAAGCTACTGATGCGCTGGTACTGTGTGCCGGCAGATTTAGCAAGGATATACCCATCCACGTCAGATCAATGTTGGCGGGGCTGTGGCCACAGGGGCACTCTTCTGCACATTTGGTGGGATTGCCCTGCGATCAGACCTTACTGGGAGGACATTAAATCTCTGATCAAAGAAATCACAGGCATAGATATTCCTCTGTCCCCAATTCACTTCCTTCTACCCATTCCTCCCATGCCAGTGAGCCAGTACAAGAAGAGTGTGCTGCCTCATTTGCTAAATGCAGCTAAGCGGCTGCTCCCTATTTTTTTGGAAGCGTCCAAAAATCCCAAATAAGGAGGAGTGGCGGCCCGCAGGGTGGGTGACATTCGGGAGGCAGAAGGGGGGATTGCCACTTGCAGGGGGGCTCATGACCGCTTTACCGCAATTTGGCAGCCCTGGATAGTGTATGTATCGAACCCTGGACACATTTCATCTAGTTTGGATGTGGCCCTCCTGGAACTGGCGGAGCCATCCCTAAGGGGACGCTCCCGGGGCTTACAGATGGGGACCAGGAGCTGAGGAGACCCCAACACTCAATTTATCATTTCATTAATCAGGGGTGGGGAGACGGGATGCTATTCTCTCTCTTCATTCACCCTCTTGATCATTCAACGTGTGGAGAGGTTGACGGGGCTCAGAGAGGAGGCGGAGTCAGATGAGAGGCTTTAGGTATGCTCTAAACCACTTTTTTTCCCTTCTTTTTCTCACTTAACTACTTTCTAATACTTTATGACTTGACTTGACTTTATGACTTGAATGCAATCCAAATACTAATAAATAATCCATAATTTATGACTTGAATTGAATCCAAAGATGTGCAGGTAGGTTAATTGGCTTCTGTACAAAATTGGTCCTAGCATATGAATGGGGACCTTGGATTGGGGGCTCCTTGAGGGTAGGGACCAATGTGAGTGTGCAATGTACAGGGATAGGGACAATTGTAGGCACTCACACAGGTTGAACTGGATAGACTGGTGTCTTTATTCAACTTAACTATGAAACTAACTATGAAACTATGAATGGATATGGCTGCCTACTGGCAGATGGTTGATATGTTGAGTACCAGGTGACGGGTGAGGAATGGAGGAATTGGGTGGCCCAACAAAAATTGGCGACCTGTACGCCATGGGACAACCTGACTTGAGAAGGGAAATGGCACTTTGGTGCCGCTATTACGCAGGACTGCCCCCCTTCCCCCGCGCACGGTCATCTAGGAAGCCGTCGGCCCCACGTGAATTACCTTGAACGTTAAAGCTGACCAAGCGTATCACGCATGAGAACCCCTTACAGGAAGACAGACCAGTCCTATACCACACGAAATAGACTGCAGAATGGGATTACTCAGCCCAACAATTGAGTTGACCTACCGTGCTGACCCGTCACCTGGTAAATACTTTCTCAAAAACCTAATCAGTACCAAGTTAATTTATGACTGTTGACTATTCATGTTCTTGTTCCCACTACAAGTGAAAAACAAAAAGAACAACTGGAGTATTACGTATCAGCATTACCTACAGCAAATGTTTATCCTCTCTGTTCATTTTAATTTTTTCTCATTCCTTTACTGTACATCAAGCTGTAATACCCTGTCTCCTATAAATAAAGATTGTTTAAAAAAAAAAAGGGGCCTCATAAAAACGGCCCCATCATATTGCCACCATCAAAACGGCCCCCATCAAATTTGCCCCATCAAAACAGCCCAATCATATTACCACAGTCATAACTGCTCCATCATGTTGCCACCATCAAATCTTCCACCATCAAAAGTGTCCCATTAAAATTGTCACCGTCAAAACTGCCCCATCAAAACTGCCCCACATCATAATGCTCCTTCAAAATTGCCCCATAATATTGCCACAGTCAAATCTGCCCCATAATATTGCCACCATGAATCTGCCCCATCAAATTACCACCTACAAAACTGCCCCATCATATTGCCCCCATCAAAACGGCCCCCATCAAAACTGCCCCATCATATTGTCCCATCAAAACTGATCCCATCAAATCTGCCCCCATCAAAACTGCCCCATCATATTGCCACAATCAAAACTGCCCAATTCATATGGCCCCTATCAAAACTGCCCCATTATATTGCCACCATCAAAACGTCCCCCATCAAAACTACCTCATCAAAACTGCCCCATCATATTCCTCTATTATAAATCAGTACATGGTGTCTGTACTCTCCCCCGGGCTCTGTAATCTGAGACGCTCCAGCCGCCTCCCCTTACTGCCCATAACTGTGTATAACTTTGGTAACCATGGAAGCAAAACAGACAACAAAAGCCTGGATGCCCTAAATTTAATGACATTTTCTGAAACAATCACTAAACGTAAACAGTTTTCCACAAAAACTGTAAAGCCGCGTACACACGGGCGGACTGTACGGCCTACTTAGTCCGTCATACAATCCGACGGACAGTCCGTCATACTTTCGAATGAACGGACTTGACCACACACACCACTTTTTGAGCAGACTAATACGGCGTACTAAGTCCGCCATACTATCCGCCCTACTTTTGAAATGAACGGACTCGCCCACACACGCGGAGGAAAGTCCGCTCATTTCGAGCGTGTCTCCAGGTAGGCGGGGCCCGCGAAGGAGACGTCGCTGACCCCGCCGCCTGGAATGGACTTAAAGGGGAACCCCAACGCCGAAAAAATCGGCGTGGGGGTCCCCCCCCCCAAGTCCACAACAGACCCTTGTCCGAGCACGCTACCCGGCCGGCTAGGACAGAAGAAGAACGGAAGGCGGCGACAGAAGACCGGGCCACCGCCTGTAAAAGAGCTATAAGAAGGCGCGGTGGACCGGCAGAAGAACCAAAGAGGGGGACAAGACCCCAGAAGTCGGGAGAAGAGGCCGGCGGCGAGGAAGAAAGCCGGACTCCTCCACTAGTAAAAGAGCTACAAGAAGATAGCGGAGGAGTCCGGCGAGAAGACCCCCGAAGACGGAAGACCCCCGGAGCTGTGCAATAAAGTATTTTATCTTGTGTGTTGTGTTTTTTTTTGTACTTTTATTTTACAGGTGAATGGGTAGGGGTACATTGTACCCCATACTCCTTCACATAGGGTGGGGGGCCGGTATCCGGGGGCCCTCTTATTAAAGGGGGCTCCCGGATTCCGATAAACCCCCCGCCCGCAGACCCCGACAACCAACGGCCAGGGTTGTCGGGAAGAGGCCCTTGTCCTCATCAACATGGGGACAAGGTGCTTTGGGGTGGGGGGGCTGCGCGGCCCCCCCTTCCCCAAGGCACCCCCCCATGTTGAGGGCACACGGCCTGGTACGGCTCAGGAGGGGGGGCGCTCGCTCGCCCCCCTTTCCTGGCCGGCCAGGTAGCGTGCTCGGACAAGGGTCTGTTGTGGACTTGGGGGGGACCCCCACGACGATTTTTGGGGGTCCCCTTTAAGTCTATACCAGGCGGCGGGGCCAGCGACGTCTCCTTCGCGGGCCCCGCCTACCTGGATACCTGCTCGAAATGAGCGGACTTTTCTCCGGGCGGGAAAAGTCCGCTCATTTCAAAAGTACGGCGGACTGGCACACACATGGGCGGATTGTCCGCCGAAATGCGAGTACGACGGACAGTATTACGGAAATTCCGAAATACTTAGTCCGCCAGACTGCACGCTGAAAAAGTCCGCTGAAGCCCACACACGAGCAGACTGTCCGCTGAAATGTGTTTCGGCGGACTAAGTAGGCCATACAATCCGCCCGTGTGTACGCGGCTTTAAAGATATCAAACTGAAAATTTAACCAGATAGCTGAATATGGCTGCCCCATCATATTCCTCTATTATAAATCAGTACATGGTGTGTCTGTACTCTCCCCAGGCTCTATAATCTGAGATGCTCCAGCCGCCTCCCCCCACGGCCGCCCATCACTGTGTATAAGAAGCTTTGGTAACCATGGAAACAAAACAGACAACGAAAGCCTGGAGAACATGCGTGGGAATGCTGAATAGCATCAAAACTGCCCCATCATATTGCCCCCATCAAAACTGCCCATCATATTTCTCTATTATAAATCAGTACATGGTGTGTCTGTGCTCTCCCCCACTGGCCATCACTCTGTATAAGAAGTGTTGGTAACCATGGAAACAAAACAGAGAACAAAAGCCTGGATGCCCTAAATTTTATGAAATGATCACTAAACTTAAACAGCTTTTTCACAAAAACTGTAAAAGATACCAAACTGAAAATGTATAGCCAGATAGCTGAATATTTTGTGAACATTTTAAAGTTTGTTTGGCATCTGTAGGTGAAAGTATGAAGGAGCTGAAACTTTTGGCAGCAGAAGAAGATTTTACAGATTTTAAGCATGCTCTCATTGACTTCAATGTTAAAAAAAAGTGTTAAAAAGCTTAATATTTTAAAAAGTATAAATAGTAGAAAAAAAGTTGAAGAGCAAACATCAGCTGAAAAAGCTGAACATTGTAAAACCTTAATGGCTTTAATAGCTGAAAGTATGCAGAAGTTACGCAGAGCCAAAAAAAGTATGGAATAATAATAAAAAGATGATGATGATGATGATGATGATTGATAAATAAAACGTATCACAATAGAGAGACTGCTAAAGCATTCCCACTAACTAGAAAATGCATTTGCTGGAGAAAATGTGTGGGAATGCTGAATAGCATAAAAACTGCCCCATCAAAACTGCTGCATCATATTGCCACCATCAATATTACCCCATCAGATTGCCCCCATCAAAACTGCCCCATCATATTCCTCTATTATAAATCAATACATTGTGTCTGTGCTCTCCCCCGAGCTCTGATCTGAGATGCTTCAGACCATGGAATCAAAACAGACAACAAAAGCCTGAAATGATCACTAAACTTTAACAGCTTTTTCACAAAAACTGTAAATTATTATTTTTTTAAATGATTTTTTTTCAAAAAATAGGATTTTTAAAACAGTTTACCTGTAAAAACCTTTTCTTTGATGTAAATCAGGGGACACAGAGCCATAGTAATAACTATGAGGGTTATATCAGCATATCAGGTGCTGGACACTGGCACACCCCTTAAGGTGTGAACTTCCCCATATAACCCCTCCCATCACTGGGAGTCCTCAGTTTTGTAACCAAGTAATCAAAGTGTATAAGAAGGGAGGGACCTCTGTGTCTCCTGATGTACATCAAAGAAAAGGATTTTGCAGGTAAGCCGTTTTAATAATCATATTTTCTTTTCTTGCATCAGGGGACACAGAGCCATAGTAATAACTATGTGGGATGTGCCATAGCAATGTCAACTGAAGGGGAGAGACTGAATCAAGGAAACAGGAGGCCAGAGGACTGCAGTGTATACTGTGCCCAAAGGCAATCTCCTCATGACCTTTTAATATCGTTTTGAAAAAAATTGGATAAACGTCTGAACCAAAGACCAATGTTGCGGTCTTACAGATCTGAGCCATAGAGGCCTGATGATGCACCACCCAAGAGGCACTAATCGCCCTGGATGAATGTGCTCTTAATATGAGAAGGAAGAATTTTCTTCTTTAAGCTGAAGCTTGATCAATCACTTGACAAATCCATTTGGAAAATAGTGGATCTTGACGCTGCCTGTCCATATCTTGGACCCTCTGGCAGTACAAACAAAACCTGTGTTTTTCGAACCTGAGCGGTCATATTTAAATACATTCTGCTCACTCTTATTGCATCAAGAGACTGTAGTGTTTTCTCTTCCGCAGGCTTCTGGGGAGAAAGAAGGAAGAATTATATCTTGGTTTAAATGAAAACCTGTTACCACTTTTGGTAAGAATTCAGGATGAGGACATCAAACCACCTCGTCCTTATGCATGATGAAATATGGCTCTTACAAGACAGAGCCATTAGTTCCAATACTCTTCTAGCAGAAGAAATGGCAAGCAAAAAAGATTCTTTCTTGTCAAAGAACGAAGAGAATTCCTCGTAGGGTGCAAATGGCTGATTTAACAAAGCCGTCAAGACCAATTTTAAATCCAAAGGATTTAAAGGTGCCTTGATAGGGGGAATAAACCATGTTACCCCCTGAATAAGCTACGCACCAAAAGTGGGAAGGAAGAGGCCGTAGAAAAAGACATCGACACGACCTGAATCTGGCTCTTGATAAAAGTCAAGGCCAGCTTCATTTCAGATCCCATATGCAGCAAACCTGCCTATTGACATACTTCCTGGGGTGCCAACCCCTGGATCCATACCAAGAAACCTGTGCCTTCCAGATTCTATAGTAAGTGATTCTGGAAGCCGGCTTCCTGGCATTAGTCAAAGTAGACACTACAGAAGGAGATCACTCATGATCTTTTATAGAGTGGGATTCAACAGTCAAACCTGTTAAACTCCTTGTCCGTAAAGTAGGATGAAATACCGGACCCTGTGCACGAAGGTCTGGCTATAATGGCAGAGTCCAAAGGACTTCAACTGCCCGCTTTATAATCTTGATAAATTAAGATTTTCTGGAACCCGCTGGGGCCACCAGAATCACCTCCTTCTGTTCCTGCTTAATCCTGCGGAGAAGGCGTGGAAGAGCTGGAGGAAATGCATAGATCAGTGAGAACTGATCCCCTGTGAAGACTAATGCGTCTGTTCCGCCTGCTAGCGGACCCCTTGTTTGACATAAAGTGTCAGGTCACCTGAAACCAGGTGACAGATCATTCAGTTCCCACAGAGGGGCAGCCCAAGCTAGCGCCTCGCCGGATGGGAGGGATATAATATATGCTACTTTCGCCCAATCTGACAGGAAGTTTTGGGACTGAAGTTCAAAATGAATTGTGCACTGGCTAAGGAACCCCCTGCAAGCCTGGGAGTCCCCAGAGAAACGGGCCGGAGCTGGTAGTTGTAATGAATGTGTGGCCGCGATAGGTGCCGCAGCAGATAGCGGTTGAGATTGTTGAACTGGGGGTCCTAATGAGGCCTGAACCTGTTCAAAACGGGATGCCAAATCCTGAAGAATCGCATCACCTGGGTCTGATGCGATTCCTGGGTCTCAAGTCTGCGAACTAAGGCCTGCAATGGATCATCTGCAGATAGCGGCACATCAGCTGGGTCCATGGCTGATCAAACTGTCAGGTCACCTGAGACCAGGTGACAGATGCACTCCGTAGGAGTCAGAAGTGCACCACTAGGAAGTGTACCTTAGGACTGACTGCTGCGGATTGTACCCAGGAAGATTCAAGACACAGGTCTACAGGATCACTAACGCAGATCCCAATGGGAGCTGGAGCATAGATTCCCCAGGGTGCGGAGTCTAAGAGCCAGCGGGTGATCACCAGAACCTCCAGTGGTGAGGATGGACTTCGCTGCAGTCTGGCTCCAGGTTGCGACCCCCTAGGGTCTCACAGCTTGCGCTCCCAGTAGACTACAGGAGAAGGAAGCAGCAGGCTGGAACGACAAGGATAGTAAGGGGATACAGCAGAGGTCAGAGCAACTAGCAGACAGGAACAACGGAGTACACGCCAAAGGTTCAGGGTCACAGCAGACAGGGATGGTCAGAGACATGCAAAAGGTCAAGGTCGCAAGCAGACAGGAATCATAGAGAACACGCCAAGGTCGGTAACAGAGACAAATGTAGAGCACACGGCAAGCAGGAACCAGGAAGCCAAACACACAATGGTACACAATGGTTGATCAGGACCGCTGGCTTGCAGTGCACAGGTTAATATAGGGTTAACTGATGGGGCCTGGGGTGGAGCCATGCTTAGAGGAGAGGTTATAAAAACCACCAGGTGGAAGTGGCTGGCCTCTCAGAACACATGACATAAAGTTGTCAACCTTATTAATGAATCTGGATGCGAATAGGTCCATGTCCGGAGTACCCCATCTGACATATTGCTAGGAAGATGTCGGGTGAAGAGATCATTCTCCCAGAAATAATTGTTGGCGTCTCAAGTAGTATAAATATTAAAATTGCCGATAGGCAAGGAGTGTTGTGTTCTGCCAAAGCTAGAAAATTATTCACCTCTTTTTGGGCTGCACGACTTCTCGTGCCTCCCCTGGTGAGCGATGTAAGCCACCTCAGTGGCTCTCAGACTGAATCCTTTCAGGACAGTCCCATAATCTGACCACCAAGATTCTATAGCAGCCTGAAGCTTCCAACAAAGTTGATAGGCAAGGTCCTCTAACCTGGACCATCTCCCCTGGACAGAATCTTCCTTCCTAGAAGGCTGGCATCTGTTGTTAACACCTTGCAGGATAAAGATTTTCCCTCCTGCTTGACAACAACCACCAATTTAGGCTCTGACCTATGTCGGGAGCCAAGTGTATTGGCAACAAACAAAGCCTGAATCTTCTTTATTCTAGACCAACAGGACATTGTCTTGAAGCAGTCTGAATAAAACTGCGCGTAAGGGACGGCCTTGAAGGAGGCCACCATTTCCCCTAAAAATCTCCTGCAGCCAAAATGAAGGAATTTTCCTTTCCTGATAAGTTGAATTAGTCCTACAATGGAACTGATTCTTGTCTGGGGTAAGAATACCTTCTTCTGTATGGTATCTATAACCAGCCCCCAAGTAACCTCCTTGATGGTTTTAAGGAGAATCTTCCTAGGCTGAGAATCCAACCTAGAGATTTCAGCTATCTACAGCTGAGATCAGAATCTGGTTTTAGACCTGAGACTGAATGATCTATTCAAAGTAGATCTTCTAATAGGCTAAGACTGCTATGCCTTGAGCCTTTAACCTGGCTAAAGGAGGTGCCAGAATCTTTCAGAACACTCGCAGTGCTGTGGCTAAGCCGAATGGCAGTGCCATGATTGATTTAAAAATAATTTTATATTTCAATCCGCAGAGATTCCTGGTAAGTGGGAAACTTTGGCACATGGAGATATACAACTCCCCTCCTTGCAGGATGGACACAGCCAATCGGCAGCACCCAAACAGGACCCAAACCCAGGACCCTTAGATCGAAAGCCGACTGGGCCATCCGGGCTCTTGAAACTCTAGATGTAACCTAGAGAAAAAAAAAATTGCAGAAATCACTCTGCTCTTAACATTGTTCCTGCCAGACTTTGAGAATTGCAGGACCTTTCCCCTCACTCAAACTGTGGGTGCTCTTTCATAAGAAGGCCTTAGCATTCTGCTTCAAGGGCTTTCTGCCCCAAGATCCTGGTGCTACCCCTGTTGAGACCGCCTAAAGGCAGATACCGCAGGCATTAGGAGAGGCTGCATGATTAAAGGAGAACTGTTTGAACCTCCTTTATTGGTAAAGAGAGCTTTACCCCTTTTGGATGTACTTATTCACTCTCAATAGTTGGAGCCCAGGAAGGGACACAGACTGGCTAAGGGTTTTCACCTGGTGCTTCGGCTGATCAATATCTCAGCCATGGACCTCTGCAAAAATGCACTAGTCCAAGTATAAGCCATAGGGCTTAAACGATCGAGTCCTTTATAGCATCTGTGAGACACAGTGCGTCAAATACACCAGCCCCTTGCCGGGCCTGCTGATCAGGCAGAACTTTCAGGTAACTCGCACCTGTTCCTTAACCCCTTGGAGTCCACATTCCAATGCATTGGCTTGACTCAAAATGTGCTCCATGACAATAGTGGAGCAGACGTTAAAGGGTTAATGGACTGAGCTACTCCAGAACGGCAAAAGACATCTTGTCTTTAAAAGGAAAATCCAACCTTAACTTGCTGGATCCTTTAACATCAATGCATTATCCGCTGGACATGTGAGACTCTGCTCTACTGAGCTGACTGCAGCATTAATAGCTGGAACCTCCCATGTTAAGATCATCTGAAAAGGAAAAATAAGTATCTTCCAATATTTGGGAAGATCTACCTGATCCCCAGCCTCCTGCACCTCAACAAAAGGGCCCAGAAGACTAGATGGGAATCTACTATGTTTAGTCCTACTATGGAGAGACATCATGGCAATAATCTTTTAAATGGTAGAAGAAAAACCTGTGTGTCTAAAATACACAGGGACAGAAGTGTTAAAACCTTGATGGCTTCATCTGACTGGCTGTATTTTTCTTTTTACCTCTCAGGGAAGAAGACATTCTTTTGGAAGGGTTTTTAGTTTGCTCTATACCATTAACCCCTTAGAATCTTTAGAGGGGTTCCTGGTCCCTTTGTCACTCATAGCTTACAGTACAAAGCAGAGGCCGTACCAGCAAAAGAATGTTTCACTTGCTAGACTATAGTACAGTACAAAAACTGCTATTAATTCTAGCTATACAGTACAATGTTGCCAAAAGGAAAATGCCTGTCACCAAACCTGACCAGCAACCACTCTCCTCTGTCCCTCCACCGCCAGGCAGTAGCTTCTCTTGCAGAGCTCTAACTACTTCCTACACGTGTGGCTGGCATCTGATGCTGTTTAGCCATGCCCCCATGTGAAAATAACCCCCTTCCTGTTTCAAACAGGGAAGCGAATCTCCCGCATGAGCACTGGCATCATGGCGGGCGGGTAAATTGGCGAGCGGCCGCGACTTGCCCAAATTTTTTTTCGTTTTTTAAAGAAAGAGGCAGCTGGCTGGCATTCAAATAGATCGCCAATCTGGGGGCCCAGGAAGGGATCAGACCCCCCTTTATACCTGAGGGTCTGAGCTGGCTTGAACGGAGAGGAGAGTGGAGATTCTGCTGTTTCCAGCGTCAGAATGGTGAGTGCTCAATACAGCCTCCAGTGGTGACACATAGACATGACAACACAATACATGGAAGGAGAGATTATCTCCCCTACCTTTCCTTGCAGCAGTGTTTGTCAGAGAAAAAAAAAACAACAATCTTCACCCTTCACTGTAGGCTCTGAGACCTTGAAAGGAAACCTTCAGGAACAGGGGTACACTCAGGTAATCCCGCAATCCTGGACCTGCGAGAAGACCCTGCCAGTAAACTTTTAGTGGCCTTACTACCAAAAAGTACTGGATCCCAGGGCCCAGCTTTAAAAGCATTCACAAGCAAAACCTTGTGTCTTTGGATGACGAGGCCTGGGTACCATTCATTTAGTCCATTATGGAGACATCAGAATGGATCCGGTCAGGATGGCTGGCTCTCATCAAAGGATTACTGCCCGTAATATCCTTACACGTGCCCAACACCAAGGCACTGGTGAAAAAACTGAGGGCTCCCAGTAATGGGAGGGGTTATATGGGGGAAGTTCAAGCCTTAAGGGGCGTGCCAGTGTCCAGCACCTGATATGCCGATATAACCCACATAGTTATTACTATGGCTCTGAGTCCCCTGATGTAAGAAAATAAATTATATATATTTTTTCAAAAATCATCCTTTTTTCAAAAAAAATGTTTTTTTCAAATAATGATTTTTTTCAAAAAATATTATGATTTTTTTTCAAAAAATATTATGATTTTTTTCAAAAAATATTATGATTTTTTTCAAAAAATATTATGATTTTTTTCAAAAAATATTATTTTTTTCAAAAAATATTATTTTTTTTTTCAATTTTTTTTTAAATTATTTAATTTTTTCGTGGGGTGGTCACAATGTTTTGGCTGATAATGGGGTGGTCATAAATTATTTGGCTGCCCCATCATATTCCTCTATTATAAATCAGTACATGGGGTGTCTGTGCTCTCCCCTGGGCTCTGTAATCTGAAATGCTCCAGCCGCCTCCCCCCACTACCCATCACTGTGTATAAGAAGCTTTGTTAACCATGGAAACAGTACAGACAACAAATGCCTGGATGCACTAAATTTAATGACATTTTCTGAAATGATCACTAAACTTAAACAGCTTCTTCACAAAAACTGTAAAAGATATCAACCTGAAAATATATAGCCAGATAGCTGAATACTTTGTGAACATTTTAAAGTTTGTTTGGCATCTGTAGGTTAAAGTTGAATGGCTTTAATAGCTGAAAGTATGCAGAAGTTACGCAGAGCCAAAAAACGTATGGAATAATAATAAAAAGATGAAAATGATGATGATGATTATTAATAAATAAAAAAACGAATAACAATAGTGGGACTGCTAAAGTAGTCCCACTAAATAAAAAAATGAACAATAATAGTGGGACTACTAAAGCACTAACTAGAAAATGCATTTCCTGGAGAAAATGCGTGGAAATGCTGAATAGCATCAAAATTGCCCCATCATATTCCTCTATTATAAATCAGTACATGGTGTCTGTGCTCTCCCCCACTGCCCATCATTGTATATAAGAAGCATTGGTAACCATGGAAACAAAACAGACAGCAAAAGCCTGGATGCCTTAAATTTAATTACATTTTCTGAAATGATCACTAAACTTAAACAGCTTTTTCACAAAAACTGTAAAAGATATCAAACTGAAAAGATATAGCCAGCAGAATATTTTGTGAACATTTTAACCACCTCCCGCCCGCCCTATAGCCGAATGACCGCCGTAGAGCAGGCGGGTTCCTTCGATCGGTCGTCCCTGGACGTACTTGTGTTTACTTCCGCAATGCGCGCCGCCGGGGGCGCGCATCGCGGAAGTTTTGTATTCGCTGTGTCTCCCGGAGACAGGCAAACGTAGATCGCCGTGAACGGCCAATCAAAGCAGCCGTTCACAGCGCGATCGCAGCTGCCAATGGGAGATGATCTCAAATGTAAACATATGAGATCATCTCCCATTGCCGTGTCTCTCCCTCCTCACACAGAGACAGCGTGTGAGGAGAGAGAGGATCTGTGAGTCATAAATTGTATACTGTGACTAACACTGTCAGCCCCAGTGCCAGTGCCACCTGCCAGCCCAGTGCCACCTGCCAGTGCCACCTGCCAGCGCCACCTGCCAGCCCCAGTGCCGCCAGTGCCAGTGCCACCTGCTAGCGCCAGTGCTGTCAGCCCCAGTGCCGCCAGTGCCACCTGCCAGCCCCAGTGCCGTCAGCCCCAGTGCCACCTGCCAGCGCCAGTGCCATCCGTCAGCCCCAGTGCCGTCAGCCCCAGTGCCGTCAGTGCCGCCAGCACCAGTGCCACATGCCAGTGCCACCTGCCAGTGCCATCTGCCAGCCGCAGTGCCATCTGCCAGCCCCATTTGCCAGAGCAATTAGCCAGAGCAAATAGCCAGCACCATCTGCCAGTGCCATCTGCCAGTGCCAGCCCCAGCGACATCTGTCAGCCCCATCTGTCAGCCCCATCTGCCTCCAGTGCCATCTGCCTCCAGTGCCATTTGTCAGTGCCACGTGTTGTCAGTGCCACGTGGGGTCACTTTGTGGGCATTTCCATTGTCCTGGTGCTCCAGGGCCTTCAAAAATGTAATAGGTGGTTGAGAAATGAAATGTGTAATTTATGCTCCTAGAACGCCTGATGGTGCTATTTTAATATTGGGCCTCTGTATGTGGCCAGGCTGTGTAAAAGTCTCACACATTTGGTATCGTAATACTCAGGAGTAGCAGAACGTATTTTGGGGTGTCATTTGTGGTATACACATGCCATGTGAGAGAAATAACCTATTACATTGAAAATTTTGTGAGAAAAAAAAAAAAAAAATCTTCATTTTGCAAAGAATTGTGGGAAAAAGATGACAACATCAAAAACCTCACCATGCATCTTAGTAAATACCTTGGAATGTCTACTTTCAAAAAAGGGGTCATTTGGGGGGTATTTGTACTTTCCTGACTTGTTTGGGTCGCAAGAAATGAGATAGGCCACCAGTACATCAGGTGTGATCAATTTTTTATGATTCGCACCACAGCTTGTAGACTCTCTAACTTTCACAAAGACCAAATAATATCCCCAATTTGGGTTATTTTTACCAAAGATATGTAGCAGTATAAATTGTGGCCAAAATTTATGAAAAAAAAATTATAATTTGCAAAATTTTATCACAGAAACAAAGAAATATGCGTTTTTTTTCAAAATTTTCGGCCTTTTTTCATTTATAGCGCAAAAAATAAAAACCCCAGAGGTGATAAAATACCACCAAAAGAAAGCTCTATTTGTGGGAAAAAAAGGACACAAAATTCATTTGGGTACAGTGTTGCATGACTGAGTAATTGTCATTCAAAGTGTGAGAGCACCAAAAGCTGAAAATTGGTCTGGTCAGGAAGGGTGTTTAAGTGCCCAGTAAGCAAGTGGTTAAAAAAAGAGCTGAAACTTTTGGCAGCGGAAGAACATTTTAAGGATTTTAAGCATGCTCTCATTGACTTCAATGTTAACAAAAAGTGTTAAAAAGCTTAATATTTTAAAAAGTATAAATAGTAGAACAAAAGTCGAATAAGCTGAAAGAGCTGAACATTTTAAAAGTTGAATGGCTTTAATAGCTGAAAGTATGCAGAAGTTACGCAGAGCCAAAAAAAGTATGGAATAATAATAAAAAGATGATGATGATGATTTATAAATAAAACGTATATAACAATAGAGAGACTGCTAAAGCATTCCCACTAACTAGAAAATACATTTGCTGGAGAAAATGTGTGGGAATGCTGAATAGCATAAAAACTGCCCCATCAAAACTGCTGCATCATATTGCCCCCCTCAAAACTGCCCCATCATATTGCCACCATCAAAACTGCCCCATCATATTCCTCTATTATAAATCAGTACATTGTGTGTCTGTGCTGTCCCCCGAGCTCTGTAATCTGAGATGCTTCAGACCATGGAATCAAAACAGACAACAAAAACCTGAAATGATCACTAAACTTTAACAGCTTTTTCACAAAAACTGTAAATTATTATTTTTTTAAATGTTTTTTTTTTTTAAAAATAGGATTTTTAAAACGGTTTACCTGTAAAAACCTTTTCTTTGATGTAAATCAGGGGACACAGAGCCATAGTAATAACTATGCGGGTTATGCAGAAGTTACAGTAAAGCATTCCCACTAAAAAATAAAAAAGCGAATATCAATAGTGGGACTGCTGAAGCAAACCCACTAATGAAAGCTGCCATCATTGTTTGCTTCTGTAAAGTGTACATTTTCGGATAGTTGGGATATCTTGGTAAGTTAAGAATCATTCTTTTTGTGTTTTTTTAAATATATGTTTGTAGCATTAAAGTCCATCCCATTACTACTTAATGTATAATATCTGCACCAATTTTAACCACTTAATAACCGCCCTATAGCCAAATGACGGCTACAGGGCGGTTTCTTATCTCTGGGAGGCCGTCATATGACGTCCTCCCAGAATTCCGCTCTCGCGCGCCCCCTGGGGCACGCACTCGAGAGCATCCGTGACCCCGGCGCATCACGGATCATGGTAAACGGCCGCTCATAGCGGCCGTTTACCACTTGATCACTACGTCAAATGACGGAGTGATCACTTGTAAACAAACCTCTCTCCCCCCTCTCTGTACCGATCGGAACAGCGGAGGGGTAAGAGATCGGTGTCAGCAGCGATGTGGGCTGCATCTGCAGTGCCCACATCGCTGCTCACCGAAAATTAACCCCTCAATTCCCTGCAAATACTCTGCACTACCCTGCCATTACCCTGCATTACTCTGCAATACCCTGCATTACTCTGCAATACCCTGCAATACCCTGCAATACCCTGCAATACTCTGCAATACCCTGCAACACTCTGCATTACTCTGCATTACTCTGCATTACCCTTCAACGCTCTGCAACACCCGCCAATACCCTGCCACACTCTGCAATGCTCTGCAACACTCTACAATGCTCTGCAACACCCACCAATACCCTGCAACACTCTGCAATGCTCTGCAACATCCGCCAATACCGTGCAACACTCTGCAATGCTCTGCAACACCCTCCAATATCCTGCAATGCTCTGCAACGCCATACTCTGAGATACCCAGCCATACTCTGAGATACCCAGCCATAGACACCCCCCCCCGCCGCCCTCCGGTGCTTCTACCGACTCGCCAATACGATCAAATCCAGAATCTTTTTTTTTTTTTTTCAGGCTTCCCAGCTTAGAGATGAGATGCGGGGTCTTATTGACCCCATATCTCACTGTAAAGAGGACCTGTCATGCCATATTCCTATTACAAGGGATGTTTACATTCCTTGTAATAGGAATAAAAGTGATCAAAAAATTTATTTTTGGGGAAAAAAATGTCAAACTAAAATAAATAAAGTAAAATGAACAATACATTTTTTTTTTTTTTTTAAAGCGCCCCTGTCCCCATGTGCTCGCATGCAGAAGCGAACGCATACGTAAGTCCCGCCCACATATGAAAACGGTGTTCAAACCACACATGTGAGGTATCGCTGCGAACGTTAGAGCGAGAGCAATAATTCTAGCCCTAGACCTCCTCTGTAACTCAAAACATATAACCAGTAAAAAAAAATTAAATCGTCGCCTATGGGGATTTTTAAGTAGCGATGTTTGGCGCCATTCCACGAGCCTGTGCAATTTTGAAGAGTGACATGTTAGGTATCTATTTACTCGGTGTAACTTCATCTTTCACATTATGCAAAAATTGGGCTAACTTTACTGTGGTTTTTTTTTTTAAGCACAAAACTTTTTTAAAAAAAAAAAAAGCATTCGAAAAATTGTTGCGCAAATACCGTGCGAGATAAAAAGTTGCAACGACCACCATTGTATTCTCCAGGGTGTTTGCTAAAAAAACATATATAATGTTTTGGGATTCTATGTAATTTTCTAGCAAATAAATGATGATTTTTACATGTAGGAGAGAAATGTCAGAATTGTCCTGGGTGCTCCAGAATGCCTGATGGCTCTCCATGCATGTTGGGCCTCTGTATGTGGCCACACTGTGTAAAAGTCTCACACATGTGGTATCACCGTACTCGGGAGTAATAGCAGAATGTGTTTTGGGGTGTAATTTGTGGTATGCATATGCTGTGTGAGAAATAAACTGATAATATGACAATTTTGTGAAAAAAAAAAAAAAAAAGTAAAAAAAATCTTGATTTTTGAAAAGAATTGTGGGAAAAAATGACAACTTCAAAAAACTCATCATGCCTCTTACTAAATACCTTGGAATGTCTTCTTTCCAAAAAGGGGTCATTTGGGGGGTATTTGTACTTTTCTGGCATGTTAGGGTCTCAAGAATTGAAATAGGCCGTCAGTACTTCAGGTGTGATCAATTTTCAGATATTGGCACCATAGCTTGTGGACTCTATAACTTTCACAAAGACCAAATAATATCCACCAATTTGTACTTATTTTTACCAAAGATATGTAGTGGTATAAATTTTGTCCAAAATTTATGAAGAAAAAATTACTAATCTGCTAAATTTTATAACAGAAACGAAGAAAAATTAATGTTTTTACAGAATTTTCTGTATTTTTTCTTTTATAGCACAAAAAATAAAAAACCCAGCGGTGATTAAATACCACCAAAAGAGAGCTCCATTTGTGTGAAAAAAAGGACAAAAATTTCATATAGGTCCAGTGTTGCATGACTGAGTAATTGTCATTCAAAATGTGAGAGCACCGAAAGCTGAAAATTGGTCTGGTTATTAAGGGTGTTTAAGTGCCCAGTGGTCAAGTGGTTAAATATATGAAATTATTAATGAAACATTTGCAAAATATAACATCTCTGATTTTGCTGGAAAATAATTCAACTAAAGAATATAATATTTGAAAAGCACCATACACAGATAAAATGTTATGTATCTAAATATACACACAAAAAAATTACTTATTTGACACATGAGGCACCATCTTACCAAAGAAAAATTTGGTTCCCATCCTTTATTCTAATTTACTGAAATGTTGATTTCTGGTCCTTTTTCTTGGTACTTTAGCTCATACTATAATGAAACAGAAGAAGCATTTTGTGAAAACTGACAAAGACATATAACAGACTTTAAAAAATGTATGTAACACAAACATATAATAGACTTTAAAAAATTGATGCAACCCCTTTCAAAAATCACTTGCTTGTCTTTAGAGTTTCAACATATAAACCTAAAATAAAATTAAATGATTCATAATATTTATTACTGTAATACCTATATCTTCTTGGGTTTTACAAAGTACGTTTGTGTGGGTGTGCGGAACCCACCTTGTATATACTGTAGAGCAGGGGTAGGGAACCTTTTTGGCTGAGATAGCCATGAACGCCACATATTTTAAAATGTAATTCCGCGAGAGCCATACAATATGTTTAAAACTATTTTTTTTTTATCGATTAATGAACTAATTTCAATTATAACTGTAACATCCACATCTCCCCTATGATTGTCTGCTTGCTTACCACTACACAGGCAGGCAGATCCACGAGCAGTTGAGGCGGGTGATGATGACGTCAGTGCGCCGCTCACCTTAACTGCCGCTGGGTGTACCAAGATGGCCGCAGCTCCGGAGCTATGCCGAAGCTGTGGCCTTTCCTATGGGCTCAATCCACGGATCGCCACACCACGCAATCAGAATGAGAGGTGAGAGCCAGATGCAGCCATCAAAAGAGCCACATCTGGCTCAAGAGTCATAGGTTCCCTACCCCTGCTGTAGAGAGTAGTCAGCTGATCTGAGAGTTTGTGTGAGCTGTTTTGCTAGCAGTGAGGAAGAGACCTAGCATGCTGTCTGAAAGGCTCCACAATGGACTGAGACTGGCTGGGTAAGCTGGCCTGTAAAAGGGACTTTATAGCTCTGGCTAGAGCATTAGAGTCAAGTGGGCATTAGGCTGGATTCACACCTGTGCAGTTTTAGTGCTTTTTGCATTTTGCAGATTTGCACTACAGTCCATTTAACATGGTTTCCTATGGAACACGTTCTGTAGAGAAAATCTGCAAAATGCAAAAAGCACAAAAAATGCATAGGTGTGAATCCAGCCTTATGCGCGTACACACCAGAGTCCGCGATTTCTGGCCTGGACCTACTGACTGTCAGAAACCATGAAATCAGACTGAGACAGAAGTACAGTTAAATCACACTTGTTTAATAATAAAAGTAAATAGAACAAACGTAGTCAAAACATAGCCAGAGTTCAGGAATGGGAACAGATAGACAAGCCAAATGTCAGGGAGTTGGAGATGAGTGCAGTAAAACAGCAAGCAGGATCTGGAGCCAGAAGGGATGTCAGCCAAGCAAGTCTTTTAACAGGAATGCAGGAGCTAGTCTTTGTGATGTTGACTAAGGCAGAGAAAGAGATCCACTGGGCTAAATGGCTTAACTAGGCAGGACTGACGAGCAGGATATCATCAACAGCTGAGTAACTGTGGAGAAATCGGAGCTGGCAATTAGCCGACAGCTGAGCGACCAGCTCTGAGAAGGACAGTATCCCCTCCTCAATGACCCCTACCCCTTGGAGGACCACCAGGCTTGAGAGGAAAACGCCTATGGAAATCACAGAGGAGGACAGGGGCATGTAATCTGAGGATGAGACTCAAGAGCGTTCCTCTGGACCTTACCCATACCTCTACCCCTGTATGCGCCCATGGAACCTACAGTCAACAATGTACTGTACCTCATACTCCTCATGGTTCTCAACCTGTACAGGGTGAGGATGTGGCACCAAGGTGGTAAAGTGGTTGCAGAGCAAAGGTTTTAATAAGGATGAAATACATTTGAAATACGCATATTAGAAGGAAGGTCTAAGGAAGGTCTAATGCATAAGCCACTGGGTTAATCCTGAGAAAAATACGGAAAGGCCCAATAAACTGGGATGCAAACTTCAGTGAGGGAACACTAAGTCGGAGGTTGCGGAATGACAGCCAGACGCTGTCTCCAACCTGGTAGGAAGGCGCAGGCAGGCGTCAGCATGGAGTCTGTACCTATCATTAGCATGTCGCAAAGCCTCCTGGACTTGTGACTAAGTTGAATGAAGACCCTCCTGGGACTTGGAAAATATGAGGATCTGGATATGATATCCAGATAAACCACCACACATAACTGCAACAAATCTCAGAGGACATTGTTAATGAATTCCTGGAAACCTGCTGGGGTGTTATAACGGCCAAAAGGCATTACGAGGTACTCATAATGGCCTGTTCTTGTATTAAACACAGTTTTCCACTCATCGCCCTCTTTAATCATCACAAGATTGTATGCTCCTCTCAAATCAAGCTTCATGAAAACCATTGCTCCCTTGAGGTGGTCAAATAACTTAGTAATAATCGGATAGGCATTTTCTTTTTTTTTTTATTCCGTATTTCTTATTAATTCTTCTTTTCAATGACGCAAATTCAACTTACACATACATACATTTCTAGATACAGTTACAAACACATACTTTATCTTGCCATAATCTCCCAATAAAAAAAAAGTCCCCCCCCCCCAAAGCAAAGACAAATTTTCTCTACTCCCCCCCCCAAAAAAAAACTCTCTCCCCCCCTTTATCCCCTAACCACATAGGGATGATCATCTCACAGGGTCACATAGCACCAACCAATCTTTCCAGATGGCTTTGATTTTATTTTATTTTTTTTCCTATCTAAATAAATGAATTTCTCCTTTACTATAACTTCTCCTGTGTTCCCCATTCCACCACTGTTGGAGGATATATAGAGATCCATTTCTGGGCTATTTCCATGCCTGAAACAGGCATCTCGTTATCACACTATAAGTATTTGCTGATATATTAAATTTCTTCATTATATTTAACAGGCATATTCTCAGATCTACTACTAATATTATGTCCAGTATATCATTTAAATTTTTAATTATATCCTCCCAATATCATTGGAGTTTGGGACACCTCCAGAGTAGGGATGAGCCAAACACCCCCCCGCACCAGAGCCTTCGAACAGACCGAAAATTTGTATGAACTTTAGAACCCCGTTAAAGTCTATGGGACTCGAACATTTAAAACCAAAGTGATAATTTTAAAGGCTAATATGCAAGATATTGTCCTAAAAAGGATTTGGGGACTCGGCTCCTACCCCAGGGGACATGGATCAATGCCCAAAATTTTTTTTAAGAACGCCTGTTTTTTTTGGGAGCACTTATTTTAATGATGATTAACCTTCCTAGCGGTAATCCCGAGTCTGGCTCGGGTTGGTATTTTCATTACAGGAGCGGTAACCCCGAGCCAGACTCGGGATCGCACCGCTCGATGCAGGGGAGGACACAGGGAGAGTTACTCACCTTGTCCCCTGGATACAGCGATGTCCGCCGCGCTGTGTGATCGAGCTGTCCTGCGCTCGATTCACAGTGCCGAATGCCGCCGAGCTCCGTTCCCTGCGACGTTACAGCGCACGGGAGCGAAGAACGGCGGCAAATTCAAAATAGTAAAAACACACAAAACACACACAGCACTGTAATCTTACAGATTACAGTGCTGTATTAAAAAATACACACCCCCTTTGTCCCTAGTGGTCTGTGCAATGCCCTGCATGCACTTTTATATTATAAATACTGTTTTTTCTGCCTGGAATTTGGAGATTGTCCATAGCAACCAAAACATGTCCCTTTTTCAGTTTTTTTTGGATTTGATTACATTATTGAATAATTTTTATTATTCTTTATTATATTATAAACTTTATCATACCCGGGATGTCCGCTAGACTCTGGTTTGAAGAGATTTCAGAGCGTTATTCCTAAGAATTACAGGACTACAAAATAAAAGCCAAATTTCCATGCAAAATAATTGTACCGCTTTCAGCACCTTATTCCAGACTGAATCATACCGCCAGGGAGGTTAAAGTGAAAACAAGTGAAATATTCCTTTTAAATATCGTGCCTGGGCGGTGTCTACAGTATGCCTGTGAAGTGGCATGTGTTTCCCGTGTTTAGAACAGTCCCTGCACAAAATGAAATCTAACGGAAAAAAGTAATTTAAAACTGCTTGCGGTTTTAATGTAATGTCTGGTTCCGGCAATATGGATAAAAATCATTGAGAAAAATGGCATGGGTAGCCCCCCTGCCCATTACCAGCCCCTTTGGGTCTTGTACGGCTATTAAGGAGAACCCCGTACCCAAATTAAAAAAAGGAAAGGCGTGGGGCCCCCAGGCCCTATATACTCAGAACAGCAGTATACAGGCAGGGACTGTGTAGGTTTGTTGTGTTGAGTAGAATCTGTTTGTAATTTTTAACTGGTACATTTTTGAAGTGTAGTTCCAGTCAAAAAATCTATTTTTAAGCTTTTTGGAAAACATAGGGAAGGCTTATCACCCCTGTATAATTTTTTTTTGCCATCTGTCTTTTTTCATCTCCCTTCCTGTTGTCTCCTTCTGTTTACAAGTAGGAGACGTTTGTAAGTATGATGTTTGAAAGTAGGGGCCTGCCCTATATGCTCTGCAGAAATTTTGGCCTAATGTGTTGGTATTGCCACAACACTGTAAGCCCTCAAAGTGACTCTTGGTGAGCGCCCGGCTGTGAACGATTATATCAAGAATTGTAATTACATGCCATTGTTGAACAGTGGTAGAAAAATTGGGCATTTAGTGGTTGTGGTGGTGCTGGTGCCACAACACTGTAAGTCCTCACAGTTACTCTCTGGGGGCACAGGAACAGAGTAAAAACAGAGTAAAAGCAATGTGGGGTGCCAGATGCAAGCTTGCATCTGGCACCCCACATTACTTTTTACTCTGTTTTTCGTGATCACTTGTCATCATTTTTGTCCATTTTTATGACCTTTTAAATAAAACCTAGTGGTTATTTTTTTGACCTGCACCATTTGGAGCTTTCTTTTTTCTTTATTATATTTTTGCGAACCCCCTCCTATATTTGGGGCTGGAACCCCAAATGGGCCACACCTGATCCGGACAACCCGAGGAACATTCCGAGAGACGTCCTCCATGGGCTCCCATCGTTTGAAGTCTCCCCAGCATCCGGTCTGACTATCTTCAACCCATCATTTGGTTCCATGTTTGGATCCCAAGCGTTTTTGACTCAACTGTCGTAAGACTGGTGAGTCCACCTTCTCTGGTAAGAGTATTCTACCTACCTTTCAGATCACTTCAGACAAGTTGATACATCTGGTTGCACTTGATCAGTGAAACTTCTATTCCTTTTCGAAGAAGATTTATCACAACATTTGTGCACTAGTTCATTTAAGTGGACTTTGTCTACCGTGTCTCACGGGTTTTCAGTATTCACGATTTTTTATATATTAATATTTTGTTTTTTTTCATGATTTTATTATATTTTTATATAGATTTGTTATCCAATTTAGCGCTACACTATTTGTTGTTTTATGATTGATCTTTATGAAAGGTCAGTCGATCAACTGAGTCAGTGGACAGGTGCACCCTGTGATCAGTTACAAAGCCTCCAGCAGCAGAAAGAACGCTGGATGCAGGACAGGCCAGTAGCTCAATTGCATACTGTGCAAGCTCTGGCCAGTGATCCATCCTCAAGACCCAGTAAGCCAGAGGATTTTCGGTGGGAAAGGTGTCCAAGTCTGACCTTGCCCCTAGGTATTCCTGCACCATGTAAATCAGATGCTGGCGATGGTTGCTGGAACCGATCATACCTTGAGGCTGCAGACTAAAAAATTGTCTGAACACATCAGTCAGACGGCCACCTTCTCCAACGCTCCTTCTGTGACTGACCGAAGCCTCCCAGTCTCTGGGAGTGCATTGCACAGACCTTTCTGCAAGGCCTCCCAGAGATGTCTCATCCTCTGCTTCCTCTGCGATGGCAAGATAAGGTCCGCAACTTTACCCTTGTACCGTGGATCAAGGAGAGTGGCCAGCCAGTAATGGTCCCTCTCCTTGATGAGAAGAATACGAGGATCCTTCCGCAGGCTTTGCAGGATCAGGGAGGCCATGCAGTGTAGGTTAGCTGAGGCATTCAGTCCGGAGTCCTCTGGGACACTAAGGACAACATGATCCGCAGCCACCTCCTCCCAGCCACGTACAAGTCCACGGGTTTCTTGGGACTGTAAATCATCCCTAAAAGACTGCTGATGCTGAGTGCCAGGCTCCACCTCCATGCTGACACAATCCTCCTCCTCCTCTTCCTCTTCCTATGTGATGGGTGGGACAGCAGGAACACTGTCTGGATAAAGGGGGCCTTGAGAGGCAAGGAAGTCCTCCTCTTCCTGTCTCTGTTCTGCCTCAAGTGCCCTGTCCATTATTCCATGCAGCGTATGCTCCAACAGGTGGACAAGAGGTACAGTGTCACTGATGCATGCACTGTCACTGCTCCTCGTGGCCTCCTCAAATGGTGACAGGACAGTGCATGCATCCCTGATCATGCCCCACTGGCGTAGTGAAAAAAAAACAAGCTCCCCTGACCCTGTCCTGGTGCCATAGTCACACAGGTACTCATTGATGGCCCTCTGCTGCGTGTGCAGCCGCTACAGCATGGCGAATGTTGAGTTCCACCTGGTGGACATGTCGCATATAAGGCGGTTCTTGGGCAGGTTCAACTCCTTTTGGAGCTCAGTCAGCGACGGAAATGCACACAGACTTTCCTGGCCTGCCTCAGTACATCCTGTAAGCCCGGGTACCTGCCCAAGAACCGCTGTACCACCAGGTTAAGGACGTGAGCCACACAGGGCACATGAGTCAGTTGTCCCTGTTGGAGGGCGGAGAGGAGGTTGGTGCCATTGTCGCAAACCACCATTCCTGGCTTAAGCTGGCTTGGCGTCAACCACCTCTCGGCCTGCCCCTGCAGAACTGACAAACTATCTGCCCCAGTGTGGCTCCTGTCCCCCAAGGAAACCAGCGCAAGCATGGCATCTTTTTGCCTAGGTACTTGCGTAGCCCCTTGAACGCCTACGGAGCACCGCTGGTTCCGAGGACAAATCACAGGAAGAGGCCATGGAGGAAGAAGAAAAGGGGGGAGGAGAGAGGTGTGTCACAACCAGTAGTAGCTCTTTGGAGGCATGGTGGTGGAACAACCTCCAACACTACTGCACCTTGTCCTGTCCCATCCTTCCCAACTGCCAGAAGAGTGACCCAATGGGCCGTGAAAGATAGGTAATGTCCCTGTCCATGCCTGCTCGACCATCAGTCAGCAGTAATATGCACCTTACCGCTGATTGTCCTGTCCAGCAAGGCATGGACATTGCCTTCCACATGCTGGTAGAGAGCCGGGATCACCTTCCATGAGAAAAAGTGGCGTTTGGGGACCTACCACTGAAGAACCGCACATTCCACAAACTCATGGAAGGGGGCCGAGTCTACCAACTAAAAAGGCAGCAGTTGAAGTGCTAGCAATTTAGCCAAGCTAGCATTCACCCGCTGGGCATGTGGATGGCTGGGAGTGAACTTCTTTCAACAGTCCAGCAGCTGGGGCAGGGAAATTTGCCTGCTACAATCGGACGTCGGTGTACTGCTAGCAGAGTGCCCGCAAGTACTTGGCTGTGACACATCTAATTCTACACCTTCATTCCTCTCAGTGCAGGTTTCAGAGAAAACTGAAGGTATAGTGGGGTTGGAGATCCCAGCTAAGGAGCAAGGAGAGGTCCGCTTTGTCCTTTGGTGTGGGTCTTTAAGGTACGCTTGCCAACAAGTTGCATGGCAGGTCAACATATGTCTGGTCAAGCATGTGGTGCCCAAGCGGCTGATGTTTTGGCCACGCGAGATATGCTTGAGACATATGTTGCAAATACAATTAAAGGGAAAGCACTGCGCTATAGTTTGTTATATGTGAAGAATGGCCTCAACAGCCAAAAAAGCAGCCAACACCAAAAACAAACAAAGTTCCGCAAATAGAATAATAAAAACAGTGTAGCGCTTCAGTAATAATAAACGTGATCAACATAAGTTATAAAAATAATAATATGTCAAAAATCGCATAAATATAAATGCCTAGAGATAAAAGTCCAACATTGGGTGCTCATTCCACTATGTAGTTGGCATAGGGGTGACCGAACCGTCACGAAGGAGGAAAATAATGCACTAGGCGAATGTATTCATGTGGATATGCTTGACTGTAAACGTCAGGAGAAAGTAGATAAATACTTCTTACCGGAACAGTTGGACTCACACAGTCATATGACGGTTGAGTCTAGAAGGCTTGAGGTCACAATCTGGGACCAAGGAGTATGAGGAGGGAGGTCTGTTGAGCTGATGGAGGAGCTCCAGGCGGTTGTAGGCCCAATGGTGGATCCTTTCAGATGGAACGTCAAGGTTGTTTGTAGTCAAGCTCAGACGCAGCCCGTTGTACCAATACTCGAATCTCCCCCGAATGGGGAGGGGGATGTTGTAAAGGTTTAAACCAAAGAAACGGAGAAAAGAAAAAAGAAAAAAAGGCTCCACATGGTGCGGGTCAAACGGTGTAAAAAATGTTGGTTTATTGAAGTCAAAAGATAATTGATGACTTGGTGATCACATAAAAAATAAAATGAAATTAAAAGCAATGTGGGGTGCCAACAGCTCGCCCAACGCGTTTCGACATAAATGTCTTCAACAGGGGCATGTTGGAGCCCACCACATTGCTAACAAATATATAAGAAATGGGAGAGAGGTTCCGCCTACCAAGGGGCGGAGAATCCCGTCTCAGACAACCTCTTAAAGATACAGTGAACAGTTTAATCAGATCAGGGTAAACATGTTCAAACACAATAAGCAATTACAAATAACATCTAGAAATGTCACTCATACAGGCTGTTAAATTGGTATTGATGACAGTGTAAAAAAATTTAAAATTTTAAAAGATATGTCACCATGCTCACGCATGGATAGCACTGGATAGATTGCATTATTCATAGCCTCTTCGGACTTATAGATGCAGAAAGATTCAACGTACATATAAAGCATATACAGAGAACACATCCAGCACTGATACAAAAAGATCAGACATGTGTTGTTAGTTATACATAAACTGCATTGTACCATCACCTGAAAGTACTAGTTTGCATTTGCATTATTCATAGCCTCATCAGACATATAAATGCAGGAAGATTCATTGCACATGTAAAGCATATACAGAAAACACTTCCAGCACTGGTACAAAAAATCAGACATGTATTGTTAATTATACATAAACTGCATTGTAACATCACCTGAAAGGGCTAGTTTGCATTTGTGTTGTATCATAGATGGAGCTGTAGAGGTCTCAGTAATAGTGTCTGATAAGGGTCTGTCATTGTGCAATTTGGGTGTCTCTTACTTGTTGTACTAGCAGTGTGTAGCCAGAAAATACGTATAAGTAACCATGGTGACAGTTCATACGTGCTGATCTGTTATTTGGAGTTCCGATCAGATGTTCAAAAGCGTCATGACGTGCTATAAAACAGGAAAGGCTCCACCAATCCCTCAATGTGTATGTCATGTGACTAGATGTGGGAGTGGTTGAAAGGAGCTCACATCTACAGAGCAAGGGCGTGTATGTTTATACATCATTATGCAAAAATGTAAGGAAGGGGGGAGGCATTCAAGCATTGGCGCCATTTCTCCGTGTTGTGCGTTCCACGCTGCGGATCAAAACAAGCAGCGTAAGAGCGTATCAAGTGCGTGACGACGGAGTAGGGGCGTGTATATGTGAGCGTCGCGTCACTATGCAGGAGTGTGAAGAGGGCGTGTAAGTGTAAACGTCACGTATTACGTCGCTTTGCGAGAATATAGAAAGGGGAGAGGCGTCGGAGCTTGGCGCCATTTCTCACGTGTTGAACGTCACACGCCACAAGGCGTGGCGAGCAGTGGGGGAGCCAATCCGAAAGTGTGTCACTCTGCACATGCGCCATGACTTGTGACGTAATTACGTCACGACACGCGCAGTGATATATCCAGGGCTCATTGAGACCAAGGTAATCACGGGGAATACAGAAGGCATGGCAACATCACGTCACGCCCAATGATAGGGCCCGACGCAACCATGACAACCACAAAGGCGTCACAGCACTTAGAATTGAAAGGATACCACAGGCAAAGGGACGCAAATAAAAAGACAAAAAAGAAAAAGTAAAAAGAAAAAATAGTCATTCCCACCATAACCAGAATATACAACTGATAACAAAAGGGTAATGTCTAATAAAAATATATAGGGGATGGTGACATGGGTCAAATGCAATGCATACAAATTACGCAAGCATTGACCGAAAAAAATCCTAAGGTGCCTGAAACACAGGGGTAAGCCTAGAATCTGGTAAATATGGCATATTCTCAACTAATGCCAGAAGTAAAACTAAAAATTGGTGTAAATATAAGTGTATCGGGGGGTATCCATCCCCAATCACACGTGATCTAGAGAAAATGCATAATAATCGCATATATCTAGATTCAAGCAAGGGACAGAGATTTGGAAAGAGGGTATGTGAAAGGAAAAATGAAATAAAGTGCATAAGTGTATGGGGTAGAATGAACATTGTGTCGCAGAAAACACTTATTGTGTTTGAACATGTTTACCCTGATCTGATTAAACTGTTCACTGTATCTTTAAGAGGTTGTCTGAGACGGGATTCTCTGCCCCTTGGTAGGCGGAACCTCTCTCCCATTTCTTATATATTTGTTAGCAATGTGGTGGGCTCCAACATGCCCCTGTTGAAGACATTTATGTCGAAACGCGTTGGGCGAGCTGTTGGCACCCCACATTGCTTTTAATTTCATTTTATTTTTTATGTGATCACCAAGTCATCAATTATCTTTTGACTTCAATAAACCAACATTTTTTACACCGTTTGACCCGCACCATGTGGAGCCTTTTTTTCTTTTTTCTTTTCTCCGTTTCTTTGGTTTAAACCTTTACAACATCCCCCTCCCCATTCGGGGGAGATTCGAGTATTGGTGCAACGGGCTGCGTCTGAGCTTGACTACAAACAACCTTGACGTTCCATCTGAAAGGATCCACCATTGGGCCTACAACCGCCTGGAGCTCCTCCATCAGCTCAACAGACCTCCCTCCTCATACTCCTTGGTCCCAGATTGTGACCTCAAGCCTTCTAGACTCAACCGTCATATGACTGTGTGAGTCCAACTGTTCCGGTAAGAAGTATTTATCTACTTTCTCCTGACGTTTACAGTCAAGCATATCCACATGAATACATTCGCCTAGTGCATTATTTTCCTCCTTCGTGACGGTTCGGTCACCCCTATGCCAACTACATAGTGGAATGAGCACCCAATGTTGGACTTTTATCTCTAGGCATTTATATTTATGCAATTTTTGACATATTATTATTTTTATAACTTATGTTGATCACGTTTATTATTACTGAAGCGCTACACTGTTTTTATTATTCTATATGTTGCAAATAGCAGCAGTGCAATCTGATGCACTCATCTCAAAAAGGCCCACACCAAAGAACTTTTGGAATAATGCGCAGTAGCAACGCCCTGCACAGGTGGAGCTATGCCGTGTGATTCAGTTGGTGTGCTGCCCTTAAAGGCCCAGAGGGCACCCTGCCTCGTTGGAGATGTGCCTCCTCCTTCTCCTCCTCCTCTCTCCTATCAGACACCCATGTGGAGTCAGTGACCTCATCATCCCCTCCCTCTTCATCACTGGAGCAAACCTGGCAGTATGCTGCAGCTGGTGGAACATGACTGCCAGATTGCTGTCCTTCTTGAGCATCCCCTCTCTCTACACTCACGCTACTGCCTTCCTCTAGCTGGGTATCATCAGAGCATACAAAACGCTGGGCATCCTCCTGGAGCATGTACTCAACACTGTGCTCAAACAGTTCGGGGGACCCCTCAGGAGGACATGGTGGGTCTAGGGAAGGAGTGACTGATAACATTAAGACGAGGGCAGAGGATGCGTTGGCAGCTGCTTTGCTAGTACCCTGAGCCTGGGTGAGAGAGGATGAGGAGGATGAGAAGGGCTTGGTCATCCACTCTACCAAGTCTTCGGCATTATGCTGCTCAACATGTCCAGCTGCTGAAAATAAGGATAAGCTTGTCCCATGGCCATGCGCTGATGACGATGCACTGCGTCCACGACCAGCACTGTTGTCCCTAGACAAAGAGCCTGCTTGCCCTCTTTTATTGGGCCGTGACTGTCTGCCTCTCCTTGTTTGCCTTCCAGACATAGTAATGGCCTGCAGGGAGATGGGAAAACCAGCAATTGGGGTAGCTTTAGGTGCACACAGAGCAGATGACACAGTACACCGACTGTGATTACTGCAGCTGCCTGCCTGTGTTACAGAAACAGAACAACACCAGCAATAAAAGGTATCTTCAGGTGTATACTGTGCAGGAGGCACACAACACCCACTGTAAATGCTGCAGCTGCCTATATTACAGAAACAGAACACCAGCAATAAGGGGTAGCTTCAGGTGTATACTGTGCAGGAGGCACACAACACCCACTGTAAATGCTGCAGATGCCTATATTACAGAAACAGAACACCAGCAATAAGGGGTAGCTTCAGGTGTATACTGTGCAGGAGGCACACAACACCCACTGAACAAGCGCTAGGTTCCCAAGCAACAAAGACACTGTCCCTGCCTATCATGCTCTTTCCCTGACCGCCGCACCACACTACACACGGCCACCATGCTGTTGGCCTTCTATAGTGTGGGGCGTGTACTAAACCCCCCTGAGCTACAATTATGGCTTTCCTCGCTGCCAGCGCTGTGATTGGCCAAGCATGCAGGGTCACAATGCATGCTTGGCCAATCATGAGCCAGCAATGCACAGCAATGGCGCAGTGCATTGTGGGCCATGAGCGCCAAACGAATATGGCGTGAATGGCCCACAAAGTTCTGGATTCGCTGAACTGACGAACAGCCGGTATTCGAGTTGAACATGCGTTCGACTTGAACACGGAGCTCATCCCTATAGCACCATACATGACCAAACTCTTTCATACAGCTACATCCTCCACCTCATTCCCGGAAGAAATGCCCCAGAACCAGGAAAAATGCCAAACACTCCTCAAAACTTCCGTCCTATTTCTCTCCTCAATAGGGACTTGAAAATATACTCAAAAATTTTAGCCAAACGACTAGCAGAAGACACTCCCCACTTAATCAGAGCAGATCAAGTAAGATTTGTGAGGAAGACAGGCACCAGATGGCACTCGTAGAATGTACAATCTCCTCAATATTGTGGAGTCTCAAAAGGTGCCCTCAGTGTTCCTGACGCTTGATGCTGAAAAAGCATTTGATCAGATTCAAAAGCGACACTTCATAAGTTTCACCTTACTGGCCCTATTTACTCGATTTCAGCATTATACACAGTACCGACAGCGTGTTTATATACTACTAATGCTATTTCATATTACTAACAGCATCTGCCAGGGGTGTACTCTGTCCCCGTTGATCTTTCCACTGGTGATGGAGGCTCTGGTGGAGGCGGTTAGGAGGGATGCCCTTATTAAGGGCATCCAAGTGGATGCTGTGGACCACAAAATAGGCCTATTCACGGATGATGTAGTATTAACCTTACCGTATAATTTCCTCCATAGGATACAACGATTACTGACTCTTTTTGGATCAGTATCGTACTATAAACTTAACATAGCTAAATCATCTATCCTCCCTTGCATCTACTAGCTTCAACTCTAAACAACTTAAAATAAAAATTTCCATTTTTTTTTTTTTTTCCATAAAAGATTTTATTGAAAGATTCAAAGCATACAAACGTGCAAGACAGGGAATCATCATAAACCAAAAGTGCTGCCACGACCCTTTCCAATCACAGTACAGAAAGAACTATTTCACTTGGTCGTGACTAGTAGAACAGTGCTATATAGAGGTATAACTTGTCAACAAACGTATAACTAATATGATCATATCTTTAGAAGAGGCTTACTCAAGTCGTGACAGGTGGTGCTGGGCCTGAGTGCCTAACCTGTGGGAACTGTATCCTCCGATCCAACTAGGGTTCTTAGGGTGATGTAGTTCCTGACACCCGTGACCGAGTGGGATAGCAAACGGCTGCCTTGTTGCAGCTCTACAAAATTAACGGTTGGGTAAGCGTTCTACGGGAGGATTCAACATTTGGTTGGGTAGATGGGAGGGGGTAAAAGATCGAGGGGTGGGGGGGTAAAAGGATATAGAGAATAGGGGTATAAGGGAGAGAAAAGAAGAGGGGGCGGGTGGGTGTCCCCCCCCCCGGCCCCCACCGACCTTGCGCCTCTTTGTTTTATAAGTGTGGGGGAAAGAATGCCTTATATTTGTCCGTGGTTTGAAAATGTTTCCAGCACACCCAAATAGTCAAGAATTTCTGTAGCCGTTCTTGTGTGGTATATATCAGCTCTTCCATCTCCTCTATCCTAGCAACTCTGGTCAGCCATTCCCGAATGGAGGGAATATCAGTAGATCGCCAGTGTGTGGGAATACACAGCCTGGCTGCGTTAACAATATGCATGGCTAATGATTTGAGGTAGGTCCGTTTAGGTAGAGTCGTAAGGTGTAGGAGATATTGTGTGGGGTTATAGTTTAAGGTGTAGGTGGTGACCTGTGCGATAATGGAGTGGACTTCCTGCCAGAAGGGTTGTATTAAGGGACATTCCCACCATATATGAATCATTGAACCTATTGCTGTCTGGCATCTCCAGCATGTGTTGGGAATCGTAGGGGAGAATTTATGTAATCTAGCAGGGGTCCTGTACCATTTAGTGGCGATCTTATATCATTTTCTTGAATTGCTACATTTATTGAACCTTTATGGACGTAAGTAAATATGTCCTCCCACTGTTCATTGGTAAGATTGATCTGCAAGTCTTTTTCCCAGGAGCTACACGTGGGTGTCGTCAGTGTCTGGTCAGGCTCATCCTGAAGTAGCACATATATGCTCGATATTAAGTGTCTCAAAGGGGTGTCGCTTGTACAAAGGCATTCAAATGGAAGAAGTTGTCTACACCACGTGGTGGATGGATTTTTCGAGGCGAGGAATTGTCTCAATTGTCTATACAACCAGAAGGGGAAGCTTTGGGTCGGGGAAAGTGCCGCTAGGTTTTCATATGAACGTGGTCTATTTTTGTAGAAGAAGTGGTGTGCTAACACCTCCGCATGTGGCCAATCTCTTCTTAAGAATGAAGTGTATTCTCCCGGGCGAAACTCTGGGTTGTTGCGTAAGGGGGTCAGAGGTCCTGGTCGCGAGGACACTTTGTAGAAACGTAAAGCTTTGTTAAAGGCCACTAGGGAAGGGAAGATAAAAGGGTGTGTTTTAACGGCCTGGTTCCAATGGTTCGGGGTAATCCAGGGAAGGGAGTGCAGCACTCAGTTTGTGAAATGGTGCTCCAAAGTAATCCAAGCCTTTCTGGCCTTGTGGATCCGCCAGTCTACCACCCTGGTTAGGTGGCAAGCTACATGGTATTTGGGAAGGTCAGGGAGGCCAATCCCTCCCTTTGTTTTAGCCCGATTTAGGCGGGAGTATTTAATACGTGGGGCCGAGTTCTTCCAAATAAAAGTGGTGCAGGACTTTTTATACGTTGCAAAAAAGGAGGGAGGGAGGTGAATCGGGATTGTTTGCATCAGGTATAAGAGCCGGGGGAGGAAAATCATCTTTAATAAAGCCGCCTGGTTTGGCAGGTGTCATGTAAGGTCAGAGTTGTAGTTTAATTTGGCGTAGCGCACGGTAGGGGAGTGAAGACGTCCCTGTGGAGGAGTCTAGGAGAGGATTCATTGGAATGTTGAAGTCCCCCCCCCCCCCCCCCCCCAGTATCACTACACCTTCTTGGAAGGATGCTAACTCATCACATACAGTTCTGAGGAAGGTTAGCTGATGTTCGTTGGGACAGTAAATGTTGGCCAGTGTAATTGGTTTAGATGCATATGTACCCTTAATAAAGAGATATCTCCCCCCCGGATCTATTTTGGACTCTTTAAGCTCGAAGTCAGCGTGTTTGGCAACAACGATCGAGACCTCTTTCGTTTTGGCTTCTGGATTGGTGGAATGTAACGACCTATTATAAATGTGGTTTGCTAATTTGGGTACGGCGTCAGTACGGAAATGGGTTTCTTGCAAGAATAGGAAATGAGCTCTGTGTTTTATCAAAGCAGTTAGTACCTGTGATCTCTTCTATGGGAGGTTTAAAACTTTGACATTTAGCGATAAGCATTTTAGGGTTAGTTGCTGCTGCATTGTCAGAGAGGGTTGTGTGCTAAACTAGGGAACAGGGACCTACGAATAAACGATGTCGAGGTACCAGCTTACTGACAACCCTCTTTCAAGTCTGACTGCTTTAGCAGCAGACTCGTATGGCTCACGGGTGATCGGCGGGATGGCCGGGAGGCCGGCAGGGGGGCCACCCCCGCCCCGAAAGGAGGAGAAGAGTGAAGCGGGTAGACTGGTAAAGTCATGGTTTGACCAAAAGACTCAAACTATGGGTACACCTAGAACGGGCTATAGTTACACATAGAGATCTACCCTCACTCTTATTGGCATCGACAACTCAGAGAACACTATTTTACCCCGAATCGATGCCACACTATCTGCTTGGAGGGCTCTAACTGAATAAACTGATAACAGTAAAGCCATACATAGGAAATATCTCACCCTGGGAGTTTACAAATTTCTCATTCCCTCCTTGAAAATGACAGGCGAATCCTTTACAAAAGAAACCACATATAAACAATTACTAGCGAAAAGCCTACCTAAAACATCCCATGCAGACATTCAACTACATCACTATCACATTAAAAATCCAAATTCCTACTGCACCCTACAACCAGACGTGTGGGATTACATGTCTACCTCATATAATAAACCCAAAGGCCTATCCTGGTTTTACCATAGACTACAAAATAACTTTAGCTACACCAAAACCTCAAGTATGACAAACTGGGAGAAAGATTTCAATGTAGCCTATGCTTTATCAAAGTGGAACACAGCAATTCAGTCTACTTATAAACACTCTCACTGCACGAATCATTGGAAGTTAGCCCTTAAGCTGGTACATAGGAGCTACTTGACACCAGTCAGACTATCACACATTTTTAAGAATGCTAATAGCCCTTGCTGGAGGAGCTGTGGTTCCAATGGAACCTTATTCCACTTACTGTGGGAATGTAGATCGGTGAAGAGCTTCTGGAACTCAATATTCAACCTTCTAGCCAAAATTACAGGGAATTCCCTTCATTCTAATCCCACTTTAGCCCTGCTAAATTTGGGGATCGACAAAATACCCAAACAACCTAGATATCTAACCGTCCACGTCCTCACAGCAACACGCCTAACTATTACATCTAACTGGACAACAGATAAAGCACCTAATGTAACCGATGTAATAGAGTTAAATCCCAACATCTCTATGAAAAATTCTTTGCTTGCTAGTCTAATTAAATATCTCAATTTACAGTTAATTGGATCTTATGGTCCACAAGATTTCCAGAGACTCCTCCTTATAACCAGCATAACATTTTATGATGTTATATAGCCGCCTATTGGTGGTAAATTCTAGTTATTTCTTTATTTTTATTTGTTTTTATTTACCTTACTATTCTGTTCTATACTCTTACCTGTTCATTTTTTTTTATTTTAACTTTCTCAAGTTTAAGTCTCAAAAGGACAACACCCAGTTGTATAAGTCTTTAACCATCTCTCTTCTAAACACTAGATTCGCTAACATATGTTGTAGCTCCACGTTTAGGAGCACAACTATAGGCACACATTTCATCTGATGAATTATTGAATTATGATGTGTTGTTGTCTTTATGTTATATATACATGGATAAGATTATTTGTCGAACTGCAGTTTGTAACTTTTTGAATGTATTCTTTATTAAAAAACAATTGAAGAGAACTATGGGAGGGGTAGTGTTGTCTTCCCCCCCCCAGGCACAGCTTGTTCCCTTGATGGGGTGCTTGGACATAGGGGGACATCACTCTCCACCCTATGATTGATAATTAATATAATATGTTCTCTTCACCTAGGTATCTTTGTTTATTATGTCATGCGTTTCTCTTTAAAGAACTCTGAGAAACATGTTAAACTGTATGACAGTTATGTCTATATGTACTTTTTATTTGTTTACTTTTTAATTATTTATGTGAAAACTTTAATAAAAAACAATTGAAGGGAAGTGCAGTCGCTGCAGATCTGAGGGGAAGATCTGAAATGAGGGGAGGCACTGCTGATTTTATCATCCAATCATGTACAAGCAAAAATGCTGTATTTTATTTTCCTTGCTTGTCCCCATCAGATCTACGGCGACTGCACTTCCAAGTGCACTTTGAGTGCACTTGTAGTGCAAAATGGAGTTGTCTTGAGTAAATAACCCCCAATGCGTTGTTCATTGTTGATGCACAGCAAATTAATCAGCAAATTAATGGCCAATGCAGTATTTACCTAGCACCAAAAATTTAAAAGTTTCTACCTCTATATATCTATATAGGAAGCGTTTTAAAAATTAGGTTTTGTGTATTTCATGTAGAGGCAAAGCAACATAATCCAACACAATGGGGTTTATTTACTAAAGGCAAATCCACTTTGCACTGCAAGTGCACTTGGAAGTAAAGTCACTGTAGAATCTGAGGGGGATATGGAAGGAAAATAAAAAAAACGCATTTTAGCTTCATAGTTTTTAAGGTTGAATAAAGACACCAGTCCACCCAGTTCAACCTGAGTGAGGTGTCTACAATTGTCCCTAGCCCTGTATGTTGCACACTCACATCGGTCCCTACCCTCAAGGAGCCCACAATCCAAAGTCCCCATTCTAGGGCCTAGGGCCAATTTTGGACAGAGGCCAATTAACCTACCTGCATGTCTTTGGATTGTGGAAGGAAACTGGAGTGCTTGGAGGAAATTCACACAGGCACAGAGAGAACATGCAAACTCCAGGCAGCTAGTGTAGTGGTTGGGATTTGAACCAGTGACCCTTCTTGCTGCTAGGCGAGAGTGCTAACCACTACACCACTGTGGCACCCCATGCTTGCAAATGATTGGATGATTATGATTGGATGATAAAATCAGCAGAGTTTCCACTCATTTAAGATCTACCCCTGAGATTTAGAGCGACTGCACTTGCACTTTCAAGTGCACTTGCAGTGCAAAGTGGATTTACCTTTCGTAAATAACCCCCAATATTTCTTGTAAAAGAGGATCAACCCTGGTCAAACAGTTTAGGCTTTGTGCTATCAGCATATGGCTGTGAAAATACTGTAATGGGTGATGCCCTAACAACATAAACCCCCATAAAATCAGAAAAGCAATCCTGTACAGCACAGGATGGACCCTACTACAGCAAACTTTCACAATATCTACAACTATTACACAGATGGGAAAAAACTGAGAATTGTATACTCACCTTTCCGTAATTTTCCTTTCCTGTTGCATCTTCATGGCAGCATACACATGGGTTGTGACTCCAACCCTACAACCTGACAGAACTGGTTAACTATAAATCAAAGACAGACCCGGCTCACAGCCTTCTCTGTAACTTTCACCATTTGGGTGGGCAGCTGTATGCTGCCATGAAGATGCACCATTGCAAATTACGGAAAGGTGAGTATACAATTTTCCGTTTTCCTGGCAGCATACACATGGGAACTAACTTGCCATATGGGAAGGTGCAAGAAAAAATTTGTAATTACCAGTAGTGTAAGTATGCACCATGAATTTCCCAAATTTTACTGTCATGAGATGGGTTCACCTATTAAAGTGTAATGAAAGTGTCCTGAGAGGACCATATTGCTAACTTGCAAATAGCCTCAGGAGACTCAGCGCTGAGCTGACCACAGAGCTGGCACTGCCCTAGTTAAATGTGCTCTTAAGACCTCCGAAACAGGAAGGCCTCGTGAAGAGTAGGCTCTTTTAATTTTCTTAATCTAGGAGGTGATTTAAAGTGTTGAGGCTGACTGACCCTGCCTTAAGCCATGTTGGAACCAAGTACAGATGTCAGCTTTCCTAAATGAAAAGATAGCTGCCAAGCAGGTCACCAGAATTAGCTCAACATCCAGGGGATGTGGCTCTCTCACTCAACCAAGAAGGATGGTAAATTGACTTCCTGGTTAAATTGGAAGGAGAAAAACCCCCCATGGATAAAAGCAGTCTGGAGTTTTAGGACTATTCTGTCCAGGTAGAATGTTAAATGAGGCTCCTTGAGTAAGAAAGCCTGCAGTTCTGACATCTTTTTCACAGAGGTTGTAGCAAACATAAATATGGTCTTTAGGGTTAGATTGCAGAGTGTAGCCAATTCTGTAGGATAGAATGAGGCCTCAATAGAAATGAGAACCATAAGCAAGTTCCACATAAGGAACAATGGTTTCCTGGGGGGTTTATAACTTCATGTAAGCCTTTTAAGAATTTCATCACTAAAGGGTTAATGACTAATTAAACCCGTGTAAGTGCAGACAAGGCTGAACTTTGAACTTTAAACATATTTGAACCTAGGCCTCTGTTCATCCCCAGTTGTAAAAACTGTAGAACCTTGGCTAGTTTAGGTGATATAGGCTTTTGCTGTGTGAAATCTGCATAATTTTCCCATATTCTTTGGTAAGTCTTATTCATGAAGATTACGGAAAGGTGAGTATTCAATTTTCTGTTTTCCTGGTGCCTCCATGGCAGCATACCAATGGTAAATAACTTGCTTACAGGGAGGGTACTGCAATAATGATTTTACAGAGCTGATAATTCTAAGGTTTTTTTCCCCAAAATCTTGGGAAGTGAGGACTGCCGGATCTAGGTTATAGTGCGACATGAAGGTGTTGAAGGATGACCAACTAGCCACTCTGCAAATTGTCTCAGGGGAGACCCGCACCAAGGCTGCCCAGGAAGAGTCCATTCCCTGTGTCAAATGAGCATTCACCGCAACTGGGACTGGTAGCCCACTAGCCCGATTTGCCCTCTGAATTCGTTTAGCTGGCTAAGGTCATCTTGGAGGCCACCATTCCTTTCCTTTGGGAATAATAAACAGATGTTGATCCTTGTGTAACTGCTGTATCAACTCTAAATAATGCCTTAGGGACCTGGCCACATCCAATTCATGTAGTTTTGAATAGGTTGGATCTTCTCCGAAGGCCGGGAGAACCCATTCTTGATTAAGGTGGTAAACTGATGGTACCTTCGGGACAAACTGGGGAATAGGCTGCAGAACCACCCTATCTGGAAAAAAACATGAAGTATGGTTCTCTAGCTACCAAAACTTGAATTTCCAACACCCTGCCCCCTGATGTGATGGCGATCAGAAATGTCATTTTCCAGGTAATATCTTCCAATGTACACTCTTGGGTGAGTGCAAAGGGTGGACTGGCTAAGACGTTGAGGACAACTGGGTAAAGAGTTTTCCTAGGAGGACGCAACCTTAGTACTGCTTTTAGGAAGCAGTCTATAAGGGACTCCAGTGCCCAGCATGTGTCTGTTAAGGCTGATGAGGCCGAAACCTGAACTTTCAGCGTGTTAAGACCAAAACCTAAGTCCAGGCCCGACTGCAAGAAGAGTAGAACATTATGAACTCCAGGATCCAGTGGATTGAAATGGCTGAATTCTGCCAGCTGGGTGAATTTTTTTCACACCCTGTAGTATGTGGCATTGGTAGATGACTTCCTACAAAGTTTGTATAACTTCATGTGAGCACCCTAAGCAGCCCAGTCTCTTTCGCTCAATTTCCAGGCCCTCAAGTACAGGATCTCCGGATGCGGGTGGAAAAAGTCGCCTTGCGAGGTTGTCCGAGTGGGGAAGCGGAAGTAAATTGCACAAAACCATCTTGATTAGAAGTGGAAACCATGGTCTCCTCGGCCAGTATGGGATTACAGCCAGGATAGTGACCTTCTCCGATGTCAGCCGCTAGAGGAACCTCAGTATCCGGGGAACCGGAGGAAATGCATACCCCTTCTGAAAATTTCAGGGCTGGATTAGGGCATCTACCTAAGCTGACTTCGGAGATATGAACCTCGAAAAAAAACAGAGGAATTTTGGCATTGAGCGGGGAGACAAAAAGATCTATCTGGGGAGTACCCCACTGTTGGCATATCCAGCAGAAAACTTGTGGATTCAGTGACCACTCAATGTTGTTGTTGAAAGACCTCAACGATCGTCTAGTTGATTCTCGGGGGCTGGGATATAAGCGGCCCGAAAGGTCGATCAAGTTGTTCTTGGCCCAAGATATTTGGGGCTACCTCGCTGGCTAGGGACCTGCTGCGTGTCCCCCCCCGGTTTAAAACATAGGCTACTGACGATTTGTTGTCCATCTTTAGCAATATGGCCTTGGCCCTGAGCAGTGGAGCCAGATGTAAGATTGCCATCCATGATGCCCTTAGATCTAGGATGTTGGAAATCATCCCTTCTGCATTGAATTGCCACCTCCCTTGCACTAGTTGGTTTTGGAAGTGTGCCCCCCATCCTAGCTGGCTTGCATCCGAAGTAAGGACTGACCATGAGATGAGTCCCAGGCGATGGTGAGCCAGAAGGTTGGGTGGTCTTGTCCACCACCAGAGGCTGGACTTCATTGACAAGGTGATGACTATTAATTGCCCCAGGTGCTTCCTTTTCCACTGCGCCAGAAAGCCCAACTGGAAGTCTCGCAGATGCCACCTGGCCCACTTTGGTATACAGGATGAAAGGGACCCTAGGAGGCTCAGACAACTTGATGATGGCATGGAGCGGCTCCCTAATGACTGCTTCACCTTCTGGATCAATATTGCAATCTTTTCTGGTGGGAGTGACACGGCTTTCTCTGGCGTGTTGAATAAAGCTCCCAGGTATGTAATTTTCTGGGAAGGTGTCAATTGACACTTTGCATAGTTGATAAGCCACCCGAATCTGGTCAATGTGTTCAGGACTAGCTGCACCTGCACCTCTAGGGTTTCTCTGTCTTGAGACAGAATTAGCATGTCATCCAGGTAGTGCAGGACCCTGACCCCTTTTTCCCCGGAGGGGAGCTAGGATGGCCACTAAAACTCTGGTGAAAGTCCTGGGAGTTGATGAGATTCCAAATGGGAGATATTGGAACTAGAGGCACAGATTTGAAATTTTGAAATGGAGAAAATTCTGAAAATGATGGCGGATGGGGATGTAGAGGTACGCATCCTGAAGATCTATAGAGACCATCCAATCCCCTGGCTGTACCGACAGAATTACTGTATTCAGGGAATTCATCTTGAAATGCTCTACCCGTATGTAACGGTTTAGCCTCTTTAGGTCCAGAACAGGCCTCCAACCTCTTGATTTCTTAGGAACTAAAAAGACTGGGGAATAGAACCCTGAGTGAACTTCCGAGTCGGGAACTGGCTGAACCGCTTGTTGGTGAAGGAGTAATTGGATATATTGAAACAGAACTTGTCTCATTTCTCCGGATGTCGGAATCTTGACGGGTTGGAATGAAAAAGGTAGAGGACGGGTTTTGAATCTCCAGAAATGACCTTGCCGGACCGTGGAGACTGCCCATGGATCCGTGCAACTTTCCACCCAAACCTGGGCAAAAGAGTCTTGCTCCTACTGGACCGGTTTGGGTGGGTAAGCTGTCAAAAAGACTTCTTGCTCTCAACCGTTAAAGCTGAAGCCTTAGGCCGCGTACACACGGGCGGATTGTCTGTCCAACTTAGTCCGCTGAACAGTGTTTCAGCGGACAATCCGCTCGTGTGTGGGCTTCAGCGGACTTTTTCAGCGGACAATCTGACGAACAAAGTCTTACGGAATTTCCGTAAGACAGTCCATTCAAACTTGGTTTTGTCCGTCCAAACTTGGTTTCAGCGGACAGTCCGCTCGTGTGTAGGCAAGTTGGACGGACTAAGTATGGCGCATGCTCAGAAAGGATTTACACGGCCGAAGGTTGCATTGCAGTGTATAGGACGTCGTTTTTCTAGTCCCGTCGTACGCGCTGTAGACGTCATCGCGCACGCTTTCAGCGGACTGTCTGCTCATCGTGTGTGGTCAAGTCCGTTCATGCAAATTTTGAACGGACTGTCTGTCGGATTGTCTGCCGAACTTAGTTGGGCAGACAATCTGCCCGTGTGTACGCGGCCTTAGGCTTTCCCAACTTAAGGAAAGTGGCTTGTGAGCCCTTTCAACCTCTTTTGTATTCCTTACCAGGACGGTATGATCTGGCATCCCTAGATCTTTGCTGGGTGGCTGGTCACGAAGTGAACCTTCTTTTCCTATTCCTATCCTGAGGGATAAGGCCACTTTTGCCGCCAGTGACTTGGGTAATGGCTGTATCCATCTTTTTCGCCGAACAGGGCCTTACCATCGTATGGGATGCGCTGCTGGTTTGCTGGCTCCCCCTGCCGCCTGATAAATCTGAGTCCAGGGGGTCCCTGAAAGAGGCTGCATTCTCTAAAGGCAGCTTTGTGTTCCTGGCTAATCGCATGACCGATGCTTCCACAGTTGGTACGGAATCAAAGAGCTGGGCGTTTGCCCCTGCCAGCGGGTGAAGCTTGAGAAACCGGTTGTAGACGACGGGTCTCTTGTCCACCTTCCACCACTCCTCCATCACCACTTCCTTAATTTCATCCATTAGAGGGAAATTTGCAACTTTTTTGGTCAGGAAAGTATTTTTTAGTTTTGGATGGTGGCTCCGGGTCTTCTTCCCACTGAATCACATCCTTAACTGCGGTAATAAATGGATTCACTAAGGCAAAATCAAATGCTGATGAACTTTCATCAGCTGTACCTGATTCGTCCTCTGAGTTAGCCTCAAAACTGGGTTGTTGAGAGGGCCCCTCCCCCGCTCTTTCTTCAGCAGGCGGAAATAATTGATCTTGAGACAGGGCTAATTCCTGGATAGACTCTTTGATTAAATCTTTAATTGAATCCATGGAACCCTGCTTATCTGCTGTGGCTTCCAAGAGGCACTGACTGCATGCCAATTTATCCAGGAGAGCTTGCTTCCCACAGACCCAGCAGGCCTTCTTCCCTGGATGTGCCGACCTGCCCTGGGAATTATGCCTGCTTGAGACATGTTGGGGTGATCTCCGACTGTTGCAGGAAGCATGCGCAGAAGATGAGTGCGAATGTCCAGAGTTTCTGTGACCTCTTGACCTATCGGCAGAATCTCTGTGGGAAGATCTGCGAGCTGATTCTCGGTGCGGGCTGTGGAAATAAAAGAACAACGAGATATTTACAAATGCCCAGAGAAAGCTCTTTTTTTTAAATATTTTTTTTGAGACTTACTTAAATGTTGCAGCCCTTACCTAGTGGGATTTTGAGGATCTTTTTTTATTATACAGCATGATGATTTCTGGGGCAGCTAGGAATGGGAAGATGAAATGATAAAAAAAAAATATATATGCATGCTCCGAGCATTCCGCTGTAGCCCAGCCCCCCTTGGGGGAAACAGAGAGCACTGTAATGGCTGCTGGCCATCCCAGGGAGCCAGCCATGAGGAGGAAAAAAGCAGCATATTGGCCTGGCTGATTAGAAATAGGTATCTTATGCTAAAGGCTCCCCTGCTGGGCAAATTCTGTGATAGGCAGCTGGAAGACTGAGGAGAAGACATGCTCCTGGATCTCTCTGCCACAAAAAGATCCACAGAAAAACGGGCTCCCATACTTATCTGGTGCATTTAGCAACCCAAGTAATGGGACTCCATACTGCAGGAGAGCATGAACCTGCAATGGTCGCACTATATGACGGTGAGGTAGGGCTGGACTGTGATCCTGCAGGGATTAGGACAGGAAAAATAATATTTTTTATAGAGTTACATGCAGAGGCGGCTCTTTAATTAGGCAAATTAGGCGATTGCCTTAGGCCTCGCCCACAGGAAGGGCCTCGCCATCGAGCGATTGCCTAATTTGTCTCTGAGGTGTTGTGCTGCACTGTCTGCTGCTGTGTGGAGTGTGGGACAGTCTCTCAAACGGCGGGGTGAGCGGGCGGCGGGCGCGCTGTACACAGCTGCAGACAGAGTGAGCTCCGCGGCAGTGGATGAGGGGGGTGATAAGAGTATGTCTGACTGTCTAATATGCATGGCTTAGGCTGCCTGCGTGTCCAATAGCAGCAGCGCCGTCCTCCGAGTCCTAGCCCTTCCTTCCCCTAACGGCGGCCCCATTGCATGCCGGGAATTGTAGTTCTCTCACAGAGCACAGGCACATAGACTTCAACATGGCCGTCTGGTGCCTGTGCTCTGCAGAGACTACAACTCCCAGATTGCACTGCAGGGCAGAGCTAGAACATCATGTGTTGCTTCTCCAACTGAGTCCTGCTGCCTTTACCAATTTGTCACCAAGGCGAGGAGCAGGAGCAGGTACAGTTATATATATATATATATATATATATATATATATATATATATATATATATATATATATACATATACACACATATATATATATATATATATATATATATATACATATATATATATATATATATATATATATATATATATATATATATATATACATATATATATATATATATACATATATATATACATATATATATATATATATACATATATATACATATATATATATATATATATATATATATATATTATATATATATACACACCATATTAACTCTGCATTGACAAGACAGTTTTATTTTCACACATTCTAAAAATAACTTTTCATCTGCTTTACAGTGGCTGCGTTTGATGGCACAGTGGCTGCGTTTAATGGCACAGTGGCTGCAATTGATGGCACGGTGGCTGCGTTTGATGGCACAGTGGCTGCATTTGATGGGCACGGTGGCTGCGTTTGATGGGCACAGTGGCTGCGTTTGATGGGCACAGTGGCTGCGTTTGATGGGCACAGTGGCTGCGTTTGATGGCACAGTGGCTGCGTTTGATGGCACAGTGGCTGCGTTTGATGGCACAGTGGCTGCGTTTGATGGCGCAGTGACTGCATTTGATGGGCACAGTGGCTGAGTTTGATGGCACGGTGGCTGCAATTGATGGCACGGTGGCTGCAATTGATGGCGCGGTGGCTGCAATTGATGGGCACGGTGGCTGCATTTGATGGGCACGGTGGCTGCGTTTGATGGGCACGGTGGCTGTGTTTGATGGCGCAGTGACTGCATTTGATGGGCACAGTGGCTGAGTTTGATGGCACGGTGGCTGCAATTGATGGGCACAGTGGCTGAGTTTGATGGCACGGTGGCTGCAATTGATGGCGCAGTGGCTGCAATTGATGAGCACAGTGGCTGCGTTTGATGGCACAGTGGCTGCGTTTGATGGCACAGTGGCTGCGTTTGATGGCACAGTGGCTGCGTTTGATGGCACAGTGGCTGCGTTTAATGGCACAGTGGCTGCATTTGATGGCACAGTGGCTGCGTTTGATGTCGCAGTGACTGCGTTTTATGGGCACAGTGGCTGCGTTTGATGGGCACAGTGGCTGCGTTTGATGGGCACAGTGGCTGCATTTGATGGGCACAGTGGCTGAGTTTGATGGCACGGTGGCTGCAATTGATGGCGCAGTGGCTGCATTTGATGGGCACAGTGGCTGAGTTTGATGGCACAGTGGCTGCAATTGATGGGCACAGTGGCTGCAATTGATGGGCACAGTGGCTGTGTTTGATGGCACAGTGGCTGCTTTTGTTGGCACGGTGGCTGCTTTTGTTGGCACGGTGGCTGCGTTTGATGTCGCAGTGGCTGCGTTTGATGGGCACAGTGGCTGCGTTTGATGGCCCAGTGGCTGCATTTGATGGCACAGTGGCTGTGTTTGATGGCGCAGTGGCTGCATTTGATGGGCACAGTGGCTGTGTTTGATGGCGCAGTGGCTGCATTTGATGGGCACAGTGGCTGAGTTTGATGGCACGGTGGCTGCAATTGATGGGCACAGTGGCTGCAATTGATGGGCACAGTGGCTGCGTTTGAGGGCACAGTGGCTGCGTTTGATGACACAGTGGCTGCGTTTGATGGGCACAGTGGCTGCATTTGATGGGCGCAGTGGCTGCAATTGATGGGCACAGTGGCTGCAATTGATGGGCACAGTGGCTGCAATTGATGGGCACAGTGGCTGCATTTGATGGCGCAGTGGCTGCATTTGATGGGCACAGTGGCTGAGTTTGATGGGCACAGTGGCTGAGTTTGATGGGCACAGTGGCTGAGTTTGATGGGCACAGTGGCTGCAATTGATGGGCACAGTGGCTGCAATTGATGGGCACAGTGGCTGCGTTTGAGGGCACAGTGGCTGCGTTTGAGGGCACAGTGGCTGCGTTTGATGACACAGTGGCTGCGATTAATGGCACAGTGGCTGCTTTTGATGGCACAGTGGCTCCTGTATCATTGTCCGCCCACAGTCTCTGACCATTTCCTGTATCATTATCCGCACACAGTATCTGACCATCTCCTGCATCTTTGTGGCATGATTGTCTGTCAGCACCCTGTCAGTGGCTCCAACTTTTCATACCGTGTTAGCCAGGTAAGAGTTTGCTTGTCATTACCATAATAAAACCGTCTCCTGTATCATTGTCTCTGCAAGTCTCTGACCGTCTCCTGTATCATTGTCCACACACAGTCTCTGACCGTCTCCTGTATCATTGTCCACACACAGTCTCTGACCGTCTCCTGTATCATTGTCCACACACAGTCTCTGACCGTCTCCTGTATTATTGTCCACACACAGTCTCTGACCGTCTCCTGTATCATTGTCCACACACAGTCTCTGACCATCTCCTCTATCATTGTCCACACACAGTCTCTGGCCATCTCCTGTATCATTGTCCACACACAGTCTCTGACCATCTCCTGTATCATTGTCCACACACAGTCTCTGGCCATCTCCTGTATCATTGTCCACACACAGTCTCTGACCATCTCCTGTATCATTGTCCACACACAGTCTCTGGCCATCTCCTGTATCATTGTCCACACACAGTCTCTGGCCATCTCCTGTATCATTGCCCACACACAGTCTCTGACCATCTCCTGTATCATTGTCCACACACAGTCTCTGACCATCTCCTGTATCATTGTCCACACACAGTCTCTGGCCATCTTCTGTATCATTGTCCACACACAGTCTCTGGCCATCTCCTGTATCATTGTCCACACACAGTCTCTGACCATCTCCTGTATCATTGTCCACACACAGTCTCTGACCATCTCCTGTATCATTGTCCACACACAGTCTCTGGCCATCTCCTGTATCATTGCCCACACACAGTCTCTGGCCATCTTCTGTATCATTGTCCACACACAGTCTCTGGCCATCTCCTGTATCATTGCCCACACACAGTCTCTGGCCATCTCCTGATTCATTGTCCACACACAGTCTCTGGCCATCTCCTGATTCATTGTCCACACACAGTCTCTGGCCATCTCCTGATTCATTGTCCACACACAGTCTCTGGCCATCTCCTGATTCATTGTCCACACACAGTCTCTGGCCATCTCCTGATTCATTGTCCACACACAGTCTCTGGCCATCTCCTGATTCATTGTCCACACACAGTCTCTGGCCATCTCCTGATTCATTGTCCACACACAGTCTCTGGTCATCTTCTGATTCATTGTCCACACACAGTCTCTGGTCATCTTCTGATTCATTGTCCACACACAGTCTCTGGCCATCTCCTGATTAATTGTCCACAGACAGTCTCTGACCATCTCCTGATTCATTGTCCACACACAGTCTCTGACCATCTCCTGATTCATTGTCCACACACAGTCTCTGACCATCTCCTGTATCATTTTCCGCAGTCTATGACCATCTCCTGCATGATTGTCTGTCAGCACCCTGTCAGTGGCTCCAACGTTTGATACCATGTTAGCCAGGTAAGAGTTTGCTTGTCATTACCATAATAAAACCATCTCCTGTATCATTGTCCACACAGTCTCTGACCATTGCCTGTATCATTGTCTGCACAGTCTCTGACCGTCTCCTGTATAATTGTCTGCATAGACTCTGACCGTCTTCTGTATCATTGTCCACACAGTCTCTGACCATTGCCTGTATTATTGTCCATACACAGTCTCTGACCATCTCTTGTATCATGGATGTGAGGTCGGTGACTGTCCTTTAGCTGGGTTGGACTGTCCCTTAGCTGGGCTGTCTCTTATCTGGGACTGTCCCTTAGCTGGATTGGATGGGTCGGACTATGTCCCTCAGCTGGGTTGGACTATGACTATATCCCTCAGCTGGGACTGCTCCTTAGCTGGATTGGACTGTCCCTTAGGTGGATTGGATTGTCGCAGTCCCATAGCTGAATTGGACTGTCAAACTCCTATAGCTGGATTGGGCTGTCTCTCAGCTGTATTAGGCTGTCCCTTAGCTGGGCGTCGGACTGTCTCTTAGGTGGATTGGAATGTCACAGTCCCATAGCTGGATTGGCCTGTCCCTCATCTGATTGGCCTGTCCCTCATCTGATTGGCCTGTCCCTCATCTGATTGGCCTGTCCCTCATCTGATTGGCCTGTCCCTCATCTGATTGGCCTGTCCCTCAGCTGATTGGACTGTCCCTCAGCTGATTGGACTGTCCCTCAGCTGGTTTGGACTGTCTTCACTAAAAGAAGAAATTTTGTCATATGAGTTTGTTCTGTCATTAATTGTATGGTATGAGATTTTAGTAAAAATCAACCTTATCAGCAAGGTGTGGCAAAGGGATTATCTGCCTTAGCAGTTTTGTCCATTGAACTTGATCTGGCTTTAAAATTAAATTATTCATCTGTGATAGATGAATTTACAACTGCCAAATGTAGGCGACTGTTTTGCAACTTCTGATATTGAAACATTAAAAAAATTTACTACTGTTAAAACTTCCCAGGGGGTTTGTGTATGAGCCCCAACTATAGTTAGCACATATATTGTGGTATTGTATATTGAAACAAAGGTTTTGTTTTGTTTTTGTTTTGATTGGCTTTCAGTAAGTGCCTGAGAAAGGACCCTGGTATAAGTCTAATCTAATAGGGCACTCTTACACCAGGCTGTTTTCCTGCAGGCACCCTAAACAGACACCTGTTCAGAATTGACAGTCATTTGTTGGAGCAGCACCATGGTAGTTGCAGATCAAACAGAAGCAGCTTCTTTGGCTACACAGGATAGCAGGACTTAATTTTCTGACTAAAGTTCCAATTTAAGTTTTTTTTTTTATTGATGTTTTGCTAAAGAATACAAGAAACTGAGTTATTTTGTTACTTGAAAAATATTGCACTTTATACCTATTATGTTCCATGCACTACTGAGCAAATATTCAAAGTTACATATATATGTTTTTATGTTTTACATTTTTGTAAGAAAATCACTTGTTGCATTAAACAGGTTATGTTTTAGAATATGTTGTAAAATTACTTTTTTTTTTTTGTTTTATACTTTGTTGACAAATTTATTTCACATTTATGAGACAGCACAAAGGATAATGAGTAGGCAGCTGCACAATTTGATCTATATCTGTGTGCGTGTAACATATATACCCACCCACCCTATGTTTAATGATATTTGATTAAAGAATAATTGGCTAGAGAAATTTATAGAAACTGTGAATTCATAGTTCATAGGATTTAAGTTAATATATGCATTCATACAGTTAATTTTTATCATTTTTATAATATTTTTCCCATTATGGGCGTGAGTGGGGCCTCATGTCTAAGTTTTGCCTAAGGCCTCAGAAAGTCTAGAGCCGCCTCTGGTTACATGGTCCTGTGGGTAGATCGAGGGCAGAGCCATTAACCATTGGTATGCTGCCATGGAGGCACCAGGAAATTCCCTTGTAGAAGTTCTATTGAATTTTTCCCGTCCCTATTGCAGACAATAAGACCTTTGTGAATACACTGGGGAAGATGTACAGGCTGAAGGGGAGGCACTGAAACTGGTAGAGGAATTGAGGATGAATTGGGACAAGTAGGTGTCCAATAAACCTACAGAGCATCTAGTCTCCCAGATTTATGGATAATAAAATTGCTTGGAGGTTTTCCATCTTGCACGACTCCAACTTCCTGTGTTTGTCAAGTTTTTTTTTTCAACTTTAGCACTGGGCACAGATTACTCAATTTAGATTTTTTATTATTTTGCTAGGAACAGTGTACCAAATCCTCATAGTTTCATAGTTAGTAAGGTTGAATAAAGACACCAGTCCATCCAGTTCAACCTGATTGAGTGTCTACAATTGTCCCTATCCCTGTACATTGCACACTCACGTTGGTCCCTATCCTCAAGGAGCCCACAATCCATGGTCCCCATTCATATACTAAGGCCAATTTTGGACAGAAGTCAATTAACCTACCTGCATGTCTTTGGAGTGTAGGAGGAAACCGGAGTACCCGGAGGAAACCCACGCAGGCACAGGGAGAACATGCAAACTCCACTCAGGTAGTGTCGTGGTTGGGATTTGAACCAGCGACCCTTTTTACTGCTAGGTGAGAGTGCTAACCACTACACCACTGTGCCGCCCACTCATCTCCTCTGTTAAACTGAAACTTTCACGATTGCTCTTTTTTTTGTTTGTTTTTATGCAGCTACAAACTGGACCAGAATTTTTTACTTTTCCATCAACTCTGGCAGGCTTCCTCCATCTTGAGGTCTTTGCAGGGTTGTAAAGTGCTTTACATGCTAGCTTGGCAGGCTTTCCACCACAAATGCAGAGACTATTTGGGCCGGTTATGTTTGTAAACGGGGAGTAATGATAATAAAGGGGGGAGATGATGACCTTAATCAGCATTGCCTGGATGTCTGCTCTTAACCCTCGTACACACGGTCGGAGATTCCGACAACCAAATCCGTCTGAGTTATTCCGACGAGGTCCGAAAGTGATGTTGCATACACACGGTTGGACTAAGTTGTCGGAATTTCGGGTTGCCAAGAACGCGGTGACGTAAGCCGCGTACGGCGGGCCTAAAAAAGGGAAGTTCAGCACCACGTCCGACACCCTTTGGGCTCCTTCTGCTGATCGCGTGTTAGTAGAAGTTTGAGAGACGATTCGCGCTTTTCAGATTTGTGATTCAGTTCGCTACTGCTCTTCTATCTGATAATCAGTGCGTGTAGTCATTAAGTATTTGTTTCTCATTGTGGACTATATCTTGGTATAGTACACTTTGATTTGCATTGCTTATTGTCTGCTTGCTTCTGCTATTCAGGTCGTTCTTTCAGGCATTGCTGTTTATCAGTGCTTTCTGTTGTCCTTTCTGACCAGCCGACCGTTTTAAAACCATGTTTTGTCTACGTACTCGTCGTAGAGTTTGTGCTGTGCAGGGGCTTCGTGTTGGGGTTCTTACTTTGACACAAGCCCGGTCCATGAACAGGGAGGGGAGGCATTTGTGGACCAAGAATTGGTTGCGCCAGCGTGACCAGTTCTCGCACATGCCTTTGCTCCGTGAGATCCGGGAGAATAATCCTGATGATTTCAGGAATTATCTCCGGATGATGGACCCCGTTTTTCACCGTCTGCTGGCTTTGCTGACCCCTTATATCAGCAGGCAGGATACCTGCATGCGGCAAGCCATCACTCCGGAGCAGAGGCTCATCGCCATGTTGCGCTACTTGGCGACAGGGAGAAGCCTTCAGGACCTCAAGTTCTCTACAGGCATCTCCCCCCCAGGCTCTGGGGATCATTATTCCAGAGACCTGTTCATGCCATCATTCAGGTCCTGCAGAAGGACTATATGAAGGTAAGTTTTATCCTTTAACATCACATTCTATGTATTTCATGATTGCTAATGTCTTGCATTTCTTTCCTCATTCCCTAATTACCATCACTGCAATATGCCCTAATTCATATGCTCTGCCCCTTTGTCCTCATGCATATTTGCCTCACTAACTTCCCCACCATGCTCTTCTTGGCCCATAAAACTATAGTCTAGTCACTTACCAATGTCTTTTGTCAGCTCCATAGTATTGCTTTCCCCTAAACACCCAATAAAATGTCTACAAATGTTATGTGTGTGCTTCAATTCATGCAGAGTGACATTTTTTTTTGTCTGTGCCAAACTCATTAGGAACCCCCCTCCCCCCAACTGCTAGGTCAGCTGCTAGCATTCCTCTATCTGCTGACTTTGCCAAACCCAATACACACTATATCTACCTTTTTCATGGTCACATTTATGGATGAATTCACCAAAGCATGTAGTGCAAGGGCCTGCCTCAATATTTTCAAATGCTATAATTTTTTTGGGTTTTTCCCCTATTATTATCTTGATATGTAATAGCAGAATGTCAAAATGTGCTTTCATTTTGTTTTCTTTTTGGTATTATGACGCTTCTTACCTCTCCGGTGGGCTGCCAATAGTGTAAGTAAGGAGGGGCTTCCCAAAGTATCACACATTATTTAGGCATTCAGCTCTCAATCAAGTGGAGAGTCCAAAACACCCCCCCCCTCATTTTTTAGCAAGAGCCCATCAGATGGGGGGATGGGGGGTGATGACTCTGATATTGGGGAACCTTATACTTTAGGCTTTAAATACTCAGTTCCCAAAATGTTACACTGATCTTGGCCAAAAATGTTGGTGTCTAATCTGCTTGCAATGTTGGTTTGCAAAATTAATAATTTTTGGTCTTGTTTCACTCCACAGTATCCTTCAACGCCACAGGAATGGCAGACTGTGGCCTCCCACTTTGCCAGTCGTTGGGACTTTCCCAATTGTGGAGGTGCAATTGATGGGAAACACGTCTGCATCGTCCCACCACCCAATTCGGGGTCATACTATTTTAACTACAAGGGGTTTAATAGTATCGTGATGTTGGCAGTGGTTTCTGCGACCTATGACTTCTTGTATGTGGACGTGGGGCAAAATGGCCAGATATCGAATGGTGGAGTGTTCGCACGGACGGAGTTCTACTCGCGTCTCCGGAGTGGCAGTCTGGGCTTGCCACCCCCAGAAGAGAATCAGGAAGGACTCCCATTCGTCTTCGTCGCGGATGAGGCGTTTGCCCTGGCAAACCATCTGATGCGGCCTTTCCCGATGAGGACCCTCACCCCGGACCAGAGGATTTTTAATTTCCGCCTGTCCAGAGCCAGAAGAGTGGTGGAGAACACTTTTGGTATACTGGCCAGCTGGTTCCGCCTTTTTTTAACGCCTATCCACATGGCGGAGTACAAACTAAATCACATTGTGCTGGCGTGCTGTGTTCTTCACAATTTCCTAAAAAGACATTCTGCAAACTATGCGGTCTCAGTTGTCCAAGAAGCAGACTTGATAGAAAATGAGAACCTCACGGGCCTTGAAGCTGCTCGACCTGGCTTGCCCCTCCAAAGCACCTGTGAGGTTAGAAACCAATACATGGAGTACTTTGTGGGTAGGGGGGCCATTGATATGCCAGACAATGTCTGAGCGGCATTTTTGCAATAAATTTTTATTTGAAACTCCAATATTTATTTTCATTTACTGCTTGGCTTAGTTTTAGGTGTCTCCTAGGTAAATGTATGTTTTTTCTTGTTGTGCCTTTTTCTACAACAGTGCAAACCCAAGTTCAGAGCGAGATGAGGGGACAGTCTCTTCTTCAGATAAGCTTATTATGTTGTGGGTCTGCTACACACACCTTGTTTTTGTTAACTAATGTATGTAGTGCATAACTGACCAAAATCTTGCTCATTTTCAGCACCATGACAGAAATATGTGGGCTCAGGAAAATGGCAAGATTGTGAAAATTAACACATCATTGTGGGTGTTATTTACTAAAGGCACATCCACTATGCACTGCAAAAGTACACCTGAAACTGCACTTGGATTGCAAAGTGGAGTTGCCTGTAGTAAATGACACCCATTGTCACCGAAAACAACAATTTTACTACAAATACTGCTTTTGTGCATTGAAAAAGGAAGCCACACATTGTTGATAATTGAACTTTTTAATCAAAGCACATTCACATGTGCGTTTAGAAAAGGGTTTTTACAACAAACCAACATATTGGGTGTATCAAAAACATTATTTCAGGTAATTTTTTTTGTAACTTGGTGTTTTTGTGTAAACAGGCATGTATCAAAGCATAACACACAGAACACAGGAACTTACAAAGTTCAACTTTGAAAAGTGAAGACAATATCAGACATGAGTATGTACAAACTGGGCTGATATTGCCTTCATCACATGGAAAAGCCAAATTTGGAAGATGCACACAGTGTGTCAACATGTGCTATCTCCCATCATGGGGGATCAATTTACATGTTTTGGGGCTGCAACCCCTTCATCTCAGCCACTTTCCACAAAACACGTACATTGATCCCCCATGATGGGAGATAGCACATGTTGACACACTCTGTGCATCTTCCAAATTTGGATTTTTATAAAGGACAAAAGTTTTGTTTAAAAGCCAAAAAATAAAACCCTAGCTAGTTTGGGGTGTTTCACACTCTCCCCAAAACATCAATGATGATCTTCATTTTATTTATAACATCATTGATGTTTTGCTGTATATTTTCTAAATCCCGATTGCACTCCATTATCTCCCCAATCAGGATCTGGGCACTTTCACTGGTAAAATGTGATTCTTCTTCCACATCACCTACAAAACAAAACAAAAAAAACGCACCATGTATTATAAATATGACGACATACATTGATGAGCTTACCGGAAGCTGTTTTCTCTGACACTCACCTGTTGTGGTGACAATTTGTCCAACTTCAATGATCTCTCCTTCCTTCTCCTCCTCCTGCTCCTCTGCTTCTGGTTTTGGATATTTGCCTTCTTTGGGAGGGGTGGGGTTCCTCGTGTCCTCAGACTTGCCGAGTCTTCTCTCCCCTATGAGAATGTAAAAAAGGAATAATTAGACCACAGAGGGCAGAAATAGGAATATGAAACATTGCTTGGAAGTGTTGTACAATTGGGTTTTTTGGCCGAGTTCAAAGGCGAGAACATTATTGTGTACACTTTGTGAAGCTGGAATACTTACCTGCAGAACGATGTTTCTTACGAACGAATGAAACCATGAACTTGAAAGTGGCCATTTTAAAATGCACAACATGAAATCAAAGTGCAGTATGCAAGCAAGAATAATCATATGAACACACGACAACTACTTACTTTTTTTTAAAACATGCTTGGGAGCTCATGCTCCCTCAGTTTCAGGTCTGACCAGCGTTTTCTCAGTTGATGCTTGGATCGGCGTACCCCAAAATTCTTATGAAGACTCTTCACAACTTTATTCATGATCTTGGCCTTTCTGATATTTGGGTTTGGGTAAGGTCCATACTTCCCATCATAGTCGGTCCTGTTCAATATGTCCACCATCTCCAACATCTCTCCAAAAGACATATTTGAGGCCTTAAATGTTCTCTTCCTGGATCGGGACATTTCAGGCTCTGGGATTTCCTCACTCTCCTCCTCGTTAGTGGAACGGTGATTGCGCACCTGTGTTCTCTCCGCCATGTGCTCTCCCCACTGTGCCGAAAGCAAAGGGGCGGGGAATAGTCTAGAAAGAACGTCAGGGGCGGGCGGAGTTTCACGCATGCGCACTGTATATAAAACGCAACACGTGTGTGTCGTACGTACGATCTGGGAACAGAGTGAGGCGCGGACGCGACGATCGTGCAAACAAAGGTAACATTTTTAACTTGGTGCATCACTAGACTAGACTGCTTCTATCTAGGCTGATGTTGGGACAAGATTAGGAGGGTTTTTCATGGCATTATTAGTATTTTAGGGTTTGTCTTGTGTTGTGTCTTGCAGACAAGATGGATCCATTCGTAAACCCCAATTTTAAGGGGCTATTCCTCCAACTGTACAAGGAGATGCCCTGCCTGTGGCAGATCAACAACCAGTTTTATCACGACAGAAGAAAGAGGAAGGCAGCTCTGGAGAAACTTCTTTCTTTGGTGCAGATCATGGTCCCCACGGCAGACATGGCCTATATGAATAGGAAAATTGGGGCCATGAAGATTACATATCTCAGGGAGAGAAAGAAGCACCTGGAACACCAGGGCAATGGAAACATCCAGAAAATGACCCCATTTTAGAAAGCTTACACCCCCAACGTATAATCTATGAGGCATAATGAGTCTTTTCAATGGTTCATTTTTTCCAGAAGTTTTTGGAAAATGTGGAAAAAAAATGAAAACGCATTTTTTTTTTACACAAAGTTGTCAGTTTATAAGATATTTCCAACACATAGCATTTACATAGCAAAAATAGCACCCCAAAATACATTCTCCTACTCCTCCTGAGTATAACGATACCACATGTGTGAGACTTTTACACAGCCTGACCACATACAAAGGCCTAATTTTCAAGTAGCACCTTCAGGCATTCTAGGAGCATAAATTACACATTTCATTTCTGAAGCACCTATTACAGTTTTGAAGGCCTTGGAACACCAGGGCAATTGAAACGTCCAGAAAATGACCCCATTTTGGAAAGCTAACACCCCAACGTACAATCTATGAGGCATAATGAGTCTTTTCAATGGTTCATTTTTTTCCAGTTTTCGGAAAATGTGGAAAAAATGAAAACGCATTTTTTTTTACACAAAGTTGTCAGTTTATAAGATATTTCCAACGCATAGCATTTACATAGCAAAAATAACACCCCGAAATACATTCTACTCTATGGCAATACCACATGTGTGAGACGTTTACACAGCCTGGCCACATACAGAGGCGCAACATGCAAGGAACACCGTCGGCGTTCCAGGGACACATAGCCTGCACAAACCAAGAATTACACCCCCAAATACATTATGCTGAGCAAAGGGTAAAGAAAAGATTACATGTAGTTTTAGAAGCGCAGTTGTCCACAGGAGGATATCACTGGTCCAGGCAGCAGGCAGGGCCTTGGTCAGCAACAGCGAACACAATTTTTCAGGCAGCAGGCAGGGATACTGTCCATATACAGTCCAGGGTCAGTGCAGAGATATTGTCAGCAGTGCCAAAAATATTGGTCCTGGTAGTAGGCAGGTCCATGTGGTGTGGTCAGTGTGGCATGACGGCAGTAAGTCCTACAGGCAGCAGACAGAAGTAGAGCCTCGTTCAGGACAGAATGGGGATAGGGGTAGAGGCTTCTCCCTCCCAAATCTCTTTGAAGCCTCCGAGTCTCCAGACCCTAATCTAGGAATAAGAAAACAAATAAAATTGTTTTCTTCATCCAGAAAAACTATACTGGAGCCCCTCACATATGTGAGACCCCGTGCTGAATCCCACTAGTTCAGTTGCAGAATACAAGATCAGTCCAAGAGGCAGGCAAATATCGTGGTCAAACAGTCCAGGGTCAGTTCCAGATCAGGCAGAGGTATGTACAGAATCGTTAGGCAGAAGCATGGTCGAATAACAGTCCAGGGTCAGTTCCAGATCAGGCAGCGGTATGTACAGAATCGGCAGGCATAAGAGTGGTCAAATAACAAGCCAGGGTCAGTTACAGAGCAGGCAGTGGCATAAGGGGTGTGAAGGTGTATGAAGGCAGGAACTGAGGATTATGTTTACCATATTTCACTAAAAATGTATTGAAGTATGGTAACGCCGAAAACAGTCGCCTATGCAGAGGCCTGGTTGGGAAGGACATTGTGCACAATAATATGTGTCTCTTCAGACTCCTGCTCTGGTACACACCTTACATCTTTTTTGACGTCTTTGGCCTGTTGGTTTGGGAGGGATTTTATCGGGAAAGTGGCGCTCGGAAAGTCGACTAATAACGTCTGATCGGATATTTTCTGGTGGGCCGTTTGGGAAAATAAGGGCAGTGAAAACTTCCTCCTGGTAGCCAAAGAAACGTTTGGGGTTTTGGGTGGAGTTGCGGTAAATTACATAGGAATTGTAAATGGCCAATTGAAAAAAATAAATTGCTACTTTTTTGTACCAATGGTATGTCCGTCTTGTGGCAAGATATGGTTCCATCATTTGGTCGTTGAAGTCGACTCCCCCCATGAACAAATTGTATTCATAAATGCATTTTGGGTTTTTTACGGGGCCATTCCTTCTGGGGATTTCCACAAACGTATCATTGTGGATAGAAGACAACATATACACATCCCTTCTGTCCCTCCACTTCACTGCCAGAACCTCCTTGTTTCTCAGACTTGCGGTTTCTCCTTTTCGCAGCTTCTTATTCACAAGACTTTGAGGAAAGCCCTTCCGATTCCTTTTTACGGTGCCACATGCTGGCGTCTTCTTCCGGTGAAGGTTGTGGAACAGGGGCAGAGATGTGTAGAAGTTTTCTACATACAGGTGGTAGCCTTTATCCAATAGGGGGTATATGAGGTCCCAAACAACTTTTCCGCGGGATAGTCCGGACAATTAGGGGGCTGCAGCTGGGTGTCCTTCCCTTCGTACACTATGAATAAATATGTGTACCCTGTGGCTCAGTCGCATAATTTGTAGATCTTCACCCCATAGCGGGCCCTTTTGCTGGGCATAAATTGCTTCATTTTAAGCCTACCACTAAATTTAATAAGGGACTCATCCACACATATGTGTTGGTCCGGGGTAAACAATTTGGGGAATGTTTGTGAAAAATAAGTATTGGACGAATTTTGTAAAGCCTGTCGTAATTTGGGTCATTTCGTGGAAGGCACTGGGTATTGTCGCTGAAATGTAAGAACCTCAGGATCATCTGATACCTGGTTCTGGGCATTACCGCGGAGAAGAGTGGTGTGTGGTGGAGGGGGTGGGTTGACCAGTAGGTACGCAATTGATTTTTTTTTGTTGAGTCCCATGTTAAATGTGAGGCCTAAAAAAACCTTGAACTCCTCCACCGTTAGGTCTCTCCATTCGTAGGGACGGGCATAATAAGATGTCGGATTTTTCAAAATAAAATGTTGTGCATACAGGTTGCACTGGGCCACAATTGACGACAACATATCCTCCGTAAAAATTAAATAAAAAAAATCTATTGGGGTAAAATTCTCCGTGTCCACCTGGACTCCTGGCTGGGCAGTGAAAGGGGGAACATTGGCCTCTCCTGAATTAGGAGAAAGCCACAAGGGGTTCTGAAGGGCATAGGGAAGGCCGGCATGGCTCCTAACCCTTTGGGGCTGAGATGACACCCCACTGGTACTTGGCCTTTCTTGCCGGGGCACTGCGGTGCTGGTGGACGGCACTGCGGTGCTGGTGGACGGCACTTCGGTGCTGGTGGATGGCACTGCCTCGCTAGAACGCCTTCGTTTGATGGGCCGGATATCTTCCTCCTCGGATTCAGTCAGTGTTTCACTGCTGAGGACTGGCTCATAATTTATGTCGGCTTCAGAATCCGAATCTGAAAGAGAATCTGAAGAGGAGAGCTCCCCGTTGCTCTCGTTGGCCGTGGAAATTATTTTGTACGCCTCCTCGGCGGAAAAGACTCGTTTAGACATGGTTGCTGGTGTTAAGCCTGCACTGATGGGCACTGATGAGGTGGCACTGATGTGCACTGATTGATGGCACAGATGTGCACTGATGAGGTGGCACAGATGTGTACTGTTGAAGCAGCACAGAGGTGGCACAGATGGGCACTGATGAGTCGGCACAGATGTGCACTGATGAGTCGGCACAGATGTGCACTGTTTAAGTGGCACAGATGGGCGCTTTTGAGGTGGCACAGATGGGCGCTTTTGAGGTGGCACAGATGGGTGCTTTTGACGTGGCACAGATGGGCGCTGTTGAGGCGGCACAAATGGGCACTGATGGGTCGGCACAGATGTGCACTGATTTATTGCACAGATGTGCAGATTTATTGCACAGATGTGCACTGATGAGGCAGCAGATGGGCACAGATGGGCACTGCTGAGGCGGCACAGATGGGCACTGCTGAGGCGGCACATATGGGCACTGCTGAGGTGGCACAGATGGGCACCGATTGGTACAGATGGGCACTGGCGGGCACTGGCGGTGCACAGATGGGCACTGATGTTGCACAGATGATGCACAGATGGCACAGGTGGGCACAGGTGGCCACAGGTGGGCACTGGTGGGGTAGAGATGGGCACTGGCGGGGTAGAGATGGGCACTGGTGGGGTAGAGATGGGCACTGGCAGGGTACAGATGGGCACTGGCGGGCACAGATGGCACAAAAAACACTTTTTTTCTCAACTCACAGAATCTCTCTCCTCACACGCTGTCTCTGTGTGAGGAGACAGATTCGGCAATGGGAGATGATCTCATTTGTTTACATTTGAGACCATCACCCATTGGAGGCGGCGATCGTGCTGTAAGCGGCCGCTGTGATTAGCCGTTTACAGCGATCTGTGATTGGCTGTGTCCAGGGGACACGGCCAACACAGATTTTCCCCGTTGCGCGCTCCCGGGAGCGCGCGGGGAGCCATTAAAGGGGACGACGTCAATAGACGTAGTCCCGGCATTCGAGATCCGCGCTGTAGCCTTCATTTGACTATAGCGTGGATCTCAAGTGGTTAAAAAAAAACAATTCTCAATAAACATAAATACGGTAATTCTCTGAATAATTAGCATTCATTCAATTGTGCTTCCATGCAAATGTGAACATCGTGTTCTGATCTTTATTGGGGAATTTTATTTTGTATATAGAGTGTTTATGTGGTGAGTTTACACTTTTCATTGAACAGAGTTTGGATAACACAGGGTTAAACGGAAAGGTCATAAATTAACTGCACATTATCTGGACAGAATGCTTGGGGAGATAGTGATGTGTTCCTGCTTAGGAGATGTATGTTAACTTGGGGGCTGCAAACTCTGCAGGGCTCCAACACACACTCGCTGCTATTCCAACCTGAGCTATTTCCACATAAACTTCCCTCCTGGCATTAAACTTTGCCAGGTATTGTGCTCAGCTTACCACCCCAAACTGATGTTCCTCCCTCAGCTCACCTCTCTCCCTGCATGTCCTGTGAGCAGAATAGCTGTGCTCCTCCTCTGGGTTCTCTCATAATATGGCACCGAAGATAGAGGAGGGGGAGATTCAGCAGGACACACAGAGCAAGTATGCAGGACAAGGGGGGGAGGATGAGGAGACAGAAAATCAGGAGGGGCTGGCGGGGAGGAGCGCATCACGAGAGGTCTGACTAAATACAATCTCTTAGCAGCATGGACCTGATCTACCCGTCAGCTAGCTGTGATTGACAGGTAGATCAAAGCGGAAGCTGTCATGGGGACCCCTACTGGCAATGCCTGAATGGTCAGGTGTGCGGCACTTACTATTGCGAGCTGTGTCGGCGGCTGCTGGTGTAGCACCTGCCATACAGCTCGCATACTTCAAAGTCTTGCAGGACATGACTGCTAATGGCAACTGAGTTCCTGTTGTGGAAAAAGTACAGAAACTCCGTTCCCGTGAGTTCCCGCAGGACTTGAGATCTGCATGGATCACTAATTTACTAACAGACACATCAGCCTGGATGTTACGCCACTTCCTCAAACTAATTTATCCAAAACCGAGCTCATAATCTTCTTTCCTCCTCAACGTGCCCCTTCTGATGATTTCTATGTCAATATCGATATCACTACTATCAGCCTGTCCCTGCATGCCAAGGGGATTGCTGGGATCTGCTGTCCGCACCTAAAGATGCCAATCTTGGATACTACCATCATGGACTAAACCAGTTAAAGACTTTAAACAGGCTTGTAGCTGCCCCAACATACATGCACAGAGTTAGGAATTTGTTAGGGACAGACTGTTGCACTTGTTTTACTGTCATGCGTAGTAATTTAAGTAAAGTTTTAGAACATTTGTCTTTGCCTGCTCTGAAGTTACTCAAGGGGCATAATGCAAGTAACAGGCACAATAGTCTACAGTTTGGGTTAGCAAAGCACATTGGGTATGAGGACAGCAGAGTTAATGCAATGTGAAGATACAAGTGTTTATCAAGGGTAACAAAGGATTCTCTAGCAGCCTGTCACAAGTGTGTACATGTGGCAGGTGGCATAGCCTCTTGTAGGAGTTGTCGGCACCCTCTTCATAAGCAGGTCTGTCTTCCAAAGCAACGGAAGCAAATTAGAACTTCACAAGTCCTCAGCCTTTGCACAAGTATGGAAGAGGAACAGTTAAGTGAGTGTACGCATGCTAGGTGCACAGCAGGACCCCTATTCCATTCCATTTCCACTGGAAAGGTGGAGAGGGCGTTGGCTCTCCTAAATGCAATGGTGACTGTGGTCAAGCATCATGGGAGTCAACTAGAGTTCAGTCATTTGTGCAAGTAAAGGTACCCCCATATGCACTGCCATGCATATGGGGGTACCTTTACTTACACAGACGACTGATCCTATCTAAAGTGCCTAGTGTAGCCCAGAAGACACCACCCGGAGTAGGCCTCTCATGTGACCCTTACTTGCCACCCAACGAGGAGGGGAACATGGAGGGAGTGTCACCAGCCTACCCCTAACTCCTACAAGGCAATGACAGGAGTAGAGGTGAATGAGTAGGCAGAATAGCTGGCAGCTGCAAATTAGTCTGCACCTGGGTAACAGAGGGCAGTGGGGAGAATGAAGGCATGGTTTTCCACTTTACCACCTTCTCTGTGTGCTCTGGCCTCCCAAAAAAGCAAACCTGCCTTGTCTGCAGATGATTAACAGTTTTTCATTATCACCAATTTGGCCAGTGGCCACAGAGGCTGTTTGCCCCCTCAAAACTTCACGGGAAATTCTTCCTCTCCCTGTAGGCTTATCAGATGTGGTGCTAACAATGTGGGGCATGTTCCCTACTTTTATTTGCAGCTATTGAAAGAAATATATGAGGGAAAAGTGGTGCTTGGATGCACTGCAAACTGTGAATCTTGAGTGCACTGTAAACCGCTGGGCTTTTTTTGATCTAACAGCACCTCAATAATATGTGGTGCCCAGCTGCAAACAAATTGAAGTTGTAGTGACACAAACAGACACCTCATCTCTACTAATCTGAATTACAGGAGTTATTCATAAAACAGGCATTCTTTGCTATTTACCTATATTGTAATTTTAATAGAGGGCAGTGTTTGATTAATATTGTATTTTACGTATGGTATATGGTATATGTATGGTACGTATATAAATGGATCTGCCTAAAAAAAGATGCAATAGAACAAGTGACATCGTTCAGGTTCCTCTTTACCTATTTTTTTACCTTCTATTAAACCTTCTCCACACAGACAGAACAAGTGCACTTTGCACTTTTGTGTTATTTGCATTCTGCAAGTAGTGAAGTAGTACTATGGGTATAGAAAGCATAACTATTGCTGTGAGCTAAAAAAAAAAAAGACAGTACAATGAAAAAAGATTTTATCTTACATCTTCACTGTCAGTTGAATCTATTTGTTCTGACTTTTGCCCTTCTTCACTAACAAACTTTTGTGGCAATATGTCATCCAACCAACTTAGATCATGTAATGAAAAAATGCATTCCATTGCCTTCCGTATACCCGCAAGGGCCAGCAGCTGAAAAAAGCAAAAAGATAAAGAATTTAGATGAAACCTGTAAATTATGAAAATGCATGTCCAGGCAAAAAAGAAACAATATTATCTACAATATATGCACATTTTCTCAAATATATCTCTTAAAAACACTTCAAGCACTGAAAAATATAGATGGATCCTGACAGAAATCCAAGAAACTTCCCATTTTACCTGACGGCTTTTTCAATGGTGTGTGTATTTACTTTGTCAATATTTTTAGTGAATTAGCAACCAGGGCTATTATGTACTCCTCAATCACTCATATAGAAGAGCTGGATATCTGGAGGCCCTTTTATATTAAAAGGAGGCTTTCAGATTGCAATAAGCCCCCACAAAGGATCTGGGAGTGAAGACTGCATGCCTGGATAAGAGTCTGTATTTTGAAGGAGACCACATGCAACAACCCCCCCCCCCCCCCCTTTCTATACCGTACCCTTATTCTAGATACAGTATATAGTACTTTATATTTTTTTTTAGAAGTCAATCGTTCTGGAGTACATCCTACTTTCCACTTCAGGGTCAGGTTCAAGGCATCTCCCAAGCATAACGTTTAAAGGAATTGTATATTTTGTATTGTTACCCCTTAAGACCTACTCCTTATGCCTCGTACACACAATCAGACTATCCGGCGGACTTAGTATGGTGGACTTAGTCTGGTGGACAACCCGCCAGACTTTGCAGCGGAGGTCCGCCGGACATTTCCGAGCTGAACTGCCCACACATGACCAGACTTTTCTGGTGGACTAGGATTAGGTCCGGCAGACAACCCGCCGGACTATGGCAGGAGTCCACTGGACTTTTGAAATGAACGGACTTGCCCACACACTGAGAAAATCCATTAATTTTGAACGTGGCTCCAGGTAGACAGGACTAGCGAAGGAAGTCCATCGGCGAGATTGACAAGTCGCTGGCCCCAACAGAAGGCGGCGGCGGCAGAAGACCGGGCCAACACTAGTAAAGAAAGCTATAAGAAGATAGCGAAGGTCTGGCAGAAGAACCGAAGAGGGGGACAAGACCCCGAAGTCGGAAGAAGACCCCTGGACGGCATCGGTGATGAAGAAGAAAGCCGGGCTCCTTCGCTAGTAAAAGAGATAGCAAAAGAGCAGAAGATAGAGGAAGAATTTGGCGAGAAGACCTAGAAGTACATCATACCCCATACTCATTCACATAGAGTGTGGGGGCGGTATCTAGGGGCCCCCTTATTAAAGTGGGCTCTCGGATTCCGATAAGCCCCCCGCCCGCAGACCTCGACAACTAACGGCAAGGGTTGATGGGAAGAGGCCCTTGTCCTCATCAACCTGGGGACAAGGTGCTTTGGGGTAGGGGGCCCCCTTCCCCAAAGCACCCCCCCATGTTGAGGGCATGTGGCCTGGTAAGGTTCCACCCCCTTTCCTGACCGGCCAGGCTGCGTGCTCGGATAAGAGTCTGATATGGACTTTGGGGGGACCCCCACGCCATTTTCGGCATAGGGCTTCCCCTTTAAGTCCATACCAGGTGACAAGGCCAGCGAGGTGTCAATCTTGCCGATGGAGGTGGCAACATTCACTTCCTTCGCTAGTCCCGTCTACCTGGAGCCGCGTTCAAAATTAACAGACTTTTCTCTGTGCGTGGTCAAGTCTGTTCATTTCAAAATTCCGGTGGGCTAGCACACAGACAGGTGGATTGTCCGCCGGACTGCCGAGTCCGGTGGAAAATTTTGAGTCAAAACTCCTTTCTAAGTTCGTCGGAGCCTATACACGGGCGGATTGTCCGGCGGACTCTGGTCCGCCGAACTAAGTCTGCCGGATAGTCCAATTGTGTGTACGCGGCATTACTGAACATTTGTTTTTTTGCAATGGAACTTGTACCCATGCCAGTGCCCAGCTACTTATGTCCTTTTTTTTTACCACAATCTTGAAAATAGGTTTGACAAATGCAAAAAAAAGTTACAAGATTCAGCTCCTACATCAGTGGGGCTTGGGTGTTATTTTTTGGGATTGCACATTTTTTCCAAGTGTTTGATGATCGTCCAGCAAACTGAAATTTGCTTCTTTTGGCCATCACTCTGTACCATATTAATAAAGAAAAAACCTGCCCTGGACAAAAATTTTTTTTACAAAGAATGAAAAAATAGCCACAACACAAAAAAATATATACTAAAAAAATATAATTACACAATATATTAGTGAATAACGCCACCAAAAAGTGAATACAAAATTATTCAATGCCAAAAATAAATCCTGTGAAAGAAAGGCATCCTGAAATCATCCATGTTGCAAAATATCCATATATAAAGAATACATAAATAAAAAGTGTCCAAAAATAATCCTGTGGGGAAAATCAATGAATTCCTGTGGTATATTAATCAAGTCAAAAGGGTATCCACAGCTCTCAATTGCTGAAAGGCCAATAATATCCACAATGATAGTGACTTTGATAGGTGCGTCCCACCACCGAATAAGGGAAATAAGCGCTTACCAGATTACAATACTTTAATGCTTGTATCTATCCCCGGTCTGGGTCTTTTCATCAGATGATATAACGAGCCATCCAACCCTCGATCCACAGGAATAGCCCCCTGTCTGAATCCAATCTCAATATCCTTCCACTGACAGTGGACCCGATACAGCTCTGAGTACTGATGGGATTGCGCTCAAAAAAAGAAAAAGTGGAACGACCATAGGTAAAACCCACAGGATATTTATTTAAAAATAGCTAGGTAACATACTAGCCCGAACTAAAAAGGAAAAAAAAAGAAAAAGTACAACAAACTTGCGTCCGGCTGGCTACAATACACACACCCGTGCTAACAAACAACGGAGAGGTGATATTTTCACTAGATTGGAGATCAGTTTCAGTTTTATTTGTTTTATTCGTGTCGCCTCATGGTTGGAGAGCTATCTGGCGATCCATTGCAATCCGCCCATCTTCAAGATGGTGTTTTCTATACCAAGCCACTTACCATTCAGATCGAGGCTTGGTTCTTATATAAATAGCGGTGCGTGAGTACCCCGCCTGTGCCCCATGACGACGTCAAACCTGTGATGAAACTCATAGGGAGGAGTGATGTGCTGACATCACCGTGCGCTGCGTCCATTGTTAGCACGGGTGTGTGTATTGTAGCCGGCCAGCCGCAAGTTTGTTGTACTAGCTATATTTAAATAAATATCCTGCGGGTTTTACCTATGATCATTCCACTTTTTCTTTTTTTGAGTGCAACCCCATCAGTACTCAGAGGTGTATCGAGTCCACTGTCAGTGGAAGGATATTGAGATTGGATTCAGACGGGGGGCTATTCCTGTGGATCGAGGGCTGGATGGTTTGTTATATCATCTGATGAAAAGACCCAGACCGGGGATAGATACAAGCATTAAAGTATTGTAATCTGGTAAGCGCTTATTTCCCTTATTCGGTGGTGGGACGCACCTATCAAAGTCACTATCATTGTGAATATTATCGCCCTTTCAACAATTGAGAGCTGTGGAAACCCTTTGGACTTGATTAATATCCCACAGGAATTCATTGATTTTCCCCACAGGATTATTTTTGGACACTTTTTATTTATGTATTCTTTATATATGGATATTTTGCAATATGGATGATTTCAGGATGCCTTTCTTTCACAGGATTTATTTTTGGCATTGAATAATTTTGTATTCACTTTTTGGTGGCGTTATTCACTAATATATTGTGTAATTATATTTTTTTAGTATATTTTTTTTCCAGCGCAACCTTTTTGTATAACTCTGTACCATATACAAGTTCAACAATTAGTAAAAATGCAAGTAATATATTTGTTACCATCAGTGGAAAAATAATTGCAGCAGCTGTTGATTTTAATATCCATAAAATGATTAAACAAGATATTTGAATTAGGGTGAATAGATGAACTTTCCGCAGAGAAACATGACGAAGGTAAATGAGGTCTGGCTGATGCTTAGGTGTAACAAACAGTAACTTCAACCGTTCCATGAACTGTAAAGTAAAACAGAAGAAAGAAATAGTAATATTCCAATAAAACAATTTAATATAATATTTCTGCCCTCCATATGAAGAAAGTAGCAGCATACCCAGTTGGGTTGGCAACAGTAAGGCCTAAACTACACTTTAAATTTAATTATTTGCAAAAAATGTTTTATAAGAATTACCTCATCTACAACAAATTGATTTCAATGCACTGCATATGGACCAACTGTTCATACAAAAAAGAATGAAGACCAATGTATTTCAGCCCAAAATGTTTATTGTAATATACAATTTACTGTAAATTACAGAAAGGTTATGCAGAGTAGCTCTTTTTTTCTGGCTAATACAATTAGAAAAAATAGACATGGCTGAGCGTAAAATGTAGAAATGGTGGATAAAGACTGTTTTTTAAATAACAGTATTTGACAAAAAAGTAGTAGTAGTCAACTAGTAATTTTTTAAAGCTTCTACGTGTTCCTTTTTTTACAAAAAAAAATTACAAAACATATTCCTTCCTCTTTCTCCTTTACTCAAAAACAGTGAAAGGGACAATACACATACACTAGAGTGACAAAGTCGGCTCCAAAATACAAGTTAAGCAGTAGCTTAAATTCAGGGATGTAACAATACAACAATCATACCAGAAATGCAGCAATGTTAATTCCTAATTCTTTTTTTAATCAATAGTTTTTATTAAAGTTTACATTTTTATCAAGACAAATGACAGAAATTATGACTAAATAACATATCAGTTACAGTATTTAGATACATAGATAATAATATCCAAAAATAATAAAAAATATAATATAAAGAAAACCATATTAATTATTTCAATTATAATAGGGATAATAAAGGCAACGATAGGGAGGTTATTAATACATCCATTGTGGAGACAATACACAAAAGTAATATAAATATTATCTTCACATATTTATATACTGCCAATTCAAGTAATTCAAAGATGATGAACCTAAATATATTCCCGAACACCCCTATGGGTGCTAAACTGTGTTCGGGACAGTAATAGTAACCTGTAATTTAATAGATACAAAACAAAGATTAAAATATTAGAGCGGAGTAAGTGATTTTTTAATTCAAGTTATCTAGGAACAAAGAACTCGTGCAATGTTTTGGGGACTAGCCCATTTTAACCATGGCTGCCATATTTTATGAGTATGTTCTTTTTTGTGAGGTCGAAGAGCTAGAATTGATTCATAAATGTAATGAGTTTGAGTCGATTCTATCACTTCTTTTATGGAAGGAGGATCAGGATTTTTCCAGTTCCTCGTTATACTGATCCTGGCTGACAGCAAAATATGTGTAAACACATTTCTAAACTGGATAGGATATCGATCAACATCAATGGATAATAGAGCCAGTGAGGGATTTGGAGGAATGACTGTTTTGGTAATTTCAGACATACAGTATGTGCCGCCGAGATTGTGTAAATATCACCGCTGTTAGCAGCGAAATTGACACCGGAGAGCCCCGTCGCGGTTGCCAGCGCCGAGCTCTGTCGCTCATTCATTGATGCATCTCATGTGTCATGACACTACTACAGTGGGCAAATATTAGAAGGGCTTGTGAAGGTGGTCCAGCGGCTGCGTGTCAGCCTTTAATGTGAAGTGTCCAGAGTTCAATTCCCCAGTTAACTTTTTTTTTTTATTGTCTTATTTTAATATATATGTACAGTATAGAGAATATATTCAAGTACAGTACTGCATGTATTTGATACAGTACTGTACAGTATTGTACATGTTACTTTGTTTAAAATGTCTAATAATATATGCATATTAAATAGAGTACTAGAAATACAATTGTACAGTATGCAAAGCATGTCTGCACAGTTTAGCACCTGTGCTGTACCGTACACTTCCATTTTTTTTAACAGATGTTTTTACTGTACAGTACAGTATATTATCAAATATCTCAATGCTGTTTCAGGGTCCTTTCATACAGTACTGTACTCAACGGTGTACCAGACGGTGAGGAAATGGAATTCCTGTTAGACTAGCTCATTACTGAAACTCTATTGTAGTGATTTTCTATTGTTTGAAAATGACGTGAAAATGAAATAAATTTACTGTTTAAACAGTATATGCAAAAACAAAAAAAAAAGATCCCAAAAAGATCTTTACCGCAGTTCAGCAAGTTGGTGGCTAGTACTATACTGAGCATTAACTCTCCTGGTCCAGCAAGTACTGTAGTGCACAGTACTGTAACTTCCTTATGCCCTGATGAAGTTGGGGGGTCTTCAGGTCTCTCAAACGTGTTGGATGTCCAAATCAATACCAGACCTCTACAGTACAGTAGTTTTGTCATACAGATCCACCTTAGACTACAGTACAGTACTGTATACAGTACAGTACACTGCTGCAGTCCTGACTCGTACAGTAATGCATTCCTCAGATCCCCCGCGTGCTCTCCACAAGGAGCAGTGGAGATGTTTCCTGATGGCTTGAGATTAGGCTGTTTCAGGGATACAGTACAGTATGTGTGGAAAGGTTTATCTGTACAATACTGCAACTGCAGTTACAGGTACAGTACAGTAACAGGCTTATTGTTATTTACTATTAAAGTGTGATCCGTAAAACCCTTCTTCATCTGTCTAGGGTGTACAGATTGCTGTATTTACTGACCGGAGAAGGTCTACTGTAACAGAACGGATGATGGAAATCGTTGCGACCTTCGTCCATGTCCTCCACTGCCTTTACAGTAGTGTTTCCAAAAAGCCCTTTTCCATGCTGTTTGCATTAAGGGTAAAAAGGTTTTAGATTATCATGTACAGTACTGTATATTCTTCGCTCAATGGCTTGGAGGCAAAGCATCTACTGTACAGTACTGTATTGTAGATCCCCACGCGTGCTCTCCACAGGGAACAGTGGAGATGTTTCCATTCACCAATTGTACAGTATAAAAACATACTGTACAGTACAGTTCTGATGGCTTGAGATTAGGCTGTTTCTGGGATATGTGTGGAAAGGTTTATCTGTACAATAAGTGCAGTTACAGTACAGGTACAGTAACAGGCTTAATGTTATTTACTATTAAAGTGCGATCCGTAAAAACCCTTCTCCATCTGCCTAGGGTGTACAGATTGCTGTACAGTACTGTATATTCTTCGCTCTATGGCTTGGGGGCAAAGCAGCTACTGTATTGTACTGTACTCTTTCAGGTGCCTATTAAAATACTGCACTGTAGTCAGTATTCTTACTGTACATTTTTCTTTTTCTTTCAGAAACCACTCAGCCTGTTGACCATCATGTCCCGAAGTGAAGCGTGTTTCTTGTGAAATTTGTGGGGGTGGTGGTGTCATTCTTTTTTTTTTTTTTATTATTAGACAGATTGCATTATAGACTGATTTTTCGTACTATTTAGTAATGTTATGATTTTGTATTCAGATTTTATGGATGGGTTTTATTTAGATACTCTATTTACGCATAGCATTCTTTTGTTAATAAAAAAAAAGCAAGTAAAAGCTACATTTTAAAGATGCTGCACACTACCTTTATTTTCCTTTTTTTTGTGTTTCTTTTTTTTCTTTTCTTTTTTCTTTTTTTTATGCTTAATGTGTATGTACTGTCTTAAATGCCAGCCAATAAATCAATTTGGACTCTTACTGTATCATTGGTCTGGCACACCTGTTGGTACAGTACTGTACAGACTGTATTATTTTTCTGGTAACCTTAAGCCGCGTACACACGTAGCCGTCTGTCCGACGTACTTAGTCTGGCGGACTTCCCGCCAGACTGTCCGTCGGACTTTCCGAACGGGCTACTTGCCCACACACGGCACTTTTTCAGCAGACTAATATGGCGTACTAAGTCCGCCGTACTATCCGCCCTACTTTTGAAATGAACGGACTCGCCCACACACGCGGAGGAAAGTCCGCTCATTTCGAGCGCGTCTCCAGGTAGGCGGGGCCCGCAAAGGATACGTCTCTGGCCCCGCCGCCTGGTATGGACTTAAAGGGGAACCCCAACGCCGGAAAAAATCGGCGTGGGGGTCCCCCCCAAGTCCACAACAGACCCATGTCCGAGCACGCTACCCGGCCGGCCAGGAAAGGAGGGGCGAGCGAGCGCCCCCCCCCCCTCCTGAGCCGTACCAGGCCGCGTGCCGTCCCAAAGCACCTTGTCCCCATGTTGATGAGGACAAGGGCCTCTTCCCGAAAACCCTGGCCGTTGGTTGTCGGGGTCTGCGGGCGAGGGGCTTATCAGAATCCGGGAATCCCCTTTAATAAGGGGGCCCCCGGTTACTGGCCCTCCACCCTATGTGAATGAGTATGGGGTACAATGTACCCCTACCCATTCACCTGTAAAATAAAGTACAAAAAAAAACACAACACACAAGATAAAATAATTTATTGCACAGCTCCGGGGGTCTTCCGTTTTCCGGGGTCTTCTCGCCGGACTCCTCCGCTATCTTCTTGTAGCTCTTTTACTAGCGGAGGAGCCCGGCATTGTTCTTCGTCGCCGCGGCCTCTTCTTCCGACTTCGGGGGTCTTGTCCCCCTATTCGGTTCTTCAGCCGGGCCACCGCGCCTTCTTACAGCTCTTTTACAGGCGGTGGCCCGGTCTTCTGTCGCCGCCGCCACCGCCTTCCGTTCTTCTTCTTCTTCTTCTTCTTCTCCTGGAGATGTTGACTCGACGTTCTCTCCGGCCGCAATGCCAGGGACGCGCTGCGCTGTGACTTATATAGGGACAAGGGGCGGTGTCACATGGGTTGATGTCACATGGTTTGGTTACATGGGTTGATGTCACATGGTGACAGTCCCATCATCCTCCGGGACTGTGACATCGTAAGGGGGCGGGGTCACCATGTGACACCAACCCATGTGACTTCAACCCATGTGACACCGCCCCTTGTCCCTATATAAGTCGCAGCGCAGCGCGTCCCTGGCATTGCGGCCGGAGAGAACGTCGAGTCAACATCTCTAGGAGAAGAAGAAGAAGAAGAAGAAGAAGAATGGAAGGTGGCGGCGGCGACAGAAGACCGGGCCACCGCCTGTAAAAGAGCTATAAGAAGGCGCGGTGGCCCGGCAGAAGAACCGAAGAGGGCGACAAGACCCCCAAAGTCGGAAGAAGAGGCCGCGGAGACGAAGAAGAATGCCGGGCTCCTCCGCTAGTAAAAGAGCTACAAGAAGATAGCGGAGGAGTCCGGCGAGAAGACCCCCAAAGACGGAAGACCCCCGGAGCAGTGCAATAAATTATTTTATCTTGTGTGTTGTGTTTTTTTTGTACTTTATTTTACAGGTGAATGGGTAGGGGTACATTGTACCCCATACTCATTCACATAGGGTGGGGGGCCGGTATCTGGGGGCCCCCTTATTAAAGGGGGCTCCCGGATTCCGATAAGCCCCCCGCCCGCAGACCCCGACAACCAACGGCCAGGGTTGTCGGGAAGAGGCCCTTGTCCTCATCAACATGGGGACAAGGTGCTTTGGGGTGGGGGGGCCGCGCGGCCCCCCCTTCCCCAAGGCACCCCCCATGTTGAGGGCACGCGGCCTGGTACGGCTCAGGAGGGGGGGGCGCTCGCCCCTCCTTTCCTGGCCGGCCGTGTAGCGTGCTCGGACAAGGGTCTGTTGTGGACTTGGGGGAACCCCCACGCCGATTTTTTCCAGCGTTGGGGTTCCCCTTTAAGTTCATACCAGGTGGCGGGGCCAGCTGCGTCTCCTTCGCGGGCCCCGCCTACCTGGAGACCCGCTCGAAATGAGTGGACTTTTCCCTGGGCGGGAAAAGTCCGTTCATTTCAAAAGTACGGCGGACTGGCGCACACACGGCCGGATTGTCCGCCGAAATGCGAGTCCGGCGGGAAGATTGGAGTGTAAAACTACATTCTAAGTCCGCCGTACTTTCGGGTCAAAAAAGTATGCCGGAGGCTACACACGGGGGGATTGTCCGGCGGACTTCAGTTTGCCGGACTTTTCCACCCGCTTGTTTGATCGTGTGTACGCGGCATTATGGGCACCCACTGGAAGTCACAGTATCGCTGTCTTTTAAAAGTAGCCTAACCTACAGTACTGTACTGTACAGTAAGCCAGTGAGCAAGCTGAATGTTTTTTTACACTTTTGATTCTTCTCTAAACCTTATACAGTTTAAACTACTGTACAGTAGGAGTACAGCAAGTCCCAGTGCTTCTTGGATACTTTTTTTTTATCTTTGTCACAGTCCTAGAACAAATCAGACAGGGCTTTTACTGCACCTTTTCCGTACTCAACAGTACAGTAGTTTTGTCATACAGATCCACCTTCAGCTACAGTACTGTACTGTATACAGTACTGCACTCCTTACTGCACTCCTGACTCCTAATGCATTCCTCTGATCCCCTGTGTGCTCTCCACAGGGAGCAGTGGAGATGTTTCCATTCACCTATTGGAAAGTATACAGTATTAAAACATCCTGTACAGTAAAGTTCTGATGGCTTGAGATTAGGCTGTTTCTGGGATACAGTACAGTACTGTATGTTTGGAAAGGCTTGTCTGTACAATACTGTAAGTGCAGTTACAGGTAGTGATGGACGAACTTCGAATGCGGACCACGAACGCGGCCGATCGTTCGCAAACCAGAACGTTCGCAGCGGGCCCCATTGACTTCAATGGGAGGCGAACTTTGCAAACCTACAGGTCAAATTTGCAGCCACAAAATAATTAATATCTGTGCAAACATAGTCCCACCACATGGCCAATGACATACATGTATGAGGTGAATCTGGGATCGAAAACTACAAGCATTCTTTTTTTATATGGGAAATTGTTGTGACAATTCAGGACTGTGGAGCGCATGAAGGCAATGGAGGAGAGGGAAGGTCAGGGACCAGGGTAGGCAAAGAAGAGGGTGCAGGAGATGATCACCAGCAGCGTGACATACAGCAATGACACCTACACCATGATAGAGTGATCTGACACCAGCACCGTGATAGAGAGCACTGACAGCAGCACCGTGATAGAGAGCACTGACATCAGCAGCGTGACATACAGCAATGACACCTGCACCATGATAGAGTGATCTGAAAACAGCACTGTGATAGAGAGCACTGACATCAGCAGCGTGACATAAAGCACTAACACCAGCACCGTGATATACAGCACTGACAGCAGCACCGTGATAGAGAGCACTGACATCAGCAGCGTGACATACAGCAATGACACCTGCACCGTGATAGAGTGATCTGACAACAGCACTGTGATAGAGAGCACTGACATCAGGAGCGTGACATAAAGCACTAACACCAGCACCGTGATATACAGCACTGACAGCAGCACCGTGATAGAGAGTACTGACATCAGCACCGTGATATACAGCACTGACACCTGCACCGTAAGCAGCCCCAGGAGGAAGTCAGCATAACACAGGGATGGTAGGAGCCCCCCATAATGAGCATAGCACAGGGATGGTGGGAGCCCCTCATAATATGCACAGCAGAGGTACAGCCCCAGGAGGAAGTCAGCACAGCACAGGGATGGTGGGAGCCCCTCATAATAAGCAGCCCCAGGAGGAAGTCAGCACAGCACAGGGATGGTGGGAGCCCCTCATAATAAGCATAGCACAGGGATGGTGGGAGCCCCTCATAATATGCACAGCAGAGGTACAGCCCCAGGAGGAAGTCAGCACAGCACAGGGATGGTGGGAGCCCCTCATAATAAGCATAGCACAGGGATGGTGGGAGCCCCTCATAATATGCACAGCAGAGGTACAGCCCCAGGAGGAAGTCAGCACAGCACAGGGATGGTGGGAGCCCCTCATAATAAGCAGCCCCAGGAGGAAGTCAGCACAGCACAGGGATGGTGGGAGCCCCTCATAATAAGCAGCCCCAGTAGAAATATGACACCGCTCAACCTCTTCAAACAGGAGGGTACGGGCATATAGTACGGTGTGCTTTTTTTGGACAAGGAAGTGAGCCAAATGAAGAAAGAAGGTCTCTGTGCTCGATTAAAAAAATTGTTTATAGACATATAAATGGTCTACTGGTCACATGTGTTGAATTCCTCCGAGATCCATGCCTCATTCATTTTTAGAAATGTGAGTTAGTTAACACTGTCGTGAGCTAGGCGAGTACGCTTATCGGTCACGATCCCCCCTGCTGCGCTGAACGTCCTTTCGGACAGGACACTGGACGAGGGGCAAGCCAACAGTTCGATTGCAAATTGGGCAAGCTCTGGCCAGATGTCAAGCCTGCTCACCCAGTAGTCCAGGGGTTCATCACTCCTCAGAGTGTCCACATCGGCCGTTAACCCGATGTAGTCGGACACCTGACGGTCTAGGCCTTCCCTGATGCGGGATCCGGATGACACCTGTCGATGGGTCGGCTGAAAGAATGACCTCATATCCGAAGTCACCAACACATCTTCAAACCGGCCTCTTCTTGCAGGTGCTGTTGGATTGGTACCCGCAACTCCTTCTCTGGGTGTGGGAATTGCTCCTCTGCCAGCGCACGCAAAAGCAGAATGCAGCATTTCTCGAAGCAAGGCCTGGAAGTGCTCCATTCTGACAGCCCTCTGTGACGGCAGTAGCATTTACGCCATTTTGTGTTTGTACCGGGGGTCTAAGTACGTTGCCACCCAGTACTGGTCCTTGACCCTTATGCTTTTTATACAGGGGTCCCTATTAAAACACTGGAGCATGAAGGCCCCCATTTGCACTAAACTGGAAGCGGTGTGGTGGCCTGGCTCCTGCTCATCATCCAGGATAATGTCGTCCTCTTCATTCTCCTCTCCCCATCCACGCACAACAACAGGGGTCCCAGAAAGGTTTAAAGCATGCTCTTCTTGCTCCTCCTCATCCGCCCCGGCACCATCCTCCTCTGACTTCTCTTCAGACTCCTGTTGTTGACTTGTCTCAGATAGAGTAGCCCCCCCTGGGAATTCATCCAGCATTGCGACTCATCTTCCCGCTCCTGCTCCTCCACAGCTTGATCAATGACACAACGCAATGTACGCTCCATAAAGAAGGCATAAGGTACCATGTCACTGATGGCGCCATGGCTGCAACTGACCAGTTTGGTGATCTCCTCAAATGGGCGCAGAAGTCTGCATGCGTCGCGCATGAGCAGCCACTGGCGTGGTGAAAAAAAACCCAGCTCCCCAGAACCTGTTTTGCCGCAGAGTTCATACAGGTAGACGTTATCTGCACGTTTCTGCTGGAGCAGCCTATCAAGCATATAGAAGGTTGAGTTCCATCGCGTCGGGCAATCGCAAATAAGACGTCTGACCGGCAGATTGTGTCACCGCTGAATGTCAGCAAGGCGAGCCATGGCCGTGTAAGATCTTCTGAAATGGGCCGAGATTTTTCCTTGCCTGCCGCAAGATGTCCTGGACCCCAGGGTATTTGACAAGGAATCGCTGCACGACCAAGTTTAAGACATGTGCCATGCATGGCACGTGCGTGATTTTGCCCTGTTTCAATGCGCTAAGCAGATTGGCACCGTTGTCACACACCACTTTACCAACTGTCAAATTGAGCGGTGTTAGCCACTGATCTGCCTGTGAACGCAAAGCTGAAAGGAGTGCCGGGCCAGTGTGGCTCTTGGCTTCCAGACACAACAGACGCAGCACGGCATGGCAACGTCTCACCTGGCATGTCGAATAGGTTCTGGGGAGCTTGGGCGGCGCAGCGGAAGAGACGCTAGCAGCAGAAAAGTCAGAGTCAGCCGCGGAGGAGAGGGAGGAGGATGGAGGAGGCGGAGAAGAAGAGTCAGGCCTGCATGCAATCCGTGGCGGTAAAACCAAATCTACATGGGTGCCACGGGTTACATGCTTGACGGCCGTCAGAAGGTTCACCCAGTGGGCAGTAAAAGTGATATACCTTCCCTGCCCGTGTTTGCTAGACCACGTCTCTGTGGTCAGATGTATTTTGGCACCGACACTGTGTGCCAGAGATACATTCACTTGCCGCTGAACATGGCCATATAGCTCTGGGATGCCCTTCTCTGAGAAATACTTCCTTCCTGGGACCTTCCATTGTGGTGTTCCAATGGCCACAAATTTGCGAAAGGCCTCCGAGTCCACCAGTTTATATGGCAGTAGTTGGCGGGCTATCAGTTCTGACAAGCCAGCCGTCAACCATTGGGCAAGAGGGTTATCCGGCGTCATCATTTTTTTAAGCTCGAACATTAGGCCCACGGAAGCCTGCCTTTTTGCAGAAAAACGTGAGCTTGGCGTGATGGAAGGTGGAGTGGAGGACAATTGTGAGGAGAGAGGAGAAGGAGAAGTAGAAGACGAGGCTGGACGGTGAGAGCCTGGAGTGTGGCTTTGTCTGTTCCGTTGCTCCCACTGGGCTCGGTGATGGCTGCTCATGCGCCTTCTTAAGGCGGTCGTCCCTAGGTGAGTGTTGGGCTTACCGCGACTAATGCGTTGACTGCAAAGATTGCAGATGGCAACGCTATTGTCAGCAGCGGACACGTTAAAAAAAGCCCACACTGCGGAGCCATGTGCCGGTGTCCTGGGAGCGCCAGATGTGACCGTACATGGTCGATGACTTGCTCCTGATACATTTGCAGTCTGCTTTGTCCCTCCTGTGCAATGTAAGTTATTCCTGCTTCTCCTCCCTATCTGCTGGTCCATATCTCCCTCTGAACTCCCCTCCTCTTCCTCTCTTGTGGGCACCCACATGACATCACTAGACACGTCATCATCAACGTCACCTTCCCCACCGCTATAAGTAGAGATCTCGGAGTAGGCAGCAACACCGGGGACCAACCTCCTCCTTGGGCTGATCTGGGTACTGTCGTCAGACTGCTGAGTAGCGGTTGTTGCTACCTCCTCTTCCTGATCCAATACCAAGAGTGGCTGCGCATCAGAAATGTCTTGATATGGATCGTAAAATAATTCCTGTGACTCAAGAGGAAGGTATGTGGTGGTGGTGGTGTTGTTGGTGGTAGTGTCTTTGGGGGTGCACATAGCAGAGAGTGAAGAAGAGGGTGCAGATCGAGAGGATGAGGAGGGTGCAGAAGAGTAAGGCTGAGTGAGCCACTCAACCAAGTCTGGGGCGTCCTTTAACCACTTGCCGACCGCCGCACGACGATATACGTCGACAGAATGGCACGGGCAGGCATATGGGCGTACCTGTACGTCCCTGCCTTCCCGCGGGTGGGGGGCCCGATGTGGCAGTCGGTATTCGTTCGGGAGCGATCCGGGATGAGGGGGTGGCCATTCATTCATGGCCACCCCCTCGCGATCGCTCCCGACGAATGGAAATGCTCCGTGACATCACTTCCTCTCCTGTAATGTAAACACAGGCAGAGGAAGTGATGTAATCTCTCCTCCGTGTCGGTATTTTTCGTTCCGGCACCGAGGAGAGAGGATCGGTGAGTTGCACCAACACGACACTACACAGTAGAACATGCCAGGCACACTCACACCCCCCCTTCACCCCCCGATCACCCCCCCAATTACCCCTGCCCCCCCAGTCACAGTGACACCAATTGCATTTTTTTTTTTGCATTGGTGTCATTTGTGACTGTAATAACTGTTAGGGCAGTTAGGGTTAGCCCCCTTTAGTTCTAAGGTACCCCCCTAACCCCCCCAATAAAGGTTTAACCCCGTGATCACCCCCCGTCGCAAGTGTCACTAAGGCTGGGTTCACATTGCAGCGGTTTATGAGAACGGATGTGATTCGCACCGCACTGCAGTGCAAATCACATCCGATCTCTGTGCGATTCGAGTTCAGCCATACAGATAGTATGGCTGAATTCGCGTCGCACCCGCCGCACCCGCCGCACCCGCCGCAAACTCGCACGGGACCCTTTTTTTGGTCCGCAGCAGAATCGGATCGCATGGGTGTTCACACCATGCGATCCGAGTTTGCAGATCGCACTGCGATATGCGAACTGATCTGGGGGTGTCATTAACATTTCACTGACACTCCCAGCAGTTCGCATAGGGCAGTGTGAACTGCACCCGGGAGGCATGCGATGCGGGAACCCGCCGCGGATTCGTGGCGTTCCTGCATCGCTCCAGTGTGAACCCAGCCTAATAAGCGATCATTTTTCTGATCGCTGTATTAGTGTCACAGGTGACGCTAGTTAGGCAGGTAGGTATTTAGGTTCGCCGCAGCTTTTTATAGAGCCAGGGACCCCCATATACTACCGCATAAAGCCCCCTGATTGCCCCCTAGTTAACCCTTTCACCAGTGATCACCATATAATTGTTACAGGTGACGCTGGTTGGTTAGTTATTTTTTTATAGTTTCAGGGCACCCGCCATTTATTACCTAATAAAGGTTTAACCCCCTGATCACCCGGCGGGTGTCATTTGTGACTGTAATAACTGTTAGGGCAGTTAGGGTTAGCCCCCTTTAGTTCTAAGGTACCCCCCTAACCCCCCCAATAAAGGTTTAACCCCGTGATCACCCCCCGTCGCCAGTGTCACTAAGGCTGGGTTCACATTGCAGCGGTTTATGAGAACGGATGTGATTCGCACCGCACTGCAGTGCAAATCACATCCGATCTCTGTGCGATTCGAGTTCAGCCATACAGATAGTATGGCTGAATTCGCGTCGCACCCGCCGCACCCGCCGCACCCGCCGCAAACTCGCACGGGACCCTTTTTTTGGTCCGCAGCAGAATCGGATCGCATGGGTGTTCACACCATGCGATCCGAGTTTGCAGATCGCACTGCGATATGCGAACTGATCTGGGGGTATCATTAACATTTCACTGACACTCCCAGCAGTTCGCATAGGGCAGTGTGAACTGCCGCTGGGAGGCATGCGATGCGGGAACCCGCCGCGGATTCGTGGCGTTCCTGCATCGCTCCAGTGTGAACCCAGCCTAATAAGCGATCGTTTTTCTGATCGCTGTATTAGTGTCACAGGTGACGCTAGTTAGGCAGGTAGGTATTTAGGTTCGCCGCAGCTTTTTATAGCGCCAGGGACCCCCATATACTACCGCATAAAGCCCCCTGATTGCCCCTAGTTAACCCTTTCACCAGTGATCACCATATAACTGTTACAGGTGACGCTGGTTGGTTAGTTATTTTTTTATAGTTTCAGGGCACCCGCCATTTATTACCTAGTCTCACTAGTGTACCTCTAAATTTAGGGGTGTCTACTTTCCAAAATGGGGTCATTTGGGGGGGGGTTTGTGCCATCTTGGCATTTTATGGCCTTCAAAACTGTAACGCCCTTAGAAAGCCTGAAGGCGGTGCTTGGTTTTCGGGGCCCCGTACGCGGCTAGGCTCCCAAAAAGTCCCACATATGTGGTATCCCCGTACTCAGGAGAAGCAGCAGAATTTATTTTGGGGTGTCATTTCACATATGCCCATGGCATGCGTGAGCAATATATCATTTAGTGACAACTTTGTGAAAAAAAAAAAAAAAAGTTTGTAATTTTCCCCAACTTGTGGCAAAATATAAAATATTCCATGGACTCAACATGCCTCTCAGCAAATAGCTTGGGGTGTCTACTTTCTAAAATGGGGTCATTTGTGGGGGTTTTGTACCATCTTGGCATTTTATGGCCTTCAATACTGTAATAGGTAGTGAGGAGTGAAGTCAAAAATGTACGCCCTTAGAAAGCCTGAAGGCGGTGCTTGGTTTTCGGGGCCCCGTACGCGGCTAGGCTCCCAAAATGTCCCACATATGTGGTATCCCCGTACTCAGGAGAAGCAGCAGAACTTATTTTGGGGTGTCATTTCACATATGCCCATAGCATGTGTGAGCAATATATCATTTAGTGACAACTTTGTGAAAAAAAAATAAAAAAAAATAAATGTTTGTAATTTTCCCGCAACTTGTGCCAAATATAAAATATTCCATGGACTCAACATGCCTCTCAGCAAATAGCTTGGGGTGTCTACTTTCTAAAATGGGGTCATTTGTGGGGGTTTTGTGCCATATTCAAAAACTGTGATAGGTAGTGAGGAGTGAAATTACAAATGTATGCCCTTAGAAATCCTGAAGGCGGTGCTTGGCTTTCGGGGCCCCGTACGCGGCTAGGCTTCCAAAAAGTCGACCACATGTGGTATCCCCGTACTCAGGAGAAGCAGCAGAAATTTTTGTCATTATTCAATCGCTTGAGGCAAAAAAATAAAATATTCAATGGGCTCAACATGCCTCTTATCAATTTCCTTAGGGTATCTACTTTCCAAAATGGGGTCATTTGGGGGGGTTTTGTACTGCCCTGCCATTTTAGCACCTCAAGAAATGAGATAGACAGTCATAAACTAAAAGCTGCGTAAATTCCAGAAAACGTACCTTAGTTTGTAGATGTGACAACTTTTGCGCAAACCAATAAATATACAGTTATTGACTTTTTTTTACCAAAGACATGTGGCTGAATACATTTTGGCCTAAATGTATGACTAAAATTGAGTTTATTGGATTTTTCTAATAACAAAAAGTAGAAAATATCATTTTTTTTTCAAAATTTGCGGTCTTTTTACGTTTATATCGCAAAAAATAAAAAACGCAGAGTCAGTCAAATACCTTTAAAAGAAAGCTCTATTTGTGGGAAAAAAAGGACGCAAATTTTGTTTGGGTACAACATTGCATGACCGCGCAATTACCAGTTAAAGCAGCGCAGTGCCAAATTGTAAAAAGACCTCTGGTCATTGACCAGCAAAATGGTCCGGTCTGAAAGTGGTTAAAGTAATTGAACGCACCTTCTGCAACTTCCCACTTTGGCTCAAGCCTGTTGCTCCTGCCCTACCCCTACCACCCCTGCGGAAGGGCCTGCCTCTTCCTCTGCCTGTCATTTTTTAAATGACCCTGTGACAAAACTGTCAGTCCCTATACCGATGAAGGACTGCTGCAGTATAGGGCAGCGGTCAGCAGTAGTGCACCTCGACCCTATGCATTGTGGACCTATACCAGTCCTTATAGAATAGCAGACTGTACCTCACTCAATCCTATGTACTGTAGTACCCTATACCTTACCAGTCCTTATAAGGACCTTTGAGGAACAAGTAGGTTGTGTGTGACTGATTAGCAGACTGTACGTCAGTCCCTATACCGATGAAGGACTGCTGCAGTATAGGGCAGCGGTCAGCAGTAGTGCACCTCAACCCTATGTATTGTGGACCTATACCAGTCCTTATAGAATAGCAGACTGTACCTCACTCAACCCTATGTACTGTAGTACCCTATACCTTACCAGTCCTTATAAGGACCTTTGTGGAACAAGTAGGTTGTGAATGATTAGCAGACTGCAGCAGAAGGGCAGCAGTCAAGTATAATATTCTTTCTATATTTGGAAGAAAGAATATTATACGTGTACAAGCCTATTACCATACCACTGATACCAGTCCTGAAAAGAACCTTTGTGGACTTAATATAGTGACAGCTACTGATTAAACTGACCCTCACTGCCTCACACACTGCTTCCTGCCTGTCCCTATATAAACTGAAAAAACAGAGGCTACTGGAACAATAACTGGAATAGCACTTTTGTGGACCTGATAGTAACAGCTAATGACTAAACTGACTGTCCCTACAGCAGACACACCGTCCTGTCCCTTTCTCTAAACTGACAAAAGACACTCAGGCTGCTGCAACAATCAGGAAAACCTATATCCTGAACTACACCTAACACCTATACCAGTCCTGAAAAGAACTTTTGTGTACCAAATAGCTAGCAATTTGGGTCACTGCAATCTCTCCCTGCTCCACACAGCAACCTCTCCCTATAGTGACAGAAGAAAGAATGTAAAATGGCAGCCGGATCGGGTCTATTTATAAGTTAGGGGGAATGTCCAAGTGTCGATGTGCTGTAATGTCTCAATTGGCTGTCCTGTACCCCATGATGGATGTGTCATCATAGGTCAAAGTTCTTTTACACAGTAAACACGGAAGTCCGCCGGGCGAACGGCGCCAATAGTCCGCCGATCGGGCGGACGGCGAACTACCGAAATTTGCCGCGAAACGACCGCCGGGCGAACCGTTCGGCCATCACTAGTTACAGGTACAGTAACAGGCTTAATGCTATTTACTATTAAAGTGCGATCCGTAAAAAAAACCTTCTCCATCTGCCTAGGGTGTACAGATTGCTGTACAGTATATTCTTCGCTCTATGGCTTGGAGGCAAAGCAGCTACTGTATTGTACTCTTTCAGGTGCCTATTAAAATACTGCACTGTAGTCACTTTTACAGTATTTTATTTGTCCGTGCACTTTTTGGGGAGGGGAGAGGGTGGTCTACTGTATGCCCAAGGATGCGTCAAGACAGACTGTTAGACCCCTTTAGCAATGGGTAGTTTTTCAGGCGCTATTGCGCTGAAAATACAGGTAGCGCCTGCAAACTGACCGGAATAAAACGCTCCTGTGTCTCCAGTGTGAAAGCCCCCAGAGCTTTCACACCGGAGCGCTGCTGGGAAAAAAAAAAGTCCCGCTACTGTAGCAGCATCTTTGGAGTGGCGAGGGAGCGGTGTACAGTCCAGTACTGTACATTGTACTGGACTGGACTGTACTGTATACCGCTCCTCCTGAGCTCCTGCCCATTGAAATGAATGGGCCAACGCGGCTATACCGCCGGCATAGCGCCTCTGTCGGGGTGCTTTGCGGTGGTTTTGAACCCATTCACAGTAGATACAGTACAATCGATTGATTGTATTGTCCAATGCCACACTGTGCAGGGTTTTGTTAAACTTTATCCATTCACTGTACGGTATTCTTGCTGTACAATACAGTATTCTTACTGTACAGTATTCTTACTGTACATTTTTTCTTTTTCTTTCAGAAACCATTCAGCCTGTTGACCAGCATGCCCCGAAAGTGAAGCGTGTTTCTTGTGAAATTTGTGGGGGTGGTGGTGTCATTCTTTTTTTTTTTTCTTATTGGACAGATTGCATTATAGACCGATTTTTCGTACTGTTTAGTAATGTTATGATTTTGTATTCAGATTTTATGGATAGGTTTTGTTTAGATACTCTATTTACGCATAGCAGTCTTTTGCTAATAAAAAAAAGCAAGTAAAAGCTACACTTTAAAGATGCTGCACACTACCTTTGTTTTCCTTTTTGTACTGTCTTAAATGCCAGCCAATAAATCAATTTGGACTCTTACTGTATCATTGGTCTGGCACACCTGTTGGTACAGTACAGTACAGACTGTATTATTTTTCTGGTAACCTTATGGGCACCCACTGGAAATCACAGTATCGCTGTCTTTTAAAAGCAGCATAACCTACAGTACTGTACTGTACAGTAAGCCAGTGAGCAAACTGAATGCTTTTTTACACTTTTGATTCTTCTCTAAACCTTATACAGTTTAAACTACTGTACAGTAGGAGTTTGTCACAGTCCTAGAACAAATCAGACAGGGATTTTACTGCACCTTTTCCATACTCTACAGTACAGTAGTTTTGTCATACAGATCCACCTTCTGCTACAGTACTGTACTGTATACAGTACTGCACTTCTGACTCCTAATGCATTCCTCTGATCCCCCGCGTGCTCTCCACAGGGAGCAGTGGAGATGTTTCCATTCACCTATTGAAAAGTATACAGTATTAAAATGTCCTGTACAGTAAAGTTCTGATGGCTTGAGATTAGGCTGTTTCTGGGATACAGTACAGTACTGTATGTGTGGAAAGGTTTGTCTGTACAATACTGTAAGTGCAGTTACAGGTACAGTAACAGGCTTAATGCTATTTACTATTAAAGTGCGAGCTGTAAAAACCCTTCTCCATCTGCCTAGGGTGTACAGATTGCTGTACAGTATTTACTGACCGGAGAAGGTCTACTGTAACAGAACGGATGATGGAAATCGTTGCGATCTTCGTCCATGTCCCCCACTGCCTTTACAGTAGTGTTCCCAAACAGCCCTTTTCCATGCTGTTTGCATTAAGGGTAAAAAGGTTTTAGATTATCATGTACAGTACAGTACTGTATATTCTTCGCTCTATGGCTTGGAGGTCTCGCTCATGACATACAGTACTGTACAATTTCAATTACTTACGGTATTAATTATAATTATTAATTATAGCCAATTTCAACTACTGTAGTAAGGTTGGCAAAGTGAATAAATACAGTACATGTTCTCTCATACTGTTCATAAACTATTTTTATTTAACGGAGTCCAGCAATAATAAGCTGTACATACAGTATTGGGGTGTTTTATAACAGTAGTAACTGGCGATCTGTAAATTCAGTGATCATGTACTGTACTGTAAAAAGCTACACTACAGTACAGTAATTACATATTGGTTGCTGCAACATTGCACCATTCCTCTCACTCACCACCTACTGTACAGTAGAGTATGTACTGTACTACAGTATGTATGCACTTTGTGGAAATCCAATAAAAAATGTGCAGTTTAGAAATACTGTACTTTACATACCTGTACAGTACATTATAAAGTATAGTAGGAAACATATTTACCCCCACCCATCCCCCCTAACAACTCAGCCTGTTGGGGTGTTGGGCCAGTTTACAGGCACCGCCCATGGCACTCATTCTCTTCTCTCCTCGCCTCTCAAGGTTACAATGTGAACAGAGCGGGGGAGGGGAGCTGTAATTCAAGCTTGCTGAGCCAGAACTGTGAGAAAAAAGATTAAAAGATTCTGCCCTAGGCAGTCTGTTACTGTAGGCAGGGCACAAGGTTGTCTAGCACTAAAAGGTGTCCCTCCTCCCACCCTCACCAATCAGCAGCACAGCAAAATAGTACAGTACAGTTTCTGCAGTGTCTACAGCACATTAACTACTGTACAGTACATGATATTATGTAACACTGTAACTCAAGTGTCTTTATTTCAACTTTGACCAAGGGCATTCTCGTGACATCCTGAGGAATTCATTAACTTTGTCCCTACAAGCTTGCACATTGTCCCCTTGGAATCTTTGGTGGACAAAGTCGAGAATGGTTGCTTTCAGATTTGCAGGGATACCCGGTTTGCGATTATCACCATCAAAATTAACCCTCTTTGTCCACTGCTGGTATTGCTCCCATGTGATTAAATGTTTCAAAACAGGGGCGTGGCCTGACGCAGCATGGAGTAGAACCTGCAGGCCAGGAGCTCCGTTCATTAATCCTGGATTAATATTATCCTCCACTCCAATAATCCTCCCATTCCAGCTGGCTGCCTGCCTTGGGACCCTCTTCACACCCTGCATTGTTTCGGCCGTCCGGCGGGCCGATTGGAGCGGCGATTCTTGTGTCCGGCGGCCGCACTCACTCAGGCAAGTCCCCGGCTTCGGCCTATGCACGGAGGTCCGCGGCCATCTTAGTACACCCCTCGTCCATCACGGCGCTGGATTCTGTACATGCTGCCCTGCTCCCAGCCGGCCTGGCCCCATATAGCGCACAGCATAGCCTGCAGTCACCCAGCGGCCCGGGCGGAGCGTTGATTCTCCCGCACGGAGGCCGAATTTGGGCAAGTCCCTGGCTTCGGCCTATGCAAGGAGGTCTGCGGCCATCTTGGGACACCCTGCCTCCAATTCATTGCTGGGCCCGGTGCCTGATACTTTCCTCTAATCCTGCCTGACCCCCAGTCGCCCAGCAGCCTATGCGAAGTGGTGGGCCTCCCACACGGCAGCCGCACTCAGACAGGTCCGTGGATTCGGCCTGCACACGGAGGTCTGCGGCCATTTTGGTACACCCGTTTCTCAAACCAGCACTGGGCCTCGGTCCTGTCATCCTTTTCCAGTTTTGTCTAGCCTATCCTGACTGTCTCAGCTTGCTATCTTTATGTCCAATATTATGTCCCCTCCAAAGAGCCAAAAATCCGCCGCGATACCGCCAGAATGAGGGAGAGGAGGCTGAGGGGGATGGCAGCACTGAGAAGACGGGGGGAGAGCGCAGGCAGGGAGACACGGCTAAACTACTAGAAGCGATCACACTTTACAGGACATCCCTCACTGCCCAGATGGAGGAGGTCAGGATGGACATATCTTTGATTAGGCAGGATTTCCAGAAAATCCGCGAACGGGTCACAGAGACAGAAACCCGCATCAGCACGGTGGAGGACATCCTGCCGCCACTACAAGCTAGATCTGAACACATGCAGAGGCAGATTAACCAGTTGCTCGCCAAGCAAGACGACATAGAAAATCGCCTGAGAAGGTGCAACCTCCGCTTCATCGGTCTCCCGGAGGCTCGAGACCGATGAAGCTGAGGTTGCACCTTCTCAGGCGATTTTCTATGTCGTCTTGCTTGGCGAGCAACTGGTTAATCTGCCTCTGCATGTGTTCAGATCTAGCTTGTAGTGGCGGCAGGATGTCCTCCACCGTGCTGATGCGGGTTTCTGTCTGAAGGTAAAGACCCGACAGCATTCCTGGAACAACTACTGATAACCACATACGGTTGGGAGTCCTTCTCCCCCATGCTGGTGGTGGAGAGGGCTCATAGGATGCCGGCTAAACCTCCTCCACAGAGGGCTCCCCCCGTTCCTTTATTGCAAAACTTTTAAACTATAAAGATCGGGATGCTGCGCTGAGGCTGGCAAGAGAGAAGGGTAACATCCCAGTAGGAAACATCAAAGTGGCAATATTTCCTGACTTCTCGGCCGAGATACAGAAATGCCGGCAGAGCTTCATGGAGGCCAAACGCAGACTGCGCGACTGTCATCTGAAGTACTCAATGCTTTTCCTTGCACGTCTGAGGGTGGAACATGATGGCCGCGTCTCATTCTTTGAGGATCCCAGAGAGGTCATCTCCTGGCTGGATCGCAGATCTGCACATGGCAGGGGAGACTGACTGCGCACCAGGTGAGCCATGCGGCGTGATGTTCTTGTCTCATGTCTTCACCACTACTTGGCCTATCTTAGCTACCCTTGCTGGGTTACCACCCGGACCCACACCACATAGACTATCAGTCCCATGTGGATATTCCGGGCTGGGGAGGCAGTTGGAACTCTATACTTCCGCGGACCCTTACCATCACATCTGCTGTTATACAATCCTATCTGCAACATCAAGGGTACTGGATTAAAAATCACCCCCCTTATTTTATTAAGTTCCCCCCTTTTTTTTTTTCCTCACTTTTTTATCCTGGATATTTGGAGTGGACTCACTACATCTCATTGCCCCTCTCATGGGGGTCTTTTTCATACCCCTGCACTTATCTGCCACACGGAGCTGCGGAGGTGTGCTGGTCCTACAGGTCGCCTGCATAGTGCAGCGAATTTACGCCCCGCTATCCACTGGGACTCATGACTATGCAGATGAACGGAGGAACTGGGTCTTACTGCCTTTTTTTTACACTAACCTACAGGGGCGCATAACTAGGCCCCATCCCTATACTTCTCGGTGGTGGCTGGCTCGGAGTCACTACTTGACCCAGTGGCTGAAACTGTTCCTCATTTTCTCCTTACATGTGAAGTTACTGTTTGTCCCAGATGGTAGTTCAGAATTGTTAAGGGATCATGCCTACACAAGTTGGGGTGGGTGTAAGGCGGGGAGGGGGGAGGGGATTGTTAAGCTGTTATATTTACAATTTTCAAGTGTGCATACAAGCTATCAGAAACCGATTATGGGAACATGTATATATGCTGCAAGGGGGCCTTATACGGTGTTTAGAGTACCTCAGTTTTATTACAAACTATATTCTTCGCTAGACCTCAGGATGTATGTCTCACTGAGGCGAGGTGGTGTCCCCTGTACAGCACCATGGCAACTATAAAATTTCTAACTTGGAATGTGAGGGGCCTGCGTGAGAAAATTAAGCGTTCGGCCGCCCTTACATTCCTCAAAAAGCAACGTGCAGACGTTGTGGTGCTGGTCGAGACACATGTCGAGGGCAGACTCCAAATGGCCCTTCGCTGCCCGTGGGTTGGATGGGCATACCACTCCACCCACATGACTCACGCTCGGGGTGTCTCAGTATTGATCGCCAAATCTGTAAATTTTGAACTCTGTGAGCTTGTAACTGACCCCAGCGGCCAGTATGTATTTCTCCATGCCAAGCTATACGGTGAATCGTTTCTCCTTATGGCTTTCTACATACCTCCTCCCTTTAGTGTAACAGTGATCCTGGAAGGCTTTACTTTTATGTCTCGTAACCCCACAGTACCGGCGATATGGTTAGGTGACTTTAACACTACACTATGTCCGGCCCTTGATAAACTCCAGACGACACAGGCGACAGGCGCTAGTGCCGACACAACTAAATTCTCTAAACTCATCTCCACCTTTCATCTTATAGACACATGTAGGCACAACTTCCCGCACACTCGTGCCTACTCCTGTTTCTCCTATACCCACAACTCTATGTCCCGCATAGATTTTATACTTGTGTCCCACACCCTGGCACCGCGGATTCTCGAAACTGCATTCTGCCCCAGATTACTGTCGGACCACAGCCCATATTGGATCACCCTCAGTATCCCTTTTGATAAACCACCGAGACCATGGCGTCTAAACCCGTTCTGGCTCTCACTGCTCCCGGGGGATGATGAACTCATCGCCCAATGGAAGCAGTACTTCTTGGAAAATGATCACACTGCATCTGTTGCCGCAATATGGGAATCATTTAAAATATACGCACGTACAACCCTGATCACACACATAAATAAAATTAAAACAGACTCCGCTGGGGCGTTTGACAGGGCAGTGACGGAGCTAGTCTCCACTGAACGTGAATATGCTGCTAATCCCACCATAGCAACGGCGACTCAGCTAAAATGCAGAGTAGAGTGGTTAATCAACTCCAGTGTACGAAGGCTCGTCAAAAGCTTTTCTTTACTAAACAGAAACTCTTTGAGTATGGGGAAAAGGCAGGCAGGCTCCTCGCATACCTAGTGCATAGCGAAGACAGGCCCCCAGTTGTCATCACCCTTCATGGCCCAGGGGGTGGATGGGTTACAGACCCCCGCAGGGTCACCTCCAAGTTCAGGGAATTTTTTGCGGATCTATACAAAACAACAGTGACAGACCCGACGGACATGGAGACCAATTTCCTTCACAGCATCACCCTCCCTCAGTTGACGAAGGATCAAGTAGGGTCACTTGAGGCACCCCTTACCACGGAAGAAATAGATACTGCGATCGCAAGTTTCGCCAGATCCAAATCCCCTGGATCTGACGGTCTCCCTGTTGAATTTTACTCCCAATTTAGAGACCTACTAACTCCTAAACTGCTTGCATTATTTAATCACCTATTTGAAAACTTCACCCTGCCCCCCTCTATGCGGGAGGCGATGATAGTCCTTATCCCCAAACCGGGGAAGGACCCGGGCTACCCCGAATCCTATCGTCCCATTTCCCTACTACAGGTGGATATAAAAATACTGGCCAAGGTACTGTCCCTTAGATTGAATCAAGTTATTCTGTCCCTCATACATGTAGATCAAGCAGGATTCATGCCAGGCCATAACACTTCCTTTAATCTATGCAAACTTTACATTAACCTGCAGGCTACACACGCAGAAGTTGGGTCACGGGTGGTGGTGACATTAGATACAGCAAAGGCGTTCGATTCAGTGGAGTGGGGCTATCTCTGGAGCTGCTTGGAGGGATATGGCTTTGGACCACGGTTCATTAAATGGGTGCAACTGTTGTACCAGGCGCCCACGGCCAAGGTGGTGGCTAATGGCTGGCCATCTTGAATGTTCGACCTCAGTAGAGGCACGAGACAAGGCTGCCCTCTATTTCCACTATTATATGCCTTGGCCGCGGAACCCTTGGCCGTGTCCATCCGAGCTGACCCAGAGATCAGGGGATTGTGCCATGGCGCCCTAACTGAAAAGATTAGCATGTATGCTGATGACACACTGTTATACCTGGCAGACTCGGGCCCCTCTCTACATGCGGCTCTCCAAACAATTGAACGGTTCGGGACTTTCTCCAGGCTAAAGATCAACTGGGGGAAATCCCAAATTCTTCCACTTGACAGCTTCCCACCGACCGAATTTCAGGGCAGTTTGCCATTACAACGAGTCAGCATTATCAAGTACCAAGGGATATACGTATCCAGATCACCAACGGATTATATACATTTAAATTTAAGCCCTCTAATTTCCCACGTTAAATCCAAACTACGGGCCTGGGCCCGTCTACCACTGGGGGTTTGGGGCCGGGTAAACCTCATAAAAATGGTTCTGCTACCCAAGATCCTCTATGTTCTCTGGCACTCCCCGACTTACTTACCCTTGAAGCATTTTAAATCCCTTGAGGCCCTTCTTAAACCCTTTGTATGGGGTAACAACAGACATAAATTAGCTTGGCAGGTGCTTAAAAACCCCACGGACCTGGGGGGCATGGCCCTTCCTGATTTTAATCTTTATTACATTGCGGCACAATTATCCCAACTGTACCATATAGACAAAACGGACAGAGGGCGGTTTCTCCAACTGCTATGCCCGAGGTGGGCTCGACGCACCGAAGATTCAATTCAAACTGGGGTGGTCAAACAATCCAATGGTGTGGCAAATGTGGAGGACATTGGGCTTGGATTGCTTCTGACTGGGGTGGTCAAAGAATCCAATGGTGTGGCAGATGTGAAGGACACTGGGCTTGGATTGCTTCTGACTGGGGTGGTCAAAGAATCCAATGTTGTGGCAGATGTGAAGGACACTGGGCTTGGATTGCTTCTGACTGGGGTGGTCATAGAATCCAAGGGTGCCACAGCAGTAACTTTATCATACATTGGTGGTGTCAGAGGTGCAGTGAGATGTGTCCGATCATCAGCATCTACGGGTATTTGCAAAATAAGAGAATGAGGAATCTGTGAATCGCCACCCATTTCTTGTGGTGCCATGTAATCCTCTTGCAAATCCATCTGGTTCATTCTGTCCAACATGCCAACTCCTGCTCCAGCCTCTCTTACCCAGCCTTGAGTTCTTCCTGTCCAGACTTAAGTTCTTCATGTCCAGTGTGAATCTGCAGTATGCACTTCACTGCTCCCACCAGTGTTTTACGCAGTAAGCGCACCTGATGTTCCAGCTGCTTGAGATGCATAAGGTGTTCACTATTATGCTGTCTGTCAACTGCCTGCTTCCAAAAATGCTTTCTCTTTTGAAGTCCATGAACCCTTTTTACTTCAGATGCAGGGAGTTTGTCAACTTCAAGTGTTGCTGGGTGTGCAGGGATTACAGTGCGCACACGCACTTCGGATGCAGGAGCTGTATAAAGCGCAGGCAGGTCCTCCACTTCAAGTGTTGGTGGCTGTGCAGAGGTTACATTACGTGCAGGCGCTTGTGATGGAAACAGTGCATGGATTTCAGGTGCTGTGTGGAGTCCATGGAATTTCGGTGTTGGGCTGAATGTTAGCTCCTCTCCCTTCCTCAGCTGTTCTGCGACAGCCAGTCCCTCTTCTGAAACTTTGGAGTATAAATACAGTATTGCGGTCAGTTCATTCGTCTTTAGTAGTAATAATGTTTTCTTCTTTTCTAAAACTGTATGTTTATATTTCCCATAAACCACAATTACTGTACAACATTCTAAAAACATTCGATTTTAGAGGACACATTGGGGGTTGTTTACGAAAGGAAAATCCACTTTGCACTAAGGTGTCCTTTTATGAAGCAGTGACATCTATTCCCAGCTTCATTATCAGGCATTCACAGAGGAGATCTTTCTCCTCTGTACTGTATGGCAGTTTATGAAGCGGAGTAGATCACTTCACCCTTGGAGGAGTGAAGCGATCTACAAACGCTTCTAACACTGGACAATAGCCCCTAATACTGCAATCTCGTGAGACTTTACGAGATTACAGTACTAGAAATTCACCGATACATAGAGATGTCAATTTATTAAGCAGTGATAAATAGGGATGAACTTCGAGTTCGAGTCAACTCATGTTCGACTCAAACATTGCCTGTTCGCCTATTCAGCAAACAGTGAACAATTTGGGCTGTTCGCGGAAAATTCGGAACACCCTGTACTATGGGAGAAATCTAAAGTGCTAATTTTAAAGGCTAATATGCAAGTTACTGTCCTAAAAAGTGTTTGGGGACCTGGGTCCTGCCCCAGGGGACATGGATCAATGCAAAAAAAAAGTTTTAAAAACGGCCGTATGCACTAACTTTCAGGAACTATAACTTGCAGTAACTATAATATGCAGTAACTTGCATATTAGCCTTAAAATTAGCACTTTAGATTTTGAACGTTCAAGTCCCATAGACTTTAATAGGGTTCTAAAGTTCACATGAAGTTTAGGTCTGTTTGCAGGTTCTGGTGCGAACCGAACAGAGGGGGTGTTCGGCTCATCCTTAGTGATAAATTATCACAGCTCAATACACTGACACACGGTGTGATTAGTGTTAGGCTTCATGCACACGAGACACTGTTAAACGCGTGTTCAGAGGCAGTTGGAGACTTTTTTCAGCTGCCCCTGAACTCATTCATAGTTATCCTACTGTATGTGTCCATGTACAGTACACAGTCTTTTTTTTTTGACGTTTTTATGCAGTTGCATTTAACCTCGTTTTTCCTGAAGCCCAAAAATGGGTTCAGACGCAAACGTTTCCACGTTTCAGATGCAAAGGGCCGCTACCGCGTTTTGCTGCGTTTTCGTTTATAAGCTTTTTTTAACGGTGACCGATTTTTTTTTACATTAAAAATCTCAAAAATTATTGCAAATGATGAAAAACCATTAAAAAAATATTTGAAACAATTGCAAGAGGACAATCGACAACTTGTGGCAAGTGACGTGGCAGGTGATGTGGCAAGTCACGCGGCAAGTGGACAACCCACAACTTGTGGCAGGTGCCGTGGCAAGTGACACGCTAAATACAAGTACACTGCTGCTCTCACAGCTGCTGCTACTCACTCTGGTCTCACAAAATTGCTGAAATAGTTAATAATGCTGTTTTTTGAGCTGGGGAGGGTCTATGATGTTAGCTTAACTAAACGCTTCTAGACGCAAGCACGTTAAAACGTGGTAAAACACCACTAAATCGCGGTAAAAAATCGCGGCAAAACGGGCGTTTCTAAAAAAAATGTGAAACATGCCAAAAATCACAGAAATTACAGTATGAAAGGAGGAACAAACTACAGGTTACTGTACCAGACTACAAAATATACCAGAATACAAATCTACAGTACTGTACAGTATCTCTATAGTAAATACAATTATAGGTTTGCAGTACTGTAACTCACCCACAACTGTAGCAATAACAGAATTCCTCTTTTTCTCTCGTCTCTGTTTCTTGGGCTGAGAAACAGGATTGACATTTTCCTTGTTTTTCTCTGCCACCTTCCTGCGTTTGACTCAAAATTGTCTACCCAAGACCGGCCGATCAACAGCTGAAGGCACAATACATCTCCGCCCCATAACTGTATCTATTTACCCGTAGAAAGTTGCAACTTGCATCCCAATACACTATACAGTACACGCAATGTACTGTACACTATGTGCAGTCAGAAACCTTCTGGCTTTTAAATGAATCATGGCATGTTGGGAGATAGGTATCTGGGAGGTGCACCTACAGTATCATCAATTCAGAAAACATGTGAATCTATTTATCTAGCAGAGTCCCAACCCATTGTTCATCAGTCCTCAAAACCAAGTCCTGGCGCCATCATGTCTGGCATGTCAGACACCATGACAACATTTCCATTCAAATACAGTACCTGTACTGTGCAGGCTCAGCATCCTACTGTAACGGTTCCCATTGATGTACAATAAAGTACTGTATCTCTGCCCAGTACTGTACAGTACATACAGTAGAGCACAGTACTGTACTGCTTTTAATAGTGAACCCGAAATGATTTCCCAGGACATAAGCAGACGAATGCGGGAGAGGGTCTTGCCGGCCATACCATGAAACAGATCCAGTCATGGTTGCTGATGTGGGATATACCAGCTTCTCTAAGAGTCGTGCAATATCACGCCAGTGGCAAGGCACATCCAAAAAAACGTGCCATCAAACATCTGGATATGTACTCTACCAATCTGTACAGTACTGTACAGTACTGTACGTTCATTTATTATTAACCACAAGTACTTTTCAGTATATCATTATTACAGTAGCTGAATTTTTCTTCCCTCTGTCCATGCAAGGAGTAGGGGAACTGTGGCAAGCTTTCCTTTTTTCTTTTTTAACAAAAACATGAATTTGAGAAAACCAGACTGACCACCCCTCTCTTTTTTGCAGAGTTCTGTCTGTGCATATTGATGCATTAATGCGTCAGGATGATGAACGGATTGCTGCACAAGTACAGAGGTTGCTGCTGTCTAAACATGGAATTAACGTGTGTAAAGGACTTGTTCTCAAAGTCCGTCGGGCTTTAGGTTGGCAGTGGCAACGAGCTAAGTATGAATATTTTAATATTTATTATACAGTAACTAATGTATGATCTGTTACCCCACTTACTGTACAGTAGATTTTTAAAAGTGCTTTTACATAATATGACAATCCTTAGTGTTTACTGTACTGTACATTGTTATTGTAGGTTTTCACCAATGACGAGAGAAATCAACAAGCATAAACGGGTGATGCATGCCAAGCTGTGGTTGGAAACAGGCGAAAATTTCCATTCTATGCTTTTTACTGATGAATCCACAATTTCACTTGTGAGATTCAATACAATGGCTTTCTGCAAAAAAGGACACCTGTCTAATAAGCCGCAGCCAAAACATCCCGTTAAAATCCATGTGTGGGGTGGCATCTCAAAGTTTGGACCTGGACCATTGGTGCTATTTGAAGATAAAGTACTGTACTGTACATCTGCCACAACCTGATTACAACTCCCTTAATCTTTTCATTCAATGGTTTTAATGTGTGCATCTTCTGCCTCACAGGCATTATGGACACCACATTTTTCAAAGAGCATATAGTCACCAACGCACTAGTTCCATACCTAAAGCAAGTATACCCAGATGAATGACGTGTGATAATGGACAATGATCCGAAACATTCATGTGCTGCACCATTTATGGCCAGTAATGGGGTTAACTGGTTGCGGACACCCCCAGCATAAGAATTTTTATTTATTTTTTACTATTTTTTTTTCTATGTTATGTAATATTTTTACGAAAAGACATTCTAACCATTAAAATCTGCTGTGACACAATTGACCACATAAAGAAGGTATTGCCAGTGGTGATTGAGAGGAATGGCGCAGCAACCAATATGTAATTACTGTACTGTACAGTACAGTACATGATCACTGAATTTACAGATTGCCAGTTACTGTTATAAAACACCCCTATACTGTATTTACAGTTTATTATTGCTGGACTCCGTTAAATAAAAATAGTTTATGAACGGTATGAGAGAACATGTACTGTATTTATTCACTTTGCCAACCTTACTATAGTAGTTGAAATTGGCTATAATTAATAATTAATTATAATTAATAAGTAATTGAAATTGTACAGTACTGTATGTCATGAGCGAGACCTCCAAGCCATAGAGCGAAGAATATACAGTACTGTACTGTACATGATAATCTAAAACCTTTTTACCCTTAATGCAAACAGCATGAAAAGGGCTTTTTGGGAACACTACTGTAAAGGCAGTGGAGGACATGGACGAAGATCGCAAAGATTTCCATCATCTGTTCTGTTACAGTAGACCTTCTCCGGTCAGTAAATACTGTACAGCAATCTGTACACCCTAGGCAGATGGAGAAGGGTTTTTACGGATCACACTTTAATAGTAAATAGCATTAAGCCTGTTACTGTACCTGTAACTGCACTTACAGTATTGTACAGACAAACCTTTCCACACATACAGTACTGTACTGTATCCCAGAAACAGCCTAATCTCAAGCCATCAGAACTTTACTGTACGGGACGTTTTAATACTGTATACTTTCCAATAGGTGAATGGAAACATCTCCACTGCTCCCTGTGGAGAGTACGCGGGGGATCAGAGGAATGCATTAGGAGTCAGGAGTGCAGTAAGGAGTGCAGTACTGTATACAGTACAGTACTGTAGCTGAAGGTGGATCTGTATGACAAAATTACTGTACTGTAGAGTACAGAAAAGGTGCAGTAAAAGCCCTGTCTGATTTGTTCTAGGACTGTGACAAAGATAAAAAAAAGTATCCAAGAAGCATTCAGTTTGCTCACTGGCTTACTGTACAGTACAGTACAGTACTGTAGGTTAGGCTGCTTTTAAAAGACAGCGATACTGTGACTTCCAGTGGGTGCCCATAAGGTTACCAGAAAAATAATACAGTCTGTACTGTACTGTACCAACAGGTGTGCCAGACCAATGATACAGTAAGAGTCCAAATTGATGTATTGGCTGGCATTTAAGACAGTACATACACATTAACCACTTTCAGACCGGACCATTTTGCTGGTAAATGACCAGAGGTCTTTTTACAATTTGGCACTGCGCTGCTTTAACTGATAATTGCGCGGTCATGCAATATTGTACCCAAACAAAATTTGCGTCCTTTTTTTCCCACAAATAGAGCTTTCTTTTGATGGTATTTGATTGCCTCTGCGATTTTTATTTTTTGCGATATAAATGGAAAAAGACCGCAAATTTTGAAAAAAAATGATATTTTCTACTTTTTGTTATTAGAAAAATCCAATAAACTCAATTTTAGTCATACATTTAGGCCAAAATGTATTCAGCCACATGTCTTTGGTAAAAAAAAAGTAAATAACTGTATATTTATTGGTTTGCGCAAAAGTTGTCACATCTACAAACTAAGGTACGTTTTCTGGAATTTACGCAGCTTTTAGTTTACGACTGCCTATCTCATTTCTTGAGGTGCTAAAATGGCAGGGCAGTACAAAACCCCCCCAAATGACCCCATTTTGGAAAGTAGACCCCCTAAGGAAATTGATAAGTGGCATGTTGAGCCCATTGAATATGTTATTTTTTTGCCTCAAGCGATTGAATAATGACAAAAAAAAACAAATGACAAAGTTGTCACTAAATGATATATTGCTCACACATGCTATGGGCATATGTGAAATGACACCCCAAAATAAATTCTGCTGCTTCTCCTGAGTACGGGGATACCACATGTGTGGGATTTTTTGGGAGCCTTGCCGCGTACGGGGCCCCGAAAACCAAGCACCGCCTTCAGGCTTTCTAAGGGCGTTACAGTTTTGAAGGCCATAAAATGCCAAGATGGCACAAACGCCCCCCAAATGACCCCATTTTGGAAAGTAGACACCCCTAAATTTAGGGGTACACTAGTGAGACTAGGTAATAAATGGCGGGTGCCCTGAAACTATACAAAAATAACTAACCAACCAGCGTCACCTGTAACAGTTATATGGTGATCACTGGTGAAAGGGTTAACTAGGGGGCAATCAGGGGGCTTTATGCGGTAGTATATGGGGGTCCCTGGCGCTATAAAAAGTTGCGGTGAACCTAAATACCTACCTGCCTAACTAGCGTCACCTGTGACACTAATACAGCGATCAGAAAAATGATCGCTTATTAGGCTGGGTTCACACTGGAGCGATGCGGGAACTCCACGAATCCGCGGCGGGTTCCCGCATCGCATGCCTCCCGGCGGCAGTTCACACTGCCCTATGCGAACTGCTGGGAGTGTCAGTGAAATGTTAATGACACCCCCAGATCAGTTCGCATATCGCAGTGCGATCTGCAAACTCGGATCGCATGGTGTGAACACCCATGCGATCCGATTCTGCTGCGGACCAAAAAAAGGGTCCCGTGCGAATTTGCGGCGGGTGCGGCGCGAATTCAGCCATACTATCTGTATGGCTGAACTCGAATCGCACAGAGATCGGATGTGATTTGCACTGCAGTGCGGTGCGAATCACATTCGTTCTCATAAACCGCTGCAATGTGAACCCAGCCTTAGTGACACTGGCGACGGGGGGTGATCACGGGGTTAAACCTTTATTGGGGGGGTTAGGGGGGCACATTAGAACTAAAGGGGGCTAACCCTAACTGCCCTAACAGTTATTACAGTCACAAATGACACCAATGCAAAAAAAAAAAAAAAATGCAATTGGTGTCACTGTGACTGGGGGGGGCAGGGGTAATTGGGGGGGTGATCGGGGGTTAAAGGGGGGGGGTGTGAGTGTACCTGGCATGTTCTACTGTACATGTGGTGTGTTGGTGCAACTCACTGATCCTCTCTCCTCGGTGCCGGAACGAAAAATACCGACACGGAGGAGAGATTACATCACTTCCTCTCCTGTGAGGAGAGGAAGTGATGTCACGGAGCATTTCTATTCGTCGGGAGCGATCGCGAGGGGGTGGCCATGAATGAATGGCCGCCCCCTTATCCCGGATCGCTCCCGAACGAATGCCGACCGCCGCAGGCACCGGGGGGGGGGCCCGATCGGGCCCCCCACCCGCGGGAAGGCAGGGACTTATATATACGCCCATATGCCTGCCCGTGCCATTCTGCCGACGTATATCGTCGTGCGGCGGTCGGCAAGTGGTTAAGCATAAAAAAAATTAAAAAAGAAAAAGAAAAAAAAAGAAACACAAAAAAAGGAAAATAAAAGTAGTGTGCAGCATCTTTAAAATGTAGCTTTTACTTGCTTTTTTTTATTAGCAAAAGAATGCTATGCGTTGAATAGAGTATATGAATAGAGTATCTAAATAAAACCTATCCATAAAATCTGAATACAAAATCATAACATTACTAAATAGTACGAAAAATCAGTCTATATTGCAATCTGTCTAATAAGAAAAAAAAAAAAGAATGACACCACCACCCCCACAAATTTCACAAGAAACACGCTTCACTTCGGGGCATGCTGGTCAACAGGCTGAAAGGAACGGCCCGGACACAGGCACTAGGGGGAGGGCCCGGCATGATGAGGGGAGGCGGACGTGAGGCGGCGGAAGCAAGGTGAGTAGGCGGTGACGTGACGACGTGCGTCGGGGTGGGCGGAGCTTGCGCGCACGCGCGAGCAGTCGGCGCCATTTTAGTGGAAGTGAAGGAGCTGTTTGCGGAGCTCCGGCGCATCCGACGGTGTTCGCCCCCCTTTATTTCGGCGTTCGGTGGCGACAGGTACTATGGGGGACATTGAGGCACTGTTTCTAAGGCTCCGGGAGGAGGCTGCGGCGCGGGGTGCTGGCTGGCTGCAGGCCTCAGTCGACGGCCTACTACAGGCACCCAGCCAGGCCTCTGCTAGTGTGCCCACCGGCCCCCCTCCCCCGCCTAGGACACGTGCTCGGAGGTCCAGGCCTCCAGAGCGATACAGCCCGGAAGCAGCCAGCGTGAGGGATGGGGTGGGGAGCCAGGATCAGGCCCTGCAGACCCCGCCGGCCAAGCGGAGGCATCCTGGGGCTTGCTCGGCGGCTGGTCGTACCCCCCAGAGGCGCCGGACACGTGGTAGTCCAGAGGAAGACGGGCCTGCACCCCCTTATCCTGCGGCTGATGTTGGATGGGAGGCGGCTGCCTCAGCGGGTCACCGACCTGGCCTGGGGGCGGCTCGGCGGGGGAGAGGTGCCTCGGCGGGTGATGGCCACGCTCTCGGAACGGCCAGGGCCTGTATTCCGGCGGAGAGAGGGAGGAGGAGGCCTGAGGGGACGCGGCCGCGTAGTCGGAGGGACCTAGCCGAGGTACGGTCCAGAGATGCGGCCAGGCGGGCTTCACCTGCCTGGCCCAGGGCTCAGCGTGGCGTTGATCCCGAGCGTGCGGCGCGGTTCGGTACGGCGCGCAGTGAGGTCGTCACTGCTGAGCGCCCGGCGGCCGTTGAGGATCCGGAGCGGCGGCCTGCGGAGGAGGATCCGAGGGAGGCCGGGAGTTCCCAAGACAGCCTGTCGGAGGGCGAATTGGTCGAGCGGGACGAGGACAAGGTGCCGGAGATGTCGCAAGGAACGGGACGTACGGCTGGATGTCCGTTGGGGCACCGACAGCCAGGTAAGGTTTCTTCTTCTGATCTCTCTTCTCCCTGTCCTGTGCTAGATAAGGGGGTTTCTGTGGGTGGTTTTCGGGATGTGGACGCACCTGTAGTGCGGGGGGTGGGCGCTGGCGGGGCGGGTCCTGGTCTGAGTGCCGTATCCCCTGGGATTGCGGGGCCCCTTGATGGGGGGATGGTACAGACTTTGCTGGCGGGTCTGCGGGAGGTTCTGGCGCGGTGCGAGGCTGGTGCGCGGCCTGTGGCTGACGCTGCCCCGGTGGCGGCGTGGGCTGCTGCTCGTGCCTCCGCGGCGCAGGGGGCGGGGTTAGGCCATGCTGTGGCGCCGGGGGCCGCTGTGGGCACTGCGGCGGCAGGGGTGGCCGCTCCTGGGGCTGCGTCTGCGTCCTCGTCAGCTGTGCCGGTGACACCAGCGCCTGTCGGGGAGGTCGCGGCGAGTGGGAAAGCGGTTGTTGGTGCCGACGGTGTGCGCCTGGCGGACGCCGCGAAATGTGAGGTCTACGTCTGTTTTGAGGGGCCTTTGGGCGCTCACTTGAAGACTGAGGTGAAAGACCACATTTGGAAAGGGGAGTATGTCGAGATTTTCTCCTTATTGCCTTTGGAGAAGTTTAACTTGGATAAAGTTAAGCCCGACGAGAGCAAGAAGGAGGAGGAGGAGAAGCGGCGCTACCGTCTGATTCCGCGTACGTTTGCTAATTGGCTGCAGGCGTTTGCGATATTGGCGAGTGTTATCGGTGAAAAGGCGCCGGAAAACTGCTCCCCCCTTTTTTGCTATCTCGATTCCATCGGGGAGGCCCAGAGAGTTTATGGGGGTACCGCTTGGTTGCGCTATGATGAGCAATTCAGGCAGAGGAAGGCGGTGCGTCCGTCCTTGAGATGGGATCACAAGGACATTAGTTTGTGGATGAAGTTAATGTCGTCTCCGCGCAGTGTGTTGTCTCCCTTTCAGGGGGGGGGGCGGTGGTCAGGCAGCTGCCGGACAACCGGCCGGCAATCGCCTGGGTTTCTGCTGGCAGTTTAATGCAGGTTCCTGCAAATTCGGGGCTAAGTGTCGATTCCGACATGAGTGTTCCTCCTGTGGGGGCTCCCACCCGCAGTCTAGGTGTTTCAAGCAGGGTCGCGGGAGAGGGGGTGATTCTGGAAAAAGGGAGGACGCCGGTGAGGGTAGGAAGGATGGTTCCCTTCCTAAGGCGCTACCCTGATCGGGCTGTGGCACAGTTGCTGGAGTTGGGGTTTACCGAAGGTTTTCGGTTGAACTGTCAACTCCGGGTGGTCCCGCCGGTGGCGGATAATTTGAGGTCGGCAAGGGAACAGGCTGGCGTTGTGACTGAGAAGTTGCTAAAGGAAGTTGCTTTGGGGCGTATTGCTGGCCCCTTTGAGCGGCCGCCGCTTCCTGATCTTGTTATTTCACCGTTGGGTGTGGTTCCAAAGAAGGAGCCGAACAAATTTCGGCTCATTCACCATTTGTCTTACCCGCGCGGGGGGTCGGTCAATGACTCCATTGATCCGGGCCTTTGCACGGTGTCGTATACTTTTTTTGACACGGCGGTCGCTTGGGTCCAACGTTTTGGCAAGGGAGCGTTGCTGGCGAAGACGGATGTTGAGTCGGCCTTTCGCCTATTGCCGGTTCATCCCGACTGCTGCCGTTTGTTGGGTTGTCGGTGGCAGGGTCCGTTTTTTGTTGACTTATGTTTGCCCATGGGGTGCGCTATTTCTTGTTCTTTGTTCGAGCAGTTCAGCTCGTTTTTGGAATGGGCGGTCCGGGATGTCGCAGGCTTGCCATCCGTCATCCATTACTTGGATGATTTTTTGTGTATAGGGCCTGCAGATAGCCTGGTCTGTGCTTCCCTGTTGGCGACGGTTCAGCAGCTTTTCAATGTTTTTGGGGTACCGTTGGCTCCCGATAAGACTGAGGGTCCGGCCACGGAGCTGCGTTTTTTGGGGATAGTGATTGATACCGTGAGGATGGAGTGCCGTTTGCCTTTGGACAAACTGGAAGGTCTGCAGTTGGAGGTTGCGGGGGCGGTGAGGGTGAAGAAAATTCATGGTCCGGCGCGCCATGCGTGGCTATTGCTCGGGTCGCACGGCAGCTGACAGGAGGCGCCCGGTTTCTTTTCGGATTTTAGGGGATGTGGTGGCGCAGTTGGGGGTCGTTTGTTTTTCGCAGTTTGAGAGGGTTTTGTTTCGGGCTATCTTTGTACTGGCCTTTTTCGGGGCCTTTCGGGTGGGCGAGCTGGTAGGAGCAAGCAGGGGGTAGGTGGTCTGGATGCGGGGGATGTGTTGGTGCGTGACGATACGCTGAGGGTGTTCTTGAAGAGGTCAAAGACCGATCAATTGGGCAAGGGGGCCTGGGTGGAGCTGAGGTCGATTCCGGGTTCTCCCTTGTGTCCGGTGGCGGCTGTGGGGGAATTTTGTCGGCTCAGGCCTCCGGTTGGGGGGGGTTTCTTCCAACACGGGGATGGCTCCGCCGTGTCCCGATTTCAGTTTCAAGCGGTGTTCAAGAAATGCTTGGTGGCTGCGGGATTGCCGGCCGCTAATTACTCTTCTCATTCGTTCCGTATCGGGGCGGCTACAGAGGTGGGGTCTGGATGACAGGGTGGTTCAGAGAATCGGTCGCTGGGAGTCAGCGCGGTTTAAATTATATGTACGCCCCCATTTGTTGTGAACTCTTACGTACAGTCGGGCACGGGGGTGGGAGGTTCTTTCCGGTTGTGCATTTTTTCACCTGTTTTTCCTTCTTTTGTCTCTTCCTTTCCTGTTTATGTTGTGGCGAGTGGGAGCTGCCGTGTGACATCCCCCCCCCCTCCCCCTCCTCCCCCGTCCTATTTCTGTGTTTTCTTTTTCTTGCAGATTCAGACTCCTGCCTGGTTTGAATCATGGGACATTCTTACGTCTATTGGGGTGCCAGGAGGGCGGATGTCAGAAGAGATGGCAGGCTGTTGGGTTTGTCCAGGGAGGATGGCACGGTGCGCTGGTTGGGAGTCCCGGGTATGTTGTGGTCCAGGGTGGTGCCCGAAATGCACCGGTACACACGGTTGGACCGTCCCCCTGATGTGGTTCTTTTGCATGTTGGGGGTAACGATCTGGGTTTGCGCTGCGCGCGGGAGTTGGTGCGGGACATCAAATTTGATCTCTTACGGCTGCAATCCTCTTTTCCAGACACTATTTTTGTATGGTCTGACACTGTGGCCAGGACAGCTTGGCGCTTGGCTCGCTCTGTTGCGGGCCTGAACAGAGCTAGGGTTAAGGTGAACAAAGCGGTGGCCAAGTTCTTTGTGCGGAATGGGGGTTTGGCGGTTCGTCACCGGGATTTGGAGGAGGAGACTTGGCGTTTTTTGCGTACAGATGGTGTACACCTAAATGCCATCGGGATTGATCTTTGGCAGCTGGGTTTGCAGGATGGTATTCAGCGGGAGTTTAGGGTGTGGGGGGCGACACGCACGTAAGGTTTTCACGTGCGCGTGCTGTGGCATTGGGTCTATGGGGTCTTTGAAGGTGGTGCTAAAAAATAATGGAGGTCTAGGGGAGTTGGGCTCATATGGAGATATGGGTGTCCATTCCCTTAAATTGTAAAGATGGTGCAGAAGGTTGTATCTGGAAGGAAGTTGATGGTTTTTTGTCCCCGAGCTTTCATAATACGCGGCGGGGGGCCTGTTCATGGGTGTACCGATACAACTAGTTGGTTGGAAATGATAATTTACCTTCAAAGACCTCTAGATCAAAAATGTGTAATACTGGGTTATTTATATATTTGGTTTATAATGTTTTTGTTGTAAAATGTATTTATATGCATTAAGTTATGTTTTTTTATAAGATTTTGTATTTTCATATGTTGATAATAATAAAAAGAAGGCTGCTATGGCCATTCGACTCCAAAAGAAGAGAATGTGTCGTCTGGTCAATTTATAAGCTATTTACGATAAGAGGGGGTATGGTGTTGTTTGGGGAGCCTCACGAAATAGGCATCTCCCTTAGTCAAGGAACGGCCCGGACACAGGCACTAGGGGGAGGGCCCGGCATGACGAGGGGAGGCGGACGTGAGGCGGCGGAAGCAAGGTGAGTAGGCGGTGACGTGACGACGTGCGTCGGGGTGGGCGGAGCTTGCGCGCACGCGCGAGCAGTCGGCGCCATTTTAGTGGAAGTGAAGGAGCTGTTTCCCACCCTCCCTCCCTTTATTGCGGTTATGGGTACTGGTGGGTTTGGTCTTGGGGCATTTTTTGTTTCCATTGGGAGGTCTTTTTCCTGACGGTGGTGGGCTTGATAGATTGGTTGCTTTATTTTGTCATAGCAGCATTGGGTCTATGGGGTCTTTGAAGGTGGTGCTAAAAAATAATGGAGGTCTAGGGGAGTTGGGCTCATATGGAGATATGGGTGTCCATTCCCTTAAATGGTAAAGATGGTGCAGAAGGTTGTATCTGGAAGGAAGTTGATGGTTTTTTGTCCCAGAGCTTTCGTAATACGCGGCGGGGGGCCTGTTCATGGGTGTACCGATACAACTAGTTGGTTGGAAATGATAATTTACCTTCAAAGACCTCTAGATCAAAAATGTGTAATACTGAGTATTTATATATTTGGTTTATAATGTTTTTGTTGTAAAATGTATTTATATGCATTAAGTTATGTTTTTTTATAAGATTTTGTATTTTCATATGTTGATAATAATAAAAAGAAGGCTGCTATGGCCATTCGACTCCAAAAGAAGAGAATGTGTCGTCTGGTCAATTTATAAGCTATTTACGATAAGAGGGGGTATGGTGTTGTTTGGGGAGCCTCACGAAATAGGCATCTCCCTTAGTCATGGTTTCTGAAAGAAAAAGAAAAAATGTACAGTAAGAATACTGACTACAGTGCAGTATTTTAATAGGCACCTGAAAGAGTACAGTACAATACAGTAGCTGCTTTGCCCCCAAGCCATAGAGCGAAGAATATACAGTACTGTACAGCAATCTGTACACCCTAGGCAGACGGAGAAGGGTTTTTACGGATCACACTTTAATAGTAAATAACATTAAGCCTGTTACTGTACCTGTACTGTAACTGCACTTATTGTACAAATAAACCTTTCCACACATATCCCAGAAATAGCCTAATCTCAAGCCATCAGAACGGTACTGTACAGTACGTTTTTATACTGTATACTGTACAATTGGTGAATGGAAACATCTCCACTGCTCCCTGTGGAGAGCACGCGGGGGATCTACAATACAGTACTGTACAGTAGCTACTTTGCCTCCAAGCCATAGAGCGAAGAATATACAGTACTGTACATGATAATCTAAAACCTTTTTACCCTTAATACAAACAGCATGGAAAAGGGCTTTTTGGGAACACTACTGTAAAGGCAGTGGAGAACATGGACGAAGGTCGCAACGATTTCCATCATCCGTTCTGTTACAGTAGACCTTCTCCGGTCAGTAAATACAGCAATCTGTACACCCTAGGCAGATGGAGAAGGGTTTTTACAGATCGCACTTTAATAGTAAATAACATTAAGCCTGTTACTGTACTGTACCTGTAACTACACTTGCAGTATTGTACAGATAAACCTTTCCACACATACTGTACTGTATCCCTGAAACAGCCTAAGCCATCAGGAAACATCTCCACTGCGCCCTGTGGAGAGCACGCAGGGGATCTGAGGAATGCATTACTGTATGAGTCAGGAGTGCAGCAGTGTACTGTACTGTATACAGTACTGTACTGTAGATTAAGGTGGCTCTGTATGACAAAACTACTGTACTGTAGAGTACGGAAAAGGTCCGGTATTGATTTGGACATCCAACACGTTTGAAAGACCTGAAGACCCCCCAACTTCATCAGGGCATAAGGAAGTTAAAGTACTGTGCAGTACAGTACTTGCTGGACCAGGAGAGTTACTGCTCAGTATAGTACTAGCCACCAACTTGCTGAACTGCGGTAAAGAACTTTTTGGGATCTTTTTTTTTTTTTTTTAGTTTTTGCATATACTGTATACACAGTACATTTATTTCATTTTCACTTCATTTTCAAACAATAGAAAATCACTACAATAGTTTCAGTAATGAGCTAGTCTAACAGGAATTCCATTTCCCCACCATCTGGTACACCGCCGAGTACAGTACTGTATGAAAGGACCCTGAAACAGCATTGAGATATTTGATAATATACTGTACTGTACAGTGAAAACATCTGTTAAAAAAAATGGTAGTGTACTGTACAGCACAGGCGCTAAACTGTGCAGACATGCTTTGCATACTGTACAATTGTATTTCCAATACTCTATTTAATATGCATATATTATTAGACATTTAAAACAAAGTAACATGTACAGTACAGTATCAAATACATGCAGTACTGTACTTGAATATACTCTCTATACTGTACATATATATTAAAATAAGACAATAAAAAAAAAACAAAGTTAACTGGGGAATCAAACTCTGTACACTGCACATTAAAGGCTGACACGCAGCCGCTGGACCACCTTTAACACGCCTTTCTAATATGCTGTTGTAGTGTGATAACCCATGAGATGCATCATCATGAGACAAAGTAGACTATAACTAAAGCAGAACTACAAAGACCATAATTCATAGCGTTGCCGAACGATGAATGCCGAATGACATCCCGTGCCGGCTGAAGGGTGCATGAGTGCGGAGCAGCACACATGTACAGTACAGTACAGTACTATACTGTACAGTGAATGGGCTTGTCAGCAGTTGTACAGTATAAGAGCACCAAGCAGACACAATTTAATTGGTCCATGCAGAGTCTACCTCCCTGTACAGTACAGTAGTGAAACATTCACACACAGGACCACATACAGTACATTACCGTACTGTAGCAGAGCCTCACCCACCTCCCCGTGCGCAGTCACCTGCAGGAGTACAGTACAGTACGTACTGTACAGCTGCGACTTTGTGAACAATTTACTTGTAAGTTTTGGATTTGAAAAAAGATTGGTTATGGCCAGCAATCGAACCGGGGTCTCAAAGGAGGACTGAACAAAAGCGGACACGCGCACAAAGGTTTTTGTCCAGCACCACCCTGCGGTTACGTGTAGCAACAACAGTTTGAGAATGTATGAATTAACAGTGCGAGCCCCAGCACGAGCCCATCGTGGATGGTCTCAGGGGTGGCGAGCACGAGAAGCACAGCCTCGCAGCGGTGATTTCCAGCGCGATCCCATCGCGCTGGAAACACAATATCGGCGGCACCTACTGTAACTTGAAAGATTTGTTCCCAATACTTCCCAAGTTTAGGGCATGTCCAAAATGTATGTATCACCTTTTTTTTCCGCACAATCTCCAACATTTGTCGTCAAATGTGCCGTTGAATTTAGATATTTTCTCAGGAGTAAGATACCAGCGTTGAGTCAATTTAATGGATACTTCCCATAATGTAGAGCAGCATGTGGCTTTATATGTGGTGTTACAAGCTTTTTCCCATTGGTCAACTGTATAGGTGTATCCTAAGTCTTCTTCCCATCTAATTAAAGGGATAGTCTTTGTAAACACACTTTTTTGTTGAAGAAGATTATAGAAAAGAGAGATCCCTTTTTGTTGACGTATGGGGATCTTAAGGAAGGACCAAGCTGATTGGGGAACATTATAGGTCCATGATGGGAGGTTGGAAATGAAATTCTTAGTTCGGATGTAAAGGAATAAATCTGAATTTGGCAATTGAAATTTCTTTTGAAGTGTAGGAAATGCTTTGATCACCCCATTATCAAGTAGATCAGATAGATATTTATTTCCCTTCTCTATCCATGGTGTAAATGAGGTTGTCTTCATGAAATTATGTAGAGTATTTAGTGGAATTTGGACTTTGGTAGGAAGAGCGTGTGAGGAAGTTAGATGCAGAAATCGAACCCAGGATTTAAGTGTTGCTAATATTGTTGGGGAGATGCTAGAAGGTATCCTTGTTCCAAGTGCCATGGAAGGAATCCATATTGATAGATTCTTTCCTGGGATCTTAGCAGTTTCCATCTTCCCCCAAATTGTAGATGGAGGAGATAGAAACCATTCCTTAGACTGCGTGAGAACCGAGGCTAAATAATAATCTTGAAAATCCACATACCCTGTTCCTCCAGCTTGACGTTTCTTCACTAAGTTTGAATGAGCACATCTAGATTTTTTTACCCTGCCAGATGCATCTAGAAAACAGAGTCTGAAGGGATTGGACATTTTTTTACGTAATTGGAATCGGGAGAGTTCTAAAAAAGTATAACATTTGTGGAAGGTGAAGCATTTTAAATGCTGCCAAACGTCCCATCCATGAAAATTCATGGGATGCTAGTTTAGTGAGATTTTCTTGTAATGCATTACGAAGTGGAATATAATTATATTGGAACAGTGTTTTACATGAATTTGATAATTGAATACCCAAATATTTAATTGTACTTTCAGTCCATGTATAAGGGAATTTTAATTTAAGATGTTTAGTAGTATTTTCATCTATCCCCAAGTTCAATATACAAGATTTATTCGCGTTAAGCCTGTAATAAGAAACTTTGCTGAACATATTTAGTGTTTCCTGAATTTCCAGTAAGGATTTCACAGGATCAGTAATCAAAAGAACAACATAATCTGCAAAAAGGTTGATTATATGTTTTTGTTCAGCAATGGTAACTCTTAAAAAAATTTTGTTGGACCTAATACTCTCAGCTAGGGGTTCCATAACAAGGTTAAAAATTAGGGGGGATAAGGGGCATCCTTGTCATGTACCATTTGTTATTGGGAATGGAGGTGATAAAGAATCCTTAGTATACACTCGAGCCGAGGGGACAGAGTACAGGGCTAATATTGCTTTGTTGATTTGACCTGTTAAGCCAAATTTAGTCAGAACTGATGACGGGTATCCCCAATGAACTCTATCAAACGTTTTTTCAGCGTCAAGCGACAGAAACAGGGATGGCGATTTGGTGAGTTCTACATGTTGTATTATATTTATCATTCTTCTAGTAGCATCCGATGCTTGTCTTCCTTTGGTGAAACCAGATTGATCTCTATGGATAAGAGAGAGTAACAAACTATCTAGTCTTTTGGCTATAAGTTTTGCATAAATTTTAACATCTAAATTGAGTAAGGAAATTGGTCTAAAATTTTTAGGTGAAGATGGTTCCTTATCTGGTTTTGAAAGAGTTACAACAAGAGCATTCAGCATTTCATTGGGACATGATGAAGAATTAGCTGCTAAATTATAAATGTCACATAGTATAGGTGCAAGAGTACTTTGAATTTTTTTTTAATATTCCCCCGTAAAGCCATCTGGACCAGGTGATTTCAAGTTAGGAAGAATACGGATAGTTTGTAGAATTTCAGGGATAGTAAAGGGAGAATTGTTGTGGGGAAATAGATGGAAGATTGACACTTTCCAAAAAGGTGTCAATCTCCTCCTGAGAAGGTTGATGGGTATCACCATTGTTCTTAATGTTATATAAATCATTATAATATGAGCTAAATGCTTCAGCTACTGAAGAAGGCTTAAGCAATTTTTCATTAGTGTGAGGATGGTAGAGGATTGGGATTTTAGTCGTAGATCGATAACCTTTAATGCGTAATGCCATTGCTTTCCCCGCTTTGTTCCCTGTTGCATAAGTGGTAGCTCTGAATTTTTTATAGGATTTCTCATGTGTCTCTAGAAGTAGGGTTCTTAATTCATTACATAACTGGAAAAATTGTGTTTTAATGAAAGGAGAAGGATAATTTTTATTGTTTTCCTCAGATTTTGCTATCTCCTTAGTAAGTTCATCCATTCTCTGAGTTCTCTTTCTTTTAGCTTTAGAACCTAATTGCATAAACAGCCCTCTCATAACAGCTTTATGAGCATTCCATAATATCATTGGGTCAGATATAGACGTCGAATTAATTGAAAATAATTCAGTAAGGTGTTGTTAGAGTGTTGTGGAGTAATTTTCATTTTGGAGAATATAGTTATTAGCTCTCCATATATATGAATTTGGTTGGGATGATGTGGTTGTTATAGACATGCTAATGGGAGCGTGATCCGACCACGTGGCCGTATGTATATGGGAGGATGAAATCTTGTCAAGCAGCCATTTATCTGTCAAGAATAAGTCAATTCTGGAGTAGGTACTGTGCCGTGGTGACAAATATGTGTAATCCCTTTCATTAGCATGTCCACATCTCCACACATCAAATAAGTCATTCGAAGTTATGAACTTATCAAGGGGAGAAGCATATCGTTTGGACTTAGCAGAAGAATCCATATCATTGTTTGGAATCAAATTGAAATCTCCACATATCAGGAGGTGTCCTTTTTGAACTTTCTTCACCTCCTCTATAGTTTTTTTTTATGAAATGCATCTGCCTCATATTCAGAACATAAATAGATACAAGGGTGTATTGAATATTGTTAATGGTACAAATCAAAAAAATATAGCGACCTTCAGGGTCAGTGATACAATTATCTAATTGAAATGTAATAGTATCTCTAATAGCTATTAACGCCCCTGTTTGTTTTTTGGAGACTTTTGTTTGAAAAAATATGAGGAAAGTGTTTATTTTGACATTTGGGAGATGCATCTTTAGCAAAATGTGTCTCTTGAACACATAATATGCCACAATTAAAGGATAAGGCAGACCTCCACATAGAGGTTTGTTTCACTGGGTGATTCAATCCCCTTGCATATAGGAACAATATTTTGAAATAATATATTATAATAATAATATATTATTAATATATATCAAAATTAGATGTTACTATAATTCTATATATTCCTAAAAGAATATTCTCTAGTTTCTATAACGTTTAAACTAAAGAGAAGAAAAAATAAATAAAAGATTAAAGAAAAAAATATTTTCCAAGAGTCAGCAGTAATCCACTTAAAGGAATGCTGACCAAGATATGGGGTGAAGTTCAAGTAGTAAGGTATTGAGCATCAAACCAGACCGTATATGCCAGTAATGCATATGAGTTAACAGGCAGGAGTAGTTCATTTGTATTTAATTCTATTGTGTTCACGTTTTTGTCCAAAGTGGAACAAATTTGTTTTTTCCTTCATGGCAGGGGTGTTATGTGGAAGATCAACATTAATACCCCATGTTTGGAGTAATTGCATGCCATCTTCAATGATAGATATAGCAAAATGTTTCCCGTTGTAAGTGGTCAAGATAGTGGCTGGATGTCTCCATTTGTATGTGATCTTATGATTAGATAATGCCTTCGTTACAATTTTGAGCTGTCTTCTCATTTGTAGTGTAAATTGCGAGAGATCGGCGAATAATTGTATATCTGAGTATGGTGGTGGGAGAGTAGTTAGCTCCCTCGCTTTGGAGAGAATTTGCTCTTTAGCTTGATAGAAATGGATTCGCAGAATAACATCTCTGGGAATTGATTCTTCTAGATGTTTTGGTTTGGGAATTCTATGAATACTATCGATTGTAAACTCAATCGGCGATAATTCTGGCAATAATGTAGAAAATAGTTATTTGCATAGTTACGTAAGTCCATAGGTAGAATTGACTCTGGTATTCCTCTCATTTTAATGTTTCGACGTGAGCGGTCCTCGAGATCTGCGAATTTCATCTTGACCCACATGGAATCATCTTTTTGTTCTGTACATGCATCCTCTAGCTCATTCACCATTTCAGTGCATTCCTCCATTTTGTTTTCAACGTATTGCAGTCTACCATCGATATGTTTCATATCAAGAGAGAATTTATGAATCATGGAGGATAGATTAGATATAATAGATGATTATAATGACACAAGCATTTCTTTCATTGTGGTATCTAGTACTGGCTGACCTGATGTTGGGAAAGCAGCTGTAGATGACTGTAATGAGGACATAGCCTTATCACTATGCAGAGCTGTGTTCACAGTGTCAGCTGCCTGACAAGATGAATCCAGCTTCATCTGCGATTTTGCGGGTCCCTGGGATGTTGTGGATAGATGAGAGGAGCCATTAGAATATGAGGATGATAATTCCTCATCCATTTCAGGTAGATGGCTATCAGAAAGGTTTGTGTGAGTTTTATTCCGGCGGCGCTATCTTGGATTTTTGTCAGCAAGCCGCTCTGTATAGATGTAAACGATGACAGATTTTTTGGTCCCCTTTCTTGTCCTCTTTTGCGAGACATTATTGACCCTACTGTCCCAGAGTATTTAGGTATGTTTTTAGAGGAGAATACCTGCCTGTTTTTTGCTGTTAAACGGCGGCTATGGAGAGCTCTAGGCTTAAGCAGCCATCTTCTTCAGCCTGCAAGCCAGGACCCCTTAACTCCTAATTTTCACAATTAGACCCCTTTCACACCAGGGCGTTTTGCAAGCGCTATAGCGTTAGAAATAGCGCCTGCAATCCGCCCTAAAAAAGCTGCACCATTGTCTGTAGCTTGAAAGCCCTAGGGCTTTTCACACTACAGAGGAGCGTTGGCAGGACGTCAGGGAAAAGTCCTGCCAGCAGCTTCTTTGGAGCGGTGAAGGAGCGGTGTGTTTACCGCTCCTCCACCGCTGCTCCCCATGAAATCAATGGGGCAGCGCTGTAATACCACCGGCAAAACGCCGATATTGCGGCGTATTGCCGGCGGTTTTAACCCTTTCTCAGCCGCTAGCGGGGGTAAAAGCGCCCCGCTAGCAGCCGAAATGAGCCACAAATCCGGCGGTAAAACGCAGCTAAAAATAACGGCGTTTTACCGCCCACGCTATGGGCGGTGTGGTGTGAAACGGGTCTTATCAAAATGTAGTAATAAGATTATTGAATTAATAAAAGGATTCATATAGTATATAGTAAAGATGTATGAAGGTGTACTAAAGAACTAAATGTCTGACATGTAAATAAACATTTCAATATTTAGGCTTGATTTACATTGGTGAGATGAGGGAAACCCTATGAATCCACTGTGGGTTCCCACATCGCACCCGACTCGCAGGCAGTTCACACTGCCATATGCGAACCACTGGGAGTGTCAATACAAAGAATGACACCCCCAGATCATTTTGCATATGGCAGTGTTAACTGTCAATTAGGACATGAATCGGATCGCATGGGTGTGAACATCCAAAAAGGGTCCTGCACGATTTTGGTCCGAATGTGATGCGAATTCAGCCATACAATCCGTATGGCTGAATTTGCATCGCACAGACATCGCATGTGATTTGCACAGCAGTGCGGTGCAAATCATATGCAATGTCGCACATTCTTAAAAGCCTTAAAAGTATTTCAATATTTCAAATATTTTGTGCGCTACACTTATCTTTAACACTTATAGATACTTCTATACTATACTAGTCAAGGGCTATTGCAATAACTGTTGTATTATAGTGAAGGTGGAGCCAAGGTAAGGTCTGCTATCCATTCAAGCCATATCTTCATGGATTTTTGAGGGCAGCCTCTGTGTTAGTATACAAATTTTTCCCAATTCAGATTAATTTTGACCCGGTTTTTCCATGAGGCAAATATAAGTGGGTTGGGATAGAGGATTGTGCAATTAGCTTTCATGCTAGTAAGAGTAGTCAAGTGTTTGCTCTTAAATTAGCATGGTGATATTGTGTTTCATCTGATATTCCTTATAGACAAATGTTAATGCCAAAGGTGTTTTGATGTGAAAAAATATAAAATAAATATATACACTCACCCTAAATGATGTAAAAAAGGTAAATAAATAAATCAAATAAAAATGCAACTGCTACACACAGAGGGCTAATCACTTGAAAGACATATAAAAATAAATATAGTGCAAACACATGACTTCAATGGAACCACACCAGAGATGCAAGTGTTGTGTTTGTGATGCGATTTTTAATGTGGTTTGCGTTTATTTTAACACTGTATATAGTTGGTTGATAAAAAGGGAGCCAGGAAGCCAGTTGCCGCTTTTTTTTTTTTTTTTTTTAAATTAGTTTTTTATTAAAGAGAAGGAGCACATACAAGTCATCGCAGACATAAAATCAGAGGAGCAATACAACCAGTAGGCAACAATCACCCAACAAACTACTTAGACTCCAATATGGGTAGCTCAAAAAATGTACATGACTCCCTTCTATTTGTAACCAGAAGAGGAGAAAGAAGAAAGGAAAGTCCAACTAGAAGGAAGAAAGCAGGGGGGGGGGAGGGGGGGGAGGGGGGGGGGGGCCCAACCGCCAGACTGAAATTTCAGAGGCTAAAGCATGATATACATAGCTCATCGAAATACATCAAAAACAAGGACCATACATGGCTACAGTATATTATATTACACAGGACTGGATACCATAGCTGCATACGGGGGTGTGTACTTAAAGGCGACCCAGCAGGCCCAAATCTTTTTTGCAAGGTCTGACTTGCCTCTCAGGGAGAGTGTCATATCTTCCATGTAGTATATTTGATCGACCTTGAGCAGCCAGCAACGGAGCGTGGGAATCTTCCTCTGTTTCCAATATCTCGGGATAAGAGTCTTTGCCGCATTGAGAAGATGGGGCGTAATAGAGCGTTTATATGAGCCTGCCGGCTTTTCCGAACAGTGGAATAGCACATGCCATGGATCATTCGGAACCTCCTGACCCTGAATCTGCTGGATCCAATGCAGAACTGCGAGCCAAAACGGGCGTATACGTGGGCAATACCACCAGATGTGGGCGTGGGAGGCTCGCTCACCGCACTCTCTCCAGCAGAGCGGTGAGGTCTGGGGGAAAAACCGGTGTAGCGTTACAGGCGTATAGTGCCATCTGGTCAGAAGCTTGTAGGACATCTCAGCTGTTTTGGCCGACCCCGAAGTGGCGTGTGCCCTGTGAAGAATAGTAGACACTTGGGCAGGAGTGAGTGTCTCATCCAAATCCAGCTCCCAATTGCGGATAAAAGTAGGTGTCCTGTGAGATTCTAGGGATAGTAACAGGTGGTAAAAATAGGAGACAGGTCTCTCCACAGGTAGGTCACCTGAGAAAGCAGACTCCAGTGGTGTAAGCTCGGATATGGAACGTAGCGGTTTAGGAAGAGATCGAACAAATGCCGACAGTTGGTAGTATTTCCACTGATCCATAGGTGAAATAGGCGATTCCCCCAAAATGGTGGGGAGAGGAAGAACCCCGGAGGGTCCGGTAAGCTGGTAAAGGAAAGTCTTGTCCCCAAGGCTCCAAGGGGCACGTGAGTTAGGCCCCACATTACCGGGCGGAAAATAGTTGTGGCCTGACAAAGACAGTAAAGGTGAGTTATAGAGCCCGGAGCTTTTTTTGTACAAAGAGTCCCACACTGCCAAAGAAGAGGTCGTTAGAGGTGAAGAATCAGCAGACAGAGTCCTATGATGCTTTGGAAGCCACATAAGGTTAGAAAGGTCAGTCCCACCCAACAGCGTTTCCAGCTCGACCCACAATTTAGTATTCATACCATATTTCCAGTCCGAGAGCCTGGCTAGCACAATAGCCCGGAAATAGAGTCGAAAATCCGGCACCGCCAGTCCCCCCGCGCTCCGCGGGCGCATAAGCAGGGACCGTGGCAGTCGGGGTTTTCTCCTATTCCAGATATACCTGTAAACCATTGAATGTAATATAGTGAAGAACCCCACCGGCACCCCAAAGGGGATCATTTGCAGCAAGAAGAGCACCCTGGGCAGCAGGTTCATCTTCACCACCCCAATCCTACCCATCCAAGAGTGACCCACCTGGGACCACCTCTGTAGGTCTGACCTTAGCGTATTAAGAAGCGGGAGGAAATTGGCGCGGAAAAGAGCAAGTGGGTTGGGCGTCAGATAAATACCTAAATATTTTAGGCGCCGTGTCTGCCAAGTGAAGGGGAAGGATTGCTTGAGAGACGTGGCTACAAGGGGAGGGACCGTGAGATTCAGAATTTCGGATTTAGACATATTTATTTTAAAATTCGAAACCCTGCCAAAAGCTGTAAATTCGGCTACGAGGTTAGGGAGAGAAATCAGAGGCTGTTGCACATAAAATAAAATATCATCGGCATAGGCCGCATATTTGTGTTCCGTCCCACCCACTTCAACACCGTGTATGTTCGGGTTACTACGGATAATAGACAGGAAAGGTTCCAGCGATATTGCGAAAAGTATGGGCGAAAGCGGGCAACCCTGGCGCGTACCGTTATATAGCGTAAAGGGGTCACTGAGAGTACCGTTAACCCTCAACTGGGCCGTGGGATGACGGTAAAGAGCTAAAATTTGCGATCTGAGGGAAGGGCCGACCCCGAGACGGGACAACGTCGCCATAAGAAACTCCCAGTCCACCCTGTCAAAAGCCTTCTCAGCATCCGTGGAAAGCAGCAGGGTGGGCTGGGACCGACGCCGTACAAGCGACATCAGTGTGATGGTGCGTAGAGAATTGTCGCGAGCCTCTCTCCCTGGTATAAAACCGGTTTGATCCCGCGTAATCCATCGTGGGACCAGAGGCAATAATCTATTCGCAATAGCCTTGGCGTAAATTTTGGCGTCGATGTTGAGCAGCGAGATAGGGCGATAGCTTGCACAATCGGCCGGGTCCTTCCCGTCCTTCGGTATGACCGTAACATGGGCATGAATAGTCTCCGGGCGGAGAACCTCCCCGGACAAGGTCACATTAGCGTAATTAGAAAGGTGGGGGAGTAATTTATCCGCATATAAGCGATAATATGCTACTGAAAGGCCGTCCGGGCCGGGTGCTTTGCCCTTCGCCATAGCTCGGAGTGCTCGCAATAATTCCGTCGACGAAAATTCCCCTTCCAGAGCAGCCAGGGCCTCAGCGGGAAGCTGAGGGAGGGCCGCCCGGTCCAGGTATTCCCGAATGAGCTGCCGCCGAGCTTCCCCGTCTGAGTCTATACGCCGAACATGATATAGCTGCTGGTAGAAATCCTGAAATTCCTTAGCAATCCGAGGAGTTTCGTAGGCCATGGACCCCCCCGAGGTTCTAATTTTAGGTATAAACGCAGCGGCTCTCCGTCGCCTAATGGAAGCCGCTAACAACCTACTAGGTCTATCCCCCCATTCGTAGAAGCGCTGGGCTACCAGCCTCGATCTAGACTTCTGGTCCAAGTGCAGGAGGGACTTCAAAGTTTCTCGCTTCGCTGTAAGGGTGTGCAGAACGGGGATTGAGAGGCTCCGTTTATGAATCTTCTCTAGGCTCCTAATCTCCGCAACTAACTGAAGCTGCTGTGCCACCTGTTCCCTCTTTTTCCTGGCCCCCAGTTCAATAAGTTTACCCCTAATAAAGGCCTTGTGCGCTTCCCATAGCACGCCCGGGGAGATCTCGCTACACATATTAGTCCGAAAGTAGAAATCTAGTTCCTCACCCAAAACTTTCCTGTCCGCCTCCTCGGATAAAAGGGTCTCGTTCAACCGCCAAGTAGCGGCCTTGGGCGGCAAAGATTCAACCTTAAGGGTAAACGAAGTCGGAGCGTGGTCCGACAGGGGAGATGTTTCAATGGCCGATTTAACTAAGAGTGGCAGGTGTTGGTGATCGAGAAAACAGAGGTCAATTCTCGAGTAGGTATGATGCACCGGGGAGAAAAAGGTAAAGTCACGTTCGCGGGGGTGTGCGATCCTCCAGGTGTCCATCAACTGCAGCTCATGCAGTTTTGTACGTATGCATTTCAGCTGTTTATAGGACAAAGGCGAACTCCCCCTGGAAGTGTCCAGAGAAGGTTCCAGAGCCGCATTGAAGTCACCCGCCAGGACCACACAACCCCTCGCGAAGTCTCCTAGTTTAGAGAGTGTCGAGGCGACAAAGGAAGCCTGTTGTCTATTGGGGGAGTAAAGAGTAGCTAAAGTGCATGACATGCTGCCCAGAGTGCCCCGGAGAAACAAATAACGGCCAGCCGGATCACATAACATATCATCCAACTTAAACGCGGTACCCCTCCGAAACCCGATGGCTACGCCCTTGGCCTTAGTAATATCCGAGAGACCATAGTACCAGGTAGGGTATTTGGGAGAATACAATTTGACGGAAGTGGTGTGGGTGAGATGGGTCTCCTGTAGAAAGACCACATCTCCCCGGAGACGGTTCAGTTCCCGGAACAATTGATGTCTCTTCCCTGGGGCATGAAGGCCTCTAACATTAAACGAGATAAATTTCACCGCAGCCATCGGGTCACAGAAAGGGGGCACCCACCTCCCACACCCCCCAGCAGCGAAACAACCAAGGCAGATAGGGCCCCCCACACCAGGGGGAAAGGGTTGGGCAGGGGAGGGACGGGGACAAGAAGGAAAACCAAAGGAGAGAAAGGAGAGTAGGGAGAGCGACAGGGAAAGAAACAGAATAGTAGCAACAAAGAAAGCAGCATAGTAGCAGAACTAACCGCACGCAGAAAACTGCGGTGCAGCGGTGGGTCGCGCACCCAGCCCGCGAACCCCGCACCCCCCCCGCAAAGCGGGGCAAGGGCACCGGGACCCCGGGCAAGGCGGCACCCACCAAGAGGGGGGGGCGGCGGAAACCAGGCCACCGAGGACAAACCACGCCATCGAGGGCCAGGGTCACGCCACGGCAGTCCGGCACCGGCGCCGCAGTTAAACTCACTACATATACATAAACATTTCCAATAAAAAACAGTTAATAAGGAGGACAACGGCAAAATGTAAATTACAGTGATCCAAACAGGGTCGGCAAACAGGGTTCAAGTCCAATCAGGAACTGAGTACGGAGCCAAGAGGCATGCGATCAGTTTCAGGGCCAGAGACCACAGGGGGTCACAGATATGTCGCACAGCCCGGCAAAAGCTCAGACAGCTGGCGGGGTAGTACCGGGGAAGGCCCCAGAGATCAAGCATTGATGGGTATCCGGGACTGCAAAAACTAGCAAAAAGGAAACAGCAAGAACTTGGGAAAACAGAAAAGAACAGCGTCCCGCTGTGGCAGATCCCGGGCAGCAAGGAAGGTAATCCAGAGGCCAATAAAGGGAAACCAAGTCAGTGGCAAATACTAGAGAATCAGCTTCCCGATTGCAGGATCCAAGGTGTCTGTGAGGACCGGAGGGAGAAAGGACACAGGGATAACCACACATTACGCCGGTCAGGGGTGCCCCTGGGAAACCAGATCCGCAGCCAGAGGCCTCCGGCCCGCTCTGTGCCATTGACGGTCAGGGAGCTTCGGTGGTGGCGGGAGGACATCAGTCCAACCCGGTAGCTCAGGTACTTCAAGGTTCAGGTCAGCACAGAAGCGTGGTAAGTCTTCAGGAAACCTTAGGACAGAGGTCTTGCCGTTGACCGAGGCGATTAAAGCAGCAGGGAAGCCCCATCGGTACCTGATAGAGGCAGACTGTAGAAGCTCCGTGAGGGGGCGCAAGGCTCTACGCCTATCCAAAGTCTCTTTGGCCAGGTCCGGATATAAGGTGAGGGAGGCGCCATGGAAATCAAATGGCGTGGCATCCCGGGCCTTCTTCATAATTAGTTCTTTATCCGGGTAGTGATGAAGTCTGCAGATGATATCTCGTGGAACCTCCGCGGTCATGGAGCGAGGTCGGAGGGCCCTATGGACCCGATCAATCTTCAACGGCGCGTCAGGCGCCTTGCCGAGAAGGCTGTTAAAAATGCCCCTGACTGAAGGCAAGAGGTCGTCGTCTCCGGTCGCCTCCGGAAGGCCACGGATCCGAACGTTGTTGCGTCGGTTTCTGTTTTCCTGATCCTCGATTTTATATAGAGCCGTACGGTGGGCGATCGTAAGTTGACGGGTAGTCGTCTGAAGCGATCGAATAGCAGACGCGTGTCTATCCAGTCGTTGTTCCGTCTCTTCCACACGTACCAGTACCTGTGATAAGTCCGAACGGACCGCCGACACTTCCTTCCGAATCGCTCGTTCAAGGTTCAACAGCATCGAGGCGAGGTCGGCCTTAGTCGGGAGATCACTCACCCTGGTAGCTATCTCGGCAGGGCCGGCCACTTCTCTCTCATCCTCCGATTCGGCCGAGGTATCGGGCGAGCGGGATCTGCTCTCCGGCCTAGCTGAAGAGGCGGGGGTGAGTATCGGCAGCGTGCTGTGCGGCGTGCGGCCTAGGCCGTCATGGTCCGGGACCTCCTCGGACTCCGCGGCCAAAAAACGTTTAATGTTGCCCGAAGCTGAGCCCTTCTTGGGCAGGGACTTGCCCGTTTTCCTCCCCATGCCTGGGGCAAGTAGTAGTGAGGGGGATCTAGTCAAATAAGATCAATTATCCGCGCCGATGCCGGAGCTCCCGAGAAGCACGTCTGCTCTAGTGCATCGCTAGGCCACGCCCCAGTTGCCGCGTTTTTAACAACCAATGAGTCATCAGCTGTCATTGGGCTTAAGGAGGGAGGGCTAGCTCTTCTCCTCCCTTTCCTGATGTACCAGTCTGGTATGGATTTTGGAGGGACCCCATGCAATTTATTTTTATTTTGGAGTGGGGGGACCCCTCCAAATCCATACTAGACCCGAAGGGCCTAGAATAGACCTGAGGTTAACCCCCACGCCATTTTTTTTTTCTCGCTGGCAATTTTTTTTTCTTACATTCAGCTTGGAAACCTATTGACAGTTGATGACTCGTTGGTTGTTAAGGATGCAGCAGCAGGCTTCCTGGTCCTCTGCTTAGCAACCAGCTATATAGTGTGTTTACAGTGCATTTAAAGAGGGGAAAAAAACTTAAAATGCAAACTGCATGCAAAGACGCATTAAAAAAGCAAAATGCACTGCAAAATGTGCCTGAAAAATGCATAAAGCGCAGCCACATACATGTGAACCTAGACTTAGTCAATTGGTGGGTGAGCCCACTGCTGTAGGGATACTATGGGTGTCTTTTGACCCCTGTTTATACTACTTGTTTTCTTCAAGTAGTATATGTTTCTAATGAAGATAACTGTGAAACACATTGAAGTAACTGCTTGTTATTAACATGAGAAAAAACTTTTGTTGATATTGCCATTATATGAGGACAATACAAAAGCAGAACATGGCAATGGATGAATGCATATATAAACTGCCAACTCACCAAAATTGGCATGGTCTTCGCAACTAAACTAAACACTAAGGCCGCGTACACACGGGCGGACTGTTCGCCCAACTTTGTCCGCTGAACAGTGTTTGGGCGGACAGTCCGCTCGTGTGTGGGCTTTCAGCGGACAGTTTCAGCGGACAGTTGGACGGACAAGGTTTTTCGGAAATTCCGAAAAACTGTCCGCTGAAACCTTGTTTGAGCGAACAGTCCGCCCGTGTGTAGGCTTGTTCGTCAAACAAAGTTGCGCGCATGCTCAGAAAGGATTTTCACGCCGAAAGCTATAATGCAGTGTATAGGACGTCGTATTTTTCGTCCCGTCGTACGTGCCGTTCACGTCATCGCGCACGGTTTCAGCAAACTGTTCGTCCGTCGTGTGTGGCCATGTCCGTCCATGCTAAGTTTGAGCGGACTGTTTGCCGAAACTGTTGGACGGACAAAGTTGGGCGAACAGTCCGCGCGTGTGTACGCGGCCTAAGGCCTGTTTCACACCTATGCATTTTTAGTGCTTTTTTTCATTTTGCAGATTGTAACAAGTAACTCAGCAACAAGACCAGGACTGTAAGGAGAAAATATGCTGTTAATAAGCACACACGTGGCTTTAATTAATGAAGAAACAACTATTTGTATAAAAAATCACAGTACCAATTAGACAATACCCCTCAACCCAAAAACAGTAAAATGGGACAATGTTGTCTCATGGTTATAAACAAGTTTAAGACATCACTTCAAAAAATGGGGTTACAGTCCTACTGGGAAAACATCACGTTGAGCCCAAAGGACCCAAACATTTATTAAACTCACTGAGGTTGTAAAACCCTCCCCACATACTTTATATAAGTGGTGGATGCAATTTCTAATATAGCAGAAATTCATTTTGTCTATTAGTAATCACCACATCATGTCAATATAGCAATATGGTGCACCAGATTTAACCTGGAAGTGATAATAGCAGAATAGTTCCATTGTATTAAGCAAACTGCTAATTGTTTTGAACTTCAAGGCATTTGCTCCAGCATAGAATAAGTACGTGAGAAAAAGGGAGTTTTTGCATCCCAACAGATACATGTTAAAGATACAGTCTGGGTTATTTACTAAAGGAAAATCCACTTTTCACTGCAAGTGCACTTGGGAGTAAAGTCACTGTAGATCCTAGGGGGACATGCAAGGTAAATAAAAAACAGAATTTTAGCTTGCACATGATTGGATGATAAAATTAGCAGATCTTCCACACATTTCAGATCTACCGCTTAGATTTAGAGCGACTGCACTTCCAAGTGCACGTTCAGTGCACTTGCAGTGCAAAGTGGATTTTCCTTTTGCAAATAACCCCCCGTATCTCACAAAAGTGAATAAACCCCTCACATTTTTGTAAATATTTTATTATCTATTTTCATGTGACAACACTGAAGAAATGGCACTTTGCTACAATGTAAAGTAGTGAGTGTACAGCTTGTAAATTTGCTGTCCCCTCAAAAGAACTCAACACACAGCCATTAATGCCTAAACCGCTGACAACAAATGTGAGTACACCCCTAAGTGAAAATGTCCAAATTGGGCCCAATTAGCAATTTTCCCTCCCCGGTGTCATGTGACTCATTAGTGTTACAATGTCTCAGGTGTGATTCAGGAGCAGGTGTGTTAAATTTGGTGTTATCGCTCTCACTATCTCATACTGGTCCCTGAAAGATCAACATGGCACCTCATGGCAATGAACTCTCTGAGGATACAAAAAAAAAAAAGAATTGTTGCTTTACAAAAAGATGACCTAGGCTATGAGAAGACCCTAAACTGAGCTGCAGCATGGTGGCCAAGAACATACAGTGAAACTGCCCCATTGGCAAGATTTGCACTCCCTCCCCCCAAAAAATAAAACTTAAATATTTGTAAAAACAGTAGAAAATATTAAAACAACAAAACATGAAACTGTTTGCAAAAATAAGCGGCATAAGATGCCAACAGCACAGTTATTAACAAACAGACTAATTCTGAAAAACAGACAGGAGGTCCCAATCAGACCAACCGTGTGAAAGGGACCTAATTGGTTAATTATCATATAGTGGGGGGGGGGGGGGGGGGGTCAGCAGCTGTATTGTATTCCAGTATATGGAGGTGTTATGCATATATAGTGTGGGATCAGGATTCCTAGGCAAGGAATAGATGGTGTTTGTTGCTCCTCCCCGTCCCCTAATGTCTCCTCGTTTTAATCCTCTCCTTTCTCTGCTCTCTTCCTATGCTGTGTGCCTGGGGTGCTGTCTCCTGTCTGCCGGGTGTAGAGCTCTCTATCCCTGGTTGGGGGAACATTCAGTGTATGGTGTACCATTCTCTGGTGCCACTAATGCTTGTTGGTGTTTAAAATAGGATTAAAATGATTCTAAAGATAAAAATATTTTTAAAAAAAAAGAGAGACCCAGGAGAGCCGCTCCTCTTGTCCAAACGCTGGATTGAGATTGGCTAGAATGCATGAAGGTAAAATAACTTCAGCCTTTAGAATCACTTTAACCAATGATCATATACTCTGGTCAGTAAAACAACTTTCCAAGACTTATAGACATCAACAATAGTATTTTTTTTTGACCTTATAAATTTCCTTTGGTTTGCTAGTTTGTTGGGTCTTTAAATTATCAAACAGTTATCGTTGCTTAAAAAGCATCTAAACTGTGAATGCTGTGCCCCAGGCCCTGCGGTAAGCCAGCTCTACTTTGTGGTTGAACTGGATGGACTTGTGTCTTTTTTCAACCTGACTATGTAACTATGTAGCTCTAGGTGCCCCAGTTACCTGTCTCATGATGGCTGCTCTTTCTCCCGGCTCCCTCTGTTGCAGACAAGCAGGCTGTTCTGTAGAGTTCCATCAGGGGAGTGCTCTGATCCCGCACAGCCGGCGCAAGACAGTGAGAAAAACAGACAGTGCAGGAGACACAGGCCGAGGCGGAGTTGTGGGGGAGGAGAGAGAGCTAAACATTATGGTTGAGTGGAAGAGGACGAAGCACCAGAGAAATGTGAGTAGACTGGGAATTGAGGCATGGAGGGGCCAATAGAGCCAGTGGAGAGTAGGAAAACCTGCCTAACGGTAGTGGCGGTCCTGCCTGTTGGTATATCTCTGATCTGAGAAGGAGGGTGACGACTGTCTGCTCTAAGGAGAGTATCCTTTTGAAAGGTTCCTGTGACCAGCCTACCCCCCCACGACCTTATGCAGAGATCCAGAATGGTGTAGGTTAGTGATATTCCTTTTCATTCTGGCCTTGAATTAATGCTGGATAAGGTCAGAAGTGGGTAGGCTAGTCACAGGAACCTTTCAAAAGGAGACTCTCCTTAGAGCAGACAGTCATCATCCTCATTCCCTACCAATGAGGCAGTTTCTGCACTGAGAACAAGAAGTTTTAGCCCTTGTACACACGGTCGGAGATTCCGACGACCAAATCCGTCGGAGTTATTCCGACGGATTCATTCCGTACGAGGTCCGGAAGTGATGTTGCATACACACGATCGGACCAAGTTGTCGGAATTTCCGGTTGCCAAGAACGCGGTGACGTAAGCCGTGTACGGCGGGCCTACAAAAGGGAAGTTCAGCACCACGTCCGGCACCCTTTGGGCTCCTTCTGCTGATCTCGTGTCTATCGCGTGTTAGTAGAAGTTTGGTGAGAGACGATTCGCGCTTTTCAGATTTGTGATTCAGATCGCTACTGCTCTTCGGTTTGTGCTTGTCTTTGCGTATCTGATAATCAGTGCGTGCAGTCAGAAAGTATTTGTTTCTCATTGTGGACTATATTTTGGTATAGTACACTTTGATTTGCATTTCTTATTGTCTGCTTGCTTCTGCTATTCAGTTGGTTCTTTCAGGCCTTGCTGTTTATCGGTGCTTGGTGATGACTCTGATAAGGGGACCTTATACTTTAGGCTTTAAATACTCAGTTCCCAAAATGTTAGTCTAATTTAGACCAAAAATGTTGGTGTCTAATCTGCTTGCAATGTTGATTTGTCCTTCAATGCCACAGGAATGGCAGACTGTGGCCTCCCACTTTGCCAGTCATTGGGATTTTCCCAATTGTGGAGGAGCAATAGATGGGAAGCACATCCGCATCGTCCCATCACCCAATTTGGGGTCGTACTATTATAATTATAAGGGGTTTCATAGTATCGTGATGTTGGCGGTAGTGTCTGCGACATATGACTTTTTCTATGTGGACGTGGGGCAAAATGGACGGATGTCAGATGGTGGAGTCTTCGAACAGAGTGGCAGTCTGGGCTTGCCACCCCCAGAGGAGAATCAGGGAAGACTCCTGTTCATCTTCGTCGCGGATGAGGCATTTGCCCTGGCGAACCATCTGATGCGGCCTTTTTCTAACGCCTATTCACATGGCGGAATACAAACTCAATCATATAGTGCTGGCGTGCTGTGTTCTGCACAATTATCTTAAAAAAGTTTCTGTGCGACTATGCGGTCTCAGTTGGCCAACAAGAAGCAGACTTGCTGGAAAATGATGATAACCTCATGGGCCTTGAACCTGCTCATCCTGGCTTGCCCCTTCAAAGCGCCCGTGAGGTTAGAACCCAATACATGGACTACTTTGTGGGTAGGGGGGCCATTGATATGCCAGACAATGTCTGAGAGGCATTTTCAAAATACATTTTTCTTTGAAACTCCTTCATTTACTGCTTGGCTTGCTTTTAGGTGTCTCCTAGGTAAACTTAGGTTTTTTCTTGTTGTGCCTTTTTCACCAACAGTGCAAACCCAATTTCTGAGCAAGATGAGGGGACAGTCTCTTCTTCAGATAAGCTTATTATGTTGTGTGTCTGCTACACACACAACTTGTTTTTGGTAACTAATGTATGTAGTGCATTACTGACCAAAATCGTGCTCATTTTCAGCACCACGGCAGGACGCATCATTTACACATCACTGTGGGTGTTTTTTTACTAAAGGCACATCCACTATGCACTACAAGTGCACTGCAAACGTACACCTGAAACTGCACTTGGAGTACAAAGTGGAGTTTCCTTTAGTAAATAACACCCATTCTCAGCACAAACTAAAATTTTACTCCAAATACATTTTTGGCGCAATGAAAAAGGAAGCCACACATTGCTGATAATTTAACTTTTTAATCCAAGCACATTCACATGCGCATTTAGAAAAGGTTTTTACAACAAACCAAGAAATTGTGTCTATCAAAAACAGTCTTTCAGCTCATTTTTCTTTACTTGGTGTTTTTGTGTAAACAGGCATGTATCAAAGCGTAAAATACAGAACACAGGAACTTACAAAGTTCAACTTTGAAAAGTGAAGACAATATCAGACATGAGTATATACAAACTGGGCTGATATTGCCTTCATCACATGGGGTGTCACCCCTGTAAAATCCAAATTTGAAAGATGCACAGAGTGTGTCAACATGTGCTATCTCCCATCATGGGGGATCAATGTACTTGTTTTGGGGCTGCAACCCCTTCATCTCAGCCACTTTCCACAAAACGCGTACATTGATCCCCCATGATGGGAGATAGCGCATGTTTACACACTCTGCATCTTCCAAATTTGGAATTTCTAAAAATACAAAAGTTGTGTTTTAAAATAGCAAAACTAAAACCCTAGCTAGTTTGTGGTGTTCTTCATTTTATTTTTAACATTATTGATGTTTTTCTGTATATTCTCGAAATCCCGATTGCACCCCATTATCTCCCCAATCAGGATCTGGGCACTTTCACTGGTAAAACGGGAATCTTCTTCCACATCACCTACAAAACAAAGCAAAAAAACACACCATGTAATAAAAATATGGTGACATACATTGATGAGCTTACCGAAAGCTGTGTTCTCCAACACTCACCTGTTGTGGTGACAATTTGCCCAACCTCAACAGTCTCTCCTTCCTCCTCCTCCTGCTCCTCTGTTTCTGGTTTTGGTATTTGGCCTTCTTTGGGAGGGGTGAGGTCCCTGGTGTCCTCATACTTGCCGAGTCTTCTCTCCCCTATGAGAATGTAAAAAAAGAATAATTAGCACACAGAGTGCAGAAATAGGAATATGAAACATTGCTTGGAAGTGTTGTACAATTGTGTTTTTTGGCCGAGTTCCAAGGTGAGAACATTATTGTGTACACTTTGTGAAGCGGGAATACTTACCTGCAGAACTATGTTTCTTATGAACGAATGAAACCATGAACTTGAAAGTGGCCATTTTAAAATGCACAACATGAAATCAAAGCGCAGTATGCAAGCAAGAATAATCATATGAACACACGACAACTACTTACTTTTTTTTAAAACATGCTTGGGAGCTCATGCTCCCTCAGTTTCAGGTCTGACCAGCGTTTTCTCAGTTGATGCTTGGATCGGCGTACCCCAAAATTCTTATGAAGACTCTTCACAACTTTATTCATGATCTTGGCCTTTCTGATATTTGGGTTTGGGTAAGGTCCATACTTCCCATCATAGTCGGTCCTGTTCAATATGTCCACCATCTCCAACATCTCTCCAAAAGACATATTTGAGGCCTTAAATGTTCTCTTCTTGGATCGGGACGTTTCAGGCTCCGGGATTTCCTCACTCTCCTCCTCGTTAGTGGAACGGTGATTGCGCACCTGTGTGCACATGTGCTCTCCCCACTGTGCCGAAAGCGAAGGGGCGGGGAATAGTCTAGAAAGAACGTCAGGGGCGGACGGAGTTTCACGCATGCGCACTGTATATAAAACGCAACACGTGTGTGTCATACGTACGATCTGGGAACAGAGTGAGGCGCGGACGCGACGATCGTGCAAACGAAGGTAAAAATTTTAACTTGGTGCATCACTAGACTAGACTGCTTCTATCTAGGCTGATGTTGGGACAAGATTAGGAGGGTTTTTCATGGCATTATTAGTATTTTAGGGTTTGTCTTGTGTTGTGTCTTGCAGACAAGATGGATCCATTCGTAAACCCCAATTTTAAGGGGCTATTCCTCCAACTGTACAAGGAGATGCCCTGCCTGTGGCAGATCAACAACCAGTTTTATCACGACAGAAGAAAGAGGAAGGCAGCTCTGGAGAAACTTCTTTCTTTGGTGCAGATCATGGTCCCCACGGCAGACATGGCCTATATGAATAGGAAAATTGGGACCATGAAGATTACATATCTCAGGGAGAGAAAGAAGCACCTGGAGTCCTTGAGATCAGGAGATCCAGATGCCGTTTATTACCCCAGGATGGTTTACTTCCACAGGCTGCATTTTCTGGTAGACCAGGGGGTACCCAGGCCCCCACTCGACCGTCTTCCTTCAAGGCATCCTTCACCCCCAGCTCAGGCTTCCAACGTCCAACCTGGGCCTTCCAGGCAGCAACATGTGGTGGGGCCCAGCTTGAGACAAGTATTGCATTGTTGAACATATTTCTTGTGATACATTTAATGACGTTAACTAGATGTTCTTATTGATCAGTAAGTTGGCATTTAACAAAGTGGTTTACATCTCAATAGACAGTAGTGACCAAAAATGATTGGGACGGGAATGAAAAATGCTGGGCTCAGAATGATAGTCTGTTCTATTTGGTAACATTCAATTTGCAAAAGTCAGGAGCTCAAAATGGTGTGATTGATGATCAAAAAACTAAAACTATGTCCCCTTTTCATACACAGGAAGACCTCAGTCGGGGGGAGGCTGTGGCAAGTGGCAGCCAGGAGGTCGACCATCGCCCTCCTTCTCCTCCTCCTGCCCCAACTACAGGAGCCCAGCCACAGCCTCGAAGGATACCTGGAGGGAAGTGCCTAAGGAAGACGAGAGAGTGATGGCCTGGGTTCAGTCTGGTCTGCCAGAAGATGCAGCCTCTTGAAGAACCACATCCTGGGGACATAAATGGCATCTGAATTTCCTGATCTCTAGGACTTCTGAACCAGACTTCTCTCCCTGAGATATGTACTCCTCAGGCCACCAATTTTTCTTATTCTAATTTGTTCATGTCTGCCCTGGGGGCCAAAGGCTGCACCAAAGTAACAAGTTTCTCCAGCGCTGCCTTCCTCTTTTTATTTTATTGCAACCAAAATAAAGGTTTTTTTTGTTTGATGAAATACTTGCGTATGTGTTTTCCTTCCAAAAGGCCAGTTTATTTGTGAGCAGGCAGGTACATTTCACAAAAAAAGTGAAATGATTAACAAGGGGTACCAACACTAAACAACCTCCTGTAGATTAAAAAAGAAAATCTAAAAAACATAATAATGTTGTTGTGGTAAGTTTACACACAAAACGCACCCCAAAAAATGGAGAAATGAGCAAACTGTCAAAAAAGGAGATGTTTAGGAAAAAACAAAAAATAAATGCATCCAAAAAAAATAAATCTTAAAGTGTGTAGATGTGACGAAATCCAAAATTGTATTCCCGAAATGGTTAAAAAAAGAGTCAGGAAATACGTTCGGGAGAAGTGTGTGTGACTATGAGCATCTAAAGAAGTTCCTTCTTGCAGCATTGTAAAGAACAATAGAATGCGCTTCATGAAAGAATTTTTAACATTGCAGCGTGACGAATGTGCTATATCGATTACGAGCAGTAGTTTTACCTGAATGGGCACTTCCGTGTCGGAATTTGAATGTGAGCATGCATGGCACCTTGTCCGTCAGAGTAGGCTATACATGATCGGAGTATGTCCGATCGGAGCAGTTTGTCGGAAAATATTTCCGGCAAGTTGGAAAATTTGGTCCGACGGAAACAGTCCGATGCATACCACACACAATCGGAAAATCCGACAAAACGCTCCGATCAGACACATTCCGACGGAATCTCTGACCGCGTGTACAAGGGCTAAAAGTGAGGCAAAGAATCTGTCTAAAAGGCTCAGGGAGAGGGTTTACCCTCACAGTGTCTTTAAAAAAGCATGAAAAGCATGAAATGCCCTGGAGAAGGAAAGAACTGAATTATTGAAAATTCAGAGATTCGTAACTCCCGGTTCCCAGTGGAAGGAAGTGAAACAAGTTCTGTCCAAGCACTGGGGAAAACCTAAAAGACATAGTTGGTAAGAGACCTCAGGTAAAAGCTAGGAGAGCCAAAAATCTGGGAGACTTTCATTCTGCATTTATTAAAAAAACACAATTGAACTGGTTGTCAGAATATCCCAGGGCAAGGGAAATGGTGCCAAGATGATTAACATGTATGATTTGATCAATTGTGCAACAACTAGGGTTATCTATATGCTTACATGCCCATGTTATAATAATAAAAAAAAATATATATATATATATATATATATATATATATATATATTTATGGTTCAGAGCCCTCTGACCGATACGGATAAGGATGACAAACAAGGTTAACATAAACTCGCTTACTTGAAATGGACCTGAAAGTGTGCCCTGGTCTAACGTACGGTATACCAAAATAAGGGGGCATACCCTAGATTGAGAAATGAGTGTTAAATGAAATGAATATGAAATGGAGTGAAATGAGTACTCTCATGAGGAGTATAATGCTTGAGAAATGCCCTAAAAAGGGGATGGGTGGGTGGGTATCGCGCACCGGAACCGACAAGGAAGACAGGCGAACGGGCTGGTTATATACCCCACCGGGCTCCTCCCATAATTCCAGGCCACCATACTGGCCTTTTTATTTATGGTTCAGAGCCCTCTGACCGATACGGATAAGGATGACAAACAAGGTTAACATAAACTCGCTTACTTGAAATGGACCTGAAAGTGTGCCCTGGTCTAACGTACGGTATACCAAAATAAGGGGGCAAAAACATTCAGGTAGGGGTTGTGCTTTATTGTTTCAAGTTTGTTACTGGGTGAGCTTGACAAAGGCCTGGGCCCTCTCCACTTGTGGATTGGGTATGTAACGGGAAAAACAGGTGGACTTCCATCTGCCCAACTTCTTGATGACATGGTCCGGGACCCCTTGGCGGGAGGCTGTTGAGGCTGCTCCGATACGGAATGAATGTCCGGAGTAGTGAGTAGGATTGAGCTGAAGGATACTCAGGAGTATCCTGATATGTTCCATAAACCGGGCAGCGTTCAGAGGTTTAGTATGAAATGGCAGAAGCGGGCTAGTTTCTGGTTGATCAGCCAGAAGGGTCAACAAGCGGGTGAGAGTGGCGACCGGGCACCAGCGGTTGTTGGTCTTATAGAAATGTATGTCCGTACCCGAGCCAAGCTGCTGCGTTTTGGAGACTTCTAAGTGTAAGATGAAATGGTCTTCGTAACGGACCAGGTGGCGTTTGCACAGCATGCGTGCTGTGGGGCTGTTACAAGTAAACTCGCTTGGCCGTAAGAAGCCGTAGAAGGCCAGATGTATGGCTGCTTGTAAGATGACACTAGGGCGGAGACCGAAAGGTGATGTGGCCAGGATATCCGACATGTTTCTAGAAATATCTCCTGTGATAGGCAGCCGTCTGGTGCTGGCCACTGGCTGGCGCTTCTGGACGCCGCGCATGATAGCCCGAACGGCGTGGTAAGAAAATAAGGAAGGTAGGCCTTGAGGGTATTACGTGAGAGGGAGAGATCGATGAGCTGGGTTGCCGCTAGGAGGTGTGGGGCTAGTCCAGGGTCAGCTGAGACCAGTCCGGGATAGCTGCTGATGTTGGTCCGGCTCCGGGCACCTGATCGAAAAATGAGACAAAGTTAAAGCGGGAGAGGGCGTCCGCTGCCTGATTGAATTTACCGGGGATAAAGGAACAGTGGATGTTGAACTGAAATAATAACGAGAGCTGAACCAGCCGACGTATTAAGGACATCATCGCTAGAGACCTGGACCTGCCTTTATTAATGACCTCTGCAGTGGCTAAATTATCTGTTGAAAAGGTCACAGTTTGACCCGACCAACTGCGGCCCCATGTGTGTGCTGCAGCTACGATGGGGTATAATTCAAACAGGGAGGATGTTTCGGCGAAGCCAGGTATCGCCAGTATCTGGGGAGGCCAGGGAGCTGTGAGCCAGAGGTGGCCAAAAATTGCCGCAAAGCCTGTGGAGGCCGCCGCGTCTGTCACCACCTGGGGTGAAAGGGAAGACACGGAGGGAATGAACAGGGACACGCCATTCCAAGACGATAGGAATTCCTCCCACATAGCGAGGTCCGCTATCGCCGCGGGATCAAGGCTGAGGACTTGCTCTGGGTCCTGTGTGAGGGACAGTAAGACCAATAGGCGTGACACAAAGGCGCGACCCTGAGGGATGATGCGCATGGCGAAATTCAACATGCCGAGTAGGGACTGTAGCTGTTTCTTGGTGCAAGTTCTGGCGCGGGTGAAGTCCCTCAGGACCGTCCTGATGCGGCCCAGTTTATCCGGGGGGAGGCTGGCCTGCATGGTGTTGGTGTCTAGGTTAACCCCGAGAAAGGTGATGGACTGCGTTGGACCGTCCACCTTGTGCTCGGCAATGGGGACGTTGAGGTTTCTGAAGACCACCCTTAACTTATCCAGATCTCCTGGCGGTGAGCCGGGTGGCTCGATCAGCAGGAAGTCATCCAGATAGTGTATGACTCCCCGACACCGGGCTACATGCAGCAAGATCCACGTGAGTGACTGCGCAAAAGTGTCAAGGAGCCAGGGGCTGCTTTTGGACCCGAATGTCAGTTTGGTGGCAAAATAGTACAGCTCCCTCCACTTGATGCCATGCCAGCACCAGAGAGATGGATGGATGGGAAGGAGCTTGAAAGCATCCGAGATGTCGGCCTTGGAGAGCCAGGTGCCCGTGCCTGTTTCGAGAATGGCCTGGATGGCCGTGTCTACGGATGCATACTTAAGAGAGAACTCCTCGGAGGGGATAAGGGAATTAAGACTGGGGACAGAAGAGGAATGAGGCGCTGACAAATCGTACACCAATCTGAGTTTATTTGAGAACTTGCCCTTGACAAGCCCAATAGGGCTGACTCTCCAGGTGTTGAATGGGGGCTGTGTGAAAGGGCCTATGATAAAGTTCTGGTCTAACTCTGTCTGTAGGAGTTGGTCAATGGCTCGTTCATCCATGGCTGCTGACCGCAGGTTCCGGCATTCGTGCGTGAGGTGAGGGAGAGAGATAAGTCCAGTGTGAAAGCCTTGAGTGAAGCCCTGAACAAGGTAGACGGATAGTGAGGGAGTGGGATGAGCTGTAAGGTAGATGCTGAGCCATGAGACGTTGACCCGGCTCAGTCAAGATTTCTTAATCTGTTTGACCTCGCACATAAGCCTGGGATGAGCCCTATGACACTGCGTGCATATGTGGAGCAGCCTGCATTGACTAAAATTGCATGACCCGCTATTGTAGTTGTTGCAGATTGCTGCACCTCCCATGGTCTTGACCGGGCGCCCAAATTTATCTGTCTGCGGCAGGCGTGCTGGCACCTGTGGGCACTGAGCAGTATCTGAGGCAGAAGGATTGTCTGAAGGCCGGGCTGTCACTGAGTTAGCGCACCAGGTCGCGGTATGGGTAGCCGACTGGCAAATCGCACAGAGGGGAGACCGTAGACCCGCAAAGTGGCGGCAAAATAGCTCGGTATCCATGACGCTCCATTGAAAGAGCCTGGCGGCCACTTTAGCGGGGAAGGAGCGGTGGTAGTCATAAAACGAAAAACCGCCGTATTTGTAACCTAGATCTACTATTGCATGGAGGTAGCGATCCAGCTCCTCCCTCCTGTTGGGGGAGGCTGAGCAGATGTTATCCCTCAACATGCCGAAGGCCAACGTAAACTCGGTGACCGAAAGCTTTCTGTCCAGCCTGGGGTCTTTGGCCTTGAGGACCACTGACACGTCCCCCCACGTATAAGCCTTGTTCTCCGCAAGCTCGTGGATGGAGATGAGTAGAGAAGCCAGATTGACGTCCTTGCCCTCTAGGATGTCCTTCCTGATGCTAGCCGATACCAGATGAGAAGGGTACACAACTGACGTACACCCGGTGATACCTGCGAGTGGGCTAGTCACTGCCTGGGCTGCTGGTACTGGAGGAGAAACGGGCGGGCGGGTCTCGAGGAGGGCCACCCGATTCTGGACCTCTGACATTGAGGTCGCCAGGGAAGATACCAGGGTATGTAGCTGCGAAATTGAGGAGGTGATAGAGCCCAGGGAGGCCTGCTGGGTACTAGCTTCTGCCACAGCTGGGGGAGGAAAGAGGAGCCTGAAAAGCTCGGCCTTTCTGGCTGTTGCCGGAAAGGGTACACCTCTGCGCCTCAGCTCAGCTGTCAGTCTGGGAGAGGTCCATGCTCTGGGGGACCGCTGGCTGCCACTCTCTGAGACTAGAGATGGAGATAATGGGGCTGTGAGATCCTCACTGCCGGCCCGGGACATGGTGGCGTAATCCAGGCCTAGGCGAGCCTACTTGTACTCGGGTTTGGGTTTTCTTCTAAGCGGAACCTACATAAGGGTGACATGGATTACAAGACTCGTTGGTGACTCCTGAAGAAATACATGCTTGATGAGAAGGACGCTTCCGCTCATGTGCGTTTCCTTCACAGATGTTTTTTTTTTTCTCTTACCTAAGGAGGCACCGTCCGACCAGGTGCAGGGTGGACCTACTGAAAACTCGACTGACCTGAGAACATGAAGGTGAAGTTTGTTTGAGAGTTCAATACCTAAACAGAGATTGCTAGCTAAATAGTGACTTCATGGAGGTGAGATTTAGAAATGAAAATGAAATGAAATAAATGAAATGAGACAAACAAACAAATGAAATGTTGCCTTTTGAATGAAACGCCTACCATGACAGAGATGTGATTTGGTCGCGTCGCAGATGCAACTGACAGTGAACCGAACTCTGGAGCATGTATTGAAATTTGAGGCAACCTTAGTGAAATGAGGCCAATGAGCAAGGCCCCCCGGCCGGAATCAAAACATTGAAAAAACAACTGGATTCAAACCGGGAAGCGGTACGTGACAGTGAAATGAGTGAATCTGCCATGCCAGAGGTCTGGATCGTCATGCCGCAATCTTGCGACCGAGCACGAAACGGGTTCTGGAGCATGTACTGAAATGAGGCCTGTCCTAGGGCACGCCGGGACGAATTTGGTACACAGGTGTGACTATTCGTACCGGAGCGTGATAGGTGAGATGAAATGATACCCATGACAAAGACAAAAATCAGAGGGTGAGCCCATGAAATGAAAAATGAATCCTGTCTTTGGAGCATGTACTGAAATGAGGCGTAAACAGCTGGGCACACCGGAACAAATCGGTGCATTAAATAAATGCAACAGGATTCGAATCGGAGCGTGATAAGTGACAGAAATGACCTGCCATGACAGAGACAAGAATCAACGACTGGACTGATGGTTGTAACAAAGAATCCGTCTCTGGAGCATGTACTGAAATGAGGCGTAAACAGCTGGGCACACCGGAACAAATCGGTGCATCAATGAATGCGACAGGATTCGAATCGGAGCGTAATAAGTGACAGAAATGATATGCCATGACAAAGACTGGAATCAGGGACTGTGCCTGAACCTGCGAGTGACTCCGTCTCTGGAGCATGTATCGAAATGAGGCTGAAACCTGGGGCACTTCGGAGCGAATCGGTGCATCGGGGATGCGACAGGATTCGAACCGGAGCGCGGTAAGTGACAGAAATGAACGAATGATTCGAAATGATATGAAATGATTTGAAATGATTCGGAAATGACGTGAAATTATTTGAAATGATTCGAAATGACATGAAACTGATTGAACTGATTCGAAATGATATGAAATGATCGAAATGATTCAAACGAAAAGATTGAAATGATTCAAATTATATGAAACGATACGAAATGATTTGAAATGACCCGACAAGGTTTGAGATGACTCGTAACGATATGAGACGATTCGAAATAAATTTGAACCGGACTGCTTGATTTTGACATGACGAGCAGTCGGTTGTGTTTTCGAAATGATTCGAACGATTTAAACACTTTGAAATGATTGGGGAGTCGTTTCGACTAGAAATGTAAGCCTACGATATGAAGTGCCTGATGTGGCATGACCGACATGTCACGAATAGGTGATAACGACTTCTCTTCGAAAGGAGAAGGAGTAGTGACATGAGGTAACAAGTAAGGGTGACATGATTTAAAACATTCGTGAAATGTAAAGTGAGAGGTTCGTGAGTTCAGGATATCGTGTTTAAGTGAATATAGAAAACATGAAATGAAAAATGGGTGCCGAAGCCCTACCTGCGACAGCCTGCCCAGATGTGTTGTATGACAACGGCAATTCCTTTGAGTATGCGACACTCGGACGGGAAAACACACGAACGCTTTAGAAAGACGAGACGATTGACAACACGGACACGATCGGGACTAACAAACACGGGAACTCACGAACACAACTCACTGCGAATGGTCTCGAACAGTCGGCCCTTGATCTCTGACGTATCAGATATCGCGCACCGGAACCGACAAGGAAGACAGGCGAACGGGCTGGTTATATACCCCACCGGGCTCCTCCCATAATTCCAGGCCACCATACTGGCCTTTTTATATATAGATATATAAGGAAAAGAACCTAATAGCCCCATTGCCCAACACTTTGAAAGGACTCGTGATGTTAATTGTGAATGGATTGAAAGTAAAGAATATATTTGCTCTGTAGGAGAGGGAATTTCAATACATTCTGCTTCAAAAGGAGAGATATTGATTTACAAATCAAATTCTTTAATCCCTAATGGTCTGAATACCAAATTTATATTTCAAGTGTTTCTGCAGAAATAAGAGCATTTAATTGTGTCCCTAGTACATTTGGTACAATATGCTTTTAGTGATCAATTTTTACTCCTGTGTTGACAAATGTAAAATTATGTGTGTGTCTAAATTGGATTCAGTCACTTAGAGAGAATTTTTTCTTTTGGAAGAATAATACTGTTTTGATACTTTTACATTTTATCCATTTGGCATGATTTACTGTTCAGGCTAGTGTTCTATTAGAAGTAAGCCGGTAAAATGCTAATTGGATACGTCTGGTGTTTACATGTTTGAAAATTACTTAGAACCCCCAAACATTATATATTGTTTTTTTTCTAACACCCTAGAGAATAAAATGGTGGTCATTGCAATACTTTTGTTCACACCGTATTTGTGCAGTGGTCTTACAAGCGTACATCTTTTGGAATAAAAAATAATAAAACAGTAAAGTTAGTCCATTTTTTTATATTGTGAAAGATAATGTTACGCTGAGTAAATTGATACCCAACATATCACACTTCAAAATTGTGGCAGCTCGTGGAATGGCATCAAACTTTTACCCTCAAAAATCTCCATAGGTGACGTTTAAAAAATTCTACAGGTTGCATGTTTTGTGTTACAGAGGAGGTCTAGGGCTAGAATTCCTGATCGCGGCGATACCTCACATGTGTGGTTTGACCACAGTTTTCATATGCAGGCGCTACTGACATATGCGTTTGCTTCTGCGTGTGAGCTCGTCGGGACAGGGCGCTTTAAAAAAATCATTTTTTTCTAATTTATTTTACTTGATTTTATTTATTTTTTCACAGTTTTTAAAAAAAAAATTGGGTCACTTTTATTCCTATTACAAGGAATGTAAACATCCCTTGTAATAGAAAAAAGCATGACAGATCCTCTTAAATATGAGATCTGGGGTCAAAAAGTCCTCAGATCTCATATTTGGAAAAAAAATAAATAAAAAATAAATTGTCATTTGAAAAAACGACAACAGAAAAATGTGCCTTTGAGAAGTATGGGCGGAAGTGACGTTTTGACATCACTTCCGCCCTGCTATGGTATAGAGACAGGTGGGGGCCATCTTCCCCTCACTCATCTCCATACCCAGCAACGTGAAGGACCCGATTGCCTGCACCACTACCGACGGCTCCAGTGAGCAGCGGAGGGCACAGGAGAGCGGCGGGAGGGAGGGGTCCCTCTCCCGTCACCGATAACAGTGATCTCGCAGCTACCACTGATGTAAACAGAACTGCCGGCTCTAAAGGTGGATACCTTGGTTACGGCAGCAGCTGCTGCTGTTACCGAGATATCCATCTTCAAACTGCTGACGTATATGTACATATACGTCAGCAGTTTGAAGATGGATATCTTGGTAAGTTCACCTTCAGAACTAAAAATCGAATTCTTTTATAAATCATGCCAAACACTGATGACAATCTCAATGTGCATAATCATTTTTATTTGAAAACCGCTTACCTCTGTGTTCTGAACAGCTCATTATTTGTCTCATTTAAAAAAATGCATTTAGAGCTCTGATTCCAGCTTTCTGCTTCCTTCTGGCAATGCCCTCTGGGACTGTAGTTCACTTAGCTTATAATAAACTATAATTCCCATTCATTCTGTGCCTGTGTAGGAGGGGTTGGCACGTAAACTAGCATTTCACTGTTCAGCTTTCTCCTCCCCCTGTCAGCTCCACACTGCTTTGGTTGGGGGAGGAAGAGTTGAATGAGGCGCACACATTTGGTGTCATTACTATCTTGTAATAACAGCAATAAGAATGGTAAATTGCAAGTGATTAAAAACATACAATGTCCCATTATGTCATCTATATATATATCACAGAGACAATTGCCCCTCCCTCTCTCTCTATATTTTTTATATATCTCTCTATTTAGGATCCGTTACGATTCGCTATGCCGCCAACTCGACTGGATTCAAATCATGCTTTAGCATATATGAAATTGAGACCTAAACAAATCTTTGTAAATTGTATGAAATGAACCCTGATATGAATTGGTTGTAAAGTGTATGAAATTAAACCAACATGAATCGGATTGTGCGATTGTTGGATCGATGCGTTGTTGGTTTGAGTGGATTTGATTCAATCGATAAGTGTGTAAAATGAAATGAGTGAAATGTTTTGCCGTTACATGGGCACAAATTGGCATGCCACAACTGCGACACACAACGAGTCGGATTGTGGAGCACAGAATGAAATGAGGCCAAGACAACTGGGGCATGCCGGGATGAATCAGTGCATCGCGGATGCTACTGGTTTTGAATTGGGCACGGTACGTGACAGTGAAATGAGGAAATGAATGAAATTATTTGTCATGGCAGAGGCACGAATAGGTCATGCTTTGACTGCGACTGACAACGAACCAAACTCTGGAGCATGTACTGAAATGTGGCTGAAAAATACCTGGGGCATGCCGGAACAAATCAGTGCATCACGGATGCAATTGGATTCGAATCGTAACGTGATACGTATCAGTGAAATGATTTCCCATGACAACGAAGCGGACTCTGGAACATGTACTGAAATGAGGCCGAAAAATAACTAAAGCACGCTGGAACGAATCGGTGCATCATGGATGTGCCTGGATTTGGATCGGAATGTGGTACATGACAGTGAAATGATTTCCCATGACAGAAGCACAAATTGATGAGCCACAAACTGCAACTGACAACGACTGGACGCTGGAGCATGTACTGAAATGAGGCCAGAGAGCAGTACATGACGGTGAAATGAGTGAAATTAGTGAAATGATTGAGATGATAGGCCATGACAGAGGTACAAATCTGTGCCGTAATTGCGACTGATAATAAACCGGACTGTGGAGCATGAATGAATGCAGTATTTGTATAGCACACAACGTGAACTGAATCGCCTCAAGGCGCTGTGAAGAGCTTGGTTGTCTAAACATCTAGAAGAGGAAGGTCTTGAGTTTTTTCCTAAAGGTCAGGTGGTTTTTCTTCCAGGCGGATGTTGGTTGGTAGAGCGTTCCATAACCAAGGTCCTTGGACAGCGAATCTCCGACCCCCTTTGATTTGTACCGGGAGTTGGGCACGAGGAGGAGGTTTTTGTTGGTTGATCGCAGACTGCGGCTTGGTGTGTAATGATTTATTTTCTCAGTTAAGTATTGAGGAGCGTCTTTATGCACGCATTTGTGGGTGAGGCAGAGGGTCTTGAATGTGATCCGATTCTTTACGGTTAGCCAATGTAGGTTCCTCAGGGAAGGGGAGATTGATTCCCAGGTTTTTTTTTCCTGTTATCAGCCTTGCTGCCATATTTTGGATAAGTTGTAATCGCGCAAGTTGATATTTTGGTAATCCTATGTAAAGCGAGTTTGCGTAGTCTAGTCGCAAATTAATGACTGTTCCAACTACCACTGCTTTGTCATTCTTTGGGATAAAAGGGATGAGTCTGCGTAGCAGGCGTAGAAGATGGTGAGAACCACTGACTACTGCTCCTATTTGTGCATCCATTGACATTTGTGAGTCCAAAATGACCCCGAGACTCTTGGCTTTGGTCATTGGGGAAATGGTCTGCCCAAAGATGGCAGGTGGTGTCCAGGAGGTTTTGGTTAGGGAATTATGGTTTGGGTGTAGGATAAGAAGCTCTGTCTTTGATTCGTTGAGTTTGAGGGAGTTAGTGGTCATCCAGTCTTCTATTAAAATGAGGCAATTTTCTAGTTGGTGGTGATCTTTGTCCAGTGATACGGGAATAAAGTTGCGTGTCGTCAGTGTACGAGTGGAAGCAGAGGTCTGAACATCTGATAATTTGGAGGAGTGGGCGGATGTAAATGTTGAAGAGGACTGGTGACAAGGGTGATCCTTGAGGGACTCCGCAAGCGACTGCCCGGGGTTCAGAGAAGAATTCTCCTAGTTTCACTGTCTGTAAACGATTTCCTAGGAAGGACATGAACCATTGGAGATCTGAGCCTGTGACTCCTGCTACTTCTGAAAGGCGGACGAGTAGAGTAGTGTGGTCTACTGTATCAAATGCTTCGCTGAGGTCTAACAGTACCAGGAGACATGACTCTCCATCATCCACTACTTCGAGGGTATCATCCCATATCTTGAGGAGGGCTGTTTCTGTTCCATGACCCAGGCGGAAGCCTGATTGCAGCGGGTCCAGGAGTTTGTGTGTATCCAGGTGGAGTTCTAACTGTTGTACTACAACTTTCTTTATGATCTTGGAAATGGTGTTAAGGCTTGTAATTGGCCTACGGTTGTTTGGGTCCTGAGGGTCGAGGTTAGGTTTCTTTAGCAGGGGTTTAATGATGCCTTGTTTGAAGGTGCCAGGAACGATCCCTTCTTGGAATGATCGGTATTTGAGGTGCGTTATGGCGGGAGCCACAATGTCGGAACATTCTTTCAGTAGTTTTGTGGGGATGATATCAATTGGTGATGTACTATCACAAAGTTTATTGATGATGTTTTTAGTGGTGTCCTCGGTAATTGGGTTCAGTACCAACTTCGGCGGTTGTGGGATGTTGGTGTAGACATCATCTTTTTGTTTTTGATGGCTGAGGTTGGCCGTTTTCTTCTGCAGAATTGTTTTCCTGATGGTTTTGACTTTATCGATGAAAAAAATCAGACAGTTTGTTGCAGTAATCCTGGGATTCATTAGCTGGGGACTCTAGGCATACCGGGTTCATTGATTGATTATTTTAAACAGTTCCTGAAATCGTATATGAGAAATGATCCTTTTTAGCTTTGAAGATTGCTTTGTGATAATTCTCCGTAAGTCCTTTGTAGTTTGAGTGGTTTTCCTCGGTGGGATTTCTTCTCCAAGTTCTTTCAGCTCTTCTGCGTTCTTGCTTTAGTAGAGAGAGGGAGCCATCAAACCATCCTGAGTTTTTTTTCCTGATGAGAGTCCTGCGTTTTGGGGCTACTGAGTCTGCCGATTGTAGTAATGCCTTGTTCAGGGAGTTGAGTGTTTGCACCGCAGAATGGCTTAAGTTCATTGTAGTTAACTTATTGGATAACGTGGTTTTCAAGGATTCGGAGTACAATATTTTCTGCGATCTGGTCCAATGCATTGTTGTTGCAGGTATCCGTTTTTCGTGGGTGATGTTGGAGGAGATTTTGAATTTGATGGTGTGGTGGTCCGTCAATGGCAATGTCATGTTGTCGAGTATGTTGATGTCAATGTTTTGTTTAAAGATGAGGTCCAGGGTGTGTCCTGCCCCATGTATGGGAGTCTTTATCAGTTGCTGGAAACCCAGTTCTTCCAGTTGCTTGATGCAGGCGGTCATGATAGGGTCTTGGGGCTCGTTTACCCAGAGGTTAAAATCTCAGAGTGCCAGGAAATTTTTGAATTTTAGGGTGTGTATTGCAATGAGCTCTGTAAGGGGTGATAGAAGATTGGACTTAGGTCCCGGCGGTCTGTAGCATAGTAGAATATGAGTGGTGTCATGGGGTGTTGATTGAAGATGTTGCGTCAGGGTCTCCATATAAGGCACTAGGTTCTGTGAAGATGGTTTGGTGAGCACCAGGTGAGATTTAAAGATCACTGCTAGGCCTCCTCCTTTTTTTCCTTTCCGGTGTTCGGTTAGGATCCTGTAGTTCTTCGGCACTAGTTCGGTGAGGATGGTGTTGCAGTCAGGGGTTAGCCAGCTTTCAGTGATGAAGAGGCAATCTACGTCGTTCTTGGTGATGAAGTCGTGTACTTCCAGTCTGTGTTTGACTGCAGACCTGGCGTTAATCAAGGCGCATGCTAATTGTTGTGGTTGAGTAGATATCTTCCTGTGTTTGATGGTTGCTTGTCATCCAGTCTTTAGTAGTTGTTCTTTTTGAAGGATTTTTTGTATGGAAGATGGCAGTGTTGTGTTAGTATTCCTTAGTCTGTGGAGAACTTCTGCTGAGTATTTGAAGTGGCACATGGTCCATGGATGCGGTTGATAGTGCTAGGGGGCCTAAAATGATGATCCTGATCAGGGTTTTCCCTGAGGACAGGATAGGTATCAGACTTGCCGCCGTGCTATGGCTATTAGTAAGTGCGCAAGTTGATCATGGGCCGCCTGAGCGGAGGGGGTTTTTGTATTTGGGTCGTGAGTTGCTGGCTATTCCAGCTACCTTTGTTTGAGGCAAAGATCATGGTTTAAAACATAAGACAAGAAAACTGAGACACGGGTGGACGAACAGGTGCGAAGCGGACGCAACTGGATGGTACGTAAAAATGAATGAAATGTTTTAGAAATGATAGAGGCACAAATCGGTGGCTGAGTGCTACGGCTACGTGCAGGGTTTCTTTAACGAATGACTCGTAAGTTCCGTATGGGGGGTTCAAGTGACACACGGTATCTAGCAAATGGTGATACATGAAATGAAGAAACGTCAGCAAAACTCTAGCTGCGACAGCCGAGCCAGACAAGTTTGTATGAAAAACTACGAACGGGAACGCAAGCCTCACAGAAACTGCGAACAGAAACCGAAAGCTGCTGAAATTTTGAACGGGCAACTTAACAACGCAAACGAGTTGGAAGAGTCGGCCTAGTGACGCAAGGTACTGCGCACAGGAAACCGACAAAGGCCACAGGCGAGAGGGCTAGTTAAATACCCCCCGGGCTTCTCCCATAAATTCAGGCCACCATACTGGCCTTCCTACACACACACACACACATACATATATATATTTTACACACAGTATCTCACAAAAGTGAGTACATCCCTCACATTTTTGTAAATATCTTATATCTTTTCATGTGACAATACTTAAGAAATTAAACTTAGTTACAATGTAAAGTAGTGAGTGTACAGCTTGTATAACAGTGTAAATTTGCTGTCCCCTCAAAATAACTCAACACACAGCAATTAATGTCTGGGCCCAATTAGCCATTTGGTTTTATCGCTCTCTCTCTCATACTGGTCACTTGTATGTACTTGTATAGCACCTCATGGCAAAGAACTCTCTGAGGATCTGGCTTCGCCATGGTGGACCAAAGAAGTTGAGTGCACGTGCTCAGCGTCATATCCATAGGTTGTCTTTAGGAAATATACATATGAGTGCTGCCAGCATTGCTGCAGAGGTTGAAGGGATGGGGGGGTCAGTCCCTCAGTGCTCAGACCATATGCTACACTCTGCATCAAATTGGTCTGCATGGCTGTTGCCCCAGAAGGAAGCCTCTTCCCTTTTTTTTTTTTTTTTTTAAGATTTTATTAAAGGAAAATAGCATTACAAGATATGACAACAGGAAAGAAATACAATACATTTTACATTTTTTCATGGAATCTTATGATGTAAAGTGTAGAACCCAATATACCTATACCTAGAACCCAATACCTAGGGGTAGAGGTGCCTAGGTGAGAAGTGTAACAACGACACTGTTCCAAATTACTATGTAATAAAGCAAACTATTCTGTAGAAATAACTGGATGGATCATCTGTAAAGGGTCCCTGAGAGCTACAAGGTAGGGAGGCAAAGTAGAGGGAGGCAGATTGAGGGTAGGGGAGTGGTGGAGGGGGCGGGTACATCACTAAATTGTAGAAATAAAGTCTGGTCGACAATTTTCAGTATGGTATGAGCTATGTGCTCTTGGGAGAGTGCTGATATAATAGATTATTTTTTTGTTGGGGGGGGGGGGGGGGGTGAGAAAATGGATGGTCAGGTTGTATAGATGGGAGGAATTGCGATGTCCTTAGTGGGGAGTGGGAGTTAGTTGTAGGTTGTGTCATCCTGTCCCATATTTATCCGAGGAGCCCCATAATATGAGAAAGTGAAATTTCCTCTGGAGATAAAACCGATTACATGAAAACTTTCCATCTGGAGTAGAGACGTTTGGTGGAGATATCACAGTTAAAGTCGGTGTTGAGTTTGTCTTTATATAACAGGAGTAGGAGTTCCCCTTTAACCTCTGAGACTTTAGGTGTACAGAAGGATGTCCAATTCTTCAGGATGGATCTCTGAGCCATGAGGAGGCATATCAAGATCCAATTTGTGTGTTGTGAGTGGGATTTGGCAAACCATGTAAGGAGGTGTTTGTCCCAATATCCGAATATGAGGAGTAGAGGGCCTTTTGGCAGTTTCAATAGGGTTATGCCATATATGAAGGACAGAACTTGGTCCCAGAAGATGACAATGAAAGAGCATGACCAGAAGCGGTGAGATAATGAGGGTTTGATTTGGTGGCAAAGCAGGCAAGTGGCTGATTTTTGGTCATCTTTGTCATAGAAGGGGGAAGGGGATGTAGGCACGATGTATGACTTTTAGTTGGGTTTCTCTCCATGATTTGTTGGGTATCAATTGTAAGATCTTGTTATATCGTTGTAGGAGCTTGTCCACTAAGTCGGTGTCGGGGAAGTCCCTGCTCCAATTTGCTGCTGAAGAAGGTGGGGGGGGAGTGTTTTTTTGAAGGAGAGGTTTGTAGATGTCAGAGACTGTGTATGAGCCATTTAGGAGCATTAGATCTGTAATAGTCGTTTTGAATATTTTATTTTCCTCTCTGCATGCATTACAAAGAAAGCTGACACACTGCCCAAAGTAGAAAGTATGCGATTGGGGGAGAGAGAAGGCTGCGGCAACGACTGAGGAGTGAGGTTGCCCTGTTTCCATGTTGCATAGTTGGAAGAATTTGGTGAGGCCTTTTTGTTTCCAAAGAAGGAAGGGTTTGTGATCCATACCTGGTGGGAAGTTAGGGTTGTCCTGGATGGGGAGGTGCCATGATATGAAAGGTGAGAGCTTCAGGCTCTTCCTCGATTCCCTGCATGCAATGGCCGTGTCTCTTAGAAGGAGGTTGTGTTGCAAAGTAGAGGGGACGGACTTCCACTTACAGTGGAGGAGGGCAGCCAGTAGATTAATTTAATTCCAAGAGGTAATTGGAGTATCTGGAAGATTGTGATAGCCAATCTAAGCCTATGTGGAGCAGACATGCTAGGTTATAGGTTCTAACATTAAGTAAATTAATACCCCCTTTGCTCCTGGGAAGATATAGTTTCATAAAAGCAATGCGTGGTTGTTTATTTTTCCAGAGAAATTTAGAAATGGCTTTATTTAGTATCTTGATATCTTTGTGTTTCATAAATAATGGGATCATCTGTAGTGGGTATAATAGGGGCGTGCCAAACTGACCATTTTTACTAGGTGACATCTTCTCAGAAGCGAGAGAGGAAGATCCATCCAGTTTCCCAATTCTTGGGATATCCTGGTAATCAGAGGTGGGTAGTTAAGGTGGTATATGGAGGAAGGTAGCTTCCCAATTTTTATGCCCAGATAAGTTATGTGTGATTTGGCTACTTGAAAGGGAGAGTGGGGAATCCAAGGGGGTGAGTGGTGGAACCTATGGGAAGAATTTCACTTTTACTATAGTTTATGCGTAGACCCAAGCAGAGTTTGAATTAGTTGAAGACGGTTTTAATGGTTGACAAGTCAGAGAGGGGGCTAGCTGAAAAGATAAGGATATCATTGGCAAATAAGGATGTGCGTAGTTCATGTTTACTGATGTTGATCCCATGTAAAGGGGCCTTTTGGGTCAGGTACCTGGAAAGGGGTTCTAATGCAAGATGGAATAGAAGCCGGAAGAGGGGGCAGGCTTGTCTAGAGCCCTTGTGGAGGTGGAATTAATCGGACAGAAGGCCGGCTGCTACCAGTCTGACCGCGGGGGATGTGTACATGACATTCACAAGGTGGTTAAAAGGACCTTTGAAACACATTTTTGACATGGTCATCAAGATCCATTCAAAGCTGACATTGTCAAAGGCCTTTTCCGCGTCTGAGGTAGTGATAGCAAAGTCACCCAGATTAAGTTTAGCATGGTCCAAGACCATCATGACTTTCCGTATGTTTAAAGCGGCTGTTCGCCCTTTCACGAAGCCTGACTGGGCAGGGTTTATCAGTGAGGGGATAATGTTGGCAAAACCGATTGCCAGCTATTTTTGAGAGAGTTTTAACGTCTAGATTTAAGAGTGAGATTAGCCTATATAAGCCTGGTTCAAGGGGATCTTTTCCCTTTTTGGAAAGCAGTTTTGATAATGGCCTGATTCCCAGTAGGTAAGTAAGGGCCACCAGATCAAATACCTTTGTATACATTGAGTAGGGTGGGCTCAATTAGGTTTTGTAGGGTTTTATAAAATTCCCCTGTGAACCCATCTGGGTTTGGAAATCAGAGTTGTTATGAAGAAAGGAGGGGTAATGCCAAATTCTGGGGTTATGGAGAAGGTCTGGGTTGCCAAAGGTCACAGAAAAGGGGGCATGTTCGGATATGGCTATGTCATGGATGTCTGCTCCGAAAATCATTGGGACAAGTTTATCGGTGCAGAAGAGGTATTCAATTCTAGTGAAGACTTTATGTGGGTTGGAATAGAAGGTGAACTCCCTGTCTACAGGGTGATGGAGTCACCAAATGTCTTGGAAGTGTAGCGAATTCATCGTGTCTGCAAACTGATTTGGGTTGGAGGACGGAGGGGTTTTGTGCAAGCATTTGGGCAGAGATCTGTCATCTGTTGGGTGTAAGATGGTGTTAAAATCTCCATCAGCAAGAGGTGGGATATGTGGGATGGACAGCAGTCTGGAGGATATGTCCCTAAAAAATTGTGTTCCTGGACTGTTGGGTGCATAGATATTCATTATTATAAGATCTCTGTTTCCTACACAAATGTGTGTAGTGAGGAAATGCCCCTGCTCATCGGGAGTTGTGGAGATGATTTCACATGAAAGGTTTTTGTGTATCAGGATGAGAACCCCTGCCTTGAGTCCAACTGTGCTGGACCCTAAGACCATGCCCTCCCAGAGTTTTCTCATGCAATGGAAATTGGGAGCGGATAGATGGGTCTCTTGGAGGAGGGCAATGTCTGTGTGAAGCCTCTTAGGGTGATGAAGGATTTTAAGTCTTTTGAAGGGGGATCTAAGCCCTTTGACGTTCCACAAGGTGACTTTCATGTGGGGGGGGGGGGGTCAAAGGGAGCATATGAGCTGCTGTTGGGGATTTAGAAGCTTTTGGTCTGTTGAGAGGATTAGACAATGTGAAACATACCATTGTGGTTCCTTTAATGGAGCGAAATGGTGTTCGAATAAGTGGTGGCGGAAGGGTGGTGGAGAAGAGAGGTGGGATATGCGGGGAATTAGTTGGGAGGGTTAAAATACGAAAGACAATAAACCAAAACATTTAAGGAACTTCTCTTTTTTCTGCATGGAGCCACTGTGCATGTCAGCTCCCATTACTGACCTGAGATAATGCAGTGGATGTTTACCCGTATGGTGCAGCTGTATTATTCTCACAGCGGTAGTTGTCGGGTGCGTAAGGTGGAGGGAATTTAATGAAAGCAGCAGTGATCATGGGGCTGTAAATAGAAATAAAGAACATGGTGAACTTGATAACATTTGGGGTACCCCAAATGCTTTAGATTAGTAATGCCCGTTAAAATTTGGTGAGGGCTTTGGCGCCCTACGGGAAGGTGCACCCCAGTCTTGAGTGATCAAATAAAGAAACTATCAAGTGCCCATCAACAGATTAGGTGGTTACATACAGTTACTGAGTCAGCAAGGATTGTAGTGATGTTCAGTTCCCGAGGGCCTGAAGCGTTTCGGAGAGTCTTTCCTGGGGCTTCTTTGGTCCAGTGGGTGTTTGGTCGAGGTAGCCTTTGAAGAGGATTTGGAGTGAGGCTCTGTGAGTAACGTGCATAGATAGGTTTCCATTTTGGAGGGGTCCTGGAAGGAGAGATGATCCCCATTGGGGGTTTTGAGGCGGAGAACTGCAGGAAAGGCCAGGGTGAATTTCACTTGTCGCTGGTGGAGTTCCGTATAGACGTGATGGAAGGCTTTCCTTTTCTTGGAGACTTCGGTGGAGTAGTCCGCAAAGATTAGAATCTTCACTCCCTCCACTTGAAGAGATCTGGATTGTCTGAATTTTTTCAAGGTGGATGCTTTGTCAGAGTAAGTTCGGGGATGCATCTGGTGCAAAGTTCTGTGAGGGCAGATGCTTGGAGGGATTCTGGGATACTGACAAAGTGTAGATTGCTCCTTCTGGATCTCTCTAAGTCATCCAGATTTTGAAGTACATATTGGTTCGTTTTATCCTGGGCCTGCTCTGTAGCTTGTGCCTGATGCAGTTCCTCCTCCATGTTGGAAAGACGACTTTCAGCCTCATTTAATCTGGTAGCGTGTTCTCCCAGTTGCTTTTTGATCTGCTGCCTTCCTGTGTTCACAGCTTTCTCCACTGATGCAGCTATCATGGCGGACAGTATTGCTGGGACTGCTTGAGCTAAAGCTCAGTATTGTGGATGTTGGTGTCTTCCTGATGTGGAGGGCAGGAAGCATTCTGTGAGTTGGGGGGAGACGAGCTGCCGCTCACCTCCATGGCTGGTTCATCCACGAGGGTGGACCAGGCCGAAGCCGGGCCTTGATTTGTGGATGTGCTGGCGTGGCCGTCGTGGTCGAATGTGATCGCGGGCCGTTTTTTTCTACAAAGCAGTCCATTAGCTGGCGGGGTGGCACCGGATGGTCAGACAGAGTTTATAAGCCAGTTTTAGGGGTCAATCTGCGGGAGCTGAGAAGTGCCGCTACTCCATGCGTTGCCGGGACCGGAAGAAAGCCTCTTCTACAGATGATGCACAATAAACAGGCTGCAAACAGTTTGCTGAAGCGGACTAAGGACATGGATTACTGGAACCATGTCCTGTGGTCTGATGAGACCAAGATAAGCTTATTGGTTCAGATGGTGTCAAGTGTGTGTGGTGACAACCAGGTGAGGAGTACAAAGACAAGACAGGTAAACATATTGGTGGGAGTGTAATGGGGAAATACATTTCATTGAGGGAACCATGAATGTCAACAAGTACTGTGATATACTAAGGTAGATCATGATCCCCTCTTTTCAGAGACTGGGCTGCAGGGCATTATTCCAACATGATAACAACCCCAAACACACCTCCAAGATGACCACTACCTTGCTAAAGAAACTGTGGTTAAAGGTGATTGACCGGCCAAGCATGTCTACAGACCTAAGCTCTATTGAGCATCTGTGGGGCATCCTCAAATGGAAGGTGTAAGAGCGCAAGGTCTCTAACATCCACCAGTTTAAAAATGTCATCACGGAGGAGTGGAAGAGGACTCAAGTGGCAACCACACTCTGGTGAACTCCATGCCCAAGAGAGTTAAGGCAGTGCTGGAAAATAATGGTGGCCACACAAAGTATTGGCACTTTGCAAACCAGAAATTGCCATAAACATAATTAGAGATTTTCATTTGCTTCAGCCTTCTGATACAACGTTGATAGTGTGAGATATAATCAGAAAAAAATATGCATACATAAGCCACAGGTTATCTGCAAAGAAATAATACCTTTAAAATATGCAGTGTCTATTAAACAATAAAATTATAGCTTAAAACAAGTACCTGAATGCTTCCCAAAGCTGCCACACCCATTTGAAGAAAAATTCCGTATAGTACAGGCATTGGAATATGCTATAAAATGTAAAAATTTGATTAAATATTATTCATTCAAGAAATACATGTTCTGATGCTACAAATCCCCTCATTTTCAATTCCTTTTTATCACCTTCTCAGGATTTAACCTTACTCTTATAATTTATCTGTTAAGTACCAAATCCTCTCCTGGCCACAGAGTCTCAGACATTTGACAACTGTGAGAGGGGTATAGCACCGGGAGGCTTAAAGCTCAATTGCAACCCAAGGCTTAATCCAAACCAAAAAGAAGTTATATACTGTATGCTGTAGTTCCCATAACAGGTTCACCCATAAAGTCTAATATATATATATATATATATATATATATATATATATATATATATATATATATATATATATATATACATACATACATACATACATACATATACACACACACACACACACACAAATACATACACATACAATATTTTATTATATCTTTTCATGTGACAATACTGAAGAAATGACACTTTGCAACAATGTAAAGTAGTGAGTGTACAGCTTGTATAACAATGTACATTTGCTGTCCCCTCTAAATAACTCAACAGACAGCCATTAATGTCTAAACCGCTGGCAACACAAGTGAGTACATCCCTAAGTGAAAATGGCCAAATTGGGCCCAATTAGCCATTTCCCCTCCTCGAAGCCATGTGACTCGTTAGATTTACAAGGTCTCAGGTGTGAATGGGGAGCAGGTGTGTTAAATTTGGTGTCATCACTCTCACGCTCTCAGACTGGTCACTGAAAGTTCAACTTGGCGCATCATGGCAAAGAACTCTCTGAGGATCTGTAAAAAAAGAATTGTTGCTCTACATAAAGATGGCCTAGGCTATAGGAAGAATGCCAAGGCCCTGAAACTGAGCTGCAGCACAGTGGCCAAGACCATACAGCGGTTTAACAGGACAGGCCATGGTGGACCAAAGAAGCTGACTGCACGTGCTCAGCGTCATATCCAGAGGTTGTTTTGGGGAAATATACATATGAGTGCTTCCAGCATTGCTGCAGAGGTTGAAGGGGTAGGGGGTAAGCCTTTCAGTGCTCAGACCATACATCACACACTGCATCAAATTGATCTGCATGGCTGTCATCCCAGAAGGAAGCCTCTCCTAAATATGATGCACAAGAAAACCCACAAACAGTTTTCTGCAGACAAGGAGACTAAGGACTAGGGATGAGCCGAACACCCCCCAGTTCGGTTCGCACCAGAACCTGCGAACGAACCGAATATTCGCGTGAACTTTAGAACCCCATCAAAGTCTATGGGACTCAAACGTTTGAAATCAAAAGTGCTAATTTTAAAGGCTAATATGCAAGTTATTGTCCTAAGAAGGGTTTGGGGACTCGGGTCCTGCCCCAGGGGACATGTGTCAATGGAAAAAAAAAGTTTTAAAAACAGCATTTTTTTCCAGAGCAGCGATTTTAATGCTTAAAGTGAAAAAATAAAAGTGAAATATTCCTTTAAATATCATACCTGGGGGGTGTCTAACACTGTCTATTGTATGCCTGTAAAGTGGCACGTGTTTCCTGTGCTTAGAACAGTCCCTGCACAAAATGAAATTTTTAAAGGAATAAAAGTAATTTAAAACTGCTTGTGGCTTTAATGTAATGTCTGGTCCCGGCAATATGGATGAAAATCAGTGAGACAAACGGCATGGGTACCCCCCCATTACCAGACCCTTTGGGTGTGGATATTAAGGGGAACCCCCTGGCCCTATATACTCTGAACAGCACTATACAGGCGGCGCAAACAAGACAGGGACTATAGGTTTGTTGTTAAGTAGAATCTGTTTGTAATTTTGAACTGGTACATTTTTAAAGTGAAGCTCCAGCCAAAAAAATCTACTTTTAAGCTTTTTGGGAAACATAGGGAAGGGTTATCACCCCTGTATCATTTCTTTTGCTGTCTGTTCACCTCTTCAGAAGATTTCCCCTCACTTTCTGTCCCAATCACAAATGAAAATTTGGGGTTTTAAATGAAACAAGGATTGGTGATAAAGCATCAGTGGAGAGACACGTTTTTCCCATATCAACTCTTACAGGAGAGAATTTCCCTTCCTAGGTGTAGATTTCATCTCACGTCGTTTGTAAGTTGGATGTTTGAAAGTTGGGGCCTGCCCTATATGCTCTGCAGAAATTTGGGACTAAGGTGTTGGTGTTGTCACAAGCCCTCACAGTTACTGCTGTGAATTATTATATCAAGAATTGTAATTACATGCCATTGTTGAACAGTGGTAGAAAAATGTGGCCTTTGGTGGTGGTGGTGGTGGTGCCACAACACTAAGTCCTCACAGTTACTCTTGGTGGAGCGCTGGAATGGGCCCTGCTGTGAAATATTATATCAAGAATTGCAATTACATGCCCCTATTGAACAGGGTCAGAAAAATTGGGCTTTAGGCACTGGTGCCACAACACTGTAACCCCTCACAAATTCTGTTGTTGAGCGCAGGAACGAGCCCTGCTGTGAAATATTAGATTTAAAAAATGTAATTATGTGCCCCTAAACAGGGGCAGAAAAATTGGGCCTTAGGCAACACTGCAACCCCTCACAGATACTCTAGTTGAAGCGCAGGAATGAGCCCTGCTGCAAAGTATTGCATCAAAAATTGTAATTACACTCCTCTGTTAAACAGGGGCTGAAAAATTGGGCCTTACTCACTGGTGCTGGTGCCACAACACTGCAACCCCTCACAGATATTGTAGTTGAGTGCAGCAATGAACCCTCCTGCAAAATATTGCATCAAAAATTGTAATTACACACCCCTGTTAAACAGGGGCTGAAAAATTGGGCCTTAGCCACTGGTGGCAGCGCTCAGAACCAAAGATGTTCTTACAAGCTATCAGCATGATCATTGAGGAGGAAGAGGATAGTCACTCAGCATCAGCATAGGCAGTCTTGAAGGGATCTGACATTTCAAAAAAAATTATTTGATTACATCAGCATCAGGTGCTTGGTTGCTGGTGGTGATCCAAGACTGATTCATTTTTATGAAGGTCAGTCGATCAACCGAGTCGGTGGACAGGCGCACCCTGTGATTGGTTACAAAGCCTCCAGCAGCACTGAATGTGCGCTCCGAAAGAACGCTGGATGCAGGACAGGCCAGTAGCTCAATTGCATACCGCGCAAGCTCTGGCCAGTGATTCATCCTCAAGACCCAGTAACCCAGAGGATTTTCAGTGGGAAAGGTGTCCAAGTCTTATCTTGCCCCTAGGTATTCCTGCACCATGTAAATCAGATGCTGGCAATGGTTGCTGGAACCGATCATACCTTGGGGCTGAGGACTAAAAATGTGTCTGAACGCATTAGTCAGACGGCCACCTTCTCCATTGCTCCTTCTGTGACTGACCAAAGCCTCAGCAACACGTTGTCCAGGACTAGGAATCTGTAACCTCCCAGGCTCTGGGAACACATTGCACAGACCTTTCTGCAAGGCCTCCAGAAGATGTTTCATCCTCTGCTGCCTCTGCGACAGCAAGATAAGGTCCACAACCTTACCCTTAACATAATTGTCGCTGGTTCAAATCCCAACCACGACACAACCTGCCTAGAGTTTGCATGTTCTCCCTGTGCCTGCGTGGGTTTCCTCTGGTTTCCTCTCACACTCCAAAGACATGCAGGGAGGTTAATTGGCTTCTGTCCAAAATTGGCCCTAGTATTTGAATGGGGACCTTGGATTGTGGGCTCCTTGAGGGTACGGACCGATGTGAGTTTGCAATGTACAGGGATAGGGACAATTGTAGACACTCACTCAGGTTGAACTGGATGAACTGGTGTCTTTATTCAACCTTACTAACTATGTAACTATGTAACATGGATCAAGGAGGGTTGCCAGCCAGTAATGATCCCTCTCCTTGATCCTACGAATACGAGGATCCTTCCGCAGGCTTTGCAGGATCAGGGAGGTCATGCAGTGTAGGATAGCTGAGACATTCAATCTGGAGTCCTCTGGGTCACCGAGGACTACATGATCTGCAGCCACCTCCTCCCAGCCACGTACAAGTCCATTGGTTTCTTGGGACTGTAAATGATCCCTTAAAGACTGCTGCTGATGCTGAGTGCCAGGCTCCACCTCCATGCTGACACAATCATCCTCCTCCTCCTTCTCCTCCTCTTCCTGTGTGATCGTCAGGCCAGCAGGAACATTGTCTGGATAAAGGGGGCCTTGAGAGGTAAAGAAGTCTTCCTCTTCCTGCCTCTGTTCTGCCTCCAGTACCCTGTCCATTATTCCATGCAGCGTGTGCTCCAACAGGTGGACAAGAGGGACAGTGTCACTGATGCATGCACTGTCACTGCTCACCATCCTCGTGGCCTCTTCAAATGGTGACAAGACAGTGCATGCATCTGTGATCATGGCCCACTGGCGTGGAGAAAAAAAAACAAGTTCCCCTGGCCTTGTCCTGATGCAATAGTAGCACAGGTACTCATTGATGGCCCTCTGCTGCATGTACAGCTGCTGCAGCATGGCCAACGTTGAGTTCCACCTGGTGGGCATGTCACAGATTAGGCAGTTCTTGGGCAGGTTAAATTCCTTTTGGAGCTCAGCCAGTCGAGCACTGGCATTATATGACTGGCGGAAATGTACATAGAATTTCCTGGCCTGCCTCAGGACATCCTGTAAGCCCAGGCACCTGCCCAAGAACCGCTGCACCACCAAGGTAAGGACGTGAGCCAAACAGGGCTTATGGGTCAGTTGTCCCTGTCGGAGGGCGGAGAGGAGGTTGGTGCCATTGTTGCAAACCACCATTCCTGGCTTAAGCTGGCGTGGCGTCAACCACTTCTCAGCCTGCCCCTGCAGAGCTAATAGAATCTCTGTCCCAGTGTGGCTCCTGTCCCCAAAGCACACCAGCGCAAGCACCACATGGCATCTTTTTGCCTGTGTACTTGCGTAGCCCCTTGAATGCCTACAAAGCACCGCTAGTTCCGAGGACAACGCATAGGAAGATGCCATGGAGGAAGAAGAAGAGGAGGGGGTGGAGGAGAGAGGTGTGTCAGAATCACCAGTAGTAGCATTTTGGAGGCGTGGTGGCAGAAAAACCTCCAACACTACTGCACCTTGTCCTGCATCCTTCCCAGTTGCTAGCAAAGTCACCCAATGCACCGTGAAAGATAGATAACATCCCTGTCCATGCCTGCTGGACCATGAGTCAGCGGTAATATGCACCTTACCGCTGACCGCCCTGTCCAGCGAGGCCAAGACATGCCGTTAGGCAGAGAGCTGGAATCGCCTTCCGTGAGAAAAAGTGGCATTTGGGAACCTGCCACTGAGGAAGGGGGCAGAGTCTACCAACCGAAAAGGCAGCAGTTGAAGTGCTAGCAATTTAGCCAAGCTAGCATTCAGCTGATGGGCATGTGGATGGCTGGGAACTTCTTTCAGCAGTGCAGCAGCTGGGGCAGGGAAATTTGCCTGGTACAATCTGATGTCAGTGTACCGATAGCAAGTACTTGGCTGTGACACACCTAATTCTACACCTTCGTTCCTCTGTGCAGGATTCAGAGAGGACTGAATGTATAGTGGGGTTGGAGATCCCAGCTGATGAGGAGCAAGGAGAGGTCCGCTTTGTTCTTTGGTGTGGGTCTTTTAGGTACGCTTACCAATGAACTGCATGGCAGGTCGACATATGTCTAGTCAAGCATGTGGTGCCCAAACGGCTGTTGTTTTGGCCACGCGAGATACGCTTGAGACATATGTTGCAAATAGCAGCGGTGCGATCTGATGCATTCATCTAAAAAAAGGCCCACACCAAAGAACTTTTGGAATAACGTGCAGAGACAGCAGCGCCCTGCACATGCGGAGATCTGCGGTGTGATGCAGTCGGTGGGCTTCCCTTAAGCAGGCCCCTGGAGGGCATCCTGCTCGTTGGCAATGTGCCTTCTCCTCCTCCTCTCTCCTATAAGGCCCCCACGTGGAGTCAGTGACCTCATCATCCCCTCCCTCCTCATCACTGGAGCAAACCTGGCAGTATGCTGCAGCTGGAGGAACATGATTGCCAGATTGCTGTCCTTCTTGAGCACCCCCTCTCTCTGGGCTCACATTACTGCCTTCCTGTAGCTGGGTACCATCATAATTAAAATCCTGGGCATCCTCCTGGAGCATGTACCCAACACTGTGGTCAAACAGGGACTCCTCAGGAGGACATGGTGGGGCTAGGCAAGGAGTGACTGATGCCATTGAACCGAGGGAAGAGGCTGCGTTGGCAGCTGCTTTGCCAGACAAAGTACCCTGAGCCTGGGTGAGAGAGGATAAGGAGGATGAGGATGGCTTGGTCACCCACTCTATCAAGTCTTCGGCATGTTGTGGTTCAACATAGCCAGCTGCCGAACAAAAGGACAAGCGTGTCCCACGGCCACGTGCTGATGAGGATGCATCGTGTCCATGACCAGCACTGTTGCCTTTAGACACAGAGCCTGCTTGCCCTCTTTTATTGGCTCATGTCTGCCTCTCCTTGTTGGCCTTCCATATCTCCTTGTTGGCCTTCCATATATATACATACTAATGGCCTGCAGGAAGATGTAGCTGTACAAAGACGAGATATATTATATATATATACATATATATGCATACACATATACTGATTATACTGCAGCTAGCAGAATCAACTGCCTGCCTATAGTATTTGTATGAGAACACCGGCAATTGTATTGAGGTAAAGCTTTAGGTGCACACTGTGCAAAGGACACTAAAACAAAATACTGCAGCTCCCTGCCTGTATTTGTATGAGAACAACGGCAATTGTATTCAGGTAAGCTTTAGGTCCACACTGTGCAAAGGACACTAAAACAAAATACTGCAGCTCCCTGTCTGTATTTGTATGAGAACACTGGCAAATGTATTCAGGTAAAGCTTTAGGTACACACTGTGCAAAGGTGTCAGGAATGGGTCCCTCCACTGGTAAGATCTATAATTTGGTGTGCAGTACTGAGGTCCACCAGCAGGTGTCTCCTGGCAATTTGGAACTGTCAGGAGAGTCTTTCCCTGCTGGTGTTATGTCATCATTGGGCCGTAGTACTGACGCCCACCAGCGGATGGATCCTGGCAGTATGGGGCAGACAGCACCTCTTGCAAGCAGGTGTCACTTGAGACCAATTACAGGCATATAAATATCCAGCAAATACTCACACATGTTTGCCTTGGTATCTTCCTTGTGCCCTGACCTGAACCTGAACCTGTCAGGGCTGGCTTAGCCCTTCCTTCTCTGGGCTGGCTGCTCAGCTGTCGGCTAATTGCCAGCTCTCATCTCTCTCCACAGCTACCAGCTGTTCCTGATCCTGTTCATCTGACCTGCATACTTAAAGCCGTCCAGCTCACTTCATCTCTGCCTTCGCCTTGGTCACATCACAAGAAACCATCTCCTCACGGGGGCGTAGCGGATGGCAGCTTGAGTCCGGAGCTCCGGAACACATCGGGGATCTAGCGGCACAAACCGACTCACCGGGACCCTTTCGCCCTGTACGAACAGCCTAACACCCGCACACACCTCCGCACCATGTCGCGGAAACGCAAGGAGCTGCGCAAGCCCCAGCGCCTGACGGACTTTTATCCTCACAAGCTGCAGGAGGGTAAGCAAAACCACCGGCCATCTTCCACACCATCGAACAACGCGGCCTCCTCTCCTCCCTCAGCCAACAATGGTCATCATAATGACAGCTCCCCGGCAAGCTCCCAGCTCAGTTCTCCCTCCCCCATAGCGGGCAGCCCAGCAAAGGCCAAGTTTAAGCTGGATGGCGATGGATGCAATCTGCAGGCCTACCATGCTTCAGACTCAGGGGATGAGACACATGAACTTCCTGACTCTATTGAATCATTCCCCACGCAGCATCAGCCTGTCATGGACACTGTGCTGAAAGATATGCTTTTATCCCTGAGAAGCTCACTCCAATCCGACATGGCACAATGCATGCATAAGTTCCACACATCTATACAGGGAGTGGAGACCCGGGTTGAACACATTAAACAGAAAATGGGTGAGTTTGCTAACACCATTAATGATCTGGTGGATTCTCATGAGGAAAGAGAAGGGGATACTGAGTGGATTAAATCAAAACTCGCTGACATTGAGGACAGAAACAGGAGGAATAATTTGAAAATCAGAGGAATACCAGAGTCAATACAACAAAATGACTTGCGTACATATGTTTCCTCATTGTTTAAAACTCTAGACCCTAACCTTTCTGACCTGGATATAACTATTGATAGGATTCATCGTCTACCTAAACCATCTTTTTTGCCAGAGCAGGTCCCAAGAGATGTGATCCTACGTCTTCACTTTTACCACGTGAAAGAACAGTTGTCAATGCTGATGCGCAAAGGTGAGCATATTCCTACACAATACCATAACCTGCAGTTTTTTGCGGATTTATCGCAATACACATTGCAAAAAAGAAAGAACCTGATCTCCATCACTAAGGCACTTAGGAATCATAAAATCATTTACCGCTGGGGATACCCTACTAAACTCTCCATTGTGAAGGATGGCCGCACGCACGTCATTGACTCTTTGGAAAAGGGACTTGCCCTCCTAGAGCAATGGAAGATTCTCCCTGAGCGATCAGCGGAGGACAACACAAGCAACTCTAGGCGCATACCAAGTCCTACGTGGACAACCGTTACGCATAAGAATACACATTCCCATGCATAACCCGGGTGGGTACTATGTTTACTCCATCATCCCTGATGGTTTTCTCAAGACTGCCTTTAGTCTGACTAAATTTCTCCCCTTTTTTTTTTTTTTGGATTCGGAGCAGTTTGTAACTGCATACCGGTGCTACAAGTTTTTCTGCTCACGTTGGAAGCAGTTAAGTTATGTGGCTTTACGATAAGTCACTCGATTCTATGGTTCGTTTGTTTTCTTTACTTTACTTTGTTGTTTCCTACTCTTTTCTGTTTCAAGTTCTTGTAATCGGAATTCGGAGACTCCAAGATGTACCCATTTGCTCGAGAGCACCTCCTAGCACAGATGGATGTTGGACACACATCGCAGTTCCAAGACGCTCGGCACAGTGAGTACTTCATATCCACTACTCAGATAGCATGTGCCCTCCTGTACTCTTCCACGATAACATTCGAGATGAGAATTCACCGCCTTTTGAATGTAAAGCCCATTGCCACAACACAGCTCACTTTAGTTACTACCCATGGGTATTAAAATTATCTCCATCAACACGAAGGGTCTAAACCATCCAGTCAAGAGGAGATCCATGTGGAATGAGGCAATCACCAATAAGGCCGATATCCTGTGTGCTCAGGAGACACATTTTATTGCGTCGGCTCCACCACGCTGCTTGCACAAAAGTTTTCCCCACGTATTTACTGCTAATGCTCCCACGAAAACGAAAGGAGTCTTAATAGCGGTTAAGGACTCAGTAGCTTTTTCTCTAATGGAGGTCATTAGCGACGCACAGGGTCGTTTCCTCATACTGATCTGTGAACTTAATTCAGCTACTTTCACCATAGTGAATGCCTATTCCCCTAATAGGCGACCGGTAAGCTTCTTCCATAGATTGATGAAGAAAGTGAGAGCACACCAAAAAGGGAGACTTATCATCTGTGGAGACTTTAATGCTACTCCCAATCCGACTACGGATTCATCCTCAGGATCCAGGCGCACTGGCCCATCCCTGCTACCCTCACTCCATAGACTTGAACTGTTTGACGCCTGGCGGTGCTTCCACGCGGAAGAAAGAGACTTCACTTTTTTTTCACCCCCCACACAGGTCGTATTCCCGCATCGATCTATTCTTGGTCGAACAGGACACTCTAGCGGACGTGGCCTCCACAACCATCAACACCATTACGTGGTCTGATCATGCCTCTATTACTTTGACATTGTCGGGTTCACTAACAGGGGGGGCACCTCCATTATGGAGACTAAACTCGTTTCTTCTTCAGAGGAAGGACTGTAAGGAAAGAATTGAATCGCAATTGAAAGAATTTTTTGAACTTAATGCTTTATCTGTACAAGATAACTTTGTATTTTGGAATGCGCATAAAGCATTCATACGTGGTATATTTATGCAATTGGGGGCGAGGATCAAGAGGCAGCAGCGTAAGCAGGTTACTGATTTAACTGAACAGATCTCCCAACTAGAAACCCCTAACAAACATAACCCATCCCGCATAATATCACACCGACTTAGCAAGCTGAGACATGAGCTGAGACTATTGCTATTAGGAGATTTTGAGAAATCTTCCCGAAGGCTCAAGATGTCCTACTACGCTACGGGGAATAGAGCAGGTAAAAACTTAGCAAATAGAATAAAGGGACTGAGACATAAGGCCAGAATTCCGTATATACTACACCCTGTCACACATAGCAAACTTTATTACCCCCAGGAGATAGCGGACGCATTTAGTCAATACTACAGCTCCCTATATAATTAGAAAAATGACCCCCACACCGCCCAACCTACTCCTGAAGCAATTCAGGCGTTTTTGGATAAACTGAGTATTCCTGCTGTTTCACAGGACCAATTAACAACCCTAAATCGCCCATTTACCGCCGAGGAAGTCCACAGAGCTATTAACTCCCTCCCGTGTAACAAATCACCAGGTCCGGATGGGTTCTCAGGGGACTATTACAAATCCTTCAAACTCTTACTAACTCCATATCTTGAGCAAGTTTTTAATACCGCTGCTGCCTCTGCCTCCTTTCCCCCTGAGATGTTGACTGCTGTCATTGTAACATTGCCGAAGCCAGGTAAGGAGCCTAACACCCCTCAAAACTTCAGACCTATATCGCTCCTTAATATCGACCTGAAAATATATGCTAAAATAATTTCTTTCCGCTTGTTAGATCTCCTGCCCTCGCTCATACATCATGACCAGACAGGCTTCACCAAAGGCCGGCAGACATCTGACGCCACACGTAGACTGATAAATATTATCCATTTGGCCGGGCTGCATGGGAGGCCTTCTCTGCTCCTAGCCTTGGACGCGGAGAAGGCCTTCGATCGCGTTCATTGGCAATATCTTTACCAGGTTCTATCGAAATTTGGTCTCTCTGGTAGTATCCTTAATGCCATCCTGGCCCTTTACTCCAAACCATCAGCCCAAATTTACACCTCGGGTGTACTGTCTAGGCCGTTTATGATTACGAACGGCACTAGGCAGGGATGTCCTCTATCCCCCTTAATTTTCAACCTTTTGATGGAACCCCTGGCGATTCATATCCGATCTCACCCGGATATCTCAGGATTTCCCACGACCGACTCAACACATACAATTAGTCTATTTGCAGATGATATCATAATGATCTTAACTGATGTGGAAACTTACATGCATGCATCTCTTTCTATGTTTAACAAGATATCTTACTACAAAGTTAATGATACCAAGTCATACATAATGGACCTAGGAGTGGACCCACGGGTCCGAAAGAAACTTATGTCACAATTCCCCTATGTGTGGAAGCAAGATGGGATCAAATACCTGGGTATAACCCTTACGAACTCCACGGCAGGGTTATTTACAGCCAACTATTCTCCCTTCTTGGATGCTCTTGGTGCAAAACTACAGGAGATCTCGAGGATAGAATTGTCTTGGACAGGCCGCTTGGCAGCCTTTAAGATGATGGTGCTACCACAGCTATTGTACCTGTTCCGAGCATTACCCATTGTACTCCCTAACTCCTTTTTTATTAAGGCACAATCTATGTTGAACTCATACCTATGGCAAGGTAAGAAAGCTCGTTGTGCCTTCAAAAATCTGGTCAAGGCTAAAAATTCCGGGGGTATAGGCCATGTCATATTGAAAGACTATTACTCCGCAGCCATCCTCACTCAAGTTAGAGCTTGGTTCCCCCATCCGCATAGTCCCAGATGGGTGGAGTTAGAGAAAGCACAGATCAATGAGAGGGGACTGGTGGACCTACTTTTGTCTTCCACCTTCCCTGCTCAGACCCACGCGCATTTATCAGTTACTATGGAGGCTACCCTCAACGTCTGGAAACAGTTTACATCTTTAGACTTCTCAGAACAGGTTTTAAAAGCAATTCTACTCCCAATATCTTGTGTTTCATGGCTAGTACCTGACCTTAATGTAAGTAGGTGGGTGAATAGAGGAATCATTAACTTGTCAGAATTGATGACTGGACCCACTCTTAAAACGTTTGAGGCACTGCAGGTAGAATATGGTCTAGAAGAGAATGACTGTTACAGATACATACAGATAGTTCATTTTATTACGAGAAATCCCACCCTACATATACATCTACCATGGCGCGCTGTTCTTTTTCTCACTAATCGTACTACCACTATTAAGGGCATATCCATGTTTTACTGTCTTTTTCATGATAAGACAAACTTCGAAAAATCTAATAATATTAAGGCGTGGGAACGCGAATTGGGTGCAGAATTCCCTGCAGACCAATGGACTAAGGCTTTACAAACAACTTTTAAAGCGACTAAAAGCGCTAACCTTTGGGAAATGACCCATAAATTACTATTAAGATGGTACCTGACTCCTTATAGGGTCTCTAGATTCTCCCCTCAGTCCTCCCCCCTTTGTTGGAGAGGGTGTGGGGAGACTGGAACTCTTTATCATGTCATGTGGGATTGCCCAGAGTTGAGGCAATTGTGGTCTGGGACATTTAGTTTGATCTCTACCTTAACAGGGAAATTGGTGCTACCGACTGCAGCTGTAGCAGTTTTATCCCTAGGCATAGAGCAATTACCACCACAGACTAGAACTATAGCCACTCATATTCTTCTAAGTACTAGGTTAGTAATATTGCGTCATTGGAAGGAGAGTAACCCCCCTTCCCTCAGAGAAGTCATTGAAACAACTAATACGCATGCCTCTTACGAAATTCTCTTTGTAGCATCTCAGGGCAACTTTTTACAGATGAGCATTAAATGGTCAAATTGGTCTACGTGGTATACTTCTAGAAGACAATAATGATGTTGTTTACATGGTGTACGAAGTCAACACCTATAGGATTCTAATCGGTTCTAAACCCTTCTTTTCTGTTATACTCAGCTCCTAGTGTTGTTTGATGTACAACTCTATGACGTGCTAGTATTCTTGCTCTTTTACTGCATGTAAAAATTCTCCGATATTGTATGAAAACTGATTATCATAATAAAAAGTTATTGAAATTAGAAACCATCTCCTGCGGTTTTGTTTAAAGACTGGCTTGCTGACATCCCTATCCGGCTTGCTGTTGCTCCACTTGGATCCCTGACTTTTGGCCAGGCCGATTACCTGATCTGGTTATTGAACTCTGAACTGGCTGACTACTTAATCCGCTTACTGGACTCTGGCTATGCTTTGACTACGCTTACTCTAATTACCTTTTTATTTTTTATTAATAAACAAGTGTGATTCTTGGTCTGGTTCATGGTTTCTGACAGAACCTGAACCTGAACCCGATCCTGTCCCTCCTGTGTTCCTGTACCCTTACATTTAATCTTCATCCTGATCCATCCCCTCCTTGTCCTGTTTGTTGCCAGTCCCTCTTCTACTGATCTCCCTGTGCATGACCTTGGCCTGGCTAAACATTATGTCTCTGGAACATCCCTTGTCCTTCTGCTGATCTGCTGTGTATGACCCTGGCCTGGCTGAAATCTGTGTTTCCGGTACTTCATCTTGCGGTATATACTGTTGTTGGTGGGTTTGTTGAGTTGGTTGTGCACTGTTTGTATTTTCTTATTTATCACCTATCTTAATAAATATCATTATTATTCACTTTACATGCATTTTTGGTTATCTCTGTGCAGTCCACAAAGTCTGGCCTACTAATTCTCCCGACAAAAGGACACTAAAACAAAATACTGCAGCTCCCTGCTAGTATTTGTTTGAGAACGCTGGCAATTGTATTCAGGTAAAGCTTTAGGTGCACACTGTACAAAGGACACAGTATACCAAGTGAAAATAGTACAGCTCCCTGTCTGTCAGTATATTAGTTTCATAGTTTCATAGTTTCATAGTTAGTAAGGTTGAATAAAGACACCAGTCCATCCAGTTCAACCTGAGTGAGTGTCTACAATTGTCCCTATCCCCGTACATTACACACTCACATTGGTCCCTACTCTCAAGGAGCCCACAATCCAAGATCCCCATTCATATACTAGGGCCAATTTTGGACAGAAGCCAATTAACCTACCTGCATGTCTTTGGTTTGTGGGAGGAAACCGGAGTACCCGGAGGAAACCCACGCAGGCACAGGGAGAACATGCAAACTCCAGGCAGGTAGTGTCGTGGTTGGGATTTGAACCAGCGACCCTTCTTACTGCTAGGTGAGAGTGCTAACCACTACACCACTGTGCCAGAGAAGAGAAGAACAGGAACGGATCTAGCCAAACGGAATACAGTGTATAAATATATATACAACTCACCTGGGATGCATATATATAGCCTCTACACACTTTAACTGAAGCTAACTGACTCGCCTGCCTACTCTAACTCAAATTAAATGACACGTCTCTCTCTCTGTCTGTCTTTAACCACCTCCACCCGCAACACAGTATACAAGGCCACCACGCAGGCAGCCTTATATAGTGTGGGGCGTATACTAAACACCCTGAGACATAATTGGCCAAAGCCACCCTGGCTTTGGCCAATGATGGCACTCCGTTTCTTTTCTGCGCTGTGATTGGCCAAAGCATGCGGGTCATAGTGCATGCTTGGCCAATCAGCAGCCAGCAATGCACTGCGATGCCACAGTGAATTATGGGCCACGACACGCCACTCAAATTTGGTGCGAATGGCCCATAATGTTCGACAGCACTTAAATACATTTTTTTGCCCTGGAATATATTCCACCTGGCCCCAGGAGGGGGTGACTATGACAAACTTCTTCTCCAGCGTGAGGCTAAGTGGATCTATGACTTGTCTGCATTAAAATTGCCTGGGCTCAATGATGCTATGAGCTACAAATGCTTCTTGTAATAGCTCTTACATTCATTGGATGATATAGTGAGCAGAGTTAATTTAATTATATCCAAAAATTGGTAACAGAAGAAAAGGTTTTTTATTTTTTATTTTTTTTCTCGTCGTTGTTGTTTCTGCAAGGACTCTATATGACCTGATTGCCTCATATTAATTTTATTTGAAATGGAACCCCTATGCGGAGTCTCTATATTTTGCATTCTCATGTACCCATCCTTGTTTTCTTTTTGTGATGGTTGGAACACATGGGCGCCCGGGGCTCATGGGAATTGGAGCATTAAAGAGGAAGTAAACCCATCAGGGTTTACTTCCTCTTTCATTCCCTGCAAAGGCAAAGCATAATGGACTACTATGCATCGCATGCATCGATGGCGTCACTCCCGCGCATGCGCACGGGAGCCGACACGCGTGACATCTTCGTCATGGACGATGCCGAGCTCAGTGTGCCTGCGCGCCGCTATCTACGGCACATGCGCCGCAGACAGAGGTGCCTGTCTTCGGGCAAATATCTCCTAAACCGTGTAGGTTTAGGAGATATTTCTTGGACCTACAAGTAAGCCTTAATATAGGCTTACCTGTAGGTCAAAGTATGTTGTAAGGGTTTACAACCACTTTAAATGAGGTGTCCCCGATCCATTATGAGCCCTTCTGTTTAGAGCTGAGGTATGTCCGTTATTTCCACCCCTGTTTCTGTAGTTTTTTGTTTCTTTGGACTATTGTATTGCCCACAAGTGCCAAACAGCTTGGGATGGGTCTTTGCCAATACCCAAGATGGCACTTCTGGTGTCTAGAACTTGTGTTTACTTCCTCTGACCTTTGATGAGTCACTTCATATTTTGATTGACCTTGCAATAGCATAATTTCTGATGGATCTTGGTTACAGGAAGTGGGGGTGATCATGCGGCGTTCTTCCGCCCTTCTTTGCGGCCACAGTTCCGGTGGTGATGTCAGACGCCACCTGACTGGGAGGGCTATATAAGTGCGTCTCATTTGCCGCTTGCATTCTGGCTGGTCTGACAGCTATCCTGTTCGATGGAACTTTTGTACTCCAGCAGTTCTTTGGCTCCAAGTGGACTCTATCCTGATTCAAAGGTATGTAGTGGGCTACACCTCTTCCCTCTGACTAACATTTGACTAGGAATATATCTTCACGTTTTTTTTCCCCCCCTCATAGATCTTTATCTACAATTTGTCCTGGTGGACATCTATGAGGCTGTTATCGGTACAAATCTGAGGACTTTATTTCCTCACGAGTTTGATCTTTCTTATTCAATTCATTCTATTCGTGGAATTTGAGGCAATTGTATGCCTCATTTACACTCTATTAATTTTTATTTGGTTTTGTTGCTAGTTGGTTTAGATCCACTATTTTTCCTTCACTAGGTTTATTTATATATCCATTTTATTAGCCCTCCTGTGGTCCATCTTTGTGAGCGTGCATTTTAGTTTGGGGACTCCGATACTGGGATTCCATCTGCTGACCACCATTTTTGTTGATTCGGATATTTGGTTAACATTAGCCAGCGGCAATTTTTTGGTAAGACTCCTTGCAGATTTACTACATATGTAGTCTCCTCTTGACCCATTATTTGTGGGTTTTATACAGTAATTTGTTAATGAACATATCAAAAAAGATTTTTCTATGTAGTATTGTTGTTGATGTAATCATTTTTCTAAATGTTAATAATTGAACTTATGTACTTGAAACACTGTCCATAGGTTTCTGTATATATTAAAAAAATACTACACACATCAAATCCCGCCACCTAGTGTGTAAACACTGCGCCAGCACCCTACCTCCCCCCAGCTGCCACTTGTTTATATATTATTCAAATATTTAGAAGGTGAATAAATCCTCACACTTACACCGTGTTAAATCACTATCCCCTTGTGGCGCTAAATGGAAAAGATTAATCCCCCAGTAAAAACTCCAAAAATATATAATGGGAGTATACAGAGTGGATTCTTCAATCCCTATTCAATACAGCTCAAATAAATAATGTATGAAAAATCAGATCAATAAATAAAATATCAAGTAAACTTAATCACTCAATTAAAAGTGCAAAAAACGAAATAAATATTTTCATATCCATTTAAAATATGTGCATGTCCCTCAAAAGAAACAATATATTTCAAACAAATATGCAAACAGTGTATACCCAACTTCACATGTGTTTATAACATACAGCAAAAACAGGTTAATTTAAAGTGAAAAAAAGAAAAAAAACATTTTCTTAGCATATAAATAAGAAAGTCCTCAATAGAAGTGTCCCAAAGTAGAACGACAGGTGGTGATAAATGAAAAAATCAGCACGCCCTTTTCATATGTGCTTTCTTATCAGTGTCCCCAAACGATGAAAACTCCTTCACCACACCACTAGTGACCCCCTATGGATGGAGCACTCACCAAATGGATTGCCTAGTACTCTCGCACCAGGCTCAACAGGCGTTTCAAATAGCTTAATTAGGAATCACAGATGTCCAGCACACAATATCCAGAGAGTGTTACTTCCTTTTTGCAGATTCAAATAGGATTATCTCCCCAAGTTCCTCAAAAAGAAAAACAGAGGATGTAAAAAGCTTATAAAAAGCACTTCAAAGTCACTGCAATAATTCACATCAGCAAAACTTCACTCAAAGGCATTGGTGGTTACAGTGGATACTGGTCACAGTTAGCAGTGTCAGTGATATCTCTCACCCCTCCTTCAGCTGTATGGTACCCTACAGCCAGACTCTCAATGACACTCTCTCTCCAATCCTGTTCCTCGTGTAAGAGGCACACACACTTCAGCCTTGTTTGCAGAGTTTGATACAATCAATGGTTGCCAGATAGCCACACCCCCGACATGTTTCGTCACTGGGACTTATTCATGGGATTCCCATGAATAAGTCCCAGTGACGAAACATGTCGGGGGCGTGGCTATCTGGCAACCATTGATTGTATCAAACTCTGCAAACAAGGCTGAAGTGTGTGTGCCTCTTACACGAGGAACAGGATTGGAGAGAGAGTGTCATTGAGAGTCTGGCTGTAGGGTACCATACAGCTGAAGGAGGGGTGAGAGATATCACTGACACTGCTAACTGTGACCAGTATCCACTGTAACCACCAATGCCTTTGAGTGAAGTTTTGCTGATGTGAATTATTGCAGTGACTTTGAAGTGCTTTTTATAAGCTTTTTACATCCTCTGTTTTTCTTTTTGAGGAACTTGGGGAGATAATCCTATTTGAATCTGCAAAAAGGAAGTAACACTCTCTGGATATTGTGTGCTGGACATCTGTGATTCCTAATTAAGCTATTTGAAACGCCTGTTGAGCCTGGTGCGAGAGTACTAGGCAATCCATTTGGTGAGTGCTCCATCCATAGGGGGTCACTAGTGGTGTGGTGAAGGAGTTTTCATCGTTTGGGGACACTGATAAGAAAGCACATATGAAAAGGGCGTGCTGATTTTTTCATTTATCACCACCTGTCGTTCTACTTTGGGACACTTCTATTGAGGACTTTCTTATTTATATGCTAAGAAAATGTTTTTTTTCTTTTTTTCACTTTAAATTAACCTGTTTTTGCTGTATGTTATAAACACATGTGAAGTTGGGTATACACTGTTTGCATATTTGTTTGAAATATATTGTTTCTTTTGAGGGACATGCACATATTTTAAATGGATATGAAAATATTTATTTAGTTTTTTGCACTTTTAATTGAGTGATTAAGTTTACTTGATATTTTATTTATTGATCTGATTTTTCATACATTATTTATTTGAGCTGTATTGAATAGGGATTGAAGAATCCACTCTGTATACTCCCATTATATATTTTTGGAGTTTTTACTGGGGGATTAAACTTTTCCATTTAGCGCCACAAGGGGATAGTGATTTAACACGGTGTAAGTGTGAGGATTTATTCACCTTCTAAATATTTTTCTGTATATATTAATGTAATCATATTTATTGATTATAAATTTTTTATGTATTTTCTAGTTCATTCATCTACCGTTAATACTCCTGAAGAAGCTGAACAAGCGAAACATGTAGAGTGGTATATTATGGAATGATCAGTTGTTTTATGGTTTCACCATTCTAGTGAAATTATGAACTGTATCTATCATGTTGATAATATTATTGTTTTTTTGTTTGTAAATAAAAACATTTTTTTAGTTTGAGCTTACTGCTTATGTGACCTTAATCAACTATATAGTTTAGCACCTTAAAAGTCCCGGGTTTTTTTTTCGAAACCCCAGTGTCCTTCCTTGCTTTGCATGCAAAGGCAAATGCGAACTAAGCAAACAGACAGATAGCATGGTTCTATGACAGTCCAGGTAAAAGGCAGGCTGAGTTCAGGGAGAAGTCCAATATCCGATCCAGGTCATACACAGGGAAATCCAAATGAACAAAATGGCAAATGGGGGCTCAATCAGGAACAACGCAGGTATCACTGTCTATATCATAAGCAAGGGACAGAGCATTTGGCTTGCTTATAACAGATGGCTGACCATATCAATCACCTTGCAGGTGGATAGAGACAGGGAGAATGCAACAGCCATAACCCGGATATTGGAATGAGGAGCAGGAGCACTTAAGTGATCCTGACATTACCCCCCCTCTGAGGAGGGGCCCCCGGACCCTCAAAGACAAGCTGGACATCCAGCACAGGACCATCAGACTGAGCAGAGGTCTGTGGATCCACAAAGTCAGGTTGGTTAGCAGGGGATGAGTCGCAGGAGTCAAGCCAGATAGCTGAAACACAAGCAGAATGCAGAGAGCCCTGAAAATAAAGGATGAAAGCCCCACCTGGCCAAATGAGGCAGTTTATCAAAAGGATGGATTGAACCTCTTAGCCCCTGTACACACGGTCGGAGATTTCCACAACCAGTTGGTCGGGAAATATTTCCAACATGTTGGAAAATTGGGTCGGATGGAGCTTCGGATGGAATCAGTCCGATGCATACCACACACAGTCGGATTATCTGACGACACGGTCCGATAAGACTCATTCCGACAGATTCTCCGACCGTGTGTACAAGGGCTTAGAGTGGTTAGAATGGGTGTAGTAAAAGTAGAGTGAGGCCAGCTTACAGAAAGTCCTGAATAAGAAAAAGCAGGAAGCTCAATGGGCATGGGCTGGATTGGCATAACTGATGCAATCGCCGCATCGCCAAGTGTAGCAAATGCCTGAATCGCATTGCCAGGTGTAGTGACTGTGAAACTTGAGGACAAGTTAACCTGGCTGTGCATCCAAGGGAGTTTAGTGAAAGGCAAAGGCAGGGGTAATCCAGGGGGCTTGACTTCTGCAGACTTAGGGGAAGTTTCCAAACAGGGCTCAAGGCTGCGAGACAACGGATAAATTTGGCTTCTAGGAGGAAAGGATTCAGGCTATGGCAGTTGTCTGGAGGGAATTCAATAGACTAGTCAGTGTCTTTTGTTATAACAGTCTCATATAAAGGCACATGGTTATGTAAACTGGAGTCCCATTTGGAAACATTGTCATGAACAGGATCTGAATAGAACTGTAATAAAGGCACATGACTAGTACTGGCCACACAAAAGTTATAAATGGGCCAGCAGTTTTAATGCAATTCTGGATGCAGGTCTGGGACCAGGACCTAATCTCCTCTGTAGCCCAGTCTATGTGCGGGTTGTGGAGTTTAAGCCAGGGATACCCTAAGATAAAGGGATAGGCGGGAGATGAGATCAAGTAGAAGCTAATTTTCTCCCTATGAAGTTCCCCAATGGTCAGGGTAATGAGTACAGTGCACATGGTCACCAGGCCCATGGACATGAGTTATCAACAGCTAAGACTGAGAAGGGTCTGTGCACCTTAGTCACTGGAATCTGTAGACGGTGTGCTAGGTCCCTATCGATAAAATTGCTAGCAGCACCCGAATCTATGAAAGCTGAGAGGGAGTGGGAAAACTTGGCAGAACTAAGTTGTGCAGGAACTAATAGTTTATCTCTGAGGGAAACTGACGCAGTATAGTCTATAGAAGCAGATCCCACTCGCACTAGACTCTTGCCGGTTATCAGCTTATTGGAAAAGCTAGCGACAAAGTGGCTGTGGCTGCCACAATATAAGCAGCATCCCTGAGATCTCCTTCTAGCCCTTTCCCCATGGGATAAACGGGTAGTGCCAATTTGCATGGGCTCATCCTCCTGGACAGGTTAAGAGGCCTCAGGAGATGAAGAAAATGTGGGCAGCGTACTAGGGGGCAAACAAACCAACCTCTCTGTATGCCTTTCCTGTCTATACGGATGACTACTTGCATGACTTTGGTTCAGGGTAGTGTACTAAGGAGCCTTTGATGGAGTCTGATAAGCCTAACCTGAACTGGCTTCTTAGAGCTGGGTCATTTCACCCTGAGTCAGGTGCCCAGTGGCAGAAATTAGAACAGTATTGTTCAGCAGTACGTTTATCCTGACGTAATGACCTAAGACTAGCTTCAGTTGAATGGGCACTGTCAGGATCATCATACAGTAAACCGAAGATCTTGAAAAAAGCTTCAACTGACTGTCAAGAAAGATGTTCCAGCAATCAGAATGGCAGAAAAATACCTGTGAGCAGGGTGGGAATTAAAAGAGTCGTCTGGGGCACGTGCGTTAGTGTGAATGACGGCATGCGTACGCACACGGGCGCGCATCTTGTGACAGCACTTGGCACCAAGAAGCACCGTTTAAAGAAGACTGTCACTTTGCTGCCTTGCTATTTGGTCTACAGTGTTTCCTGAGACTCTTGTTATATTACTTACCTGATTCCTGTTACCCGGCTTGTTCTTGACCATTCCTGCTTGCTGCCAGTCTCCGATCCCAGCTTGTCCTGACATCTCTTCTGCCTCTCCCTTGATCCTGACATTACCCCCCCTCTGAGGAGGGGCCCCCGGACCCTCAAAGACAAGCTGGACATCCAGCACAGGACCATCAGACTGAGCAGAGGTCTGTGGATCCACAAAGTCAGGTTGGTTAGCAGGGGATGAGTCGCAGGAGTCAAGCCAGATAGCTGAAACACAAGCAGAATGCAGAGAGCCCTGAAAATAAAGGATGAAAGCCCCACCTGGCCAAATGAGGCAGTTTATCAAAAGGATGGATTGAACCTCTTAGCCCCTGTACACACGGTCGGAGATTTCCACAACCAGTTGGTCGGGAAATATTTCCAACATGTTGGAAAATTGGGTTGGATGGAGATTCGGACGGAATCAGTCCGATGCATACCACACACAGTCGGATTATCTGACGACACGGTCCGATAAGACTCATTCCGACAGATTCTCCGACCGTGTGTACAAGGGCTTAGAGTGGTTAGAATGGGTGTAGTAAAAGTAGAGTGAGGCCAGCTTACAGAAAGTCCTGAATAAGAAAAAGCAGGAAGCTCAATGGGCATGGGCTGGATTGGCATAACTGATGCAATCGCCGCATCGCCAAGTGTAGCAAATGCCTGAATCGCATTGCCAGGTGTAGTGACTGTGAAACTTGAGGACAAGTTAACCTGGCTGTGCATCCAAGGGAGTTTAGTGACAGGCAAAGGCAGGGGTAATCCAGGGGGCTTGACTTCTGCAGACTTAGGGGAAGTTTCCAAACAGGGCTCAAGGCTGCGAGACAACGGATAAATTTGGCTTCTAGGAGGAAAGGATTCAGGCTATGGCAGTTGTCTGGAGGGAATTCAATAGACTAGTCAGTGTCTTTTGTTATAACAGTCTCATATAAAGGCACATGGTTATGTAAACTGGAGCCCCATTTGGAAACATTGTCATGAACAGGATCTGAATAGGACTGTAATAAAGGCACATGACTAGTACTGGCCACACAAAAGTTATAAATGGGCCAGCAGTTTTAATGCAATTCTGGATGCAGGTCTGGGACCAGGACCTAATCTCCTCTGTAGCCCAGTCTATGTGCGGGTTGTGGAGTTTAAGCCAGGGATACCCTAAGATAAAGGGATAGGCGGGAGATGAGATCAAGTAGAAGCTAATTTTCTCCCTATGAAGTTCCCCAATGGTCAGGGTAATGAGTACAGTGCACATGGTCACCAGGCCCATGGACATGAGTTATCAACAGCTAAGACTGAGAAGGGTCTGTGCACCTTAGTCACTGGAATCTGTAGACGGTGTGCTAGGTCCCTATCGATAAAATTGCTAGCAGCACCCGAATCTATGAAAGCTGAGAGGGAGTGGGAAAACTTGGCAGAACTAAGTTGTGCAGGAACTAATAGTTTATCTCTGAGGGAAACTGACGCAGTATAGTCTATAGAAGCAGATCCCACTCGCACTAGACTCTTGCCGGTTATCAGCTTATTGGAAAAGCTAGCGACAAAGTGGCTGTGGCTGCCACAATATAAGTAGAGTCCCTGAGATCTCCTTCTAGCCCTTTCCCCATGGGATAAACGGGTAGTGCCAATTTGCATGGGCTCATCCTCCTGGACAGGTTAAGAGGCCTCAGGAGATGAAGAAAATGTGGGCAGCGTACTAGGGGGCAAACAAACCAACCTCTCTGTATGCCTTTCCTGTCTATACGGATGACTACTTGCATGACTTTGGTTCAGGGTAGTGTACTAAGGAGCCTTTGATGGAGTCTGATAAGCCTAACCTGAACTGGCTTCTTAGAGCTGGGTCATTTCACCCTGAGTCAGGTGCCCAGTGGCAGAAATTAGAACAGTATTGTTCAGCAGTACGTTTATCCTGACGTAATGACCTAAGACTAGCTTCAGTTGAATGGGCACTGTCAGGATCATCATACAGTAAACCGAAGATCTTGAAAAAAGCTTCAACTGACTGTCAAGAAAGATGTTCCAGCACTCAGAATGGCAGAAAAATACCTGTGAGCAGGGTTCCCATTAAAAGAGTCGTCTGGGGCACGTGCGTTAGTGTGAATGACGGCATGCGTACGCACACGGGCGCGCATCTTGTGACAGCACTTGGCACCAAGAAGCACCGTTTAAAGAAGACTGTCACTTTGCTGCCTTGCTATTTAGTCTACAGTGTTTCCTGAGACTCTTGTTATATTACTTACCTGATTCCTGTTACCCGGCTTGTTCTTGACCATTCCTGCTTGCTGCCGGTCTCCGATCCCAGCTTGTCCTGACATCTCTTCTGCCTCTCCCTTGGTCCCTCTGCTGGCCGCCTGATAATGACCCGGCTTGCTCCACGACTTTGCTTTGGCTACTGCTCCTGTACCTTATCTGCCCGCCTCTGTATGACTCGGCCTGCCTGCACCTGCTTGTGTCCTGAATTACAGAACACCTCCCTGCTGTCAACGGTCTTCAGCTACCAGTCGGGTCTTCCTGAACTACAGAACACCTCCCTGCTGCAAGTTGTCTCCAGCTTCCAGTCTGTTCCTGCTTCCTGCCTGGTCTGCTACTGGTCTCTTCACTACACATCGGAGGTCCGGATCAGCCCCTGCATCAGCTTACCTGTCAGGCACTTGTGCCCCTTTGCACTCCCAAGCTCCTGTGTCTGCTCTATCAGGGGTTCTCGAGCCAGAGGAATACGAGAAGCTGTGCACATTGGGCTCAACCACCAGGTATGTGACAGTGCCGAACAGCCATGTCTGAGCCCACACATGGAGCTATGGACGAACTTTGCCGTCATCTTGCTGGTCTTACCCAGGCTGTAAAAGAGGGTTACAACCGGCTGGAGGAACGTGCTCAGGTTCTGTCTGCCTCTGCACCCTCCTCATCAGGAACTTCTGCTGCACCCTCAGACAGCTGAGCGTTCTTCTGACCCATTTCGTCCAGTTTTGGATGCTTCCACATGTGCCTAGTTTTCCTCACTCTGCCTCCTCAGCTCCAGTAGCCTCTGCCCCTGACACCTCCGAACCAATGCCGCGTACACGCGATCGGAATTCTCGTCGGAAAAAGCTCTGATGGTTTTCTTGACGGAATTTGGCTCAAGCTGTCTTGCCTACACACGGTCACACCAAATTCCAATCATTTATAACGCGGTGATGTACAACACATACGACGGGACTAGAAAAAGGAAGTTCAATAGCTTCTGTCTCGTAGTTGAATCTGAGCATGCGTGATTTTTGGCATGTCGGAATTGCATACACACGATCTGGAAAATTGAGAACAGGCTATCAATTTTTGGCTGGCGGAATTTCGGACAGATAAATTCCGATGGAGCATACACACGGTCGCATTTTCCAATGAAAAGCTCTCATCGTTCTTTTTCTGGCCGGAATACCGATGTGTACGCGGCGTTACTCCTGAAGAGCAACAATGCCGGTGGACCAGTAACCTTTGCCTCTATTGTGGAGAACCTGTACACTATGTGAGGACTTGCCCTGCTAAGCTCTGTAAGTGCTTCACCATCTCTCCTGCTCTTACATCTGCCTTGCTTAATAATGCTTCTCATCTGGCTATCTCCATTCTCCTACAGCTCCCAGGAGGGAATACTCAGGCCACCGCTATCATTGATTCTGGAGCCTGCAGCGGGTTTAAGGACTTATCTTTTGCCACAAGATACCATGTCCTCTTGGACTTTCAGTACCTTTGGCCGATGGCTCAGCTCTCAAATCTGGGCCAGTCACACAAGAAACTGCACTGCTCTGTACACATGGTCAGATATTCTGACCACAAAATCTGTTGGATTTTTTCTGAAACTTGTGTTGCATGGACACGGTCGGACAAAGTTGTTGGAAAATCTGATCGTTCGGAACGAGGGGACGTTCATTGCATACGACGGGACTACGTAGAGGCCAGTAGCCAATAGCTTTTGTCTCGTAATTTATTCTGAGCATGTGTGGCACTTTGTCCATCAGAATTCTCTACAAACTATCGTAAAAAGTCTGATCGGATTTTGTTGTTGGAAGATTTTAGATCCAGGTCTGAATTTCCGACAGAAAAAGTCTGATAGAGCCCACACGATCGGATTTTCTGACAACATAATCCAATCGGACCATTTCCGTCTGAGTTTCCGAATGTGTGTACAGGGCATACCACTACTTACTACCATTGCCGGCAAACACCAAGAACTACTGTGCCTAGATATCATTGAATTTCCACTGTTTGCCACCGTTCTAGGCATGCCCTGGCTGAGTGCTCGCAACCCACAAATTGATTGGATCTCAGGGAAGATCAGCTTCCTCTCTCCTTATTCCCACCAACACTGCCTACTGGAAACTGCTGTTATTCCATCTCCCTTATTATGCATGGAAGCATATGCTGAGACCCATCAAGCTGTCCCCAAAGTTTACCACAGTTTCCTGGATGTCTTCAGCAAAAAGGGTGCAGAGATACTCTTCCTCCTCACAGGCCATATGACTGTCCGGTCGAACTTCACCCGGGAGCAGAGATTCCTTTTGGGAGAAGCTTTCCCTTAACAGAATTGGAGTTAGGGACCCTAAAGACTTATATAGATGACAACCTGAAAAAGGGGTTCATTCGGCCTTCCACCTCACCAGCAGGATCAGGAATTTTCTTTGTGGAAAAAAAAAGACCACTACCTACGGCCCTGCGTAGATTATCAGAAACTCAATAAGATCACGAAAAAGAATCGGTACCCCCTTCAATTGGTACCTGAACTGTTTCAAAGACTGGGAACTGCAGTGATATTCACCAAACTGGACCTTCATGGAGCCTACAATCTAGTCCGTATCCGGATTGGGGATGAATGGAAGACTGCCTTTCGCACCTGGTTCGGGCATTTTGAATATTTAGTTATGCCTTTTGGTCTTTTCAATGCCCCTGCCACATTCCAGCACTTTGTGAATGATATTTTCAGAGACTATCTTGACTTGTTTGTCATCGTATACTTGGATGATATCCTGTTCTTCTCCCCCTCCTTGGTTGAACACCGTGAACATGTCAAGAGCGTTCCAACACGACTTTGACGCCTGTATGCAAAACCTGAGAAGTGCGTGTTTGAACAACAGAACATTCAGTTCCTGGGACTGATCATTTCAGTGGAGGGTATCAAAATGCACCCTCAGACAGTCTCTGCCAGTCCGGACTGGCCAGCCCCTACTGATAAAAAAAGGAACCCAATGCTTTGTGGGCTTTGCAAATTTTTACCAGAAGTTTATAAGAGGCCACAGCAGCAATATATTCAAAATAACAGTAATACAGATACAGATAAAGGTGCATGCAAATAAGATACGGCATGTGGGTGATGTTGAGTAAGTAGCAGCATTTTCTTATTTGGTCATCTGTTGGAAAAAACATCGTAGATGGGTGGTTTTCTTCTCCATAGCTATCTATGGTTTTCCTGTTTGGTTTCTGATGTAGGTTCTTTCATCTACAAGCTTGTCTCTTGTGTCTGATTATGGTTAAGCAGGTTGCTATAGCCCTTTTTCTAGATGAATAAAAGTGAAGTGGGAAAGAGGAAATTGAAATTTGGGCAGTGCACAAAAATGCTAAGAGTAGCAGGGAAGAGATAGTAGAAGGGGGAGGTTGTGCAGGTGGGTAGGGGAGTGGGGGGGAACTCATGAACATGGGTCTATACATCTTTCCAGTATATATATTCACTTCAGTCTATGATATGTTGTTAACTTGGTAGAGGGGATTTATGTAGTTGAATTCTGAGGGGTTTCTCTGAGTGCTTGTACCTCCTCTGAGTATTTGAACATATTCCATAATTGCCATGTTTTGGAGTATGTCTCCTCTCTATCTTGGCTTGTAAGGATAAGGTCTTCCATTTTGTTAATGTCTATTTTTTTAAGCCACAAATCTATAGTCGGTGGGTTTGTTGACTTCCAGTTAAGAGGAGTACAGGCCTTGGCTGTAACTAATAAGTGGCGCACCACTGACTTTTTGTAGACTAAGGATTTTTTTACCATCATTTCCCCCATCACGAGGTTGACTAAGCAAGGCACCTGATTCCACTGGTCTTCCGAAGCTCAGACGGCCTTTGTGACCTTGAAAGATCTGTTTACCTCTGCATCGGTTCTGAAACATCTTGACCCAGCACTACATCTTGGAGGTGGATGCTTCGGAGATAGCAGTCGGGGCAGTACTCTCCCAGAGACAGGGACCCAAGGCTCTTTTGCACCCAGTTGCATTCTTTTCCCGCAAACTATCCGAAGCCGAGCAGAATTATGATGTAGCAGAGCTATTAGCAATCGTGGCCGCACTTGAAGATTGGTGATACCTTTTGGAGGGAGGGGCACATCCAATTCTTGTCTATACAGAACACAAGAACCTTGAGTACTCTGAAGTCCCCTCACCTCCAGACACCATCCTATCCTCAGGAAACTTTCTCTTGCTCTGAGGAGATTTGCTATCCCAGATCAAACACACTTCCATAGGGGTTCCCTCCCCACCTGTCATGAAAAGGTCCACCCGTTGGTGGCGCTGTTTATCTTTTGGACTGTAGTACCGGCGCTCACCAGCGGGTGTACTCCGGCAGTGTGGAGCAGACAGCATCTGCTCCGATCAGCTGTCACGTGAGATTAATCATCAGTCTTATATATACCCGGCAAGCGCTAATATGCTTTGCCTTGGTATCTCTCTCTGCAAGTGCCCTGACCGCTGGAACCTGAACCTGAACCTGAACCTGAACCTGAACCTGAACCTGAACCTGAACCTGAACCTGAACCTGAACCTGAACCTGAACCTGAACCTGAACCTGAACCTGAACCTGAACCTAAACCCTGAACCCTGAACCCTGTACCCTGTATCTACCTGATCTGTCCCTTTCCTATCCTGAGCCCATCCTGGACCTGTTGTCCCTCCTGCTACCTAGATCCCTGCTCTGCAGCCGATCCATCCGTCCTTACCCATTGACTGATCCCCCGGTATATGACCTCGGCCTGGCTTTCATTGACGTCTCCGGTAGTTCCCATTTATTGTATATATATTTCTTGCTGTTGTGGTTGGTTGTGCACTGTATGTTTTCACTTTCTTTTATAATAAACACTTGTTATTTTCATTCACATTCGTTCTGGGTTTCCTCTGTGCAGTCCACACAGTCTGGTCTAACAATTCCCTGACAGTATACCAAGGCCATCCCTGACCAGACGTGGCTGCATTGAGGAACCATCCCGACCTGTGAAGTCGGCCAATATGGATTTCAATGAAATCTTGTATTATTCTCTGCTGGCCGAAGAGGATGGTGAATATTGTCGCCAGCTTCTAAAAGGATGGACTAGTGACCAGCTGATGGAAACCATCCGATCAGCTCATTCCCTGGTGGATCAGGGCTACATGTCATTTGAGGATGTGCAGCCCTTGATCCAGTTATGTGCAAAGCCAGCCCTGTCATGTTATCCCGAAGGAAGTGATGATTTTTCTCCCCCCTTCAATTTGGGCCAAGTTGAATCTCTGGTATGGTTGTTAGAGGATGATCCAGCCTATTTCATGGAATGTTATTCCTCTTGTCCACGGCAGGTGTTGTCTGATTGCATCCATTCAGTGCAATCTCTGGTTAGCCAGGCTGTGTGCGAATCAGTGTTTGTTCAACCTGTACTACAAGCATGGTCAGATCTCCTGCGTTTAGCCAAGCCACAACACTCCAGCCCTGTCATTAACCACCTTCCTTCCCAAGTGTCTATCTCCCCATTGCCTATGGCAACCTCAGCTACAGCCCAGTCTACTCCACTTCCTACCAAATACTATTATCCTGTCACCAAGTGTTGCACCTATCCTGCCTTCAATCCACCCGCCTCTTCTCCTCCACCTGTAACAGTCCCACAGAACCCTCCTCCTGCCACTGTTCCTTGGTCTTCCTTTTGCCCAGATACTTTCTTTTCTTACAGCCCTGCACCTACCTACAAAGCTGCAGTGGCTAAGTCAAAAAAGAAACTAAAGTTCTTTCCGACCCGCACAATCCTGCCAGTAACCCAACCTGCCTCCGCACCAACCAACCCAGTCCCAGCCACCCAGCCTGACGTCCCAGTTTCTGCTACCCAGCCTGATGTCCTGCTGCCTACCTTCCAGTCCAATGTGACAGCCTTCCAGTCTGATGTTGTGCCGCCTGCCTTCCAGTCTGATGTCGTGCCACCTGCCTTCCAGTCTGATGTTGTGCCACCTGCCTTCCAGTCTGATGTTGTGCCACCTGCCTTCCAGTCTGATGTTGTGCCACCTGCCTTCCAGTCTGATGTCGCGCCACCTGCTTTCCAGTCTGATGTCGTGCCACCTGCCTTCCAGTCTGAAGTCGCGCCACCTGCCTTCCAGTCTGATGTCGTGCCACCTGCCTTCCAGTCTGATGTCGTGCCACCTGCCTTCCAGTCTGATGTCGTGCCACCTGCCTTCCAGTCTGATGTCGTGCCACCTGCCTTCCAGTCTGATGTCGTGCCACCTGCCTTCCAGTCTGATGTCGTGCCACCTGCCTTCCAGTCTGATGTCGTGCCACCTGCCTTCCAGTCTGATGTCGTGCCACCTGCCTTCCAGTCTGATGTCGTGCCACCTGCCTTCCAGTCTGATGTCGTGCCACCTGCCTTCCAGTCTGATGACGTGCCACCTGCCTTCCAGTCTGATGTCGCGCCACCTGCCTTCCAGTCTGATGTCGCGCCACCAGCCTTCCAGTCTGATGTCGCGCCACCTGCCTTCCAGTCTGATGTCGCGCCACCTGCCTTCCAGTCTGATGTCGTGCCACCTGCCTTCCAGTCTGATGTCGTGCCACCTGCCTTCCAGTCTGATGTCGTGCCACCTGCCTTCCAGTCTGATGTCGTGCCACCTGCCTTCCAGTCTGATGTCGTGCCACCTGCCTTCCAGCCTGATGTCCCGGCCTTCCAGCCAGACGCCTTCCAGCCTGATGTCCCGGCCTTCCAGCCAGACGCCTTCCAGCCTGATGTCCCGGCCTTCCAGCCAGACGCCTTCCAGCCTGATGTCCCGGCCTTCCAGCCAGACGCCTTCCAGCCTGATGTCCCGGCCTTCCAGCCAGACGCCTTCCAGCCTGATGTCCCGGCCTTCCAGCCAGACGCCTTCCAGCCTGATGTCCCGGCCTTCCAGCCAGACGCCTTCCAGCCTGATGTCCCGGCCTTCCAGCCAGACGCCTTCCAGCCTGATGTCCCGGCCTTCCAGCCAGACGCCTTCCAGCCTGATGTCCCGGCCTTCCAGCCAGACGCCTTCCAGCCTGATGTCCCGGCCTTCCAGCCAGACGCCTTCCAGCCTGATGTCCCGGCCTTCCAGCCAGACACCTTCCAGCCTGATGTCCCGGCCTTCCAGCCTGATGTCCCGGCCTTCCAGCCTGATGTCCCGGCCTTCCAGCCTGATGTCCCGGCCCTCCAGCCAGACGCCTTGCAGCCTGATGTCCCGGCCTTCCAGCCAGACGCCTTGCAGCCTGATGTCCCGGCCTTCCAGCCAGACGCCTTGCAGTCTGATGCCCCGGCCTTCCAGTCTGACGTCTTCCAGTCTGATGCCCCGGCCTTCCAGTCTGACGTCTTCCAGTCTGATGCCCCGGCCTTCCAGTCTGACGTCTTCCAGTCTGATGCCCCGGCCTTCCAGTCTGACGTCTTCCAGTCTGATGCCCCGGCCTTCCAGTCTGATGCCTTCCAGTCTGATGCCCCGGCCTTCCAGTCTGATGTCTTCCAGTCTGATGCCCCGGCCTTCCAGTCTGATGTCTTCCAGTCTGATGTCTTCCAGTCTGATGCCTTCCAGTCTGATGCCCCGGCCTTCCAGTCTGATGCCTTCCAGTCTGATGCCCCGGCCTTCCAGTCTGATGCCTTCCAGTCTGATGCCCCGGCCTTCCAGTCTGATGCCTTCCAGTCTGATGCCCCGGCCTTCCAGTCTGATGCCTTCCAGTCTGATGCCCCGGCCTTCCAGTCTGATGCCTTCCAGTCTGATGCCCCGGCCTTCCAGTCCGATGCCTTCCAGTCTGATGCCCCGGCCTTCCAGTCCGATGCCTTCCAGTCTGATGCCCTGGCCTTCCAGTCTGATGCCCCGGCCTTCCAGTCTGATGACCCGGCCTTCCAGTCTGATGCCTTCCAGTCTGATGCCCCGGCCTTTCAGTCTGATGCCTTCCAGTCTGATGACCCGGCCTTCCAGTCTGATGCCTTCCAGTCTGATGACCCGGCCTTCCAGTCTGATGCCTTCCAGTCTGATGCCCCGGCCTTCCAGTCTGATGCCTTCCAGTCTGATGCCCCGGCCTTCCAGTCTGATGCCTTCCAGTCTGATGCCCCGGCCTTCCAGTCTGATGTCTTCCAGTCTGATGCCCCGGCCTACCAGTCCGTTGCCTTCCAGTCTGATGTGCCTACTGTCCAGCCTGATGTGCCTGCCTTCCAGCCTGACATCCCAGTGCCCGCCTTCCAGCCTGACGTGCCGCTGCCCGCCTTCCAGCCTGATGTGTCGCTGCCTGCCTTCCAGCCCGATGTGCCAGCTTGCCAGTCTGATGTGCCGGCTTGCCAAATTGATGCCCCAGCTTTCCGGCCTGACGTTCCAGCTTTCCGGCCTGACGTTCCAGCTTTCCGGCCTGACGTTCCAGCTTTCCGGCCTGACGTTCCAGCTTTCCGGCCTGACGTTCCAGCTTTCTGGTCTGACGTTCCAGCTTTCCAGCCTGGTGCCCCTGCTTGTCAGCCTGGTGCCCCTGCTTGTCAATCTGTTGTCCTTGCTTGCCAGCCTGATGTTCCAGCTTGCCAGCTTGATGTCTCTGCTTGCCAGCCTGATGTCTCTGCTTGCCAGCCTGATGTCTCTGCTTGCCAGCCTGATGTCTCTGCCTCCCAGTCTGATGTGCCGTATCTCCAGCCTGATGTGCCAGCTTCCCAGCCTGATGCTTGGATACTGGTGTTCCAGTCTGAAGTGCCCATGTCTCAGCCTGAAGTTTCGGTGTCCGCTACTCAGTCTGCGGAGTCGGTGCCCGCTGTCTGCCCTGACGTGCCCGCTGTCTGCCCTGACGTGCCCACTGTCTGCCCTGACGTGCCCGCTGTCTGCCCTGACGTGCCCGGTACCCAGCTTGACGTGCCCTCATCCATGGTGTGGTTTGAGGCCATTAACCTGGGACAATTACACCTAGTTGGAGCGTCCGGAGGCCGCTCCTTTGAGGGGGGGTACTGTCATGAAAAGGTCCACCCGTTGGTGGCGCTGTTTATCTTTTGGACTGTAGTACCGGCGCTCACCAGCGGGTGTACTCCGGCAGTGTGGAGCAGACAGCATCTGCTCCGATCAGCTGTCACGTGAGATTAATCATCAGTCTTATATATACCCGGCAAGCGCTAATATGCTTTGCCTTGGTATCTCTCTCTGCAAGTGCCCTGACCGCTGGAACCTGAACCTGAACCTGAACCTGAACCTGAACCTGAACCTGAACCTGAACCTGAACCTGAACCTGAACCTGAACCTAAACCCTGAACCCTGAACCCTGAACCCTGTACCCTGTATCTACCTGATCTGTCCCTTTCCTATCCTGAGCCCATCCTGGACCTGTTGTCCCTCCTGCTACCTAGATCCCTGCTCTGCAGCCGATCCATCCGTCCTTACCCATTGACTGATCCCCCGGTATATGACCTCGGCCTGGCTTTCATTGACGTCTCCGGTAGTTCCCATTTATTGTATATATATTTCTTGCTGTTGTGGTTGGTTGTGCACTGTATGTTTTCACTTTCTTTTATAATAAACACTTGTTATTTTCATTCACATTCGTTCTGGGTTTCCTCTGTGCAGTCCACACAGTCTGGTCTAACAATTCCCTGACACCACCTGATGTCACTCTACAGACAAGAGATGATTTATTGCGGTAAAGAGAAAAAAAATTTGTACCTCAAGAGGTACAAGTTGCTGTTTTTAGGTCCTGCCATGACCATGAGTTGGCCAGTCCCTTTGGGATACACAATACTTCTGAGCTACTCCTGCGCATGTTTTGGTGGCCACAGTTATTGAATGACTGCAGGAATTATGTGGAATCTTGTACCATCTGTATCCAGAACAAGGGCAGCAAGTCTAAGACATGGGGTCTGTTGAAGCCACTACCTGTCCCAGATAGACCATGGAGAATGATCTCCATGGATTTTATTGTTGAGCTGCCACCTTCAGAAAAACACACAACCATCTTTGTGGTAGTGGATAGACTTTCCAAAATGGTTCAATTCCTGCCAATGAGGGGTACTCCCTCTGCTGCCGAAACTGCAAAGATCTTCATCAAAGAGATTGTGAGGCTCCACAGTATCTCTGCAAATTTTATTTCGGACCGAGAGGTACAGTTCACTTCTAAGTTCTGGAGGGCACTATGTGGATCCCTGAAAATTGACCTTTCCTTCTCATCTGCCTATCATCCTCAGACTAATGGCCAGACTGAAAGAACAAATCAAATGCTAGAGCAATACATGCATTGTTTTTTCCTGATTTTCCCAGGATGATTGGGCACCCCTCCTCTTACCTCTTGCTGAATTTGCATATAACAACTCTGTTCACTCTGCCACAAAGCAATCTCCATTTAGACCCCAGAGATCAAGTCCTTCTAAAAAATTGGGCCCTAAATTTGTGGGTCCTTTCCCAGTGAAAAGGAAAATCAATAATGTGGCCTACGAATTAATACTACTGGAATCATTTCGGATTCACCCAGTTTTCCATGTAGCCTTACTCAAACCTGTAGCTCCGGACCCCTTCTCCAACTGAAACACCGGTCCTCCTGAACCAGTACTCATCAATGGGGAGGTTGAATTCAAAGTGGAATCCATCCTGGATTGCAGGAGGAGACATAACCAAATCCAGTATCTGGTGAAGTGGAAAGGGTATGGTCCTGAGGAGAACTCTTGGAAGCCGGAGCCCAACATCCAGGCAAAAAGACTGATCCAGGCCTTTAAAAAGTCTCACCCTAGTAAGATGGCTCAATCGGGCATCCGGAGGCTGCCCCTTGGAGGAGGGCAATGTCAAGAAAGATGTTCCAGCAATCAGAATGGCAGAATACCTGTGCGCAGGGTTCCCATTAAAAGAGCCGCCCGACGCATTCGTGGCAGCGTGAATGACAGCACACAGGCGCGCGCACCTTGTGACATCACTTGGCGCCAAGAAGTACTATTTAAAGGAGACTGTCACTTTGTTGCCTTGCTGTTCAGTCTACAGCGTTTCCCGAGACCCTTGACGCTTGTTATATTGCTTACCTGATTCCTGTTACCCGGCTTGTTCTTGACCATTCCTGGTTTCTGCCAGTCTCCGATCTCGGCTTGTCCTGATGTCTCTTCTGCCTCTTTTACGAATTTTCGTTATGAATTTGGATTCGAAATTCGTAAACGAAATTTCATAATTTGTGTGCATAAAAATTTGTATTTCGGATTCGTACAAATGTACGACTTTCCAGAAATTCATACGACTTTTCGTTTCATACGAAACTAATCGCACATGTCTAATACCGACCCAGCTTGCTCCACGACTCTTCTTTGGCTATTGCCCTGTACCTTATCTGCCCGCCTGTGTATGACCCAGCCTGCCTGCACCTGCTTGTGTCCTGAACTACAGAACACCTCCCTGTTTGCTGATCTTGGCTACCAGTCTGATCCTCCTGAGCTGCAGAACACCTCCCTGTTGTCTACGGTCTTCAGCTATCAGTCGGTTCTTCCTGAACTACCGTACACCTCCCTACTGCGTGTTGTCTCCAGCTTCCAGTCTGTTCCTGCTTCCTACTTGGTCTGCTACTAGTCTCTTCACTACACATTGGAGGTCTGGATCAGCACCTGCATCAGCTTGCCTGTCAGGCACTGGTGCCCCTTGGCACTCCCGAGCCCCTGTCTGCTCTATCAGGGGTTCTCGAGCCAGGGGAATATGAGAAGCGGCTCCCTGCACACTGGGCTCGACCACCAGGTGCATGACACTGACCCTCTGGCTGGGTCATCGGTGAGAAGACTAAACGCCCAAGACTAGGGATCCCCCTGCAACCATGTAATAATCAGGCTGATCCGCTGTGCTTCAGAACCAGAGGAGTGTGGCTTAAGCTTAAAGTATAGCATATAACTATTTTTAAAGTTGGAAAACACATGGGGGTCACCAGAAAAAAGATTAAGAAGGTTAACTTTGTGCTCTGGCTCCTGTGTTACTGCTGGAGGTGCGTTTATACGCACAGAAAGTTCCTGGATTTGGTGTGTCAGTTTGCAAATTTCCTAAGCAAATGAGCAAGCCTGTGTAGAATACATCTTGACAGAAATTATTTTTCTTGTTATAATGTCACGTCTACCCCAACGCAGGTGGTCAGACACTATAGCTGGCTACTGTGTGCTTCACCTATAGCTTTCCCTTAAGGCAAGCAGGCCTACCGGTAATCGGTTACCAGGAGCCTGGCCATCATGCCAGGGCAGATGTAAACTCAGCAAACAGACTACTTGCAGTTAGCAGACAGATAGTGTGGTTCTATGACAGTCCAGGTAAAAGGCAGGGTGAGTTCAGGGAAAAGTCCAAATTCCGATCCAGGTCATACACAGGGAAATCCAAACTAGCAAAACAGGGCAGACAAATGGGTGCTCGATCAGTAACAAAGCAGGTATCACTGTCTCTATCACAAGCAAGGAGCAGAGCGTTTGGCTTGCTTATAACAGATGACTGACCACATCAATTACCGCAAACGGGGAGAATGCAATGGCCAAAACCAGGATGCTGGAATAAGGAGCAGGAGCACTTAAGTGATCCTGACACCCAATGACCTATTTTTTCCACAACTGTTTGACAGGGATGAGAAATTTCAATATTTTACAGCGAAAGCAAGAATTTGCCTTCATCAAGAGTGCCTCTAGAAGGTTACAGGGTGAAGGCACCAACAACACCCAAAGACCACTTTATCCCCACCTGTTTGACAGGGGCTTCATATTTAATTTTTTTTTACAGGTAGGCCAATTCTTGCTTTCATCAAGAGTACCTCTATAGGGTTACGGTATGAAAGCACCACCAAAGCCCAATCTTTCCACACCTGTTACTTCTATCCAAAGTCTGCAAAAGAGACACCAGACTTTATCTAAACCAAATTGTTAATCTTGGCCTGAGTGTGCTATAATTTGGCTATTTCACATATGGCTTGCTCACTGTGGCGCAAACCTTTGTTATTTCGATCCAAAGTCTGCTAAGGAGACACCAGAATTTATCCAAAAAATCTCTAATCTTGTTCCAAGTTCGCTAAAATGTGACCTCATCATACAGACTGGCTCCCCAAGTCATTGTTTACTAAATAAAGAAAATCAATTTAAATGTAATTTTGTTTTCTTTTTAAATATCAGTTTTGCTGCAGCAGGTTCTATAAACGGTACAGATGCACCACTTTACAGGCAGACTAAAGGGAACAACAGGCACTATATTTAAAGGAATGTTTTTTTTTGTTTCACATTAAGCATCATTAAAATCACTGCTCCTTTAAAGATTATCTTTTTTGAAAGTTTTTTTTTGCATTGGTACATGTCCCCACTGGCAGTACCCAGGCCCCCATACCCTTTTTATGGTCAATAACTTGCATATAAGCCTTTAAAATGGGGACTTTTGATTCTTCCTGCTCAGGTCCCATACAGTTCAATAGTGTCCAAACTGTTGTGGCGCGAAACAAAAGGTGCTCGGCCCATCTCTACCCCATCTCTAACCCTGTTGTTAAAGTGGTCTTTGTATAGACTAGAGTGGAACCACCCTCCTGCGGTAGTTTCATAAAATCTTGAAATCTAAACAAAGTGTTTTGGATTATAGCACTTTACTGTTCACTTGCTGGATCCCTAAGAAAAGATCCCTGTGTAAATTTCAGGTCAATCTGGGTAAAGCTTTTAAAGGGTGAAGAACCCTTTCCTGTCCCATGTGACAGAGCTTGGCCTGGGAAATGGATTCTCAGCTACAATAGTGTTTTATTTGTGGGAGTGAAGAGAGGTGCCACATATCTGGAAGGTTTGGGTATTTCATAATGCTCTGTGGAGCAACAAACAAGGCATAAGCTATGTATCCGCACTGGATGTTCTCAGCTGTCATGCAAACATGTTACTTTTTCCTGAATGAGCTAAGTACAAGTTTGTTTTTATTGAAAAATAAATCTAATAGGTTTATAGAAATGTTTTATTCTTAATCCAGCTGGATGAAGTGCCCATTTGTATTGTTAAATTGGAATGCATAATCCTATCTGCCTGCACTTCTCCTTTACAGTTATACTATACTATGCTAGTGGCTTTCACTTTTAAATTTTTATTTGTTTTTATTTGTTTACAATCACACACAGTTGTGTGTAAACGCCTCTCATTTTACACAAAATATGTCCCTTTGGGTGATAACATAAATGTTATCACCCATTAGGGCCATGATTCACAGAGGCACGTTGATTTGATTGTGTGGTTTCACATATATTTTAAAATGGTATTCAACAAAGTATCTGTTTCTTCTCAATCTGTAATTTTGAAGAAACGTGCAAGTTATTTTTTGACCAAGTATCATTACTGTACAAAAATACCTTAAGAACTGGTGAAAGAAAAACCGAAGCTCCAGTTAGGATGAACACTGCTAATCCAGTTACTCTTTGCTCCCTGCAAACACATGCACAAGAAGGATAAAATACAAGACCATTGCAATATTTACTGTATATTTTATTCAGTGACCTCCATTTAGATACACCTGTGTTTAACTCCTTACTACATATGTGTTGAGGTTTTTGATGGTTATATATATATATATATATATATATATATATATATATATATATATATATATATATATATATATATATATTTTATATATTTATATATTATATGCTAGTAATACATTGATCAACCATACCATTATGACCACCCACCATAACGCATCAGGGCATGGACTACACTAGTTCTGTGAATTTTGAAGTGCGGCCTCCATGGATCAGACTTAGTTTTTGGATTGAGATCTGGAGAGTTTGAAGGCCAAGTCAACACCTCAAACTCGTTGCTGTGTTCCACAAACCATTTTTGAACTTATCAGACCAGGCCACCTTCCTCCATTGCTCTGTGGTCCAGTTCCACATGCCTATCATAGGCACTTTTGGCTGTGGACAAGCATGGGCACCCTGAATGATCTGTTATTACACAACCCTGTATGCATTAAATTGCAATGCACTGTGTGTTCTGACACTTTTCTATGGGAACCTGCATTACATTTTTTCAGCAATTTGAGCTACAGTAGCTTTTCTATTGGATCGGACTACACAAGCCAGTCTTCGCTTCCCACATGCATCAGTGAGCTATGGCCAACCATGATCCTCTTGCTTCCACGTTTGGTAGGTCCTGACCAATGGAGACCTGAAGCATCCCACAAGAATTATGGAAATAACCTTACCTAGTTGTTTAGCCATTAGAATATGGTTCCCATTTTTTCTGCTATCAACACATTAACTTCAGAGACAGCTGTTGTGGAAAATTTTATGAAGATGTATTGGATGTATTTTAATATGTATTGTCATAAGAGTCCCCCCAGTTTTCATTCTCCCCCAGCCCACTCTAAAGAGCTGATGGGGCAGACTGACACTGGTTGAGACCTGTTAGGTAGTGGTAAACTTCCTGTTTGGAGAGAGGTGTTTGCAGAGTGGGGTTATGTCCGCCAGTGAAAGGGCCCCTGTGCATTGCACAGACGATCGTCTGAGGGGATACGTTTGCTCTGCAAAGATCGGTTATGGGCGCATGTACGCTCATTGTCTCTGCTGTGTCTGATCAGCACATGTCGGGATTCGCAGTGTGCATCTGCAGATAACCTTCCACCCACAAGGAAGTGTAGCATAATCCAGGTATACATTGTTCTCTGGAACAATGTATATTAAGGATTTCTATCAATGGAATTGTAGTCATCATTCATTGGTTATTGTATAAATTAATTGATTCTGGTCATGTCCTTATATGGTCATTAACATCCTGTGTTGTTCATTTTCCTGTGAGGTCACAAACTGTGCAGGAGGGGTTTAGCTGTTGGAGGCAAACCCTCCAGAGTGTGGCTTCCTGTTTATGTGTAAATAAAAGAACCAGGCTGACTACCCTCAGGGGAAGTGAGGCTGATGGAACTGAGAACGTAAGAAGCATGGACATGTCTGATTACTTGGATGAGTGGGTTGAACAGGGCCGTTTTTAAGGCAGGGCAAAAGGGTCAGCTGCCCTGGGCCCTGTCATTGTTGTGGGGCCCAAAGCAGCTGCCTCATACTTGCCAACAATTCTGGTTTAAATTCCCTCACCCCTTGAGGGAATGTGCTGTGCTGTGTCCCAATATCTCAGTGTGAAGTGTTGCTCCTAAAGCTGCCCAGCTCTGCCCTATTGTTGTGTACAGATGACTCACCTGCAGACCCTGTGTTTACATGTAAATAGAGGTGGCCGGCGGCATTGATATGTATATCATGCCCCCCTGAGGTCATATCCACAGTAATCTCTAGCAACCAATCAACAAGCAGAAATCATGTGCTGTAACCTCTAGCAACTATCCAACGAGCTGTAATGTGTTCTGTAACCTCTAGCAACCAGTCAATGAGCAGTAATGATACACTGCAACCTCTGGCAACCATTCGTAATAGCTGCCTGATCTGATTCAGTAATCTGATTTCGCGTCTAGCTGCTATTTATTGTATGTCTCAGAGCAGGTAGAGAGCAAAACTGCATGGGGAGAGGGCCCCCAAGAAAAGTTTTGCCCAGGGTCCAATCATTATTAAAGACAGCCCTGGGGTTGAAAGGTAAAGTATTATATAGTTTAGATGAAATGTTATTATGAGAAACAGGAGATTTGGCTGTGTGCATAGCATACATCCAAGTCTCCATGACAACAGCATGTTCACTTGCTGCTTAATATATCCCATCCACTTTCAGGTGCCATTGTCACAAGATAATCAATATAATTTACTTTAACTGTCAGTGGCCATAATGTTGTGACTGATTGGTGTATATAATTAACATTTCTTTAGATCGCAAATATAAACATTTACCTAATGCCCAAAAACTTTGGTTGTTCTCCTGGAGCAGAAACTGTTGTTTCCATTTTTAGGCTGTTCATGTGTGCAAGAGATATTACAGTGGCTGAGACATACCACGGAAGACCCATAAATGACATCACTATAATCAGCAAAGCTATGCAGAAGAAATCCAGATGTAAGCCTGCACCTTTCTGTAAAAAAAAAAAAAAGTATTAAGATGTTAAAGAAATTAAATAATTTGTTTTAAGTAATTCTTTATACAACAATAATGTAGCGCTAGAATCACACATTTCGGTCCCAAATGTGAGAAGGTGCGGCGGACAGTCTCTTCAGTTTTCTGCATTCTTTTTCTTAATATATTGGATTCCCATTGAGCCATTTCATTGTGAGTCACCAGTTCGGATGTATGCTGCTCCATCTTGTGGCTGTCTTCAGTTTTACCGCCTGTGAGTTACCAGTTCGGATGTATGCTGCTCCACCTTGTGGCAATCTTCAGTTTTACCGCCTGGTCTCGTTTTGGTTCGATTTCCTCTATCACGAGAGGTTGAGCGCTGCAAGCCTGTATGATACACTGCTAACAAGGTAGGTGAGTCCAACGTTTCCGGTAAGAGTATTCAATCTCTTTATTCAGATATCATCTGTCAAGCCTCTTTGGGATATTATTTGTCAAGCTTTTCTGAGTGTCAGCTTCGGATTTGTGTAGAGACATTCATAGACACCAGCTGATTATTTGACCTCTATTGGACATTTGATATTTGGGTTTATTATGTCATTTATTTATTTATATGCACCTAGGTTTTTTGGGTGAATTTTTTAGGAGTAGTTGCATATTATATGCAATTACCCTTCATACTAAAAAAAATTTGGGGTGTTTTCTTACACGGTACACACCTTCCCTTTATTGTGCACAGATTCTAGTGCTACATTATTTTTGTATACGGTTTTGGACTTTGTTTGAATATTAGCAGCTTGTTTCTTCACTATTTGAGGTATAGCACAGTTTTTTCCCCTTTTTCCACATGTAGCCTCCCTGGCGGTATTCCCGAGTCTGGCTCGGGGTAAGATTTAATTACCATAAGCGGTATTCCCGAGCCAGACTCGGGATTGCATCATTGGATCCATGGAGGGGGTTACTTACCTTGTCCCCTGGATCCAGCGATGTCTCCCCACTTTGATCAGCGAGCCGCCGTGTCTCACTCGGTCTGTGACAGTGCCGAGGTCCGTTCCCTGCGAGCGTTGCGACGCACAGGGATGGAGTTCGGTGCCAAATTCAAAAAGTAAAAAACACAGTATAGATACAGTATACTGTAATCTTACAGATTAAATTACTGTATCAAATAATTACACATCCCCTTTGTCCCTAGTGGTTTGTCCAGTGCCCTGCATGCAGTTTTATATTATAAATACTGTCTTTATGCCAGGAAACTGGAGATTGTCGATAGCTACCAAAAAATGTCCGTTTACATCAAAAGTGGTTATAGACCAGCTAGAAAACAGTGATAATAAATTGGAATCAAGTTATTTTAATATATAATTTATGATTTCATATTTCAAATGTTATCATACCTGGGAAGTCTATTAGACTCTTGTTTGGATGGATTTAAGTGAATTATTTCTAAGAATTACAGGCCTACAATATAAAATGCCAAATTTGCATGCAAAATAATTGTACCGCTTTCAGCACCTAAAATCCGACATAATCATACCGCCAGGGAGGTTAATTCTTTACCCACAAAATACAGTTTTTCTGTGCAGCTGGTTCTATTTATACTAAAATGCGTGGTATCCCTATACCACACCTCTTAGTACACAGTGAACCTGTTTTTATACAGAATAGCGTGGTATGCATTTTATTTAATACAAATTATATCTATGCTACAAAATGTCTGGAACTGGTACTGTATGCCTTTCAAAGGACAGCTGGGCCACAGTCAACTTCAAATACTGAGGACATCTTGTGGCATAAAGGAATTGCAGCAAGGGGACAGGAACAGAGAATCAACAATAATAAGCAGCCAATACTGAAATAGCCTTAGCTGCTTATTCTGGAGGCCATTTAATAAAAATAGCCCAGAATTAAGCTATACGTTTAAAATGAGCAAATCACAGTTACACACTACTAATCACCGCACAGTCCAGAGAAAATACTCATAAATTTCCAAAAGTTGCTCCCTTGCTGGCTGGATGAACAAGGCATCTTTACTAATAAAAATGCTGCAGAGAGATACATTGATACATTGATACATTGATCATCTAGCCAGGGAGCATCAGATGGACACCTGTGTCTATTTCTCTTACATCCGGCAGATTTGCCAGATGTAATCACTAGTTTGCCATGACCCTGAAGCTGAACACATTATGGGGTTGATTTACTAAAGACAGATAAATTGTGCACTTTGCAAAGTGCAGTTGCACTCTGCAAGAGCAGTTGCTCCAGAGCTTAGTGAATGAGCAGACACTCTGCTGAGTTCCATCATTCAGTAATGTGCAAGCAAAAATGCTGTTTTTTTAATTTTCCTTGCGAATTGGGTATTCTTTGCAACGTGAAGCTTTACCTCATTTACTAAGCTCTGGAGCAACTAGACTTTGCAAAGTGCACAGTCAACCCCCATATGACCATCTGATATTGCGCCGTAGATCACCCTGTCACCATCCTCCTGTCCAACATCCATTAAAAAACAAAAAGAGCCGGATAGAAATGTTTAAGCTGAGTAGTGGCTGCATCCAGTCAGATATTTCACATGTATTCTGACAGCCGCTGGTGCAGGTGTAAGCCCTTGTACACACGGTCTGACATTCCGACAACCAAATCCATCGGATTTTGTCCGATGGATTTTGTCCGAAACTGGTGTTGCATACACACGGTCGGACAAAGTTGTCGGAAAATCCGATCGTTCGTAACGTGATGATGTAATTTAGTTAGTAGCCAATAGCTTTGGTCTAGGAATTTGATCTGAGCATGCGTGGCACTTTGTCCGATCGGAATTATCTACAAACGATCGGACAAAGTCCGATCGGATCATGTTTTCGGAAAATTTTATAGCCCAGCTCTAAAACTTTGTCGGTCGGATATTCCGAGGGAAACAGTCCAATGGAGCCCACACACGGTCGGATTATCCGATAACACAGTCTGATCGGACATTTTCTGTCGTAATGTCCGACCGTGTGTACAAGGGCTTAGAATACAATAGCCATACATAGCATGATTAAAGGAATCCGATTGTTTTTTTTTTTCTTTCGTTCAGCTCAAAGGCTGGATCCAAAAACATATCTGTGTATGGTCAGCTGCACTGTCATTTAACACTCATTCATAGATCCCAGCTGTCCCTGATTTTGAGGGACTGTCCCTGATTTGGAACAAAGTCTCTCTGTCTCTCTTTCCTCCTTTTCCTCCCAAAGTCTCTCTGTACCTCATTTTGGTCTGATCTATATAGTTGTATATAAAGTGCACTATTTATCTTTCAAAAAGTGTTTCCCAATGCTAAACCTTTCATCCAAGTTCTAAATTGTTGCAGTTGTAAAGGTCAAAAAACAGTATAAAGGAATAAGTGTTTGTGGGTTTAACCGCTTCAGCCCCGAAAGATTTTATCCCCTTCCTGACCAGAGCACTTTTTGCGATTCGGCACCGCTTTAATTTAACTAACAATTGTGCAGTCGTGCGACGTTGCTCCCAAACAAAATTGACGTCCTTTTTAGAGCTTTCTTTTGGATCAGCCCTGTGTTTTTTGCAAAATTTTTGAAAAAAACACACATTATTTTTTACATTTTGCTATAATAAATATCCCCCAAAAATATATAAAAAAAATTTTTTTTTCCTCAGTTTAGGCCGATACGTATTCTTCTACATATTTTTGGCAAAAAAAAAAAAAAAAAAAAAGCGTGTATTGATTGGTTTGCGCAAAAGTTATAGCGTTTTTTGGTGGACACATGAGACATTTTTGACACATTTTTGGGACCATTGTCATTTATACAGCAATCAGTGCTATACAAATGCACTGATTCCTGTGTAAATGACACTGGCAGTGAAGGGGTTAACCACTAGGGGGCAAGGTAAGGGTTAAGTGTGTCCTGGGGCGTGTTTATAACTGTGGGGGTGTGGCTACATGTGACACATCACTGATCTCTGCTCCCAATCACAGGGAGCAGAGATCAGTGACACTGTCACTAGGCAGAACGGGGAGACGCTTGTTAGCACATTAGCATCTCCCCACTCTTCCTCCCTGTGAGACTATCGCGGGTATCCCTGTGGCGAACCAGTCTGCGGGACCCGCAACCCGACTCACGTAGGTCCCGGCCAGTGCGCGCGCGTCTCAGGCGGCGCGCGCACACAATGGCATGGCAGCAAATTTAAAGGGACGTACAGGTACGCCCATTTGTCCAGCCGTGCCATTCTGCCCACGTACATTGGCGTGTGCCGGTCAGGAACCAGTTAAGGATAAGTTGGGGGGCGTGTCCCGCTATGAAGGAGTGAGGATGTGCAGAGCCTAAGCTCAGTGTATACCGCATCGTAATAACTGGCACCTGGGGGAACTATCGATCCCAGCTTGCTCCCAGCATGGCCCAGTGGCGGGGGACATCATCCCAAGCATCGAGAGCTGACTGCTCTCGTCAGGAACAGCTGGAACAGCTTTTCCCTGGGACCCACAGAACTGGACAGGAGGCGTCCAAGATGGCGCCAGCATCACAGGCCTCAAAGTGAGTCCCTGATCCCCTCTCCACAGTCAGTAAGTGACTCTGCCCCCCCAGCGTCCCCTGCCTCCATAGCCTCACCTGCAGGGGGATCAGATATGACCGACCCCTTAGAGCAGGGGTCTCAAACTGGTGGCGCTCCAGCTGTTGTAAAACTACAAGTCCCATAAGGCCTCTGCCTGTTGGAGTAATGCTTGTTACTGTCAGCCTTGCAATGCCTCATGGGACTTGTAGTTTCGCAACAGCTGTAGGGCCGCAAGTTTGAGACCCCTGCCTTAGAGGATGGTGACCCGGGAAGACCTCGAGCGCTTTACAATGAGGGTGGAGAAGGCTTTTAAGGAAGACATAGTGCAGCTTAAAACTGACACCTCACAGCTGGGGAAAAGATTGGAGACTTTGGAACAAAGGATGGATGATGTATCGCCTGCCATTTCCACATTTCAAACTAAATGCACTGTACAGAATCAGAAAATGTAAGCCCTGCTGTGTCAGATAATGTTAAGAACTGAAGTCAGCGGGCGAATGTCTGTATCCGTGGCCTACCTGAGGCCACTGGTCCCAGAGATATTGTGCCTACTCTGGTAGGCATATTACGGGAAATACTAGAGCTGCCTACCACAGCACCTATTGAGATAGACCGGTTCATCGGTCACTCAGGCCTCCCTCTCAAGATGTGGACAATCCCAGGGACGTCATCTGTAAGCTACACAAATACATGCTTAAGGACTATATTATGCAGAAAATGTGTGGGAAACCATATTTTGACTTGATGGGGCATGACTTTTCTTTTACAAAGATCTATCCCAACACACCCTCATGCAACGCAGGGCACTTCACCCCTTCTGGCTGCAGTCCAAGAGGCAGGCCTGACCTACCGCTGGGGTTTTTCCACATTTCTGGTCTACCCTCGAGTTGGATCCAGTTGACTTTTCAGACTGGAGAGGACTAATGGATTTCCCCGCCATCCAGCTTCCTCAACCTTGGCAGTCGGCCAAGTGTAGAAGCTGTAAAAGGGCCCACCAGCGCCCCTCATCTGGTTCATCCCCTGGTCCGTCTACCCTGCGAGACTGACACAACTTGTTCACCGTAGCCCATCCCCTACATACTTGACCCGCAAGGGCTAATGCTGAGACTTCTGCTTTTTGAAGGCCTCTGGGACTGCTCTCAGTCGATGATGGTATTTTGAATGCACAGAGATACCGTGATGAGATCCTGAGGCCCATTGTTGTGCCATTCATCCACGACCATCACCTCATGTTGCAGCGTGATAATTCATGGCTCCATGTTCCAAGGATCTGTACACAATTCCTGAAAGCTGACAACATCCCAGTTCTTGCATGGCCAGCATACTTACTGGACATGTCACCCATTGAGCATGTTTAAGATGGTCTGGATCAGCGTATACAACAGCGTGTTCCAGTTCCTGCCAATATCCAGCAACTTCGCAGAGCCATTGAAGAGGAATGGATCAACATTCCACAGGCCACAATCAATACCCTGATCAACTCTATGCGAAGGGGATGTGCTGCACTGTGTGAGGTAAATGGTGGTCACACCAGTTACCGACTGTTTTTTGGACCACCCCCCCCCCCCCCCCCATACGTTAAAACTTCACATTTTAGAGTGGCCTTTTATTGTGGCAAGCCTAAGGCAATAATCTATGCTGTCCAATCAGCATCTTGATTTGCCACACATGTGAGGTGAATAGATTGTCTCGGCAAAGGAGAAGTGCTCACTAACACAGATTTAGACAGATTTATGAATAATATTTGAGAGAAATTGAAAAAGTCGTAGAAAAGTTCAGCTCGTGATATATAGGGGCAAACACAAAAGTGTTGCATTCATAATTTTGCTCGGTGTATGTAGTGGTGTTATAACAACAAATTCATCGTGGTAAATAAATAAAGCTCAATTTATTGTTCACATAAAACTACACATGAAACTTACCTTCAGCTTGTTCTCTTTGCGATTTAGAATGACTGCAGTAATTTGTTGGTCCATAAATAAAAGGATTGTGATTAAAATTGCTGGAACACCAGAAAGCAAGCACACCCACCACGGATTTCTCCCAAATGGGAACACAAACCAACTTCTGTTTGGGTTTGTTGGCTTTTAAGAAAAAATAATAGATATTAAAACTACAGCTTTATAAAAGCACATTGATCTCTGCTCCCTTGTATGATTGATTACCAAATATTTTTCTTCCACATTTCAGTGAAATGTCCCCCAAAATATCCCTCATACATACATGATAACATGATATTTTGCCCATTAATGGGTATTGTGTTTAACCAATCCATTTATTTTGAATGGATTGCCAACGATCCACCTTGCGCAAATATTATGAAAATGTAGCTTTTTTTCAATACACTGCAATGCCCAATATACCAGAAATGTGCAGAGCTTTGTAATAAAAATAACTCACATTATGCAAATTAATCAAATCAAGGAAAAAAGAAAATCAACACTGAAGTTACTAGTGCCTCACACCCTAAAGTATAATTGCTACAATAGTCGTATGCACAAACCAAAAAACAATGAAGTTCAACACCTTTCTTCAAGTAAAGTGAGCAATAAACAAACTGTTGTCCACCACTCTATTAAAAAAAAAGCAAAAAACAAAACAAAACACAAAAGCAAAACTTTTATCCTAAAACATGACATGTGAAAATCAGACGTTATTTTTGATCTTGACAAAACTCAAACAAAAAGGGAGAAATCTTGATAGTATAATCCATAAATTTTATTAGTAAAAGACAAAGAGAGGCATTCTTAGTTTGTAACATGATATAAGCAGTCTCATATAGCTCACAATAGCACATGGAGTGCGTCTGAATCATCTGATGTGTATTATCCACAGGACTTTCTCTTAGGTCATTTTATTGCACTAATTTTGTTTTCCACTGAAAAATATTAGTTAAATAGAGTTGAAAGATCACATATTGTACCATTATGTGCACAGGAAAAAAAGCAAGTAAAAAGTCAAGTTGCTAGTGCCTCACACCCTCCTAAAAATTTAGGCGGGTGTGAGGCACTAGTAACTTTGCTTTTTATTTGCTTTTTTCCTGAGTTATTTTTATTACAAAGCTCTGCACATTTCTGCACATTTCTGGTATATATTTTTTGTTTTACTTTAAATTGGTATTTATCAGATTTGTGCACTTTGAGTTGTATTCAAAAAGTGTGGGCTTTAAAGGCAACTTGGGAAAAATATATAGGGATTTTTAAAAAGACAACTATGGACTTTCACAAAAAGTTTATACTCACCTAGGTAAATGCAGGATGGGGCTCTGCACTGAGAACTGAGAGATCAAAGCATTCTGTAAACAGAGAGCTGGGTAACTGTCAGTGTCTGGTTCTCTGCTCTGCCCCTACCACCACTGCACTCACTGGAGTGCTGGGGTGTGGAGGGGGCAGGAGTGCCTGGCTCTGGCTCTCAGCAGGTTGCTGAGAGGCTGAGCCAGCTGTCAGTGCAGGCTTCTGGGCAGATCCTGACCATATATGAAACTGGTGTGTGTGTGTTTGTGTGTTTGTGTGTGTGTTTGTGTGTGTGTGATAGCACTGGGCCAATATAAGCAAAAATGTGTTTTGATGGATCTACCATAAGCCTCGGTTTCTGCACAAGTGTCCCACACCACATTCAAATTGCACAGCCCTTGTGATCTGCAGCGGGTGTCAGTGCAATCTTACACCCAAAACAGAGGAGGCAAATGTAGTGCATTTGCCCACACAAGATCGCATGGTACAAAAGTACCAAGCGATCAGGTTGCAGCGTGGTTCCAAAACTGGTCCATGCATGATTTCGGTGTGATGCTGGGCACTTTGAGCCCTTTCAAAATGTGAAGAAGCCTTTCTGTATATGAAGGTGTAATCTCTTTTCCTCCAAAATTAAATGCTGCCTGCTTTCTGTTTAGCAAATACATAGTTTTTCTTCTTCACTGATGTGTGCTGCTGAGTCTGCACTGATGGGCACTAATGAGAGGGTACTTATGAGGAGGCGCTGATGAGGCTACACTCATTTATGGGCACTAATAGAAGGCACTGGTGGGAACTGACATGCACTCATAGGTTGCACTGATTGGCACAGATGGGACTGCACTGATCATCAGTGTAAACAATAAGCTGACAGGCTTGCTGGTTAACAGCTCTCCTTTAACCACGCAGACAGAATAGGTGAGGAAAGGACTGCTGATAACCAGTGTTCTGGCAAAATGTTGAACCCAGCAGAATATCGAGCTACATAACTATGACATGGAATCAGCTGTTGCAGAAAGCCACATGCACTGCATCATCTGTGCATGCGCAGTGCATCATCAATGACGTCAGGACATGGAATGTCAAATTCGTCAACCGACGGCCATCTTGCTATACCCCGCACTTGGCCATACTGAGCCTGCAGTCAGAAGACGGCAGTGGACATCTTTTTACACACACCCAAGTCTTGCATTCCACACTTATTTTTAACAGAAAACTCAGCTTATATAGGGCAAAAGAGTATTTAGAAGTCCGTGACACTGTTTTGATGTTGAATTTTAAAAGCAGCGCAAATCCGGCAGATCTGACAGAACACCTCTGCTTTTAAAATTCAACATAAAAAGAGTGCGATGGATTTTAAAATACAGTATTTAATTATAAAAGCTCAGTTTAGTGTTAAAAATAAGCATGGAATGCAAGCTGGGTGTAAAAAGGTGTCCGCTGCTGCCTTCTCACTGCAGGCTTAGTACGGCCGAGTGTGGGGTGTAGCAACATGGCTGCCGGTTGATGAATTTGACTAGACATGTGCAAAAGGAAAAAATTTGTTTAGTTTCGTTTTAATTCGTTAATTAATTAATTTAGTTTAGTAATATTCGTTAAATTCGTTTTTGTATTTCGTTTAGTTTTCTATGGAATTCGAAAAATCGGTCGCATTCGAAAATATTTCAACCAAATTCAAAAATATTTCAACCAAATTCAAAAATATTTCTACCGAATTCAAAATGATTTCAACATGATATATATATATAGAGAATGACATTTTGCGACCCGACTTTGGGGCCCCGTAACTCTGGGTCACTTGGTGCTAGAAACCCCAAATTTGGAGCTAGTTCTACTGTGTTTGCATACCAAATTTGGGGTTCCTAGCTATAAGTGGCCCCGAGATACATGGCCTCAAAGTCGGGTCGCAAAATGTAATTTTTCAAATTTGATTCGAATTTTGTTTGAATTCGTTAGCATTGTAATTCGGTAATTCGGATGTATCCGAATGTCCGAATAATGAAAATTCGTCCGAATTTTGATTCGGAACGAAACGAAATGCACATGTCTAAATTTGACATAGCTTCAGTAAGTATGTAAATGGCCTACACCCAGGGCCCGACTTACCATTGGGCTTGACTGTGTTCAAGCCCATGGGCCCCTCCCAATAGGGGGCCCTGCCCAATAGGGGGCCCCACGGGCCCCGCCGAGATACATAGCTGAGTGTACTCAGCTTGGCTCCACTCACAGTCACGCCCAGTCCCGCCCTATGATGGACATAACACAGGGACTGGGCATGATTGTGAGCCAAGCCGAGTATACTCGGCTACTCTCGGCTCCGCTCAGGACTGCGAGAGGACCGGAGAGCCGCCGAGAGGACCCAAGAGCCGCCGAGATACACAGGACTCTGTATCTTAGTGGCACCATTTTTTAACTTCAAGACTGCAATGACAAGGCTGCAAATGACACTGGACAAGGCTGCAGATGACAAGGCTACACTGACAAGGCTGCAGATGGATGGACAAGGCTGCAGATGGACACTGATAAGGGTGCATTTATTTGCATTTAAATGTAAGTTTTTCCTTAAAATTCCCTCCTAAACTTGGGGCGCGTGTTATATGCAGATAAATAGGGTAATGTATAGAAGGTAGGGCCCAAAAGTGACTCAAGCCCAGGGGTCCCCACCACCCTAAGTCCTGCCCTGCCTACACCTATTGCAAGGGCATTATTCAGCTTTAGTCGAATCTACACAGCTTGTTTTCATCAACAGACCCGCCATAATTGTACAGGCATTTTTTTTTGTAAAGGTGAATTAACCCTTTAAAACCAGCAACTTAATTTTTGTTATCCTTGGTGTGGGTTTAAGCTCAAAACAAACAATTCTGTATAAAATGTTGCAGTCTTACCTTAAATTCACTTGGAACTATTAGTTTAGGAGTTTCAATGCCACAAATAATATCAAAAGCACAAAAAACTACGATTGTTAGTATCACTGAAAAATCACCAGTCAGCTTGCGTATCTGTGAAAAAGAGATAACAGTTAAACAATCAAATGCTGGTGAAGAAAGACAAAATGTAAGCAATTATACAGTGCTATTAACCACTTTCAGACCACCCGCCTGCAATGTACTGCGGACAAGTGGCCCATTCAGGCAAACTGACATACTGCCCTGCTTCTGTTTTTTTTTTCATATTCCTTTATTAAACATATTTCAATATTACAGACCAAGTTACAGCATCAATACATATTTTATAGCTTTGTTTCATTGTACCGCTAGTACACACTTTCCTCCTTTCCATATATTCGATTGGTCCGTAAAAGACATAATTTAGAAATTTTTGTCTTTTCTTTCTTCCTTACCACTATCATATATAGGGATGAGCTTGGTGTTCGAGTCAAACGCACGTTCGACTCGAACACCAGCTGTTTGCCCGTTCGGCGAAGCCAGAACTCTGTGGGCCATTCGTGCCAAATTTGTGTGGCGTTCACGGCCCACAATGCACTGCGCCATCGCAGTGCATTGCTGGCTCATGATTGGCCAAGCATGCACTGTGACCCCGCATGCTTGGCCAATCATAGCGCCGGCAGCGAGGAGAGCCATGATTGGCCACAGGCAGGATGCCTGTGGCCAATTATAGCGCGGCGGCCTTGTGTAGTGTTCCGGCGTCTGCAGTTAGTGGGTGTTGTGTGCCTTCAGCACAGTATACACCTGTATCTACCCTTTATTGCTGTTCTCTAATTGAGCCATCTGCAGGAGTTAGTGGGTGTTGTGTGCTTCCAGTGCAGTATACACCTGTATCTACCTATATTGCTGTTCTTTAATAGAGCAATTTGCAGGAGTTAGTTGGTGTTGTGTGCCTCCAGCGCAGTATACACCTATATCTACCTATATTGCTGTTCTCTAATTGAGCCATCTGCAGTTGTTAGTGGGTGCTGTGTGCTTCCAGCGCAGTATACACCTGTATCTACCTATATTGCTGTTCTCTAATTGAGCCATCTGCAGGAGTTAGTTGGTGTTGTGTGCCTCCAGCGCAGTATACACCTGTAGCTACCTATATTGCTGTTCTCTAATTAAGCCATCTGCAGGAGTTGGTGGGTGTTGTGTGCTTCCAGTGCAGTATACACCTGTAGCTACCTATATTGCTGTTCTCTAATTGGGCCATCTGCAGGAGTTAGTGGGTGTTGTGTGCTTCCAGCACAGTATACACTTGTATCTACCTATATTGCTGTTCTCTAATTGAGCCATCTGCAAGAGTTAGTTGGTGTTGTGTGCCTCCAGCGCAGTATACACCTGTAGCTACCTATATTGCTGTTATTTAATTGGGCCATCTGCAGGAGTTAGTTGGTGTTGTGTGACTTACAGGATGTCCTGAAGCAGGCCAGGAAAGTCTGTGTGCATTTCCGCCGATCATTTAATGCCAGTGCTCGGCTGGCTGAGCTCCAAAAGAAGTTGAACCTGCACAAGAACTGCTTTATATGCGACATCCCCACCAGGTGGAACTCAACATTGGCCATGCTGCAGCGGCTGCACATGCAGCAGAGGGCCATCAATGAGTACCTGTGCAACTATGGTACCAGGACTGGGTCAGGGAGCTCGGTTTTTTACTCATTACGCCAGTGGGGCATGATCAGGGATGCATGCACTGTCCTGTCACCATTTGAGGAGGCCACGAGGATGGTGAGCAGTGACAGTGCATGCATCAGTGCATGCATCTTGTCCACTTGTTGGTGCATATGCTGCTTGGAATAATGGACAGGGCACTTGAGGCAGAACAGAGACAGGAAGAGGAGGACTTCCTTGCCTCTCAAGGCCCCCTTTATCCAGACAGTGTTCCTGCTGTCCCACCCATCACACAGGAATGGGACGAGGAGGAGGAGGAGGAGGAGGAGGATGATGATTGTGTCAGCATGGAGGTTGGAGCCTGGCACTCAGCATCAGCAGTCTTGTAGTGATGATTTACAATCCCAAGAAACCCGTGGACTTCTACGTGGCTGGGAGGAGGTGGCTGCAGATCGTGTTGTCCTTAGTGACCCAGAGTACTCCAGATGGAATGCCTCAGCTAACTTACGCTGCATGGCCTCCCTGATCCTGCAAAGCCTGTGGAAGGATGCTCGTATTCTTCGGATCAAGGAGAGGGACCATTACTGGCTGGCCACTCTCCTTGATCCACGGTACAAGGGTAAGGTTGCCGACCTTATCTTGCCATCACAGAGGGAGGAGAGGATGAGATATCTCCGGGAGGCCTTGCAGAAAGGTCTGTGCAACGTGTTCCCAGAGACTGGGAGGTTACAAACTCCTGGTCCTGGACGTGTTGCTGAGGCTTCGGTCAGAAGGAGCGGTGGAGAAGGTGGCCGTCTGACCGATGCGTTCAGACAATTTTTTAGTCCGCAGCCCCAAGATATGATCGGTTCCAGCAACCATCACCAGCGTCTGATTTACATGGTGAAGGAATACCTAGGGGCAAGGTCAGACTTGGACACCTTTCCCACCGAAAATCCTCTGGCTTACTGGGTCTTGAGGATGAATCACTGGCCAGAGCTTGCACAATATGCAATTGATCTACTGGCCTGTCCTGCATCCAATGTTCTTTCGGAACGCACATTCAGTGCTGCTGGTGGCTTTGTAACCAATCACAGGGTGCGCCTGTCCACCGACTCGGTTGATCGACTGACCTTCATAAAGATGAATCAGTCTTGGATCACCACCAGCTACCAAGCATCTGAAGCTGATGTAACCGAATAATTTGTTTTGCAATATCACATCCCTTCAAGACTGCCTATGCTGATGCTGAGTGACTGTCCTGTTATGTTGACTGTCTATCCTCTTCCTCCTCCACTGATATCTTGGAAGAACATTTTTGGTTCTGGGTGATGCCACCAGCCCAATTTTTCAGCCCTTGTTTAACAGGGGCGTGTAATTACAAATTTTGATGCAGTGCTTGGCAGCAGGGTTCATTCCTGAACTCCAACTAGAGTATATGGTAGAGGTGGCAGTGTATAGGCCCAATTTTTCAGCCCCTGTTTAACAGGGGCATGTAATACAATTTTTGATGCAATGCTTTACAGCAGGGCTCATTCCTGCACTCCAACTAGAGTATCTGGGAGAGGTTGCAGTGTTGTGGCACCAGCAAGCAGTGCCTAAGGCCCAATTTTTCAGCCCCTGTTTAACAGGGGCATGTATTACAATTCTTGATATAATATTTCACAACAGCGCCACCGTTCCTGTGCCCACCGAGAGTAACTGTGAGGACTTATAGTGTTGTGGCACCAGCACCACCACCACAACCACCAAAGGCCCAATTTTTCTACCACTGTTCAACAATGGCATGTAATTACAATTCTTGATATAATCGTTCACAGCAGGGTGCTCCAGCGCCCACCAAGAGTCACTTTGAGGGCTTACAGTGTTGTGGCAACACCAACACCTTCTTCCGCCATTTCTACAGAGAATATAGGGCAGGCCCCTACTTTCAAACATCCAACTTACAAACGTCTCCTACTTGCAAACGGAAGGAGACAACAGGAAGGGAGATAAAAAAAGACGGACGGCAAAACAAAATTATACAGGGGTGATAACCCTTCCCTATGTTTTCCATAAAGCTTAAAAATAGATTTTTTGACTGGAGCTACACTTTAAAAATGTACCAGTCCAAAATTACAAACAGATTCTACTTAACACAACAAACCTACACAGTCCCTGTCTTGTTTGCACCGCCTGTATACTCCTGTTCTGTGTATATAGGGCCTGGGGGCCCCACACCTTTCCTTTTTTTAATATGGGTACGGGGTTCCCCTTAATATCCGTACAAGACCCAAAGGGGCTGGTAATGGGCAGGGGGGCTACCTATGCCATTTTTCTCAATGATTTTCATCCATATTGCCGGAACCAGATATTACATTAAAAACGCAAGCAGTTTTAAATGACTTTTTTTCCATTAAATGTCATTTTGTGCAGGGACTGTTCTAAACACGGGAAACACGTGGCACTTCACAGTCATACTATAGACACCCCCAAGGCACGATATTTAAATGAATATTTCACTTTTTTTTTTCACTTTAATCGTCATTAAAATCAGTGCTCCCGAAAAAACGTCAGTTTTTAAAAACATTTTAGGCACTGACCCATGTCCCCTGGGGCAGGAGTCAGGTCCTCAAACCCTTTTTTTTTGTTAAACAATCATTTAATTGAGTTTTCAGTGGTATACAAATTGCCCACGCAGGGGCAAAACATTTCCCATGCAGGGGTAAACCTTCAACTGTGGCAACAGGCCACATAAGAACACATTCTCTTAACATACAATCTGTTCCTGATGCGGCAACAGGCCGCATCAGGGCAGGTTAAAACAATACAACCTTAACTAGCTATACCCCAATGTGGGGAGAGGGTATTGCAGGAGTATTTGTGCTAAGTGTTATATGTACAGGATAAAATATCATAGGAGCATTTGGGTCAACCTATCGTCCCACTATGACCTTAATAGAGAACTATGGATTATTCACTACATCAGTTGCCGTAGTGGTATCATCCAACCAGCAGGTCCACACCTTCTCAAATTTTTGTGGACAACCCCTGCTCGAGTAGGTGGCCTTATAGAGGGGCAAACTAGCGTTCACCAGGTTTTTCCAGAATTTGATGGAGGGGGGAGACGATTGCTTCCAGGTCATGGTGATGGCCTTTTGTGCATAGTACAATAACAAGGATATGAGTGTTTTCCTAGCTCTGAGGATCGAAATTTGCTCCACTAGCCCCAGCAGACAATATTTAGGATCACAAGGGATACTGATCTTAGTAGTCCTGACTATCACCAGGAGAACCTCCTTCCAGTAACACTCAATTGCTGGACAAGTCCAGAAGATGTGAATGAAGTCTCCTGGCCGATAGGAGCATTGCCAGCACACCAAGGAATGCATCGGCGACATCTGATGCAATCTGTGGGGCATGTAGTGGGCCCTATGAACAATTTTGTATTGGACTAATTTGTCCCTGGCTGACACCAAAAGGGAGAATGGAAAATCCCAAACCTCCCTCCAGTCATCATCATCTAACTCCGGTATGTCCTCCACCCATTTCCTGCGGAGGGAGGACAACTCGGGGACGGCAGCGACCAGCAGGGACCCATAAATCTGAGACATGGGTTTCTCCAGGTCTTTTACCCGAAGGATGGATTCAAGCTCAGGGTATTCTAGCACGACCGGTTGACCTAAAAATTGAAATCGATACGCATGTGCTATTTGAAGATAATGAAAATGGGCCCACGCTGGCATATTGAATTTAGTGCGTAGTACATGAAAGGAAGTAAGTTCCCCGTTAGTGATAACATGTTCGAGAGTCAGGATTTTACATTTGGCCCAGGCCTGCGGGTCCGGGATGGTACTAAACTGCGGGAGGCTAGGATTCAGCCACAGGGGGGGGTGTGGGGAGACCAGGAGTTCGGCAGGGGTGCCCTCAGCGCCTCCCCCGCCCTCCACGCCCTGATAGTGGTGCACATAGAAGGGGTGAGGCAGTGAGGAGTTTTTAGCCCCCTGAATATCAACCCCTCAAGGACCCCAGAGACCCCACTATAGCTGCCTCCAGGACCGTTGCAGCATTGGTCAGGTCCGGCCGCAACCACCAGTGGGCGGTTACAAGCTGAGTAGCTAAAAAATATTTGTGGCAATCAGGAAGAGCCAACCCCCCATTACCCACAGGCCTGGTGAGAGTAGTATATCTGAATCTAGGGGACTTGGGTCCCCAAATGAAGGAGAGGAAAAGCTGTTTCAGAGAGTTAAAGAAGGTTTTAGTCAGCCATTGTGGGGAGTTCCTAAAAATGTACGTAAGCTTGGGAAGGATCTTCATTTTTAGAAGATTAATGCGGCCTATAAGGGAGAGGGGAAGATTGCCCCACGCCTTCAATTTGGACTTGATCCCTACCAAAACAGGTTCAAGATTAAGCCGGACAAAGTCCCTGCTCTCTCTTGAGATAATAATACCCAAGTAGGTAAACCTATCCACCCACTGAAGCGTGGTAGAGGATGGAGAGGTCTTGGCCCCTTCGTCCACCGGGAAGAGTTGAGACTTATGCCAATTCACCTTCAACCCGGTGAAGACAAAGAAGGCATCCATGATTCCGAGCGCGCCCTGCAAAGAGTCACCAGGGTCATTCAAAAAGAGCTGAAGATCATCTGCATACAGAGCCACTCTCTCCTCCAGCCAGCCCACCCGAAGACCACGGACCTCAGCCGAACTCCTGAGAGCCTCAGCAATAGGTTCCATGGCTAGGGCAAACAAGGCCGGGGAAAGAGGGCAGCCCTGCCTGGTGCCCCTCTGAAGGGGGAACGAAGGAGACAAGGAGCCATTCAGTTTAATGCATGCCAGGGGACCAGTGTACAATGTGCGTATCCAGTCAATAAACCGCAGTGGGAAACTTGATTATCGTGGGGGGCATGAATGTTGGAAAACAGTCTGCGAATATTGATATCCGTGGACCTACCTGGCATAAAGCCAGTTTGATCAGAATCAATCAGAGATTTGATTACTTTATTAAGTCTAATGGCCAGTATTTTAGTCAATATTTTTAAATCGCAGTTGAGTAGAGCTATCGGCCTGTAAGAGGCGCACTGTTTGGGGTCCTTATTAGGCTTTGGAATGAGAACAATATGGGCCTCTCTCATAGGAGGGGGGCAGGGAGCCCTGTTGAAGACAGGAGCGATACATGTGAGCCAGCCTGGGGGCAAGTAGTTCTACGTGGGCTCTATAATACTCTATGGGTAGCCCATCCTGCCGGGAAGGACCTGATGGCCATCGTGACCTCCTCTGGCGTGATCTCTGAAACAAGGAGCTGTCGCTCCGCATCAGAGAGCCACCCCAATGCCAGCGTATCTAACAATGAGGTCATTGGTGCAGGGTCAAAGCAGTCAGGGAGCGAGGAGACATACAGAGAGGTATAAAACCCGGTGAACGCAGTTAAAATATCCTCCGGAGAGGTAACCAGTGCCCCGTCCTCCGTGAGTATTTCAGGAATAACCGTTACAGACCTGTCCTGCTGCGCCAGCATAGCTAGTAGTTTGCTATTCTTATCTCCATATTCAAATTATTTCTGTCTGCTGTCTTGTAGCCCCAGCCTGGTGGTGTTTGAGACATGGAGATGCAGTTCTCTCCTGAGCGACAAAAGGTGATCAAAGTTAGGGACCGTCGTCGAGGCGGAGTACTGATCTAGAGCCTCCTCAACCCTGTGCTGCAAATCAGATACCCTGTCCCCAAGTTCTGCTCTGACTGCCGCCACAGCAGAAATATACTGTCTCCTACTGTAGGCTTTGGAAGCATCCCACGTCATCTCCAGGGAGGCTGACCCCACATTGCGCACCCAGTAGTCCTGCAAAGAGGGGGCAACTCTGTCGTGAACCGTTACGTTATTGATCCAATGGGGCTGTAGCCTCCAAAGGACTTTACTCCTTGTTTTGGTGGTCCTGATAATCAATTTAAGGGGGTGGTGATCCGATAGACCGGAGGGAAGGTAGCTGGCCTCCTGGACATTAGCCAGGAGGAGGTCATTTGCAAATGCCAGATCAATGTGGGAGGACGTTTTGAACGTGGAGGAAAAACAGGAGTATGCTCTATCCTGGGGGTGAAGCCATCTCCACACCTCCTGAAAGTCTGTTGCTAGGGCCCACGAACCAAGATCATGATTGAAAGTCGCTTATGGGGAGGGTCTATCTAGGTCACGGGACAATGTGGCGTTAAAATCACCCATAAACAGCGCCGGGCAATGCAGAGCCAACCTCTCATATAAAGTGTACAAAACCTGCACCTGGCTCGGAGGAGGCAGGTACACGTTTACAATAACATATTTCTTATTATAGATGCTCAACACCACCATAGCAAATTTCCCCTGGGGATCCAAGTGAACCTCATGGATCAGACATGGCACTCGCTTACTGATCAGTATCGACACCCCTCGAGAGTACGAGGAGTAGGTCGCATGCAGCGCCCTTTGCACCCAGGGTTTTTTCAGAGCCAGAACCTTACTACCAGTTAAATGTGTTTCCTGCAGCAGGACTATGTGGGGATTATGTAATTTTAGATATTGAAATAACAGCGAGCGCTTGTATTTGGAGTTGAGTCCCCTGACGTTCCATGATAGAATAGTTAGCAACTCAGTATCAGAGGAGGCCATCACGTGACGTCAGGGGGAAACGAAAACAGGATGATCCCAGGCAACCAGTAGGTGTAGGCAAACCCAAATTTAGTACACACATTCTTTAGTAGTCGAACAGCACATAATTGAAACTTAGCTTTAAGACAAAAACCCCCTCCCCACAGAACATATAAAACCCTACCCCAACATCACAAGAACCGAGGTCGATGACCAAAACACTAGGCCATCTACCCATACAAATCGATGTGGGATTTCTTCCCATAACTTTAGAACTTCAGATCACTGAGGCCCCCGGATGGTGGGCCACAGGTGGGTATAGTCCTTCCCAGTAGAGTCCGCCCCAATTTTGGAAAGAAAAGTCTTGGAGGGAGAACGGGGTGGGGAAGTAGACAGGGGGTGCGTCTCAAACAGAAAGTGGGTAACTCAGTGGCCTCCAGTGGAGCTCCTTAGGCAGGAGTAATCACAGTCGATCCCGCTATGCAGGACAAATAAACTGTAAGGCCAAAGCTGGATTCAATGGGGAGGAAGGGCCGGGAACAAAGTACAAATGTTTCCAGGATTCTACCCGGGTCGAGTCATTGAAGAAGAAGAGGGATACTTTGCTACCCCCCGGCAATCACGTTCAGCCATTCCAAGCCCCCGACCACAGATGATCAACGGGCATCCAGCCACGCCGCCGCAGCCTCCGGGGTGTCAAAAAAGCGGGTGTTATCACCGTCAGTAAGTCGTAACCTGCTGGGATACAGTAGACCAAAATGAATTCCTCTTTCTCTGAGCCGGCGTCTCACATCGGTAAAGGACTTGTGTCGTTGCTGCACTTCCTGAGAGAAGTCCGGAAAGAATAGAAGTTTGGTGTTCTCATACTTGATTCAGGTACGAGCCACCGCCAGGATGCGGTTCCTGTCATGGTGATTTAACAGCCGCTGCAGGAAGGGGCGCGGAGGTGCCCCCGGCCTCGGAGGGAGTGGTGGGATCCTGTGGGCTCTGTCCACCACGAAGGTGGGTGGCAACTCCCCCAGGTTGAACAAGGTGGACAGGAGTCCTTCAGCAAACTCAGCGGGCCTAGGGCCCTCAGCCCTTTCAGGAAGTTCAAGTATGCGGATATTGTTGCGCCGCAGGCGATTTTCAGTATCAATTGCACATTCTTGCAGCGCCTTCACCTGAATCTGCAAGGCCTTCACTTCTCTGGAGTCTGAGCGGACCGTATCCTCCACCACGGAGATTCTATCCTCCACTTCAGCGACCCGCGAGTGGAACTTATCTATGTCCTGGCGGATGAGACCAACATCTACACTCAAGAAGTCAATCTTGGCTGTTAGGGTTTCTTTACAGGATGTTATGGCTGCCAAGATCTCCGCTCCCGTGGGAGCCCCCACCTCCCCGGAATCGACGGCCTCCCACGCGTCGGACGCCATCAAAGCCGCGGAACGCCTCGAAGATGAGGCAGTGGCCAGCAGGGGGGCACGAGGAGTCCTGGAGCCGGATTTAGAACAGCGGGTCTTAGGGTGGCCCATCCGAGGTTCACCCCGCGGTGAGGGAGGATCCTGGGGGATGTTGCGGTGAAGAGCCTGTTACCAACTGGAAGGGGCAGCAAGCGCCCGGGTTCTCCTTGCAGGTCAGAGGATAGGAGTGGGTGAGCTACTTGCTCAGCAGGGCACAAACACAGCAGGGGGAGACACAGAGGGCAGAAAAGTACTTGTGCTGTTGGGTACACGGGGGGGAGCAGTACGTCACCTCCGGGGCACAGCGGCAGTCTCTAGGGGGGCAACACTATGATGCTGCAGTACTACACGAAAGACCCAAGGATGAAGATGAGGAGTGAGTCCAGGAAAGCAGGGTACCAGATGATGGCTATAAGGGATCCCCCTCTCCTCCCCCCGGCCCCCTCCCTGACCAACCTTTGTCCTGGAACTTCCAGCGGGCATAGAGGGAGCTGGTGTCCTGCCTCCTGTAGACAGCGGAGCCCCAGGCCGTGGATGATGGGTGCAGGGTAGACCCCAAGATGGCCGTGAGGTCTGACGTGCCAAACAGTCCCGCCAAGCACTATCCGCCGGTCAGGCCCCGCAAATTTTAGCTGGATTGGGTGCAGGGGACCTCCGATGGTCTCGGGAGGCGAACAGGGGAGTCCCCAGGTAGTCATAGGAGGAGGATGGCGGCAGGCCTCGGGCACTCCGGAGCAGCTTTGCGGGGTCCTCTCAGCTCATCCAGCCCACACACCGCCTCACACCTTCCCAGGGGCGACCGCCGTGTGTGCGCCGTGGTGCACTGCCTCCTCACCCGCAAAGCACAGTATCGGAGCCCGGGGGGCTGGAGGCGAGGTAGGCCGCAAGATGGCGGCGGCACCACGGTGGAGGAGGCCGGACACAGCCCTGTAATTCACTGATCGGCGGCCGAGCAGGGTAATATCCACCAGGGCTGCTGCGGATGGCTGCAGACGTCAGGTAGGGATGGTGTGGAGACTTGTCCTGCAGTATAGGGCCCAGGATGGATGCGGATGGGATCAGGATGGCGGAGCTCCACTGAAACACGTCCTGCTCCTGTTACATCTGGACACGCCCCCCCCCCCCCCCCCCAAACCCTTTTTAGGACAATATCTTGCATATTAGCCATTAAAATTAGCACTTTTTATTTCGAACCCCCTTCCTCTCTCCACTGAACACAAGGAGGAACGATCTAGTACAAAAGCAAAAGCAAAGGCGCTTCTTTAAAAAGAAGAAGAAAAAAAAACAGGGGAAAGGATAAAGGTGGGGACAGGGAAGGGAAGCGGGCAAGGGAGGGGACAAGGAAGAAGCAAAAAAAATAATTTTTTTTTTTTGTCTCTTCTCTTTTATAGGACAGAGAAAAGTTATTTTCCTAGTCACATTCTATCACCTTTTATCACACTTTTAATTTTTAATCATATTTTTACTCACATCTTTGTTGTCCCTCAAAGGGATTAAGAAACTATCCTTTCACTTTCTTCCTAAAAAGTTCAATTTCCTTGCACAACATCAGTGCTGCTGACAAGCGATGAAATATATTGCTCATTTTTGTCAAGCCAAGATGCTGTCGCCTTATAATTATAAAAGAAAAAAGTTTCTCCTCTAGTTATAATCCTTAATTTGGCAGGATAAAGCATGGCATATTGAACTTGAACATCACAAAGTCGCCTTTTAACATCTTTAAATTTAGCTCTTTGCTTTTGAACCTCAACAGAATAGTCTGGAAAAAAGGAAATTCTAGATCCACGGAGAGGGGGACAAGGAAGGTGGGACTTTATATGATGCACATGATAGCAAAACATAATACCAGTTGAACAGGGGAATTTTATTCACATAGCAGTATAATACATTGTTATTATCGAATAAGATGTATAACATGATAACTAAAATAATAGCAAAAATGACAACAGGGACATCAAAAGACATAACCACTGGTATTCATGGTAGATAAATAAACATAATAATTTGATAACAATGGTATCTCAGAAAATAATCATTGTGAAATTCCATAGTTCAACATGGACAAGCTTGGATAAAATCAATGTTGCGCATTAATATCTGCAGGACCTATGGCCTCGCTGAGCCAGATGAGGTAGGAATCAAGTAATAACTGAACAAAAATAAAATTTCGTCTTTCAGATCGCCGCACGTTTGTTACAGACGCGTCATACTCGTGGGTAATGGGGGAGTGATTTTGGTCCCGTTCGGCTGGAGAGGATTCTCCGACCAGCGGCGCCTTTTCTCCTCCCTCGCACTATGCCACGTTGCGTGACGATGGTGGGCGGTGCTGTGGTGACGCATATATGGGCGTCTCTCTGGGCGTTCTTGGCACTCAAGGCTTCCTGTACTTTTCACTCCACACCGTGCTATTTTTCTCTCTCTAGCTGGTGCTTGGTTTTCACAGGTAATCGTCTTTGTCGCACTTTTCTTTGTTTGGCCAACCAGCCTCTATATTCACTTTTCACAAATAGTTTTTTGTCACTTTTTAGGCAGTCTATTACTGCCAATTGTTAATTCATCACCTTTTTCTCCACTAGCACGGTGTGCTTTATTTCATATCTTCACTTTAGTCACCCCTAGTGATTTCTTATTTCAATCTTGACTGTTTTCTTTACAGAGTACCTTTGTGGTCCCTAGCCCGCCCTGAATGTAGCCTGCCTGGGTCGCCACTATTGCTGTCTGCCACGGCCCCCGGTTGGAGACCATTTCGGACGCCTTTGGCCCCTTCCCGCCCTATCATTAGCCAGCTGCTCTAATCAGTAAGTTCGCACTCTTCGTGCGGTCGGGGGTATTATTCTACCCCTGTTTATGGGTTTTATTTTATTACTTTACATTACTATTTTTTTTTCATTTTTTTTCCGTTTTGCTCCTTTTTAGAAACTCACGTGCATGCTCCTGACGAGTGGCGCATCAGCCACGAAACGCGTAGAGATATTTGTTGCCGTGCGTCTACCCAATTTTATTTTTGTTCAGTTATTACTTGATTCCTACCTCATCTGGCTCAGCGAGGCCATAGGTCCTGCAGATATTAATGCGCAACATTGATTTTATCCAAGCTTGTCCATGTTGAACTATGGAATTTCACAATGATTATTTTATATACCATTGTTATCAAATTGCTTAATGTTTATTATTATGTTTATTTATCTACCATGAATACCAGTGGTTATGTCTTTTGATGTCCCTGTTGTCATTTTTGCTATTATTTTAGTTATCGTGTTATACATCTTATTCGATAAGAACAATGTATTATACTGCTATGTGAATAAAATTCCCCTGTTCAACTGGTATTATGTTTTGCTATCATGTGCCTCATATAAAGTCCCACCTTCATTATTCCCCTCTCCGTTGACCTTAAAGGGATGGAAATACATGACCTTACCAGCTCATGGTTTCATATAAAGTCCCATAGGGATGGAAATACGTGACCTTACCAGGTCTTGGCTTCCTTAAAGTCCCTAAAATTATCCTTTTTTTCATTTGAAATTCTAGATCCATTGACTTCAATAATACCCTTGATACGAGCCAGTGATAATATTTTGTCTCTATAATGGAGCATTTTTAAGATAAACTGCCTTGGATATTTGCCCACAGGTGGGGGTCTAGCAGGAATACGATGGGCTCTCTCCACAGCGAAAAAAGGGTAAGGTTTTGTTTGTCAAACACTTCTAGCAACCATTGCTCTATACATTCTGTTGGCTTCCCCCCTTCCAGACGTTCAGTTATAACAAGGATTCTCACATTATTCCTTCTGAGTCTATTCTCAAGGTCATCCATGCGATTTGCAGTGCGACCCAACTGCACACCCATTTCCTTAAAGTCTCTCTGAATTAGACTCCTCTCATCCTCCATGGTAGCCATCCACCCCTCCACTGCAGATGTTCCCTCACGTACTTTCTGCATATCCTGGCGCATAATAATCACATCTTCCCTGAGATGATTAAACTGAGTAGATAGTGAAGTCAAGGTATAATTACAATTTTGTACTGCCAGGAACACATCCTTAATTGTTGGTTCTCTCCCCAATTCAGCTTGGGTAGGCAGAGCAGCAACACCTGAGACATTACCCCTTTCTTTTTCCACTTTTCCATCAGTCCAGCAGCCCCACTCTGCTCTGTTTGCATTGCCCCCTCCGTTATCTCACATGAGACAACCTTCCCCTTTTAATTTCTCTCTGTTCTCATCACCTCCTCCACCTCATCCGTCTCCACCTCCCCCGGGACCTCATCAATCAATTTGCCTTTTGTTATAGTAGAAGTATTAAATGTATAATGCCGCGTACACACGATCAAACAAGAGGGTGGAAAAGTCCGGCAAACTGAAGTCCGCTGGACAATCCCCCCGTGTGTAGCCTCCGGCATACTTTTTTGACCCGAAAGTACGGCGGACTTAGAAAGTAGTTTTGCACTCCAATCTTCCCGCCGGACTCGCATTTTGGCGTACAATCCGGCCCTGTGTATGCCAGTCCGCCGCACTTTTGAAATGAGCAGACTTTTCCCGCCCGGAGAAAAGTCAGCTAATTTCAAGCGGGTCTCCAGGTAGGCGGGGCCCGCGAGGGAGACATCGCTGGCCCCGCTGCCTGGTATGGGCTTAAAGGGGAATCCCAACCTTGAAAAAAATCGGCGTGGGGGTCCCCCCAGGTCCACATCAGACCCTTATCCGAGCACACTACCCGGCCGGCCAGGAAAGGGGGGGACGAGCGAGCGGCCCCCCTCCTGAGCCATACCAGGCCGCATGCCCTCAACATGGGGGGTGCCTTGGGGAAGGGGGTGCCACGCGGCCCCCCCACCCCACAGCACCTTGTCCCCATGTTGATGAGGACAAGGGTCTCTTCCCGACAACCCTGGCCGTTGGTTGTCGCGGTCTGCAGGCGAGGGGCTTATCGGAATCCGGGAGCCCCCTTCTGTTCTTCTGTTCTTCTCTTCTTCTTCTTCTTCAGATGTTGCCGCGCCGAGTCCTCCGCTCACAATGACGGGGACCGGGCACGCGGCGACTTATATAGGGACATCCCGGATGATGTCCCCGCCCATTATGGTGTCACAGTCCCAGAGGATGCTGGGACTGTGACATCATAATAGGTGGGGACATCATCCGACGATGTCCCTATATGTCCCTATATAAGTCGCAGAGTGCCCGGTCCCCGTCATTGTGAGTGGAGGACTCGGCGAGGCAACATCTGAAGAAGAAGAAGAAGAGAATAGAAGAACAGAAGGCGGCGGCGGCAGCGGCGACAGAAGACCGGGCCACCGCCTGTAAAAGAGCTAGAAGAAGGCACGGTGGCCCGGCAGAAGAACCGAAGAGGGGGACAAGAGGAAGAAAGCCGGGCTCCTCCGCTATTAAAAGAGCTAGAAGACGATAGCGGAGGAGTCCGGCGAGAAGACCCCCAAAGACGGAAGACCCCCGGAGCTGTGCAATAAACTATTTTATCTTCTGTGTTTTTTTTTTTGTACTTTACTTTACAGGTGAATGGGTAGGGGTACATTGTACCCCATACTCATTCACATAGGGTGGGGGGCCGGTATCCGGGGGCCCCCTTATTAAAGGGGATTCCCGGATTCCGATAAGCCCCTCGCCCGCAGACCCCGACAACCAACGGCCAGGGTTGTCGGGAAGAGGCCCTTGTCCTCATCAACATGGGGACAAGGTGCTTTGGGGTGGGGGGGCCGCGCGGCCCCCCCTTCCCCAAGGCACCCCCCATGTTGAGGGCACGCGGCCTGGTACGGCTCAGGAGGGCTGGCCTTTCCTGGCTGGCCGGGTAGTGTGCTCGGACAAGGGTCTGATGTGGACCTGGGGGCACCCCCATGCCGATTTTTTTCAGCGTTGGGGTTCCCCTTTAAGTCCATACCAGGTGGCGGGGCCAGCGACGTCTCCTTCGCGGGCCCCGCCTACCTGGAGACGCGTTCGAAATGAGCGGACTTTCCTCCGCGTGCGTGGGTGAGTCCATTCATTTCAAAAGTAGGGCGGATAGTACAGCGGACTTAGTACGCCGTATTAGTCCGCTGAAAAAGTGCCGTGTGTGGGCAAGTAGCCCGTTCGGAAAGTCCGACGGACAGTCTGGCGGGAAGTCCGCCAGACTCAGTCCGTCGGATAGACGGCTACGTGTGTACGCGGCATTAGACATACCAGGCCTATTTGGCCTTCAATTTACATCCCAAGTCTCACTCCAAGCAAACCCTTCCAGCCTTGCAGCTGCATCCTTTCCTCTGTCCTTTTTCCCTGCCTGGTGCAAGGGCTGAATAGCGCTCTCCTGTATACTTTTCTCTCCTGCTGTTCCGCTTGTTCCAGCCTCCTTGAGACGCTTCCTCATTGCTCTTGTGACTGGTGTTGTAAAATTTTCTGCGACCCATGCAGAATTCAGACCGCATCACTTGCGGTGTGGCTCAGTCACTCAAACAGCTGGCGGCGGGGTTTACTGCGAATGCACGATTTCATGGGCCTTGATTGCGCATGCGCGGGATCTAACCGAGGTCCAGAAATATTATGCTCTCGGGTGGGCGCAATCGGAGAGATGGTTAAATGTCAAAAACAGCCCAGCCTACCCCACTAACACACCCCGAATCGCGCAATGCGCAAATCTTATGTATGGCCAGGGCCCAGAAAAATTATGGACTCGAGGGGACGGGCGGAGGCGGAGAGTTGGTGGGAGGGGGAGATAGAGGGAGCTTGGAGAGGGGATGGGGCCCCGTGCATAGCACTGAGTCCAAGTACAGTACATTGTTCTGCCATCAAATACGCTGCCACTGTGCCCAGCAAACGCCTCTTTGCGCCCAGCAAATGCCTCGCATGCGCAGTAAACCACGCCGTCAGCTGTTTGAGTGACGGAGCCACACCCGAAGTGATGCGGTCTGAATTGTGCATGGGTAGCAGAAAATTTTACACTGGGCACTGGGCTGCATGCTTATATATGGGTTTTCCCTTAAAACCCCCACGCTGTTTTTCTTTCAGCATTTTTGACTGTCGACATTCTTTTGTTTACATTTCAACTGTCAGTGGGAAAGCCCACTGACAACTGATGAGTCATCGGTTGTTAAGAATGTGGTGGCAGGCTTCCGGCCTGCTCGTTAACAACCAGCTATTCTTCACACAGAATTAGAATTGGTTGATAAGTTTTCGACTGATTCCAATTTGAATTCATTCCGAAAATTTGGAATTCATTAGAACATTAACAAATGAAAATTAAACAAAACTAAACTAAATCAAACTGATTTCAAAATGAATCAGCAAAACAAAATTAGTAACACATAGTTGCCAACAGTTCCAATTTTTGGGACCCTTGTCCTGATCGGAGGCCATTCCGATTCAGGATTTTGCCTTTTATGCCCAGGGAAATCAGGAATGTTTGCTTTTGCACTTTTGGAGCAGCTGGTTTTAACAAAATGGCCGCCGGCGCCTCCACTAGATCGTTCCTCCTTGTGTTCAGTGGAGAGAGGAAGGGGGCGCGATCCATGCAGCCAATGAATCGGCTTCTCTCTTCACAATACTAAAGCCGGGGTTAGCTGCACGGATCGGCCCCTCCCCTCTCCACTGAACACATGGCGCCGGCCGCTCATGGAGTTCCTTCTGCTCTTGTCTCAGTGTAAAGCCCAGGCAGCAAATTAACTTTAATGTACAGGAGGGGGGTTAACTATATAAAGGAGGAGGGGGGTTAACTATATACAGGAGAGGGGGTTAACTATATACAGGAGGGGAAGGGTTAACTATGTACAGGAGGAGGGGGGTTAACTATATACAGGAAGGGAAGGGTTAACTATGTACAGGTGTACAGGAGGGGTTAACTGTTTACAGGAGAGGGGGTTAACTACGTACAGGAGGGGTTACTATGTACAGGGGGGATACTATGTACAGGGTGGGTAACCATGCACGGGGGGGTAACCATGCACAGGGGGGGTAACCATGCATGGGGGGGTAACCATGCACAGGGGGGGTAACTAGGGGGAGAGGGGTAACTATGTACAGGGGGAGGGGGTAACTATGTAAAGGGGGTGGGTAACTATGTACAGAGGGGGTAACTATGGCTCTACCTGAGACACTGATGTAAGGGCTGAGGCTGGGAACACTGGTGTAAGGACTGACTCTGCTGGGGGCACCTGATGCAAGGAGGGACTATGCTGGGGGCACCAGATGCAAGGACAGACTCTGCTGGGGGCACCTGATGCAAGGAGGGACTCTGCTGGGGCAGGCGACGTGGCTAGTGACATGCTCAGGGATCCCACTGACTCGACATTATGGTGAGTTGAATGATTTAATTTTATATTACAATGTAATAACAGAAATAATGCACTTCAATCATCCTGACACTATAACAATCATGGTGCCAGGATGATTGAAGCGCTAACACCAGGTGTTTGGAGTATCTTTTTCTGCTGATTGTTAAACTTTCTAGAATACACATATTTCTATTGTTGTGTAGGGTCTGGGGCTGCCTTCCATTCATTCCTCTATCCCCCTTTCCCTCTCCATCCCTCATTCATCTCAGACTCTAACCACACCCCCTTTGAGCCACGTTCATTTAAGTCATGCCCACTGTTTCACGTAAACCACGCCCATTTTTGCCACACTGTTTCTTTTTTTACTATGCCACTCCTACAAACGCCCCATTATAATACGGCCCTGCCTACAGCCAAAAAAGTGTCCCGCAATTATTTTTTACAATGTTGGCAACAATGGTAACATAACAAACACATCCTTAAATATGCGAAAACACATTGTTTTGTTCTGCACATGTCTAGCCATATGTAAATTAAATTAAATTGGAAATTAATAGAATGGATGGTCTATTGCAACACAATGGAGGTGAATTCTTCATCACTGATAGAAATTCTGTATGTTTTGAAAGTAGTTCTAAAGCGAAGACATTTTTACCTTACAGAATATGTAAACCCAACATTTCATATTCCTGATATGTGCCTGATGTACCATGTATTTGTATGACAAAGTTTCCTGTTCTCTTTGTATTGCTTCCTTTGTGTAAAATCTCGTGTTCCTATCATTCCCTCTGCTTTACTATTAAAAACTGACACTCACACACTGTAGTCTCCTCCAATGATCAGACTTGACACCCCCCTGCACATGCTTTTACTGGGAAGATCAGTTTACTGCTGTTTCTCCTCCCCCAGCTCTTATACAGCTGAGAACAAAGGGAATGTTATGGTTTATAAAAAAGGGTAAAAAAAAAAAAAAAAAAAAAAAAAGTATTTTGATTTTTCTTTATATATCTATATACAAATGTATATCTATTTTAAACTCAATGGCTTGTTTTACAAGGTGAGGGTTTAAAGTCACTTTAATGCATTCTGTGCATTGAGCTAAAAAATGTCCTAGTAGCAGTATCGCCCCCTTCCCCCCTAAACACTTGAGTCCTCACTCAATCCGGCACTGTGCTCATCTGTAGTGCTCTCTCTGCTCTTCTGCATTCACAGGACAGAGAGGCAACAGCGGAAGCCACTGTCTCCTGCTGCTGCCAATCAAATCCTGTGAGTAGGGAGTGGGGCCAGGATGCACTATTTGTGTCTATTGAAGCCCACATCCTGGCTCGAGAGTCCAAATATGCGCCCCATAGCACACAGTTTTCTATGGTGGTACATGAAGCAGAGGAGAAGCCTAGAGAGCTGACTGAAGACCCCAAAATAGGAGGTTCAGAGCCACTCTGTGCAATTTCATTGCACATAGTAGATGAATATAATGTTTATTATTTTAGGAAAAAAATAATTAAATCTTTACAACTGCTTCAAAACATTTCTGTTCACTTCAGTTCTAATGGGCTTTAATACATACCGTTGCAGATAAATATATGCTTTTTTGAAAACGTTTTAATGAAGTTGTACACACAAATGTTCCACAAAATAGGATGACCGACATAAGAAAAACATCTGGAACATATTCACAGCTGTTGCCCTCTAGAAGTCCTCCCAGTTCCTTGCACAGATTTTGTGTAATGTTTTCAGGTTCCTTATTCTGCAAGGAAAAAAATGTGATAAGTTAAAAAAAATGAGCAGTCATATAAATAGCTATAATTCATGAGCTACAGCTATATCATTAAAGTAAGTGTTTCTTTACTCTATAAAACCCTACAGTTCATAAGTAGGGACAAGCCGAATGCACTTAAGTTTGGTTTGGGGTGGGTTCAGGGATTTTAACCAATTTCTAGCCGGCGCACGCCAATGTACGTCGGCAGAATGGCACAGGCAGGCATATAGGCATACAGGTATGTCCATTTCTATATGCCGCCCTGCCATCATGTGCGCGCCGCCTGTGGCACGCTCGCGTACCGGTAGGGACCCCGTGAGTCCGGTCGCGGGTCCCACGGACTGGATCGCTGCGGGGATACCCGCGATCGTCTCACGGGGAGGCTGAACGTTCTGCCCAGCAACAAGTGATGCGGATCTCTGCTCCATGTGATTGGAGCAGAGATCAGTATTCACTAACACAAAGCCCAGCCCCCCACAGTTAGGAACACTTTACTCCTACACTGCCACCCCCTGGTTAACCCCTTCACTGCCAGTGTCATTTACACAGGAATCAGTGCATTTGTATAGCAGTGATTGCTGTATAAATGACATTGGTCCCAAAAATGTGTCAAAAATGTCCAATGTGTGCGCCATAATGTCGCAGTCACAAAAAAAAAAAAAAAAAATCACTGATCGCCGCCATTACTAGTAAAAAAAAAATAATAAAAAATTATTAATAAAAATGCTATAAAACTATCCCTATTTTGTAAACGCTATAACTTTTGCGCAAACCAATCAATAATCGCTTATTGCGATTTTTTTTACCAAAAATATGTAGAAGAATACGTATCGGCCTAAACTGAGGGAAAAAATGTTTTTTTATATATTTTTGGGGGATATTTATTATAACAAAAAGTAAAAAATAATGTGTTTTTTTCAAAATTGTCGCTCTATTTTTGTTTATAGCGCAAAAACTAAAAACCGCAGGGGTGATCAAATACCACCAAAAGAAAGCTCTATTTGTGGAAAAAAAGGACGTCAATTTTGTTTGGGAGCAACATCACACGACTGCACAATTTTCAGTTAAAGCGATGCAGTGTGCAAAAAGTGGTCTGGTCTTAAGCCAGCAAGATGGTCCAGTCTGAAAGTGGTTAACTGAAGTTCAGATGCCAAATTCAAACACCAATGAGATTAATAGTTGCCAAATCTTATTTATAAGTAACTGGCATTTCCCAAACGAATAGGTAAGGGATTATCAAACAAAGACATCTGAGGATGGGCACTGCCATGGGGACATGTATCAAAGTAAAAAAAAATTCAAAAGTGATTTAACCACTTCCAACCCCACCTATAAATAATATGATAGCTGAGCGGAGGCGCTGCCATCCTGGGTGAACCCTATATGACAACCTACCAGGATTTCGCCTTGCACTCACTCTATGTGCTGTGCTGCGGCATGAATGCTCACCCGCTGTGTCCAGTGGACAGATCAGTGTACCGAGCCCCTGCCGGTACCATGTGTTTTCTGTGATCAATCACAGCAGATCACATGGCAATTCGTTGCCATACATTGAGAACTATTGTTTTGATCTATGTGATTGGTCACAGTGATCAAATGGTACAGACAGAGCCAGTCCCAGTACATATGTACCATGTGATAGTTGTGGCCAATCACAGCTTCACAATAGTATACAATGGATGAATGGATATCATTCATAAAAAATTGTTTATTATAATAATGATTTTCACTGTTATAGGCAATCATAGTGTGCAAAAAAAATCCCAACTGCCTCCCTGAAGGAGGAGAAAAAGTTAACATGACTAAAACTTTAATGTAGCTGACAGAGCAATATCTATTTATTTTAGGGTCTTGTTTGTCATGATGACCACAGCATAGATAAGGTCTGGTAAGAACTGGTTTTAAAATGATGTCTTCAGACAAAGCCAGAACGTCAGCATTAGTTTAAATTATGTTTTTTGATAATAGCAACCATCAGCAAAAATACTAGTTTAGACTGTGTGAGATCCTATGTTTGTATAGGAATTATGTGTCATGTGATGAACTCTGCCCTCCCTCCCTCCTTTCTCTTTAAGTTGTACAATATTCTTTGCTCATAATTTGTATAAAGATGTGATTCTTACCATTAAAAGCAAGCATTCATTGAATTACTCTCATCTTTGTTAGATGCTTCCCGAGCTCCGAAAGAATTCTACTGATTGTCCAGGTCTAAGCAGATTTAACCCCTTTGGTAGACTGATTGTAGAGAGGTTAATTGTTTTGGGAAGCACAAGCACATAAAAGATAGTCTTTGGGAGACTAAACTAGAGGCTCTTAAGGAAGGAGCCAGACAATCACTGGAATTCTACCAACCTTTCACTTTTTCTTTCTACCACAGAATATTGTATTATATTGTAGAATATTGTACTGTATAAGAATATTGTTTAGAGCTTATATTATTGTTGTACATTGCAAGAGGTTCTTGTAAGGTAAGACGGTAAATTTGTATAGGTTGTTTGTAACCAAATTAAGACTGGGTAAGAGAGAAAGTAAAGAATACCCCCACCTAATCCTAGATAGACATGCAAGGACTATGTGGTCAGAGTATGTGAAATGGATTATTTTTTGATAAATCTTTTCATATACGAAATAAAACTGGATAAACTGGAAGAATGTGCAGTAGCTCACCCTTCCTACGCACAGGTGCAAATGACCAATTCCATATGGATATGATCAGGGGATAAGAAAGCTTTCCCATGGTACACAGGACACACTGAGTGGGACATAAAGTAAATGAAGGAAACAAGGACCCCCCTACAGCTCAAATAGGCCAAGAGGAAGCAACCTCTTCAGGAAAGATACAATCCTTGATAGTGAGTGACTTTGTCACCGGAACTGTACTCTTACATCATTCATTCAGGATAATACCTTCATGCCTGGTAAATCTTTTGGGAAGAAATGTAATAGGAATCTTAGAAATTTTCTTGACTCAAAGAGGGGGAGTAGCCATAGAATTATCACTGTTCTTTCAAACTGAAGTCCCTCCCCCATTTCCACAGGACCACCCCCTCTGGGCTAAAGACAATCTTGATGTAGGATATATTTAATGTACCCATTACAAAGCCAGACTAAAGCATGGAGTATCCCCAGTTTACCATAAGTAGTACCATCTCTCCAAAGAGGAGGAAGGTATCAGACCCGTTATTGAGCAATTCCTGAAACAAGGAATTTTAAAACCCATCATATCGCCTTATAACACCCCATAAACCCAGTCAAAAAGAGTGATGGATCATACAGGTTTGTGCAGGATCTCCAAGCCATAAATATCCTTGTGATTCCAATTGCCCCTATTTTACCTGATGTGCCAGCTCTCATTACCTCCATACCTGCCTTTGGCAGTGAGTTTTTCAGTTATTGATTTAAGTAATTTTTTTTTCTCTGTCCCTGTTGACGAAGAGACACAACTACTACTGGCGTTTTTCCTATAGAGGGCACCAGATAACCTGGAATCGCTTGCCATGGCTATATAGACTCACCTGTAGTCTACTCAATAGCTCTCCAGGCCACTTTACAATCTTAGGCACCTAGCCATGGTTCCATCCCTCTTCAATGACCTACTGTTGTGTAGTCCCTCCCAGGAAGACTGTCAGAAAGACTGTTTCACTGTTAGAACATTTAGCACAGACAGGTCACAAATTGTCTAATGAAAAGTTGCAATGGTGTCAGGAAACTGTTGAGTGAATGATTAATGCGTTCGTGTAACTTAAAACTGCTATGGTAATGGCTCCTGGTCTGGGATTACCTGAATATTGTAAAATGTTTCATTAGTTTGCAAAGGACAACTATAAAACCATGGCTGGGGTCTTTGCACAAGAGCATGGAGGAAAGCCGAGACCTGTAGCCTTTTTTTCTAATGTAGTCCGAGTTCCAGTACAAGATGTGGTGTCTGAGGGCTTTGGCCTCATGTGCCATGGCTGTAGAAATGGCTACATCATTTACATTAGGTCCCCCTACGGAAACACACACACACACACACACACACACACACACACACACACACACACACGCACACACGCACACACAAAGGGAAATGCACTGGCCAACGCCGCTGCTAAACAAGCTGCTTTGACGGTCCCAGCCTTTATTTAAATGTACCCCCAACTTTTCCTTGGGAACAGGTTTTGCAGGACCTATAGGCTATGGCTCCACCAGCAGATCTGGCCTATTGGCATACACAGGGTCTGACAATGAGTCCATGAGACTGGACTCATCGCCAAAGAGGGAAAACCAGGCATACCAAAAGCAAGTGCACCTTTATTCATCTCACAGTACCATGGCATAGGACATAAATGTTAACACAAGACATTGCAAATAGATTGGAAATTCCATATCACCCACGGAGTTCAGGTATAGTGGAAAGAATGAACTGAACAATTACAGATAAAATAAGGGAAGCTATGGGTGGCACATTTGCCAAATGGAAAACTGTGCTGCCTGTGGTTTAAACAGAAATAAGAATGACCCCTTCCAAGACCAATCAGTTGTCCCCTTTTAAGATCCTGATGGGTTGACCTTTTGCCATTCCCTGGATTAAGAAACCCTTGGTAATAGAGCAGGGAGATCTGAGTTTGATACAGGAGGAATATTGTAGAAAATTTATTATGTAGTTGAATGGCATCTACAATAAAATATTATTTTTCATTACCCTCACAGGAACCAACACACAAGTTCGTGGTCGTAATTCACCAGGTGAACCAGACCAAGAAGCAAGATTACCCTTTTGGCCCACCCACTTGCGTAGTCGCAGTGACCAGAACCGCTGTCCTCACGGAACAATCCGGAGTCTGGATCCATGACAAGTGGATAAAGAAAGTACCACAAAGGACCCTTAAGCAAGACACAGATATAGGAGGTCAAACAGGTGATGCAAAGAGCGAGTGAAACAGATGATAATAAGACTGAAAAAGATGAACTCACTTCTCTCACAACAGACTTTTGGGAAAGCCTTGTACTCTTTATGCTGACACTGATGGTGTTTCTGCCCACATGGATCATCACTAACTGTATCTATCATCCTGAGGACTTGGGCACCATAAAGACCATATGCAGCCCCCTTCTGATGGAACAGTAACACGACAAAGGAGGGAATCCAACGTGGAGGGCCCAAAGGACTCATACCCCCTACTGATAAAATGTTGTTACTTCAGTATAAGTATTCTTTTTCTCAGAGGTCAGGTTATTACAAATGTTGGGTATGTAGTAAATTGCACCCAAGCACACTCCAAATTCCTCTTTTAGCTGCCCCTGCAAATATAACCCAGAACGTAATACAAATTTAAATACTGTTTTGAATAGGGGAGCTGGTATCGACAACCCTGTGAGTTTTATTTTGAACTAGTTGACCATGGCCGCCGTTTTTGAAAGTATTCAGGATACTATAAGCCAATGATCATTTTCCCTAGGGGATAGTGTGTATGAATGTTGCGGCAAGGAATGCTATCCATGGGTACCAGTTGTTATCCGTGGGTGGTGTTATTTGGCCTCATTGATTCCAGTTATGGAAATCATATTGGATGAAAAAGGAAAGCACCAACATCTTTTGAAAGCTAGAGCATACCCCAGGCAACCCCTTAAAAATGAAAAGAGAGTTGTTTTATGATAAAGACCAAGCCTGGGCATGGCTTCCCTCATGGACGGGATGGGGAATAGAAATAATTAAAAGATTGAATAACTACTCCAAAATAATGGGTGAAGTTATGGAAAATAATTATGTAGACATCAAACTGTTTAGTATTGAACAAAGGGCTATTCGTAAACAACTAGATATGCACAAAGTAGCTATCGAATCCAGTGCTGCTCTGACTGGACTCTGAAGTAACTGAGGACTATGAATGCTACACATGGATTCATAATACCAGTATTGGAATACCTGATTATTATGATTATGATATAATCGATAAACACAGAAAGGAGGTGTCAAACCTCCAAGCTGAAGCGAGAGATATTGCCAAAGATGAGTTGAACTCCTTTAAAGGACCAGGAAGTTTTAGTGATTTTTTTTTTTGGTTCCATTTTCTCTTGGTTCTGACAGGCAGGAATGTTAATTTTAATGTGCCTGGTTTTTATCCTTGTTATATATTGTTCAAGCTTATTCAATGTACTGCAATTATACAATGCAACAAAATGACCCCACACATAAATCATTAATTGATCATGGTGATATCACGTTTTTGATATAAAAGGGTATTAAAGGAGGAGAAAGAGTTAACATGACTAAAACTTGTTTGTCTTGTTTTAAGAACTGGTTTTGGGGGGGGGGGGCGTGGCAGACACTTCAGCACAGAGCTCCCGCAAATCACTCTTAATTGATCCGGTTTCCAGCAGTGCAAACAGCCCGGTCTCACCCCTACTAGTGTGGGAACAACTGCAGCACAGTCCTGCAGCGTCGGTTGCAGATTATAAGCTATCATGACCCGTGGAAATAAAGGAGATGGTCCGCGGTCGGACTTCCAACATGGCGGCGCTCTGTCCTCTACTCAGAAGGCCAAACTCAAGGAGGGGTAAGTAAACAACTGAAAGACCCCAAAAAAGGGACCGGAGATCCCCCCCAAAAGACATGAGATACTACGCTATGAAATTGACAAGAAAATCTGACCGGTGCAATATGCCTGACCTAAGTGCAGACACAGAGAATGGTGTGGCAGGCATGGAGGGCAGTGAGATGGGGGCGGGCACTGCGGCCATGCTTGAGCAGACAGACAGCCACACTGAGGAAATGGAGGAGTCAGAGGTACTGGAGAGGAGGAGGGTGAGCAACTTGATCCTAGCTGTCAATAAATGCACTGCCTCACTTAACAACCTACAAGTCCACTTTGGGAGTTTAACCACTTTCAGACCGGACCAATTTGCTGGTCAAAGACCAGACCACTTTTTGCGATTCGGCACTGCGTCGCTTTAACTGACAATTGCGCGGTCGTGCGACGTGGCTCCCAAACAAAATTGACGTCCTTTTTTTCCCACAAATAGAGCTTTCTTTTGGTGGTATTTGATCACCCCTGCGGTTTTTATTTTTTGCGCTATAAACAAAAATAGAGCGACAATTTTGAAAAAAATGCATTATTTTTTACTTTTTGTTATAATAAATATCCCCCAAAAATATATAAAAACATTTTTTTCCCTCAGTTTAGGCCGATACGTATTCTTCTACATATTTTTGGTAAAAAAAATCGCAATAAGCGATTATTGATTGGTTTGCGCAAAAGTTATAGCGTTTACAAAATAGGGATAGTTTTATAGCATTTTTATTAATAATTTTTTATTATTTTTTTCTTACTAGTAATGGCAGCGATCAGCGATTTTTATTGTGACTGCGACATTGTGGGGGACCCATCGGACATTTTTGACACATTTTTGGGACCATTGTCATTTATACAGTAATCACTGCTATATAAATGCAGTGATTCCTGTGTAAATGACACTGGCAGTGAAGGGGTTAACCAGTGGGTGGCAGTGTAGGGGTTAAGTGTTCCTAGGGGTGTGTTCCTAACTGTGGGGGGGTTGGGCTTTCATATAGTGAACACTGATCTCTGCTCCAATCACATGGAGCAGAGATCAGCGTCACTAGTTGCTAGGCAGAATGGAGAAATGCTGTTTACTCGGCATTTCCTCCATTCGGCCGCTCCGTGAGACGATCGCGGGGATGCCCGCGGCGATCGAGTCCGCGGGTCCCGCGACCGGGGTCCCGACCAGCGCGGGAGCGCGCCGCCGGCGGAGCGCTCCCGATGGCAGGGCGGCATTGAATATTGGACATACCTGTACGCCAATATGCCTGCCCGTGCCATTCGGTCGACGTACATCGTCGTGCGCTGGCCGGGAAGTGGTTAAAGGAGGAGGTTAGCCTGGTCAGACAAGATCTTCAAAATATAAGGGAGTGTACAACAGCTGCTGAAAGCAGAATCAGTGATATGGAGGACAAGCTGCCTGCCATGATTAGAGAATCCCAAGTAACTACTCGTTTAGCCAAAGCCACAGACTCGCCTGCAGAGGATTTTGAGAATCGATTGAGATGCAACAATGTGCGGATAGTAGGCCTACCTGAGAAGGTGGAGGGCCGTGACCCCACCCAATTTGTGGAGCAATGGCTTACCGACACTTTTGCCAAGGAGGGCTTTACACACTTATATGCTGTGGAAATGGTTCACAGAGTCCCGACTAGACCACTGCCACCAGGACACCCCCCACGACCCATACTGGCAAGACTGTTAAATTATAGAGACAGAGAAATCATCCTGAGATTGGCAAGGGAAAGCAGGAATGTTCAATTTAATGGCACAAGAATCTACTTTTATCCGTATTTTTCTGCGAAGGTACAGCGGAGTAGATCACGCTTCTCAGCGGTTAAAAATCGCCTACAGAGGCTCGGGGCCTCCTATGCAATGTTATACCCGGCAAAGCTCTGCATCACCTCTGGGGGGCGATCACATTTCTTTGAGAATGCCACAGATGCTTCCCAATGGCTGGATGCAAACAAGAATGCTCTCAGACAGGATCAGAGGCCAATAGCAGAGGAAGACTGACAATCTTAATACTACGACATTTCAGGATATATATAGTTGACTTACCCGGCTCTCCATCTTGATTGAGAGCCCTGCTGGAAACGTACAATGATCTAAAATTCTACAAAATGTGAGTTCAGAAATGTGTTAGTCTATGGCAGTGATGGCGAACCTTGGCACTCCAGATGTTTTGGAACTACATTTCCCATGATGCTCCTGCACTCTGCAGTGTAGCTGAGCATCATGGGAAATGTAGTTCCAAAACATCTGGGGTGCCAAGGTTCGCCATCACTGGTCTATGGAAACTTCTATGCTGCCCCTTACTTCTGTTCGTATTGCTGTGTTAAGCGAGCGAGTGGACAGTGCCTGGGACCTGTTGTCCCCAACCCTTCAGAAGTTATGCAAGTTATGTAGGTGTCAGGAAGTACAGAGGAATCAAGACCCGCACATAACCTGGCCTGCACAGGCTACTTCATATCCCTGTCACACCACACCACAGCAGTTTGGAGCACCGTTGCACTTGTTGAGACATTATTCTTATTTTTGTTTCCTTGGAGCACTAGAGAGGTCTGATACTGAGTATATTACAGTGAACTCCATGCTCAATGCATGGTCAGGGCTGCTATTGAACAGTGGAACAAGTATGTGGAAGTAGTAACTATGATACAGGAACTATCAGGGAAGAGTAGCTTCCCTAGTTACCTTGCACGGTACTGAAAAATACTATTGGGATGACTACGGTAGCAATAATTTCCTGGAACATCAGGGGACTAAATGACCCCTTAAAACGTACCATGGTGTCAACTCTGTTACATAAATACCTGCCTGCTATTTGTGCCCTACAAGAAACACATCTTACCGCTGACTCTGTGACTTGTTTGGGTTTCCGATGGGTGGGGCAGGCATATCAATACACTCACACCTCGTTTTCTAGAGGTGTGAGCGTGCTGGTGCATAGTTCGTTGATTTGAAGATTGACGATGAGGGAAGGTATATTTTTTTACCGTGCCGCCTCTATATTCTTAAATGTATTCTTGCCTTTGTTTATATACCTCCATCATATGATAGCCAGATTCTTAGAGTATTTCTGGAATTTCAACTCAAATACTATGAGATACCATTGCTTGTTTTGGGGGATTTTAACTGTTATATTAATCCAGTCTTAGACAAACACCCATTAGTCACCAATAGCAGGGGAACTAAACACACAGCTCAGAAAAAATTTATAGATGAGGTGGGTTGGAAGGATCCTTGGAGAGCAAAACACCTGGGATCAAAACAGTTTTCATGTTTTTAAAACAGTTTTCATGTTTTTAAAGAGTCGCTCATTGTCACGCATAGATTTATGCATATGCTCATATGCGTCAGAACGATACGTTTTGGGGGTTAAATACACCCCCGAAGTGTATCGGATTATTCCCCACTGGTAGTGCACCTAGAGGTGCAGCTGCCATTGGATCTGGCTAGAGCTCCTTAGAAGTTAAATGCCTTTTGGCTCCATTTATTCCCCTCTCATGAGCAGATTATGACACAAATTACACAGACTTCTGGCAGAGCCATGCAAATGAGGCAAATGGCAGTATTACCTGGCAATACTAAGAGGAATCTTTATTAGCGATTAAACGCAATACGAACGCTCAGAGGGAGTCCATGGAACAGTTGGCACATGACGCTGAGAAAACATTTGTCGAGAACCCAACAGATAGTAATAAGGAGGCATGGGTGGCAGCTGAGGATGCGATGCACCGTATGGCCACCTTGGCGGCAGAGAACAAAAGATTTTTTAACAGGGCTGCCTTCTATGAGGAGGGGGAACACACGGGTGACCTCCTAGCCAAAATTGCTAATGACCACCAAATGTCCCCGTCTATTGGGGCATTACGGACAGACACAGGACAAGTACCTAACTCCCCTTCCCAGATAATGTCCACCCTAGTAAACTATTACTCCTCCCTCTATGAATCTAAACAGATAGATTCCCTGAACAGTTTTCTGAATAATGTACAACTCCCCCAGATGTCTTACTCTTTTAGGAAACAACTAGACGCCCCCTTAACATTGAAGGAATTGCAGACGGTGACAGATGCATTTCCTAACTCAAAGGCCACAGGGGATGATGGCTTGCCCGCATAAGTGTACAAGCAATATGCAGAATGTATATTACCTAGATTGCTGAAAGTGTTTAACAAGCCTAGGAAAGCAGGAGAACTTCCCCAATCAATGTCTAGGGCCACTATTGTGCTAATACTGAAACCACACAAAGACCCCCTTGATCCAGGGTCATATCGCCCAATTTCCCTACTACAAAATGACGTCAAGATTTTGGTGAAAGTCCTGGCGATACGTCTTAACAAAATAATTTCCTCCATTATCCACTCAGACCAATCCGGATTTATGCCCCAAAAATCGACGGCCATTAATTTGCGACGCTTCTACCTCAACATTCAGCCACCAGCAGCTATTGCTGGGGAACGAGCATTGCAGTCACTTGATGCCCACAAGGCATTTGATAGCATTGAATGGGACTATCTTTGGGCAGTCATGCGTAAATTTAGGCTTGAAGATAGATTTATCTCATGGGTACAACTGCTGTATTGCACACCGATAGCACACATTAGAGAGGGTGGACAACTCTACCGCTTTGGTGCCCTGAACCGCTTTGGCCGCTTTGGTCCGTTCCAACACTTCCATACAGGGATTTAGGTATGGGAAACTACACAAAAAAATATGTATGCCGATGATGCAATGCTGTTCCTCGGGGATACAGCAACCTCCCTATGGGAGGCAGTGCCAGTAATAAGGGAGTTTGGGGATTACTAAAACTCTGGCCTAGCCATAAATTGGACTAAGTGCTCTCTTTTGCTACTGGACACGAGGCCCGACCCTTCTGTGCTGACCATACAGGACATTCCACTCTCGTCTTCCTTTCAACACATGGATATACAAGTAACCCCTCAACCCTTGGACTACATCGGGCTTAATTTGACCTCCATACTTAATCAGTGTAGAGATAAGGTTTACGCGTCCCGCTAGGACCTTATCAAAATAATTATGATGCCACAGCTGCTTTTTGTGCGTATATATTTTTTTCGTGCGTATAATTATGATGCCACAGCTGCTTTTTGTGCGTATAACACCCCAATGTGCTACATAACACCCCAATGGTCATTCCCCTGAACAAATTTAGAATAATGAACACAATTTTTAGGTCGCTGCTCTGGCAGTCTAAACCAGCTAGGATAAATACTGGAAGCTACCTAAAGAAGCAGGAGGACTGGCGTTACACCTAATCCTTGGGTGTATTATTTAGCTTCACAGCTACAGCACATAGCGAGGGCACTACTTCCCCAACAGGAACCACAACTAATCTTACTAGATTCTACTCCCAAAAATACTGAGCTTTACGACGGGGTCGAAGGTGGCGGATGGTCTGGAAGCCCTAAAATTTAGCAAATCCAATAAACTCTATCCTACTTATGCACTCATGCAAAAAATTTGGAACAATGCAAGGGGTACAGGGGTTGACTAAATATAGTCCCAGATGGAATAACAATTACTTCTCGGAACTAGCAAAAATACCCTATGGCACAAAGTGGTTACAATTTGGAATATCCCATCTAGCCCACATTTTCAGTGGGGAACAGCTGAGATCATTTGCGGAGCTCAGAGAGACCTTTCTGCCGCATACACATGATCGGACTATCCAGCGGACTTGGTCAGGCGAACACAATACGCCCGTGTGTGGGCTCCGGCAGACTTTTGTTCCCAATTAGAAGGAAGTTTTGACTCCAAATTTCCCGCCGGACTCGGCAGTCCGGCGGACAATCCGATTGTCTATGTGCTAGTTTGACGGACTTTTGAAATGAATGGAATTGCCCACACATGGAGAAAAGACCGTCCATTTTGAACGTGGCTCCATCGGCGAGATTGACACCTCGCTATCCCCGTCACCTGGTATGGATTTTAAGGGGAAGCCCTACGCCGAAGAAAAGGTCCCCCTGGTAAGCCCCCCCGCCCACAGACCCCGACAACCAACAGCCAGGGTTGTCGGGAAGAGGCCCTTGTCCTCATCAACATGGGGACAAGGTGCTTTGGGGTGGGGGCTGCAGGGCCCCCCTTCCCCAAAGCACCCCCCCATGTTGAGGGAACATGGCCTGGTATGGTTCAGGAGGGGGGGCACTTACTCATCCCCACCCCCTTTCCTGACCAGCCGGGCTGTGTGCTGAGATAAGGGTCCTCTACGGACTTTGGGGGGGGACCCCCACACCTTTTCTTCAGCGTAGGGCTTCCCCTTTAAATCCATACCAGGTGATGGGGCTCTCGAGGTGTCAATCTCGCCGATGGAGGTGGCGACATTGACATCCTTCACTTGTTCCGTCTACCTGGAGCCGCATTCAAAATGAACGGACTTTTCTCCGTGTGTGGGCAAGTCTGTTCATTTCAAAAGTCCCGCGGACTTCCGCCCTTGTCCGCCGGACCTAGTGCGCCGGAAAAGTCTGGTCGTGTGTGGGCAGGTCCGCTCCGGAAAGTCCGGCGGATCTCCCCTGCAAAGTGTGGTGGGTTGTACGCTTGTGATTTTACTTCAATCGTTTTTTATTAAGTTTTAGAAAGGTTTTACAGAAAAATAGGTAGACAATACTGTATATTCCTCCGCTTGTGATTTTAAGGATAAACTATACATGAAGATCATTGCACAGTGATTGTTTTCTTTTCTCTATGACATCCATATAAATGGTGAAGCCCATAAGAGGAGCGAAATCAAATAAGCTGAGTATTGCCTAGGCTGTGCAAGCCCGCTGGAAGGAGACTTCTTTTTTGAAGCACACGAGGAACTGTTGATTTTTGAACCATTCATTTATTTGTAACTGGGGACTATTGGGAACTTTTCTTGAATCTGTTGTGTATTTGGAGGGGTGGTTTATGATTGTTGGTGATTTATAGACAGATTTTTTTGAAGATATACACGTTAGTGATTTATAATATTGACACTAATAATTCATAGCTCGCAGAACTTTATATTATTGTATTTTAGTTTCTTTAATATCACCATTCTTAATAATGTATTAATTTGTTAAAGGAGTTTGTGCATGTTAATAGAAAATTGATTATAGTGCACTATTGTTTGTTATACGCAGTTTTTTACATGCAGCTCCAACATGCGATCAGGGCTCAGGGAAGTGGGACATAATGATCCTTAAATTCCACCCCATCTATAACTACCTTTTTGAGGTCATCACCTATAAAGCATTTATTTTGTGTAGCTATGCCATGCTCTTTGGCCTTTTCCACAGTGTTGTGGTGGGAAAGAGATGTTGGGGCTTTTGAGGAGGAGCAGTGGGGGAAGACCCTCTAGGCGGTCCCCCAGTGCTCACTAAATGTGGCTCAGCACTTGTCAAAGTTTTATATCCTCTTAAGGGTCCACTACACACCAGCCAGACTAGCTTGTATGGGGGTGACATCTGATGCTGTAGGTACCAGATGTAGCAGAGATCATGGAGATTTGATCCATCTCCTATGGAGATGCCCAAAGCTCCATTTATATTGGACTCAGGTACTGGACACCATTAGTGGAGTCTTCCAGGCTAAAATCCCTGCCGACCCAAAACACTGCATATTAGGTATACTTGATGCACTCCCAATGGAAGACACACCCAGGCAGGCTGTGGCGAGGGCTCTCTTCCAGGCTCGGAAAGTAATTCTGAGACTTTGGAAATCCACAAAATCCCCTACGCTGCAGGAGTCGATTGCCCAAATGGGCGATACTATTCTTCTGGAGCGCTGAAAGAATTCTACTGATTGTCCAGGTCTAATCAGATTTAACACCTTCACTCCCTAACCACTAGGCGTCCGCGCTATAGCCGAAAGACGGCTGCAGCGTTGACCTCAATTGCTGGGAGGCCGTCCCTGGACGTCCTCCTGTTTACTTCCGCATTGTGCGCTCCCGTGAGTGCGCATTGGGGAAGTTTTGTGCTGGCTGTGTCCCCTGGACACAGCCAGTCACAGATCGCTGTAAACGGCCAATCACAGTGGCCGTTTACAGTGCGATCGTCGTGCCCAATGAGAGATGATCTCATATGTAAACATATGAGATCATCTCTCATCGCCAGCTCCCCTCCTCACACAGACAGCGTGTGAAGAGGGAAAGATGAACGGCTGCAGCGGCCGTTAGTTTGTAAAAAAAACAAAAACAAAGTAAAGGTCCCACAATGTCCCTGCCACCTGTCCCCACTGCCACCTGTCCCCACTTCCACCTGTCCTCACTGCCACCTGTCAGTGCCATCTGTCCCCAGTGCCACCTGTCAGTGCCATCTGTCCCCAGTGCTAGCTGTCAGTGCCATTTGCCCCAGTGCCACCTGTCAGTGCCATTTGCCCCAGTGCCACCTGTCAGTGCCATCTGTCCCCAGTGCCACATATAAGTGCCATGTGCCATCAGTGCCACATATTAGTGCCATCTGTCATCAGCGCCACCTGTCAGTGTCACGTACCATCTGTTATCAGTGTCACGTGTCATCAATGCCACGTATCAGTGCCATCTGTCACCAGTGTCACGTGTCAGTGCCACGTATTAGTGGCATCTGCCATCAGTGCCACTTCAGTGTCACGTGTCATCAGTGCTACGTATCAGTGCCATCTGTCATCAGTGCCACGTCAGTGTCATTGTCCTGGTGCTCCAGGGCCTTCAAAAGTGTAATAGTCAACAAGTTAGATGTGTAATTTATGCTCCTAGAACACATGATGGCACTCCCTGCATATTGGGCCTCTCTGAGTGGCTAGGCTGTGGAAAAGTTCCACACATGTGGTATCGTAATACTCAGGAAGAGTAGCAGAATTTATTCTGGGGTGTCATATGTGGTATACACATGCCAAGTGAGAGAAATAGCCTATTACAATGACAATTTTGTGAAAAAAAATCTTAATTTTGCAAAGAATTGTGGGAAAAAATGACAACATGAAAAACCTCACCATGCCTCTTACTAAATACCGTGGAATGTCTACTTTTAAAAAAGGGGTCATTTGGGGGGTATTTGTACTTTCCTGGCTTGTTCGGGTCACAAGAATTGAGATAGGCCACCAGTACATCAGATGTGATCAATTTTGTATGATTTGCACCACAGCCTCTGAACTCTCTAACTTTCATAAAGACCAAATAATATCCCCCAATTTGGGTTATTTTTACCAAAGATATGTAGCAGTATAAATTGTGGCCAAAATTTATGAAGACAAATTAATAATTTGCAAAATTTTATCACAGAAACAAAGAAAAACTTCAACATTTTCGGTCTTTTTTCATTTATAGCGCAAAAAATAAAAAACTCAGAGGTGATCAAATACCACCAAAGGAAAGCTTTATTTGTGGGAAAAAAAAGAGAAAACATTAATTTGGGTACAGTGTTGCATGACTGAGTAATTGTCATTCAAAGTGTGAGAGCACTGAAAGCTGAAAATTGGTCTGGTCACGAGGGGGGTTTAAGTGACCAGTTGTCAAGTGGCTAAAGTAGTACAGTGTCACTATGGTAGCACTGTATTGCTCTGGTCACAGTATGTAGAAAAAGATTGTAAAAAAAAAAAAAAAAAAATGTAATAAAAAAGAATAAAAAAACTGAAAAAAAAATAATATTTTTTTTACATACTGTCACCAGTCGGTGTCCCTGGTCACCGCCACAACAGTTATATGATGGTGCTGTACTACACTGGTAACAGTATGTGAAATTTTTTTTACATTTTTTTTACATTTCTTAATTTTTCATAAAATATGACCACAAATTACAACTTCAAAAAACTTGCCACTTACCAAATCCCTTTGACTGCCTACCAAAAAAGAGGTAATTTGAGAAGTATTTGTACTGTCCTGTAGGGATGAGCCGAACACCCCCCGATTCAATTCGTAGCAGAACATGCGAACAGGCAAAAAATTCGTTTTAACACTGTTAAAATCTATAGGACACGAACCTAAAAAATAAAAAGTGCTAATTTTAAAGACTTATATGCAAGCTATTGTCATAAAAAGTGTTTGGGGACCTGGTCCTGCCCCAGGGGACATGTATCAATGCAAAAAAAAAGTTTTAAAAAACTGCCTTTTTTTCGGGAGCAGTGATTTTAATAATGCTTAAAGTGAAAAAATAAAAGTGAAATATTCCTTTAAATTTCGTACCGGGGTGTCTATAGTATGCCTGTAAAGTGGTGCATGTTTACCTTTGGGTCTGGTATGAATATTAAGGGGAAGAAGCAGAATTCAAGAGAAGACTTCATGGGACAGTTTTATCTTTTTATTTTTTAATAAAGGATTTGTCCCAAGCCATGTCATGTCATTTTTACCATTTTCACACTTTTTTTGTGAAATGGTAGGGGTTCATTTGTACCCCATTACCATTTCACACGGGGGGAGGCTGGGATCAGGGGGTCCTCTTGTTAAAGGGGGCTTCCAAATCCCGATAAGCCCCCACCCGCAGACCCCCACAACTTGGTTGTGGGGATGAGGCCCTTGTCCCCATCAACATCCTCAGCATGTTGAGGGCATGTGAACTGGTACAGTTAAGGAGCGGGCGCTCTCTCATCCCCCCCCTCTTTTCCTGCGGGTTTCCAGGTTGCGTGCTCGAATAAGGGTCTGGTATGGGTTTTTAGGGCTTTTTTTTGCCACGGGGTGCCCCTTAAAATCCATACCGGACCTGAACTGCCTTGTATGGAATTAAATTCCATACAAGGCCGTTTGCTCTCGGACTGTTCTAAACACGGGAAACGTGCCACTTTACAGGCATACTATAGACAACCCCCAGGTACGAAATTTAAAGGAATATTTCACTTTTATTGTTTCACTTTAATCATTATTAAAATCACTGCTCCCAAAAAAAACTTCAGTTTTTAAAACTTTTTTTTTGCATTGATACATGTCCCCTGGGGCAGGACCCAGGTCCCCAAACACTTTTTATGACAATAACTTGCATATAAGCCTTTAAAATTAGCACTTTTGATTTCTCCCATAGACTTTTAAAGGGTGTTCCGTGGCTTTCGAATTTGCCTCTCATCCCTACTGTCCTACCATTTTCATCCTCAAGAAATTAGATAGGCCATCAGTACATCAGGGTTGATCAATTTTTAAATATATACATACACCATAGTTTGTGGGGAAAAAATACCTATATATACCAAAGTTTGTGAAAAATTTATTTGTAACAGAAAAAAAATGAAAAATTTCCTATCAAATACTTACTGAAATTTTCCTTTCCTGATGGACTTTATGGCAGCATACGCTTGGCTTGCTCCGCCCTCCCAGATTCAGAGGCAATGTTCCATAACTAGCCTACTCATGAAACTGGGAGGGAACTCCTGCTGCCACAGAGTCCATCAGGAAAGGAAAATGATGGTAAGTATTTAATAGGAAATTTACCGTTCTCTTGACAGACTCCATGGCAGCATACGTTTGGGAACTAATTATGGATAGATATTAACAGTATAAGGAAGTTAGCTACACCCCACAATGAGCCAGAACAGTCCTAATGGAAGACACGTCATCCCCCTACAAATATTCTTGGTGCCCTTTCACAGGGAACCCACGAAGTCTGCACACTCTTTGTTGAGTGCATTGTCAATGCTTCTGTAGGCTCTATAAACCTGTCGGCTAGCTGGAATGACCCATCCAGCATTGATTCTGGATGATAGCTCTGTCCCACTGGTTCTGCTAGAGAGAGTGACAAAGATGACCTTATGAGCATGCTCTAAGCAAAACTGTAGCTTGTGAGCATGCTCAAAGTATCCCAATATCCATGGCATGAAACCAGTTATCTTTATGCCGCGTACACACGTATCAGACTATCCGGCGGACTTAGTCTGGCGGACAAACTGCCGGACTGTCCGCCGGACTTTCCCGAACGAGCTACCTGCCCACACATGGTACTTTTGTGGCGGACTAGGTATGGCGGACTAAGTCCGCCGGATTATGCGCTGTACTTTTGAAATGAACGGACTCGCCCACACACACGGAGGAAAGTTCGTTCATTTTGCGCACGGCTCCAGGTAGCCGGGACCAGCGAAGGAGGCGTCGCTGGCCCCGTCATCTGGCATGGATTTAAAGGGGATGGCATGGGGGTCCCCCCCTAGGTCCATATCAGACCCTTATCTGAGCATGCTACACAGCCGGCCAGGAAAGGGAGGGGACGAGCGAGCGGCCTCCCCCTCCTGAGCCGTACCAGGCCGCGCGACCCCCCCACCCCAAAGCACCTTTTTCCCATGTTGATGAGGACAAGGGCCTCTTCCAGACAACCCTGGCCGTTGGTTGTGGGGGCCTGCGGGCGGGGGGCTTATCGGAATCTGGGAGCACCCTTTAATAAGGGGGCCCCGGATCCCGGCCCCCCACCCTATGTGAATGAGTATGGGGTACAATGTACCCATTCACCTGTGAAAAAAATGTAAAAAAAAACCCACAACACATAAGGGTTAAAATAGTTTATTGCACAGCTCCGGGGGTCTTCTTCTGTCTTCGGGGGTCTTCTCGCCGGACTCCTCCACTATCTTCTGCTAGCTCTTTTACTAGCAGAGGAGCCCGGCTTTCTTCTTCGCCGCCGCCCTCTTCTTCCGACTTCGGGGGTCTTGTCCTCCTCTTCGGGGGTCTTGTCCCCCTCTTCGGTTCTTCTTGCCGGGCCACCGTGCCTTCTAGATCTTTTACAAGCGGTGGCGTCGCTGCCGCTGTCGCCGTCTTCTGTTCTTCTCTTCTGGAGATGTTGCCTCGTCGCTGTCATCGGTCACTATGACAGGACACGCGGCTTCTTATATAGGGACATCACCCTACTGCACACTCTTTGTTGAGTGCATTGTCAATGCTTCTGTAGGCTCTATAAACCTGTCGGCTAGCTGGAATGACCCATCCAGCATTGATTCTGGATGATAGCTCTGTCCCACTGGTTCTGCTAGAGAGAGTGACAAAGATGACCTTATGAGCATGCTCTAAGCAAAACTGTAGCTTGTGAGCATGCTCAAAGTATCCCAATATCCATGGCATGAAACCAGTTATCCTTATGCCACGTACACACGTATCAGACTATCCGGCGGACTTAGTCTGGCGGACAAACCGCCGGACTGTCCGCCGGACTTTCCCGAACGAGCTACCTGCCCACACATGGTACTTTTGTGGCGGACTAGGTATGGCGGACTAAGTCCGCCGGATTATGCGCTGTACTTTTGAAATGAACGGACTCGCCCACACACACGGAGGAAAGTCCGTTCATTTTGCGCACGGCTCCAGGTAGCCGGGACCAGCGAAGGAGGCGTCGCTAGCCCCGTCATCTGGCATGGATTTAAAGGGGATGGCGTGGGGGTCCCCCCTAGGTCCATATCAGACCCTTATCTGAGCATGCTACACGGCCGGCCAGGAAAAGGGGGGGACGAGCGAGCGGCCTCCCCCTCCTGAGCCGTACCAGGCCGCGCGACCCCCCCACCCCAAAGCACCTTTTTCCCATGTGGATGAGGACAAGGGCCTCTTCTAAACAACCCTGGCCGTTGGTTGTGGGGGCCTACGGGCGGGGGGCTTATCGGAATCCGGGAGCACCCTTTAATAAGGGGGCCCCGGATCCCGGCCCCCCACCCTATGTGAATGAGTATGGGGTACAATGTACCCATTAACCTGTGAAAAAAATGTAAAAAAAAACCCACAACACATAAGGGTTAAAATAGTTTATTGCACAGCTCCGGGGGTCTTCTTCCATCTTCGGGGGTCTTCTCGCCGGACTCCTCCACTATCTTCTGCTAGCTCTTTTACTAGCGGAGGAGCCCGGCTTTCTTCTACGCCGCCGCCCTCTTCTTCCGACTTCGGGGGTCTTGTCCCCCTCTTCGGGGGTCTTGTCCCCCTCTTCGGTTCTTCTTGCCGGGCCACCGTGCCTTCTTCTAGATCTTTTACAAGCGGTGGCGTCGCTGCCGCTGTCGCCGTCTTCTGTTCTTCTCTTCTTCTCTTCTGGAGATGTTGCCTCGTCGCTGTCATCGGTCACTATGACAGGACACGCGGCGTCTTATATAGGGACATCACCGGATGATGTCCCTGCCCATTAGGATGTCACAGTCCCAGAGGATGCCCCATTCACATAGGGTGGGGGGCTCCTGGATTCCGATAAGCCCCCCGCCCGCAGACCCCGACAACCAACGGCCCTTGTCCTCATCAACATGGGCCTGGTACGGCTCAGGAGGGGGGGGGGGCGCTCGCTCATCCCCCCCTTTCCTGGCCGGCCTGGTAGCCTGCTCAGATAAGGGTCTGATATGGACCTGGGGGGACCCACCCACGCCGTTTTTTCGGTGTAGGGATTCCCCTTTAAATCCATACCAGGTGACGGGGCCAGTGACGCCTCCTTTGCTGGTCCCAGTTACCTGGAGCCGTGCTCAAAATAAGCAGACTTTTCTTTGGGCGGGAAAAGTCAGTTCATTTCAAAAGAACGGCGGACTAGCACACACACGGCCATACTGTCCGCCAAAATGCGAGTCCGTTGGACAGATTGATGTGCAAAACTCCAATCTTAGTCCGCCGGACTTTTGGGTAAAAAAAGTCTGCCGGAGCCTACATACGGGTGGATTGTCCGGCGGACTTGAGTCCGCCAGACTTTTCCACCAGATTGTTTGATCGTGTGTATGCGGCATTCGTGGTCCTGCTTATGGGAGGAACAAATCTTTATTTTATCATATGTGTCAGAGAGTTTAGATTCTTATTTTATAATCATTTATGTTTCTTTGCAAAAGATTTCTTAAAAGTAGAATCATTTCATATTAAAGAGGAAGTAAACCCTGATGGGTTTACTTCCTCTTTTTTTCCCTGCAAAGGTAAAGCATAATGGACTACTATGCATCGCATAGTAGCTCATTATGTGTCACTTACCTGACACAGGAGCCAGCGAAGTCGCCGCTGATCCCTGTAGTCCGCCGCGTCCATCTTGCTGGTGGCGTCTCGCAGCTCCGACCAATGACAGCGGCGAAGCCGCGATGACGTCACTCCCGCGCATGCGCACGGGAGTCGCGCCTCGCAGCTCCGCCGCTGTCATACGGCGAGGCCGCGATGACGTCACTCCCGCGCATGCGCACGGGAGTCGACAAATTTGGCAAATCCATTCTTGGACTTGCCGCATTTAGTGCGCATGCGCGCCGCTGTCTACGGCGCATGCGCCGTAGACAGCGGTGCCCATTTTCGGGCAAATATCTCCTAAACCATATAGGTTTAGGAGATATTACTTGGACCTACAGGTAAGCCTTAATCTAGGCTTACCTGTAGGTCAAAGTTGTTTGGAAGGGTTTACTTCCATTTTAACCAATATATGTTATTTCGTAGATATAGAAAATGTTGAACTTTAGATGACCTTTCTGCTTCTTTCTCATACTTTTATAGTTTACTGGGTGAAAGTTCATTAGAATAGATTCAAGTTATATAGAATTGTTTCAAAGTCCTTGAAATGCATATAATTCAGACAGATAAGAAAACAGGAGGTTAAAATAATTAGGTGGAATACAGGAAAGTTATGTACAGAACATTAAGTTTGACAAGGTCAAACAAAGGTCTGTTTGAGCCCTCATTAAAAATGTTAAACTGTTATAATAACTAACTGAATAAGTAATTGGCTATCTATCTATCTATCTATCTATCTATCTATCTATCTATCTATCTATCTATCTATATATATATATATATATATATATATATATATATATATATATATAGTAAGTGATACAGTACTTTTACACATAGGGGCTGATTTACAAACGCTTTGCGCAACGGCTGTTTTCATACTCACAAAGGATTTGCACCTGTAACACAGCGCAATTCCCCATTTACTATCAACATGCCGGCACATGGGAGGCTGCGATCGGTTTGCCGCTATAGACCTAGCGCACACATTATTCAACTCGGAATTAAAAGAAGGTGGAAGTGCCAATATTATGGGGGTGATGTGTGTGATGTGAGGATACTTCCAAGTAACAAGTATGCCCAAAATAGAACGGAAAAGTAACTTTCCTGCTGCACAAGCCTGCTGCACCTGCAAATACACTTGGAACTGCGCATGCGCAAGCGGCATTTGCGCACGTTCAAGTGCTTTGGTTCACTGCGCCGGAAAAATCTTAGTAAATGTCAAGCCACGTAGATGCATTTGCATAAGTTGAACAGGCGCACCTCTCAACTTTTTTTTTTGCGCTGGTTCACTTCTATGTTTTTTTTAAGGCTATTTGCATTGTTAGCATTAAGAAAAAATTTAAATTAAGAAAAAAAATGGCATGGGGGTCCCCCTCAAAATCCATACCAGACCCTTATCCGACCACACAACCTGGCAGGCCACCCTGGCCGGTGGTTGTGAGGGTCTGCGGGTCAGGGGGCTTATCGGAATCTGGAAGCCCCCTTTAACAAGGGGATCCCCAGATCCCGGCCTCCACCCCTGTATGAAATGGTAAGGGGGTACAAAAGTACCCCTACCATTTCACCAAAAAAGTAACAAAAGTGTTAAAAATGACAAGAGACAGTTTTTGACAATTCCTTTATTAAAGTCTTCTTCTTGCATCTTCTTTCTTTTAGCCTTCTTCCTTCTTTCCTTCATCCTTCGGTTTCTTCCTCCATCTTCTACTTCCTCCATCTTCTACTTCCTCCGATCCTCTGCTTCTTGCTCCGGTGTTCTCCGACATCTTCCTCCACGGCGTCTCTTCTTACTCGCTTCCTTCTTGGGCCGCTCCGCGCAATGGGAGGCTCCCACTGTGTGATGCTTCTCTTCTTCTGACACTTATATAATGGGACCACACGTCAGAGAGGGAGGGGTCCCCTGGTGGCCCCGCCCTCCGTTATATAAGAACTGTCAGAAGAAGAGAAGTCACTTGACTTTTGACGCTTTTTTGGTGAAATGGTAGGGGTACTTTTGTACCCTCTTACCATTTCACATGGGGGGGGGGCAGGATCTGGGGTCTCCTTGTTAAAGGGTTCTTCCAGATTTTGATAAGCCCCCTGCCCACAGACCCCCATAACCACCAGCCAGAGTTGTGGGTATGAGGCCCTTGTTCTCATCAACATGAGGACAAGGTGCTTGTCCTCATGTTGATGAGGACAAGGGCCTCATACCCACAAAGCACCCTCCCAATGTTGAGGGCATGTGGCCTGGTACAGTTCAGGAGGGGGAGGGGGCCGCTCTCTCATCCTCCCCTCTTTTCCTGTGGCCAGCCAGGTTGCGTACTCAGATAAGGGTCTGGTATGACTTTTTGGGATTTTTTTGGGGGCGCGGGGTTCCCCTTAAAATCCATGCCAGACCTGAAGGGCCTGGTATGCTCTTGGAAGGGAACCCATGCTGTTTTTTTTCAATTAAAGTCGCCTAGCCTGGGGGCGACTTAAAGTCACATTGTAAATCGCCCCAAGTCGTATTGTAAGCCTCCCCAAGTCACGCTGTGATTCACACTAAAGTCGTGTCCAAGTTGCCTCCCAAAGTCATGCTGGAAGTCGTGTTGCCCCTGTGTCAATGGACTGTTAATGATACGGAATGCACTATTATCAATGGGATATTATTATCACGTGCACCGGCATATTATCATCTGTTGTGCTTATGCGTGCGCCAGTTAATATGCTCACTTAATAATTTATCTGGCGTACAAATTAAGGTATAAACCGGTGCAGAGCATTCATCTTAGTAAATCAGCCCCATAGGATTATACAGTAACACATATAACACATCTGGCAAAGTTATTGAAAGTTCATTCTCTCAAAGTTGTAAATCTGTAAATCCTTGAAGCTAGTTAAATCTTATCAAGATGAGGAGGGTTTGATAACACAGCTGGGTGCCAGACTGTCTCTACACAGGTGTTTTTACTTGGACAAAAGCAGTTATAAATCACTTTAATGAACATATAGGAATTCTGTGAATAATTAAGTTTATCTGGTTGTAGAACAGGTGCCAGATTTATAGTTACATTGACGTAGATCTTAGCGACCAATCATATCTAAGAGATGGTTAAGATAAGGCTTGTAAAAGAGTATATAAATGCAAGCTCTACAATTGTTAGACAGAAAAGTCAGATAGCAGCTCATAAGGCTGAACTCTATGTATGCTGCCCTATTACACGGGTCATAGAGGTCAAAACCAATAGGCAAATATCTGTCCTTTTATTGTAGTGTGGTCTCAGGTGAATTTTGCTCACAATAGGATGCCAAAGCCACCTCAGATTGCAACCCGGTATGGATATAAAACACTACCCGCACTAGGCAGAATGCCAACAAGGATCCCTCATGGCTCAAGGCCCAGATCCCGGCAACCCTACTGACTGAGAAAAAAAAAGAACCCTAATGCCCCATACACACGATCAGAAGAAGAGAACACTACACAAAAAAAAAAAAAAACTACAACACTACGACAAGCCGAGAAAATTAAGTTCAATGCTTCCGAGCATGTGTTGAATTGTTTCCAAGCATGTGTAGGAATTTTGCATGTCGGAATTTGTACAGGTGATCGGAATTTCGATCTGAACTTTTTCTGACCGAAAAATGGAGAACCTGCTCTCAAGCTTTTGCTGTCTGGAATTCTGGCAGCAAAAGTCAGATGGAGCATACACACAGTTGGAATTTCTGACCAAAAGCTTACATCCAACTTTTGCTGGCAGAATTTCTGATTGTGTGTATGTGGCTTTAGAGAGGCTACCTTCATGACCAAGCCTTTATTCAAAATTAGACTGAAGGATCCCCCATCTGGAACAGCAAGCTGCAAAAGGGTCCTAAGGGCCCTGCATTTGGCAAACTTCCTGCAGAGGATGTAGCCCTTAGAGATAATGACATCATGACATAACCCTTACTCCAACTGTACTGGAGGTGATCCGATTTGGAGCTGTAAGTCACCAAAGGATCCTTTTCTAAGCCTAAAGCTTTTATCTTGGCAAACTTCCTGGCTGATGAGATAGCTTTATCCTTTACCCAAGCTGGACTGAAAAGAGGTCTCGTCTGGAGCTGGCAAGGGAGTCTAGAGCAAGTAGTAAATCTCACCTAGAGAATCTTGGTTCTCAAGGAGCTTACAACTTAAGGTCCCTAACACACATTGATACATACTAGTGCCAATTTAGACAGAATCCGATTAACCTACCAGCATGAACCCGGAGGAAACCCATGCAGGCACAGAGAGAACATGCAAACTCCAGGCAAAGCGATCCATCAGCTGACACAACTGCTCCACCTTAGCGACGCTGGGCTTTCCCCTTCCTGAGTCAGTGTCTCAGCTGGTCTGATGTTACTGACCTATGTGAGACTGAGCTCTGTGCCATCCTCCCTGCTGCACGCGGCTGTGATATCCACCATGGCTTTGATCCATCCAATTTTCCCTCTCCCCCGTCCTTTGTTTTGGGAGAACGATTTTGGTTGGGACTCTGCTTTAGCTCTTTGTTGCTCAATGGATGGCTAGTGACCACACAAGTGAGGGTACAGGACCGTTTTATATTTACTGCTACTGCTAACTAAATTATTCATTATTCAACATAATTTTTTCAAATGCTGCAGACTAATTTATTTAACCCTTGGAGCGCTGGACTTTTTGTGTTTTGATTGAGAGATCCCTTTCTACCAGTTATGGTTTCTTTCAAGCTGCACTGGGCATAGAAGCCTCCCCATTGACTTATTTTCTTATTTTTGATTTCTCCTCAGGTTTCCACATATTAGTGCTGGGACTTCATTCTTTTTGCTACCCCGGCAGGAGCCGCTGGTGAATAAGGGATCCCCCACCCTGCACAGCCAGGCACACAGGATTTCCCACAGCACTCTGGAGTCAGAAAAAAGTCCTTGCAGCTTTGTTTTTGTGTTTTATTAGAGGTATTGAACTTGGGTGGGAATAGGGCTATTATGGAATGCCCACTTGAATTTAGTAGAACATTAAGGACAACTTCTTTTGTACAGACTATTTATACACGCCTCAGATTCCTCCAGCAAAACACTTGCTTGAATACTACAACTCCCAGGACCAGCTGGCCACTCCTGATGATGTTGGTGTGATGAAACGCATAAGGTGGAGCTTCCAGCATCACTTCCGGTTTTAGTCTGTGGAGCGTATTTGTGTCCGGGACTTTCTGATTTCAAGCTCTGTATATTCTAAGTGCATTTCTATACCGATATTAAATAAATGGTAAAATGGATTTACACTATGGGGCCCGTTTGTTGTCTCTGCCTATGAGGAGTCTGGAGGGACAGGAGATTGCAGGAGATACTGAGGCAGCTCTGTATGTGCAATTGTGTACAGCCACGAAGTGCTGTGAATGCGGTTTTACCCCTTAACAGCAGAGAAACTCTGGTGAGGGAGGTGGAGAAAGGGGAGCACATGTGATAAGTTTTATGAAATCCAATTAATATTACATTATGGACTTTTTGTTTTTTAACATATGTCACTTTATGGACTTTTTATTGTAACATAGCACATGTCACTTTTCATGGATGCTAAGGAACATTACAAGCACAGCACAGCACAGACACAAATCGCTAGCTATTAGGTCTACAAAAGTCCTTTTAAGGACTGGTATAGGTGTAGTACAGTATATAGTTCAGTGCACTGCTGTGCTGGTGATTGCAGCTGTCTTTTGTCAGTGTAGGGACAGGACGCTGTGTGGAGCAGGGACAGTCAGTTTAATCACTAGCTAGCTATTACTACTAGGTTCACAAAGGTCCTTTTAACCACTTGACCACTGGGCACTTAAACACCCTTAATAACCAGACCAATTTTCAGCTTTTGGTGCTCTCACATTTTGAATGACAATTACTCAGTCATGCAACACTGTACCCATATGACATTTTTGTCCTTTTTTTCACACAAATCGAGCTTTCTTTTGGTGGTATTTAATCACCTCTCGGTTTTTTATTTTTTGTGCTATAAAAGAAAAAAAGACCAAAAATTCTGTAAAAAAATGAATTTTTCTTCGTTAGAAAATTTAGCAGATTAGTAATTTTTCTTCATAAATGTTGGCCAAAATTCATACCACTACATATCTTTGGTAAAAATAAGTACAAATTGGTGGATATTATTTGGTCTTTGTGAAAGTTATAGAGTCCACAAGCTATGGTGGCAATATCTTAAATTTGATCACACCTGAAGTACTGACGGCCTATTTCAATTCTTGAGACCCTAACATGCCATAAAATTACAAATACCCCCCAAATGACCCCTTTTTGGAAAGAAGACATTCCAAGGTATTTAGTAAGAGGCATGATGAGTTTTTTGAAGTTGTAATTTTTTCCTTTTTTTTTCCACAAAATTGTCATATTATAAGTTTATTTCTCACACACAGCATACGCATACCACAAATTGCACCCCAAAACACATTCTGCTATTACTCCCGAGTACGGCGATACCACATGTGTGAGATTTTTACACAGCATGGCCACATACAGAGGCCCAAAATGCAGGGAGCACCATCAGGCGTTCTGGAGCACCCAGGCCAATTCTGACATTTCTCTCCTACATGTAAAAATCATCATTTATTTGCTAGAAAATTACATAGAACCCCAAAATATTATATATATATATTTTTTTTAGCAAAGACCCTAGAGAATACAATGGTGGTCGTTGCAAATTTTTATCTCTCACTGTATTTGCGCAGCAATTTTTCGAACGCGTTTTTTTGGGGAAAAAAACAGTTTTGTGCTTAAAAAAAAAAAAAAAACAGTAAAGTTTGCCCAATTTTTGCATAAAGTGAAAGATGAAGTTATGCTGAGTAAATAGATGCCTAACATGTCACTCTTCAAAATTGCACATGCCCGTGGAATGGCGCCAAACGTCGCTACTTAAAAATCCCCATAGGCAACGCTTAAAATTGTTTTTACTGGTTACACGTTTTGAGTTACAGAGGACGTCTAGGGCTATAATTATTGCTCTCGCTCTAACGTTCACGGCGATACCTCACATGTGTGGTTTGAACACTGTTTTCATATGTGGGCGGGGCTAACGTATGTGTTCGCTTCTGCATGCGAGCACATGGGGACAGGGGCGCTTTACATTTTTTTTTTTTTTTATTGTTTATTTTACTTTATTTATTTTAGTTTGACATTTTTTTCCCCAAAAATAAATTTTTGATCACTTTTATTCCTATTACAAGGAATGTAAACATCCCTTGTAATAGGAATATGGGATGACAGGTCCTCTTTACAGTGAGATCTGGGGGTCAATAAGACCCCACATGTCACCTCTAGGCTGGGAAGCCTGAAATAAAAATAAAAAAATAAATAAAAAGATTCTGGCTTTGATCGTATGGCGAGTTGGTAGAAGCACCGGAGGGCGGCGGGGGGGGGGGGGGGGGGGTGTCTATGGCTGGGTATTGCAGGGTATCACCGAGTAGTGATGGACGAACTTCCGACAGGACGTTTCGCGAACGCGGACCACGAACGCGGCCGATAGTTCGCGAACCGTAACGTTCGCGGCGGGCCCCATTGACTTCAATGGGAGGCGAACTTTGCAAACCTACAGGTCAAATTTGCAGCCACAAAATAATTACTAGCTGTGCAAACATAGTCCCACCACATGGCCAATGACATAACACATGTATGAGGGGAATCTGGGATCGACAACTACAAGCATTCTTTTTTTATATGTGAAATTGTTGTGACAATTCAGGACTGTGGAGCGCATGAAGGCAATGGAGGAGAGGGAAGGTCAGGGTAGGCAAAGAAGAGGGTGCAGGAGATGATCACCAGCAGCGTGACATACAGCAATGACACCTGCTCCGTAATATACAGCACTGACAGCAGCACCGTGATAGAGAGCACTGACATCAGCAGCGTTACATACAGCAATGACACCTGCACCTGCACCGTGATAGACTGATCTGACAACAGCACCGCGAGAGAGCACTGACATCAGCAGCGTGACATAAAGCACTAAAACCAGCACCGTGATATACAGCACTGACAGCAGCACCGTGATAGAGAGCACTGACATCAGCAGCGTGACATACAGCAATGACACCTGCACCGTGATAGAGTGATCTGACAACAGCACCGTGATAGAGAGCACTGACATCAGCAGCGTGACATAAAGCACTAACACCAGCACCGTGATATACAGCACTGACAGCAGCACTGTGATAGAGAGCACTGACATCAGCAGCGTGACATACAGCAATGACACCTGCACCGTGATAGAGTGATCTGACACCAGCACTGTGATAGAGAGCACTGACATCAGCAGCGTGACATAAAGCACTAACACCAGCACCGTGATATACAACACTGACAGCAGCACCGTGATAGAGAGCACTGACATCAGCACCGTGATATACAGCACTGACACCTGCACCGTAAGCAGCCCCAGGAGGAAGTCAGCATAGCACAGGGATGGTGGGAGCCCCTCATAATGAGCATAGCACAGGGATGGTGGGAGCCCCTCATAATGAGCATAGCACAGGGATGGTGGGAGCCCCTCATAATATGCACAGCAGAGGTACAGCCCCAGGAGGAAGTCAGCACAGCACAGGGATGGTGGGAGCCCCTCATAATAAGCAGCCCCAGGAGGAAGTCAGCACAGCACAGGGATGGTGGGAGCCCCTCATAATAAGTATAGCACAGGGATGGTGGGAGCCCCTCATAATATGCACAGCAGAGGTACAGCCCCAGGAGGAAGTCAGCACAGCACAGGGATGGTGGGAGCCCCTCATAATAAGCAGCCCCAGGAGGATGTCAGCATAGCACAGGGATGGTGGGAGCCCCTCATAATAAGCAGCCCCAGGAGGAAGTCAGCACAGCACAGGGATGGTGGGAGCCCCTCATAATAAGCATAGTACAGGGATGGTGGGAGCCCCTCATAATATGCACAGCAGAGGTACAGCCCCAGGAGGAAGTCAGCACAGCACAGGGATGGTGGGAGCCCCTCATAATAAGCAGCCCCAGGAGGAAGTCAGCACAGCACAGGGATGTGGGAGCCCCTCATAATAAGCAGCCCCAGTAGAAATATGACACCGCTCAACCTCTTCAAAGAGGAGGGTACGGGCATATAGTACGGTGTGCTTTTTTTGGACAAGGAAGTGAGCCAAATGAAGAAAGAAGGTCTGTGTGCTCGATTAAAAAAATCATTTATAGACATATACATGGTCTACTGGTCACATGTGTTGAATTCCTCCGAGATCCATGCCTCATTCATTTTTATAAACGTGAGGTAGTTAACACTGTCGTGAGCTAGGCGAGTACGCTTATCGGTCACGATCCCCCCTGCTGCGCTGAACGTCCTTTCGGACAGGGCAAGCCAACAGTTCGATTGCAAATTGGGCAAGCTCTGGCCAGAGGTCAAGCCTGCCCACCCAGTAGTCCAGGGGTTCATCACTCCTCAGAGCGTCCACATCGGCCGTTAACCCGATGCAGTCGGACACCTGATTGTCTAGGCGTTCTCTGATGCTGGATCCGGATGACACCTGTCGATGGGTCGGCTGAAAGAATGACCTCATATCCAAAGTCACCAACACATCTTCAAACCGGCCTCTTCTTGCAAGCGCTGTTGGATTGGTACCCGCAACTCCTTCTCTGGGAGTGGGAATTGCTCCTCTGCCAGCGCACGCAAAAGCAGAATGCAGCATTTCTCGAAGCAAGGCCTGGAAGTGCTCCATTCTGACAGCCCTCTGTGACGGCGGTAACATTTCCGCCATTTTGTGTTTGTACCGGGGGTCTAAGTACGTTGCCACCCAGTACTGGTCCTTGACCCTTATGCTTTTTATACGGGGGTCCCTATTAAAACATTGGAGCATGAAGGCCCCCATTTGCACTAAACTGGAAGCGGTGTGGTGGCCTGGCTCCTGCTCATCATACAGGATAATGTCGTCCTCTTCATTCTCCTCTCCCCATCCATGCACAACAGGGATCCCAGAAAGGTTTAAAGCATGCTCTTCTTGCTCCTCCTCATCCGCCCCAGCACCATCCTCCTCTGACTCCTCTTCAGACTCCTGTTGTTCACTTGTATAAGGTACCATGTCACTGATGGCGCCATGGCTGCGACTGACCATTTAGGTGATCTCCTCAAATGGCCGCAGAAGGACCTTTGTGGAACAAGTAGGTTGTGAATGATTAGCAGACTGCAGCAGAAGGGCAGCAGTCAAGTATAATATTCTTTCTATATTTGGAAGAAAGAATATTATACGTGTACAAGCCTATTACTATACCAGTCCTGAAAAGAACCATTGTGGACCTAATAGTAACAGCTACTGACCCTCACTGCCTCACACACAGCTTCCTGCCTGTCCCTATATAAACTGACAAAACAGAGGCTGCTGGAACAATAACTTGAATAGCACTTTTGTGGACCTAATAGTAACAGCTAATGATTAAACTGACTTTCCCTGCAGCACACAACGTCCTGTCCCTTACTCTACACTGACAAAAGACACTCAGGCTGCTGCAACAATCACTAGCACAGCACTGCCTCAAACCTATATCCTGAACTACACCTAACACCTATATCAGTCCTGAAAAGAACTTTTGTGTACCAAATAGCTAGCGATTTGGGTCACTGCAATCTCTCCCTGCTCCACACAGCAACCTCTCCCTATAGTGACATACGAAAGAATGTAAAATGGCCGCCGGATCGGGACTATTTATAAGTTAGGGCGAATGTCCAAGTGTCCATGTGCTGTAATGTCTCAATTGGCTGTCCTGTACCCATGATGGATGTGTCATCATAGGTCAAAGTTCTTTTACACAGTAAACACGGAAGTCCGCCGGGTGAACGGCGACAATAGTCCACCGATCGGGCGGACCGCGAACAGCCGAAATTCGCCGCGAAACGACCGCCGGGCGAACCGTTCGGCCCTCACTATCACAGAGTATGGCTGGGTATCTCTGTGTATGGCTGGGTATGTCAGGGTATTGCAGAGTATTGGCGGGGTATTGCAGAGAATTGGCGGGGTATTGCAGAGTATTGGCAGGTATTGCCTGCCTTTTTCCAGAAAAACATGAGGATGGCATGATGGAAGGTGGAGTGGAGGACAATTGTGAGGAGAAGGAGAAGTAGAAGACGAGGCTGGACGATGAGAGCCTGGAGTGTGGCTTTGGGGGTTCCGTTGCTCCCACTGGGCTCAGTGATGGCAGCTCATGTGCCTTCTTAAGGCGGTCATCCCCAGGTGAGTGTTGGGCTTATCACGACTTATGCGTTGACTGCAAAGATTGCAGATGGCAACACTATTGTCAGCAGCGGACACATTAAAAAAAGCCCACACTGTGGAGCCATGTCCCGGCGTCCTGGGAGCGCCAGACGTGATCGTACATGGTTGATACCACGCTCCTGATACATTAGCAGTCTGCTTTGTCCCTCCTGTGCAATGTAAGTTCTTCCTGCTTCTCCTCCCTATCTGCTGGTCCATATCTCCCTCTGAACTCCCCTCCTCTTCCTCTCTTGTGGGCACCCACGTGACATCACTAGACACGTCGTCATCAACATCATCTTCCCCACTGCTATAATTAGAGATCTCAGAGTAGGCAGCAACACCAGGGACCAACCTCCTCCTTGGGCTGATCTGGGTTCTGTCGTCAGACTGCTGAGTGGCGGTTCTTGCTACCTCCTCTTCCTGATCCAATGCCAAGAGTGGCTGCGTATCAGAAATGTTTTGATATGGATCGGAAAATAATTCCTGTGACTCAAGCGGAAGGTATATGGTGGTGGTGTTGGTGGTAGTGTCTTTGGGGGTGCACACAGCAGAGAGTGAAGAAGAGGGTACAGATCCAGAGGATGAGGAGGGTGCAGAAGAGTAAGGCTGAGTGAGCCACTCAACCAAGTCTGGTGCGTCCTTTGACGTAATCGCACACACCTTCTGCAATTTGCCACTTTGGCTCAAGCCTGTTGCTCCTGCCTTACCCCTATCACCCCTGCGGAAGGGCCTGCCTCTTCCTCTGCCTGTCATTTTTTAAATGACCCTGTGACAAAAGTCTCTAGAGAAGTGCAGTATGTATGTGGAAGAAGGTATATAACACCCCGCTTCAATCTGTCGTTTTTGGGGGCTACTGGTCTATCACACCTGTTATAATACTTTTTTTTTATTGCGTTTGTCACTCTTTGTAGTATCGCTGCAGAACCGCTCAGCAGTCACAATGCTGCACAGTGGAAATGCACTATACTATGCTTTCGATATGTGCAAGTATTTTATACGTGTATTACACACCTATATACTGCACACCAAATAGTACACCTATACCAGTCCTTAAAAGGACCTTTGTGGACCTAGTAGCTAGTGATTTGCAGACTGTCCCTACACTGATAAGACTGCTGCAGAATAGGGCAGCAGTCAGCAGCAGTGCACCAGCACCCTATATACTGTACACCTATACCAGTCCTTAACCACTTAACAACCGCCCATAGCCGATTGACGGCTTCAGGGCGGTTGTTTAACTCTGAGAGGCCGTTAATTAACGGCCTCCCAGAATTCTGCTCTCGCGCGCTCATCGCGGCCGTTTACCACGTGATCGCTCCATCAAATGGGTCCTTAGCCACAATTGGGTGCATCTGTCTGATAGCTTTGTTTTGCCACTGTGGCACTTTATCACATGCCTGATGAAGGGGTCCTGCGTGGCTCCGAAAATGTTGCACTTGTCTTTGTGAACATACTTTAGTAAAACCCCCCTCCACTGCCCAAAAAGAAAACTCATAGACAAGGCAGAAGAAGGGGGAGACACAGACACAAAGAGGCGAGACAAGTTGCGCAGACTGTGAAAATATTCAATCTTTCGGATCAAAACTTATCAGCCTCTGATTTATCTCTATTAGCACGAGGCCTTACTTTCTCCCCTACTGCTTTACCAAACCCTTTTACCCTTTTTCTAGATCTCAACAGATTTGTTAGAAACATTACTATAAAACGTCATTTCAATATCCAAAATAATAAGAAACATATAAAAGATGGAATGGTTGCTGATAACGACAATTCCCAGGATAAAAGTGATATACCATCGCTGCCCGTGTTTGCTAGACCACGTGTCTGTGGTCAGATGCATCTTGGCACCGACACTGTGTGCCAGAGATACATTCACTTGCCGCTGAACATGGCCATATAGCTCTGGGATTCCCTTCTGTGAGAAATACTTCCTTCCTGGGACCTTCCATTGTGGTGTTCCAATGGCCACAAATTTTCGAAAGGCCTCCGAGTCCACCAGTTTATATGGCAGTAGTTGGCGAGCTATCAGTTCTGACAAGCCAGCCGTCAACCATTGGGCAAGAGGGTTATACGGCGTGAATGAAACCCCCGAACCAAAATAAAAAAAAATGTATGGAGGTCCCCCTAAATTCCATACCAGGCCCTTCAGGTCTGGTATGGATATTAAGGGGAACCCCGCACCATTTTTTTTTTAAATGACGTGGGGTCCCCCCAAAAATCCATACCAGACCCTTATCCAAGCACGCAACCTGGCAGGCCACAGGAAAAAAGGGGGGCGCCCCCTCCTCCTGAACCGTACCAGGCCACATTCCTTCAACATTGGGAGGGTGCTTTGAGGTAGCCCCTCAAAGCACCTTGTCCCCATGTTGATGGGGAGAAGGGCCTCATCCCCACAACCCTTGCCTGGTGGTTATGGGGGTCTGTGGGTCTAAAATGTACCCCTACTAAGGATGAGATGTAAAAAAAGTTTAAAAAAAAAGCAATTTTTTCGGCAGCAGTGATTTTAATAATGCTTAAAGTGAAACAATAAAAGTGTAATATTCCTTTAAATTTCATACTTGGGGGTGTCTATAGTATGCCTGTAAAGGGCAAATGTTTCCCGTGCTTAGAACTGTCCATGCACAAAGTGTCATTTCTGCAGGAAAAAAAGTAATTTAAAATTATTCGCGGCTATAATGAATTGTCGGCTCACCATAATACAGAGAAAAGTCATTGAAAGTCATTGATAAAAAAAAGCGTGTAAAATACTTTTGTATCCCCTTATAATTTCAAATGGGGGGTGCCGGAATCTGGGGGTCCCCTTGTTAAAGGGTTCTTCCAGATTCTGAGGGTTGTGGGGATGAGGCCCTTGTCCTCATCAACATGGGGACAAGGTGCTTTGAGTTGTCACAGACCCCCAAAGCATCCTCCCAATGTTGAGGGCATGTGGCCTGGTACGGTTCAAGAGGGGGGCGCTCTCTCGTCCCCCCCTCTTTTCCTGCGGCCTGCCATGTTGCGTGCTCGGATAAAGGGTCTGGTATGGATTTTTAGGGGGAACTCCACGCCATTTTTTTAAAAATTTGTTGTGGAGTTCCCCTTAAAATCCATACCAGACCCTTCTTGTTTCTCCAACTTCTTCTTCTCCATCATCTTCTTCTTCACCTTCTTCTTCCTCTGCTCTTCTCATCTTGCTCTGGCTTCTTCTCCCCACCATCCGCACGATCCGCCTCTGTGGGAGTCTTCAGCTGTGTGACGCTTCAATTCTTCTGACACTTCTTAAATAACGCAATATGGGGCCACTCGGTGACACCACCCTCCTCTGACGCACGGGGACTTCCCTATGGCTCTCCTCATGTTGTCAGAGGGGGCGGGTCACTTGTTTACGTAAATGGGTGACTCCAACCCCTCTGATATCACAGACAGGAAGACCATAAGAAAGAAGATGAAAGGAAAAGGGGAAATAATAATTTAATAAAGGATTTGTCAAAAACCGTCTCTTGTCTTTAACTTTTTTGTCAATTTTTTTGTGAAATGGTAGGGGTACCCCATTACTAATTCACACAGGGGGGCCGGGATCTGGAGATCCCCTTGTTAAAGGGGGCTTTCAGATTCTGATACCCCCCCCACGCGCAGATCCCCCATAACCACCGGGCAAGGGTTATGGGGATGAGGCCCTTCTCACCATCAACATGGGGACAATGGTGTTTTGAAGAACTACCTCAAAGCACCCTCTCAATGTTGAGGGCATGTGGCCTGGTACGGTTCAGAAGGGGGGGGGCTCTCTCGTCCCCTTTTTTTGCAGCCTGACAGGTTGCGTGCTCGGATAAGGGTCTGATATTGATTTTTGGGGGCCTCACGGCATTTAAAAAAAAAAGTTGGTGCAGGGTTCCCCTTAAGATCCATACCAAACCTGAAGTGTCTGGTATGGATTTTGAGGGGGACCCCCGCGCCATTTATTTTTTAAATTTTGGTTCGGGGGTTCCCCTGTGGGGAAATCTCCATGCCGTTTTTATCAATTGACTTTTGTGTATTGCGGATCGACAATTTATTGTAGCCGCCAGTAGTTTTAAATTACTTTTTTTCCTTTAGAAATGTCATTTTGCTGTCAGACTGTTCTAAACATGGGAAACATGCACCCCTTTACAGGCCTACTATAGGCACCCCCAGGTACAAAATTTAAAGGAATATTACACTTTTATTGTTTCGCTTTAAGCATTATTAAAATCACTGCTCCCGAAAAAACGCCTGTTTTTAAAACTTTTTTTTTGCATTGGGGCAGGACCCAGGTCCCCAAAAACTTTTTATGACAATACCATGCATATAAGCCTTTAAAATTAGCACTTTTGATTTCTCCCATAGACTTTTAAAGGGTGTTCCGTGACTTTCGAATTTGCCAAACACCCCAAATTGTTTGCTGTTCGGCGAACTGGCGAACAGCCAATGTTCGAGTTTAATATGAGTTTGACTCGAACATAACCCACGGGATGATTTTTGTGTTACATATCCCTCCTCTTGGTATCCATTTTACTCTCTCGACTTGCCATCCGTGTAGGTCCCTTCTGCAATGGGGTTTCCAGACCTCACATCATGAAGAGGAGTATCTTCGTTGTCATTATAGGTATCATCTTGAGTAGGGATTGTTTGATACATGTTTCTTGTCATTGTTATCTCAATCTTTGTGAAAGTCCTTGGATATATGGGATACAGCAGCAATCACAAGTGACCAGAACCGCCAAAGCCACAACAATTGAAATCAAACATGATGTAATAAGTCCAGTCCACTTACCGAACCATCCTTGGAGCCAGTTTGTGAATGGATCATTAATACCTGTGTTTTCTTCTAATTCATTAGATAGAGCAGTCAATCTTTCTAGGGCTCTGGTCACAGTCCCTCCAGGGGCTGTATTGTTGTTAGGGATAAAGGTGCAACACATGCTACCAAACATTTTGCATACCCCTCCTCTTTCAACCAGGACCATATCTAAGACAATTCGATTATGCCATGCCATTAGAGATGTGGGGGCCAACTGTTCTGCTAGGCCCTTCACAGTGTCCCTAGTATAGTTTACAAATCATTGTTGGTTATAGTATATATAGTTATATATAGTTAATCCAGTCAACATTTTTATTTATAGTCACCCGCCAGAAAAGAGACTCAAATCCAGTTTCACCTGGTTCCTGGCTTTAAACTCATCCGGCACCCCACGAGGAACTCCAATCTCATCTATGTAGATCCGAGAGTCAAATGCCCCCTTGGGGGAGGTGTCCCTTTGATACCATTGGTGACTGTTAGTCAACGGGTGGTCTGACAGGATCCTCAGGGGCATAGCTAGCTGGACCATAGCACAATCCTCTTGGGCATTGACTGGTATCCTAGCTCGCAGTTTCTTATCCCCACACATCCACCAGACATCAGCACTCTGAGTGTCATGTTCAACCCAGTTACCATTGCCCTTGTTCATCCTCTCCCTGCAGTAGTGATCGGGTAGTGACCCAAGATCCACCCCGCTATGTAATGGTACATCTTTCAAATCACTGCTAAAGTACATTCAGATTCTTCAACTGGTGTTTCATTTAGTAATAAGGCTATTCTATCATGGGCCTCCGCAGCAGGGGGCAAGGGGGGTAAAGTGCCCCCCCCCCCGGAATCCCCAAGGTGTTGCAGCTGCCGCCATGCTGCATTTTTTTTACTGAGTCCGCCGGCGGCTGCATCCTCCGCTCTCTCCTCTGGATCACAGAGCGGGCTGCCACTGTGTTCGGCGGCAGCTCTGTAACATGGCCCTGCCCCCCCCCCCCAGACCTGCTTGTGTGATAGTACAGAGAATCAACGTTCCACCTATCACACGAGTCGGTCTGGGGGGGCGGGGCTATGTTACAGAACGGCCGCCGTACACAGCCAGCCAGCGCTTTTATACATATGAGGAGATGCTGCAGGTACAGCCTGCCCTGTGTGCCACAGTGCCTGGATAGGAGGATCGGGGGGGCTGCAGGGGGCCCCCCTGCCAACTCTCCTATCCAACTTATTTTACTGTCCCCAGTTCACCTTGTGCCCCCTGCCCCCCCCCCCCCCCAGTGCTCTCCTCCACCACACTCTCCTGCCTCCCCCCCCCTCAGTGCTCTCCTCCACCACCACACTCTCCTGCCCCCCCCCAGTGCTCTCTCCTCCACCACCACACTCTCCTGCCCCCCCAGTGCTCTTCTCCACCACCACACTCTCCTGCCCCCCCCAGTGCCCTCATCCACCACCGCACTCTCCTGCCCCCCCCAGTGTTCTCCTCCACCACCACACTCTCCTGCCCCCTCCAGTGCTGTCCTCCACCACCACACTCTCCTGCCCCCCCAGTGCTCATCTCCACCACCACACTCTCCTGCCCCCCCAGTGCTCTCCTCCACCACCACACTCTCCTGCCCTCCCCTCAGTGCTCTCCTCTACCACCACACTCTCCTGCCCCCCCAGTGCTCTCCTCCACCACCACACTCTCCTGCCCCCCCCCAGTGCTCTCCTCCACCACCACACTCTCCTGCCCCCCCAGTGCTCTCCTCCACCACCACACTCTCCTGCCCCCCCCAGTGCTCTCCTCCACCACCACACTCTCCTGCCCCCCGTGCTCTCCTCCACCACCACACTCTCTTGCCCTCCCCTCAGTGCTCTCCTCCACCACCACACTCTCCTGCCCTCCCCTCAGTGCTCTCCTCCACCACCACACTCTCCTGCCCTCCCCTCAGTGCTCTCCTCCACCACCACACTCTTTTGCCACCCCCCAGTTCTCTCCTCCACCACCACACTCTCCTGCCCTCCCCCCCCAGTGCTCTCCTCCACCACCACACTCTCCTGCCCCCCCCAGTGCTCTCCTCCACCACCACCACACTCTCCTGCCCCCCCTTGTGCTCTCCTCCACCACCACACTCTCCTCCCCCCACAGTGCTCTCCACTCCCCCCAGTGCTCTCCCCCTTGCCCCCCCCCCCAGTGCTCTCCTCCACCACACTCTCCTGCCCCCCCCCACAGTTTTCTCCTCCCCTGTTCTTGCTGCCCCCCCTGCTCTCCAGCTCTCCCCATCCTTCTCTAGCCACCATTCCAGTGCTCAGTGCTCTCCACTCCGCCCAGTGCTCCCCCACCCCCCCCCCACAGTGCTCTCCTCTCCCCCCAGTCCTCTTCCCTCCGTGCTTTCCCCCTGTTCTCCTCCCCAGTGCTCTCCCCCCTGTTCTTCCCCCCCCCCAGTGCTCTCCACCCCCTCCAGTGCTCTCCACTCCCTCCAGTGCTCTCCCCCCCTCCAGTGCTCTCCCCCGTTCTCCCCCCAGTGCCCTCCACTTCCCCCACTGCTCTCCCCCAGTGCCCCCCCCAGTGCTCTCCTCTACCCTCCAGTGCTCTCCCCCTGTTCTCCCCCCCCAGTGCTCTCCACCCAGTGCTCTCCACTCCCCCAGTGCTCTCCCCCTGTTCTTCAGCTCTCCTCATCACTCTCCAGCCCCCACCCCAGTGCTCTCCAGCCCCCCATTCTCCCCACCCCTGTTCTTTCTGCCCCCCTGGTGTTCTCCAGCCCCCCCCCAGTGCTCTCTACCATTCGTGCTCTCCACCCCTGTTCTTTTTGGCTCCCCCCAGCACTCTCCACTCCCCACCCCTGTACTCTCCACTCCCCCTGCATTTTGCCCCCACCCATGTGCTCTCCAACCCTACCAGTGCTCTCCACCCCCCATAGTGCTCTCCAGTCCCCCATGCTTTCCGCCCTGTTCTTTCTGGCCCCAACTGGTGCTCTCAAGCTCCCCCCATTGCTGTCCACTCCCCCCTGCTCTTTGTACCCCCCCCAGTCCTCTCCAGCCCCCGTGCTCTCTACCTCTGTTTTTCTGCCCCCCCAGTGCTCTTCACCACCCTACACTCTTAGCCCCCCCCAGTGCTCTCAGCCTACCGTGCTCTCTACCCCTGTTCTTATTGGCCCCCCAGTGCTCTCAATTTCCCCCCAGTGCTCTCCGCTCCCCACCCCTGTGATCTCCACTCCCCCTTGCTCTTTGCCCCCACCCATGTGTTCTCCAACCCCGCCAGTACTCTTTGCTCCCCCTTCTCTCCAACTCCCACCCAGTGCTCTCCACTTTCCCAGAACCAGAGGACAGGCTGACTGGGGCTGGAAAATGAGGACAGCTGACTTCCGGTTCCGGCGCCGCATGAGCTAGCAGCGCACCCGCCTAGCTCCCGCTCCAGAGCCCCTCAAACCGGCTTCTAAATTCAGCCAAAAGCGGCCCCAGTGCCCCATCCAGGCTCCGGGTGACCCCCCCCGCGATCCACGCTTCATGGACCGCTTCCTCGAAAAGACGGGTCCCCGTTCATACGCGGCCGCAGCGGCGCTCGCGGACCGCCCGCAAATCGAGCCCCCGGCTTCGGCCTACCAGGCTCCGGCGCAGGCCGCGACACCTCCTCAGGCACCAGCTTCTGACCGGCCGGACACAGACATGGAGGTAAGCGGGGTCAACACCACATCACCCCCAGCCACCACAGGCCCACCACATCACCATGGGCAAGCCGCTCAGCCTCCCCACAGCCTGGCCAGCGACCCTCACCTCACTCCCTCAGTTGATGATGGACATACTAGCCGCATTGCTCAGGCTGTGGCGGCCTTGCTATCCCCTATGATTACAGCTTCTGTGGAAAAAGCTGTGCAAGCGGGGATGCAACAACTCAAGGCCCAAATCGCACAGCATGCTACCAGACTTGATGATCTTGAACATAGGATATCAGAAGTGGAGGATGATCAGTATCACTCTCAAGCCACTGAGAGGTCTCAAGAAAAAGCGCTTCAATATGTCTTCCAAAAGCTGGACGACTTAGAGAACAGATCCAGACGCTCCAATCTGCGTTTCGTTGGCATCCCTGAGTCGCTCCCCAACGCCAACCTAGGCGACTTCTGTGCGAAGCGCGTCCCGGAGGCCCTGGGCCTTGCAGGCCCCTTCATGGTGGAAAGGGCCCACCGCATAGGATCCTTCAACCCAGAACGCAAGTCTCCTCGGCCTATCATAGCCAAATATTTGAATTACGCTGACAAAGCCGCAGTTCTCCAAGCATTCCGGCAATCCCCCTCTGTGCAAATCGATGGGGTCAAGATTTTAATCTTCGCAGACTACTCTATCGAAGTTTCAAAAAAGCGGAAAGCTTTCCAACCCATCTGCTCTGAACTGTTTAAATTACAAATTAAGTTCTCCTTGGCATACCCTGCTGTGCTCCGCCTCAAATCCCCCAAGGGAGAGCAGCTCTCATTCCAAGACCCTTCTGAAGCGGAAGCTTTTCTACGTTCACTTCGCCCGGATTCCTCTCCGGCTACTCCCTCCAAATCTTCCGCATCTCTCCGTGCCTTGGACCAGAGAAGCCCAAGAAAGGACTCCCCTAAACGCTTCCGTGCTTCGGATCCGGAGCATCCTCGGCATCGCAACTTTCCCCGCTGAAAATCCTCTTTTCATTTTTACATCAGTTTGACGTGTTATTTTTTTTTTTGTCCCCCCTCCTTCTTCCCGGTTTGCTGGCATCGATATGCCCAGTGTCAGCCTTTTACTCCTCGTGCTCGGGGTGTGTTGTCCACCTTCCCTTCATTTCCGCCTTTGAACTCTACCTCATTGCACACCGGGAGCTGACACTATGCCGGCCCAGAAGGATCCTGATGTTAGTCGCAACGCGCTTCGTTCAGCAACTGAACTTCTCTTCTTCAACAGCACACCCACGTATATGGTCAACTAACCAGGTTGTCTTTGTTTCTCACTACGCATCTACTCAAATCTTACTGTTGATCTGTTATTTAAATTTATGGTTTAAGATTTCTGTATTGTGCCGGCTTTGTTCCTTTGTTCCTCCACCCGGCTCTAGGATCTTGCATGCCTCCACTGTGTATCAACGCGTCCCCATGCTATTTACTTTTCCCAACGCTGGGTCGTTTACCCCTAGCCCGGCGGGCTTTAAGCAAAAACCTTGGCACTGCCCGCGTTTTCTCCTCTGATTTTAATGGGGCTCTGCCGGGGAGTGTTCCTCCCACCTATACACAGTGAACTCATGCGGAAAAAAGAGAAGTACACGCTTTGGTTTATATGTTTGGTTATTACCCTTTTCTTATTTTTGTTTAAATCCCCATCCCCCTTTTCTATCCCCCTCCCCTGGTTCATTCCCTGTGACTTAATGGGTTCTCCCCTCTACCAGTCCAGAATCCCTGGTCCTCACTTCCTGTCTTGTATCACCGATACCCCCGGACTAGGCAGTTTACATAATCTCAGGCTCCTGTATGCTACATCCTGCTGCCCACACCCACTGATTGAGCTCCACTTAGAGTAGTCTCCTGGAATGTCAAGGGTCTTCGTTCTCCCCAAAAGAGAATGAAGATTCTTCGCCACCTTAAGAGGCTCAAAGCAGACATTGCCCTTTTACAGGAGACTCACCTACTCGCATCAGATTTTCCACGTTTACAGAAGATCTGGGTGGGGTCAGTCCTCGGAGCCGAATCAGTGGGTCGGAAAGCTGGGGTTTTGCTTTTAATCCACAAAAACCTCCCTTGCACTGTTCTTTCCACTTTTTCGGATGATTCAGGACGCTTTTTCACTGCTGAGGTGCGGATAGGCACTAAAGAATTGTTCATTTCCAATGTTTACGCCCCCAATAATCCTACTAAACATTTTTACTCTGAACTTTCGGTGTGGCTACTTAAATTCACCCGCCTGCCCCATTTGGTAGGGGGTGACTTTAATGATGTTATGCATTCCTCGATCGATAGATCCTCCCCAAAACAACGCCCGCAAGATGCCACCTTGATGACTCCTTCCATCTTTGCCTCCACTATGGACTCCCTACACATGACAGACCTTTGGCGCCTTAGTCACCCAACCGACAAAGAATTCACGTTCTACTCTAACCCCCATAAATCCCTTGCCCGCCTTGACCATTTCTTTGGGACCGACGACCTCATTCCTTTGGTTTCTGAGACTGAAATTCACGATATAGCGGTTTCTGATCATGCCCCTGTAGTTGTCTTACTAGACAGACTGGATCTTCCCCCACATCCCAACATGTGGCGTTTTCCAGCTTTTTTAGCTGATAATACAGATTTTTTGAAGTTTTTGGATAAGGCCTGGCTGGAATACTCTTCCGCGAACGCCTCGCATACGGCGGATCCGAACCTTTTTTGGGATGCGGGGAAAGCGTACCTTAGAGGCCGGATAATTTGCTACGCCACATCCTTCAAACGTAATGCTCTTAAACGATACAAATTGGCCAGTGCTAGACTACATACTGCCCAAAGGCAGCTCTCGTCCTCTAACTCAGCCACTCATCACGACGAGTGGGTTTCAGCCAAAGCAGCTTTTGATACTTGGGCCGACGCTGTCGAACGATCGAAAAAAGCTCACTTGGATGCTACCCTTCACAAGTTCGGCAATAAGGCAGGGAAACTCCTCTCCCGACTCTGTAAAGGGGCCCATCGCCCCACTCACATCACCTCCCTTCGCGACCACACGGGACAGACACATTCCTCCCCCCAGGCTATAAACGAGACCATGTTAAAATACTATACTGATCTCTATGCTCCAGATCCTATAGTCCGAGAAAAAGCTCAGGCCTTCCTTGACAAAGTGATGCTCCCCACTTTAACTACACAACAATTAGAGACCCTTAACGCCCCTATTACCCTCTCTGAAATTGAATCCACCATTCGCCACTTACATTCCAACAAGGCTCCAGGCCCTGATGGCTATACTAGTGAATTTTACAAAAACCTCATTCACACCGTAGCGCCCACCCTCCTTTCTGTTTATTCTTCCATCTGGGCAGGGGGTTCTTACCTTCCTTCCGGGAACCAAGCGGTCATTAAGCTCCTCTCTAAGAAAGGTAAGGATCCGTTACAACCCGGCTCCTACAGACCCATCTCCCTCCTAAATTTGGATGTGAAAATTCTCTCAAAAATTGTCGCTTCCAGGCTAGCTGATATTCTTCCCCATCTAATTCACCCAGCCCAGTCGGGCTTTGTCAAAGGTCGGACAGCCACTCTAAATATACGAAAAGTTCTGCTCGCCCTTGAATCGGCCAAACAGAATCCTTCTGGTTCATATGCTATCATTACCCTAGACGCTGAGAAAGCATTCGACAACGTTAGCTTTGACTGGTTATCTATGACCCTGTCCAAATTAGGTTTCTCAGGCCCCTTCAGTCACCTTATAACCTCAATGTACTCCTCTCCAACCGCCCGTCTGGTAGCAGCAGGTCTCCTTTCCCCTGATTTCCCATTACACAAAGGCACCAGGCAGGGTTGCCCCCTCTCCCCTCTACTTTTTAATTTAGCCTTGGAACCCCTTTCTAGATATCTATCTTTTTCAGCTCCTCTACAGGGCATAGAGATTGGAGGAGTGGAACTCCGCTCATCTCTATTCGCTGATGACATCCTTATTTTCACCTCCAACCCCTCCCTTGATATTTCCACCATCAAAAATACCTTTGACGAATTTAGATTGTGTTCTGGGTTGCGCATTAATTATTCTAAGAGTGAAATTTTACCCATTGGATCTCTTTCCACCCCACCCTGGGCAAGCGGCTCCTTATTCTCGGTTGCTCCCTCCTACATCACCTACCTGGGTATTAAGATTGGTAAAATGCCTTCCTCCCTGTATCAGCTTAATTATCCTCCCTTGTTTACTAAGTTATCTCAAGAGTTACTTAACTGGATGGATCTGCCTCTCTCGCTCCTGGGTAGGTGCCATTTGGTAAAAATGGTCAGTTTTGCCAGACTTTTGTATCCCCTGCAAACCCTTCCTCTTCTGCTCAAACACAAGGATGTTACCTCTTTGGAATCCGCTATTTCTAAATTTTTATGGCACGGCAAAAGACCACGCATTGCTTTTAAGAAGTTGCACCTTTCCAGGGGCGATGGGGGTATAAGTCTGCCTAACATTAGGTTGTATAACTTAGCCTGCTTACTTAGAACTAGCCTGGACTGGATTACGCACTCGTCCAGATACTCTAATTTTGAATTGGAATCCGCTATGGCTCGCCCTTTCTCATTATCAGCCTTGTTACATAGCCGCTGGAAATCCGTACCCCTCCCTCACCAACATAATCTAGTCTTCAGAGATACAGCTATAGCATGGAGAGAATCTAGAAAATTGGCCGGTCTTACGCCTTTCCTTTCTCTACACCTACCTATCCAAGGAAACCCCTGCTTCACTCCAGGACTACACTGTCAAGCCTTCTCAGAATGGTCAGAACGGGGTCTGTCCTTGTTCTCGTCTCTATGCGACCCCTACAATGGTAAACCGCTCCCCTTTCAGAAAGTGATGGACACATTCCTGATTCCTTCCTCCCATTTCTTTCATTACCAACAATGTCTCAGCTTCATCACGCAGACTTGTAAGGAAGCATCTCGTCGTTTTCAACCAAGCTTTCTAGATCAGCTGATACGTAACGACTCCTTCAAAATTTCAGATATCTACAAGCCGCTCTTGCAAAGATCACGGACACCCGCATCAACCTCTTCTATTGCAAACTGGTCATCTGCTTTCCCGGACTCGAATCTTATTCACAAAATTTTGCTCGGTCTCAATAAAGTCCACAAACTGACGCCCAACGAAACTTGGAGGGAATCCCAGCTCAAGATTGCCCACAGGGCCTACATTCCCTTTTTATCCTCCACATCGAAACCAGATGGGGCAGTCTGCCCACAGTGTCATCTTCCGAAGCCTCCTCTCGCTCATCGCTTTTGGTCTTGTCCTGTCATCTCCTCCTTTTGGGACCAGGTACTAGCATTTATTTTTGATGTTACTCTGCTGAAACTACCCAAAGACCCCTTTCTCCTGATCTTTGGCTATTGGGATCCCATCCTGTTACCGTGGTCCATCTCAGCAGGCAACAGATCTGTCTCAGGATCTCCCCCCACCCGAGCCACGGTAGACTGGACCCTATTGTGCCTACTGCTGGCCCGCCGCCTCATACTACGCTTCTGGCTCCTGCCTTCTGGCCCCCCAGCCTCCCAACTTCGAACAGACCTTCTTTCTCTCCTACGCACAGAGAGGCTCGTCACGGACTTCTCGCACGGCAAACAAAAAGCTGACTTCCTTGCTAAATGGAAATTGTTTATGACCACCAATCTGTCAGTACAGGACCAATGCGAAGTGGAACAACTCTCTTTCGTCTACAAGGACCCGCTCCCCTCCTGATTTCAATGCGAGTCTCTTATCCCGAAGCTGCCTTCCACACCCCCCCCCCATTCCATTCACGTCACATCTCAACTTTTCCTCAGTTGTACCTCTTGCCAGGACATTTTACTCCGAACTTTAACATTGAACCCCCCCCCCCCCCCCTTACACCCCCTCCCCCCCCCCCCCCCCCGTCCTTAGCCCCCCCCTGTCATCCCATTCCCTTATATTTTGTTTTCTATCAACATTTTGCTCTGTAACTTGTGATTAGGTATTTTGCCCCTGGGGCACTGGCTTTATTAGCATTACTTGCATTATTTAAGATCTTAGAAGGTCTCTGATCCATCCAGTGTGGTCTTCATTGTTTAGTTCGTTTGCAACTTAACTGTCTTGGGTCTCTCCTTTTATTTTGTCTTATGCTTCTTCTTTTTCTTTATGTATGCCTTATGGTTCTCTGGTACCCCAGGGTGTGACCTGGTTATGTATCTTGCATTTAATAATTGTGCCTAATCGTATGTATTTCTTTTTTGTATTTTCCTTATCTTTTCCAATAAAAATTTATAAAAAAAAAAAAAAAAAAAAAAAAATGAGGACAGCTGAAGGTCCAGGTGGCCAGGGACCACGCCATCTCACAGCAGACAGATCCTCTGGAAGGAGCACCGTCCCCATCCAAAACGAGAACAGACCCTGCCTGCTGCTGGCCATCATGGATATCCTGCTGGCATGCAAGGTACCGTACCAAGCATCAACAACACACCTTCCCACAGACAGGGACTAGTGATGGCCGAACGGTTCGCCCGGCGGTCGTTTCGCGGCGAATTTCCGACATTCGCGGTCCGCACGTTCGAACGCCTTTTTCCGTCGTTCGCCGCGGCGGACTTACGTGTTTAATGTATACAAGAACTTTAACCTTTGGTGACACGTTTATCATGTGATACAGGACAGCCAATTGAGACATGACAGCACATGGACACTTGTACATTCCCCCTAACCTATAAATACACCCGATCCGGTGGCCATTTTACATTCTTTCTTCTGTTAAGATAGGGACAGGTTCCTGTGTGGAGTAGGGAGAGATAAACCACTAGCTATTTGGTACACAAAAGTTCTTTTCAGGACTGGTATAGGTGTTAGGTGTTGATAGGTTTGCTGTGCTGCTGATTCTTGCAGCAGCCTGAGTGTCTTTTGTTAGTTTAGAGAAAGGGAAAGGACGGTGTATGCTACAGGGACAGCCAGATTAGTCTTTCATCATCATCATCATCATCATCATCATTAGCTGTTACTATCAAGGTCCACAAAAGAGCTGTTCCAGTAACCACTAATCGTTCTCTTTTTTTGCCAATTTGTATAGGGACAGGAAGGAAGCAGTGTTGTCAGGCAGTGAGGGTAATTTTAAAGACTTGCTGTTATTATTAGTTCCACAAAGGTTCTTTTCAGGACTGGTATCAGTGGTACAGTAATAGGCTTGTACATGTATAATATTCTTTCTTCCAAATATAGAAAGGATATTATACTTGACTGCTGCCCTTCTGCTGCAGTCTGCTAAACATTCACAACTCACTTGTTCCACAAAAGTTCTTATAAGGACTGGTAACTTGGTATAGGGTGCTACGGTACATAGGCTTGAGTGCGGTACAGTCTGCTGTTCTGTAAGGACCGCTATCGGTCCACAATAGATAGGGTTGACGTGCACCACTGCTGACCGCTGCCCTATACTGCAGCAGTCCTTCAGCGGTATAGGGACTGACGTACAGTCTGCTAATCACTAACACACAACCTGCTTGTTCCACAAAAGTTCTTATAAGGACTGGTAACTTGGTATAGGGTGCTACGGTACATAGGCTTGAGTGCGGTACAGTCTGCTGTTCTGTAAGGACCGCTATCGGTCCACAATAGATAGGGTTGACGTGCACCACTGCTGACCGCTGCCCTATACTGCAGCAGTCCTTCAGCGGTATAGGGACTGACGTACAGTCTGCTAAACACTAATACACAACCTGCTTGGTCCACAAAAGTTCTTATAAGGACTGGTAACTTGGTATAGGGTGCTACGGTACATAGGCTTGAGTGCGGTACAGTCTGCTGTTCTGTAAGGACCGCTATCGGTCCACAATAGATAGGGTTGACGTGCACCACTGCTGACCGCTGCCCTATACTGCAGCAGTCCTTCAGCGGTATAGGGACTGACGTACAGTCTGCTAAACACTAATACACAACCTGCTTGGTCCACAAAAGTTCTTATAAGGACTGGTAACTTGGTATAGGGTGCTACGGTACATAGGCTTGAGTGCGGTACAGTCTGCTGTTCTGTAAGGACCGCTATCGGTCCACAATAGATAGGGTTGACGTGCACCACTGCTGACCGCTCACCTATACTGCAGCAGTCCTTCAGCGGTATAGGGACTGACGTACAGTCTGCTAATCACTAACACACAACCTGCTTGTTCCACAAAAGTTCTTATAAGGACTGGTAACTTGGTATAGGGTGCTACGGTACATAGGCTTGAGTGCGGTACAGTCTGCTGTTCTGTAAGGACCGCTATCGGTCCACAATAGATAGGGTTGACGTGCACCACTGCTGACCGCTGCCCTATACTGCAGCAGTCCTTCAGCGGTATAGGGACTGACGTACAGTCTGCTAATCACTAACACACAACCTGCTTGTTCCACAAAAGTTCTTATAAGGACTGGTAACTTGGTATAGGGTGCTACGGTACATAGGCTTGAGTGCGGTACAGTCTGCTGTTCTGTAAGGACCGCTATCGGTCCACAATAGATAGGGTTGACGTGCACCACTGCTGACCGCTGCCCTATACTGCAGCAGTCCTTCAGCGGTATAGGGACTGACGTACAGTCTGCTAAACACTAATACACAACCTGCTTGGTCCACAAAAGTTCTTATAAGGACTGGTAACTTGGTATAGGGTGCTACGGTACATAGGCTTGAGTGCGGTACAGTCTGCTGTTCTGTAAGGACCGCTATCGGTCCACAATAGATAGGGTTGACGTGCACCACTGCTGACCGCTGCCCTATACTGCAGCAGTCCTTCAGCGGTATAGGGACTGACGTACAGTCTGCTAAACACTAATACACAACCTGCTTGGTCCACAAAAGTTCTTATAAGGACTGGTAACTTGGTATAGGGTGCTACGGTACATAGGCTTGAGTGCGGTACAGTCTGCTGTTCTGTAAGGACCGCTATCGGTCCACAATAGATAGGGTTGACGTGCACCACTGCTGACCGCTGCCCTATACTGCAGCAGTCCTTCAGCGGTATAGGGACTGACGTACAGTCTGCTAAACACTAATACACAACCTGCTTGGTCCACAAAAGTTCTTATAAGGACTGGTAACTTGGTATAGGGTGCTACGGTACATAGGCTTGAGTGCGGTACAGTCTGCTGTTCTGTAAGGACCGCTATCGGTCCACAATAGATAGGGTTGACGTGCACCACTGCTGACCGCTCACCTATACTGCAGCAGTCCTTCAGCGGTATAGGGACTGACGTACAGTCTGCTAATCACTAACACACAACCTGCTTGTTCCACAAAAGTTCTTATAAGGACTGGTAACTTGGTATAGGGTGCTACGGTACATAGGCTTGAGTGCGGTACAGTCTGCTGTTCTGTAAGGACCGCTATCGGTCCACAATAGATAGGGTTGACGTGCACCACTGCTGACCGCTGCCCTATACTGCAGCAGTCCTTCAGCGGTATAGGGACTGACGTACAGTCTGCTAATCACTAACACACAACCTGCTTGTTCCACAAAAGTTCTTATAAGGACTGGTAACTTGGTATAGGGTGCTACGGTACATAGGCTTGAGTGCGGTACAGTCTGCTGTTCTGTAAGGACCGCTATCGGTCCACAATAGATAGGGTTGACGTGCACCACTGCTGACCGCTGCCCTATACTGCAGCAGTCCTTCAGCGGTATAGGGACTGACGTACAGTCTGCTAAACACTAATACACAACCTGCTTGGTCCACAAAAGTTCTTATAAGGACTGGTAACTTGGTATAGGGTGCTACGGTACATAGGCTTGAGTGCGGTACAGTCTGCTGTTCTGTAAGGACCGCTATCGGTCCACAATAGATAGGGTTGACGTGCACCACTGCTGACCGCTGCCCTATACTGCAGCAGTCCTTCAGCGGTATAGGGACTGACGTACAGTCTGCTAAACACTAATACACAACCTGCTTGGTCCACAAAAGTTCTTATAAGGACTGGTAACTTGGTATAGGGTGCTACGGTACATAGGCTTGAGTGCGGTACAGTCTGCTGTTCTGTAAGGACCGCTATCGGTCCACAATAGATAGGGTTGACGTGCACCACTGCTGACCGCTGCCCTATACTGCAGCAGTCCTTCAGCGGTATAGGGACTGACGTACAGTCTGCTAAACACTAATACACAACCTGCTTGGTCCACAAAAGTTCTTATAAGGACTGGTAACTTGGTATAGGGTGCTACGGTACATAGGCTTGAGTGCGGTACAGTCTGCTGTTCTGTAAGGACCGCTATCGGTCCACAATAGATAGGGTTGACGTGCACCACTGCTGACCGCTCACCTATACTGCAGCAGTCCTTCAGCGGTATAGGGACTGACGTACAGTCTGCTAATCACTAACACACAACCTGCTTGTTCCACAAAAGTTCTTATAAGGACTGGTAACTTGGTATAGGGTGCTACGGTACATAGGCTTGAGTGCGGTACAGTCTGCTGTTCTGTAAGGACCGCTATCGGTCCACAATAGATAGGGTTGACGTGCACCACTGCTGACCGCTGCCCTATACTGCAGCAGTCCTTCAGCGGTATAGGGACTGACGTACAGTCTGCTAATCACTAACACACAACCTGCTTGTTCCACAAAAGTTCTTATAAGGACTGGTAACTTGGTATAGGGTGCTACGGTACATAGGCTTGAGTGCGGTACAGTCTGCTGTTCTGTAAGGACCGCTATCGGTCCACAATAGATAGGGTTGACGTGCACCACTGCTGACCGCTGCCCTATACTGCAGCAGTCCTTCAGCGGTATAGGGACTGACGTACAGTCTGCTAAACACTAATACACAACCTGCTTGGTCCACAAAAGTTCTTATAAGGACTGGTAACTTGGTATAGGGTGCTACGGTACATAGGCTTGAGTGCGGTACAGTCTGCTGTTCTGTAAGGACCGCTATCGGTCCACAATAGATAGGGTTGACGTGCACCACTGCTGACCGCTGCCCTATACTGCAGCAGTCCTTCAGCGGTATAGGGACTGACGTACAGTCTGCTAAACACTAATACACAACCTGCTTGGTCCACAAAAGTTCTTATAAGGACTGGTAACTTGGTATAGGGTGCTACGGTACATAGGCTTGAGTGCGGTACAGTCTGCTGTTCTGTAAGGACCGCTATCGGTCCACAATAGATAGGGTTGACGTGCACCACTGCTGACCGCTGCCCTATACTGCAGCAGTCCTTCAGCGGTATAGGGACTGACGTACAGTCTGCTAAACACTAATACACAACCTGCTTGGTCCACAAAAGTTCTTATAAGGACTGGTAACTTGGTATAGGGTGCTACGGTACATAGGCTTGAGTGCGGTACAGTCTGCTGTTCTGTAAGGACCGCTATCGGTCCACAATAGATAGGGTTGACGTGCACCACTGCTGACCGCTCACCTATACTGCAGCAGTCCTTCAGCGGTATAGGGACTGACGTACAGTCTGCTAATCACTAACACACAACCTGCTTGTTCCACAAAAGTTTTTATAAGGACTGGTAACTTGGTATAGGGTGCTACGGTACATAGGCTTGAGTGCGGTACAGTCTGCTGTTCTGTAAGGACCGCTATCGGTCCACAATAGATAGGGTTGACGTGCACCACTGCTGACCGCTGCCCTATACTGCAGCAGTCCTTCAGCGGTATAGGGACTGACGTACAGTCTGCTAATCACTAACACACAACCTGCTTGTTCCACAAAAGTTCTTATAAGGACTGGTAACTTGGTATAGGGTGCTACGGTACATAGGCTTGAGTGCGGTACAGTCTGCTGTTCTGTAAGGACCGCTATCGGTCCACAATAGATAGGGTTGACGTGCACCACTGCTGACCGCTGCCCTATACTGCAGCAGTCCTTCAGCGGTATAGGGACTGACGTACAGTCTGCTAAACACTAATACACAACCTGCTTGGTCCACAAAAGTTCTTATAAGGACTGGTAACTTGGTATAGGGTGCTACGGTACATAGGCTTGAGTGCGGTACAGTCTGCTGTTCTGTAAGGACCGCTATCGGTCCACAATAGATAGGGTTGACGTGCACCACTGCTGACCGCTCACCTATACTGCAGCAGTCCTTCAGCGGTATAGGGACTGACGTACAGTCTGCTAATCACTAACACACAACCTGCTTGTTCCACAAAAGTTCTTATAAGGACTGGTAACTTGGTATAGGGTGCTACGGTACATAGGCTTGAGTGCGGTACAGTCTGCTGTTCTGTAAGGACCGCTATCGGTCCACAATAGATAGGGTTGACGTGCACCACTGCTGACCGCTGCCCTATACTGCAGCAGTCCTTCAGCGGTATAGGGACTGACGTACAGTCTGCTAATCACTAACACACAACCTGCTTGTTCCACAAAAGTTCTTATAAGGACTGGTAACTTGGTATAGGGTGCTACGGTACATAGGCTTGAGTGCGGTACAGTCTGCTGTTCTGTAAGGACCGCTATCGGTCCACAATAGATAGGGTTGACGTGCACCACTGCTGACCGCTGCCCTATACTGCAGCAGTCCTTCAGCGGTATAGGGACTGACGTACAGTCTGCTAAACACTAATACACAACCTGCTTGGTCCACAAAAGTTCTTATAAGGACTGGTAACTTGGTATAGGGTGCTACGGTACATAGGCTTGAGTGCGGTACAGTCTGCTGTTCTGTAAGGACCGCTATCGGTCCACAATAGATAGGGTTGACGTGCACCACTGCTGACCGCTGCCCTATACTGCAGCAGTCCTTCAGCGGTATAGGGACTGACGTACAGTCTGCTAAACACTAACACACAACCTGCTTGGTCCACAAAAGTTCTTATAAGGACTGGTAACTTGGTATAGGGTGCTACGGTACATAGGCTTGAGTGCGGTACAGTCTGCTGTTCTGTAAGGACCGCTATCGGTCCACAATAGATAGGGTTGACGTGCACCACTGCTGACCGCTCACCTATACTGCAGCAGTCCTTCAGCGGTATAGGGACTGACGTACAGTCTGCTAATCACTAACACACAACCTGCTTGTTCCACAAAAGTTCTTATAAGGACTGGTAACTTGGTATAGGGTGCTACGGTACATAGGCTTGAGTGCGGTACAGTCTGCTGTTCTGTAAGGACCGCTATCGGTCCACAATAGATAGGGTTGACGTGCACCACTGCTGACCGCTGCCCTATACTGCAGCAGTCCTTCAGCGGTATAGGGACTGACGTACAGTCTGCTAAACACTAATACACAACCTGCTTGGTCCACAAAAGTTCTTATAAGGACTGGTAACTTGGTATAGGGTGCTACGGTACATAGGCTTGAGTGCGGTACAGTCTGCTGTTCTGTAAGGACCGCTATCGGTCCACAATAGATAGGGTTGACGTGCACCACTGCTGACCGCTGCCCTATACTGCAGCAGTCCTTCAGCGGTATAGGGACTGACGTACAGTCTGCTAAACACTAATACACAACCTGCTTGGTCCACAAAAGTTCTTATAAGGACTGGTAACTTGGTATAGGGTGCTACGGTACATAGGCTTGAGTGCGGTACAGTCTGCTGTTCTGTAAGGACCGCTATAGGTCCACAATAGATAGGGTTGACGTGCACCACTGCTGACCGCTCACCTATACTGCAGCAGTCCTTCAGCGGTATAGGGACTAAGAGTTTTGTCACAGGGTCATTTAAAAAATGACATGCAGAGGAAGAGGCAGGCCCTTCCGCAGGGGTGGTAGGGGTAGGGCAGGAGCAACAGGCTTGAGCCAAAGTGGGAAGTTGCAGAAGGTGCGTTCAATTACTTTAAAGGATGCACCAGACTTGGTTGAGTGGCTCGCTCAGCCTTACTCTTCTGCACCCTCCTCATCCTCTCGATCTGCACCCTCTTCTTCACTCTCTGCTATGTGCACCCCCAAAGACACTACCACCAACAACACGACCACCACCACCACCACCACATACCTTCCGCTTGAGTCACTGGAATTATTTTCCGATCCATATCAAGAGGACATTTCTGATGCGCAGCCACTCTTGGTATTGGATCAGGAAGAGGAGGTAGCAACAAGCGCTACTCAGCAGTCTGACGCCAGTACCCAGATCAGCCCAAGGAGGAGGTTGGTCCCCGGTGTTGCTGCCTACTCTACTTATAGCGGTGGGGAAGGTGACGTTGATGATGACGTGTCTAGTGATGTCACGTGGGTGCCCACAAGAGAGGAAGAGGAGGGGAGTTCAGAGGGAGATATGGACCAGCAGATAGGGAGGAGAAGCAGCAATGACTTACATTGCACAGCAGGGACAAAGCAGACTGCAAATGTATCAGGAGCGAGTCATCGACCATGTACGGTCACATCTGGCGCTCCCAGGACACCGGCACATGGCTCCGCAGTGTGGGCTTTTTTTAACGTGTCCGCTGCTGACAATAGCGTTGCCATCTGCAATCTTTGCAGTCAACGCGTTAGTCGCGGTAAGCCCAATACTCACCTAGGGACGACCGCCTTAAGAAGGCACATGAGCAGCCATCACCGAGCCCAGTGGGAGCAACGGAACACACAAAGCCACACTGCAGGCTCTCACCGTCCAGCCTCGTCTTCTACTTCTCCTTCTCCTCTCTCCTCACAATTGTCCTCCACTCCACCTTCCATCACGCCAAGCTCACATTTTTCTGCAAAAAGGCAGGCTTCCGTGGGCCTAATGTTTGAGCGTAAAAAAATGATGACGCCGGATAACCCTCTTGCCCAACGGTTGGCGGCTGGCTTGTCAGAACTCATAGCCCGCCAACTACTGCCATATAAACTGGTGGACTCGGAGGCCTTTCGCAAATTTGTGGCCATTGGAACACCACAATGGAAGGTCCCAGGAAGGAAGTATTTCTCAGAGAAGGGCATCCCAGAGCTATATGGCCATGTTCAGCGGCAAGTGAATGTATCTCTGGCACACAGTGTCGGTGCCAAGATACATCTGACCACAGACACGTGGTCTAGCAAACACGGGCAGGGAAGGTATATCAGTTTTACTGCCCACTGGGTGAACCTTCTGACGGCCGTCAAGCATGTAACCCGTGGCACCCGTGTAGATTTGGTTTTACCGCCACGGATTGCATGCAGGCCTGACTCTTCTTCTCCTCCTCCTACTCCATCCTCCTCCCTCTCCTCCTCAGCTGCCTCCTCCTTTTCCGCTGCTAGCGTCTCTTCCACTGCACCGCCCAAGCTCCCCAGAACCTATTCCACATGCCAGGTGAGACGTTGCCATGCCGTGCTGCGTCTGTTGTGCCTGGAAGCAAAGAGCCACACTGGCCCGGCACTCCTTTCAGCTTTGCGTTCACAGGCAGATGAGTGGCTAACACCGCTCAATTTGACAGTTGGTAAAGTGGTGTGTGACAACGGTGCCAATCTGCTTAGCGCATTGAAACAGGGCAAAATCACGCACGTGCCGTGCATGGCACACGTCTTAAACTTGGTCGTGCAGCGATTCCTTGTCAAATACCCTGGGGTCCAGGACATCTTGCGGCAGGCAAGGAAAATCTCGGCCCATTTCAGAAGATCTTACACGGCCATGGCTCGCCTTGCTGACATTCAGCGGCGACACCATCTGCCGGTCAGACGTCTTATTTGCGATTGCCCGACGCGATGGAACTCAACCTTCTATATGCTTGATAGGCTGCTCCAGCAGAAACGTGCAGTTAACGTCTACCTGTATGAACTCTGCGAAAGAAACGGTTCTGGGGAGCTGGGTTTTTTTTCACCGCGCCAGTGGCTGCTCATGCGCGACACATGCAGACTTCTGCGGCCATTTGAGGAGATCACCAAACTGGTCAGTCGCAGCCATGGCGCCATCAGTGACATGGTACCTTATGCCTTCTTTCTGGAGCGTGCATTGCGTCGTGTCATTGATCAGGCTGTGGAGGAGCAGGAGCGGGAAGATGAGGAAGTCGCAATGCTGGATGAATTCCCAGGGGGGGCTACTCTATCTGAGACAAGTCAACAACAGGAGTCTGATGAGGAGTCAGAGGAGGATGGTGCCGGGGCGGATGAGCAGGAGCAAGAAGAGCATGCTTTAAACCTTTCTGGGATCCCTGTTGTGCGAGGATGGGGAGAGGAGAATGAAGAGGACGACATTATCCTGGATGATGAGCAGGAGCCAGGCCACCACACCGCTTCCACTTTAGTGCAAATGGGGGCCTTCATGCTCCAGTGTTTTAATAGGGACCCCCGTATAAAAAGCATGAGGGTCAAGGACCAGTACTGGGTGGCAACGTACTTAGACCCCCGGTACAAACACAAAATGGCGGAAATGTTACCGCCGTCGCAGAGGGCTGTCAGAATGCAGCACTTCCAGGCCTTGCTTCGAGAAATGCTGCATTCTGCTTTTGCGTGCGCTGGCAGAGGAGCAATTCCCACTCCCAGAGAAGGATTTGCGGGTACCAATCCAACAGCGCCTGCAAGAAGAGGCCGGTTTGAAGATGTGTTGGTGACTTCGGATATGAGGTCATTCTTTCAGCCGACCCATCGACAGGTGTCATCCGGATCCAGCATCAGGGAACGCCTAGACCGTCAGGTGTCCGACTACATTGGGTTAACGGCCGATGTGGACGCTCTGAGGAGTGATGAACCCCTAGACTACTGGGTGGGCAGGCTTGACCTCTGGCCAGAGCTTGACCAATTTGCAATCGAACTGTTGGCTTGCCCCTCATCCAGTGTCCTGTCCGAAAGGACGTTCAGCGCAGCAGGGGGGATTGTGACCGATAAGCGTACTCGCCTAGCTCACCACAGTGTTAACTACCTCACATTTCTAAAAATGAATGAGGCATGGATCTCGGAGGAATTCAACACATGTGATCAGTAGACCATGTATATGTCTATAAACAATTTTTGGAATCAAGCACACAGACCTTCTTAATTCATTTGGCTCACTTCCCTGACCCAAAAAAGCACACCGTACTATATGCCCCTACCCTCCTCTTTGAAGAGGTTGAGCGGTGTCATATTTCTACTGGGGCTGCTTATTATGAGGGGTTCCCACCATCCCTGTGCTGTGCTGACTTCCTCCTGGGTGTTCTTATTATGAGGGGCTCCCACCATCCCTGTGCTGTGCTGACTTCCTCCTGGGGGTTCTTATTATGAGGGGATCACACCATCCCTGTGCTGTGCTGACTTCCTCCTGGGGCTGCTTACGGTGCTGCTGTCAGCGCTGTATGTCACGGAGCTGCTGTCAGCGCTGTATGTCACGGAGCTGCTGTCAGCGCTGTATGTCACGGAGCTGCTGTCAGCGCTGTATGTCACGGAGCTGCTGTCAGCGCTGTATGTCACGGAGCTGCTGTCAGCGCTGTATGTCACGGAGCTGCTGTCAGCGCTGTATGTCACGGAGCTGCTGTCAGCGCTGTATGTCACGGAGCTGCTGTCAGCGCTGTATGTCACGGAGCTGCTGTCAGCGCTGTATGTCACGGAGCTGCTGTCAGCGCTGTATGTCACGGAGCTGCTGTCAGCGCTGTATGTCACGGTGCTGCTGTCAGCGCTGTATGTCACGGAGCTGCTGTCAGCGCTGTATGTCACGGAGCTGCTGTCAGTGCTGTATGTCACGGAGCTGCTGTCAGCGCTGTATGTCACGGAGCTGCTGTCAGCGCTGTATGTCACGGAGCTGCTGTCAGCGCTGTATGTCACGGTGCTGCTGTCAGCGCTGTATGTCACGGAGCTGCTGTCAGCGCTGTATGTCACGGAGCTGCTGTCAGCGCTGTATGTCACGGAGCTGCTGTCAGCGCTGTATGTCACGGAGCTGCTGTCAGCGCTGTATGTCACGGAGCTGCTGTCAGCGCTGTATGTCACGGTGCTGATGTCAGTGCTCTGTATTACGGTGCTGCTGTCAGTGCTCTGTATCTCCTGCACCCTCTTGTTTGCCTACCCTGGTCCCTGACCTTCCCTCTCCTCCATTGCCTTCATTAGCTCCATAGTCCTGAATTGTCAGAACAATTTCCCAAATAAAAAAAAAATGCTTGTAGTTATCGATCCCAAATTCACCTCATACATGTATTATGCTATTGTCCAGGTGGTGGGACTACGTGCTACCCCCTAATAATTACCCCGTGGCCGCAAATTCGACCTAAAGGTTTGCGAAATTCGCCTCCCATTGAAGTCAATGGAGCCCGCGGCGAACGGTCGTTTTCGCGAACGTTTGTGTCCGTTCGCGTTTCGCGTTCGCGAAACGTCCCGTCGGAAGTTCGTCCATCACTAACAGGGACTGCAGACTGGGACATGGGGCACAGGAGGGGCTGCAATGATGGACACAGTGAGGCTGCATTCACAGCACCGTAAAGCTGCATTTGATGGACACAGTAAAGCTGCATTTGATGGACACAGTGAGGCTGCATTTGATGGACACAGTAAAGCTGCATTTGATGGACACAGTGAGGCTGCATTTTATGGACACAGTAAAGCTGCATTTGATGAACACAGTGAGGTTGCATTTGATGGACACAGTGAGGCTGCATTTGATGGACACAGTGAGGCTGCATTTGATGGACACAGTGAGGCTCCATTTGATGGGCACAGTGAGGCTGCATTAGATGGGCACAGTGAGGCTGCATTGGTGGGCACAGTGAGGCTGCATTTGATGGGCACTGGTGAGGCTGCATTGAGCTCTTGCATCAAGTTTGCAGTCTCTGACCATCTCCTGTAGAGAGTCTGGAGAGGAGTCAAGAGTGGGAGCACCGCCAGGATGGGGGTCATGGGAGAAGTCAGACTTGTGTGGACTGTGGACAGGAGACTATGGGATAAAACCAGAGCCACCAAGGTGGAGCCGACTGACTGAGCCCTGCACAGTGCACCTGAGAGGAGGTCCGTGAAAGCACTGCCAGGCCAGTCGGGGGGGTCACTGATGTAAGGGGGGGGTGAATACGATAATGTAAGGGGCACTGATATAAGGGGTTTCCTCCTTATATTAGTAACCCACCCCCCTTACCTTCGAGTATTCTTTCTGCAGAAGGTGGTCCCCCCCATGTTCTGAGTTCCTGGGGTCCCCCTTGATGATTGATCACTTACCACTATTAACTGGTAAAATGTATGGTTTTCCCTTTCATGAACAAGAAAATAATGACGTTATGCTGTTGGGCTGGTATAATAATGCTGTGAGGCTGGTATGAAATTTTTTCCAGGGCTGGTTTTTGAAAGCATGGGCATCCGCAAGGTTACTCAGGTGGCTGCGTACCATGCCCATATAGCCTAGAGAATGTACATCCTTTTTACATTGCAATACATCTGTTGTTGCCATATTTTTATCTTTATGAAAACAGCCTATACAGTGACAGTATGAGATCAAAATATGGCCACAACAGATGTATTGCAATGTAAAAAGATGTACATTCTCTAGGCTATATGGGCATGGTACGCAGCCACCAACTTCAAATACAAAGTGAAGATAAATTATCTGTTATATAACACATATGTATTACCAGTGGAAAGATTTTCATGAGATTGCCGAAAAGGGGCGGAGCATGAGCGGCCTTAAAATGATGCCCCCCCCTGGAAAAAGGTCTGCGGACGCCCATGTATTCTATATGGCCTTCCATGTATCATTTCAAATGGGCTCAAACCTGTCTGTGTGGGTGTAATATGCATACTAGTCACAACTAATGGTAGGCAGTACATCCAATTTTTACTTGTTTCTTCCATAGCTTTTCTCAGCTTATTTTTTAGGATTCCATTGTGTTTTTCCACCAATCCAGCTGATTGGGGGTGGTAGGCACAATGTTTTTTTACTTGGATAACCATCACTTCTCTCAAATGTCATATAGTGTTATTTTAAAATGGGGTCCATTATTGCTGTAGATATTTTCAGGGATTCCAAATCTAGGAATTATATCTCTTGGTAATGCTTTGGCCACAGTCTGTGCGTCCGCACTTTCTGTCGGGAAGGAATATCTCCACCCATTTGGTCAGGGCATCTATGATTACCAAACAATATGTCTTCCTTTCACATTTGTCTAATTCAATAAAACCCATACAAATGTGTTGGAATGGATAGTGTGGTGAGGGGAACTTCCTTTCCATGGTCTTATGCCTCCCTGAGGATTGTGTCTTGCACATATAATGCATTGAGAACAAAAAGTTTTTGCGTAGTTAGGCTGCACATACCTTATTTAGCATCTCAATCATCCCCGTTTGACACGTGTCAATACTGCTGCATACCTAAATAGGGATTTTGGCAATACCGTTTTCTCTTCAGGTGATGTGTAAATGTTATTTATTATTGCACACCTTTTGTTTTCCAATATTGTTTCTCCCCGGGGCATGCATTCTGCAGCATATCAGTAAGAACTGTATGATCTATATCTATGATTTTCTGTGTTTCTTGTGCCGCTATTTTGGCGGCTTCATCTCTGTCCTTTTATTTTCCTCTGAGATGGGGTCTGTATGTTTTGAGTGTGATTGACATTTGCAGATTGCAAGCTCTTTTGGTAACTGTATTGCATCTAGAAGTTCTAGAATGAAATCAATGTGTGAAATTGGCTTACCACTGGAGGTGGCCACCTCCCTGTTTTTTCCGTGCAAAAACATGTACTGTTGAAAAGGCATATTGCCTGTCAGTGTATATGGTTACGGATTTTCCTTTTGATAGTATGCATGCTCTTGTCAGTGCTACAAGTTCTGCTACTTGTGCTGAATAATGTTTTGGTAATGGCCTAGCTTACAAGATTTCATCCTGTGTCACTACTGCATATCCAGTTGCATTTGTGCCATGTGGATTTTTCTTACTGGAATCATCAACAAAAAGTGTCCTGTCAGGGTTAAGTAACAGTACATCTTTCAAATCACTTTGTGGCAGTATCTTTTCAGCGATGGCAGCAGTACAGTCATGTTTATGACCATCAGTAGGAAGTAGTAGTAGTGTGGATGGGTTTAATTGGGTACACCCCTGTATTGTTAAGTGAGGTTGTGTCAAGAGTATTGTCATACAGGAAAGGGGTCGTGCTGGGCTCAAATGTGATATATTTTGTTGTAAAAGGATAGCAGAAACTGCATGTGGTACCTTGAGTGTCAACTGGTGATATAGCACTATAGATGCTGAGGCCTTAACTGCTTTGGCTGCAGCCTGTACACACGGTGGAAGTGCTCTGGTTACACTGTCTAATTTTGTAGAAGAGTAAGTAATCGGCCTCTGGCGCTCACCATGTGACTATGTAAGTATTATTGTCATGTGACCTTCCCTTGAGTCTACTGTTTGTTCGAACGGTTTGTCATAGTTTGGTAAGGCTAGCACTGATGAACTAGAAAGGACTTGTTTTAGGTCAGTAAATTCTGTCTCCGCTTCCTCACTCCATTTTATAGCATCCTGCAGGGCCATGGGGCTCCCATGTTTGGTATGGACCAACGGGGCGGTCAGTATTGAATACCCGGGGATCCAAGCCCTGCAAAAATTCATTATGCCCAAAAAAGACATCATTTGTTTTGTTTTTCTGGCTTTGGCATCTGGAGGAGACAATGATTCCCTCACCAATTTTCCACTTACTCCTTGTACCAAAATAGATTTTGTAGATTGATCAATATGAGGCACATCTGCAGAGTGGATTAAGGTAGAGGCCCTGGAGTCCACCAAACACTGTACACATTTTCTTTCAACCATTATTTCCACCTGTGTTAAGTTTTCAATGTACCCCATCTTTTCCAGGTAGCTCACACATACCATTTCTTGTCAATACGATTTGTGAGGGCCTGGCCCGTCAGAGCAGTCCCTGACCAAATTCCCCTGTTTTCCACAACATTCCCTTCTTTCTACCCATTCTTTATTCTTCATTGTCCTCTACCACTTCCTATTCCTTTCTACTTGCTCCTTCCTCCAAAACCACCTCTGCCTCTCCCTCTATGAGACTGCTCTTGTTTCGCCTTAGCAGTGTACTCTTCTACATCCTCATCTCCTTCATAACCTTGCACAAAAATCTTTGCATTCACATTCTTTTTTGCCATCGTTTTCAAATACTTCTCAGAATGTTTAGCATATTGTAAAACATCTAAAACCGATGTAGTTCGGTAAGTAACCATGTTTTTGACAATGTAATCCTTATTAACAAAAGCTATCTTTAGCTGTTGCTGATATGCACTATTCACATCCTCAGCTTCGGGGAGCCCAGAGAACGCTTTAAAAAACTCTCATAGTTTATTTAGGTAATCACTGACACTCTCCTTGTCTTCCTGTACTGTCATATTTATATTTTGCTAATCAGTCCTTTGTATCCATCTAAGCTGGCATCTGTTCAGTGAGGCAGTCAGCCTGTTTCCTAAGTCTGGGCTAGCTGGAGGCAATGGATCCCCTCGCCCCTGTCCGTTTGCTAGGGCGCAAGGGTCCCAATCCCCTTTACCAAAGCCCAATCTGATCCTAGTACTCTCCTCAGGGCTCTCTCTATCTCCACCTCGTTCAACATATAACTGTTCCATAGTCCCTCTATGTTTTCAATAAATTCATCAGGACCTAATTTTGAATGTTTTATGTGTTCTGTAGCCTTTTGTACGTCACTTTCAGTCCATATTCGAAAAACATAGGGATATGGCTGGCCAGGTCCATCATTCTGTCCTCCTCTTGGGTTCGGGACTTCTATCAAGGTGTATTCCTCACCATCATCTACACCATACCCAGTACGAGGTTTACTTGGTCTCTTGGCACCTACTGCGGCATCTAGGGCATGTGTTATGGCATGAGTTAAGGTTTCAAGGATCAATCTGTTCATCTCCAGGACTGTACTACTGTCTGGAGAGATTGGGGAAGTGGAGCTGAGTTTTTTTCAGAGGCGGTTCCTTTGACAGGGGTGGATTTTACAGGGAGGGTGGTACTCTGGGCAGTGGCTTGCACCTGAGGGGGAGGACCATTATAAGGAGGTCGTCTCTGGGTGTAACAAATGAGATAATCCTCTTTGTCCACTAGGGGCATTTTTCTTTTGTTCTCCTTCCTTCTACTCTAATTCTAGCGTGATCAAGCTAGTGCTCCGCCATTTCCAACCCATACCTTTTTTGATCTTTGGGTCCTAACAATTTAGGCTTATCTTGACACCCTTTCACAGTTAGTTTTTACAATTGAATCCAAACTTCCTTTCCCATCTTATCTTCTTCTAACGGCACGTTAGGAACACAACATAAACAGGCACAAGACATTCTTTTACAGGGACTATTCCCCATTGTCAGCATCAGTCGGGTCTCTCATTAACCTATAAAACACTGGAATAGTGACCCTCGGCTCACGGTAACAATAGGAATACAAGAAGAGTACAAATATCAGTACTCCCAACACTATAGGGAGAATCAAGAAATAGTTAAAACTTGTCTCTGCAGTACCGTTGTTCAGTAAGGTTACAGTGCCAACAGAAAGGTTAAACATGAGAAAGGAGAAACTAAACACACAGAAGAAAGTTAGCCTTGCGATCTTTCTAGATCACTCAGCTAAATATCATTTAACCGTCGGGCAATCAACCTTTCAACAAATCCTTTTTTTGCCTGTCCGGGACAGCGGGTGACGTTTATTTTTTTTACCTTAGGTAATGTCCCCCACAGGACGTGTCTCTGTGACATTGGGTAGTATTGAATGCCTATTTACCCAGAGGAGTCTGGTGAGTGTGACCCCCAGGGGGAGTGTGCAGCACGCGGTGGATTGTATCTTGGTGACAGGTGTACTTTCTGTCTATACCTTGGAGTCTACGCTCAGAACCATTTCTCCGTTTGAACTGTCTTAATATTTCACTCATCATTCCTTAAAGAGGAAGTAGACCATGAGGAGTTTACTTCCTCTTTCATTCCCTGCAAAGGCAAAGCATAATGGACTACTATGCATCGCATAGTAGTCCATTATGTGTCACTTACCTGACACAGGAGCCAGTGAAGTCGTCGCTGTCCCCTGTAGTCCACCGCAACCATCTTCTTGGTGGGGTCTCGCAGCTCCGCCACTGTCATTCGGCGAAGCCGCGATGACGTCACTCCCGCGCATGCGCACGGGAGCCGACACGCGCGGCAGCTCCGTCGTTGAGAATGCCGCGCTCAGTGCGCCTGCGCACCGCTGTCTACGGCGCATTCGCCGTAGACAGCGGTGCCTGTTTTCGGGCAAATATCTCCTAAACCATATAGGTTTAGGAGATATTTCTTGGACCTACAGGTAAGCCTTAATCTAGGCTTACCTGTAGGTCAAAGTGGTTTGTAAGGGTTTACAACCACTTTAACTGCATTGTGTAGGGAAAACTACACATTATGATATTGGACTAATATCATTTTTACGAGTTGTTTTAGTAACACTGTTATCAGTAATGAGTGATCAGTACCGATTAATCATTGTGTTCATTCAGAAAAGGAAGGGGCCAATAAATTACATTTACTGGATCTTTTGTAGACACACACAAATCCCTGTGCTGGTGCTCGAGGACACGCAAACACATGTGACTGGCAGCAATCATCGGCCACGAGCATCGGGTTCCCCGCCATGCAGCAGGCTCGCGCCCTCTGGCAGCTCTTAAAGGATTCCTTTGTTTGCATGAAGGATTGATAATGTTATACTGCACTGCTACTCTCTTGGTATAAATAGAACAACTAAGTTAATTTGGTGCGAGTTATTGAATAATTTTAAGTCGGCTGACTGCTCTGGAAATATACACTGGATGAAAGTGGATCTCATTAACTAAAAGGCTGCTACAATTAAATGACACTTACCGAAGGGGATTTTCTATTGACTTTTGGCTGCACTATATTTATTTATTATTTTTCTCTTTATTATGGCATATTGTTCGATCTTTCAAATCTTAAAGTGATTGTGACAGTGAGAAAGACAACTATTATAGCAGCACCAGCCGTGTAAATAGTAGTTGGCTGGGCTGGAATCAAATTGTGAATTTCCTAATGAGCTACTTCATCCCCCTCCCCCTTCCTCCTGCTCAGTATTGATTTAGCCCCTTGATTAACTGGTTTTGGAGATTGGAATCGATTGTGAATCTTGTGATCCCTGACAAACAATAAGTAAATTAATGCAAGGGTTTTAACGGGCTAAATGCAATGTGTCCAGACTTGAGCTGTGTTCTGTGTTTTATGTGTGTCTTGTTTGTCCAATTATTTGTCAGTATATAATTAATTTAGATTGAAAATCACTATTTTAAATAATTGCAAAAGTTTTTTATTTTTTCCATCATTTTTTTTTTCTATTTTTGATACTTTAATAAAATTGATTAAGTTATTTAAACTGGAACCAATTAATTCAGATCTATTTATTGTAGTCAGTAGTAACCCTCTATCAGCCTGTCTTTAGCGGGCTGATATCTTTCTCTTTTTTTCCCATATAGGCTTATGGTTACGACTACAACACCTTGATTTGGTGAATGACCTATTTATGGTCACATAAATTTTTTGGGACCCTGGATAAGTGATACTTGCTTTCCCTTTCCTCTTTTCCTAATAATCCTTAAAGGAACCCAGCACTTGTATGGGTTTTCACGCGGGGGAGACATTCTACCCCGTCAATTCACATGAGTGTCACAGTACTACTACAGTGAGACCACAGGTGAGCAGGAGACAGGGGATCCGCCGGGGCGTGGAGTCTAAGGGCCTGCGTGCTAGGGGAGTACCAGAAGACACAGTCAGACAAGGATGGATGGATGGATGAAGCAAAGGAGAGTCGGATAGCGAGCCATGGTCAGGGTGGGCTGCAGACAATGTAATCAGGATAAGCCGAGTCGGTGCACAAGAGGTCAGGTTAAAGCAGGTTGCACGAAGGGGGCTCAGAAACAAGCGTTGCTCAAGCAACCAAAAGCTGATCTGGTAGGAATTTAAATAGATAAGCACATGAGGGGCTGGACCGGAAGTAGCAGTAAGGAATGATATAATTAAGCCACAGGTGGAGCCGGTGACAACCATAGCTGCAGAGTGCAGCAGAGTGGAACACAAGCTAGTGGAACAACAGGTGCCAGCCGACCCATGGCAAGGTAAGACACAGATCAGCTCCATAGCTGATCTGTGACAGTTAAAGTGTTACTAAACCCAGTAATTTGAAAATAGTTCATCCCCCCCCCCCTCCCACAGTGCCAACAGCTTAAAATCTTCTTTTTACATTAAAATACTGCAACTATATACCTTTTTGGATGAGTGAGCTGTATCCCACAGTTGCATGATAAACTGCACAGTTTCTCCAGTGCTGAGAGTTCAGGTAGGAGGAAATTTCAAATTCAGCCTGTATACATACCCACATGTGTGATGTTAATATCATGTGACCTGGCTATCTCTGAGAAGCAGCAACTGTTCTCTCCAGCATAAAAGACACAATTGAGCATATGCAGGTTGGACTCTATCTGGGGAAGGCCAGCTAACACAAGCAGACATGGGGGGGGGGGGGGATCTATGCATAAAGGATAAAACAGCCGTTTTACAAAATGCAGAGGATTAACCCCTTAATTTCCACAGTAAATATATCAAGCATGATATGCTGCATATACTGACCGATTTTACTGTTGTGGGTTTATTAACACTTTAACAAAGCATTTTCCCAATTCTTTCTATGCAGAGAATTCTCCACTTAAGTCAAAATCTGTAAAGAAAAAAAAAACAAAAACAAAAAAAAAACAGTCTGCCAACTATCACAACATTTTTCAGCCCTGAGCTAACAATAAACACTGTAAGGTTTTGTTCTTTAGATCAAAGGAATGAACTTCGGTCTGTAAATGAGGGAAGTTTATCCACTTATGCCATGCACAACGATAGGATTTTTCGACAACAAAATCCATGTTTTTTTTCCAATGGATGTTGGCTCAAACTTGTCTTGCATACACACAATCACACAAAGTTGGTTGGAAATTCCGAACGTCAAGAACGCAGTGATGTACAACATGTACGACGAGCCGAGAAAAATAAATTTCAAATAGCCAGTGCTGCTCTTCTGCTTGATTCTAAGCATGCGTGGCATTTTGTGCTTCAATATTGTGTACACACAATCGGAATTTCCGACAACAGAGTTTGCTGTCGGAAAATTTGAGGACCAGCTCTCAAATTTAGTGTTATGGAAATTCTAATGTAAAATGTCTGATGGGGCCTATACACGGTCAGAAATTTACAACAACAAGCTCCTATTACACATTTTCCATCTGAAAATCCTATCGTATGTACGGGGCATTAGACTAAACATTTTTCTGACAATTTATATATAGATATTTTAGCAGAGACCCTTATGTCACACTGTATTAGCGCAGTGGTCTTTCAAAAAAAAAATACACTTTAATGAATTTTAACCCGCTTAAGGACCACCTTACGTCGGCAGAATGGCCCGGCTGGGCACAATCACGTACCTGTACGTGGCTCTTTAAGTGCCCAGGCGTGAGTCGTGCATGCACCGCCCACAGTGTGCTCGTGACCCGGTCCTGAGCTCCATGACCGTGGTCGCAGGACCAGCAGACCCGATCGTCGCTGGTGTCCCGCGATCGGGTCACAGAGCTGAAGAACGAGGAGAGGTCTGCGTAAACAAACCTCTCCCTGTGCTTCCTAATGTGGCTGTCATCGATCGTCTGTTCCCTGTTATAGGGAAAGAAGATCAGTGACGTCACATGCCAAGCCACGCCCCCCAACAGTAAAAAAAAAAATACACACACGTCACACATAACCCCGCCCCCTAGTGGTTAACTCCTTCACTGCCAGTGTCATTTACACAGGAATCAGTGCATTTAAATAGCACTGATTGCTGTATAAATGTCAATGGTCCCAAAAATGTGTCCGCCATAATGTAGCAGTCACAAAAAAAAAAAAAAAAATCGCTGAATGCTGCCATTACTAGTAAAAAAAAAATAATAAAAATGCTATAAAACTATCCCCTATTTTGTAGACTCTATAACTTTTGCGCAAACCAATCAATAATCGGCAATTGCATTTTTTTTAACCAAAAATATGTAGAAGAATACGTATCGGCCTAAACTGAGGAAAAAAAATGCTTTTTTTATATATATTTTTGTAATATTGCATTTTTTTCAAAATCATTGCTCTATTTTTGTTTATAGCGCAAAAAATAAAAACCACAGAGGTGATCAAATACCACCAAAAGAAAGCTCTATTTGTGGGAAAAAAAGGAAACCAATTTTGTTTGGGAGCCACGTCGCATGACAGCGCAATTGTCAGTTAAAGCGACACAGTGTCGAATCGCAAAAAGGGGCCTGGTCCTTTGGCTGCAAATTGGTCTGGGGTTTACGTGGTTAACAAAAAAAAAAACTGTAAAGTTAGCCCAATTTTTTTATACAATGTGAAAAATGATTATATGCCGCGAGAATAGCGAGAGAATAATAATCCTTATTCTAAGCAAAAAAATTATGATTCTCATTTTGGCCATAATCGTGCAGCTCTTGTGTCTATTGCACGAAATGACGTAGAGGTGCAAAGGGTGGGTCAACGCAATATTGAACCCTACGAACTCGGATGCCATTAAAGTTCAAGTGGAATAGACACTTCAGCACTTCCATATTAAAGGGCGGTGGGATATATACATTTACCATATACATACATGCAAATCCCAGTTGCATAATAGGAAGACATATCTCCCCATTTTATTTTATCAAAAAAAGTATTTACTCAAAAAATAAAACTATAATTCTACTACTTTACAAAACTCTGGTTCGGCTACATCTTGTCTTGAGTACAGTTATGGTCACCAGTTCTTAGAAAGGATGTACTAGAACTGGAAAGAGTCCAGAGAAGGGCAACAAAAATAATAAGAGGGCTGGAGGATCTCAGTTATGAGGATTGAGGAACAACTACAAGCATTAAACGTATTCTTCTTGGAGAAGAAACCATAAGAGGGGATATGATGGCGATAGGTAACTCATGAAAACAAAATATTTCAAATATTTACCAAATCTCCATATTTTTTGATAATGTTTTTTGAAAATGTCTAGGTGTTTTAAATAAGCCTTGCTGGGGGTAAATGTATTTTTTGCATGTGTGCGCTGTAATATTTTGTTCTGTTGTATGGTGTTATGGTTGCACCTGATTCTTTAATGCATCTTTTAGGGTGTGCCCCCCAAATATCCTTTTTGTTTAGGTCACTCACGAAGACACATGGCCACTCAAGGAAGTTGGATGAGAAAAGGTTCATCCTTAAACTGTGTAAGGGTTTTTTTTTTTTTACTGTTGGAGCGGTAGGATGTGGAACTTCCTTCCAAAAATGGTGCAGCAGGTTTAACCGATTGCCGTCCAGCACACAACGGCACGGCACAATGGCACGGCTACTTAAATGGACGTACCTGTACGTTCCCTTTAAGATGCGGCATTGCGAGCGTGCATGTGCCCACTGCGTACTCTGTGACCGTGCCCTCAGGGCCCGTGGACACGATGTCTGCCGGTGTCCCACGATTGTGTCAAAGAAGGCATTGTGTGTAAAGAAGGCATTTCCCTGTTCTGCCTAGCAACATGACAGGGACCTACTGCTCCCTGTCATCGGGAGCAGTGATTTCTGTCATGTTGTAGTGAGCCCATCCTTCCTACAGTTAGAATCACTCCCTAGGACACACTTAACCCCTTGATCGCCTCCTAGTGTTTAACCCCTTCCCTGACAGTGTCATTTCCACAGTAATCAGCGCATTTTTTAGCACTGATCGCTGTATAAATAACAATGGTCCCAAAATAGTGTCAAAAGTGTCCGATGAGTCGCAGTCATGATTAAAAAAAAACGCAGATCGCCGCTGCTATTACTAATAAAAAAAAACTAATATATATATATATATATATATATATATATATATATATATATATATATATATATATACACACATATTATTGTATTTACTCATTCATCACCTGCTCACTTTGCACTTTATTACGGATGTTTGCACAGTTTTTCCTATTGTTTACATTAGCAATATTTGCACGTTTGGAATTTTTGCACTGGTTGCACAATATTATATGTTGTCACATAGCACTTTAATGATAAGGTAAAAAATACTGTAGTTGGATTTTTAGGATTGCAGTATACCTGAACCTCTACCTTTTCTTTTTTTGTGCCTCTTTATATTTGCAATTACCGGTGTCCCATGAGAATTACAGCAATACACCGCTCATATTTAGTATTATCTCTTTATATATTTTCTTGTTATGCTATACACCACCCTCTTTATTCAATAATAAAAATGCAATAAATCTATCCCCTATTTTGTACACACTATAACTTTTGCGCGAACCAATCGATATACGCTTATTGTGATTTTTTTTTTTTTTTACCAAAAAACATAGAAGAATACATATCGGCCTAAACTGAGAAAGAAATTATGTTTTTTTTGTGGATATTTATTATAGAAAAAAGTAAAAAATATAGTTTTTTTTTTCAAAATTGTCATTCTTTTTTTGTTTATAGCGCAATAAATAAAAACTGCAGAGGTGGTCAAATACCACCAAAAGAAAGCTCTATTTGTGGGGAAAAAAGGACGTCAATTTTGTTTGGGTGCAATGTCGCATGACCACACAATTGTCAGTTAAAGCGACGCAGTGCCGTATCGCAAAAAGTGCTCTGGTCAGGAAGGGGCTGAAGTGGTTAAATAAATCATTAGATGGACATCTTATTCAACACAATATTCAGGGATATGGGAAATGGTAGGGACAACACACGCACACACAATGAACTGATGTCTTTATTCAACCTTAACAACTATGTAACTATGAAAAAGTCTCACATACAATATGAGTTATCCCCATATTTGGAAGCAGTAGCATAATGTATTTTGGGGTGTAATTATAAGTATGTCCATTGTCCACTGTGTGTGTTAGAAATATATTTGTAATTGACAACTTTCATTTTCATTTTCTATCAGGCTACTTTCCCACTGGGTCGGGCGGGTGTCAGCGGTAAAGCGGTACTATTTTTAGCGCCGTTTTAGTGTCACTATTCAGCTGATTGCGGGGTGGTTTTAACCCCTACCAGCAGCCGAAAAAGGTTAAAACCACCCACATAGAGCCACTGCACTGCCTTATTGATTTCAATGGGCAGGAGCGCTTTAGGAGCGGTGAATACACCGCTCCCATAGTGCTGCAAAGATGTGGCTTGCAGAACTTTTTTTTACCATCCTGCAAGCGCACCGCTTCATTGTGAAAGCCCTCGGGCTTTCACACTGGAGAGACAGGAGAGGCTCTTTAAAGGTGCTATGCAGGCGCTATTTTTGGTGCTGTAGCGCCTGTAAAGTGCTGCTGGCTTCCCCTCTGGGAAGAGAAGAAAAGGTCCAGTAAATATAATTTATTGGCCCCTTCCTTTTCTGAATGAACACAGTGATTGATTAATCGGTACCGATCACTCACTGTATCCATTCATAACTGAAGCATAGTAAACTATGTTTGCTATGCTTCGGTTTGTGAATGAACAGGAAGCCGCTCAGCACAGAGCACTTTCCATTTATTCAATGTCCGGTGAGGCTAAAGAGAAAGGGACTGGGGAATCTCGTTCCTTAGTCCTTTTCTCTGTCTCAAAGACCCCAAATATTTCACCAAGGCACCCCAATGAAGTTCCTAAAAAAAGAAAAAAAAAATGTAAATATTAATAATAAAAATAAACTACTGACACTGTCACTGCATTCCTGACACTGTCCGCTCTGCAATCATTATCAGTCAGGTTTCAATAATTCCTGGTCATGAAAAAGTTAAAGAAATGGCTTAATGTTTCTCATAATGCAATTTTCTGCCACAGAATAAAACTATGTTTAATGACACCCCCCCAAATTTCTTTTGATTTGCTCTGCAAAATTACAAGGTGCTTTACTAAAAAAGTCTATATGTTGCTCATAATGCATGGAAAAACATTGGTGTAAGTTAGAAATGCATTAATAAAAACATACCTTAGAAAAAAATGAGTCATAGGATGTTAAATTCCATGCAGACACATTTCCTGTCACAAAACAAAAATACGTTAATTTCAAAAGGTTTATTTCTTCTAATACTTATTAGCCTTCTAATACCTAGCCAAAAATCATTGCTAATCAGAGAGCTACATAATAAAGGCATTTGATATGTATGCAATTTTTTTCTTCAGTAATATTTAACCTTTTCACTGTCACCAATGTAAATATTGCTTTGGTTAAAAAAGATGCAAGTCCATCCACTTCAACCAATGAATTATGATGGAACAGAAATGCTTGCAGCTGTCCAGCTCAGTAACCATTACAATGAAAACATTCCTTTTTTCCCATGTTGTTTTAACGTATAGCAAAATCATCCCTAGACTGAATAAAGGTATCACAGATAAAATATTAAATAAAAAAGAGGGCCGCTATTTACTACCAGATGCACCAAAAGTTCCTGTTATTTATCAGGTACCAAAAGTCCACAAAAATAAAACAAAGCCACCGGGTAGACCTATAATTAGTGGCATAGGGTCAGTTTATTCTAGATTGGGAGAGTACCTAGATGTATTTTTACAACCACTGGCAGGGAAGGGACGAGCCTTTTTGAAAGATAGTAAGGATGTGATCCAACTGCTGAAGACTGTGGAGGTTGACAACTCCACGTTGTTGGTCACCATTGATGTGAAGTTGTTATATACCAACATTAAATAGACTGATGCCTTGGCAGCGGTGGCATGGGCGTTGAAATATTCCTCCGACATGAGACTAAAAACAGGGAAGGTTCATGTTGGAGGGATTATGAATGGCAATGGGGGTAACTTTTTCAGGCATAACCATAAATTCTACAAACAAATTAGAGGAGTAGGAATGGGGAACAAGTATGCCCCAAATGTGACCAATATTTTCATGAATAAGTGGGAGGAGGAGGAGATATTCGGGAAATGTTTGCCACACATAGCCGTTTATAGAAGATTTATAGATGATATTCTAATGGTGTGGAAGGGTAGTTGGGAAGAATTGGATGAATTTATCCAGCGTATAGGTGAAAACCAATACAGGATTAAATTCACAGTAAATATACACCCCGAGGTGGTTAATTTTTTGGACCTTGAAATATTTAAGAATGGTAATAGATTGAATACTAGAACATACTTCAAAGAAACGGATAGGAATGGATATATCCCGTATAATAGCCACCACCCACAATGGAAGAGGGCAATCCCGAAAGGGCAATTTAGAAGGATAAAACTAAACTGTAATCTGACACTTGACTACTACAAACAAACATAAGTATTAATTGAGAGATTCATAGAGAAGGGTTACTTAAGAAGTGAGTTGGAGTACATCAGGGACAAAGTGGGACAATTAGATAGGGACCAATTGTTAGTAAGCAAACAAGTACCCCCCATGGAAAATAAGATATCTTTCATCACAGGTTTTAATAGTTAGGATTATATAAAAAAAATGGTCCACAATCTGTAATGATCAACATTTAGGGATGATCCTTCCCAAAAAGCCAATATTTGTATATAGGAAGGCAAAGAAAGTAAGAGATATTGTTGTTAAGAATGTACCAGATCCCCCCAAAAGATTTGCTTTTTTTGATCATAAGGGCTTTTATAGAAATGTAAGCCATGCAGGTCAATCACAGGGAAGAAAAAAAAAACTATAGAATTCCAATCTTATGCCACGAAACAACAATATAGGATTGATAAATTAATCACATGTGGTAGCACACATGCTACCTATGTGCTGGAATGCAGTTGTGGGTTCCAGTACCCACCTCCTCAGCAAACTTCCACATCACCGTTCGGCCAATTTTGCGGCCGTTCCCTGTGGGGCTTGTCCAGGATGGGGTCCATGTAGCAGTTCAGATCTTCCACAGCTATTAGCGGGAGATCAGGGTGGCTTAATTGGAAGTCCAGAAGTGTTCTCAATGCCTCTGAGTTAAAGGGGGGCGGGATATACAGAGCAGCTAAAATACACTTTACATTCTAGTATAACATATCTCCCCTCAGTGTCAGTCGGTCATATACCTGAAAATCTACTGACCTATGCACTAGTATGCTCTCCCCCTTGGAATAGGAGGTGTGCGTAGAGCAGCCTTTCTCAACCTTTTCAACACAGAAGAACCCTTCTGGTCTTGGGGAACCCATACTAAAAATTAGAAATCTACAATTCATGATACATTAGTGTGATGGTCGTTTCGAAGAATAGTCCTTACATTTGTGGTCATTGGGAAGAATTACCCCCTTACAGATAGCTAAAAAGGATCAATGGGATCTTGGAAACAGTGGGAACTTATCTGAGAGGCAGAAATTGCCCAATGCTGAAGGAACTCCTAGTAACCTCTGGAGGAATCACTGGCGTAGAGTGATATCCCCCTCCCAGCCATGCATAATTTTTACAGAATACAGTGTCAGGAACCAAATGAGTCTCCTGAAGGCAATAAATTGCCGGGGCATGTTTCTGAAGAACCGTGGAAACCATGGTACGTTTTAGCGAGTCCTGGAGACCTCTAATGTTCCAGGACAATATGGGTACAGTGGTTGTCTGTGGAAGTGGAAGTCTGAAATGAGATGGTTTGGGGAGGCCTGGGCCTCCCGTTCTCTGGGTGATGCTTGCTCATGCTTGGCCACCAAGAGAGCAGCGGTATAGCGGCTGGCAGGCCTGCATAGCATTGTGGTAAATGTATAGTGGGCAGAGTTGAGGTAGGTACTGTGACTTTGGAGTCTTCATCACACCTGTGACAAACTGTTGCCTGCCTGCCTGCAATTTATAAGTAAATCGGGCGGCTTGAACTGTGTAGAAAAGTAACCCGGAATCCCAAACAACAAACTTAGGGTTTCCTCGGTTGACATAACCTGCGTCCCTCATGGGGGGCCCGATTAGTGTTTTCCAGTTAAGTTTGCGTTAAATGCTCAAAACACATTGCTCTCAATGCTAGGAGAGAAAAAAAGTGTTTTGGGGCTCCCAGCCAGGTTGTCGGCTTCCTGCGCAGGAAACGTAATAAAGATTGGGAGCATGGTGCTCATCTCTCCTTGATGTGCCCGGTACGTGGCCTTCAGTCACCCTCCCTTGTGGCTCTTCTAGAGTGGCAAATGGACTGTTCATTAGCGTCTATCCATGAGAATGCATCTGTTGCCGATTCCAAAAAGTGTGCTTGGCCTTTTGCTGTGATGCAGAGTCGTGCCGGGAACTGCATGGCGTATGGTGCCTGCAACTACTATTGGATACTGGGTGGAAGAAAGCTCCTGGGACACTGTCAGTAAAGATATTGCTGGGGGCTGTTAGTTTTGCAAGTGCCAGAAGCGAATTTATGCCGCGTAGACACGGTCAGACTATCCGGCGGACTTAGTCCGGTGGACCAGAGTCCGCTGGACAATTCGATCATGTGTGGGCTCCAGTGGACTTTTTCTTCCCAAAAGTCCGTTAGACTTAAAAAACACTTGACTCAAAATTAACCACCAGACTTGGCTTTCGAGTGGACAATCCGCTCGTCTGTACAGAACGGACTTTCCCACACACGGACTAAAGTCTGTTCATTTTGAACGTGACTTCATGTACAACGGGACTAGAGAATCCCGGAGGATGCTGGGACTGTGACGTCATAAGGGACGGGGTCACCATGTGGCATCACCCGGTGACCCCACCCCTTATGCCTATATAAATCGCCGCCTACCGTGTCCACGGCATTACAGTGGGAGAGAGCCTTGTGTCAACATCGGAAGAACAGAAGAAGGAAAAAGAAGAAGGCGACGGAGACAATTAAGGAGAAAGCCGGGCTCCTCCGCTAGCAAAAGAGCAGAAGATAGCGGAGGAGTCTGGCGAGAAGAACCGGAAAGCGCAGGGAAGTCGGAAAAAGACCCCCGGAGCTGCCTAATAAACTACTTTAAAAATCTGTGTAGTGTGGTTTTTTTTTTATTGACACTTTTTCCCCCAGGTGAATGGGCGGGGGTACAATGTACCCCATACTCATTCACATAGGGTGGGAGGCCGGGATCTGGGGCCCCCCTTATTAAAAGGGGCTCCTGGATTCCAATAAGCCCCCCGCCCGCAGCCCCCGACAACCAGTGGCCAGGGTTGTCGGGAAGAGGCCCTTTTCCTCATCAACTTCCCGAAAGCACCCCCCATGTTGAGAGCATGCGGCTTGGTCCGGTTCAGGAGGGGGGGTGTTCGTTCGTCCCCACCCCCTTTCCTGACCGGCCGGCGTGCTCGGATAAGGGTCTGGTATGGACTTTGGGAGGACCCCACGCCTTTTTCAGCATAGGGGTTACCCTTAAAACCCATACCAGGCGACGGGGCTTGCAAGGTGTCAATCTCGTCAATGGAAACGGCAAGATTGACTTCCTTCTCTAGTCCCATCGTACCTGAAGTCATGTTCAAAATGAACAGACTTTAGTCCGTGTGTGGGCAAGTCCGTTCATTTGGAAAGTCCGGCAGACCTCCACCAAAAGTTCAGCGGATTGTCCGCCGGACCTAGTCCGCCAGAAAGTCAGTTCGTGTGTGGTTGTGTGTGTGCGCAAGTCCGCTCGTTTGGAAAGTCTGCCGGACTAAGGCCGCCGGATAGTCCGATCCTGTGTACGCAGCATTAGAGCTCAAGTTTGCTATATGTACTGCTGCTGTAGGGTCCTAATAATACTGGCCATTCCCTGCTACCTCAAGAAAGCTGCTTTGGAAGATTAGAGAAAAGGAAGTTTGTACCCCTACTCTTGGTACTGGTCATATTGTTGTATCCTGTGACCCTAAACTGCTCTCCTGTTAAATCTCTTCAGCAATAAATAGTAAAAGGACTGAGCCTGAATTAACAGTGTGCATGAGGTGGAGCTTATGTGACTGGCAGTGTCTGCACTATTCAAGAAACCTCAGCATCCTCTTTGGGGGTAAGCTATACTTTTTTTTTTGGGCATTGGTGCATGTTCCCTAGGGCAGTACCCACCCCATAAGCTATTTGCTGACAATACTTCCTATTAGCCCAATGGGCATTGGTGCATGTTCCCTAGGGCAGTACCCACCCCATAAGCTATTTGCTGACAATACTTCCTATTAGCCCAATAAATGGGTATTTATGATTTGACAGATTTGGTTTGACATTGGGGTTCAGGTTCAACTTCTTTAAAATTTGCTGAACCCTGCTTGAATTAAACCCAGGGAAGCTTGGCTCATCCCTAGTACTCATCATCAAAACATGTAAACAGATAAATTCAGTACTATACCGACACACTTGACAGATCCTCAAAGACAATCAGTACAGTAATGACATATCCAGAAACATGTCCACAGAAACATAATCAATACCACTCTGACGCAACCAGAAGTGACACACCAGAAACATATCCACAGAGAACTGACAGAACAGAAACATACCCCTAGAGACACAATCAGTACCATACTGATGCAACAGAAACATGTCCTCAGTCAATCAGTATTGTACTGCAACATGTCAGCAAAGAAGGGAGGCCCGGAATAAGGACAGAAAAAGAATGATGGAGGGCCAGGCATGACAAAAGTTTCCAGGGACGGAAGGGGTTAAGGTCAGGAGAAAGAAGTGAGGAGGAGGAGCTGGCAAGGACTGTGTGTAGAGGGGAGGAGCAGTATAAAAGGGAGGCAGGGCTCTGGCGGGGAAGCAGAAAAAAAATAACGGGGACAGAAGCGAGTTTACAGGGGAGAGTACTGGAAAAGTTTAACCTGGACAGGGTCAAGCCGGACAATTCCAAAAAGGTGGACGAGGAGAAGAGGAGGTATCGGCTGATACCGCGGACATTCACCAACTGGTTGCAGGCATTCGCGATCATGGCCAGCGTGATAGGGGAAAAAACTCTGGAGCATTGTTCTGCCCTGTTCTGTTGTATGGACGCGATTGGGGAAGCACATCGGGTCTACGGAGGGACCGATTGGCTGCGTTATGATGAGCAGTTTAGGCAACGCAGGGTGGTGAGACCGGCTCTACGGTGGGACCACAAAGACATCAGTCTGTGGATGCGGTTGATGTCGTCTGTCAAGGCCCCGAATCAGTTTTTTCAGAGTGGGGCTGGGGACACACCCTCCTCTGGGCTGTCGGCTGGAAAAAAGTGGGGGGTATGTTGGCAGTTCAATGAAGGGGCCTGTAAGTTCGGAGGAGTTTGCCACTTCAAGCACGAATGTTCAGGCTGCGGAGGGAATCACCCCCTGTCCCAGTGTTTCAAGAAGGGAAAGCATGCCGGCGATGCTGCTCCAAAAAGGGACTACGCCGGTGATGGAGAGCGAATCTCCGATCCCCCTTGGATTTATACCGGGCTTTGGGCACAAGGAGGAGGTTTTTGTTGGCTGATCGAAACTGCGGTTTGGTGTGTAATGATTTATTTTCTCCATTAGGTATTGTGGAGCCTCTCTATGCACGCATTTGTGGGTGAGGCAAAGGGTCTTGAACGTGATCCGATTTTTTACGGTTAGCCAATGTAAGCTCCTCAGCGAAGGAGAGATGTATTCCTAGGGTTTTTTTCCTGTTATCAGCCTTGCCGTCGTGTTTTGGATCAGTTGTAATCGCGCAAGTTGATATTGTGGTAATTCTATGTAAAGCGAGTTTGCGTAGTCCAGCCATGAATTAATGATTGTTCCAACTACCACTGCTTTGTCATTCTTTGGGATAAAAGGGATGAGTCTGCAACGCATGCACAGCAGGTGGTGAGATCCACTGACTACTGCTCCTATTTGCGCATCCATTGACATTTGTGCGCCTAAAATAACCCCGAGACTCTTGGCTTTGGTCTTTGGGGAGATAGTCTGCCCAAAGACGGTTGGTGGAGACCAGGAGGTTTTGGTTGCAGGCTTATGATTTGGGTGTAAGATAAGAAGCTCTGTCTTTGATTCGTTCAGCTGGAGGGAGTTAGTGGTCATCCAGTCCTCTATTGATTTGAGGCAGTTTTCAAGTTGTTGTTGGTGATCTTTTTTTCCATTGATCCGGAAATAAAGTTGCGTGTCGTCAGCGTAAGAGTGGAAGCAGAGATCTGAGCATCTGATGATTTGGAGAAGTGGGCGAATGTAAATGTTGAAGAGAACGGGTGATAAAGTAGAGCCTTGAGGGACTCCGCAGGTGACTGCCCGAGTTTCGGGGAGGAATTTTCCTAGTTTCACTGTCTGTGACCGATTTCCTAGGAAGGACGCGAACCATTGGAGATCTATGTCTTGGACTTCGGCTACTTCTGTGAGTCGGACGAGTAGAGTATTGTGATCTACTGTATCAAACGCTGCACTTAGGTCTAGCAGTACGAGGAGGCACGGCTCTCCGTCATCTGCTGCTTCGAGGGCGTCATCCCAAATCTTGAGGAGAGCTGTTTCTGTGCCATGACCCGGGCGGAAGCCTGATTGCAGCGGGTCCAGGAGTTTGTGAGTATCCAGGTGAAGTTGTAGCTGATGTACTACAGCTTTCTCCATGATCTTAGAAATGGTGTTGAGGCTTGTAATTGGCCTACGGTTGTTTGGATCCTGAGGGTCCAGGTTTGGTTTCTTGAGTAGAGGTTTGACGATGCCTTGTTTGAGGATGCTGGGAACAATCCCTTCGTGGAATGATCGGTTTATGAGGTGGGTTATGGTTGGAGCCACGATGTCGGAGCATTCTTTCAGTAGTTTTGTGGGGATGATGTCAATATGTGAGGTACTGTCACGCAGTTTATTAATGATGTTTTTTGCGGTGTCTATGGTAATTGGGGATAGTGAAAATTTCGGCGGTTGCGGTATGTTGGTGCAGACATCCTCTTTATGTATTTGCTGGCTGAGGTTCGATGTTTTCTTCTGACAAATTGTTTCCCTTTCTGGGGGTTCTAGGTACACCGGATTCATTGATTGATTACCTAGTTTAAACAGTTCCCGTGGTTGGTTTGCGGCCGTTGAGATTGTGTATGAGAAGTGGTCCTTTTTGGCTTTGAAGATTGCTTTCCGATAATTCTCTGTGAGACCTTTGTAGTTAAAGTGGTTTTCCTCTGTGGTATTTCTTCTCCATGTTCTTTCCGCTCTTCTGCGTTCTTGCTTTAGTACGACGAGGGAGCTATTAAACCATCCAGAGTTTTTCTTCCTGGTGAGAGCCCTGCGTTTTGGTGCTACCGAGTCTGCTGATTGCAGCAATGCCCTGTTCAGGGAGTTGAGTGTTTCCTCCGTAGAGTGGTTTAAGGTTATTGTAGTTATCTTGTTGGACAGAGTGGATTTGAAGGATTCGCAGTACAGTTTTTTATGCAATCTGGTCCAGTGCGTTGTTGTTACAGGTTTCCGTTTTTCGTTGGTGATGTTGGTAGCTATTTTGAATTTGATGGCGTGGTGATCCGTCCATGGCAGAGTTATGTTGTCGAGTATGTTGACGTCAATGTTCTGTTTGAAAATGAGGTCCAGGGTGTGTCCTGACCCATGCGTGGGAGTCTTTATCAGTTGCTGGAGACCCAGTTCTTCTAGTTGATTGATGCAGGCAGTCGCAATGGGGTCTTTAGGCTCATTTGCCCAAAGGTTGAAATCTCCGAGTGCCAGGAAATTTTAGAATTTTAGGGTGTGCATTGCAAAGGATTCCATGAGGGGTGAAAGAAGATTGGACTTTGGTCCCGGTGGTCTGTAGCACAGTAGAATATGAGTGGTATCATGGGGTGTTGGTTGAAGATGTAGCGTCAAGAAGGAACCAAACAAGTTTCGGCTGATTCATCACCTTTCGTTTTCGAAGGGTGGTTCGGTGAATAACGCCATAGACCCCGAGGCTTGTACAGTTTCTTATACTTCTTTCAACGCGGCGGTTGGGTGGGTTAGGCGGTACGGACATACGGCTCTCATGGCAAAATCTGACATTGAGTCGGCATTTTGCTTGTTACCGGTGCACCCAGAGAGCTTTCACCTCTTGGGTTGCTGTTGGCAGGAGATATTTTATGTCGATCAATGTTTGCCCATGGACTGTTCTATTTCGTGTGCCTTGTTCGAGTTATTTAGTTAGTTCTTGGAATGGGTGGTTCGGGATGTGACAGGCTTGGCCACGTTGCAGCATGTTGCGGATAGGTTTGGGGTCCCGCTAGCGACAGAGAAGATGGAGGGCCCAACGACGAAGCTCAGTTTCCTGGACATCGAGATTGATACTATCGCCATGGAGTGCAGGTTGCTGAGGGACAAGGTTGAAGGGCTGAAGGCAGAGGTGAGAGAATTGATAGGGCAGCGGAAGGTGCAACTGAGGAAACTGCAATCTGTCCTAGGTAAGTTGAACTTTGCGTGCCGCATTATCCCGATGGGCAGGATATTGCCGACGGCTGTCCGCAGCTACAGCAGGAGTACAAGTGCGACCCAGTTCAACTCACCAGAGAATTGAAGTAGAATTTGAGAGTATGGTCCACGTTTTTGGAAACTTACAATGGATGATCGGTTTGGATGGAGGGGCCGGTGAGTAATCTTGACTTGGAGTTATTCATGGACACAGCGGGGTCGACTGGTTACGGGGTGTTTTTCCAGGGGAGACAGAGTGTGGCAGTGTGGCCGAAATCCTGGGTGAGTGCAGGTTTCACACGAAATTTGTTAGTCCTGGAACTATTTCCGGTTGTCAGAATTTGAGGATCCGGTTGAATTGTGACAACATGGGGGTGGTTCACACGATTAATCAGATTTCCGTATCATCTCGGCCGGTGATTCTGATGCTGCGTCACCTGGTTTTAAGATGTTTACAGCACAACACTTTCTTGTATGCGGTACATATCCCGGGTGTTGAAAATAACTTAGCTGATGCCTTGTCTCGGTTTCAGTGGCAGAGATTCAGGGAGCTGGCCCCGGCTGCAGAGGAAGAAAGGATTCCCTGTACGGTTTGGCTTTGGGAGATTGTTTTGGAGTCACTGCAGGATGGATCGGGAGGTCGGTGAGCGGCGTATGCCAAGGTTTGGAGAGAATGGTTGTTTCTTACACGGCTGGCACAAGCCGAGCGGCAGGGGGCTGATTGGGTCTTGCTGGTGCTGTATTTTGTCACCAGGCAGATGGAAAGGAAGGGGTCGGTGTCCGCCATCGAGAGAAAGCTGGCGGCCCTGGCATTCTGGTTTAAGCTGCAGGGTGTGGGAGATTTCACGAACGATTTCTGGGTACGTCAGGTGATTAAAGGGTACAGGAAATGTCACCGGCAGCAGGATACGCGGAGGCCGGTGTCTTTTTCTGTCCTTAATCAGATTTGCAATAAGTTGGGCGAGGTGTGCGTTTCAGTTTATGAGGTGGTGTTGTTTAAAACAGCTTTTTCAATCATGTTTTTTAGGGCGTTTCGGGTGGGGGAACTGGTCGGTCCTGCCAAGCGGGTAGCAGGGGGCATGATGATGTGTGACGTGTCTGTGGGGGAGGACAGTCTAGTGCTTAGGCTGCGGAGGTCCAAGACCGACCAAAAGGGAAAAGGGGTGGACGTACAGTTGTTTACATTACCAGGGACACCAGTTTGTCCGGTAAGGGTAGTGAGGGAGTTCAATAGGGTTCATACAGAAGGTGACAGGCCTTGATTAATACATCAGGATGGTTCCTATTTATCAAGGTTCCAGTTTGTGGTGGTCTTCCGTAAATGCCTGGGGGCTGCAGGGTTGCAGAGTTCGCAGTTTGCCTCCCACTCCTTCCGCATCGGAGGCCGCCAGTTGTGGGCTGGATGAGGCAGCTGTGAAGAGGATCGGGAGGTGGGAGTCTCTGAGATTTCGGTCGTATGTGCGACCTCACTTGCTGTAGGAATCTACTTTAAAAGGGGGGTCATGAGATCGGGAGACTGGTGGTAGGTATAGAAGGTTGGGGAGATTTAATTTGTTGGTGTTATGTCATTACAGATGGAGGTCACATAAACCTCGTCTGGATTTTAGGGCATTCGTATGTCTTCTGGGTAGCCAGGAGAGCGGATGTCAGGCCGGGCGGCAGACAGCTGGGGATTTCCTGGAGGGAGGCGTGCATCAGGTGGCTGGGCATTCCAGGGATGGGTTAGAGTAGAGTGGTGCCGGAGGTCCTTCACACGGGAGGGAATGATTTGGGGGCTAGGTCGACTAGGGACCTCATCGCAGATGTGAAGGGCGATTTTTTTTTTTTTGCTGCTGCAGAGACTTTTTCCGGGGATACTGTTGGTTTGGTCCGACATAGTTGCACGGACCTCATGGCGGATGACCCGTTTGGTTTTTAGGATTAATAAAGCGTGTATAAAGTTGAATAAAGTGGTGGGTCAATTTTTTAAGAGAAAAGGGGGTCTGGTGATTCGACACATGGAGTTGGAGAAGGATGTTGGGATCTTCCTGTGGGGGGATGGAGTGCACCTTTCAGCTGTGGGGATAGATTTATGGGCTTTGGGCCTTCAGGATGGGGTGGAACGTGCTCTGCGGGTGTGGAGGGGTCCTTAAGGCAAAGGGGGTCATCCTTTGCGGGCTGTGGTGGGGTCTTTGATGGTGGCAAGGAAACTGATGTGATGGAATGGTGGGGGGGGGGCTCATAGGTGGTATGTGCCCCCCTTTTTGGTGTATCCCAGCAGAAGGGTAGGCTGGGATACGGGAATGGTTGCACTGCGGGAAAGGGGGTTGTCTCAGGGCTGATAAACAGCCGGAGGCCTGTTATGGTAAAGTTGGTGGAAGTGTACTGGTGGAAAAAGTGTTTTAAATGGAAAGGTGAGATTCGGGTGCCATCAAAGACCAACAGACTGGGAGGGAAATTACTGTCGGAAAAGGGTTGTACATATGTTAATGAGGTTAATTTTATTTTGGTTTTAATATATATTTGGTTAATAAAAGGCTGCTATGGTCAGTTACACTTCAAAACTCATATGTTGCCTATTTATTTAATATGAAGGTAAAGTAATGGAATAAGAGGGGGAAAAGGTTGTTAGAACTAATAGAGGGTAACAGATGGGAAAAGGACATCAGGAATACATTAGTCAGCTCCATACTGAGAGCACAAATGTTTTCAAAGACAGTCAGACCATACTAACACAACCAGAAACATGTTCACAGAGGCACACAATTATTACCATTCTGACACAAATAGAAACATGTCAGCAAACACAGAATGAATGCTTTACCAAAACACCAGAAAACATGTCAGACGCAATCAGTACTCTGACACAAGAGACACATGTGTTTAAATACATAATCAGTATTGTACTGACACTCCAGGCATGCTCCCAGATACGCAATCAGTACTGTACTGACAAAACCAGAAACTTTTGAATAAAGACACAGTTAGACCATAAAGACAGTTAGTACTTTGTTGACACACCAGAAAACCTGGCTGTCACCAGAGACATGTCAACTAAGCAGTAGATGTGTTTTAGTTGGATTGGGCTTGCAAACTGAGATCATCTTTGCTCTGTTCCTAAATAGGCATACATTTGTAATAAAAAAAACATATGTCCCCAAATTGCCAAAAGCTTTTACTTGAGCTCTTTCTAATTGTGATTTTCATTTTGTATGAAGAAAGAGGCAGGCGGTCCAGATGTGGAAGGGTGGGGCAGGCAGTCCAGAGGATGGAGGGGAAGGAGAAAAGGAAAAGGGAACAGAATTGTGGTGGGAGTGAGGCAAGAAGGGATGGCAATGAGATTCTGCATAATAGATAAGAAGGTATGGGGACCACACTGAAAAAAGGAGACAGAAGGGGGCGCATGCGTGGTGTGGAACAGGCAGGGCGCTAAGCCTAGGAGCTCCGGGGACAGCGGAGAATCTATAGCACTCCCCGGGACGATTCCGCTCACCTATCGACTCACGAATAACCTCTCCCTCCTGCGGGACCACTCGTGCATGCCGACATCCAAGAAAGAGAAGCACGGATTAAGAATGCAATGATATAAGGAGTGCTGGACATGACAGTGTGGATGAGGGACACAGAGGGTTAAGCTTTATGGGTGGAGTTCAGGAAAAGGTTTGCAGGAAACAAGTTCAGTGTAGGGGAGGGGTCACATAAAAGGGAGAGGTGTGGCTTTAAGGAATCATTCGGAGCCCAGTGTGACACAGAGGAGGCAGTTTTTTCGCTGCTCCTCTGCTAGGGCAGACCTCGAGGGACTCTTCGCGCGGCTGCGACGGGCGGCGGAGGTGCACGGTGCGGACTGGCTGCGGGAACGTGTGGGTGACCTGACGGACGGCGATGTGGACGGCGGCGGGACAGGTGAGGTTCCACTGCGCGCGCGGAGGTCTCGGCCTCCGGCGCGTTTTTCTCCTGGGCCTACTCCTCGGCCGCCTCGTGACTCCCGGAGCCCGGGGGTGGACCGATCGGTCCCCCCGGCAAAACGGCAGGTTATCGGCTCCCCCCGGTCCGGGCGGTCGTTGCGCCGCCGAACGGAGGGGGGCGGGGCTTCGCGGCCGCATGGAAATGGCGCCGGGACCGCACGGGGCCCGGTGGAGGTGGGGGGGAGTGTGGATGGCTCTGGGTCGGCAGGCCAAGGGGGGGTGCACGTGGCGGGGGATCTGCGGCATGCTGGGTCTGGGGCCAGCATCCGCGCGGTGGGGGGGAGGGGGGCGCTCCGGGGGGGTCGCATGCTGGAGGGGGGGAGGGAGGGTCGCAGAAGGCTGCCAAGGTGCCTGGCAGGGCTGGTTTTAGACGCCGGCATGCCGGGGGCGGCGGGGGGAGGAGGACATTGCCTGCAGTCCCGGATCGCAGGGACCGGATGGACCGCGCGGAGCACAGGGGGATTGCCGCGTCCCCGGTGCGTGCTGGAGAGGTCGGTTCGGAGAGCGAGCTGTCCCAGGAGGAGGAGGGGTCCTTTTCTACACCCGGACCGGTACCGGTCGCCGAGGCCCCTGGGGGCCCGGGTAAGTTGCAGGAGTCTACATTGCTGGCGGATGCCTTGCGGGATCTGATGGGGGTGGCGCAGGGGGGTGCGGTACCCACGGGATCCCGGGACGTATTGGGGGGGGTTGCGGCAGGTTCAGCGCAGGGGGCGGGGCCTGTGGCCCCGGGGGGGCCGTCAGGTCAGTTGCAGGAGCTGTTGGGGGGGCTGCAGGCCCTGGTTGGTAAGTTTGCTGGGGGCTCCGGGTCGCCTCAGGTGGCCCCCTGGATGGGGACTGTGGGGGGGGCCGGGGGGGCGGAGGTCATTCCTGCGCGGGATGCACCGCCTGCTGCGGTGTCGGGGAGCATGGATGCGGGGGCTGTGGGCTCGGGGGTCCCCCCGGTGCCCGCGGACCCGGGGGCGCGGTCTGACCTGGTTAGGATCGCGGATGCTGCCCGGTGCGAAGTCTATGTTTGTTTCGAAGGCCCATTGGGGGCGCATTTGAAGCAGGAGGTGCGGGACAAGATCGGCAAGGGTGAGTATGTGGAGATTTTCTCCTTGCTCCCCCTCGAGAAATTTAATTTGGACAGGGTTAAGCCGGACAGTTCCAAGAAGGACGACGAGGAGAAACGTAGGTATCGGCTGATCCCGCGCACATTTGCAAATTGGCTTCAGGCGTTCGCTATATTGGCTAGCGTGATAGGGGAAAAGAACCCCGAGCATTGCTCGGCGTTATTTTGTTACCTGGACGCGATTGGGGAGGCTCACCGAGTGTATGGAGGGCTGGCTTGGCTGCGCTATGATGAGCAGTTTCGTCAGCGTAAGGCAATGCGGGCTGACCTGCGGTGGGATCACAAGGACATAAGCCTCTGGATGAGGCTTATGTCTGCTCCGCGGGCGCCCACTCCGTTTCTTCAGGGGGGGGCCGGGAGTGCGTCTTCCTCGGGACTGCCGGCCGGAAAGAAGTGGGGGGTGTGCTGGCCCTTTAATGAAGGGGCTTGTAAATTCGGAGGCGCGTGCCGCTTCAAGCATGAGTGCTCCGGGTGCGGCGGCACCCACCCCCTGTCTCGCTGTTTCAAAAAAGGTCAGCGTGCCAGTGCCGCCGGTCACAAAAGGGATGACGCCGGTGAACCTGGGAAGGATGCTTCCTTTCCTAAATAGGTATCCGGATGGTGCGGCGGCGCGTGGGTTAATTCTGGGTTTTCGGGACGGTTTTAGGATTCCCTGTTCTTTGGGAGGGGTGCCGCCGTTGGCCAGGAATTTGCGATCGGCTTTAGATCACCCGGGGGTTGTGGATGACAAATTGGGTAAAGAGGTGGCGCTGGGCCGGATGGGTGGTCCTTTCGAAGTGCAGCCGTGGGGGGACCTGGTGGTCTCCCCGTTGGGTGTAGTTCCTAAGAAGGAGCCGGGGAAGTTTCGCTTGATTCATCACCTGTCTTTTCCGAAAGGGGGGTCGGTCAATGATTTCATTGACCCGGAGGCGTGTACGGTTTCCTACACGTCTTTTGACGCGGCAGTACGGTGGGTCAGGCGGTATGGTCGTGGGGCTCTCATGGCCAAGGCGGATGTGGAATCGGCGTTTCGCCTTCTGCCGGTCCACCCGGACAGCTTCCGGCTGTTGGGATGCCATTGGCGGGGCAAGTTTTATGTGGACTTGTGCCTGTCCATGGGTTGTTCCATTTCATGCGCCTATTTTGAAGCTTTTAGTTCATTTTTGGAATGGGTGGTGAGAGATGTTTCGGGCCTGGAGTCGGTCATCCACTATTTGGATGACTTTCTGTGCGTGGGCCCGCCTGCCTCCAATGTGTGTGCGATTCTTCTGTCCACGTTGCAGCACATTGCGGGCAGGTTCGGGGTGCCGTTGGCGGGGGATAAGACGGAAGGCCCGGTGACGGAATTGAGTTTTTTGGGAATCGTGATTGATTCTATGGCAATGGAGTGTCGCTTGCCAGAGAATAAATTACGGGATCTGCAGGCGGAGTTGGCAGGCATGCAGGGCCGGCCGAAGGTTCAGCTTCGGGCCCTGCAGTCCCTGTTGGGCAAGCTGAATTTCGCTTGCCGGATCATCCCTATGGGCCGTGTGTTCTGCCGACGGCTGTCGGGGGCCACTGCCGGGGTAACCGCCCCTACCCACTTTGTGCGTTTGCGAAGGGAACACCGGGAGGACCTGCGGGCTTGGCATGAATTTTTGGAGTCGTATAATGGGCGGGCTATGTGGATGTCGGGGCCAGTGAGCAACTTCGATGTGGAGTTGGTTACTGACGTGGCTGGCTCAACGGGTTATGGGGCATTTTTCCGGGGTCGGTGGAGTGCGGAACCTTGGCCACGCTCATGGGAGGTTGCGGGGTTGTTGGGCAATTTGGTTTTGCTAGAATTGTTCCCGATAGTGGTGGCATTGGAGCTGTGGGGGGCGGAGTTTCGTAATTTGAAGTTGCGCATCAATTGCGATAACATGGGGTGGTCCAGGTCCTCAATCGGATGACTGCTTCCTCCCCCCCGGTCATCCGGCTGCTGCGACACCTGGTCTTTCGCTGTTTGCGGCTCAATGTTTACGTTTATGCTGGGCACATACCTGGGGTGGAGAATTCTTTGGCTGACTCGCTCTCTCGTTTTCAGTGGGACAAGTTCCGGCAGCTGGCGCCGGGAGCGGAGGAGTCGGGGGCGCCATGCCCCGGGTGGATGTGGGAACTTCCCTTGGAATCGCCGCAGGTTGGTTAAAAAGGTCGTTGAGTGAGGCTACATGGTCCGCTTATTCTAGAGTGTGGGCGGAATGGTGGGCGTTCCTGCGGGAGGTTGGAGTGGCTGGTCGGGGCTCCGACCGGCGCTGGGTGGTATTGTACTGGGTTGCCCGGAACATTGAGACGGGCCTGTCTCCCGCGTCTATTGAGCGGAAGCTGGCGGGGTTGGCCTTTTTGTTCAAACTGTGGGGGGAGCCGGACGGGACGAAGGATTTTTGGGTGAGGCAAACGTTGAAGGGGTACAGGAGGGATTGGAAGGGTAGGGATGCGCGCCGGCCGGTGTCATTTGACAATTTGGTGGCAATTTGTTCTCGGCTGGTGGACGTTTGCTCGTCTGCTTACGAGACCGTTCTGTTTACGGCAGCGTTTTCGTTGGCGTTTTATGGGGCTTTTAGGATTGGGGAGTTGGTGTGTCGCTCAAAACGGGTGGCTGGGGGTCTGTTGGATCAGGATGTGCAGGTGGTTGCGGATCGGGTGAGTATACGGTTGCGTAGGTCTAAGACTGATCAACGGGGCAGGGGAGTGGCGATTACGCTGCTCGCCCTGCCGGGCTCGGTAGTGTGCCCGGTGGCGGCGGTACGGGCTTTCCGGGCGGTACGGCCTGTGGGGGCGGGCCCCTTTTTGGTGCACGAGGAGGGCTCTTTTCTATCCCGTTTTCAATTTGTGTCGGTCTTTCGGCAATGCCTGAGGGCGGTGGGTTTGGATGAGCGGGACTACGCGTCCCACTCTTTTCGGATTGGGGCGGCCACGGAAGCGGCTCGATGTGGGCTGGAGGAGGCGGTGGTTCGCCGGATTGGTAGATGGGAGTCCCGGAGGTTCCGGTCCTATGTCCGGCCGCAGTTGCTACTGGGGTAAGGAGGGTGCGGCTGGGGGTTGTTTGCTGTGGGATTTATGGGGGGGAGGACTGTGCTTGTAACATTCCTTTGGTTGTTGTGTTATTTCTCTTGTTTTCATTCCAGATGGAGGTTCTCAACGCCTCGTTTGGATCCTGGGGCATTCGTACGTCTGCTGGGGGGCCAGGAGAGGTGATTCTCTACCAGCAGGCAGGCAATTGGGTATCCCCAGGGAGGTAGCTAGGGTGATGTGGTTGGGTTTCCCGGGCATGAGGTGGGAGCGTGTCATGAGGGAGGTGGAGCGCTTCGCTTTGAGGGATAGGCCCCCGGATGTGCTGGTTGTTCATGCGGGGGGCAATGACCTGGGAGTTCGGAAAGTGAAGGACATTTTGGCGGATATCAAGGCTGATGTGTTGCGCATGCGAGTCCTTTTCCCGGGCACCATTTTGGTGTGGTCGGACATTGTGGCCAGAACGGTGTGGCGGGGGGCCAGGTCTTTAGCCAGCCTTGGAAAAACTAGGATTAGGGTTAATAAGGTTGTTGGGCGGTTTGTAGTGCAGAACGGGGGCATTGTGGTAAGACACAGGGAATTGGAGGTGAATGTAGGGCTTTATCTTAGGCGGGATGGCGTTCATCTATCGGATGTGGGGATTGACCTCTGGTCCTTTGGCTTACAGGAGGGCATACAGAAAGCTCTTCGGGTGTGGGGCGGCCCTCAAGGTTGAGGGGGTCACCCTTTCGGGCTGTGGCGGTGTGTTTTCTGGTGGTTTCTGACGGTAGACAGGTACTCAGAAGGGATCTGAGGGTGTGGGGGGCTCATCTAACGATCGGCCCCTCTGGGTATTCCTGAACGTTGGAGGGAATACGGTTATGTTCACTGGCGGAAGTTGTCTCCGACCGGTCACAGGTGGAGGCCTTTGGGAAGTTGGTCAGGTGTACCGCAGTGATTGGGTATTGGTTTAAGTGTGGTCACCGTCAGAGATCACCAGAATGGGCAGTTAATGTTATATAAAATGTGGTTTAATGTTAATAAAGTTATTTATATTTATATATTTATATATATTTATATATTTATATATTTTCATATTTACAAGTTATTGGAGTAATTTTGAGTTATGTTTAATAAAGGCTGTTGTGGCCAGTTTACTCCAACCTATGGTGTGGTCTCGTTTCTAATAGATAAGGAATAGTATAAGGGGAACATTCAGACTACACTAGTCAAGAGAAGCACGGATTAAGAATGCAATGATATAAGGAGTGCTGGACATGACAGTGTGGATGAGGGACACAGAGGGTTAAGCTTTATGGGTGGAGTTCAGGAAAAGGTTTGCAGGAAACAAGTTCAGTGTAGGGGAGGGGTCACATAAAAGGGAGAGGTGTGGCTTTAAGGAATCATTCGGAGCCCAGTGTGACACAGAGGAGGCAGTTTTTCCCACCCTCCCGCCCTATTGTTATGTGTTTGTTTTGTGGTGTTTTGTTGCTGGTCTTTTTCTTCTTTTGCAGGTTCATCGGTTGTCACGGCAGCTGAAAGTTTTTCGTGTTGGCGGTGTGTTTTCTGGTGGTTTCTGACGGTAGACAGGTACTCAGAAGGGATCTGAGGGTGTGGGGGGCTCATCTAACGATCGGCCCCTCTGGGTATTCCTGAACGTTGGAGGGAATACGGTTATGTTCACTGGCGGAAGTTGTCTCCGACCGGTCACAGGTGGAGGCCTTTGGGAAGTTGGTCAGGTGTACCGCAGTGATTGGGTATTGGTTTAAGTGTGGTCACCGTCAGAGATCACCAGAATGGGCAGTTAATGTTAATTAAAATGTGGTTTAATGTTAATAAAGTTATTTATATTTATATATTTATATATATTTATATATTTATATATTTTCATATTTACAAGTTATTGGAGTAATTTTGAGTTATGTTTAATAAAGGCTGTTGTGGCCAGTTTACTCCAACCTATGGTGTGGTCTCGTTTCTAATAGATAAGGAATAGTATAAGGGGAACATTCAGACTACACTAGTCAAGGCAAGTGGAAAACCGCTCAGCGCTCTCTTACAAACTATCTTCTGCGGGTCACTGAGAGACAGGAGATGTCCCAAGATGGCGCCCAGGCCTTCACAGACGCGGAGGCCTCGCGGACGGCAAGCTCTCATACAGGTACTGGGGATACCCACCTAACGAAAGCAGACTTGGAAGAAAGTCTAGCTAACATGTATGACAGGTTGGCTAGGAAATTCCAGGCGGAATTACATAAATCAACTAGCACACTGTCGCAAGAGCTAGGGGCCCTGGGAAACAGGACTGATCTCTTAGAAGTAAAACATGATGAACTTCACTTGGCCCATAAAGATCTCCGGAGGGTCCATGAGTTTATGGGAGACACGGTTGTCCAGCTCCAGAATCATTTGGAAGATCTGGACAACCGCAACAGAAGGAACAATGTTAGGGTGCCGGGGGTCCCTGAATCGGTGACCGACCTTCCTGCTACGGTCATAAAGCTGTTCCAACTCCTCCTACCTAACCAACCTAAGGAATCCTTTATCTGTGATTGCCTGCATAGGGCATTGAGACCTAAGCCTCCCCCGGAGAAACCACCCCGGGACATTGTCTTGTGCCTTAAGGATTTCCTTATAAAAAGAAATCCTCAGAGCTTCCCGTAATACCCCACGCATTCAACTGGATGGGGCTGCCATACAAATTTTCCCAGACATAGCACCCGCTACCCTGGAAAAACGATGACAAATGAGAGAAGTCACCTCTACGTTGCAGACAGAGCAGATACGCTATCGTTGGGGCTTTTCATTTAAACTGATAATACCGCACAATGGATCCACACACATCGCCACTACGGTTGCGGAGTGTAGAGAAGTTTTAATGAAGTGAGGCCTATTGGAGAGACAACAAACACCCAGGCACCCTCCAACGCCTCGTCCATCACCCATTTGGGCCACCCCATCGCCTCAAAGGGATAGACGTTCCCGCAGACTGCAACCATTGTCCGAAATATGACCGCAATGTTGAACATATAGAGTTCTCACCTAAGTCAAGGCAAACGCAACAGGACATCAGGTGTCACTATAGGGACACCTCGTCTGGATCAATCACTTGACATACTTGGATCCCCTGACCTTTTCTTTTTCATGCTTTAGTCAACCTGGCATGACTACAATTGCAGCTTTGATTCTCCCTGTCCCCGGAGAAGATCTCTTTTTGCCCTTTTTTTTTCTCTTTTTTAGCCTCGCGCTTCCCCCCCTCCATACTTGCCCGCCACTCCCTACTTGATCCCCTCCTTTGACTTTTTTTTCTAGCTAGCCCACTGGTCCGGGGTTCTTCCTTTTTTTCTGAACCCTGAATTGGTGGTCCGTACTCACCTTATCCCCTCTTACCTATCCACCTTTGCGGTGGGGAGTGGATGGAGGGCCCTTTGTTTACACTTTATTGGTCTGGATGGACTCCCCACCCCGACCCCATAGAGTTTTAAGTTATTTTGTTGTTTATTTGTTTTTATGTTATGCTGACCTTAATGTTCGCTCTCGAACGTGGATATATCTGCTTACTGCATTTAGCTTTTCTAACTGGTGGAGGCAGTGGCGGAATTATAGGGGTCGCCAAGATCGCCATGGCGACCGGGCCCCTTGCTACAGGGGGCCCGAGGGCCCCCTGTACTCTTCGATAGGAGGGAAGGCTGAGAGGAGTTCACGATCATCAGCCGAACTGAAATCGGCACTGTGCGGGAGCTCCTCACATTAGGCTTAGTGAAAGCAGTGTGTGCTCTTTGTCTCCCCCTAGAGTGCAGTACCCGGCAGGAAGAGCCAAGGTAAATGTCTGCTGTTTTTTTTAATAAGACTATCTACTGTATTTGTGTTTGTATGTATGTGTGTGAGCATGCTTGTATGAGTGAACATGCTTGTATGTGTGTGAACATGCTTGTATGTGTGTGTGAGCATGCTTGTATGTGCGTGTATGTGTGTGTGTGTGCATGTATGTGTGTGTGAGCATGCATGTGTGTGAGCATGCATGTATGTGTGTGTGTGAGCATGCATGTATGTGTGTGAGCATGCATGTGTGTGTGTGAGCATGCATGTATGTGTGTGTGTGAGCATGTATGTATGTGTGTGCGCGTGTGTGTGAGCATGCTTGTATGTGCGTGAGCATGCTTGTATGTGTGTGTGTGAGCATGCATGCTTGTATGTGTGTGTGTGCGAGCATGCTTGTATGTGTGTGTGTGCGAGCATGCTTGTATGTGTGTGAGCATGCATGTATGTGTGTGAGCATGCATGTATGTGTGTGTGAGCATGCATGTATGTGTGTGTGAACATTAATGTATGTGTGTGTGAGCATTAATGTATGTGTGTGTGTGTGTGTGTGAGCATGCTTGTATGTGCGTGAGCATGCTTGTATGTGTGTGTGTGAGCATGCATGCTTGTATGTGTGTGTGTGCGAGCATGCTTGTATGTGTGTGTGTGTGCGAGCATGCTTGTATGTGTGTGAGCATGCTTGTATGTGTGTGAGCATGCATGTATGTGTGTGAGCATGCATGTATGTGTGTGTGTGAGCATTAATGTGTGTGTGTGTGTGTGTGTGTGTGTGTGTGTGAGCATGCTTGTATGTGTGCGAGTGTGTGTGAGCATGCTTGTATGTGCGTGTGTGAGCATGCTTGTATGTGCGTGTGTGAGCATGCTTGTATGTGCGTGTGTGAGAGAGCATGCATGTGTGTGTGTGTGAGAAAGCATGAATGTATGTGTGTGTGTTCATATATGTATGTGTATGTATGCATGTGTGTGTGCGCATGTGTTTATCAGTGGCGGTGCATCCAAAAGGGTGCACAGGTTCGACCCCCTCTATGACCAATGGATAGATTCATGCATAGCATAACATGAATCTATCCATGGCCACCGCTGCCACCCCCATATTTAGGTGTCTGGTCCCTTTTGGGGTGCCTGAATTACAGTGGCGGGGGGTGTTTTTGCAGCACCTGATTAGAGCCATGGGCTCTAATAGGCTTCAAAATAGGTGACCTGTGAGTGCCATGTTTGAGGCTCACAGTCTACCCAGGTGTGTTAGAAAAGTGAATTAATATTCACTTTCCTAACACTGAACCGCCTCTCCACCAATCAGGTCTTTTACCCATCACCCGATTGGCTAAAACGATAGACACAGCTATTGGACGCCCATCAGGAGGAGAGGACGGGAGATGAGGATGGCAGTAGCTGCATGGAGGACCCCGCTCATGGCCGTTACCCGCTGCCCCACCAAGACAGGGTAAGTGGCGGGCAGACAGTGAGCGGGCGGTGGGGATTCACAGTAGCAGCATTTGATGGGCACAGTGGCAGCATTTGATGGGCACAGTGGCAGCATTTGATGGGCACAGCGGCAGAGCTTGATGGGCACAGAAGTGACATTTGATGGTACAGTGGTGGCATTAGATGGTACAGTGGTGGCGTTTGATGGGCACAGTGGCTGTAATTGATGTTTTTTAAATCGGTTCCTTTATATGCGGCCACCCACTTGGGACTGGGCCCTGGTGTTCCACCATCGGGCTCGGAGAAAAGAGCCTTGTGGAGAGGTCGGGGGGGGGGGCGCCCGCCATGGTTTCCTGCATTGGGGCCCTGAAGGTTCTAGTTACGCCACTCGGTGGAGGTCTGGTCACGACCACAACCCAATGATGCTATGCTCTGATATGGGTATTTGGAACTCCCTGGGCACTGGACTCTGGCATGGGGTAGCGCACTTTTCTCACGACATTCTCAGTGGAGCGTATATAACTACCAGATAGTATGGGTCTACGTGTTATTTCCCATAACGTGAGGGGTTTCAATTCCCCACAGAAACGAAGGAAAGCCTTCTGCCACTATAAACAAATTGGTGCAGATATTATCCTTCTGCAAGAGACCCATTTCTCTTCAGTGGCGTGTCCTAAATTTTTTGATAAGTCCTATAAATTGCACTACTATACCACTTTTGAGTCCAGGGCCAGGGGAGTTGCGGTTTTTAATCGTAATAATATACAGTTTGAACCCTCCCACATCTATTGCATTAATGTGTGTGTGTGTGTGTGTGTGAGCATGCTTGTATGTGTGTGAGTGATAGCAGGTTTCTTATTCTCCAAGGTATGCTACAAGGTAAGGCTGTGACTGTTGCCAATCTGTACGCCCCCAAATACTGCGCAAAGTACTTTCTATAATATGTTTTTACGTATCTTGGATAGATACATCTCCCTCCATCTGATTGTGGGGGGAGATTTTAATTTAGTAGCTAACCCCTCGATAGACAGAAGTAAGCCAACACACAGTGCTAAGGCGTTCCCGAAACTACTTACCAGATCCTTGGATAGACTACAACTCATTGATACTTGGAGGGCACTGAACATTTGCGCTAGGGAATATACTCATTATTCCCATCCCCACGATAGTTACGCTAGATTAGACTACATATTCACATCCCCTATTTTGCTGGCCAACTAGGCTCTCGCGACTATTCACCCATGTCCCTGGTCTGATCACCATGTGGTAGCCTTCCATACCTCTCACGTTGGACTCTCCCCTACAACAGCCTCCTGGAGGCTAAATGACTCCCTGTTATCTGACCCTGAGACATACACTCGCGTTTCAGGCCACCTAGAAGATTATTTTAGCATTAATGACACGGGTGACATCTCCCTCCAAGTTCTCTGGACTGCTCATAAAGCAGTACTACGCGGCCATCTCATCGAAATCGCAGTCACCAAGAAAAAACAGAAAATTGCACAGATTCAGACACTCACCCGTGATTTACAGAAACTGTACCAGTCTCACACCCATACACATTCGCCAGATACCATTCAGTTAATCAATCAAACGAGAGCCGAGTTGGACACTATACTCTCAGAACACACGGAGAAATCACTACACTGGTCTAAAGCCAAGTTTCTTTTACACAGTAATACAGTCTCAGGTATGTTCTCTCGTAAACTCCATCAATCCCTACAACCTACCCACGTCTATAAATTAAAAAATAATTCAAGCCAAATGGTTACCCATCCCAATGAAGTACTACAAATTTTAAAAACCTTCTACCAAACTTTGTTATCCCCCCCCACGCTACCCATAGCCCATAATATAGACCAGTGGCTTGATTCTTTGTGTCTCCCATCCCTCTCAGACTCACAACTTAATATCTTGAATGCTCCCTGTACCGACCAAGAAGTCATAGCCACTATGAAAACCCTCAAATCCTCTACTGCCCCTGGCCCAGATGATTATACCTCTTTGTATTACAACATTTTTTCCCAGATATTGTCCCCTAAATTGACGAAACTATTTAACCAGACTCTGCAAGGTCATAAACTTCCAGATGAAATGTTACATGCCAATATGACATTAATTCCCAAACCGAATAAGGACCACACCGTCCCCCAAAACTATAGACCCATTTCAGTTTTAAACAATGACATCAAAATTTTGGGAGAAATTTTGGCCCCTATTATTAGTACCCTGTTTGGCCCAGAACAAACAGGATTTATTCCCAATAGGCAGATCACAGACAATATTAGATTGGCCACAAATGTCATACAAGACGCAAACCTTTTCTCTCGCAAAGTTTTGATTCTGGGATTGGATATTCACAAAGCATTTGATAGTATTCTATGGCCATATCTAGATCGGATTTTAGCTACATTTGGGTTTATAGGAGAATTTGTGAATGGGTTTAGGGCACTATATCATAGGCCTCAGACTAGAATAAAACTCCCTGGTTGTTCATCTGATTTTTTCCCTTTAGGCAGAGGTACCCGGTAGGGTTGCCCCCTGTCCCCTCTGGTATTTGCCCTGGCCTTGGAACCCCTGGCGAGGGCAATTATAACCAATCCAAATATAGGAGGGTACCAGAAGGAGGAAGGGGAGTATAAAATAAGCCTTTATGCGGACGATGTCCTCTTGTTCTTGCCCAACCCTCTGATATCACTCCCCAGCCTTCTTAAGAGCCTTTGTTCCTTCCAGAAGCTCTCAGGACTAGGTGTTAATTTATCCAAATGTTCTGCCCTCCCTGTTAATTTCACCCGCCAAGAGATCTTAAACCTCCAAAACTCATTCGGCCTCTCCTTATCTAACCATACATTACATTACCTCGGTATCCACTTAGCCCCTACACTGAAAGACATATACAATTCCAACTTCCCCCCAGCCTTCTCTGCGGTCAGAAGATGGCTGAGATTATGGTCAACATACCATATTCCCCTAATGGGTAGGGTGGTAGCTGTCAAAATGTCGATTTTACCAAAACTGCTTTATTTTTTTAGGGCTCTCCCTTTGTATGTCTCACGCCAATCCCTTACCGCGTTACAGTGGGATATTAACGCCTTCATATGGCAGAATAGGAGGCCCAGATTTGGGAAACCCCTAGTGCACCGACCTCTGCCGCAGGGTGGACTGGGCTTACCAGATATGTGGCTGTATTATCTGGCAGCTAGACTAGCCCAACAGCTCAATGGCATGCCCCCACTGTTGGGGTGCCGTGGTTACAATTTGAAACCCAGTCGATACGCCCCTACTTCCTCCCAGGCATCCTGTGGCAAGAGGGGCTGAGGCCGGGGGACCTAGCCCCCCTAAATACTATTATCTGTCGTTCTTTTTATCTTTGGCCGCTTGGCATCTTTCTTGGGTGATAAGAGGTTTCCCTAGCCTTTGAATCCCCTAGCGCCTTTAGATGGTGGATCCAAAAATCGCTGGTCACCCTACAGGCTCTCTGCAATAATAACGTCAATTTTACCTCTTTCTCGCAGCTCCAGGCACAACATGAGATACCAAGGGGAGAATTCTATAAATTTCTTCAAATACGCCATTTCTTTCAATCACACTATAACACCCCTCATGTTCACACTAGTGCACAATTTGAATCTATATGCTATCGCCACTCTAGGGACAGAGGTATTATTTCTACCATGTACAAGTATCTCATTGAGACCCAACAGCCAGAGAAATCCAGAGCTATGTGCCTATGGGAAGCCGACCTAGCCACCGAATTCTCGCCTGAGGAATGGCAGGATATGATCCTGAATATGCATAGATGTTCCAGGTCAATGGCTATAAAGGACACTGTGGTGAAATTACATACACGATGGTACCTCACCCCAGAAAGGGTTCACAAGTTTTATCCATCGGTTCCTAACCTGTGTTTCAGGGGCTGCCCTACAATTGGCACCTTACGCCATACTTTTTGGAGCTGTCCTCAACTCCAACCCATCTGGGATCAGGTTTCTGCCACAGTGGCTACCATTGTAGGGTCTAGTGTTGACTTAACAGCTGCACGCTGCTTGCTATTTGCCCCGATCCCAGGGATTCCCCGACCCTCCCAAAGGTTAATCAATACACTATTTAGTGCCATTCAATGGACGGTAGCACTACATTGGCGCTCACATTTGACTCCCTGGTCTCAGGTCCTCCGGAGGATGGATTCTATCCGCCTCATGGAACGGATTCACCATACAATCATGGATTCTATGCACATTCATACTGCTAAATGGGCCAAGTGGCCCACGAGTACAAGGCCCGTTGGGGCGAAACCTCTTCCCCACCCTTCTCATGAGGTTCTCTGAGTGCGTGCTGGATTTGGGCCCTCTTCTGGGACAAACTAGTCTCCTTTACCTTGATTTCCAAAGCTTACTCCACCAGACGATTTGACACTACCAGGCACACTGGGCTTGGATACTACTAGTTATTGCAGAGCAGGAATACAATACCAATTGTTTCTTGATTGTATGGTCAGCTGTTAAAGAAAAATTAGTTCATTGTTCTGTTAACCTACATGGACAATTCGGATAACTTTGCATGGTATCTCCAGATACGTATAGCCTGAGCTAAACGTAGATTGTCTATAACATGTGTTTTTTTTTCTCTTTGTTTTCCAACATACTAAATTATATGAATATTTCTGAAGTGTACTATTATGTTATCCTCTGATACAGCAATGTATATGCTTTTATTATTGTGTTTGTTACTTCTCACCCAATAAAAACGTTTGTATTAAAAAATAAATAAAAAAGGAGACAGAAGAAGCATTCAGACTAGATTGTGGGGAGACTTCCCTAATCATTGGCAAGTTCCTGTACCTGTGTTCATGGTTCTGGCTCTTTTTTTTTTTTTTTACTCCTGGTTCTTGTCTGTTCTCAATCTGCCTAAATCCTGATGCCTTTCCTCAGTCAGTACACCTCTGACCTGTATGACTCCTTGTATCTCAACACTTGCTTGACCCGGCCCTGATACAATGCTGTCTGCCCTGACTTTGGCTATGTTATTGACAGTGCTCATCCTTTTGATTTAGACAATCAGCTCTTGTTAATCTTGGCAACAACCTGTAGCTATTCACCTCAACAAATCCACAGTTCATAGTTTTCATCCACTGGGAAATGATTTTAGCACTTAAGTCCTGAAAGCACCCATGTACCAGCACATGCATATAAATAAAGTGTCCATTAAAGTTGGTTACTGAAGGTGAAGAGTGTGAAGAATGGGTGAAGAAGGGTGAAGAATGGGTGAAGAAGGGTGAAGAATGTCACAGCAGTGGACAACATCAGGCCTTAACACAAACCTAACCTTACATGTAGTGGATGCAGCTATATATAGTAGCTCATAATTCAAGCTCTCATGTACAGCCTGGGCCTAGGATCCAAGAAGGCTCCGCAGTGACACAGGAATTGATTTGAAGACTAGCACACGTACAGTGCCTGTTCATAATCACTGCTTTCTTAACATTTTAGGCCATATCAGGTTTACTTTAAAAATAGAAGCTCTCTCCCATGGTTAACTTTGTGAGTGTAGATGCCATGACACCTTTAGTTATTAAAAACTCACATGTCCTGATAGCCAACAGGGTCAACAATATAGTTTGTAAGATGCAGGTAATTATAAAGTGGAACTACACTGCATCTGAGCATAACAAATCAAAAACACTATTTAATTATTTTTATTATTCAAAGCAAATTCACCATCTATCCAATCACTTTGGAAAACACCCCCCTAGTATTTCTGGTTGCTGTTGCCTTGAATAAGGGCAGATGATTCATGTAGCATTTACTTCCTGGAATCCATCTGCTCTTAGCTCAGGCATGTAGGCAGGAAGGTGTGCTTAGCTGAGAAAAAGCCTCCTCCCCTCCTGAAGACTCATGGGATGTATGGCATCATTTGCCTAGGCCTGGAAACCAGGAAGTAACTGAAGGAAAAAAAAAAGTTTAAAACAACATGATATACTTTTCTATCTATTGAAAAATGTTAGCAGCATATGGACATAAAAATAGTCAATGTTGACAAAGTGAAGTTTTGCTTTAAATAAACCTCCCAAATACATGTTTAAATAGCAACCATTTTTTTTTATCCCATTTCACACCACTAAAACAAAGAAAGTAATTATGATTCTTATTTGTTTTACCTGTGTCATTTAAAATGCATTTACAGCTGTACTGGCTTACATCATTTATGTTGTATTTCCATTTAATAGGAAACTGATCAGCCAAGTTCAACATCTTCTTTATAGCATCATAAATGAAAATGCAGCTTATCAGGGCACAAAAGCTCTCTTCTGTAAATCGAGTGAAATACTGCACCAAGTAAGAAGAATTAGTGGCCACTAATATTAGGCAATAGAATGCTACCCAAAGTCCAATCCAAAGTCTAAATTCCAAATATTCAAAATTATAGTCCCTGGAAAATTGAGATGAATCAGAAATTAGCATACATACAAAGTAAAAACTGATAAAAAGTGTATTGAATTCATAGTGACTTACTTCATTAGTTTTTTCAGAAAATGCATTTTTTTTAAACCTAAAACCCAATTCAACTCTAGCCAGAATTTGGCAGCAACTTTAATAATTGTTCCTTTTAAAATCCGAGATAAAATACCTCACAGCTTTTGTCAAAGTTTTTTTGCAATTCACAAAAAAAGCCACTAAAATCAAGCATGAGTTATTTCCTCAATATGTGAGGTATTTTACTCATGAAACTATTGGATATATTATCTCATGATGTTATATCCAGTGGAATAGATACAGTAGGAGAAGGATTAGAACAGTCAGTTTTTAGTGCTATTAGAGAAGTAAAATGGTTTAAACCATAGAAATATGCCAACTCACTTAATCAGTGTTTTCCCTTTAGTACATGTATTAATACAAAAGAAAAAAGGTGACTTGAATACCAGTCAAAGGGAAGCTGCTTTCACAGGACATATGCTGCCTATCTGCTCGGCCGACTGGCCCACTCACCACCCTGCCGCCTGCTATTTTCTCGGGAGATGGAGGATTGCCCTATTGCCTCCCTGGATCCGCCCTTGTAAGAGACTGAGCTATGGGCCCCAGTAGCAGGCAGCAGGACGGTAAGTGGGCCTGGCTGGTGAGCGGATGGGCAGGGCGGTGAATGGACCCAGTGGGCAGGCAGGGCGTTGAGTGGGGCCAGCGGATGGGCAGACAGTCCAGCTCCCTGAGAAAGTAGTGGATGGGCAGGACAGTGAGGGAGTCCGCGGGTGAGCAGATAGGCAGGATGGCGAGTGGGCCAGCGGGCAATCCAGTGAGCAGGTAAGCAGATAGAGAACATCATCTCTCACTGACCGCCCTCACTCTGGGACACCATGAACACAATCACTGGCAAGCAGGGTGGATATAAATCAACGATTTAAAAAAATAAAAACTTTTTTTATTGAAATCTTTTTTTTTATTTTTTTATTAAATTTATTTAAATACAATTTTGGAGTAAACATCTATCTAAAGATAGTTTTCTATTTAAGATACTTTAATAATTTAGTTCATTCAGCATGACATGGAGCTTAGTTATGTAGGATAAGGCTGTATATTCTGCAATATTTACATTTTTGGTAAACTCGTTCAATGATTGCAAGCTCTGCAAGCTTAGATAACATGCACTGCATTGATGCATTCACACCATTTCACAGTAACCATGAGATAAAATAAAGTTCAGGAATATTCCTTTATCCCATTGTTTTGCAAATCTATGTACATTGACAACTGTATGATTGAATAGGTTCTGATATCGCTGTTTTACTAACCTGACAGCTTAATATTCTAAATAGGAAACCTTAATTTTGTTTGGAAATATCAAACATTCTAACTACCAGCAAGAATAAGCCCTTACATTTAAAGAGCACCTGTCATTTCAGATCCATCATGGTAGCGCTTGTTAGTGGGAATCCACTCACCTGCTGCCGCCATGTCCCTCAACCTTGTTGTGTCACTACCACATCCCCAGCCACCCCATTAATGTAAATGAGACTGTCGGTGAGTCAGCAGCGGGTCAGAGGAGGAGTCGCTGAGGGGCAGAGATGACAGTTGCTCTAACAATTATGATTTAAATTGAGTTGATTTAAATAAAGACTTTTTGCTAGTCATTTAAATCAACTTAATTTAAATAAAATCCACCCTGCTGGCAAGTGACAATGTGCATCTTGTGGCAAGTGACAATCTTCATCTTTTTTTGGAATTCTTTTAATTTTCCATAAGTTGCCATTCACAGTCAAACAAATAAGAAATTAAGAAACGCAGCACAGTCAGATAAAAATGCAAACTCTGAATAACACATGCCGACCAGCCAAACCAAACATAACATAGTACAAAATGGTCAAATAAGGCAAATTGAATATGAAAATGTCCGCACTGTACACAGCCCGTTTGGCAGGTAGAGTAGCAGTAAGAGAAACCATTAACAGACTCATGTGCTTGAAGCTATGCAACTATATTTCATCAAAATTATACTTTTGTACCGGGAGGAATGTCTCCCAGTGGCCAATTGGACCCAGATTGAGGGCAGAGAAATTGAGCTACTGCATATCAGGATATTCACAAATCTGTAGAAAAACAAATAGCGCCTCAAACTGAGTCAGATAAATGGGGTGGGAAATGGAGAGGGAGGGAGAAAAGGAGTTAGTCATGAAGGGTACAAGTACTGGATCAAACATCCTTTACTGTATATAGAAAGAGAAGAACAGGTTTTAAGAAGAGAAAGATATAACTTCTCGGCCAGGGAAGAGGACTAATTTCAGTAGCTCAGCCACCTCTTGCAGATAAGCATCCATGTACACAGTGTTGCCACGGTCTCCAGGTGTCACGGAAGGTCTCCTCTCGATTGTGCAACATAGCTGTGAGGTCCTCCATGTCCCTAAGTTAATTCACTTTGGAAAACCACAAGGATTTTGATGGCAGATTCTCAGATCTCCAGCACAGAGGGATGCAAGCCTAGGCCGCATTCAGCAGTGGGGGAAGCCTATTATTTCTTAATAGGACGGTTCGAGAGAGGCAACAGGCAGGCCGCAGGGTTCCCCTCCAAGTAAACATTGGTCAGGTGTTTGACAGTATCGATCACCCCCCGCCAAAATGGCCTAAGTTTGGGACAATCCCAAAACATATGGAGCATCGTTCCCTCTGCAGAGCCACACCACCAACATGAACTAGGGACCTGGGAAAAAAACTATGCAGAGTAGAGGGCACCCTGTACCATTGGGCTAAAATTTTGTAGCTGGTCTCTTGGATTCTAGTGGCTAATGATGACTGCTGGGCAAAGTGAAGAATCTTCTCCCTCTGCGGGTCCATGAATTGGGTTTCAAGATCCAATTTGCATTTAGAAAGGAACCTGGGAATATGCCCAGTCTCCAGTTGGATCAGGGAGGTGTAAATCAGCGAGAGACAGTGACGGGTCGGCTCCTGCTTCCAGATAATCGCATAAATGAAGGCAGACACTGGGAGCCAGTCACTTAAGAGCATATTGGAGACCTGGTACAAATTTTAGCTTGCCAGGTATAGGCACCATGGAGGAAGGTATTGGTGATATTGAAGAGTGCCTGAAAGCGTCCCTCACAACCAACAGCAAGCTGACAAGAGTGGGGTGGTCCCTGAGGGCTCTCGGCAGGGATAAGGTGGTCCATAGCCATCTCTTTGCTGTACCATTGGAATCTTCCAATTCCATGGCCACCCACTGTTTCACTTCAGCCAGTCCACTATCCTGGTAAGATGTGTCACCTTGTAATAAGTCTGTACGTCTGGGAGACCAACCCCCCCCCCCCCCCCCCCGATGCTTTGGGAGATGAAGTAGTTGAAGCTTGAGGCGAGGTCTCATCCCTTGAACATAGAGATCACCTGCTTAAAAAATACCAGGGGAAGGTGGATAGGCAATGCCTGCAACAGATACAACACCTTAGGCAGCATGGTCATTTTAAGAATATTGCAGCACCCAAACCAGGTCAGGGTGAAAGAATGCCAGTGAAACAAATACATTTTAACCACTTCACAACCAGTGCACGATGATGTACGTCCCTTTTTTGAAGAGTGATATCTCGGTAACTGCAGCAGCTGCTGCCACAACCAAGGTATCCATCTCCTCACACGCCAGTCATGTTTACGATAATGGTGGTCTCTGTGGCGGATTCACCACAAAATCACCATTATCGGTGGTGGGAGAGGTGCTACCCCCCCTTCCGCCACTCTCCTGCACCATCCGCCACTCTCCCACGCCCTCTGCCGCTTACCGGAGCCGTCGAGGCGATTGGGTATTGTTCCCTGCTTAGTATGGATACGAGTGAGGGCAAGATGGCCCTCCACCTGTCTCCATAACATAGCAGGGTGGAAGTGACATTTTGACCTCTTAAAGGCACATTTTTTCAATGTCATTTTTTCAAATGACAATTTTTTTTTTTTTATTGCATTAAAGTCCAAATATGAGATCTGAGGACTTTTTGACCCCAGATCTCATATTTAAGAGGACCTGTCATGCTTCTTTCTATTACAAGGGATGTTTACATTCCTTGTAATAGGAGTAAAAGTGAGCCAATTTAATTTTTTTTAAAAACGTGTAAAAATAAATAAAATCAAGTAAAATAAGAAAGAAAAAAAAAAAAAAATGTCCCGTCCCGACGAGCTCGCGTGCAGAAGCGAACGCATACGTGAGTAGCCGCCACATATGAAAATGAGAGCAACAATTCTACCCCTAGACCTGCAATACCGCTGCGCAAATACGGTGTGAAAAAAAGTATTGCAATGACTGCCATTTTATTCTCTAGGGTGTTAGAAAAAAACAATATATAATTTTTGGGGGTTCTAAGTAATTTTCTAGCAAAAATAGAATTTTTAGTACTCGCCGTAAAATCCTTTTCTCTGTAGTTCACTGACTGACACAGCTCCTCTTAGACCATTGGGTTGTTACACCACCTTCAGGAGAGGACTAGGCATAACATGTTAAAAAGTAATATAAAAACTAGAACTTTCTAGTTCCACTCAAGGGATGGTCCCTTAGGTAACAACCCCACAGCCTGCCTTGCAACTTCAGTACGTCAACAAGCAGTATAACAGAGAAAAATAGGAGGGGCGGGTGCTGTGTCAGTCGGTGAACTACAGAGAAAAGGATTTTACGGTGAGTACAAAAATCTTATTTTCTCTTACGTTCACCGACTGACACAGCTCCTCTCTTAGACCATTGGGGCGTCACCAAGCAGTGCCAAAACAAGGGGTGGGAAAACAGCATAAAACTTCACCCACAATGGCATGTGGGAACTAGTATAAACTTTACCCACAAAAAACGACTGTGTGGAAATAACCAAAACACCACCACAAAAAGACAGGGTGCTCCTCAACTGAGAGGCACTACCTCCAAACTGCACCAGAACTGCTGTAACAAATGCAACAGTGCATCAATTAAAAGGTACTGCGTTTTTACCAAAAAAACAGGAAAAAATTTAAGTGCAATTGCAATTATACAGCCGCCTGCAAAACTTTGCGGCCAAAACAGGCATCAGCCGATGCACTGATATCTACCTTGTAGAATTTTGTAAAAGTGTGAACAGACAACCAAGTCGCCGCTTTACACACTGGAGCAACAGACGCTTGATGTCGGAAGGCCCAAGACGTTCCGATTGCCCTTGTGGAGTGGGCCATGACCGTAAAGGGAGGCACCTGCCCCTTCAAGGCATAGGCCTGTACTACAATCTGTCTGATCCACCTGGAAATGGTGGCCGACGAGACCACCATGCCTTTTTTCAGACCAGCCACTGAAACAAACAAGGAGTCTGACTTCCGAAAGGGAGCAGTAGCAGACAAATACACCCTCAGAGCCTGAACCACGTCCAGGGCATGAATGGCCACCTCCTTAGGCCGCGTACACACGGGCGGACTGTCTGATGGACTTGGTCCGCTGAAACGTGTTTCAGCGGACAATCCGCTGAAACGTGTTTCAGCGGACAATCCGCTCGTGTGTGGGCTTCAGCGGACTTTTTCAGCGGACAGTCTGGCGGACTAAGTCTTTCGGAATTTCCGTAATATTGTCCATCCAAACTTGGTTTCAGTGGACAGTCCGCTCGTGAGTAGGCTAGTTCGACGGACTAAGTATGGCGCATGCTCAGAAAGGATTTACACGGCCGAAGGTTGCATTGCAGTGTATTGGACGTCGTATTTCTAGTCCCGTCGTACGTGCCGTACACGTCATCGCGCAAGCTTTCAGCGGACTGTCTGTTCGTCGTGTGTGGTCAAGTCCGTTCATTCAAAAGTAGGACGGACTGTCTGTCGGATTGTCTGACGGACTTAGTTGGACGGATAGTCCGCCCGTGTGTACGCGGCCTTAGAATGCATCGGCATAGGACACAGAGATGGTAACACAATGTCTTCATTGATGTGGAACGCTGAAACCACCTCTGGCAGAAAAGAAGGTTGTGGACACAACGCCACCTTATCCTTGTGGATAACCAGATAGGGTGACTTGCAAGACAAGGCCGCCAGTTCTGAAACCCTCCTGGCCAAAGTAATGGCCACTAGAAAGACCACTTTCTGGGAAAGAGTCAACAGAGGGATCTCTCTGATATTTTCAAATGGCGGTTTCTGAAGAGCCGAAACTACATGTCGGACCCCTTGAACAAAAGTGCTCCCCAAAGAGTAAGATGCCAAGGGTCACTGAAAAAAAGACAGCCAAAGCTGATATTTGTCCTTTTAATGGTGCTTAAAGACAATTTCTGGTCTACTCCTTACTGTAGAAACAGCAGGATCCTAGATATAGAAAAGGAGCGCGGACGCCATCCTTTCTCCTCTCACATGGAGATGTAGGCCTTCCAAGTAGAATGATATATCTTCCAAGAAGAAGATTTCTGCGCACTCAGCATAGTTGGAATCATCAAGTCTGAAAGACCCCGGTTCCTCAACACCTGGCTCTAAATAGCCATGCCGCTAAAACCAGCGATGGTAAAGCAGGATGGAAAATTGGACCTCGAGACAGCAGGTCCTCTTGTAACGGCAGTCGCCATGGAGCATCCGCCACCAGGTGCACTAGGTCTGCGTACCAAGGACGCTGGGGCCAATCTGGGGCAGTCAGTATTACTGGGATCCCCTCGGCCTCCACTATGCGGAGCAGATGTGGTATCAGGTTCAGCGGAGGAAAGGCATAGATCAGTTGGTACTAATCCCACAATGCCACCAGCGCATCTGACGCATCTACCCAAGGATCTCTTGTCCTGGACATGAATCTCGGCACCTTCTGATTGAGACGGGAAGCCAGAAGATCCACGTCTGGTGTGCCCCATCGCAGGCACAGTAGCCTGAACACCTCCGGATGCAATGCCCATTCTCCTGGGTCCAGCATCTGGTGACTTAGGAAGTCCGCCTGCTAGTTCTCCACTCCCAGGATGTAAATGGCCGACAGGGCCAGTACATGTCGCTCTGGCCACTGAAGGATGTGAGCGACCTCCCATGAGGCGGCCAAGCTTCTTGTTCCTCCTAGGTGATTGACGTATGCCACCGCCATGGCGTTGTCTAAATGGATCCTGATCGGGGAGCCCTCGAAGTCTTATCAATCATGTGGAGAGGCATAGCCTGATCACTCTCAGCTCGAGCAGATTGATCGCCAACTTGGATTCCTCCACCCACCAGAGGCCCTGGGTCGATTGAACTCCCGGTTTGGCTGGTGTCCGTTGTGATCACTGTCCATTTCAGAGGTAGGAACGACTTCCTGGACTAAAGTGCTGGGATCTCAGCCACCAGAGCAGGGAATCCCTGACTAACTGGCTCACTTGAATCTGCCGATCCAGAGATAACGGAGATTTGTCCCATTTTGTCAAAATCTCCTTCTGCAGGACTCTGGTGTGAAACTGGGCATACGGTACTGTCTTGAAGGAGGCCACCATGAGTTCCATAACTCGCATGCAGAAGTTTAGTGAAGACCACCTATGGTTCATCAACAGTTACCACTGCTCTGAGAGTCTGCAGCTTGTCTGAAGGGAGAAACACTCTCGCTTCCATGCAGTCCAGCAGTAGGCCTAGGTCCTTCAAATGCTTGGTACAATCCCAGGAAAAATGGCAGCTGAACTACAGGAGAATGGTCAGAGAGCATGCTGCTCCTTGCCCCACCAAAGATGGTGGCCGCCGAGCACTGTATACCATGAGGGACAGTGAACAAAACAGGCAGATAAATGGCGGTGAAACAGTGCTACAGTGATCAACAGACACAGCCTCCAGACACCTCCAGGGAGAGACCTATACCGATCCAGGGCACAGCCAGCCAGCGCAGCCCCCCCCCCCCCCCCCCCAGGTGAGAGCACCTGTATATGGCACACACACTGCTCAGCAGCCTATGCAGCATCCCCCACAGGGAAGGGGGGAGGGAAGATAGGGACAGGGAGAGAAGAGAGGGAGGTGAGGGACCCCCGAATTGACCTCCCAGGGAATGCCCAGCTGCTCAGCCCCATCAAGGCAGGGAGAGATGTACTTACCAGTCCTGAAGAGCTGGGAGACATTCCATCACAGACCCACTCTCTGATCAGTATGGGTTGGCTGCTGGCCCTGCACATTGTGACGCAGACATCAGTAGCCCAGTCATATGTGTGCCCCGGAGCATTTACGCTCAACGACCGCCTCTGAAGCTAAGGCATGTCGTGGCCGACCCAGTGCGGAGCTTTGGTCTGCACACGCTCGCTGGCCAGGCTTGGGAGACTACAAGGATAAGAGTATCCAGCCTGTCACCCAGCTGGCTGTTGATAACAGATCACAGGATCTTTAATCTTCCACAAAAAGCAAAGCTTCTGAAAAAAAAATCCACGGACCGATGGGCCCACAGGGTTCCTAGGTCCTTCTCCTTCACTAGGCAGGAAAAAGCTGAAGTTGCAAGGCAGGCTGTGGGGTCGTTACCTAAGGGACCGCCCCTTGGGCGGAACTAGAAAGTTCTAGTTTTTATATTACATGTTAACATGTTATGCCTAGTCCTCTCCTGAAGGTGGCGTAACAACCCGTCTAAGAGGAGCTGTGTCAGTCGGTGAACGTAAGAGAAAAAACTGTTTTAAACATGTAAACACCAAAATCTCAAAACGAGGCTGGTCTTTAAGTGGTTAAGAAAGAGGAGAAATTTGGCTGAATAGAGAGCAGAAGGGTCAGGCGTAATGTCAACTCCCACATAACGGATGGAGGCAGCTGCCTACCGCAGAGAGAAAAATAATTGCAAGGACAAAGCGGCTACATCGTCTATTGTGATGTTCAGAACAGATGATTTGGACAGGTTAATTTTAAAAGAGAGGGTGCCATAATCCTGTAAAGACTGAAGTAATTTCGGAAGGGAGGAAGAAAATCAGATTATCCTCAAAAGCGGCTACTTTATGTTACAATATCCAACAATGCCAGTGTCTGCCCTTATTGTGTACAGAAAAGGCTCTAAGGAGAGTATGAAGATCAGGGGAGATAAAAGGGCATCCCTGCCTTGTGCCATTGTGGATGCCAAAAAAGTCAGATCTCATCTCGTTGACTTTGACTGTGGCTGAGCGGTTGGAATAAAGTGATAGAATCCAGCTCAGCATGGAAAATCTGAGTCCTATGTGTTCTAAGGTGGCCCACATGAATGTTCAATTTACCCGGTCAAAGATTTTCTCTACATCTGTGGATAGCAAGCGAAGGGGCCGTTTCAATGTCCTGGCTGCATGGATCAGCTTCACCACCCTAATTGTGTTATTTCGAGGCTCTCAGAGGGGTACAAACTCTGCCTGATCTTTGTGAATGAGACTTGGATATTAGGGAGAAGCCGATTGGCCAGAATTTTGGCAAATAATTTCAAGTCCATATTCAGGAGCGCAATCGGGCGATGGAACAATGTGCCCATGCCAGTTTTTGCTTTGTGAAACAGAAGCTACTGGTACATGGAATGCGCTAAGCTAGCTTTATGAGAGCATTCCAAGCTATGCATATATGTATATCCTCCAAACCCGGCCCAGGACACCATGGCGGTAGAGCACATGAACATCTGAATTTAAAGCCAAGGACACTTAAACCATAGAGGCACAGCAATGGTCCAAAAGCTCAATAGGGTCCCAGGTCATGTAATGTCTCACATGAAAATGGGTCAAAGGACAGGCCCTATAGCCCCACTGCAAGTGATGGGTAACAGCTCATGTAAGGGGAGAATGGCCGTAAACTACAGATCACGCTCCACCTGCGGGGTCTCTATTTTGGAAGACCACAATGAGAGTGGTGCCTAGAAGCCAAGAGTGGCTTAAGTAAAATGTGGGTGGAGGGGTATGGAGTCTATCCACAGATTAGGGACAGGTAGAACAAAAGTTCCACCACCAGCATCCTAAAAAGGGGAGGTCAACAAGCAGGGGAGAGGGTAACTTCCTTGGTAGAATACAGTGCATCCAAGAGCCAAGGAGGATTGGAGGCAGGACCCTGGAGTCAGTAGCCCTTCCATATAGGCACACGGGGAGAGATGCCGAGTTTATTCATCAGGTGTGTGCCAATAAACAGCCCATGAGGGCTCAGAAACAACTATAACACTAGAGTATAACGTACAGCAATGGCTGAAGATTCCCTTGGAAAACCCCCACACTAAGATCCGCAGTGGTCAGTTTCCTGGTGCATTATATAGTCAGTCTCAGGAGCATCCGGGGCAGATCTGGGAGCCTCCTGACTAGGAGCACGGGATTGAGGTCGCCTGACTCGCTGCGGCCTTGGTACTGGTGAACCAAGGGCCTCCTGAGTGAGGAGATGATCGAACCAGTCAGGGACACTAACAGCAGGCTTATCCAGAAAGCTGAAGAGATTGGCGAGTTGGTCTGGATAGCGTAGGTAAAATTCAGTGCCCTGTTTCCTCATGATTAAATGAAAAGGGTGGCCCCATTGGTATGGTGCCTCAGCCTCACGGATGATGTTGAGATCTGGGTACATAAGCCCCCGCATTGCTCGAGCTTGTCTGGATACATCAGGCACCATCAAAGTCTATAGGGCCCTTTGACCAAGCCAGGCGTAGAATCTCCTTCTTGATAGTAAAAAAATTAACCCTGCCAAGGACATCCCACGGCATGGCTAGGAAAGCCTGGCCTTGTTGAGATAAAGCGCTCTGGGGCCTAGCACACAATGGACCCAGTCAGTCTCAAGGTCAGCTGAGGGGGGTTTGCCTAAGATCTGATTCAGGATCGCCACCACCATGAAGTGGAGATCTGGTCCCATAATGGCTTCAGGAATGCAGCGTAGACACAGGTTATTTTGCCTGCTGCAGTACTCCCCTTCGTCCAGACACAGGTGTACATCTATGAGGTCATGATAGAAGGACCGGTGTTCAGTCTCCAGGGTGGAGAGATGGGCATCTGCAGAAGTAGTGGAGGATTCAAGTTGCAGCACCCGCTCCTCCACTGTATCCACCTGCTGGCAGAGGGCTTGCAGCTCCCGGGAGAGGGCATTAACAATTCAAGCGGCCATGTCCTGGAGATCACGCTTGGTGGGAAGGACTGATACAATCTCTCTGAGTGCTCCTTTTGAGCGACAGTCTGTGCCCGGTTTAAGCCCAGGATCAGGCTGCATGTCCAGTTGGGGGACACGATAGGAGGGAGCGGGTGGTCTGCTAGTGGAGCTGAGTCCTCTGCAATCTGGGCCCCCTGCTTTATGGTGCTCTCCCTTGTTATAGTGGTGGCGGCCGCCACTGGGTTGACTCGCGGTGGCACAATCTTGGTCACGGCTGCGAGGGATGGAGCAGCGTGCTGCTGAAGAAAATAGTGTTATCTCGGCTCCTCTTGGGTCCGCCAGCTGGTGGGTATCTACGATCTCCTGACATTAGGAAGCGACTCGTCTGTACTGGCTGGCTGTTCTCGGCTTTGGTCCGTGCAGAGCTCCAGAGTAAGCATCCTCACACTGCCATTGCTAAGCCATGCCCCCTGACAATCTGCATCTTGTGGCAAGTGACAATCTGAATCTTGTGGCCAGTAGACATGTGCATTCTTTTTTATCTGAATGCATTTTCGTCCGAATTTCAGGTATTTTCGTTATCGTTGTAACAAACGATAACGAAGGTGCAGAATTCGAAATACAAAAGATCCGACATAAATAAATACTTTATTTTCATTTTCGTTGTGACAACAGTTCGATATAGATAGGAGATTTGACATGAAGCTGACAATAACAATCTGTGTCTATCGAACCTGCCTAACCTTAACTCTGTTAGTCCAGGATTATTCTACATAGAGAGAAAAGATTCGACATAGAAAAGATTCGACATAGAGAGAAAAGATTCGACATAGAGAGAAAAGATTCGACATAGAGAGAAAAGATTTGACATAGAGAGAAAAGATCGCTGCTGGAATTGGGTGGGGGAAGTAAAATAAAAATAATGATGATGATGAATGTTATTGGCTGATTGTAACCAAAGAGTAAACAGTAAACTAGCTAGAACTAAGTACACACGTACAGACAACTTACTTTCACTTACGATTGCTAACAGAGAGAGACACACACACTGAATCATTTCAGAAGAACCTAAATTATTTAGCAATTAAGCATAAGCACAGCAGCAGAACAATAATGAAGCAAGCTACAGTTCAACTTAACTTTTTCATAATCTGCTGCTATTGTGTTAGTGTTGTAACCTTGATAGTGATACTAGTGTTGCTAGTGTTGTGATAGCCTCAGAGGCTGCCCGTGTTGTGAGGGGGAGGATTTATTATTATAGATTCTATATTATAGATTGAGATTCTATATAGATTCTATATACCCTATTTGTTACCTGTCTGATCAGTTATCACTATCACCAGTCCATTTTCTGTTTGAACTATATACATTCAACATGAACGACAAAGCATTGAAAAACATACAAACGTTGAATCTTTGGCTTATGGTGTCTGTCGAAGGCTCTAAGACAGGGATGTCCAAACTTTTTTCAAAGAGGGCCAGATTTGATAAACTGAACATGCGCGAGGGCTGACCATTTTGCCTGACATTCTTTGAACCATTAAAATTCGGTCTAAGTGTGTCCATCCGAGCACTAATACACGGCCCAACAAGAATTCTCTTGCCTTTGTGGCTGTGTGTGGTGAAGAGATGAACTCAAGTGTATTATTTGGATACACCATATTTATTGACATATAACACGCACCTTCACTTTAAGAGGGAAGCTTCAGGAAAAAAAACCTTAACATTTTAAATAAAGAACTGTGAAGCAAAACAAGGGTCAGTGTCTATCTGCAGACCCACAATTGCTAGGAATGCAGCGCTCACCATCGCTAGGAATGCAGCGCCCACCATTGCCAGGGATGCACCCACCATTGCCAGGGAATTCACCCACCATTGCCAGGGAATTCACCCACCATTGCCAGGGAATTCACCCACCATTGCCGGGAATTCACTCACCATTGCCGGGAATGCAGCCACCATTGCCAGGAATTTCACCCACCATTGCCAGGAATGCACCCACCATTGCCAGGGATTCACCCGCCAATGCCAGGAATTCACTCACCATTGCCGGGAATGCTGCCACCATTGCCGGGAATGCCGCCACCATTGCCGGGAATGCAGTCACCATTGCCAGGAATGCACCCACCATTGCCAGTGATTCACCCGCCAATGCCAGGAATTCACTCACCATTGCCAGGAATGCATTCACCATTTCCGGGAATGCTGCCACCATTGCCAGGTATTTCACCCACCATTGCCAGGAATTTCACCCACCATTGCCAGGAATGCTGCCACCATTACCGGGAATGCAGCCACCATTGCCGGGAATGCAGCCACCATTGCCGGGAATGCAGCCACCATTGCCAGGAATGCAGCCACCATTGCCAGGAATGCAGCCACCATTGCCAGGTATTTCACCCACCATTGCCGGGAATGCAGCCACCATTGCCGGGAATGCAGCCACCATTGCCGGAAATGCAGCCACCATTGCCAGGGATTCACCCGCCATTGCTAGGAATTCACTCACCATTGCTGGGAATGCAGCCACCATTGCCAGGAATGCAGCCACCATTGCCGGGAATGCAGCCACCATTGCCGGGAATGCAGCCACCATTGCCGGGAATGCAGCCACCATTGCCAGGGATTCACCCACCATTGCCAGGAATTCACTCACCATTGCTGGGAATGCAGCCACCATTGCCAGGAATGCACTCATCATTGCCGGGAATGCTGCCACCATTGCCAGGAATGCAGCCACCATTGCCAGGTATTTCACCCACCATTGCCAGGAATTTCACCCACCATTGCCAGGAATGCTGCCACCATTGCCGGGAATGCAGCCACCATTGCCGGGAATGCTGCCACCATTGCCAGGAATGCAGCCACCATTGCCAGGAATGCAGCCACCATTGCCAGGTATTTCACCTACCATTGCCGGGAATGCAGCCACCATTGCCGGGAATGCAGCCACCATTGCCGGGAATGCAGCCACCATTGCCAGGGATTCACCCGCCATTGCTAGGAATTCACTCACCATTGCTGGGAATGCAGCCACCATTGCCGGGAATGCAGCCACCATTGCCAGGAATGCAGGCACCATTGCCAGGAATGCACCCACCATTGCCAGAAATTCACTCACCATTGCCGGGAATGCAGCCACCATTGCCAGGAATTTCACCCACCATTGCCAGGAATTCACTCACCATTGCCAGGAATGCAGCTACCATTACCATCAGTGCAGCCATGGAGGGCAGGACGAGCGCCAAAGACATCTTACAGGAGAATCTCCTGTTTACACAACGGCCTCTTTAAGAGAAAGTCCCGCCTCCTTTGATGGACAGTACAGTTATCCAATGGCAGAGACGGGACTTCCTATTACAGCTGCCGTGTAAACAGGAAATTCTCCTCCTGTGTGCACAGCACTCGTCCTGTCTCCTCCCTCCGAGGCAGCCGGACTATATATCTTTTGTGGCCCCGGCGCTGGGAGATCGCCGGGGGCCACAAAAGATATATGTGTTTAAACAACCAGGCGGGCCGTTCAAAACCAGATCGCGGGCCGCGATTGGCCCGCGGGCCGGACTTTGGACATGCCTGCTCTAAGAAGATTAGACGGAGCAGCTAAACTATACGGAGTCATACAGTTTAGCTGCTACGTCCAATCTTCTTTGAACATTCTACAGACACCATAAGCCTTCAATGACAGATTTGACCTTAATTCATTTGGATTTTCGGACTAATTCAATTTTTAATGAAAAACTAAGGCCGCGTACACACGAGAGGATTGTCCGTCCAACTTAGTCCGCTGAAACGTGTTTCAGCGGACAGTCCGCTCATGTGTGGGCTTCAGCGGACTTTTTCAGCGGACAGTCTGGCGGACTAAGTCTTTCGGAATTTCCGTAATACAGTCCGTCCAACTTTGGTTTCAGCGGACAGTCCGCTCGTGAGTAGGCTAGTTGGACCGACTAAGTATGGCGCATGCTCAGAAAGGATTTACACAGCCGAAGGTTGCATTGCAGTGTATTGGACGTCGTATTTCTAGTCCCGTCGTACGTGCTGTACACGTCATCGTGCAAGCTTTCAGCGGACTGTCTGTTCATCGTGTGTGGTCAAGTCCGTTCATTCAAAAGTAGGACGGACTGTCTGTCGGATTGTCTGACGGACTTAGTTGGACGGACAATCCTCTCGTGTGTACGCGGCCTAAATAAAAACGAATTTTGGGAGTAACTAAATAAATGTATTTTTCGGACAAAAACGAAATTCCGAAACAAAATATGTCAGTGTGCACATGTCTAGTGGCAAGTGACAATCTGTATCTGGTGGCAAGTGACATGACAAGCTGCATCTGGCGGCAAGTGACGTGACAAGCTGCATCTGGCGGCAAGTGACGTGACAAGCTGCATCTGGCGGCAAGTGACGTGACAAGCTGCATCTGGTGGCAGGTGACGTGACAAGCTGCATCTGGTGGCAGGTGACAATCTGCATCAGGTGACGTGATAAGCTGCATCTGGTGGCAAGTGATGTGACAAGCTGCATCTTGTAGCAGATGACAATTCGCATCTTGTGGCAGGTGACAGTGGCAATTGACAAGCTCAGGGCTCCCACTGATTTTGCATTATGGTGAGTTTAACTATTTTATTTTATATTACATTACAATGTAATAATAGAAATAATGCACTTCAATCATCCTGACACCATACAACCATGATGCCATGATGATTGAAGCTCCAATACCATGGGGACCCTGATGTAATGAAGGGGGTTCTGGGGACCATGATATAAATAGGGAGGCTCTCTGGGGACCCTGATCTAAGTGGGGGGGGGGGTTTCTAGGGACCCTGATGTAAGGAGGGCTCTCTGGGGACCCTGATGTATAGATGTGTATTCCCACCCAAGCGTATGACTTTCTTTACTTCACTGCTATTAGCTATAGCTCCAGATATTTTGTAGACCTGGCAAAGCCCCTGCATGGCATATCAAAAGCAACCAATTTTAATATTATAATTGAAAGTAAAATAAAATCCCTAAACAGGAAAATAGAGAGGGTTAATCTCCTTAATGGGGACTCAGGCAACAATAAAAACCTGACAGGGTTCTAATCCACTCCACTCTATCCATAACTAAAACAAAGTTTATCATTTTGTTACAAATAAATAAATCAGCCCCGATGATTCTGTTTTTCCATATTTAGGTTTCTATGCATTACTGTTGAGAAACTGGTACAAAAAGGTAGACCACTCCAAATTGGCTTTTCTTTTCTTACATACCTTAAGGCTGGATTCACACCTATGCATTTTTTGTGCTTTTCGCATTTTGCAGATTTGCACTACAGTCCATTTATCATGGTTTCCTATGTTCCACGTTCTGTAGTGCAAATCTGCAAAATGCAAAAAGCACAAAAAATGCATAGGTGTGAATCAGCCTAAATACCTCATGCCTGGACCACTACTTATTTAACCATTTCAATACTGGGCACTTTTATCCAATTTTCAGCTTTCAGTGCTGTCGCACTTTGAGCGACAATTGCCCAGTCATGCAACACTGTACCCAAAATACATTTTTATAATTTTGGCCACACAAATAGCTCTCTTTTTTGATGAAATGTAATCGCCATTGTTTTATGTTTTGCCAAATAAACTCAACTGGTTGCCGATCGCCGGCTGCCAAATGACGGCCAGGTGGCGTGGCTCTTGTGGTGGGAGGGCATCATATGACGGCCTCCCATTTAAACAGGGAATGCACACGATCGTGCGCACACATCTATGTTCCTTTGGTGTCGGCGTGTCACAGAGACACTGCTCGCCACCGAGGGGGGTGAACAGCCATTGGTCATGGCTGTTTACCACGTGATCGGCAGTTCCACCCCATGTGCATGGCGCATGCACGTGATCGCGAGTGCACGTCAGTGGCGGTGTGTTCCCCGGGAACACTGCTCATCAATGACGCTAGTAAACAGGCATTGGCTGGCTGTTTACCCACGTGATCGGCTGTGAAAGGATCGCTAAATGTAAAAACGGCATGGAAACTAGCGGTTACCAGCTCTTCTCTCCTCACATACCATTTCCACATTTCCAGTGTGAGGAGAGAAGAGCCGGGAGCAGCGAGTTACTCATCTGTGTTCTGTAATGTCTGCACCAACACCCCACTTATCAGATCGCCCCCCCCCATTGTCATCACCCAACAGTCACCCCATAAAGTGGACCTGTCACATAGGAGACTGCCATCAATGACCGTTAGTCGTGCACCTGTCACCATCACCCGTCACCCATCAGTGACCGCCAGCCATCATCCATCAGCCACCGTCAGCCGTCACCCATCAGCCATCACATGTCACCCATAAGCGACCGCCAGCCATCCCCCGTCACCCATCAGCGATCGCCAGCCATCACCCGTCACCCATCAGCGACCGCCAGCCATCATCCATCAGCGACCGCCAGCCATCACCCGTCACCCATCAGCGACCGCCAGCCATCACCCGTCACCCATCAGCGACCGCCAGCCATCACCCTTCACCCATCAGCGACCGCCAGACATCACCCGTCACCCATCAGCGACCGCCAGACATCACCCGTCACCCATCAGCGACCGCCAGACATCATCCGTCACCCATCAGCGACCACCAGGCATCACCCATCAGCGACCGCCAGACATCACCCGTCACCCATCAGCGACCGCCAGACATCACCCGTCACCCATCAGCCACCACCAGCCATCACCCATCTGCCAGTCATCACCTGTCACCCATCAATGACTGCCAGCCATCACATGTCACCCATCAGTGACCGCCAGCTGTCACCCATCAGCCACGGCCAGCCGTCACCCATTAGCCATTACCTATCACCCATCAGTGACCGCCAGCCATCACCCATCACCCATCAGTGACCGTCAGCCATCAGCCATCAGTGACCGTCAGCCATCACCCGTCAGCCATCAGTGACCGTCACCCGTCACCCGTCACCCATCAGTGACCATCACCCGTCACCCATCAGTGACCATCAGCCATCACCCATCAGTGACCGTCAGCGGTGCATCCATCACCTATCAGTGACTGTCAGCAGTGCACCTGTCACCCATCATCCATCAGTGACTGCCAGCCATCACCCGTCGCCCATCAGTGACGGCCAGCCATTACCCGACGCCCATCAGTGACGGCCAGCCATTACCCGACGCCCATCAGTGACGGCCAGTCATCACCCGTCGCCCATCAGTGACCGCCAGCCATCACCCGTCGCCAATCCGTGACCGCCAGCCGTCACCCACCAGCCATCACCCGTCACTCACCAGTGTCCACCAGCCATCACCCGTCACCCACCAGTGTCCATGGCCTGTCACTCATCAGTGACCATCACACCATCATCACCTATCAGTGAAAGTCCCCTGCCACCCATCGCACAGCCCATCAGTGACCGTCACCTGCCACCTGTCACACAGCTATCAGCGTCATGTCCAAAAGAGTATACAACGGTATACTCTCCATGACCGATGAGATCCTCTCCATGACCGATGAGAGCAACGGGGAGTTCTCATCAGATTTCAATTCTGATTCCGAATCAAATTCGGCATTTGAACCGAATAGTGAATCAAATGATTCAGAGGAAGAATGGGTCCCTCCTATAAGGGGACGGCACTCTGGAAACCAGGATTATATTCCCAGGCCCAGTACCAGCGCTGCCGCCAGCGTTAGACCCCGGGAACAAACGCCCAGTACAAGAGCTGCTGCCGGTGATGGGCCCCACCAACAAATGCCCAGACCCAGTACCAGTGCTGCCACATCATGCCTGGGTACCAGCACAGGAAATTCCAACTACTGGAGTGTCACATCCCCCAAGAGCCAGGGCCTTTACATATATTCCAGATGGTCTTGCCAACCCAACATGGCTGCCTTCCGACTCGGCATCACCAATTATTCCCCCTTTCACAACACAGCCAGGTGTGCAGACCAACACCCAAAATTTCTCAGAGATTGATTTCTTTCATCTGTTTTTGCCCGACACTTTGCTGCAATTCATTGTGGACCAGACAAATTTATATGCCCAGCAGTATATTGCCAATAACCCCCAATCATCATATGCCCATCCCTTTGAGTGGAGAGATCTCAATTTGGAGGAGTTCAAATTGTTTTTGGGCCTCACCCTGAACATGGGGATTACAAAAAAATAATTAAGGACATACCTATTGGTCCACCAAATGCCCATTTATTCTGCCGTAATGTCCAGGTCCTGATATAAGATGGTAATGCACTTTCTTCACTTCAGAGACAGCACCCAGTGCCCTCCCCACAATCATCCAAATTACAACAAGTTATATAAACTTCGCCCACTGATAAAATGTATTTTCCCAACTATTTGCAGAACTCTATGTGCCCAATCAGAATATATGTGTCGATGAGTCCCCAGTACCCTTTTCAGGCTGGATAGGAATAAAGCAATATATTCCTAGGAAAAGGGCCAGATATGGAGTAAAATTATACAAGCTGTGTGAGAGAGCCACGGGATATCTGTATGCGTTCCGCATATATGAAGGAAGAGATTCCCAGCTCCAGCCCCCTGAATGCCCGGCCTACATGGGCACAACTGGAAAGATGGTATGGGACCTGGCATACCCACTTCTGAACAAAGGATATGACATATACCTTGACAACATTTACACCAACCTGCCCCTTTTCAAACGCTTATACCTTGCAAAAACCCTGGCCTGCGGAACCTCCAGAAAAATAGGAAGGGCTTCCCACAATCACTAGTGAACAAAAAGCTGCATAGGGGGGAAAGAGCATCATTGAGGTGCAACGAAGTGCTGGCCTTGAGGTGGAAGGATAAAAGAGACATGCACATGATGTCCACCATCCATGAGGACACTACAATTGAGGTTCAAAGAAGATGAGGTCCCATTGAAAAGCCAACATGTGTCCAAGATTATAATCTCTACATGGGGGGTGGATTTCAATGATCAAATGATTCAGCCCTATTTGTCAATAAGGAGGTCCCGATTCTGGTACAAGAAAGTATAAATTTATCTCATCCATTTGGCCGTTTATAATTCCTACGTAGTCTACACCAAATCCATGGAAAGCCCCGTGCCTCATTTATCACCAAAGACCTCCCCCCCCCGGAAGACCTTCGCTCTGAGGCTGTTTGACGACTTCATGAGCGCCACTACCCCTTCAGCATTCCACCATCTGAAGCAGGCCGAAGACGGCAAAAAGATACCAGCTACCATTGTCCCCAGTGTCCCTCCCAACCTGGCCTTTGCATTGGTGAATGCTTCCAACTTTATCGTACATCCCTAAAATATTAGCCCATATTTTTAACCATTTCCCCATTTTCATCATCTGTGCTTACCATTTTTCATGCTTACCCAAATAATCATGCCACTGCCTTCCACGTGAACTGCCCCTGACCTGTTTTTTGACTATGCCTCTGCCTACTGTTTGGACTGCTTCCACGTGAACTGATCCTGGCCTGTTTTGTAACTATGCCTCTGCCTACTGTTTGGATTGCTTCTACGTGAACTGACCCTGGCCTGTTTTATCAACTACGCTTATGCCTACCGATTGGACTGCTTGCACGTCATCTGACCCTGGCCTGTTTTACGGACTATGCTTTTGCCTACTGCTTGGACTGATCTGTTGCCCTGCTACTGTAGTACACAGGGGTCCCACATATGTGAGGGGCTCCAGAATTGTTTTTCCGGATGGAGAAAAAATGTATTTTTGTTAGTTTTCTCCGGTTTTCGGATTAGGGTCTGGAGTCTGGAGGCTTCATAGAGATTTGGGTGGGTCAAAGCCTCTACCCCTGTGCCCCTGTGCGCAGGTCTTACCTGATTGCAGCCCTCAGCCTGCTGCTGACTTATTGCCCCCATGCCTCTGCCTGCAGCATGAACGGACCACACCGCTACCTGGACTATGCAAATAATTAGCTGTAGCAAGAGGCAGTATGTTTATGAAGGGCTGGAGAGTGGTACAATAATGAGTGTCTGTAGGTAACAGTGTACCAGTACCAATATTATGGCTGTGCTGGCTGTCTCTGCCTGGACAATTTCTATGGACTGCTGTGCTGACAATATCCTTGTGCTGACTATAGACAATATTCCTGCCTGCTCCCTGGATAATTACTATTGCTGCCGCTAAACACATCCCTGCCTGCTGCCTGAACCAGTGCTCTCCTCTGTGGATACTACTAAAAGCACAGGTAATGTTTTTTTTTACCCTTTCCACAACAGAATTTAATTTTGGATTGTAATTCTTGGTATGTACATGCTATGTGTTAGAAATATGAAGGACCTTCAAAAATGATAGGTTGCCAGGAAATTATATATATCATTTATGCTCCTAGAACACCTGATGGTGCTACTTGGATGTTGGGCCTTTGTATGTGGCCAGGCTGTGTAAAAGTTTCACACATGTGGTGTTGCCATACTTAGTAGGAGTAACAGAATGTATTTTGGGGTGTCATGTTTGCTATGTACATGCTATGTGTTGGAAATATCTGATAAATGGACAACTTTGTGTAAAAAAAAAAAAAAAAAATGTGGTTTCATTTTTTTTCCACATTTTCCAAAAACTTCTGGAAAAACATGAACCATTCAAAAGACTCATTATGCCTTATAGATTATACATTGGGGTGTTTGCTTTCCAAAATGGGGTCATTTTGGGGGCAATTCCATTGTCCTGGTGCTCCAGGGCCTTCAAATGTGTAATAGGTAGTTGAGAAATGAGATGTGTCATTTATGCTCGTAAAATTACTAATTTGCACATTTTTATGACGGAAACAAAGAAAAAGGCATTTTTTTCACAAAATTGGCGGTCTTTTTTATTTATAGCACAAAAAATAAAAAACCCACTAGTGATTAAATACCACCAAAAGAAAGCTCTATTTGTGTGAAAAAAGGACGCAAATTTTATGTGGGTACAGTGTTGCATGACTGAGTAATTGTCATTCAAAAAGTGAGAGCGCTGAAAATTGGTCTGGTCAGGAAGGGTGTGTAAGTGCACTGTATTGAGGTGATTAAAAGACTAAAAATGTTGGGGGGGGGACATGTTTATTTCTTTGTTTCTGTTTAGCAAATAAAAAATTGTTATTCATAAATTTAGCCCAACATTTATTCTTCTACATTTCTTTGGTGAATTTGGTGTATATCATTTTGTCTGTAGAAAAGTTCTAGAGTCCACAAACTATGGTACAAATAGATCATTCCTGATGTACTGTGCTATCTATTTTCTTGAGGCCCTAAAATGCCAGCACAGTGAAAATACCTCACAAATGACCCCTTTTTGGAAAGTATACAGTCCAAGGTATTTAGTAGAGACATGGTGGGTTTTTGAAGTTGTCATTTTTTGTCATAAATTTTTGTAAAATGAAGAAATGAAAATTTTTTTTGGACAATTAAAAAAAAATAATGTCACCAGTGCAGTACAGCGTCATCATATAACTGGTGTGGCAGTGATCAGGGACACTGACTGGTGACAGTACAAATAAAAAAAAAAAAAATATTTTTATTAAATGTTTTACAATGTATCCACACCACTTTTTGCGATTCGGCACTGCGTCGCTTTAATTGACAATTGCGCGGTCATGCGACGTGGTATTTGATCACCCCTGCGGTTTTTATTTTTTGTGCTATAAACAAAAATAGAGTGACAATTTTGAAAAAAAAAACGCATTATTTTTTACTTTTTGTTATAATAAATATCCCCCAAAAATATCTAAAAAAAAAAAGTTTTTCCCTCAGTTTAGGCCGGTACGTATTCTTCTACATATTTTTGGTAAAAAAAATTGAAATAAGCGATTATTGATTGGTTTGCACAAAAGTTATAGCGTTTACAAAATAGGGGATAGTTTTATGGCATTTTTATTAATAATTTTTTTTTTTTTACTAGTAATGGCGGCGATCAGTGATTTTTATTGTGACTGCGACATTATGGCGGACACATCGGACATTTTTGACACATTTTTGGGACCATTGTCATTTATACAGCAATCACTACTATATAAATGCAGGGATTCCTGTGTAAATGACACTGGCAGTGAAGGGGTTAACCAGTGGGTGGCAGTGTAGGGGTTAAGTGTTTCTAGGGGTGTGTTACTGTGGGGGGCTGGGCTTTCATTTAGTGAACACTGATCTCTGCTCCAATCACATGGAGCAGAGATCAGCGTCACTAGTTGCTAGTGACCGGCATGCGAGCGCGCCACCGGCCCGCGCGCTCGCGATGGCAGGGCGCCAAATTTAATGGGACGTACAGGTACGCCCATTTGCCTGCCCGTGCCATTCTGCCGACATACATCGGCGTGCGCCGGTCGGGAACGGGTTAATTGGTGCGCCAGATAAATCATTAATTGAGTGTGTGAACCGGCGCACTCATATGCGCAACAGCAATAATAATATGCCATTGATAATAGCACACGCCGTATCATTAAGAGTCCATTCACACAGGGGCAACACGACTTCCAGCGCAACTTTGAGAGGCAACTTGGACACAACTTGAGTATATAGTTACATAGTTAGTAATAAAGGTTGAATAAAGACACCAGTCCATCCAGTTCAACCTGAGTGAGTGTCTACAATTGTCCCTATCCCTGTTCATTGTACACTCACAGCAGTCCCTACCCTCAAGGAGCCCACAATACAAGGTCCCCTTTCTTATACTAGGGCCAATTTTGGACAGAAGCCACTTAACCTACCTGCATGTCTTTGGAGTGCGGGAGGAAACCGGAGTACCCGGAGGAAACCCACGCAAGCACAGAGAGAACATGCAAATTCCAGGCAGGTAGTGTCATGGTTGGGATTCTAGCCAGCGACCCTTTTTGCTGCTAGGAAGAGTGCTACCCACTACACCACTGTGCCGCCCGCAATCAGAATGAATCAAAGCGCGACTTGGGGCGATTTACAACATGACTTTAAGTCACCCCCAGGCCAGGCGACTTTAATTTTAAATAAAAAACCGGCATGGGTTCCCCTTCAAGAACATACCAGGCCCTTAGGTCTGGTATGGATATTAAGGGGAACCCTGTGCCAAAATGTAAAAAAAAAATACTGTGGGGGTCCCCCTCAAAATCCATACCAGGCCCTTTAGGTCTGGTATGGATTTCGAGGGGAACCCCTTGCCAAAATGTAAAAAAAAAAAAAAATGGCGTGGGGGTCCCCCTCAAAATCAGCACCAGACCCTTATTCGAGCACGCAACCTGGCAGGCCGCAGGGAAAGAGTGGGGGATGAGAGGGCGCCCCCCTTCCTGAACCGTAGCAGGCCACATGCCCTCAACATTGGGAGGGTGCTTTGGGGGTAGCCCCCAAAGCACCTTGTCCCCATGTTGATGGGGACAAGGGCCTTATCCCCTCAACCCTTGCCCGGTGGTTGTGGGGGTCTGTGGGCTGGGGGGCTTATCGGAATCTGGAAGCCCCCTATAATAAGGGGACCCCCAGATCCCAGCCCCCCTGTGTGAAATGGTAAGGGGGTACCCCTACCATTTCACAAAAAAAGTGTTAAAAATGCTAAAAAAAAATTTTTTTATTTAAAGTCTTCTTCTTTACATATTCTTATATCTTATATCTGCATATATCTGCGTGAGGCGGTCAGGAAGCGGTTAATGCGTACAAAGCTGGTTTATTAAATAAAAATTGCAATTGCATCAAGGACAATGAATTTGAGAGATATGGGATAAAATCTTGCATGTCACTTTCAGTGGCGGCTGGTGAAGTTTTAAGATGGGGGGGCGCTAGACCACGCCCACCCTTTTGACCCATCCCACTTCTCATAAGCCCCATCCATTATAGAATCCACCAACTCCGTCCCCTGTAGTACATCATATACAAGGCTGTACATTATACTCAGGGCTCTATACTTCATATACCAGGCTCTACATTATAGACAGGGCTCTGTACATCATATACCAGGCTCTACATTATACACAGGGCTCTATACTTCATATACCAGGCTCTAAATTATACACAGGGCTCTATACTTCATATACCAGGCTCTACATTATAGACAGGGCTCTGTAACATCATATACCAGGCTCTACATTATACACCAGGTTCTAATGGCACATCAATATGTCTGACAGCCCAGCCACACTCCTCGTTCACCAGAGAATGGTGGGATGGATCAGGGACAGGGGGATGGTGGGTGGGATGGATCATGGACAGAGGGATGGGTGGATGGATCAGGGACAGAAGGATGGTGGGATGGATCAGGGACAGAGGGATGGGTGGGTGGGTGGGCTGGATCAGGGACAGAGGGATGGTGGGTGGGATGGATCATGGACAGAGGTATGGGTGGGTGGGATGGATCAGGGACAGAGGGATGGGTGGATGGATCAGGGACAGAGGGATGGGTGGATGGATCAGGGACAGAGGGATGGTGGGATGGATCAGGGACAGGGGGATGGTGGGTGGGATGGATCATGGACAGAGGGATGGGTGGATGGATCAGGGACAGAAGGATGGTGGGATGGATCAGGGACAGAGGGATGGGTGGGTGGGTGGGCTGGATCAGGGACAGAGGGATGGTGGGTGGGATGGATCAGGGACAGAGGTATGGGTGGGTGGGATGGATCAGGGACAGAGGGATGGGTGGATGGATCAGGGACAGAGGGATGGGTGGATGGATCAGGGACAGAGGGATGGTGGGATGGATCAGGGACAGAGGGATGAGTGGGTGGTCTGGATCAGGGACAGAGGGATGGTGGGATGGATCAGGGACAGAGGGATGGGTGGGTGGGATGGATCAGGGACAGAGGGATGGATGGGTGGGATGGATCGGGGACAGAGGGATGGATGGGTGGGATGGATCAGGGACAGAAGGATGGTGGGATGGATCATGGACAGAGAGATGTTGGGTGGGATGGATCAGGGACAGAGATATGGTTGGTGGGATGGATCAGGGACAGAGATATGGTGGGTGGAATGGACCAGGGACAGAGAGATGGTAGGTGGGATGGATCAGGGACAGAAGGATGGTGGGATGGATCAAGGACAGAGAGATGGTGGGTGGGATGGATCAGGGACAGAAGGATGGTGGGATGGATCAGGGACAGAGAGATGGTGGGTGGCGGGCCGCCACTGGTCACTTTGCTAGCTTCAATCCAATCCACTGGGTCTCCTCTCAAAAGGCATCGACTGTCATCCCAGTCAATGCCTTCTGAGAGGAAACACATTGGATTGGAGCTAGCAAAGTTATGTCAACTAGCGCAGACTGCACTGCAGGCAGCCATGCAAGATTTTATCCCATATCGCTCTAATTCATTGTCCTTGATGTAAGTGCAATTTTTACTTAATAAACCAGCTTTTTATGCATTAATGCACTATGAGCGTCTTCCATTATCTTTTATAACCACATTATGTAGGGAGCACTATAAGCCTGGAAACATTCCCTGGAGCTGGCTGACCACTTGTCTTCAGAGACATGGGCGTCCGCAGACCTTTTTTCAAGGGGGGGCATCATTTTAAGGCCGCTCATGCTCCGCCCCTTTTCGACAATCTCATGAAAATCTTTCCACTGGTAATACATATGTGTTATATAACAGATAATTCATCTTCACTTTGTATTGGAAGTTACTCTGGCAGCTGTGTTCCATGCCCGTATAGCCTAGAGAATGTACATCTTTTTACATTGCAATACATCTGTTGTGGCCATATTTTGATCTCATACTGTCACTGTATAGGCTGTTTTCATCAAGATAAAAATATGGCAACAACAGATGTATTGCAATGTAAAAAGATGTACATTCTCTAGGCTATATGGGCATGGTACGCAGCCACCTGAGTAACCTTGCGGACGCCCATGCTTTCAAAAACCAGCCCTGGAAAAAATCAGCCTCACAGCATTATTATACCAGCCCAACAGCATAACGTCATTATTTTCTTGCTCATTAAAGGGAAAACCATACATTTACCAGTTAATAGGGGGGGGGGGGGGCACCTTCTGCAGAAAGAATACTCTAAGGTAAGGAGGGCGGGTTACTAATATAAGGAGGAAAACCCTTACATTATCGTATTCAATCTCCCCTTACATCAGTGACCCCCCCCCCCCCCCGACTGGCCTGGCGGTGCTTTCTCTGACCTCCTCTCAGGTGCACTGTGCAGGGCTCAGTCAGTCGGCTCCAGCTTGGTGGCTCTGGTTTTATCCTATAGTTTCCTGTCCACACAAGTCTGACTTCTCCCATGACCCGCTCCCACTCTTGACTCCTCTCCAGACTCCCTCAGAGACTGCAGACATGCTACAGGAGATGGTCAGAGACTGCAAACTTGATGCAAGAGCTCAATGCAGCCTCACCAGTGCCCATCAAATGCAGCCTCACTGTGCCCACCAATGCAGCCTCACTGTGCACATCAAATGTAGCCTCACTGTGTCTATCAAATGCAGCCTCACTGTGTCCATCAAATGCAGCCTCACTGTGCCGTGAATGCAGTCCCCCTGTGCCCACCATTGCAGCCCCTCCTGTGCCCCTTGTCCGAGTCTGCAGTCCCTGTCTGTGGGAAGGTGTGTTGTTGATGCTCGGTACGGTACCTTGCATGCCAGCAGGATATCCATGATGGCCAGCAGCAGGCAGGGTCTGTTCTCGTTTTGGATGGGGACGGTGCTCCTTCCACAGGATCTGTCTGCTGTGAAATGGAGTGGTCCCTGGCCACCTGCACCTTCAGCGGTCCTCATTTTCCAGCCCCAGTCAGTCTGTCCTCTGGTCCTGGGGAAGGGGAGAGCACTGGGTGGGAGTTGGAGAGAAGGGGGAGCAAAGAGTACTGGCGGGGTTGGAGAACACATGGGTGGGGGCAAAGAGCGAGGGGGAGTGGAGATCACAGGGGTGGGGAGCAGAGAGCGCTGGGGGGGAACTTGAGAGCACTGGGGGGGCCAATAAGAACAGGGGTAGAGAGCACGGTAGGCTGAGAGCACTGGGGAGGCTAAGAGTGTGGGGTGGTGAAGAGCACTGGGGGGGGGGCAGAAAAACAGGGGTGGAGAGCACGGGGGCTGGAGAGTACTGGGGGGGGGGGTACAAAGAGCAGGGGGGAGTGGAGAGCAATGGGGGGAGCTTGAGAGCACCAGTGGGGGCCAGAAAGAACAGGGGTGGAAAGCACGGGGCACTGGAGAGCACCATGGGGGGTGGAGAGCACTGGTAGGGTTGGAGAGCACATGGGTGGGGGCAAAAGGCAGGGGGAGTGGAGAGTACAGGGGTGGGGAGTGGAGAGTGCTGGGGGGAGCCAAAAAGAACAGGGGTGGAGAGCACGGAGGGTAAAGAGCACTGGGGAGGCTGGAGAACACCAGGGGGGCAGAAAGAACGGGTGGGGAGAATGGGGGGCTGGAGAGCACCGGTTTGGGGGCTGGGGAGTGATGGGGAGAGCTGAAGAGCACTGGGGGGGCGGAGAAAGAACAGGGGGGAGAGCACTGGGGGGGGAGAGGAGAGCACTGGGGGGGAGGAGAGCACTGGGGGGAGAAAGAACGGGGGGAAGAGCAGTGGGGGGAGTGGAGGGCACTGGGGGGGAGAACAGGGGGGAGAGCACTGGAGGGAGTGGAGAGCACTGGGGGGGGAAAGAACAAGGGGGAGAGCACTGGGTAGGAGAACAGGGGGAGATCACGGAGGGGAGAGGACTGGGGGGAGTGGAGAGCACTGTGGGGGGGAACGGGGGGGAGCACTGGGCGGAGTGGAGAGCACTGGGGGGAACGGGGGGGTGAGCACTGGGGGGGGCAGGGGGGAGAGCACTGGAATGGTGGCTAGAGAAGGATGGGGAGAGCTGGAGAGAGGGGGGGCAGCAAGAACAGGGGAGGAGAAAACTGTGGGGGGGGCAGGAGAGTGTGGTGGAGGAGAGCACTGGGGGGGACAAGGGGGAGAGCGCTGGGATGGTGGCTAGAGAAGGATCGGGAGCGCAGGGGGGCAGCAAGAACAGGGGAGGAGAGAACTGTGGGGGGGCAGGAGAGTGTGGTGGTGGAGAGCACTGGGGGGAGGCAGGAGAGTGTGGTGGAGGAGGAGAGCACTGGGGGGGGGGGCAGGAGAGTGTTGTGGTGGAGGAGAGCACTGGGAAGGGGGCAAGGAGAGTGTGGTGGTGGAGGAGAGCACTGGGGGGCAGGAGAGTGTGGTGGAGGAGAGCACTGGGGGGGGCAGGAGAGTGTGGTGGTGGAGGAGAGCACTGGGGGGGCACGAGAGTGTGGTGGTGGAGGAGAGCACTGGGGGGGGCAGGATAATGTGGTGGTGGAGGAGAGCACTGGGGGGGCAGGAGAGTGTGGTGGTAGAGGAGAGCACTGGGGGGGCAGGAGAGTGTGGTGGAGGAGGAGAGCATGGGGGGCAGGAGAGTGTGGTGGAGGAGGAGAGCACGGGGGGGCAGGAGAGTGTGGTGGAGGAGAGCACTGGGGGGGGCAGGAGAGTGTGGTGGTGGAGGAGAGCACTGGGGGGGGGCAGGAGAGTGTGGTGGTGGAGGAGAGCACTAGGGGGGGGCAGGAGAGTGTGGTGGTGGAGGAGAGCACTGGGGGGGGCATGAGAGTGTGGTGGTGGAGGAGAGCACTGGGGGGGCAGGAGAGTGTGGTGGAGGAGGAGAGCATGGGGGGGCAGGAGAGTGTGGTGGAGGAGGAGAGCACGGTGGGGCAGGAGAGTGTGGTGGAGGAGGAGAGCACTGGGGGGGGGGTTAGGAGAGCGTGGTGGAGGAGGAGAGCACTGGGGGGGCAGGAGAGTGTGGTGGAGGAGGAGAGCACTGGGGGGGGGCAGGACAGTATGGTGGAGGAGGAGAGCACTGGGGGGGGCAGGAGAGTGTGGTGGAGGAGGAGAGCACTGGGGGGGAAGGAGAGTGTGGTGGAGGAGGAGAGCACTGGGGGGGGGGGTGGCAGGGAGCACAAGGTGAACTGGGGACAGTAAAGTAAGTTGGATGGGAGAATCGGCAGCCCCCCCCCCCCCGATTCTCCTATCCAGGCACTGTGGCACACAGGGTGGGCTGTACCTGCAGTATCTCCTCCTATGGATAAAAGCGCTGGCTGGCTCTGTGTTTCGGCGGCCACTCTGTAACATGGCCCCACCCCCCCAGACCGGCTCATGTGATAGGCGGAACGTTGATTCTCTCTACTATCACATGAGCTGGTCTGGGGGGGGCGGGGCCGTGTTACAGAGCGGCCGCAGAACACAGAGGCAGCCAGCGCTGTGATCCAGAGGAGAGAGCGGAGGATGCAGCCGCCGGCAGACTCAGTAAAAAACATGCAGCCTGGCGGCGGCTGCAGCACCTTGGGGATTCCAGGGGGGGCACTTGACCCCCCTTGCCCCCTGCTGCGGACGCCCATGTTCAGAGATACTTTCATTCACACACATGTGATCTCTTGGTGGGATCATTTGATTCGCTAAGTGGCCAAGTTTCCTATATAGAGCACAGTGGTGAAACACTTTCCATTGTGGATTATTTCAGCTGCACCACAAACAGTTTGTTGTATTTGCATGTGGGAAAAGTTAGAGTATCCTCTTTTCACTAAAGACATTGAATTGTGGAGCACTGGACTATTTATGAACTTTTAGCACTATTTATTCTTTGTCATTTTTGGGAACAGATCGTTAGTGATGGATGAACTTCCGACGGGACGTTTCGCGAACGTGGCGAAAAGTTTGCGAACCTTGCGGTTCGCGGCGGACCCCGTTGACTTTAATGACAGGCGAACCTTAAAAACCTCCAGGTGATATTTTCAGCCACAAAATACTTACTAGCTGTACACACATAGTCCCACAACATGGACACTGACATAACAAAAGTATTAAGTGAATCTGAGATCGACAACAACAAGCATTCTTTTTTTATCTGTGAAATTTTGACAATTCAGGAGAGCATGAAGGCCATGGAGGAGAGGCAAGGACACCAGCACCGAGATAGAGAGCACTGACACCAGCACCGAGATAGAGAGCACTGACACCAGCACCGAGATAGAGAGCACTGACACCACACCAGCACCAAGCTCCCCAGAACCTGTTCTGCCGCAGTGTTCGTAAGGTAGTCGTTAACTGCACGTTTCTGCTGGAGCAGTCTATCAAGCATATAGAAGGTTGAGTTCCATCGCATCGGGCAATCACAAATAAGACATCTGACTGACAGATTGTGATGCCGCTGAATGTCAGCAAGGCGAGCCATGGCCGGGTAAGATCTTCTGAAATGGGCCGAGATTTTCCTTGCCTGCCGCAAGATGTCCTGGACCCCAGGGTATTTGACAATGAATCGTTGCACGACCAAGTTTAAGACGTGTGCCATGCATGGCATGTGTGTAATTTTGCCCTGTTTCAATGCGCTAAGCAGATTAGCACCGTTGTCACACACCACTTTACCAACTGTCAAATTGAGTTGTGTTAGCCACTGATCTGCCTGTGAACGCAAAGCTGAAAGGAGTGCAGGGCCAGTTTGGCTCTTGGCTTCCAGGCACAACAGACACAGCACAGCATGACAACATCTCACCTGGCATGTCGAATAGGTTCTGGGGATCTTGGACGATGCAGTGGAAGAGACGCTAGCAGCAGAAAAGGAGGAGTCAGCCCAGGAGGAGAGGGAGGATGGAGTAGGAGGAAGAGGAGAAGAAGAGGAAGGCCTGCATGCAATCCATGGCGGTAAAACCAAATCTACACAGGTGCCACGGGTTACATGCTTGATGGCCGTCAGAAGGTTCACCCAGTGGGCAGTAAAAGTTATATACCTTCTCTGCCCGTGTTTGCTAGACCACGTGTCTGTGGTCAGATATATCTTGGCACCGACACTGTGTGCCAGAGATATATTCACTTGCTGCTGAACATGGCCATATAGCTCTGGGATGCCCTTCTGTGAGAAATACTTCCTTCCTGGGACCTTCCATTGTGGTGTTCCAATGGCCACAAATTTTATATGGCAGTAGTTGGTGGGCTATCTGTTCTGACAAGCCATCGGTCAACCGTTGGGCAAGAGGGTTATCCGGCCTCATCATTTTTTTTACACTCGAACATTTGACCCACGGAAGCCTGCCTTTTTCCAGAAAAACGTGAGGGTGGCATGATGGAAGGAGGAGTGGAGGATAATTCTGAGGAGAGAGGAGAAGAAGTAGGCTGGACGGTGAAAGCCTGGAGTGTGGCTTTGTGGGTTCTGTTGCTCCCACTGTGCTCGGTGATGGCTGCTCATTTGCCTTCTTAAGGCAGTCGTCCCTAGGTGAGTGTTGGGCTTACCGCGACTTATGCGTTGACTGCAAAGGCTGCAGATGGCAACACTATTGTCAGCGGCGGACACGTTAAAAAAAGCCCACACTGCGGAGCCATGTGCCAGCGTCCTGGGAGCGCCAGATGTGACCGTACATGGTTGATGCCTCGTTCCTGATACATTAGCAGTCTGGTTTGTCCCTCCTGTGCAATGTAAGTTTTGCATGCTTCTCCTCCCTATCTGCTGGTCCATATCTCCCTCTGAACTCCCCTCCTCTTCCTCTCTTATGGGCACCCACGTGACATCACTAGACACATCATTATCGACGTCACCTTCCCCACCGCTATAATTAGACATCTCGGAGTAGGCAGCAACACCGGGGACCAACCTCCTTGGGCTGATCTGGGTACTGTTGTCAGACTGCTGAGTGGCGGTTGTTGCTACCTCCTCTTCCTGATCCAATGCCAATAATGGCTGCTCATCGGCAATGTCTTGTGATGGATCGGAAAATAATTCCTGTGACTCAAGCGGAGGGTATATGGTGGTGGTGGTGTTGGTGGTACTGTCTTTGGGGGTGCACACAGCAGAGAGTGATGAGGGTGCAGATCGAGAGGATGAGGAGGGTGCAGAAGAGTAAGGCGGAGTGAGCCACTCAACCAAGTCTGGTGCATCCTTTGATGTAATCGAACGCACCTTCTGCAATTTCCCACTTTGGCTCAAGCCTGTTGCTCCTGCCCTACCACCACCACCCCTGCGGTAGGGCCTGCCTCTTCCTCTGCCTGTAATTTTTTAAATGACCCTGTGACAAAAGTCTCTAGAGAAGTGCAGTATGTATGTGGAAGAAGGTATATAACACCCCGCTTCAATCTGTCGTTTTGGGGGGCCACTGGTCTATCACACCAGTTATAATACTTTTTTCTAATTGCGTTTGTCACTCTTCGTAGTATCACTGCAGAAGCGCTCAGCAGTCACAATGCTGCACAGTGGAAATGCACTATACTATGCTTTCTATATTTGAAAGTGTTTTATACGTGTGTTACCCCCCTATATACTGCACACCAAGTAGAACAATGAGAGCTTGCCCATTCTAAGTGGACGTACCTATATGGTGCCATGATGATGATTTTACACAGAGAGCTGTCACAGCAATCCCCACACAGTACACCAAGCACCACTGTCCCTGTGCCATGAACATCTGTCCAAATGTCCCCATGAAAATCTGTGTCAGTGCACAAAAACACCTGCAATAGTGTTCCATGGCAACATCAACATCTGTCAGTGTCTGCCGGTGGAAGATCAAGTGCACAGAAATATCTGCCAGTGTATCAGTGTCCCACTAATGATAAATAAAAAATGTAAAAACAAGCCCATCCCCCCATACAAATGAAACACACAAGTTGGTCACATGTGCATATGTAAACGGTGATCGCGCCATGCTTGTGAGGTATTGCCATGAACGTCAGCGCAAGAGCAATAATTCTAGCACCAGACTCCCTGTGAAACTCTAAACTGGTACCCAATAAAGGCTTATAAAGCATAGCCTATGGAGATTTTTAAATACTGAAATTTGTCACTATTTTCCAAGTGTGTGCAATTTTAAAGTGTGACATGTTTGGTATCTACCCGGCGCAACGCCGTATTTTATATTTTACCAAAAATGTGGGTATTATATTGTCTTTGTGTGCATTGAAATTCAATAAAATGTATTTATGCGTTAGTTTCAAAAATCGCATTTAAAAAACTGCTGTGCATCTGACATAAAAATTTGCAAAACCCACCATTTTATTTTCTTGCCCCCCCCCCCCCCCCCAAAAAAAAAAATAAACCAGTGGAGATTAAATACTACCAAAAGAAATCTCTATTTGTGTGAAGAGATTCCAAATTTCATATGCATACAGTGTTGCATGACCGAGTAGTTATCATTCAAAGGGCGACAGCACTGAAAGTTGAAAATTGGCCTGGGCAGGAAGGGGGTGAAAGTGCCCAGTATTGAGGTGGTTAATTGAGCTTCCTGTCTTTCCATAACTGTCTGCCCATTTCGGCAGGATGGGCAGACAGCAACACTGACAGTCTACAGGAGTCAATCTGCTAATCGTGGGTGCAATGTTTTACAGGCTCCCAAAAAAATAATAAATGTACATATTTTACCTGCAAAACAATTTGCATTTATTTTTTTGGAAAGGTGAACTTATCCCATTCAATAGTTATAGACATTAACTACAGGTAATTAATATTAACAGTTTTAAAAGGGATCTCCAGGCAAACCGCCACTGGTTTATTCAGCCAGCTTTGTAATTCCCAATGCCCTGCTTCACTGCACCTGTCAGATGACAATATTATTTCCTGGTTTGAATATGTAGCTTCCCAGGTCACTCCAGTTGTGAATTGGACACCAAATTGGCATCATCACTTCTGGGCAAAAAGCAAGCAGGAAAATTTGTATGAAAAACAAGACTTTTAAAACAGCTTACCTGTAAAATCCTTTTCTTTGATGTACATCAGGGGACACAGAGCCATAGTAGTTACTATGTGGGTTATAGGGCCACTGATGGATACATAAGGCAAGAAGTGTACTCCCTATATAACCTCTCCCACTACTGGGAGTTCTCAGTTTTGTAGCCAAGCAATACAAGTGTATACCAAGAAGGGAGGGACCTCTGTCTACTAATGTACATCAAAGAAAAGGATTTTTACAGGTAAACTGTTTTAAAAATCCTTTTCTTACATTAGGGGACACAGAGCCATAGTAGTTAATATGTGGGATGTCCCATAGCAATGGCAACTGAAGGGAGGGAGACAACAAAAAAACAGGAGGCCAGAGGACTCATACTGCAGCCTGCAGTATACTGTGCCCAAAGGCAATATCCGCATGACCTTTAATATAGATTTGATAAAATCTGATAAACGTATGAACCGAAGGCCAAGTCGCGGCCTTACAGATCTGAGCCATAGAGGCCTGATGACCACCCAAGTGAGACTAATTGCCCTGGATGAGTGTGCTCTAACATAAGAAGGAAGGAAGAATTGTATTCTTTAAGCTGAAGCTTGAACAATCACTTGACAAATCCATTTGGAAAAATATTGGATTTTGATGCTGCCCGTCCACTTTTTAGACCCTCTGGCAGTACAAATAAAACATGTGTTTTGTGAACCTGAGCAGTCGCCTTTAAATAGACTCTGATCGCTCTTACTACATCAAGGGAATGTAGTGCCTTCTCTCCCCTAGATTGAGGCTCTGGGAGAAAGGAGGAAGAATAATATCTTGGTTTAAATAAAAACCTGTTACCACCTTTGGTAGGAATTCAGGATGAGGACATAAAACCACCTCATCCTTATGCATGATCAAATATGGCTCTTTACAAGACAGAGCCGCTAGTTCGATACTCTTCTAGCAGAAGAAATGGCAACCAGAAAGATTATCTTTGTCAAAAAGAACCAAGGGAATTTCTCGTTAAGGCTCAACCGGCTGATTCTGCAAAGCCGATAAGACCAATTTTAAATTCCAAGGATTTATAGGTGCCTTGATAGGGGGATTAATCCATGTTACCCCCTGAATAAGCTACGCACCAAGAGTGGGAAGCAAGAGGCCATTGAAAAAACACTGACAAGGCTAGGATCTGGCTTTTGATAGAAGTCAAGGCCAGCTTCATTTCAGATCCCATATGCAGGAAATCAGGGATCCTGCCTATGACATACTTCCTGGGGTGCCAACTCCTGGATCCACAGCAAGAAACATATGCCTTTCAGACTCTATAGTAAGTGATTCTGGAAGCCGGCTTCCTGGCATTAATCAAAGTACACACTACCGAAGGAGATCACCCACGATCTTTTATAAAGTGGCATTCAACGGTAAAACCTGTTAAATTTTTAGTCCGTAAGGTAGGATGAAATACCAGACCTTGTGTGAGAAGGTCTGGCTATAATAGCAGAGTCCGAAGGACTCCTACTGCCATCTTTATGATCTTGGTAAATCAAGATCTTCTGGGACCCACTGGGGCCACTAGATTCGCCTCCTTTTGTTCCTGCTTAATCCTGCGGAGAAGGCGGGGGTGTAGCAGAACTGGAGTAAATGCATAGATCAGTGAAAACTGATCCCATGGGAAGACTAATGCATCTGTTCCGCCTGCTAGCGGATCCTTAGTTCTCTACACAAAGTTGTTGACTTTGTTGTTGAATCTGGACGCGAATAGGTCCATGTCCGGAATACCCCATCTTTGACATATCGCTAGGAAGATGTCGGGGTGAACAGATCATTCTCCCGGAAATAATTGTTGGCGACTCAAGTAGTATGCCTACCAATTCTCTATTCCTGAAATAAAAATTGCCGATAGGCAAGGAATGTTGTGTTCTGGCCAATCTAGAACATTATTCACCTCTTTTTGGGCTGCACGACCTTTCATGCCCCCCTGGTGATTGATGTAAGCCACCGCCGTGGCCTTGTCAGACTGAATCCTGACAGGACAGTCCCATAGTCTGATCGTCCCAGATTCTAGGGCCAGACGTACTACCCGAATCTTCCCAAAAGTTTATAGGCAAGGTCCTCTAACCTGCACCATCTCCCCTAGACAGAATCTTCTTCCAGGGCTGCTCCCCAGCCTAGAAGGCTGGCATCTGCTGTTAACACCTTCCAGGAGACAGGTAAAAAGATTTTCCCTTTTGATGGATAGGAACCAATTTAGGCTCTGACTTACGTCGGGAGCCAAGCGTATTGGAAACACACAAGGTCTGAATATTTTCATTCCAGACCAACAAGATGGTGTTTTGAAGCAGTTTTTTTGTAAAAACTGCACGTAAGAGATGGCCTCGAAGGAGGCCACCATTTCCCCTAACAATCTCATGCACAGCCAAATGGAAGGAGTTTTCTTTGTTTTGATAAGTTGAATTAGTCCTACAATGGAACTGATTCTTGTCTGGGGTAAGAATACCTTCTTCTGTATGGTATCTATAACCAGCCCTAAGTACTGTAATCTCCTTCGTGGTTTTAAGGAGGATCTTCCTTGGTTGAGTTTCCAACCCAGAGAATTCAGGTAGTTTACAGCTGTGATCAGACTCTGGTTTAGACCCCAGACTGAATGATCTATTAAAAGCAGATCTTCTAAATAGGCTAGGACTGTTATGCCTTGAGCCCTTAATCTGGCTAAAGAAGGTGCCAGAATCTAAGAACACCTGTGGTGCTGTGGCTAAACCGAATGGCAGGGCCACAACTGAAATGATAATTTTATATTTCAAATGCAGAAATTTCTGGTGAACGGGGAAAATTTGGCGATATGCATTTTTGATATTGATTAAAGCCAAAAAAACTCCCCTCCTTGCAGGATGGACACAACCGATCGGATTATGAAAGGATCAGATGTTTAAGTGGCGATTCAGATCTTCGAGATCTAGAATGGGTCTTACCTCTCCGTTTGGTTCTGGAACCGTTAAAGGTTTGAGCCAAACCCTGTGCCCTGTTCCACTAAGGGAACCTCTAATATCTCAGACTGGGATAATTGATGATCTAGAGGCCAGAAGAAGAGACTTTCTTTTTTTTTCTGGATCCTTGGGAATATTTTCCCTTAGAAAAAACGAGGAGACGGAAACTCTCGGAACTCTAGTCATAACCTAGAGAAAAACTGAAGAAATCCATCTGTCTTTACATTGTTCCTGCTAGATCTTGATAATTGCAGCCCCCCCACCCAAACAAGCGGGGGTGCCCCTTCATGAGAAGACTTTAGCATTCTGCTTTGTGGGCTTTCTGCCCCAAGATCTCTTCTGACCCTGGTACTGCCTTTGGGGACTTTCCCTCGAACCTGACGGTTGAGGCTGATGCCCCTGGCATAGGAGAGGCAGCACGATTAAAGGAGAAATGTTTGAACCTCTTTTTACTGGCAAAAGAAAGCTTTCCCCATTAGAGGTCCCTTGGATGTACTTATCCAGACCGTCTCTAAATAGCCTTACCCCGTGAAGAGGAAAAAAACTAGCTAAGAGCTTTTTATACGTGCTTCAGCTGATCAATTTTCCAGCCACAGAACTCTGCGAGAATGCACTAGTCCAAGCATAAGCCATAAGGCTTAAATGATAGAGTCTTTCATAGCATCTACTGTGAGACATAGTGCGTTAGATACACCAGCCCATTGATCAGGCAGAATTTCAGGTATCGCCACAAACTGTTCCTTTATGGACCGAGATACAGCAATTGCAGCAAAAACCGGCTGCGCTACTGTACTCGCAATTGTCTTTAAAAAGAAGTTCCAACTTTTTATCTGTTGGATCCTTTAACATCAGTGCATCATCCACCGGACATGCGAGACTCTGCTCACTGTGGCGATTGCAGCATCAATTGCTGGAACCCCCCCATTTTCTTCATAGAAATCCTCTTTCATAGATAAAGTGTGGAGAATTTCTTGGGAGGATGATATTGTTTATCCGGATGTTCCCATTCAGAATACATAAGCTTTTTTATACATGCATGAATAGGAAAAGACATCCCCAGATGGGAGAGGTTCTAATGAACCCAAATAGAGGTAGGTTCCTCAAGCCTGTGCTGCAGGCAGCAAAAAAAGGTTGAGTAAGGGAGTACACAAGCAACCTGTCTTGTGATGCTACTTCTTCCATATAAGGATTTTCAGAAGAGGATAAAAAAGTATCTTCCAAATACTTGAGAAGATCCACCTGATCCTCAGCCTCTTGCACCTCAATAAGAGGATCCTGTGGACTAGATGGGAATCTGCTATGTTTAGCCCCACTATGGAGAGACATAATAGCATTTATCTTCTTTCCAAATTACAAATGGTAGAAGAAAAATCCTTTTATATGATATATACAGGGACTGAAGTGTTTTATGTAACAATTGTCTTTAAAAAGAAGTTCCAACTTTTTATCTGTTGGATCCTTTAACATCAGTGCATTATCCACCAGACATGCGAGACTCTGCTCACTGTGGCGATTGCAGCATCAATTGCTGGAACCCCCGCATTTTCTTCATAGAAATCCTCTTTCATAGATAAAGTGTGGAGAATTTCTTGGGAGGATGATATTGTTTATCCGGATGTTCCCATTCAGAATACATAAGCTTTTTTAGACATGCATGAATAGGAAAAGACATCCCCAGATGGGAGAGGTTCTAATGAACCCAAATAGAGGTAGGTTCCTCAAGCCTGTGCTGCAGGCAGCAAAAAAAGGTTGTGTAAGGGAGTACACAAGCAACCTGTCTTGTGATGCTACTTCTTCCATATAAGGATCCTCAGAAGAGGATAAAAAAGTATCTTCCAAATACTTGAGAAGATCCACCTGATCCCCAGCCTCTTGCACCTCAATAAGAGGGTCCTGTGGACTAGATGGGAATCTGCTATGTTTAGCCCCACTATGGAGAGACATAATAGCATTTAACTTCTTTCCAAATTACAAATGGTAGAAGAAAAATCCTTTTATATGATATATACAGGGACTGAAGTGTTTTATGTAACACTTCAGTCCCTGTATATATAGTTACAGCTCAATCTGACTAGCTGCATCCCTCTCAATGGACAATGACATTCTTTTGGAAATGGATTCAGTTTATAGTGAAAACCATTGACGCCTTTAGAGAAGTTCCTGGTCCTTTCAAAGGAAAGTGCTTCCCCGAGTGAGCGGCATCCTGTGGAACATGCAGGCATGGCGGGGGGGTGGTAAATCCTCTGCTGAGCAGCCACAGTTTGTCTTTTATTTTTATTTTTTAAGGAAACAGTTTGGGGCACAGGAAGAGAAGCAGACACCCCTTCTTACTGGAGGATCTATTGTGGCCGGAGAAGAGGAGATATGAAGGCTCCTGTGCTGTCTCTAGCATCAGGTCGGTGAGTGTTCAATACAACCCCCAGTGGTGACATATAGGCATGACAACATTATACATAGAAGGAGAAATTCTTGAGAAAATCTCCCTTACCTTTTCCTCGCAGCAGGGTTTTATCAGAGATAAGGACCCAATCTTCACCCTTCACGGTGGGATCCAAGACCTTTTAGGAAACCTTTAGGAAACCTTCAGGAACCGGGGAACCTCAGGTTACCCACAGTCCTGGACCTGCGACAGCACCCTGCCAGTAAAAACGATATGGCCTTACTACCAAAAAGTACCAGATCTCAGGGCCCAGCTCTCTAAAGAGAAGCGTTCGCAAACAAAACCCATGAGCCCTGGTACCATTCATTTAGCCCATGAAAAGACATCAGAACGGATCCGGTCATCATGGCTAGCCCCAGCAAGGATTGCTTCCAGTGGAGCTCAGCACAGCACATCTTTACTTTACACCTTAGACACTGGCAAAAAAAACTGATCACTCCCAGTAGTGGGAGGGGATATATAAGGAGTACACTTCTTGCCTTAGGGCGTGCCAGTGTCTATCACCTGTCAGTGGCCCTATAACCCACATAGTAACTACTATGGCTCTGTGTCCCCTGATGTAAGAAAATAAAAGTCTATTTGAGTGAACCCTTTATACTATACCTTATGAATTAAACTCTAGATCTGCTTGGTGCTTTCTAATTAACAGTCCTCTGTTATGCACCCTTAGTTGGATTCTATAGCCTACAAGTAAATCTGCCACATTGGAATGATCATTTTAAACTATTAATAATGCCTGGAATATTGATAATATCTGATATTACCTTTTTCTGGACAAACAGTAAATGTTTGTGTTCTAAGGGCAATTTCGGGATCTAAACCCAAGGTATAGGCAGATCCTTTCCTCTGCCTAAACATTTTTCTGTCTGATTTATATTGCACACATGACTGCTACCAATGGCCACAAATGACATTGGCAACTTTGTGACAACTCTCCTTGCAGTGTAGAGAACCATGCCACTGATGTGGAGATATAAGTGTCTGGATGATACTGGCTGCCATCCAGATTGAAAATCATTCTGCAACATTGGTTTGCGTGAAAATTTCAGGAGATTATGAGAAGCACATCCTCTGCAGAAAAAGAAAAACACATTTGGGACCAAAGTTCAAATGGGATGGAAAACACAGAGGTGAAGCTAAATTTCTATTTAAATTTAAAGTGTTACTAAACCCACAATAGTAAAATCAGTCTGTATATGCCGTAAAACATGTTTGTTATACTCAAGTAAAAGGATTGTTCCCGTCAACAGCAGTGCATGCTAAGACCAAGGCTGTTGCCAAAATGTGTCAGCTGTTTTGCTTGTCACTTTTTGTAACCAACCATTAAAATCGCTAGATGGACTACAGTGTTGCAGGCTCAATCCTTTTACTTGTTTCTGCTGTAGTGCTTAAGGACACACTGAGCCTGAGCACCTGAAAGAGGATCTTGCAAATTGGACTGGGAGTTCCCCACAGTGTGTGCTGTCCTTCTTCAAACCTGCCTGATGCTTGTTATACTCACTGTGGAACCTAAGGGGTTAATCATTTGCATTGTGTAAAAAGGCTGTTTGATCATGTCTTCTCTGATCCTCCCCTTCTTCCACTGTCCCCAATCCATCTGCTGATAGTACAGAGCCCTAGGAGTCACTCTGCACATGTTCAGCTTGGTGTGTATTGCTAGAGTTGTTCTTTGTAGGGTGCATGTGACCAGCACTGTCCAGACAGAGGGTCAGAGGGCATGCACCCTTATAGGACAGTCAGAGGAGAATGAAATCTCCTCCTAAGCTTTAACCAGACATTGATAGAAGTCACAAGACTGCTTTATACTGCTGATGAGAAAAGATATTTAGCAGTTTATATGTACTAAACTAATTGCATTTCCATGTTCTGTGGGAGATCGGATATAGTGAATGCAGGATCCAAGGTTTAGTAACACTTTAATACAGAGTGACTCCTAAGCTATTGTTTACACACAATTTGCTTTCTAGATTTACTTTTTTTGCAAGAACACTTACTTGCTAAAATAATACAGAAGCCTCTCAAATACAAGGACTGGTCCTGTGCTACTTAGAATAGTTAGAGGCTGCCCAGCAAATAGACAAAACATTCCACCACAGATTGCTGTTCCAATAAAGTTTTCAAGAACTCCCTGAAAAAAAATTAAAAAAGCAGTCAAAATAATTTTATATATCTGTCATTGATATTCATAAGCTTTTTTATATTCACAAATAAGAGTTACTTTCCATTCTGCATGGTAAAGATCCTAAGAATGTTAAATATTGCTTTAAGTGGGAAAAGGACTGTGTGTTTAATGGGAAACCAACAGTAAGGGGTTGTCAAGCTTTAGTAGATAAAATGAAAAAGTTCGGACCGAAGGATCAGAAGCGATATGGACTTCCAGTAGCAGAGGAATGGTTGAAACAAGTGCAGAGTAGAGCAGAAAGTAAAGCTAAATCAAACCAAAGTAATAAACCCCAAACGCAGTTGCCTTTGGTTGATGGAGAAGATGATACTATGTATTTAGCGCAGTGACCACCACCCTATCACGCCCCACCCCTTCCATAGCCAATATATCCAACCCTGCCGCAGGAGACTGGAACCAACCCCTTCATCCTGCAGTCAGACCCTTCTCCCCCTCAAGCCTCCACCACCCAGAAGGGACTCAACTAACTCCCACAGGAAGTCTTGGGCTTCACCCCTATTGCACAAGCAGCCCATGACAGCCCTAAGTTGCAGATCCATGATAGAGACATTAACGGAAGCCATTGCTAAGAGCCCCCACAAGGTACCCCGGGGAGGAGGAGGAGGAGAACATGTGCCCTCTGATTGAGGTCCCTAATCCAATGGCAGGCCAAAATCTAAATGGTCGAGTCAGCCTCTTACTATGACCATATATTGGCCCTGGACTGAAAGCGATGTACAAAAAGCCACCAAAAATATTAAGCACCCCAAATTAGGTCCAGCAGAATTTGTTGAAAATATTCAAGGGCTACGAGATAGCTATAAACTAAATGGGGTGGAGGTAGAGCGGGAAATCAGATGTGTATTGGGGCCAGATTGGGCCTCAGTAAAAGGAGACTGGGAACCATGTGTAGTGGACCTCCAAGGGAATAGGGGACTCCCTCTTGCTCCAAATCACACAGATTTAAATGCAAGAGTAAATAATCTTCTCCAACGAATAACAAATAGATTCATCCAGCGCACAGATTGGCAAAAGATCAATATGACTGCACAAGAGGATAAGGAAACCGTTAACAATTACCTAAATAGATTAAGGGAATTTTTCAAATCATACTCTGGGTTACCGGAATCAGAAGACATTAATAGTGCATATCAGCAACAGCTGAAGATTACTTTTGTTAATGGATTAAAACCAGAGCACAAAGAGTCACAAAAAGTATGGTCATATATAGAACAGCAGGAGTGTTAGACATTACAATGGGCAAAACATAATGAAAGGTGGCTTAAGGATAAAAGAAAGAAGAATGTGAAAGTGAAAGTTTTCTTGCAAGGTGACAATAATGAGGATGGCAGGATGGCAGGGAGGAATATACTGTTGATGCAGTGACCGAGAACAGAGGGAGAGGTCAGGGCAGCAACAGGGGGAGAGGCAGGGGCAAATATAGAGGAAGAGGTAGGAATGGCGAGATAGGGAATGGGTAGAAAAAAGAGAATGTTGGACATGCCACCAACAGGGACAACCTGGCCAGAGACTGCCCGGAGGGATCAGGCCCCTGGAAGACAGAATGACTAGACATCGAGAGCATAAGTCACCTGAGGAGGGTAGGATATGTGGATAACCTACCACAGGTGGCTCTGAAGGTTGAAGGGAAAGTAGTTAAGTTTCTGGTAGATTCTGGAGCCTCAAGGACATTAATACCTCCAGAGGACATATCACAAATAAAACAATCCACAAAATCCAATTTGGTACAGGGAGTAAACGGTACACCAGTGAGAGAGGCCCTGTCTGAATATGTCACGGTAGAACATCCCAGGACAGGGATGCGAGTAACTATCAACTGTATGCCCAGTAAACTTACTAGGAATAGATCTGATGTCAGCAATGCACATGTCAATACATGCACAAGACGCAGGGTTCATAGTGAAGGTGGGGGAAAGAACTTGTTCCCCACCCATGGAACGAAAACTATTACTATTACTCACTAGATACATACCTTAAAGAAAAAATTACTTCCAAAACGATCGAGAAAATGCTAAATATACAAGGGAAGTCATGGGGTCTAAAAGATCGGTAGATTTCCAACCAATAGGCAGAGCGCATTGCACTATGTGGGTTAAAAAGACACCAGGACCAGACAGGGACTACGCCTCACACTTCTTTTTGAAAAAAAGAAGTGGTATTACAGTTAACTAATGTCTATTGGAACAATGAAGGGTTTTGTGTATCATCTTGTGCTCTGCCACCAGAAGAAAAGGATTTCTTTAAGGAAATAACCCCCCATCTGTCCCTCAGTAAACCGAAAGATAGGGCTTGGGTGGATTGTGGAGGTTTTGTAAAAAGGTGCCAGGAATTGCGAGATTGGAAGCAGACAAGGATAGCAGACATGTTTCAAAGCTATTCCACTGGATACTTCTGTCAGCGACCCAGGGGAGATGAGGTTACCACTACACTATCTGTCCATAACACCATTAATGATATTTGGCGAGCGATGCTGATCCTTTGGACCATGTTCCAGAGAAACTCTGGACCAAGGAACCAGCAGATGTAGGACTAATTAAGGGAGTCCAGCCAGTGACTATCACTCCAAGATCACACCACAGACCCCATCAAAGAGAGGACTCCCTGTGGAAGGAAGCAGAGGAGGGCATATGCCCGGTGATTCAGGACTTAAAAGCAGGGATAGTTATCCCCTGCCCAGACAGCCCTTGCAATACCCCTTTGTTTCCTGTTAATAAACAACCATCCTCTGTGGGGTGGAGAATGGTAGAGGACCTTCAAGCGATAAATCAGGCAGTGGTACCCTGAGCATCAGTGGTGCCAGATCTCCATACTTTGCTCAATGATCTTTCACCAGACAGCAAGGTATTCTCTGTTATAGATATCAGTAACGCCTTTTTCAGCATACCGATTCACCCAGACCATCAGTTTTGGTTTGCCTTCACCTACAAAGGAAAAAGATATACCTTTACAAGATTACCGCAGGTATTTTGTGAATCGCCCACTATTTTTGCACAGGCAATGTCAGCGAATTTAGCAAAGTTTGAGCCACCAGGAGGCAGTCAGCTTCTACTTTATGTAGATGACATTCTCCTGGCATCTCCAACCAAAAAAATGTGTGCACTAGACACCATAACCCTTTTGCAGTTTTTATGTGAGCAGGGCCATAAAGTAAATAGGAAGAACTTGCAGTTCTGCCAGGATAAGGTTAGATACCTGGGATAGAACATTTCAAAGGAGGGGAAACATTTAGATGATGAAAGGATACAAACAATCCTCCAAGTGCCAAAACCAAAAACAAAGAAGCAGATGATGTCGTTTCTGGATATGGCAAACTTCTGCAGGGCATGTATTACCAACTATTCAGTCTTGACTGCATCTTTAGTGCAGTAGAAATAATCCTGATGGCACGAACGCTACTGGATATGCAGTTGTTACACAAACAGAGCTCCTGAAAGCTGAAATTTTACCTAGACATTACTCAGCACAAGTAGCAGAATTAATTGTACTTACAGGGGCATGTACCCTAGCTGAAGGAAAAATGTACACCATCTATACAGACAGACAGTACGCATTTTCTACAGTACATGCATTTGCCCAGCAATGGAAAAACAGGGGAATGGTCACACCTGGGGGCAACCCATTTGGAGCTGGCGATATGTAAGTGTCAGGCCCATACAAACGGCAAAGACCCGATATCTGAGGGGAATAAAAAACGATATAGACAAAGCTGCTAAACAGGCAGTCAATCAATCTACACAAATCTTTGTACAAGATATACAATTAGATAACACTTTCTTGAAGGATATGCAAAGTTGCTCACCCCATCTGAAAAACAACTTTGGGTCACAAAAGATGTACCCTCCAAGAGGACATATATATCTCCCCAGAGAACAAACCAGTCCTGCCAAAGTCTTTATTTAAATAGAGCATTCTTGACCCATGAAGTAACACGTGTCAAACGGGGATGAGTGAGATACTAAACAACGTGGTAACAGCCTATGGCTTTACAAACTACTCAAAAACTTTTTGTTCTCAATGCATTATATCTGCAAGACAATGCTCGGGGAGGCATACGACCACGAAAAGTTCCCCACACCACAATATCCATTCCAACACATTAGCATGGATTTTATTGAATTAGACAAATGTGAAATGAAGAAATATTGTTTGGTAATCATTGATGCATTGACCAAATGGGTAGAGATATTCCCCACAGAAAGTGCTGATGCCTAAACAGTATCTAAGACCTTACTAAAAGACATCATTCCATGATTTGGGATACCGGAGAATATTTATAGTGATAATGGTCCACATTTTGTAAATCAGACCATAAAACACCTAGCAGAAGTGATGGGTATAGAAGTGAAGAATCACTGTGCACATCACCCTCAATCAGCAGGGCTCGTAGAAAGACATAATGGGAGATTAAAGAGCAAGCTAAAAAAAAGGCTATTGAAGAGACAGGGCAAAATGGGATGTACTGTCTCCCAATAGCCATTTTAAGCATGCACATCACCCCTACTAAAGAGGGGCTGAGTCCATTTGAAATTATGTATGGTAGATCCTATAAAATACCTTTATTACCAAATGAATAGGGATGGCCGAAAGGTTCGCCCGGCGGTTGTTTGGCGGCGAATTTCGGCTGTTCGCCGTGCGCCCGATCGGCGGACTATTGCCGCGGTTCGCCCGGCGGACTTCAGTGTTTACTGTGTAAAAGAACTTTGACCTATGATGACACATCCATCATGGGGTACAGGACAGCCAATTGAGACATTACAGCACATGGACACTTGGACATTCCCCCTAACTTATAAATAGACCCGATCCGGCGGCAATTTTACATTCTTTCTACTGTCACTATAGGGAGAGGTTGCTGTGTGGAGCAGGGAGAGACTTCAGTGACCCAAATCGCTAGCTATTAGGTCCACAAAAGTTCTTTTAAGGACTGGTATCATGGTATAGGTGTTAGGTGTAGTTCAGGATATAGGTTTGAGGCACTGCTGTGCTAGTGATTGTTGCAGCAGCCTGTCTTTTGTCAGTGTAGAGAGAGGGACAGGATGCTGTGTGCAGCAGGGACAGTCAGTTTAATCATCAGCTGTTACTATTAGGTCCACAAAAGTCATTTTCAGGACTGGTATGGTAAAGTAATACAGGATATAGTTTTGAGTGCTATTCAAGTTATTGTTCCAGCAGCCTGTGTTTTGTCAGTTTAAATAGGGACAGGCAGGAAGCTGTGTGTGGCGGTGGGGGACAGTCAGTTTAATCAGTAGCTGTTACTATTAGGTCCACAAAGGTTCTTTTCAGGACTGGTATGGTAATAGGCTTGTACACGTATAATATTCTTTCTTCCAAATATAGAAAGAATATTATACTTGTCTGCTGCCCTTCTGCTGCAGTAGGCCTTTATCAGTATAGGGACTGAGGTACAGTCTGCTAATTATTCACAACCTACTAGTTGCACAAAGGTCCTTATAAGGACTGGTAAGGTCTAGGGTACTACAGTACATAGGGTTGAGTGAGGTACAGTCTGCTATTCCTTAAGGACTGGTATAGGTCCACAATATATAGGGTTGAGGTGCACTACTTCTGACTGCTGCACTATACTGCAGCAGTCCTTTATCAGTATATGGACTGAGGTACAGTCTGCTAATCATTCACAATCTACTAGTTGCACAAAGGTCCTTATAAGGACTGGTAAGGTCTAGGGTACTACAGTACATAGGGTTGAGTGAGGTACAGTCTTCTATTCCTTAAGGACTGGTATAGGTCCACAATATATAGGGTTGAGGTGCACTACTGCTGACTGCTGCCCTATACTGCAGCAGTCCTTTATCAGTATAGGGACTGAGGTACAGTCTGCTAATCATTCACAACCTACTAGTTGCACAAAGGTCCTTATAAGGACTGGTAAGGTATAGGGTCCTACAGTACATAGGGTTGAGTGAGGTACAGTCTGCTATTCCTTAAGGACTGGTATAAGTCCACAATATATAGGGTTGAGGTGCACTACTGCTGACTGCTGCCCTACTGCTGCAGCAGTCCTTTATCAGTATAGGGACTGAGGTACAGTCTACTAAGCATTCACAACCTACTAGTTGCACAAAGGTCCTTATAAGGACTGGTAAGGTCTAGGGTACTACAGTACATAAGGTTGAGTGAGGTACAGTCTGCTATTCCTTAAGGACTGGTATAGGTCCACAATATATAGGGTTGAGGTGCACTACTGCTGACTGCTGCCCTATTCTGCAGCAGTCCTTTATCAGTATAGGGACTGAGAGTTTTGTCACAGGGTCATTTAAAAAATGACAGGCAGAGGAAGAGGTAGGCCCTTCCGCAGGGGTGGTAGGGGTAGGAGCAGGAGCAACAGACTTGAGCCAAAGTGGGAAGTTGCAGAAGGTGCATTCAATTACTTTAAAGGACGCACCAGACTTGGTTGAGTGGCTCACTCAGCCTTACTCTTCTGCACCCTCCGAATCCTCTCGATCTGCACCCTCTTCTTCACTCTCTGCTATGTGCACCCCCAAAGACACTACCACCAACAACACCACCACCACCACCACCACATACCTTCCGCTTGAGTCACAGGAATTATTTTCTGATCCATATCAAGACATTTCTGATGCGCAGCCACTCTTGGCATTGGATCAGGAAGAGGAGGTAGCAACAACCGCCACTCAGCAGTCTGACTACAGTACCCAGATCAGCCCAAGGAGGAGGTTGGTCCCTACTCCAAGATCTCTACTTATAGCGGTGGGGAAGGTGACATCGATGATGATGTGTCTAGTGATGTCACGTGGGTGCCCACAAGAGAGGAAGAGGAGGGGAGTTCAGAGGGAGATATGGACCAGCAGATAGGCATGTGCAATTCGTTTCATAACGAATCGAAATTCGGCTGATGCATCCGAATGTCCGAATAAAAAAATAACGAATTACAACGAATACGAAAGAAATATAACGAATGAATTTGAATGAATTCGAATGCATTCGACATCGAATTCGAAAACAATTCTAGTCGAATCGAATTTGAAAACAATTCGAATCGAATTTGAAAACAAATTTGAATAAAAATCGAAAAAATATGAATCGATTTCTAAAAAAGAATACAGTAAAATAGAATATAAAATAATAACACAATAGAATGAATATATATATATATATATATATATATATATATATATATATATATACCATCTTCCGAAATTCGAATTTCCTATAGAATGATAGACTAGAAAAACAATTGAACAGAATAGTATAAAATATTATTTTTCTATTTATTTTTATTCTATCACTGAGTCCAAGCCTTATTCTTCAAGGGGAAACCCTAACCCCAACCCTAACCATAAACCTAACCCAAACTCCAAGTTGGGTATTGTCCACTTGCCACATCACCTGCCACAAGTGCCATGACACCTGCCACGAGTGCCACGTGACCGGCCACGAGTGCCATGTTACCGGCCACGGGTGCCACTTGACCGGCCACGGGTGCCACGTGATCTGCCACGGGTGCCACTTGACCGGCCACGAGTGCCATGTTACCGGCCACGGGTGCCACTTGACCGGCCACGGGTGCCACGTTACCTGCCACGGGTGCCACTTGACCGGCCACGGGTGCCACGTGACCGACCACGAGTGCCACGTTACCGGCCACGGGTGCCACGTGACCTGCCACAAGTGCCACGTGACCAAGTTGTGGACTGTCCACTTGCCACATCACCTGCCAAAAGTTATGGAGTTCCTAGCACCAAGTGACCCCAAGATATGTATCTCGGGGGCCACTTACAGCTAGAGTGTGGCCCCCGAGATTATGTGGCCCCAAATTCGGGTCGCAAAATGTCATTCTCTGATATGGACAATATGTCAAGCACTTTTCTGTAGCAGAGAATGACATTTTGTGACCCGAATTTGGGGCCACATATCTCAGGGTCACTTGGTGCTAGAAACCCCAAATTTGGTGATTTGGTGAAATCATTATATACTAAATTCGAATTTTGGAAGATGGTGGTTTTATAATATATATATATTTCTTTCCAACATTCGAATTTCGTATAGAATGAATTCGAATTTGAATAGAAAAGATTAGAATGGAAAAAGAGAATAGACTAGAAAAACAATAGAACAGAATAGAATATATTATATTTTATTCTGCTCTGTTCTATTGTTTTTCTAGTCTATTCTTATATATTCTATTGAAATCTTTTCTATTCAAATTCAAATTCATCCTATATGAAATTCGAATGTCAAATTTTTTTTTATATATATATATATATATATATATAGAAAGGCCAGTATGGTGGCCTGGAATTATGGGTGGAGCCCGGTGGAGTATATAACCAGCCCGTTCGCCTAGCTCCCTCGTCGGTTCCGGTGCGCGATATCTGATACGTCAGAAATCAAGGGCCGACTATCCTCGAGACCTTACAGTGAGCCGGGTTCGTGAGTTCCCACGCTATTCCGTCCGCCTCGTGTCGACAAAGCCTTGTCGTTCGTCAGCGTCCGTCTGATTGCCGTCTGAGTCGCTATACTCAAATCGAAATTTTCCGTTGTCGTACAACACGTCCGGGCCGGCTGTCGCAGGTAGGGCTTCGGCACCCGTTTCATTTCATGTGTTACAAAGTCACGTAAACTAGATTCCTGAACTCACAAACCACTCACTCTAGATTGCACGAAACGTCTTAACTGTGGCACTCGCATTCGTTACTTCATGTCACTACCCCTTCTTCGAAAGAAGTCGTTATCACTTTTCGGTACATGCCGTTCGTGCCACCAGGCACTTCGTTTCGTAGCACGTCGTTACTAAACTGAACGACTCATTTCTCTATGTTCGAATCGATCGAACCATTTCGAAATTACAGCTGTCTGCTTGTCACGTTAAACTGAGCACTCCGGACAATGTCAATCTCATGTTGTTCAAAACCATAGAAACGGTCGGACCGTTTCAAATCCGAATAAGGTTAAACATTTCAATCATTTCATGCCGTTTGTACTATGTCTGTCATTTCATTTCATTTCATTTCAATCATTTCGAGTGATTTCAATCATTTCAGTCTGTTATGTCGGATCATTTCATTTCTACCATTTTAAATCATTTCATCATTTCTGTCACTTACCGCGCTCCGATACGAATCCCGTCGCATCTCCAATGCACCGATTCGCTTCGAAGTGCCCCAGGGTTCGGCCTCATTTCTGTACATGCTCCAGAGACTGAGTCACTCGCAGGTTCAAGCACGGTCCTTGATTCTAGTCTTTGTCATGGCTTTTCATTTCTGTCACTTATTACGCGCTAATTCGAATCCTGTCGCATTCTGCTATGCACCGATTCGTCCTGGCGTGCCCAGCTGCTACGCCTCATTTCAGTACATGCTCCAGAGACGGATTCTTTTATTGTAACCGTCAGTCCAGTCGTTGAAAGAAAAAAAAAAAAAAAAAAAGAAAAAAGTAGCAAAGCAAAATCGTATTACCTGCACAATGCTGGTTTAGATTATATGAGATGGCAGATGTATAATATGTGTGAGCTGTCTTCCCCCGCCTGAGCTCCACGCGGCGGGCCTCCCTCCCTGCCTGAGCTCCACGCGGCGGGCCTCCCTCCCCGCCTGAGCTCCACGCGGCGGGCCTCCCTCCCCGCCTGAGCTCCACGCGGCGGGCCTCCCTCCCCGCCTGAGCTCCACGCGGCGGGCCTCCCCTCCCCGCCTGAGCTCCACGCGGCGGGCCTCCCTCCCCGCCTGAGCTCCACGCGGCGGGCCTCCCCTCCCCGCCTGAGCTCCACGCGGCGGGCCTCCCCCCAGCCTGAGCTCCACGCGGCGGGCCTCCCCCCCGCCTAAGCTCCACGTACTATGTGTAATTTGCGTTCCTGTGCAATTTGCAGTCTTGTGCAGTTTGCGTTCTTATGCTGTTAATGTTCTCGTGCCATTCATGTTCTTGCAAAAAAAAAAAAGGCTGGCAGCGAGGACTACACGGCTCCGTTGTCTCCTTCTCTTGTCTCAGAGAGCGGCAGCCAAAGGTCCTTCAGAGCATGGACCATTCCCAGGCTAACAGCCGAGTTAAGGCGCAGGGGTGTACCCTTTCCAGCTACAGCCAGAAAGGCCGAGCTTTTCGGGCTCCTCTTTCCTCCCCCAGCCGCGGTGGAGGATAGCACCCAGCAGGCCTCCCTGGGCTCTATCGCTGCTTCCATCACGCAGCTTCACACCCTGGTGTCATCTCTGACAACCTCAATATCAGAGGTTCAGGGTCGGGTGGCCCTCCTCGAGACCCGCCCATCCGTTTCTCCTCCAGCACCAGCATCCCAGGCAGTGGATAACATTATCGCAGGTACCCCTGGGCGTACACCAGTAGTGTACCCTTCTCATTTGATATCAGCCAACATCAGGAAGGACATCCTAGAGGGCAAGGACGTCAATCTAGCTTCCCTTCTTATCTCCATTCATGAGCTGGCAGAAAACAAAGCTTACACTTGGGGGGACGTGTCGGTGGTCTTCAAAGCCAAAGACCCCAGGCTGGACAGGAAGCTTTCTGTCACCGAGTTCACCTTGGCCTTCGGCATGTTGAGGGACATCATCTGCTCGGCCTCCCCCGGCAGGAGGGAGGAACTGGATCGTTACCTCCACGTGGTAGTTGACCTGGGTTATAAATACGGCGGTTTTTCATTTTATGACTATCACCACTCCTTCTCCGCTAAGGCGGCCGCCAGGCTCTCCCAATTTCAGATGCCTACTGACTGGAGTGCCATGGACACCGAGCTGTTCTGCCGACACTTCGCGGGGCTGCGGTCTCCCCTCTGTGCGATTTGCCAGTCGGCTACTTACACCGCGACTTGGTGTGCCAGCTCAGGGGCAGCCCCACCCTTAGACGGTCCGTCGACCTCAGGTACTGCCCAGGGCCCACCGACGCCGGTACGCCTGCCGCAGACAGATAAACTGGGGCGCCCGGTCAAGACCATGGGAGGTGCAGCCATCTGCAACAACTATAACAGCGGGTCGTGCAATTTCAGTCAATGCAGGCTGCTCCACGTATGCACGCGGTGTCATAGAGCTCATCCCAGGCTTATGTGCGAGGTCAAGCAGGCTAAAAAATCTTGACTAAGCCGGGTCGACGTTTCGTGGCTCAGTGTCTACCTCGCCAATCATCCCACCCCCTCACTTGCCGCCTACCTAGTTCAGGGCTTCATTTAGGGCTTTCATACGGGATTTGTCTCTCTCCCTCACCTCACATACGAGTGCCAGAACCTGCGGTCAGCAGCCACGGATGTACAAGCCATTGACCAGCTATTACAGGCAGAGCTAGACCGGGACTTCATCATAGGCCCTTTCACAAAGCCCCCATTTAACACCTGGCGAGTCAGCCCTATTGGGCTTGTCAAGGGCAAGTTCTCCAATAAACTCAGGTTGGTCTACGATTTGTCAGCGCCTCATTCTTCCTCTGTCCCCAGTCTTAATTCCCTTATCCCCTCTGAGGAGTTCTCCCTTAAATACGCATCTGTAGACATGGCCATCCAGGCCATTCTCAAGTCAGGCACAGGAACATGGCTCTCCAAGGCCGACATCTCAGACGCCTTCAAGCTCCTTCCTATCCATCCATCTCTCTGGTGCTGGCATGGCATCAAGTGGAGGGAGCTCTACTATTTTGCCACTAAGCTAACCTTCGGGTCCAAGAGTAGCCCCTGGCTCTTCGACTCGTTTGCGCAGACTCTCGCATGGATCTTGCTGCACGTAGCCCAGTGCCAGGGAGTCATGCACTATTTGGATGACTTCCTGCTGATCGAGTCACCTGGCCCCCCTCCAGGGGATCTGGATAAACTAAGGGTGGTCTTCAATAACCTTAAACGTCCCCATTGCCGAGCACAAGGTGGAGGGTCCAGCGCAGGCAATCACCTTTCTCGGGGTCAGCTTAGACACCAGCACTATGCAGGCCAGCCTCCCCCCGGATAAACTAAGCCGCATCAGGACGGTCCTGAGGGACTTCACCCGCGCCAGAACTTGCACCAAGAGACAGCTACAGTCCCTTCTCGGTACGCTTAATTTTGCCATGCGCATCATCCCTCAAGGTCGCGCATTCGTATCACGCCTGTTAGTCCTACTGTCCCATTCACAAGACCCGGACCATGTCCTCAGCCTGGACCCCGCAGCTATAGCAGATCTTGCCATGTGGGAGGAATTCCTAACGTCCTGGAACGGCGTGTCCCTGTTCATCCCCTCCGTGTCCTCCTTTTCACCTCAGGTGGTGACCGACGCAGCGGCCTCCACGGGCTTTGCGGCAATTTTTGGCCACCTCTGGCTCGCAGCCCTCTGGCCTCCTCAGATACTGGCAATTCCGGGCTTCACCGAGACGTCCTCCCTGTCTGAGTCGTACCCCATCGTAGCGGCTGCCCACACATGGGGCCGCAGTTGGTCGGGTCAAACAGTGACCTTTTCAATGGACAATCTGGCCACTGCGGAAATCATTAACAAAGGCAGGTCTAAGTCTCTAGAAATTATGTCCTTCCTGCGGCGACTGGTCCAGCTCTCGTTATTATTTCAATTCAACGTTCATTGTGCCTTTATCCCCGGTAAATTCAATCGGGCAGCGGACGCCCTCTCCCGCTTTAACTTAGTTTCCTTTTTGATCAGGTACCCGGAGCCGGACCAACATCAGCAGCTATCCCGGACTGGTCTCAACTGACCCTGGATTAACCCCACACCTAGTAGCCGCAACTCAACTCATCGACCTCTCCCTCTCAGACAATACCCGCAAGGCCTATCAGACAGCCTGGAGGGCCTTTAACCGCTTCTTAACATTTCACTCCACAGAGACCTCCCGGGTCAAGCAAGTCCTGGCCTTCATTGCCTATTGCCACTCGGAGTTGGCGTTGTCCTTTAACACGATCCGGTTATACCTGGCCGGGGTACAACATTTCACGTCCCTCCAGGACCCTGCCGAACCCTCCTTGTTCACTTTCCACGCCATTCGGGCTGTCATGCGCGGCATCCAGAAACGCCAGCCCACGGCCTCCACCAAACGCCTGCCTATCACAGGAGACGTTTTCAGGAACATGTCTGATATTCTGGCCACTTCACCTTTCGGTCTCCACATTAGCATCATTATACAAGCAGCCATACACCTGGCCTTCTACGGCTTCTTACGGCCAGGCGAGTTTACCTCCAGTAGCCCCTCAGCTCGCATGCTGTGCAAGCACCACCTGGTCAGGCACGGAGACCATTACATCCTACACATAGCAGTCTCCAAGACGCAGCAGCTTGGCCCAGGTACGGACATACATTTTTATAAAACCAATAACCGCTGGTGCCCGGTCGCCATTCTCACCCGCTGGTTAACCCTTCTGGCCGATCAACCAGGAACTGGCCCACTTCTGCCATTTCTCGGTAAACCACTGAATGCAGCCCAGTTCATGGAGCATGTCAGGATACTCCTGGGCATCCTTCACCTCAATCCGGCTCACTACTCCGGACATTCATTTCGTATCGGAGCTGCTTCGACTGCCTCCCGCCAAGGGGTCCCGGTCCATGTCATCAAGAAATTGGGTAGATGGAAGTCCAAATGTTTTGCCCGTTACATACCCAATCCGCAAGTAGAGATGGTCCAGGCCTTTGTCAAGCTCACCCAGTAACAACTCGAATCAATAAAGTGCAATCCCTACCTGTATGTTTTTGCCCCCTTATTTTGGTATACCCTACGTTAGGCCAGGGCACACTTTCAGGTCCATTTCAAGTAAGCGAGTTTATGTTAGCCTTGTTTGTCATCCTTATCCGTATCGGTCAGAGGGCTCTGGGCCATAAATAGAAAGGCCAGTATGGTGGCCTGGAATTATGGGTGGAGCCCGGTGGAGTATATAACCAGCCCGTTCGCCTAGCTCCCTCGTCGGTTCCGGTGCGCGATACCCACCCACCCATCCCCTTTCAGGGCATTTCTCAAGCATTATACTCCTCGGGAGAGTACTCATTTCACTCCATTTCATTTTCATTTCATTTATTACTCATTTCTCTATCTAGGGTATGCCCCCTTATTTTGGTATACCCTACGTTAGGCCAGGGCACACTTTCAGGTCCATTTCAAGTAAGCGAGTTTATGTTAGCCTTGTTTGTCATCCTTATCCGTATCGGTCAGAGGGCTCTGGGCCATAAATATATATATATATATATATATATATATATATATATATATAATTTTTTTTTTTTTCGACATTCGAATTGCGTATAGAATGAATTCGAATTTGAATAGAAAAGATTTTAATATAATATAAAAGAAAAGAATAGACTTATTCGAAATCTTTTCTATTCAAATTCGAATTCATTCTATACAAAATTCGAATGTTTAAAAAAAAATACAAAAAAAAATTAGACATTCGAATTTCATATAGAATGAATTTGAATTTGAATAGAAAAGATTTCGTATAAGTCTATTCTTTTATATTCTATTAAAATCTTTTCTATTCAAATTCAAATTCATTCTATACGCAATTCGAATGTCGAAAAAAAATAATAATTATATATATATATATATATATATATATATATATATATATTTCGAATAAGTCTATTCTTTTATATTCTAATTCTAATTCATTCTATACGAAATTCGAATGTCGAAAAAAAATAATTATATTTTATATATATAAATATATATATATATATATATATATATATATATATATATATATATATATATATATATATATATATATATATATATATATATATATATATAATTTTTTTTTTTTTTTTTAGACATTCAAATTTTTTATAGAATGAATTCGAATAGAAAAGACTTTAATAGAATATAAAAGAATAGACTGGAAAAACAATAGAATAGAATAGAAAAACAATAGAAAAGACCAGAATAAAATATAATATATTCTATTCTATTGTTTTCTAGTCAACTTTCTATTTTATTATAATCTTTTCTATCCAAATTTAAAATGAATGAATTTAAAAATTTTAATTTATTCTATTTGAAATTCGAATTTCAGAAGATGGTTGTATATTCTTTCTATTTTATTCTATTAAATTATATATTTTTTCTAATCTTTTCTATTTGAATTAGAAATTTTGGAAGATGGTTAGTTACTTATATATATCTGTCACATCAACTTCTCATGCTTGCAGTGTACCAGAGCAAAAAACACACACATCTTATTTAATTTATATTTATCACATCAATGAAGTTTTCAGCATGCCTGATTGAAGAAGTCACGGATGTCGATCTTAAGGCAAGTACATATGCTGTATGTCATTGTCCACTTGCCACGTCACCTGCCACAAGTTGTGTATTGTCCACTTGCCACAGCAACTGCCACAAGTTGTGTATTGTCCACTTGCCACGTGACTTGCCACAGGTGCCATGTGACTTGCCACGGGTGCCACGTGACTTGCCACAGGTGCCACGTGACCGGCCATGGGTGCCACGGGAACTGCCAGGGGTGCCACATGACCTGTCACGAGTTTCACGTGAACAGCCACGAGTGCCACGTGTACCACGTGACCTGCCACAAGTGCCACATGACCAAGTTGTGGATTGACCACTTGCCACGTCACCTGCCACAAGTTGGGGTTCCTAGCACCAAGTGACCCATAGATATAGGCAATATGTCAAGTATTTTTCTGCAGCATAGAATCATATATCTCGGGGTCACTTATAGCTAGAAACCCCAAATTTGCTATGCGAACACAATAGTACTAGCACTACAACATATCCAAATTTGGAGTTTCTAGCACCAAGTGACCCTGAGATACATGGCCCTAAACTCGGGTCACAAAATATTTCCGAATGCGGTTGAAATAATTTCGAATCATGTTGAAATCATTTTGAATGCGGGTGAAATAATTTCGAATCATGTTGAAATCATTTTGAATGCGGTTGAAATAATTTCGAATCATGTTGAAATAATTTCGAATGCGGTTGAAATAATTTCGAATCATGTTGAAATCATTTCGAATCCGGTAGAAATATTTTCAAATTTGGTTGAAATATTTTCGAATGCGGCCGATTTTTTGAATTTGGTAGAAAACTAAACGAAATCCGAAAATGAATTTAAGGAAGTTAACGAATATAACTAAACGAAATTAATGAATTCATGAATTAAAACTAAACTAAACTAAACAAATGTTTTCCTTTTGCACATGTCTACCAGCAGATAGGGAGGAGAAGCAGGAATAACTTACATTGCACAGGAGGGACAAAGCAGACTGCTAATGTATCAGGAGCGAGTCATCGACCATGTACGGTAACATCTGGCGCTCCCAGAATGACAGCACATGGCTCCGCAGTGTGGGCTTTTAACGTGTCCGCTGCTGACAATAGCATTGCCATCTGCAATCTTTGCAGTCAACACATTAGTCGCGGTAAGCCCAACACTCACCTAGGGACGACCGCCTTAAGAAGGCACATGAGCAGCCATCACCGAGCCCAGTGGGAGCAACGGAACACACAAAGCCACACTCCAGGCTCTCACCGTCCAGCCTCGTCTTCTACTTCTCCTTCTCCTCTCTCCTCACAATTGTCCTCCACTCCACCTTCCATCACGCCAAGCTCACGTTTTTCTGCAAAAAGGCAGGCTTCCGTGGGCCTAATGTTCGAGCGTAAAAAAATTATGACGCCGGATAACCTTCTTGCCCAACGGTTGATGGCTGGCTTGTCAGAACTGATAGCCCGCCAACTACTGCCATATAAACTGGTGGACTCGGAGGCCTTTCGAAAATTTGTGGCCATTGGAACACCACAATGGAAGGTCCCAGGAAGGAAGTATTTCTCAGAGAAGGGCATCCCAGAGCTATATGGCCATGTTCAGCGGCAAATGAATGTATCTCTGGCACACAGTGTCAGTGCCAAGATACATCTGACCACCGACACGTGGTCTAGCAAACACGGGCAGGGAAGGTATATCACTTTTACTGCCCACTGGGTAAACCTTCTGACGGCCGACAAGCATGTAACCCGTGGCACCTGTGTAGATTTGGTTTTACCGCCACGGATTGCATGCAGGCCTGGCTCTTCTTCTCCTCCTCCTCCTACTCCATCCTCCTCCCTCTCCTCCTCGGCTGACTCCTCCTTTTCCGCTGCTAGCGTCTCTTCCGCTGCGCCGCCCAAGCTCCCCAGAACCTATTCGACATGCCAGGTGAGACGTTGCCATGCCGTGCTGCGTCTGTTGTGCCTGGAAGCCAAGAGCCACACTGGCCCGGCACTCCTTTCAGCTTTGCGTTCACAGGCAGATCAGTGGCTAACACCGCTCAATTTGACAGTTGGTAAAGTGGTGTGTGACAACGGTGCCAATCTGCTTAGCTTATTGGAACAGAGCAAAATGACGCACGTGCCATGCATGGCACACGTCTTAAACTTGGTCGTGCAGCGATTCGATGTCAAATACCCTGGGGTCCAGGATATCTTGCGGCAGACAAGGAAAATCTCGGCCCATTTCAGAAGATCTTACACGGCCATGGCTCGCCTTGCTGACATTCAGCGGTGACACAATCTGCCGGTCATACGTCTTATTTGTGATTGCCCGACGCGATGGAACTCAACCTTCTATATGCTTGATAGGCTGCTCCAGCAGAAACGTGCAGTTAACGTCTACCTGTATGAACTCTGTGGCAGAACAGGTTCTGGGGAGCTGGGTTTTTTTCACCGCGCCAGTGGCTGCTCATGCGCGACGCATGCAGACTTCTGCGCCCATTTGAGGAGATCACCAAACTGGTCAGTCGCAGCCATGGCGCCATCAGTGACATGGTACCTTATGCCTTCTTTATGGAGCGCGCATTGCGTCGTGTCATTGACCAAGCTGTGGAGGAGCAGGAGCGGGAAGATGAGGAAGTCGCAATGCTGGATGAATTCCCAGGGGGGCTACTCTGCCTGAGACAAGTGAACAACAGGAGTCTGAAGAGGAGTCAGAGGAGGATGGTGCTGGGGCGGATGAGGAGGAGCAAGAAGAGCATGCTTTAAACCTTTCTGGGATCCCTGTTGTTGTGCGTGGATGGGGAGAGGAGAATGAAGAGGACAACATTATCCTGGATGATGAGCAGGAGCCAGGCCACCACACCGCTTCCAGTTTAGTACAAATGGGGGCCTTCATGCTCCAGTGTTTTAATAGGGACCCCCGTATAAAAAGCATAAGGGTCAAGGACCAGTACTGGGTGACAACGTACTTAGACCCCCGGTACAAACACAAAATGGCGAAATGTTACCGCCGTCACAGAGGGCTGGCAGAATGGAGCACTTCCAGGCCTTGCTTCGAGAAATGCTGCATTCTGCTTTTGCGTGCGCTGGCAGAGGAGCAATTCCCACTCCCAGAGAAGGAGGTGCGGGTACCAATCCAACAGCGCCTGCAAGAAGAGGCCGGTTTGAAGATGTGTTGGTGACTTCGGATATGAGGTCATTCTTTCAGCCGACCCATCGACAGGTGTCATCCGGATCCAGCATCAGGGAATGCCTAGACCGTCAGGTGTCCGACTACATCGGGTTAACGGCCGATGTGGACGCTCTGAGGAGTGATGAACCCCTGGACTACTGGGTGGGCAGGCTTGACCTCTGGCCAGAACTTGCCCAATTTGCAATCGAACTGTTGCCTTGCCCCTCGTCCAGTGTCCTGTCCGAAAGGACGTTCAGTGCAGCAGGGGGGATCGTGACCGATAAGCGTACTCGCCTAGCTCACAACAGTGTTAACTACCTCACATTTCTAAAAATGAATGAGGCATGGATCTCGGAGGAATTCAACACATGTGACCAGTAGACCATGTATATGTCTAGAAACAATTTTTTTAATCGAGCACACATACCTTCTTTCTTCATTTGGCTCACTTCCTTGTCCAAAAAAAGCGCACCGTACTATATGCCCGCACCCTCCTGTTTGAAGAGGTTGAGCGGTGTCATATTTCTACTGGGGCTGCTTATTATGAGGGGCTCCCACCATCCCTGTGCTGTGCTGACTTCCTCCTGGGGCTGCTTATTATGAGGGGCTACCACCATCCCTGTGCTGTGCTGACTTCCTCCTGGGACTGTACCTCTGCTGTGCATATTATGAGGGGCTCCCACCATCCCTGTGCTATGCTCATTATGAGGGGCTCCCACCATCCCTGTGCTGTGCTGACTTCCTCCTGGGGCTGCTTATTATGAGGGGCTCCCACCATCCCTGTGCTGTGCTGACTTCCTCCTAGGGGCTGCTTATTATGAGGGGCTCCCACCATCCCTGTGCTGTGCTGACTTCCTCCTGGGGCTGTACCTCTGCTGTGCATATTATGAGGGGCTCCCACCATCCCTGTGCTATGCTCATTATGAGGGGCTCCCACCATCCCTGTGCTGTGCTGACTTCCTCCTGGGGCTGCTTATTATGAGGGGCTCCCACCATCCCTGTGCTATGCTGACATCCTCCTGTGGCTGCTTATTATGAGGGGCTTCCACCATCCCTGTGCTGTGCTGACTTCCTCCTGGGGCTGTACCTCTGCTGTGCATATTATGAGTGTCTCCCACCATCCCTGTGCTATGCTGACATCCTCCTGTGGCTGCTTATTATGAGGGGCTTCCACCATCCCTGTGCTGTGCTGACTTCCTCCTGGGGCTGTACCTCTGCTGTGCATATTATGAGTGTCTCCCACCATCCCTGTGCTAAGCTGACATCCTCCTGGGGCTGCTTACGGTGCAGGTGTCAGTGCTGTATATCACGGTGCTGGTGTGAGTGCTTTATGTCACGCTGCTGATGTCAGTGCTCTCTATCATGGTGCTGTGTCAGTGCTCTCTATCACGGTGCTGGTGTCAGTGCTTTATGTCACGCTGCTGATGTCAGTGCTCTCTATCACAGTGCTGGTGTCAGATCACTCTATCACTGTGCAGGTGTCATTGCTGTATGTCACGCTGATGATGTCAGTGTTGTATATCATGGTGCTGGAGTCAGTGCTGTATATCACAGTGCTGGTGTGAGTGCTTTATGTCACGCTGCTGATGTCAGTGCTCTCTATCACGGTGCTGGTGTCAGATGACTCTATCACGGTGCAGGTGTCATTGCTGTATGTCACGCTGCTGGTGATCATCTCCTGCACCCTCTTCTTTGCCTATCCTGACCTTCCCTCTCCTCCATTGCCTTCATGCGCTCCATAGTCCTGAATTGTCACAACAATTTCACATATAAAAAAGAATGCTTGTAGTTGGCGATCCCAGATTCACCTCATACATGTGTTATGTCATTGGCCATGTGCTGGGACTATGTTTGCACAGCTAGTAATTATTTTGTGGCTGCAAATTTGACCTGTAGGTTTGCAAAGTTCGCCTCCCATTGAAGTCAATGGGGCCCGCCGCGAACGTTACGGTTCGCAAACTATCGGCCACGTTCGCGGTCCGCGTTCGCAAAACGTCCCGTCGGAAGTTCGTCCATCACTAAAAATGAAACCCCACAGAAGAAGTGGAGAGAACCTTAGCAGAATGCATGTCAAGGTTATTAAAACAGAAACAAATTAACCAAGCGTGTTCGATTCCAGAAGGAGAGCCCGGAGAAGAAGACAAAGTACAAATCAGAGACTGGGTCCTCATCAAGGTGATCAAAAAGAAGCATTGGCACTCCCCTAAGTGGGACGGGCCCCATCAAGTACTCCTTACTACTACCACCACAGTAAGAATCGCTGAAAGGACAACCTGGATTCATCAATCCCACTGTAAAAAGGTAAACATAGGCAGAGTAGGAATAGAAGGACTGAAAGAGTGGGAAAGTCCAACTACAAAGGAAGGCAGATAAAGGTCTGCTTATTTCAACCTTGGTGAAGAAAAGGCCTTAATTAGGCCATTCTCACTTCGGATAGGATGGTAGGGATTTTGTTCCTTGTGGGAGCATTGGTGACTCTAGGAGAGGCCTCTATACCGGGAGGTAGGAGACACGGGAGGATAGTGGCACTAATCAATTGAGAAGAAACAGGAAGAGCATTGAAGCTCACTTTTTTTTTCAAGGAACTACAGTACTATACAGGTGGATTTCTGCCAGATGACAGATTGTGGAGATAAGGTAGAAGCAAGCAAGCTGACCTGGGCATACAAATACGTTTGCTACCTGGCTGGAAATACCAAGTGTACTACTTGGGATTCAGTCATGTGGACAACTGCAGCCCAGGATTGGGGATATGAGATCCTGGCAGCAGGAGATTTAAAGAATAGTTTAACCATAACTAAAGTGGCCCACTCTCCCTGTATAGAGCCAAAGAATTGTAATATATTATTGATTTCCCTAAAGGACCCCAAACTAGAAGATCAGAGGTTATACCATGTAGGAGCTTGGGTATTGGGAACTGACCCTTTGGGAAAATTCTTCCTTGAAGTCAAACCAAAGAATCAGACGAACAAGAAGAAATAATTATCTAATGAGGACCGACTTACAGTAGAGGTATTAGGACCCACGGTGAGATTCACTAATCTCACAGTGGAGGAAGCTATAACATTATAAACAGGATACCAGGATAACAATGAATGGCTTGAATGGTTAATATATACTGCTAACACCCTTAAAATAGAGAGAACTGTTTGGTCTGTGCAGGGACCAGACCCCAGCTGGCTACAATGCCTTTTCCCTTAATTAACAATACAGATCAAGCTGGTTTAGGGTGTATGCTAAAGTTGTATCAAAAAACATACAAACCTGACACCAACACTTCCTCTCACACGTTAAGTTTGTTTCCCCAGGTTCAGAGACTTCAGATAACCCCTGCTGTCACGGCATACCCTAGCAACTTTACTGGTTTTGCACTTCCGGGGAATGAGAGTGGCACAGATTTGGGGTCTTTACCAGATGACTACTGCATGGAGAGGATTAACAAAATTGTAAAGGGAGAGGGTGACGGATCATAGCGAGGATCTCAGCCAATTCCCAAGGGGGTTGTGCCCTCATCCAGCTGGCAATGCTTTTGCGCTTACTGCCAGAGTCCCCTTGGAAGAAGGGTCACCGGAGGAGCAGACCCTTTTCATGCAAGTCGCACATGAAATCGGCAAAAATAGTGCAGGAACCAAAAAAATAGTGCAGGAACCAAATTTTTGCAGGAACAAAAATTTTGACTGGATTAACTATATATACTTTAACCAACAAAGGTTTGTAAACTACACCAGGGATGCAGTTGGTAGAGCAATTAGTCCCTACCTCTCTGATAGCATGGCAGAATAGGATGACAGATATGGTCCTAGCAGAAGAGGGGTCTGTAAAATGTTTGGCGGTATGTGTTGCATCTTTATTCCCAACAATACAGCTCCTGGAGGAACCGTGAGTAGAGCCCTCAAAGGATTGACAACTTTATTGAATGAATTACCAGAAAACTCAGGTATTAATGATCTATTCACAAATTGGCTTGAAGGTTGGTTTGGGAAATGGACTTGTCACCTCATGTTTGATCTCTATTGCTGTGGCTTTAGCCATCTTAGTCCCTTGTGGATGTTGTTGTATTCCCTGCACCTGAGGACTCTCTCAAAGAAAAATTGAGACAGCTATGACCAGGATAATGTACCACACAGTTCCCCAAGGAAAAGATATCTATGATGATGTGAGTACTCCTCTCAATAAAGTAAGGTCTGAAAATACAGTTGTGGAACGGACCTGCACTGAAGTAATAAATTGAGGAAATAAAAAGCAGTGCAGCGCAAAACAACTAAACATAAAAAAATAATAATAAACAGAAACATACAAGAAAAGTCCATAGAAGCACCAACGTGTCCATACAGGATGATCCTATCAGTAAGCAAGCATGGTGTAACACATTATTTCCATCCAAGTGATCTCTTCCACCAGTTGAGAGTGCTAGCAGCTCACCTCATAAGATGGACCCCTGAATTTCAATAAGGTCAAACAAGCAGCCCCTTAACCAAGGGAAAAATGCAATGCTCCACTTTGGTATCTACAAAACTATGGATATGCTTCTAAGCAGTGTAGATCTTAAACATCCAAAAGTAAGCTCCACAAGATTCCAATGTAATAGCAATAAATAGCAATAAATAGTACAAATAGTGCTCTCCGTATGGCACAGTAAACACAAATTTATTAAAAGTATTGCACTTACATCAATCGGCACTGATTCTCCAGTGCTAAGGATCAACAGTGATACAGTAAACGTACTAGCCACGAGGATGAGCGGAAGATGCGGGTGACGTCACATAGCCACAAGGTTCCATACGTGTTGCATCCCAGGACTTCATTAGCGGTGACGGAGTGACGCTCACCACCTGCTATTTGTTACTGTACTAGAGCGCCGTCTATTAACCAGATGCCGACCGCCGCACGACGATGTACGTCGACAGAATGGCACGGGCAGGCATATGGGCGTACATGTACGTCCCTGCCTTCCCGCGGGTGGGGGGCCCGATCGGTGCCAGCGGCGGTCGGAATCCGTTCAGGAGCGATCCGGGATGAGGGGGCGGCCATTCGTTCATGGCCACCCCCTCGCGAACGCTCCTGACGAATGGAAGTGCAGCGTGACATCACTTCCTCTCCTGTAATGTAAACACAGGCAGAGGAAGTGATGTAATCTCTCCTCCGTGTCGGTATTTTTCGTTCCGGCACCGAGGAGAGAGGATCGGTGAGTTGCACCAACACTACACAATACAGTAGAACATGCCAGGCACACTCCCAACCCACCTTCACCCCCCGATCACCCCCCCAATCACCCCTGCACCCCCAGTCACAGTGACACCAATTGCATTTTTTTTTTTTGCATTGGTGTCATTTGTGGCTGTAATAACTGTTAGGGCAGTTAGGGTTAGCCCCTTTAGTTCTAGGGTACCCCCCTAACCCCCCCAATAAAGGTTTAACCCCGTGATCACCCCCCGTCGCCAGTGTCACTAAGGCTGGGTTCACATTGCAGCGGTTTATGAGAACGGATGTGATTCGCACCGCACTGCAGTGCAAATCACATCCGATCTCTGTGCGATTCGAGTTCAGCCATACAGATAGTATGGCTGAATTTGCATCGCACCCGCCGCAAACTCGCACGGGACCCTTTTTTTGGTCCGCAGCAGAATCGGATCGCATGGGTGTTCACACCATGCGATCCGATTCCTGTCCGAGTTTGCAGATCGCACTGCGATATGCGAACTGATCTGGGGGTGTCATTAACATTTCACTGACACTCCCAGCAGTTTGCATAGGGCAGTGTGATGTGGGAACCCGCCGTGGATTCGTGGCGTTCCCGCATCGCTCCAGTGTGAACCCAGCCTAATAAGCGATCGTTTTTCTGATCGCTGTATTAGTGTCACAGGTGACGCTAGTTAGGCAGGTAGGTATTTAGGTTCGCCGCAGCTTTTTATAGCGCCAGGGACCCCCATATACTACCGCATAAGGCCCCCTGATTGCCCCCTAGTTAACCCTTTCACCAGTGATCACCATATAACTGTTACAGGTGACGCTGGTTGGTTAGTTATTTTTTTATAGTTTCAGGGCACCCGCCATTTATTACCTAATAAAGGTTTAACCCCCTGATCACCCGGCGGGTGATATAAGTTTGATGGTCAGATAAGGTCTGCGTCGCCCCGGGCAGCGTCAGGTTAGTGCCAGTACCGCTAACACCCACGCACAAAGCATACACCTCCCTTAGTAATATAGTATCTGATCAGATCTATATTAGCGTCGCCAGCTGTTTTCGGTTTCCCAAAACGCATTGTTAGCGGGATCAGCCCAGATACCTGCTAGCACCTGCGTTTAGCCCCTCCGCCAAGCCCAGCCCAGCCCACCCAAGTGCAGTATCGATCGATCACTGTCACTTACAAAACACAACACACATAACTGCAGCGTTCGCAGAGTCAGGCCTGATCCCTGCGATCGCTAACAGTTTTTTTTGTAGCGTTTTGATACAGTCGCTGACAGCCTAGGTGCTTTTTTACCTGTGAGTCTCACTAGTGTACCCCTAAATTTAGGGGTGTCTACTTTCCAAAATGGGGTCATTTGGGGGGGGGGGGGGGGTTGTGCCATCTTGGCATTTTATGGCCTTCAAAACTGCGATAGGTAGTGAGGAGTAAAATCAAAAATTTACACCCTTAGAAATCCTGAAGGCAGTGCTTGGTTTCCGGGGCCCGTACGCGGCTAGGCTCCCAAAAAATCCCACACATGTGGTATCCCCGTACTCAGGAGAAGTAGCAGAATTTATTTTGGGGTGTCATTTCACATATTCCCATGGCATGTGTGAGCAATATATCATTTAGTGACAACTTTGTGAAAAAAAAAAAAAAAAGTTTGTAATATTCCCACAACTTGTGGCAAAATATAAAATATTCCATGGACTCAACATGCCTCTCAGCAAATAGCTTGGGGTGTCTACTTTCTAAAATGGGGTCATTTGTGGGGGTTTTGTGCCATCTTGGCATTTTATGGCCTTCAAAACTGTAATAGGTAGTGAGGAGTGAAGTCAAAAATGTACGCCCTTAGAAAGCCTGAAGGCGGTGCTTGGTTTTCGGGGCCCCGTACGCGGCTAGGCTCCCAAAAAGTCCCACATATGTGGTATCCCCGTACTCAGGAGAAGCAGCAGAATTTATTTTGGGGTGTCATTTCACATATGCCCATAGCATGTGTGAGCAATATATCATTTAGTGACAACTTTGTGAAAAAAATAAATAAATAAATAAAAGTTTGTAATTTTCCCGCAACTTGTGGCAAAATATAAAATATTCCATGGACTTAACATGCCTCTCAGCAAATAGCTTGGGGTGTCTACTTTCTAAAATGGGGTAATTTGTGGGTGTTTTGTGCCATCTTGGCATTTTATGGCCTTCAAAACTGTGATAGGTAGTGAGGAGTAAAATCAAAAATTTACACCCTTAGAAATCCTGAAGGCAGTGCTTGGTTTCCGGGGCCCGTATGCGGCTAGGCTCCCAAAAAATCCCACACATGTGGTATCCCCGTACTCAGGAGAAGTAGCAGAATTTATTTTGGGGTGTCATTTCACATATGCCCATAGCATGTGTGAGCAATATATCATTTAGTGACAACTTTGTGAAAAAAATAAATAAATAAATAAAAGTTTGTAATTTTCCCGCAACTTGTGGCAAAATATAAAATATTCCATGGACTTAACATGCCTCTCAGCAAATAGCTTGGGGTGTCTACTTTCTAAAATGGGGTAATTTGTGGGTGTTTTGTGCCATCTTGGCATTTTATGGCCTTCAAAACTGTGATAGGTAGTGAGGAGTGAAATTACAAATGTATGCCCTTAGAAATCCTGAAGGCGGTGCTTGGTTTTCGGGACCCCGTACGCAGCTAGGCTTCCAAAAAGTCGACCACATGTGGTATCCCCATACTCAGGAGAAGCAGCAGAATGTATTTTGGGGTACAATTCCACATATAACCATGGCATGTGTGAGCAATATATCATTTAGTGACAACTTTGTGTAAAAAAAAAAAAAAAACAATTATTTTTGTCATTATTCAATCGCTTGAGGCAAAAAAATAAAATATTCAATGGGCTCAACATGCCTCTTATCAATTTCCTTAGGGTGTCTACTTTCCAAAATGGGGTCATTTGGGGGGGGTTTTGTACTGCCCTGCCATTTTAGCACCTCAAGAATTGAGATAGGCAGTCATAAACTAAAAGCTGCGTAAATTCCAGAAAACGTACCTTAGTTTGTAGATGTGACAACTTTTGCGTAAACCAATAAATATACAGTTATGGACTTTTTTTTTACCAAAGACATGTGGCTGAATACATTTTGGCCTAAATGTATGACTAAAATTGAGTTTATTGGATTTTTCTAATAACAAAAAGTAGAAAATATCATTTTTTTCAAAATTTGCGGTCTTTTTACGTTTATATCGCAAAAAATAAAAATCGCAGAGTCAGTCAAATACCTTTAAAAGAAAGCTCTATTTGTGGGAAAAAAAGGACGCAAATTTTGTTTGGGTACAACATTGCATGACCGCGCAATTACCAGTTAAAGCAGCGCAGTGCCAAATTGTAAAAAGACCTCTGGTCACTGACCAGCAAAATGGTCCGGTCTGAAAGTGGTTAAGGACGGCTTGATACCATAACAACTCAATAAACAGCTCGTCCGGAAGTTCCTGTTCACTACTAAGCCGCTCAAGATCCAGGAAGCAATAGCGCCCTGCGTGATACCATAACAACAGTAAAACAAACAGCAGTATCGCCACTTTCAATACTGACACTAGTGTCCACAAAGGTAAAACGGTGTCAAACAGCAACATCACTGCCTGCAACACCGTCACTGGCATCCGCAAAGGTACAACTTATTATGCCTCATAAACCAGCAATCATACCGGCATTTATATGTGGCCATTAACATATGGCTCGATATTAAAAGTTGCTCACAGGATTCATTATAAAAAGACAACTTGTCTCATTTAAAAAAGGTATAATGAGAGATGTGCATATATTTGAAAGTATATGTGACCACCCGCATCTACGTCCATCCTCATGTACATTTTACTTCCAGATTAATAAAAATATACATCAAAAAAATATATATCTATATATACAGTATATATATATATATATATATATATATATGTATATACTGTATATATATATATATATATATATATATATATATATATATATATATATATATATATATATATATATGGATACATAGTCAGATTAAACAAGAAAAAAATATATATATAATCGAATGCAATATTTTAACGGTCTGAAATGAAACAAACATTAAATTTGACATTCAAACCTGTCGGCACAAGTACTTTGTTTCGTGTATCTAATGAGACTCTCTACGACTGAGTTGACATATAAAATTACCACCTCTCCATTGTTACGTCGACAGAATGGCACGGGCAGGCATATGGGCGTACATGTACGTCCCTGCCTTCCCGCGGGTGGGGGGCCCGATCGGTGCCAGCGGCGGTCGGAATCCGTTCAGGAGCGATCCGGGATGAGGGGGCGGCCATTCGTTCATGGCCACCCCCTCGCGAACGCTCCTGACGAATGGAAGTGCAGCGTGACATCACTTCCTCTCCTGTAATGTAAACACAGGCAGAGGAAGTGATGTAATCTCTCCTCCGTGTCGGTATTTTTCGTTCCGGCACCGAGGAGAGAGGATCGGTGAGTTGCACCAACACTACACAATACAGTAGAACATGCCAGGCACACTCCCAACCCACCTTCACCCCCCGATCACCCCCCAATCACCCCTGCACCCCCAGTCACAGTGACACCAATTGCATTTTTTTTTTTTGCATTGGTGTCATTTGTGGCTGTAATAACTGTTAGGGCAGTTAGGGTTAGCCCCTTTAGTTCTAGGGTACCCCCCTAACCCCCCCAATAAAGGTTTAACCCCGTGATCACCCCCCGTCGCCAGTGTCACTAAGGCTGGGTTCACATTGCAGCGGTTTATGAGAACGGATGTGATTCGCACCGCACTGCAGTGCAAATCACATCCGATCTCTGTGCGATTCGAGTTCAGCCATACAGATAGTATGGCTGAATTTGCATCGCACCCGCCGCAAACTCGCACGGGACCCTTTTTTTGGTCCGCAGCAGAATCGGATCGCATGGGTGTTCACACCATGCGATCCGATTCCTGTCCGAGTTTGCAGATCGCACTGCGATATGCGAACTGATCTGGGGGTGTCATTAACATTTCACTGACACTCCCAGCAGTTTGCATAGGGCAGTGTGATGTGGGAACCCGCCGTGGATTCGTGGCGTTCCCGCATCGCTCCAGTGTGAACCCAGCCTAATAAGCGATCGTTTTTCTGATCGCTGTATTAGTGTCACAGGTGACGCTAGTTAGGCAGGTAGGTATTTAGGTTCGCCGCAGCTTTTTATAGCGCCAGGGACCCCCATATACTACCGCATAAAGCCCCCTGATTGCCCCCTAGTTAACCCTTTCACCAGTGATCACCATATAACTGTTACAGGTGACGCTGGTTGGTTAGTTATTTTTTTATAGTTTCAGGGCACCCGCCATTTATTACCTAATAAAGGTTTAACCCCCTGATCACCCGGCGGGTGATATAAGTTTGATGGTCAGATAAGGTCTGCGTCGCCCCGGGCAGCGTCAGGTTAGTGCCAGTACCGCTAACACCCACGCACAAAGAATACACCTCCCTTAGTAATATAGTATCTGATCAGATCTATATTAGCGTCGCCAGCTGTTTTCGGTTTCCCAAAACGCATTGTTAGCGGGATCAGCCCAGATACCTGCTAGCACCTGCGTTTAGCCCCTCCGCCAAGCCCAGCCCAGCCCACCCAAGTGCAGTATCAATCGATCACTGTCACTTACAAAACACAACACACATAACTGCAGCGTTCGCAGAGTCAGGCCTGATCCCTGCGATCGCTAACAGTTTTTTTTGTAGCGTTTTGATACAGTCGCTGACAGCCTAGGTGCTTTTTTACCTGTGAGTCTCACTAGTGTACCCCTAAATTTAGGGGTGTCTACTTTCCAAAATGGGGTCATTTGGGGGGGGGGGGGTTGTGCCATCTTGGCATTTTATGGCCTTCAAAACTGCGATAGGTAGTGAGGAGTAAAATCAAAAATTTACACCCTTAGAAATCCTGAAGGCAGTGCTTGGTTTCCGGGGCCTGTACGCGGCTAGGCTCCCAAAAAATCCCACACATGTGGTATCCCCGTACTCAGGAGAAGTAGCAGAATTTATTTTGGGGTGTCATTTCACATATTCCCATGGCATGTGTGAGCAATATATCATTTAGTGACAACTTTGTGAAAAAAAAAAAAAAAAAGTTTGTAATATTCCCGCAACTTGTGGCAAAATATAAAATATTCCATGGACTCAACATGCCTCTCAGCAAATAGCTTGGGGTGTCTACTTTCTAAAATGGGGTCATTTGTGGGGGTTTTGTGCCATCTTGGCATTTTATGGCCTTCAAAACTGTAATAGGTAGTGAGGAGTGAAGTCAAAAATGTACGCCCTTAGAAAGCCTGAAGGCGGTGCTTGGTTTTCGGGGCCCCGTACGCGGCTAGGCTCCCAAAAAGTCCCACATATGTGGTATCCCCGTACTCAGGAGAAGCAGCAGAATTTATTTTGGGGTGTCATTTCACATATGCCCATAGCATATGTGAGCAATATATCATTTAGTGACAACTTTGTGAAAAAAATAAATAAATAAATAAAAGTTTGTAATTTTCCCGCAACTTGTGGCAAAATATAAAATATTCCATTGACTTAACATGCCTCTCAGCAAATAGCTTGGGGTGTCTACTTTCTAAAATGGGGTAATTTGTGGGTGTTTTGTGCCATCTTGGCATTTTATGGCCTTCAAAACTGTGATAGGTAGTGAGGAGTAAAATCAAAAATTTACACCCTTAGAAATCCTGAAGGCAGTGCTTGGTTTCCGGGGCCCGTATGCGGCTAGGCTCCCAAAAAATCCCACACATGTGGTATCCCCGTACTCAGGAGAAGTAGCAGAATTTATTTTGGGGTGTCATTTCACATATGCCCATAGCATGTGTGAGCAATATATCATTTAGTGACAACTTTGTGAAAAAAATAAATAAATAAATAAAAGTTTGTAATTTTCCCGCAACTTGTGGCAAAATATAAAATATTCCATGGACTTAACATGCCTCTCAGCAAATAGCTTGGGGTGTCTACTTTCTAAAATGGGGTAATTTGTGGGTGTTTTGTGCCATCTTGGCATTTTATGGCCTTCAAAACTGTGATAGGTAGTGAGGAGTGAAATTACAAATGTATGCCCTTAGAAATCCTGAAGGCGGTGCTTGGTTTTCGGGACCCCGTACGCAGCTAGGCTTCCAAAAAGTCGACCACATGTGGTATCCCCATACTCAGGAGAAGCAGCAGAATGTATTTTGGGGTACAATTCCACATATAACCATGGCATGTGTGAGCAATATATCATTTAGTGACAACTTTGTGTAAAAAAAAAAAAAAAAAAAATTATTTTTGTCATTATTCAATCGCTTGAGGCAAAAAAATAAAATATTCAATGGGCTCAACATGCCTCTTATCAATTTCCTTAGGGTGTCTACTTTCCAAAATGGGGTCATTTGGGGGGGGGTTTTGTACTGCCCTGCCATTTTAGCACCTCAAGAATTGAGATAGGCAGTCATAAACTAAAAGCTGCGTAAATTCCAGAAAACGTACCTTAGTTTGTAGATGTGACAACTTTTGCGTAAACCAATAAATATACAGTTATGGACTTTTTTTTTACCAAAGACATGTGGCTGAATACATTTTGGCCTAAATGTATGACTAAAATTGAGTTTATTGGATTTTTCTAATAACAAAAAGTAGAAAATATCATTTTTTTCAAAATTTGCGGTCTTTTTACGTTTATATCGCAAAAAATAAAAATCGCAGAGTCAGTCAAATACCTTTAAAAGAAAGCTCTATTTGTGGGAAAAAAAGGACGCAAATTTTGTTTGGGTACAACATTGCATGACCGCGCAATTACCAGTTAAAGCAGCGCAGTGCCAAATTGTAAAAAGACCTCTGGTCACTGACCAGCAAAATGGTCCGGTCTGAAAGTGGTTAAGGACGGCTTGATACCATAACAACTCAATAAACAGCTCGTCCGGAAGTTCCTGTTCACTACTAAGCCGCTCAAGATCCAGGAAGCAATAGCGCCCTGCGTGATACCATAACAACAGTAAAACAAACAGCAGTATCGCCACTTTCAATACTGACACTAGTGTCCACAAAGGTAAAACGGTGTCAAACAGCAACATCACTGCCTGCAACACCGTCACTGGCATCCGCAAAGGTACAACTTATTATGCCTCATAAACCAGCAATCATACCGGCATTTATATGTGGCCATTAACATATGGCTCGATATTAAAAGTTGCTCACAAGATTCATTATAAAAAGACAACTTGTCTCATTTAAAAAAGGTATAATGAGAGATGTGCATATATTTGAAAGTATATGTGACCACCCGCATCTACGTCCATCCTCATGTACATTTTACTTCCAGATTAATAAAAATATACATCAAAAAAATATATATCTATATATACAGTATATATATATATATATATATATATATATATATATATATGTATATACTGTATATATATATATATATATATATATATATATATATATATATATATATATATATATATATATATATATATATATATATATATGGATACATAGTCAGATTAAACAAGAAAAAAATATATATATAATCGAATGCAATATTTTAACGGTCTGAAATGAAACAAACATTAAATTTGACATTCAAACCTGTCGGCACAAGTACTTTGTTTCGTGTATCTAATGAGACTCTCTACGACTGAGTTGACATATAAAATTACCACCTCTCCATTGTTTCACGACTTTCTCAATCCCCCAAAACTTCACACCCCTAGGATTTTGGTTAAGGACTAACTTAAAGTGCCTAGAAACATTGTGAGTCTTAAGTTCCTTCTTGATGTTGTTCACATGCTCGCCTAACCTGACATGAAGGGGCCTACATGTCCCACCAATATATTGTAGGCCACATTCACACTTGAGCATGTATGGCACACGTAATCAATTGCTGGATTTTATACTCTTTATTAGTTACTGAAGATACAAAGTTTTTTCGTTTTTTAATATTACACTTCCAATGCTTACACGCGGTGCACTTACCGCAAGCATAAAAACCAGAAAGAAAAGAAAACAAACGATAATCTGATTGTGTGGGAGGATCAACCACACTGGGGGCCAACCGGTCCCAGAGAGAACGAGCCTTTTTATATATAAATTATGGCCACTGTAGCAAAAAGGGGACCAAGTATTTTGTCTTGCTTTAAGATAGACCAGTTTTTACAAACAATATTTTCAAATTCTTTATGTTGAATAGTGATGGACTTCCGACGGGATGTTTCGCGAACGCAATTCGCGAACGTGCCCAAATGTTCGCGAACCGCAGGTCCACAGTGGACCCCATTCACTTTAATGCCAGGTGAACCTTAACCCCCCTGACAGTATTTCCGAGTCTGGCTCGGGGTGGAATTTTCATGCCAAAAGCGGTAACCCAGAGCCAGACTCGGGACCGCATCGCTGGATCCAGGAGGACGCTTACTTACCTTCTCCCTTGGATCCAGCGATGTCCCCCCACTGTACGAGCGGCTCGTCCTCCGCTAGATTTATCACATCGCAGACCTCCGTGCCCTGCGAGCATTGCGATGCACGGGGATGGAGATCGGTGCCAAATTCAAAAAGTGAAACACTCACTATACATACAGTATAATGTAATCTTACAGATTACATTGTTGTATACAATAATTTCACATCCCCTTTGTCCCTAGTGTTCTGCCCAGTGTCCTGCATGCAGTTTTATATTATAAAAACTGTTCTTTATGCCTGGAAACTGGAGATTGTCCATAGCAACTAAACCTGTCCCTTTACATCAAAAATGATTTTAAACCAGCTAGAAAACAGCGATAATAAATTTGAATCACTCACAGAATTGATCGATAGCGATTTGTGGGGAGATCCGTCATCAAATACTGAAAAGTAATGACAGTGAAAATTCTGCAACTGAGCAAATTTCAGTGTTTTTGATTTGATTACATTATTGAATAATTTTTATTATAGTTATATTATTATTTGGTACATTTATAATTATTTATATTATAATTTATGATTTCATTTTTCAAATTTTATCATACCTGGGATGTCTGCTAGACTCTGGTTTGGACAGATTTAACTGAGTTATTGCTAAGAATTACAGGACTACAATATAAAACACCAAATTTTCATGCAAAATAATTGTACCGCTTTTAGCAGCTAAAATCCAAAATAATCGTACCGCCAGGGAGGTTATAAACCTCCAGGTCATATTTTCAGCCACAAAATACTTACTAGCTGTGCACACATAGTCCCACAACATGGACACTGACATACCAGAAGTATTAAGTGAATCTGGGATCGACAACGACAAGCATTCTTTTTTTATCTGTGAAATGTTGTCAATTCAGGAGCGCATGAAGGCCATGGAGGAGAGGTAAGGTCAGGCCAGGCTATGAAGGGGGTGCAGGAGATGATCAGGGCAGCGCAGTCCTGTGCCAGTGTCTCAGTGTGCCAACCTGTGCTTGAGCTTCTGACCCCTCCCTCTGCCCGGCCCTTACCCCCACCTATGCAAGGCTCCACTGCGGTGGTCAGGAGGTGCCAGTCCATTGCTGATCCTCCGCCATAGTGCTGGCACTGCCTGCTGATTGGCTTCTCCGCTGCTATCTCCCTCACTGACACCAGCACCGTGATAGAGACTGAGCAGTGACACCATCACTGAGAGAGAGCACTGACACCAGCACCATGATAGAGAGCACTTACACCAACACAGAGATAGAGAGCACTGACACCAGCAACAAGCTGCAGGACCCAAAAATATGACACCGCTCAACCTCTTCAAACAGGAGGGTACGGACATATAGTACAGTGTGCTTTTTTGTACAAGTGAGCCAAAGGTAGAAAAAAGGTCAGTGTGCTAGATTATATAAATCGTTTATAGAGTTATGCATATCCATGGTCTACTAGTCACATGTGTTGAATTCCTCCGAGATCCATGCCTCATTCATTTTTATAAATGTGAGGTAGTCAACACTGTCATGAGCTAGGCGAGTGCACTTATCGGTCACGATCCTCCCTGCTGCACTGAACGTCCTTTCGGACAGGACACTGGATGAGGGGTAAGCCAACAGTTCCGTTGCAAATTGTGCAAGCTCTGGCCAGAGGTCAAGCCTGCCCACCCAGTAGTCCAGTTGTTCATCACTTCTCAGAGCGTCCACATCGGCCGCTAACCCGATGTTGTCGGACACCTGTCGGATTAGGCGTACCCTGATGCTGGATCCGGATGACACCTGTCGATGAGTCGGCTGAAAGAATGATCGCATATCAGAAGTGACCAACACATCTTCAAACCGCCCTCTACTTGCAGGCGCTGTTGGATTGGTACCTGCAACTCTTTCTCTGGGAGTGGGAATTCCTCCTCTGCCAGCGCACGCAAAAGCAGATGGCAGCATTTCTCTAAGCAAGGCCTGTAAGTGCTCCATTCTGACAGCCCTCTGTGATGGTGGTAACATTTCCACCATTTTGTGTTTGTACCGGGGGTCTAAGTACGTTGCCACCCAGTACTGATCCTTGACCTTTATGCTTTTTATATGGGGGTCCCTGTTAAAACACTGGAGCATGAAGGCCCCCATTTGCACTAAACTGGAAGCGGTGTGGTGGCCTGATTCATGCTCATCATCCAGGATAATGTCGTCCTCCTTGTTTGCCTCCCTTCATCCATGGACAACAACGGGGATCCCAGAAAGGTTTAAAGCATGCTCTTCTTGCTCCTCATCTGCCCCAGCACCATCCTCCTCTGACTCCTCTTCAGACTCCTGTTGTTGACTTGTCTCAGATAGAGTAGCCCCTCCTGGGAATTCATACAGCATTGCGACTTCCTCATCTTCCCGCTCCTGCTCCTCCATGGCTTGATCAATGACACAATGCAATGCACGCTCCATAAAGAAGGCATAAGGTACCATGTCACTGATGGCGCCATGGCTGCGACTGACCAGTTTGGTGATCTCATCAAATGGCCGCAGAAGTCTGCATGCGTTGCGCATGAGCAGCCACTGGCGTGGTGAAAAAAAAACAACCTCCCAGAACCTGTTCTGCCGCAGAGTTCGTACAGGTAGTCATTAACTGCATGTTTCTGCTGGAGCAGCCTATAGAAGGTTGAGTTCCATCATGTCGGGCAATCACAAATAAGACGTCTGACCGGCAGATTGCGTCACTGCTGAATGTCAGCAAGGCGAGCCATGGCCGTGTAAGATCTTCTGAAATGGGCTGAGATTTTCCTTGCCTGCCGCAAGATGTCCTGGACCCCAGGGTATTTGACAACGAATCGCTACGCGACCAAGTTTAAGACGTGTGACATGCATGGCACATGTGTAATTTTGCCCTGTTTCAATGCACTAAGCAGATTGGCACTGTTGTCACACACTACTTTACCAACTGTCAAATTGAGCGGTGTTCGCCACTGATCTGCATGTGAACGCAAAGCTGAAAAGGAGTGCAGGACCAGTGTGGCTCTTGGCTTCCAGGCACAACAGACGCAGCACAGCATGGCAACGGCTCACCTGGCATGTCGAAAAGGTTCTGGGGATCTTGGGCAGTGCAGCGGAAGAGACGCTAGCAGCGGAAAAGGAGGAGTCAGACGAGGAGGAGAGGGAGGATGGAGTAGGAGAAAAGGCAGGCCTGCATGCAATCCGTGGTGGTAAAACCAAATCTACACGGAAGCCACGGGTTACATGCTTGACGGGCGTCAGTAGGTTCATCCAGTGGGCAGTAAAAGTTATGTACCTTCCCTGCTCGTGTTTGCTAGACTACGTGTCTGTGGTCAGGTTTATCTTGGCACCGACACTGTGTGCCAGAGATACATTCACTTGCCGCTGAACATGGCCAACGTGAGGACGGCATGATGGAAGGTGGAGTGGAGGACAATTCTGAGGAGAGAGTTGCTTCCACTGGGCTCGGTGATGGCAGCTCATGTGCCTTCTTAAGGCGGTCGTCCCTAGGTGAGTGTTGGGCTTACCGTGACTTATGCGTTGACTGCAAAGGCTGCAGATGGCAACACTATTGTCAGCAGCGGACACTTTAAAAAAGCCCACACTGCGGAGCCATGTGCCGGCGTCCTGGGAGCGCCAGATGTGACCGTACATGGTTGATGCCTCGCTCCTGATACATTAGCAGTCTGCTTTGTCCCTCCTGTGCAATGTAAGTTCCGCCTGCTTCTCCTCCCTATCTGCTGGTCCATATCTCCCTCTGAACTCCCCTCTTCCTCTTGTGGGTACCCATGTGACATCCCTGGACACGTCATCGACGTCACCTTCCCCACCGCTATAATTAGAGATCTTGGAGTAGGCAGCAACAGCTGATCTGGGTACTGTCATCAGACTGCTGAATGCCGGTTGTTGCTACCTCCACTTCCTCTTCTTCGGAAATGTCTTGTGATGGATCGGAAAATAATTCCTGTGACTCAAGCGGAGGGTATATGATAGTGGTGGTGTTGGTGGTAGTGTCTTTGGGGGTGCACACAGCAGAGAGTGAAGATGGTGCAGATCGAGAGGATGAGGGCGCAGAAGAGTAAGGCTGAGTGAGCCACTTAACCAAGTCTGGTGTGTCCTTTGACGTAATCGAACACACCTTCTGCAATTTCCCACTTTGGCTCAAGCCTGTTGCTCCTGCCCTACCCCTACCGCCCCTGCGGAAGGGTCTGCCTCTTCCTCTGCCTGTCATTTTTTAAATGACCCTGTGACAAAAGTATCTAGAGAAGTGCAGTATGTATGTGGAAGAAGGTATATAACACCCCGCTTCAATCTGTCGTTTTGGGGGGCCACTGGTCTATCACACCAGTTATAATGCTTTTTTCTAATTACGTTTGTCACTCTTTATAGTATCGCTGCAGAACCACTCAGCAGTCACAATGCTGCACAGTAGAAATGTACTATACTATGCTATCTATATTTGAAAGTATTTTATACGTGTATCACACCCCTATATACTGCACACCAAATAGTACACCTATACCAGTCCTTAAAAGGACGTTGTGGACCTAATAGTAGCTAGCTAGTTAATTACAGACTGTCCCTGCTCCAAACAGCAAACTCTATCCCTACACTGAGAAAAGACAGCTGCAGAGTCGGTCAGCACTGCAGTGCACTAATATGCTTTCTAGATTTGAAATAAAGTATATTATAAGTGTATTCCAACCCTAAACCAGTCCTTAAAAGGACTTTTGTGGACATAATAGTAATACAGTAGCTAGTGATTACAGACTGACTGTCCCTGCTCCACACAGCGTCCTTTCCCTACACTGACAAAAGACAGAATGTAAAATAGCCGCTAGATCAGGTCTATTTATAACATTTTAAATGATGGGAAAACCCGAGAAAAGGGGATTTTTCCGGTGCTTGATTATAACAGAGAAAACAAAGCATGAAAAATATAAAAACAAATTTTATTCTACGAGATTAAAATTAACACATGACATATGTCACATAAATATCTACATATATGAGGGTAACATGTAGTGACTGGTCCTCAAAACGAGGAAGAGAAGAAGGCAAAACATCCAAAAGCAGTTTATCCTTGGCCAAAGCAAGGACCAAATTGACTATGGTCCAAAGGACAAAGTGCCAAAAGCCCAAGCTGTAGGTGAATTAAGAAAATTAAAAGGAGTATTTATAAAGAAAAAACAAACAAACTCTATAACAAGCTACATAACAAATTCATTATAAAGTTCAACATTATTTATACTCTAATAAAAGAAGAAAAAAAAACCCTGGCCATAGCCACCCTCCCTTCCCTCCCTCCCCCACCCCAGGGCAACCAGACAAGCCGCATAAAAAAGATAGGCCCATAAGCCCACAATAAACTAAAGAAATGATCTATAGCTCAGGCTCTCATTAAAGCCTGGGAAACAAGTTGATTTCAAATTATATATCCATCTTGCCTCCAACTGAAGCAATGTTTTATTAACACTGCCCCCTCTAGAGGACAATGGGACATGTTCTAAAGTGAAAAACTGAACTACTTCTGGATCAAAGGCATGATAAATGCCAACATGTCTACTAACAGCAGTAACCATTTTTTTATTCAGTATGGGTTTAATATGGTCTCTCATGCAGACAGAAATTTAAACTGGGGCTCCCATGTGGGACGGTGGAATTAGGGGGGGGGTAAGCACTCCTTTGATAACCCCAGGTGTGGAGATTGTAATAATATGATGTATAAATGATATATATAACAATTGAAATTTTGACTTATGTATTGTCTGTAATTATTTTTTTGTCTTTGATGTTGTTGTTTATTAGCTTGTGTATCCCCTGAAGAAGCTATTGCGAAACATGTCAGGATAGTTGAACACAAGCTTCTCCAATCTGTTCATTATGTGGACCAGTCACTACATGTTACCCTCATATATGTAGATATTTATGTGACATATGTCATGTGTTAATTTTAATCTATTAGAATAAAATTTGTTTTTATATTTTTCATGCTTTGTTTTCTCTGTTATAATCAAGCACCGGAAAAATACCCTTTTCTCGGGTTTTCCCATCATTTAAAATGTTTTAATTGGGATGAGGTGCCATTTTTCTTGGGTGTTGATGGAGGCTAGAATCAAATTTTGAATACAAACAGGTCTATTTATAAGGTAGGGGGTATGTCCATGTGCTGAAATGTCTCAATTGGCTGTCCTGTACCCCATGATGGATGTTTAATGGGTCAAAGTTCTTCACAATGTAAATGAATATGGCCAAACTTTTCTAAACCACCCTGGTCCCCCTGCCAAATTAGAATAAGATAGTCTATAAATCGTCTATAGCAAACAAGTTCGGGGGGGGGGGGGGGGGCGATTTTTGAAGACAACGTCCTCCTCCCAGTGGGCCATAAACAAATTGGCCACACTGGGAGCAAAACGTGCCCCCATCGCCACCCCCCTTGTCTGCAAATAGTATTGTACATCATACCAGAAATAGTTTCTGGATAAACAAAAACTGAGGCACCTCAAAAGAAAGTTTTTGTGCCTCCTCGGGAGGCTGGACGAAGCTAAAGCCCATTGAACAGAGGATTTAGCATCCTCATGGCCTTTTATAGTGTACAGAGAACCAACGTCAGCAGTCACTAGAATAGTAGATGAAGTACAATTAATAGATTCCAACACTTGTATAATATGCTTGGTATCTTTAAAAAAAAGCTTCCGTTTTGCACACAAGTGGCTGCAGGAAAGAGTCAATGTACTGCCCGACTCTAGATGAAATAGAGTCGATTCCATTGACAATCGGCCTCCCAGGCGGGTTGACAATGTCCTTATGGATTTTGGGTAGACAATATATTATTGGGGTTCTACAAAATAGGGATCTAGATAGACTGCCTCCTTTTTATTCAATATACCCCTATTTTTACCCTCTTCTACCAACATGTGCAGTTCATCTTTGAATTCCAACATCGGATCCTTCGCCAGAATTTTATATGTATCTTCATCACTCACTAGTCGCCTCATCTCTTCCTGATAGTCGGTCTTATTCATAACGACTAGGCCACCTCCCTTATCAACAACACATACTGTTATGTGTTCAACATAAAAAATTTGAAAATATTGTTTGTAAAAACTGGTCTATCTTGAAACAAGACAAAGTACTTGGTCCCCTTTTGCTACAGTGGCCATCATTTATATATAAAAAGGCTCATTCTCTCCAGGACCGGTTGGCCCCCAGTGTGGTTGATCCTCCCACACAATCAGATAATCGTTTGTTTTCTTTTCTTTCTGGTTTTTATGCTTGTGGTAAGTGCACCGCGTGTAAGCATTCAAAGTGTAATATTAAAAAACGTTGTATCTTCAGTAACAAATAAAGAGTATAAAATCCAGCAATTGATTACCTGTACCACAATTGGTGTTATTTACATGCTCGAGTGTGAATGTGGCCTACAATATATTGGTAGGACATCTAGGCCCCTTCATGTCAGGTTAGGCGAGCATGTGAACAACATCAAGAAGGGACTTCTTCAATGTTTCTAGGCACTTTAAGTTAGTCCATAACCAAAATCCTAGGGGTTTGAAGTTTTGGGGGATTGAGAAAGTCGTGAAACACTGGAGAGGTGGTAATTTTATAAATCAACTCAGTCATAGAGAGTCTCATTGGATACACAAAACAAAAGTACTTGTGCTGACAGGTTTGAATGGAAAAAAAATTTGATTTATTATTTTCTTGTTTAATCTGACTATGTATCTGTATATATATTTTTTAATGTGTATTTTTATTAATCTGGAAGTAATATGTACATGAGGATGGACGTAGATGCGGGTGGTCATATATACTTTCAAATATATGCACATCTCTCATTATACCTTTTTAAATGAGCCAAGTTGTCTTTTTATAATGAATCCTGTGAGCATCTTTTAATATTGAGCCATATGTTAATGGCCACATATGAATGCCGCTATGATTGCTGGTTTATGAGGCATAATAAGTTGTACCTTTGCGGATTCCAGTGACGGTGTTGCAGGCAGTGATGTTGCTGTTTGACACTGTTTTACCTTAGTGGACACTAGTGTTGGTATTGAAAGCGGTGATACCGCTGTTTGTTTCACTGTTGTTATGGTATCACGCAGGGTGCTATTGCTTCCTGGATCTTGTTTAAGATCTACACTGCTTAGAAGCATATCCCTAGCATCGTAGATACTAAGGTGGAGCATTGCATTTTTCCCTTGGTTAAGGGGCTGCTTGTTTGACCCTTTTGAAATTCAGGGATCCATCTTATGAGGTGAGCTGCTAGCACTCTCAACTGGTGGAGGAGATCACTTGGTTGGAAAGAATGTGTTACACCGTGCTTGCTTACTGATAGGATCACCCTGTATGTACACACGTTGGTGCTTCTATGGACTTTTCTTTTATGTTTCTATTTATTATTATTTTTTAATATGTGTAGTTGTTTTGCGCTGCACTGCTTTTTATTTATTTTATTGCAAGGATTTGACAAGTTGATCCTCAGTGTTCAGCTGCTGTTTTGTGACACAATTATTGCGCTGATTGATTTCCATTTTATAAATAAATTGAGGAAGCAAATATAGATATCATAGGAGGGAATGATAAGAAATATGCAAAGAATTACAGGTGATATTGACATTCGCCTTGTTCCTTATATGCTCGTGTAGCGGATGACATTTTGGACAAGGTGTCATTCATGTGTAAATTTAGTTTTTCCCCAGAAGTGGGTTTCTGAGGGTTAATTATGTAGGTTAACTTTGACATCAGTTTGACTGGGCTGTGTTAGAGTTCTGCCTGGTCATGTGTACGGTGAGGTGCACATGACAGGCCAGAACCAGGCCTAGTTGGACATTTTGGGTATCAGCTTTCTCGGAACCAATCAGTGGGTGTGCCGGAATCTGGGAAGGGGCAATTAAGAGGTAAAAGTCATGTGTTCAGTAGAAGTTTGTGAGGCCCGAGCGGTCTGTTCTTGTTTCTTGGCCCAAGGTAGCCCCGTGAGGGGTCCCGGGGTGTTCGACACCCCACAACATGCTTCTGTTGGTTAGCCCCAATAGATCCGCCTGGTCTGGGGTAGGGATCAGTCTGTTCCCGAGTCTCAGAACCGGCTTGTGCGAGGCGCAGTAACTGAGGGAGGATTTCAAGGTGTCCGGGTGTGCTCTCAGCTTGGATGGGCACCACAGCTCGTGAAAGTGACCGGGGGAGGACTCTTCGGAGGAGGGCCAACAAGCTGGCATCCTGAGAAGTTCCTGGTTACTGAGTTGGGAAGGACATTGATGAATCTACTCTTTTTCCAGTACTATCAAGGAGACAGAGAACATTCCAGGTACTGAGGAAAAAGGTTCCTGTTCACTTTCAGTTACAACTTGTTCCAGGTCAGAGATTTTACAAGTTCTGAATCAAAGTGCTACCTGCCAGCTGTCTGGCTAGAGATTTGTTCAGCCTTGAAGCTCCCAGCTGTGAGTGGCTACCCTCTGCGTGGTACTAGAGACATTGTTATGTCTGCAGTTCAAGGTGCCCTCTGTTCCTATACGAGACTGTGTTGTTGGATGTTACCCCTGCAAAAAATAACCTTTCAAAATTATTTAAAAATATTGGTGTCAGCGTCCAAAGTTGTTGGGTATCAACCCTGGGAACCCCTAGATGTGGAAGGACAAGCCAAGCGAAGGTAACCGGTAAGCCCATAAAGTTAAGGCCGTCCTACAAAGGGTTATGACTGCGACACTCTTTTTCTAGCTAAAATGGTGCTGACTTATTGTTTATGCAACTAGCTTAGTTCTGACCAACGCCTAAAACAATACTTAAAGAATTAGCAAAAGTTTACCATAATAGGAAAGATTGTGAAAGGCATGCTGTGTTTGGCAATAAAGCTGACAATGCACCATAAGTCACCAGTGTGCCTTAGCCAATGGCAGTTTGCCAAATAAATAAAATAACCTGTGTACTGCTATAAAATAACTTGTGTACATCCTGTGTAGGATACCTGTGTTCCTGTGTGACTCTGCTATGAAACTCTTTGTATCGATACATTTGTAATAAAATCTGTGTTCTAATCAATGTGACCGGAGTTGACTGATCGGTGGGAGAACAGATTTTTACCAACAGTAGAAAAGAGAGAGAATTCTCCCAATCACGTATTTCCAAGGATGTCATTTTCTGGCTTCACACCAAGCAATACAAGTCTTCCCGACCTTATGATAGATCTTCCTAGTGATAGCTTTTCTAGCATTCACTAGGGTAGACACCACTGGTCCCAAGATGCCATGGTCCTTCAACACCCTGTAGGACCCAAGGACCTGTCATGCCATATTCCTATTACAAGGGATGTTTACATTCCTTGTAATAGGAATAAAAGTGATCAAAAAATGTATTTTTGGGGAAAAAGGTGTCAAACTAAAATAAAGTAAAATGAACAATAATAAAAATAATTTAGCGCGCCCCTGTCCCCTGTGCTCGCATGCAGAAGCGAACGCATACGCAAGTCCCACCCACATATGAAAACGGTGTTCAAAGCACACATGTGAGGTATTGCTGTGAACGTTAGAGCGAGAGCAATAATTGTGGCCCTAGACCTCCTCTGTAACTCAAAACATGTAACCAGTAAAAAAATTGAAAGCGTTGCCTATGGGGATTTTTAAGTAGCGAAGTTTGGTGCTATTCCACGAGTGTGTGCAATTTTTAAGAGTGACATGTTAGGTATCTATTTACTCAGCGTAACTTCATCTTTCACATTATGCAAAAACATTGGGCTAACTGTACTGTTTTTTTTTTTTAAAAGCACTAAACTGTTTTTTTTTTCCAAAAAAAGCTGTTAGGATTAAGTTCGCCTGCTGGTGGAACTATCCTGCTCTGGGCTGTTTGCTGCAGTTCCAGTGTCCACCAGCAGGTGTCACACAGGAGCCAGAAGGCTGGTGTAATCAAGCTAATGAAAATTCAGCTGCCTGGGGGCTACTTAACCACTTGCCTACTGGGCACTTAAACACCCTTCCTGCCCAGACCAATTTTCAGCATTCGGTGCTCTCACATTTTGAATGACAATTACTCAGTCATGCAACACTGTACCCAAATTAATTTTTTGTCCTTTTTTTCCCACAAATAGAACTTTCTTTTGGTGGTATTTGATCAACTCTGGGTTTATTTTTTGCGCTATAAATGAAAAAAGACCAAAAATTTAGAAAAAAAATGCATATTTCTTTGTTTCTGTGACAAAATTATGCAAATTATAAATTTTTCTTCATAAATTTTGGCCACAATTTACACTGCTACATATCTTTGGTAAAAATAACCCAAATTAGTGGATATTATTTGGTCTTTGAGAAAATTAGAGAGTCTACAAGCTGTGGTGAGAATCATTCAAAATTGATCACATCTGATGTACTGGTGGTCTATCTCATTTCTTGCGACCCGAACAAGTCAGGAAAGTACAAATACCCCCCAAATGACCCCTTTTTGGAAAGTAGACATTCCAAGGTATTTAGTAAGAGGCATGGTGAGCTTTTTGATGTTGTCATTTTTTCCCACAATTCTTTCTTTTTTTCCACAAAATTGTCATTGTAATAGGTTATTTCTCTCATGTGGCATGTGTATACCACAAATGACACCCCCAAAAAAATTCTGCTACTACTCCTGAGTATTACAATACCACATGTGTGGGACTTTTTCCCAGCCTGGCCACATAGAGAGGTCCAACATGCAGGGAGCGCCGTCACATGTTCTAGGAGCATAAATTACACATCTAACTTGTTGACTACCTATTACACTTTTGAAGGCCCTGGAGCACCAGGACAATGACACGTGACAGATGGCACTGATACGTGGCACTGATGACACGTGGCACTATTACGTGGCAATGATGACAGGTGGCACTGATGACAGATGGCACTAATACGTGGCACCAATGACGCATGACACTGATGACAGATGGCACTGATAAGTGGCATTGATGACACGTGACACTGACAACAGATGGCACGTGACACTGACAGGTGGCACTGATGACAAATGGCACTAATATGTGGCACTGATGACAGATGGCACTATGTGGCACTGATGACACGTGGCACTGATGACAGATGGCACTTATACGTGGCACTGATGACAGATGGCACTGGGGACGAATGGCACTGGCAACAGGTGGCACTGGGGACAGATAGCACTAACAGGTGGCACTGGGAACAGATAGCACTAACAGGTGGCACTGGGGGCAGGTGGCACTGGGCGAGGATGGCCCTTTTTTTCCTTTTTTTAAATTATTTTTTTACTCACGGGCGCTGCAGCCGTTGATCTCTCCCTACTTACACACTGTCTGTGTGAGGAGGGAGAGCGGCGCTGAGAGATGATCTCATATGTTTACATATGAAATCATCTCTCATTGGACATGCCGATCGCGCTGTAAACGGCAGCTATGATTGGCCGTTTACAGCGATCTGTGACTGGCTGTGTCCGAGGGACACGGCCAGCACAGAACTTCCCCGATGCGCACTCGCGGGAGCGTGCATTGCGGAAGTAAGCGGGAGGCCGTTCCTGGACAGTTAGCGTCTGCTCTGTAGCCGTCTTTCGGCTATAGGGTGGGCGTGAAGCGGTTAAGGCTTCTCCTCCCTTCCTCTGGTGTGTTATGATTCTGGTCCCTTCCTTGCTGTGCCTAGCTTGAGCCAGTCTGTACCGCACTGCCTTGTTCCTGCATTGCTTCTGTTCGAGTACCCTGTTTAGAGCCCCCTTCCTTGCCAGCTTGCATTCCCTGTACCCTTGTCCTTTAGATGTTTTTTGTATATAGTTAGTAGTTAGGTTCCTTTGTTATCTGTCTTTTGGGGTTTGTTTATGTTCACATTTACTGTGTGAACATAAACAATGTTAATCGTTAATCGTTAATCGTTTGCTGTGTTTCACTATAAATAAATATAACTTTAATATATATATATATATCCTTTGTTTGGTCTCGTTTCCATTGTGTAGCTACGTGTCTGGTCTCCCTAGCCGCTGATCCTGACAAAAGCGTTAGAAAGTTAGCTACGCAAATACCGTGCGAGATAAAAAGTTGCAACAACGCCATTGTATTCTATAGGGTCTTAAAAAAAAGTATAATATATATATATATATATTGTTTTGGGCGCTATGTAATTTTCTAGAAAATAAATGATGATTTTTACATGTAGGAGAGAAATGTCAGACTTGGCCTGAGTGCTCCAGAACGCCTGATGGTGCTCCCTGCATGTTAGGCCTCTGTATGTGGCCAGGCTGTAGAAAAGTCTCACACATGTGGTATCGCCGTACTCAGGAGGAGTAGGGGAATTTATTTTGGAGTGTCATTTTTGGCATGTACATGCTATGTGTTAGAAAGATTGTATGAATGGACAACTTTGTGTTAAAAAAAAAAAAAAAAAGCGTTTTCATTTTCTTTCCACATATACCAAAAAATGGTATAAAAAAATGACTGTCATGGCTGGCTTAGCCCTTCCTCCTCTGGGCTGGCCGCTCAGCTGTCGGCTAATTGCCAGCTCTCTTCTCCCTCCAGTTACCAGCTGTTCCTGATGATGCTCATCTGACCTGCCTATTTAAAGCCTTCCAGCTCATTTCTCCATTGCCTTTACCTTTGCTCATATCACAAGGAACCATCTCCTGCTGTTTGTTTCAAGACTGGCTTTCTGACATCCTTCCTGGCTTCTATCCTGCTAGCAGTTGCTCTCCTTGGATCCCTGACTTCTGGACTGGCTGATTACCCGATCTGGTTTATGAACTTTGTACTGGCTGACTACCCGATCTGGCTACTGGACTCTGGCTATGCTTGACTACGCTTTTTTCTATTTATCTTTTTATTTTTTATTAATAAACAAGTGTGATTTGATTGTACTTCTGTCTCAGTCTGTTTCATGGTTCCTGACAATGACATGTTCAAAAGACTCATTATGTCTCATAGAGTATATGTTGGGGTGTTTTCTTTGCAAAATGGGGTCATTTTTGGGAGGTTTCCATTGTCCTGGTGCTCCAGGGCCTTCAAAAGTGTAAGAGGTAGTCAGGAAATTAGATGTGTAATTTATGCTCCAGAACGCCTCAAGGTGCTTTCTGCATGTTGGGCCTCACGCTGTGTAAAAGTCTCACATATGTGGTATCGCCATACTCGGGAGTAATAGCAGAATGTGTTTTGGGGTGTAATTTGTGGTATGCATATGCTGTGTGTGAGAAATAACCTGATAATATGACAATTTTGTGAAGAACAAAAAATCTTTATTTTGCAAAGAATTGTGGGAAAAAATTACAACTTCAAAAAACTCACCATGCCTCTTACTAAATACCTTGGGATGTCTTCTTTCCAAAAAGGGGTCATTTGGGGGGTATTTGTACTTTCCTGGCATGTTAGGGTCTCAAGAAATTAGTCAGTACTGTCAGTACATCAGGTGTGATCAATTTTCAGATATTGGCACCATAGCTTGTGGACTCTAACTTTCACAAAGACCAAATAATATCCACTAATTTGTACTTATTTTTACCAAAGATATGTAGGAGTATACATTTTGGCCAAAATTTAGGAAGAAAAATTACAAATTTGCTAAATTTCATAACAGCAACAAAGAATTATTTTTTTTTTTTACAGAATTTTCAGTCTTTTATTTTATACCGCAAACAATAAAAAACCCAATGGTGAATAAATACCACAAAAGAAAGCTCTATTTGTGTGAAAAAAGGAGTAATTGTCATTCAAAATTTGAGAGCACTGAAAACTGGTCTGTTATTAAGGGGGTTTAAGTGCCCAGTGGTCAAGTGGTTAATAGGGCTCACCAAGCCCCTATGCAACAATCCTGCTAAGCACCGTTAGCCTGCCAAGCAACACCTGGTGACTCAAGTGACCCTGGTAAGGAGAAAAGAACTGCATCAAATGCCTGGTTCAGAGCCTGCTCTGTGTCCCACAGCTGCCTTCTGGAAGCACCACATGGCATACACAGCTTAAATAAGCTGGGAGAGAAAGCACAAAAGTGCCACGCTAAGTGCAGTATTGTAACAATTGATTCAAGCACAGAATCTATTGTACTCACAAACTTGTGTGATAAATAGGCATATCAGGAATATAGGCCGTCCAGAATTGAGTCCATGGGGGAGTCCTTTGTGGAGTCCATCAAGGGCAGAGACGTGGGAGACATGGAGCGGGTTGCGCCGGTGGATGCCGGCGTTTCTTGGTCCTCAGTTGCCCAAGATGCTAGTGGGTGACTCACTTCCTGTCAGATGGGTTGTTAGTAGCAGGCGACGTGTTTACGGAGCATTGCGCTCTATAAACGTACCTGGGAGGACACTGAAATGACGAGGACGGCCTCTCTTGTAACCCTCCACTGGAAGTGGAAAAGAGGGAACCGAGGGCCAGGAAGAACACAAGTGCCTGCAGATGTGGACCCCGGGACTTGTAGTAGAGGGTGCGATCTTGGAAGAGCAGGAGAACCGTCAGATCAGGCAAGGTAGTCGTGCACCAATGATCAGCTGAGATTAAAGAGGCACTCCGCTGGAACATCAGGTGATGTAAAGTTCCTGGTAGACTTGCAGCAAGAGGTTGCAGCGGGTCGCAGGACCATAGTCACAGAAATTTAGAGAATGATGAGGAGCAACACAGGAAGCAGGAGCATTGTCACAAGTATAGCCGGGTCCGGTAACAGGCGGGCAGCACAGTACAAGGCAGCAGGCAGAAGCAGGGTCACAAGGATAGTCGGGTCTGGTAACAGGTGGATAGCATGGTACAAGGTAGCAGGCAGAAGCAGGGTCCAATGGGAAGACAGGATCAGAAACCGGTAGTTAGAACAGAAACAGGGGCCAGAAGCAGGGTCAAGGCAAGCCAGGTTCATCAACAGGTATCAGTCGGGATAATAGCAGGATTCAAATATCAAGGAACAACTGAAGACCAGTCAGCAATGATCTGGGGTCAAGGCACTTCCTTAAGTAGGCTGCCTGGCGACCAACTGGAGTTATGGACATGCTTCTGCACGTGCACGCAGTCTGCCACATGCAAGCGGCAGACTGAGTGCTGTTTAGGAACAGCATTGATGCGTCCAGGCATTGGCAGATGCCCGAGCGCACATGCGCAAGAGTGTGCACCGGGCGGGAACTAATGGTTCTTACATTGCCTCCCCCCTTACGGGCAGCCTGCAGATGCTCACTAGGGTACTTTTCTCAGGGTGAAGATGGAGATAAGCCCGAATTAACTGTGGAGCATGTACATTGGAAGAAGGCTTATGAGTTATCTTCAGGGCCATAGACCCTCCATTTAATTAAAAACTGGGTTTGACCCCTTCTCTTCCTGAAATTCAGAACGGTTTCAACCTCAAATTCTTTGTTTCCTTCAACAAGCAATGGGGGAGGAATATCAGGCTCTCGATCAGGGTAGAGGTCAGCCGTGGATCGTTTTAAGATGGATACATGAAATACCGGGTGAATTGTCAAACTCACCGGCAGGCTGAGCTCGAAGGCAAGAGCATTGATCCTCTTAACTGGGAATGGGCTAATTTACCCTGGTCTTATTTTTTTAGAGGGACAAGCCAACTTTAGGTTCGTAGTGGAAAGCCATACTTTATCCCCAGGTTTAAGGTCTAGGTTACCCCTTCTCCTCCTATCATAGAACCTCTTATTATTATCTTGGGATTTAATGATGGTTTCTTGCAGGAGTTGATTGTTGGACCTCCAGAACTCCAGACGATCCTGTACTGCCAGAACTGAAGATTCCTGGGGAACATCAGGCAAGAAGGATGGGTGAAACCCATCATTTAAAAAAATGGGGGTTTGTTTGATTGCAGAATGTATAGAGTTATTATACGCAAATTCCGCTAACGGCAAAAGAGAGGCCCAGTCATCTTGTGCAAACAAGGAAAAACGCAGATACTGCTCCAGGGTCTAGTTTTTCCTCTCTGTTTGACCGTTAGTCTGTGGATGGTAGGCAGATGACAAACAGTGTTTAATGCCCAGAATTTCACACAAGGATTTCCAAAATCGAGAAGTGAATTGTACCCCAGGGTCTGAGGTAATGTTAGCAGGAATACCGTGTAGGCGTACAACTTCCTTGATAAAAGACAGGACAGTCTCTGCAGCAGAAGGGGCACCTTTCCGGGGCACAGTGTGGGCCATTTTGGACAATCGGTCCACAATTACAAAAATGGTGGTGAACCCTTCGGATGGGAATAATTCGACAATAAAGTCCATGGTGATCATGGTCCATAATTTATCAGGAACAGGAAGGGGCTCCAACAGACTCCAATTCTTGGCTCTATCAGTTTTAGTCCAAAGACATGTTGTGCAAGACTTAATATAGACCCTCCAATTTTGTACCAAGTCTGGTCACCAGAAGGAGCGAAGAGACAGATTTGAAGTCTTATAAGCTCTCTAATGCCCTGACAAGGGGTGGTGATAGCACATGTAAAGAACTGCTGTCTGTAAGTGCTCAGGAACAAAGATCCGCTCGCCATGAAAAGAGATCCTCTTTCAACTGAAGGTGGAGTTCCTGAGATGGAGGATGGTTCTGAACTGCTGACTTGATTTGAGAGATGAGATCAGTCTGTAACAGAAGAAAATTTTTAGCAGGTAAAATGGTATCAGGCTCAGGGGGAACCTCAGTGTCTTGGAACATACGGGAAAGGGCGTCAGGCTTCCCGTTCTTAGATCCAGGCCAATAAATAATGTGGAAGCAGAATCTTGCGAAAAAGAGGACCCATCTGGCCTGGCAGGGTCTCAGTCTCTTGGCTGCTCTTAAATATGCAAGGTTCTTGTGTTCAGTAAACACAAGAACAGGATGTGTGGCTCCTGCAAGAAGATAGCACCATTCTTTCAAGGCAAATTTGATAGCAAGTAACTGTCGATCACCAATGTCATATTTCCTTTCTGGGACACTTAAATTTCTGGAAAAGAAGGCGACAGGCTGAAGTAGGGATTTTGTCCCCTGACGCTGAGACAGTATGGCTCCCACTGCAATTTTGGAGGCATCAACCTCGAGAACAAAGGGCAAGGTCGGGTCAGGATGTCTCAAAATGGGTGCAGATGTAAAAAGGCCCTTCAAATCTTTTAAATGCAACTTGAGCTTCTAAAGTGCATGTGAAGGTTGTGTGTAATCTGGTTAATTGCGTAATAGGGGATATGATATCCAAAAAGTTCTTGATGAATTTCCTGTAAAGGTTGGAGAATCCCACAAACCGCTGCACAGACTATCAGTAGGGGCTGGTCAGTCGAGTACTGCTGATACCTTCTGTGGGTCCATAGCAATCCATCTGCAGAGAAAATGAGGCCCATAAACTGGATGGCAAGCTTCTCGAACTCACACTATTCTGCTTTGGCATAGAGGTGGTGTTTCCTTAGACTATCTAATAACTTTTTTAACATGGACTCAATGTGACTCAAGGAAAGTGGAGAAAATGAGTATGTCGTCTAAGTAGACAATGGTAAACACATGAAGGAAGTCAATACAAGCCAATTTCAATACATCATTCACAAAATGCTGGAAGGTAGCTGGTGTGTTACAGAGTCCAAAGGGCATAACCAGGTATTCAAAGTGTCCAAAACGGGACCTAAAGGCAGTCTTCCACTCATCCCCTTCTCCGATTCTGATTAGGTTATATGCTCCTCTTATAGCCAATTTGGAAAAAACACGTTCTTCTCGCAGTCTCTCAAACAGTTCAGGGTAAGGGATACTGATTTTTAATAGTTACTTTATTTAAGTACCGATAGTCAACACAAGACCGGAGTGTGTGATCTTTCCTTTTCAACAAAGAATATTCCTGCTCTGGCAGGGGAAGAAGGAGGCCGGATAAAACCCTTGTTAAGGTTTTCATCAATGTACTTTCGAAGCTCCTCAAGTTCAAGCTCAGAGAGGGAAAGATTCTACCAAAGAATTTCAAAAAGGCAAAAGTTCAATAGGGCAGTTATACAGTCTGTGAGGGGGGAGAGTGTCAGCATTCTTCTTGTTGAAAACATCTCATGATAGACGGAGGGCACAAGTTTAACAGTCTCAGAATCCACGTTGATACAGAGGACTGGCTCTCCAGGACTGGGTGTAGGAAGAAGACAGTGTTCTTTGCAGTAATTAGAAGAAAAAGACACTTTCCCAGAGGACCAATTGATGAGGGGATTATGTGCCCTCAGCCAGGGTTGCCCAAAGATAACAGGAAAAAAACAGGATGTGATGACATCAAGACTAAGGAGTTCCCGATGCCCAGAAGCTGTAAAACAGTGAAAAGGTGCAGTCTATAGTGACGGGTCCAGACTTAATACCTGAACCATCCGCTAGGTGAACCGAGAAGCTGTTTTTCTTGGCACACAAGGGCAGTTCATGCATGGTTGTGAAAGAAGAGGCCACAAAACAGCTATAGGCCCCAGAGTCCACAATGGCAAAAACGGAGTCTTTCCTGCACACTGGAGAGAGATTGGCAACAAGGAGTGGTTCTGCCCAGGGTTTAGAGAAGCAACTGTATGAGGTGTAGGAGAGGATCTCCTATGATGTCTTTGGGGACAACATCGAAGAAAATATCCTTCATCGCCACAGTAAAGCCAGAGTTTAAGATGGTAACGACGAGATCATCCCTGTTTGGACAGAGGATATCTCATAAAACTAGCAGGTGCAACTTTCTTGACGTTAACAGTGTCCTTAGGCATAGCCACAGAGGAAGGGGGTAAAGGGACCTCGGACTAAACAGGTAACGAATGGAGATTCCTTGCTCTCTTGGACTGTCTTTCACGCAGGCGGCGATCGATCAGTATACAGAGGTGAATTAAGTCATCCAAGAAGGTGGGTATATCCACCCTGGCCAGTTCATCCTTGATAGCTTCTGATAAGCAGAGACAAAATTGAAAGCATAATGCAGAGCTATTCCATTTAGTATCAGTGCTCCATAATCGAATGTCCGAGACATAATCCTCCACAGGCCTGAAGCCCTGTTGCAGGTGGCTTAGAGTGGTTTCGGCAGTCTGTTGACAGAAAGAATCAGCATACATTTGAGCCATGGTGGCAAGAAATGAATTTGCAGAGGCCAAGACTGGATCGCGTTGCTCCCGAAGCTAGTGTGCCCAGGCCTAGGGTTCTCCTAGCAAAGAGATGAGGAATCCCACCTTAACTTCTTTGATAGAAAACGTGCAGGGCAGCAGAGAAAAATAAAGCTCACAGGCGTTCTGAAAAGTCCTGAATCCTTTACGGTCACCCCAAAAGCGCTGATAAGAAAGTTCAACATGGTTACAAGTCGTGGTTTGAGTGGCAGAATCCTTGACTCTTGAATATTCAGAGGTGGGGACAAGACTGGATGCAGACTGTAGTTGGTTGTGGAGTTGAACAAAGTCCGTGTGCAACCTTTGTACCACATGAGAGAGTGTGGTAACTGTCTGGCAGAGGGTTGACAGAAGACAGACTTCCCTTTCAGACTCCATCACTTGCTGACTGGTACTGTCACAGGAGGAGACTGAATGACGAGGTTGGCCTCTCATGTATCTCCAGCCCAGGTTCTGCTGGAAGTGAAACAGAGGGAATCAAGGGTCAGGAGGAACACGAGTGCCTGCTGATGTGGACCCAGAGAGGGTGCAATCTTGGAAGAGCAAGGAGAACCGTCAGATCAGTCAAGGTAGTCGTGCACCAAAGATCAGCTGGGATTAAAGAAGCACTCTGCTGGAACAGTGGTACTTGAATGTCAGGTGATGTAAAGTTCTTGGTAGACTTGCAGCAAGAGGTTGCAGCGGGTCACAGGACTGCAGTCGCAGACACTCAGAGAATGATGAGGAGCAACACAAGAAGCAGGAGCAGGGTCATAAGGAAAGCAGGGTCTGGTAACAGGCGGGCAGCACGGTACAAGGCAGCAGGGAGAAGCAGGGTCCAATGGGAAGCCAGAATCAGAAACCGGTTATCAGGACAGAAACAGTGTCCAGAAGCAGGGTCAAGGCAAGCCATCATCAACAGGTATCAGGCAGGATAATAGCAGGATTCAAATATCAAGGAACAGCTGAAGACCAGTCAGCAACGGTCTGGGGTCAGGGCACTTCCTTAAGTAGTCTGTCTGGTGCCAATCGGCGTTACATGCATGCAGTTTGCCGCACATGCGCATTGATGCGCCCAGGCATCTGTAGATGCCTGTGCGTGCACATGCGCACCGGGCGGGAACTAATAGTTCTCTTACACACTCCTTCAGGCCTGTACACACGCTTGGAATTCTGACAACAAGTTTTGTCGGAAAATTTGAGAACCAGCTCTCAAACATTTGTTGTCGGAAATTCCGACAGCAACTGTCCAATGGAGCACACACACGGTCAGATATTCCGTCAACGAGCTCACATCGAACATTTGTTGACGGAAATTCCGACCGTGTGTACGCGGCATTAGACTTTGTCTACCAGTGTCTATTCACCTAGAGATGGCGTATAACCCAGTAGGTAATGAATATTAACCTAACTCTGTGTCCCATGATGTATGAAAAAGAAAAGTTTACATACCCTGGTGATTTTAGCCTGATAACATGCACACAAGTTGACACAAAAGGGTTTGAATGGCTATTAAAGGTAATCGTCCTCACCTGTGATCTGTTTGTTTGGTGTGTGTGTGTGTGTGTGTGTGTGTGTGTAAGAGGTCAATGAGTTTCTGGACTTCTGACAGACCATTGCATGTTTCATCCAATGCTGCACTGACGTTTCTAGACTCTGATTCATGGGGATAGCAAAATAATTGTTAAAGGATCTGCGGGAAAGGGTAGTTGAACTGTATAAAACAGGAAAGGGATATAAAGATATCCAAGGAATGTAAGGATAAAGCCTGTTTAAGCCCCCTCTTTCCTCATGGGATCTGAGGCAGCAGCAGTTATCAGCATTACCCTTTAAAAGTTTTGAGAGTGTTTCAATTTGTCAGCAAGTCATCCAATTAAAAAGGGAAAAAAATAGAATCAGTTTAGGATAGGTGAATAAGGTCAAATAAATCCACCTATAGAATTTAGGGTATCCTATATAAAGGGACTCCAGATAATGGATATTTGCCAGTTGCCAGAAGAAATTTGAAGAAGAAACAGCTCCTTCGCTCCGCAAGAGAGCTATAATGTGTAGCGGCGGGCTCCTTAAAAGCACGAGCTATGCCTTTTTCAAAGTTAAATTTTACCCAAACTACAGTTTGGTTTGGGTCTATTTGCCTAAATTAGACTTCTGTGTCAGTCTGACTGGGCTGTGAGATTTTCAGCCTGGCCACAGGGGGCACTGTCTATGGTGGCAGGCATAGAACTATGGTCTGGTCAGGCGCTTAAGTTACTCTTTCGGAGCCAGGTCAGTGGCCCTCTCGCTGTGCCCTCTGGGAGAGGGTATTTAAGATACGGTCATCATGTGGTTCGGGGTTCCGGTCCAGTATGATGTGCTGATTACATGGTCCTGGTCCTCCTGACCAGCCCCCAGGAAGGCTATGGCCTGGGGTGCGGATCCACCCGACTTTAATGCCTCGGGGCTGGCTAGCCCAAGGCAGGAAAAGCATTCCAGGGGAGGACTCTTTAGAAGAACACCACATACGGGTTGGTTTTCTTAACAAGAGCCTGGAAGGGCTGAAATAACCAAGAGATTGCGGTCTTGTGGATATCGCCAGGTGGGCTGAAAGATTCAGGTATCCTACAAGTGTTCTACAGCTTAGTTTCCCTACGTGTTCTGCAACAACGTCTGTGCCAAAGACTTTGTTCCTGGGTAAGCACCTTGTTGGCTTCTAGGCCTTGTGAGAGAGGGACTGTCCAACCTGAGTGCTCATCCAGCTGTGAATGGCTATTCTCTGGATGCAGTCAAAGTAAGCAAGTTCTTAAACGTTTTTGGACTTTGACATTGAGAGTACTTGAACTTCCTTTTCCAACCCTCTGATCCCAAGTTGAAAGACTGTTCAATGGTTTAAGTTTTTGCAAATAAAATTTATTCAAGTGGATCTATTGTCGGTCTCAAGTTACTGGGCCATCTACCACAGGACATCCCCTAGACGTGAAACAAGGAGAACGGAAGGTAACGGTAAGCCCAAAAATAACCAGCAGCTCCTTCGGGGGTTAGTGCTACAAATATATGGCTTTAGAGGGCTCTTCTGGCAATGAGAAGACTCTGCTCCTGCAGCTTCTGCATGCTGGAGCTGAAGATGAAGATTGGCTCAGAAGCTGTCTCTCCTCACCTTGAAGGACGGTGTCACTGGAGATCGCGACTGTCAGCGCTGCAAATAAACACTAGGCTGTGACGCACTCAGTGTCATCGCCAGGAGTGGAACGAGATCCGAAGATAGCCGGAATTCCGCAATCAGCTGACCCGGGATTCGATGAGACCAGAGCGCATGGTTCCTAAGGGCGGGACGAATGACGTAGGACTCGGTAAGAGGAGGCGTATACAGCGCAGTAGCTAAAATCTGTCCCCAAATAGAGCCGAGTCACAGATCAGCTGGCATGTTCTCTATAGACAAGCATTTTTCTGCCAGCCTAGATGTACTGACTGGGAAAGATAGGGGGCATAAGAAACCGCTAGCCAGTGGATCGAATGGCAGAGCATCTAACAGGCTTGCCAGAATAGATGTAGCTGCCGATTCCCCATGAATGTCTAATGATAGTTCTCTACCATTGTGCAATGAAACTGGACTGGATGGACTTATGTCTTTTTTCAACCTGGCTAACTATGAAACTATATATAATGTTCCTGGTACATCTTATCAACCTATACTTGTGTTTTTACCATCACAACAGCCTGAACCAACTGTCGCGCCACTGGTTGCTAGGCAGGGTAAGTCAGGTACTCTACAATTAACTGAATTGTCATCTACTTTAAAGTAACATTATAGCAGGTATTTTCTAAAGATACTGATATTGTTAACACTGTTCCAGTGACAGTGCTGTGGTCGGCTATTGATTCTAAACAGCCTATCAATACATCCACCAATTCTGATATGACCCAATTTATTATATTAACCACTGGGCACTTAAACCCCCCCTCCTGCCCAGACCAATTTTCAGCTTTCGGTGCTCTCACACTTTGAATGACAATTACTCAGTCGTGCAACACTGTACCCAAATTCATGTTTTGTCCTTTTTTTCCCCACAAATAGAGCTTTCTTTTTCTGGTATTTGATCACCTCTGGGTTTTTAATTTTTTGCGCTATAAATGAAAAAAAAATTGAAAAAAAAACGCATTTCTTTGTTTCTGTGATAAAATTTAGCAAATTATAAATTTTTCTTCATAAATTTTGGCCACAATTTATACTGCTACATATCTTTGGTAAAAATAACCCAAATTAGTGGATATTATTCAGTCTTTGTGAAAGTTAGAGAGTCTACAAGTTGTGATGCAAATCATCCAAAATTGATCACACCTGATATACTGGTGGCCTATCTCATTTCTTGTGACCTGAACAAGCCAGGAAAGTACAAATACCCCCCCAAATGACCCCTTTTTTGAAAGTAGACATTCCAAGGTATTTAGTAAGAGGCATGGTCAGATTTTTGATGTTTTCCTTTTTTTTCCCACAGTTCTTTGCAAAATTAAGATTTTTTATTTTATTTTATTTTCCACAAAATTCTCATTGTAATAGGTTATTTCTCTCACTTGGCATGTGTATACCACAAATAATGCCCCAAAATAAATTCTGCTACTCCTCCTGAATATTACGATACCACATGTGTGGGACTTTCCACAGCCTGGCCACTTAGAGAGGCCCAACATGCAGGGAGCGCCATCACGTGATCTAGGAGCATAAATTACACATCTAACTTGTTGACTACCTATTACACTTTTGAAGGCCCTGGAGCACCAGGACAATGACATGTGACACCGACGTGCCACTGATGACAGATGCCACTGATGACACATGACACTGATGACAGATAGCACTAATATGTGGCACTGATGACAGATGGCACTTATACGTGACACTAATACGTGGCACTGATGACAGATGGCACTAATACGTGGCACTGATGACACGTGATACTGATGACAGATGGCACGTGACACTGATGACAGAAGGCACTATGTGGCACTAATGACACGTGGCACTGATGACAGGTGGCACTGGGGACAGGTGGCACTGGGGACAGATGGCACTGGGGACAGATGGGCACTTTATTTTCGTTTTTTTCTTTTATTTGTTTTTTTTTTCACCAACCGCTGCATCTCTGCAGCGGTTCATCTCTCCGTCCTCGCATGCTCTGTGTGAGGAGGGAGAGCCGGCGATGAGAGATGATCTCATATGTTTACATATGAGATAATCTCCTATTGGACATGCCGATCGTGCTGTGATTGACCATTTACAGTGATCTGTGACTGGCTGTGTCCAAAGGGACACGGCCAGCACAGAACTTCCCCGATGCACGCCCGCGGCGGCACGCAGAGGAGAAGTAAATAGGAGGACATCCAGGGACGCCCTCCCGGCAGATAGTGTCCACGCTGTAACCGTCTTTTGGCTATAGCGCAGGTGCGAATTGGTTAATCATGGTTTGAGTATTTCTACAAGATATTCTGATTTGATTAAGAGCGCCTCTTCAGGCATGCCAGCGTTTTATGGTAAGGATGTAATGGCATGCATTATGTCACCACTGAGTTTTCATTTACCTATGAGCTTCAAAGTAAAAAATTTGGAAAGGGGATTACATTGGTTTGTTTTCATTGTTACCATCTACTAAAGAACTCTTATATAAACCAGATAAAAAAAAAAAAAAAAGATTGAGGATGAGAGGAGAAGACCAATTGCAAAATCATTTTTTAATTGGCTTCAAGCTTTTACATTTTTTTTTTATGTACTTTATGAGAGGTTTCCTGATAAGGCTACTTTCACACTGGGGCACTTTACAGGTGCTGTAGCGCTAAAAATAGTGCCTGTAAAGCGCCTCTCCTGTCACTCCAGTGTGAAAGTGCTCTAAAAGTCTGGTCTTTTCCAACATGTGGACATTATTTTAGAAGCTTATCGTGGTTTTGGGTGTTTTCATGGTTTAATTATGATTAGTCTTTCAGACATAAATTGAGTGTTCCCCCTGCCTTAAAATGGGGGGGGTAAAGATTTTGGGCTATGGTTGAATTTGTTCCTCCCAACCAGACCTGTGCAGCTTCGTACATCACCTAATTCTTCCACTAATTACACCACTCCACCATATAAAAGGGGAATTTGTTTTGTGTTTAATAGCCAAAGCAAATGGCAAAATTCCTGTAAGTACAAGCATGAATGTGCTTTTTGCTCTGGAGCACATTCAGTAAGTGTTTTCAGAAATGATCGTCCTTTTCACAGCAGCAACCAAGAGTCTCTTCAAATAAAAGCCAGAATGCCAGTGAACCTGGAAAACATGTTGCCTTGGCTCACAATTTACCTAGATCGACAGAAAGGAATGCTTTTAATTGAAAGTTTTTTTCAAGGTTTTAAAAAATTCTTATGCCGCGTACACACGAGCGGACTTTTCAACATCCAAAGTCCGAAGGACTGAGTCCGTCAGACTATCCGATCGTGTGTGGGCTGCAACGGACTTTTGACTCGCCAAAGTCCGAAGGACTTTAGAATATGGAACATGCTTCAAATTTTTCCGAAGGAACTCCGCCGGACCCGGTCCCCTTCGAAAAATCCGCTCGTGTGTATGCTACTCCGACGGACTAAAACCGACGCTAGGGCAGCTATTGGCTACTGGCTATGAACTTCCTTATTCGAGCCGAGTCGTACGTCATCACGTTCGAATCCGTCGGAGTTTAGTGTGATCGTGTGTGGCCAAGTCCGCTCAGCCGAAAAGTCTGTCAGAACTTCGTCGGAATTCCAGCAGAACTCCGACGGAACTCCTTCGGAAGTCTGTCGGACATAAGTCCTCCCGTGTGTACGGGGCTTTAGAAATCAATGTGGTATAGGTTGTAAAATAGTTCATAATTTGCCTTCGGTAGACGCCTTGACCGTTTTCGAAAGTGGAGTAACCACTTAAGGACTTGCCTTCTTTTGAGATTTTGGTGTTTACAAGTTGAAAATATTTTTTTTGCTAGAAAATTACTTAGAACCTCCAAACATTATATATTGTTTTTTTCTAACACTCTAGAGAATAGAATAGCGGTCATTTCAATACTTTTTTCACACCGTATTTGAGCAGCGGTCTTACAAGCGCATTTTTTTGGGAAAAAATTCACTTTTTTGAATAAAAATAAAAATAAGACAACAGTAAAGTTAGCCCAATTTTTTTACCAAAATGTTAAGCCAAGTAAATTGATACCCAACATGTCACGCTTCAAAATTGCGCCCGCTTGTGGAATGGCGTCAAACTTTTACCCTTAAAAATCTCGATAGGCGACATTTAAAAAAATTCTACAGGTTGCATGTTTTGCGTTACAGAGGAGGTCTGGGCTAAAATTATTGTTCTTGCTTTAACGATTGCGTCGATACCTCACGTGTGGTTTGACCACCGTTTTCATATGTGGACGCTGCTCACGTATGCGTTTGCTTCTGCGTGCAAGCTCATCGGGACAGGGCGCTTTAAAAAAAAAAAATTCTTATTTATTTTATTGGATTTTATTTATTTTTTCCCCGTTTAATAAAAAAAAAAAAAAAAGAATTGGGTCACTTTTATTACTATTACAAGGAATGTAAACATCCCTTGTAATAGAAAAAAGCATGACAGGTCCTTTTAAATATGAGATCTGGGGTCAAAAAGTCCTCAGATCTCATATTTGGACTAAAATGCAATAACAAAGGAAAATTTATTGTCAAAAACTTAGCGTAATTTTCCTTTCCTGATGGACTCCATGGCAGCCTACGTGTGAGTTGACCCCGCCTCCACTCCAATGCTATAGGACCCCATTTAAATAAAAGAGCACTCACCACTCCACACGGTGTTCCGTATCTAGCCTCCTCATAAGACTTATGGGTGGGAACTTTGTCTGCCATGGAGTCCATCAGGAAAGGAAAATTACGGTAAGTATTTGACAATATATTTTCCTTTTTCCCTGACAGACTCCATGGCAGCCTACGTGTGGGAAATAACTAGCCGACCACACGGGTGGGTATGCTTTAAACAGAAAACATTTAATTTGCTTTATCAACCGATAAAATCTTTAAACCAAAATTTACAGAGGATAGAGAAGCAGGCTCAACACAATAATGTGACATGAACGTATTAATAGAAGACCAAGAGGCTGCCTTGCAGATTGTGTCAGGAGCCACATGCCGAGCCGCTGCCCATGAGGCTGCCATTCCCCTGGTAGAGTGAGCCATCACCGCCTCTGGAGGAGCCAAGCCCTTTGCCCTATATGCCCGTTGTATAGTTCTTACAATCCAGCTGGCCAGCGTCCTAGTTGAAGCTTTCTTGCCCTTGTTGCTACCTGAAGGTAAGATAAAGAGATGCTCCGAGCGTCTGAAGGGGGAAGTGATAAGAAGATATTCTTTCAAGGCTTCTCCAACATCCAAAGGATGAACGTCATTAGAATCTGAAGTCCTAAAAGTAGGATCCCAACATAAGGACTACTCGGTCCGGAAAGAACGTCAAAAAAGGCTCTTTGAAGCCCAAGGATCCAATTTCCGAAACCCTTTTGGCTGAGGTGACTGCAACTAAGAAAACAACTTTTGCTGAGAAATCCTTAATAGAGAGCGGGGATGGCCCCGTCATACTTAGACCGGAGATTGAGTCCAGGACCAGAGGAAGATCCCACTTGGGAAATCTAAGCTTTCTTTGGGGTTTGAGTCTTGAAGCTCCCCGGAAGAACTGACGAATCAGTGGATGCACTGCCCAAGATGTACCTGAGAAAGCCGATAGAGCCGACACCTGCACCCTGAGGGAGCTTACCGATAAAGGAAGATCGAGGCCAGACTGCAAGAAGCTAAGAATGTCCTGTACTCCTGGATGTTCAAAAGGTCTATTCAAAGAAGAGCAGAACTTAACAAATTTGTCCCAGATTCTGCCATATACTTTGTTTGTACTTGATCTCCTTGCACTCATCAGAGTGGAAATCACACTCGATGCACAACCAATGGATTCCAGCCTCTTCCTCTCAAGAACCAGACCATCAGTCTCATAACTGCTGGGCAAGGGTGCAGAACTGTACCCTGAGAAAGAAGGTCCGGCCTGAGAGGGAGAGGTATGGGATCTCGAACACAGAGTTGGACCAGGAGGGGAAACCAAGGCCTGTTGGGCCAATAGGGAGCTATCATCACAACTTCTACTGCTTCCACTCTGAGCCTCTGAAGGAATCTGAGGATCACGGGAAGTGGAGGGAAAGCATATGCCCTCCTGAACCTCCACTGGTCCGTCAGAGCGTCCGTCCCGCAGGCCTGACTGCAACGACTTTGCGTGTAAAATTTCTTTATTTTGAAATTGCAGGGAGAGGCGAAAAGATCCACTTCTGGACTGACCCTAATGACAGGATCCACTTGAAGGTTTGAACATGAAGAGACCATTCGTTGTTGTCCAGTTGAGACCGGGATAGAAAATCTGCCTGAGAGTTCTGAACTCCTGGCACAAAGACCGCTGAGATGTTCATCAGGTTTTTCTGTGCCAATGATAGGATGGGTTTGACTTCCCGTAGAAGAGTAGAGCTCCGAGTACCCCCCTGCCTTTTCACGTAGGACACTGCCGTGGTGTTGTCCATCCGTAATAACACTGACTTCCCTTTCAGAAGGTGAGAGAATTGCTGGAGAGCTCACCAGGCTGCCCGAAGTTCCAGGACATTCGACCCTGGTAAGGCGAGATGAGCATCCCACTTGCCTTGCGCAAGAGTTGATCCGTAGAGAGCCCCCCAACCTGTCCCACTGGCGTCGGTCGTGACCGTGACCCAGGAGATGGGGATGATGGAATGACAGATCAGCAGGTTCTTGCGCTGTAGCCACCAAAAGAGGCTCTCTCTCATGGTTGAGGTTATACGAATACTCTGATTTTTGTCCCCTGACTTCCACTGCTTGAGAAAACCTGCTTGGAAGGGGCGAAGCCTCCACAAAGCCCATTTCACCATCGGGGCTGTCAAGACCATCGTACCAATGATCTTGAGACAATGAGAAGCTTTTAGGTGCTGAGTGTATAGAGCCCGAGAGACTCTTTCTCGTATTGTCTGTATTTTTTCGTCCGGGAGAGAGATAGTACTCTGCAGAGTGTCAAATTGGGCTCCTAGATATATTAGCCGTTGGACCGGCTCTAGATGACTTTTTGCCAGACTTAGAAGCCACACAAAGCTGGACAGAGAAGAGATCACTTGTTTCCGATGCTTCAGAAATTGTTCTCTGCTTTGGGACAGAACCAGCAGGTTGTCCAGGTAATGGTACATTCGAATACCTTTTAACCTGATAAAAGCCACTACATCCAGGAGAACTTTTGAAAAAACTCGGGGAGAGGTCGTCAACCCGAAGGGGAGGCAAATAAATTGGAGATGGTCTTGACCTACGTGAAATCTTAGGAATTTTTGAAAATCCTTTTCTACCAGGAAATGGAAATAGGCGTCCTTTAAGTCGATCGAAATCAACCAGTCTCCCGTCTGTATGGCTTGTTGAATGGTCGAAAGAGTTTCCATCTTGAATTTCCCATGGGCTATGTATTTGTTTAGATAGGTGAGATCTATCACTGGGCGCCAGGAACCGCTTTTCTTTCGAACCAGGAAAAGAGGAGAATAGACTCCCTGAAACCACTCTTCTTTTGGCACCTGAATTACCGCTCCTTGAGCCTTCAGCAGATCCACATAAGAAGACAGTACTTGACTTTGTTCCTCCGAGCGAGGGAGCAGGGTGGGAGGAATCTGGGAGGAGGGGAGCTGGAGAAGGTCCATCTGTGGCCCACCGAGACCGCTCTGACTATCCAGTTATCTGAGATCGAGGCCACCCAAACGTGCCGAAAGAGGGATAGCCGAGCCCCCACTCGACCTGTCTGGGCGGGCGCAACCTCAGAAAGACTTAGCCTGCTCGCGACCACTGGATGACTGGTTCTTGCTGGGCTTACGAAAGGAAGTCTGACCTCTGTACCATATCCTTCTGAAGTCCCAACCCTGTTTGTAGGAACGTGTGTCCCTTGTCCGCTGTGTCTGGGCTGCGTTTTTTATACTGTGGTCTCTTCCGACCCAAAAGTCTTCTGTCCTGGGGAAGGAAACCAGACTTGCCACCTGTAGCACGTGTAATGGCGTCATCCAACTTGTTACCAAATAACGTAGAGCCCTCGAAGAGGATATTATACCACGCCTGCTTAGAAACCGGGTCAGCTAGTCAGGGACGTAACCACAAGGCCCGCTTAGCCGTAACTGACGACAGCATCACGCGTGCCAACAGACGGATTAGATCAATGGATGCCTCCCCCAGAAAGACTGGCGCCAGCTTCAGTTCTGCTGCTGCTGAATTCTTAGCCAGATCCTCGGAAACGCCCTCAAGGAAGGATTCCACATTTTAAGACCAAGCTTCCATGGCCTTAGACATAGCTGCTAGCGCCAGGGCAGGTTTGCAGGCCATCCCAGTCAGACCATAAATCTTCTTAAGGCCCTGGTCAATTTTCCTCTCCGGGCCGTCCTTAAAGGACACTGAATCCTCCAATGGGAGGGTAACGTGTTTGGCCAAACGCATCAAAGCCACATCCACCAGGGGGCATTTTCCAGATGCTTTACATCTTCTATTTTGAAGGGATACAACCTGGAAGTTTTATTAGTCATAGAGGACTTCCTCTCCACTTTACTCCACTCTTCCTTAAAAATATCTTTCAGTTCAGTAAGAAAAGGAAAGTTTGGACGTTCCTTCCCCAGCTGTTTGAAGAATTTCTTCTGCTTGGCTGGAGGGGTAGATGAGTCTTCCCACTTAAGGGCTTCCTTAACTGCCTTAATCAGAGGGGAGACCACAGCAAATTCGAAACCCCCGATATCTTCCTCACCTAGGAACTCGTCTTCCGAAGTCGCATTAGATGCTGCATAGGGCTGGGAAGTGCCCAGATCATCACGGGCCTCATCAGCCTGAGGGCCAGACAAGGAAGTAGATTGACTCAGCGTGTGAGAGGTCCATGTCTCTCAGAGACTGCTGCACCACACGTTTCACCAGGGATTCCATTCGCTGGCTTTCTGATTCTTTTTCTCCAACCGCCTGGGCATAGCATTGATTACACAGCGATTTGCCCTCCGGCACTCAAGTCCCACATCCCCAGCAGGCTCTGCGATCAGAGCGACTATCATGGCGGTGAGAGCGGTATCTGGAGGAGGAATGTGAACTTCTCCTCTGGTGATGAGATCCACGTGGTGTTTCCCTTCTGGATCTAGACGAATGGCGATGTGGCCTGGCAAGGTCTTTATCCTGAGGATCCAACCTGAATGGGCTAACACAAGACAGGAAAGGGGGAAAAAAAATGGCATCAAAAAGAAAACGCAAACAAATGCGACTGTTAATTCCACCCCTCTCCTTATCAGCACATACAGTGGTGTGAAAAAGTGTTTGCCCCCTTCCTCATTTCCTGTTCCTTTGCATGTTTGTCACACTTAAGTGTTTCGGAACATCAAACCAATTTAAACAATAGTCAAGGACAACACAAGTAAACACAAAATGCAATTTGTAAATGAAGGTGTTTATTATTAAAGGTGAAAAAAAATCCAAACCATCATGGCCCTGTGTGAAAAAGTGATTGCCCCCCTTGTTAAAACATACTATAACTGTGGTTGTCCACACCTGAGTTCAATTTCTCTAGCCACACCCAGGCCTGATTATTGCCACACCTGTTCACAATCAAGGCATCACTTAAATAGGAGCTGCTTGACACAGTAAGGTCCACCAGAAGATCCTTAAAAGCTACACATCATGCCGAGACCCAAAGAAATTCAGGAACAATTGAGAAAGAAAGTAATTGAGATCTATCAGTCTGGAAAGGGTTATAAAGCCATTTCCAAAGCTTTGGGAATCCAGCGAACCACAGTGAGAGCCATTATCCACAAATGGCGAAGACATGGAACAGTGGTGAACCTTCCCAGGAGTGGCCGGCCACCCAAAATTACCCCAAGAGCGCAGGGACGACTCATCCAAGAGGTCACAAAAGACCCCACAACAACGTCCAAGGAACTGCAGGCCTCACTTGCCTCAGTTAAGGTCAGCGTTCATGCCTCCACCATCAGGAAAAGACTGGGCAAAAATGGCCTGCATGGCAGAGTTCCAAGGAGAAAACCACTGCTGAGCAAAAAGAACATCAAAGCTCATCTCAATTTCTCCACAACACATCTTGATGATCCCCAAGACTTTTGGGACAACATTCTGTGGACCGATGAGACAAAAGTGGAACTCTTTGGAAGGTGTGTGTCCAAGTATATCTGGCGTAGAAGGAACACTGCATTTCATAAAAAGAACATTATACCAACAGTAAAATATGGTGGTGGTAGTGTGATGGTCTGGGGCTGTTTTGCTGCTTCAGGACCTGGAAGACTTGCCGTGATAAAAGGAATTATGAATTCTGCTGTCTACCAAGAGATCCTGAAGGAGAATGTCCGACCATCTGTTCGTGTACTCAAGCTGAAACGAACTTGGGTTCTGCAGCAGGACAATTATCCTAAACACACCAGCAAGTCCACCACCGAATGGCTGAAGAAAAACAAAATGAAGACTTTGGAGTGGCCTAGCCAAAGTCCTGACCTGAATCCTATTGAGATGTTGTGGTATGACCTTAAAAAGGCCGTTCATGCTCGAAAACCCTCTAATGTAACTGAATTAGGACAATTCTGCAAAGATGAGTGGGCCAAAATTCCTCCAGGACGCTGTAAAAGCCTCATTGCACGTTATCGCAAACGCTTGGTTGCTGTTGTTGCTGCTAAGGGTGGCCCAACCAGTTATTCGGTTTAGGGGGCAATCACTTTTTCACACAGGGCCATGATGGTTTGGATTTTTTTTCACCTTTAATAATAAACACCTTCATTTACAAATTGCATTTTGCGTTTACTTGTGTTGTCCTTGACTATTGTTTAAATTGGTTTGATGTTCCGAAACACTTAAGTGTGACAAACATGCAAAGGAACAGGAAATGAGGAAGGGGGCAAACACTTTTTTACACCACTGTACCTAGTGCGTAAGGGCTGGCCACTTAAAGGCGGTGATTTGTCCATAATTTTTGGACGAAGAGCGTCACGATACAAGATAGTCTGCAAAGAAAAGATGAGGTCCCAAGGGAAAGCACATAAATATATCTCACGTAATAATATTTAGAAAGAATTCATTAAATATATATTATATATATATATATATATATATATATATATATATATATATATATATATTTTTTTTTTTTTTTTTCAAACAAGATTACCAAATTAAAACGTTCTCTTTTTTTTTTCAAATACATGTATTCCAACATGCACACACATGCATCTAATTATCCATAGTAACGATGCTCACCTTTGCAGACTGGGGCTGGAGAAAACAGGCTTGCTGCTTCCGATGCACTGAAATACCCAGTGAGACTGAGGCAGCAGTCTGTTTTTAAAATCCCCGCCCATGACGTCACCGCTCCCTCACCTCACACTTGCGTAGTAGAGGGATGGTCGCTATAGCTCGGTCGAACCGCGCACATGCACACCAAGCCTCAATATCGAAAGAGGCTACTGCGCAGGCGCGTCCAGAAGGCGGAAGACAATGCGGCGACCTGGAACGCAAATCGCTCCAGCCGCCATACAGGGGGAATAAACAAATGCCAGGGAATAGCCACAAACATATACAAATATATGACTGCCATGGAGAAAGAAAAAACTCTTCAGACCTTGCCAGCCGTAGTGATTCCTCCTGAATGTTTGTCCGGGGCATACCAAGGCAACCACCCTCATACAGGGGACCGTCCAGTCTCAAAGCTACTCGCCCGCCCATGGCTGGGTACTGAGCTTGCACCGCATAGGTATGCAAAGAGAGAAATCTGAAATCCAACCGAACAGCATGTGTAGGTCCAAATGGAGGAGGACAAAAAAGGAACACCGTGTGGAGTGGTGAGTGCTCTTTTATTTGAATGGGGTCCTATAGCATTGGAGTGGAGGCAGGGTCAACCCACACGTAGGCTGCCATGGAGTCTGCCAGGGAAAAAAAAATTTGTCATTTGGAAAAATGGCCCTTTAAGCCCTTGTACACACGATTGGACATTCTGACAACCAAATCCGTCTGATTTTGTCCGAAACTGTTGCATACACATGGTCGGACAAAGTTGTCGGAAAATCCGATCGTTCAGAACGTGGTGACGTTATTTCATTACGACGGGACTACGTTTAGGCTAGTAGCCAATAGCTTTGGTGTAGGAATTTGATCTGAGCATGCGTGGCACTTTGTCCGATCGGAATTCTCTACATATGATTGGACAAGGTCCGATCGGATGATGTTGTCGGAAAATTTCATAGCCAAGCTGGAAAACTTGGTCCGTAGGATATTCCGATGGAAACAGTCCGATGGAGTCCACACACGGTCGGATTATCCGACAACACGGTCCGATCGGACATTTTCCGTCGGAATGTCCGACCATGTGTCGTCACTTCCGCCCTGCTATGGTATGGAGACAGGTGGGGGCCATCTTCCCCTCACTCGTCTCCATACCCGGCCACAGACAGGTCCCGGTCACTGCCAACAGCTCCGTTAAGCGGAGGGTGCGGAAAAGTGGCAGGGAGCCCTCTCCCACCACCGATAATGGTAATCTCGCGGCAAATCCACCGCAGAGACCACAATTATCATAAACATGACGAGATGGATACCTCGGTTGTGGCAGAATCTGCTGCCGTTACCGAGATATCCATCTTCAAAGTGCCGACGTATATGTACAGCAGACGGTCGGCAAGTAGTTAAAGAAGTTGAGAGTGATAGAATGGTGGGTCCTTTTGGTTGTCCACTTTTTAATAATTTGAGAATTTCCCCTTAATCATTTATCATATCCTTATGGTGATTCTTTGAACAATCAGATTGACCCATTCTTGTCTTCTGTATCTTATGTTTCATTTGATACGGCTATAATTAAACTTAGAACTGTAGGAGAAGGTGCTTTATTAGCTAAGGCAGACGTAAAATCTGCTTTTAGGCTTTTTCATATACACTCCGATTGTTTTAGCTCCCTAGATATTTTCAAGAGAAATATTACATTGATGCCTGCCCATGGGTTGCTCATTGGCATGTTTTTATTTTGAGGCTTTTTCAACATTTTTAGAATGGGTAATTAAAAATAAACAAATTCGGATTTAATAATACATTACGTTCAGGGCTGGGCTTAGCCCTTCCTTCTCGGAGCTGGCTGCTCAGCTGTTGGCTTATTGCTAGCTCCTATCACTCCACAGTGACTCACCTGTTTTTTGTTATTCATATTCTCTGAAAAATGACCAAGAATTCATAAATTCTGCCAGGGTATGTAAACTTATGAGAACAACTGTAAGCTTATGGTTGTTGAAGCTTAAGCTTGAAGCTTAAGTAACCATAAGCTTATAGGAGAACGAGAAAGGAAGTCCATACGCTGTAATGACTTGGCCACCTGTGGGCACTCCTATAGGTCCATACGGTGTATGGACTTGGCAGAGGAAGGGTTAAAGTAAAACCTTACACAGCTGGGAGCAATGATGAAAATTCAGCCACAGTGACCTCATGTTGTATAATAGTTATCCCACCACAGAACTGAATCAGAACTTGCAGCAGACTTGCAGAATGTTTGCAAAGAAAGTTGATCTGGAGTCATGCAATGTCTTGATAGCAAAAATATCGTTAGGTTTGGTAAGAGCATATGCTTACAGAGGCCCTTCCTCCTCCATTGATATGTAAATAAACCAGATAGGTAGGTTTTGGTACTGTTATTTATAGGTAAAGTTGATCCAGGGAATCTCGGGGGCCTCTCGGGGGATCAGAAAGGATTTTTTTTCCCCCTGCTGTAGGAAATTGGAGCATGCTTTGCTGGGGTTTTTCACCTTCCACTGGATCAACTGTGGGTGAAGGATTGTGTATATGGGATTGTTTTTCTTTTTTTTTTTTTTGGTGGAACTAGATGGACTTGTCTCTTTTTTTCAACCTGATTAACTATGTAATTATGTATTCTGACAGCAGGAAAACTCCCCTGCTGTCAGAATAAACAGATCAGTGCTGAAGCTTATTGCCTGCAGTGCTGATCAAGCAGCTTTTATCTTACAGAGCAGTTGAACAGAAGTTGATTGGTAGATTGACTTCTGTTCAACTGCAGTGACCACACATCCCAGTCAAATGCTGATCTATTTATGGCCAGCTTTAAGCTCTGCTGTACTAATACTGTATTTAATAATATTTATATTACTGTACTAATTCTTGGAGTTCAGAATTAATGTTATTATGTATCATGAAAACCAAATATACAGTGGAACTGAAATACAAATTTGGCAGTATAAAGGGGTCAAGATCAGACTTTGCCAGTAATCATGTCAGCTTTCTGAAATTGATTAGGGATTAACAACATGAACAGATGAGTTTTACACATAGTTTATATTTTAGGCATATAACATTAGAAGTATTATGAACATACCTGCATGTTATCAGTAGCATCTCCCAACATGCCACCAAAAGTAATAGCATTCGTCAAAGTTGCCAGATAGATAAACAAAATGGCTGAAAGACATTGTATGTTGAGGGCATCATAAAAGTCACTCCAGTACCATGGAACTTTTCTTTGCACATCTTTTATAAGCCCACTAAAAAGCCTTAAAAAATAAAAAGTATGAATATTAGTGCATTGGTTTAAGTAAAACTATGTGCTAATTGTTTTATCTGCCAAAGAGCTTGAATTCTTCAACACTAAACTTTTAGACTGATAGTGTGTAATCAGCATAATCAACTCTTTCCCAAGGAACAGGGAGCTAACCTAGGAATCAATAAAGCTGACCTAGGAGACCGTAATGGAACTGTAAGCGACATAGAGTGATCCTATTGACTTTCAGAGGTGTGTGTGCGCGCATTACAAGAATGGCTTATCAATCTTACAAATTAATAAACAAGAAAAATTTATTGGATTCCAGATTAACCAGCCAAATCTGAGCGATAGGTGGCCCCCTTTTGGCATCCTCCTGCCCAACGTCCTTTGATTTCAAAATAAACAAGTAATACTTATGTAGGTGAATTTGTTTAATCTCTGTGTATCATCTGAGGCTATTCACTTCACTGGGTATATGCGAGGGTGTACAACCACTTCAAACATTTCAAAGCACATGACTTGAAAATTTGAAAGGATTGTAAAATCCAGATTGCCTGGTCAGAGCCAGTAGGCAAGTTGAATGTTTATGTCTTTGTATGTGATAAATTGTTTTTTTTCAAAGAGTAATAAGGGGGCCCCCAGATACCGGCCCCCCACCCTATGTGAATGAGTATGGGGTACCTGTGAAAAAAAAAATGTAAATAAAACACAACACACAAGGGTTAAAAATAATTTATTGCACAGCTCCGGGGGTCTTGGGGGGGTCTTCTCGCCGGACTCCTCTGCTCTTTTACTAGCAGAGGAGTACGGCTTTCTTCTTCGTCGCCGCCCGGGGTCTTGTCCCCCTCTTCGGGGGTCTTGTCCCCATCTTCGGTTCTTCCAGCTCTTCTTCCATCTCTTTTACTGGCGGTGGCCCGGTCTTCTGTCGCCGCTGTCTTCACCGCCTTCTGTTCTTTTCTTCTTCTCTTCTTGAGATGTTGACTCGTCGCTGTCTCTGGCCGTAATGACAGGGACGCGGTATGCGGAGACTTATATAGGGACATCGCCGGGTGATGTCACTGCCCATTATGATGTCATAATGGGAGGTGACATAACGCGGCGATGTCCCTATATAAGTGGCCGCACGCCACGTCCCTGCCATTGGGACCAGAGACAGCGACGAGTCAACATCTCAAGAAGAACAAGAAGACGAGAAGGCGGCGATAGAAGACCGGGCCACCACTTGTAAAAGAGCTAGAAGAAGGCACGGAGGCCCGGCAAGAAGAACCGAAGATGGGGACAAGACCCCCGAAGTCGGAAGAAGACCCCCAGGCGGCGGCGACAAAGAAGCCAGGCTCCTTCACTAGTAAAAGAGCAGAAGATAGCAGAGGAGTTCGGCAAAAAGACCCCCCAAGATGGGAGAAGACCCCCGGAGCTGTGCAATAAATTATTTTTAACCCTTGTGTGTTGTGTTTTTATTTACATTTTTTTCACAGGTGAATGGGCAGGGGGCCAGTATCTGGGGGCCCCCTTATTTAAGGGGGCTCCTGGATTCCGATAGGCCCCCCGTCCGCAGCCCCCAACAACCAATGGCCAGGGTTGAGGCCCTTGTCCTCATCAACATGGGGACAAGGTGCTTTGAGGTGGGGGGGCCGTGCAGCCCCCTTCCCCCAAAGCACACCCCCCCATGTTGAGGGACACGGCCTGGTACGGCTCAGGAAGGGGGGGCGCTCGCTCGTCCCCACCCCCTTTCCTGACCGGCCGGGTTGCGTGCTCGGATAAGGATCTGATATGGACCTGGGGAGACCCCCATGCAGTTTTTTCATCGTAGGGCTTCCCCTTTAAGTCCATACCAGGTGGCCAGCAAAGTGTCAATCTTGCCGCCGAAGGCGACGACATTGACTTCCTTCGCTAGTCCCGGCTACCTGGAGCCACGCTCAAAGTGAACAGACTTTTCTCCATGCAGGAAAAGTCCATTCATTTCAAAAGTATGGTGGACTAGCACACACACGGCTGTATTGTCCGCAGCACTGCGAGTCCAGCGGACAATTTTTGAGTCAAAACTACTAAGTCCGCCAGACTTTTGGGGGAAAAAAAAGTCAGCCGGAGCCCACACACGAGTGGATTCTTTTCCACCAGATAATTTGATCATGTGTACGCGGCATAAGAATGCAAATTGACCATAAATACAATACAAGCAGTATTTAATAATAATTGGACATCAAAATGGATCTTAAGTATTTATGGAGTACTTGAGTATGGTAATTGGCATTCTTCAATGGGTAACTTGTTTATCTAATTAATAGTAATAGAATGTCACTTAGCCAATAAGGAAATGCCTGGATAACTTTGATCAGAAATTGATCAAAACTGCAGCTGTCCGAGGCCAAGAGGCATAACCTGTCACCCAGAAGATCAAAGGGGCTAGTAAAACTGACCAGATTGTTCGACATTTTAGTGAATGGGAAAAATGTGTACATTATGGAAGGTTATTTTAGCTGACTTATGCAGGAACAATTGGGTTCTCTAAAGGCATCTGATTATTGCATGAATATTCTAAGTACCCTGTCATCTATCCTGACTGAACCTTTGTTCTGTTATCTAAAATATGCTAATCTCTCTGGGAAAGAACCTAGTTGCTGTGAACATATTTATTAATCATCACTCATATATATGGCAACAAGTAACAGGCGCCTCCAGCCTTACAAATAAACTACTCATTCACACATCCAGAGCACCTAAGTGAATGAGCCCTAAGGGCCGGTTCACACAGCGAGGCGCGGCGAGGCGTCTCCGACTTACCTCGCCGCGACCTGCGGGGAGCTGAGCGGCGACTTGCAGAGGACTTCTGTATAGAAGTCAATGCAAGTCGCCCCCGAAGTCGCCCCGAAGTAGTACAGGAACCTTTTTTCTGAGTCGGAGCAACTCGAGTCGCTCCTCTCAGAACGGTTCCATAGTACTGAATGGGGGCGACTTGCGGGAGCGAGGCGAGGCGAGCCGTGTCGCCTCGCCTCGCCTCGCTGTGTGAACCGGCCCTTAGGGCCCTCCTGCTCATCAGTTTGACAGGGGGGCCCAGGGCCCACACAGCTCAATTTCTACCCTAGTCACACAAATGAAAAAGGAAAAAGGACACAGTAACTGACACAGATGTTTACATTTCTTGTGACGGCAATAAAAGTGATAAAAAAATATATATAAAGGGACAGTGTAAAAAATAAATAAAATAAAAATAATAATAAAAAAAATTGTTCACACCACACATGTGATGCATCGCTGCAAATGTTATTGTGATAGCAATATTTATAGCACTAGACCGCCTCTGTAACTATAAGGCCTCATCTACACTGCTGCTGATAAACTGACATTCAGAGGCAGTTGGCTGCTTTTTTCAGCTGGCCTTAAACTCATCCAATGTTATCTTATGTGTACATGTGCACAGGTTCATTTAACCACTACAATACAGGGCACTTTCACCCCCTTCCTTCCCAGCCCAATTTTCAGCTTTCAGCGCTCTAGCGCTTTCAGTGACAATTGCGCGGTCATGCTACACTGTACCCAAATGAAATTGTTATCATTTTGTTCGCACAAATAGAGCTTTATTTTGGTGTTATTTATTCACGACTCCGTTTTTTTTTTTTTGCGATATAAGCGCAAAAAAAGCGGAAATTTGGAAAAAAAACAATATTTTCTTTTTTCTATTTGAAAAGAAATCCAATAAAATCAAATTTTGTCATAAATTTAAGCCAAAATGTATTCTGCTACATGTTTTTGGTAAAAAAAATTCCGTTAAGTGTATAATAATTGGTTTGTGTGATCACGGACATATGTACGCAAATGATCATGTACATATGTGTGCAGGTGATCACGTACATATGTGTGCAGATAATCATTGGGACATGTGATTTTAGTGGGACATATGTGGGGGACATGTTTTTATTATTAGGGACATGTGTTTTTATTATTTGGGGACATGTATGTTTTGGGGACATGCGTGTTTTGGGGACATATGTGGGGACTGTGTTTGTACTGTGTGGTGTGTTGTGTGTTTACACTACACTGATGATCAGTGAGTAAAAAGCTGTAAAAAGCAGCCCATACTCACTGATCATCAGCCGGCTGCAGCGTTCTGCTCTCCTCTCCTCAGCGGTGACTTCCGTGTGAGGAGAGGAGAGCCGATTGCCTAGCAACCGGCTGTTTGTTTACATCACATGACGGCCGTGATTGGACACGGCCGTCATGTGATCAGGAGGGCCAATCACAGAGCCCTCCTGCCGATCTGAGATGTGCCGTGTCCGGGTGACACGAGCACATCGGGATCGCGCCGCTGTGCGGGCACGCGCGCGCGCGATCCCGCTACTCCTGAATGACGTTCCTGAACGTCCTATCAGGAGTAGACGGCTCCCACCCGGCCGTATATATGCATTGGCCGGGTGGGAAGTGGTTAATATTGTTTTTAGGCAGTTGCTTTTATGGGCTTTTCTTTTAAGGCAAAACAAATGAGTTCAGGCGCTGACGTTTCCGATGCCAAACGCTGCTAAATGCTGTACCGGTGTTTAGCCGCATTTCGTTTACAGGCGTTTTTTTATTTTTGGCTATTTTGAGAAAAAATTTTTTTTTCAAAAGCTTCTAAACGCAAATGCAGCCAAACAGACTCTTTAAATGTGGGTTCTTATTAGACATGTGCAGAGTAAAATATTTTGTTTCGGAATTTCGTTTTCGTCCGAAAACTTAATTTATTTAGTTACTCCCGAAATTCGTTTTTATTTATTTTGTTTTTCGTTCAAAAATTGCATTCGTCTGAAAATCCACATGAATTACGGTCGAATCTGTCTTTGAAGGCTTATGGTGTCTGTCGAATGTATAAAGAAGATTCGATGGAGCTAGTATATAGCATACTTTAGAACCATATTAAAGTCTATGGGACTCCAACGTTCAAAATCTAAAGTGCTAATTTTAAAGGCTAATTTGCAAGTTACTGTCCTAAAAAGTGTTTGGGGACCCGGGTCCTGCCCCAGGGGACATGTATCAATGCAAAAAAAAGTTTTAAAAACAGACGTTTTTTCAGGAGCAGTGATTTTAATAATGATTAAAGTGAAACAATAAAAGTGTAATATTCCTTTAAATTTCGTAGGGGGGGGTTGTCTATAGTATGCCTGTGAAGGGGCTCATGTTTCTGGTGCTTAGAACTGTCCCTGCACAAAGTGTCATTTATGCAGGAAAAAAAGTCCTTTAAAATCACTCGCAGCTATTATGAATTGTCGGCTCCGTAATACAGAGAACACTCATTGAAAGTCATTGATAAAAAAATAAATAAATAAATAAATAAAAAAGCGTGGGGGTCCCCCAAATTCAATTACCAGGCCCTTCAGGTCTGGTATGGATATTAAGGGGAACCCTGCCTCAAATTTAAGAAAAAAATTGACATGGGGTTCCCCCTAAATATCCATAACCAGACCCTTCAGGTCTGGTATGGATATTAAGGGGAACCCCGTGTCAAATTAAAAAAAAAATTGAAGTGGGGTTCCCCCTAAAAATCCATACCAGACTCTTTATCCGAGCATGCAACCTGGCAGGCCGCAGGAAAAGAGGGGGGGACGAGAGAGCGGCCCCCCCTCCCTCCTGAACCGTACCAGGCCACATACCCTCAACATTGGGAGGATGCTTTGGGGGTCTGTGACCCCTCAAAGCACCTTGTCCCCATGTTGATGAGGACAAGGGCCTCATTCCCACAACCGTGGCCAGTGGTTGTGGAGGTCTGCGGGCGGGGGGCTTATCAGAATCTGGAAGCCCCCTTTAACAAGGGGACCCCCAGATCCCGGCCCCCCCTGTTTGAAATGGTAAGGGGGTACAAAAGTACCCCTACCATTTCACAAAGAAAGTGTAAAAAATGGTTAAATAAAACAAACACACTTTTGAAAAATTCCTTTATTAAAAATAAAAAAATTAAAAAAAGATTCCAGCGGCGGTAATCCACTCTTGCTATCCAGCGACGGACGGTCATCTCTCCAGCGATGGCTCATCTCATCCAGCGCAGCGAATCCATCCTTCTGTCTCCGTGGAGGAGACACTGCAAGGATTCCGGCGGCCTGACGTTTCTTATATACGGTGGGCGGGGCCACCCGTCACCTGACCCCGCCCCCCTCTGACGCAAGGGGAAACCCGGGGTTCCCCGTGACGTATGGGTGACCCCGCCCCCCTCTGATGTAACGGAAACCTGCCTGTGTTACAAAAAGAGTAAGCCTAGCGGATAATCATCCACATATATTTGCCTTAACCTGTAATTTTCAGTATCGGCTTACAAAAATCTTCTAAAATACAAGATACAGGGGCAAGGCTATATGACCTATAATGTCCCTCCAGTATTATGAAACACTCACTTATTATGAATCATGGGAAAAACCATTAAAAAGCCCCAAGTCTAACCATAAATAAGAATAGCTGCTAATCTGCACTTTCATGGACCCCCACAAAATTCTTGTTGTTTTTAAGCAACACTTAGCATGTGTTTCCTGAAGCCAGTGATTTATAAGCACAGGCTGGACAGGTGTGAAGAAGTTAGAGCACAATCCTGTTAGCAAACCATTCTTTTAAGTGCCATCTCATCCACAAATGACGCAACTAGAACTTTCAGGGCTCCTGTGCATGAAACCATGAAGGGCCCCCGGCTGAGAGGCCTTCTCTCTGAGCCCGGGGCTCTTACCTCCTTCCCCAGTGGCGGAACACCAGGGCCTGGTTGTAAGTGCGACCTTGGTAATTCCGCCACTTGTGTCATTTCGTTTTATCTATATATTTTTTTTTATTTTTCACAGTTTTTTTTGGAGCCCCTTAAAAAGGAGAGCTTCTTGTTTATTCATAAACAAGAAGAGCAGGGGGGTAGTAGAGACGGGAACCAGAGAGCAGCAACGGGGGGAGGGCATCGCTATGGCTAATGATGATGAAATCTTACCCCAGATTTGTGCAGCAATGTCTCACGGTTTTAATTCTCACCAGGTTCAGTTTTTCCGACATCAACCCTCTTACCGCTCTTAGCTGTCACCACCGTTTGACTGCTTTCAGTAATCCTCGCTTACTCAGCTCTGATATCGTTCAGACTGTGCATGCTGGTCCACTTCTGCATTTTCCAGCAGAGGGGGAAGAACATAGGCCCTTGTGAGGTCAGACATTGTCCGGTAGAATGTCAACACATTTCACTGTTACCATGGATTAATCAGGATCTGCTGTCTCCTAGGTAGGGATGAGCTTCGAGTTCGAGTCGAATTCATGTTCGACTCGAACATTGCCTGTTCAGCGAACAGTGAACAATTTGGGCTGTTCACGGCAAATTTGAAAAGCCAGAACACCCTGTACAAGTCTATGGGAGAAATCTAAAGTGCTAATTTTAAAGGGTAATATGCAAGCTACTGTCCTAAAAAGTGTTTGGGGACCTGAGTCCTGCCCCAGGGGACATGGATCAATGCAAAAAAAAGTTTTAGAAACTGACGTTTTTTCAGGAGCAGTGATTTTAATAATGATTAATGTGAAACAATAAAAGTGTAATATTCCTTTAAATTTCGTACCTGGGGGGTGTCTATAGTATGCCTGTGAATGGGCGCATGTTTCCCGTGTTTAGAACTGTCCCTGCACAAAGTGTCATTTCGCAAGGAAAAAAAGTCTTTTAAAATCACTTTCCATTGTCAGCTCCCGTTATACAGAGAACACTCAATGAGTGTTCTCTGTATTAGCCCACAATTCATTCATTGATAAAAAAATAAAAGCATGTGGGTTCCCCTAAATTCAATTACCAGGCCCTTCAGGTCTGGTATGGATATTAAGGGGAACCCCATGTCTAATTAAAAAAAAAAATTTGACGAGGGGGTCCCCCTAAAAATCCATACCAGACCCTTTATCCGAGCACGCAACCTGGCAGGCCGCAGCAAAAGAGGGGGGACGAGAGAGCACCCCCCCTCCTGAACCGTACCAGGCCACATGCCCTCAACATTGGGAGGATGCTTTTGGGGTCTGTGACCCCTCAAAGCACCATGTCCCCATGTTGATGGGGACAAGGGCCTCATCCCCGCAACCCTGAGCGGTGGTTGTGGAGGTCTGCCGGCGGGAGGCTTATCAGAATCTGGAAGCCCCCTTTAACAAGGGGACCCCCAGATCCCACCCCCCCTGTTTGAAATGGTAAGGGGGTACAAAAGTACCCCTACCATTTCACAAAGAAAGTGTAAAAATGGTTAAATAAGACAAACACTTTTGAAAAATTCCTTTATTAAAAAAAAAAAAGATTCCAGCGGTGCTAATCCACTCTTACTATCCAGCGACGGATAATCATCTCTCTGGGGTCCGGCGATGGCTGATCTGATCCAGCGACGGGGGGGGGGAATCTCTCAGTCCAGCGCTGTCCATACATGCATCCGTCTTCTGTCTCCACTGCGGAGACAATGCGGGGATCCCAGCACTGACGTTTCTTATATTAGGAGGGCGGGGCCACCCGTCACCTGACCCCACCCCCTATGACGCTGGTGAGGGAAGCCATGGGGTTCCCCAGTGATGTATGGGTGACCCCGCTCCCCTCTGATGTAATGCAGAAATTCAGATTGTGGAAAGAGTCGCACTAGATTGTTTCCTGCGTGGACTACCCAGGGAGTCCCACCGATGGGTGCTCAGTCCGTGCCTCAGTCCCTGGATGAGATGGCTACAGCTGTTGAGCACTACAGTTGGGCGGAAAAGTTCCAGGAGAGTCCCTCTGTCACAAGAGAGCTGGCCCATTTCAAAGAAGTGCGTTCCAGCACCAGTGTGCCTCCTAGTGATCGCATAGTGGCTGCTCAGAGGGATAATACAATTACCAGGAGCACCCCAGGACCTAAGATTCCAGGGAACCGTCAGGGGGAACCCCGTGAGGTTCGCTGTTGGTCCTGCCATCAACTGGGTCATCTGGCAGCCCAGTGCCCAAGTCGGGAAGAACCAATGGAGTGCGACGTGGGTTGCCATCGCTCCATGTATGTCCTTGAATTATGTGCTGCAACCAACCTAAATCCGCATGAGTGTGTGGTGCGGGTCAATGGACAGAAGGTGGTAGCACTTCTTGACTCTGGGAGTGTCATTACCCTGCTCCGATCGGACGGGTTGCCAAGAAAGCTGGTACCAAGGGAACAGGTTGGGGTCATCTGTCTGCATGGTGATGTTAAAAACTATCCGGTGGCCTGTGTGACCCTGTGTACACCAGCAGGAATGGCTACCCTAAAAGTGGGGGTGGTCCCGGGATTACCTCATGATTTACTAATCGGGCGAGAATGCCCCCTGTTTTGGGACTTGTATGAGCAAAAGCTCAAAGGTTCAGGGGTTTCCCCCAAAAAGCAAGAACCCACAGAGGTGGTAAATAATACTGTGTTGCAGGAAGTTGTTAAGGATCAGTACCAGGTTGCTGAACCTGCAGAAAGTGAGCCCGATCCCCTGGAGGTGTTTGCGGGATTGGAAGCGGAAAGTACCTCCGTTGAGCCAGACGTGTCAGATCTTGGAGGCTCCTGGGAAGATTTCCTTAGTGCTCAGATGAGGGACCCCCCTTTGATCCCCGCCAGAGAATAGGCCACGGTCTTAAATGGTGAACCACAGCACCCTGGGGCAGACGTGAAGTTCCCCCATTTTGCTGTGAATCATGACTTCTTGTACCGAGTAACTAAGGTCAATCAAGAAGTATTGCATTTGGCTCATAGTCATGTACTTGGGGGTCACCTTGGAGCGGCTAAAACTCAGGAATGGGTTTTACAGCATTTTTTTGGCCTGGAGTATCTCGAGAAATTAAGGACTACTGTGAGTCCTGCCCTACCTGTCAAAGAACCGCACCAATACCCCATTTTTGCAGTCCGCTAATACCGCTTCCAATTATCGAGGTTCCCTTTGATCACATAGCCATGGACTTGGTGGGCCCCTTACCCAAGTCATCTAGGGGACACCAATACATTTTAGTTGTCCTCGACTATGCCACCAGGTATCCGGAAGCAGTCCCTTTTTTTATTTTTTTTTATCAGAAAAGTTTATTGAGTAACAACAAAACATTTGAGTACAACTTGCAGCTTACATCTCAAATTCAAATCTTTGGCACAGTGTACAAACTTGTTCATCCTTACAAAAGGAATATACAGACAATTATTTCACCTCTTCACATGCCTCAGCGCCCCAGCCTCCACAGCAATTAATGCATTAAATTTCACCTGTCCCCTGATTCACCCATACAGAGTCATGTATTTTCAGTGGATGTCTAACAATCACTGCCCCTCTCATTCTAATTTCACTCCCCTAGCTGTCATGGTTATGCAGTGATCTTCCTGTGTTTGCTTACCTCCCCTCATGTCTTCAGACTAAGAGGCCAGCCACTTCCACCTGGTGGTTTTTATAACCTCTCCTCTAAGCATGGCTCCACCCCAGGCCCTATCAGGGAGCCCTATATTAACCTGTGCACTGCAGGCCATCAGTGCTGATCAACCATTGTGTATTCCTTTGTGTGTTAGCTTCCTGTTTCCTGCTGTGTGCTCTGCTACTGGTTTCCGTTACCGACTTTGGCGTGTCTTGACTATCCTTGTTTGCCTGTGATCCTGACCTTTTGGCGTGTACCCGACTATTCTTGTCTGCTTGTGGCCCCGACCTTGGCTTTGTCCCTCACCATCCCTATCCTCCTGTTGCCTACTGTGGGTGTGAGCTGGGGGACCCTGGGGGTCGCGACCTGGAGCCAGTTGCAGCCAAGTCCATCCTCACCACCAGAGGCGCTGGTGAACACCTGCTGGCTCTTAGACTTCGCGCCCCAGGGAATCTTATGTTCTAACCCCAGTGGGATCTGTCCCCCGTCTGCAGCAGTCAGCCGTAGGGTCCACAACCCTGCGGTGCACTCCTGATCCCTACGGTGTGCACCTGTCACCTCGCCTCAAGGTGACCTGACAGTTTGATCAGCCATGGACCCGGCTGACGTGCCGCTTCCTGCAGATGATTCATTGCAGAGCTTAGTTCGGCGACTTGAGACCCAAGAATCGCATCAGACCCAGGTGATGCGATTCCTTCAGGATTTGACATCCCGTTTTGAACAGGTTCAGGCCTCATTTGGACCCCCAGTTCAACAACCGCTATCTGCTGCTGCACCTATCGCATCAGTCGCAAGCCACACATTCATTACTACTACCAGCTCCGGTCCGTTTCTCTGGGGACTCCAAGGCTTGCAGGGGGTTCCTTAGCCAGTGCACTATTCATTTTGAACTTCAGCCCCAAAACTTCCTGTCCGATCGGGCAAAAGTCGCATATATCATATCTCTCCTGTCCGGTGAGGCGGTGGTTTCTAGCCTGTCTGATTTCTTGAAACTTTTTCAGAATATCTTTCGAGGAACCGGGTCATGTCTCCTCAGCGGCTAGCGCTCTTTTACGTCTCCGTCAAGAGTCCGCTTCTGTGGGACAGTATGCTCTTCAGTTCCGTATCCTCACAGCTGAATTGAGCTGGAATAATGAGGCCCTAGTTGCAACCTTTTTACACGGCCTCTCTGATAGAGTGAAGGATGAATTAGCAGGAAGATCCCTTCCTGCTGATCTGGACAGTGTTATCACCTTGTGTAACCAGATCGATATTCGCTTTCAAGGAGAGGGCCCTGGAAAAAAGAAGCCAGCACTCCCCGTTCTTTAGGCAGCCTGAGCCCCCAGTCCCTTCTCTGCAATCCGAGAAACACCCCCTGCCTACTGAGGAACCTATGCAGTTGGGCTGGACTAAATTATCTCCCGAAGAACGCGCTAGGCGCAGAACTCTGGGCCTATGCCTCTATTGTGGGGCCAAAGGTCATTCCCGTGACACTTGTTCTCTTCGTCCGGAAAAACGCTCAGGGCTAATACATCTGGAAGGTGGAGTATTAGACCCTGAAATATCACTTTCACCTTCTCATCTTCTCCTTTCTGTGTTGCTTCATGTCGGTGCTTCCTCTCGTTCGGTCTCAGCACATCTGGATTCCGGAGCCGCTGCCAATTTCATGGATTGGGAAACTGCATCCTCCATGAGACTTACCCATTTGCCCCTTACAATGCCATTGGTGGTCTTGGCGATTGATGGCACTGTTCTCCCAGGGGGCCCTATCCACTTCCAGGCTCTTCCTGTTAAGATGTCAGTAGGGACACTCCACCAGGAGTGGATATCCTTCCTTGTCTTACCTAAGGCTTCATCTCCTATCATATTAGGTCTTCCTTGGTTACGGCTCCATTCTCCGCCACTGACTGGTCTGCTGAACAGATCCTGGCTTGGGGTTCCTCCTGTTCCTCTTCCTGCCTACTCAAGGGTACCCCAAAGGAGAGACTTCCTGTTACTACCATCCCAGTATCTGGGATGCATCCTGCAATAGTCGGACTGTTGCACTCTCTAGGTCCTGTGGTACTCTGGATGAGGGGCCCACCTATGAACCTGAGTCGATCATTCACTCCAGTTCGCATAACCATTTACCTTTGCCTGTCCCTAATTTCCCTTGGACGCACAGCCAGACTAATTTGTCTGCAAGTTCCACAGTTGCTATGCCCTGTGATGCGATTGAGATGGTCATTACACCTGACAATACTATTCAGTCGACCTCTGCACCAGTTATGCCAGTCCAGCCCATGCCCAATGAGCTTCCTGCTTCTTGTTTAGCACCTTCGGTGACCTGGTCTCACCCTACTGCTACTATGTACGTGCAAACCCGTTTAAGAGGCTCAATCCATCCTTTGGATAGAATACCTCATTCAGCCAGGAGGGGTTTTCAATCTTTTTCTAAGGGTTCTCTGCATTCTGTTTGTGTTGCAGCTACCCAGCTTGACTCTTGTGACATGTCACTTTCTAACCAACCTGACCTCAAGGATCCACTGACCTCTGCCCAGTCTGGTGGTCCTGTTATGGATGCCCAGCTCATTCTTAAGGGTGTGGGGGTCCCTGCTCAGACTCCTGATATTCTCATGCCCTTACCCATTCCTAAAAAGCCTTTAGTCCTCAAGTCCTCTCGTCCTCTCCCTACCTCTGTTTCGGTCTCTGAGGATAATCTAAAATATGAGGTTAGTCAAGTTTTGGATTCCCGGCTCCGTAAAGGCATTCTTCAATACCTCGTACTTTGGAAAGGGTTGGGTCCTGAGGAGAGGTCTTGGATCACTGCATCTGAGGTCTTTGCTCCCTGTCTGTTAAGGAGGTTCCATCTGGAGTTTCCCTTTAAGCCTGGACCCAGGCGGGGGAGGGGGAGGCCTCGTAGGAGGGAGGGTACTGTCATGGTTATGCAGTGATCTTCCTGTGTTTGCTTACCTCCCCTCATGTCTTCAGACTAAGAGGCCAGCCACTTCCACCTGGTGGTTTTTATAACCTCTCCTCTAAGCATAGCTCCACCCCAGGCCCTATCAGGGAGCCCTATTTTAACCTGTGCACTGCAGGCCATCAGTGCTGATCAACCATTGTGTATTCCTTTGTGTGTTAGCTTCCTGTTTCCTGCTGTGTGCTCTGCTACTGGTTTCCGTTACCGACTTTGGCGTGTCTTGACTATCCTTGTTTGCCTGTGATCCTGACCTTTTGGCGTGTACCCGACTATTCTTGTCTGCTTGTGGCCCCGACCCTGGCTTTGTCCCTCACCATCCCTATCCTCCTGTTGCCTACTGTGGGTGTGAGCTGGGGGACCCTGGGGGTCGCGACCTGGAGCCAGTTGCAGCCAAGTCCATCCTCACCACCAGAGGCGCTGGTGAACACCTGCTGGCTCTTAGACTCCGCGCCCCAGGGAATCTTACACTCTAACCCCAGTGGGATCTGTCCCCCGTCTGCAGCAGTCAGCTGTAGGGTCCACAACCTTGTGGTGCACTCCTGATCCCTACAGTGTGCACCTGTCACCTCGCCTCAAGGTGACCTGACACTAGCCCTTATCTCAGCATTCTGTCCAAAACTAAGTCAACCAGTGAAAGGCCAGGAGTATCCAACCAAAACGCCCAGAGTTTCTCAAATTTTTCCGGACGCCCTCTATGTTGAAAAATGTACTTTTCCATCCTAAGAGTATCCCCCATTTGGGCGATCCCTTCCCCCAGTGTACGGGGCTCGGGCGCCTTCCAGTGCCGGAGAATCATCTTCCGTGCTTGGAACAGGGCCCTGGCCACGGCCTGTCCACTATTGTTCCCCATGGAAACGTCATCCAGGATCCCAAGGAGACATGGTTTTGGGTCTGAGTGTATGGTAATCTGAAACACTCTGTTAATAGTGTCCAGTACCCCTGTCCAGAATAGGTGTAGTTTGTGGGCATCTCCACAGCAGGTGGATCAAATCCCCGTGATCCCTAGCACACCTGGGGCAGTCTGGGTCCTGTCGCACCCCCATCCTAAACAGCCTATCCAGCGTGTAGTGAACTCTGAGCACAATATATAGTTGAGATAGCCGCTGGGCCACATTTAGTGAGCAGTATTGTATGGCCTGTAGGGCCTCCTCCCATTGCTCCTCCTCGAATGTACCACAATCCCTTTCCCATTTACTCAGTGCTGTCTGCGGGAATCCCCCGAGGCAGGCAGCGAGGACCATGGAATAAGTTCTGGAGATAAAACCCTGAAACTGTGCTACATTAACCATAGATCAGAAGATCGGGGTCAGTGAAAGAGTCCACGCCCCCCCCCCCCCCCCGTTTGAGCCTTCACTGCATGTTGCAGTTGCAAGTAATAGAAAAGCATAGACTGCGGCAAGTGAAATCTCTCCCTCAAACCGGGGAAGGGAATCAGCCTCCCTGCTGTAAAAATTTGACCCAAGTACGTGACCCCGTGTCTCCTCCACCGAGCACCACAATCCAGCAGTAGCAACTCCTCATAATGCTTATTCTCCCATATAGGGCTGTACTCAGTGAAGCCCTCCACCCCCTGCATTTGTCGTAGTTTATTTCAAATTTTCTGGATAAGGGCATAGGTGGGCAGTCGTTTATTCGATTTTGCGTATGCCAAGGCCACCATTCCCGAGGGTACATCACCATGGCCAGAGGTCAGGCACATCAGGGCCTTAACTGGGTCCAAGCATAGGGTCTCCTCCTCTTCCCCTGTCCCCCCCTGCCTAGCCCTTGCTATATGTTGTGCCTGTGCTGCCAGGTAGTAGGCCCAAGGATTAGGGAGGGTGCCCCCGCCTCCTTTGACCCTTTGTAATTGTTCCAGTTTAATCTGGGGGGTCTATCTAGCCAAATAAAAGCTCTAAAAATGGAGTTAATAACGCAAAAGAATTTCAGAGGGATTACCATAGGAGTATTGTGCAAATTATATAAAAGTTGGGCCATAAAGATCATCTTTATCAAATTGACTCTACCGACCAGTGACATCTTAAGACTGGACCAAAGTTTAGTTTTATTTCGAATTCTATTTAAAAGTGGGGTCAGGTTAAGGGAGAAATAATCAAGGGGATCCGACCTGACCTGTATACCCAGGTACTTCAGACCCGTGGACACAGGCACGCCGTGTATCATCCTACCATCACTGTCCGGATTGGCATCCAGCAGCAGCAGGGAGGATTTGGTCCAGTTTATAGTTAGTCCTGAATACACACCAAACTTTCCTATCGTCTCCATAGCCTCCCGTAGGGAATCAGATGTGTCTCCCAGAAGAAGCATGGTATCATCTGCATATAGCATGATTTTTTCCTGGAATGTCCCATACTGGAAGCCTCGTATCCTCTGATTTGCTCTAATCAAGGATGCCATGGGTTCGATGGCCACGGCAAAAAGGAGGGGTGACAGTGGGCACCCTTGGCGAGTGCCCCTGTGCAGGGAGAATGGGGCGGAAACATGTCCCGCCTCCCTGATAGTCGCCCGAGGCGAGCAATATAAGAGCTTCCCCCATGACAGAAACCCTTCGCCGAAGCCAAACTTACCCATGACAGCCCATAGGTATTCCCACTCCACGCTATCAAACGCCTTGTGGGCGTCCAGCGAGAGCAAGGCCCGATCACCCACATTCTCTCCTTGTGTTTGGAGATTCAGGTAGAGCCTTCGGAGATTAACGGCTGTAGATTTTTGGGGCATAAAACCTGCCTGGTCCGCATGTATAATGGAGGAGATGACCCCATTCAATCTCAAGGCCAAAACCTTGGCCAGGAGTTTGATATCGCTCTGCAGAAGGGATATCGGTCTATATGAGCCTGGGTCTAAGGGGTCTTTACCTGGTTTTAGAAGGAGAACATTACTAGCCCTGGTCATGGAGTCAGGCAGACTTTGGCATTCCCTTGCATAATTAAGAACTCTCAATAGGCGAGGCAGAATTGCCTCCCCATATTGTTTGTAGACCTCCATTGGGAGACCGTCGTCCCCCGGGGCCTTAGAGTTCGGGAAGAGGCTAAGAGCCCTTTGCAGTTCCTCCAAGCTAATTGGAGAGTCCAGGAGTGCGCTGTGAGAGTCAGAAAGTTTAGGCAGATCAATTCCCTGCAGGTATTCTCCTAATTCAGTGGTCGAATAAGACGCCCTGGATTTGTACAAATCTGAGTAAAATCTCACCAATTCTGTCATAACCTTAGCTTGGGTGTTTACCAGCCTCCCTCCCTCAGCGCGCAACGCTCCGATAGACGGGGACATCTGGGAGACCTTAATAATTTTGGCCAAAAGACGGCCCGTTTGCACTCCCTCCTCATAGAAGGCCTGCTTGTGGAAAAATCTTTTCCTGTCAGCCGCCTCCTTGGAGATCCGGGTAACCGCCTCCTGCGTGGCTAGCCACGCCGCCCTTGCTGTCTCAGAGGGGTCAGCAATGTAGTTTGCCTCCAGTCGTTCCGTCTGTTCCCTGATAGCATGTGATTTGGATTTAATTTCCGCCACCTCATTAATCACGAGTCCCCTAAGATGTGCTTTAAATGTCTCCCATACAAGCCTTAAATCAGGGCAATCCTCATGTCGGCTCCAAAACGCAGAGATCTCAGTCAACACCCTGTCATGGGAGGGAAATAGATTAAGCCAAAATGCATTGAGTTTCCAAGGTGCCCTCAGAAAATCTGTAGCCGGCTTGGCAACCAAGGAAACCAATAGGGGCGAATGATCGGATATACCCCGCACCAAATACCTAATATCCTCCAAAAAATGGATCGCCTGAGGCGAACAGAGACACAGATCAATTCTCGACAGAGAGAGGTGCGTCTTCGAAAAACAAGAAAATTGTTTCTGTAGTGGATTGCGCCACGGATCAGCCCATCCAAACTCCTCCGTAAACCTCCGCAATGCCGTTCGAGCCCTCGTGTTGGAGGCCACCGGAGGTGGATGCTTATCCAGGACTGGATCCATGTAACAATTAAAGTCGCCCACTATAATAAAGGGTACATCCGAGTGACCCAATTGGTACGTCAGCATGACCCTCAACACTTCTGTCGTGAAAGGAGGTGGCACATATACAGCAGCAATTATACAATGCAATTGGTAAATCTTACACAGCAGGATCACATATCTCCCCTCAGTATCTATCAATTTATCCAGCAATTGGAAAACTATGGCCCGGTGTACCAATACACTCACCCCCCTGGAATACGAGGTGTGAGTGGAATGGAACGCACTACGCACCCAGGAAAATCCCAGGCAGGAGGTCGTCTCCGGCACCAAGTGAGTCTCCTGCAATGCATAAATGGCAGTATAGTAGAAACCATAGATCGTTTCAGAGGATTCTGAACGCCCCTAATGTTCCAAGACAGCAAAGGTACATTACACATGAAGATAGTCACTCATCAACATAATAGGGTAAGGCTTCGTGTGTGCCCTAGGCGCTGTAGGGCGTGCATATGTATGGGGCGCCAAGTGTGACAAAATCTTGATACCTGAGTCCCAATAAACTGAGTTTGCCATGGCATGGAAGGTGAAACAGCATAGAACACAGTCCCTCCTGTACGCCTGCTGGTTCCTACTCGAGCTGAAGCTGCGGTAACAACAGAACAAAAACATAAAAATAAAAATCACAACTGTAAAGCAAAAATTCTCCGCAGGGGCAGAGAGGGTAGCCCTCTCCAAAAAGTGAGAGCGGACCCTCCATGCGGCAAAATAGGGGATAAACAACATTCAGTAGAAGGGGGGAATACCGAGAGAAAAAGTGTACAAAAAAACTTGGGTTGAACATACCCAAAAACTCCAAGTGGCTCTTCAAGTAAACCACTGAATGTTCCAAACCAAAGTGTTGCTTAACTGTGTGAAAAATAACTTCACTTGCTCACGTCGCTTGTGGAAAATCAATAGGTAATGGCTTCCCAGCCCAATAGTGTAATGACAATCGCTATACAATCATGCTGAAGTGGAGGTCCGGTCAGTCTCCTTCCGCCGCATTTCTTCCCGCTTGCCTGATAATGTGTTCATTAGCATCCAGCCATGCAGACGCCTCAGCAGCCGCCTCAAAAAAGTGGGATTGGCCCCCGCCATAATCCGCAGTTTCGCCGGGAACAACATAGCGTATGACGCTCTAAGCCTTTGCAGACGTTTTTTGACATCAGTAAATCTTGCTCTGCGCTTCTGTATCTCCGCTGAGTAGTCAGGATAGAATGAGATGCGTGCCCGGTTATATTGGACATTGCATCGCTCTCTTGCCTGGCGCAGTACTATTTCTTTATCTTTAAAGTTAAGTAACCTGGCTATCATAGTGCGGGCGGGTGCCCTGGTGGAAGGGGCCTGGGCGGTACCCTATGCGCTGGTTCAACCGAGTACAGTGGTGTGAACACTTCTTTCCCAAACACCTCCAGCAGCCAGTGTTCAACAAAGTCTGTGGGGTCCCTACCCTCCGTCTTCTCGGGGAGCCCCACAATACGGATATTATTCCATCTCAAGCTATTATCAATTTCGTCAGATTTCAGTTCATTCGCTCTAGCAATCCTGGCTGTAATTTGTGTGTCTCTCAGCAGGGGTGTCAGCTTGTCCTCTATCTCACTGATGCGGCCTTCCGCCGGCGGTGGTGCGCTCCCTTGTTTTCTGTAGGTCCTGTCTAATAAACCCCAGTTCTTCCTTCAGACCACCAAACTGATCCTGCAGAGTATGAACTGAAGCTGTGCATCGCTGTACTGCCCTCATTATGTCTGCTAAGGATGGCTGAGCTGCTTCCTCTCCCTCATCCTCCTCCTCCATAGTAGGAAGGCTCCAGCTGGGGGACGCCACAGGGCCCTGTGCGTCGCTCCCCTCCTCCTGCTGAGTATGGAACACCGCAGGGGTGGCAGACATGTCCTCCCCACTCCCCTGGGCCATCTGGGGCACTATTTTCTGGGCATAGTATAACATGTCCCTCTGGGGGTCTTTCGCTGTGCTTGTAGGGATCTTAGGAGCCTTACCGGGATCCTTGTGCTTCTCCTTGCCACGAGCACGCTGTGAGAGAGGAGCTGCGGCGCCATGTTGGGAATCTGGCGTCCCGGTCTCCGCATGTTTTCTGGTCATCATTCTCTCCATGGATCTTGGCCGCGGTTCCAGGCACACCAGTGGGATCCCCTGTGCTGAGATCAGCCCGATTTCGGGTGTATTAGCTGGCTGGGAAGAGGATCTTTACAGGATCAGTGCGGGAGCTCCGTGATGCATGTCCTCTCACATGCCGGTCCTGGCCACGCCCCTCAAAAGCAGTCCCTTTAATTGCTCATCCAAGGTCATTGCACGGGATTTGTTTCAGATGTTCATGAGAACAGGGCTCCCATCCGAGATCTTGACAGACCAAGGTACCCCGTTCATGTCAAAAATGATGAAGGAACTCTGTTACCTGTTTAAAATTAAACACTTGCGGACTTCAGTGTATCACCCACAAACTGATGGGTTAGTGGAGCGGTTCAACAAAACCTTAAAGGGAATGCTAAAGAAAGCAGTTGAAGAGGATGGTCGGGATTGGGATTGCTTGTTGCCTCCCTTGTTGTTTGCCATAAGAGAGGTACCCCAGGCCTCCACGAGATTCTGCCCCTTTGAGCTGGTTTATGGGAGACACCCCCCGTGGACTACTGAATATAATGAAAGAGACGTGGGAACAAGAAGCTTCCCCATATCGGAGTGTGGTGGAACACGTGTCTCAAATACAGGACCGAATAACAAAAGTTATGCCCATAGTACGGGAACATTTGCAGGCTGTGCAAAACGCCCAGAGTCGTGTATACAACCGGTCTGCCAAGATTAGAAAGTTTAATCCTGGGGATCGGGTGCTGGTCTTAGTGCCTACTGTCGAGAGTAAGTTTCTCACCAAGTGGCAAGGACCCTTTGAGATAGTTGAGAGGGTGGGCAAGGTGAACTATAAAGTCCATCAGCCCACCAAAACGTAAACCCTACCAGATTTACCAGTCCTGGGAGTTTTTGCAGAGGAATCAAGAAATTTTTTCAAACCTACCGGGCCTAACCTCGGTCATTACGGACCCTGGCGTTCAACTAAACCTCAAACCTTACTGCATGAATGAATGAATGAAATACTTGTATAGCGCACAATGCGAACTGAATCGCCTCTAGGCGCTGTGGCGAGCTTTGATCATCTGCTAAAAGAGGAAGGTCTTGAGTTTTTTCCTAAAAGCCAGGTTATTTTCTTTCAGGCGGATGTTGATTGGTAGAGCATTCCATAGCCGAGGCCCTTGGACAGCGAATCTCCGATCACCCTTGGATTTATACCGGGCTTTGGGCACGAGGAGGAGGTTTTTGTTGGCTGATCGAAGACTGCGGTTTGGTGTGTTATGATTTATTTTCTCCATTAGGTATTGCGGAGCTTCTCTATGCACACATTTGTGGGTGAGGCAAAGGGTCTTGAACGTGATCCGATTTTTTACGGTTAGCCAATGTAAGCTCCTCAGTGAAGGAGGAATGGATTCCCAGGGTTTTTTTTCCTGTTATCAGCCTTGCAGCGTGTTTTGGATCAGTTGTAATTGCGCAAGTTGATATTGTGGTAATCCTATGTAAAGCGAGTTTGCGTAGTCCAGTCGTGAATTAATGATTGTTCCAACTACCACCGCTTTGTCATTCTTTGGGATAAAAGGAATGAGTCTGCGAAGCATGCGCAGCAGATGGTGAGATCGACTGACTACAGATCCTATTTGCGCATCCATTGACATTTGTGCGTCTAAAATTACCCCGAGACTCTTCGCTTTGGTCTTTGGGGAGATAGTCTGCCCAAAGACGGTTGGTGGAGACCAGGAGGTTTTGGTTGCGGGCTTATGATTTGGGTGTAAGATAAGAAGCTCTGTCTTTGATTGGTTCAGCTGGAGGGAGTTGGTGGTCATCCAGTCCTCTATTGATTTGAGGCAGTTTTCAAGTTGTTGTTGGTGATCTTTTTTTCCATTGATCCGGAAATAAAGTTGCGTGTCGTCAGCGTAAGAGTGGAAGCAGAGATCTGAGCATCTGATGATTTGAAGGAGTGGGCGAATGTAAATGTTGAAGAGAACGGGTGACAACAGAGAGCCTTGAGGGACTCCGCAGGTGACTGCCTGAGTTTCGGAGAGGAATTTTCCTAGTTTCACTGTCTGTGACCGATTTCCTAGGAAGGACGCGAACCATTGGAGATCTATGTCTTGGACTCCGGCTACTTCTGTGAGGCGGACGAGTAGAGTATTGTGATCTACTGTATCAAACGCTGCACTTAGGTCTAGCAGTACGAGGAGACACGGCTCTCCGTCATCTGCTGCTTCGAGGGCGTCATCCTAAATCTTGAGGAGAGCTGTTTCTGGTCCATGACCCGGGCGGAAGCCTGATTGCAGCGGGTCCAGGAGTTTGTGAGTATCCAGGTGAAGTTGTAGCTGATGTACTACAGCTTTCTCTATGATCTTAGAAATGGTGTTGAGGCTTGTAATCGGCCTACGGTTGTTTGGATCCTGAGGGTCCAGGTTTGGTTTCTTGAGTAGAGGTTTGACGATGTCTTGTTTGAGGATGCTGGGAACAATCCCTTCGTGGAATGATCGGTTTATGAGGTGGGTTATGGTTGGAGCCATGATGTCGGAGCATTCTTTCAGTAGTTTTGTGGGGATGATGTCAATAGGTGAGGTACTGTCACGCAGTTTATTAATGATGTTTTTTGCGGTGTCTACGGTAATTGGGGATAGTGAAAATTTTGGCGGTTGCGGTATGTTGGTGCAGACATCCTCTTTATGTATTTGCTGGCTGAGGTTGGATGTTTTCTTCTGACAAATTGTTTCCCTGATGGTTTTGACTTTATCGATGAAAAAATCCGACAGTTTGTCACAGTAATCCTGGGATTCGCTTTCTGGGGGTTCTAGGCACACCGGATTCATTGATTGATTAACCAGTTTAAACAGTTCCCGTGGTTGGTTTGCGGCCGTTGAGATTGTATATGAGAAGTGGTCCTTTTTGGCTTTGAAGATTGCTTTCCGATAATTCTCTGTCAGACCTTTGTAGTTAAATAGGTTTTCCTCGGTGGGATTTCTTCTCCATGTTCTTTCCGCTCTTCTGCGTTCTTGCTTTAGTACGGAGAGGGAGCTATTAAACCATCCAGCATTTTTCTTCCTGATGAGTGCCCTGCATTTTGGTGCTACCGAGTCTGCTGATTGCAGTAATGCCTTGTTCAGGGAGTTGAGTGTTTCCTCCGTAGAGTGGTTTAAGGTTATTGTAGATATCTTTTTGGACAGAGTGGTTTTGAAGGCTTCGGAGTACAGTTTTTTATGCGATCTGGTCCAGTGCGTTGTTACAGGTTTCCGTTTTGCGTTGGTGATGTTGGTAGTGATTTTGAATTTGATGGCGTGGTGATCCGTCCATGGCAGAGTTATGTTGTCGAGTATGTTGACGTCGATGTTCTGTTTGAAAATGAGGTCCAGGGTGTGTCCTGACCCATGCGTGGGATTCTTTATCAGTTGCTGTAGACCCAGTTCTTCTAGTTGATTGATGCAGGCAGTCGCGATGGGGTCTTCCGAGTGCCAGAAAATTTTTGAATTTTAGGGTGTGCATTGCGAAGGATTCCGTGAGGGGTGAAAGAAGATTGGACTTTGGTCCCGGTGGTCTGTAGCACAGTAGAATATGAGTGGTGTCATGGGGTGTTGGTTGAAGATGTAGCGTCAGGGTTTCCATAAAAGGAACTGGGTTCTGAGATGATGGTTTAGTGAGATCCAGGTGACCTTTAAAGATCACTGCTAGGCCTCCTCCTTTTTTCCCTATCCGGTGTTCGGTTAGGATCCTGTAGTTTTCCGGCACCAATTCGGTGAGGATGGTGTTGCAGTCAGAGGTTAACCAGCTTTCGGTGATGAAGAGGCAGTCTACATTGTTCTCGATGATGAAGTCGTGTACTTCCAGTCTATGTTTGACTGCAGACCTGGCGTTAATCAAGGCGCAATCTAATTGTAATGGTCGAGTAGATGTCTTCCTGTGGTTGGGAGCTGGTTGTCCGGTTTTTAATAGTTGTTCTCTTTGAAGTATTTTTTGTATGGAAGATGGCAATGTGGTGTTGATGTTCCTTAGTCTGTGCAGAACTTCAGCTGAGTATTTGAAGTAGCACATGGTTTGTGGATGCTGTTGATGGAATATTGTCCCAACCGAGCTTAAGAGTATGTTGAACCTTGGGGTCATTGAGGAGTCTTCCAGTAGCTGGTCCAGCCCTATAGTCCTTGTAGCCAAGCTGAATGGAACCTGGCAGTTCTGGAATGATTTTCGCAAGTTAAATGAAGTCTCCAAGCCAGATGCGTATCCCATACCCTGGGTCGATGAGTTAATCGAGAGATTAGGACCGGCCCAGTACATCACCACTCTTGACTTGACCAAGGGATACTGGCAGATTCCACTTTCCCCAGAGGCTAAAAGAAAAAACTGCATTTGCCACACCCGAAGGCTTATGGCAGAATGCCATTCGGGTTACATGGGGCCCAAGCCACTTTCCAGAGGGCCATGGACTTCGTCCTGAGACCTCATAAGGAGTTCTGAGGAGCCTATTTTGATGACATTGTCATCTTAAGTCAGGACTGGGAGAGTCACTTACCAAAGGTCCAGTTGGTCTTGGTTGCCCTCCGAAGGGCGGGGTTCACAGTGAACCCGGAAAAGAGCAAGGTTGGTTTGGGAGGAGGTCCGCTACCTGGGGTATGTTGTAGGCAGGGGTGTGATTAAACCCCAACTAAAGGTGGAGGCTATTCAGAAATGGCCCCGTCCACTCACAAACAAGTGCGTTCTTTCCTTGGCATTGTGGGCTATTATAAAAGGTTTGTCCCCAACTTTGACAGTCTAGCAGTGCCTCTGACTGATCTCACCAAGGGAAAGAACGCAACTGTTCAGTGGAGTGCAAAAGCAGCGGTTGAAGCAAGCTTTGTGCCAGGAACCAGTGTTTGTAGCTCCCGACTTCCAAAAAGAGTTCCTGGTAAAAACAGATTTCTCAAAATTGAGTCTGGGTGCAGTACTGTCCCAGATGATTGGGGGGTGAGCACCCTGTTGTGTACTTGAGCCGGAAGTTCACGCTAGCTGTGAGGAATTAATCCATTGTGGAAAGGGAGTGTCTCGCAATAAAATGGGCTTTGGAGACACACCGCTACTACTTGTTGGGCCAACCCTTAAAGTTAGTTTCAGATCATGCGCCCCTTAAAGAGGAGGGCCGGTTTAAAAAAAAAAAAATTAAAAGTCAGCAGCTGCAAACACTGTAGCTGCTGACTTTTAATAAGCACTTACCTGTCCAGGGCGCCCGCGATGTCGGCCGCCCAAAGCTGACCCGTCCCTCGGCTCTCGGGTCCCGGCGCTGCCATTCTATGTAAGGGAAACAGGCAGTGTAGCCTTGTGGCTTCACTGCCCGTTTCCTACTGCGCATGCGCGAGTCGTGCAGCTCTTTGTGAATGGGGCGCGCTGTGTTCTGGGACACACAAATGCCAGAACACAGCGCGACCCATTACCCAGAAGACAACGCGATGAGGAGAGAAGAAAGAAGATCTCCGCAGAGGAGGAAGAGGCAGATTAGGATGATGTGCCTAGCAACAGGCATTTCTGGTAAGGTGAAAAAAAATAAAAAAAAATAATTTTTTTTCATATTTTATTTTTAATGTCTTTTTTTTTTCAGGGTGCCCCTCCACTTTAAGTGGATGGCCTAAAATAAAGATAAAAACTCCAGAATCCCCCCTTGGTTCCTTGCTCTACAGGACTTCAGGTTTGTAGTGGTACATAGACCGGGAAAGGTACATCAGAATGCGGATGCCCTTTCCCGGGTCTACTGCCACTAGATTCATGGTGTCCAGACCCCAGGCCTGGAACAGAGAGGGGGGATATGTAGGGGCAGGGTTAAGAAGGGGTTAGTTGAAGAAGGCAGGTACTTCCCCTTCAGACCTGCTTATTATCATGTGTACTGAAAGTATCAGTGTGGAACTGATGAGTAGGAGAGAGAGAGACACAGCACGCTGTGTGAAAATGTCCATTGCTGGATGGTGTACCTGCTGGGTGAGCTTAACCACAAAGACTGTAGCTCTGATTGGAGCCATGAACTGTTACCTCTAATAATATATATATATATATATATATATATATATATATATATATATATATATATATATATATATATATATATATATATATATATATATACAGTATGTGTATATATATATATATATATATATATATATATATATACAGTATGTGTATATATATATATATATATATATATATATATATATATATATATATATATATATATATATATATATATATATTATATTGTATTCAGTTTAGCTAGATTCATTCCTATGTACTGTGTCCTTTGCACAGTGTGCACTTAAAGCTAATCTAATTGCTGGTGTTCTTCTGATCCTATACCACAGGCAGGCACCTGCACTAATTACAGTTGGTGTACTGTGTACTCTACACAGTCTGCACCTAAAGATACCCCAATTGCTGGTGTTCTCATACTAATACTACAGGCAGGCAGTTGATTCTGCTAGCTGCAGTACAACCAGTATATATGTCCCAGCTTTGTGCAGCTACATTTCCCTGCAGGCCATCTGGAAGGCCAACAAGGAGAGGCAGACAGTCACGAGCCAGCAAAAGAGGGCAAACAGGCTCTGTGTCTAGAGGCAACAGTGCTGGTCGTGGACATGGTGCATCCTCAGCACGTGGTCATGGGACACACTTGTCCTTTTTTTTTCGGCAGCTGGTCGTGTTAAGCTGGAAAATGCCAAAGACTTGGTAGAGCGGTTGACCAAGCCATTCTCATCCTCCTCATCCTCTTACCCAGGCTCAGGGTACTTTGTCTGGCAAAGCAGCTGCCAACTTTAACTTCTTCCCTAGCCCCACCATGTCCTCCTGAGGAGTCCCCCGAACTGTTTGACCATGGTGTTGGGTACATGCTCCAAGAGGATGCCCAGTGTTTTGAAGGCTCTGATAATGATACCCAGCTAGAGGAAGTCAGTAACATGAGCCTAGAGAGGGGGTGCCCAAGAAGGACAGCAATCTGGCAGTCATGTTCCCCCAGCTGCAGCATACTGCCAGGTTTGCTCCAGTGATGAGGAGGGAGGGGATGATGAGGCCACTGACACCATGTGAGTGCCTGATAGGAGAAAGAAGGAGGAGGCACATCTCCAACGAGGCAGGATGTCCACCAAGGGCCAGCTTAAGGGCAGCACACCGACTGCATCACACTGCAGAGCTCCGCAACTTTATTCCAAAAGTTCTTTGGTGTGGGCCTTTGAGACGAGTGCATCAGATCGCACCGCTGCTATTTGCAACATATATCTCAAGTGTATCTCGCATGGCCAAAACATCAGCCGCTTGGGCACCACATGCTTGACCAGACATAAGTCGACCTGCCATGCAGTTCATTGGCAAGCGTACCTAAAAGACCCACACCAAAGAACAAAGTGGACCTCTCCTTGATCCTTATCAGCTGGGATCTCCAACCCCACTATGCCTTCAGTCCTCTCTGAAACCTGCACTGAGAGGAATGAAAGGTATAGAATTTGGTGTGCCACAGCCAAGTACTTGCAGGCAATCTGCCATCGGTACACCGACATCCGATTGTACCAGGCAAATTTCCCTGCCCCAGCTGCTGCACTGCCGAAAGAAGTTCATTCCCAGCCATCCACACGCCCAGCGGTTAAATGCTAGGTTGGCTAAATTGCTAGCACTTCAACTGCAGCCTTTTCAGTTGGTAGACTCTGCCCCCTTCCATGAGTTTGTGGAATGTGCGGTTCCTCAGTGACAGGTTCCCAAACGTCACTTTTTTTCATGGAAGGCGATTTTGGCTCTCTACCGGCATGTGGAAGGCAATGTCTTGGTCTCCCTGGACAGAACGGTCAGCGGTAAGGTGCATATTACCGCTGACTCATGGTCCAGCAGGCATGGACAGGGATGTTACCTATCTTTCACGGCGCATACAAAGGTACAATAGTGTTGGAGGTTGTTCCGCCACCACGCCTCCAAAATGCTACTACTGGTTGTGACACACCTCTCTCCTCCACCCCTCTTCTTCCTCCATGGCCTCTTCCAGTGCTCTGTCCTCGGAACCAGCGGTGCTCCATAGGCATTCAAGGGGCTACACAAGTACGCAGGCAAAAAGATTCCCTGCAGTGCTTGCGCTAGTGTGCTTGGGGGACAGGAGCCACACTGGGGCTGATATTCTGTCAGCTCTGCAGGGGCAGGCTGAGAGGTGATTGACACCATGCCCGCTTAAGCCAGGAATGGTGGTTTGCGACAATGGCACCATCCTCCTCTCCATCCTCTGACAGGGACAACTCACCCATGTGCCCTGTTTGGCTCACATCCTTAACTTGGTGATTCTGCGGTTCTTGGGCAGGTACCGGGGCTTACAGGATGTCCTGAGGCAGGCCAGGAAAATCTGTGTGCATTTCCGCCGGTCATATAATGCCAGTGCTCAGCTGGCTGACCTCCAAAAAGGAATTTAACCTGCCCAAGAACCGCCTAATCTGTGACATGCCCACCAGGTGGAACTCAATGTTGGCCATGCACACGCAGCAGAGGGCCATCAATGAGTACCTGTGCAACTATGGCACCAGGACAGGGTCAGGGGAGCTTGTTTTTTTTTCCCCCACGCCAGTGGGCCATGATCAGGGATGCATGCACTGTCCTGTCACCATTTGAGGAGGCCACGAGGATGGTGAGCAGTGACAGTGCATGCATCAGTGACACTGTCCCTCTTGTCCACCTGTTGGAGCACACGTTGCATGGAATAATGGACAGGGCACTTGAGGCAGAACAGAGGCAGGAAGAGGAGGACTTCCTTACCTCTCAAGACCCCCCTTTATCCAGACAGTTTTCCTGCTGGCCTGCCGATCGCACAGGAAGAGGAGGATTGTGTCAGCTTGGAGGTGGAGCCTGCCACTCAGCATCAGCAGCAGTCTTTAAAGCGGTAGTAAACCCGCAATTTTTTTTTAATTTTTTTTAAAACCTGCAAAGCAAAAGGCATAATGAGCTAGTATGCACCGCATACTAGCTCATTATGAAATACTTACCTTAGAACGAGGCCCCGACATCTCGCCCGATCCACGCCGAGGGAGCCGACATGCTCCCTCGGCGTCTCTTCCGGGTATCGCGGCTCCGGCGCTGTGAGTGGCCGGAGCCGCGATATCGTCACTCCCGCGCATGCGCGCGGGAGATTTAAATCCGGCCGGACGAGCGCTGCCGGATTTTCACGGAGAGAACCCCCTTGTGCGCATGCGCCGCTGCAGTCAGCGGCGCATACCGAGGGGAATATCTCCTAAACCGTACAGGTTTAGGAGATATTTTTTTTACCTACAGGTAAGCCTTATTATAGGCTTTCCTGTAGGTAAAAGTTAAAAAAGTGGGTATACAACCACTTTAAGGGATCATTTACAGTCCCAAGAAACACATGGACTTGTACGTGGCTGGGAGGAGGTGGCTGCGGATCATGTCATCTTTAGTGACCCAGAGGACTCCGGACCGAATGCCTCAGCTAACCTACTCTGCATTGCCTCCCTAATTCTGCAAAGCCTGCGTAAGGAGCCTTGTATTTGTCCGATCAAGGAGAGGGATCATTACTGGCTGGCAACCCTTCTTGATCAATGTTACAAGGGTAAGGTTGCGGACCTTATCTGGCGTCGCAGAGGGAGCAAAAGATGAAACAAATCTTCGAGAGGCCTTGCAGAAAAGTCTGTGCAATGTATTCCCAGAGACTGGGAGGTTACAAATTCCTGGTCATGGACAATATGTTGCTGAGGCTTCGTTCAGTCACAGAAGGAGCAGTGGAGAAGGTGGCCGTCTGACCGATGCATTCAGACAATTTTTTAGTCCGCAGCCCCAAGGTATGATCGGCTGCAGCAACCATCGCCAGCGTCTGATTTACATGGTACAGGAATACCTAGGGGCAAGATCAGACTTGGACACCTTTCCCACCGAAAATCCTCTGGGTTACTGGGTCTGGAGGATGGATCACTGGCCAGAGCTTGCACAGTAAGTATGCAATTGGGCTACTGGCCTGTCCTGCATCCAGCGTTCTTTTGGAACGCACATTCAGTGCTGCTGGAGGCTTTGTAACCAATCACAGGGTGCGCCGGGTGTCTGACTCAGTTGATCGACTGACCTTCATAAAAATGAATCAGTCTTGGATGACAACCAGCTACCAAGCCCCTGATGCTGATGTAACTGAACAATTTTTTTTGTCAGATCCATTCAAGACTGCCTATGCTGATGCTGAGTGACTATCTTTTTATGCTGGGTGATCATGCTGATATGTTGTAATACAATTTTTGATTCTGGGCGCCGCCACCAGTGGCTAAGGCCCAATTTAATTACAATTTTTGATATAATATTTCACAGCATGGCCCATTCCTGCGCCCACTAAGAGTAACTGTGAGGGCTTACAGTGTTGTGACAACACAACCAAAGGCCCAATTTTTCTGCCCCTGTTCAACAGGGGCATGCAATTTCAATTCTTGATATAATATTTCACAGCAGGGCCCATTCCAGCGCCCACCAAGAGTAACTGTGAGGACTTACAGTGTTGTGTCAACACCAACACCTTAGGCCCAAATTTCTGCAGAGCATATAGGGCAGGCCCCTACTTTCAAACATCCAACTTACAAACGTCTCCTACTTGCAAACGGAAGGAGACAACAGGAAGGGTGATTAAATCTACCCCTAGGAAGGGAAATTCTCTCCTGTAAGAGTTGATATGGGAAAAACGTGTCTCCTCTCCACTGATCCTTTATCACCAATCCTTGTTTCACTAAAAACCCCAAATTTTCAAAAAAAAATTGTCATTGGGACGGAAAGTGAGGTGAAATCTTCCGAAGAGGTGCACAGACAGAAAAAAAAAAAAGTTACAGGGGTGATAACCCTTCCTTATGTTTTCCAAAAAGCTTAAAAATAGATTTTTTTTGACTGGAGCTACACTTTAAAAATGTAACAGTTCAAAATTACAAACAGATTCTACTTAACCACTTTCAGACCGGACCATTTTGCTGGGTTAAGACCAGACCACTTTTTGTGATTCGGCACTGCGTCGCTTTAACTGACAATTGCGCGGTTGTGCGATGTGGCTCCCAAACAAAATTGATGTCCTTTTTTTCCCACAAATAGAGCTTTCTTTTGTTGGTATTTGATCACCCCTGCGGGTTTTATTTTTTATGCTATAAACAAAAATAGACCGACAATTTTGAAGAAAAAAATAATAATTTTTAAACTTTTTTCTATAATAAATATCCCCCAAAAATATATAAAAAACATTTTTTTTTTCTTCCTCAGTTTAGGCCGATACGTATTCTTCTACATATTTTTGGTTTAAAAAAAATAAAAAAAAAAAAAAAAATCGCAATAAGCAATTATTGGTTTGCGCAAAATGTATAGCGTTTACAAAATAGGGGATAGTTTTATGGCATTTTTATTAATATTTTTCTTTTTACTTGTAATGGCAGCGATCTTTATTGTGACTGCGACATTATGGTGGACACATCGGACATTTTTGACACCTTTTTGGGATCATTGTCATTTATACAGCAATCAGTGCTATACAAATGCACTGATTCCTGTGTAAATGACACGGGCAGGGAAGGGGTTAACCAGGGGGTGGCAGTGTAGGGGTTAAGTGTGTCCTAGGGGCGTGTTACTAACTTTGGCGGGCTGGGCTTGTGTTAGTGAACACTGATCTCTGCTCCAATCACAGGGAGCAGAGATCAGTGTCACTTGTTGCTAGGCAGAACGGGGAGATGCTGTTTACACCGGCCTCACCCAGTTTAGTCTCCCCTTGAGACAATCGCGGGTATCCCCGGCGATCGAGTCTGCGGGACCCACGACCGGACTCACGGGGGTCCCGACCGGCACGCGATGGCAGGGTGGCAATTACAAACGGACGTACCTGTATGCCAGTTTTCCTGCGCGTGCCATTCTGCCGACGTACATAGTCATGCGCCGGGTAGGAAGTGGTTAACAACCAACCTACAGTCCCTGTTTTGTTTGCACCGCCTGTATACTGCTGTTCAGAGTATATAGGTCCTGGGGGCCTTTCCTTTTTTTAATTTGGGTGCGGGGTTCCCCTTAATATCCATACAAGACCCAAAGGGCCTGGTAATGAACTGGGGGAGGTTACCCATGCCATTTGTCTCACAGATTTTCATCCATATTGCCGGGACCAGACATTACATTAAAGCCACAAGTAGTTTTAAATTACTTTTATTCCTTTTAAAAATGTCATTTGGTGCAGGGACTGTTCTAAGCACGGGAAACACACGCCACTTTACAGGCATACTATAGACACCCCCAGGTACGATATTTTATTTTAAGCATCATTAAAATCAGTGCTCTCGAAAAAACAGATTTTTTAAAAACTTTTGTTTGCATTGATACATGTCCCCTGGGGCAGGACCTTGGGTCCCATAACCCTTTTTAGGAAAATAACTTGCATATTAGCCTTTAAAATTAGCACTTTTGATTTTGAACGTTCAAGTCCCATAGACTTTAACAGGGTTCTAAAGTTTGCACAAATTTTTGGTTCATTTGCCTGGTTCTGGTGCGAACCGAAGTTCAGCTCATCCCTAATGCGTTAATATGACCAACTTACTTTGTTGCAGAGGGGCGATCCCTTGCAGCACAATTAGCCTCCTGCCTACTTATGAGCCACTCGATCCTGATGAATTCATTCTCTGTGATCCTATGTGGGAGATGGTGTTTTTATATGTGGTAAACATGTTTCAGTTACCTGTTTCAAGATATTTTTGTCAATCTAAGTTTTGTACCTCCAGTGCATGCTAGGAGACCGTGTTGGCTCTTTTAATCAAGACTCTTGCATCCAGTTCATGTACTATACTCCAGACAACCGGTCACTGATGCCCTCCTGCACATTAGAGTCAACAGATCTTTGAACAGGAGGAAAGGAATGGCTGGTTGTTGGCCTGGTTGTCGCGGGAGCATTCCTCCCCCATGTCAATATTACACATACAGTCATCTACGGGGGGGAAATTTTAGTAGACCCAACGCAGATTAATGCCCAGTTTGCCTCATACTACCTGGAGTTTTATAGCTCTCAAGTGACATATACAGAGAGGGAAATGCATGTATACTCTGAGTCAGTTGACATGCCCTCTCTTACAGATTTGGCCAGGGAGTGGTCTCCTTACATTTAAAGAGATTCAATTGATGGTCAAATCTTTGCAAGCAGGGAAAACGCCAGGGCTGGACGGGTTCCCTGCAGAATTTTTAAATAATATCCTTACGACCTGCTCCCCACATACCATGAGATGCTTTTAAAGCCTTGAAAGGCAGCTCTTTGCCTCCATCAATGTCCAAGGCGGTGGTGATGGTCCTCCCCAAGCCTGGCAAGGATCCTGAATTGTGTTCCTTTTATCAGCTAATATCTCTCCTGAATGTAGATTTAAAAATTCTTGCTAAAGTTCTGGCCAGCCACCTGAACTCTGTAATTACTGCCCTAATACACCCTGACCAGTCTAGGTTTATGCCAGGAAGAGGGACTGACATAAACATACGTAGACTGTTGACACATGTGGATAGGACCACGAAGGACAGCCCGGGGGTAGTGGTGTCACTAGACACAGAGAAAGCCTTTGATTCAGTGAAGTGGGCATACCTCTGGGCTATCCTTCAAAAATGTGGATTCTGACCTGTTTTTATCAAGTGATTACATTTACTGTATGCTTCTCCCAGGTCTCGGGTGCATACAAATAACTCTTTCCACAGCCTTCCCATTGGGTAGAGGCACCAGGCAGGGTTGTCCACTTTCACTAGGGTTGTTTGCGTTAGCTGTGGAACCCTTAGCTTTACGGATATGTACCACGTCTGTGGTCAAGGGGATACAAGTAGGAGTAGTGGAGGAAAAAAACACACTTGTATGCTGATGACACTATCCTGTGTTTAAGTGATATATCCTTCTCCCTCCCAACAGTCCTGCAGATAATCGATGACTATGGAGTTAAGGTTAACTGGGACAAATACCTGATATATCCCTTACACCCTAGGCCAATTATGCAAAATCCACTGCTATGAGTTGATAGTTTTAAATACTTAGTGATACATATAGGCGGGCCTGTCTCCACATACTTTAAACTGAACCTGACGCCTCTGCTGACCTTGTTCTAACAGTCGTGTATGAGCTGGAGATCACTCCCTCTTACTTCCATAGGCAGGGTAAATTAATAAAAAATATTTTCCTCCCCAAGTTTCTTTATTTTTTTGTCCAGTTTTGCTTTCCAATGTCCTTCAATAAAACTTAAAACCCATTGTTATCATCTTTATATGGCTGGGGAAGGTGCCCAGACTGGCAATATTAACATTGCAACTACCAGTAGGCCAGGGTGGACTGGCTCTTCCAAATTGGCAGCAGTACTACTGGGTGGCTGTCCTTGTGATGGTCCTATGGTGGTTCTCCCAACCCAGGGACAGCCCGGTGGTGATCTTTGAGCTGGCAATCATGGGATCCTACACCACATTGAGCAATTTAGTGTTCTGCGGGGGAAGGGCCCGCTCTGAGATAACAACTTTATATCGGACAATAATAACCATTTGACACCGAGCTAGGTTGACGCATCGCTCCCCGGCAAACTTCTCCCCTCACACGCGCTAATGGGGTAACCCCAACCTCCCACATATGCGTAATATACCAGATCCTCAGGTATGGGCCCCTAGAGGCATAGTGGGGTTGAAAGATTTGGTGACTGAGGGTAGGTTGAGCACTTTCCCAGAACTTAAGGAAGCATATAGCCTTCCCAATTGGATGTTCTTCAGACATTTGCAGGTGAGACATGCCTTCCAGTACCAGTTTCCCAATGGCATCACACTTGAGTCAGATCCAGTAGAGCTTCAAATGTCCTAATTGCTCCCCTATCATTATACTTCCACCTTACGATGTTACGATTATGTTAAGATTATGATTCCAGCTAGGGACCGTTTTAGTCAACTAAAATTTTTGCATAGGGCTTACTATATGCCACAAAGACAAGCAGCCATCTACCGTGATAGATCCTCGTCATGTCCACGTTGTGGGGACATGGAGGCTTCCTTCCTGCATATGATTTGGCCCTGTCCCACACTACATAGCTTTTGGGAGCAGGTCCTGGAGGATATTAATCAGGCTACGGAGGCAACCCTCTCCAGAGGTTATGCTGTTAAAGATAATTGTTGACCCCACTGTGAGAAAATATCAAAACTATTTATAATATATGCCATGTACAATGCTCACAGAGAGATTTTACTGAAACGTAAGGCTAAAGTACCACCCACAGTTTTTACCTGGTGAAATATCCTAAATTGTGTATTACCTTTGTATAAAATAACATACACTAACAAACTGTCTGAGTAAATTTAACAAGATCTGGTCATCCTGGATAGATTCTAGGGGTTCCTTACAGATGGAGATGTCTCCACCTAGTCTAGAAGCAGACCCTCTTCTTTAAATATAATATCCAGCTAGGTCAGTCCTAGCATGGATACAATCCCAGCTCTTATTTTTTTATACTTCCTTCCTATTCTCCTTCCACTCCAACCCCCCCCCCCCCCCCAACCACTTGCCATGTCTTTCCCCCTAGCCTCCCTATTCCAGGCCCACTTTTTCCCCCTTCTTTTTAGTTTTCCCGCCCCCCCCCCCCCCCCCCATGTTCTCCTTTATGCGTCATATTTGGGATCCTCTTATGCCTATTTAATAAACTCACTGGTTCAGGTGAGATTATTCTCCTGATCTGTCAGGTACTCCATTTCAGTTGTATATCCTGTTAGATACATCTGATTGATATTCCTTGTACAACTTTCCTGTTTTGCAAACCTGTACTTCTCAATATACCATGTGAATGTTTTCAATAAAGTCTTACATTTTTTTTTTTTTTACAAAAGACTATGGCTCTACCAAAGCCATTGATTACCCAATCCACACAGGCAATGCTCCATCCATTCGGAAACATTACCATCATATTTCCCCAGTGTTGTGCTGGAGATCAAAGATTTGTTCCATAATATCCTGCAGAGTGGGGTGATTTGAGAGAGTCATAGTCCTTGGGCTCCAGTGGTTCCGGTGCAAAAGAAAGACAAAAGTATGTGGTTTTGTTGTGGACTACCACAAACAAACAACTGCATTCATCTGGATGCTTACCCATTACCCCAGGTAGAGGAGTCACTTATAGTGTTGGGTCAAGCCAAGTACTTCTCCACCCTTGACCTGGCAAGCAGCTACTGGCAAGTCCCAGAGTGAAATCAAGATTGTGAAAAAACCCTTGGGACTTTTTAAATTTAACTATGCTCTTTGGTCTGAGCAGTGCCCCCAGCACGTTTTAGCACCCAATGGATGGGGACTTCAACTCTGACTGTGCTAGTCTACTTGGACGGTATTGTTATCTTCAAGACATTGGAGGATCATGTCAAGCACCTGGACTGGGTGAGGGCGAAAAATACCAAGAATGAGCGAGGCAATAAGCTGGAGCCCAAGTGTGTACATACTCCCTAAGTTGAACAACTAACTTTCCCTCATACTCCAGTGCATAATCTCAGAGGGACCTAAGCCTGTCAAGAGACATCTCCATCACAACCTGCTATGGCCCTGTGTGCTAAGTTCCCGAAATTCGTACGCATTTTATACATATGAATTCCGTACGAAATACAAAATTTTGTTTACGAATTTCAGATCCAAATTCATAACGAAAATTCGTAATTGTTACGAAAAGTTAATGAACCTAAAATTTAAAACCCCAGGAAATCAGCACATGGATTTTGTTCACCAATCAGAGGACGTCAGCACAGCACAGGGATGGTGGGAGCTCCTCATAATGATAAATTCATCATAACAAACTTTTGTTATTTTAACGAAAGTTTACGAATCTAACGGAAATTTATATTTCGTATGAATCCGAATTGAATGTCGTACACGAATTATGAAATACGTTTTTTTTTCCAACGAAACAAATGTTTTGACGACGCTGTCTTAGACGACGATGTCTACTAAGTGGTGACTGTTCCACCAAACTAGTAGGCGATCAGGAGATGATAGATCCTGTGGATGTCCCACCTGTACAGAAAGCCCTATTGAATAGTACATTAGGCAGGTGCATTCTACTTTCTCCACTGCAAGTGGCATTCAACGGCAGTGGCATTGCAGGAGATGAGGAAGTCAAGAGGAACATTGTTCCTCTATGATTTCCTGGGTCACTGGGGAAACTATTCAATTGGATGCTGCCTCCCAATGACTCCAGCAACAATCTTGGGTCAGGCAGAGCCTATTTAAGGCCCTAGTTCCCAGGCTTGGCGTACTTCTCATGTGTGGGTCATATAGGGACAGGTGACCCGTCTGACAGGGACAGTGAGTAGAGGCATGGTGAGGGTCCAGATGAGTAGGGAAAGGATAGAGACCAATTTGGGCTTGGATTGTACAGGCCACGTTACACCCCTCAAGGCAGATGCTGTTGGTGCATCCAAGACCTGCTCAGCTACACACTGCTGTTATTGTCGTGAGTGTTCCCGGTTGGGTGCCTTCCAGCCAGGCTTGTTGTGAATTACTGTATTATGCAATAATACAAGTTCTGTTATCTGCAACCGCACTCTGTGCGTTTACTGATGCTGCATCACAATGCACCTTTCCACAGCTGAGCCTGTGGAATCTCTGGTTCTTTCTATATAATATCCTTGAGGTGTTCACTGATGTGGATTCAGAGCTGACTTTTCAAAATTTACTACAGGACACTGCAAACTGGAAATCACCTGCATCGTTGAACGATTAATAAACATTTTGATCTTATAAGTATTATTGCCATCTGCATCCGTGAATCCCCTTGTCCACCCTACATAAGGACAGATCTGACAGTGTCCACAGGCTTTATTTCTTGTGAAAGAAGTTACCCAAGTTTCACTATGAGACTGTGCAAATTCAAACTGAAATAGGAAATGTTATACCTGAAGGGTTCCACATGTACTGTCACTTTAAGACTGGCTCCACCCAGGAGTGACGACAAGGGTCAAGGGGCATAGTAGCCATCTTAGAGCACATGTAAGGAAGCATAATAAGATGTACTGTCCTGAGATGCATGTTGCAGTATACAGTGAGTACTGAAATAAACATCCATTGTTCCAGACCAGAGTCTCTCACAACTCAGAGGATGTAACAGTGGTATGAGGATGGGATTTACAAAGTGTCTATCAGTCTGAAAGAGACAAAGGTAGTGTGGATTGTCACCTGGATAAAAGCAATCACAGATCCCAGCAGGGAAATGTCATTGATCGGGACATTAAGTGAATTTGATGGAGAACAGACATCCTGGATTTCCTGGGCTGAGAGACTGGAAGCCCTTGTACACACGGTCGGACATTCCGACAACCAAATCTGTCGGATTTTGTCAGACAGATTTTGTCCGAAACTGTTGCATACACACAGTCGGTCAAAGTTGTCAGAAAATCTGATCGTACTTAACGTGATGATGTTATTTTTGTTAGGATGGGACTATGTTCAGGCTAGTAGCCAATAGCTTTGGTCTAGGAATTTGATCTGAGCATTTGATCAGTGGCACTTTGTCCGATCGGAATTCTCTACACATGATCGGACAAAGTCCGATCTGATAATGTTGTTGGAAAATTTTATAGCCAAGCTGGAAAACTTGATCCGTCGGATACTCCGACGGAAACAGTCCGATGGAGCCCACACACTGTCGGATTATCCGACAACACACATTATCCAGACCCCCGGACAGCGGCAACGAAGAAAAAAACCGGGCTCCTCTGCTAGAAAAAGAGCTAGCAGAAGATAGCGGAGAAGTCCAGCGAGAAGACCCTCAAGACGGAAGACTACTGGAGCTGTGCAATAAATTATTTTAAAACCTTGTGTTTTATTTACACTTTTTTCACCAGGTGAATGGGTAGGGGTACCCCAATACACATAGGGTGGGGGACCGGAATATGGGGGCCCCATTATTAATGGGGGCTCCTGGATTCTGATAAGCCCCCCGCCAGCAGACCCCAACAACCAACGGCCAGGGTTGTCGGGAAGAGGCCCTTGTCCTCATCAACATGGGTACAAGGTGCTTTGGGTTGGGGGGCCGCAGGGCCCCCCTTCCCCAAAGCACCTCCATGTTGAGGGCACTTGGCCTGGTAAGGCTCAGGAGGGGGGGGGGCGCTCGCTCATCCCCACCCCCTTTCCTGACCAGTTGGGCTGCGTGCTCGGATAAGGGCCTGATATGGACTTGGGGGGACCCCCACACCGTTTTTGGTGTAGGGCTTCCCCTTTAAGTCCATACCAGGTGACGGGGCCAGCGACGTGTCAATCTCGCCGATGGAGGCGGCGACATTGACCTCCTTCGCTAGTGCAGTCTACCAGGAGCCACGTTCAAAATGAACGGACTTTTCTCCATGTGTGGGTAAGCCCATTCATTTCAAAAGTCTGGCGGACTCCCACCATAGTCCAGCGGTTTGTCCACCAGACTAAGTCCACCGGATAGTCCAATAGTGTCTACGTGGCATTAGAGATCTCCTGTCCCCTGTAAAACCAGCAACTAAGACATTAGCAGAGCTCCTGACACTGTTAGAGGATCACTTCCAGCCTAAACCACTAAAGATTGCAGAAAGATTTTGGTTTTATCAGAGGCGGCAGCAGTAGCCAGGTGAAGAAATTAAAGCTTATGTGCTCGCCCTTCACAGACTAGCCTCTACCTGTTCTTTTGGAGAGTACCTACCTACTGCACTGAGATATAAGTTTGTCATGGGACTGAATTGTGACTCTAGCCAAAAAGAGACTGTTAACAGAGAAAGACCTTACCCTTACAAAGGTAATTGAAATAGCTGCAGTGATGGAAATGGCTGTGAAAGATACAAAGGAATTGAACCCCCAGGGCAGAAGGGAAGAGGTGAAACAGGAAGTTCTCAGAAGAGCAGTCAAGTCCACAGTCGCAAACTAGAAAAATAGACCCCCACCAAGCCAGGAGTCAGCTTGCTACCGTTGTGGGAATACAGACCATGATCACAAAGTCTGCTGGTTTAAGGATCAGACCTGTCATAGTTATGGTAAAACAGGCCATCTGAAACGAGTTTGCCATAGCAAGAAGTTGAGAGATAAACAACCTCTGAACCCCAAGACAAAGACATATATGGTGGGAAGATATACATCATCATCTGAGTCAGAAATGCTCCACAGATTAGACATACATCATATGCATTCAGCACCCTCTGCAATGACTGTAGAGGTAACCGTTGAGGGAAAGAAACTAAAGATGGATGTAGACACAGGAGCAGCAGTTTTAGTTATCACTCAGAAACAATGGAGACAACTTCAGACCTGAACAACTGTACGCCCAACACCAAACTACAGACATATTCAAAGCAGATACTTCACCCACTGGGTTAGGCGAAAGTATAGGTATTGTACAAGGGTCAGACAAAGATTGCCATTATATATACTAGAATATGGGGGACCCCCTTTCTTTGGGATAAACTGGATTGCTCACTTTGGTATGCAAGACATCGCCATAAATCCCTGTAACACTGTTACAATTCCATTAGGAGATAATGAGGGATGGGTGGTGTCCCTGAAGCAGCGGTTCCCAAAGATCTTTGATGAACCAGTTGGGGAAAATAAAGCATGACTGTTTGAGACTCAAGCTGAAACCCAACTCTCAGCCTAAGTTCTTCAAAGCTCGGACAGTACCTTTCACACTATGAGCAGGAGTGGAAGCAAAACTAAGTCGGCTGGAGGAACAAGGTGTCATCTCAAAGGTAGAGCACAGTGAGTGGGCTTCACCTGTTGTACCAGTAAAGAAAGCCTAGTACCTGGGTGGGTCTGTTTTGGCAGACCTTCCGGAGATGGGCCATGTATTAGTACCTCAGTTCCCGTCTGGAGCCTAATGCCCTAGGGGATCAGGGTAAGGTCCTTCCTTGCGGAGGATATCAGACACCTGTGGCACATTTTTGTGTTTCACTCTTGATGTGGGTGCACTTTTTTTGGCACGTTGTTGGAAGTTTTTGGGTGTGTTTTGCATGCCATAGGTTTTTTCAATAGAAAAAAACCCAGTAAAGAAAGCGAATAAGGACTTGCGCATTTGTGGCGATTTACGCATTACACTGAACTCCCAACTGGAAATAGACCAGTATCCTCTACCCAGAGTAGATGACATGTTTGCCTCTTTTGCAGGGGGTCAAAAGTTCACCAAGCTTGATCTCAAACAAGCATATTTACAGTTTGAGGTCCATCCTTCTTCCTGCAAGTTTCTGACAATCAACACCCACAAGGGACTGTATGAGTACAATCGATGGTGTTTGGTGTAGCCTCTGCCCCAGCCATTTGGCAATGAAAAATGGACTAGATTTTGGCAGACATTCCTTTCACACAGTGCCTGCTTTATGACATGCTCATCAGGGGATGGACGGACCAGGAACACAAGCGGAACGTGGCACTTGTGTTGGCGAGACTCCAAGAGCAGGGTCTGAAAGTGAACTTAGCAAAATGCCAATTCATGGTGCCTAAATTGGAGTTTTGTGGCCACCTTGTGGATGCAGAGGGTATACAAACCACGGAAGCCAAGTTTGATGCTTTAGTCAAAGCTCCTGCCCCAACCAACGTCCAGCAGCTGCAATCATACCTTGGCTTGCTGAACTATTACCACAAATTCCTGCCAGATCTGCATACCCCTTGTTTCCGTTGAACAAGCTTTTGTAGAAACACTCCAGATGGGACTGGTCAGCTGCATGCCAACATGCTTTCAAAGTCTCTAAAGCGGAAGCTGTTGGTGTCACGCATGCTCCAGAAGCCTCTCACCTTGGCTTGTGATGCCTCACTCTATGGTCTGGGGGCTGTACGATCTCACATCTTACCAGATGGGTCAGAAAAACCAGTGGCATTTGCCTCAAGGTCTTTGATCAAAGCAGAAAGCAATTACTCACACATTGACAAAGAGACTCTTGCACTGATATGGGCAATTAAGAAGTTTCATCTTTACCTGTATGGTAGGGAATGCACCCTACTGACAGACCATAAACCACTCCTTCAGATCTTTAGCCCTGGCAAAGGCATCTCTCAGACTACTGTGGCCCGCCTCCAACGCTATGCCCTATTCTTGGGAGCATACAGCTACTAAATCCAGTATCATGGCCATGATGCCAATGCGGACGCAATGTCCCGACTGACACGTAGGTCGATGGACTCTTCTCCACCAGTCAAGAGTTGTCGTTACACCAGCCTGTCCTTCCTGTCTTCTGGGGAGATAGCAGCCCATACAGCCAAGGATACCTTTCTGAAAACAATACTCTCCTGGGTATAGTCTGGTTGGCCTGCAACCGTCACACAGGATTATGAACCTTATTTCCGTAGGAGTATAGAATTAACTGTGGCTGGCAACTGTGTTTTATGGGGAGACAGTGATAATTCCACAGACCCTCCGGAGACACATTCTGGACTTGCTACATACTGGTCATCCCGGGGGCACACGTATGAAACAAAAGGCCCGAAGCTATGTGTGGTGGCCAAACCTAGACTCAGATATCACGACATATGTGAATGCTTGTGCTGGATGTGCACAAACTGCAAAAGACCCTCCTCGAGGGTGCGTCCAGCCGTGGACTTGGCCCTCGGGTTCCTTGGTTTTGCAGGCCCGATCAGACGTCATACCTTCTTGATCATAGTGGATGCCCATTCAAAGTGGCCTGAAGCAATTCCTGTTACTCAGCCAACGACTAAGGCAACGGTTTCCTTACTGTTACATCTCTCTGCTACGTTTGGATACCCCAGAGAAATTGTCAGACAATGGTGTACAATTCGCCATTCAGGAGTTTCAGTGTTTTCCTGACTGCCCACAACATCAAGCACAAGTTGACCGCACCTTACCACCCGGCTACAAATGGTCAAGCAGAACGGTTTGCGCAGACTTTTAAACGCTATTTCAAAGCTACAGTGGCTGCAAGTAAACAGTCCCTGTCACCCCAGCATCCTTTCTGCTTACAGAAACACACCACATGCAACCACCGGGAAAACTCCAGCAGAACTCCTCCTGGATCGGCAGCCATGGACTGTTGTGGACATGCTCCACCCTCAAACAGTCCAGGAACATGTACTGCAGTCCCAAGACAAGATGGCCAAACACCATGAGCTCCCCCGATTCACAGCCCAATAAAAGGTATGGGCCCGATCTTATGGGGCTTCCAACACCTGTTGGCTTCCTGCTGTCATTTCAGAGAATTTTGGGACCCAAGATATATAGTGTCTGCCTGGAAGATGGTACCATTTGCAGTCCATGCGGACCAACTGCATCCTCGTTTTCAACTTCTTGAATCCCTGATGCCGGCTGAACCACCAGTGTCACAAGGAACTGCTCCCAGAGGATCAGAATGCAGGGGAACTGATGATTGGGGGGCTCTGAACTTTTGAACTCAACTCCAACAGAGCCCTTCAGCCCTGGTCTGGAGGTCTGTTCACCCACTGAGCTGGTGGATCCCTTCTTGGCCCCACCGGTGCCCATTCCTGCCAGCCCTGTTTCCTCCGGTCCCGAGGCGCTGGGTTCCCGCCCTCAACGACACTGTCACCCTCCTGACCGGTTTCAGCTTTAAGACCGTTTACGAGACTTGACGGGGCCGCCGAAAGTAATCCAATGACATTGTATCCCCGCAACTGTCCCTGGAAGCTTGGTCTCACATCTGGATGCAGGAAAAGTCCTGTGCATCTCCTGTGTTTGGAGGACTGTTATTGGACAGTTATTAGTTAATATTGTGTGCCTTTTCTTGCTTTTTTTTTTTTTTTTTTTTTTTTTTTAGGGGTGGATGAAAGGTGTTATACCTGAAGGGTTCCACATGTACTGTCATTTTAAGGCTGGCACCACACAGGAGTGATGACAAGTGGCAGTATTGTGTCTCACAACTCAGGATATAACAAGAGCACTAGGTGCTCTCAGTTGAAGTCCGTGCGACAAAACCGGTCAGAGCGTTACTTACATGATACTACAACGGTGACACTCCACAGCCCTCCAAGCTCTCACCAGCAGTGAGAGATACTTCCTGCAGGACAAAAAGTGCTTCTGGAAACAGCTGAGTATAGCGAGAGCGCCCTCTGCATGTGTTCAATCATTCATTGATGCTGATTACTTTTTATGTGATGTACGCAGCTTTTACCTAAGGGATGATTTTATTTGTATGGGGAAGTTTGAATAAAAGTTATTACTCTATATGCAAATCTGTTTTGCCTTATATGTTAACCCCCGCATTCCTGGTAAAATATGGTGAGGAGGAAATAAGATTTTACTGATGTATATTGGATATCTACTTGATGAGAAAAGTCTTTTCCCCTGCACACCTGGTGATCTATGATGAGGATGGGGGAATAAGACACAGATAATGGTCTGCAAGCTTTGATTGAGTGCCTCCTTACCCAGTTTGTTCTGGTGAGTTTGCCCCCCAGAGGGAGTGTGCAGCACGTGGTGAATTGCATATCTGGTGACAGGTGCACCCTTGGTATCAACCCTGTGTTTTCCAGTCTTTACCAACTCTTCATATGAACTGTATATCACTTCACTATACATCCAATTTCGATTTTAAAGGTGGATGGGACATTGAGGATTTTCATGATTGGACTAATCTCTGATTTTTTTTTAGTGCCGTTTTAGTCATTTTATTCTCAGCATTTGCACTGCGTTTATATTTTTTACTAACCCTTTGAGATAACAGGAAACCTGTCAAACAGCTCTGTGTTAAAGTGGAAGCTCTGCTTGTTCCCACCCTCCCCTCCTCTACTGCCACATTTAGCACTTTTTTGGGGTGGGGGAACTTGGTTTTGACAGGTACCCGCTGCCACTTCCGGGTAAGATGGCCACAGCGATCTCATAGCATTTATGCCCCCTTCTCCTTCCCCCCTCTGCTTTCTGTGACTTCACTGCCCATTTCCCTTACCGGCGCCTGCACCTGAAGCCAATTGATGAATCATCACCATTGCAGCCTGCTCAGTGCCCATCTGCACCCTCACCATTGCCCATTAATGCAGCCTGGTCAGTGCCCATCTGCAACCTCACAATTGCAGCCTGCTCAGTGCCCATCTGCAGTATCATGTACCAGTTGCTGGAGGCCAATGGAGAGAGGGCTTCCTTTGAAGCTAAGTTCCAGACTCCCTTGAAGGTGAGATAGGAGGAATCGGGCACAAAGTAGCACAGACCACCTGTGAAGTTGCTTGCAGAAAGCTCAGGAATGCTGCTGTTGTGATGAACAGAGTCTGCAGGCAGGTGGCACCTGTGAGGTGAGACAGCTCTGTAAAGTCACTGAGATAATAGAGTAGTCAACACAAGCCAAGATCAGAACCAGGTTTAAAGCAGAGCAGACGAAGTCAGATGGAAGCAGGGTCAAACATGAGAAGCAGGCAGAGGATATCCATGAGACGAGCCGGGGTCAGGAACTGGAGATAGGCAGACAGGTCGGGAACAAGCCGGGTCAGAAACTAGGGAACACAGGAGCAAGAAATCACAGGAATACAGTTAACAAGCTGAGATCAGTCAGCAACTTCAAGCACTGATACACTTCCTTATAAAGGCCCATGTGATGTGCTGCTGGGGACGCAGGGTCCTAGACCCCATTCTCCTGTAAGTGCCCTGACAGTAGCTGGGTCCTAAAGACCTTCTCCTGCTGTCAGCACCCTGACATGCAGCCTCGCCATTGCCAATCAATGCAGCCTGTTCAGTGCCCATCAAGGCAGCCTGATTAGTTCCCATCAATTCAGCCTTACCATTGCTCATTAATTCAGCCTACTCAGTGCCCATCTGCAGCCTCACCATTGCCCATTAATTCAGCCTGATCAGTGTCCATCTGCACCCTCACCATTGCAGCCCGCTCAGTGCCCATCTGCAGTATCATGTACCAGGTGCTGGAGGCCAATGGAGAGAGGGCTTCATTTGCAGCTATGTTCCAGACTCCCTTGAAGGTGAGATAGGAGGAATCGGGCACAAAGTAGCACAGGTCGCCTGTGAAGTTGCTTGCAGAAAGCTCAGGAATGCTGCTGTTGTGATGAACAGAGTCTGCAGGCAGGTGGCACCTGTGAGGTGAGACAGGACTGTAAAGTCACTGAGATAATAGAGTAGTCAACACAAGCCGAGATCAGAACCAGGTGTGAAGCAAGCAAATGGTTATCTGTGAGACAAGCCGGGGTCAGGAACTGGAGATAGGCAGACAGATCGGGAACACGCCGGATCAGAAACTAGGGAACACAGGAGCAAGGAATCGCAGGAATACAGTTAACAAGCTGAGATCAGTCAGCAACTTCAAGCACTGATACACTTCCTTTTATAGGCCCGTGTGATGTGTTGCCGGGGATGCTGGGTCCTAGACCCCATTCTCCTGTTGTTGGTGCCCTGACAGATGCTGGGTCCTAAAGACCTTCTCCTGCTGTCAGCGCCCTGACATGCAGCCTTGCCAGTGCCAATCAATGCAGCCTGTTCAGTACCCACCAATTCAGCCTCACCATTGCCCATTAATTCAGTCTACTCATTGCCCATTAACACAGTTTGCTCATTGCCCATCTGCAATCTCACCATTGCCCAATAATACAGCCTGATCAGTGTCCATCTGCAGCCTCACCATTGCAGCCTGCTCAGTGCCCATCTGCAGCCTCGCCTTTGCCCATCAATACAGCCTCATTAGTGTTGGATTACACAGAGCCTGGATTTCCTGTGTACTCAGCGCTCGCAGTCACTCACAGTCCTGCCTCATGGCTCGGCTCTTATGATAGACATAACACCAGTCCAATGGCGGGACATGTGATGTCAATGCTAGGAGCCAGGCCAGGAGGCAGGACTGTGTGTGACTGCGAGCGCTGAGTACGCAGGAGATCCTGGCTCTGTGTAATCCGGAGTTGCTCGCCCCCTCCTTCCCCTCCGAGACAGCCAGGTATAATACGCACCGACTATTTGCCCCCTATTTTCAGGGGAAAAAAGTGCGTGTTGTACGCCAATAAATATGATGACTGTTCAACCACATGGGTGATTTACAATTTGCAGTGACCCTGTGGTGAATTTTACATAGGTAAAATGAAATGTCATCTCCGAATCTGCATCGGTGAATACCTCTGAGATATTGAAAAGAAAGTACCAAAGAGTCCTTTGGCTCAGCATTTTTTGACCTTCCACCAAGCTAAAGCTTTTAAAGTCAAGGGTATTTATGCATTAAATAGGAGTCAGAGATTAAGTGATTTCAATGCAGTTTTTTTTTACATAAACAAAATTTCAGAATTTATAAGTTGAGTACTTTTGTCCCTGAGGGAATAAATAAAGAATTTAAGGTCCAGTTTTTTGGGGAAAAAAAAAATTGTGAACAATCTACAATGTACTAGAACCCCTGATAATTTTTGGCAATAATTTACCTGTATGAATTAGGTGTAAGAGTCTATATATCTCTATTAATAATTTGCCCCAGCTCATAATAATTTTTGTTCTTTCAGAGTTTTAAATTGAATAACCTCTATGTAAAGCTTTCCCCCTTTTGGATAAAAATAGCAGAGAATATCTAAAGCAATGTTAAAAAAAATTAAAAAATGTAATATACTGACTGTGCTATGTGTGGCACATTTGCTGCATCAGGTCCCCTTTAAATGCCAGATGAGGATGGGCTTCATGCAAGGTTTAATAGTAATTGGCTTAGGAGACAGCAGGTCCTAATGAAGCCACAGTTATGGTGAAATGCATTGACATTCTGCTAGACATTGTTTGATGTCACAAGGACCATGCCTATGTTCTAACCCCTCCACTAGAGCATGTGGAAGTGAACCAGCGTGCACGGGCTGAACATTATCAAAGAAGGTTAAGCAAGGATTACTAAAAGCTGTGGTGACAGCTAAGAGCTGTAAGAGGGCATACAGGTTGATGTCAGAACAACAGAACCTGGATGTGGGTAGGAATTAGAACAGTGATACATTGCTGCATACGTCCAGGTAAGTTTTCAGCACCATTTACTATTGGGGCACTGGATGAGATGGACAGTTTGAGATGGACGCATCTGGTGCGTCCAGCCGTGGACTTGGCCCTCGGGTTCCTTGGTTTTGCAGGCCCGATCAGACGTCATACCTTCTTGATCATAGTGGATGCCCATTCAAAGTGGCCTGAAGCAATTCCTGTTACTCAGCCAACGACTAAGGCAACGGTTTCCTTACTGTTACATCTCTCTGCTACGTTTGGATACCCCAGAGAAATTGTCAGACAATGGTGTACAATTCGCCATTCAGGAGTTTCAGTGTTTTCCTGACTGCCCACAACATCAAGCACAAGTTGACCGCACCTTACCACCCGGCTACAAATGGTCAAGCAGAACGGTTTGCGCAGACTTTTAAACGCTATTTCAAAGCTACAGTGGCTGCAAGTAAACAGTCCCTGTCACCCCAGCAGCTGGATTGTTTCTGAGCATCCTTTCTGCTTACAGAAACACACCACATGCAACCACCGGGAAAACTCCAGCAGAACTCCTCCTGGATCGGCAGCCATGGACTGTTGTGGACATGCTCCACCCTCAAACAGTCCAGGAACATGTACTGCAGTCCCAAGACAAGATGGCCAAATACCATGAGCTCCCCCGATTCACAGCCCAATAAAAGGTATGGGCCCGATCTTATGGGGCTTCCAACACCTGTTGGCTTCCTGCTGTCATTTCAGAGAATTTTGGGACCCAAGATGTATAGTGTCTGCCTGGAAGATGGTTCCATTTGCAGTCCATGCGGACCAACTGCATCCTCGTTTTCAACTGCTCGAATCCCTGACGCCGGCTGAACCACCAGTGTCACAAGGAACTGCTCCCAGCGGATCAGAATGCACGGGAACTGATGATTGGGGGACTCTGAACTTTTGAACTCAACTCCAACAGAGCCCTTCAGCCCTAGTCCGGAGGTCTGTTCACCCACTGAGCTGGTGGATCCCTTCTTGGCCCCACCGGTGCCCATTCCTGCCAGCCCTGTTTCCTCCGGTCCCGAGGCGCTGGGTTCCCGCCCTCAACGACACTGTCACCCTCCTGACCGGTTTCAGCTTTAAGACCGTTTACGAGACTTGACGGGGCCGCCGAAAGTAATCCAATGACATTGTATCCCCGCAACTGTCCCTGGAAGCTTGGTCTCACATCTGGATGCAGGAAAAGTCCTGTGCATCTCCTGTGTTTGGAGGACTGTTATTGGACAGTTATTAGTTAATATTGTGTGCCTTTTCTTGCTTTTTTTTTTTTTTTTTTTTTTAGGGGTGGATGGAAGGTGTTATACCTGAAGGGTTCCACATGTACTGTCATTTTAAGGCTGGCACCACACAGGAGTGATGACAAGTGGCAGTATTGTGTCTCACAACTCAGGATATAACAAGAGCACTAGGTGCTCTCAGTTGAAGTCCGTGCGACAAAACCGGTCAGAGCGTTACTTACATGATACTACAACGGTGACACTCCACAGCCCTTCAAGCTCTCACCAGCAGTGAGAGATACTTCCTGCAGGACAAAAAGTGCTTCTGGAAACAGCTGAGTATAGCGAGAGCGCCCTCTGCATGTGTTCAATCATTCATTGATGCTGATTACTTTTTATGTGATGTACGCAGCTTTTACCTAAGGGATGATTTTATTTGTATGGGGAAGTTTGAATAAAAGTTATTACTCTATATGCAAATCTGTTTTGCCTTATATGTTAACCCCCGCATTCCTGGTAAAATATGGTGAGGAGGAAATAAGATTTTTCTGATGTATATTGGATATCCATGAGGAAGTCTATTGGACGAAACATGTCGGGGGCGTGGCTATACGGCGACCAGCACACACAGTAAAAGGTTAGAGAGAAGGCGGAGGAAGGAGAACACACAAGTTGAAGGACTGGATATCACTATTTGGCGCTGCTTTCAAATTGGGTTGTCTGCTGTCAGGTACCGCACAGCTACCTTATATAGAGACGGTGCTTTTTGATATCAACTTAGCTTGCTTCCAGTGTGCTCACCAATGCCTAAGAGTGAAGGATCTCCTGATTGATTAGTGGAATGTCTATTTGAAGTGCCTGCTTTTAATTTGATCCATGTGAGTGTGATTTTAATCGATTGTTTTAGTGAGATTAAAAATAGCTTTGCAATTTAGCACTATGGGAAGTCTCTTTTGTCTCCTTGAGGTAACTCTGAGATATTAACCCACTAACCTCTGCCGCGGAGTCTGTCACAAGAGTTGGCTGGAGAAACAGTTATCATCTGTATTCACTACAAGCGATTTTTGCCCGACACGAGAGTGCTGGGCAATACTGTTGGATTGCATGTAACTCTGAGATATTAACCCACTAACCTCTGCCGCGGAGTCTGTCACAAGAGTTGGCTGGAGAAACAGTTATCATCTGTATTCACTATAAGCGATTTTTGCCCGACACGAGAGTGCTGGGCAATACTGTTGGTGAGTGTTCTAAACGAGGGGGGCACGAACACCTAGGGTGCGGTGGAGGCTTTGCGTTTTATGGACACTTTGCTATAGAACTTTCACTGGAGAAGGAGTTTTTGAACTAATGTTATCATCATATTTTTTTTATTAGACATTGAGTGTGTCTGATTAAGCATCGTATTTTTGAGACCAAATTTCTTTGGGACTCCACATCGTTATTAGAGCACCATTTGTAGCAGAAAATATTTTGTTTTATTTATTTGCTCTATTTATGTTTTGTCACTCATTCACTTTATTTTTTATGCGATTCTTTGATTCTTATCACTTATATGCGATTTTTGGTTGCTATTTAATCACAATTTACTTTAATGTTTATTGTATTGTATTTATGCACATGCGTTTATAATTTTCACGTAGTTTAGTATTGGACATTGTAGTACACTGATATTTAGCAGTGTTTTGTTTGTAGCGCCACAAGGTGATTTTTTTAGTGTTTTGGGCAATTTTCCTTTTTTTCACCTTCTGAGAGATATATTTAACTATTTAAGTGGCAGCTAGGGAGAGAGGGGGGTTTTTGAGTGCTGTGATGATATACTAGAGGGGAGGCCATTTATAGTGTATCTGGAGTTTTTTTATATTGGATATCCACTTGATGAGAAAAGTCTTTTCCCCTGCACACCTGGTGATCTATGATGAGGATGGGGGAATAAGACACAGATAATGGTCTGCAAGCTTTGATTGAGTGCCTCCTTACCCAGTTTGTTCTGGTGAGTTTGCAGCAAGTGGTGAATTGCATATCTGGTGACAGGTGCACCCTTGGTATCAACCCTGTGTTTTCCAGTCTTTACCAACTCTTCATATGAACTGTATATCACTTCACTATACATCCAATTTCGATTTTAAAGGTGGATGGGACATTGAGGATTTTCATGATTGGACTAATCTCTGATTTTTTTTTAGTGCCGTTTTAGTCATTTTATTCTCAGCATTTGCACTGCGTTTATATTTTTTACTAACCCTTTGAGATAACAGGAAACCTGTCAAACAGCTCTGTGTTAAAGTGGAAGCTCTGCTTGTTCCCACCCTCCCCTCCTCTACTGCCACATTTAGCACTTTTTTGGGGTGGGGGCACTTGGTTTTGACAGGTACCCGCTGCCACTTCCGGGTAAGATGGCCACAGCGATCTCATAGCATTTATGGCCCCTTCTCCTTCCCCCCTCTGCTTTCTGTGACTTCACTGCCCATTTCCCTTACCGGCGCCTGCACCTGAAGCCAATTGATGAATCATCACCATTGCAGCCTGCTCAGTGCAGGGACGGATCCAGAGCCTAGTCTCGGGCGGGGCACTGCCAGAAAATTTTGCGCCAATTTGTTGGGGCAATGGCTGGTGTTGGCGCTTCAATCATCACAGCGCCATGATTAATATAGTGTCAGGATGATTGAAGCGCATTATTTATATTATTAAATTGTAATATAAAATTAAATAGTTCAGCTCACCATAATGTAGAATCAGTGGGAGCCCTGAGCGTGTCACTTTTCACGTCGTCTGCCACCAGATGCAGTGTGTTACTTGGTACGTCGCCTGCCACCAGATGCAGCGTGTCTCTTGCCACGTCGCCAGCCACCAGATGTAGCGTGTCACTTGCTACGTTGCCTGCCACCAGATGCAGCGTGTCACTTGCCATGTCTCCTGCCACCAGATGACGTGTGTCACTTTCTACCATCGCCTGCCACCAGATGCAGCATGTCACTTGCCACCATTGGATGCCACCAAATGCAGATTGTCACTTGCCATCTCACTTGCCACATCCCCTGCCACCAGATGTGAATTGTCACTTGACAACGTCACCTGCCACAATATGCAGATTGTCACAAAGTGATGTTGCATTGTGGCCATCTTGGTACATGCCCACTTGTCTGCAGTAAGCCTAGAGTTAGAAGTCAGCAAGCGGACATCTTTATACATCCACCGGAGTCTTGCTTTTCACAGTTATTTTTAACAGTAAACTCAGTTTATTTAGTGAAATATGAGTAAAAATACCTGGGAAAAGCAATACTCCGATGGGTGTATAAAGATGTCCGTTTGCCGACTTAGAACACTAGGTTTACTGTCGACGAGTGCAGGAGTACCAAGATGGCTGTGACGCAACGTCCCTTCAGTCACATATTCAGATGAGCAGCGGCTTCCTGACAACACCTGTCTGCTTGCTCAGTCACACGCCAGTCCGCCGGCATGATTGCCCATCCGCTCGCTCACCCGCTGGCCTGTTCAGTCACCCGCCGGCTCACCCACTCATTATTTTCTCGGGGGTGCAATTGCCCCGTTGCCCCCCCCCTGGATCCGCCCCTGGCTCAGTGCCCATCTGCACCCTCACCATTGCCCATTAATGCAGCCTGGTCAGTGCCCATCTGCAACCTCACAATTGCAGCCTGCTCAGTGCCCATCTGCAGTATCATGTACCAGTTGCTGGAGGCCAATGGAGAGAGGGCTTCCTTTGAAGCTAAGTTCCAGACTCCCTTGAAGGTGAGATAGGAGGAATCGGGCACAAAATAGCACAGACCACCTGTGAAGTTGCTTGCAGAAAGCTCAGGAATGCTGCTGTTGTGATGAACAGAGTCTGCAGGCAGGTGGCACCTGTGAGGTGAGACAGCTCTGTAAAGTCACTGAGATAATAGAGTAGTCAACACAAGCCAAGATCAGAACCAGGTTTAAAGCAGAGCAGACGAAGTCAGATGGAAGAAGGGTCAAACATGAGAAGCAGGCAGAGGATATCCATGAGACGAGCCGGGGTCAGGAACTGGAGATAGGCAGACAGGTCGGGAACAAGCCGGGTCAGAAATTAGGGAACACAGGAGCAAGAAATCACAGGAATACAGTTAACAAGCCGAGATCAGTCAGCAACTTCAAGCACTGATACACTTCCTTATAAAGGCCCATGTGATGTGCTGCTGGGGACGCAGGGTCCTAGACCCCATTCTCCTGTAAGTGCCCTGACAGATGCTGGGTCCTAAAGACCTTCTCCTGCTGTCAGCACCCTGACATGCAGCCTCGCCATTGCCAATCAATGCAGCCTGTTCAGTGCCCATCAAGGCAGCCTGATTAGTTCCCATCAATTCAGCCTTACCATTGCTCATTAATTCAGCCTACTCAGTGCCCATCTGCAGCCTCACCATTGCCCATTAATGCAGCCTGATCAGTGTCCATCTGCACCCTCACCATTGCAGCCTGCTCAGTTCCCATCTGCAGTATCATGTACCAGGTGCTGGAGGCCAATGGAGAGAGGGCTTCATTTGCAGCTATGTTCCAGACTCCCTTGAAGGTGAGATAGGAGGAATCGGGCACAAAGTAGCACAGGTCGCCTGTGAAGTTGCTTGCAGAAAGCTAAGGAATGCTGCTGTTGTGATGAACAGAGTCTGCAGGCAGGTGGCACCTGTGAGGTGAGACAGGACTGTAAAGTCACTGAGATAATAGAGTAGTCAACACAAGCCGAGATCAGAACCAGGTGTGAATATTTTAAATATTTTAATACAGCAGGGGTTCAATTCCTCATCTTTTTAACGCAGAGGAAGAATAGCAAACTGGGTCGCTTAGACACAGAGATTAAATGAATCAAAGATAAACTTTTACCCCACATTGGAAGTGAGGAATATAAAGAAAGATCTGTTAGTCTTAAAAAATTATTAGAAAAGGAAGAAGTTGAACAAAAGAATAAGAAAAGAAAAAAGTATAATAGGGACGTAGGAGACTATAAGAATGGTTTAGTATTTGAATGGCATAAGTCATGGCAATACTGGGCGGCCTAAGAAAACGGATAATAATCAGTATAGACCCCCGCTAAGTCAAACTCAACGACAGGATAACAATAGAAGGGTGTCTTATAGATCCCCCGAGAGATACTATAAACCACCTCAATTGAGACCAAAAACTCCAGGTTACCCCCCAAAGAACCCCGGAAAAAAATCCCCTCACTGGAAACCAAAAAATAGGAAGCCCTTTAATGATGTAAGACAAGGGAATTATTATCCATACACTACATTTCCGAATGGAACATATGGGAATGAGTATGGACCTTATGGGAACCAGGGTAACATATATAGGGATGAGAGGTACCAGGAATACAATGTCCCAACTCAGAATAGATTCCAAGGTATGAACAATCAGGATACATACTTTGAAAATAGGATGGACTTACCAGGAGAATATAGGGGACCAAGAGGTGGAGGAAGAGAAAGGACTCCTTGGTACCAACCCCCGTACCCTCAAAGAAGGGAATTGGAGTGGGGACCTCCTCAATACCCCCGATGGGAAGAACAACAATCAGAACAGTGGGGTTTTCCCAGGGAGGAACAGAACGTAGAAAGACCAATAGAACCCAGAGAGGAAAGAGGTGGACGGAGATCAAAAAGCAAAACGAAAAAGGGAATAAACGGAGAGGGAATTTTCAATCTCAGTAGTGTCATTCTTACTGAGGCTGAGATTTCCGTTTTAGATAAGGGGCTAAAATATGCCCCCCCTAAGGCTCTTAATAAATTCGAAACGTATATGGATATACAAAAATACACCAGGAAATTGAATGTTAAAAGGTACATGTTGTCCAACACACAGGAGAGGAATGCGATTAGCCAGACTGATATCAAACATTCTGGTTTAAGTAACGCATCCCTCTTTAACCCCCCAGGTGGTCTATCTGCATCTATCAGGGTCTTTAGGGACGTTGTCCTTAGGGATCTTGAATGTCTAAAAATCAAAGAGACAAAGAGGGCAAGGGAACTACAATTGGGTTTCAATCAGCTTTGTAACCAGAAAAATCTGGTTATTAGACCCGCGGACAAGGGAGGGGGGATTGTGATATTAAATAAGGAGGACTATTTAGGTGAACTTAATAGAATAGTCGGAGATACTGATACATATATTCCACTACCCGGTGATCCAAGATTCAAATATAAAAAGGAACTAGAGGATATTGTTAAGCGAGGCTTTGAGATGGGTATTGTAAATAAAAAGGAGAAGTCCTTCTTAGTCCCTGTCTCTTCTAGGATACCCGTCATGTACTACCTGCCTAAGATACATAAAGATCCGGTTCATCCACCGAGTAGACCCATTATTAGTGGTATCGACTCATTAACGTCGAGAGCAGGGAAATACATAGACGGGTTCCTACAACCTCTAGTTAAACTTCTACCTGCTTACATTAAGGATACACGTCATACTATTAATATCCTTAAAAACTGTCAATACCAGGAGGGTGTTTGGATGGTCACAGCGGATGTGACATCCTTGTATACGGTGATCCCACATGACTGGGGCCTTTGGTCAGTAAAGTATTTTTTGGATAAAAACTCAGGTTTGGTTGACAAACAGAAGGATTTCATTATGGAACTCCTAGAATATGCCACTATGCATAACTTCTTTTGGCATGCGGGAGGTTTCTTTCTCCAAAAGAGGGGAGTGGCCATGGGGGCTAAATTTGCCCCCCAGCTTGGCGAACCTCTTTATGGGGAAATGGGAGGAGGACGTCATCTATTCGCATAAAAGACCTGAATTGGCCCTCTGGGCTAGGTATATAGATGACGTCCTCCTCCTATGGAATGGCTCTTTTGAGTCACTTGAGGAGTTTATGATGGAACTCAATAGCAATGATAGAGGGATAGAATTTAAATATGAAGCGAGTCAACACACTATTAATTTTCTGGATCAGAAAATCTGGAATGAGGGAGATGACCTACTGACAGCCACGTTTTTCAAGGACACTGATCGTAACGCATTTATCCCACGTGACAGTTGCCACCATAAAGCGTGGCTACAGTCCGTTCCGAAAAGCCAGTTCATTAGAATGAGGCGTAACTGCTCCCGGGAGGAAGATTTTGATATACAGGCCGGGGTCCTTGTAGAGAGATTATTGGCCAAAGGCTATGAAGAACGAGACTTAAAAGAAAAATTGAGGGAGGTACGAGAGATTGACCGTAGCCTCTTACTTAAAGAGAGAACTGAGGTGGAGGGGAATAGTATTAACAGCAATTTCCAGTGCCCATTTGTTACTGAATTCTCTCAACAACATTTTTCGGTCAAGAAGATTGTGCGTAAGCACTGGCATATAATTAAAAATGACCAAATTCTGGGTTCATTTCTCCCAGAGAGACCACAGGTGGTGTTTAGGGGTGTGCCATCTATTAGACAAAAAATTGCACCTAATGTGTGCGATCCCCCGACAATTAAACCTATGTTCTTTCAGAATCTGATAGGGTTTTTTAAATGTAATAAATGCTGTGTATGTTCCATTAATAATATAAAGATAAAGAAAACAAAAGAATTTTGTTCAGGAAGTACTAAACAAATCTTCCCTATTAAAACATTTATAACCTGCTCTACAGAGGGAGTGGTATATCTCCTAACTTGTCCCTGTGGGCTCCACTATGTGGGTCGTACATTACGCCCCCTTCAGGTGAGGTTGGGCGAACATTTGGGTAACATTAGAAGGGGTTTTAAAGGACACCCGGTTTCAAAACATTACTTGGAAGTACATGATCGTGACCCTAGGGGGACATCCCTCCTGGGAATCGATAAATTACAGCTACCTTGGAGAGGAGGTCCTAAAAAGAGGGCAATTTCAAATCTCGAAATGAGTTGGATATATAAAATTAAGAGCCTTAAACCTTTTGGACTCAATGTAGATATAGAAATTAATGCTTTTATAGATAATGCATGAGGGGTATGAATTACAATTGATATATAACATAGATAGGGTACGCCTTATAGGTACTTTTTTTCATTTTTTATTTTTTCATTTATAATCTTTTTGGGTCTCCTTTCATTTTTGAACTAAATGGGGACAGACCACTTCCTTTTATTTAGATTTTATTTAGAAAAATGATTTCCTAGATATGAACTGGACACCGTGGGCCATTCGAATAGGAGTGGGTATACACTCTTCGATATGTGCTTTCTAATTAGAGGTGCGCAGTTCATGTGTAGGTTCAATTTATATGAAAATAGAGCTCGAGCTTAAGTTTTGTTTCAGACCTGGACCGCGTTTGGTCTCCACGAAAATGGAGACCGGGGCGGGACCAATGGTTTGAGAGATGTGGGATTTGATTCATTTCTATATCCTTTGAGAAAAAATTAGCCGTTCGGAAGTGAGGTTTGGTTTGGCCGGAATGCTGACCTCCACCTCTTTCGAATGTAATCGAGGTTTGTTTTAATCTTAACACTTTGTTCCGGACCTGGACCGTGTTTTGGTCTCCATGAAAATGGCGACCTGGGCGGGACCAATGGTTTGTAGAACGAGGGATTCGTTGCATAGCCTTCGAAAAAATGGTTACCGTCCGGAAGTATGGCTTGGTTCGGCCGGAATGCTGACCCTCCCCTCTTTCGAACGCAAACGAGGCTTGGTTTAATCGTAACGCTATTTAGACATGATGGATCAGCATATCACCTGTGCCCCAGGAGGATGTAAGTTTTTACGAAACATGTCGGGCTGTTTGTGCTGATACCACCACGCTTAGAATATTCCCTAGCACGGGTGTATATTTGTTCTTATTTTTAACCGGTTTTTTATGCATATATATTTTTTTCATGTATTAGAGTTAGACCGATTCGGTCGTACCTTTGGTCTATTGTATACTATAAGTTTTCTCTAGAATCGGACCTATTCGGTCATTGGTCTGCTGTATGTTCAAAATTTTTTTTTACATTTTTAATAAAATTGTCGCTTGCCAAACGGTACTTTCACGATCGGAGTCCTTCTTTGTTTTCCCCTTCCTTCTACTCGTGGCCGAGAGGCCAGAGTAGTTTGTGTTTTACCACAGGTTTGCGTATTGTAAAACCCTGACATCGAAGGATTCGCTGGGGAGCTATAAACAAACTCCAGACGCACAGAGAGATCGGATTACCACTGCCTACGGTGTTCGAGAAGGGAAGTAGGACGTACGGAATTGTCGTAACCTATGCCGATCACTTCCGAATGATCCACATTTATCTACACGTTTAGTACCATAACGGAACGGATTACACGCAAAAGAACCCCGCAGAGGGCTGTCTGCTCTCGCTAACGACTCCATTGACTGGGAGTCCACCCATTGTGGTAAGGGTCAAACTTTTTTCAACTTTGGATTTGTAAGAAGATTACACTGAATTCGTAAAAAGGATTGATTGTTCTATTCATTGGTTTTTCGTGGAAACAAAGAGTCCCTTATTACAAAAAGACTCCTTTTTTCTTCATTGAACTCTACACAGGATATTTTTTTGATTTTTAACCTCAATAATTTGTATTGGACTTTTTATTTTCATTTTTCATGTGATTTTAGCGCAACTTTATATATAATTTTTTTGAGTTTCTTCATATCTTGATATTAGATGGTTGTAGTTGCAGCTTTTAGGTTTACCCCAAGCGCGATATTTTTCTTTTGTGTTTTAAAGTTTTCAGCACCATTTACTATTGGGGCACTGGATGAGATGGACGGTTTGCTAACAGATTGTGCTCTAGCTTACTTTAGCTCACCTGTCCGCTTATTATCCTGCCTTGCCCCATTAGGAACTCTTTTATTTTATGCATCATTACCATAACACTTTCATCTTTGCTTATTCTGATTTATGGTTGGACTTATACTATATATACAGCCCCAAATTTTGTGATTTACAATAACTGAGCATTCCATAATACCAGAAGGGACATTATAGGTTATAAAGCCTTGCAGCTGGATCTCCTATTTTAGGATATAAAACTAAACTGGAAATAACAGGTTAGGGCAAACATACGTGGGTGATTATTTAGCATGTGTGACGTCTAGACAACTGTAGGTGTAACAACATTGTCCTTTTATAAATGGTGGTGGAGGATTGTTTTGGTAATATTAATGTAACGCTAAACTGTTCTGCAATTGGAATGAATAAAGATTGATACTTTTGTAATATTTTATGAATAGAATTATTTGTAGTTGGGTTACGCTATGTTCCTATGTTAGAGCATGTGGAAGTGAACCTGCGTGCATGGGCTGCATCAGATAATCGGTCTCTGAAACCAACAGTCTGCTCTATTGCTGGTATTTTTTGTGGTCTCTTGGCATTCTCCCTCCTCATTGACTGCCAATCAGTCAGTGAGGAGGGATGAAGGTCAGGGCCATACAATGCTCTGTGTGTCAATGGACACACAGATCTGGGCTTGGAAGCAAGCAGGCATGGGCGACCCCAAAGCAGGTGGCTTTCTGTGAGGGCAGATGGTGGTTGGAGCCAGGAGCACCAGCGAGGTACCTGAGAAGGATTGGGGCTGTTCTGTACAAACCATTGAACAGAGCAGGCAAGTAAGACATGTTTGTTATTTTCATTTAAAGAAAATTGAGCATTTACAATCACTTTCAAGAATTTGTACTTATTGCACTTATTCGTTTGCTTCTTTTAGCTGAATAAACAGACCCCACCCTCCTCCAGAAGTTCATGCTTACTTCAATTTGATGAAGTTTTTACATCCCATGCAGCAAGTCCTCTGTCCCCTGGCTGTGCCTGAGCAATAGAGACCCAGAGAAGTTTATGGGGCCCATCTACCTCCGTCTGTTTGGGATAAGTGAAAAGTGAAAGTGCACTTATCCTTTAATAAACACCTGACACACTTACAAGTGGATAACCAGTGAAATCCTGAGATGTACTGTATACTTGTTTGAGGGAAGCATTTTGATAAGCAGTGAAGCTGAACAATAAGAGAACTATCCACTTCTAAAAAAGTTATTTCTCACAGCTCCAGTATTTCTGCAAGTAAAGGATCACTTAATACAAACAAACCCAAGGATAATCCGAGGAAAAAAAACGAGCATTACTTACCACCAGCCCACGGACAACCAAATAACCTGTCTAACAGTATGCGTTAAAAACAAGGGTTTAGTCTGCACACTTTAATTGACTTTAAAAATAAGAGGTTTTCATGTCATTAGTCATTTTAGTCCCTACACTAGTAATACTTGTAAAGGCAAATGCCTAAATTAAACTTACTGTGATAACAGCATTCAACTGGCCCTAAAACTAACTGCAGGTGCCCAGTAGAGGCTGAAAATTTTTCTGGTTGTCGCCCTCTGTGCCCTGAATCGATCAATGTTTATGTCCCTATCTTGTGGTCTCCACACCTTCCTACTGGTGTGTTACTCTGATGGTAATAGGGCACTGGAAATAGGGAGATACATGAAGCAAGAGCAGGTAGATGCTTTTACACTACCAGGAATTGGCAAAATTGGAATATATAAATTGTGATTTTGGGCTCAGAGTGCACTGGATTATGTAGCTTTGTCTTGGGGCGGTTCAATTTCCTTTTCATAGATAAAATATAAACTTTTTATATTTTTATTAATGACCTTAAATTAAACAAACATACTTGGTTGTCTTTTGGAGTTCTTCACTGACATGAGGGTGACCATATGCTAGCCTCTCCTCTTCATGGTATGATCTAGCATTGCAGTGATTTTTGGCTTCCCTGTGCAGCATCAACTTCCTTAGTTAAAAAAATAAGAACAGCATATGTAAGTACTAAAAACTTCAGACATAAAAGAAAGACAGTTAACAGCAATGGCGCGTACACACGACTGAACTTTCCGGCAGACTAGGTCCGCCAGTCTTCCCGACTGACTTTCGGCAAAGTTCCGACAGACTTTCTGAGAGAAATGGACTTGGCCACACACGAACAGACTAATGCCGCGTACACACGTAGCCGACTATCCGACGGACTTAGTCTGGCGGACTTCCCGCCAGACTGTCCGTTGGACTTTCCGAATGAGCTACTTGCCCACACACGGAACTTTTTCAGCGGACTAATACGGCGTACTAAGTCCGCCGTACTAACCGCCCTACTTTTGAAATGAATGGACTCACCCACACACGCGGAGGAAAGTCCGCTCATTTCGAGCGCGTCTCCAGGTAGGTGGGGCCCGCGAAGGAGACATCGCAGTCCCTGCCACCTGGTATGGACTTAAAGGGGAACCCCAACGCCGAAAAAAAACGGCGTGGGGGTCCCCCCAGGTCCACATCAGACCCTTGTCCGAGCACGCTACCCGGCCGGCCAGGAAAGGGGGAGACGAGCGAGCCCCCCCTCCGAGCCGTACCAGGCCGTGTGCCCTCAACTTGGGGGGTGCCTTGGGGAAGGGGGGCCGCGCGCCCCCCCCCCACCCCAAAGCACCTTGTCCCCATGTTGATGAGGACAAGGGCTTCTTCCCGACAACCCTGGCCGTTGGTTGTCGGGGTCTGCGGGCGGGGGGCTTATCGGAATCTTTTAATAAGGGGGCCCCCGGATACCGGCCCCCCACCCTATGTGAATGAGTATGGGGTACAATGTACCCCTACCCATTCACCTGTAAAATAAAGTACAAAAAAAACACAACACACAAGATAAAATACTTTATTGCACAGCTCCGGGGGTCTTCCGTCTTCGGGGGGTCTTCTCGCCGGACTCCTCCACTATCTTCTTCTAGCTCTTTTGCTAGCGGAGGAGCCCGACTTTCTTCCTCGCCGCCGCCCTTCTTCTGACTTCGGGGGTCTTGTCCCCCTCTTCGGTTCTTCTGCCGGGCCACCGCGCCTTCTTATAGCTCTTTTACAGGCGGTGGCCCGGTCTTCTGTCGCCGCCACCTTCCGTTCTTCTTCTTCTTCTCCTTCTTCTCCTGGAGATGTTATCTCGACGCTCTCTCCAGCCGCAATGCCAGGGATGCGCTGCGCGGCGACTTATATAGGGACAAGGGGCGGGGTCATCGGTTGATGTCGCATGGTGACCCCGCCCCCTCACAATGTCACAGTCCCGGAAGATGCTGGGACTGTCGCCATGGGGCATCAACCCATGTGACATCAAATGATGACCCCGCCCCTTGTCCCTATATAAGTCACCGCGCAGCACGTCCCTGGCATTGCGGCCCGGAGAGAGCGTCGAGTCAACATCTCCAGGAGAAGAAGGAGAAGAAGAACGGAAGGCGGCGGCGGCGGCGGCGGCGGCGACAGAAGACCGGGCCACCGCCTGTAAAAGAGCTATAAGAAGGCGCGGTGGCCCGGCAGAAGAACCGAAGAGGGGGACAAGACCTCCGAAGTCGGAAGAAGAGGTCGCGGCGAGGAACAAAGCCGGGCTCCTCCGCTAGCAAAAGAGCTAGCAGAAGATAGTAGAGGAGTCCGGCGAGAAGACCCCCCGAAGACGGAAGACACCCGGAGCTGTGCAATAAACTATTTTATCTTGTGTGTTGTGTTCTTTTTGTACTTTATTTTACAGGTGAATGGGTAGAGGTACATTGTACCCCATACTCATTCACATAGGGTGGGGGGCCGGTATCCTGGGTCCGATAAGCCCCCCGCCCACAGACCCCGACAACCAACGGCCAGGGTTGTCGGGAAGAGGCCCATGTCCTCATCAACATGGGGACAAGGTGCTTTGGGGTGGGGGGGCCGTGCGGCCCCCCCTTCCCCAAGGCACCCCCCATGTTGAGGGCACGCGGCCTGGTACGGCTCGGAGGGGGGCGCTCGCTCGTCCCCCCCTTTCCTGGCCGGCCGGGTAGCGTGCTCGGACAAGGGTCTGATGTGGACCTGGGGGGACCCCCACGCCGATTTTTTTCGCAGTTGGGGTTCCCCTTTAAGTCCATACCAGGTGGCGGGGCCAGCGACGTCTCCTTCGCGTGCCCCGCCTACCTGGAGACCCGCTCTAAATGAGCAGACTTTTCTCCGGGCGGGTAAAAGTCCGTTCATTTCAAAAGTACGGCGGACTGGCATACACACGGCCGGATTGTCCGCCGAAATGCAAATCCAGCGGGAAGATTGGAGTGCAAAACTACTTTCTAACTCCGCCGTACTTTCGGGTCAAAAAAGTATGCCGGAGGCTACACACGGGGGGATTGTCCGGCGGACTTCAGTTTGCCGGACTTTTCCACCCGATTGTTTGATCGTGTGTACGTGGCATAAGTTTGTTCGAAAGTCCATTCATTTTGAACGTGATGCTATAAGATGGGACTAAAAAGGGAAGTTCAATAGCCAATAGCTTCCCATGCATCGTATTTGGTCCATCTGACCAGCACACAGACGAACGGTTTTCCCATCAGGAATTGAGTCCGTCGGACAGATTTGAAACATGTTCTATTTCTGTTGGATTTTTAAAACGAAAAACAATCGGATTAGCCCACATATGATCGGATTGTTCGGACTGATTTAGTCAGACCTAGTCTGCTGGAAAGTCCAGTCGTGTGTACGCAGCATTACAGATAAAAAAAAAATCACACATTTCAGCTGTTTCTTCCCTAATTGCACAAATGGAAAAGGAAGACACACACAGTAACTAACTTGACGATTGTATAACAGATTTCCCTTCATACTGCTGACCTTATAATCCCCACTTATTTTCCCAGTACCTTATCAATAAAGACATACCCAAAAACTGTAGTAAACATAGGCCTAGGCAGCCTTCTTTTATTAAAATATATATATATTATATATATATATATATATATATATATATACACACACCAATCAAAAATGCAACATGAAAACATCTGTTATGAACAACACATCAGTCCCTCCTAGCATGGGTATTTACAGGATCCTCCATAAACCATTTGTATCAACATCTTACACTGCGGTACCTCGCCAGTGTGTTATTAGGCCTCAAGACGACAGGCTGGCTCAGAGACAACCACTTACTGCAGTGCACCCAATTACCAATTTTCAGCTAACCTCTGTTAACTGTATTACCACCATGAGGATTAGTAATGGACGAACTTCCGACGGGACGTTTCGCGAACGCGGCTGATAGTTTGCGAACCGGAACGTTCGCGGCGGGCCCCATTGACTTCAATGGGAGGCATGGGCGTCCGCAGCAGGGGGCAAGGGGGGTCAAGTGCCCCCCCTGGAATCCCCGAGGTGCTGCAGCCGCCGCCAGGCTGCATGTTTTTTACTGAGTCCGCCGGCGGCTCCATTCTCTGCTCTCTCCTCTGGATCACAGCGCTGGCTGCCTCTGTGTTCTGCGGCCGCTCTGTAACACGCCCCCCCCCCCCCAGACCAGCTCATGTGATAGTAGAGAGAATCAACGTTCCGCCTATCACATGAGCCGGTCTGGGGGGGCGGGGCCATGTTACAGAGCGGCCGCCTAAACACAGAGCCAGCCAGCGCTTTTATCCATAGGAGGAGATGCTGCAGGTACAGCCTGCCCTGTGTGCCACAGTGCCTGGATAGGAGAATCAGGGGGGCTGCCGATTCTCCCATCCAACTTACTTTACTGTCCCCAGTTCACCTTGTGCTCCCTGCCCCCCCCCCCCCCCCCAGTGCTCTCCTCCTCCACCACACTCTCCTTCCCCCCCAGTGCTCTCCTCCTCCACCACACTCTCCTCCCCCCCCCAGTGCTCTCCTCCTCCACCACACTCTCCTGCCCCCCCCCAGTGCTCTCCTCCTCCACCACACTCTCCTACCCCCCCCCAGTGCTCTCCTTCTCCACCACACTCTCCTACCCCCACCCCCCAGTGCTCTCCTTCTCCACCACACTCTCCTGCCCCCCCCGCCCCCCATGCTCTCCTCCTACAGCAGACTGTACGTCAGTCCCTATACTGATGAAGGACTGCTGCAGTATATGGCAGCGGTCAGCAGTAGTGCACCTCAACCCTATGTATTGTGGACCTATACCAGTCCTTACAGAATAGCAGACTGTACCTCACTCAACCCTATGTACTGTAGCACCCTAGACCAAGTTACCAGTCCTTATAAGGACCTTTGTGGAACAAGTAGGTTGTTGTGACTGATTAGCAGACTGTACGTCAGTCCCTATACTGATGAAGGACTGCTGCAGTATAGGGCAGCGGTCAGCAGTAGTGCACCTCAACCCTATGTATTGTGGACCTATACCAGTCCTTACAGAATAGCAGACTGTACCTCACTCAACCCTATGTACTGTAGCACCCTAGACCAAGTTACCAGTCCTTATAAGGACCTTTGTGGAACAAGTAGGTTGTGACTGATTAGCAGACTGCAGCAGAAGGGCAGCAGTCAAGTATAATATTCTTTCTATATTTGGAAGAAAGAATATTATACGTGTACAAGCCTATTACCATACCAGTCCTGAAAAGAACCTTTGTGGACCTAATAGTAGTAACAGCTAATGATTAAACTGACCCTCACTGCCTCACACACAGCTTCCTGCCTGTCCCTATATAAACTGACAAAACAGAGGCTGCTGGAACAATAACTTGAATAGCACTTTTGTGGACCTGATAGTAACAGCTAATGATTAAACTGACTGTCCCTGCAGCACACACCGTCCTGTCCCTTTCTCTACACTGACAAAAGACACTCAGGCTGCTGCAACAATCACTAGCACAGCACTGCCTCAAACCTATATCCTGAACTACACCTAACACCTATACCAGTCCTGAAAAGAACTTTTGTGTACCAAATAGCTAGCGATTTGGGTCACTGCAATCTCTCCCTGTTCCACACAGCAACCTCTCCCTGTAGTGACAGAAGAAAGAATGTAAAATGGCCGCCGGATCGGGTCTATTTATAAGTTAGGGGGAATGTCCAAGTGTCCATGTGCTGCAATGTCTCAATTGGCTGTCCTGTACCCCATGATGGATGTGTCATCATAGGTCAAAGTTCTTTTACACAGAACGGCTGTTCAGGCGGACCGCAAACAGCCGAAATTCGCCACGAAACGACCACCGGGCGAACCGTTCGGCCATCACTAATGAGGATCCATTCCACCAACAAGTCCTGAACTCTTCTTTTCGCAATATCTTCCTTCACCCGCAAAGACCAACACCAGCCACTGCGCCCAGGGGAAAAACCTTACCCCTGGAAGCCCCTCCACACCCTCAATGCTCTCTGTGCTCCATCTTACAGCCCCAACGCCCACACATCAATACCCACATCGTTTAAGTGCACTCCATCCCCCCATAAATATCTCCACATCTCCACCTCCAGTTCCATATGTCTTATTCCCAAACCCCCATTCCTTACCACGAACCTGCTAATATCCCTATTGATCTTCCTATGGGCCCTATTCACCCCCTCCACAGATCTAGCCATCCTCCATGATGTCCGAGCAACCATGTCCGAGCACACGATTATCATATCAGGAAATGCCGTGCAAAGACGCAACATATCAAACTCAATGTCCCGTGTGATATCCAACACGGATCTCACTCCCAGGTCATTGCCACCCACATGCAATATTAAAACATCGAGTGGCCTGTCCAGACGTGCAAAACTATGTACCTCTGAGACCATCCTGCTCCACAGCATTCCTGGAAATCCCAGCCAGCGGACACAGGCTTCCCATCTGGAGAAACACAACTGTCCTCCGTTTGGCCTCACATCTGCCCATCTTGCCCCCCAGCACACATAGGAATGTCCCAAAATCCATATTAAGCACTGTTTCGTAGCTAGAACAGAGAAAAAAAAACACCACCACCATGACCTCAACAACCCCAAGTTAAACCAAAACACTCCCCATATCCCCCAAATTTTGTGTCTCTTGACCAACCAGTAGCTGCTTGCGAAAGTACAACCTAAACCTCTGTGACTCCCAATGCGCTTAACCGATTCCTCGTCTAACCCCTTTTCTTTTATACCTAACCTCCTCACACATCCTCTGAATATCGTCACAAATTGAAACTTTGATAATGGGACTCCATCTGCATGTATCAATAAGGACCCCCACCGACCCTGACCCCTTTTCCAAAAATCCCAGCTCTGCCTTCACCGGGCACATTGGCGAGCCTGGCAGCGAGAAGATTTGTACCTTACTGCCTTTTCCTCCTTGATCCGTCTTTGATTTCCGCAACAGCAACTCCATCCCTTCTTCCCTGCATATCACGTCTTGACACAAAATCACCCCTTGCACTTTTTTAGAGTTGCTAACTAGGGATGGCCGAACTGTTCGCCCGGCGGTCGGTTCGCGGCGAATTTCGGCTGTTCGCGGTCCACCCGTTCGGCGGACTATTGCTGCTGTTCGCCCGGCGGACTTACGTGTTTACTGTGTAAAAGAACTTTGACCTATGATGACACATCCATCATGGGGTACAGGACAGCCAATTGAGACATTACAGCACATGGACACTGGGACATTCCCCCTAACTTATAAATAGACCCGATCCGGCGGCCATTTTACATTCTTTCTACTGTAACTATAGGGAGAGGTTGCTGTGTGGAGCAGGGAGAGACTGCAGTGACCCAAATCGCTAGCTATTAGGTCCACAAAAGTTCTTTTAAGGACTGGTATGGTATAGGTGTAGTTCAGGATATAGGTTTGAGGCACTGCTATTCAAGTCATTGTTGCTGCAGATTGTCTTTTGTTGCAGAGAGGGACAGTCAGTTTAATCATTAGCTGTTACTATTAGGTCCACAAAAGTCCTTTTCAGGACTGGTATGGTGTAGTAGTACAGGATATAGTTTTGAGTGCTATTCAAGTTATTGTTGCAGCAGCCTGTGTTTTGTCAGTTTAAATAGGGACAGACAGGAAGCTGTGTGTGGCAGTGAGGGACAGTCAGTTTAATCAGTTGCTGTTACTATTAGGTCCACAAAGGGTCCTTTTCAGGACTGGTATGGTAATAGGCTTGTACACATATAATATTCTTTCTTCCAAATATAGAAAGAATATTATACTTGACTGCTGCCCTTCTGCTGCAGTAGTCCTTTATGAGTATAGGCACTGAGGCACAGTCTGCTAATCACAACCTACTAGTTCCACAAAGGTCCTTCTAAGGACTGGTAAGGTATAGCGTACTAGAGTATATAGGGTTGAGTGAAGTACAGTCTGCTAATCCTTAAGGACTGGTATAGGTCCACAATATATAGGGTTGAGGTGCACTACTGCCCTATTCTGCAGCAGTCCTTTATCAGTATAGGGACTGAGGTACAGTCTGCTAATCACAACCTATTAGTTCCACAAAGGTCCTTATAAGGACTGGTAAGGTATAGTGTACTACAGTATATAGGGTTGAGTGAGGTACAGTCTGCTAATCACAACCTACTAGTTTCACAAAGGTCCTTCTAAGGACTGGTAAGTTATAGTGTACTACAGTATATAGGGTTGAGTGAGGTACAGTCTGCTAATCACAACCTACTAGTCCCACAAAGGTCCTTCTAAGGACTGGTAAGGTATAGCGTACTAGAGTATATAGTGTTGATTCAGGTACAGTCTGCTAAACCTTAAGGACTGGTATAGGTCCACAATATATAGGGTTGAGGTGCACTACTGCTGACTGCTGCCCTATTCTGCAGCAGTCCTTTATCAGTATAGGGACTGAGGTACAGTCTGCTAATCACAACCTACTAGTTCAACAAAGGTCCTTATAAGGACTGGTAAGGTATAGTGTACTACAGTATATAGGGTTGAGTGAGGTACAGTCTGCTAATCACAACCTACTAGTTTCACAAAGGTCCTTCTAAGGACTGGTAAGTTATAGTGTAATACAGTATATAGGGTTGAGTGAGGTACAGTCTGCTAATCACAACCTACTAGTCCCACAAAGGTCCTTCTAAGGACTGGTAAGGTATAGCGTACTAGAGTATATAGTGTTGATTGAGGTACAGTCTGCTAAACCTTAAGGACTGGTATAGGTCCACAATATATAGGGTTGAGGTGCACTACTGCTGACTGCTGCCCTATTCTGCAGCAGTCCTTTATCAGTATAGGGACTGAGGTACAGTCTGCTAATCACAACCTACTAGTTCCACAAAGGTCATTATAAGGACTGGTAAGGTATAGTGTACTACAGTATATAGGGTTGAGTGAGGTACAGTCTGCTAATCACAACCTACTAGTTCCACAAAGGTCCTTCTAAGGACTGGTAAGGTATAGCGTACTAGAGTATATAGTGTTGATTGAGGTACAGTCTGCTAAACCTTAAGGACTGGTATAGGTCCACAATATATAGGGTTGAGGTGCACTACTGCTGACTGCTGCCCTATTCTGCAGCAGTCCTTTATCAGTATAGGGACTGAGGTACAGTCTGCTAATCACAACCTACTAGTTCCACAAAGGTCATTATAAGGACTGGTAAGGTATAGTGTACTACAGTATATAGGGTTGAGTGAGGTACAGTCTGCTAATCACAACCTACTAGTTCCACAAAGGTCCTTCTAAGGACTGGTAAGGTATAGCGTACTAGAGTATATAGGGTTGAGTGAGGTACAGTCTGCTAATCCTTAAGGACTGGTATAGGTCCACAATATATAGGGTGCGTGCGATTACATCAAAGGAAGCACCAGAATTGGTTGAGTGGCTCACTCAGCCTTACTCTTCTGCACCCTCTGCTGTGCATATTATGAGGGGCTCCCACCATCCCTGTGCTATGCTCATTATGAGGGGCTCCCACCATCCCTGTGCTGTCCTGACTTCCTCCTGGGGCTGCTTATTATGAGGGGCTCCCACCATCCCTGTGCTGTGCTGACTTCCTCCTGGGGCTGTACCTCTGCTGTGCATATTATGAGGGGCTCCCACCATCCCTGTGCTATGCTCATTATGAGGGACTCCCACCATCCCTGTGCTGTGCTGACTTCCTCCTGGGGCTGCTTATTATGAGGGGCTCCCACCATCCCTGTGCTGTGCTGACTTCCTCCTGGGGCTGTACCTCTGCTGTGCATATTATGAGGGGCTCCCACCATCCCTGTGCTATTCTCATTATGAGGGGCTCCCACCATCCCTATGCTATGCTCATTATGAGGGGCTCCCACCATCCCTGTGCTATGCTGACTTACTCCTGGGGCTGTACCTCTGCTGTGCATATTATGAGGGGCTCCCACCATCCCTGTGCTATGCTCATTATGAGGGGCTCCCACCATCCCTCTGCTATGCTGACTTACTCCTGGGGCTGCTTACGGTGCAGGTATCAGTGCTGTATATCACGGTGCTGGTGTCAGATCACTCTATCACGGTGCAGGTGTCATTGCTGTATGTCACGCTGCTGATGTCAGTGCTCTCTATCACGGTGCTGGTGTCAGATCACTCTATCACGGTGCAGGTGTCATTGCTGTATGTCGCGCTGCTGATGTCAGTGCTCTCTATCACGGTGCTGGTGTCAGATCACTCTATCACAGTGCAGGTGTCATTGCTTTATGTCACGCTGCTGATGTCAGTGTTCTATATCACGGTGCTGGTGTCAGATCACTCTATCATGGTGCAGGTGTCATTGCTGTATGTCACGCTGCTGATGTCAGTTCTCTCTATCACGGTGCTGGTGTCATTGCTGTATGTCACGCTGCTGATGTCAGTGCTCTCTATCACGGTGCTGGTGTCAGATCACTCTATCATGGTGCAGGTGTCATTGCTGTATGTCACGCTGCTGATGTCAGTGCTCTCTATCACGGTGCTGGTGTCAGATCACTCTATCACGGTGCAGGTGTCATTGCTGTATGTCATGCTGCTGATGTCAGTGCTCTCTATCATGGTGCTGGTGTCAGATCACTCTATCACGGTGCAGGTGCCATTGCTGTATGTCACGCTGCTGATGTCAGTGCTCTCTATCACGGTGCTGGTGTCAGATCACTCTATCACGGTGCAGGTGTCATTGCTGTATGTCACGCTGCTGGTGATCATCTCCTGCACCCTCTTCTTTGCCTACCCTGACCTTCCCTCTCCTCCATTGCCTTCATGCGCTCCACAGTCCTGAATTGTCAGAATTTCACATATAAAAAAAGAATGCTTGTAGTTGTCGATCCCAGATTCACCTCATACATGTGTTATGTCATTGGCCATGTGGTGGGACTATGTGTGCACAGCTAGTAATTATTTTGTGGCTGCAAATTTGACCTGTAAGTTTGTAAAGTTCGCCTCCTATTGAAGTCAATGGGGCCCGCCACGAACGTTACGGTTCGTGAACTATCGGCCGCGTTCGCGGTCCGCGTTCGCGAAAAAGTCCCGTCGGAAGTTCGTCCATCACTATTGCTAACCAACTCACTGATCCTAAAAGTGCCAAAAAACGCTAACAAAAAGGTCACTCTAAATAAGGCAACCTCATATTCCGAAAAACACACTCCTAATATGGCCTTAAGCATATCAAACTACACTGGTAGCCTGGCATCCCACCGACCCATAGTTACATAGTAATTAACCAGACCAATCGCTCCACCAACTAAGAACGGCCATGCACCACCACCCACAGAATCGAGAAAGAGCTATCAATCTGTCAATCCTTTCCGTGTCCGGGCCGGGTGAGGTTACCCGTGTTGAGTCAATTTAAGCCGCAGGCTCCACTCCTGGTGGTGCCCTTCCGTCAATTCCTTTAAGGCCGCGTACACACGCGGGGACTGTTCGCTCAACTTTGTCCGTCAAACAGTTTCAGCGGACAGTCCGCTCAAAATTAGCATGGATGGACTTGCCCACACACGACGAACGAACAGTCCACTGAAACCGTGCTCGATGACGTGAACGGCACGTACGACGGGACTAGAAAACGACGTCCTATACACTGCAATGCAACCTTCGGCGTGTAAATTCTTTCTGAGCATGCGCGAGACTTAGTTTGACGAACAAGCCTACACACGGGCGGACTGTCCGCTCAAACCAAGTTTGAATTTCCGAAAAACTTTGTTCATCAGACTGTCCGCTGAAACTGTCCGCTGAAAGCCCACACACGAGCGGACTGTCCGCCGAAACACTGTTCAGCGGACAAAGTTGAGCGAACAGTCCCCGCGTGTGTACGCGGCCTTAGTTTCAGCTTTGCAACCATACATCCCCCCCCCCCCCCCCGGAACCCAAAGACTTTGGTTTCCCGGAAGCTGCTCGGCGGGTCATGGGAATAACGCCGCTGGAACGCCAGTCGGCATCGTTTATGGTCGGAACTACGACGGTATCTGATCGTCTTCAAACCTCCAACTTTCATTCTTGATTAATGAAAACATTATTGGCAAATGCTTTTGCTTTGGTTCGTCTTGTCCACTGTCCGCATATACCCTTTTAGGGCCTGGCGCACCCATAAATCTTCTGTATAATCCAGTAGCCCCTGCCATTTAAATAAGAATGCCAATCCTGCCATCCTCTTGCTAAGCGCAGACCCCGACACCCCATCCCCCATGCGCCTTGATGTAAAATACAGCACCAGCAATCTCACCTCTGGGCCAACTGGATCCTCCCCATCTCATGAACGAAAGACAACCATTTCTGCCATACCCTAGTACCCCTTGTTGCTCCGCCCCAGGCGCCAACTCTCAGAACCTGTCCCACTGAAAGCGAGAGCGCATCAGCAATAACATTCTCAATCCCTGGAAGGTGGCTGCATAAATGAACAGATTCAATTGTAGGCAGCGTAACACCAAATGTTGCAGAAGCCGTTAATCGCCTGCACTACCCCCAAGTTGTCGCCATGAAAGCACGCCTTCAGATCCCTGAGCGTGTACCCCTCAACCGCCAATACCACTGGAAACCACTCCAACAGCATCAAATTTTTTGTAAACCCTGCGTAAATTCATGCCTGCGGCCAGGGGCCTCTGCTCCACCGTCCCTGGAAAAAGGCCTCAAGACCCGCAGAGTCGGTGGCATCAGTGAACAATTCTAGGTCGAAGTTGCTCACTGGGCTGGCTATCCACAATGCCCTACCATTGAAGGACTCCAAAAATGAATTCCATGTCTCCAAATCCTCCCTGAGTGTCTTCGGCAAGCTCACAAAGTGTTTTAGCAACTTGATCCCAGCCGTACTTGCCGACAGCCGTCAACAAACGACTCTACCCATTGGCAATATCCGACAGGCAAAATTTTGTTTCCCCAACAACGACTGTAGTACCCTTAGCTGTACTTTGTGCTTTCCCAACATCCCCTTGATCTCCCTTTTTGAGATCCTCCAGCTTGTCCTCCGGCAGCCGGCACTCCATCGACTCCGAATCCTATATGATGCCCAGAAAGGTAATGACCTTCCTTGGCCCTTCAGTCTTCTCGGATGCCAGTGGTAGACCAAAACGATCCGTGATGTGTTTCAACATAGCCAAGTGCACCCTGCAAACTTTTGAAAATGGCGGACCCACGCAGCGTCCAGGTAGTGAATGATGGAATTCACTCCTGCTACATCCCTCATACCATTTCCTGCGCTCTGTTCGAGACATCAGCTCATTTGTGGAATGGGAGCACCCCATCAGAAGACATTTGTCTACAAAGAACTCGTTGTTCCAATGACACCCCGAAAGCTGTCCGGGTGACAATGGAGCAACCGAAAAGCCGATTCAATATTGGTCTTCGCCATCAATGCCCCTTGGCCATAACGTCACACTCAACCTACTGCTGCATTGAAGGAGGTATAACTCACTGTACATTCCTCTGGGCTAATGGAATCATTGACCGATCCCCCCTTTTGGAAAGGACAGGTGGTGTATGAGCCTAAATTTATTGTGTTCCTTTTTGGGTACCACCCCCAACGGGGACACCACCAAATCTGAAAATGGCACAGCTGGGAAAGGGGCCCCCATGTGCCCTTACTCCACTTCCTTGCACAGTTTCATTGAAACTACGTCTATAAAAGCAGATTTTAAATTGTGAGCCACAGGTGGGACCACCTCTAGCTTCCCCGCTATTCAGAAACCTTCCATGAAACCTATTTCCAACAATCGCGCTGCCTTCTTATCAGGATACCTATCGAGGAACGGCCGCATCCTTTCTACCATCACTGGCGTCCTCCCTCTTTTGCGCAGTGTCTCCGGGGCAACTTTTTCCCTGCTTGAAACATCTGGACAGGGGACGGTTCCCTCCGCAACCTGAACACTCATGCTTGTACCAGCATGATCCACCAAACCTGAAATATCCCTCATTATACTGCCAGCATGCCCCTTTCCGTTTGTTGGCCGGTTGCCCCCCCCGAAAAAACGGACTCGGTGCCCTTGCCAAGGTCATGAGCCGCATCCACAGGCTGATGTCCTTATGGTCCCATCTCAGCGACGGCCGAACTACCCTTCGTTGCCAGAACTGCTCATCATATCTCAGCCACGTTGTACCCCTGTATACTCGGTATGCCTCACCTACAGAATCCAGGTAACAAAAAAGAGCTGAACAATGTTCGGCGTTTTTTTCTCCTATAACACTGGCCATGATGGCAAATGCTTGCAGCCAATTAGCAAACGTCCGCGGGATCAGCCTATATCTCCTTGCCCTCTTTCTTGGAATCGCCTGGCTTCACCCTCTGTAGGTTCCATTTTTCTAACATCAGTAGGGAAAATATTTCCACATACATCCCTTTCCATATTTTTTCCCTCACCTCTGGTTTCAGGAGCGCACCCAGCGGCCCTTCAAAACAAACATAAACCTCACATTTAGTGGAATCCGCTAGCCTGATGATGTCTTCTTTGCTTCCGGCCTCTCCCGCCCCAGTGGCTTTTGGGGCAACCTGCTGCTCCGGCACTGCATCATCAGGGGATTTGCCTCCTCCCCAGGCCGCAGGGCCCCCCCGACCTCCTGGAGGGGCCCAAGCCACCACCGGACCCACAGCGACTCTGTCTGGCTTCTCAAACCTGCTGACCAGTTCCTTAATGCCTGCCAGGAAGCCCATTAAGCTATTCTCCACCCCGCCTGCCACACCGTGACCAATGCCTGCAATCGGTAGGGCCACCCCAGGTACCTTCACCGCTGCCCCTGACAGTGCCACCTCTCCTATAACGTGGCCCGCCTCCCTACTCAGGCTTGCCTCCCCTAATGTAGATAAAGTAGAAATTGACTTACTAGGCTGCACAGGTGTGATCCCACCAGCCGACCGTCCTGTTTCCCTTGCCGGGGCGTGTCGCAGGGGGATTTCCTCCTCCGACCCCATCAGCTCGCCTTCTGACCTCTGAAGGGGCGCTTCCTCCTCTTCTCCCGACAGCCCTCCAGGTGACACGGCCCTGGATGCCAGCATTCCTGGCATTTCTCGGCACTGCATACCCGCACACCAACTTCTGCGCCAATTTGCCTGGGCCAGTGTAGGAAACCTCAGCCCCGCCGTGAGCCTCACGCCTCGGCATCTCTCTCCCTCCGTCTGCTACCGCACGCTGTGGAGTCCTGGCCACGGGGGTAATAGGCCAAGCCACCGTGTCTCCAGATCTCCCCTGCTGAAGCACCGACCTGGCAGGCATGCTGCGAGGGGCGGGGCCCGCATTCCTATAATGGTGCATTCTTTCGGGCCTAACTGCTCCCCCGAGCCTGCTGTCCGGTTGTTGTCTCTGTCCTGGCACTGTCATGCCGCCCCCATCTCTGCGTCACCGCCGATTTTCCTGGTGGGCCCGACTGAGCCCTCAGACCATTCTCAGCTCCCTGTTGTGCCCTGGGGATGGGAGAGGTGTCGGGCGAAAAATGCTCTGGAGGCCTGGACCCCCCTCAATACCTGTCGGCACCACCACCGGTCCCAGCCCTGTATTCAATATTCTTTCTAACCAGTCTGACCCCCGTGTGGATGTGGCCAGGAGCTGCTCCATGTCCGCCATCTTCCAACTTTCCTACAGCGCGCTGGTAACCAAGGGGGAGGGGCCCGATTCCTAGATTAACTCTGCCTCCTCCCCTCTCACCTTGGGAAAAACCAGCTAGCCCTCTCATCCACCTATCAGCTCTCCCCTGTTACCAATGTCATGCCAGCCGTTCTACCTCCCTTCACTCGTTCTACTCCAGGCTTTTCTGACACATTAAAAACTAGGAGGTGCCTAAAAAAAAAAAAAAAGTTTTGACCTTTATCCTATCCTATACTATCCTATTCCATTCTATAGTAAAAAAAATAATCCTGAATAATCTGGCTGGTTTTAAATTCAAACAACTCACACTTGCCTGGCTCACTTTTTAATTCTGCCCAGGTCACTTCTTCCCTTTGTACACAGCTCCCCACAGCTTTCTACTTCCCTCCTGCACACAGTTCCCTGCAGCTCATCTCTTCTCTACCACACTAAAATCCCCCTAGTTTTAGTGCCATCCACAACCTCATCCCCCCATGATCACTGTGCCCTTCTTCCAACTCAATCCCATGGTCATAATGCCCCTCTCCCACATTACTTCCCATGATCTCAATGCTCCTCTCCCACCCACTCTGGTTTTGGTGCTCTCCTTCCATCTCACCTCCTGCAGCTATAGTGCCCCTTCACATCCCACTCCCAGTCTCCCAGTATCTCCACACATTACCCCTAGGTCAAAGCACTTTACTTTCCACCTCACCCAGCTGGTCACATATATTGCCTCCCTGCTACCTCACCTTCTCAGTTACAGCTGGAAGATATTTTTATTAAAAAACATTATTTTTTATTAAAAAACAGCACACAGATCCCTCTTAGTGTCTGCTATGTCTTTTTGGAATATTTAGAGGGGTGTGGTTTTTAAAGCTGGCTATGAATGTAATTTTTCAGCAATTTAAACTGTATATTTTTTGTGCCATTTTTGCTGTGGCATATCCTACAGCAGGAGTAGGCAACCTTTTGAGCACAGTGTGCCGAAATTTTTTTTCCAAGAAATTGAGTGTGCCGATTTTATAACACACAAATGTCAACTTCATACTTTTTTATAAAGTAAACGCTATAAACTACTTTAGTAGTGAGAAATTAACATCCTGCACTCTCACGCCTCAGATCAGCCCCAATCACTGTCCCCCCTGCACATCTGACCCACCACTGTATCCCCCTGCTCATCTGCCCCACCACTGTATCCCCCCTGCTCATCTGCCCCACCACTGTATCCCCCTGCTCATCTGCCCCACCACTGTTCCCCCCTGCTCATCTGCCCCACCACTGTATCCCCCCTGCTCATCTGCCCCACCAATGTACCCCTTTCTCATCTTCCCCACCAATGTACCCCTTTCTCATCTGCCCCACTACTGTAACTACTGTAACCCCCTGCCCATCTGCCCCACTACTGTAACCCCCTGCCCATCTGCCCCACTACTGTAACCCTCTGCCCCACTACTGTAACCCCCTGCCCATCTGCCCCACCACTGTAACCCCCTGCACATCTGCCCCACCACTGTACTACCCTGCACATCTGCCCCACCACTGTACTACCCTGCACATCTGCTCCACCACTGTGGGGAGCTGTAACCCCCTGCTCATCTGCCCCAACACTGTATCTCCACGCACATCTGCTCAATCATCAACCATCTTCTCATCTGTTCTAACACTGAACTTATCTGCTCATCTGCCTCACCACTGTAACCCCATTTCTCATCTGCCCCATGAATGTACCTCCTGCACATCTGTTCCACCTTTGTTCCCCCCTGCTCTTCTGCCCCGCCACTGTAACCCCCTGCTCATGTGTTCCACCGATGTACCTCCTTTCTCCTCTGCACATCTGCCCCAACTCTGTACCCCCTGCTCCTCTACCCCACCGCTGTAACCCCCAGCACCTCTGTCCCACCAATGTACCTCCTTTCTCCTCTGTCCCAACACTGAACCCCTGCTCATATTTCCCACCACTGTAACCCCCTGCTCACCTGCCCCATCACTGTACTCCGCTGCTTTTCTGTCCCACCACTGAACCCCCTTCGCATCCCTCCCACCACTGTACCTCCTGCACACCTGCCCCACCACTATACCCCTTGCTCTTCTGTCCCACAACTGTAACCCCCCTGCTCATCTGCCCCATCAATTTACCCCTTTTCTCATCTGCTCCACTACTGTACCTCTGTGCATATCTGCTCCACCGCCATATCCCCATGCTCTTCTGTCTCACTACTGAATCACCTTCTCATCTGTCCTAACACTGAACTCATCTGCCACACCACTGTAACCCGCTTTCTCATATGCCCCACCAATGTACCTCCTGCACATCTGTCTCACATCTGTACCCCTCTGCTCTGCTGCCCCACCACTGTTCCCCCTGCTCTGCTGCCCCACCACTGTTCCCCCTGCTCTGCTGCCCCACCACTGTTCCCCCTGCTCTCCTGCCCCACCACTGTTCCTCCTGCTCAACTGTCCCACCAATATACCTCCTTTCACATCTGTCCCACTGCTCTACCCCCCTGCTCATCTGCCCCAACACGGAACCCTATTGCTCATCTGGCCCAACACGGAACCCCCCCTGCTCATCTGGCCCAACACTGAACCCCCCTGCTCATCTGGCCCAACACTGAACCCCCCTGCTCATCTGGCCCAACACTGAACCCCCCCGCTCATCTGGCCCAACACTGAACCCCCCTTATCTCTTCCACTACTGTACCTCTCTGCTGATCCAACTCTCGCATCCAGCCCACGTGCTTGTATGTGATGTCACATACCAGCATATAGAATGCATGCACAATGATGAGCTCAGGTCAGGGGCATTTTCTGAAAGCAGTGGGCCTGTGTGCAGGGTCAGGGTCCACACACCTGTTGGCTATCACAGCTGATTACAGCGGAATTGGCCACTCCACTTATCTCACTATATATAAATGGCCATCACCGCTGGTATCTTAGCATCCAGCCGTGCTGAGCGGTCACCACAACATTCATAACCATACACCTATGACTTCTGCCTAAGGTAACTTTTGCTCTCTGTGCTGCCCTTGCTCACTTGTACCTTTTGTGGGGTTTTCACTTTTAGAGTATACACCAGGTCTCCTGTTTTATCCTTTCCCTCAAATCCTTGTCTGCCCACACTCACTAATTTTCCCCCCTTCCCCCCCCCTTTAAATTTTTCACTGGACCTGTGCCATGACCCCCCCCCCCCCCCCCGCTGATGATAATTCGGCAGCGGGGTTTCATAGGGATTTTCTGGCTTATGTCCCTATATGCAATTTCTTCATGTAGCCAAATATTAGGGATCCCTATTTATAATTGTCACTATTATCAATATTTATCTCCTATCTAGAAATCCCCCCCATCTCTCTTGTTCCCCCCCTCCCCCCACTTGGGACCACCATATTTTGTGTCAAGGGGAGTCATTACCGTTGAACCATCATCAGGTTGGGACAACACGATAACGCAATCTCAGGTATGTATTCCGTCACCCAGCATTTTGAGGGCCTCCTCTCCCTACCTTTAGGGCACAGAGGCCTATTTATGCCTAGCTTGTGGGGTGTTCTGGCGCCCTCGGTGGGGAGTTCTGTTTCCCTCCCCTGGGGGCCTCTCAGTTTTGATGCAGAGAGTTCCCCCCGACCCGTTGTAGCAGTCACCTGGATCATCGTCACCTAGCTGTCCCCGACGGTCTTTTATTGTTCTTAACTAGGGATGAGCCAAACACCCCCTGTTCGGTTCACACCAGAACTTTCGAACGGACCGAAACTTTAGAACCCCATTGAAGTCTATGGGACTCGAACGTTCGAAATAAAAATTGCTAATTTTAATGGCTAATATGCAAGATATTGTCCTAAAAAGGGTTTGGGGACCCAGCTCCAGCCCCAGGGGACAGGAGTCAATGCCAACATTTTTTTTAAAAACAGACGTTTTTTTCGGGAGCACCGATTTTAATGACGATTAAAGTGAAAAAAAAAAGTGAAATATTCCTTTAAATATCATGCATGGGGGGGGGGGTATATAGTATGCCTGGGAAGTGCCACATGTTTCCCGTGTTTAGAATAGTCCCTGCTCAAAACTACATTTAACAGAAAAAAAAAGTAATTTAAAACTGCTTGCGGTTTTAATATCATGTCTGATTCCAGCAATACGGATGAAAATCATTGAGAAAAAAAAATGGCATGGATAGCCCCCCCCCCTGCCCATTACCAGCCCCTTTGGGTCTTGTACGGATATTAAGGGGAACTCCGTACCCAAATTAAAAAAAGGAAAGGCGTGGGGCCCCCCTGGCCCTATATGCTCAGAACAGCAGTATACAGGCAGTGCAAACAAGACAGGGACTGTGTAGGTTTGTTGTGTTAAGTAGAATCTGTTTGTAATTTTGAACTGGTACATTTTTAAAGTGTAGCTCCAGTCAAAAAATCTATTTTTCAGCGTTTTGGAAAACATAGGGAAGGGTTATCACCCCAATATAATTTTTTTGGCCATTCGTCTTTTTTCATCTCCTTCCGTTTGCAAGTAGAAGATGTTTGTAAGTTGGATGTTTGAAAGTAGGGGCCTGCCCTATATGCTCTGCAGACATGTGGGCCTAAGGTGTTGGTGCTGCCACAACACTGTAAGCCCACAAAGTCACTCTTGGTGGGCGCTGGAGCACCCTGCTGTGAACGATTATATCAAGAATTGTAATTACATGCCATTGTTGAACAGTGGTAGAAAAATTGGGCCTTTGGTGGTTGTGGTGGTGGTGCCACAACACTACAAGTCCTCACAGTTACGCTCGGTGGGCACAGAAATGGGCCCTGCTGTGAAATATTATATCAAGAATTGTAATTACATGCCCCTGATAAACAGGGGCTGAAAAATTGGGCCTTGGGCACCGCTTGCTGGTGCCACGAAACTGCAACCTCTCCCAGATACTCTAGTTAGAGTGCAGGAATGAGCCATGCTGCAAAGCAGTGTATCCAAAATTGTAATTACACGCCCCTGTTAAATAGGGGCTGAAAAATTGGGCCTTAGGCACTGGTGCCACAACACTGCAACCTCTCCCATATACTCTAGTTGGAGTGCAGGAATGAGCCCTGCTGCAAAGCAGTGTATCCAAAATTGTAATTACACGCCCCTGTTAAATAGGGGCTTAAAAATTGGGCTAGTGGCATCACCCAGAACCAAAAATGTTCTTCCAAGCTATCAGCAGGATCATTGAGGAGGAAGAGGATAGTCAGTCAACATAACAGAACAGTCACTCAGCATCAGCATAGGCAGTCTTGAATGGATGTGACATTTAAAAAAAAAATATTATTCGGTTACATCAGCTTCAGGTGCTTGGTAGCTGGTGGTAATCCAAGACTGATTCATCTTTATGAAGGTCAGTCAATCAACTGAGTCGGTGGACAGGCACACCCTGTGATTGGTTACAAAGCCTCCAGCAGCACTGAAGGTGCGTTCCAAAAGAAGGCTGGATGCAGGATAGGCCAGTAGCTCAATTGCATACTGTGCAAGCTCTGTCCAGTGATCCATCCTCAAGACCCAGTAAGCCAGAGGATTTTTGGTGGGAAAGGTGTCCAAGTTTGACCTTGCCCCTAGGTATTCCTGCACCATGTAAATCAGACGCTGGCGATGGTTGCTGGGACCGATCATACCTTGGTGCTGCGGACTAAAAAATTGTCTGAACGCATCGGTCAGACGGACACCTTCTCCACCGCTCCTTCTGTGACTGACCGACGCCTCAGCAACACGTTGTCCAGGACCATGAGTTTGTAACCTCCCAGTCTCTGGGAACGCGTTGCACATACCTTTCTGCAAGGCCTCCCGGAGATGTCTCATCCTCTGCTCCCTCTGTGATGGCAAGATAAGGTCCGAAACCTTACCCTTGTACCGTGGATCAAGGAGAGTGGCCAGCTGGTAATGGTCCCTCTCCTTGATCCAAAGAATACGAGGATCCTTCCGCAGGATTTGCAGGATCAGGGAGGCCATGCAGCGTAGGTTAGCTGAGGCATTTGGTCCGGAGTCCTCTGAGACACTAAGGACAACATGATCCGCAGCCACCTCTTCCCAGCCACATACAAGTCCATGGGTTTCTTGGGACTGTAAATCATCCCTAAAAGACTGTTGCTGCTGATGCTGAGTGCCAGGCTCCACCTCCATGCTGGCACAAGCCTCCTCCTCCTCCTCATCCTCTTCCTGTGTGATGGGTGGGACAGCAGGAACACTGTCTGGATAAAGGGGGCCTTGAAAGGCAAGGAAGTCCTCCTCTTCCTACCTCTGTTCTGCCTCAAGTGCCCTGTCCATTATTCCACGCAGCGTATGCTCCAACAGGTGGACAAGAGGTACAGTGTCACTGATGCATGCACTGTCACCATCCTCGTCTCCTCAAAAGGTGACAGGACAGTGTATGCATCCCTGATCATGCCCCACTGGCGTTGTGAAAAAAAACAGAGCTCCCCTGATCCTGTCCTGGTGCCGTAGTCACACAGGTACTCATTGATGGCCCTCTGCTGCGTGTGCAGCCGCTGCAGCATGGCCAACATTGAGTTCCACCTGGTGGGCATGTCACATATAAGGCGGTTCCTGGGCAGGTTCAACGCCTTTTGGAGCTCAGCCAGCCGAGCACTAACATTAAATGACCAACGGAAATGCACACAGACTTTTCTGGCCTGCCTCAGGACATCCTGCAAGCCTGGGTACCTGCCCAAGAACCGCTGCACCACCAGGTTAAGGACATGAGCCACACAGGGCACATGGGTTAGTTGTCCCTGTCAGAGCATGGAGAGGAGGTTGGTGCCATTGTCGCAAACCACCATTCCTGGCTTAAGCTGGCGTGGCGTCAACCACCTCTCGGCCTGCCCCTGCAGAGCTGACAAAATATCTGCCCCGGTGTAGCTGCTGTCCCCCAAACAAACCAGCGCAGGCATGGCATCGTTTTGCCTGCGTACTTGCGTAGCCCCTTGAACGCCTACGGAGCACCACTGGTTCCGAGGACAAAGCACTGGAAGAGGCCATGGAGGAAGAAGAGGAGGAAGGGTGGTGAAGACACAACCAGTAGTAGCATTTTGGAAGCGTGGTGGCGGAACAACCTCCAACACTACTGCACCTTGTCCTGCATCCTTCCCAGCTGCCAGAAGAGTGACCCAATGGGCCATGAAAGATAGGCAACGTCTCTGTCCATGCCTGCTGGACCATGAGTCAGCGGTAATATGCACCTTACTGCTGACCGCCCTGTCCAGCGAGGCATGGACATTGCCTTCCACATGCTGGTAGAGAGCAGGAATCACCTTCCTTGAGAAAAAGTTTTTTTGGGGACCTGCCACTAAGGAATCGCACATTGCACAAACTCACGGAAGGGGGCCGAGTCTACCAACTGAAAAGGCAGCAGTTGAAGTGCTAGCAATTTAGCCAAGCTAGCATTCAACCGCTGGGCATGTGGATGGCTGGGAGTGAACTTCTTTCGAGAGTCCTGCAGCTGTGGCAGAGAAATTTACCTGCTACAATCGGATGTCAGTGTACTGCTAGCAGGGTGCCCGAACTCTAGCAGACTGAAGGTCTAGTGGGGTTGGAGATTCCAGCTGATGAGGAGCAAGGAGGGGTCCGCTTTGTTCTTTGGTGTGGGTCTTTAAGGTACGCTTGCCAATGAGCTGCATGGCAGGTCAACATATATCTGCCCAATCGGCTGATGTTTTGGCCATGCGAGATACACTTGAGACATATGTTGAAAATAGCAGTGGTGCGATCTGATGCACTAGTCTCAAAAAAGGCACACGCCAAAGAACTTTTGGAATAATGCGCAGAAACAGCTTAGATTCAGTCGGTGTGCTGCCCCTAAGCTGGCCCCCGGAGGGCATCCTGCCTCGTTGGAGATGTGCCTCTGCCTCCTCCTCCTCCTCTCTCCCATCAGGAACCCACATGGAGTCCATGACCTCATCATCCCCTCCCTCTTCATCATTGGAGCAAACCTGGCAGTATGCTGCAGCTGGTGGAACATGACTGCCAGATTGCTGTCCTTCTTGAGCATCTCCTCTCTCTGTGCTCACGCTACTGCCTTCCTCTAGCTGGTTATCATCATTAGAGTCTTCAAAATGCTGGGCATCCTCCTGGAGCATGTACCCAACACTGTGCTCAAACAGTTCGGAGGACTCCTCAGGAGGACATGGTGGGTCTAGGGAAGGAGTGACTGATGACATTGAAAAGAGGGAAGAGGACGCATTGGCAGCTGCTTTGCTAGTACCCTGAGCCTGGGTGAGAGAGGATGAGGAGGGCTTGGTCATCCACTCTACCAAGTCTTCGGCATGATGCGGCTCAACACATCCAGCTGCCGAAAATAAGGACAAGCGTGTCTCATGGCCACGTGCTGATGATGATGCACCGCGTCCAGCACTGTTGTCTCTAGACACAGAGCCTGCTTGCCCTCTTTTATTGGCTCGTGACTGTCTGCCTCTCCTTGTTGGCCTTCCAGACATAGTAATGGCCTGCAGGGAGATGGGAAAACCAGCAATTGGGTAGCCTTAGGTGCACACTGAGCAGATAACACAGTACACCGACTGTAATTGCTGCAGCTGCCTGCCTGTGTTACAGAAACAGAACAACACCAGCAATAAAGGGTAGGTGTATACTGTGCTGGAGGCACTCCCTGCATGCAGGAACACACTACCCATGGCCGCCGCTCTGGCGGCCTTATATAGTGTGGGGCGTGTACTAAACCCCCAGAGCTATAATTGGCCATAGGCATCCTGCCTGTGGCCAATTATGGCTCTCCTCACTGCCGGCTCTGTGATTGGCCAAGCATGCAGGGTCACAGTGGCCAGCAATGCACCGCAATGGCATAGTGCATTGTGGGCCGTTCGCGCCACGCGAATATAGTGCAAACGGTCCACATAGTTCTGATTTCGCCGAACAGATGAACGGCCGATGTTTGAGTCAAACATGGGTTCAACTCGAACACCGAGCTCATCCCTACTGCTAACACACTTTTTGTATATGAAAGCATACCAACCTGACCCTCACCTTATTGATCGTGGCTGGTCTCTGGTTATGCTTATTGCTCAAGATATGAGCTGGAGGTTTGTGGTCATAATAAAATACCTGGAAGTACTGGCTAGTATATCAGTGGCCCTGAGCTCCCAGCCACTGCTACAGTGGGCCAGAAGTTACCCCAACATCTCACTGCTCCCTGCTGACTGAAAGCCGCATCCAGCCACAGGAAACAGACAAGGAGCCATCTTGGAAAGGGCAGCCCAGACCACAAAAAAAACTTCCAGCATCTTTACAAGGGAAACCAACTTATCCAAAACCAAACTAACAAAATTTGTGTGTGGGGCCACAACTCACTAGGGAGGAGAGACTGGATTAGTCCCAATTAACCACAAGACAACTGTTTTACCTGCATTCAGAGACCAGTATCCCAGCCCCCCAGTATCTGGACCTGGGGGGGTCTCCTTCGTATGGAAGCTTTACAACCGAACAGAGGGGCTTTGTCACAGGAAAGAGGCTAACTTGTGTGGCTGGCCAGATAAATCCGGCAGGTGAGAGCAAAAATAAAAATCCTTATTAACTCACAGTTATAACCAGTTGAGCGTTTGAGGAAAAAAAAAAAAAGAGAATGCCGCCTAGGGGGAGGCGACTTATTTAAATATAATATAACCAGTCCTGATTGGACGAGAGGCGGAGCCTATCCCATTTGTGTATGCTGTCATGCTTTGTGTCAGGAAAGGAAAAATTACTATTGAAGACATTATCAATATACATATATGGTTGGATGCAAGGTTGTATCCCATCCACACAATAACCATGCCTGTCAAGTATAGTTATCTTAACCACTTAAGGACCGCCGCATGCCAATGTACGTCATCACAATGGCATGTACAGGCACAAGCATGTACATGTACGTGCTTGCCTTCCGCTGGATGCAGCGGTCCGTTTCGCTGCAGGAGCGATCCGGGATGAGGGGATGGCCGTTGGTTTCTGGCCACCCCCTCTCGATCGCTCCTGGCGAATGAGAAGCTTCCTCCCACTGTGTATAGTAAACACAGGCAGGGAGGAAGTGATGTCATTCTCCTCGGGCGGTCTTTTTGACCGGACTACGAGGAGAAGTGAAAGAAAGTTTGCACCAATACTACACTAACACGTAGGCACACATAGGCACACAAACCTCCCCCGATCATCCCCCGACCCCCCCCCCAGTCACAGTGTCACTGATTGCAGTGATCATTTATTTACTGATCACTGCATTCAGTGTCAGTTGTGAAAGTAAAAACTTTCAGGGCAGTTAGTGTTAGGTCCAGGGTATCCCCCTACCACCCTCCAATAAAGGTTTAACCCCCTGATTGCCCCTAGAGTTAACCCTTTCACCCCCTTTTGCCAGTGTCACTAAGCGATCATTTTTCTGATCGCTGCATTAGTGTCGCTAGTGTCGCTAGGTAGCTAGTTATTTTTTTAGGTTCACGCCACATTTTTATAGTGCTAGGTACCCCGATATACTACCCAATAATGGTTTTAACCTCCTGATTGCCACTGGTTAACCCTTTCACCCCCTTTTGCCAGTGTCACTAAGCGATCGTTTTTCTGATCGCTGCATTAGTGTCACTGATGCCGCTAGGTAGCTAGTTATTTTTTTAGGTTCACCGCCAGGTTTTTATAGCACTAGGTACCCCAATATACTACTCAATAATGGTTTTAACCCCCTGATTGCCCCTAGTTAACCCTTTCACCCCCTTTTGCCAGTGTCACTAAGCAATAGTTTTTCTGATCGCTGCATTAGTGTCACTGATGCCGCTAGGTAGCTAGTTATTTTTTTAGGTTCTCCGCGAGGTTTTTATAGCACTAGGTACCCCCATATACTACCCAATAATGGTTTTAACCCCCTGATTGCCCCTAGTTAACCCTTTCACCCCCTTTTGCCAGTGTCACTAAGCGATCATTATTCTGATCGCTGCATTAGTGTCACTAGTGTCGCTAGGTAGCTAGTTATTTTTTTAGGTTCACCACCAGGTTTTTATAGCGCTAGGTACCCCCATATACTACCCAATAATGGTTTTAACCCCCTGATTGCCCCTAGTTAACCCTTTCACCAGCGATCACAGTATAAGTGTCACTGGTGACGCTGGTTAGCCAGTTAGTTATTTAGGTTCCCCGTCAGGTTTTTATATAGCGCCAGGGACCCCCATATACTACCTAATATAAATTTGAACCCCCTGATTGACCCTAGTTAACCCTTTCACCAGTGATCACCGTATAAGTGTTACGAGTGACTCTGGTTAGTTTGCTTTTTATAGCATCAGGGCACCCACCATTTATTACCCAATAAAGGTTTAACCCCCTGATCACCCGGCGGGTGATATCAATTAGGATTTAGGGTCAGGGTCTGCGTCGCCCCAGGCAGCGCTAGGTTAGTGCCAGTACCGCTAACACCCACGCACAAAGCATAAACCTCTCGTAGTGGTATAGAATCTGAACAGATCAATATCTGATCTGATCAGATCTATACTAGCATCCCCAGCAGTTTAGGGTTCCAAAAAAACGCAGATATCTAGATACCTGCTAGCACCTGCGTTTTGCCCCTCCGCCCAGCCCACCCAAGTGCAGTATCGATTGATCACTGTCACTTACAAAACACTAAACACATAACTGCAGCGTTCACAGAGTCAGGCCTGATCCCTGCGATCGCTAACAGTTTTTTTTGGTAGCGTTTTATATTTAAATCCGGAAGGCAGTGCTTGGTTTTCGGGGGTCCCGTACATGGCTAGGCTCCCAAAAAGTCCCCCACATGTGGTATCCCCGTACTCGGGAGAAGCAGTAGAATTTATTTTGGGGTGTAATTTGACTTATGCCCATAGCATGTGTGAGCAATATATCATTTAGTGACAACTTTGTGCAAACAAAAAAAATTGTAATATTCCTGCAACTTGTGGCAAAATATAAAATATTTCATGGACTCAACATGCCTCTCAGTAAATAGCTTGGGGTGTCTACTTTCCAAAATGGGGTCATTTTGGGGGGTTTTGTGCTATTTTGGCATTTTATGGCCTTCGAAACTGTGATAGGTAGTGAGGAGTGAAATCAAAAATTTGCACCCTTAGAAACCCTGAAGGCAGTGATTGGTTTTCGGGGTGCCGTACGCAGCTAGACTCCCAAAAAGTCCCACATATGTGGTATCCTCATACTCAGGAGAAGCAGCAGAATATATATTGGGGTGCAATTCCACATATAACTATGGCATGTGTGAGCAATATATCATTTAGTGACAACTTTTTGTAATTTTTTTTTTTTTGTGTGTCATTATTCAATCCCTTGAGACAAAAAAATATATATATTCAATGGGCTCAACATGCCCCTCAGCAATTTCCTTGAGGTGTCTACTTTCCAAAATGGGGTCATTTGGGGGGGTTTTGTGTTATTTTGGCATTTTATGGCCTTCGAAACTGTGATAGGTAGTGAGGGGTGAAATCAAAAATTTGCATCCTTAGAAATCCTGAAGGCAGTGATTGGTTTTCGGGGTGACGTACGCGGCTAGACTCCCAAAAAGTCCCACATATGTGGTATCCCCGTACTCAGGAGAAGCAGCAGAATATATTTTGGGGTGCAATTCCACATATAACTATGGCATGCGTGAGCAATATATCATTTAGTGACAACTTTTTGTAAACTTTTTTTTTGTGTCATTATTCAATCACTTGCTACAAAAAAAAATTCAATGGGCTCAACATGCCCCTCAGCAATTTCCTTGGGGTATCTACTTTCCAAAATGGGGTCATTTGTGGGGGGTTTGTAATGCCCTGCCATTTTAGCACCTCAAGAAATGAGATAGGCAGTCATAAATTAAAAGCTGTGTAAATTCCAGAAAATGTACTCTAGTTTGTAGACGCTATAACTTTTGCGCAAACCAATAAATATACACTTATTGACATTTTTTTTACTAAAGACATGTGGCTGAATAAATGTTGCCCTAAATGTATGACTAAAATTGACTTTATTCGATTTTTCTTATAACAAAAAGTAGAAAATATATTTTTTTCTCAAAGTTTTCGGTCTTTTTCCATTTATATCGCAAAAAATAAAAATTGCAGAGGCAATCAAATACCATCAAAAGAAAGCTCTATTTGTGGGAAGAAAAGGACGCAAATTTTGTTTGGGTACAACATTGCATGACCGCGCAATTACCAGTTAAAGCAGTGCAGTGCGAAATTGTAAAAAGACCTCTGGTCCTTAGGCTGAAAATTGGTCCGGGGCTGAAGTGGTTAAACTCATGTCACACTAGGACATGTTCTGGTTACATAAAATATGTAAGTACATGAGACATCTAGTAAGTTAATTCTGGTCACAGAGAAAAAATGATGATACTGTGCTCAAAGACAAGAAGGAATTTTATGAAGCAGGAAGTTTACAACATAACCACAGTATGTTAAACAGAAAATTGGGATATTTCCAAAACAGTGGTTTATTGTGTTTTACCAGAAACAAACCCCTTGAGATAAGGGGCGAAAGAAATCGATTTGTTTAGTCCCGGAGCAGAGGTGGCACCTAATTTGAATATCCACTATTAGACATGAAAAAGCCTTCCGTCTCCCGAATGGAAAATTCTTTTAGCCCTCACACTTCACAAATTTTCAAACACGTGGGGTCGTGTACCTTATGACTTGCGAGTGTGGGGCATTTTACGTTGGAAAAACGAAGCAGGAATTCCATCAATGTATGTCAAAACATATCTACAGTATGCAAATTGGGAATTACTACCTTCCTCTACCTTCCTCTCCAACTACGGGATGCCCGTTGTATCCTTCACCGCACTCGATCGAATCCACATTCCAGATCGAGGGGGTGATTGGAACAAAATATTACTCCAACCCGAGCAGCGGTGGATATTCAAATTAGCTGCCACCACTGCTCCGGGACTAAACAAATCGATTTCTTTCGCCCCCTTTCTCAAGGGGTTTGTTTCTGGTAAAACACAATAAACCACTGTTTTGGAAATATCCCAATTTTCTGTTTAACCGCTTCCTGCCCGCCCTATAGCCGAATGCCGGCCTTCGGGCGGGCGGCTTCCCTCACCTGGCCGTCCCTGGACGGCCAGGTGTTTACTTCCGCAATGCGCGCCGCCGGGGGCGCGCATCGCGGAAGTTTTGCACTCGCCGTGTCTCCCGGAGACAGGCGAATACAGATCGCCGTGAACGGCCAATCAAAGCGGCCGTTCACAGAGCGATCTAAGCTGCCAATAGGAGATGATCTCAAATGTAAACATATGAGATCATCTCCCATTGCCGTGTCTCTCTCTCCTCACACAGAGACAGCGTGTGAGGAGAGAGAGGATCTGTGAGTGAAACATTGTATCCGTATTGAGTACCAGTGCAAATTGTCAGTCCCAGTGCCAATTGTCAGCCCCAGTGCCAATTGTCAGCCCCAGTGCCAATTGTCAGCCCCAGTGCCAGTGCCATTTGTCAACCCAGTGCCATTTGTCAGCCCAGTGCCATTTGTCAGCCCAGTGCCATCTGTCAGCCCAGTGCCATCTGTCAGCCCAGTGCCAGTGCCGCCAGTGCCACCTGCCAGCGCCACCTGTCAGCGACAGTGCCAGCGACAGTGCCATCCGTCAGCCCCAGTGCCGTCAGCGCCAGTGCCGTCAGCCCCAGTGCCGTCAGCCCCAGTGCCGTCAGCGCCAGTGCCGCCAGTGCCAGTGCCGCCAGTGCCACCTACCAGCGCCAGTGCCAGCGCCACCTGCCAGCGCCAGTGCCACCTGCCAGTGCCATCCGTCAGCCCCAGTGCCATCACCCCAGTGCCGTCACCCCAGTGCCGTCACCCCAGTGCCGTCACCCCAGCGCCACCTGCCAGTGCCAGCGCCACCTGCCAGTGCCAGTGCCAGTGCCACCTGCCAGTGCCACCTGCCAACGCCAGTGCCATCCTTCAGCCGAAGTGCCGTCAGCCCCAGTGCCGTCAGCCCCAGTGCCGTCAGCGCCAGTACCGTCAGCGCCAGTGCCGCCAGTGCCACCAGCGCCAGTGCCAGTGCCGCCAGTGCCACCTGCCAGCGCCATCTGCCAGCCGCACTGCCATCTGCCAGCCCCATTTGCCAGAGCAAATAGCCAGCACCATCTGCCAGTGCCATCTGTCAGCGACATCTGTCAGCGACATCTGCCAGCGACATCTGCCAGCGACATCTGTCAGCGACATCTGTCAGCCCCATCTGCCTCCAGTGCCATCTGCCTCCAGTGCCATTTGTCAGTGCCACGTGTTGTCAGTGCCACCTGCCACGTCAGTGTCACCTGTAATCAGCGTCACCTGTCAGTGTCACCTGCCACATCAGCGTCACCTGTCAGTGTCACCTGCCACATCAGCGTCACCTGTCAGTGTCATCTGCCAAATCAGCGTCACCTGTCAGTGTCATCTGCCAAATCAGCGTCACCTGTCAGTGTCACCTGCCACATCAGCGTCACCTGTCAGTGTCACCTGCCAAATCAGCGTCACCTGTCAGTGTCACCTGCCACATCAGCGTCTCCTGTCAGTGTCATCTGCCAAATCAGCGTCACCTGTCAGTGCCATTTGTGGTCAATAAAAATGTCACAAAGATTGTATTCAGCTGAGGAGGCATATGATATCCTTGCAGCCGACGAGAGCAACGGGGAGGTTTCCGCTTCGGATTCCTCCTCCTATTCAGATTCTGAGTCTGACGTGGACTACGAGCCTGTCCTCAGCAGCGGTACCATGACAGCCTCAGAGGAGGAAGATGATAGTCCGCCCGTCAGACGAAGGCGCACTGGTGAGGAGGCGGTACCATCCACCAGCACCGCAGAGCCATCCACCGGCAACCCAGTGCCATCCACCAGCACCACAGTACCTCGGCAAAGGCCACGTACAAGTGGGGTGTCAACTCGGCCCCAAAGGGTTAGGTCCCATGCCAGCCTTCCCTATTCCCTCCAGAACCCCTTGTGGCTTCCTCCTAACTCAGGAGAAGCCAACGTTCCCCCTTTCACTGCCAACCCAGGAGTCCAGGTGGACACACAAAATTTTTCCCTGATGGACTTTTTCCACCTAATTTTTACAGAGGACATGCTTGAATCCATTGTTGTCCAGTCCAACCTATATGCCCAACAATTTATTGAAAGCAACCCAACGTCCTCTTATGCCCATCCCTACAAGTGGAGAGCCCTAACAGTGGAGGAGTTTAAAATTTTTTTGGGCCTCACATTTTGTATTGGACTAAACAATAAAAATGAAATACATGCATATTGGTCATCCCGCCCCATCTATCACATGCCCATCTTTTCCTCAATAATGTCCCGGAACAGATATCTAACGATAATGAGATTCCTACACTTTAATGACAATACCCAATGCCTTCCCCGGAATGACCCAAATTTTGATAAACTTTACAAAATTCGGCCGCTAATAAATTATTTTTCTCAGATGTTCCCCCAGTTGTTTACCCCAGACCAACACATATGTGTGGATGAGTCCCTGATCAAATTTTCTGGCAGGCTGGGCCTAAAGCAATTTATTCCCTCCAAAAGGGCCCGCTATGGGGTGAAAATGTATAAGTTGTGTGATCGAGCCACAGCGTATACATATTCCTTCATGGTATACGAAGGGAAGGACACCCAGCTACATCCCCCTAATTGCCCCGAATACATCGGATCGAGTGGAAAAGTTGTTTGGGAACTCATAAACCCACTCCTTGAGAAAGGCTACCATCTGTATGTGGACAATTTTTATACCAGTTTACCCCTGTTCCGCAACCTCCATAGAATGCAAACTCCAGCATGTGGCACCGTACGAACGAACCGGAAGGGCTTTCCTCAAAGCCTCGTCAACAAAAGGCTAAGAAAAGGCGAAGCGGCGAGCTTACGGAACGAGGAAATTTTGGCTGTGAAGTGGAGGGACAGAAGGGATGTCTACATGCTTTCTTCGATCCACAACAACACTTTTGTTGAGATCACCAGGAGGGATGGCCCAATACTAAAACCCACTTGTATCCATGAATACAACATGTTCATGGGGGGTGTCGACATGAACGACCAGATGCTCGAACCCTATCTTGCCACGAGAAGAACATACAAGTGGTATAAAAAAATTGCAATTTATTTCTTTAATTTGGCCATATACAACACGTATGTCATTTATCGTAAGTCCACAGAAAGACCCATACCCTTCCTTGGCTACCAGGAGGAAATCACCACTGCCCTTATTTACCCCAACGGCCCACCACAAAACATTCGATCCGATGTAATTAGCAGACTCTCTGAACGCCACTTTCCTGACAAAATCCCTCCCAAACCAACAGGCCGAAGATGTCAGAAAAAATGTCGGGTGTGCAGCAAACGAAGAGTGAGAAGAGACACCACTTATCACTGTGCCCAATGCCCTTCCCAACCAGGCCTCTGCATAGGTGACTGTTTCCGCCGTTACCATACTTTAGTGAATTATTAGTGAAGTATGGTAACCATAACCCTCACTTCCTGCCATTTACCTTCAAACCCCTTATGCCTCTGCTTGCTCTGTAACTGACCCTGGCTTGTTATTCGACCACGCTTCTGCCTACTGATTTTGTACATACCTCTGCCTGATCTGGAACTGACCCTGGCTTGTTATTCGACCACGCTTCTGCCTACTGATTCTGTTTACGCCTCTGCCTGATCTGGAACTGACCCTGGACTGTTATTCGACCACGCTTCTGCCTACTGATTCTGTACATACCTCTGCCTGATCTGGAACTGACCCTGGACTGTTTGACCATGCCTTTTGCCTGCCTCTTGGACTGATCTTGTACCCTCTGTGGACTAGTGGGATTCATAACAGGGGTCTCACATATGTGAGGGGCTCCAGAATAGTTTTTTTGGATGAAGAAGACAATTTCCCTTGTTTTCCCATTCCTAGATTAGGGTCTGGAGACTCGGAGGCTTCAAAGAGATTTGGGTGGGAGAAGCCTCTACCCCTATCCCCATTCTGTCCTGAAAAAGGCCCTACTTCTGCCTGCTGCCTGTAGGACCTATACCATCATGCCTCTGCCTGTCGCATGAACTGACCACAGCACATGGATGGACCATGTTCCTGCCTACTACCAGGACCAATATTTTGGCAATGCTGACGATCTCTGCCTGCACTGACCTTGGACTGTATATGGACAGTATCCCTGCCTGCTGCCAATAATGACTATGGACAGTATACCTGCCTGTTGCCTGGAAAATTGTGTTCACTTTTGTTGACCAAGTCCCTGCCTGCTGCCTGGACCAGTGCTATCATCCTGTGGACAACTGCGCTGCTAAAACCACAGGTAATCTTTTGTTTACTCTTTTCTCAGTAGAATGTATTTTGGGGTGTAATTCTTGGTATGTGCATGCTATGTGTCCCTGGAACACCTGATGGTGTTCCTTGCATGTTGGGCCTCTGTATGTGGCCAAGCTGTGTAAAAGTCTCACATATTTGGTATCGTTAAACTCAGGAGGAGTAGTAGAACGTATTTTGGGGTGTCATTTTTGCTATGTACATGCTATGTGTTGGAAATATCTTATAAATGGACAACTTTGTGTAAAAAAATGCGTTTTCATTTTTTTTCCAGATTTTCCCAAAACTTCTGGAAAAAAAATGAACCATTCAAACGACTCAATATGCCTCATAGATTATACGTTGGGGTGTTAGCTTTCCAAAATGGGGTCACTTTGTGGGCATTTCCATTGTCCTGGTGCTCCAGGGCCTTCAAAAATGTAATAGGTGGTTGAGAAATGAGATGTGTAATTTATGCCCCTAGAACGCCTAATGGTGCTATTTCAATATTGGGCCTCTGTATGTGGCCAGGCTGTGTAAAAGTCTCACACATTTGGTATCGTTATACTCAGGAGGAGTAGTAGAACGTATTTTGGGGTGTCATTTTTGCTATGTACATGCTATGTGTTGGAAATATCTTATAAATGGACAACTTTGCGTAAAAAAAATGCGTTTTCATTTTTTTTCCACATTTTCCCAAAACTTCTGGAAAAAAATTAACCATTCAAACGACTCAATATGCCTCATAGATTATACGTTGGGGTGTTAGCTTTCCAAAATGGGGTCACTTTGTGGGCATTTCCATTGTCCTGGTGCTCCAGGTCCTTCAAAACTGTAATAGGTGGTTGAGAAATGAAATGTGTAATTTATGCTCCTAGAACGCTTGATGGTGCTATTTCAATATTGGGCCTCTGTATGTGGCCAGGCTGTGTAAAAGTCTCACACATTTGGTATCGTTATACTCAGGAGGAGTAGTAGAATGTATTTTGGGGTGTCATTTTTGCTGTGTACATGCTATGTGTTGGAAATATCTTATAAATGGACAACTTTGCGTAAAAAAAATGCGTTTTCATTTTTTTTCCACATTTTCCCAAAACTTCTGGAAAAAAATGAACCATTCAAACGACTCAATATGCCTCATAGATTATACGTTGGGGTGTTAGCTTTCCAAAATGGGGTCACTTTGTGGGCATTTCCATTGTCCTGGTGTTCCAGGTCCTTCAAAACTGTAATAGGTGGTTGAGAAATGAAATGTGTAATTTATGCTCCTAGAACGCCTGATGGTGCTATTTCAATATTGGGCCTCTGTATGTGGCCAGGCTGTGTAAAAGTCTCACACATTTGGTATCGTTATACTCAGGAGGAGTAGTAGAACGTATTTTGGGGTGTCATTTTTGCTATGTACATGCTATGTGTTGGAAATATCTTATAAATGGACAACTTTGCGTAAAAAAAATGCGTTTTCATTTTTTTTCCACATTTTCCCAAAACTTCTGGAAAAAAAATGAACCATTCAAACGACTCAATATGCCTCATAGATTATACGTTGGGGTGTTAGCTTTCCAAAATGGGGTCACTTTGTGGGCATTTCCATTGTCCTGGTGCTCCAGGTCCTTCAAAACTGTAATAGGTGGTTGAGAAATGAAATGTGTAATTTATGCTCCTAGAACGCTTGATGGTGCTATTTCAATATTGGGCCTCTGTATGTGGCCAGGCTGTGTAAAAGTCTCACACATTTGGTATCGTTATACTCAGGAGGAGTAGTAGAATGTATTTTGGGGTGTCATTTTTGCTGTGTACATGCTATGTGTTGGAAATATCTTATAAATGGACAACTTTGCGTAAAAAAAATGCGTTTTCATTTTTTTTCCACATTTTCCCAAAACTTCTGGAAAAAAATGAACCATTCAAACGACTCAATATGCCTCATAGATTATACGTTGGGGTGTTAGCTTTCCAAAATGGGGTCACTTTGTGGGCATTTCCATTGTCCTGGTGTTCCAGGTCCTTCAAAACTGTAATAGGTGGTTGAGAAATGAAATGTGTAATTTATGCTCCTAGAACGCCTGATGGTGCTATTTCAATATTGGGCCTCTGTATGTGGCCAGGCTGTGTAAAAGTCTCACACATTTGGTATCGTTATACTCAGGAGGAGTAGTAGAACGTATTTTGGGGTGTCATTTTTGCTATGTACATGCTATGTGTTGGAAATATCTTATAAATGGACAACTTTGCGTAAAAAAAATGCGTTTTCATTTTTTTTCCACATTTTCCCAAAACTTCTGGAAAAAAAATGAACCATTCAAACGACTCAATATGCCTCATAGATTATACGTTGGGGTGTTAGCTTTCCAAAATGGGGTCACTTTGTGGGCATTTCCATTGTCCTGGTGCTCCAGGGCCTTCAAAACTGTAATAGGTGGTTGAGAAATGAAATGTGTAATTTATGCTCCTAGAACGCCTGATGGTGCTATTTCAATATTGGGCCTCTGTATGTGGCCAGGCTGTGTAAAAGTCTCACACATTTGGTATCGTAATACTCAGAAGGAGTAGCAGAACGTATTTTGGGGTGTCATTTGTGGTATACACATGCCATGTGAGAGAAATAACCTATTACATTAAAAATTTTGTGAGAAAAAAAAAAAAAAAAAAATCTTCATTTTGCAAAGAATTGTGGGAAAAAGATGACAACATCAAAAACCTCACCATGCATCTTAGTAAATACCTTGGAATGTCTACTTTCAAAAAAGGGGTCATTTGGGGGGTATTTGTACTTTCCTGACTTGTTCGGGTCACAAGAAATGAGATAGGCCACCAGCACATCAGATGTGATCAATTTTGTGTGATTCGCACCACAGCTTGTAGACTCTCTAACTTTCACAAAGACCAAATAATATCCAATAATTTGGGTTATTTTTACCAAAGATATGTAGCAGTATAAATTGTGGCCAAAATTTATGAAAAAAAAATTATAATTTGCAAAATTTTATCACAGAAACAAAGAAATATGTGTTTTTTTTCAAAATTTTCGGTCTTTTTTCATTTATAGCGCAAAAAATAAAAACCCCAGAGGTGATCAAATACCACCAAAAGAAAGCTCTATTTGTGGGAAAAAAAGGACACAAAATTCATTTGGGTAGAGTGTTGCATGACTGAGTAATTGTCATTCAAAGTGTGAGAGCACCAAAAGCTGAAAATTGGTCTGGGCAGGAAGGGTGTTTAAGTGCCCAGTAAGCAAGTGGTTAACATACTGTGGTTATGTTGTAAACTTCCTGCTTCATAAAATTCCTTCTTGTCTTTGAGTACAATGTCATAATTTTTTCTCTGTGACCAGAATTCACTTAATAGATGTCTCATGTACTTACATATTTTATGTAACCAGAACATGTCTTATTGTGACATGAGTTTAAGATAACTGTACTTGACAGGCATGGTTATTGTGTGGAATTGATACAACCTTGCATCCAACCATATATGTATATTGATAATGTCTTCAATAGTAATTTTTCCTTTCTTGCTACTTTTTTTTTCTTTTTTTTTTTTTTTTTCTCATTATATATTTCTCATTAAATATTGTTTTTGTGCACCTTTTGTATCCCTTCTGGGAATTCCCGGTGTCTCCTTGGTTGCCGTACTGGGGAAGGGCTGACTTCCCACTAGTATGCCTTTCCGGCAGGGGGGGGGGTTACTGATTATCCAGTGCTCCTCCCCCTGTCTCTTGTACTGGACATGTGGGCTGCCCCGCGGCCCAGACGGGGATCATTTCCTCCTGCCAGTGGCGTCCCTGAACATTTCCTGACGCCATCCCTCATGGCAAATGCGCAGGGTCCCGCGTGTGTTCATGACGTATGGCCGTCACACTTTTACGATGGAAACTACCAGGGAAGCCACACGAGGCTGCCCTTGATTGGCAGCCATTTACCACCTGATGGGCTGGTTGGCAGTACACCTACAGGAAATTATCTAAAAATTAAAGCAATCAACGCCCCCTATATATACTTGGATAGACCATGGGACTACCCATCTCCAGCAGCACAGCAGGAGGATCACACATACTTTCAGCGCTATACGGTAGGCCCTTTTTGGGACTTTGGCTATACACTTCTCTATTATTGGCTTTACTCTCTAAGGGGTTTGTACTTCATAAACCCGCAATACTATCCCCCATATACATGGCCGCATGCGCTCACTTCTTGTTTGTGTCACCATGCTACGTTGTTATACTGTGGCTTGCTTCTCTTATTTTTGATGACTTCACTGTATTGTGGCACTTTATTTATCACTTCTCCCACACTCACACCTTGCCTTTTCCTGCTTTACCGCGGCATTTCACATTTTCAGCTTGCCTCACTTTCATTTTTTCAAAAGAATATGACGTTATGTTCTTATCACTCACCTCACACTTCTTAAGTTATTTCTTCTCTTTTCCTCTAAATAACTTTGTTCCTTTTTCCACCAATGGGTCTGTGTGTTGAACTTGTGTTTGTTCTGGTTCTCTTTTTAAGCAAGGGGTGCTTCATGTGGGAATAAATTATTTTTCTTGGTTTTGGATACATTCTATGGGGTAACTATATCAACTGTTTGAATTTTACATGATTAGGATATGTCAACAGTGTGTGCATTAAGTAATTGTTATACATTTCTCTAGCAGAAAGTCCCTCTGAAGAAGACATCAGCGTGAGTTGAAATGCGTCAGGGCTGCAATTGGTTTATAAACTTGACATTTATTATGTAATGTTGATATGTAACCACTGTCTAATAATATGTATTCAGTATTATTCATCTCCCACTGAAGCTCATGTTTTAATTATCATGTAAAGGTTTTATTCTACATAATAATAAATATAGATTTTTCATACATTGCCTATTTATTACTATTTTTCCCTCTCTTTATTTTTGTCCATATGCTTGGCTGCCTAAAAACTCCACTACAGGGGAGTCCTTTCCATTTTGGATACATGCTTTATATACCTAACATATATAACTCAGCTTCTACGCTTAAAGCGGGGTTCCACCCTAAAGTGGAACTTACGCTCATTGGAACCCCCCCTCCGGTGTCACAGTTGGCACCTTTTAGGGGGGAGGGGGGTGCAGATACCTGTTTAAGACAGGTATTTGTACCCACTTCCGGGCATAGACTCCCACAGGAGTCTATGTGGTTTCCTGTCCCGTCGCGCTGTCTGCTGGGACACACACTGGTCCCAGAGACAGCACGGACCATTCCAATTGCGCTGCGCGACTCACGCATGCGCAGTAAGGAACCGGAAGTGAAGCCACAATGTTGGGAGTGCCCAAGGTTCCGACATGTTCAAGGATGATGCGACCTTGGGAATAAATCCTCAGACTGTTCTGAGTTCTACTCTGTCCGGATAGAATATGATATAATTATGATCTGCTCCTAAAGCTTGGAGCTCTGAAACCCGTCTACCAGAGGTTATAGCTATCAGGAAGGCTAGCTTCAAGGTTAGATTCCAGAGCGATGCCGACTCCGAAGGGGCAAAAGGTGGATTGGCTAAGGACTTTAGGATGATAGCAAGGTCCCAAGTGGAGAAAGATTGTTTAGTTGGCGGACAGATCTTTCTGACAGCTTTGAAGAGCTGGATTATCAATGGATCCTCGGACCATCTTCCCCTGGTTGGACTACACGAATAATCGTCTGTAGTGACTCCATCTTGACTTTTTCTAGTTTTCTAGGAAGATATAGCGATTTAGTCTTTTAGGTCTATCAAGGGTCTCCACCCTCCGTTTCTCTTGGGGACTAGAAACAGGGTGGAGTAAAAACCTGAAAATCTTTCTGATGGAGGCACTGGGCCTACTGCTTGCTGCAAGGAGAGAAGAAATCGCTGTAACGCTTCCGCTACTTGGGGGGACCTTAACACCCTTGTCGGGGAGAAGAAGTCCTTGGGAGGTTTGTCTAGAAACGACTAGAAATAGCCATATTTGACTGTGGAGACTACCCAAGGATCCCTGCACTTTTGTTCCCAGATCTCTGAGAAGTGTTTTAACCTGGCCCCTACAGGCATCGCTTGGGCTGGCCTGGCGTCAAAAGGATTTAGTGGAATCCTGTGGGGTAGGCACTGGTCTCTGTCTTCGGGTCTTGAGGAACGTGGACTTTCCAATTATGCCTGAAACCTTTCACTTGCCTGGACTGTCGGTAATCCTTATTGGAGTATTGGAATCTGGGTGTGAATGTCCTGGAGCATCCAAATCGCCTGTCTTGGGGTAGTAGGACTGATTTTCCGCCAGTGACTCGAGAGATGGCCTTGTCCAGTTTTTCCCCAAACAAGGCTTTGCCGTAAAAAGGAATCTTGCACCAGTTTTGTTTTGAGGCAATATCTGCTGCCCGCGGTTTCAGCCATAGGGCCCGTTTGGCCATCACTGTGTGGAGCATTGCCCTTGCGGATCAACGAATTGAATCAATGGCGACTTCACCAATAAAGTCTGCTGAGAGCTTCGTCCAAGGCCTTGATTATATCCTCCTTTGGGATGTCCTGTTGGATTGCCGACTCTATATTATCCGTCCAGACGCGTAGTGCATTGGACACTGATGTCAGGGCTATCGCAGGCTTACAGGCGTTGCCTGCCATCTGGTAAGCCTTCTTGAGATCGAGATCCATCCTTCTGTCCAGTGGATCCTTAAAGGAAGTTGAATCTTCCAGTGGCGACATTCTTTGCCAACCTTACCACTGCTGCATCGACCACTGGAGAACCCTCCAGCATTGCAGAATCAGCTTCTGAGAGAGAGTATAGCTTTCCCAAGTGATTAATGGAGAATCTTTTCTCTGTCTTTTTCCACTCTTCCTCAAACACATCCCTGATCTCGTCCGTGAGAGGGAAAAAGGAGATCTGGCGTTTGAGAAAGGGGAAGTATGATTTAGACTTCTTAACCTCTGTGTTGGTCTCTTCCCAGCCGATCGCTTGTTTAACTGCCTGTACATAAGGCTGGGCCATGGCGAAAGCAAAGCCAGAGGCATTTAGGTCATCAGATGATTCCTCTGAGATAGAATTCTCTTCTTGATGTTTAGAGGAATGTGTGGGCGTCAGATGAAAAATTCCACTTGTGGACAGCCCGGGAATGGAAGCCTCAGCCGTTTGCTCCTGAGGAGGGGATGCTGGTTGTTGCGTCGGCATTATGGCTACCAATTCCGTAAGGGAATCTTTTACTGCTTTTTTGAGTAGGTCCGCCACTTGCAGACCTTCAGATTCTCTGTCCGCTGCATAGTCCTTGAGGCAGTTTCGACAGATCAGTTTGTCTGGAAGTGGGGTAGCTCCACAGGCCTGACATCTTGGAGATCTAGGTCTCGGGGAGTGCAAATGATGGCGCTTTTTGGCTGATGCTTTCATGTCACTCCTATAATCCCCATGCCTGGACGACCTGTCTCTGTTGTGACTAGAGTCATCGTTGTCTTCATGACGCCTTGCGGTCCTCTTAGACGTCTTCTGGCGTACAGGACTGAAATACATAAAAGTACCAGCCCCAGTGCATGAATGGCTCATGCTAGGCAGAGGCAGCAGCTAAGAAAAGAGTCAGAGGAGAAGCATCAACTGGCCATGTCCCGACTTGAAAAAAAAAGGGATTACCTCTAAAAATAAAGGGTTGTCTCCTTTTTTTTTCCTAGGACCCCAAATAAACATTTATTTAATTTAATTAATTTTATTTTATATTAATAATTTAATATATATTATTTTATTTATTTATTTTATATTATTTAATGACATTTTTTATTTATTTATTTGCCTTACCTGAAGTGAATGGGAATTTCCTTGCCTGGAGCTCTCCAAATGCAGTTCTCCCTGCAGCCACAGGCGTCCCACTAAGGCTGCCAGGGAGATAAATAGGAACAGGAGAGGTGGGGCACGCCTCTACACTGCCCCTGATGCTTTGAGGGCTCTGCCCTCAACCAAAATGGCCGCCGCAGCCTCCGGATTTACCGCGCATGCGCCGACCGGCGGAACGAGCACCCGGAGGACCTGCCCCGCCGGCGCATGTGCAGAACACAGCGGGGAACGCCGAAAGTGTACAAAAAGCCGGCGCTGAGCGCGCGTGGCTTCTAGGGAGCCTGGAGGGCGGCAGGGGCTAGGAGGGGGGTTTTCTTTGACAAGGAACAAAGAGGAAAGAAGAAGAGAGACCAAGAGGAGAAAAAAAATGGAAAGTTGGGGAGAGGAGGGAAGGAAAGAGAGAGAGGGAAGAGGAAAGAGAAAGGAGGCAGAGAGAGAAGGGGAAAAAAAAAAGGAACGCAGAAATAGCTGCTGCCTCTGTAACCATAAGTGAGCTAATGCCTAAATGACCAATTTGCAGATAAAGCTCTTACTTAAGAGACAAACTGCTTGTCCCAGAAGATCCTACAGAAGGGACTTCCAACCTTATAAGCGCGTTTAGCTGCCCAAGAGAAGGAACTGCGTCCGGGAGAGGCTTGAACCCGGACGGAGGCTGCCGAATGCAGAAGGTAAGGATGCCGACCAGAATTCACTGCCATGAGGTATGAGGAAAAAAAGGAGAATGCTGGGGCTGCGCTAACCATTTCTTTTATAATATTCACTAGTCCTGAGGGAGGAGCCAAGGCGGAGCTTGTCACAGGTATGCTGCCATGGAGGCACCAGGAAAACTGATTTCTCCTTTTTAAAGCATGATGTACAAAATTTAAGACACCGAGTGCAAAACGCTGAACAACTTATAAGGGATTTAGAGGATGAAACACGTCCCTTACAGGGCTCTGTCAGGGAGCTGCGTCAGACCAGGGATTATACATCTGACAAGATGAGGCATAATACCTCAACAAATACGTTTTTTTGGGGGGTTTTTTAAGTTTTTTATTCTGAACTGAGAGTCAGTGTAATCACTTCAGAGTGTGCATGCTTTTATTTTCAATCTGATCAGGGGTAGATATAATAAGGACTTTCGTTCTGATCCAATTCCAAAACACAGCCACAGGCCCTGCAGATCTCTCTCTAACACAAATCATGAAGGCCATACAGCACAGTCATGCTTCCCTTACCACAAAGATGGACTCCATAAAAACTGATTTCTCCTTTTTAAAGCATGATGTACAAAATTTAAGGCACCGAGTGCAAAACGCTGAACAACTTATAGGGGATTTAGAGGATGAAACACGTCCCTTAGACGGGGGCGCATGCGCGGAAGCGTCCAAGATGGTCGCATAGACCGGGAGCTCCGCGCCACCCTGGACTAACGCTCGCCGCCACGACTTTCTGAGCCCTCGTTTCTACCGGCAAACAGTCACTTCGGATTGGGGAAAACGCAGACTTCACACGAATGCCCGGTTCTAAGTCCCGACGGAACCCCAAACCCGCGCTTTCCACAGCGTTAGAGAGGTCAGGCCGATCCAAGATGGCCGCCGTTACCTCACAAAATACAGCCTGCAATGAGGAATCCATAGCGGACCAAGACTACACAGTTAAGCACCTCTCTTCAACCTCAACTTCAACTTCAAACGGCACAGTGAGTGAAATTCAACTCGGGACCCTATCCCCAGCATCCACAGACCCTCTTCTGAGTCATATTAGGGGGGAAAGTAACTCATCCATACAGCATATTTTACCTATAAGCTTTACCCCATGGGACATAGTTCCTAAAGATGCGCCCTCACCTCCCACAGACTTTGCCTCTATGATGAACGCATTTTCTCAAATGTTGTCCAGAGGTTTATCTCAGACTGCCACACAGATCACAGCTTCCATCCATGCTGATTTGCAACAATTAGGAACCAGGATTGATGCAATAGAGCAAAAATCAGATCAGTCATGCCTACGCATTAACCAAAACACAGCCAGGATTCAAGAACTCCAGGATCATTTAGAAACAGCCACAGCCAAAATTGACGACCTCGAAAATAGGTCGAGGAGATATAATTTCCGTGTTAGAGGCATTCCTGAATCTATCAAGGACATTCATCTCGCTATCCAAGACCTCATCAAAAGCTTAATTCCCACAATTTCACAAGATCGTCTAGAATTAGACAGGGCTCACAGGGCTCTGCAACCTCTTCGCACAGATGGTCTTCCTAGAGACATTATAGTGAAACCTCACTACTATTCAGTGAAAGAAGAGATAATGAGAGTTTCCAGAACCTCAGATTCTCTGACATTTCAGGATCATTCCATACAAATTTTTACCGATCTATCACCATACACAGTCCAAAAACGACGAGCTCTTAAACCTCTACTTCAAGTTCTGACGAGCAATGAAATCCCTTACAGATGGGCCTTTCCTCTCCGCCTGAATTTCTCTTATAATAATAAACCATACCACTTCTCGACGTTCCAAGATGGTGAACGGCTTCTGCTTCAATTGGGAATGATCACCCAGGAACTTCCACAGACTTCTACACCGAAAGGATCCTCTTCATCCAAACGCCCCTCACCGACAAGCCCCTTGACGCAAATATGGCAGAAACAGATGCCCAAGAGATCGAGGGAATCTCCACCAACCTGAAGATACACCTGAACTGTCCAATTTTTGTGGAAAGAAGGAAGGAAAAGGACAGAAAAAAGGAAGAAAATTTTTTTGTCTTCCTTACGGTTTGTCCTTAGGGCCGAACCTTTACCAGGACCGGGTTGACATTTGGTCCTGTTTTTCCTGGAAACTTCTCCAGGCTTTTTCCCACAGAAGACATTAAAAAGGATATTTTTTTTTTCTCTCTCTTTTCTAAAATGGAAAATTTCAAAGTATTTTTCCTTTTTGACATATAAATTTACTGTAATGCCTGTATTAGACCCCTCTTCCTCTATAATTTTATTTTTCTCTCCAACTGACCTTTTGGCTTTATATTTGATGGTTTTTTTCTTTATTTTTATTCTTATAATGGCTCTTTTTGACATTAAGTCACGGTCACTCATATTGTAGAGGAAGAGGGGGGCAGTTGCGCATTATTTATATTTCCCCTATCTTTATTATAGTCTGGGCTCAGATTTTTTGTTTTAGTGCCTTTGAGATAATCAACCTATGTGGCGAGGTTGTCCAGGGTGGGTACAATGCACCCCCCTGTTTACTTCGATAGGAGAACTATTTCTCCTACCGGGGTTTGTTTACAGCGACCCTTTTGGGCCGCTTTGGGATTTTTTTTCCCTTCCTATTTTATTTATTGTATACATTACTAATTTTTTTTGGCTTGAATTGTTATTTTATATAATGCATATTCTGATGTACTTTTATTTTATTTCATTTTTTCCTAATTCTATTATCTCCCTACCTTCTTGTTCCCCCTTTCCATTCTCCCTTTCTTACCCTTCCCAGTCTAATCACATCTTCCTTCCCATCTCCCTTGTACAGGATCAGGGCCTGGTTGGATTCTCCTCGTTTTTTTCTCACAAGCATTTCCTCAAAAGAACAGGTGTCATCTCCTATCTGCCAGGGATCACCACAAAGACAGGTATTCCTTTTGTTCATAGTATTAACTCCTACATGCTCTTCCCATGAACTCTACCTCACCGGTACAATCTGATCTCCGTATAATGTCCAATAATGTTCAAGGCCTTAATTCTCCAGTGAAAAGGCGTAAAATCATGCAACAATTTCATGCCCTCAAAGCTGATGTTATCTTGATGCAGGAGACGCACTTCCCCATTTCTTATAACCCCATTTTCCTTCACAAAAACTTTTCTCAATTTTATCTAGCTAATGCTTCCAATAAAACAAAAGGGGTTGCGATATGCTTTGCCAACAAAGTTCATTTTCATCATTCTAAAACAATTAGAGACCCAGAAGGCCGATACATCCTGGTCTCTGGATCAATTAATACAGTAACATACACATTTGTTTCCTACTATGCTCCAGACTCCCGCCAGGACAATTTTTTTGAAAAGACTCTCTTGACGCTGAAATCCCATCTGAAGGGAATTGTTGTCCTGGCGGGAGATTCGAACATCCCATTTGACCTTTCCTCAGACAGATCCAATCCTACTAAGCCAATGCCCAAAAGACCTCCTAAATGCAGTCTTATGCCCCGTACACACGAGCGGACTTTTCGACATCCAAACTCCGACGGACTGAGTCCGGCGGACTATCCGATCGTGTGTGGGCTGCAACGGACTTTAGCGAAATTTTCCCGACGGAACTCCGCCGGACCCGGTCCCCTTTGAAAAATCCGCTCGTGTGTGTGCTACTCCGACGGACTAAAACCGACGCTAGGGCAGCTATTGGCTACTGTCTAGGAACTTCCTACGTCGAATCCAGTCGTACGTCATCACGTTCGACTCCGTCGGAGTTTGGTGTGATGGTGTGTGGTCAAGTCCGTTCGGTCGAAAAGTCCGCCAGAACTCCGTCGGAACTCCGGCGGAACTCCTTTGGAGGTCTGTCAGACTTAATCCCTCTCGTGTGTACGGGGCATTAGGGTTGCACATTCCATCCAATCAGCAGGCCTAATAGACATATGGAGAGAAATGAATCCCCGATCCAAAGACTACACTCACTTTTCTATCCCTCATAATACATTAACCAGAATAGACCATATCTTTATTCCTCCACATTTCATCTCTTTGGTTGAATCCTCCAAAATTTATGATTCCTCTCTCTCTGACCATTCCATCGTTTCATTAATTATTAGAGGGGGAGGAGGAGATAAACGACCGTTCCAATGGAGGCTTAATGAGTCTCTTCTAAACAATCCAGCTCACTGTGCGGTATTAAACTCAGCCCTTTCGGACTACTTTACAGATAATAATACAGACTCAATTTCGCCAGGCTCCCTGTGGGCGGCACACAAGGGCGGTCATGAGGGGTAAAATAATTCAACTCTCAGCCCGACTCAAAAAGGAACACTCCGCAGAGCTTATACGACTCAAAGAGGAATTCCAAACACTTAGCAAAAGTCATAAACAACATCCTACCCCAGAGAGCCTGGCTGAACTTGATAGAGCACGCATTGCACTTAATCTCTCACTCACTACCTCAGCAGAAAAACATCTGCGATGGACAGGAGCTCGCTTCTATTATCAAAAAGATAAAATAGGTGCCAAACTCACGAGTAAATTGTGTCCTCGAACTCGTACCTTGGTCTTCCCTAAAATTAGACAATCTTCGGGTACCCTTACACAAAATCCGGTAGAAATTTTGAAATCATTTCATGATTTTTATGAAAACCTCTACTCTAAGACAACTCATACACATTCCAAAGCTAGGAATCAGTTCCTCGATCACCTCGATCTACCTTACATACATCAAACTCATAAAGAACTAATGGATGATTCCTTCTCCCCTGCCGAAATACTTGACGTCATAAAAGCCCTTAAATCAGAATCAGCACCGGGCCCCGACGGTTTCTCGGTCAGATATTATAAGACTTTTGGACCAAAATTAGCTCCCTACATGGCTCGTTTCTTTAATTCTCTCCGGGATGGAGCCCCCCTCCCGAATGATTCTAATACTGCATTTATCTCTGTTATTCCGAAACCTGGTAAAGATACTAGTGAAGTGGGAAATTACAGACCCATTTCGCTGATCAATAATGATCTTAAAATTATGACTAAAATATTAGCCAACAGAATGTCCAGTTTTATATCTAACTATATTCATAAGGATCAGGTGGGCTTCATCCCGGGGAGACAGGGAACGGATCAGGTAAGAAGGGCAATTGACTTAATATCATTATTGAATTCGCACTGGGACGGGGGCCCGGCACAAGAAGGCCTTCTGCTGTCTTTGGACTTGCAGAAGGCATTTGATTCTGTTTCATGGCCATATCTTTTTGAAATTCTCACCAAATGGGGTTTCGGAGCAAATTTTATGAACATTCTAAAATCCCTATATTCAACCCCCTCTGCTCAAGTACGTCTATTAGGCCACCTCTCTCAACCATTAGATATCCATAGAGGTACTAGACAGGGTTGTCCCTTGTCACCGTTAATCTTTATTATAGCTATAGAAACTCTAGCCATCGGCATTAGAGCAGATATAAATATTAAAGGTGTTCGTTGTGGTTTAGAAGAGCATAAATGTGCTCTCTTTGCTGATGATATGCTTATATTTCTGACCTCACCCTTAATTTCCACCCCCAACTTACTTCATCTCCTTCGGGATTTCGGAACTATTTCAGGTCTCCAAGTTAACATTTCCAAGTCAGTTGCTCTCAATATTTCGGTTCCCTCATTAACCATCTCCCGACTTGCGCCCTTCTTTCCCTTCTCCTGGGCTACAGATAGGATTCCCTATTTGGGTATTTCTCTCACCAAATGTGTCAGTAATTTATACAATGCTAATTACCCACCCGCCTTCAAATCTTTAGAAGCAGATTTAACTAAATGGTCTAAAGAAGGATTGTCTTGGCTGGGCAGGCTCAATGCAGTCAAGATGAACTTTTTTCCTCGAATTTTGTACTTATTCAGAGCCCTTCCCATACCTATTAAAAAGTCGACTCTCAACAAATTCCAATCAAAAGTGATTGGATTTGTCTGGGGAAAAACGGACAACCCAAGGTGGTTTAGGACTTCCTAACCTCTTTTTATATTATCAAGCAGCACAACTAGCACAATTTTCAGCAATATATACTAAAACCAATAGTCCAGACTGGGTTTCTATTGAGAACCAGGCAGTACCTGACTACACATTAGATCATCTAATATGGAGACCAACAAAGCAAAGACCTGCCATATTGTCCCCAACGCTTTCTCAATCCCTAGCACTTTGTGACAGACTATACAAAAACGAAAACCTGATTTCCCCACTGAGACCTCTTGTACATTTATTCCATAATCCTGATTTCCCTCCTGGCCTGAACATCCAAGATTTTCATTGGTGGTTGAACAAGGGCCTTTTCAGAATTGGACATTTCATTACACCAAATGGACCCATTTCAATGGGACACTGCTACTCCAAACTAGAGATGCCCGATTCAGAGCAATTGAGACTTTCACAGATTAAACGTTTTATACATTCTCTTGAACTTGACAAACCAAATAGTTACAATGTTACGATTTACGAGCAATGGTGCTTAAAACATGGTCATCGCAAAGGAGGTATTTCCCTTATCTACTCGTCCTTGGCAGATAGGAGTGACAAACCGACATATGCTCGTTCTTGGGAAGAAGACTTGGACATCCAACTAGATACGGAATTGTGGTTTCAAGTTTTTAGACGTTCTTCCAAAGGTATTTTAAATATTTCCTTAATCGAAGCTAATGTCAAAATTCTAACGAAATGGTATTATGTTCCTGTGAGACTTTCAAAGATGTACTCAGAGATTTCACCGCTCTGTTTCAGAGGATGTGGTCTTTTAGGTACAATGTTACATATATGGTGGTCTTGTCCTCGCATACGAAACTTTTGGAATAACTTTATACATCTAGTGAGGAAGGTCACGAAAGCCCCAATCCCACAAGATCCTTCATATATCCTTCTGAACCGCAGGCTACACAATACCCCTAAACATACTCAACAACTAATCTTTTTTATGTGCTTGGGAGCCAAGATCACTTTAGCAAAAGCTTGGAAAACTTCTAGGGTTTCTCTTGTGGCTACCAGGCAAAAAATTTCATGGATTATGATTCAGGAACAAATAGTAGCTAAATTACGGAATACCACTCAACAATTTGAAATGACATGGGATCCATGGGCCCAACACATCAAAGTACAATTGTTTCCAGGACACCTTCTGTCTTAAATTCTACATGGATGGAGCCAGGACCCTGAATCCTGTACAACTCTCCCTTCCTTACCCTCCCTCTTCTCTCCTGACTACACTTTCTACTTTTCCTTTTTTTTGTTGTTTTTCTTTAAGCAGGATTTCTCATATTTAGTAATTGATCAGATGTTACCTTATTCTACTACATTTTTCCTTAGTTAACCTTTGTGGTTCGGACTGGAGTTTACTAGTTCTAAAGAGTTCATTTGGAATTTAATTGGGAATTTTGAAGTTCAGCTGTTCACTTCCCTCCGGGGAGCACAATTTCTGGGTGCTGTCCGGGGGTTTAAAGGGACGTAGATGGGGAGTTCTTCGGCGGGAGTCCCCCGAGCTATCCCACTCCACAGTGTGAGCCCATTGGGGTGGAGTGGTGACCTTGGGGGTCTCCTTAGAAGTTGCCGATATGTTTATAACTTAAATCTTCTACACCTCCCATTTAAATCTTAATCAAATTCCTTCCTTTTTTTTTTTTTTTTTTTAATCTATGTTTATGTATGTATATTTATATATATATATATTTATATATATATTTTTTTTTAATTTTTGTGTCCCTTTTTCTTATATACATCATTATTACAAATTTTCAATGAAGTGGATCTTTACACTCCAAGCCCTTCTTGACATATAATAGCCCCAATTATATCTGTATAAGATACCTTGTATATCTTGTCTTTTTTTCTGATTGATGCATCATGCTTTATTTGAATTCTCTGTTTTTTTTATGTTATGTTTTTGCTTTATTTCTATTTTCTGACTATACATGATGTATTTACCAAAGAATTAAATTCAATAAAAATTATTGAAAGAGAAACACGTCCCTTACAGGGCTCTGTCAGGGAGCTGCGTCAGACCCAGGATTATACATCTGACAAGCTGAGGCGTAATAATCTAGGCTTCCTAGACTTTCCAGAGAGTTCAGAAGGCAGGGCTCCTGAAGTGTTCATGGAGCACTGGCTGACATCCACATTTGGTGGCAATACCTTTTCAGCATTGTTTGTCATTGAGAGAGCGCATAGAGTTCCATTGCGCCCCCTGCCCCCTACTACGTGCCATGCTCATTAAATTGTTGCACTTCTGGGACAGAGAGGCTATTATTGTTCCTATGTTCCTCGGTTATTGTTTCTATGTAATTTTTATCCTGTACCATTTGTTCACAGGTTCACAGGCCTGAGCGGCCATCAGGTACTCAGGTATAGGGATGAGCTTCGTGTTCGACTCGAACATACGTTCGACTCGAACATCGGCTGTTCGCCCCTTCGGCAAATACTGAACGTTATGGGCCATTCACACCAAATTCGTGTGGCGCTCACGGCCCACAATGCACTGCGCCATTGCAGTGCATTGCTGGCTCATGATTGGCCAAGCATGCACTGTGACCCCACATGCTTGGCCAATCACAGTGCCGGCAGCGAGGAGAGCCATGATTGGCCACAGGCAGGATGCCTGTGGCCAATCATAGCTCAAACTGTGTAATACACGCTCCCCACTATATAAGGCCGCCAGCGCGGCAGCCTTGTGTAGTGTGTTGGCGTCTGTAGGAGTTAATGGGTGTTCTCTGTGTACCTTCAACACAGTATACACTGTTCGTTATCGGTCAATTTAGTGTTCTTGCTCTTCTGTAATTGAGCTTTAAGCAATCTGCAGGAGTTTGTGGGTGTTGTCTGCATGCCCTGAGCTCAGTATACACCATTATATCCACCTATATAGCTAGCTATATTGCTCTTCTGTAATAGAGCTTTCAGTCAGTTGTAGGAGATTGTGGGTGTTGTCTGCGGGCCCTGACCGCACTATACACCATTATATCTACCTATATAGCTAGCTATATTGCTCTTGTGTAATAGAGCTTGCAGTCAGTTGTAGGAGATTGTGCGTGTTGTCTGCGTGCCCTGACCGCACTATACACCATTATATCCACCTACAGTATATAGCTAGCTATATTGCTCTTCTGTAATAGAGCTTGCAGTCAGTTGTAGGAGATTGTGTGTGTTGTCTGCGTGCCCTGACCACACTATACACCATTATATCCACCTATATAGCTAGCTATATTGCTCTTCTGTAATAGAGCTTGCAGTCAGCTGTAGGAGATTGTGGGTGTTGTCTGTGTGCCCTGACCACAGTATACACCATTATCCACCTATATAGCTCTTATCTAATTGAGCCATCTGCCATCTGCAGGAGTTAGTTGGTGTTGTGTACCTCCAGCACAGCACAGTATACACCAGTATCTACCCTTTAATTCCTGTTCTATAATAAAGGCATCTGCAGGAGTTAGTGGATGTTGTGTGCCTCCAGCACAATATACACTACCCAATTGCTGGTTTTCCCATCTCCCTTCAGGCCATTACCATGTCTGGAAGGCCAACAAGGAGAGGCAGACAGGCGCGAGCCGATAAAAGAGGGCAAGCAGGCTCTGTGTCTAGAGACAACAGTGCTGGTCGTGGACGCGGTGCATCGTCATCATCAGCACGTGGCCATGGGACACACTTGTCCTTCTTTTCGGCAGCTGGACGTGTTGAGCTGAATCATGCCGAAGACTTGGTAGAGTGAATGACCAAGCCCTCTTAATCCTCCTCCTCTCTCACCCAGGCTCAGGGTATTAGCAAAGCAGCTGCCAACACATCATCTTCCCTCGTCTCAATGTCATCATCAGTGACTCCTTCCCTAGACCCACCACGTCCTCCTGAGGAGTCCCCTGAACTCTTTGAGCACAGTGTTGGGTACATGCCTCAGGAGGATGCCCAGTGTTTTGTAGGCTCTGATGATGATACTCAGCTAGAGGAAGGCAGTAGCGTGAGCGCAGAGAGAGGGGATGCTCAAGAAGGACAGCAATCTGGCAGTCATGTTCCACAAGCTGCAGCATACTGCCAGGTTTGCTACAGCGATGAAGAGGGAGGACATGATGAGGGCACTAATTCCACGTGGGTGCCTGGTAGGAGAGAGGAGGAGGAGGAGGAGGCACATGTCCAATGAGGCAGGATGCCCTCCGGGGGCCAGCTTAGGGGCAGCACACCGACTGAATCACACCGCAGAGCTCCACTTGTGCAGGGCGCTGCCTCTGCGCGTTATTCTAAAAGTTCTTTGGTGTGGGCCTTTTTTGAGACGAGTGCATCAGATCACACCGCTGCTATTTGCAACATATGTGTCAAGCGTATCTCACGTGGCCAAAACATCAGCCGCTTGGGCACCACATGCTTGACCAGACATATGTTGACCTGCCATGCAGCTCATTGGCAAGTGTACCTCAAAGACCCACACCAAAGAACAAAGCGGACCTCTCCTTGAATGAATGAATGAATGAAATACTTGTATAGCGCACAATGCGAACTGAATCGCCTCTAGGAGCTGTGGCGAGCTTTGATCATCTGCTAAAAGAGGAAGGTCTTGAGTTTTTTCCTAAAAGCCAGGTGATTTTCTTCCAGGCGGATGTTGATTGGTAGAGCATTCCATAGCCGAGGCCCTTGGACAGCGAATCTCCGATCACCCTTGGATTTATACCGGGCTTTGGGCACGAGGAGGAGGTTTTTGTTGGCTGATCGAAGACTGTGGTTTGGTGTGTAATGATTTATTTTCTCCATTAGGTATTGCGGAGCTTCTCTATGCACGCATTTGTGGGTGAGGCAAAGGGTCTTGAACGTGATCCGATTTTTTACGGTTAGCCAATGTAAGCTCCTCAGTGAAGGAGAAATGGATTCCCAGGGTTTTTTTCCTGTTATCAGCCTTGCCGCCGTGTTTTGGATCAGTTGTAATCGCGCAAGTTGTATTGCGGAGCTTCTCTATGCACGCATTTGTGGGTGAGGCAAAGGGTCTTGAACGTGATCCGATTTTTTACGGTTAGCCAATGTAAGCTCCTCAGTGAAGGAGAAATGGATTCCCAGGGTTTTTTTCCTGTTATCAGCCTTGCCGCCGTGTTTTGGATCAGTTGTAATCGCGCAAGTTGATATTGTGGTAATCCTATGTAAAGCGAGTTTGCGTAGTCCAGTCGTGAATTAATGATTGTTCCAACTACCACTGCTTTGTCATTCTTTGGGATAAAAGGGAAGAGTCTGCGAAGCATGCGTAGCAGATGGTGAGATCGACTGACTACAGATCCTATTTGCGCATCCATTGACATTTGTGCGTCTAAAATAACCCCCGAGACTCTTCGCTTTGGTCCTTGGGGAGATAGTCTGCCCAAAAACGGTTGGTGGAGACCAGGAGGTTTTGGTTGCGGGCTTATGATTTGGGTGTAAGATAAGAAGCTCTGTCTTTGATTGATTCAGCTGGAGGGAGTTGGTGGTCATCCAGTCCTCTATTGATTTGAGGCAGTTTTCAAGTTGTTGTTGGTGATCTTTTTTTCCATTGATCCGGAAATAAAGTTGCGTGTCGTCAGCGTAAGAGTGGAAGCAGAGATCTGAGCATCTGATGATTTGAAGGAGTGGGCGAATGTAAATGTTGAAGAGAACGGGTGACAACAGAGAGCCTTGAGGGACTCCGCAGGTGACTGCCCGAGTTTCGGAGAGGAATTTTCCTAGTTTCACTGTCTGTGACCGATTTCCTAGGAAGGACGCGAACCATTGGAGATCTATGTCTTGGACTCTGGCTATTTCTGTGAGGCGGACGAGTAGAGTATTGCTGCACTTAGGTCTAGCAGTACGAGGAGACACGGCTCTCCGTCATCTGCTGCTTCGAGGGCGTCATCCCAAATCTTGAGGAGAGCTGTTTCTGCTCCATGACCCGGGCGGAAGCCTGATTGCAGCGGGTCCAGGAGTTTGTGAGTATCCAGGTGAAGTTGTAGCTGATGTACTACAGCTTTCTCTATGATCTTAGAAATGGTGTTGAGGCTTGTAATCGGCCTACGGTTGTTTGGATCCTGAGGGTCCAGGTTTGGTTTCTTGAGTAGAGGTTTGACGATGCCTTGTTTGAGGATGCTGGGAACAATCCCTTCGTGGAATGATCGGTTTATGAGGTGGGTTATGGTTGGAGCCACGATGTCGGAGCATTCTTTCAGTCGTTTTGTGGGGATGATGTCAATAGGTGAGGTACTGTCACGCAGTTTATTAATGATGTTTTTTGCGGTGTCCTTGCTCCTCATCAGCTGGGATCTCCAACCCCACTAGACCTTCAGTCCTCTCTGAAACCTGCTCTGAGAGGAATGAAGGTGTAGAATTAGGTGTGTCACAGCCAAGTGCTTCTGGGCACTCTGCTAGCAGTACACCCACGTCCGATTATAGCAGGCAAATTTCCCTGCCCCAGCTGCTGGACCGTCGAAAGAAGTTCACTCCCAGCCATCCACATGCCCAGCGGTTGAATGCTAGCTTGGCTAAATTGCTAGCACTTCAACTGCTGCCTTTTCAGTTGGTAGACTCTGCCCCCTTCTGTGAGTTTGTGCAATGTGCGGTTCCTTAGTGGCAGGTCCCCAAATGCCACTTTTTCTCACGGAAGGCAATTCCGGCTCTCTACCGGCATGTGGAAGGCAATATCCTTGCCTTGCTGGACAGGGCGGTCAGCGGTAAGGTGCATATTACCGCTGACTCATGGTCCAGCAGGCATGGACAGGGTCGTTACCTGGCTTTCAAGGCCCATTGGGTCACTCTTCTGGCAGCTGGGAAGGATGCAGGACAAGGTGCAGTAGTGTTGGAGGTTGTTCCGCCACCACGGCTCCAAAATGCTACTACTGGTTGTGACACACCTCTCTCCTCCACCCCCTCCTCTTCTTCTTCCTCCATGGGCTCTTCCAGTGCTCTGTCCTCAGAACCAGCGGTGCTCCATAGGCAATCAAGGGGCTACGCAAGTACGCAGGCAAAACGATGCCATGCCGTGCTTGCGCTGGTTTGTTTGGGGGATAGGAGCCACACTGGGGCAGATATTTTGTCAGCTCTGCAGGGGCAGGCCGAGAGGTGGTTGACGCCATGCCAGCTTAAGCCAGGAATGGTGGTTTGCGACAATGGCACCAACCTCCTCTCCGCCCTCCGATAGGGACAACTGACCCATGTTCCCTGTGTGGCTCATGTCCTTAACCTGGTGGTGCAGCGGTTCTTGGGCAGGTACCCGGGCTTACAGGATGTCCTGAAGCAGGCCAGGAAAGTCTGTGAGCATTTCCGCCGATCATTTAATGCCTGTGCTCGCCTGGCTGAGCTCCAAAAGGAGTTGAACCTGCCCAAGAACTGCCTTATATGTGACATGCCCACCAGGTGGACCTCAACGTTGACCATGCTGCAGCGGCTGCACACGCAGCAGAGGGCCATCAATGAGTACCTGTGCGACTACGGCACCAGGACAGGGTCAGGGGAGCTCGGTTTTTTCTCACCACGCCAGTGGGGCATGATCAGGGATGCATGCACTGTCCTGTCACTGTTTGAGGAGGCCACAAGGATGGTGAGCAGTGACAGTGTATGCATCAGTGACACTGTACCTCTTGTCCACCTCTTGGAGCATACGCTGCGTGGAATAATGGACAGGGCACTTGAGGCAGAACAGAGGCAGGAAGAGGAGGACTTCCTTGCCTCTCAAGGCCCCCTTTATCCAGACAGTGTTCCTGCTGTCCCACCCATCACACAGGAAGAGGACGAGGAGGAGGAGGATGGTGATTGTGTCAGCATGGAGGTGGAGGCTGGCACTCAGCATCAGCAGCAGCAGCAGTCTAGTAGGGATGATTTACAGTCCCAAGAAACCCGTGGACTTGTATGTCGCTGGGAGGAGGTAGCTGCGGATCATGTTGCCCTTAGTGACCCAGAGGACTCTGGACCGAATGCCTCAGCTAACCTACACTGCATGGCCTCCCTGATCCTGCAAAGCCTGCGGAAGGATCCTCGTATTCTTCGGATCAAGGAAAAGGACCATTACTGGCTGGCCACTCTCCTTGATCCACGGTACAAAGGTAAGGTTGCCGACCTTATCTTTCCATCGCAGAGGGAGCAGAGGATGAGACATCTCCGGGAGGCCTTGCAGAAAGGTATGTGCAACGCGTTCCCAGAGACTGGGAGGTTACAAACTCCTGGTCCTGGACAACATGTTGCTGAGGGAATCGGTCAGAATGAGCGGTGGAGAAGGTGGCCGTCTGACCGATGCATTCAGACAATTTTTTAGTCCGCAGCCCCAAGGTATGATCGGTCCCAGCAACTATCGCCAGCGTCTGATTTACATGGCGAAGGAATACCTAGGGGCAAGGTCAGACTTGGACACCTTTCCCACCGAAAATCCTCTGGCTTACTGGGTCTTGAGGATGGATCACTGGCCAGAGCTTGCACAGTATGCAATTGAGCTACTGGCCTGTCCTGCATCCAGCGTTCTTTCGGAACGCACCTTCAGTGCTGCTGGTGGCTTTGTTACCGATCACAGGGTCCACCGACTCAGTTGATCGACTGACCTTCATAAAGATGAATCAGTCTTGGATCACCACCAGCTACCAAGCACCTGAAGCTGATGTAACCGAATAACTTTTTTTTTTAAATATCACATCCCTTCAAGACTGCCTATGCTGATGCTGAGTGACTGTCCTGTTATGTTGATTGTCTATCCTCTTCCTCCTCCGCTGATATGTTGGAAGAACATTTTTGATTCTGGGTGATGCCACCAGCCCAATTTTTCAGCCCCTGTTTAACAAGGGCGTTTAATTACAATTTTTGATGCAATGCTTTGCAGCAGGGCTCATTCCTGCACTACAAATAGAGTATATGGGAGAGGTTGCAGTGTCGTGGCACCAGCACCATTGCCACCAGCCCAATTTTTCAGCCCCTGTTTAACAGGGGTGTTTAATTACAATTTTTGATGCAATGCTTTGCAGCAGGGCTCATTCCTACACTACAACTAGAGTATATGGGAGAGGTTGCAGTGTCGTGGCACCAACACCAGTGCCTAAGGCGCAATTTTTCAGCCCCTGTTTAACAGGGGCATGTAATTTCAATTCTTGATATAATATTTCACAGCAGGGCCCGTTCCTGTGCCCATCGAGAGTAACTGTGAGGACTTATAGTGTTGTGGCACCAGCACCAGCACCACAACCCCCAAAGGCCCAATTTTTCTACCACTGTTCAACAATGGCATGTAATTACAACTCTTGATATAATCGTTCACAGCAGGGCGCTCCAGCGCCCACCAAGAGTCACTTTGAGGGCTTACAATGTTGTGGCAACACCAACACCTTCTTCCGCCATTTCTGCAGAGCATATAGGGCAGGCCCCTACTTTCAAACATCCAACTTACAAACGTCTCCTACTTGCAAACAGGAAGTGAGAAGGAAAAATACGGATGGCAAAACAAATTATACAGGGGTGATAACCCTTCCCTATGTTTTCCAAAATGCTGAAAAATAGATTTTTTGACTGGAGCTACACTTTAAAAATGTACCAGTTCAAAATTACAAACAGATTCTACTTAACACAACAAACCTACACAGTCCCTGTCTTGTTTGCACCGCTTGTATACTGCTGTTCTGAGTATATAGGGCCTGGGGGCCCCACGTATTTCCTTTTTTTTAATATGGGTACGGGGTTCCCCTTAATATCCGTACAAGACCCAAAGGGGCTGGTAATGGGCAGGGGGGCTACCCATGCCATTTTCCTCAATGATTTTTATCCATATTGCTGGAAACAGATATTACATTAAAAACGCAAGCAGTTTTAAATGACTTTTTTTCAGTTAAATGTAATTTTGTGCAGGGACTGTTCTAAACACGGGAAACACGTGGCACTTCATAGGCATACTATAGACACCTCCCAGGCACGATATTTAAAGGAATATTTCACTTTTTTTTTTCACTTTAATCGTCATTAAAATCAGTACTCCTGCCAAAACTGCCATTTTTAACCACTTGCTTACTGGGCACTTAAACCCCCCTCAGTCCCAGACCAATTTTCAGCTTTCAGCGCTGATGCACTTTGAATGACAATTGCGCGTTCATACAACACTGTACCCAAATGAAATTTTTATCATTTTTTTCCCACAAATAGAGCTTTCTTTTGGTGGTATTTAATTACAGCTGGGAGTTTTATTTTTTGCTAAACAAACAAAAAAAGATGCAAAAAAAAATAAAAATCATGTTTAATAGTTTGTTATAAAATTTTGCAAACAGGTAATTTTTCTCCTTCATTGAAGTGCGCTGATGAGGCGGCACTGATAGGCTGCACTGGTGGGCACTAATAGGCTGCATTGGTGGGCACTGATAGGCTGCACTGGTGGGCACTGATAGGCATAGTTAAGGCGGCACTAATAGGCACTGATAAGGCGGCACCGATGGGCACAGATAAGGCGGCACTGATGGGCAAAGATGGGCACAGATAAGATGGCACGGATGGGTGGCACTAAGGGGCACTGATAGGTACCACTGATAGATGGGACTGATGGGCACTGATAGGTGGCACTGCTGGGCACTGATGGGCGGCACTGCTGGGCACTGATGGGCACTGGTAGATGACACTGATGGGCACGGATATGTGGCACTGGGGTGCAGCACCTTTGTTGAGGCAGATTGTGGACACTGCTGAGTGGCACTGTGGGCACTGCTGGGTGGCACTGTGGGCACTGCTGGGTGGCACTGACGGGGGGCACTTATTTTTTTATTATGCTTAGTGATGAGGGGGCAGGTGGACACTGGCAGGGGGCAGGTGGGCACTGGCAGGGCTGGCCGTGATCGGGACTGATGTCCCGATCACGGCCGCCGGTGATCGGCTCTTTTTTTTCTCCTCGCGCTGTCAGCGCGAGGAGCAATAATAGCCGATTACCGGCTCCGTTTTATCACATGATCAGCTGTCATTGGCTGACAGCTGATCACGTGATAAGGGGTCGGGATCGACCCCTTGCTCAGATCGGTGATCAGGCGAGTCTCATAGACTCGCCGATCACAGGGCGCGCAGGCTGCTCATGCACGGGACTACGTCAATAGACGTAGTCCCGGCAAAGGAGATCCGCGCTGTAGCCGTTATTCGGCTATAGTGCGGGTCTCAAGTGGTTAAAAACATTTTAGGCATTGACCCATGTCCCCTGGGGCAGGAGCCAGGTCCCAAAACCCTTTTTAGGACAGTATCTTTTTATTTCGAACGTTCAAGTCCTATAGACTTCAATGGGGTTCTAAAGTTCGTACGAATTTGCGGTCCGTTCGAAAGTTCTGATGCGAACCAAACCGGGGGGTGTTCGGCTCATCCCTACTTAGGTATTATTTACTATAAGCACAATGTGTTCTCACATGTATATGTTTGGGTTTGCACCCACCTCTCAGGATGCACAGAGATCCAAGGCTTGGTCGACTGACGTATTGTGAGAGGTGGGCGCTCATGTATATGACTATCACTTATGCATGGCTGGCCTACGCCTAATTTCATGGAATGTTAGGGGGCTTAACTCTAAAGTGAAATGCTCTATAATGTTTGAATATTTGGCACAAACCGCATGTAATCCTTCTTGAAGAAACCCATCTGCAGGGATCCAGGCTTATGGCCCTTAAAAGAGTTAAAATTGCTTACGCCTTCCACTCCACTTACTCCACATACGCACGAGGGACATCCATCCTTATAGCCAAATCAGCACCAATCACTATTAAACACATTAAACTTTACCCTAATGGCTGCTTTGTGACTCTTGTGCTGGAACTCCTTGATAAACCTTACACAGTGACTAGCACATATGTCCCACAGCCTTTTACCAAAAAACTATTTGAAAGAGTGATGGGCACGATACTGGAAATTGCTCAGGGCCCCTTAATAATAGCTGGGGACTATTACACAGTCCCAGAAAACTCTATGGATAGGTTTAGATGTTCTACACTACCCCCTACACCCTTGGGTTCCTTCCTAACCAAATTGGACCTAGTGGAGGCCTGGAGATGGAGACATGCGAATGTGTGGGAATATTCGTGCCAGTCTGATTCTCATGGTACATTGTCACGTATAGACCTATGTCTTGTTTCATCAGATATGCTTAACATGGTGACTGGAGTCAAATATCTTCCCAGAACGATGTCTGATGTCTGAAGGTGGATCTTGTCCTGGGCACACCATCTTCAGGTATCCCTATATGCAGAAGATATGCCGATATACTTGGAGGACCCCCAGTCGTCACTCCCTGCCGTGCTGGATATTATCCGGCGATTTGGCAATTTTTCAGGGTTTCAGACTAACTGGGACAAACCCCTCTTGTTTCAGATTGACCAAGAGTAGGGATGAGCTTCGTGTTTGAGTCGAACATATGTTCGACTCGAACATCGTCTGTTCGCCCGTTCGGCAAATTCCGAACGTTATGGGCCATTCACGCCAAATTCGTGTGGCACTCACGGCCCACAATGCACTGCGTCATCGCAGTGCATTGCTGGCTCATGATTGGCCAAGCATGCACTGTGACCCCGCATGCTTGGCCAATCACAGCGCCAGCAGCGAGGAGAGCCATGATTGGCCAAAGACAGGATGCCTGTGGCCAATCATAGCTCAGGCTGTGTAGTACACGCCCCACACTATATAAGGCCGCCAGCGCGGCGGCCTTGTGTAGTGTGTTGGCGTCTGAAGCAGTTAGTGGGTGTTCTGTGTACCTTCAACACAGTATACACCGATCGTTATCGGCCGATTTTCGATCTTGCTCTTATGTAGTGGTTGTTGTCTGCGTGCCCTGACCGCAGTATACACCGCTATATTCACCTCACCTATATAGCTAGTGATCTATCTTTTATAATAGAGCTTGCAGTCAGTAGTGTTAGGAGCTTGTGCGTGCTGTCTGCGTGCTCTGTACCCAGTATACACCGCTATATCCACCTACATAGCTCTTCTCTATTTGAGCCCACTTGCCACCTGCAGGAGTTATTGGAAGTTGTGTGTGCCTCTAGCACAGCACAGTATACATCTGTATATACCCCTTTATCTCTGGTGTTCTATAATAAAGGCATCTGCAGGAGTTAGTGGGTGTTTTGTGCCTCCAGCACAATATACACCTGTATCTACCCTTTATTGCTGTTCTCTAATAGAGCCATCTGCAGGGCTTAGTGGGTGTTGTGTGACTCCATTACAGTATACCCCTTTATCTCTGGTGTTCTATAATAAAGGCAACTGCAGGAGTTAGTGGGTGTTGTGTGCCTCCAGCACAATATACACCTGTATCTACCCTTTATTGCTGTACTCTAATAGAGCCATCTGCAGGGCTTAGTGGGTGTTGTGTGACTCAATTACAGTATACCCCTTTATCTCTGGTGTTCTATAATAAAGGCATCTGCAGGAGTTAGTGGGTGTTGTGTGCCTCCAGCACAATATACACTACCCAACTGCTGTTTTACCCAACTTCCTTCAGGCCATTACCATGTCTGGAAGGCCAGCAAGGAGAGGCAGACAGGCGCGAGCCGATAAAAGAGGGCAAGCAGGCTCTGTGTCTAGAGACAACAGTGCTGGTCGTGGACGCGGTGCATTGTCATCAGCACGTGGCCATGGGACACGCTTGTCCTTCTTTTCGGCAGCTGGACATGTTGAACCGCAACATGCCAACAACTTGGTAGAGTGGATGACCAAGCCCTCTTCATCCTCCTCATCCTCTCTCACCCAGTCTCAGGGTACTAGCAAAGCAGCTGCCAACGCATCGTCTTCCCTCGTCTCAATGTCATCATCAGTGACTCCTTCCCTAGACCCACCACGTCCTCCTGAGGAGTCTCCTGAACTCTTTGAGCACAGTGTTGGGTACATGCTCCAGGAGGATGCCCAGTGTTTTGTAGGCTTTGATGATGACACTCAGCTAGAGGAAGGCAGTAGCGTGAATGCAGAGAGAGGGGATGCTCAAGAAGGACAGCAATCTGGCAGTCATGTTCCACAAGCTGCAGCATATTGCCAGGTTTGCTACAGCGATGAAGAGGGAGGGGATGATGAGGGCACTGACTCCACGTGGGTGCCTGGTATGAGAGAGGAGGAGGAGGCACATGTCCAACGAGGCAGGATGCCCTCCGGGGGCCAGCTTAGGGGCAGCACACCGACTGAATCACACCGCAGAGCTCCGCCTGTGCAGGGCGCTGCCTCTGCGCGTTATTCTAAAAGTTCTTTGGTGTGGGCCTTTTTTGAGACGAGTGCATCAGATCGCACCGCTGCTATTTGCAACATATGTCTCAAGCGTATCTCGTGTGGCCAAAACATCAGCCGCTTGGGCACCAAATGCTTGACCAGACATATGTTGACCTGCCATGCAGCTCGTTGGCAAGCGTACCTCAAAGACCCACACCAAAGAACAAAGCGGACCTCTCCTTGCTCCTCATCAGCTGGCATCTCCAACCCCACTAGACCTTCAGTCCTCTCTGAAACCTGCTCTGAGAGGAATGAAGGTGTAGAATTAGGTGTGTCACAGCCAAGTGCTTCCGGGCACTCTGCTAGAAGTACACCCACGTCCGATTATAGCAGGCAAATGTCCCTGCCCCAGCTGCTGGACCGGCGAAAGAAGTTCACTCCCAGCCATCCACATGCCCAGCGGTTGAATGCTAGCTTGGCTAAATTGCTAGCACTTCAACTGCTGCCTTTTCAGTTGGTAGACTCGGCCCCCTTCCGTGAGTTTGTACAATGTGCGGTTCCTCAGTGGCAGGTCCCCAAACGCCACTTTTTCTCACGGAAGGCGATTCCGGCTCTCTATCGGCATGTGGAAGGCAATGTCCTTGCCTTGCTGGACAGGGCGGTCAGTGGTAAGGTGCATATTACCTCTCACTCATGGTCCAGCAGGCATGGACAGGGACGTTACCTGTCTTTCACGGCCCATTGGGTCACTCTTCTGGCAGCTGGGAAGGATGCAGGACAAGGTACAGTAGTGTTGGAGGTTGTTCCGCCACCACGCCTCCAAAATGCTACTTTTGGTTGTGACACACCTCTCTCCTCCACCCCCTCCTCTTCTTCTTCCTCCATGGCCTCTTCCAGTGCTCTGTCCTCAGAACCAGCGGTGCTCCGTAGGCATTCCAGGGGCTACGCAAGTACGCAGGCAAAACGATGCCATGCCGTGCTTACGCTGGTTTGTTTGGGGGACAGGAACCACACTGGGGCGGATGTTTTGTCAGCTCTGCAGGGGCAGGCCGAGAGGTGGTTGATGCCATGCCAGCTTAAGCCAGGAATGGTGGTTTGCGACAATGGCACCAACCTCCTCTCCGCCCTCCGACAGGGACAACTGACCCATGTGCCCTATGTAGCTCACGTCCTTAACCTGGTGGTGCAGCGGTTCTTGGGCAGGTACCCCGGCTTACAGGATGTCCTGAAGCAGGCCAGGAAAGTCTGTGTGCATTTCCGCCGATCATTTAATGCCTGTGCTCGGCTGGCTGAGCTCCAAAAGGAGTTGAACCTGCCCAAGAACTGCCTTATATGTGACATGCCCCCCAGGTGGAACTCAACGTTGGCCATGCTGCAGCGGCTGCACACGCAGCAGAGGGCCATCAATGAGTACCTGTGCGACTACGGCACCAGGACAGGGTCAGGGGAGCTCGGTTTTTTCTCACCACGCCAGTGGGGCATGATCAGGGATGCATGCACTGTCCTGTCACCGTTTGAGGAGGCCACAAGGATGGTGAGCAGTGACAGTGCATGCATCAGTGATACTGTACCTCTTGTCCACCTCTTGGAGCATACGCTGTGTGGAATAATGGACAGGGCACTTGAGGCAGAACAGAGGCAGGAAGAGGAGGACTTCCTTGCCTCTCAAGGCCCCCTTTATCCAGACAGTGTTCCTGCTGTGCAACCCATCACACAGGAAGAGGATGAGGAGGAGGAAGAGGAGGAGGAGGATGATTGTGTCAGCATGGAGGTGGAGGCTGGCACTCAGCATCAGCAGCAGCAGTCTTGTAGAGATGATTTACAGTCCCAAGAAACACGTGGACTTGTACGTGGCTGGGAGGAGGCAGCTGCGGATCATGTTGTCCTTAGTGACCCAGAGGACTCCGGACCGAATGCCTCAGCTAACCTACGCTGCATGGCCTCCCTGATCCTGCAAAGCCTGCGGAAGGATCCTCGTATTCTTCGGATCAAGGAGAGGGACCATTACTGGCTGGCCACTCTCCTTGATCCACGGTACAAGGGTAAGGTTGCCGACCTTATCTTGCCATCGCAGAGGGAGCAGAGGATGAGACATCTCCGGGAGGCCTTGCAGAAAGGTCTGTGCAACACGTTCCCAGAGACTGGGAGGTTACAAACTCCTGGTCCTGGACAACATGTTGCTGAGGCATCGGTCAGAAGGAGCGGTGGAGAAGGTGGCCGTCTGACTGATGCTTTCAGACAATTTTTTAGTCCGCAGCCCCAAGGTATGATCGGTTCCAGCAACCATCACCAGCGTCTGATTTACATGGTGCAGGAATACCTAGGGGCAAGGTCAGACTTGGACACCTTTCCCACCGAAAATCCTCTGGCTTACTGGGTCTTGAGGATGGATCACTGGCCAGAGCTTGCACAGTATGCAATTGAGCTACTGGCCTGTCCTGCATCCAGCGTTCTTTCGGAACGCACCTTCAGTGCTGCTGGTGGCTTTGTTACCGATCACAGGGTGCGCCTGTCCACCGAATCAGTTGATCGACTGACCTTCATCAAGATGAATCAGTCTTGGATCACCCACAGCTACCAAGCACCTGAAGCTGATGTAACCGAATAATTTTTTTTGAAATATCACATCCCTTCAAGACTGCCTATGCTGATGCTGAGTGACTGTCCTGTTATGTTGATTGTCTATCCTCTTCCTCCTGATATGTTGGAAGAACATTTCTGGTTCTGGGTGATGCCATCAGCCCAATTTTTCTGCCCCTGTTTAACAGGGGCGTTTAATTACAATTTTTGATGCAATGCTTTGCAGCAGGGCTAATTCCTGCAATAAAAATAGAGTATATGGGAGAGGTTGCAGTGTGGTGGCACCAGCACCAGTGCCTAAGGCCCAATTTTTCTGCCCCTGTTTAACAGGGGTGTTTAAGTACAATTTTTGATGCAATGCTTTGCAGCAGGGCTAATTCCTGCAATAAAACTAGAGTATATGGGAGAGGTTGCAGTGTGGTGGCACCAGCACCAGTGCCTAAGGCCCAATTTTTCTGCCCCTGTTTAACATTGGCGTTTAAGTACAATTTTTGATGCAATGCTTTGCAGCAGGGCTAATTCCTGCAATAAAACTAGAGTATATGGGAGAGGTTGCAGTGTGGTGGCACCAGCACCAGTGCCTAAGGCCCAATTTTTCTGCCCCTGTTTAACAGGGGCGTTTAATTACAATTTTTGATGCAATGCTTTGCAGCAGGGCTAATTCCTGCAATAAAACTAGAGTATATGGGAGAGGTTGCAGTGTCGTGGCACCAGCACCAGTGCATAAGGCCCAATTTTTCTGCCCCTGTTTAACAGGGACATGTAATTACAATTCTTGATATAATATTTCACAGGAGGGCCCGTTCCTGTGCCCACCCAGAGTAACTGTGAGGACTTATAGTGTTGTGGCACCAGCACCACAACCACCAAAGGTCAATTTTTCTACCACTGTTCAACAATGGCATGTAATTACAATTCTTGATATAATCGTTCACAGCAGGGCGCTCCAGCGCCCACCAAGAGTCACTTTGAGGGCTTACAATGTTGTGGCAAAACCAACACCTTGTTCCGCCATTTCTGCAGAGCATATAGGGCAGGCCCCTACTTTCAAACATCCAACTTACAAACATCTCCTACTTGCAAACGGAAGGAGACACTCAGCAAGTGAGATGAAAAAAGATGGACGACAAAACAAATTATACAGGGGTGATAACCCTTCCCTATGTTTTCCAAAAAGCTTAAAAATAGTTTTTTTGACTGGAGCTACACTTTAAAAATGTACCAGTTGAAAATTACAAACAGATTCAACTTAACACAACAAACCTACACAGTCCCTGTCTTGTTTGCACCACCTGTATACTGCTGTTCTGAGTATATAGGGCCTGGGGGCCACACGCATTTCCTTTTTTTAATATGGGTACTGGGTTTCCCTTAATATGCGTACAAGACCCAAAGGGGCTGGTAATGGGCAGGGAGGGCTACCCATGCCATTTTTCTCAATGATTTTCAACCATATTGCAGGAACCAGATATAACATTAAAACCGCAAGCAGTTTTAAATGATGTTATTTCCGTTTAATGTCATTTTGTGCAAGGACTGTTCTAAACACGGGAAACACGTGGCACTTCACAGGCATACTACAGACACCCCCCAGGCACCATATTTAAAGGAATATTTCACTTTTTTTTTTCACTTTAATCGTCATTAAAATCAGTGCTCCCGCCAAAACGGACATTTTTAAAAACATTTTAAGCATTGACCCATGTCCCCTGGGGCAGGAGCCAGGTCCCCAAACCCTTTTTAGGAAAGTATCTTGCATATTAGCCGTTAAAATTAGCACTTTTAATTTCAAACGTTCGAGTCCCATAGACTTCAATGGGGTTCTAAAGGTCGTACGAATTTGGGGTCCGTTCGAAAGTTCTGGTGCGAACCGAACCGGGGGGTGTTCGGCTCATCCCTAACCAGGAGAGATCGATTGTGCTACCTCCATCATGTCTACTACAAATAGTACACACGTTGCTCTATCTAGGGGTCTTGATACAACACCCCATCTCATCATATGCCAAGATTAATTTAGGCCCCCTTATCAGCAGATTAAGGAACACCCTGAAAACATGGCACAATCTCCCCATAACACTGTTAGGAATGATAAATATTTTCAAATTTATCTATCTCCCACACTTCCTATACATCCTGAGTAATCCACCAATATATATTACCAAAGCTAAATTTAAAGAGATGGACTTGAATCACTAACTTTATCTGGGGTGGGTGGTGAGGATTGCTAAACACACTTTACAGCTACCCACTTTGGAGGGGGGCCTAGTGCTTCCCTGTCTCCAAACTTACTTACTTACTATGTCGCCTCACAATTGGCAATTGCCCATTGGTGGTTTCTTCCTGAAGCCAACAATTCAGCTACTGCCTTGGAGGCAGCCACCCTCACTTCATACGAATCTCTCTAGAACCTCATACACCGTATTCCGCTTAGGAGGAGGGAATTGGTGAATGTGCTGGTCATGATTTTATGGATTTTTAGAATTTTTTAGCTGCTACCGCCCACTGCCCATACCATATACTCACCCAATGCCCCGCTATGGGGAAATCCGTATCTACCTGAATTTTTACAAAGAACTGACGGGGGTTACTGGTTCAAAAAAGGTGTAAAAACAATCTCACACTTGTTTAGGGATAACACATTCTGCTCCTTCACGAAATTCCAAAGGGACTTTGGTCTCCCTCGCATGGCTTACTTTCAATACTTACAGATAGAACATACTCGGCCTTCGAAATATCAAGTTGCAATCTTCCCTACTGGAATGCCTACTGACCGACCCCTCTCACACTAAACTTGTTTCTACATACTAGAAGACTTTACTCCACAACTAGCAGGCTTATCACCACGGAGCATAGATGGCATTCCGACATACCTGAGCTGACGGAAGTCTGGAGGGAGGTTCTTCCCCTGCAGGTATCCTCTGTCACTTCTTCAAGGGACAAGGTGATCCAGACCAAACTACTATATAGATCCTGTTTCACACCATGCTTATTATATAGATTGCAGAGATCGCCTTCTCCCTTATGTTCCCGATGCAGAATAGCTAATGGTACATTCTTTCACCTACTATGCGAATGTGCCCCGATAAGGAAGTTCTGGTCAAAAGTCACGGCCTTTATCAGCTCTGTAGCTAAGATACCTAACATTTGCAATCCTCTTAGATGTCTGCTGGTCTGCAATCCTTTATACATATATTGATCTGTATTGCCAGGAGCCAGCAATACATTACAGCCGCGAGTACATTTAAATTAAATTTTTTCCTTTAGAAATATCATTATTGCTGCAGCTTGTTCTATACATCGCACAGATGCGCCACTTTATAGGCAGAGTAAGGGGACCCCCCAGGCATGATATTTAAAGGAATATTTCATTTTTATTGTTTCACTTTAAGCATCATTAAAATCACTGCTCCTTTAAAAACAATCATTTTAAAAACTTTTTTTTGCATTGATACATGTCCCCTAGAGCAGTATTAGGGTCCGCATACACTCTTTTATGGCAATAACTTGCATATAAGCCTTTAAAATTAGGACTTTTTCATGTTCGTGTCCAATAGAGAGACTTTAATAGAGTTTGCATGTTCGCTAGAACTTTTTGTCTGTTTGGGATGATCGGGTGCTAACCGAACTGGGGTGGATGTTCGGTTCATCCCTAAAAACCTGTAAAAAAAATTGTAAAGTGGAGGCGAGAGATGACCAGCGAGTGAATTCAGAGCTTTGTTGTGTCATTGGTTAGAAAGGGGGTGTATTTTGCAGAGGGATGCAGAGGTTGAGGAAGCAAGATTTGGACAGTGATTGGACGTAGTGCTTAAAGGATAGTGCAGAGTCCAGGACTACACTTAGAACATTGGCATGCAGGGATGGGCTTATAGTTTTGACAGAGAGAAAAAATTATAGTTCAGTTTTGGATAGATTTAGTTTGAGGATGTAGGGGGATATTGGTGATACGTGAGGAGAGAGAGGGAGTAAGCTGTGTCATTGGTTAGAAAGGGGGTGTATTTTGCAGAGGGATGCAGAGGTTGAGGCAGCAAGATTTGGACAGTGATTGGACGTAGTGCTTAAAGGATAGTGCAGAGTCCAGGACTACACTTAGAACCTTGGCATGCAGGGATGGGCTTATAGTTTTGACAGAGAGAAAAAATTATAGTTCAGTTTTGGATAGATTTAGTTTGAGGATGTAGTGGGATATTGGTGATACGTGAGGAGAGAGAGGGAGTAAGCTGAGGGGTAGAGAAATAGATTTTGGTGTCATCAGCGTGAGAGGTGGTATTGGAAGCCATGGGAGGCTATCAGCTGACCCAGGGAGGAAAGGAGGTGTAGGTTTAAAATAGGAGAGGTCCAAGAACAGAACCTTGGGGGGACCCCAACAGAGAGAGGAAGAGTAGAGGAGGAAGTAGAGTTGTAAGAAACGCTAAAGGTGCACTTGGATAAGAAAGAGAACCAGCGAAGAGTAGAGTCAGGGTGACCAAAGGCATGGAGTTTTTTGAGGCGGAGGGGGTGGTCAACCATATCAAAGGCAGCAGAGAGGTCCAGGAGTAGAAGTACAGAATAGTGTCCATTGATTTTGGCCATTAGTAGATAGTTTGTTAGTTTTAGGAGAGCAGATTCTGTGGAGTGTTAAGGACGACTTACAAACTGAAGGGGATCAAAAAGGCTATTATCAGCAAGGTGGATGCTCAGTTGGTTTTTGACCAGACGTTCAAGGAGTTTGGATAAGAAGGGTAGCGAGGAGATGAGGTGTAGGTTGTTAAGATTGTATGGGTCCAGTGAGGGCTTTTTAAGTATGGGGATCATGTTTTAGAGAGTTGGGGAAGATGCTAGAAGAGAGGGAGAGATTGAAGATGTTGGTTAGAGAGTGTAGCATAGAACCAGAGAGTGAACATAGCATTTGCAAGGGAACAGGATCCAGAGGGCAGGTGGTAAGGTGGACATTAGCAAGTAGTTTAGCAACTTTGTCTATAGGGGTGGGGTTGAAAGAGGGAAGTAATGATTGTACCTGTGGGCATGAAGTGTAAAGTGTGGCGTGTATCTGAACAGTAGAGATCTCCTTGTGAATTGTATCAATCTTATGTTTGAAGTGATTGGCGATCTCCTGGGCAATGAGTGAGTTGGCGGGTGGAGGCAGTGGAGGACGAATTAGAGAGTTGAAGGTAGAAAAGAGTTTACGGGAATGGGATGATAAGTTGCTAATAAGAGTGATAAAATAGGTCTGTTTGGCAGTGAGGAGGCTGGAATTGTATTTTTGGAGGGCAGATTTATATTGTTTGCCAATGTTGAAGGGGTCAGAGCCTGGTTCTGTGTGTAGTGAGGGGGGGCAGTGAGTCCAGTGCGGCTAGAAGTGAATCGTTGCTGACAGAAGTGGCTAGGTTGGTGCAGGATAGGGGTGAGATAGGGGTGAGATTTTGTTGTAGAGGTTGTTGTAGCAGAGTAGAGAAGAGAAGGGTTGAGCTGACATAGGTTTCTGCAGGTAACTTTTAGGCGGTTGGAGGGGGAGGAGGTGGAGGAGAGGGAGAGAGTGAAACTAATAAGGTAGTGATCAGAGACAGGGAATGCATAGTTAGAGAGGTTGCATGGAGTGCAAAGGTGAGAGAAAATAAGGTCAAGGGTATTGCCTTCAAAGTGAGTAGGAGCGTGTATCCACTTCTTCAGGTCAAAGGAGGAGGTTAGGCTGAAGTTTGGAAGAGGCAGGATTAATGAAGTGTAATGCCACGTACACATGATCAGCCTATCCGGCGGACTTAGTCCGGTGGTTCAGAGTCCGCCGGACAATCCGCCCGTGTGTGGGCTCCCCCCCAAGCCGTACCAGGCCATGTGCCCTCAACATGGGGGGGTGCTTTGGGGAAAGGGGGGCCCTGCGGCCCCCCACCCCAAAGCACCTTGTCCCCATATTGATGGGGACAAGGGCCTCTTCCCGACAACCCTGGTTGTTGGGGTCTGCGGGTGGGGGCTTATCGGAATCCGGGAGCCCCTTTAATAAGGGGGCCCCCAGATACCGGCCCCCCACCCTATGTGAATGAGTATGGGGTACGATGTACCCCTACCCATTCACCTGTTGAAAAAAAGTGTAAATAAAAAAACACAACACAAGTTTTTAAAATAATTTATTAGACAGCTCCGGCGGTCTTCTCTTCTTCCATCTTGTGGGGTCTTCTCGCCGGACTCCTCTGCTATCTTCTGCTCTTTTGCTAGCTCTTTTACTAGCGGAGGAGCCCGGCTTTCTTCTTCGTCGTCGCCACCGTCCGGGGGTCTTCTTCCGACTTTGGGGTCTCCGCTCTTCGGGGGTCATGTCGCTCTCTTGGGTTCTTCTTGCTGGGCCTACGCTATCTTCTTATAGCTCCTTAAAGCGGGAGTCCACATTTTTTTTTTTTTTTTTTTAAAGCCAGCAGCTACAAATACTGCAGCTGCTGACTTTTAAAATAATGACACTTACCCGCCCAGCGCGCCCGCGTTGTCGGCACCCGAAGCCGATCTCTCGATCGTCTCTCAGGTGCTGCCGCCGCCACCATCTTGGGTATGGGAATCAGGAAGTGGAGCCTTGCGGCTTCATTTCCCAGTCCCCTACTGTGCATGCGCGAGTCGCGCTGCGCAATAAGGATGGTCCCCGCTGTCTCTGGGATCCGTGTGTTTCCCAGCAGACAGCGGGGGACCTTCGGAAAGGGGCGTAGATTCTGCGGAAAGGGGCGTACCTTCTGCAGATATCTAAGCCAGTACAGGTATCTGCACACCCCTCCCCCCTGAAAGGTGCCAATTGTGGCACCGGAGGGTTCCAATGAGCGGAAGCTCCACTTTAGGGTGGGCCTCCGCTTTAACTAGCGTTGGCCCTGTCTTCTGTCGCTGTTGCTGCTGCCTTCTTCTCTTCTCTTCTTCTTCTTCCTTGCAATATTGAAACAACGCCCCCTCTGGCTGCAATGGCAGGGACGTGTTGTGCGGCAACTTATATAGGGACAAGGGGCGGTGTCACCAGGTGATGTCACATGGTGACCCAGCCCCCTTATGATGTCATAGTCTCGGAGGATGCTGGGACTGTGACATCATAAGGGGGTGGGGTCACCATGTGACATCCAACGGTGACCCCGCCCCTTGTTCCTATATAAGCCGCCGCACAATGTGTCCCTGCCATCGCAAGGAAGAAGAAGAAGAGAAGAAGGCGGCGCTGGCGACATCGGCAGAAGACCAGGCCAACGCTAGTTAAAGAGCTATAAGAAGATAGCGGAGGCCCGGCAAGAAGAATCGAAGAGTGAGACAAGACCCCAAAGTCGGAAGAAGACCCCTGGATGGTGGCGACGATGAAGAAGAAAGCCGGGCTCCTCCGCTAGTAAAAGAGCTAGCAAAAGAGCAGAAGATAGCGGAGGAGTCTGGCGAGAAGACCCCCCAAGAGGAAGAAGAGAAGAGGAAGAAGGGAAGACCACCGGAGCTGTCTAATAAATTATTTTAAAAACTTGTGTGGTGTTTTTTTATTTACACTTTTTTTCACCAGGTGAATGGGTAGGGGTACATCGTACCCCATACTCATTCACATAGGGTGGGGGCTCCCAGACTCTGATAAGCTGGGAAGAGGCCCTTGTCCTCATCAACATGGGGACAAGGTGCTTTGGGGTGTTGAGGCCGCAGGGCCCCCCCTCCCCAAAGCACCCCCCATGTTGAGGGCATGCAGCCTGGTACGGCTCAGGAGGGGGGTGCTCGCGCGTCCCCAACCCCTTTTCCGACCGGCCAGGCTGCGAGCTCGGATAAGGGTCTGATATGGACTTTGGGGGACCCACACGCTGTTTTTTCGGTGTAGGGCTTCCCCTTTAAATCCATACCAGGTGACGGGGCTCACGAGGTGCCAATCTCGCCAATGGATGTGGCGACATTGACTTCCTATGCTAGTCCCGTCTACCTGGAGCCACGTTCAAAATAAACAGACTTTACTCCATGTGTGGGCATGTCCGTTCATTTCAAAACTCCGCCGGAAAAGTCCGGTCGTGTCTGGGCAGGTCCGCTCAGAAAAGTCCGGCAGAGTTCCGCTGCAAAGTCTTGTGGGTTGTCCGCCGGACTAAGTCCACCGTACTAAGTCCGCCGGATAGTCCGATCATGTGTACGAGGCATTAGTATTAATAGGGATGTTCAAGTCGCCCAGAATGATTGTGAATGAGAGCGTCTATATACATCCTCCCGGAAACATGCTTCCCGTGCACCCCCACAGGCACGCATCGGAGAAGGTCTACAATAGCTGTGTACCTTGGACACAGCCAATTACAGATCGTGATAAATGGCCAATCACAGTGGCCATTTACCGTGTGATTGGCGTGTCCTATGAGAGATCTCAAATGTAAAAATACAAGATCATCTTTCATTGACGGCTCTCCTCTCACACAGAGACCACAGGTGAGGAGGGAGAGCGATCTGTGCTGCAGTGAGGGATTTTCATCTTGTTACCTGCCAAAACTGTGCCCATCAATGTCCAAGTGGCAATCAATGTCAGTCCCCAGCAGTGCCATCAGTGACCATCAATGTTACAGTGTCAATGTCACCGTGTCTATCAGTGTCACATTGCGCATCAGTGTCAGAGTGCCCACAGTGCCAACAGTGCCCATCAGTGTCACCATGCCCATCAGTGTCGTAGTGCCCAGTGTCAGAGTGCCCACAGTGCCAACAGCGCCAAGTGTCACATTGCCCATCAATATCACTGGGCCTATCAGTGTCACAGTGCCAACAGTGCCCATTCAATAGGTAGTCAACAAGTTAGATGTGTAATTTATGCTCATAGAACACCTGACGGCGCTTCCTGCATGTTGGACCTCTCTATGTGGCTAGGTTGTGAAAAGGTCCCACACATGTGGTATCGCCATACTCAGGAAGAGTAGCAGAGTGTACTTTGGAGTGTAATCTGTGATATGCATATGCCGTGTGAGAGAAATAACCTGTTAATACTACAATTTTGTGGAAAAAAAAACGTAATTTTGCAAAGAATTGTGGGAAGAAATTACAACTTCAAAACAATCACCATGACTCTTATTAAATACCTTGGAATGCCTACTTTCCAAAAAGGGGTAATTTGTGGTGTATTTGTACTGCCCTGGCTTGTTAGTGTCTCAAGAAATTAGATAGGCTGTCAGTACATCAGGTGTGATCAGTTTTCAATGATTAGCACCATAGCTTGTAGACTCTCTATGAGGCTGACCATACATTGTACAATTTTATTGTACAACTTTCCTTTAGATTTACCAAAATCATATAATATGAGGTCAAACCTAAACACTTTCAATTGCAGGCCCTCGCATTACATAGTTGAAAGTAAATCTAAAGAAAATTGAATAAGAAAATTGTATAACGTATGGCCAGCTTTACTTTCACACAGACCAAATAATATACACTTATTTGGGTTATTTTTACCTAAGCAATGAAGCAGTATACATTTTGGCCAACACTGTGGTGATTAAAAATCACCAAAAGAAAGCTCTATTTGTATGACAAAAAAAATAAAAAACTAACCTTCCTGGCGGTATGATTACGTATTTCAGATTTTTGGTGTTGAAAGCGGTACCATTATTTTGCATGGAAATTTGGCATTTTATATTGTAGGCCTGTAATTCTTAGCCCTTGTACACACAGTCGGAGATTCCGACGGAATGTGTCCGATCGAACCGTTTTGTCGGATATTACGACTGTGTGTGGTCTACATCGGACTGTTTCCGTCGGAAACGCACCAAGTTTTCCAACATGTCGGTAAAATTTTCCAACAAAATGCTCCAATCGGACATACTCCGATCATGTGTAGAGAATTCCGATCGGACAAAGTGCCACGCATGGTCAGATCAAATTCCTACACCAAAGCTATTACTAGCGTGAACGTAGTCCAGTTGTAACAAAATAACGTCATCACGTTGGATTTTCCAACAACTTTGTCCGACCGTGTGTATACAACAGTTTCGGACAAAATCCGTCGGATTTGGTTGTCGGAATCTCCGCCTGTGTGTACAAGGGCTTAGGAATAACTCACTTAAATCTGTCCAAACTAGAATCTAGTAGACAACCTGGGAAGGATAAAGTTTGAAAAACAAAATCATAACTTATAATATAATAACTATAAATAATTATACCAAATAATAATATAATAATAATAAAAATGATTCAATAATGTAATCAAATCAAAAACACTGAAATTTGCTCAGTTGCAGAATTGTCATTACTTTTCAGTGTTTGATGATGGATCTCCCCACACATCACTATCGCTCAATTCTGCGAGTGATTCTAATTTATTATTGCTGTTTTTATAATTTATTATTTCTGTTTTCTAGCTGGTCTAAAATCGCTTTTGATGTAAAGGGGCGGTTTGGGTTGCTATGGACAATCTCAAGTTTCCAGGCAGAAAGAACAGTTTTTATAATATAAAACTGCATACAGGGCACTGGAGAAACCACTAGGAACAAAAGGGATATGAAATAATTGCATACAGTAATGTTATCTGTAAGATTACAGTATACTGTATGTATAGTGTGTGTGTTTCACTTTTTGAATTTGGCGACGTTCTCCGTCCACGTGCATCGCAACGCTTGCAGGGAACAGAGCTTGGCTCCGTGATGAATCGAGCGGAGGACGAGCCGCTCACACTGAGGGGAGACATCGCAGGATCCAGGGGACAAGGTAAGTAAGCTCTTCCTGGATCCTGCGAAGTGATCCTGAGTCTGGCTCGGGATTACCGCTTTTGGTTCTGAAATTATACCACCAGGGAGGTACAGTGTTGCATGACTGAGTAATTTTCATTCAAACTGTGAGAGCACCGAAAGCTGAAAATTGGTCTGGGCGGGGGGTTAAGTGTCCAGTAGGCAAGTGGTTAAAGCATGACATGTTAGGTATGACATGTTAGGTATCTATTTACTCGGCGTAACATAATCTTTCACATTATATAAAAATTGGTGTAAGTATTATGTTTTTTTTTTTGTTTTATTTAATTCATTAAAGTGTATTTTTTTTAATTGTTTGAAAGACCACTGGGCAAATACTGTGTGACATAAAATATTGCAACGATTGCCATTTTATTGTCTAGGGTCTCTGCTAAAAAAAAAAATATATAATATTTTGGGGTTCTAAGTTAATTTCTAACAGAAAGTATTGATTTAAACAAAAAGTTCCATAAAAGACCTGGACTTCAAGTGGATACTAGCACATTATGTGAAACTTACTTCATACGAAGCCCTCCAGCAGCACACTATCACCGCTGACAGGGCTTCCATCTTCACCCGGGGTTTGTGGGCTTCTGTCCTTTCAATGACTGAGCCACGATGACAACACTCCCGCGCATGCACACGTGAGTCATGGTTTATGGCACAGAGCTCTGAAGGAATGGCACGGGTATGCCGTTCCTTTAGCATGCATGCATCGATGACGTTCCTGGCTGCTACACAAGTAAATAGCTCCTAAACGGTGCATGTTTAGGAGATATTTACAGTACCTACAGGTAAGCCTTATTATAATCTCTAGGTAAAATGTAAACAAATGGACTTAACTATCACTTTAATGATCTTGTTGCTTTATATGGGACCAATGATCCACACATCTCATACCTAAACAATTCCTTTGATTTTGTGCACGTTTATTCATGGTTACACCTGATTCCAAAGATAATCATCCAAATCCAGCTCCAATTTATGACACTTTCTTTGCTGGATCTGATACCTCGAATCCCCCAAAGCCTTTTACACACACACACACACACGCACACACACACACCTATAAAATGTAAAGGAAAAAAAGCTAGCCAGTATTTAAACACACATGGTGAGTGTTTAATACTCATTTTACAGGTTAACTCAGCAAGAGGGATTCAGAAACTGTATACTTTTTCTTAATAAAATATAAAAAGGTAGGCTAAAAATTAAGCCTTTAAAAAAAAAATTTAAATTGCTATTCCCTCAGCTACCGGTCATAGACTGTATTACAAAAGGAGTCATTCACCATTCATTTGAGTCTTTCCTATCATGCATATTCTAAACTAGAAAGTACTACATTACTTCTATATACCACCCATTCCCCCTTATCCACCTGTTTCACCTCTACTGTTGTGCATTTTATCCTTCTGTTAGCCCTTGTACACACGGTCAGACATTCTGATGGAAAATGTCCAAACGGACCGTGTTGTTGGATAATCCGACTGTGTGTGGGCTTCATCGGACTGTTTCCGTCAGAATATCCGGCGGACAAAGTTTTAGAGCTGGGCTATAAAACTTTCCGACAACATGATCCGATCAGACTTTGTCCGATTGTGTGTAGAGAATTCCGATCGGACAAAGTGCCACGCATGTTCAGATCAAATTCCTAGACCAAAGCTATTGGCTACTAGCCTGAACCTAGTCCAGTCCTAACGAAATAACGTCATCACGTTACGTACGATCAGATTTTCCAACAACTTTGTCCGACCGTGTGTATGCAACACAAGTTTCGGACAAAATCTGATGGATTTTGTTGTCGGAATGTCCGACCGTGTGTACAAGGGCTTACTCTTTTCGCCACTATTACTTTCCAAAGTTATACCTGGCAGATATTTTTTCCATTCTGTTGTGATGGAAAAGCAATTTGGTTGATTTCACTTACCATCTGATATAGTCCTTACAAGCAAGATTTTACACAGCATTACAAGTAAGTAGACAACTCCTGTAAAAAATTTTATACACCGTAAGATATTTACCTTCTCTGGACTGATGGCAGAAATTTAGGTGGTTGAATACGAACTGTAGGATCCCATTTTCCTGGTGGCAGAACAGCAACTTCATCTAAGAAATCATCGATTCCTGCTGTCAATTCATCTTTGTTCATAGCCTTATATGCTACTTTCCGGAACAGCTAGAATAATAGATTTATATTTATATAATTTTAAAATGCTAGTTTTTGAACATTACCAGAATTGCTATTTTTTAAAACCCAGTTTAAAACCGTATGTTCAAAACCACATGTTAAACCTGAAGTTTGGTTACTTTTTTTCTTTGTAAAAATCTTCTCCCCAACGTTGCCTAAACTTTCCTACAGTGCCTGAAGATTATCAGCTGTTGCCAGCATAAAAGAATTGCACTGCTCACCCACCCTCTTTTTCCCTCCTCCTCCTCCATTAATAGAACTCATATTTTTTGCCAGAATGCAAAGTGTTATGTGATTGGCGGAGGTGGTTTCTGTTATTCATCTGCCAATCCTCCATTCACAGAATGCATTGTGGGCAGAAGGTGCAGATTAGCGGCACAACACTTTCCTAATTTTCAGTGGCTGATGTTAACTCTCAAACAACTGGAAGATCATCAATTTCTACACTATGCAGAATCCAGCTCAACATAGGACACACTTAAATGGAGGTAATGTTGCTGATTGGATTGTGTACTGATGCTGGGAGCATAAGCAGATAAGCTCCCAATCTCAAGTAGTAAAATATGAGAAAGGTTTAGTCAAAAAATGAAAAATGTAAAATTGTGTAATAAGCCTGTAAAGCACCTGAAAACTGCCTCCCATTCATTACAATAGGTGCTTTCACACCCGAATGGTGCACTTGCGGGATGTTTGGAAAAGTCCTGCAAGCACCATCTTTGGGACAGTTTCGGAGTGTTGTGTACAGCGCTTCCAAAAAGCCCCTGCCCATTGCAATGAATGGGCAGTGCTTCGGAAGTGCCTTAAAAGCGATTCGGAAGCGCTGCAAAACATGGAGTTAAAAGTGCCCCGCTAGCCAGGGCCGCTGATAGAAATCATGTACAGTCTAATTAACAGGGCCCCCTTCAGCCCCACCCCTGGCCCCAACTCTGGTCCCTCCCTCAGGCCCACCTCAGCCCCGCCCACCCCAGACACCGCATTTTTACTTTTTGCGCTATAACCATAAAAATAAAAACTATTTTGAAAAAAAAAATGTTTTTTACTTTCTGCTATAAAACATATGCAGTAAAAAATGTAAAAAATCTAATTTCTTCTATAGTTTAGGCTAATATGTATTCTGCGACATATTTATGCTAAAAAAATCCCAGAAAGCATATATTGATTGGTTTGCGCAAAAGTTCTAGTGTCTACAAACTATGGAATGTATTTATGTATTTTTAATTTATTTTTACTAGTAATGGTGGCGACCAGCGACTTGACAGTGGGACATGCCAGTGCCATAATGTACTGCAGACATTGCCTCCCATGCCGCCAATGGCATAATGTGCTGCAGACAGTGCCATTCATGCCGCCAATGACATAATGTAATGCAGAAAGCGCCACCCATGCCACCAATGACAATGTACTGCAGACAGTGCCACCCATGCCGCCAATGCCATAATGTACTGCGGACAGTGCCACCCATGCCACCAATGCCATAATGTACTGCAGACAGTGCCACCCATGCCACCAATGCCATAATGCACTGCAGACAGTGCCACCTATGCCGCCAATGCCATAATGTACTGCGGACAGTGCCACCCATGCCGCCAATGCCATAATGTACTGCAGACGGTGCCACCCATGCCACAAATGGCATAATTCCATTGGCAGCATGGGTGGCACTGTCTGTGCAGACAGCACAGACATTTTTGGTGTTGGCAGTTTTGGTGGGGTGGGGGCTGTGTGGTTGTTTGGTTTGTTTTGAGGGATCGGTTGGTGAGGTTGGTTGATGATGGGTCATGGGGTGCAGGCTGGAGGAATATTCTTTTATTTTTTTATTCTGCATCAACTCTGTTTCTGTTCAGATTGCCAGGCCCCCCTGCTGGCCGGGCCCAGTACAACGGTGCCAGTTGCACTGGCCTATCAGCGGCCCTGCCTCTAGCAGCTGAAAAGCGCCTCTTAAGACAGTGCTAAAGCGCCACTAAAACAAGCAGCACTAATGCGGCCATGCCCCCGAGGATGTCTTAAAGTGAAGGGCCACCCTGAAAAAAAAAATACATTAAAAATTTGAAAAAAATCATAAATAAAATGAAAAAATATTTTTTTTTTAACTTACCAGAAATGCCTGTTGCTAGGCACATCATCCTAATCTGCCTCTTCTCTCCTCCGTGCGGCGTCTTCTGGGTAATGGGTCGCGCTGTGTTCTGGGAACTGTGTGTCCCAGAACACAGCGCGCCCCATTCACAAAGCGATGCGCGACTCACGCATGCGCAGTAGGAAACGGCAGTGAAGCCGCAAGGCTCCACTGTCTGTTTCCCTTAGCCAAAATGGTGGCGCCGGGACCCGAGACCGAGGGACGGGTCAGCCCCGGGCGGCCGATATCGCGGGCGCCCTGGACAGGTAAGTGTGCTTATTAAAAGTCAGCAGCTACAGTGTTTGCAGCTACTGACTTTTAATTATTTATTTTTTTAAACCGGCCCTCCTCTTTAATATTCTCTGTTGTTGACATGAAACTTACAGTATATTTCTTAGTTCAGAACACTGTATCATATTGTTGTAATATGATGTATGTACTGTCACTTTCTTCTTGTTACACTTTGTCCACAGGAATAGAAGACAGTTAAAGTCCAAGTTTACAAAACAAAAAAACAAAAAACAAAGTAAGGACTTTGCTTCAGTGTGATGTGTACTTTGTGCTTCTGTTTTCTAGTTCATAATTAATTGGTAAGGGTAAATAAATACACCAGTCCATCAAGTTCACCTTCTGAAGGTGTGGGTGTGTTCGTTTATGTCAATACCATTTCCCATATCCCTGTAAAATGTGTTCCATAGGATGCCCATTTAAGAGTCTTTTGTAGACATGTGCACACTGAAATATTTCGTTTTGGAATTTTGTTTTTGTCCGAATCTGCCATTGAAGGCTTGACTGTATGACTCCGTATAGTTTAGCTTCTCCGTCGAATCTTCTTAGAACTTTCAACAGACACCATAAGCCAAAGATTCAACGTTTGTATGTTTTTCGCTGCTTTGTCGAATCTTTGTCGTTCATGTTGAATGCATATAGTTTAAACAGAAAACAGACTGGTGATAGTGATCACTGATCACACAGGTAACAAGATAGGGTATATAGAATTTATATAGAATCTCAATCTCTAATATAGAATCTATAATAATAAATCCCCCCCCCCCCCCCCCACAACACAGGCAGCCTCTGAGGCTATCACAACACTAGAAACACTAGTATCACTATCAAGTGGCTATCACAACACTAGCAACAGCAGATTATTATGAAAAAGTGAAGTTGAACTGTAGCTTGCTACACTATTGTTCTGCTGCTGTGCTTATGCTTAAAGAGGGATTTCACTGGGAAAAAAAAATATTAAAAGCCAGCAGCTATAAATACTACAGCTGCTGACTTTTAATAAATGGACACTCATCTGTCCCAGGGTCCAGCGATGTCGGCAGCCGAGGCCGATCGATTGCTCGGCTCTCGCCACCATTCTGGGTGAGGGAATCAGGAAGTGAAGCATTGCGGCTTCACTTTCCGGTTCCCTACTGCGCATGCGCGAGCCATGCAGCGCAATAGGAATGGTCCGCGCTGTGTCTGGGACCCCTGTGTGTCCCAGCAGACAGCGCGCCGGGACAGGAAGAGGCATAGACTCCCGTGGGAGTCTATGCCCGGAAGTGGGTGCAAATACCTGTCTTATACAGGTATCTGCACCCCCCTCCCCCCTGAAAGGTGCCAACTGTGGCACCAGAGGGGGGGAGGGTTCCGATGAGCGGAAGTTCCACTTTAGGGTGGAACCCCGCTTTAATTGCTAAATAATTCAGGTTCTCTGACAAATGGACCAGCTAAGATTGACTGTCTTCTGAAATGATTCAGTGTGTGTGTGTCTCTCTCTGCTAGCAATCGTAAGTGAAAGTAAGTTTGGCTGTACGTGTGTACTTAGTTCTAGCTATGTTACTGCTCATCTTTTTTGGTTACAATCAGCCAATAACATTCATCATCATCATTATTTTTATTTTACTTCCCCCACCCAATTCCAGCAGCGATCTTTTCTCTCTGTGTCGAATCTTTTCTCTCTATGTCGAATCTTTTCTCTCTATGTCGAATCTTTTCTCTCTATGTCGAATCGTTTCTCTCTTTCAAATCTTTTCTCTCTATGTAGAATAATCCTGAACTAATAGAGTTAAGGTTAGGCACATTCGACCACAGGTTCGATAGACACAGATTGTTATTGTCAGCGTCATGTTGAATCTCCTATCTATATCGAACTGTTGTCACAATGAAAGCGAAAATAAAGCATTTGTTTATGTCGGATCTTTTGTTTTTTGGATTCTGCACTTTCGTTATCGTTTGTTAAAGCGGTAGTAAACCCGCAATTTTTTTTTTTTAAACCTGCAAAGCAAAATGCATAATGAGCTAGTATGCACCGCATACTAGCTCATTATGAAATACTTACCTTAGAACGAGGCCCCGACATCTGGCCCGATCCACGCCAAGGGAGCTGACATGCTCCCTCGGCGTTTCTTCCGGGTATCGCGGCTCCGGCGCTGTGAGTGGCCGGAGCCGCGATATCGCATGCGCGCGGGAGATTTCATTCCGGCCGGCCGGCCACTGCCGGATTTTCAGGCCGAGAATCCCCTTGTGCGCATGCGCCGCTGCAGTCAGCGGCGCATACCGAGGGGAATATCTCCTAAACCGTACAGGTTTAGGAGATATTTTTTTTACCTACAGGTAAGCCTTATTATAGGCTTTCCTGTAGGTAAAAGTTAAAAATTTGGGTATACAACCACTTTAACTGGTGCCTAAATACGTTTCTTCTCCAGCACCTTCACTTTAAAATATTATTTTGCGGAAAATTACAACCCGGAAACGACCTTCCCCACATTGTGGAAAGCCCACAAGGCGGTAATGAGGGGTAAATGTCTTGCCCTGTCCTCTGCCATGAAAAGAGACGCACAATCCTTAAAACAGCAAACGGAAAAGGAACTTAAAGTACTGGAACCCCCCGCTTGAAGGGTTCCCCTACCCTGGCCCTCCTTAAAAAAATCTCCACCTTTCGTGCAACGTTAGGCGACTTAGCTATTGGCCGAGTGGGAAAAGCCTTAATTAAGCTAAAACAAATATACTACGATAAAAGCAACAAGCAACAAATATACTACGATATCCAACATTGCATTCTTGTTACCAATCCTTTTAGCTATTAAGATTATATGCCTCAAATGTTTTTGTCAATATATTATAGACATATGATTAACTCTTTCACGTACCCCTGAAGGAGATTTTGGAAAATTTGTAACGCGTAAGGTGAACTATAATGCAATATTGTCAACTGTTATGTGACTATCAGAACATATATGCATTGCTGCTCACATGCCGCTTTTTATTCTTTATCTCACGCAGTAATTTTGTTAATAAAATTTATACTTTTCTACTTATTTTGGAATTTTAGTGCATTTAAAGTCCAGTTAGGGGAATTTCCTTTTTCGTTTTAGATATTTGGATGTGGTACCCCTCAGACTCCCTCCAGTTATTGCTGCACATCACACACAGGGCCGGTGCTAGACTATTTTGCACCCTAGGCGAGACCAGCTACTGGTGCCCCCCCCCAAAAAAATTAATTCAATAACTTTAGCACCAGAACTGGTCCAGGTGGACAGGAGAGGGGGTGCAGCCAGGTGGGGGGAGGGATATAGCCAGGTGGACAGGAAAGGGGGAGTGCAGCCAGGTGGAGGGATGGAGTGAGGTGGACAGGAGAGGGGAGGTGCAACCAGGTGGGGGGAAGGATGGAGCCAGGTGGACAGTAGATAGGGTGCAGCCAGGAGGACAGGAGAGAGGTGCAGCCAGGTGGACAGGAGAGGGGAGGTGCAGCCAGGTGGAGGGAGGATATAGCAGATGGACAGGAGAAGGGGTGCAGCCAGGTGGAGGGATGGAGCCAGGTGGACAGGAGGGGAGTAGCCAGGTGGAGGGATCGAGCAAGGTGGAGGGATGGAGCCAGGTGGACAGGAGATAGGGGTGCAGCCAAGTGGAGGGAGGATATAGCAAAGTGGACAGGAGATGGGGGTAGCCAGGTGGAGGGATAGAGCCAGGCGGAGGGATGGAGCCAGGCGGAGGGATGGAGCCAGAGGATGGGATGGAGCCAGGTGGAGGGAGGATATAGCAAAGTGGACAGGAGATGGGGGTAGCCAGGTGGAGGGATAGAGCCAGGTAAAGGGATGGAGCCAGGCGGAGGGATGGAGCCAGGGGATGGGATGGAGTCAGGTGGAGGAATGGAGCCAGGGGATGGGATGGAGCCAGGTGGAGGGATGGAGCCAGGTGGAGGGATGGAGCCAGGTGGAGAGGGAAGGAGCCAGGTGGAGGGAGGATATAGCAAAGTGGACAGGAGATGGGGGTAGCCAGGTGGAGGGATAGAGCCAGGTGGAGGGATGGAGCCAGGCGGAGGAATGGAGCCAGGGGATGGGATGGAGCCAGGCGGAGGAATGGAGCCAGGGGATGGGATGGAGCCAGGGGATGGGATGGACCCGGGAGGAGGGATGGACCCAGGCGATGGGATGGAGCCAGGCGGAGGGAGGGAGCCAGGCAGAGGGATGTAGCCAGGAGATGGGATGGAGCCAGGGAATGGGATGGGGTCAGGGGATGGGATGGAGCCAGGCGGAGCGATAGAGCCAGGTGGAGAGGGATGGAGCCAGGTGGAGAGGGATGGAGCCAGGTGGATAGGAGGGTGGGTGCAGCCAAGTGGAAGGGATCACACACCAAAGATAAGCTCTGACTAGAAGCCTTCATCCCCAGAGCTTCCCCCCACCACCTGACAAGTTCTTACCTTGGGGCAATCCTTTCTCGCTTCCTCCACATGTCAGGCAGCGGGCGGCAGTCCGTGTCACCTCCGGGAGACCTCCTCCAGCTCCACCCCCATTAAGCTGATCAGAGAGAGGCTGGATGAGCTGCAGGAAAAGCTTTGCTTTTTGGTCCTCGCTCCTCCAAGACAAGTGGCCCGGCAGCCTCGGCCCTGCGTTTGTCCTATAGCTAGTCCGGGCCTGGGTGGGTCCATGCCGCCCGCCCTGCTCCTCCAATGGCTGCACATCACCCAAGGAGGGAGGTGGGGCGGGCAGAGAGCTGACACCCATGGCTGCTGGACATCCGCATGGTCGTCCCTGGCTTAGTCCGAAGGGGGAGATCTGCCTGCTCCCCCGCCCAGCGACTCTGCAGCCAGCCATATGGAGCCACCTCCTGCTACAGTCTGCACGAGCCACCACTCGCCAGGGGGGAACTGATCCTCTGGAGGGGACCAAGGCTGTGGCTGCGCCCCTAGGCGGCAGTGCGCCCTAGGCGACTGCCTTGTTCGCCTAGTGGGAGCGCCGGCCCTGATCACACATATACAAGTTTGAAGATTCTGTGTCTTTTATGTCCTACATTTACTGCCTTATTGGCTGCATTCTAGAAAGGACATGGCAGTGAAGGCTGCTTTGTCCTTTTCTGATTTGTTTTTGCTGCTCAGCAGTGAGACACATTGAGGGTGGTGGCATCTCTGCTCAGTATTGTTATATTGTTACACATCAGTCATACACAAAGATTTAAGATTGTTTGTGTCCTATATTTACTGCCTTATCTGCATATCAGAAAAACACAGCAGTGAGGGGTGTTTTTTTTCTGTTTCTCATTGTTCTACCTTGCTACTTCTTACGGATACACAGTAGGGGGTTGCTGGCTGCACTCTTCCAGGGAGACACGGCATTGGGGACCCCTTGCTTATTCAACCTGAACGTGGGGTTCCCTCCAAAAATCCATACCAGATCCTTTATCCGAGCAAACAACCTGGCAGGCCGCAGGGGGGATGAGAAAGCGGGCCCTCCCCCTCCTGAACCGTACCAGGCCACATGCCCTCAACATTGGGAGGATGCTTTGGGGGTCTGTGACTCCTCAAAGCACCATGTCCCCATGTTGATGGGGACAAGGGCCTCATCCCTACAACCCTAGCAAGTGGTTGTGGGAGTCTGCGGGCGGGGGGCTTAATAAGGGGACCCCCAGATCCTGCCCCCCTGTTTTAAATGGTAAGGGGGTACTTTCCTTCCATTTCACAAAGAAAGTGAAAATAATTGTTAAAAAACACAGACACTGTTGGGAAAAGTCCTTTATTAAAAATAAAAAAGGCTTCCCCAGTGATGAACGGGTGACCCGCCCCCTCTGATGTAATGCAGGTTACGTTACATCAGAGGGGGCGGGGTCACCTGCACGTCACAGGGGAAGCCTGGGGTTCCCCTTGCGTCAGAGGGGGCGGGGTCAGGTGACAGGTGACCGTGTCCTCCTCAGCTAAGACCTGCCAGGCTGCCGGGATTCCCCGCAGTGTCTCTGGTGGAGACAGGATGAGCTGCGCTGGACAATCAGGAGAGATCACCCATCACTGGACTCCTGAGAAGAGATCACCCATCGCTGGACCACGGAGAAGAGATCAGCCATCGCTGGATAGCAAGAGTGGATTACCACTGCTGGATTCTTTATTTCATTCTTTTTATTTTTAATAAAGGACTTTTCCCAACGATATCTGTGTGTTTTTTAACTTTGTGAATGGGGCGCGCTGTGTTCTGGGACACACAGTTGCCAGAACACAGCGCGACCCATTACCCAGAAGACGCCGCATGGAGGAGAGAAGATAGAAGATCTCCGCGGAGGAGGAAAAGGCAGATTAGGACAATGTGCCTAGCAACAGGCATTTCTGGTAAGTTAAAAAAAAAATATTTCATTTTTTCTTTTTCAGATTTTTTTCAAATTTTTAATGTTTTTTTTTTCAGGGTGGCCCTCCACTTTAAGTAGGCTTCCTTTTAGTCTTCGCTGATGTAAAGATAAAATTTAACAAAAAGTTGTCTGTCAGGGACCCCTTTTTGCAGATTTGTTTCCCTGAACAAGGCTGTATTAAGACAGGCGCTCTTATTGATCACTGTAATGTCCTTGTCTTGCAAGACAGGTCTCTGATTAATCTTTAGTGGTTCTAATGCCGCGTACACACGTAGCCGACTAGCCAGACTGTCCGTTGGACTTTCCGAACGAGCTACTTGCCCACACACGGCACTTTTTCAGCAGACTAATACAGCGTACTAAGTCCGCCGTACTATCTGCCCTACTTTTGAAATGAACGGACTCGCCCACACACGCGGAGGAAAGTCTGCTCATTTCGAGCGGGTCTCCAGGTAGGCGGGGCCCGCGAAGGAGATGTCGCTGGCCCCGCCACCTGGTATGGACTTAAAGGGGAACCCCAACGCCGAAAAAATCCCCCCCAGGTCCACATCAGACCCTTGTCCGAGCACGCTACCCGCGCGGCCCCCGCACCCCCCGCACCCCAAAGCACCTTGTCCCCATGTTGATGAGGACAAGGGCCTCTTCCCGACAACCCTGGCCGTTGGTTATTGGAATCCGGGAGACCCCTTTAATAAGGGGGCCCCCGGATACCGGCCCCCAACCCTATGTGAATGAGTATGGGGTACAATGTCCCCCTACCCATTCACCTGTGAAAAAAGTACAAAAAAAACACAACACAGGGTAAAAATTGTTTATTGCACAGCTCCGGGGGTCTTCCGTCTTCAGGCGGTCTTCTCGCTGGACTCCTCCGCTATCTTCTTCTAGCTCTTTTGCTAGCGGAGGAGCCCGGCTTTCTTCCTCGCCGTGGCCTCTTCTTCCGACTTCGGGGGTCTTGTCCCCCTCTCCGGTCTTCTGTCGCCGCCGCCGCCTTCTGTTCTTCTCTTCTTCTCTTCAGATGTTGCCTCGTCGCTCGCTCCACTCACAATGACGGGGACCGGGCGTGCGGCGACTTATATATGGATGCTGGGACTGTGACATCATAATAGGCGGGGACATCATCCGGTGATGTCCCTATATAAGTCGCAGCGCGTCGCGCCTGAGCCATTGTGAGCGGAGGGAGCGGCGAGTCAAGATCTGAAGAGAAGAAGAGAACAGAAGAACAGAAGGCAGCGGCGGCGACGACAGCAGCGACGACAGCGGCGACAGAAGACCGGGCCACCGCCTGTAAAAGAGCTATAAGAAGGCGCGGTGGCCCGGCAGAAGAACCGAAGAGGGGGACAAGACCCGCGAAGTCGGAAGAAGGGTGGCGGCGAGGAAGAAAGCCGGGCTCCTCCGCTAGCAAAAGAGCTAGAAGAAGATAGCGGAGGAGTCCGGCGAGAAGACCTCCCGAAGACGGAAGACCCCCAGAGCTGTGCAATAAACTATTTTTACCCTGTGTTGTGTTTTTTTTTGTACTTTTTTCACAGGTGAATGGGTAGTGGTACATTGTACCCCATACTCATTCACATAGGGATGGGGGCCGGTATCTGGGGGCCCCCTTATTAAAGGGGGCTCCCGGATTCCTATAAGCCTCCCGCCCGCAGACCCCGACAACCAACGGCCAGGGTTGTCGGGAAGAGGCCCTTGTCCTCATCAACATGGGGATAAGGTGCTTTGGGGTGGGGGGGCCGTGCGGCCCCCCCTTCCCCAAGGCACCCCCATGTTGAGGGCACACGGCCTGGTACGGCTCAGGAGGGGGGTGGGGCGCTCGCTCGCCCCCCCTTTCCTGGCCGGCCAGGTAGCGGGCTCGGACAAGGGTCTGATGTGGACCTGGGGGGAACCCCCACGCCGATTTTTTTCGGCGTTGGGTTCCCTTTTAAGTCCATACCAGGTGGCGGGGCCAGCGACGTCACCTTCGCTGGCCCCGCCTACCTGGAGACCCGCTCAAAATGAGCGGACTTTTCTCCGGGCGGGAAAAGTCCGTTCATTTCAAAAGTACGGCGGACTGGCATACACACGGCCGGATTGTCCGCCGAAATGCAAGTCCGGCAGGAAGAGTGCAAAACTACTTTCTAAGTCCGCCGTACTTGCGGGTCAAAAAAGTTTGCCGGAAGCACAGGGGGGGATTGTCCGGCGGACTTGAGTTTGCCGGACTTTTCCACCCAATTGTTTGATCGTGTGTACGCGGCATAAGTAGCACCTAAAGGCACAATAGGCCATGGTTGTTAGATGTGTGAGACAGGCAACATTGCTAACCCACAAGTTTAACAAGTTTTCTCATTCCAGCTTTAAGAGCCCAATCCACCTAGATCCTGCATCCAAAGCGGAAAAGGCAGGGAGCAGACCTGCAGATCAGCCACATGATCTAGCTAAGATACTTTCATCAAGCATATGGAGTGGAGGTAAAGCTCACTGCAGAACCGAGTTTCGCCAAGAGGGTTTTGCAGGCAGTGGTCTGTTGTGGAAATTTTTATTAATGTATGTTGTCAGATGTCCCCCAATGTCAGTTTTTCTGTAATACGCTCATGTGAGGGTATTCGGACATACAGACGTTGGTGGAAGACCATTGACTGCGAAAACCTTCCCGTGGACACGGCAGATCTGTTTGCTCTTTTAAGGATGTTTGTTTATGCCTCACCAAGGGACTACCTCACCAAACTCCTAAGTAAGCAGATCTGCGGACATGGGAACCATAGCATAACCATACAAAATGATGGCCCACTGAGCCATGATAGAGTATGGCTCGTGTCATTGGTAGCAGTGGGAATGTGCACATGATTATGTTCAGAGCCATGTGCTTGCCGCATGGCTCTGCACACCACCATCTGCACACGTCACTACTGTATTTCTATTTGAATGTATACATGTGTGTGATTGGTTCTTTTGAATGAATACAAGTGTCTGGCTCATTCTGAAGCCACCACCTTCTTTTGTTATCCATGTTTTTAGTATAAATAAAAGGAGTCTGGTTATTCTCTAGAGGATTCTGCTAAGCTCAAGGTGATACCAGAGTCTGTCTGTGTTACTGAGAGACATACAAAGCGCATTTTACCAGGACTATATGAGAAAGCTGTATTTGTGCTTTTAATCGCAAAGAAATGATATGCTTATAGGGAGAAGCTTAAAATTTCCCGGACATTAATGGTGGGCCAGAAAGGAAACCAACAGATCTTACTAATTCAGCGGACCTCAAAGGGAAACAGACACCCAGAACCAGACCAGCAAAGGCCGGCCTATGGTACGACAACCATACTTCAAGTTTTTTGAACATTTTTGCTGTTCTGTGTTTGGGATCTTGATTCTCTGTCCGCTGTATGAGGTAAGATCTGCCAGGCAAAGAACCTTATGGGGTTTTTTTTGTAGGTTATATTTTTGTCATTGTAAGTAGGTCTATTAATTGGGGAAGCACCTATATTTAAATCCTCTATAGGTTTCATTTAATGCAAACCTAAAGTGTATGCTGTGTATGACTGAGCAGGCTGTGTAACTCTATGCTGTGTAATATGTATATGAGAAATATAAATTGTGATTATTTCCTTTGTATGGGACTAAGCCAGTTGTGTATATTATCTCAAGACACATTTCACCATAAATGTAGTAATATTTTTCACCTACAAATGGTTTAGTGAACTTCGATGGTCGTTTTGATATTGCTTTTCCAAATGGCTGCAGCATATTCAAGTGGCCATATGGCTAAGAGGGGGAAGGGCAGCCATGTTTTGCTGCAAGAACTTACAAATGGGAGCTGTTTCTCGAATAGGCTACGCCCTGTGGGTGTTCCCAGATGTTCCCATGGGGGTTCTGTTGACCTTCTAACTTTCAGAGCCAAGTATTGTGTTGTATTTGGGAACAAGAGTGTATGTTTGAGCCATGTTATTTTGTGTTTTGTTGTTTGATTGGAGAGCCTGTGTTTGGTTGGCCAAGGTCCCTAGTAGTATATAAGCTAAAATGTTTGTAAGTGTTAATGTGGTGTCTCAAATGTGTCGTTTTGTGGGGAGAAAGTGCTTTAGTGAAGCTGGTTTTGGCGGGATCAACAACTGCCTTTTCTTTTGTTGTTGTCGTCATGCGGCCATTTTAGTCTGCCATTTTCACCATGTGGCCGTGGCATGATTTTGTTGCAACTACCATTTTGTGTCCACTGTGTTTTGGTTTTGGGTAGAATTGCTTTGCTTTTGGGCCAGGTTTAAAATTTGGTTTGTAGAGTCTTAGGATTTTATACTGTTTAGCCTGTAAATCATCCCAGAGTGGAAACTGCTCCAATTCATTTGTATTTGCGTGGTATTTCCGTCTCAAAACTTGTGATTTGACTGCCCAGGAGATATGTGAGTCGATGGGGATTCCCTCCCATTTGCAAAATGGGGGTTTATTCCATCTTTTCCTGGACAAAAGTTTTTTGTTAGCCACAGATTTTTTAATGTCTTGATAGACATAATATAAAGCTGTTCAAGGCTCCCCGCTTCATTAATATTTAAATAAACCAGTTGGATGAGTTTTTTTAGAGATGAGCAGACAGGAAGTTATTTGCAAGTATGCAACAGGAAGTTGGTGGGAGGAGCTTGGGGTCTTTTGACTCGTGTTTGGAAGTATGTTTGATTTTTAAACTCTTTTATTTTATACTGTAATACAGTGTCAGATAGAGAGCAAACAGGAGGCATCCAAGTTATTGTTGTAATATCTAGGTGCAGATAGAAGCCATAAGATTGTTTTGAATAGTGGAGGATTTTCAGGGTGTTTTGTAGTTGTCGGACAAACACATTTAAAAGGCTGTATATCGTAAGACCAGTCAGGCCGTATATAATAGTCGGAATTCCAGTGCGCAATTTTATTAGCATAAATGTGAGTAGTAGTACACTTGCAGCCCTGCTCAAGCTGTGTACAATAATCAGGAAGAGGGGGTTGGTTATAGTCATAAAAGGGCAAACAATAACCACTCCAAAAGTAAAGCGCAGGGTTTTCTGGGCGCAGAGTTTGCCAAAAAAGTGATTTGAATCGTCATGGGCAATAGGTCGTCTATGTACCCCAGTCAGACAGCTGCACAATACATGAAATCTGGATATGGGACTAAGGCCATTAGACCCCTTAAAGATGGGCATATATGGTAAGAGGGTACAGTAAGGTGTATTCCTTTGGAAGGTACTGTACTTTTGATGTCTGGAGGTACGAGACCCTTGAATAAAAATACCTTGGAAGTAGTTCAGCTGTGGCTTCAGAAATCTGTAATGATGAGTGAGTTGTTGGATGTGTAGCACATGTCTGTTTAAAAATTCTCATGCCTGTTTGTGAACTTTGTGTGGCTGGTCCATACCAGATTCTGAGATGCTCTCATGTCTTTCCCATTGTATTTTTTTTCTAATACTAAGCATGAAGGCAGCATTCCATCTGGTTGTTTTGTTTTTTTCATTTTTTTGGGAACTATGAAATATCTCCCCCCACATTTGAATCTAAATGTTTATCTCATGTTTTAGTCTTATTGTAGTAACAAGAATATGTTTGAACCTACCGTGACAGCCCTCTTGCGTGTCGTGGCTGTTGTATGTTAGTAGGGGGAAAACGTGAAAGTAAGGGTTACAGAGGCTTTAGTTATTGTCGGTTTTGAGGAATGTCAATTTATGCAAATGTTGTATTGTTTACCACTCTTTGCAGGTTAAATACAAAGGATAGAGTTGAGTTGCATCCTGATATAGTGCAGCCTTACCCTGTAGGGTCACAGACGTGCTTACAAACATATACAGAAACTAGGGCCAATTTATAGACAGGATCTTATTAACCTACCAGCATGTCTTTGGCGTGTGGGAGGAAAACTACACAGGCACAGAGAGAACATGCAAACTCCAGGCAGATGATGTCGTGGTCAGGATTTGAACCAGCAACCCTATTGCTGCTAAGTGAGTGTGCTAACCACTACACCACTGTGCTGCCCTAGTAATAACTTTTGTTTATAAGTAGGGATGAGCCGAACACCCCCCGGTTCGGTACCCAGCAGAACATGCAAACAGGCAAAAAATGTGTTTGAATACCGTTAAAGTCTATGGGACACGAACATGAATAATCAAACGTGCTCATTTTAAAGGCTTATATGCAAGTTATAGTCATAAAAAGTGTTTGGGGACCTGGATCCTGCCCCAGTGGACATATATCAATGCAAAAAAAAACTTCAGTTTTTTGGGAGCAGTGATTTTAATAATGCTTAAAGTGAAACAATAAAAGTGAAATATTCCTTTAAATTTCGTACCTGGGGGGGTGTCTATAGTATGCCTGTAAAGTGGCACATTTTTCCCATGTTTAGAAAAGTCCCTGCACATTTCTAAAGGAAAAAAAGTAATTTAAAAGTACTCATGGATATAATGAATTGTCAGTCCCGGCAATACAGATAAAATAACTCTTTGAAAAAAACGGCATGGGATCGCCCCAGTCTATTAGCAGGCCCTTTGGGTCTGGTACGAATATTAAGGGGAACCCTGAATAAAAATTAAAAAAAAATTGCCTAGGTGTCCCCCCAAATTCCATACCAGACCTGAGGGTCTGGTATGGATTTTAAGGGGACCCCCACGCCAATTATTTTTTTTAAATGGCGTGGGGTTCCCCCAAAAAGCCATACCAGACCCTTATGCGAGCATGCAACCTGACAGGCTGCCGGAAAAGGGGGGATGAGAGAGTGCCCCCCCTCCTGAACCGTACCAGGCCACATGCCCTCAACATGGGGAGGGTGCTTTGGGGCTACCCCCAAAGCACCTTGCCCCCATGTTGATGGGAACAAGGGCCTCATCCCCACAACCCTAGTGGTTGTGGAGGTTTGTGGGCGGGGGGCTTATCAGAATCTGCTATATGTGATGTTCATATTGGTATGAGAAGTTTTGATAAACTAGTAAAATCCAACCAGACAGTTGTCAATAGAATTTAACAATACATTTCTAGAGGGTAAAATGTAATTCTAATTTTAACAATAGCTCTGGTTCTTGCCAGCTTTGGTATTGGGACAACTAGATAGTCCCCAAGTGTGCTTCAACTTTAGTTTGGTATTAATGCGGATCTACAGCTTATAAGTTAATTCCCTTAATGCATCTTATGTCATGGCCAATTGTGAGGATCTGATGGCGAAGAGAAGGTAAGAATGACAGGGACAGCTAGAAGGAAATTGTTCATGGTTTCCAGCTTGTACATAGTGGGGGCTTGAGCTTATGAAACGATTGAACAATTTCTCATCCATTGAGGATGGGATGTTTCATGTAACTGCTGAAGCTACAAGGAAGTTCCCATAGGAATAACGGCAAATCAACACCTTTTTTTTATTAAAAATGGGCAATGATTATCTGCAGCATCCAAGGGGGATGTCAGAAATCATGAACCAGACTGAGACAGAAATACAGTAAAATCAGACTTGTTTGTTATTAAAAATGAAAAGGTAAATAGAGTAAGCTTAGTCAAAGCATAGCCAAAGTTGAGTAACCAGATCGGGTAATTAGCCAGGCCAGAAATCAGGGATCCAAGTAAAGGACCAGCAAGGAGGATAAGGAGCCAGAAGGGATGTCAGCAAAGCCAGTATTAACCACTTGCTTACTGGGCACTTAAACACACTTCCTGCCCAGACCAATTTTCAGCTTTCAGTGCTCTCACACTTTGAATGACAATTACTCAGTCATGCAACACTGTACCCAAATGAATTTTTTGTCCTTTTTTTCCCACAAATAGAGCTTTCTTTTGGTGGTATTTGATCACCTCTGGGGTTTTTATTTTTTGCGCTATAAATGAAAAAAGACCGAAAATTTTGAAAAAAAACACATATTTATTTGTTTCTGTGACAGAATTATGCAAATTATTAATTTTTCTTCATAAATTTTGGCCACAATTTATACTGCTACATATCTTTGGTAAAAATAACCCAAATTAGTGGATATTATTTGGTCTTTGTGAAAGTTAGAGAGTCTACAAGCTGTGGTGCGAATCATACAAAATTGATCACATCTGATGTACTGGGGGCCTATCTCGCTTCTTGTGACCCGAACAAGTCAGGAAAGTACAAATATCCCCCAAATGACCCCTTTTTGGAAAGTAGACATTCCAAGGTATTTAGTAAGAGGCATGGTGAGCTTTTTGATGTTGTCATTTTTTCCCCACAATTCTTTGCAAAATTAAGATTTTTCTTTTTTTTCCACAAAATTGTCATTGTAATAGGTTATTTCTCTCACATGGCATGTGTATACCCCAAATGACACCCCCAAAAAAATTCTGCTACTCCTCCTGAGTATTGCAATACCTCATGTGTGGGACTTTTTCACAGCCTGCCACATAGAGAGGCCCAACATGCAGGGAGCGCCGTCACATGTTCTAGGAGCATAAATTACACATCTAACTTGTTGACTACCTATTACACTTTTTAAGGCCCTGGAGTACCAGGACAATGACACGTGGCACTGATGACAGATGGCACTGATACATGGCAATGATGTCACTTATACGTGGCACTGATGACACATGGCACTGATGACAGATGGCACTAATATGTGCCACGATGACAGATGGCACTAATACGTGGCACCGATGACGCGTGACACTGATGACAGATGGCACTGATAAGTGGCATTGATGACACGTGACACTGACAACAGATGGCACGTGACACTGACAGGTGGCACTGATGACAAATGGCACTGATACGTGGCACTGATGACAGATGGCACTGATGACAGATGGCACTATATGGCACTGATGACACGTGGCACTGATGACAGATGGCACTTACACGTGGCACTGATGACAGTCGGCACTGGGGACAAATGGCACTGACAACAGGTGGCACTGGGGACAGATAGCACTAACAGGTGGCACTGGGGGCAGGTAGCACTGGGGTGGATGGCACTGGGGCGGATGGCACTGGGGTGGATGGCACTGGGGCAGGATGGCACTGGGGTGGATGGCACTGGGGCAGGATGGCACTGGGGCGGATGGCACTTTTTTTATTTATTTATTTTTTACGGCCGCTGCAGCCGTTCATCTCTCCCCTCTCACACGCTGTCTGTGTGAGGAGGGAGAGCGGCGCTGAAAGATGATCTCATATGCTGGTAAACTGTGGAGAGAGATGAGAGCTGACAGCTGAGCGGGCAGTTCAGAGAAGGAAGGGCTGACCAGCCCTGACAGTACTCCCCTCCTCAATGACCCCTCCCCCTCGGAGGACCACCGAGCTTGAGGGGAAAATGTTCATGGAAATCATGGAGGAGGGCCGGAGCATGTACATCTGAGGATGAGACCCAGGAGCGTTCCTCTGGACTGTACCCCTTCTAATGCACCAGGTACTGTATGCGCCCATGGAACCTACGGGAGTCAACAATGGATTGTACCTCATACTCCTCATGGTTCTCAACCTGTATAGGGTGAGGACGTAGCACCAAGGTGGTAAAGTAGTTGCAGAACGGTTTCAATAAGGAGACATGAAACACATTTGAGATGCGCATACTAGGAGGAAGGTCCAACACGTAAGCCACTGGGTTAATCCTGTGAAGGATATGGAAAGGCCCAGTAAACCGAGGTGCAAACTTCAGTGAGGGAACACGAAGTCGGAGGTGCGAGATGACAGCCAGACCCTGTCCCCAACCTGGTAGGAAGGCGCAGGCGGGCATCTGCAGTCAGCATGGGGTCTGTACCTATCATTAGCATGATGCAATGACTCCTGGACTTGTGCCCAAGTGGAACGAAGACCACGGAGATGCTCCTCTAGCACAGGAATATTCTGTGGAACAAATGAGTCAGGCAACATGGAAGGCTGGAAACCATAACTCGCCATAAACTGAGACAATCAGGAAGCAGAATTCAAGGCACTGTTGTGAGCAAACTCAGCCCATGGTAATAGGTCTGACCAATTGTTATGGTCAGAAATATAGCAACGTATTAATTTCTCCAAGGACTGATTGGCTCGTTCTGGGGCCCCATTAGACTCCGGGTGATAAGCAGAGGAGAAAGCAAGCTGAATTCCCAACTGTGCACAAAAGGCTCACCAGAACTGGCAGACAAACTGACTACCCCTGCCCAAGACAATCACCTTGGGTAGCCCATGTAAGCGAAAGATCTCCCGAGCAAAAATGGAAGCCAGTTCCTTAAAGTGGAGGGCCACCCTGAAAACAAAAAAAATATTAAAAATTACAAAAAAATATAAAAAAAAAAAAAATGAAATTTTTTTATTTTTTTTACTTACCAGAAATGCCTGTTGCTAGGCACTTTCTCCTAATCTTCCTCTTCCTCCTCCGCGGAGATCTTCTGTCTTCTGTCTTCGTCGCGGCGTCTTCTGAATAATGAGTCGCGCTGTGTTCTGGGAACTGTGTGTTCCAGAACACAGCACGTCCCATTCAGAAAGCGCTGCGGGACTCGCGCATGCGCAGTAGCTGCGGGACTCGCGCATGCGCAGTAGGAAACGGGCAGTGAAGCCGTAAGACTCCACTGCCTGTTTCCCTTACAAGGAATGGCAGCACCGGGACCCGAGAGCCGAGGGACGGGTCGGCCTCGGGCGGCCGACATCGCGGGCACCCTGGACAGGTGAGTGTGTTGATTAAGTCAGCAGCTGCAGTGTTTGCAGCTGCTGACTTTTTTTTTTTTTTGTATAACCGGCCCTCCTCTTTAAAAGTGGGCAGCTTCTTAAGTGGAATACAATGACACATCTTTGAGAACTGGCAACCACCATAAGGATAAGTGTTGGATAAGGGTTGCCTTGGGAGTTGGGTAACTCCACAATGAAATTCATAGACAGGTGGGTCCAGGGCCTCTCTCTATTGGGTATGGGTTGAAGAAGGCCCACTGGAAGGTGTCGTGGAGTCTTACTCTGAGCCCACATGGAATAGACAGCAAAGAAGGCAGTTACATCAGCCTGTAGACTAGGCCACCAGAATTGTTGGGAAATGGCCCAAATGAGTTGATTCCCCCCAGGGTGGTCAGCTGCCTTGGGAGAATGGTAAGTCTGGAGCATCGGAGTATGGAGACTCTCTGGGACAAAGCAGACTAGATCACTAGGTTTCTCGGGAGGAGATGGACCTGAGCAGCAAAAATGTTGTCGCCCAAAGGAGAAGAAAGTTTGGTGCGAACCGTAGCCAGAATACGATCAGGAGGAATCACAGGAACGAAAACCGACTCCAACTTGGAAGTGGAGGAAAATTGTTGTGACAAGGCGTCAACCCTTATATTCTTAGTACCGAGTAAGAATGAGACCATGTAATTAAAACTCGACAAGAAAAGAGCCCATCGCGCCCTTCTGGGAGAGAGGAGCTTAGCCTCAGACAAGAATGTGAGATTCTTATGGTTAGGGATGGCCGAACTGTTCGCCCGGCGGTCGGTTTGCGGCCAATTTCGGCTGTTCACGGTCCGCCTATTCGGCAGACTATTGCCGCTGTTCGCCCGGCGGACTTACGTGTTTACTGTGTAAAAGAAATTTGACCTATGATGACACATCCATCATGGGGTACAGGACAGCCAATTGAGACATTACAGCACATGGACACTTGGACATTCCCCCTAACTTATAAATAGACCCGATCCGGCGGCCATTTTACATTCTTTCTACTGTCACTATAGGGAGAGGTTGCTGTATGGAGCAGGGAGAGACTGCAGTGACCCAAATCGCTAGCTATTAGGTCCACAAAAGTTATTTTAAGGACTGGTATGGTATAGGTGTAGTTCAGGATATAGGTTTGAGGCACTGCTATTCAAGTCATTGTTGCTGCAGATTGTCTTTTGTCAGGGCTGAGAGAGGGACAGATAGGACGCTGTGTGTTGCAGAGAGGGACAGTCAGTTTAATCATTAGCTGTTACTGTTAGGTCCACAAAAGTCCTTTTCAGGACTGGTATGGTGTAGTAGTACATTCCTTTATCAGTACAGTCCTTTATCAGTATAGGGACTGAGGTACAGTCTGCTAATCACAACCTACTAGTTCCACAAAGGTCCTTATAAGGACTGGTAAGGTATAGTGTACTAGAGTATATAGGGTTGAGTGAGGTACAGTCTGCTAATCCTTAAGGACCGGTATAGGTCCACAATATATAGGGTTGAGGGGCACTACTGCTGACTGCTGCCCTATTCTGCAGCAGTCCTTTATCAGTATAGGGACTGAGGTACAGTCTGCTAATCACAACCTACTAGTTCCACAAAGGTCCTTCTAAGGACTGGTAAGGTATAGTGAACTACAGTATATAGGGTTGAGTGAGGTACAGTCTGCTAATCACAACCTACTAGTTCCACAAAGGTCCTTCTAAGGACTGGTAAGGTATAGCGTACTAGAGTATATAGGGTTGAGTGAGGTACAGTCTGCTAATCACAACCTACTAGTTCCACAAAGGTCCTTCTAAGGACTGGTAAGGTATAGCGTACTAGAGTATATAGGGTTGAGTGAGGTACAGTCTGCTAATCACAACCTACTAGTTCCACAAAGGTCCTTCTAAGGACTGGTAAGGTATAGCATACTAGAGTATATAGGGTTGAGTGAGGTACAGTCTGCTAATCCTTAAGGACTGGTATAGGTTCACAATATATAGGGTTGAGGTGCACTACTGCTGACTCCTGCCCTTCTGCTGCAGTAGTCCTTTATGAGTATAGGGACTGAGGTACAGTCTGCTAATCACAACCTACTAGTTCCACAAAGGTCCTTCTAAGGACTGGTAAGGTATAGCGTACTAGAGTATATAGGGTTGAGTGAGGTACAGTCTGCTAATCCTTAAGGACTGGTATAGGTCCACAATATATAGGGTTGAGGTGCACTACTGCTGACTGCTGCCCTTCTGCTGCAGTAGTCCTTTATCAGTATAGGGACCGAGTTACAGTCTGCTAATCACAACCTACTAGTTCCACAAAGGTCCTTAAGGACTGGTATAGGTGTACTATTTGGTGTGCAGTATATAGTTGTGTAATACACATATAAAATACTTGCACATATAGGAAGCATAGTATAGTGCGTTTCCACTGTCCAGCATTGTGACTGCTGAGCGGTTCTGCAGCGATACAGCGAGTGACAAACGCAATCCAAAAAAAAAAGTATTGTAACTGGTATGATAGACCAGTGGCCCCCAAAAACAATAGATTTAAGTGGGGTATTATATACCTTCTTCCACATACATACTGCACTTCTGTAGAGAGTTTTGTCACAGGGTCATTTAAAAAATGACATGCAGAGGAAGAGGCAGGCCCTTCCGCAGGGGGGGTAGGGGTAGGGCAGGAGCAACAGGCTTGAGCCAAAGTGGGAAATTGCAGAAGGTGCGTGCAATTACGTCAAAGGAAGCACCAGAATTGGTTGAGTGGCTCACTCAGCCTTACTCTTCTGCACCCTCTGCTGTGCATATTATGAGGGGCTCCCACCATCCCTGTGCTATGCTCATTATGAGGGGCTCCCACCATCCCTGTGCTATGCTGACTTACTCCTGGGGCTGCTTACGGTGCAGGTGTCAGTGCTGTACATCACGGTGCAGGTGTCATTGCTGTATGTCACGCTGCTGATGTCAGTGCTCTCTATCACGGTGCTGGTGTCAGATCACTCTATCACGGTGCAGGTGTCATTGCTGTATGTCACGCTGCTGATGTCAGTGCTCTCTATCACAGTGCTGGTGTCAGATCACTCTATCACGGTGCAGGTGTCATTGATGTATGTCACGCTGCTGATGTCAGTGCTCTCTATCACGGTGCTGGTGTCAGATCACTCTATCACGGTGCAGGTGTCATTGCTGTATGTCACGCTGCTGATGTCAGTGCTCTCTATCACGGTGCTGGTGTTAGATCACTCTATCACGGTGCAGGTGTCATTGCTGTATGTCATGCTGCTGGTGATCACCTCCTGCACCCTCTTCTTTGCCTACCCTGACCTTCCCTCTCCTCCATTGCCTTCATACGCTCCACAGTCCTGAATTGTCACAATTTCACATATAAAAAAAGAATGCTTGTAGTTGTCAATCCCAGATTCACTTTATACATGTGTTATGTCATTGGCCATGTGGTGGGACCATGTGTGCACAGCTAGTAATTATTTTGTGGCTGCAAATTTGACCTGTAGGTTTGTAAAGTTCGCCTCCCATTGAAGTCAATGGGGCCCGCCGCGAACGGTAAGGTTCGCAAACTATCGGCCGCGTTCGCGGTCCGCTTTCGCGAAACGTCCCGTCGGAAGTTTGTCCATCACTACTTATGGTCAGTAAGAATGAGAACCAGCACAGTGGTACCTTCATGGAGATGTCTCCATTCTTTCAGGGCTAAAATAATCGCCAACAGCTCTCTGTCACCAATCTCATAATTGCACTCTGCAGGTGACAATTCTTGGAAAAATAGCCACAAGGATGCATAGCGCTCTCAGAGGTAGGACGTTGAGACAGAAGGGCGCCAACTCCAGTCTCAGAAGCATCAACTTCTAGGATAAAAGGCAACATAGGATCAGGATGTGCCAACACAGGATCAAAGGCCTTAATGAACTCCGGAGACCAACTCTGTGGGTTACTGTCCTTTCTGGTCATATCAGTCAGGGGCTTGACCAGAGATGAGAAGTTATGAATAAACTTCCGATAATAATTGGCAAAGCCCAGGAAATGCTACAGAGGACGTAAAGCCACGGGTTGAGGCTACTGTAGAACTGGCGAAAGTTTCTCTGGGTCCATCGAAAAACCAGCAGTGAAAATGACATAGCCCAGGAATTTAACCGTTCACGATGGAACTCACGCTTCTCCAGTTTACAATAGAGATTGTTTTCTCTTAGTTTCTTTAGCACACAACAGACATCTGTGTGGTGGCTCTCCAGGAACTTGGAAAATATGAGGATATCATCGAAATAAACCACCACACATAACTGCAACAAATTGCAGGATATTGTTAATAAATTCCTGGAAAAACTGTTGGGGCGTTACAAAGGCCAAAAGGCATTACTGTCAGGGCTGGCTTAGCCCTTCCTCATCTGGGGTGGCCGCTCAGCTGTCGGCTAATTGCCAGCTCTCTTCTCTTTCCACAGTTACCAGCTGTTCCCGATGATGCTCGCCTGACCTGCCTATTTAAAGCCTTCCAGCTCATTTCTCCCTTGCCTTCACTTTTGGTCACATCACAAGGAACCATCTCCTGCTGTTTGTTTCAAGACTGCCTTGCTGACATCCCTCCTGGCTTCTTATCCTGCTTGCAGTTGCTCTCCTTGGATCCCTGACTTCTGGACTGGCTGATTACCCGATCTGGTTTATGAACTTTGGACTGGCTGACTACCCAATCTGGCTTCTGGACTCTGGCTATGCTTGACTACGCTTTTTTCTATTTACCTTTTTATTTTTATTAATAAACAAGTGTGATTTGTGAGACTTTTGTCTCAGTCTGTTTCATGGTTCCTGACAGTACGTGAAGGCCATGAATTCAGAAGATACAGTCAATCCACTTGTTGGTAATATTTTTTCCAGATTGGATGAGCAAGATCACCGCACGGATCAGTTTGCCTTGGCGTTACAAACGCTCCTGAATCGCACGGCTCACCTGGAATCCCCCACAGTGGCTGCTCCGGTACAACCTGAGTGGCAGGGTGTCCCTGCTGCTGCGCCAGTCTCTGTGCAGGCACCCGCCTCGAGTATTACCTCTACAAGAGGTATGTCTGATTCTGCTCCGCTTCCCCAGTGATTTGGGGACAATCCAGTTCAATGCAGAGGATTTCTCAATCAGGTTGAGATATACTTCGAAATGCTGCCCCAGGCGTTTCCCACGGACAGAAGCAAAGTAGGTTTCGTGATATCTTTGCTTTCTGAGAGAGCCTTGGCCTGGGCTAACCCTCAATGGGACATGCAAAAACCTGTTGTCTTGAGTTACCCTCAGTTTGTCTTGAGTTACCCTCAGCCTCCTTTAAAAGAGTTTTTGACGTTCCCGTATGCTCCGCTTCTGCTGCCAAGTGCCTCATGTCCATCAAACAGAGTACGAGAACTGTTGCCGACTATGCCATTGAATTCCGTACTCTGGCAGCAGAGGTTGCTTGGAAAAATGAAGCCCTCGTGGCTGCTTTTTCTCATGGTCTCTCGAATTTCATCAAGGATGAGATAACAGCCCGAGATATACCCACTGAGCTGGAGAGCTTGATCTCGTTTGCCATCCTAATTGACTCCAGACTCAGAGAAAGACTTTCTCTTAAGGAGCGCTTGCGGAAGCCTCCTGTACGTTTGCCTCCGAGCTTTGTAGTCCCACCCATGCCTCCCTCACCTCTCATGCCTCCTAGTACCGAGTTGGTCAGTGAAGATGAACCCATGCACCTGGGCTTCACGCGTCTCTCTGCGGATGAGAGAGCCTTTAGGAGGAGGGAGAGATTATGCCTTTATTGTGGCCAGGCAGGTAACTTTTTGAAGTCTTGTCCTACCTGTCCAGAGAATGCCCGAACCTTGAGGTCCTGTCATGGACAGACCTTAGGTGGCGTTGTTTTGTTCCCAGTTATCCAGAAGGATAAGCCCCTGATTTTGGTCACCCTTTCTTGGGCTGAGTTGTCCATCGAAATACAGGCTCTAATCGACTCTGGGGCTGCAGGCCTGTTCATTGATGCTGCATTTGTTTTGCAGCACTCAATTCCGCTGCAGCTGAGTGACACTCAACTTGCTATTGAGGCTCTTGAAGGGAGACCTTTACAGCCTGCCCATGTGACTCATGAGACAGTTCCATTGTCCATGGCCGTAGGGGCTCTTCACCATGAGATAATCCAATTCCAAGTTATTTCCGCTGGTTATTGGTTATCCTTGGTTACAGAGGCACAACCCCTCTTTTGATTGGCTCCGGGCTGAGGTTCTCTCCTGGTCACCACAATGCAGTGAGACATGCTTCCTGAAGGTATCGAAGGTCCTGTGCACTGCTTCACTCCCCTCCCTGCCGGAGGAGTACCGTGATTTTGGCAATGTCTTTGATAAAGGTCAAGCCGGTAGTTTGCCTCCACACCGGCCTTATGATTGTGCAATTGACCTTCAACCTGGTGCCATACCTCCTCGTGGCCGGGTTTACCCTTTGTCAGTCTTGAAGGACAAGGCCATGGAGGAGTATGTTGCTGACGCACTTTCTCGAGGTTTCATTCGCAAGTCCTCATCTCCTGCTGGTGCTGGTTTCTTCTTTGTGAAAAAGAAGAGCAGTGAACTGAGACCTTGTATAGATTATAGGGGTCTCAATCGTGTCACAATTAAGAATGCCTACCCGATTCCATTGATTACAGAGTTATTTGACCGCCTCAAGGGAGCAACGGTTTTCACAAAGCTTGACCTGAGAGGGGCATATAATCCCGTGCGCATTAAGGAGGGCAACGAGTGGAAAACTGCGTTTAATACCAGAACAGGCCATTATGAATACCTGGTAATGCCTTTTGGTCTTTGTAACGCCCCAGCAGTTTTCCAGGAATTTATTAACAATGTCCTCCGAGATTTGTTGCAATTGTGTGTGGTGGTTTATCTCGATGATATATACAGATTTTCCAAGTCCCTGGAGAGCCACCACACAGATGTCTGTCGTGTACTTCAGAAACTAAGAGAGAACAATCTCTATTAGACATGTGCAGAGTAAAATATTTTGTTTTCGGAATTTCGTTTTCGTCCGAAAAATTTATTTATTTAGTTACTCCCGAAATTCGTTTTTATTTATTTTGTTTTTCGTTCAAAAATTGCATTAGTCCGAAAATCCACATGAATTACGGTCGAATCTGTCTTTGAAGGCTTATGGTGTCTGTCGAATGTATAAAGAAGATTCGACGGAGCTAGTATATAGCATACTTCGTGTGAACTTTAGAACCCTATTAAAGTCTATGGGACTCCAACGTTCAAAATCGAAAGTGCTAATTTTAAAGGCTAATATGCAAGTTATTGCCCTAAAAAGTGTTTGGGGACCTGGGTCCTGCCCCAGGGGACATGTATCAATGCAAAAAAAAAGTTTTAAAAATGGCCATTTTTTCGGGAGCAGTGATTTTAATAATGATTAAAGTGAAACAATAAAAGTGTAATATTCCTTTAAATTTCGTAGCTGGGGGGTGTCTATAGTATGCCTGTGAAGGGGCACATTTTTCTGGTGCTTAGAACTGTCCCTGCACAAAGTGTCATTTATGCAGGAAAAAAAGTCCTTTAAAATCACTCGCAGCTATTATGAATTGTCTGCTCCGTAATACAGAGAACACTCATTGAAAGTCATTGATAAAATAAATAAATAAATAAAAAAGCGTGGGGGTCCCCTAAATTCAATTACCAGGCCCTTCAGGTCTGGTATGGATATTAAGGGGAACCCTGCGTCAAATTAAAAAAAAAAATTGACGTGGGGTTCCCCCTAAATATCCATACCCCGCCCCTCTCTGATGTAACACAGGCAGGTTTCCGTTATATCAGAGGGGGGCGGGGTCACCCATACGTCACGGGGAAGCCCGGGTTTCCCCTTGCGTCAGAGGGGGCGGGGTCAGATGACGGGTGGCCCCGCCCTCCGCATATAACAAACGTCAGAAGATGGATTCGCTGCGCTGGATCAGATCAACCATCGCTGGAGAGATATCATCCGTCGCTGGATAGCAAGAGTGGATTACCACCGCTGGAATCTTTTTGTTATTTTTTTTTTATTTTTAATAAAGGAATTTTTCTAAAGTGTGTTTGTCTCATTTAACTATTTTTTACACTTTCTTTGTGAAATCGTAGGGGTACTTTTGTACCCCCTTACCATTTCAAACGGGGGGGCAGGATCTGGGGGTCCCCTTGTTAAAGGGGGCTTCCAGATTCTGATAAGCCCCCCCACCCGCAGACCCCCACAACCACCGGCCAGGGTTGTGGGGATGAGGCCCTTCTCCACATCAACATGGGGACAAGGTGCTTTGAGGGGTCACAGACCCCCAAAGCATCCTCCCAATGTTGAGGGCATGTGGCCTGGTACGGTTCAGGAGGGAGGGGGGCTGATCTCTCGTCCCCCCCTCTTTTCCTGCGGCCTGCCAGGTTGCGTGCTCGGATAAAGGGTCTGGTATGGATTTTTAGGGGGACCCCCACGTCAATTTTTTATTTTATTTGACGCGGGGTTCCCCTTAATATCCATACCAGACCTGAAGGGCCTGGTAATTGAATTTGGGGGACCCCCACGCTTTTTTTTAAATTTGTTTATTTATTTATTTATGTTATCAATGTCTTTCAATGAGTGTTCTCTGTATTACGGAGCCGACAATTCATAATAGCTGCGAGTGATTTTAAAGGACTTTTTTTCCTGAATAAATGACACTTTGTGCAGGGACAGTTCTAAACACAGGAAACATGCACCCCTTCACAGGCATACTATAGTATAGACACCCCCCAGCTACGAAATTTAAAGGAATATTACACTTTTATTGTTTCACTTTAATTATTATTAAAATCACTGCTCCCGAAAAAACTGCCATTTTTAAAACTTTTTTTTGCATTGTTACATGTCCCCTGGGGCAGGACTTAGGTCCCCAAACACTTTTTTAGAACAGTAACTTGCAGAATCTTTTCTCTCTGTCAAATCTTTTTTCTCTGTCGAATATTTTCTCTATATAATTTTGGACTAATAGAGGTAAGGTTAGGCACATTCGACCACAGGTTTTGTAGACACAGATTGTTATTGTCAGAGTCACGTTGAATCTCCTATTCTATATAAAACTGTTGTAACAAGGAAAACGAAAATAAAGCATTTATTTATGTCGGATCTTTCATTTTTCGGATTCTGTGCTTTCGTTATCGTTTGTCAAAACGAAAACGAAAATACCTGAAATTCGGACGAAAATGCATTCGGACTAAAACGAATGCACATGTCTAATCTCTATTGTAAACTGGAGAAGTGCGAGTTCCATCGTGAACAGGTTACATTCCTGGGCTATGTAATTTCCATTGCTGGTTTTTCGATGGACCCAGAGAAACTGTCGGCAGTCCTACAGTGGCCTCGACCCGTGGGTTTACGTCCTCTGCAGCGTTTCCTGGGCTTGGCCAACTACTATCGGTAGTTTATTCGTAACTTCTCGTCTCTGGTCAAGCCTCTGACTAATATGACTAGAAAGGATGGTAACCCACAGAGTTGGTCTCCAGAGTCCATTAAGGCCTTTGAGACTCTCAAGGCTCCTGTGTTGGCACATCCTGATCCTACGTTGCCTTTTATCCTAGAAGTTGATGCTTCTGAGACTGGAGTTGGTGGCGCCCTTCTGTCTCAACGTCCTAACTCTGAGAGCGCTATGCATCCGTGTAGCTACTTTTCCAAGAAATTGTCACCTGCTGAATGCAATTATGAGATTGGTGACAGAGAGCTGTTGGCGATCATTTTAGCCCTGAAAGAATGCAGACATCTCCTTGAAGGAACCACTGTGCCCGTTCTTATTCTTACTGACCATAAGAATCTTACATTCTTGTCTGAGGCTAAGCGACTCTCCCCCAGAAGGGCGCGATGGGCTCTTTTCTTGTCGAGCTTTAATTACATTGTCTCATTCTTACCCGGTACTAAGAATGTAAGGGCTGATGCCTTGTCACGACAATTTTCCTCCACTTCCAAGTCGGAGTCGGTTCTGGTTCCTATGATTCCTCCTGATCGTATCTTGGCTACGGTTTGCACCAGTCTTACTTCTACTTTGGGTGACAAAATTCTTGCTGCTCGGGTCCATGCTCCTCCTGAGAAACCTTGTGACCGCTGCTTTGTCCCAGAGAGTCTCCGTACTGCAGTGCTCCAGACTTACCATTCTCCCAAGGCAGCTGGCCATCCTGGGAAGAATCAACTCATTTGGGCCATCTCCCAACAATTCTGGTGGCCTAGTCTACAGGCTGATGTTACTGCCTTCATAGCTGCCTGTCCCGTGTGTGCTCAGAGTAAAGCCCCATACACACTATCAGATTTTCTGCTGTTTTTTTCCTTCAGATTTACCAAAACCATGTAGTGCAGGGCCTGCCTGATTGCATACAAATTTAAACTCCTAAGGTTTGACCTCATATTATATGGTTTTGGTAAATCTGAAGAAAAAAATCAGCAGAAAATCTGATAGTGTGTATGGGGCTTAAGACTCCACGACACCTTTCAGTGGGCCTCCTACAACCCATACCCAATGGAGAGAGGCCCTGGACTCACCTGTCTATGGATTTCATTGTTGAATTGCCCAACTCCCAAGGCAACACTGTTATCCTTATGGTGGTTGACCGGTTCTCTAAGATGTGTCATTGTATTCCACTTAAGAAGTTGCCCACCTCTAAGGAATTGGCTTCCGTTTTTGCTCGGGAGATCTTTCGCTTACATGGGCTACCCAAGGTGATTGTCTCGGATAGGGGCAGGCAGTTTGTCTCCCGGTTCTGGCGAGCCTCTTGTGCACAGTTGGAAGCCCAGCTTGCGTTCTCTTCTGTGTATCACCCGCAGTCTAATGGGGCCGCAGAACGAGCCATTCAGTCCTTGGAGCAATTCCTACGTTGCTATATTTCTGACCATCATAACAACTGGTCTGACCTATTACCTTGGGCAGAGTTTGTGCACAACAGTGACTTGAATTCTGCCTCCCGATTGTCTCCATTTATGGCGAATTATGGTTTCCAACCTTCCATGTTGCCCGACTCATTTGTTCCGCAGAGTATTCCTGCATTAGAGGAGCATCTCCGTGGTCTTCGTTCCAATTGGGTACAAGTTCAGGAGGCTTTGCGTCATGCTAATGATAGGTACAGACTCCATGCTGACCGCAGACGCCTGCCTGCGCCTTCCTACCAGGTTGGGGACAGGGTCTGGCTGTCATATCCCAACCTCCGGCTTCATGTTCCCTCACTGAAGTTTGCACCTTGGTTTATTGGGCCTTTCTGTATCCTTCGCAGGATTAACCCAGTAGCTTATGCATTGGACCTTCCTCCTAGTATGCGCATCTCTAATGTGTTTCATGTCTCCTTATTAAAACCGTTAGTCTGGAACCGATTTAACACCTCGTGCCACATCCTCACCCTATTCGGGTTGAGAACCATGAGGAGTATGAGGTACAATCCATTGTTGACTCCCGTAGGTTCCGTGGGCGCATACAGTACCTGGTGCATTGGAAGGGGTACGGTCCGGAGGAACGCTCCTGGGTTTCGTCCTCTGATGTACATGCCCCTGTCCTCCTCCGCGAGTTCCATAGATGGTTTCCCCTCAAGCCCGGTGGCCCTCCGAGGGAGAGGGGTCATGGGGGGTACTGTCAGGGCTGGCTAAGCCCTTCCTCATCTGGGCTGGCCACTCAGCTGTTGGCTAATTGCCAGCTCTCTTCTCTTTCCACAGTTACCAGCTGTTCCCGATGATGCTCGACTGACCTGCCTATTTAAAGCCTTCCAGCTCATTTCTCCTTTGCCTTCACTTTTGGTCACATCACAAGGAACCATCTCCTGCTGTTTGTTTCAAGACTGGCTTGCTGACATCCCTCCTGGCTTCTTATCCTGCTTGCAGTTGCTCTCCTTGGATCCCTGACTTCTGGACTGGCTGATTACCCGATCTGGTTTATGAACTTTGGACTGGCTGACTACCCAATCTGGCTTCTGGACTCTGGCTATACGTGACTACGCTTTTTTCTATTTACCTTTTTATTTTTATTAATAAACAAGTGCGATTTGATTGTACTTCTGTCCAGTCTGTTTCATGGTTCCTGACAGTTACGCGGTACTCATAATGGCCTGTTCTGGTATTAAACGCAGTTTTTAACTTGTCGCCCTCCTTAATCTGCACAAGATTGTATGCCCCTCTCAAATCAAGCTTTGTGAAAACCGTTGCTCCCTTGAGGCCGTCAAATAACTCTGTAATCAACAGGATCGGGTAGGCATTCTTAATCGTGAAATGATTGAGACGTCTATAATCAACACAAGGTCTCAGTTCACCGCTCTTCTTCACAAAGAAGAAACCAGCACCAGCAGACGAGGATTTGTGGCTGAAATCTCGAAAGTGCGTCTGCAACATACTCCTCCAAGACCGACAAAGGGTAAATCCAGCCAAGAGGGGGTATGGCACCAGGGTGAAGGTCAATTACACAAACATAAGGCCGGTGTGGAGGCAAACTACTGGCTTAACATTTGTCAAAGACATTGCTAAAATTGTGGTACTCCTCCATCAAGGAGTAGAGTGAAGAGGTGCACAGGACCTTGGCTACCTTCTGGAAGCATATCTCACTGCATTGTGGTGACCAGGAGAGAACCTCAGCACGGAGCCAATCAAAAGAGGGGCTGTGCCTCTGTAACCAAGGATACCCAATAACCAGCGGAAACCTACGTGAGGAAATAATTGGAATATCTCATGGTGAAGAGCCCCTACGGCCATGGACAATGGAACCGTCTCATGAGTCACATGGGCATGCTGTAGAGGTCTACCGTCAAGAGCCTCAGTGGCAAGTGGAGTGTCACCCAGCTGCAGCGGAATCGAGTGTTGCGATACAAAGGCAGCATCAATGAACAGGCCTGCAGCCCCACAGTTGATTCGAGTCTGTATCTCGATGGACGACTCAGCCCAAGAAAGGGTGACTGAAACCAGGGGCTTATCCTTGTGGATAACTGGGGACGAAACAAGGCCACCTAAGGACCTCAAGGTTCGAGCGTTCCCTGGTAGGACAAGACTTCAGAAAGTGACTTGCCTGGCCACAATAAAGGTACAATCTCTCCCTCCTCCTAAAGGCTCTCTCATCCGCAGAGAGACGCGTGAAGCCCAAGTGCATGGGTTAATCTTCACTGACTGACTCGGTATCAGGAGGCATGGGAGGTGAGGGAGGCACGGGTGGGACTGCAAATCTAGGAGGCAAGCGTACAGGAGGCTTCCGCAAGCACTACTTAAAAGAAAGTCTTTCTCCTAGTCTGGAGTCAATGAGGATGGCAAACAAGATCAAGCTCTCCAGCTCAGTGGGTATATCCCAGGCTGCTATCTCATCCTTGATGGAATCAGAGTGACCATGAGAAAAAGCAGCCACGAGGGCCTCATTGTTCCAAGCAACCTCTGCTGCCAGAGTACAGAACTCAATGGCGTAGTGGGCAACAGTTCTCATACTCTGAGCATGTGGGAATGTCAAATACCCTCTTAAATGAGGCCACAAAGTCAGGGTAACTCAAAACAACATGTTTTTGTGTCTCCCATAGAAGGTTAGCCCAGGCCAAGGGTCTCTCAGAAAGTAAAGATATCACAAAACCTGCTTTGATTCTGTCCGTGGGAAACGCCTGGGGCAGCCTCTCAAAGTAAATCTCAACCTGGTTGAGAATCCCTCTGCATTGGACTGGATTGCCCCCAAATTGCTGGGGACGTGGAGCAGAAACAGACATACCTCTTATAGCGGTAATACTCAAGGCGGGTGCCTGCACAGAGACTGGCACAGCAACAGGGATGGCCTGCAACTCAGTTTGTACCACAGCAGCCACAGTGTGGGATTCTAGGTGAGCCGTGCGACTCAGAAGCCTTTGTAACACTTTGGCAAACTGATTCATGCGGTGATCTTGCTCATCCAATCTGGAAAAAATATTACCAACAAATGGATTGGCTGTATCTTCTGAATTCATGGCCTTCACCTACTGCCAGAAACCATGAACCAGACCGAGACAGAAGTACAGTAAAATCACACTTGTTTATTAATAAAAAGGTAAAAGCATAGTCAGAGTCCAGTAACTGGATCGGTAGTCAGCCAAGCCAGTAGGGATGAGCTTCGTGTTCGAGTCGAACATACGTTCGACTCGAACATCGGCTGTTCACCCGTTCGGCGAATTCCGAACGTTATGGGCCGTTCGCACCAAATTCGTGTGGCGCTCACGGCCCACAATGCACTGCGATGGCGCAGTGCATTGCTGGCTCATGATTGGCCAAGCATGCACTGTGACCCCGCATGCTTGGCCAATCACAGCGCTGGCAGCGAGGAGAGCCATGATTGGCCACAGGCAGGATGTCTGTGGCCAATCATAGCTCAGGCTGTGTAGTACACGCCCCACACTATATAAGGCCGCCAGCGCGGCGGCCTTGTGTAGTGTGTTGGCATCTGTAGCAAATAATGGGTGTTCTGTGTACCTTCAACACAGTATACACCGATCGTTATCGGCCGATTTTTCGTTCTTGCTCTTCTGTAGTGGTTGTTGTCTGCGTGCCCTGACCGCAGTATACACTGCTATATTCACCTATATATCTAGCGATATATCTATCTTTTATAATAGAGCTGTCAGTCAGTGTTAGGAGATTGTGCGTGCTGTCTGCGTGCTCTGAACGCAGTATACACCGCTATATCCACCTATCTAGCTAAATATCTTGCTCGTTTTAAATAGAGCTCTCAGTCACTGTTGGGAGATTGTGCATGCTGTCTGCGTACTCTGAACGCAGTATACACAGCTATATCCACCTATCTAGCTAAATATCTTGCTCGTTTTAAATAGAGCTCTCAGTCAGTGTTAAGAGATTGTGCATGCTGTCTGCGTGCTCTGAACGCAGTATACACCGCTATATCCACCTATATAGCTAAATATCTTGCTCGTTTTAAATAGAGCTCTCAGTCAGTGTTAGGAGATTGTGCATTGCTGTCTGCGTGCTCTGAACTCAGTATACACAGCTATATCCACCTATCTAGCTAAATATCTTGCTCGTTTTAAATAGAACAAATTATACAGGTGTGATAACCCTTCCCTATGTTTTCCAAAAAGCTTAAAAATAGTTTTTTTGACTGGAGCTACACTTTAAAAATGTACCAGTTGAAAATTACAAACCGATTCAACTTAACACAACAAACCTACACAGTCCCTGTCTTGTTTGCACCGCCTGTATACTGCTGTTCTGAGTATATAGGGCCTGGGGGCCACACGCATTTCCTTTTTTTAATATGGGTACGAGGTTCCCCTTAATATGCGTACAAGACCCAAAGGGGCTGGTAATGGGCAGGGAGGGCTACCCATGCCATTTTTCTCAATGATTTTCAACCATATTGCAGGAACCAGATATAACATTAAAACCGCAAGCAGCTTTAAATGACGTTATTTCCGTTAAATGTCATTTTGTGCAGGGACTGTTCTAAACACCGGAAACACGTGGCACTTCACAGTGGCACGTGGCACTGTCTTGTTTGCACCGCCTGTATACTGCTGTTCTGAGTATATAGGGCCTGGGGGCCACACGCATTTCCTTTTTTTAATATGGGTACGGGGTTCCCCTTAATATGCGTACAAGACCCAAAGGGGCTGGTAATGGGCAGGGAGGGCTACCCATGCCATTTTTCTCAATGATTTTCAACCATATTGCAGGAACCAGATATAACATTAAAACCGCAAGCAGTTTTAAATGACGTTATTTCCGTTAAATGTCATTTTGTGCAGGGACTGTTCTAAACACCAGAAACACGTGGCACTTCACAGGCATACTACAGACACCCCCCAGGCACCATATTTAAAGGAATATTTCACTTTTTTTTTCATTTTAATCGTCATTAATATCAGTGCTCCCGCCAAAACGGCCGTTTTTAAAAGTTTTTTTTGCAGTGACCCATGTCCCCTGGGGCAGGAGCCAGGTCCCCAAACCCTTTTTAGGACAGTATCTTGCATATTATCCGTTAAAATTAACACTTTTAATTTCGAACGTTCGAGTCCCATAGACTTCAATGGGGTTCTAACGTTCGTACGAATTTGGGGTCCGTTCGAAAGTTCTGGTGCGAACCAAACCGGGGGGTGCTCGGCTCATCCCTACAAGCCAGTGTCCAGTAACCAGATCAGGTAATCAGCCAGGCCAGAAGTCAGGGATCCATGTAGAGGAACAGCAAGCAGGATAAGGAGCCAGAAGGGATGTCAGCACAGTCTTAAAACAGGAATGCAGGAGATGGTTTCTTGTGATGTGACCAAGGCTAAGGCAGGAATGAAGTGAGCTGCAGATAATTAAGTAGGCGGGATTGACCAGCAGATCCACAACAAAAGCGTTCAATACAGTTCCACACACACGGCTCATGTGTAAGGTAAAGTCTACAGGTTTGGAAATATCAGTTTGTAAATGGATAGAAAACTGTCTAAAAGACAGACTTCAGAGAGTAGTGGTTAATGATTCTTACTCTGAATGGTCTAAAGTTATCAGTGGTGTACCCCAAGGTTCAGTGCTAGGACCCTTACTTTTTAATATATTTATAAATGATATTGGGTCTGGGATCAAAAGTAACATTTCCGTCTTTGCAGATGACACCAAGCTATGCAGTGGAATAACGTCCTTACAGGATGTCTCTAATTTGCAAGCCGACTTCAATGCTCTGTCTAATTGGGCGACCATGTGGCAGATGAGGTTTAATGTTGAGAAGTGTAAAGTTATGCACTTGGGGGCTAAGAATATGCATGCATCATACCTGCTAGGGGGAGTACAACTGGGGGAATCCATAGTGGAGAAGGATCTGGGGGTTTAGGTAGATCATAAGCTCAATAATAGCATGCAATGCCAAGCCGCGGTTTCCAAAGCGAGCAAAGTCCTTTCCTGTATTAAAAGAGGTATGGACTCCAGAGAGAGAGATATCATTTTGCCCCTGTTCAAATCATTAGTAAGACCTCATCTGGAATAGGCAGTTCAGTTTTGGGCACCAGTTCTCAAAAAGGATATCGGGGAACTGGAGAAAGTGCAGAGAAGGGCAACCAAACTGATAAGAGGCATGGAGGAACTCAGCTATGAGGAAAGATTAGAGGAACTGAATTTATTGACTCTTGATAAGAGGAGATTAAGGGGGGATATGATCAACATGTACAAATATATAAGGGGTCCATATAGTGAACTTGGTGTCGAGTTATTCACTTTACAGTCAACAAAGAGGAAAAGGGGGGACTCTTTATGTCTAGAGGAAAAGAGATTTCATCTCCAAATACGGAAAGGTTTCTTCACAGCAAGAGCTGTGAAAATGTGGAATAGACTCCCTGCAGAGGTGGTTCTGGCTAGCTCAGTGAATTGCTTTAAGAAAGGCCTGGATTATTTCCTAAGTGTACATAATATAACTGGGTACTAACATTTATAGGTAAAGTTGATCCGGGGAAAATCCGATTGCTTCTCGGGGGATCAGGAAGGAATTTTTTCCCCTGCTTTAGCAAATTGGATCATACTCTGCTGAGGTTTTTTTCCTTCCTCTGGATCAACTGTGGGTATAGAATTGGGTATATGGGCTGGTATGATATTATATATATATATATATATATATATATTTTTTTTTTTTTTTTTTGTGGTTGAACTGGATGGACTTGTGTCTTTTTTCAACCTGACTAACTATGTAACTATGTAACTATGTAACAGCTGGTAAACTGTGGAGAAAGATGAGAGCTAGCAAATAGCTGACAGATGAGCAGCCAGCTCAGAGAAGGAAGGGCTGACCAGCCCTGACAGGGGGTTTCTGTGAATTCATAGGAAAGATTGTTATAACTGGATCGGGGATACTAGTGACAAAGTTCAGGCCCATATGGATAAGGTTTAGATCCCTGCAAGGCAAAGCCAGAGCTATAGCTAGGGAAGGTTGGAATCCTTTTAAGGGTTTGGGAGTCTTTGGGGATTTTCTTTTTTCTTTTCCAGCAGATCATGGTTAAAGGAAGTAGGGGTATATATGCTCATGTTTTTGTTTCTATTCCTTCTATATGGCATGATGAGGCGCTATTGTTGCTTGCTTGGATGATTGAACAGAGCCCGAGCAGATGACGACCCCCAGAAGCCCAACCCAAGTAAAAGATACAGAGGATTCCAGACCGACTGACCTTCATGTCCTCCTCTAAGTCATCCTTCCTGAAGAACAGAGTCTACATGCCAAGCCGTGTTTTCCTTTTTATGGATTCCTATGGACTGTAAGGACTGATTCATTTCCAGGTGTCAGAAGATGATCAAGATTAATCAAGGGAGACATGGGAGCATATGACAAAGAGGAGGAGCTTTTGTGGACATTTTTATTAATGTATTTATTTAGATGTCCCCCAGTGTCAATCTTGCTGTAATACACTCATGTGAGGGTATTCGCACATACAGATGTTGGTGAAAGACTATTGACTGCAGAAACCTTCCCGTTGGGCACGGCAGATCTGTTTGTTCTTTTAAGGATGTTTGTTTATGCCTCACCAAGGGACTGGCCACTCCATGGCGAACACATCTAAACTCCTAAGTATGCAGATCTGCGTACATGGGAACCATAGCATAATCATACAAAATTATGACCCACTGAGCCATGATAGAGTATGGCTCGTATCATTGGTAGCAGTAGGAATGTGCACACGATCATGCTCAGAACCATGTGCTTGCCACATGGCTCTGCACACCACCATCTGCACATGTGACTACTGTGTTTCATGTGTTTCTATTTGAATATTAGGGATGAGCTTCGAGTTCGTGTCGAACTCATGTTCGACTTGAACATTGCCTGTTCACCGAACAGCGAACAATCTGGGGTGTTCGCGGCAAATTCGAAAAGCCGCGGAACACCCTGTACAAGTCTATGGGAGAAATCTAAAGTGCTAATTTTAAAGGCTTATATGCAAGTTATTGTCATAAAAAGTGTTTAGGGACCTGGGTCCTGCCCCCGGGGACATGTATCAAATTTTTAAAAACTGACTTTTTTTGGGAGCAGTGATTTTAATAATGCTTAAAGTGAAACAATAAAAGTGTAATATTCCTTTAAATTTCGTACCCGGGGGTGTGTATAGTATGCCTGTAAGGGGTGCATGTTTCCCGTGCTTAGAACTGTCCCTGCACAAAGTGTCATTTCTGCAGGAAAAAAAGTAATTTAAAATCACTTGCGGCTATAATGAATTGTCGGCTCCCCGTAATACAGAGAAAAGTCATTGATAACATTTTCTAAAAAAAGCGTGGGGTTCCCCCAAATTCAATTACCAGGCCCTTCAGGTCTGGTATGGATATTAAGGGGAACCCTGCGTCAAATTAAAAAAAAATTATGTGGGGTTCCCCCCAAATATCCATACCAGACCCTTTAAAAAAAATGCAGTGAAGTTCCCCCCAAAAATACATACCAGACCCTTTATCCAAGCACGCAACCTGGCAGGCCGAGAGAGCGCCCCCCCCCCTGAACCGTACCAGGCCACATGCCCTCAACATTGGGAGGATGCTTTGGGGCTCATGTTGATGAGGACAAGGGCTTCATCCCCACAACCTTGGCCGGTGGTGCGGGCGGGGGGCTTATCAGAATCTGGAAGCCCCCTTTAACAAGGGGACCCCCAGATCCCAGGCCCCCCCATTTAAAATGGTAAGGGGGTACAAAAGGGGCACTTGTCACCTGACCTCGCCCCCCTCTGATGTAACGAAACCCGTGTTACATCAGAGGGGGCGGGGTCACCCGTACATCACTGGGGAAGCCTGGCTTTCCCATTGCGTCAGAGGGGGCGGGCTCAGGTGATGAGTGGCCCCGCTCTCCTCAGCTAAGAAGTGTCAGGCTGCCGGGATTCCCGCAGTGTCTCTGGTGGAGACAGGATGGATGCCCTGCGCTGGAGGGAGAGATCATCAATCGCTGGATCAGATCACCCATCGCTGGATTTTTTATTTTTTTTTATATTTTCATTTTTTTCATTTTTAATAAAGGACTTTTCCCAAAGTCAGACCCCCAAAGCATCCTGCCAATGTTGAGGGCATGTGGCCTGGTACAGTTCAGGAGAGGGGGGCCGCACTCTTGTCCCCCCTCTTTTACTGCAGCCTGCCGGGTTGCGTGCTTGGATAAAGGGTCTGGTATGGATTTTTGGGGGAACACCACGCCATTTTATTTTAAATTTGGCATGGAGTTCCCCTTATAATCCATACCAGACCCTTCGGATCTGATATGGATATTTGGGGTGAACCCCACATAATTTTTTTTTAATTTGATGCGGGGTTCCCCTTTATATCCATACCAGACCTGAAGGGCCTGGTAATTGAATTGGGGGGAACCCCATGCTTTTTTTTTTTTTATCAATGATTTTCAATGACTGTTATCTGTATTACAGGGAGCCGACAATTCATTATAGCCACGAGTGCTTTTAAATGACTTTTTTTCCTGCAGAAATTACACTTTGTGCAGGGACAGTTCTAAGCACGGGAAACATGCGCCCCTTTACAGGCATACTATAGACACCCCCCAGGTATGAAATTTAAAGGAATATTACACTTTATTGTTTCACTTTATGCATCACTGCTCCCAAAAAAACTGCAGTTTTTAAAACTTTTTTTTGCATTGATGCATGTCCCCTGGGGCAGGACCCAGGTCCCCAAACACTTTTTAGGACAATAACTTGCATATTCACCTTTAAAATTAGATCTGAGGACTTTTTGACCCCAAATCTCATATTTAAGAGGACCTGTCATGCTTTTTTTCTATTACAAGGGATGTTTACATTCCTTTTAATTAGGAATAAAAATGATCCAATTTTTTTTTTTTTTTTAAAGTTTAAAAATAATCAAGTAAAATAAATAAGAATTTTTTATTTTTTTTAAAAACCCTGTCCCGATGAGCTCGCACGAAGAAGCGAATGCATATTTGAGTAGCGCCCGCATATGAAAATGGTAGTCAAACCACACATGTGAGGTATCGCCAGGATCGGTAGAGCAACAGCATTAATTCTACCCCTAAACCTCCTCTGTAACGCAAAACATGCAACCTATAGAATTTTCTTATGTCGCTAGAGATTTTTCAGGGTAAAATGTGGACGCCATTCCACAAGCGGGTGCAATTTTGAAGCATGACATGTTGGGTATCAATTTACTCGGCATAACATTATCTTTCACAATATGGAAAAAATGGGCTAATTTTCCTGTTGTCTTATTTTTTTATTCAAAAAAGTGATTTTTTTTCAAAAAAGTGCTCTTGTAAGACCGCTGCGCAAATACCGTTTAAAAAATTATTGCAATGACCACCATTTTATTCTCTAGCGTGTTGGAAAAAAACAATATATAATGTTTGGGAGTTCTAAGTAATTTTCTAGAAAAAAAAACTGTTTTAAACATGTAAACACCGAGTCTGAAAAAGAGGCTTGGTCCTTAAGTGGTTAAGCACAACGAAATGATATGCTTATAGGGAGAAGCTTAAAATTTCCCTGACAGGTCCCTGGTAGGCCTGAGGTACTTGTTTATCCTCTCAGATGTTCTGTCCTGGAAGATGACTAGAGAAAAGTACCAGTTACACTTATGCCGTGTACACACGATCAAACTATCTGGTGGACTTGGTCCGGTGGACCAGAGTCCGCAGGACAATCCGCCCATGTGTGGGCTCCAGTGGACTTTTTTTCCCAAAAGTCCGGCGGACTTAGAAAGTAGTTTTGACTCAAAAATTGTCCGCCAGACTGCGAGTCCACCGGACTTTTGAAATGAACGGACTTTCCAGCACACGGAAAAAGTTCAGTTCATTTTGAATGCGGCTCCAGGTAGCCGGGACTAGCTCAGGTCAATGTCGCTGCCTTCAACGGCGATGTTGACACGTCACTGGCCCGGTCACCTGGTATGGACTTAAAGGGGAAGCTCTATGCCGAAAAAACTGCATGGGGGTCCCCCCAAGGTCCATATCTGACCCTTATCCGAGCACACAGCCCGGCCGGTCAGGAAGGGGGGTGGGGATGAGCAAGCCCCCTCCCCTCCTGAGCTGTACCAGGCCGCGTGCCCTCAACATGGGGGGGTGCTTTGGGGAAGGGGAGGATGCGTGCCCCCCACCCCAAAGCACCTTGCCCCCACCAAAAATGTAAAAAACACAAGGGTTTAAAATAGTTTTTTTGTTACATTTTTTTCACAGGTGAATGGGTAGGGGTACATTGTATCCCATACTCATTCACATAGGGTGGTGGGGCCGGTATCTGGGGGCCCCCTTATTAAAGGGGGCTCCCATATTCCGATAAGCCTCCTGGCCGCAGACCCCGACAACCAACAGCCAGGGTTGTCGGGAAGAGGCCCTTGTCCTCATCAACATGAGGACAAGGTGCTTTGGGGTGGGGGGGCCGGTACGGCTCAGGAGGGGGGGCGGTCGCTCGTCCCCACCCCCTTTCCTGATCGGACAGGCTACGTACTCGGATAAGGGTCTGATATGGACTCTGGGGGGGGACCCCCACGCCGTTTTTTCGCTGTAGGGCTTCCCCTTTAAGTCCATATCAGGTGATGGGGCCAGCGACGTGTCAATCTCACCGCCGAAGGCGGCGACATTGACTTCCTTCGCTAGTCCCGGCTACCCAGAGCCATGTTTAAAATGACTTTCCTCCATGTGTGGGTAAGTCCGTTCATTTTCAAAAGTATGGCGGACTCCCACCAAAAGTCCGGCGAAAGAGTCCGGTTGTGTGTGGGCAGGTTCGCTCGTTCGGAAAGTCCGGCGGACCTCCGCTTCAAAGTCTGGCTGATCGCGTGTACGCGGCATTACCGGTAACTCCCTTTCTAGGAAATCTTCCAGGACGGCAGGCCTACTTCCTGCCTGTTTGAGGAGGGAAGATTGTACAACATTAGAAGGTGAGTGCCTATGAGGAATGATTTCCCTTGTGAACCAGGTTCAGGAGTTACTTCTCTACAAACTGAGGCTCAAGGGGAAGGGTGGCTACTTAAAAAAGTTGTCAATTGACTGTGTTTCCAGAAAGCCCGGAGCAAAAGGAAGAAAGACTTCAGTGCAGGACGGGCATGACAGTGTTAACAGGCTGGTTGTCTGGGAGGAAATTAAATCTCTGATCAAAGAAATCACAGGCATAGATATTCCTCTGTCCCCGATTCACTTCCTGCTACCCATTCCTCCCATGTCAGTGAGCCAGTACAAGTAGAGTGTGCTGCCTCATTTGCTAAATAGAGCTAAGCAGCTGCTCCCTATTTTTTGGAAGCATCTGCAAATCCCAAGTAAGGAGGAGTGGCGCCGCAGGGTGGGTGACATCCGGGAGGCAGAGGGGTGGATTGTCACTTGCAGGAGGGCCCATGACCGCTTCACCGCGTTTTGGCAGCCCTGGATAGTGTATATATCGAACCCTGGACACATTACATCCAGTTTGGATGTGGCCCTCCTGGAACTGGCGGAGCCATCCCTAAGGGGATGCTCCTGGGGCTTACAGATGGGGACCAGGAGCTGAGGAGACTCCAACACTCAATTTATCATTTCATTAATCAGGGGCAGGTAGACGGGATGCTATTCTCTCTCTTCACTCACCCTCTTGATCATCCAACATGTATGGAGAGGTTGACGGGGCTCGGAGAGGAGGCGGAGTCGAACGAGAGGCTTCAGGTATGCTCTAAACCACTTTTCTTTTCCCTTCTTTTTCTCACTTAACTACTTTTTAATACTTTATGACTTGAATGGTTATGGCTGCCTACTGGCAGATGGTTGATATGCTGAGTGCCAGGTAACGGGTGAGGAATGGAGGACTTGGGTGGCCCAACAAAAATTGGCGACCTGAAGCCATGGGACAACCTGACTTGAGCAGGGAAATGGCACTTTGGTGCCGCTATTATGCAGGACTGCCCCCCTTCCGCCCGCACGCGGTTGTCTAGGAAGCCGTCGGCCCCACGTGAATTACCTTGAACGTTAAACCTGACCAAGCGTATAACACGTGAGAACCCCTTACAGGAGGACAGACCAGTCCTATACTGCACGAAATAGACTGCGGAGTGGGATTACTCAGCCCAACAATCGAGTTGACCTATCATGCTGACCCGTCACCTGGTAAATACTTTCTCAATAACCTAATCAGTACCAAGTTAATTTATGACTGTTGACTATTCATGTTCTTGTTCCCACTACAAGTGAAAAACAAAAAAGGAATGACTGGAGTATTACGTATCAGCATTACCTACAGCAAATGTTTATCCTCTCTGTTCATTTTCATTTTTTCTCATTCTTTTACTGTACATCAAGCTGTAATACCCTGTCTCCTATAAATAAAGATTGTTTAAAAAAAAAAGGCTGGTTGTGAAGGCTGTGTAAGAAGAAAGCAGGGTTGGTGATTGAAGGGGAAACTTAGGAGGGGTGGAGCAGAGTTCACTGAGCAGGGGGAGTGGTTCCTCCCTAGCTCAGTCTGTGAGGAGGAATGAGCTTCCCACCCTCCCTTGCTTACATTGGGGGATTATGTTGTTTATTAATCCATGTGATTTCCATTAAAGAGCAGTGGATGTTGTGGCAGCGGCGTGGTGTTGGTCTTTCCGGGTGAAGGATTAAACTCCAGATTTGGAAGAGTTCGGGACCCATCGGTGGTATGGTACCCGTGGGTGGTCTTCCAGCTAAAGGTGGTTTTAGCTGGAAGTTAGTTATTGGGTGCACTGTGGTCAGTGGTTTGTTGTCTCTGAGCTAGCATGTCAGCTGGAGGCCTATTTTAGTTTTAAGGTACCGCAGTGCCGGAATGGATCTGGTGTTAAGATTGTTTTTTTTTTCCTGCAAAGACCAACGGGTGGAATTTATTGTTAATTTTATTTGAATGTTTACTAATAAAGATAATTGGCTGCTATGGCCAATTTTTACTCCAGATTGGTGTGGTCTCATTTTCTGGGGTTAAATTTAGGGATACGTAGCAGTTGGAGGTATTGGCGTGGCAGTAGTGAGTTAGTAGGACACATCTGTTACAATACAATGGTCCTGCTGCTGCCAGACTCATACACCTTACAAACCACACAGTGTCTGCTACCCCTCTCTGCCAATCCCTCCATTGGCTGCCACTTGCCCAGCGAATTAAATTCAAAATACTAACACTTACTTACAAAGCCATCCACAACTCTGCCCCCAGCTACATCTCTAGCCTAGCCTCAAAATACCAACCTTATCGCCCACTTCGTTCCTCCCAAGACCTCCTGCTCTCTAGCTCCCTCATCATCTCCTCCCATATCCGCCTACAGGACTTCTCCCGAGCCTCGCCCATCCTCTGGAACTCACTACCCCAATCTGTCAGACTGTCTCTAAATTGGTCCACTTTTAGGCAATCCCTGAAAACTTTCCTCTTCAGAGAAGCCTATCCTGCCTCCATCTAACAACTTCACTATTGTCTCCAATAGCTCATCCCCCACAGCTATTACCCTTTTGTATAACTTGACCCTTCCTCCTAGATTGTAAGCTCTAACGAGCAGGGCCCTCTGATTCCCTTTGTCTTAAATTGTATTGTATTGTATTGTAATGTCTACCCCAACGTTGTAAAGCGCTGTGTAAACTATCGGCGCTATATAAATCCTGTATAATAATAATAATAATGTATGGAGGAGCCTCTCATCTCTCAGGTGTTGCTGTCCTGGAAGATTTCCTAAAAAGGTAGTTACGGGTGAGTGTAACTGATAGTTTTTATTTGCCTTTTAATAAAAATGGGCTACCATGCCCTTAAAATAAACACACTTTTTTTATTTTTGAGGTGGGGGGGATCATGGGTGAGTTCCCACACTTTTTTTCCCCAGGACTTGACCCCTGCTTTCACTACCTGTCACAGTGGCATTAGTATAGTGTACGGATCTATTTTCTGATCACCAAATTAGTGTCACTTGTGACCAAATTAGTGTCACTTGTGACTCTAAACAGCGTTAGGGCAGTTAGCGGTAGTCCAAGATAGGTTTAGGGTACCCACCATATAGTCCCTAACAGTGGAGGCTCGTCCATAGGGGGTGTCCGAGCGCCGCCCCCCATCCCATGTAGTAAAAAAAAAAAGTAAAAAATAAAAATAAATTTTTTTTTTTAAACATGTCTCTTTAAGAAAAATTTTTTTTTAAATTTCCCTCCCTATGTGCACTGGCGCACAGTGCAATATAGGAAGCGCCACGTCTATGCAATCACAAGATTGCAGATGGGCTCTTCATTTGCCCAAAAAAACAGCGCTCTGTGGCGCAGCCGATCGCACCACAGCTTCTGGCGCGATCGACTGGCCGAGCAAGTGCATAGATTTGCACTTGAGTGAGCGGTGGGTGGCACTTCTCTATTCTGCCCGCCTGAGAGGATCAGGCAAGGGGCTGCCACATGGCAGCTTACAGAATCTTGATCATTTATTCTGCCCAGCTGCCGGTACCCTCCCCACATCGATGTAACTTATGGTGGCTGCACTCAGCAGCATACCCCAACCCCCCCCCCACCCCCTGCTAAACAAGATTTAAAGAAAAAGTGTTATCAGTGACCGGCAGCATTCCCCCCCCCACCCCCCCAAAGAAGCTTTAAAAAAAGGGTCATTAATAATAACCCCTTTTTTTTTTTAAATCTTGTCTGGGGGGGGGGGGAGGTATGCTGCCGACCACCAATTATAACCCTTATTTTTTAAATCTTGTTTAGCGGGGGCAGGGTGGGGGGTTAATGCTGCCGACCACCCATAATAACCCTTTTTTTTTAAATCTTGTTTGGGAGGGTATGCTGCCGACCACCGCAGCATACCCTCCCAAACAAGATTTAAAAAAAAGGGTTATTATTGGTGGCCGGCAGCATTAACCCCCATACCTGCCCCCCAAACAAGATTTACAGGTTGTAGATATGTGCGATTTGCATATTGTAGATATGTGCAATATACAGGTTGTAGATATGTGCAATTTGCATGTTGTAGATATGTGCGATTTGCATGTTGTAGATATGTGCAATTTACAGGTTGTTGATACGTGTGATTTATAGGTTGTAGATATGTGCTATTTATAGGTTGTAGATATGTGCAATTTATAGGTTGTAGATATGTTTGATTTGCAAGTTGTAGATATGTGCAATTTACAGGTTGTAGATATGTGCGATTTGAATGTTGTAGATATGTGCAATTTACAGGTTGTTGATATGTGCGATTTATAGGTTTTAGATATGTGCGATTTATAGGTTGTAGATATGTGCGATTTGCAGGTTGTAGATATGTGCAATTTACAGGTTGTAGATATGTGCAATTTGCATGTTGTAGATATGTGCGATTTATAGGTTGTAGATATGTGCGATTTGCATGTTGTAGATATGTGCGATTTACAGGTTGTAGATATGTGCGATTTGCATGTTGTAGATATGTGCGATTTACATGTTGTAGATATGTGCGATTTGCATGTTGTAGATATGTGCGATTTACAGGTTGTAGATATGGGCGATTTACAGGTTGTAGATATGTGCGATTTACATGTTGTAGATATGTGCGATTTACAGGTTGTAGATATGTGCGATTTGCATGTTGTAGATATGTGCGATTTACAGGTTGTAGATATGTGCGATTTGCATGTTGTAGATATGTGCAATTTACAGGTGGTAGATATGTGTGATTTACATAATGCGATTTACAGAATGCAGATATGTGCTATTCACAGGTTGTAGATATGTGCGATTTGCAGGTTGTAGATATGTGCGATTTATAGGTTGTAGATATGTGCGATTTACAGGTTGTAGATATGTGCAATTTGCATGTTGTAGATATGTGCAATTTACAGATTGCAGATGTGTGATTTCCAGAATGAAGATCTGTGCGATTTACAGAATGTGATTTACAGAATGCAGATATGTGCAATTTGCATGTTGTAGATATGTGAAATTTACAGGTTGTAGATATGTGCAATTTACAGGTTGTAGATATGTGCAATTTACAGAATGCAGATGTGTGATTTACAGAATGCAGATATGTGCGATTTACATGTTGCAGAATGTAGATATGGGCAATTTACAGGTTGCAGAATGCAGATATGTGTGATTTTCAGGTTGTAGATATGTGCTATTTACAGGTTGTAGATATGTGCAATTTACAGAATGCAGATGTGTGATTTACAGAATGCAGATATGTGCGATTTACATATTGCAGAATGCAGATATGGGTAATTTACAGGTTGCAGAATGCAGATATGTGTGATTTACAGGTTGTAGATATGTGCTATTTACAGAATGCAGATATGTGCGATTTACAGAATGTGATTTACAGAATGCAGATATGTGCAATTTACAGGTTGCAGAATACAGTTATGTGCGATTTACAGGTTGCAGAATGCAAATATGTGTGATTTACAGGTTGCAGAAAAGGTGCCTGATGTGGTTATACACAAGATAGGCATGATTCATCTGATTTAGTAGATCCCTGTGTATAATGTGCAGCCTGGTATATGATGTTGATTCGATAAGGGGTTTGGCTTGTGAGAAGTGGGAGGGGCCACATCTGAGGGGGCGTGGCCTTGCACCCCCCATCCTAAAACTTCACCAGCCGCCACTGGTCCCTAATAAAGGTTTAACCCCTTGATCACCCCCAGTTACACCTTTCACTCCCTGTCACTGTAGCATTAGTAGAAATGAAAGATTTGCCACTCCAGGTGAATTGGCTTTGCCTGATGGGAACTCCAATTAAGTGCTAGCCCTAGCCTGCCTCTGTAGGTATATTAGAATAAAGAAGAAATGGGTGCACATAAGTAGATTCCAAATGCCGTTTATTAGTCACCAAGAGGACACCAGGGGACACCAACACACAGTCTTGTAGATGCGTTTCACGCAGTACAATTGTGCTTAAAGCAGAGTTCCACCTACTTATTTAATATTAAATAATATATAAATGGCTATATTTTCCTCATTGATAAATTAACTTTTTTATTCATTTTTTTTACAGATCTTTTTTCTGATCACTGTATTAGTGTCACGGGTTAGCTAGTTAGCGTCAGTTAGGTATCGGCGTCGGCTTCAATCCCAGATGGCTTTAGATTTTAACCCTTTGATTGCCAGTAGTGCTACACACATGTACACACCATACACCTCCCTTACTAGTATAGCATTTAAACGGATCAATAGCTTTGATCTGATCAGATCTATACTAGTGTCCCCAAAAACACAGCCTTAGCAGGATCAGCCCAGAAGCCTGGCAGCACCTGCATTTAGCCCCTCCGCTCATCCCAGTCCAGCCCACCCAAGTGCAGTATCAATAGATCACTATAACTTCCAAGCAGTTTCTGACAACCAGGTGCTCTTTTACCTGTGAGTCACACTAGCTGTAACTATAAATTTTGTAGCCAAAATGTCCAAACAGAGGTACACTAGTGAAGAGACCTACATGTTGCTGAGAATAACAGATGAGAGCGAAGGGGAAGCCTCATTGTCAGATTCAAGCTCAGTATATGAACCTGTAGAGAGCAGCCTGACAGATGGCTCTGATGACGGAGTAGTGGTCCTTGCTTAGGTCAGGCGTACCTGACCCTGCTCTGTTGCTATGGTGCAACAACTGAATGGTTCTTGTATGGAACAGGGAGCCAGTACTAGTGCTGCTCAACCTTCTGGTGAACTGGCGATCACCAGTGGCCTAGTACGTCCTGGTCATAGACAAACCAGCACTGAAGTAATACTTGATGACGTGACGAGTCCTATAAGTGCAGTTCAAGCTGGTGTGGTGGCTAGCACAAGTAGTGCCCCGAAGCCACCAAGAATTCAAAGACAGGCCCGTAGAGCCAATAGTACCCTTCCCACTGCGTTTGCAAATCCTGATTGGCAGCCCACCACCTCTGCAGCACCTGTACTTCCGGATTTTAGTACCCTTGACTTTTATGAGCTGTTTTTCATGGACAATCTGTACATATCTATTGTGGATCAAAGCAATTTATACACTGGTCAATTTATCATCGCAAATCCAAATTTGACCCTTGCCAGAGATTTTGGCTGGAAACCAATAACAGTTCCCAAATTGAAGACCTTTCTGGGCCTATCCCTCCTCATGGGCATAATGTTGAATTACAATCATATTGGTCCACTGACCCAATTTAACATATGCCTGTGTTCTCTGCTTCCAAGACTAGAAACGAGCAAGTCTTGCGTTTCATGCATTTCAACAACAATGAACTCTGTTGCCCTAGCGGTGACCCTGAATATTATCGGCTTCACAAATTCAGTCCTTTGTAAACCAAGAGATTGCAGCCTTGTTTATTCCCGATCAAGTTGTCTGCATTGATGAGTACCTGATTATGTTTTATGGCCAACTTGCTTTCAAACAGTTTCTCCCCAGCAAGCATGCCAGATATGGGGTGAAGATGTATAAGCTCTGTGACAGGGCCACAGGCTATACATATAGTTTTCTGGTTTACGAGGAAAAATGGCAGTGAGGAGCCCCCCAACATCCAGACTACCGGGAGCAACGGTAAGATTGTTTGTGACTTGGTGTCATCTTTATTCGGAAAGGGGTACCACTTGTAAGTGGACAATTTTTAAACAAGCGTGCCACTTTTTAGTCACCTTTTTGATTCTGGAATTGGTGCATATGGCATTGTGCGATCTAATTGCCAGGGCTTCCCCCAATGGCTTGTAGATTTCCGACTTAATACAGGAGAGAGAGCCTGCTTGAAGTGTAATAAATTGCTTGCAGTGAAGTGGATGGCTGTCCTCCATTCACGCAGATACAACAGTCCAAATGACAACGGCGACTGGTGTTGTTGAGAAGCCCCTCTGTGTCCATGAATACATCCTTAAGATGGGAGGGGTGGACTTCAACGACCAGATGATTGCACCATACCTAATCGCCCGTTAGACCCGACGCTGGTATAAAAAAGTGCCTGTATACTTATTCCAATTGGCTCTGAACGCTTATGTGCTATACAAAGCGTCAGGAAGAACTGGATCATTCATACAATTCCAGGAAGAGATCATCACAGCCTATCTGTTTGCAGACAGTGCTGTGGCCCAACTTCCCAATGCAAATGCCGGCTGCATGAGAGGCATTTTCTGCATGTCCTCCCTTGTACCCTGTCAAAGGAATACTCCAAAGAAGATGTTGTGTCTGTAGAAAATTCAGATATATGCGTAACCCCATCTTTTATTGTCCCTCCTGTCCCGACCAACCTGGTCTCTGCATAGATGACTGTTTCCGTTGCTACCACACACTAGTGGAGTATTAGCATAGTCCTAGGGCACACTATTACACAGGGTCTTGAAAGATGTTAGATGGCCATCACTTTTTTAGACACTCTAAGCTGGAACGTTTATAGTTACAATAAAAGTGTAAAAATTTTTTTTTAAATTAAATTAAAAAAATTACAACTATGTTTGGCTTTATGTTATTGCTCTTCTCTATGTCTATTCTTTCTCTCTTGTTCTGCTGTTTTACTGTATTTTATGCTTAACTGTAATGTTTTATTGTTACTGTGTTTTATTGTGTTTGCTTTTGCAGGTATGTTGACCTTTTATACTGTAATGTTACTGTGTTTTATTGTTAACCATTATTTATTTTGCAGGTACGCCATTCAGCTGTAGCACGGTTAATTTATTTTGACAGCAACAGGGTTTGCTCTCATGATGCGTAAATCCGTGGCTCTGTAGGAGGTGATTTCACCACCACAGTTTAAAATAAATATATACATATATATATATATATATATATATATATATATATATATATATATATATATATATATATATATATATATATATCGAAGAATGGGGGCAGGGATGAACATTAGGGGCAGACTGCTTTATTGAGTTAATGTTTTGATACTGTGATTTATTGTTACCATTGCTTGCTTTGCAGGTACACCATTCAGCTGCAGCACTGATTTATTTATTTTGACAGAAATAGGGGTTGCTCTCATGATACATAAATCAGCGACTCCAGCGCTGTAGGAGGTGATTTCACCACCACAGTTAAAAAAGAGCATATGTGCCGAAGCATAGGAGCAGGGGTGGACATTAGCGACGGATTGCCCCTATTCTTTGGCATATATTTTTATTTACCTTTCTTGGCAGAGATTTCTTCATCCACATTGATGTGAATGAAGGAATCTGTTTCTTTTTTTTCACTCAGCCCATAAGCTGAATGAAAAAAAAGCGGTGCATGCATATCCGACCATCATTAAAAGTGGGTGGATGCAGGGCGGTGTTCTAATGGTGGGCATACCACTAATCGATGTGCATGGAGGAATCTGTTAGGTTCTCTTTTTTTCATTTAACTCACAGGCTGCATGGAAAAAAGAAGAACATTACAATATATGCACAACAAGGACCAGCGACGTACTGGTATGTTTCTGGACTTTGAGTGGTTATACCAGAATAATGCCTGCATGTTTAGGTATCATCTTTTGGTATTGTTTTTTCAGCCGGCGATCGTCTTTCACGTAAAAGCAATCCTAGTGGCTAATTAGATGCTAGATTGCTTTAACAAGCAGTAGGAGGGAACATGCCCCCCACCCCTGCCATCTTCCATCGGTCTCCTATCCCACTGGGGAGAATACAGCCGGTGAGCTGATCGGAGACTAGAATGGATCCAATGATCTCTATGGCCCATGAAACCAGAAGCTACGAGCATTTCATGATTTCAGTTTCACCAGATACCTGAATCATCTGAATGTCTCAGTCACCTACAAGAGGTTCCGAATGGGCTCAATCTTCTAGGTGAAAGCACTTCTTCCCCTGAACTGCTTCATGGCATCGATAGATTTGAAAGATGCCTATCTGCACATTCCCATCGCAGAAGGATACCAGAAGTTCCTCAGGTTGGTGATAAAAATCAGAGAAGGGACATTTCACTTACAGTCCAGGTCCCTCCCCTTTGGACTATCCTCTCCCCCCCCCCCCCCGCATCTTCACCAAGGTCATGGTGGAGGTCCTGGGGTTTCTGCGACTCAGAGGCATCTTGGTAGTCGCACAGTTAAACAATATGCTTCTGTTTGTCTCTTCCCCGGAACAGTTGTCTGCAGGTAGCAAGAGACATCCTGGAAAATCTAGGGTGGCTCTTAAACCTGGAGAAATCCAGCTTGGTTCCGTCACAAATGGTTACCTTCTTGGGCTACATGTTGGATTCAACAAAGCAGGAAGGTCTTCCTTCCCTTAGAAAAGATCTAGAAGGTAGACAAGGCAATGCTGTTACTCCAGGGCAGCCATCAGATCTCTGTAAGAAAAGCTTGTCAGCTTTGGCCTTACTGACATCCTTTCTCCCAGCAGTACAGTGGGCAGGGCTACATTTTTGCCCTTTGCAACTGTTCATCCTGAGGGTTTGGGACCACAGTTAGGGGTCTTTGGACTTCATGATAACGGTGCAGAGTCAAGTCAAGAGATCCCTCTGATTGTGGAGAAAGGGGCCCAATCTTTCACAGGGTCTGGATTGGGTCCTACCAGTTTCCAAGACTGTCACGACCGATACGAGCGGCACAGGTTAGGGTGCGCATCTAGATTCCCAGATGGTATGGGGTACCTGGCTGAGAAGGGATGCAAAGAAGTCCTTGAACTGGAAGGAACTGATATCCATAGCCTTAGCTCTCAGAGCCTTTCAGAGGGAACTCCAGGGACAGCACATGCGAGTCCAATCAGACAACTCCTCAGTGGTAGCCTATATCAACAGGCAGGGGGGTACCAAAAGCAAATCCCTGTCGGTCCTGGCGGAAACCATCCTCAGATGAGCCGAAGCAAACATTCTATCCATATTGGCAGTACATTTGAAGGGGGAACAAAACCAGGTAGCAGATTTCCTCAGCAGGACAATGCTAAGGGAAGGCGACTGGGTTTTGAATCAGGACATCTTCGAGGCAGCCACTCGGAAGTGGGGGGTGCCATGTGTGGACCTCTTTGCTTCGAGGGGAAACACAAAGACACGTCTCTTCTCCTCCCTGAATGGATGGGACTGGGCCCTTGGAGTGGGCGCACTGGCTCAGAGCTGGTGTTTCTCCAGGTGCTATGCCTTCCCCCTTCCTGTACTGATTCCAGAAGTACTGAGAAAGTTCCAGTTGGAGAGCACCACTCCCATTCTGATCGCACCACATTGGCCCAGGAGGCTGTGAACCCCCCCCCCCCCCCCCCACTGGATTCTGCCAGTCCAGGAAGATCTTCTTTCTCAAGGACCAATCTGTTGTCCTCAGGTGGAGTGGTGGAACCTCACAGCTTGGCTACTGAGGAGGAATTTTTGAGGGACAAGGGTTTCTCGGATCGTTTAGTGATGAAATCTCCTAAGTTGCAGAAAAAGGGAGACACAAGCTATCTACCTAAAAGTGTGGAAACGTTTAATAGCTGGTGCACAGAAAGTTCCTTCGATGTACGCAGCTCTGTAGCAGTGTTAGAATTTCTGCAGTCAGGGGCGGACAAAGAGTTAGCCCTTAGCACCCTGAAAGGACAGATATCCACTTTGAGTGCTTTCCTGGAAAAACAGCTAACAGATCCATGGATAGCCAGTTTTTATAAAGACTTAAGCAGGCAGAAACCAATCAAAGTCTCCCCCTTTCCAGTGTGGGATCTGTCTTTAGTTTTACAGGCCCTTGGAGACCTGCACATTAAAATTGATCACCCTCAAAACTGTGTTTTTGGTGGCGATCACTATGGCTAGGAAAGTGAGTGAACTCGATTAGAGCCTTCTCTATTAGGGCACCTTTTTTTAAGGTGTTTCCAGGCCGTGTGATTTTTAAAACCAATCCGGCCTCTTTGCCAAAGGTGGCCTCTAGATTTCATAGAGGCCAAGAAATTATTTTGCCTACCTTCTGTTCGAATCCTGTGAGGGAACAGGAACAATTTTTTCATAAATTGGACGTTACAAGGTGTGTCCTTCAGTACTTAGTACAAAAGAGTCTAGGTAATTGGATTCCTTTTTTTGTGTTATTTTCAGGGGCTAGGAAAGGATCCAAAGCCTCTAGGCGTGCAATAACCAGATGGTTGAGGTTAGCTATTATTCAGGCTTATGTAGTCAGGGGGTTGGAGCCCCCAGAGGGTATTAAGGCACATTCTACCAGGGCATTGGTGACTTCTGAAGCAGAGTGGGCTGATGCTACTCCAGAGCAGATCTGTAGGGCTGCAACGTGATCCAGTTTTGACACTTTCTCGAAGTATTACAGGTTGGACCTGCTGTCAGCAAAAGACTAGGCTTTTGGGCGTGAAGTACTGCAGGCAGTAGTCCCACCCTAAGGTAAGGTGCTCGCTTATCCTCTCTATGGTGCTGTCCTGAAAGACGAACAGGGAAAAACTGAGTAACTTACCAGTAACATCCTTTTCCAGGAGTCTTTTAGGACAGCACCGGTACCCACCCAAACTGTTGGACACTCCTGAAGAGCTCATCGCATGAGACCGTCAGGTGAGGTAAAGGTTAGTATGGCGTGTTCTTATGTCTCCCAGCTGGTCGGAGGTACTCTTGGAGAACAGAGGGGCCGGCGGGACGGTGAGGCTTAAATCTTGACGTGTAAGGCAGTGTTTCCTATGGTGCTGTCCTGAAAGACTCCTGGAAAAGGAGTAAGGAGTAAGTAACTCTGTGTTTGTTTGTTTTTAGGACACACCATCTTCCTCTAACTTTGTCAGTGGTAACCCAATGTATCATGAAAGCTGAGTCCTCCTCAGCCCTACCCAACAATCAGTCCATCGCGTGGATCACCACGATATGCCAAAACAAAGCAAAACTATACTGTATGTCATGATCATGACACATTTCTTACCTAGCCAAGAAATTGACTTGTAAATTACCTATAACATCAAAAGATCATGTCAGTTTATTTTTACTGCAAAAATATTTCAACTGTACCTGTGAGGAAAGATTTGCCAATTTACACAGAATATTTACCTCATCAGTTAGTAATGTGGCCATAGCTCGTCCAATTTCGTGATATGCTTTAAGCTTGCTTCTTGGACCCAACAGGATGAAAATAAACCTGTAAAAGCAAACATGTGTTTAAATATACATGTAACTGGTTGAATGCTGATAATATTCAAGAGATTAATTTCCCTACCACTAATCACACCCAATATTTTGACGAAGCATATAGAGAAGGCCCGTTCTACAGCTTTTCATCTAAAGCTTGTGGAGTTGCCATCTTTATCCTTTGATAAATAACATGTTTATGCAGCACCTTTCTAGATGGGTGCTAAGCTTAGTTAGATTTAGTGCTGGCTCACTGGGTTCAGTGCAGCTGGGTGTGTTTTTGCTAGGAAAATTTAGCCTGCCTCACTGTAACCCGTGTGGCTCTAATTATGTTAGGTCAGTGGTAGGCAACCTTTTGAGCATAGTGTGCCCAAAAATATTTTCTAAGAAATTGAGAATGCCAGCTACATAAAAGAAAAGGCCAACTTCACACACTCAATCACAAAAATTAATTTTTATAAACTAAATGTTCTAAACGACTTGAATAACAGTAAGAAATTAATAGAGCTTTGCAGCTTCAAACCTAAAATCAGCCCAGTCCTGCACTAAAGAGCTCAGATCCCCCATTTCCTTCACCTTTACACCTCGGATCAGCTCCAATTCCTTAACCTACGTACCTCAGATCACAAATTCCTGCACTTTCACACTTCATATCAGCTGTAATTTCTGCACTATCAAACCCCAGATCAAACTCAATGTCTTGTTCGTACAGCACGGGACACCGACACTTGATAATTACTTAGTGGGTTAGATAGTCACCATCGGGTGATTGGACACTGGCAAACCTAATTACAAGACGAGTTCCTCCCCTATATAACCCCTCCCATATGGAGAGTATCTCAGTTTTTTCGCCAGTGTCTAAGGTGGTTGGTCAGGCTAGAAGATGTGCTAAGAAGAAAGCTCTGCTTGATGGTCTTTGCGGGGGCCTAGGAGCTATACAACCGGATCTATATCTTGGGCCAATATATACACCTAAGATGGATGGTACCCGGCCCACATGTGTGAAGAAACAAGGTTTTGCCTGTAATGTTGTGTGAAAAGGTTTTCTGGCAGAGTCTTCTACAGGTCCAGGGAAGAGGATTCTGGGAGTAGGAACCCAGAACCCTGAAGGTTGGCACAACGCTACCCGTCGTGATGGGTGAAGGTTGGATCTGTCTGTTATCAGCAGTCCTGGGGTGGGGTACTTACATGCCACCCAGGATACACGCTCAGTGAAGCTGGTCTAAGAAGCCACTCACCCCCTCCACTGCAGGCTCTGCCACATAATATAGAAAGGAGAGGATCCCACTATGTCCACGGGTCCCACACAGTTCTCAAGGGATCCCTTTTCTCCCCCCTCACTCCCAGCCCACATGTCATTCCTACTCATGCACGCATGCTTTTACAGTGATTCTAGGCGAGGAAGGAGGGGGACATGGTTTGCGGCGCCGGGCACATGCGGTGCGCACAGCGTACCAGTGCGCAGGCGTGAAGCAGCTATATTTAAAGCCCAGTACACCAGAGCTCCTGTAAGCAGTGGGACACAGAGCTATGGGCAGTAAGCATTTCAGTGGCTTCAGCTACTCGGCATCAGGTTGTGCAGACTGAACTAATGTTTATTTTGTAAGACCAGGGTACCGTAGTGATTGCATTTGTACTAGTACCTCTGCTTTGCAGCTTACGACTGTCTCCTCGTAAGAAGGGCTTCAAGGGGAGGTAAAAGGGGTTCTGGGCATGTCCACAGAATTCCATCCCCCCTGAAAGACTGGAGGCAGTCTCACAGGATGAGTCTGTGCCCCTGACAGGCTTTGAAGCCTCTCCCAATGTTACAGTCCCTGTATATTCACTGAAGACAATGTGAAGGCTGCATTGGAGGGTTTTGAAGGAAGGAATACTACTTTTATCACAGCTTCCTTAAAGAGTTGCAGAAAAAGGAGTAGATCCCCTCCCTCTGCTTTAGGTTCCCTATCGGATGAGCATTCTGATGGTGAAATATCCCTATCGGGGGATTGGGATCGTGAGCAGTTGGACAATTCGGGGAAGAGGAGAAGCTCTCTTCTGCCTCCCAGGCCCTCAAAGTACAGGTGCATACCAAATATAGATTGCCCTCTGCTGAGGCTGCCAAATTCTCTGTTTCCTCCTTGGGATCCCGGAAATCCCCACAGGCTGTAAATACCTTCTCAATTCATCCCTTACTGGAGAGGTTGTTGTTTGATGACTGGGGTCACCCAGATAAACTATTTTCTCCTCCTAAGAGGTTTTCTATGCTTTATCTGGTGGAGGGAAAAATTCACCAAAAAATGGGAGGTACCAGCAATAGATGTGGCTATTTCTTGTGTGAATAAAAAGCCTGACCTGTCCTGTGGACAATGCTCAGGGGTTCAAGGATCCAGCTGATAAGAAGCTGGAAACTTTATTTAAAGCCTCCCTTTCTATGGCTGGCGCTGTGGTCCAGCCTGCGGTTGCAGCAATCGGCATGTGCCAGTTCCTCAAGGAACAAATTAAGCAGGTGCTTACCCTCCTCCCCACTGAGGAGGGTGAGGTTTATGCAGACCTTCCTAAGGCCTTATGTTTTGCGGTTGATGCCATTATGTTCAGCAAGCATCCCGTCTTTCCCTCCTGCTCATAAACATGGGCAGGGCCCTTTGGCTTAAGCATTGGGCAGCTGAAGCTTCATGCTTCATGTTTTATGGGGAACGCCTGTTTGGAGATGACCTGGACAAATACATCCAGAAGATTACCGGGGGTAAAACCACGTTGTTACCGGTCAAAAGAAAGAGTAAAGTCCCACATTTAGACGTTCTCTGTCCCCAGCCCATGCAGTGGCAACGGCCTCCCCAATCCAATACTAGGGGAAAGTTCCAAGGCCAAGCCCAAGGGCAAAAGAAGTCTTTGGGTTCAAGATCTGTTAAGCAGAACCCCAAAACCTCCCTATAAAGGGACGCCCCCACTCGGCCGAGAATGGGGAAGGCTGCTGCAGTTTGCAGGCGCCTGGCGGGAAGAGATTCAGGACAGATGGGTAACCTCGACGGTGTCTCTGGGCTACAAGCTGGAGTTCTGGGAGTTCCAGCCTTCTCGTTTCCTAAGTTCAAGAGTAGGGATGAGTGTTTGCATACGCTTCGTGCAGAGCACACCAGGAAGTCGATGCAGTGCTGCACTAATCACAGGCAGTGAGACATTGCCCGATCTCTGCAGCCTTGCATCGGGGCAATGTCTCACTGCCTGTGATTAGCTCAGCGCTGCACCAAATTTCTGACGGGCTCTGCATGTGGAGTATGCAAATACGCAGGAGCTCATCCCTATTGAAGAGTCTCCAAGGATCCAGAAAAAAGACCCTTGTTTCTGGCCTTACAACGTCTACTATCCCAAGGGGTAAATATAGAGGTGACCCCAGAGGAGCAAGGCTCAGGGTTCTACTCAAACCTCTTTACGGTTCCAAAACCAAACGGGGATGTCAGACCTATTCTAGATCTAAAAGACCTGAATCAGTTTTTAGACAGTCGTTCTTTCTGCATGGAATCTATCTGCTCGGTAGTTTCCATCCTTCAGGGGGGGAGAATTATTGGCATCAATAGACATCGAAGATGCATATTTAAATATTTACACAAAATTTCCCTGAGGTTTGTGGTGGATCAGCGCCACTTCCAATTTGTGGCCCTACCTTTCGGTCTCGCTACAGCACCTCAGGAGTTCACAAAAATTCTAGCCCCGCTCTTGACAAAACGAAGGGCTCGGGGCATAACAGTGACAGCTTATCTGGACGATTTGCTGCTTGTAGAGCAGTCTGTAGCACGCTTACACCGCAGTGTGCTCAGCACAGTAGGGTACTTACAGGACCTAGGCTGGGTCCTCAATCTAGAAAAAAATCTTCCTTAAAGCCCCCAAAAAGGCTGGAGTATTTAGGCATGGTCATAGAAGTGCTTTTACCTGGGTCAATGGCCAAATCCATAAAAGATTTAATCCAGGTAGTCATAGAAAGGAAGAATCCTTCCATTCGTCTATCTATGAGACTATTAGGGAAGATGGTGGCCTCTTTCGAGGCTGTCCCTTACGCTCAGTTTCACTCAAGGCCTTTGCAGAGCAGCATCTTCGCTGCCTGGACCAAAGGGGTACAAGCCTTGGGTCTCCCAATGTGCCTGTCTCCTTGGGTACGTCAGAGCATCAATTGTTGGCTGCTGACCAAGAATTTGGTAAAAGTAAAATCTTTTGTTCCAGTTACTTGGAAAGTGGTAACCACAGATGCCAGCCTAATACTCTGGGAAACGGTTCTGGAAGAAGCTTCCACCCAAGGAAGATGGTCCAGAGCCAAAAGGCTCTTACCCATCAACATTCTAGAGATTCAGGCAATTCGTCTAGCCCTCAAGGTCTGGACTAGCAGGTTGCAGGGTTGTCCTGTCCAGATACAGTCCAACAATGCTGTGGCATATGTCAATCATCAAGGGGGCACCAAGAGTCTGGATGCCCAAAAAGAGGTGAATCACATTTTTTCATGGGCAGAGAGACGTGTTCCTTGCCTGTCTGCAGTCTTCATCCCAGCGGTAGAAAATTGGCAGGCAGATTTCCTAAGTCACCAGCAGCTGTGCATAGGAGAATGGTCTCTACACCCCAACATATTTCAGGCCATATGTAGAAAATTGGGTACCCCGGATGTGGACCTGTTGGCCTCCCGGTTCAACAAGAAACTGGACAACTTTGTGTCAAGAAAAAAGGATCTACTAGCGCAAGGGTCAGATGCCTTGACGATTCCATGGGATCAATACTCTCTGATCTATGCATTCCCTCTAGTTCAGCTTCTCCCACAATTCCTTCAGAGGGTCAAAAGGGAAAGAAATCCGGTAATTCTGGCGGCTCCGGCTTGGCCCAGGCAACCTTGGTATGCGGAGATCATAAAGATGGCAGAGGGAAGAACTTGGGTTCTTTTGCTCTGTCCAGATCTACACTCTCAGGGTCCAATATTCCATTCTGCCTTACACAGTCTAAATTTGACTGTTTGGCGGTTGAGACCCACATTTTAAGGGGTCGTGGCCTCTCGGGGCCAGTTCTGTCCACCCTGGTTAATGCTAGGAAGTCCAGGCTCATCTACTACAGAATCTGAAAGGCATATGTTTCCTGGTGTGAATCCAAAGGGTGGCATCCTAGAAAGTATGCCATTAGCAGAATGCTTGCCTTTCTCCAATTAGGCGTAGAAATGAAGCTGGACTTCAGTACTATCAAGGGCCAGATATGGGCCTTGTCAGTATTCTTTCAAAGACCGCTTGCCTCTCATTCCCTCATACGTGCCTTTGTTCAGGAGGCACTACGCTTGAATCCGCCTCCTGTGTGCCCATGGGATCTGAAATTTGGTTTTGTCTGATTTACAGGAACAACCTTTTGAACCATTGCACCAAGCTTCTTTAAATCTTTTAACAAAGAAGTTGGTGTTTCTGGTAGCCATATCCTCAGCTAAAAGGGTATCAGAATTAGCAGCTCTTTCGTGCAAAGAGCCATACTTGATTATTCACAAAGATAGGGTGGTGTTGCGCCCTCACCCGACTTTTCTGCCTAAAGTGGTTTCAGGATTCCATCTGAATCAAGATGTGGTCCTACCGTCTTTTTTTTCAGATCCGCAGTTCTCGGAAGAAGAGTTGTTACACTCTTTAGATGTTGTGAGAGCAGTCAATATCTATCTGCAGGCAACCACTCAGATACGAAAGACTGATTTCGCTTTATTTTGCCAGAGGGCCCTATTAAGAGCCAGGCAGCATCGAAAATCCACTATCTCTAGTTGGATTTGACAGGTTTCAGGCTTATGGTGTAAAGAAGTAAGTTCTTCCTTTTCAGGTTAAAGCTCACTCTACTAGAGCAGTTAGTGCTTCATGGGCAGTGTATGACCAGGCCTCCATGGCTCAGATCTGCAAGGCTGCAACTTGGTTTTTAGTCCATACATTCACTAGATTATATCAGGTGGATGTAAGAGGGCATGAGGATTCCCCCTTCGGGCGCAGTGTGCTGCAGGCAGCAGTATAGTTACTCTAGTCTGTTAGCGGTCATTTTTTCTGATCTGTGTCTCCCTCCCCTCAATTTGGGTATTGCTATAGGACATCCCACTAAGCAATTATCAAGTCTCTGTGTCTCGTTATGTATGAACAAGAAAATAGGATTTTTTTTAAATACAGTTTACCTGTAAAATCTCTTTCTTGGGAATACATCACGGGACACAGAGATCCCACCCCTCTTCAGGATTATACGTTAGGACACTTATTGCTTTGTTACAAAACTGAGGTACTCTCCATATGGGAGGGGTTATATAGGGGAGGAACTCGCCTTGTAATTAGGCTTGCCAGTGTCCAATCATCTGATGGGGACTACCTAACCCACTAAGGTCCCTTTCACACTGGGGCGGTGCGGGCGTTGGCCGTAAAGTGGCGCTATTTTTTGCGGCGCTTTACCGTTGTTTTAGCGGAGGTATTCAGCAGCTAGAGGGGCTGTTTTAGTGGCCGGAAGAGGGTTAAAACCACCCGCAAAGCACCGTTGCAGCGGCGCTTTGCCGGCGGTATAGCCTCGCTGCCCCATTGATTTCAATGGGTAGGAACAGTTTAGGAGCGCTGATTATACTGCTCCTTCACCAATCCAAAGATGCTGCTAGCAGGACTCTTTTTTTTACCGTCCTGCTAGTGCACCACTCCAGTGTGAAAGACCTCTGGCTTACACACTGGCATGAAAGGGGCCGTTTTTTTTCAGGCGCTATTTTTAGCGCTGTAGCGCCTGAAAAACGCCTCAGTGTGAAAGGGGCCTAAGTAATTATCAAGTCTCTGTGTCCCGTGATGTATTCCCAAGAAATGGATTTTACAGGTAAGCTGTGTTTAAAAAATCCTATTTTTTGCAGCTTTAGATCTCAAACAAACCAAATTACTGCATCTTCCTATCTCAGATCATCCCCAATTTTTGTATCTTCACACCTCAGATCAGCCCCAATTTCTGCACCTTCACCACTCAGATAACCCCAATTCCTTTACCATTACATCTCACTTCACCCCAGTTCTTGCACCTTCACACCCATCTTTAATTTTGATTAGACCCTGGGCAAAATTTTCTTGGGGCCCCTCCCATGCAAATTTGCTCTCCACCCCAACATCCCAAAAAACAAACACACACATAGACTCGTGTATTAAATTGTATTGTAACTGTACTCTCTGCCCTCATGATATAAAGTACTGCGAAAGTTGTTGGCACAGTATACATCCTGTATAATAATCTCAAACTTTTCTAATGTAAAGAAAAAGAACTGGTCCACACTCACTGATTGGTTGCTAGAGGTCACTGCACATCCTTACATCTCACTGACTGGTTGCCAGAGGTTACTGCACATCATTACCGATCACTGATTGCTGGAGGTTACTGCACATCCTTACAGTGATAAGGATATACAGTAACCTCTAGCAACCAGTCAGTGAGCTGGTTGCTAGAAGTTAATGCAAATCCTTACCACTTACTGATTGGTCGTTAGAGTTACTGCACATCCTTATTGTTTGGTTGCTAGAGGTTACTGCCCATATTACCGCTCACTAACTGGTTGCTATAGGTTACTGTGCATCATTACCACTTATTGGTTGCTAGAGATTACAGCACATTGTTACAGCTCACAGATTGGTCTAGCGGTTTTAACACATTATGGCTTACCGATTAGTTGCTGAGTTTTACAGCACATCAACTCACAACATCCACGGCTCACCTCTGCCCCCCCCCCCACAGCTCCCATCCACAGTTCACCTGTGTATCCCCCCATCCACAGCTCGCCTATGTACCTCATCTCAGCTTTGTACCCTCTCCATTCACAGCTCACATCTGTAACCCCATTTACAGCTCACCCCTGTACCCCCTCCCCCAATCTCCCCCTTGTACCTCCCATCCAAAGCTCACCTCTGTAGCCTCTAATCCACAGCTCACCTATGTGCCCACCTCTAATTCACAGCTCACCTCTGTACCCCCCATTCACAGCTCACCTTCTGTACCCTCTCCATTCACAGCTCACCTCTGTAACACCCCCATTTACAGCTAACCTCTGTAACCCCTCCCTATTTACAACTCATCTCTCTACCCCCCCTTATCCACAGCTCACCTCTGTACCCACCATCCATTCACAGCTCACGTCTGTACCCACTCCCATCCACAGCTCACGTCTGTACCCCCTCCCATCCACAGCTCCCGTCTGTACCCCCTCCCATCCACAGCTCCCGTCTGTACCCCCTCACATCCACAGCTCACCTCTGTACCTTCACCATCCACAGCTCACCTCTGTACCCCCCAATCTCACATTTGTACCCCCCATCCACAGCTCACCTCTGTACCCCCTTCCATCCACAGCTCAACTCTGTACCCTCTCAATTCATACCTCTCCTCTGTACCCCCCAATCTCACCACTGTACCCCCTCCCATCCACAGCTCAATTCTGTTCCCACCTATCCACAGCTCGCCTCTGTACCCTGTCCATTCACAGCTCACGCCTGTATCCCCATCTCACCTTTGTACCCTCTCCATTCACAGCTCACGTCTGTACACCCATTTACAGCTCACGTCTGTACCCCACCCCATCCACAGTTCACCTCTGTACCCCCAATCCCCCCTTTGTACCCCCACTCACAGCTCACGTCTGTACCCCCCTCTAACCCACAGCTCAATTCTGTAAACCCCCCCCCATTTACAGCTCAGCTCTGTAACCCCCCCCATTTACAGCTCCCCTCTGTACCCTCTTCCCATCCAAAGCTCACCTTTGTACCCCCCATCTCACCCTTGTACCCCCCATTCACAGCTCACCTCTGTACTCTCTCCATTCACAGCCCACGTCTGTACCCCCCATCTAATCCACAGCTAACCTCTGTACCCCCCCATTCACAGCTCACCTCCTGTACCCTCTCCATTCCCAGCTCACCTCTGTACCTCCCATTTAAAGCTAACCTCTGTACTCCCCCCCAATCTCACCTCTGTACCCACCCTCCCATTCACAGCTCACCTCTGTACCCCCTTTCTATTCACAGCTCACCTCTGTACCCTCACCATTCACAGCTCACGTCTGTACCCCCTTCTAATCCACAGCTCACCTCTGTACCCCCCATTCACAGCTCACCTCCTGTACCCTCTCCATTCACAGCTCACCTCTGTAACCCCCCCCCCCCCCTCATTTACAGCTAACCTCTGTAACTCCTCATTTAAAGCTCACCTCTGTACCCCCCTCCCATCCACAGCTAACCTCTGCACCCTCTCCATTCACAGCTCACGTCTGTACCCCCATTTGCAGCTCACCTCTGTACCCCCCTCTAATCCACAGCTTACCCCTGTAGCCTCCAATCTCACCTTTGTAGCCTCTCCATTCAGAGCTCACCTCTGTACCTCCCTCTAATCCATAGCTCACCTCTGTACCCCCCATCCACAGCTCACCTCTTGTACCCTCTCCATTCACAGCTAATCTGTGTAACCCCCCATTTACAGTTCACCTCTGTACCATCCTCCCATCCATAGCTCACGTTTGTACCCCCTCCCACCCACAGCTCATGCCTGTACCCCCTCCCACCCACAGCTCACCTCTGTACCCCCTCCATCCCACAGCTCACCTCTGTACCCCCTCTCCATCCACAGCTCACCTTCTGTAATCCTCTCCATCCACAGCTCCCCTCTGTATCCCCTTTCCCATCCCCAGCTCACCTCTGTATCCCCTATCCCATCCCCAGCTCACCTCTGTACCCCCTCTCCCATCCACAGCTCACCTCTGTACCCTCTCCCATCCACAGCTCATCTCTGTACCCCCCCCTCCCATCCACGGCTCACCTCTGTACCTCCCATTTACAGCTAACCTCTGTACCCTCCCCAATCTCACCTCTGTACCCACCCTCCAATTCACAGCTCACCTCTGTACCCCCCTTCCATTCACAGCTCACCTCTGTACCCCCCTTTAAAGCTCACCTCTGTACCCCCTCCTATCCACAGCTAACCTCTGTACCCTCTCTGCTATCTACAGCTCCCCTCTCTACCCTCTTCATTCATAGCTCACCTCTGTACACCTCCCCCTTTTACAGTTCAGCTCTGTACTCCCCTCCCATCCACAGCTCACCTCTGTACCCCCAATATCACCTCTTTACCCCCACAGCTCGCCTCTGTGCTCACTTTTGTACCCTCTCCATTTACAGCTCACCTCTGTACCCCCTCCCACCCACTGCCCACCTCTGTATCCCCCTCCATCTACAGTGTACCTCTGTACCCCCTCCATCCACATCTTACCTCTGTTCCCCCCCATCTCACCTTTGTTCCTCCCATTCATAGCTCATGTCTGTAACCCCCATTTACAGCTAGCCTCTGTAACCCCCCTATCCACTGCTCCTCTCTGTACTCCCTCCCATCCACAGCTCACCTATGTAACCCCCCAATCTCACCACTGTACCCCCCTCCCATCCACAGCTCACCTCTGTATCCCCTCCCATCCACAGCTCACCTCTGTATCCCCCCTCCCATCCACAGCTCACCTCTGTACCTCCCCATCCGCAGCTTACCTCTGTACCCTCTCCATTCACAGCTCATGTCGTTACCCCCCATTTAGAGCTAACCTCTGTACCTCCCCCTCAATCTCACCTCTGTACCCCCGCATCCACAGCTCACCTCTCTACCCCCTCTCCCATCCACAACTCGCCTCTCTACCCCCAATTCACAGCTCACCTCTGTACCCTCTTCATTCACAGCGCACACGTCTTTACCCCCCAGTTACAGCTAACCTCTCTAACCCCCTATCCACAGCTCACCTCTGTACCCCTCCTCCCATCCACAGCTCCCCTCTCTACCCCTCTTCCATCAACAGCTCACCTCTGTACCCCCTCCAATCCACAGCTCACCTCTGTACCCCCCCATTCACAGCTCACCTCTGTACCCTTCCATTCACAGCTCACCTCTGTACCCCCCTCCTATCCACAGCTCACCTCTGTACCCCCAATCTCACCACTGTTTTCTCCATCCACAGCTCACCTCTGTAACCCCCCCCCCCAATCTCACCACTGTACCCTCCCATCCACAGCTCCCCTCAGTACCCCCCCCCCCCATTCGCAGCTTACCTCTGTACCCTCTCCATTCACAGCTCATGTTTTTACCCCCCATTTAGAGCTAACCTCTGTACCCCCCCCCAATCTCACCTCTGTACCAACAACAGCTCACCTCTGTACCCCCCCATCCACAGCTCACCTCTGTACCCTTCCATTCACAGCTCATGTCTGTACCCCCCTCCTATCCACAGCTCACCTCTGTACCCCCAATCTCACCACTGTTTTCCCCATCCACAGCTCACCTCTTTAACCCCCCCCCCCCATCTCACCACTGTACCCTCCCATCCACAGCTCACCTCTGTACCCCCCCCCCCCCATTCGCAGCTTACCTCTGTACCCTCTCCATTCACAGCTCATGTCTTTACCCCCCATTTAGAGCTAACCTCTGTACCCCCCCAATCTCACCTCTGTACCCCCCATTTACAGCTAGCCTCTGTAACCCCCCTATCCACAGCTGCCCTCTGTACCCCCCTCCCATCCACAGTTCACCTCTGTAACCCCCAATCTCACCACTGTACCCTCCCATCCACAGCTCATCTCTGTACCCCCATTTAGAGCTAACCTCTGTACCTCCCCCCAATCTAACCTCTGTACCCCCGCATCCACAGCTCACTCTGTACCCCCTCTCCCATTCGCAGATCGCCTCTGTACCCCCTATTCACAGCTCGCCTCTGTACCTCCCATTCACAGCTCATCAATGTACCCCCAATATTGCCTCTGTACCCCCCATTCACAGCTTACCTCTGTACCCCCCCAAATCTCACCTTTTTTACCTCACATCCACTGCTCACCTCTGTACCCACTTAATTCACAGCGCACGTATGTACCCCCCCAGTTACAACTAACTTCTCTAACCCCCTGTCCACTGCTCAACTCTGCACCCCTCCTCCCCTCCACAGCTCTCCTCTGAACTATCTCAATTCACACCTCCCCTCTTTAACCCCCTATCTACAGTTCACCTCTGTACCCCGTCCCATCAACAGCTCACCTCTGTACCCCCTCCCATCCACAGCTCACCTCTGTACTCCCCCATTCACAGCTCACCTCTGTACCCACCCATTCACAGCTCACTTCTGTACCCCCCCTCCTATGCACAGCTCACCTCTGTTCCCCCAATCTCACCACTGTATCCTCCATCCACAGCCCACCTCTGTACCCTCCCTTCCATCCACAGCTCACCTCTCTACCCTCCCCATTCACAGCTCACCTCTGTACACCTCCCCATCCACAGCTCACCTCTATACCTCTCCATCCACAGCTCAGCTCTGTACCTCCCCATGCACGGCTCACCTCTGTACCCCCTCCCATCCACAGCTCTCCTCTGTACCCCCCTCCCATCCACAGTTTACCTCTTTACCCCCCTCCCATCCACAGTTCACCTCTGTAGCCCCCCATCCACAGCTCACCTCTGTACCCTCTCATCGTAGCTCACCTCTGTACCCCCATCCACAGCTCACCTCTGTACCACCTCATCCACAGCTCACCTCTGTACCCCCCAACCATAGCTCAACTCTGTACCCCCCCATCCACAGCTCACCTCTGTACCACAGCTCATCTTTGTACCCTCCTCTCATTGACAACTCACCCCTGTACCCTCTCATCCGCAGTTCACCTCTGTACGCCCCATATTGCCTCTGTACTCCCCATCCACAGCTCACCCCTGTACACCCCATCCACACCTCACCTCTGTACCTCCCATTCACAGCTCACCTCTGTACCTCCTATCCAAAGCTCACCTACATACCCCTCATCCACAGCTCACCTATGTACCCCCCATCCACAGCTCATCTTTGTACCCTCCTCCCATCCACATCTCACCTTTGTACCCCCCATTTACAGCTCGCCTCTGTACACCTCCCCATCCGCAGCTCACCTCTGTACACCTCTCATCCACAGCTCACCTCTATACCTCTCCATCCACAGCTCAGCTCTGTACCTCCCCATCCACGGCTCACCTCTGTACCCCCTCCCATCCATGGCTCACCTCTGTACACCCCTCCCATCCACAGTTCACCTCTATACCCCCCTCCCATCCACAGCTCACCTCTGTATCCCCCCATCCACAGCTCACCTCTGTACCTCCCATCCACAGCTCACCTCTTTAGCCCCTCAACTGTAGCTCACCTCTGTACCCCCCATCCACAGCTCACCTCTGTACCATCTCATCCGCAGCTCACCTCTGTACCCCCCATCCATAGCTCAACTCTGTACCCCCTCCCCCCCATCCACAGCTCACCTCTGTACCACAGCTCATCTTTGTACCCTCCTCTCATCCACAGCTCACCTCTGTACACCCCCAATATTGCCTCTGTACCCCCCATCCACAGCTCACCTCTGTACCCCGCATATTGCCTCCGTACTCCCCATCCACAGCTCACCTCTATACACCCCATCCACACCTCACCTCTGTACCTCCCATTCATAGCTCAACTCTGTACCCCCCATCCACAGCTCACCTCTGTACCACAGCTCATCTTTGTACCCTCCTCTCATCCACAACTCACCTCTGTACCCTCTCATCCACAGCTCACCTCTGTACCCCCCCAATATCAGCTCTGCACCCCCCATTCACAGCTCACCTCTGTACCCCCCATATTACCTCTGTACTCCCCATCCACAGCTCACCTCTGTACACCCCATCCACAGCTCACCTCTGTACCTCCCATCCACAGCTCACCTCTGTACCCACCTCCCCTCCACAGCTCACCTCTGTAGCCCCCCATTCACAGCTCACCTCTGTACCCTCTCATCCGTAGCTCACCTCTGTTCCCCCACATCCACAGCTCACCTCTGTACCATCTCATCCGCAGCTCACCTCTGTACCCCCCATCCATAGCTCAACTCTGTACCCCCCTCCTCTCATCCACAGCTCACCTCTGTACCCTCTCATCTGCAGCTCACCTCTGTACACCCCCAATATCGCCTCTGTACCCCCCATCCACAGCTCACCTGTGTACCCCCCCATCCACATATTGCCTCTGTACTCCCCATCCACAGCTCACCTCTGTACACCCCATCCACACCTCTCCTCTGTACCTCCCATCCACAGCTCACCTCTGTACCTCTCATTCACAGCTCACCTACATACCCCTCATGCACAGCTCACCTATGTATCCCCCATTCACAGCTCATCTTTGAACTCTCATCCCATCCACATCTCACCTTTGTACGGTTCACCTCTGTACCCCTCTCCCATTCAGAGTTCACCTCTGTACCCCCCTCCCATCCACAGCTCACCTCTATACCCTCTCATCTGCAGCTCACCTCTGTACCCCCCATCCACAGCTCACCTCTGTACCTTCTCATCCGCAGCTCACCTCTGTACCCCCCATCCATAGCTCAACTCTGTACCCCCTCCCCCATCCATAGCTCACCTCTCTACCCCCTAATCTCAACTCTGTACCCCGTCATTCACAGCTCACCTCTGTACCCCTCTCCCATCCACAGCTCACCTCTGTAAGCCGACAATATCGCCTCTGTACGCCCATCAACAGCTCGCCTCTGTACACCCCATCCATAACTCATCTTTGTACCCTCCTCCTCTCATCCACAGCTCATCTCTGTACCCCCCCATTCACAGCTCACCTCTGTACCCTCTCTCCCATCCACAGATCACTTCTGCACCCTCACAAACTTGCTTTTGTACCCCCTTCCCATTCACAGCTCATCGCGGTACCCCCTCTCCACAGCTCACCTCTGTACCCCCCATCCACAGCTCACCTCTGTACCCTCTCATCCACAGCTCACCTCTGTATCCCCAAATCTCGCCTATGTACCCCCATCCACAGCTCACCTCTGCACCCCCAATCTCACCTCTGTACCCCCATCCACAGCTTACCTCTGTACCCCAAAATCTCACCTCTGTACCCTCTCATCCACAACTCACCTCTGTACCCCATCCACAGCTCACCTCTGTGCCCCCAAATATCACCTCTGTACCCCCATCCACAGCTCATCTTTGTACCCTCCTCCCATCCACAGCTCACCTCTGTACCCCCATCCACAGCTCATCTCTGTACCCCCCATCCACATCTTGCCTCTGTAGCCCCCATCCACAGCTCATCTTTCTACCCTCCTCCCATCCACAGATCATCTCTGTATCCCCTCTCCCATCCACAGCTCACTTCTGTACCCTCGCAATCTTGCCTTTGTACCCCCCCTCCCATCCACAGCTCAGCTCTGTACCCCCCAAGCTCAACTCTGTACCCCCCGTCCACAGCTCACATCTGTACCCCCTGTCCACAGCTCACCTCTGTACCCCCCCGTCCACAGCTCACCTCTGTACCCCCCCGTCCACAGCTCACCTCTGTACCCCCCCATCCAAAGCTCACCTCTGTCCCCCCATCCAAAGCTCACTTCTGTACCCCCCCCCCCCGTCCACAGCTCACCTCTGTACCCTCTCATCCACAGCTTACCTCTGTACCCCCATCCATAGCTCACATTTGTACCCATAAACGGCTCACCTGTGTACCCCCCCATTCACAGCTCACCTGTGTACCCCCCAATCTTGCCTCTGTACCTCCCATTCACAGCTCACCTTTGTACCCCCCTCCCATCCACAGCTCATCTCTGTACCCCCTCTCCCATCCACAGTTCACCTCTGTACCCCCCTCCCATCCCCAGCTCATCTCTGTATCCCCCAATCTCACCTCTCTCATTCACAGCTCACTTCTGTATCCTCACAATCTTGCCTTTGTACCCTCCTCCTATCCACAGCTCAGCTCTGTACCCCTCAAGCTCACCTCTGTACCCCCTGTCCACAGCTCACCTCTGTACCCCCCGTCCACAGCTCAACTCTGCACCCCCCCCTGTCTACAGCCCACCTCTTTTCCCCCTGTCCACAGCTCACCTCTGTACCCTCTTATCCACAGCTCGCCTCTGTACCCCCATCCACAGCTCACATTTGTACCTTTTCATCCACGACTCACCTCTGTACCCCCCTCCCATCCACAGCTCACCTGTGTATCCCCCCCCTATCTCGCCTCTGTACCTCCCATTGACAACTCAACTTTGTACCCCCCTCCCATCCACAACTCACCTCTGTACCCCCTAATCTCAACTCTGTACCCCCTCATCCACAGCTCACCTCTGTACCCCTCTCCCATCCATGGCTCACCTCTGTAAGCCCCCAATATCGCCTCTGTACCCCCATCAACAGCTCGCCTCTGTACCCCCCATCCATAGCTCATCTTTGTGCCTTCCTCCTCCCATCCACAGCTCATCTCTGTACCCCCAATCTCACCTCTGTATCCCCCCATTCACAGCTCACCTCTGTACAATCTCTCCCATCCACAGATCCCTTCTGCACCCTCACAAACTTGCCTTTGTACCCCTCTCCCATCCACAGCTCATCGCTGTACCCCCTCTCCACAGCTCACCCCTGTACCCCCCATCCACAGCTCATCTTTGTACCCTCCTCCCATCCACAGCTCACCTCTGTACCCCCCCATATCACCTCTGTACCCCCATCTACAGCTCACCTCTGTACCCTCTTATCCACAGCTCGCCTCTGTACCCCCATCCACAGCTCACATTTGTACCTTTTCATCCATGACTCACCTCTGTACCCCCCTGCCATCCACAGCTCACCTGTGTATCCCCCCCTATCTCGCCTCTGTACCTCCCATTGACAGCTCAACTTTGTCCCCCCTCCCATCCACAACTCACCTCTCTACCCCCTAATCTCAACTCTGTACCCCCTCATCCACAGCTCACCTCTGTACCCCTCTCCCATCCACGGCTCACCTCTGTAAGCCCCCAATATCGCCTCTGTACCCCCATCAACAGCTCGCCTCTGTACCCCCATCAACAGCTCGCCTCTGTACCCCCCATCCATAGCTCATCTTTGTGCCTTCCTCCTCCCATCCACAGCTCATCTCTGTACCCCCAATCTCACCTCTGTACCCCCCCATTCACAGCTCACCTCTGTACAATCTCTACCATCCACAGATCACTTCTGCACCCTCACAAACTTGCCTTTGTACCCACCTCCCATCCACAGCTCATGGCTGTACCCCCTCTCCACAGCTCACCCCTGTACCCCCCATTTTCAGCTCACCTCTGTACCCTCTCATCCACAGCTCACCTCTGTATCCCCCAATCTCGCCTCTGTACCCACATCCACAGCTCACCTCTGTACCCCCCCAATCTCACCCCTGTACCACCATCCACAGCTCACCTCTATACCCCCAAATCTCACCTCAGTACCCTCTCATCCACAGCTCACCTCTGTACCCCATCCACAGCTCACCTCTGTGCCCCCAAATATCACCTCTGTACCCCCCATCCACAGCTCATCTTTGTACCCTCCTCCCATCCACAGCTCACCTCTGTACCCCCCATATCACCTCTGTACCCCAATCCAAAGCTCATCTCTGTACCCCCCCCATCCACAGCTCATCTCTGTACCCCCTATCCACAGCTTGCCTCTGTAGCCCCCATCCACAACTCGCCTCTGTACCCCCTCTTCCATCCACACCTCACCTCTGTACCCCCCATCCACAGCTCATATTTCTACCCTCCTCCCATCCACAGATTATCTCTGTATCCCCTCTCCCATCCACGCTCACTTCTGTACCCTCACAATCTTGCCTTTGTACCCCCCTCCCATCCACAGCTCAGCTCTGTACGCCCCATGCTCAACTCTGTACCCCCCGTCCACAGCTCACATCTTTCCCCCCCCCCCTTGTCCACAGCTCATCTCTGTACCCCCCCTGTCCACGGCTCACCTCTGTACCCCCCCATCCACGGCTCACCTCTGTACCCCCCCATCCACGGCTCACCTCTGTACCCCCCGTCCACAGCTCACTTCTGTACCCCCCTGTTCACAGCTCACCTCTGTACCCTCTCATCCACAGCTCACCTCTGTATCCCCATCCATAGCTCACATTTGTACCCATCCACGGCTCATTTCTGTACCCCCCCATTCATAGCTCACCTGTGTACCTTCCCAATCTCGCCTCTGTACCTCTCATTCACAGCTCACCTTTGTACCCCCTCTCCCATCCACAATTCACCTCTGTACCCCCCTCGCATCCACAGCTCATCTCTGTATCCCCCAATCTCACTTCTGTACCCCCTCTCTCATTCACAGCTCACTTCTGTATCCTCACAATCTTCCTCCTATCCACAGCTCAGCTCTGTACCCCCCAAGCTCACCTCTGTACCCCCTGTCCACAGCTCACCTCTGTACCCCCGTCCACAACTCACCTCTATACCCCCATCTACAGCTCACCTCTGTCCCCCCTGTCCACAGCTCGCCTCTGTACCCTCTCATTCAGAGCTCACCTCTGTACCCCCATCCACAGCTCACATTTGTACCTTTTCATCCACGACTCACCTCTGTACCCCCCTCCCATCCACAGCTCACCTGTGTATCCCCCCTATCTCACCTCTGTACCTCCCATTGACAGCTCACCTTTGTACCCCCCTCCCATCCACAGCTCATCTCTGTACCCCCAATCTCACCTCTGTACCCCCTCTCCCATCCACTGTTCACCTCTGTACCCCCCTCCCATCCACAGCTCATGTCTGTATCCCCCAATCTCACCTCTTTACACCCTCTCCCATCCACAGCTCACCTCTGTACCTTCACAATCTTGCCTCTGTACCCCCCATCCACAGTTCTCCTTTGTACCTTCTCATCCACGGCTCACCTCTGTACCCCTCTCCAATCCACAGTTCATCTGTGTACCCCACCAATCTTGTATCTGTACCTCCCATCCACAGCTCACCCTTGTACCCCCTCCCATCCACAGCTCATCTCTGTATTCCCCTCCTTTTGCTTCAGCTGTTCAGAAAGTAGTCTATTGTCCTCATTCTGTCCATACTTCTGTTTATGAAGTATTCCACTGAATTCCCTTGACCCTATCCAAGTTGTCAAAAAATAAAAAACGCCCCTAGACTGGTTATTGAGTACAAGTGTGACTGAGATTGTGTGCCTGGCTGCGGGGCAATCCACTGGGAAAAAACCTGGGCAAATTTCCAGCAGTTTCTACAGGAGTAAGCACTAAATTTATAAGGACCTAGAAAGATGATTTTTAGGTCTCAATAATGGGCCTGTCACCAAGTATTGCACCACCCCCCCCCCCCCCCCCCCGCGATCTCCAGGCTGGATGACCCGCTATTTTGATATTCCCGACAGTTCCATGTAACCAGCGGCGCCGTTTAACACTGACGTCAGCAACCGGAACTGATGACAGTCATTGGAGAGCGTGATGCGGCGCACCGCTGAAAGTCATGATGCCTGGGTGTGGGCTGTACACTGTGGCCGGGAAACGAACACAGCACAGCAGTGAGTGCGCACTGTGTGCGGATCTGATTTCTAATTCCAACACGTGAGTGTGCTTCCTTCCTTCCACCACTAACTGATACTTAGAAGAACTTCAACATATATATTACATACATATATTATGAACACCTATTATGAACACACAATGGCATGACCACAGTAAGTCAGCTTCCCCAGGCCCAGCTTACAGCAGATGATAGTCATGGCTATTAAAGTGGAGCATATGAGCCTGTGAGTAATTGAGCCGAGCAAGGAGTGGACCACTGTCCCTTATTATGAATATTACCACAGCACAGTCACAGTGACATTCTGAGTCAGCTACCCCATATTATGAATATTACCACAGCACAGTCACAGTGACATTCTGAGTCAGCTACCCCATATTATGAATATTACCACAGCGAGCACACACATTCACAGTGACAGTCTGAGTCAGCTACCCCATATTATGAATATTACCACAGCACAGTCACAATTACAGTCTGAGTCAGCTACCCTACCCCATATTATGAATATTACCACAGTCACAGTGACAGTCTGACTGAGTCAACTACCTCATATTATGAATATTACCACAGTCACAGCGACGGTCTGAGTCAGCTACCCATATTATATATATTAGCACAGTCAGTCAGCTACTCCAGACTCTGGGTTGCACTAGCTGACTGTGGTAATATTCATAATATGGGGTAGCTGACTCAGACTATCACAGTGACAGTCTGAGTCAGCTACCCCATATTATGAATATTACCACAGTCAGCTAGTGCAACCCAGAGTCTGGGGTAGCTGACTGACTGTGCTAATATATATAATATGGGTAGCTGACTCAGACCGTCGCTGTGACTGTGGTAATATTCATAATATGGGTACGAACTGACTCAGACTGTGGTAATAGTCCTAAAATATTAAGGGACAGTGGTTGTTGCCAATATTTTAAGTCCACTCCTCCAATCCTCCACTTTAATAGCCTAGCCTGTCCGACTGTCATCTACAAGCAGTTTGGGGCCCAGCCATGACAGCACCAGGTTGTGTGACACTGTTTTGTTGCCTTTTAAATGTCAGTGCAATAGTGCATGCATGTGAATAGCTGCAACTTAAGACAGTGTTTTCAAACTAAGGCAAATGACAGTGTGCGCTCTTAATTTGTTTTCTCTAGGTACATACAACATTGTCAACAGATCTGTCTGCTTCAGTCCACCACACCACACCCAGTTGAATATAACGGAAAAAGAGAGAGCTGCAGCAGCACCTTAGCAATTGGAGAAAATACACAGGACTCTTTAGTCCAGATGGGGTCTTCTGTATCAGCACAATCACTGGTGCCTGCCTGCAGTGCCTGGTCATAGAATAATGAGTGAGGCAGGGGCCGGTGCAGACACTGCAGACAGTGCAGAGGCTGCCGCAGGCGCAGACTCAGAGGAAGAGCAATGCGCAAGTGAGTCTGATAAAATTAAAAACCCAGATGTTTTTGTTCCAAAAAGAGGAGCTTATTCCCAAGTGTGGGCTTATTTCGGACTCAAACCAGATGATGACACTCAGCAAACCATCTACTGCAAGCAATGTTTAGCCGTTGTTTGTGCACCAAAGGGTAACACCGCCAATCTGTTTAATCACCTGAAACTTAATCACATACAAGAATATGAGACGGTAGGAAAAAAAAAACTGCTCAAACACAAAGTACCTGCAAGCCTACGAAACAAATGTACCCAACAAACTCTCTCTGGGGCAAAGAAATAACAGAAGCAATCACTTTTAACCTGGCTAAAGACATATTTCCTGTGATCACTGTTGAAAAGAGGGGTTTAAAAAACTCATTCAAACCCTTAATAAGTGCTTTCAAGTGCCCTCTCGTACTTATTTTTCACATGTTGCAATCCCTGGTCTGTATGTCAAATGTCGTGAAAAAGTTGCAATGGAATTGCGAGATGTACTTTATTTTGCAGCAACTTCAGATTTATGGTCCAGCAGAGCAATGGAACCATACATGAGTTTAACAATCCATTTCATTAATGATGATTTTGAGATGACAAGTCGGTGCCTACAAACTGGGTTTTTCCCTGAGGACTACACTGGCGAAGCTTTGGCGCAGGGATTAACGGATGCTCTCATCAACTGGAAATTGGAGGAGAAGAATCTTGTGTGCATCACTATAGGCAACGGAAGGAACATTGTAAAGGCCATATCCATAAATCACTGGACACGATTGCAGTGTTTTGGCCATAGGCTTCATCTCGCAATAGAGAATGCAATGAAGGACCCACAAATTGAGCGTGCTATGGGTTTGTGCAAAAAGCTTGTCGGGTATTTTAGCTATAGTTGGAGGAGGAAGAGGGAGCTTTGTGAGGCACAAAAACAACTCTGTTTACCAGACCACAAGCTCAAGACAGAGTGCCCAACAAGGTGGGGATCTAGGCAGGCTATGGTGAGGAGGATACTTGAGCAGCAAGCTGCCATCACCCATGTCCTCTCTTCTGACCGCAAGGCTAGGCACCTCTTAACAAAATGGCAAGACCTAGAGATCCTGAAGCCTGTGGACAAGACTCTCATCCCACTGGCAGACTTCGCAGATGCTCTTTCAGGAGAGCAATATGTCAGTGTCTCTTCTGTGAAACCTGCTCTACACTTATTTCAGTCTTCTGTTCTGGCTGTTAAGGAAGATGACTCTGATCTTATTTGCACAATAAAATCAAAGATCATGGGGTATCTGGAGGAAAAATATCAGGACCCAAAAACACAAGACCTTCTCGACATAGCCACAACCCTTGATCCCAGGTTTAAGATGACTTACGTTAAAATGAAGATAACAAAACTGCTGTCCAGAACAGACTAAAAGAGGAGATGTCAAAGCTAACAACAGTTTAGGAAAGCCCCCCTACAACTCCTAAGACCCCTTTCACACTGGGGCGTTTTTCATGGGCTTTAGTGTTAAAAAAAGCGTCTGAAAGAAGCCGCAACTGCAATCCCAATGTAAAAGCCCAAGTGCTTTCACACTGAGATCCCTTTCATGCTGGGCCATTTTTCAGCCCCTTTAGCGTTAAAAAAAAGTGCCTGAAAGAAGCTGCAACGGCAATCCCAATGTAAAAGCCCGAGTGCTTTCACACTGAGGCGCTGCGCTGGCAGGGCGTCAAAAAAAAGTCCTGCAAGCAGCTTCTTTGCAGCGCTTTTGGAGCGGTGAATACAACACTCCTAAAGTGCCCCTTCCCATTGAAATCAATGGGAAGCGCCTGTAAAATGCCTGAAAAGCGCCTGAAAAACGCTATTGGCAGCAGCGTTTTGTGTGTGCGCTTTTAACCCTTTATTTGGCCACTAGCAGGGGTTAAAAGAAAAAAATGCTAGTAAAGCGCTGCTAGTTTAAGCGGCGCTTTACGACCGTTTTTCGGGCGCTGACATTGTGGAAGGGCTCTTAACCACCTCGTGCCCGCCCTATAGCCGAATGACGCCATAGGGCAGGCGCGTTCGTCCGGGAGGCCATCCCTGGACGTCCTAATGTTTACTTCCGCAATGCGCACCGCCGTGGGCGCGCATCGCGGAAGTTCTGTGTTCGCCGTGTCCCCGGGGACAGGCAAACACAGATTGCTGTAAACGGCCAATCACAGCGGCCGTTTACAGCGCGATCGGCGTGTCCAATGGGAGATGATCTCATATGTAAACATATGAGATCATCTCTCAGTGCCGCTCTCCCTCCTCACACAGACAGAGTGTGAGAGGGGAGAGATGAACGGCTGCAGCGGCAGCCGTTCTGCTTTCCTTTGTTTTGATTAAAAAAATAAAAAAAAAAGTAAAAAAAAAAGTTCCATCCTCCCCCAGCAGTGCCATCCATCCTCCCCCAGCAGTGCCATCCTGCCCCAGTGCCATCCGCCCCAGTTCTACCTGCCCCCAGTGCCACCTGTTGTCAGTGCCATTTGTCCCCAGTGCCATCTGTCATCAGTGCCACGTATAAGTGCCATCTGTCATCAGTGCCACATGTCATCAGTGCCACATAGTGCCATCTGTCATCAGTGCCACGTATTAGTGCCATCTGTCATCAGTGCCACGTATCAGTGCCATTTGTCATCAGTGCCACCTGTCAGTGTCACGTGCCATCTGTTGTCAGTGTCACGTGTCATCAATGCCACTTATCAGTGCCATCTGTCATCAATGTCACGCGTTATCGGTGCCATGTATTAGTGCCATCTGTGGCACGTATTAGTACCACGTATTAGTGCCATCTGTCATTGGTGCCACGTATTAGTGCCACGTGTCTTCAGTGCCACGTATTAGTGCCACGTGTCATCAGTGCCACGTATAAGTGCCACGTGTCATCAGTGCCACGTATAAGTGCCATCTGTCATCAGTGCCACATATTAGTGCCATCTGTCGCCGGTGCCACGTGTCATCAGTGCCACGTATAAGTGTCATCATTGCCACGTATCAGTGCCATCTGTCATCAGTGTCACGTGTCATTGTCCTGGTGCTTCAAAAGTGTAATAAATAGTCAACAAGTTAGATGTGTAATTTATGTTCCTAGAACACATGATGGCGCTACCTGCATGTTGGGCCTCTCTATGTGGCCAGGCTGTGAAAAAGTCCCACACATGTGGTATTGTAATACTCAGGAGGAGTAGCAGAATTTTTGGGGGGGGTGTCATTTGTGGTATACACATGCCATGTGATAGAAATAACCTATTAAAATGACAATTTTGTGGAGAAAAAAAATGAAAAATCTTAATTTTGCAAAGAATTGTGGGAAAAAAATGACAACATCAAAAAGCTCACTATGCCTCTTACTAAATACCTTGGAATGTCTACTTTCCAAAAAGGGGTCATTTGGGGGGTATTTGTACTTTCCTGACTTGTTCGGGTCACAAGAAGCGAGATAGTCCACCAATACATCAGATGTGATCAATTTTGTGTGATTCGCACCACAGCTTGTAGACTCTCTAACTTTCACAAAGACCAAATAATATCCACTAATTTGGGTTATTTTACCAAAGATATGTAGCAGTATAAATTGTGGCCAAAATTTATGAAGAAAAATTTATAATTTGCATAATTCTGTCACAGAAACAAAGAAATATGTGTTTTTTTCGAAATTTTCGGTGTTTTTTCATTTAAAGCGCAAAAAATAAAAACCTCAGAGGTGATCAAATACCACCAAAAGAAAGCTCTATTTGTGGGAAAAAAAGGACAAAAAATTCATTTGGGTACAGTGTTGCATGACTGAGTAATTGTCATTCAAAGTGTGAGAGCACCGAAAGCTGAAAATTGGTCTGGGCAGGAAGGGTGTTTAAGTGCCCAGTAAGCAAGTGGTTAAAGCCCTTGGGTTTTCACATTGGGACTGCAGATGAGGCTTCTTTCAAGCACTTTACAGGCGCTTTTTTTAACGCTAAAGCGCCTGAAAAACGCCTGAAAAACACCCCAGTGTGAAAGGGGTCTAATAGTGGTCAATGTCATGTAAAGAAAGCTCGAAAGAGCTTGGGTAGCTTTTTCAAATCAGCAAGTGAAGGGGCACCAGATCCAGCCTCAGGCTCACAGCAACAACAATCCAAAAGATTGTCCTTGGAGCTACACTCTTATCTGTTCTTAGGCAACACTGACAGTGAAGATGATCCGTTAGTCTGGTAGAAGACTCACAAGGAGCAGTATCCGAGATTGTCTGCACTGGCCAGAAAATACCTTTGCATTCCTGCAACCAGTTCCCCTTCTGAAAGGGTTTTTAGCACAGGGGCAACATTGTCACTAATCGCCGTTCTGCACTGAAGCCACAAAATGTGGATAGGCTTGTGTTTCTAGCTAAAAATCTTTAAATCTGTTATCTTTATCTGACATTACAATTACATTCAAAAGACATTCTGGTAGTATCATGATAATACTACCTGAATGTTTTTTGAAAGTAATTGTAATTTCTTTCTTTCACATTGCTTTTCATTACATTCATTGTCATTTTTTTTTTATTTGTTTGATTGAAGCCAGAGTACTATGGCTTATTTTAGAAGAAAGGACTGTTCCCAATCCCCCTTGAATGGGACTTTTAAGGCCACAAACCCTAAAGTACGTTAGAAAATTTATTTATTTTTACATAAAAAGCTAGATCACACAACATCAATGATCAATGGTTAAAGACTTAAAGGCATAAACCACTAGATATGGTATAATACATGTGACAAACAAAGCAAAACAAATTTTATATATATATATATATATATATATATATATATATATATATATATATATATATATTTTTTTTTTTTTTTTTTTTTTTTTTTTTTTTTATGTTTTTATTGGGAATCCAAAAGACATTTGTACAGGTTATAATCAGTAATTAATTTTTTTGGGTAATACTGCACAAGATCAAATGAGACTTGAAAGAAATAACATGTATCATCAAAACAAAGCATATGATAACAAATGGCATGATAAGTATAAAAGCCAAAACAACTAATGTTGTGGGGATGTAGACAGCCTGTTTAACACAAGCAATCTCATCTAGTGAGAATATGGTAAGTCCTCTCATAAAAATAACGCTACAGTACAGTAGCAAGAAAAATAAAATAAAAAGAGAGGAAATTGGATGGATCTGTGTACTAGCCCCTGAAAACTGGTTAGTGAGATGGAGAGGGGTTATAACCTGGGAGACAGGGGAAGGAGGGGGGGAGGGGAGATAAGCAGGCTGTAATATGAATAAAACACGATGAGAGTCCCGTGGATGATCATTGGGTATTGTACCAACCAGAGGAGATGACGGGTGGAGGGTAAAGTTTAGGATTAGGATTCCTCAGGGATTGGCTCATCAAAGGAGAAGGAGAGTGTATGTAGATCCAGTTGGTCATCTGAAGAAAGAGCTGAAGAGATGAAAGCTTGCCATCTAAGAAAGAAACAAGATCTGGAATTGGGTTCTTTAAAGTCCGTGAGAAGTCGTTCTCTGTATAAAAGGGTAACACATTCTTTCTTGAGTTGGGTGATGGGCGGGCTTTGAGATGAAATCCAATTCCTGAGGATAAGTCTCCTTGCAATGAGTAGGCAAATCAGGAACCAGTCTCTGGAGGAAGGGTTGACGGCCGGCCTTGTAAAGGTTGAGGCCTTGGAAGATAAGGACCAGGGTCCCAGTAGCCAAAAATCAGGAGGAGGGAGTCTTTGGGCAATTTCAGCAAGGTGACTTCCAGTATGAAGGATATGACTTGATCTCAGAATGAAGAGATGAAGGAGTAGGACCAAAAACGGTGTGAAAGAGAGGGTCTAGAGACCGAACATAAAGGGCATAGGGCTCCATCCTTGTTGGATTTGGGGGAGAGGAAAGGGATATAGGCCCGGTGTGCAATTTTAAGCTGAGTTTCCCTCCAGGTTTCATTCGGGGTCAGACGGAGAATGAAGATAGGAGCTTTTCAACTAGGTTGGAATCTGGGAAATCTTTACACCAGTTGGCCATGGATGATGACAAGAGTGGCAGTGAGAATTCTTTCAAAAGAGGTTTGTATACATCCGAGATTGTGTAGTGTCCATTCTGTAGTAGGCAGTCCAAGAAGCTAGGTTTAAATCTCAGAGATTCAACTTTGCATGTGCTGGAGAGAAAGCTGATGCATTGTTTGTGATAAAAGGCTTTCCAGTAGAGGTATCACACAGTGCAGAGAATTTTGAGAGGCCATGTTGCTGCCATAATTCAAAGGATTTGTAGTGGAGACCAGGAAGGAATCCAGGGTTCCTTTGGTGAAATGAGACGAGATGAAAGGCGGGAGCTTGAGGATTTTTCTGATCTCTCTCCAGGCCAGGGCTGTGTCCCGTAACAGAAGATTTTGTTGATGTGTGTGTGTGTGGGGGGGCTGGGGGACAGCTTTCCATTTGCAGTGAAGAAGGGCCACCAAAGAGTAAGGATGGGCCATTGCAGACTTCATAGCATAGTTCGAGTGACCTCATTGTTGATTTAGCCAGTCTAGACTGGTCCTTAGCAGACAGGCAAGGATATACATTCTAATATGAGGTAGACTAATGCCCCCTTCACTCCTAGGAAGGTGTAGTTTCTTGAACGCTTTACGTGGCTTTTTGCCATGCCAGATAAATTTATAGATTTTTGAGTTAAGAGCCGATACATCTTTGTGTTTTAACAATAAAGTGTTGCCTTATGAGTTTATGTGAAATCTTCATTAATATCTGTAAAATATTTGTATTATAGATGTATATATTAGGATAAGAAATAAAGGAGGCTTATAATAGTTTTAGCTTAACCTGCCCAGATGGTTTGATTTACAGGATCAGACTTCTGGTCAGCGTATATAATTCAATTAAAAATACCTTTGTCTTACAGGTATGCTAAGTGTGGGTGTGAGGGAGATGTCCTGCTGTTTACCTAATGTGATAGTCAAAACCCAGGAACAGATACCATTTGGGTGTGTAGTCGGTACGAAACCGAATTCATTGGCTAGATAAAGGCTTGTGTATTCTTCCGTGCTAATCAACCATTTATCCATTTCAAAGGGTGGTTGATATGCTTAAAATATTTCTTTGATCTGTTCAGGAACGGACAATTTACCCCGGCTAGGACTATGCATAGTTAAGTGTCCTATTCAAGAGCAAACTTCCTCTTTAATTAAGTGGGCTTCAGACTAATTATCACTAACCAATTAAACCCAAAAGAGGAGGTGCTATTGAGGGGAAATTAAGTTATGAGAAAATGGACCAATCTTGCAAGAAATACGCCCAGGGGAGGAGAGGGCTAACCAATCAGGGTGGTCCTATGCAAGTCAATGAGAAATGGCCCTTCTTAAGGGGACCCCAAACCCAGGATAATGGCAGATGAGACTGACCAGAGATTAGGTAAATTATCAGATCATCTCCCAGCACTTAAAAGGTATACCTGCTTGTCATATGTCTTGTTTTGTATTGTAATGAATGTATTGTACTCTTGTTGTATTTTAACCTAATATTTTACTCCCTCACTTAGACTATAGATATTTTCTGTGTATTAGATAGACCTGTAACTTACTCTAATAAATGGTGTTATGTTAAACCTTTCTTTCCTTTGTCAATAAGAATTCTCTTTTCAACCCATATCATATCTTCTGATTAATAAATCAGAAATATAGATTTTGAAGGTTAACAGTGGCGACCACGAAGTTGAGTACAGGACTGAAAGTATTTAATATAATACCACAATTTGTTTATTAGAGATTAAGCTTATTAAGTCCGCTTATTCCATCTATCTAGATAAAAAGGTTATTAGGGGGAATTTAAGCTGAGTCAGCTTATCCAATCTATATAGGGAAAAATATAGGTAAATGTTTTTTTTTTATTATATGTTTTTTTTTATTATTATTAAGTGGGTATTAGATTAACTCTAAGGAGAGAATATACACCACAAGTTATTATTATTGTTTTTTTTAATGTTTTGGATTTTTTTTTTTTTAATAATTTTTTTTTATTCTTATTAATTTTTTTTTTTTTCATTAATATCCCAAAATTATAATTGAAAAAGTTCTTTGGATGTAACTTTATATACCGGTCGATGTAAAGGGGAGGAAGTAACTTTGCGGGAAAAGTTTTATTATTATTTTTTATTATTGCATTCTTTGGTGCTCACCAAGCTTCATTGCTGTCTCTAACAATTGCTTGAGAGTCCTGCATGGTGAGTACATTTATTTTATTGAAAAGACACCAATTGAGTGTGGTCTTGGTTTTGTTGAAAAGGTTCAACAAATGTTTGTTTTAATTTAAATGGTCTATCCACTAAATGCATAACATAGCTTTAAGAAAGTAGTTTGTTTGTTTTTACGGTGGAATTTTACAAGCAGTAATATTCTCATTGTTGTCAGTTAAAGTACAGAGCTGTGGAAGTCTTGTTGCTGAATACTGAAGCTAATCTTTGAGAAAGATTATTAGTAGTGTATTAGTGTGAAATAAGGTGCACTGAGCATAGTATAATAGACCTTCCAAAAGTTTTTGTTGTTGGTTTTTTTTTTTGTATTACTGAATTGAGTCACAAATACTAGTGTAAACACGGCTGGGTTTACCTTACTATTGTCAGCCTATAGATCCTTGGGGGCTTACAATACACATTCTCAAAGCTCTTGGTTCTATTGTCCCCTGGGTCAATTGTTGTATTGAAGGCTCAATGTTATGGTGAGTATAATTAGTGTTTCCCCACTAATATAAAAGAGTGTTTTATTGTGATCTGAAATATTGTTTTATTTTTACTGTATTTTCTGCATTTTTATTTGAGTTTGTTTATGTTTTTTTTTTTTGTTGTTTTCCTTCCCTCCTTCTATACGGTAATCTCAAAGTGACTGTATAGTACAGGGGAACAGTTAACTTAATTTAGCTTACAAATTGTGCATTGTATAGCTTGGTAATGTCTGCCATGTCTTGTCTAGAAAATTTTGTAGCAACTTATACTTTTAAACACAAGAGCAATAAATTTGCCTGTGATGCTAAGTTAAAAGCATCTCCTTGGACTTATGTCCAGGAGTTATTTGAGGAACAAGCTAAAACAACCAAAAAGAAAAAGCTCAAAGGTCTAGCCTTGACAGCCATGTATGCAGCTTGCATGGCTATGAATGCTAAAATACAGCAATTTGAAGCTATAATCTACAATAACAATATTACAATGTCACAATTGCTACAAACAATTTCAATCCTTAAAGGACAGGCAGCTATGGCCAGCAGATGCGAACATGGTAATACTATGGCACCTACTTGTGCCTATGAAATTGGGGACATTAAAGAATATGAAAAGTATGAGGGAAAGGAGGATATCGATCCTAATTCTACTTTTCCTGTGGCGATGGGAGAAATCGCAGAGCCACAAGAAAATCGAGAATGCACCATGGTCACATACCCACCAGACAATGGGGACCAGATATCCACAAATGAGAAGCAAGACAAGTTCCCCAACATTGGCAAAATTAAAAATAATGAACTCATTATTTCACATGCAACCAATGTGCAACAGAGGGGGGAGCTCTCAGGTGTGAGATGGCACAGTGATCAGGTTAAGGCATCTCCCAGCCCAGGGCAGCGGGGGCAATCTACACATAACATAGATTGTAATGCAACCATTTTTAGTATTTCTACAGACAACAGAAAACTAGCTCCGCCTGGAGTAGGCGTTAATTTCAACAACTCATTGAAAGGTGAGAGTTCTTGTGTAAGTACCCCTAGATCTATTATGAAGACAGGAAAAGCAGTTCATCAGGTTTTAGCCATTGAAGATTCTCAGCCTAAAACCACACCAGTTATTAAGAGACGCTTTAATACTTTACAAAAGATAAAGTGCTATACCTGTGGGTTATTAGGCCACATTTCTAAATTTTGTGTGTCTTCTGGTGAAATGATATTTAAACAGAAGCAATATACAACAAGGAGGCGGGACATAGAAGTGTACTCACCACGCTGGGGGGAAGGGCCCAGGAGTAATAAATATGAAAATACTAAATCATACATCCCTTCCTCAACTATTAAGGCTGAGAATGAGACCTTACAGCAGGAGATTAGGCAAATTAAACAGGAACGGGGTGAATTTGTGAAAGAATTCCAATCTTTTAAAAGAAACGTCATTGACTCCCTGAATTTGAGAAATGGAGGGAGTAACTCGTCCACCGCAAACCAAACCAGTACACTAAAAGCGGGGATGAAATACAACATATAAATTCGTTTTAGAGGTCTATGGCATTTTAGTTTCATTAGATCAAAGTGGGAATGTCATTGTCCATTTACCAATGTACACATAAGAATGATGTATTCTTAATTTTTTTGTTTTCCTTTAAATAGGTTAAATAAATAAAAAGGGGGAAAGATTAATAACGGTCTTCTACAAAGTAATCTGTTTGCAGGTTTAAGTGAGTTCAGGAAAGTATATGTCCATACAAATTAGCTGTACATATGCGTAAAAACACGCCTAACAAAGGTAAGGTATAACAGTCCATTGTTTTTTTGTTTTTTTTTGTTCTCTCTTCCTCTCACTTTCCTTTGTATTCTCCCAGAGGCCAGAAACGCCTAACAATTCATTTGCAATTACCAAAGTGCTATCCAGGATGTATGGCATGCTGTCGAAATGAATGTGTATGTGTGAGTGATGGAATGCATGGGTATGAACTGTCCATGTGTAAACAAAGATTTTTTTTTTTTTCATAAGGGGTGTACTCAACATTGCTTTATGGCCATAAATAAGTGTGATCACACTAATGCGCATGCGTTGTACTGTTTATGATTATTTTATATATATATTTTTTTTTTTTTTCATTGGAAATGAGCTCAATACTGGTACCAGTTTAAATTTATAATTTTTTTTACAAGTTTAAATGTACTTGCGAATAAATAACCTGTGCACAAATATGAAATCTCAATCCCTATAACTAGGAGGAACTGTAGGGATGTTGTGTATATCTTTGTTTTCTCCTTTCCTGTGGCTTAGAGTGAAAGTTCTTTCACTCTGACACTTGGAAACTACCATGATACATTACTTTGCACCTTGTGGCATCTTATGGATTCAGTAGGTCTTGTGTTTGGTTTTGTTTTCCCTTCCAAATTAACTCATGTGATGCTAATATGTGTGAAGGTTATAGATCTACATGTTGTCATTTTAGAATTTAAGTATTTACAAACCCTCCCAGTTTTTCCATATTTGGTCTGTCAAAGTACAGACTCATTACCTTGGCTGGAAGTCTGTTCCAAGCATCCACTACTATTGTAGACCATTATGAACCTCTCAGAGAGGTACAGTGAGGTGTTATTAATGATTTTTAAGTTTTGTATTTTAGGGTAACTGCCCAAAACAAGGATGGATGATTGGACTCAGACGGGGCAAAGTATTGTGAAACACAGATAAGGACTTTAAAACATAATTTTATGTTGGTTTTAAGGAGAAGCCTTGAATGGAATTAATTACAGTCAGGCCTAACTAAATTCTAAAAAAATAAAAAATAAAAAATAAAAAATGTTTTGGGGGCGGTCTGTTTCAATAAACAGAGGTCCTGCACTCTCTAATACAAATTTTTGTGGCCTGCTTGACTTGCAAATTGTTTTGCACTGAGAGTCAAGTAATATGTTAATCACCACCGAGAGAGGGTGTTGCGCAATGTTTAAAGGCAAATTCAATCATTTTGTTTAACACAATTACAGATTCAAGGCTCTTTAACAAATTAAAGGTTGAGGCAGCATTCAATCTGAATAGTTTTATTTTTCTTTTTTTCTTTATTGTTTAGTTTTTTCCTTCAACTTTTTCTCTTAAGGAAAACTTTTTTTTTTCTTTACTTCCTATATCACCTTATTTTTTTTTGGTGATTCTTCAGTTTGGCTTGCCTATGGTGAAATAAAAAAAAAAAAAAAAAGAGGGGAGTATGGGGAACATTATATGGAGAACATTTAAAGCAATTACAAATGTTGATATAGAATATTAAAAGCTTCCCTTTAGCATTTTGGGGATGGGTCGAGTATCCAACAGTTTTTGTTTTTCTTTTATGACATTGGATAATTGTTTTATATGAAGTTAGGTCATTGTAGCTATTATCATGACAATAGTAACATTAGGGTTTAGCTACAACCATGTGACTATTTTCTGTGTATATGTGACATACAATCCTCTCTACAGTTCTAATATTGGGCAGTCATCAGATGTGGTCATTGATCATTTTTCTTTTTTTATGTTAATCAGTTTTTCCTTTTTTGTGCCATAATAAGTTCAAAGAGCATTGCGTGAATATCATATAGATATACTGGGACTGGTGAGACTCATAGTGATTGGCAAATATCAGGGAGTATAGTACATTTGTACTTAAGAGTATTTTAGTTTGATTTTTCCTGAAGCCACTAGTGACTGGTGACATCACACCAATCTGTATTCTGAAATCCAGTCATGTTTGTCTGCGTAGGCGACACTGCCTAATCTGCAATGAGAACTCTTAAAGTGATGACCTCTTCCGTAGCCTGCTAAAGGCAGGGCTCGTACAGTAGCTACACATGGTAGCCAAGGATGGAGCAATATCGCCAAATATTGCGCTGAACACAGCTTCAGTAACAGGAGTTAGTGGTGAGTTGCGATGGCAACAAGAGCCCCCTGGACACTTGAAGGGTCATACACAGACACACAGTGGTATACAGCAGAGGCAGAACAGAGTTACTTGCAGGCATATGACCATGGAGGAAGAAAGATGGGGGATGGAAATCAGACACCTGGCTGAAGGGCGTAACTAAATTGTTACACATGTCACTGAGAAAGGGGTCTCATTAGTATGTCGCAGTATATCAATGGTAATTCTAATAAAAGGTCCTAACTGCTCAGACTTACCAGACAAGCATTAATTTGAATGCATGTGTCTCAAATGTACTTGTGGTGTTCTTTCTCTACCTCTGTCCACATTAACAAAGTATAATCTTAGCCGGGAAAGCTGGTCCAAAGGCCATTACTGTATGCGGTATCCAACCGGAATCACCATGGAAGGCTGTCCCAGAAGCAAGGGCAACATGACCAGATTGACATTATTGACTTTCGCACTATTATTATTGGACGGTTGAGAACAAGGATCCTCATGTTTTTTTTTATCCCTCTCGTGTTTTTTATTGTGTTTTATATCCTATGATTTTTATTATGGACTTATTACATTCAGAACAAGTGAGGACTACAGATACTAGGATCCAGAAATGTGAACTGTAGAGATGGAGAGTTTAAAAGTTTTTTTCCTCAAAGAGTTTTATTTCATTTCAGAGGGCAAAGACAAACGTTCCAAATATTAAAGAAGATTACACCTAAACCATTATTCTATGTGTGGCCGAGTCTCATATTCTCAACTGGCCACAAGGGGCCATCTGTTGCCTTATGAGTTTATGTGAAATCTTCATTAATATCTGTAAAATATTTGTATTATAGATGTATATATTAGGAAAAGAAATAAAGGAGGCTTATAATAGTTTTAGCTTAACCTGCCCAGATGGTTTGATTTACAGGAACAGACTTCTGGTCAGCGTATATAATTCAATTAAAAATACCTTTGTCTTACAGGTATGCTAAGTGTGGGTGTGAGGGAGATGTCCTGCTGTTTACCTAATGTGATAGTCAAAACCCAGGAACAGATACCATTTGGGTGTGTAGTCGGTACGGAGCCGAATTCATTGGCTAGATAAAGGCTTGTGTATTCTTCCGTGCTAATCAACCATTTATCCATTTCAAAGGGTGGTTGATATGCTTAAAATATTTCTTTGATCTGTTCAGGAACGGACAATTTACCCCGGCTAGGACTATGCATAGTTAAGTGTCCTATTCAAGAGCAAACTTCCTCTTTAATTAAGTGGGCTTCAGACTAATTATCACTAACCAATTAAACCCTAAAGAGGAGGTGCTATTGAGGGGAAATTAAGTTATGAGAAAATGGACCAATCTTGCAAGAAATACGCCCAGGGGAGGAGAGGGCTAACCAATCAGGGTGGTCCTATGCAAGTCAATGAGAAATGGCCCTTCTTAAGGGGACCCCAAACCCAGGATAATGGCAGATGAGACTGACCAGAGATTAGGTAAATTATCAGATCATCTCCCAGCACTTAAAAGGTATACCTGCTTGTCATATGTCTTGTTTTGTATTGTAATGAATGTATTGTACTCTTGTTGTATTTTAACCTAATATTTTACTCCCTCACTTAGACTATAGATATTTTCTGTGTATTAGATAGACCTGTAACTTACTCTAATAAATGGTGTTATGTTAAACCTTTCTTTCCTTTGTCAATAAGAATTCTCTTTTCAACCCATATCATATCTTCTGATTAATAAATCAGAAATATAGATTTTGAAGGTTAACAAAAGGAATAGTTTGCAAAGGGTACAGCAGTCTGGCAAAGCTTATCATTTTGACAAGGTGGCACCTTCCCATGAGTGACAGGGGGAGATCCATCCAGTTTGATAACTCTTGATTAAGTTTAGTAAAAAGAGGGGGGTAATGGAGATGATAGAGGGAGGAGGGTAATTTCCCTATCTTTGTCCCTAGGTAGGTGATGTGTGACGAGGCAACCTGGAAGAGGGAGTGTTGCATCCAAGGGGGTGAGGAGTGTTTGCCAATAGGGAGGATTTCGCTTTTGGAGTAATTAATGCGGAGTCCTGAACATACCCTAAAGTCATCAAACATATTTTTAATGGTCAGGATGTCAGCTGAGGGATTGGATGTGAAAATGAGGACGTCGTCTGCGAAGAGAGATGTGCGGAGTTGTGTAGTGCCTACAGTGATGCCTCGTAGGGGAGCATTCTGGGATAGGAATCTGGAGAGGGGTTCCGGGGCGATGTTAAATAGTAGGGGGGACAGAGCACATCCTTGTCTGGTCCCTTTGTGAAGGCGGAATACCTTAGAGAAAAGACCCACTGCAACCAATCTAGCTGAGGGGGCTGTGTACATAGAGTTTATGAGGTGGCAGAAGGGGCCCCGAAAAACCCATTTTGGCAAGTGAAAGTGAGAGCCAGTCGAAGCTTACATTATCGAAAGCTTTTTCTGCATCTAGGGTGATGATCCTTTGGGGTCTTGTTTGGCTTCTTCGAGGGCTAAAAGCACCTTGCATATGTTAAAGGTGGGTGTACGTCCTTTTACAAAGCCGGATTGGGCAGGGTGTATGAGGTCAGGAAGGATTGCCGCTAGCCTGGAGGCTACTATTTTTGACAGGATTTTTACATCCAGGTTGAGCAAAGAGCAAAGGTTGAGCAAAGAGATAGGCCTGTAGGAACCTGGTTTCAGTGGATCCTTTCCCTTTTTGGCAAGGAGTTTGATGATAGCTTGATTGCCCGTGGGAAGATAGGGCTACCTGACCAGATGCCAGAGTAAACCGAATGGAGTATGGGTAACGTGATGTTAGAAATAGTTTTGTAGAACTCACTGTTGAACCCATCTGGGCCGGGAGCTTTAGAAGGACGAAGGCGTCTAATGGTGTGTTCTATTTCATCGGCTGTAATAGGGGAATTCAGGGACTCTAACTGGGTGGGAGAGATGTTTGGTAATTGCACTTTGTCTAGGAAAGAAAATACTGCCTTCTTGTCAATTGGATCTGGGCCATAGAGGGCTGTGTAAAATTCCAGCATAGTCTTGTTTATGCCGGGGGGGGTGCAATGGACAGGCCCCGAGTGGTCACGAAGGGAGGTAATGTGAGTCGGCCGGGAAGGACCTTTACAAAGCCTGGAGAGAAGCTTGCTGGACTTATTCCCAAATTTAAGTAGGGTGGCGTCGAAGTGTGCTCTTTTGGGGAGTTCAAGGGTAGTTGCCCAGGAATCAAAGGAGGATTTAGCGGCTGACCATTCATCTCTGTCCGCAGAGGAGGTGGAGGTGGCAATGGAGAGTTGTGCTCTGTGAAGTCTGGTAATAGCCAACTTAAACTGAGCTAAGGCATTTATTTTAAACGTGGAGGCATAAGATATGATCCGACCCCGTAGGAATGCTTTTCCATAGGAGGTTCGGATCACTCGAATAAGGGGAATTGGCTGAGGAGAACTCCGCCCAGGAGCGTTCCATATAGTTCCTGAAGTCAGTATTGTTGTGAAGGAATGAGGGGGATCGCCAAAGGTTAGGGTGTGGCGGGAGGTCCAATTGTGAGTGTTATCGGGCCGTGGTCAGATTTGGCTATGTCTTCTACCCCTGAATCCGAAATCAGAGGTATAAGGTTGTCGGATCCAAAAAAATTGTCAGTCCTAGTTAGGACCTTGTGGGGGTTAGAGTAGAAGGTGAATTCTCTATCTATCGGATGGGATAAACGCCAAAGGTCCGTGAGATGTAAGGATACCATAGTGGAGGCAAACAGGGAGGGGGTGGTGGGGGGGGATTCAATGGAGAGAGTTTCGGAGAGAACCTGTCATCTGTGGGGTCCATGATATCGTTAAAATCTCCCCCAATTAGATGGGGAAGATGAGTGGTATTAAGGAGCCATGAGGATAGCTGACAGTAGAAGGATTTGGACGGGCTGTTGGGGGAAATTATCTTTTTAACCCTTGATCATTGTATGTGATTGATCTATCTTTATATAAAAAATAAAACAATTCTAACGCACTTCAGTATGGCCTTAAAAGTCCCATCCAAGGCCAAGGGGGAAGGAACAGTCTTTTGTTCTATACAATCCAGGGATGTGACCACTACATTCACAACCTGAACCTTGGGTAGCTTTTTCAAAGCTGCACAAAGTGAAGGGGCACCAGTTCCAGCCTGAGGCTCACAGCAACAACAATCCGAACGCTTGTCCTTGGATTTACACTCTTATCTGTTCTTAGGCAACACTGACAGTGAAGATGATCCATTACCTGAATGTTATTTGAAGTAATTGTAATTTCTTTATTTCACATTTTGTTTGATCGAAGCCAGAATATTATGGCTTAAGTTATTTTAGAACAAAGGACTGTTCCCCAATTCCCTTTGGATGGGACTTTTAAGGCCACAAACACTGAAGTGCATTAGAAAATTGATTTATTTTTATATAAAAAGATAGATCACACAACAATGATCAATGGTTAAAGGCATAAACCACTAGTTGTGGTATAATACATGTGACAAACAAAGCAAAACAAATTATGCTTTTTAACCATTGATCATTATGTGATCTATCTTTATGTAAAATAAATCAAATTTCTAATGCACTTCAGTGTTTGTGGCCTTAAAAGTCCCATCCAATGGGGAATAGTCTTTTGTATGTTACAATCCAGGGATGTGTCCACTACATGCACAATCACATTCATGTGTTATTCAGTGTTTTAGTGATGATCTCCCTTTTCCAAATGGCTTATTGTATTGCCATTTGGTTTGATAACATAATGTTCTCAGAGATTGTAAATTTTTTAAAATAAAACAGTTTTTTGAGAATCGTGAGAGAATCGTGATCTTCATTCTAAGCAAAAGAATCGTGATTCTCATTTTTCATGTCCTGTACATGACCGGTTTTCCCTTCAGGAATAAACTCTGAAGGTTCTTCCAATGGAATTCTGATGGAATTTCACTGAAGCTGTCTTGCGTACACACGATCACACCAAATTCCAACCGTAAAGAACTTGGTGACATACCAGCCGTACAACGGGACTATAAAAAGGAAGTTCAATAGCCAGTGCGCCACCCTTTGGGCTCCTTCTGCTAATCTCATGTTTATCTTGTGTTAGTAGAAGTTTGGTTAGAGACGATTTGCGCTTTTCAGACTCGTACTTTTCAGATCGTTTGAACTGCTGCTCAGTTTGTGCTTGTGGGTTTGTATCTGTTCTTCAGTGCGTGCAGTCAGTTTGTAGATTTTTATCAGTGCATTCCACTAGTAAAAAAAAAAATATTAATAAAAATGCCACAAAACTATCTCCTATTTTGTAAATGCTATAACTTTTGCGCAAACCAATCAATAATCGCTTATTGCGATTTTTTTTTAACCAAAAATATGTAGAAGAATACGTATCGGCCTAAACTGAGGGAAAAAATGTTTTTTATATATTTTTGGGGATATTTATTATAACAAAAAGTAAAAAATAATGCGTCTTATTTTCAAAATTGTCGCTCTATTTTTGTTTATAGCGCAAAAAAAAACCGCAGGGGTGATCAAATACCACTAAAAGAAATCTCTATTTGTGGGAAAAAAAGGACATCAATTTTGTTTGGGAGCCACATCGCATGACCGCGCAATTGTCAGTTAAAGCGATGCAGTGCAGAATCGCAAAAAGTAGTCTGGTCTTTGGCCAGCAAAATGGTCCGGGGCTGAAGTGGTTAAAAAAACAAAACAAAATGGGGGTCTCTATTACAGTACATCTATAATATATTAGGGGTGGGATTTTTAAATTGAGTAATGTTTTTTTTAAGATGAAACGAGAGTTTTAGATTTAGGCCTCAAGTTTGCTCCCGAAAAAAATGTTGACAAAGTCTTCATTGACCTACAAAAGATTTATATGGAGATTGAACATCAAAAAACATTTTGTGTTAAATGAGAACAAGAAACCACCAGACCCTTTAGAGTTTACCCATACCGCTCTTAGGAATAATTCCATCTTCAATCTGAAGGTACCTGGCAGTCAATGCATGGGAGCATTCAAGAAGATGGTAGAAAGTGATCTGAAGAAGCTAGAAAGAACTCAAAAAATATAAATATATGGAAACTCATTAGGGATATAGGAAAGGAAAGAGATGTAGTCATACACCTGGCAGGTAAGGGGGTGGATTAGTTCTACTAAATAAAGAGGATTATGAGAAATGGAAAATCTGCTTAAATTGGAGAACACCTACAAGAAACTAAAAGGCAATCCTAAACAACAATATGAAAAGAAGTTGAAAACTTTTGTGAAAAATGGAAGAGATATAGGAATCCTGAACAAAGGAGGCAAAATACCTGATTCCAGAATCTACGAGTGATATATTACTTACCAAAAATACACAAGAGAACAGAGAAACCTTTGGGTAGGGCTATTATAAGCAGAATCAATTGGATTTTTTCCAGACTAGGAGAATACCTTGACCAGTTTTTGAAACCCTTGGTACTCAAAGGGAAATCATACCTTAGGGATAGCATGCAATTAACTCCAGAATGTTACAGGGGTTGCAAACCTTCTCCTTGCCAATATAGATGTGAACTCATTGCACACCAGTATAATACAAAAGGATGGTTTGGAAGGAGTCGAGCAAGCACTACATGAAAACACTGCAAATTATTCCTGGTACAAAAAGAGCTACTATGTTCAGACAAGGGGTGTGGCCATGGGGGCACGTTATGCTCCCAGTGCCCCAGTGTGACCAACCTCTTAATGAACATGTGGGAAGAAAAATATACCTATGGAAAAAGACGATCAGAAATCAAATTCTATCAGAGGTATATAGACATAGATGTAATCTTGTGGGATGAAACGACTGAATCCTTCCAAAAATTCCTAGGTGAAATGAACCAGAACAAATATGGGATCTCTTTTACCAGTGATCAACAGCAGATAGATTATCTCTTGCATATAAGAGTGCGTGGCACTACCTTTAAAATAAATACCAAAATGTGTGAAATACAAAGCAAACTTAGATCAAAATAAATGTGCAAATAGCAAAACACTGCTTACATACACATGCACAATACAATTGTGTATACTGCCTGAAAAGTGCAAAATCACCTATAACAATGTGATACATACAAATCGCATAAAGTGTGCAAAAAATCGCATAACATGTGCAAAAGTCGCAGAATACTGTGTAACAAAATCACTATAAAAATATCTAAACACAGAAAAAAAGAAGAAAAGAAGTGTCCATAAAATGTTCAAAAGGGCCAGAAAGGTGGGAATGTGGAGGAGTCGGCTCTGAAGCTAATTGGGGAGGCTTCAATAGCCCTCAAAGCCACCCCCACATATCAAGAGGCCTTTGCCACCTTGGGTGCCTGCAAACTCCAGAAAATGGAGGAGGGGCAACACCTCAGCTGTGAGGAGCTCATTATCCACACACTCAACAAGGGGTTGTTGGGCCAAATCACACAAACAACACACTTGTGTGATTTGGACCATGCTCCTCCTCCTCCTCCTTCTGCCACACCTCCAGCCCCACAGCCACAGTCTGGAAGGAAGCGTGGAAGGAAGACCAGAGAGTGATGACCTGGGTTCAGTCTAGTCTGACAGAAGATGCAGCCTCTTGTAGGACCACAGCCTGGGGACATAGATGTCATCTGCTGCTGTTCCGGATTTCTTGGACTTCAGGACCAGACTGTTCTCCCTCAAATATGTACTCCTCAGGCCACGAATTTTTGCTTTAAAATAGTTGATGTGTGCCCTGGGGATCCAAAGGCTTTGCTAACCTCCCCAGTTTCTCTAGCGCTGCCTCCCTCTTTATTTGTTTCTGTCACCTAAATAAAGTTTTTTTTTGGTTCAAGAAATACTTGCCTATGTGTTTTACTTCAAAAAAGGACAGTTTATTTGTGAGTAGGCAGGTACATTTCAAAAATACAAAGTCAAATTAATAACAAGGGGCACCAACGCCAAACAACCTCCTCTAGATTAAAAAAGAAAACAATAAAATAAAAAGATAATAATGGTGTTGTGGTAAGTTGACACACAAAACACAAAAAAACACACCAAAAAAAGATCTTGAATAAAAAAAACAACCACAAAATTTAAAACAAAAAAAATAAAAAAACTTGATTGGGGAGATGTGACAAATTAAAATATTGTATTCATGAAATGAGGAAAAAGAATAAAGAAATATGTTTTGGAGAAGTGTGTGTGAATATGAGCAACAAAACAACTTCATTCTTGTAGCATTAAGAAAAAGAGAATGCGCTGCATTAAAGAATTTTTAACATTGCAGCGTGACGAATGTGCTATATCGATTACGAACGGTAGTTTTACCTGACCGAGCGATTCTGTCTCAGAATTTATTCTGAGCATGCGTAGCAACACGATCGGAATTGACGCGCATTGGATCATGTTGTCGGAAAATTTTATAGCCAGCTCTCAAACTTTGTGGGTCGGATATTCCGACGGAAACAGTCCGATGGAGCCCACACACGGTCGGATTATTGTACAAGGGCTAAAACATTTTTCAAACCGACAGATCGTAACAGTTATATACCAACCTCAAGCTGTCACCACTCACGGTGGAAAGAAAATATCCCTAAGGGTATATCAGCTGGCCAGCTGATGAGATTGTGGAGAAACTGTCACACTCTAGAAGACTTTGATATACAAGCCAACATTCTAATGCAGAAATTTGAAAAAAAGGGCTACCGGAAAGAGACTTTGACTAATTTGAAGGTTAAACTAATGAATATGAATCGAAAACACAATACTGATGAAGAACAAGAATACAAATTCCCACACAGCTGTAGCTTTTGTTACCGGTTTTAATAGACAACACCAGTCAATTGAATATATTATGAGGAAATATTGGCCTATTCTGAAGTCAGATAGGGTTCTATCTAAAATTCTTCCCATAAAAACGAGATTTGTGTACAAAAGAGCTCCCACTCTTAGAAACCATTTGGTCCATAAAGTTATTGACCCTCCAAAAACTGTGAAATTATTTTCAGAAATTAAAGGGTTTTACAGATGCCAAAAATGCCTACCTTGTAGAGTAAGTAACAAGCAATCAAGGAAAAAATAATTCTTCAGGTCTAGGACCAATAATAAAGAATACCAAATTAGGGAACTCATTACATGCATGTGACGCATGTTATTGAGTGTCCTTGCAGCTTACAGTATGTAGAACCACCAGACCACTTTTTGTAAGGATTAGAGAACACATCAATAACATTAGGAAAGGCTTCCCCAAACATAATTTGTCAAGGCATTTTAAGGAAGTACACCAAAGGACCCTACAGGACTAATCTTTTATAGAATAGATCTAATTAAAGATCATTGGAGGGGTGACAACAAAGGGATACGGGTGTCACAGAATGAGACTAAATGAATATACCGATTGAGGTCTTTAGTGAGCTGGGGGCTTAATGTTGATATTCACCTCAATTGCTTTTTATCTAATTTCTAAGGACCTTTCTAATTTTAAGTTTCTTGCTTAGGATGTTCTTTGACATTATCCATAGTTCCCTTATACGCTAAAATAGTTTAGGGAGTTTGTCAATGACTAGCTTGGTATGATGGGGTTATGACCAACATTGACACCCCTTGAACACTCCAGTCTATATTTTTATAATTATATAACTATGACGAACAACATTAATACCTCTAGAACACTCTAGTCTACATTTTTATTTTTATAATTATGATGTGCATATATACATTTATACACATAGATGTATTTTATATTTTTATTTTTTGAGTATATTAGGAATGAAATTGATTCAATTTATATGACCTTTTTAAACATAATCTCATTATACTGTCTGAATATATCTGATGAATTTTATGTTTTATTTTAACCACTTTCAGACCGGACCATTTTGCTGGTAAATGACCAGAGGTCTTTTTACACTTTGGCACTGCGCTGCTTTAACTGGTAATTGCGCGGTCATGCAATGTTGTACCCAAACAAAATTTGCGTCCTTTTCTTCCCACAAATAGAGCTTTCTTTTGATGGTATTTGATTGCCTCTGCGATTTTTATTTTTTGCGATATAAACGTAAAAAGACCGCAAATTTTGAAAAAAAATGATATTTTCTACTTTTTGTTATTAGAAAAATCCAATAAACTCAATTTTAGTCATACATTTAGGCCAAAATGTATTCAGCCACATGTCTTTGGTAAAAAAAAAGTCAATAATTGTATATTTATTGGTTTGCGCAAAAGTTGTCACATCTACAAACTAAGGTACGTTTTCTGGAATTTACGCAGCTTTTAGTTTACGACTGTCTATCTCATTTCTTGAGGTGCTAAAATGACAGGGCAGTACAAAACCCCCCCAAATGACCCCATTTTGGAAAGTAGACCCCCTAAGGAAATTGATAAGAGGCATGTTGAGCCCATTGAATATTTTATTTTTTTGCCTCAAGCGATTGAATAATGACAAAAAAAAAATTTTTTTTTTTTTTTTACACAAAGTTGTCACTAAATGATATATTGCTCACACATGCTATGGGCGTATGTGAAATGACACCCCAAAATAAATTCTGCTGCTTCTCCTGAGTACGGGGATACCACATATGTGGGACTTTTTGGGAGCCTAGCCGCGTACAGGGCCCCGAAAACCAAGCACCGCCTTCAGGCTTTCTAAGGGCGTAAATTTTTGATTTCACGCCTCACTACCTATTACAGTTTTGAAGGCCATAAAATGCCAAGATGGCACAAAACCCCCACAAATGACCCCATTTTAGAAAGTAGACACCCCAAGCTATTTGCTGAGAGGCATGTTGAGTCCATGGAATATTTTATATTTTGCCACAAGTTGCGGGAAAATTACAAACTTTTTTTTTTTTTTTTTTTTTTCACAAAGTTGTCACTAAATGATATATTGCTCATGCATGCCATGGGCATATGTGAAATGACACCCCAAAATAAATTCTGCTGCTTCTCCTGAGTACGGGGATACCACATATGTGGGACTTTTTGGGAGCCTAGCCGCGTACGGGGCCCCGAAAACCAAGCACCGCCTTCAGGCTTTCTAAGGGCGTAATTTTTTGAGTTCACTTCTCACTACCTATTACAGTTTTGAAGGCCATAAAATGCCAAGATGGCACAAAACCCCCACAAATGACCCCATTTTAGAAAGTAGACACCCCAAGCTATTTGCTGAGAGGCATGTTGAGTCCATGGAATATTTTATATTTTGCCACAAGTTGCGGGAAAATTACAAACTTTTTTTTTTTTTCACAAAGTTGTCACTAAATGATATATTGCTCACGCATGCCATGGGCATATGTGAAATGACACCCCAAAATAAATTCTGCTGCTTCTCCTGAGTACGGGGATACCACATATGTGGGACTTTTTGGGAGCCTAGCCGCGTACGGGGCCCCAAAAACCAAGCACCGCCTTCAGGCTTTCTAAGGGCGTTACAGTTTTGAAGGCCATAAAATGCCAAGATGGCACAAACCCCCCCCCCCAAATGACCCCATTTTAGAAAGTAGACACCCCTAAATTTAGGGGTACACTAGTGAGACTAGGTAATAAATGGCGGGTGCCCTGAAACTATAAAAAAATAACTAACCAACCAGCGTCACCTGTAACAGTTATATGGTGATCACTGGTGAAAGGGTTAACTAGGGGGCAATCAGGGGGCTTTATGCGGTAGTATATGGGGGTCCCTGGCGCTATAAAAAGCTGCGGCGAACCTAAATACCTACCTGCCTAACTAGCGTCACCTGTGACACTAATACAGCGATCAGAAAAACGATCGCTTATTAGGCTGGGTTCACACTGGAGCGATGCGGGAACGCCACGAATGCGCGGCGGGTTCCCGCATCGCATGCCTCCCGGCGGCAGTTCACACTGCCCTATGCGAACTGCTGGGAGTGTCAGTGAAATGTTAATGACACCCCCAGATCAGTTCGCATATCGCAGTGCGATCTGCAAACTTGGATCGCATGGTGTGAACACCCATGCGATCCGATTCTGCTGCGGACCAAAAAAAGGGTCCCGTGCGAGTTTGCGGCGGGTGCGGCGGGTGCGACACGAATTCAGCCATACTATCTGTATAGCTGAACTCGAATCGCACAGAGATCGGATGTGATTTGCACTGCAGTGCGGTGCGAATCACATCCGTTCTCATAAACCGCTGCAATGTGAACCCAGCCTTAGTGACACTGGCGACGGGGGGTGATCACGGGGTTAAACCTTTATTGGGGGGGTTAGGGGGGTACCTTAGAACTAAAGGGGGCTAACCCTAACTGCCCTAACAGTTATTAGTCACAAATGACACCTGCCGGGTGATCAGGGGGTTAAACCTTTATTAGGTAATAAATGGCGGGTGCCCTGAAACTATAAAAAAATAACTAACCAACCAGCGTCACCTGTAACAGTTATATGGTGATCACTGGTGAAAGGGTTAACTAGGGGGCAATCAGGGGGCTTTATGCGGTAGTATATGGGGGTCCCTAGCGCTATAAAAAGCTGCGGCGAACCTAAATACCTACCTGCCTAACTAGCGTCACCTGTGACACTAATACGGCGATCAGAAAAATGATCGCTTATTAGGCTGGGTTCACACTGGAGCGATGCGGAAACGCCGCGAATCCGCGGCGGGTTCCCGCATCGCATGCCTCCCGGCGGCAGTTCACACTGCCCTATGCGAACTGCTGGGAGTGTCAGTGAAATGTTACTGACACCCCCAGATCAGTTCGCATATCGCAGTGCGATCTGCAAACTCGGATCGCATGGTGTGAACACCCATGCGATCCGATTCTGCTGCGGGCCAAAAAAAGGGTCCCGTGCGAATTTGCGGCGGGTGCGGCGGGTGTGGCGGGTGCGGCGGGTGCGGCGAATGGCTGAACTCGAATCGCACAGAGATCGGATGTGATTTGCACTGCAGTGCGGTGCGAATCACATTCGTTCTCATAAACCGCTGCAATGTGAACCCAGCCTTAGTGACACTGGCGACGGGGGGTGATCACGGGGTTAAACCTTTATTGGGGGGGTTAGGGGGGTACATTAGAACTAAAGGGGGCTAACCCTAACTGCCCTAACAGTTATTACAGTCACAAATGACACCAATGCAAAAAAAAAAAAAAAAAAAAAAAAAATGACATTGGTGTCACTGTGACTGGGGGGCAGGGGTAATTGGGGGGGTGATCGGGGGGTAAAGGGGGGGTGTGAGTGTGCCTGGCATGTTCTACTGTGTGTGGGATGTGTTGGTGCAACTCACTGATCCGCTCTCCTCCGTGTCGGAACGAAAAATACCGACACGGAGGAGAGAATACATCACTTCCTCTCCTGTGTTTACATTACAGGAGAGGAAGTGATGTCACCGGGGATTTCCATTCGTCGGGAGCGATCGCGAGGGGGTGGCCATGAATGAATGGCCGTCCCCTCGTCCGGGATCGCTCCCGAACGAAAACCGACCGCCGCAGGCACCGGGCGGGGGCCCGATCGGGCCCCCGACCCGCGGGAGGCAAAGCACGTACATGTACGTGCTTATGCCTGCCCGTGCCATTCTGCCGACGTACATCGGCGTGAGGCGGTCGGCAAGTGGTTAAATTTTTCATATTGTAAAATTTTACCTGGTAATATCTGGTTTATAATCTGGAAAGTGGAGGTGTACTGCATATAGACCACTAGGGGGACATGCTGTGATTTTTACTATATACTTGGTCTTTTTTACGAATAGTAACCCTCTAGAGTTCACTATATATTTTACCTCCTTCACGAACAATATCCATCTTTTATGGTGAACTCTGTGTGATATATTAGAGACGTACTATTTACAATAGAGGCCCTTGTTTTTGTTGTGTTTTTTAAGTGGGATTTGGCTTAATTGGAAATGGCTGCAACAACACCTCCAGCTGCTATATAAGACTTGGGGTGTATCAAGATGGCTATGCCTCAGATGATGTCAAATGACAAAACGCATAAGGCGGAATTTAGTACGCATTCACGTCACTTACAGTTTTTACGCTGTGGTCTGTGAAACGCATGCCGTATAGACCCAGGAAACTGTATGCCTATACGAATTGGGGCAAGTGGAGCTCCTTCTTTTTAAAAGATTTTACCTTTGGAAAATAAATTTTGTTTATACCGGATTTAGTTTCATCCCTTCTCTAATAAAGTTATAATATTATTAAAAAACACTGGTCCATATTAAGCAAAAATTATCCTTCTGTCCCTGAGTTTTTATATCTATCAGAAGGTGGAAAGAAAGCAATTCTATCACTCGAAATGCAAACAAAGGCACCTAGTGGCGCTAAACAAAATCCACACTGTTGATTAGCAGTGTGCTATAATAACTAAAAAATACCCAACATGAAAAAAAAAATGTGCATAAAAAATAATCAACAATACAATCAATAATGATGAAATAGCAACAAAAAATACAATCAAAAACAAAAAAAAAAAAAAAATGTACAGTCAAAAAAAATATATATTATATAAATCACACTAATAGTGATACTGTGAGTAAGTGACAAAGGTGAAAAATAAAAAATGACCACAAGAACAAATGGTGCTCTAATACAAATGTGTAGTTCCAAAGTGAGTTCGATTAATCTTCAATCAAGGAAAATTGATGGAAAGCAGTAATCCTAATGGTGGCAATAGTTCAAAAAATGATTAATTCAAATAAACATTCTGTAGCCAAGTGTCCATCAAGTGAAAAGCCTCCACCGCACCCTTGGTGCTCGTGCCCCCCTTGTATAAAAAACTCACCAAAGGTATTGCCCAGCACTCTCGTGTCAGGCAAAAGCGCTTATAGTGTATACAACTGATGATTATTTTCTCCAAGCCACTTCTTATGAGAACTTCACAGGCAGAGGATAGTCACTTATTATCTCAGAATTACCTCAAGGAGACAAAAGAAACTTCCCATAGTGCAATAATGTAAAGCTAGTTTAATAAAACGTCAAATTTTAAAATCACACTCACATGGGTCCAATAAAAAACAGGCACTTCAAATAGACAATCCACTGGTCAATTCAAAGGTTCTCCCCTCATAAGCATTGGTGAGTATACTGGAAGCAGGCTAGGTAGTGTCACATAGCACCGTCTCTATACAAGGTATCTGTGTGGTACCTGACAGCAGATATCTCAAATTGAAAACAGCGCCAAATGGTGATATTCCGTCCTTCAATCAGTATGTTCTCCTCCCTCCGCCTTCTATCAACTTGATTACTGTGTGTGCTGGTCGCCGTATAGCCACGCCCCCGACATGTTTCGTCCAATGGACTTCCTCATGGGTTTGGCTATCCAGTTGTAACAACCCCCCTTTTATTTGCAGCCACAGACGACCAAACACTCCCCCTCCATGTAACCACTCCCCTCCCATATCTTCCAATTGGCCGACGAAATCCCACAATGGGTGGATCAGCGTCAATACCATCCCCAACCCCTAACAGACTCTATGTGTGACAGGCACTCTCAGTATCCCCCCCCCATTGCTCACATCCCGATCGGACAAATGCAATCACATAATACAAAGAAGGCACATTAACCTACCCTTCTAACTCATTGTCCGGTCATAACATAGCAGTAAATGTTTTCATTCACTCGGCGCGCATGCGCGGAACATTCAGGGACGCTCGTAAATTTCGTGTGCTGATTGGTCAAGTCTAGGCGTCGCTGTCCTCACGCACAACAGCGCCTACCTCCCCAGACCGCCCACTACACCCGCGCCATTATGGTACACCCCGGTGTCACTAATGAGTTGCGCACACGCCAATACCTAAACTTCGTTGTGGCGAGCGGCTCAAAAGACTTCCCCCTTACGCCCCCGTCCTACTCATGGCTCTCCCCCTACACCCGCGCCATCTTGATACACCCAAGAAACAACGCCACATGACCTGCGCAACCATCATGCACTGAGTGATATCCTGGAAAAAATATTAATGATTTTCAGTCATCTGCACTGCACTCCTAACGAGATGTCATCCAAATCCAAAAGGGAACAGTGCCACAGACAATGCTATTTTAAAGCGGAATCCCATCATAGATGCCATAAATGTGCTCATAACTAAATCACACATAGCACACTAGCAATCCCCTCCCCTCCAATAAGCGAGTCCTAAAGCAGTGTGTATATGCAATAAAAAACGCATGTCCACCGACTCATAGCAACCTAAGTGGATCCACCATAACTATGCCATACAATAATGCAAAAAAAAATATAAAATATGAATAAAAATAAAAATAAAAACAAAATAGAAAAATAAAAATAAAAACAAAAATAAAATGAAAATAAAAATAAAGTTACAAATAAAATAAAAATCAAAATAAGATAAATATAAAAATAAAAATAAAAATAAACATAAAAATAAAAATAAATATAAAATGAAAATAAAAATCAAAGTCAAAATAAAATAAAAAGCAATACAAGTGATCGGTCAGAGGAGGAGAACATATCGAGAATTTGCAAAAAAAATATATGTAAATTTAACCCCCCTACTTAAAATCAAAATGCTCAATGTCACCCTTATTTTTAAGCATCAAGCTTACACAACCAATGCCTAAGAGTTCACATAATGGTAGGAACAATAAAAAATATATATATAATGTATATGTAAAATTAAACTTTCTCATCAAATATAACTCTTTACCGAAATATGCATGAGAAATGTGCATAAAAAATCAATAAAAATGCTAACTACCATAAATAAGCTACATTATCCCCCAATAAAGATCATATCATCCCAGTTCAAACACAATCTAAAGGACATTTGATAAAACAACCACAGGACAGCGAGGCGGCCAACCCCCCAACAAACAAAAAATCTTGTCAGGAGTTATTGATGAAACTATTGACATCCAGCTCGATATTCATATTTTTTGTTTGTTGGGGGGTTGGCCGCCTCGCTGTCCTGTGGTTGTTTTATCAAATGTCCTTTAGATTGTGTTTGAACTGGGATGATATGATCTTTATTGGGGGATAATGTAGCTTATTTATGGTAGTTAGCATTTTTATTGATTTTTTATGCACATTTCTCATGCATATTTCGGTAAAGAGTTATATTTGATGAGAAAGTTTAATTTTACATATACATTATATATATATTTTTTATTGTTCCTACCATTATGTGAACTCTTAGGCATTGGTTGTGTAAGCTTGATGCTTAAAAATAAGGGTGACATTGAGCATTTTGATTTTAAGTAGGGGGGTTAAATTTACATATATTTTTTTGCAAATTCTCGATATGTTCTCCTCCTCTGACCGATCACTTGTATTGCTTTTTATTTTATTTTGACTTTGATTTTTATTTTCATTTTATATTTATTTTTATTTTTATGTTTATTTTTATTTTTATTTTTATATTTATCTTATTTTGATTTTTATTTTATTTGTAACTTTATTTTTATTTTCATTTTATTTTTGTTTTTATTTTTATTTTTCTATTTTGTTTTTATTTTTATTTTTATACATATTTTATATTTTTTTTTGCATTATTGTATGGCATAGTTATGGTGGATCCACTTAGGTTGCTATGAGTCGGTGGACATGCGTTTTTTATTGCATATACACACTGCTTTAGGACTCGCTTATTGGAGGGGAGGGGATTGCTAGTGTGCTATGTGTGATTTAGTTATGAGCACATTTATGGCATCTATGATGGGATTCCGCTTTAAAATAGCATTGTCTGTGGCACTGTTCCCTTTTGGATTTGGATGACATCTCGTTAGGAGTGCAGTGCAGATGACTGAAAATCATTAATATTTTTTCCAGGATATCACTCAGTGCATGATGGTTGCGCAGGTCATGTGGCGTTGTTTCTTGGGTGTATCAAGATGGCGCGGGTGTAGGGGGAGAGCCATGAGTAGGACGGGGGCGTAAGGGGGAAGTCTTTTGAGCCGCTCGCCACAACGAAGTTTAGGTATTGGCGTGTGCGCAACTCATTAGTGACACCGGGGTGTACCATAATGGCGCGGGTGTAGTGGGCGGTCTGGGGAGGTAGGCGCTGTTGTGCGTGAGGACAGCGACGCCTAGACTTGACCAATCAGCACACGAAATTTACGAGCGTCCCTGAATGTTCCGCGCATGCGCGCCGAGTGAATGAAAACATTTACTGCTATGTTATGACCGGACAATGAGTTAGAAGGGTAGGTTAATGTGCCTTCTTTGTATTATGTGATTGCATTTGTCCGATCGGGATGTGAGCAATGGGGGGGGATACTGAGAGTGCCTGTCACACATAGAGTCTGTTAGGGGTTGGGGATGGTATTGACGCTGATCCACCCATTGTGGGATTTCGTCGGCCAATTGGAAGATATGGGAGGGGAGTGGTTACATGGAGGGGGAGTGTTTGGTCGTCTGTGGCTGCAAATAAAAGGGGGGTTGTTACAACTGGATAGCCAAACCCATGAGGAAGTCCATTGGACGAAACATGTCGGGGGCGTGGCTATACGGCGACCAGCACACACAGTAATCAAGTTGATAGAAGGCGGAGGGAGGAGAACATACTGATTGAAGGACGGAATATCACCATTTGGCGCTGTTTTCAATTTGAGATATCTGCTGTCAGGTACCACACAGATACCTTGTATAGAGACGGTGCTATGTGACACTACCTAGCCTGCTTCCAGTATACTCACCAATGCTTATGAGGGGAGAACCTTTGAATTGACCAGTGGATTGTCTATTTGAAGTGCCTGTTTTTTATTGGACCCATGTGAGTGTGATTTTAAAATTTGACGTTTTATTAAACTAGCTTTACATTATTGCACTATGGGAAGTTTCTTTTGTCTCCTTGAGGTAATTCTGAGATAATAAGTGACTATCCTCTGCCTGTGAAGTTCTCATAAGAAGTGGCTTGGAGAAAATAATCATCAGTTGTATACACTATAAGCGCTTTTGCCTGACACGAGAGTGCTGGGCAATACCTTTGGTGAGTTTTTCATACAAGGGGGGCACGAGCACCAAGGGTGCGGTGGAGGCTTTTCACTTGATGGACACTTGGCTACAGAATGTTTATTTGAATTAATCATTTTTTGAACTATTGCCACCATTAGGATTACTGCTTTCCATCAATTTTCCTTGATTGAAGATTAATCGAACTCACTTTGGAACTACACATTTGTATTAGAGCACCATTTGTTCTTGTGGTCATTTTTTTTTTTTCACCTTTGTCACTTACTCACAGTATCACTATTAGTGTGATTTATATAATATATATTTTTTTGGACTGTAAATTTTTTATTTTATTTTTTTTCTGTTTGATTGTATTTTTTGTTGCTATTTCATCATTATTGATTGTATTGTTGATTATTTTTTATGCACATTTTTTTTTTCATGTTGGGTATTTTTTAGTTATTATAGCACACTGCTAATCAACAGTGTGGATTTTGTTTAGCGCCACTAGGTGCCTTTGTTTGCATTTCGAGTGATAGAATTGCTTTCTTTCCACCTTCTGATAGATATATTTAATTTTTTAAGTGGCAGCTGGAGGGAGGGGGTGTGTGAGCGCTGTGATGATACACTAATTGGGAGGTCATTGAGAGTGTATCTTAAGTTGTCCCTGAGTTTTGTTTCTCCCCTTTACCTTCATACCGTAAGGGTAGGACCATATACAATCGATTGGTGAGATCTGACCAGTATAGGGCACCCACTTCACGGGTTACTTTTTTGGGACCTCCTAATTATGGTTCATTTCCTTGCTTGTCATGTATTCAATGTTCTAGCATGATTAAGGGGAAGTCCTTTGATCATCCAACTCAAGGTTACAATATCCCTATAAAAGATCATTTCACATGTCAATCTACATATGTCATATACATCATCAAATGTCCGTGTGGTTTGATCTATGTAGGTGAAACCACACAAAAAATCAAAGACAGAATAGCTAGACATAAATATTCTGTTAGGGATAAAAATGATAAATTACCTCTCTCTAGACATTTTTTAGAAATGAATCATTCGGTTTCTCAATTGAGATATATGGTAATCGATGATATTCCAACTAATAGACGGACGGACGGGGGGGGGGGGGGGGGGGAGTAGAGAAAGAATTGGAATTGAGAAAAAGAGAAGTTTACTGGATAAATCGCTTAGACTCTTTATATCCTAAAGGGTTAAATACAGATTTTGATCTTTATTTATTTTTATGATGGTATAAGTCTCTATATGTGTTGACCGATCTGCCAGATATTGGCCAATATGGCCCCACATTATGAGATTTCTTTGTTTGTTGTTTCGTTTTTTTCATGGTATGCGAATATACAAATTAATTTTGATGATTCATTGATTATGTTTTCTTTGTATTTTTTTGGATCAACTACATGATTCAGCATCCTATCTTCAAGAGAACGTGTCCCTTTGTCCCATTTTTTAGCTATTGTTCAGATATACCCATAGATGAATGAGAGAATAATTAACTGATTAATGATAGATGTGAGTTATAAGCCTTTATATGTGAAGTTGGTTACAATTTTTATTGCAGGTATGTGGTCATGAGGAAGGGCGGTATAATGCTTAGCCCGAAACGTCACCTGAATACCTGAATTATACCTGATGTGATGTAAATTTTATCAATAAATTTACTTTTGTTTGTGCAGCAATCCCTCTTCTGCTTTTTTATACACATATATGTATTTTATATTTTTATTTTTTGAGTATATTAGGAATGAAATTGATTCAATTTATATGACCTTTTTAAACATAATCTCATTATACTGTCTGAATATATCTGATGAATTTTATGTTTTAATTTAAATTTTTCATATTGTAAAATTTTACCTGGTAATATCTGGTTTATAATCTGGAAAGTGGAGGTGTACTGCATATAGACCACTAGGGGGACATGCTGTGATTTTTACTATATACTTGGTCCTTTTTACAAATAGTAACCCTCTAGAGTTCACTATATATTTTACCTCCTTCACGAACAATATCCATCTTTTATGGTGGACTCTTTGTGATATATTAGAGACGTACTATTTACAATAAAGGCCCTTGTTTTTGTTGTGTTTTTGAAGTGGGATTTGGCTTAATTGGAAATGGCTGCAACAACACCTCCAGCTGCTATATACAGTGCCTTGCGAAAGTATTCAGCCCCCTTGAACTTTTCAAACTTTTGCCACATTTCCGGCTTCAAACATAAAGATATAAAATTTTAATTATTTGTGAAGAATCACCAACAAATGGCACACAATTGTGAAGTGGAACGAAATCTATTGGATTTTTGAAACTTTTTTAGCAAATAAAAAACTGAAAAGTGGTGCGTGCAAAATTATTTACTTTCAGTGCAGCAAACTCACTCCAGAAGTTCAGCGAGGATCTCTGAATGATCCAATGTTGTCCTAAATGACTGATGGTGATAAATAGACTCCACCTGTGTGTAATCAAGTCTCTGTATAAATGCACCTACTCTGTGATAGTCTCAGGGTTCTGTTGAAAGCGCAGAGAGCATCATGAAGACCAAGGAACACACCAGGCAGGTCCGTAATACTGTTGTGGAGAAGTTTAAAGCCGGATTTGGATACAAAAAGATTTCCCAAGCTTTAAACATCCCAAGGAGCACTGTGCAAGCGATCATTTTGAAATGGAAGGAGTATCAGACCACTGCAAATCTACCAAGACCTGACCGTCCCTCTAAACTTTCAGCTCAGACAAGGAGAAGACTGATCAGAGATGCAGCCAAGAGGCCCATGATCACTCTGGATGAACTGCAGAGAACTACAGCTGAAGTGGGAGAATCTGTCCATAGGACAACAATCAGTCGTACACTGCACAAATCTGGCCTTTATGGAAGAGTGGCAAGAAGAAAGACATTTCTCAAAGATATCCATAAAAAGTCTTGTCTAAAGTTTGCCACAAGCCACCTGGGAGACACACTAAACATGTGGAAGAAGGTGCTCTGGTCAGATTAAACCAAAATCGAACTTTTTGCCCACAATGAAAAACGATATGTTTGGTGTAAAAGCAACACAGCTCATCACCCTCAACACACCATCCCCACTGTCAAACATGGTGGTGGCAGCATCATGGTTTGGGCCTTCTTTTCTTCAGCAGGGACAGGGAAGATGGTTAAAATTGAGGGGAAGATGGATGCAGCCAAATACAGGACCATTCTGGATGAAAACCTGTTGGAGTCTGCAAAAGACCTGAAACTGGGACGGAGATTTATCTTCCAACAAGACAATGATCCCAAACATACAGCAAAATCTACAAAGGAATGGTTCACAAATAAAACGTATCCAGGTGTTAGAATGGCCAAGTCAAAGTCCAGGCCTGAATCCAATCGAGAATCTGTGGAAAGAGCTGAAAACTGCTGTTCACAAACGCTCTCCATCCAATCTCACTGAGCTCGAGCTGTTTTGCAAGGAAGAATGGGCAATAATTTCAGTCTCTTGATGTGCAAAACTGATAGAGACATACCCTAAGCGACTTGCAGCTGTAATTGCAGCAAAAGGTGGCTCTACAAAGTATTAACGCAAGGGGGCCGAATAATTTTGCACGCCCCACTCTTCATTTTTTTATTAGTTAAAAAAGTTTCAAAAATCCAATAGATTTCGTTCCACTTCACAATTGTGTCCCACTTGTTGGTGATTCTTCACAAAAAATTAAAATTTTATATCTTTATGTTTGAAGCCTGAAAGGTGGCAAAAGGTTGAAAAGTTCAAGGGGGCTGAATACTTTCGCAAGGCACTGTAAGACTTGGGGTGTACCAAGATGGCTATGCCTCAGATGTCAAATGACAAAATGCATAAGGCGGAATTTGGTACGCATTCACGTCACTTACGTTTTTTTATGCTGTGGTCTGTGGAACGCATGCCGTACAGACCCAGGAAACTGTATGCCTATAGTAATTGGGGCAAGTGGAGCTCCTTCTCTTTAAAAGATTTTACCTTTGGAAAATAAATTTTGTTTATACCGGATTTACGCCATGAGTGCAACAGACATTCATAATTTTTTCAGTTTGCTTTTACTTTTAGTTATGATATAAGGAGATTTGGGATAATCACGCATATTTTATATAAAAGAATCATTTGTATATGACACTACAGTTATAATTATACACGATTTTCAAATATTTGAAAGCAGCTCCGTATTCCCTTCCTTTTATAATTATCTGATCAGGTACGTGACACTTATAGCTTACTCCACTTCAGCTTAAATCAATGTATGTCCATGGTTAAACCATTACATTTTTTATTGTTAGATTTCTATTTTATTATTATCACATCATTGTTTACCATCACATCACAAGTTTTATTATTTCTGTTGGATCCTATTACTTTGCTTCCTAATCTTATTATACCCAAAACAAACAGAAGATTTCCCAGCACACGTGCCTGCCTGCAAAACAACCAAATTGGCCCTGTCTAGTAATTCACATTAAAAACAGAGGGTTTTTTGTTTGCACACATTTGCAAATATATGCATAAGTCCCCATGCAGTGCCCATGTCAAGGCTTCTCTGTATACTGAGGAACTAAAGCCTGCCCTAGACGGAGCAATTTTCTTTTCTGCAACTACAGTCAGTGTTGATGGGAGAATCCCTCCCTCTGAGCCATTTTGGTCTCCCAGCAGGTCTCTCCATATAGATGGAATGGATGATAATACTTTAATATTATCAGAAAAAATAAGAATGCCATTCAAGTATGCAGTAACAAAATGATCCAAAAGATCCTGCAGAACATCATTGATAAAATTATGCAATTTGCAGAAGCCTTTCAAAGGCCAAAGACATGGCTCCAGAATCCATGTCCATATCTAGTTCTAAAAGCAGCTTTCCATTAGTCTCCTAATGAATGCAGACAAGGTTATATGCCCCTCATAAGTAGTCTTTTTTGGTAAATATTTTAGCAGAAAATAGGCTTTCCAACATTTCAGGAATTAAGGGGAGTGGATGCTGATTTTTATCATTTTTTTAAAAACCCTGTTAGTCAATGCATGGTCACAAGTTGGGGTCCTTCTTTTCATCAAAGAACCGGGCTGCTCCTACGGATCTTTTGTGACTCATCAAGAAACTCTGAGTGCCTTTCATTCAGGTTCTTACAGAGAATAAATGTGACCAAAAGGTATTTCTGCCCCTGGAACATATCAATGGGACAACCTGAGGAGGTAACTGATAACTGATCAGCATTTTTATTATCACAGATGTCACAGAACTCATAGTACTGTGGAGGCAGCTTGTCACATTTGTAATTGCTTGATCAGTGAAGAACTTGTTTGACAAGGTTCTCCACAATGTTCCTTGCAATGGGGCAGGGGGGGGGGGGGGGGGGGTCCAGTTGTCTCAAGATAGATGTAGGTGTGAATAATGTCTTCAACTTGTTGAAAGAAGAGTGAACTTCAGGTGGCCACGAAAAAGGTGTGCAAACTGGTATGTCAGGTTAGCTGAGCAACAACGGTGGAACAGTTCCAAATGAATTTCCAGTAGATGTTTTCAAACCACAGAAAGCATTGGCTCTATTTCCTGTAGGTGGAAACTGGCTATTCCAGGACCACTGAGACCTTTTTAGGGTCCATGATAATTCTCTGGGTGGAAATTATTAGGGCCAGCAACCAAACTATCGTTCTTTTGAACCTGGTAGACATACAGTTAGTGAGTATGGGGACTAACATCTCCTGTACATGGTTCCATTGGCCTCCAGGGAGGGAGAGAAAATTAAAATGTTGACACTGAAGACATTTCTAAAGACGTGGCTGATATAATGTTAGAAAGTGGCCAAAGGGCACTACGATCTATTGCAAGTGCCAAACCGGGTAAGGAACAGTCTTTCTTTCATCTTCCTCTTGGATTCCTAAGAAGTTATAATTCCTGCAAAGGTCCAACTTGTGAAAGATCCTGTTAGATCAAAAGTTTTGCAAGGGCTCAGAGGCAAGCAGAAGCAGTTCTTGATGGTGACTAAGAACTCAGTAGTTGGTGCTTGGGTGCAAATGGTTGTCTTCTCCAGGAAGATACTCAAACCTGCCAGGTAGGTGGATGGCCAGATGAATCCCTTCAAGTTTTCCTCAACAGGAGCTTGCACAGATTCAGACAAGGAATAAATCCCAAACAGGATATCTGCACTAAGAAAGAGCTCAATCAAACAGTCATAAGTATGATGTGGGGAAGGGGGGATTTACTGCTGGCTATCTCTCTCTAAACAGCAGCTACTGCTGGAGACTGGACCAGATCAGCTTCAAAATGTAAGTATAGTAATTTTTTTCTTTACAGGATTAGATAGATTCGGTTTAGAGTGTGGCCGAGAGTAGGTTTAGGTTTTGGCTGAACTTTCCACTATAAGGCAGTCTCTGACTCACAGATATACAGAGTTCCACTGTGAGATGTCTTCCCCATGTCACTAAACACTTGTAACTGAGATATTTGCATTTGGAGGGACTTGCTGAGCCTGGGCCCATTCCACCAGTCCAGCCCCTCTGTTACCTCACTCTCAATAACAGAATGAAGTCCCATTGTGCACATAGCATTGCCCCCATCACCTGAAATGGCCGCTCACCTCCTTTATGCGACCCCAAGGGGTCAAATACTCCTTTACACTTAGTGCCAATAATAAACCTTTCAAGGAATCCTCTGTAATCTTTAATCAGCTCAAACGATATGATCAATGGCCAACATAAGTCTCATCCACTGTGCTGCTTTCAAGTTTTAAGACCAGTATTGTGGAACTACATATGAAAGAACAAGAAAAAGTGCCTTCTATAGTGCTGTATCTGAGGGGTTAAATGATAAAGCCTGTCAGAAACCATGAACCAGACCGAGACAGAACTACAATTAAAGCACACTTGTTTATTAATAAAAAATAAAAAGGTAAATAGAGTAAGCATAGTCAAAGCATAGCAAGAGTACAGTAACCCAATAGAGTAGTCAACCAGGCCAAAGTTCAGTAACCAAATCGGGTAATCAGCCAGGCCAGAAGTCAGGGATCCAAGAAGAGGAACAGCAAGCAGGATAAGAAGCCACAAGGGATGTCAGCAAGCCAGTCTTTAAACAGGAATGCAGGAGATGGTTTCTTGTGATGTGACCAAGGCAAAGGCAGAGATGAAGTGAGCTGGACAGCTTTAAGTAGGCAGGTCAGACGAGCAGGATCAGGAACAGCTGGGTAACTGTGGAGAGAGATGAGAGCTGGCAATTAGCCGACAGCTGAGCAGCCAGCCCAGAAAAGGAAGGGCTAAGCCTGCCCTGACAGTACCCCCTCTCCCTCAGAGGGCCACCGGGCTTGAGGGGAAAACGTCTATGGAAATCGTGTAAAAGGACAGGGGCTTTTACGTCCGAGGATGAAACCCAGGAGCATTCCTCCGGACTGTACCCCTTCCAATGCACCAGGTACTGTATGTGCCAACGGAACCTACAGGAGTCAACAATGGATTGACATGGCAATGAGGTGGTAAATCGGTTGCAGACCAACGGTTTCAATAAGGAGACATGAAACACATTTGAGATGCACATACTAGAAGGAAGGTCCAACGCGTAAGCCACTGGGTTAATCCTGTGAAGAATATGGAAAGGCCCAATAAACCGAGGTGCAAACTTCAGTGAGGGAACATGAAGTAGGAGTTTGCGAGATGACAGCCAGACCCTGTCCCCAACCTGGTAGGAAGTAGGGATGAGCCGAACACTCCTCGGTTCGGTTTGCACCAGAACTTTCGAACGGACCGAAATTTTGTGCGAACTTTAGAACCCCATTGAAGTCTATGGAACTCAAGCGTTCGAAATAAAAAGTGCTAATTTTAATGGCTAACATGCAAGATATTGTCCTAAAAAAAGGTTTGGGGACCAGGCTCCTTCCCCAGGGGACATGGGTCAATGCCTACATTTTTATTTATTTTTTTAAAGTGTAGCTCCAGTCAAAAACTCTATTTTTAAGCTTTTTGGAACACATAGGGAAGGGTTATCACCCCTGTATAATTTTTTGGCCGTCCATCTTTTTTCATCTCACTTTCTGTTGTCTCCTTTCGTTTGCAAGTAGGAGACATTTGTAAGTTGGATGTTTAAATATAGGGGCCTGCCCTATATGCTCTGCAAAAATTTTGTCTAAGGTGTTGGTGTTGCCACAACACTGTAAGCCCTGAAAGAGACTCTTGGTGGGTGCTGGAGCGCACTGATGTGAACAGTTATATCAAGAATTGTAATTACATGCCATTGTTGAACAGTGGTAGAAAAATTGGGCCTTTGGTGGTTATGGGGGTGGTGCTGGTGCCACAACACTATAAGTCCTCACAGTTACTCTCGGTGGGCGCAGGAACGGGCCCTGCTGTGAAATATTATATCAAGAATAGGGATGAGCCGAACACCCCCAGAACTTTCGAACGGACCGAAAATTTGTGCGAACTTTACAACCCCATTGAAGTCTATGGGATTCGAAAGTTTGAAATAAAAAGTGCTAATTTTAATGGCTAATATGCAAGATATTGTCCTAAAAAGGGTTTGGGGACCTGGGTCAATGCCTAAAATGTTTTAAAAACAGAAGTTTTTTTCGAGAGCACTGATTTTATTGATGATTAAAGTGAAAAAAGTGAAATATTCCTTTAAATATCATGCCTGGGGGTTGTCTATAGTATACCTATGAAGTGCCACGTGTTTCCTGTGTTTAGAACAGTCCCTGCACAAAATCACATTTAACAGAAAAAAAGTCATTCAAAACTGCTTGCGGCTTTAATGTAATATCTAGTTCCAGCAATATGGATGAAAATCATTGAGAAAAATGGCATAGGTAGCCCCCCCTGCCCATTACCAGCCCCTTTGGGTCTTGTACGGATATTAAGGGAACCCCGTACCCATATTAAAAAAAGGAAAGGCGTGGGGCCCCCAGGCCCTATATACTCAGAACAGGAGTATACAGGTGGTGCAAACAAGACAGGGGCTGTGTAGGTTTGTTGTGTTAAGTAGAATCTGTTTGTAATTTTGAACTGGTACATTTTTAAAGTGTAGCTCCAGTCAAAAAATCTATTTTTAAGCTTTTTGGAAAACATAGGGAAGGGTTATCACCCCTGTAAAATTTGTTTTGCGTCTGTCTTTTTTCATCTCACTTCCTGTTGTCTCCTTCCGTTTGCAGTAGGAGATGTTTGTAAGTTGGATGTTTGAAAGTAGGGGCCTGCCCTATATGCTCTGCAGAAATGGCGGAACAAGGTGTTGGTGTTGCCACAACACTGTAAGCCGTCGAAGAGACTCTTGGTGGGCGCTGGAGCACCCTGCTATGAACGATTATATCAAGAATTGTAATTACATGCCATAGTTGAACAGTGGTAGAAAAATTGGGTCTTTGGTGGTTGTGGTGGTGGTGCTGGTGCCACAACACTATAAGTCCTCACAGTTACTCTCGGTGGGCACAGGAACGGGCCCTGCTGTGAAATATTGTATCAAGAATTGTAATTACATGCCCCTGTTAAACAGGGGCTGAAAAATTGGGCCTTAGGTACTGGTGCTGGTGCCACGACACTGCAACCTCTCCCATATACTCTATTTGTAGTGCAGGAATGAGCCCTGCCGCAAAGCATTGCATCAAAAAATTGTAATTACATGCCCCTGTTAAACAGGGGCTGAAAAATTGGGCTGGTGGCATCACCCAGAACCAAGAGGACTGAAGGTCTAGTGAGGTTGGAGATCCCAGCTGATGAGGAGCAAGAAGAGGTCCGCTTTTTTCTTTGGTGTGGGTCTTTAAGGTAAGCTTACCAACGAGCTGCATGGCAGGTCAACATATGTTTGGTCAAGTATGTGGTGCCCAAGCGGCTGATGTTTTGGCCATGCGAGATACGCTTGAGATATATGTTGCAAATAGCAGTGGTGCGATCTGATGCACTCGTCTCAAAAAAGGCCCACACCAAAGAACTTTTAGAATAACAGCTCTGCGGTGTGCTTTAGTCAGTGTGTTGCCCCTAAGCTGGCCCCCGGAGGGCATCCTGCCTAATTGGAAATGTGCCTCCTCCTCTCTCCTACCAGGCACCCACGTGGAGTCAGTGACCTCATCATCCCCTCCCTCTTCATCACTGGAGCAAACCTGGCAGTATGCTGCAGCTGGTGGAACATGACTGCCAGATTGCTGTCCTTCTTGAGCATCCCCTCTCTCTGCGCTCACGCTACTGCCTTTCTCTATCTGGGTATCATCATCAGAGCCTACAAAACACTGGGCATTATCCTGGAGGATGTACCCAACACTGTGCTCAAACAGTTCGGGGGACTCCTCAGGAGGACATGGTGGGTCTAGGGAAGGAGTGACTGATGATGACATTGAGACGAGGGAAGAGGATGCAATGGCAGCTGCTTTGCTAGTACCCTGAGCCTGGGTAAGAGAGGATGAGGAGGATGAAGAGGGCTTGGTCATCCACTCTACCAAGTCTTCGGCATGAAGACTCAACACGTCCACCTGCCAAAAATAAGGACAAGCGTGTCCCATGGCCACATGCTGATGACGATGCACCATGTCCACGACCAGCACTGACACAGAGCCTGCTTGCCCTCTTTTATTGGCTCGTGCCTGTCTGCCTCTTCTTGTTGGCCTTCCAGACATGGTAATGGCCTGCAGGGAAATGGGAAAACCAGCAATTGCATAGTGTATATTGTGCTGTAGGCACACAACACCCACTAACTCCTGCAGATGCCTGTATGATAGAACACCAGCAATAAAGGGTAGATACAGGTGTATACTGGGCTGGAGGCACACAACACCCACTAACTCCTGCAGATGCCTTTATTATAGAACACCAGCAATTAAAGGGTAGATACCGATGTATACTGTGCTGTGCTGGAGGCACAAAACACACACTAACTCCTGCAGATGCCTTTATTATAGAACAATAGCAATGAAGGGTAGAGACAGGTGTATATTGTGCTGTGCTGGAGGCACTAACTCCTGCAGATGGCTCAATTAGAGAAGAGCAATATAGGTAGCTACAGGTGTATACTGCGCTGGAGGCACACAACACCAACTAACTCCTGCAGATGGCTCAATTAGAGAAGAGCAATATAGGTAGCTACAGGTGTATACTGCGCTGGAGGCACACAACACCAACTAACTACTGCAGATGGCTCAATTAGAGAACAGCAATATAGGTAGATACAGGTGTATACTGCGCTGGAAGCACACAACACCCACTAGCTCCTGCAGATGGCTCAATTAGAGAACAGCAATATAGGTCGATACAGGTGTATGCTGCGCTGGAATCCCACTAACTCCTGCAGATGGCTCAATTAGAGAAGAGCAATATAGGTAGCTACAGGTGTATACTGCGCTGGAGGCACACAACGCCACCTAACTCCTGCAGATGGCTCAATTAGGGAACAGCAATATAGGTAGCTACTGGTGTATACTTCGCTGGAGGCACACAACACCAACTAACTCCTGCAGATGGCTCAATTAGAGAACAGAAATATAGGTTGCTACAGGTGTATACTGCACTGGAGGCACACAACACCAACAAACTCCTGCAGATGGCTCAATTAGAGAACAACAATATAGGTAGATACAGGTGTATACTGCGCTGAAGGCACACAACACCCATTAACTCCTGCAGACGCCGGAACATACTACACAAGGCCGCCGCGCTGGTGGCCTTATATAGTGCGGGGCGTGTACTAAACCCCTTGAGCTATAATTGGCCACAGGCATCCTGCCTTTGGCCAATTATGGCTCTCCTCGCTGCCGGCGCTGTGATTGGCCAAGCATGCGGGGTCACAGTGCATGCTTGGCCAACCATGAGCCAGCAATGCACTGCGATTGCCCAGTGAATTGTGGGCCATGAGCGCCACACGAATTTGCCGCAAACAGCCCATAATGTTCAGTATGAACGTGCGAACAGCCGATGTTCGAGTCGAACATGCGTTCGACTCGAGCACCAAGCTCATCCCTAATCAAGAATTGTAATTACATGCCAGGGGCTGAAAAATTGGGCCTTAGGCACTGGTGCTGGTACCACAACACTGCAACCTCTACCATATACTCTAGTTGGAGTGCAGGAATGAGCCCTGCTGCAAAGCATTGCATCAAAAGTTGTAATTACATGCCCCTGTTACACAGGGGCTGAAAAATTGGGCTGGTGGCATCACCCAGAACCAAAAATGTTCTTCCAAGATATCAGCAGAGGAGGAAGAGGATAGACAGTCAACATAAGAGGACAGTCACACAGCATCAGCTTAGGCAGTCTTGAAGGGATGTGATATTTCAAAATAAATTATTCGGTTACATCAGCTTCAGGTGCTTGGTAGCTGGTGGTGATCCAAGACTGATTCATCTTTATGAAGGTCAGTCGATCAACCAAGTCGATGGACAGGCGCACCCTGTGATCGGTTACAAAGACACTAGCAGCACTGAAGGTGCGTTCCGAAAGAACGCTGGATGCAGGACAGGCCAGTAGCTCAATTGCATATTGTGCAAGCTCTGGCCAATGATCCATCCTCAACACCCAGTAAGCCAGAGGATTTTCGGTGGGAAAGGTGTCCAAGTCTGACCTTGCCCCTAGGTATTCCTGCACCATGTCGATGGTTGCTGGAACCAATCATACCTTGGGGCTGCAGACTAAAAAATTGTCTGAATGCATCAGTCAGATGGCCACCTTCTCCACCGCTCCTTCTGTGACTGACAGAAGCTTCAACAAAACATTGTCCAGGACTAGAAGTTTGTAACCTCCCAGTCTCTGGGAATGCATTGCACAGACCTTTCTGCAAGGCCTCCCGGAGATGTCTCATCCTCTGCGACAGCAAGATAAGGTCTGCAACCTTACCCTTGTACCGTGGATTAAGGAGAGTGGCCAGCCAGTAATGGTCCCTCTCCTTGATCTGAAGAATCCTTCCGCAGGCTTTGCAGGATCAGGGAGGCCATGCAGCGTAGGTTAGCTGAGGCATTCGGTCCGGAGTCCTCTGGGTCACTAAGGACAACATTAAAAGAGAAGGGGGGGTAAGGTTTGCACTATGGAGACAGAAAATGCTACTAGGAATTTAGATAAAGAGGCAGGACCTATGCATATAAAAGTATATATATATATATATATATATATATATATATATATATATATATATATATATATATATAAACCAAAAATATGAAGGAGGCTGCCACTACCAGGTATTACCAGCCTGATAGGTTGGAAGAAAATGCAAATACTGAAGTGGTAGCTGCGGCGCTCTCCTACAACAGCTAAATACGTATAACATATGGAAACCAGTGCTAAAAATAAATGGTTTTCTTAAAGTGCTACCCGAATTGCTATATAATTATTGCTTTACAAATTACACGTGAAATAATCAACATAGAAAATACTAGCTAAATATTGAAATATTGAAAAAACATATATATATTCTGAGTTTCACAGCTAAGTGCTACAAAAAGTGCTGCGTGCTTGTTAGTGCAAAAACGTGCTAGTAGAGTTTTTATATAATCCTAATGCATTAAAATCCATTGAAAAACCATCCAAAAAATTTGAAATCGCAAAAAAAACAAAAAACACAAAAAAGTCCAAAGAAAAAAATAACTTCAGAAGATTCCTCAATAATCCAATCAAAGTGACATTGTGCTCAGTGTCTGGTGTATCCTGAATTGCAACCGGTGCGTTTTCCGTGCATAGGACAAACTTCCGCACTCACCAGCTCCCCTGCCCCTGCAGGGGTTAACTCGCCTCCACAGTGTGAGCCCCTGTGTCGCTGTATAGAGCTGGTCCGGTTAGCATTCAGTTATTTCTCATTTCCTCATATTAAATAAAAGTGAAACATCCATAGTGTAATACAGTTTAAAACTATAATCTTTATTATTGTGCAAAGTGGTTACTCACATGGATAAAGGAAAAAAACATCTTTAAAATATGACTTTAAGGTGTATGATGTATCCACCGCCGCTGCCGTGTGTGTGTGTGTGTGTGTGTGTGTGTGTGTGTGTGTGTGTGTACACGTTAGGCCATGCCCTACGCGATTTGTCATTGGACGTCGTCTGGAGCGGCCATCTTGGTGCACCTCTCTCTTGATATAGGGTGTAATGCTTATACTGCGCATGCGCGAGCGCATAAACACCATTTTGTTAACTGGAATGGGATATCAGATGAACGTGCTTGATATTCCTGGCATGGGAGCACGTACAGCATTACATCCACTCCCTAGCTCTGCTCTGACATTATTAAAACAGCGGCGTAATTATACAAATATGCGGCGGTGGCGAACATAATGCATTGTGCTATATTAAATCATGTCATTTGTATGTTAATCCCCTACACAATCTTACATAGAGAACAAACATGATTAAAACGGCAATACTAATATGGAAATAAAAAGATTTGAAATACAATAAAATGAAATATATATATATATATATATATATATATATATATATATATATATAAAGGCCAGTATGGTGGCCTGAAATTATGGGAGGAGCCCGGTCGTGTATATAACCCGCCGTTCGCCCATCCTTCCTCGTCGGTTCCGGTGCGCGATACCTGATACGTCAGATATCAAGGGCCGACTATCCTAGACCAGACGCAGTGAGCCCGTTCGTGAGTTCCCGCGTTGTTCGTCTCCGTCTTGACCATCTTCCCGTTCATCAGCGTCCGTGGGTTTCGCCGTCGGAGTGTCGTCTTACCCATCGAATTTGTCGTTACACGTCGGGCCGGCTGTCGCAGGTAGGGCTTCGGCACCCCCCTTTTTTCAGTTCATGTATTACAATGTCCCATCTAACATTCCCTGAACTCACGAACCGCTCTAATGTTTTACTGTGGCTCTCGTACTCATGTCACTGTTTCTACTTTCGACATAGTCGTTATCACCTTCGGTCGATCACGCCACGTCAGGCGATTCGTTCGCAGGTACATTCGAAACCGTTCGACTCCCCGAGCATTCTATTAGTATCGGTCGAATCGTTCGACTCACAGCCGACTGCTTGTTACGACAAAACAAGCACTCCGCACGTATCGCTTGGTCTGCTCCAGTTCAAAACATGTCTCATCATTCATGCAGTCGTGTCATGCATCTCGTTTCATCTCAGTTCAAGTCATTTCAGTCCCACTCATTTCTACCGTTTCAAATCATTTCTGTCACTAGCCGCGCTCCGGCGCGAATCTTGTCGCACCTCTGGTGCACCGATTCGCTTTGAAGTGCCCCAGGGTTCGGCCTCATTTCTGTACATGCTCCAGAGACTGAGTCACTTGCAGGTTCACGCACGGTCCCTGATTCTTGTCTTTGTCATGGCATACCATTTCTGTCACTTATTACGCTCCAATTCGAATCCTGTCGCATTCTTCTATGCACCGATTCGTCCTGGTGCGCCCAGCTGCTACGCCTCATTTCGGTACATGCGCCAGAGACGGATTCTTTGTAACCTACAGTTCAGTCGTTGAATCCTGTCTCTGTCATGGGATATCATTTCTGTCACTTATTACACTCCAGTTCAAATCCTGTCGCATTTTCATGCACCGATTCGTTCTGGTGTGCCCAGCTGCTACGCCTCATTTCAGTACATGCTCCAGAGTCGGATTCTTTGTTGTTTCCATCAGTCCAGTCGTTGAATCTTGTCTCTGTCATGGGATATCATTTCTGTCACTTATTACGCTCCGATTCGAATCCTGTTGCATTTATTTATGCACCGATTCGTCCCGGTGTGCCCAGCTGCTACGCCTCATTTCAGTACATGCTCCAAAGACGGGATTCATCTGGTAGGTTCATGGGCTTGTCTTCTGACTCCAGTCTTTGTCATGGGTTTCATTTCATTTCACCTATCACGTTCCGGTACGAATAGTCACATTCGTGGACCAAATCCGTCCCGGCGTGCCCCAGGAACGGCCTCATTTCAGTACATGCTCCAGAATCCGTTTCGTGCTCGGTCGCAAGTTCGTGGCATGGCGATTCGGATCTCTGTCATGGCAGATTCACTCATTTCACGGTCACTCATCGCTTCCCGCTTCTAGTCCAGTTGATTCTTCAATGTTGGATTTTATCGGGGGGCCCTTGCTCGTCAGCCTCATTCGCTATGGAGTTGTCAAAAAAAAAAAAAAGGGGAAAAAAAAAAATATATAATTGTGTCGTTTCATCTCATGTCTAAATCTCACCTCCACTGTTAGCTAGCCGTTCGTCAGGTGGGAGTCTCAAACAAACTTCACCTTCATCTCCTCAGGTCAGTCGAGTTCAGTAGGTCCAGCCTGCACCTGGTCGGACGGTGCCTCCTTAGGTAAGCATAATCATCTGGTAGGAGATGCTCTTCAGCACAATCATCCTTCTTTAAAAAAAAAAAAAAGAAAAAGAAAATGTATTTTCTTTAGGAGTCTCCAACCAGTTTGTAATCCATGTCACCCCTATAGGTCCATATTAGGAGAAAACCCGGATCAGAGGGCTAGTAGCCTCGCCAGACCCGCATTCTGCCACCATGTCCCAGGCTGGCAGCGAGGACCTCACGGCTCCATTATCTCCATCTGTTGTCTCAGAGAATGGCAGCCAAAGGGCCTTCAGAGCGTGGACCATTCCCAGGCTCACAGCCGAGCTAAGACGCAGGGGCGTGCCCTTTCCAGCAACAGCCAGAAAGGCCGAGCTTTTCAGGCTCCTGTTTCCTCCCCCTGCGGCGGTTGAGGCTTCTGCCCAGCAGGCCTCCCTGGGCTCCATCGCCTCCTCAATCTCACAGCTTCACACCCTGGTGTCGTCCCTCACAACCTCAATGTCAGAACTGCAGAGTCGAGTGGCCCTCCCCGAGACCCACCCCGCTGTTCCTCTGCCAGTACCAGCATCCGAGCCAGTTGTTAATCCTCCCGCAGGTATCTCCGGATGTGCACCAATAGTGTACCCGTCCCATCTGGTGTCAGCTAACATCAGGAAGGACATCTTAGAGGGCAAAGACGTCAATTTGGCTTCTCTCCTCATCTCTATTCATGAGCTGGCAGAGAACAAGGCGTATACTTGGGGGGACGTATCAGTGGTCCTCAAAGCCAAGGATTCCAGACTGGACAGGAAACTCTCAATCACCGAGTTTACCTTGGCTTTCGGCATGATGAGGGACATCATTTGCTCAGCCTCCCCTGGCAGGAGGGAGGAGCTGGATCGGTACCTCCATGTGGTAGTTGACCTGGGTTACAAGTACAGCGGTTTTTCATTCTATGATTACCACCGCTCCTTTTCCGCTAAAGCAGCCGCCAGGCTCTCCCAGTTCCAGACACCTACGGGCTGGAGCACCATGGATACCGAGCTGTTCTGCCGCCACTTCGCGGGGCTACGGTCCCCTCTGTGTGCGATCTGCCAGTCAGCAACTCATACTGCGGCTTGGTGCGCTGGCTCAGTGGCAGCCCCGCCCTTAGACGGTCCATCTACCTCGAGTGCCGCTCAGGGCCTACAGGCACCGGCACGCCTGCCACAGACCGATAAGCTTGGGCGCCCAGTCAAAACCATGGGCGGTGCACCAATCTGCAACAATTACAACAGTGGGTCGTGCAATTTTAGCCAGTGTAGGCTGCTCCATGTGTGCACCCAGTGTCATAGAGCTCACCCCCGGCTGATGTGCGAGCTCAAGCCGCTCAAGAGGTCCTGACTAAGCCGGCTCAACATTTCATGGCTTAGTGTCTACCTCACCAGTCATCCTACCCCCTCACTATCCGCCTTCCTCGTCCAGGGCTTCACGCAAGGTTTTCATACTGGACTTGTCTCTCTCCCTCACATCACGCACGAATGCCAGAACCTATGGTCAGCAGCCACGGATGAACAAGCCATTGACCTACTGCTGCAATCTGAGCTAGACCAGGACTTTATCATCGGCCCTTTCGTACAGCCCCCATTTAACACCTGGCGAGTCAGCCCTATTGGGCTTGTCAAGGGCAAGTTCTCTAATAAACTCAGATTGGTTTATGATTTGTCAGCGCCTCATTCCTCTACGGTCCCCAGCCTCAATTCCCTTATCCCCTCTGAGGAGTTCTCCCTTAAGTATGCATCGGTAGACATGGCCATCCAGGTCATTCTTAAAACAGGCACAGGTACCTGGCTTTCCAAGGCCGACATCTCAAACGCCTTCAAGCTTCTTCCCATCCATCCATCCCTCTGGTGCTGGCATGGCATTAAGTGGAGGCAGCTGTACTACTTTGCCACTAAACTCACGTTCGGATCCAAGAGTAGTCCCTGGCTCTTCGACACTTTTGCGCAGGCTCTCGCATGGATCTTGCTGCACGTAGCCCAGTGTCAGGAAGTCATTCATTATCTGGATGACTTCCTGCTGATAGAGTCACCCGGCTCTCCTCCACGAGATCTGGGTAAGTTGAGGGCAGTCTTTAATAATCTTAACGTCCCCATTGCCGAGCATAAGGTGGAGGGGCCATCGCAGGCCATCACCTTTCTCGGGGTCAGCCTAGACACTAACACTATGCAGGCCAGCCTTCCCCCGGATAAACTGACCCGCATCAGGACGGTCCTGAGGGACTTCACCCGTGCCAGGACTTGTACCAAGAGACAGCTTCAATCCCTTCTTGGCATGCTTAACTTCGCCATGCGCATCATCCCTCAGGGGCGCTCTTTCGTGTCACGCCTGTTAGCCTTACTGTCCCACTCTCAGGACCCGGAGCAAGTACTCAGCCTGGATTCCGCAGCTATAGCAGACCTTGCCATGTGGGAGGAATTCCTATCTTCCTGGAATGGAGTGTCCCTGTTCGTCCCCTCCGTGTCCTCCCTTTCACCTCGGGTGGTGACCGACGCGGCGGCCTCCACGGGCTTTGCGGCGATCTTTGGCAACCTCTGGCTCGCAGCCCCCTGGCCTCCCCAGATACTGGCTATTCCTGGCTTCACTGAGACGTCCTCCCTGTTCGAGTTATATCCCATTGTAGCCGCTGCACACACGTGGGGCCGCAGCTGGTCGGGCCAGACGGTGGTTTTTTCTACAGATAACCTGGCCACTGCGGAGATCATTAATAAAGGCAGGTCCAGGTCTCTACAGATTATGTCCTTCCTGCGGCGACTGACCCAGCTCTCATTGTTGTTTCAGTTCAACCTTCATTGTTCCTTTGTCCCCGGTAAATTTAATCAGGCGGCGGATGCCCTCTCCCGCTTTAACTTTGTTTCGTTTTTTGACCAGGTGCCCGGAGCCGGACCAACATCAGCAGCTATCCCGGACTGGTCTCAACTGACCTTGGATTAGCCCCACACCTCTCAGCAGCAACTCAACTCATTGATCTCTCCCTCTCAAACAATACCCGCAAGGCCTATCAATCGGCCTGGAGGGCCTTTAGCCGCTTCGCGTCGTCTCACAGCACAGAGTCCTCCCGGGTCAAACAAGTCCTTGCCTTCATTTCTTACTGCCATTCGGAGTTGGCATTGTCTTTTAATACGATCCGGTTGTACTTGGCCGGGGTACAACATTTCACGTCCCTTCAGGACCCTACTAAACCCTCCTTGTTCACTTACCACGCCGCCCGGGCTCTCATGCGCGGCATTCAGAAGCGTCGGCCGGTGTCCAGCACCAAACGGCTGCCTATCACGGGTGAAGTGTTCAGGGACATGTCAGATATTCTGGCCTCTTCACCTTTCGGTCTCCACGTTAGTGTCATCCTGCAAGCAGCCATACATCTGGCCTTCTACGGCTTCTTGCGACCAGGCGAGTTTACCTGCAGTAGCCCCTCGGCACGCATGCTGTGCAAGCACCATCTAATCAGGTTCGAGGACCACTTCATCCTACACTTAGCGGTTTCCAAGACACAGCAGCTTGGCTCAGGCACGGACATACACTTCTATAAGACCTACAACCGCTGGTGCCCGGTCACTGTTCTCACCCGCTTGTTGACCCTTTTGGCCGATCAACCAGGGACTGGCCCGCTTCTGCCCTTTCACACGAAACCTCTCAACGCAGCCCAGTTCATGGAACATGTCAGGATACTCCTGGGCATCCTTCACCTCAATCCTGCCCACTACTCTGGACATTCATTTCGTATCGGGGCAGCTTCGACGGCCTCCCGCCAAGGGGTCCCGGTCCATGTTATCAAAAAGTTGGGTAGATGGAAGTCCTCCTGTTTTGCCCGTTACATACCCAATCCGCAAGTTGAGATGGCCCAGGCCTTCGTCAAACTCACCCAGTAACAGTCTTGATTCAATAAAATGTTTTCCCTACCTGAGTGTTTTGCCCCCTTATTTTGGTATACCGTACGTTAGACCAGGGCACACTTTCAGGTCCATTTCAAGTAAGCGAGTTTATGTTATCCTTGTTTGTCATCCTTATCCGTATCGGTCAGAGGGCTCTACACCATAAATAGAAAGGCCAGTATGGTGGCCTGAAATTATGGGAGGAGCCCGGTCGTGTATATAACCCGCCGTTCGCCCATCCTTCCTCGTCGGTTCCGGTGCGCGATACCCGCCCACCCGCCCCTTTTTCAGGGCTTTTCTCCAGCATACTCCTCATGTGAGTACTCATTTCACCATTTCATATTCATTTCATTTTAAGGTATGCCCCCTTATTTTGGTATACCGTACGTTAGACCAGGGCACACTTTCAGGTCCATTTCAAGTAAGCGAGTTTATGTTATCTTTGTTTGTCATCCTTATCCGTATCGGTCAGAGGGCTCTACACCATAAATATATATATATATATATAAAAGTAGAACACAATAAAAAAAAAAAAAAAATATATATATATATATATATATATATATATATTATATATATATATATATATACCCTGCTATGGACAAAAAACGTTAAAACGAAGTGCCCCCCCAGCTTAATGGTTATGCCTATGGGAGTGGGAGAAAGAAGTAATGATTAAAAATTTAAAATATATTTTGTTGAAAATAAATAAATAAATGAATAAAAGCGCCCATGTATAAATATGAGCATATAAGAGGAAAAACACAATATTTTAATACTGGTTGTTTTCTATCTAAGGAGGGTAATGTTGAGCTAGTTTGTCATGGGATAAACAGGAAGCCATGTGGTTAATGTGATTCTTACTAGCCCCATCCATAAAGGTCGGGCAGTACGGGTATGAATGTACGACATTTGACCTATTAGAATGTATTACATTCGATCCTATTAATATGCTATGTTGTACTCCCAGACTATATGGTGTAGTGAACTTGTTTGAGTTGGAATATGTGAAAAAGGTTGGGTACTATAACTGAAATAAAATCCACCTGTGTTTATACTTTTGGGTTGGATTAATTTTTTAAAAGAACTTGTTCAATTGGAGAAAAAAAAAGGAAAAAAGGGAGAAAAAGGGGGTAACAAAGGGAAGTAACTGCTAGTAGTTGGTTAAAAAGCAGTTTAAATCTAAGTCTATGTTCAAACCTGCTGGTTGTAATGTGTCCAAACAAAATATCCACTTGGTCTCGTTTCGGGATACTTTTATTCTTCTATCTTCTCCCCTCCAATGGCCCTTTATTTTATCAATTCCGTAAAACATCATGTGTTTAGGGTCTCGGCCATGGTAATCCCTGAAGTGTCTAGAGACACTATGATTGTTATATCCTTTTTTAATATTTTTTATGTGTTCCCTAATTCTTATATGCAACTGCCGTGTGGTCCTCCCCACATATTGTTTCCGGCATGGACACTCAATTACATAAGTGACAAAGGTGCTGTTGCATGTAATGAGCTCATTGATTTTAAATTCCTTTCCGTTAGTAAAAGATATGAACTGGGACTTCTTCTTGGTAGTTTTTGCACTGGCTCTACAGGGAGACATCTTCCACACTTAAAGAATCCCTTTAGGTTTTCAAAGATTTTTAAGTGTTTTGGTGGGTCAATGGTATTTTTCGCTAATCTATTTCTGAGCGTGGGCGCTCTCCTATATACAAAGACTGGCTTCTTTGGTAATGTGTTCATCTGTTTGTAAAACAGGAACAAATCAACTTTATTGTGGAGGGCCTAAAATTGGCAATGACACCTAATTATTTCTGGTACCAAGGCACATATTACACCCAGACCAAAGGTGTAGCCATGGGAGCGAAGTACGCTCCCAGTGTGGCAAACCTTTTCCTTAACAGATGGGAAGAGGAACAAATCTATAGCGTACCGAGAAAAAACCTAAAACTGTACCGCAGGTACATAGATGACATTATTATTATATGGAGAGGTTCAGTGGAAGAACTGGAAAATTTCTTTGATGAGATCAGTCAAAATGCATACGATATTTCCTTTACCGGAAGTTGGAACACACAAAAGCATAGATTACTTAGATCTATAGATTTTTAAACAGAATGGCCAAATAGGCACACAGACTTATTTTACGGCCACTGACCGTAATGGGTATATCCCAACCAATAGTTGTCATCACCCAAAATGGATAAATAACATCCCCAAAGGGCAACTCATGCGGATACACAGCAATTGCAGTAATCAGGCAGACTTTGAGAAGCAGGCCGATCAAATTATACAAAGATTTGTTGCTAAGGGATACAAAAAGAAGGATTTGTGTGATCTAAAAGGAAAAGTGTGCCAAATGGAAAGAGACAGGCTAATTGATGGGGTACCAAATAAACCACAACAAAGGAATAATAAAAAGATGGAAACAGCGTTCCTGACAGGATACAACCGACAATATAAGGCCTTAGAACAAATTTTCAGAAAACACTGGCCCATTTTACAAACAGATGAAACACTAAAAACCACATTACCAAAGAAGCCAGTCTTTATATATAGGAGAGCACCCACGCTCAGAAATAGATTAGCGAAAAATACCATTGACCCACCAAAACACATAAAAATCTTTGAAAACCTAAAGGGATTCTTTAAGTGTGGAAGATGTCTCCCTTGTAGAGCCAGTGCAAAAGCTACCAAGAAGAAGTCCCAGTTCATATCTTTTACTAACGGAAAGGAATTTAAAATCAATGAGCTCATTACATGCAACAGCACCTTTGTCACTTATGTAATTGAGTGTTCATGCCGGAAACAATATGTGGGGAGGACCACACGGCAGTTGCATATAAGAATTAGGGAACACATAAAAAATATTAAAAAAGGATATAACAATCATAGTGTCTCTAGACACTTCAGGGATTACCATGGCCGAGACCCTAAACACATGATCTTTTACGGAATTGATAAAATAAAGGGCCATTGGAGGGGAGAAGATAGAAGAATAAAAGTATCACGAAACGAGACCAAGTGGATATTTTGTTTGGACACATTACAACCGGCAGGTTTGAACATAGACTTAGATTTAAACTGCTTTTTAACCAACTACTAGCAGTTACTTCCCTTTGTTACCCCCTTTTTCTCCTTTTTTTCCTTTTTTTTCTCCAATTGAACAAGTTCTTTTAAAAAATTAATCCAACCCAAAAGTATAAACACAGGTGGATTTTATTTCAGTTATAGTACCCAACCTTTTTCACATATTCCAACTCAAACAAGTTCACTACACCATATAGTCTGGGAGTACAACATAGCATATTAATAGGATCGAATGTAATACATTCAAATAGGTCGAATGTCGTACATTCATACCCGTACTGCCCGACCTTCATGGATGGGGCTAGTAAGAATCACATTAACCACATGGCTTCCTGTTTATCCCATGACAAACTAGCTCAACATTACCCTCCTTAGATAGAAAACAACCAGTATTAAAATATTGTGTTTTTCCTCTTATATGCTCATATTTATACATGGGCGATTTTATTCATTTATTTTCAACAAAATATATTTTCAATTTTTAATCATTACTTCTTTCTCCCACTCCCATAGGCATAACCATTAAGCTGGGGGGGGGGGGGGGGGCACTTAGTTTTAATGTTTTTTGTCCATAGCAGGGTACATATACATATATATATATATATATATATATATATATATATATATATATATATACAGTGGTGTGAAAAAGTGTTTGCCCCCTTCCTCATTTCCTGTTCCTTTGCATGTTTGTCACACTTAAGTGTTTCGGAACATCAAACCAATTTAAACAATAGTCAAGGACAACACAAGTAAACACAAACTGCAATTTGTAAATGAAGGTGTTTATTATTAAAGGTGAAAAAAAATCCAAACCATCATGGCCCTGTGTGAAAAAGTGATTGCCCCCTAAACCTAATAACTGGTTGGGCCACCCTTAGCAGCAACAACTGCAACCAAGCGTTTGCGATAACGTGCAATGAGGCTTTTACAGCGTCCTGGAGGAATTTTGGCCCACTCATCTTTGCAGAATTGTCCTAATTCAGTTACATTAGAGGGTTTTCGAGCATGAACGGCCTTTTTAAGGTCATACCACAACATCTCAATAGGATTCAGGTTAGGACTTTGGCTAGGCCACTCCAAAGTCTTCATTTTGTTTTTCTTCAGCCATTCGGTGGTGGACTTGCTGGTGTGTTTAGGATCATTGTCCTGCTGCAGAACCCAAGTTCGTTTCAGCTTGAGTACACGAACAGATAGTCGGACATTCTCCTTCAGGATCTCTTGGTAGACAGCAGAATTCATAGTTCCTTTTATCACGGCAAGTCTTCCAGGTCCTGAAGCAGCAAAACAGCCCCAGACCATCACACTACCACCACCATATTTTACTGTTGGTATAATGTTCTTTTTATGAAATGCAGTGTTCCTTCTACGCCAGATATACTTGGACACACACCTTCCAAAGAGTTCCACTTTTGTCTCATCGGTCCACAGAATGTTGTCCCAAAAGTCTTGGGGATCATCAAGATGTGTTGTGGAGAAATTGAGACGAGCTTTGATGTTCTTTTTGCTCAGCAGTGGTTTTCTCCTTGGAACTTTGCCATGCAGGCCATTTTTGCCCAGTCTTTCCCTGATGGTGAAGGCATGAACGCTGACCTTAACTGAGGCAAGTGAGGCCTGCAGTTCCTTGGACGTTGTTGTGGGGTCTTTTGTGACCTCTTGGATGAGTCGTCGCTGCGCTCTTGGGGTAATTTTGGGCGGCCGGCCACTCCTGGGAAGGTTCACCACTGTTCCATGTCTTCGCCATTTGTGGATAATGGCTCTCACTGTGGTTCGCTGGATTCCCAAAGCTTTGGAAATGGCTTTATAACCCTTTCCAGACTGATAGATCTCAATTACTTTCTTTCTCAATTGTTCCTGAATTTCTTTGGGTCTCGGCATGATGTGTAGCTTTTAAGGATCTTCTGGTGGACCTTACTGTGTCAAGCAGCTCCTATTTAAGTGATGCCTTGATTGTGAACAGGTGTGGCAATAATCAGGCCTGGGTGTGGCTAGAGAAATTGAACTCAGGTGTGGACAACCACAGTTATAGTATGTTTTAACAAGGGGGGCAATCACTTTTTCACTCAGGGCCATGATGGTTTGGATTTTTTTTCACCTTTAATAATAAACACCTTCATTTACAAATTGCATTTTGTGTTTACTTGTGTTGTCCTTGACTATTGTTTAAATTGGTTTGATGTTCCGAAACACTTAAGTGTGACAAACATGCAAAGGAACAGGAAATTAGGAAGGGGGCAAACACTTTTTCACACCACTGTATTTTATTGTGTTCTACTTTTATATATATATTTTTTTTCATTTTATTGTATTTCAAATCTTTTTATTTCCATATTAGTATTGCCGTTTTAATCATGTTGGTTCTCTATGTAAGATTGTGTAGGGGATTAACATACAAATGACATGATTTAATATAGCACAATGCATTATGTTCGCCACCGCCGCATATTTGTATAATTAAGCCGCTGTTTTAATAATGTCAGAGCAGAGCTAGGGGGTGGATGTAATGCTGTACGTGCTCCCATGTCATCTGATATCCCATTCCAGTTAACAAAATGGCGTTTATGCGCTCGCGCATGCGCAGTATAAGCATTACACCCTATATCAGTGATGGCGAACCTAGGCACCCCAGATGTTTTGGAACTACATTTCCCATGATGTTCCAGTACACTGCAGAGTGCCAGAGCATCATGGGAAATGTAGTTCCAAAACATCTGGGGTGCCAAGGTTCGCCATCACTGCCCTATATCAAGAGAGAGGTGCACCAAGATGGCCGCTCCAGACGACGTCCAATGACGAAACACGTAGGGCATGGCCTAATGTGTACACACTCTCTCTCACAAGGCGGCGGCGGTTTATACATCATACAGCTTAAAGGCATATTTTAAAGGCGTTTTTTTCCTTTATCCATGTGAGTAACCACTTTGCACAATAATAAAGATTATAGTTTTAACCACCGCTATAGCCAAATTATGGCTACAGTGCGTGAAAGGGTATGTTAAGCATCCATCTTGTTTCTGTCAACCATCTTAATATTCACAAACTTCCATTTTACAATATGTACAGTTTGAACACCCCTTTAACTTCTCAGATAACTGTCTCAACATGAGATTCTTCTAACTCATGTGTTCTCACACACTTATCTATAACCTTCACACTGTTTCTCAGCATTCTTTTAGCTACAGGAATTATGTATCGTTTTTTATCTTTTTCTTATATTAATTCAGCTAGCTGAGAAGAACAAAGAACAATAGCGTTTTGTCTTGACCAGCTGTAATCGTCTTGATGTCTACTGCGCATGTCTTATTCTGTGTGACGTGAAATATACTATATCAATCGCTTTGTAATAACTCAATACAATTAGTTCTTGAAGGACGCCATGGTGTGTGTGTGGTTTTATTTGTCCTTCGAGAATTGATTCCAGATATATCTGAATTTATACAATACATTGGATCTAAGGTCTGAGAGGTTGAAGGGACCACCCTAGACACAGGATTAACCCTTTCAGTGCGGACCTCCTTTGCCGGGACGACGTCTATTGACGTCGTCCCATGCACAAGCGGCCTGCGTGCCCCGCTCTGTGATCAGTGAGTCTATGAGACTCGCCTGATCACGGATCGGAGCAAGGGGTCGATCCCGACCCCTTACCACGTGATTAGCTGTCAGCCAATGACAGCTAATCATGTGATACAACGGAGCCGGTAATCGGCTATTTCTCCTCCTCACGCTGACAGCACAAGGAGAAAAAAAAGTGCCCATTTGCCCCCTGCCAGTGCCACCTCAGAAATAAAAAAAGTACCCCCCATCAGTGCCACACATCAGTGCCCACAGTGCCACACATCAGTGCCCACAGTGCCACACATCAGTGCCCACAATCTGCCTCAACAACGGTGCTGCACCCCAGTGCCACATATCCGTGCCCATCAGTGTCATCTACCAGTGCCCATCAGTGGCCATCAGTGCCCAGCAGTGCCACCTATCAGAGCCACCTATCAGAGCCACTTATCAGTGCCCATCAGTCCCATCTATCAGTGGTACCTATCAGTGCCCCTTAGTGCCACCCATCCGTGCCACCCATCCGTGCCATCTTATCTGTGCCCATCAGTACCGCCTTATCTGTGCCCATCAGTACTGCCTTATCTGTGCCTATCGGTACCACCTTATCTGTGCCTATTAGTGCCGCCTTAACTATGCCTATCAGTGCCCACCAATGCAGCCTATCAGTGCACACCAGTGCAGCCTAGCCACATCAGCGCACTTCAATGAATGAGAAAAATTACCTGTTTGCAAAATTTTATAACAAACTATTAAACATGATTTTTTTTTTTGCATCTTTTTTTGTTTGTTTAGTAAAAAATAAAACTCCCAGCTGTAATTAAATACCACCAAAAGAAAGCTCTATTTGTGGGAAAAAAATGATAAAAATTTGATTTGGGTACAGTGTTGTATGACCGCGCAATTGTCATTCAAAGTGCATCAGCGCTGAAAGCTGAAAATTGGTCTGGGCAGGAGGGGGGTATAAGTGCCCAGTAAGCAAGTGGTTAAACTGTATTACACTATGGATGTTTCATTTTTATTTAATATGAGGAAATGAGAAGTAACTGAATGCTAACCAGACCAGCTCTATACAGCGTCACAGGGGCTCACACTGGAGGTGAGTTAACCCCTGCAGGGGCAGGGGAGCTGGTGAGTGCGGAAGTTTGTCCTATGCACGGAAAACGCACCAGTTGCAATTCAGGATACACCAGACACTGAGCACAATGTCACTTTGATTGGATTATTGAGGAATCTTCTGAAGTTATTTTTTTCTTTGGACTTTTTTGTGTTTTTTGTTTTTTTGCGATTTCACATTTTTTGGATGTTTTTTCAATGGATTTGAATGCATTAGGATTATATAAAAACTCTACTAGCACGTTTTTGCACTAACAAGCACGCAGCACTTTTTATAGCACTTAGCTGTGAAACTCAGAATATATATATGTTTTTTCAATATTTCAATATTTAGCTAGTATTTTCTATGTTGATTATTTCACATGTAATTTGTAAAGCAATAATTATATAGCAATTCGGGTAGCACTAGCACTTTAAGAAAACTATTTCTTTTTAGCACTGGTTTCCATATGTTATACGTATTTAATTAGCTGTTGTAGGAGAGCGCCGCAGCTACCACTTCAGTATTTGCACTAAGGACAACATGATCCGCAGCCACCTCCTCCCAATCATCCCTAAAAGACTCTAAATCATCCCTAAAAGACTGCGGCTGCTGATGCTGAGTGCCAGGCTCCACCTCCATGCTGACACAAGCCTCCTCCTCCTCGTCCTCATCCTCTTTCTGTGTGATGGGTGGGACAGCAGCAACACGGTCTGGATAAAGGGGGCCTTGAGAGTCAAGGAAGTCCTCCTCTTCCTGCCTCTGTTCTGCCTCAAGTGCCCTGTCCATTATTCCACGCAGCGTATGCTCCAACAGATGGAAAAGAGGTAGTGTCACTGATGTATGCACTGTCACTGCTCACCATCCTCGTGGCCTTCTCAAATGGTGACAGGACAGTGCATGCATCCCTGATCATGCCCCACTGGTGTGGTGAAAAAAAACCCGAGCTCTCCTGACCCTGTCCTGGTGCCATAGTCGCACAGGTACGTATTGATGACCATCTGCTGCGTGTGCAGCCGCTGCAGCATGGCCAACGTTGAGTTCCATCTGGTGGGCATGTCACATATAAGGCGGTTCTTGGGCAGGTTCAACTTCTTTTGGAGCTCAGTCAGCCGAGCACTGGCATTAAATGATCGGCGGAAAAGCACACAGGCTTTCCTGGCCTGCCTCAGGACATCTTGTAAGCCTGGGAACCTGCCAAGAACCGCTGCACCACCAGGTTAAGGACCTGAGCCACAAAGGACACATGGGTCAGTTGTCCCTGTCGGAGGGGGAAGAGGAGGTTGGTGCCATTGTCGCAAACCACCATTCCTGGCTTAAACTGGCGTGGCGGCAACCACCTCTCGGCCTGCCCCTGCAGAGCTGACAAAATATCTGCCCCAGTGTGGCTCCTGTCCCCCAAACAAACTAGCGCAAGCATGGCATGGCATATTTTTGCCTGCGTACTTGCATAGCCCCTTTAACGCCTATGGAGCACCGCTGGTTCCGAGGACAGAGCACTGGAAGAGGCCATGGAGGAAGAAGAAGAGGAGGGGTGGAGGAGAGAGGTGTGTCACAACCAGTAGTAGCATTTTGGAGGCGTGGTGGCGGAACAACCTCCAACACTACTGCACCTTGTCCTGCATCCTTCCCAGTTGCCAGAAGAGTGACCCAATGGGCCGTGAAAGATAGGTAATGTCCCTGTCCATGCCAGCTGGACCATGAGTCAGCTGTAATATGCACCTTACCGCTGACCCCCCTGTCCAGCAAGGCATGGACATTGCCTTCCACATGCCGGTAGAGAGCCGGAATCACTTTCCTTGAGAAAAAGTGGCGTTTGGGGACCTGCCACTAAGGAACCGCACATTGCACAAACTCACAGAAGGGGGCAGAGTCTACCAACTGAAAAGGCAGCAGTTGAAGTGCTAGCAATTTAGCCAAGCTAGCATTCAACGCTGGGCATGTGGATGGCTGGGAGTGAACTTCTTACGACAGACCAGCAGCTGGGGCAGGGAAATTTGCCTGGTACAATCGGACATGGGTGTACTGCTAACCGAGTGCCTGCAAGTACTTGGCTGTGACACACCTAATTCTACACCTTCATTCCTCTCAGTGCAGGTTTCAGAGAGGACTGAAGGTCTAGTGGGGTTGGAGATCCCAGCTGATGAGGAGCAAGGAGAGGTCCGCTTTGTTCTATGGTGTGGGTCTTTAAGGTAAGCTTGCCAACAAGCTGCATGGCAGGTCAACATATGTCTGGTCAAGCATGTGATGCCCAAGTGGCTGATGTTTTGGCCACGCGAGATACGCTTGAGACATATGTTGCAAATAGCAGTGGTGCGATCTGATCCACTCGTCTCAAAAAAGGCCCACACCAAAGAACTTTTTGGAATAATGCGCAGAGGCAGCGCCCTGCACAGGCGGAGCTCTGCGGTGTGATTCAGTCGGTGTGCTGCCCCTAAGCTGGCCCCCGGAGGGCATCCTGCCTCATTGGAGATGTGCCTCCTCCTCTTGCCTATCAGGCACCCACGTGGAGTCAGTGACATCATCCCCTCCCTCTTCATCACTGGAGCAATTCTGGCAGTATGCTGCAGCTGGTGGAACATGACTGCCAGATTGCTGTCCTTCTTGAGCATCTCCTCTCTCTACACTCACGCTACTGCCTTCCTCTAGCTGGGTATCATCATCAGAGCCTTCAAAACACTGGGCATCCTCCTGGAGCATGTACCCAACACTGTGCTCAAACAGTTCAGGGGACTCCTCAGGAGGACATGGTGGGTCTAGGGAAGGAGTGACTGATGACATTGAGACGAGGGAAGAGGACGCGTTGGCAGCTGCTTTGCTAGTACCCTGAGCCTGGGTGAGAGAGGATGAGGAGAATAAGGAGGGCTTGGTCCTCCACTCTACCAAGTCTTCGGCATGATGCAGCTCAACACGTCCAGCTGCTGAAAATAAGGACAAGCGTGTCCCATGGCCACGTGCTGATGATAATGTACCACGTCCACGACCAGCACTGTTGTCTCTAGACACAGAGCCAGCTTGCCCTCTTTTATTGGCTCGTGACTGTCTGCCTCTCCTTGTTGGCCTTCCAGACATAGTAATGGCCTGCAGGGAGATGGGAAAACCAGCAAATGGGTAGTGTATATTGTGTTGGAGGCACACAACACCCACTGTAAAGGCTGCAGATGCCTGTATTAGAGAACACCAGCAAAAAAGGGTAGATACAGGTGTATACGGTGCTGGAGGCACACAACACCCACTAACTCCTGCAGATGCCTGTATTAGAGAACACCAGCAATAAAGGGTAGATACAGGTGTATACTGTGCTGGAGGCACACAACACCCACTAACTCCTGCAGATGCCTGTATTAGAGAACACTAGCAAAAAAAGGGAGCTACAGGTGTATACTGTGCTGGAGGCACACAACACCCACTAACTCCTGCAGATGCCTGCATTAGAGAATACCAGCAATAAAGGGTAGATACAGGTGTATACTGTGCTGGAGGCACACAACACCCACTTTAACTCCTGCAGATGCCTGAGAAAAGAACACTGTCCCTGCCTACCTTGCTCTTTCCCTGCACGCCGGTACACATTACACAAGGCCACCGTGCTGGCGGCCTTATATAGTGTGGGGTGTGTACTAAACCCCCTGAGCTATAATTGGCCACAGGCATCCAATTATGGCTCTCTTCGCTGCCGGCGCTGTGATTGGCCAAGCATGCGGGGTCACAGTGCATGCTTGGCCAATTATGAGCCAGCAATGCACTGCGATGGCGCAGTGCATTGAAAGCCGTGAGTGCCACCTAAATTAGATGTGAACGGCCCATAACGTTCTGCACCAAGCTCATCCCTAGTAGGAAGGCGCAGGCAGACATCTGCGGTCAGCATGGAGTCTGTACCTATCATTAGCATGATGCAAAGCCTCCTGGACTTGTACCCAAGTGGAACGAAGACTACAGAGATGTTCCTCTAATGCAGGAATACTCTGCGGAACAAACGAGTCAGGCAACATGGAAGGTTGGAAACCATAATTCACCATAAATGGAGACAATCGGGGGGCAGAATTCAAGGCACTGTTGTGAGCAAACTCTGCCCATGGTAATAGGTCTGAGCAGTTGTTATGGTGGTCAGAAATGTAGCAACGTAGGAATTGCTCCAAGGACCGATTGGCTCTCTCTGCGGCCCCATTAGACTGCGGGTGATACGCAGAAGAAAAAGCAAGCTGAATTCCCAACTGTGCACAAAAGGCTCGTCAGAACCGGGAGACAAACTGACTGCCCGTCCGAGACAATCACCTGGGGTAGCCCATGTAAGCAAACGATCTCCAGAGCAAAAATGGAAGCCAGTTCATTAGAAGTAGGCAACTTCTTAAGTGAATATAATGACACATCTTTGAGAACCAGTCAACCACCATAAGGATAACAGTGTTGCCTTGGGAGTTGGGCAACTCCACAATGAAATGCTTAGACAGGTGGGTCCAGGGCCTCTCTCCATTGAGTATGGGTTGTAGGAGGCCCATTGGAAGGTGTCGTGGGGTCTTACTCTGAGCACACATGGGACAGGCCGCTGCGAAGGCAGTTACATCAGCCCGTAGACTAGGCCACCAGAATTGTTGGGAAATGGCCCAAATTAGTTTATTCTTCCCAGGATGGCCAGCTGCCTTGGGAGAATGGTAAGTCTGGAGCACGGCAGTACAGAGACTCTCTGTGACAAAGCAGCGGTCCCAAGGTTTCTCAGGAGGAGCATGGACCTGAGCAGCAAGAATTTTGTCACCCAAAGGAGAAATAAGACTGGTGCGAACCGTAGCCAAGATACGATCAGGAGGAATCACAGGAACCAGAACCGACTCCGACTTGCAAGTGGAAGAAAATTGTTGTGACAAGGCATCATCCCTTACATTCTTAGTACCGGGTAAGAATGAGACAATGTAATTAAAACTCAACAAGAAAAGAGCCCATCACGCCCTTCTGGTGCTTAGCCTCAGACAAGAATGTGAGGTTCTTATGGTCAGTAAGAATGAGAACCGGGACAGTGGTATCTTCAAGTAGAATTCTTCTTTCAGGGCTAAAATGATCACCAACAGCTCTCTGTCACCAATCTCATAATTGCATTCAGCAGGTGACAATTTCTTGGAAAAGTAGCCACATGGATGCATAGCGCTCTCAGAGTTAGGACGTTGAGACAGAAGGGCGCCAACCCCAGTCTCAGAAGCATCAACCTCTAGGATAAAAGGCAACGTACGATCAGGATGTGCCAACACAAGAGCAGAAAGAAAAGGCAGCCTTGAGAGTCTTAAAGGCCTTAATCAGGGATCCTCAAACTACGGCCCTCCAGCTGTTGTGAAACTACACATCCCATGAGGCATTGTAAAACTCTGACATTCACAGTCATGACTAGGCATGATGGGAATTGTAGTTCCTGAACAACTGGAGGGCCATAGTTTGAAGACCCATGGCCTTAATGGACACCAGAGACTAACTCTGTGAGTTACCATCCTTTCTGGTCATATATGTCAGGGGCTTGACCAGAGACGAGAGGTTAGGAATATAACCTGTTTACACTTCCCCAGTTTACAATAGAGATTGTTCTCTCTTCGTTTCTGAAGCACACGCCAGACATCTGTGTGGTGGCTTTCCAGGGACTTGGAAAATATGAGGATATCATCTAGATAAACCACCACACATAACTGCAACTAATCTCGGAGGACATCGTTAATAAATTCCTGGAAAACTGCCGAGGCGTTACAAAGGCCAAAAGGCATTACCAGGTACTCATAATGACCTGTTCTGGTATTAAACACAGTTTTCCACTTGTTGTCCTCTTTAATCCACATGAGATTGTATGCCCCTCTCAAATCAAGCTTTGTGAAAACCGATGCTCCCTTGAGGTGCTCAAATAACTCTGCAATCAACGGAATCGGGTAGGCATTCTTAATCGTGACACGATTGGGACCCCTATAATCAATACAAGGTGTCATTTCACCACTCCTCTTCTTCACAAAGAAGAAACTAGCACCAGCAGGAGATGAGGATTTGCGGATGAAACTGCACCAGGTTGAAGGTCAATTGCGCAATCATAAGACCGGTGTGGAGGCAAACTACTGGCTTGACCTTTGTCAAAGACATCGCTAAAATCGCGGTACTCCTCCGGCAGGGAGGAGAGTGAAGAGGTGCACAAGACCTTGGATACCTTCAGGAAGCATGTCTTACTGCTTTGTGGTGACCAGGAGAGAACCTCAGCACGGAGCCAATCAAAAGAGGGGTTGTGCCTCTGTAACCAAGGATAACCAATAACCAGCGGAAACCTGGGTGAGGAAATAACTTGGAATTGGATTATCTCATGGTGAAGAGCCCCTACGGCCATGGACAACGGAACCGTCTCATGAGTCACATGAGCAGGCTGTCGAGGTCTCTCGTCAAGAGTCTCAATGGCAAGTGGAGTGTCACACAGCTGCAGCGGAATCGAGTGTTGCGATACAAAGGCAGCATCAATGAACAGGCCCTTTAGCCCCAGAGACGATTAGAGTCTGTATCTCGAAGGATTGGCCCAAGAAAAGGTGACCGAAACCAGGGGCTTAACGGGGGACGAAACAATGGCACCTAAGGTCTGTCCATGACAGGGCCTCAAGGTTCAGGTGTTCCCTGGATGGGTAGGACAAGACTTCAAAAAGTGACCTACCTGGCCAAAATAAAGGCACAATCTCTCCCTCCTCCTAAAGGCTCTCTCATCCGCAGAGAGATGCATGAAGCCCAAGTGCATAGGTTCATCTTCACTGACCGACTCAGTACCAGGAGGCATGGGAGGTGAGGGAGGCACAGGTGGGACTGCAAAGCTCGGAGGCAAGAGTACAGGAGGCTTCTGCAAATGCTCTTTCAAAGAAAGTCTTTCTGTGAGTCTGAAGTCAATGAGGATGGCAAACGAGATCAAGCTCTCCAGGTCAGTGAGTATATCTCGGGCTGCTATCTCATCCTTGGAATCTGATGCCGCGTTCACACGATCGGACTATCCGGCGGACTTTGCAGCGGAGGTCCGCCAGGCTTTCCGAATAAGCGGACCTACCCACACACGACCGAACTTTTCAGGCGAACAAACTGCCGGACTATGGCGGGAGTCTGCCGGACTTTTGAAATGAACGGACTTGCCCACACACGGAGAAAAGTCCGTTCATTTTGAACACGGCTCCAGGTAGACGGGACTAGCGCAGGAAGTGAATGTCGCCGCCTCCATCAGTGAGATTGACACCTCGCTGGCCCCGTCACCTGGTATGGACTTAAAGGGGAAGTCCTACACCAAAAAACAGTGTGGGGTCCCACCCAGGGTTCATATCAGACCCTTATCCAAGCACGCAACCCTGGCCATTGGTTGTCGGGGTCTGTGGGCAAGGGGCTTATCAGAATTCGGGAACCCCCTTTAATAAGGGGGCCCCCAGATACTGGCTCCCCACCCTATGTCAATGAGTATTGGGGTACCATGTACCCCTACCCATTCACCTGGTGAAAAAATTGTAAAGAAAAAAACACAACACATGTTTTTAAAATAATTTATTGGACAGCTCCGGTGGTCTTCCGTCTTGGGGGGTCTTCTCACCGGACTCCTCCGCTATCTTCTGCTAGCACTTTTAGCTGAGGAGCCGGCTTTCTTCGTCGTCGTCGCCACTGCTGTCCGGGGATCTTCTTCCGACTTCAGGGGTCTTGTCCCCCTCTTCGGTTCTTCTTGCTGGGCTTCCGCTATCTTCTTATAGTTCTTTTACTAGCGGTGGCCCGGTCTTCTGTCACCGCCTTCTTCTCTTCTTCCGCCTTCGGGGGTCTTGTCCCCCTCTTCGGTTCTTCTTGCCGGGCCTCCGCTTTCTTCTTCCAGCTCTTTGACTAGCAGTGGCCTGGTCTTCTGTCGCCGCTGCCTTCTCGTCTTCTCTTCTTCTTCTTCATCTTTGAGACGTTGACTCAACGCTCTCTCTGGCCACAATGACATAGACGCATTGTGCGGCAACTTATATAGGGACAAGGAGCGAGGTCACCAGGTAAAGTCACATGGTGACCCACCCCCTTATGATGTCACAGTCCCGGATAGTCTGATCGTGTGTACGCAGCATGAGAGACCATGAGAAAAAGCAGCCATGAGGGCCTCATTATTCCAAGCAACCTTTGCTGCCAGAGTACAGAATTCAATGGTTTAGTCGGCAACAGTCCTTGTACTCCGTTTTATGGACATGAGGCACTTGGCAGCAGAAGCGGAGCATACAGAAACCTCAAATACCCCTTTTAAAGGAGGCCACAAAGTCAGGGGAACTCAAGACAACAGGTTTTTGCATCTCCCATAGTGGGTTTGCCCAGTCCATGGTTTTCTTAGAAAGCAAAGATATCACAAAACCTGCTTTGCTTCTGTCCGTGGGAAATCCCTGGGGCAGCATCTTAAAGTAAATCTCAACCTGGTTGAGAAACCTTCTGCATTGAACTAGCTCACCCCCAAATCACTGGGGAATCGGAGCGGAACCAGACATACCTCTTATAGAGGTAATACTCGAGGTGGGTGCCTGCAAAGAGCTTGACGCAGCAGCAGGGATGGCCTACAACTCAGGCTGTACCAAAGCAGCCACAGTGGGGGATTCCAGGTGAGCCGTGGGACTCAGGAGCGTTTGTAACGCTGTGGCAAACTGATCCATGCTGTGAGCTTGCTCATCCAGTCTGGAAAACATATTACCTACAAGTGGATTGACTGTATCTTCTGAATTCATGGCCTTCGCCTACTGTCAGAAGCCATGAACCAGACCAAGACAGAAGTACAAATTAAATCACACTTTTTTTTATTAATAAAAAGGTAAATAGAGTAAGCGTAGTCAAAACATAGCCAGAGTCCAGTAACCAGATCGAGTAGTCAGCCAGGCCAGAGTTCAGTAACCAAATCGGGTAATTAGCCAGGCCAGAAGTCAGGGATCCAAGTAGAGGAACAACAAGCAGGATAAGAAGCCAGAAGGGATGTCTGCAAGCCAGTCTTTAAACAGGAACGCAGTAGATGGTTTCTTGTGATGTGACCAAGGCGAAGGCAGAGATAAAGTGAGCTGGACAGCTTTAAGTAGGCAGGTCAGACGAGCAGGATCAGGAACAGCTGGGTAACTGTGGAGAGAGATGAGAGCTGGCAATTACCTGACAGCTGAGCAGCCAGCACAGAGAAGGAAGGGCTAAGCCAGCCCTGACAGCCTCCACCCCAGCTAGCAATAAACTCTCATTTATTAAAATGATTAAAAGCGTAGGAAATACAAATATGAACAGTCTAAAGTCGATCAGTCCACTGCCAGGCTCTACTAGTTTCGCCACCTCTCACGTGGCTTCATCCATTTCTTGTTTATATATATATATATATATATATATATATATATATATATATACACACACACACACACACACATATACACATATATATATATATACACACACACACACACACACACATATACATATATATATATATATATATATATATATATATATATATATATATATATATATATATTTAACATAAAGTTTATTTATTTGTAACAAACAGAACATAATTCAAATTATAATACAATTAGACAGATATTATACATTGATAGGGTATGCGTTATCTAGTCTGGTGTGTACAGTAATAGTGAAATACTATGAGGTGAAGACCATAGCGTGCATCAAACGTTAGATGAAGCATATATAGATCTAGCGTGAAACCATGGTGGGGATGGTCCGGGTCCACATCATCCTCTAGAACATGCCTTCTTGGTGATCATACTTGGCTTAAGTGAGGGAAGGAATCTAAGCAACTCGTCATTAGAGTAACCTATTTTGGAGGAATATTGCCTGGAATAAAAGTCCTCAAAGCATCTATTAATGTCTACAGGGTCCGTCATAATCGTTCCGTCTTCAGCCTAAATCTTAGTTATAGTGGAGACCGGGGACTGTTCTTTAGCTATCCAAGCTAGCAGCCTGCCTGTTTCTTCCCCCTGTTCAAATATCTGTTGTGTTTGGACTAGTTGTCTTTTGTGTACCTTAGCTATTCTCAGAAGCATCACCTCTCTATAGGCCACTTTCATGTCTTGACCTGTGATAGAGTTGGCCACGAGAGCATAGCGAGATTCAAGGGTTTGGGCGTTGGCCTCAGCCTCCTCCAGTGTGATCCGATCATTCCTGTGTTCCCTAGCTATAGAGGAGAGATAGCATCCTCTAATAAAGACCTTAAAAGCATCCCAGTCGTTGCCCAGTGAAGTGGTTCCAGCATTTAACAGCCAGTATTGTCTGATCATTGTGGAGAATTCAAACTCTATAGTAGGGTTAGTTATCCAAAATCTAGAAAGGCGCCAGATTCTATCATTTGGGGCTGTCGTTTGTATATTGCAGGTCAGTTGTGAATGATCGGATATACCCCTTGGGAGAACCCTAATTTTCCCAATCTTGGGCAGCATGGTGGCACTAGCATAGATGAGGTCAATGCGAAATAATGTATTATGTGAATGGGAATGGCAGCGTTAATAGGAGCGTTATTACCATCTCCACACAACTTCCATGCCAAATAATCCCGCCCATTTAGATAGGGTAGAGTCCGTAGCAGGGTCTGGGGTGAGTCTGTCTAGGGAAGGGTTCAGAGCAATATTAAAGTTCCCCGCAAGAAGAACATCATCCGTAGGATATTGGGCCAGTAGGGGGATGATACCATGGAGGAGAGGGAGGTCAGCTGGGGGGGGGGGGGGGGTACAAGCCCACCAGCCCCATTTTAGTTGTTTCTATGCATGTAGGAATTAGAACATACCGTTCCCCAGGGCTCAGCTTAACATCCAGTAGCTCAAAATTAAGGGCCTTATGTATCAGAATACTAACCCCACGGGAGTATCCCAAGTGGGTAGCATGGAAATGCCGTCCCACCCAGGGGTGTTTACGGGCTTAGGCTTTTTACTCCCCACTAGATGTGTCTCCTGTAGGATGCAAATATGAGAGTTATATTTTTTTAAGGTACTCAAACACCAGGGACCATTTGATTTTATTATTAAGGCCCCGGACATTCCAGGAAAGGACCTTTAACGGGGCCATGGTTTGGAGGGGGCAAAATAGCTAACGGATAAATCTGAATAAGCTGAACCCTGGGAGAGCGGTGCAGCCACTGGTGTATTGCCAGTACAGGCCCACCATCCACAAGAATTATATAACAGCAAGGCCTCAAGCAACCACATTAGCCTTGTGCATTCACTATCACATATCTGTCTGCTATAAAAGATTAACACAAAAAAAGAACAAAACAAAATATGAACACCCATCCCATCCCTCCCCACACCCTGCTAAACATAGCACTGGGTGTCTGGAATACCCAAACCGAACAAGTTCACCTAGATAGGAAGGTCTCCTATGGTGTTACAGATAGCACACCAGGGACACACTTCCTACCAAGGAAGGGGGGAGCAGGAGGCTCTGCATGGCGCTCTTTCTGAAGGCATCATAGTAAAAAGGGATCATAACTTGCATAGTCTAAGACTACATGGTAGGCAGTACATTTCTCTTAGTGTTCACTAAGGGCTCCATCTTGTTTGCATTGTCTTTTAAGGCATCCAATAGGAACTTCAAGGTTTCTCATTAACAGATGAACACGGAGGGGAACACCTATTAACCTCCAACCCAACTAGGGATAATCATACCTCTGGGATTCCCATCCCCCCACGGTTCTCCCCAACTTGCAGCAACAGGGCGAACAGTCAAGCTTGGATTCGGGAGCATACGGGGGGGGGCCAAGGGACAAGCCCCCAAATAAAACATTGTCCCACCGGCACCCCCCATGCCGTTAGTAACGTCCGCCATACCAATCCTGGCTTAGTAGTAATGGCCAACCCATAGTCCTGCTCATGGTGGGTCAGGGTAGCCCCCTGGATGATGTCCAGCCAGCACTCGGTTTGCATCTCTAATTGGGAATCATCTGCAGATGCAGATGGTAGCGTGCACAGTGGCAAACTCCCAGTGGTTCTCATGCTTGCAAAAGTGTCAGGGTAGCCAGAGCAGGAGTAAACTAGGGGGGAGAACCGGTCACCAAAGGGAAAACACGAGGGGGCATTGGATCCCAAAGTCAGGGGAAGAACAGAGGTTGGAGTTGGAAGAAGAGCAGTACTGACCTCTGATAGCTGTGTTAGCGAGAAGGCAGCTTGCAGCAGGAGGGTGTGCAGGAGTTGTTCGGTGAAGGTTGCTGTATCTCGGCCCTCCACCCCCACCAGGGGGCCCACCAGGCAGAGGTTGTTTCTCTGATTCCTGTTCTCCTGGGCCTCCGCGCGGGATTCCATTGCCTTCATTTTAACTTGTAGAGTGCGGAGGGAATCTCCATGTGCCCGTATCATGTCCACCGTGTCTCCCACCCTCCTCTCTGCCTCAGAAAACCTGTTGCGGTATCTATCCATATCTCTCCTGATCAGGCCCATCTCCATCTGCATTTGTTCTATTTTGGCCGTCAGTGTGGTCTGGTAGCCAGTTATGGCTTGCATGAGGGCAGTGAACTGTTCATTCCCCAGAAGAGATGGAGATGGCGCCAGCTGTTCTGTCTGGGATTGGAGGTAGGCCACACGTGGGCTCCGGGGAGGCGGCAGGGTTTTCTGAGCCTGCTGCTGCTTACGTTGCGAACCAGAGTTCCCTCTTTTCATGCCCAGAGGTAAACAGCTCTGATGTAAGTGTTGAAGGATGTGATAGATCCTTGTCAGTTGGATAATTAGGCCATCCAAGAGCAGAGCTCCCATTTCACTCATTCGCCTAGGTTGCCATCATGACCACGCCCCCCTTGTTTTTTTATATGTATTTCCACAATACTGGTCTTATAACATAAAAAGGAGCACAGCGGATGAGACTTATGTTGGCCATTGATCATGTCATTTGAGCTGATTAAAGATTACAGAGGATTCCTTGAAAGGTTTATTGGCAACCTGCCTACATGCATGAGGAATACTTTCTTTTTTTTACATCAAAAGACTTTAAGGATTGGACAAACAAACCTGGTGACAGCAGGGCCATCTTACTGAGCGGACAACCCTGGGCACTGCCTAGCCCTATCAGGGCCAGACAAATAGAAGAAGCAGTGGGGCAACCCATACACTAAGGGTCCGAGCATCTACAAGGGTCCAGCTGTCTAAAGGGGATGGGAGAAGGCACGAGCGGGTGCAGGAGAGCTCCGTGCCTGCTCTGGATTTTGGAATGTGTGTGAGAGACATTGAGCTGACATCGGGCTCTTTGCTGCCCCCTCTGGTAAATTCCAGCATGTGCACCCTTTTTGTGTCCTGCACAAGAGCTGGGACAAGGAACACCACCTAACAAGTAAGGGGGGGGGGGGGGGGAGTCGTGTGTGTCTATGTACATGTGTTTATGGGTGTGTCTGTGTACGTGTGTGGGTGTGTCTGTGTACATGTGTGTGTGTGTGGGTGTCTCTGTGTACATGTGGGTGTGTCTCTGTATGTGGGTATGTCTGTGTACATGTGTGTGTCTGTGTACGTATGTGTGCCTGTGTCATATATACACATGTGAGGGGGGCTGAGAGCATACAGGTGTGAGGTGTGTAAATTGGGCAGGCTTGTAGGGGCCCCATAGCATTACTTTGCCCAGAGGCCAGTGTTGCCAACCTACCAGATTGAAAATTTACTGACACAACACCCAAAATTTAGTGACACAGCCAAGTTTTTACTGACATTTCCAAAAGTTACAAAATTACAGTTTTAAGTGCAAATTTTAATATTTAGGCTACAAATACAATATGCAATTAGCAATATGATTTAAGGTATGTAGCTGCCATAACCCTTTGCAGGGCAGCCTTAACTTTTTGGGCTTACCGGTTACCTCCGCTTGGCTTGTTCTTCCATGTCTAGGGGTTCCCAGGGTTGGTACCCAACAACTTTGGATGCTGACACCAATAAAGTCCCTTTGAGAGGATTTTATTTGCAGGGGTAACATCCAACAACACAGTCTCGTATGGGAACAGAGGACAAGGGTGAAGAAACTCAGGCACCTTGAACTGCAGATATAACAATGTCTCTATTACTACCCAGAGAGTAGCCACTCTCAGCTGGGCACTTCAGAGCTGAACAAACCTCTAGCCAGAGATTATGTCAATCAGCACTTTGACTCAGAACTTGTGAAATCTTTGGCCTTGAACAAGTTGTAACTGAAAGTGAACAGGAACCTTTTTCCTCAGTACCTGGAACGTTCTCTGTCTCCTTGGTAGTACTGGAAAAAGCGTAAATTCATCAGTGTCTTTCACAACTCAGCAACCAGGCACTTCTTAGGATGCCAGCTTGTTGGCCCTCCTCTGAAGAGTCCTCCCCCGGTCGCTTACACGAGCTGCAGTGACCCTCCAAGCCGAGAGCACACCTGAACGCCTTGAATCCTCCCTCAGTTACTGCACCTCGGACCAGCAGGTTCCGAGACACGGGAACAGACGGATCCTTACCCCAGAGCAGGCGGGTCTATTTGGGTTAACCAACTGAAGCATGTTGCAGAGCGACGGATGCTCCCATGACTGGGACCCCTCACGGGGGTCTACCCCGGTCCAGAAACAGGAACAGGCCGTTAGGGCCTCACAAACCAACGACCCGTAACATGTGACCTCAACATCTTAAGTACCCCTCCCCAGACTCCTCAGCGGGGCCCGGCACACCCACTGATTGGCTCCGAGGAAGCTGATACCCAAAATGTCCAACCAGGCCTGGTTCGGACCTGTCATGTGCACCTTACCGTACAGATGACCAGGCAGAACTCCAACACAGCTCAGCCAAACTGATGTCAACGTTAACCTACATAATTAACCCTCAGAACCCATTACCCAAAAACTAAATTTACACATGAATGACACTTTGTCCAAAATGTCATCCGCTACAGGTAGATAAGGCAAAAAACATATTTCTTATTTTATTTTCGATATAGTAAGTAGCTCAGGGACAGGAGGGCAAGAAATTAGAATGAGCGGCACACACACATAAAATTGACTCTCACAGTGACACTGACAGAAGTGTGCAGCAGCACAGATGATGATGACATCTCACTGTCCCCTCCTGAGTCACAGTGACAGTCTCTCTCCAAGCCAAGTGGTCCCTCCAGGCCACTCCAGTCTAAACCGCTCTGACCACCTGCCCTGCTCCCGTCCCACAGACCCGAACTCTGGCCGTTCTGCTTAGCTCCATTGCACAATGACACCACACAGCATGCTCAGACACTGCCTCCGCCAAAGCCGCCCTATCACACTGTAGCAGGCACTCGGATGGTCTCAGCCGGCTCCGGACCAAGCCAAGCGTCACAGCCATATTTTTTACTAGCAACCTTTTATTTTTACTGGCATTTACTGGCAGGAGAAAATTGCCTATTTTTTACTGACTGCCAGTAAAAATACTGACGGTTGGTAACACTGCCAGGGCCCCATGGTGTTATTAATATGGCCCAGGGTGACAGTAATCTGAGAGGAAAGTTACTTTTCTCAAGGACCAAATAATTGGTTGGCAGTATCTCAAAGCAGAGATGCTCCTATCATCCTAGAGAGACAGTGGTCGGAGGAGATATGTTTCTTGTGTAAAAAGCCCAGACTTAATGGCAGACTGTTAACCAGTCAGGTAGTGCATGAGCCTTGAAGCAGAAAGGCAGGCCTTTTTGGTGGGTTAGGGACAAGTCCAAAATGAAGGCACATGCATCCGAATCAATTATGGCCTGAACTTTAATAGTCTTTTTGGGGCCCTGCAGAGACAAAGGTAAAAAAACATGAGTGGAGACAGTCAAAGAGGCTGTGGTATGCTGGGAGGTGATAGTGGCTTCCTCAAGGGATGGCCTAATGGCGCAATTACAAAGAATATGACCTAGGGGCCCCTTGGTAGAGGCAGGTTAGCCTGTCGTTGATTAAACAGTTCCCGACCGGCGCATGTACATCAGCAGAATGGCACGGGCAGGCATATTGGCGTAAAGGTACGTCCATTTTTATATGCCGCCGTGCCATCGCGTGCGCACTGCCGGCAGTGCGCTCACTTGCTGGTCGGGACCCCATGAGTCCGGTCACGGGTCCCGTGGACTCGATCGCCGTGGGGATACCTGCGATCATCTCACGGGGAGGCTGAACGGGGAGATGCCATTGTAAACAGCATCTCCCTGTTCTGCCTAGCAACAAGTGATGCTGATCTCTGCTCCATGTGATTTCTAGCAAAGATCAGCGTTCACTAACACAAAGCCCAGCCCCCCACAGTTAGTAACACGCCCCTAGGAACACTTAACCCCATACAGTGCCACCCCCTGGTTAACTCCTTCACTGCCAGTGTCATTTACACAGGAATCAATGCATTTGTATAGCACTGATTGCTGTATAAATGACAATGGTCCCAAAAATGTGTCAAAAATGTCCGATGTGTCTGCCATAATGTCGCAGTCACAATAAAAATTGCTGATCGTCACCATTACTTGGAAAAAAAAATGATTAATAAAAATGCAATAAAACTATCCCCTATTTTGTAAACGCTATAACTTTTGCGCAAACCAATCAATAATCGCTTATTGCGATTTTTTTTACCGAAAATATGTAGAAGAATACGTATCGGGCTAAACTGAGAGAAAAAAATGTTTTTTTATATATTTTTGGGGGATATTTATAATAACAAAAAGTAAAAAATAATGCGTTTTTTTCAAAATTGTTTATAGCGCAAAACCGCAGGAGTGATCAAATACCACCAAAAGAAAGCTCTATTTGTGGGGAAAAAAAGGACGTCAATTTTGTTTGGGAGCCATGTCGCATGACCACGCATTTGTCAGTTAAAGCGACGCAGTGCCGAATCGCAAAAAGTGGTCTGGTCTTAAGCCAGCAAAATGGTCTGGTCTGAAAGTGGTTAAGGCAGAAGTCAAGGCAATCAGCTGGTAAAAGAGTAAGGCCGCGTACACACGGGCGGACTGTTCGCCCAACCTTGTCCGCTGAACAGTGTTTGGGCGGACAGTCCGCTCGTGTGTGGGCTTTCAGCGGACAGTTTCAGCGGACAGTTGGACGGACAAAGTCTTTCGGAAATTCCGAAAAACTGTCCGCTGAAACTGTGTTTGAGCGAACAGTCCGCCCGTGTGTGGGCCTGTCCGCTGTACTTTCGAAATGAGCAGACTGTTCCCGCTCGGAAAGTCCGCCCATTTCGAGCGCGTGTACAGGTAGGCGGGGCCCGCGAAGGAGACGTCGCGGGCTCCGCCGCCTGGAATGGGCTTAAAGGGGAACCCCAACGCCGAAAAAAATCGGCGTGGGGGTTCCCCCAAAGTCCACACCAGACCCTTGTCCGAGCACGCTACCCGGCCGTCCAGGAAGGGGGGGCGAGCGAGCGCGCCCCCCCTCCTGAGCCATACCAGGCCGCGTGCCCTCAACATGGGGGGGTGCCTTGGGGAAGGGGGGGCCGCGCGGCCCCCCAACCCCAAAGCACCTTGTCCCCATGTTGATGAGGACAAGGGCCTCTTCCCGACAACCCTGGCCGTTGGTTGTCGGGGTCTGCGGGCGGGGGGCTTATCGGAATCCGGGAGCCCCCTTTAAGACCGGGCCACCGCCTGCAAAAGAGCTACAAGAAGGCGCGGTGGCCCGGCAGAAGAACCGAAGAGGGGGGATAAGACCCCCGAAGTCGGGAGAAGAGGCCGGCGGCGGGGAGGAAGAAAGCCGGACTCCTCCGCTAGTAAAAGAGCTACACACAGATAGCGGAGGAGTCCGGCGAGAAGACCCCCGAAGACGGAAGACCCCCGGAGCTGTGCAATAAAATATTTTTTCCCCTGTGTTGTGTTTTTTTTTTGTACTTTATTTCACAGGTGAATGGGTAGGGGTACATTGTACCCCATACTCATTCACATAGGGTGGGGGGCCGGTATCCGGGGGCCCCCTTCTTAAAGGGGGCTCCCGGATTCCGATAAGCCCCCCGCCCGCAGACCCCGACAACCAACGGCCAGGGTTGTCGGGAAGAGGCCCTTGTCCTCATCAACATGGGGACAAGGTGCTTTGGGGTGGGGGGGCCGCGCGGCCCCCCCTTCCCCAAGGCACCCCCCCATGTTGAGGGCACGCGGCCTGGTACGGCTCAGGAGGGGGGGCGCGCTCGCTCGCCCCCCCTTCCTGGCCGGCCGGGTAGCGTGCTCGGACAAGGGTCTGGTGTGGACTTTGGGGGAACCCCCACGCCGATTTTTTTCGGCGTTGGGGTTCCCCTTTAAGCCCATTCCAGGCGGCGGAGCCCGCGAAGTCTCCTTCGCGGGCCCCGCCTACCTGTACACGCGCTCGAAATGGGCGGATTTGCCTCCTCCTTACGTGGGCGAGTCCGTTCATTTCAAAAGTTGAGCCAACTGTTTGGCAAACAGTTCGCTGAAACAGTCCGCTCGTGTGTGGGCAAGTCCGCTCATGCAAATTTTGAGCGGACTGTTTGCCGAAACTGTTTGCCGAACAAGGTTGGGCGAACAGTCCGCGCGTGTGTACGCGGCCTAAGGGAAAGCAATCTGAGTCAGCAACAGGAAGGCAACAGCAGGTTAAGTATTAATATCAATATAGCTTTAGGGTAGCTAGTGATAAGACGTAGCACAAAAGCCACTTTAAAGGCTGGTGCCTAAATACCCTCCTGGTCATAGATTATACCTATAGTTGTAAATGCAGCTGACGCTTGCATGAACAAGTACCCTTGACAGTGGTATAGCTAGACATTCTTTCACTCGGGGCAAAGACTCCCTCCGAAGAGGACGGTGTCAGTAGGGCACTGGACGTGTCATTAATTTTTCATTTTTATTATTTCACCTTTTTAAATTATTTTTTACAATTGTATTTTTACAATATTATTATGCATCAGTGTCCCCTTTACATCAGTTTCCCCCCTACTTCAGAGTCCCCCATTACTTTAAAACAGAGGCCTTTCTACCATCAGAATCCCCCCTTATTTCAATGCCCCACCTTCATTGGTACCCCCTTTACACCAGTGTCCTTCCTTACTTCAGTGCCCCCCCTTATTTCATCACCCCCCCTTACATCAGTGCCTCTATGACATCAGTGCTACCCTTTTACATCAAAGTATTTTCTTACTTCAGTGTGCCCCTTTACATCAGAGTTCCCCCTTACATTAGTTACATTAGCCCCCCCTTACACCAGTGCCCCTTTTGATATCAGAGTACCCCCTTATATCAGCGTGCCCACTTACATCAATTCCCACTTTACATCTGAGTCCTTCTTTACATCAGTGTGCCCTCTTACAGAAGTACCTTCCTTGCATCAGAGCATCCCCCTTACATGAATGTGTCCCATGGTTGTTGCAGCTCAGCAGGAGCTGAGGAAGAGCAAGCGTGAATGGGGAAGTTTTGTCCTCATTCAGGAGCTGGGGGAGGAGGGGTGAGGTGTGCAGAGCTCTGGAGTCCTCTCCTAGGCAGTACAGTAGTAGTAACACAGAAGTGATCCTTCCGCTGCTTCTACCACTGTCATCTGCAGCTCAAAGATCGGTTGTGTAGTTAGAGATCAGTGATTGCTGAGTAGGGATGAGCTTCGTGTTCGAGTCGAACGTACGTTCGACTCGAACATTGGCTGTTCGTCCGTTCGGCAAAATCCGAACTCTTGGTCCGTTCGCGTCAAAATTCGTGTGGCGCGCACGGCCCACAATGCACTGCGATGGCGCAGTGCATTGCTGGCTCGTGATTGGCCAAGCATGCACTGTGACCCCGCATGCTTGGCCAATCGCAGCGCCAGCAGCGAGGAGAGCCATGATTGGCCACAGGCATCCTGCCTGTGGCCAATCATAGCTCAGGCTGTGTAGTGCACGCCCCACACTATATAAGGCCGCCTTTGAGGCGGCCTCGTGTAGTGTGTTGGCATCTGAAGCAGTGGGTGTTCTGTGTACCTTCAACACAGTTACACACCAATCGTTTTTGGCTGATTTCCTATCTTGCTCTTGTGTAGTGGTTATTGTCTGTGCCCTGACCGCAGTATACACCACTATATTCACCTCACCTATATAGCTAGTGATCTAGCTTTAATAATAGAGCTTGCAGTCAGTAGTGTTAGGAGATAGTGCGTGCTGTCTGCGTGCTCTGTACCCAGTACATACCGCTATAATCCACCTACACAGCTGTTCTCTATTTGGGCCCAATTGTCATCTGCAGGAGTTATTGGAAGTTGTGTGTGCTTCCAGCACAGCACAGTATACATCTGTATATACCCCTTTAACTCTGCTGTTTTCTGGTTATTATCTGCGTGCCCTGACCGCAGTATACACCGTGATATTCACCTTACCTATATAGCTAGTGGTCCATCTTTAATAATAGAGCTTGCAGTCAGTAGTGTCAGGAGATAGTGCGTGCTGTCTGCGTGCTCTGTACCCAGTACATACCGCTATAATCCACCTACATAGCTGTTCTCTATTTGGGCCCAATTGTCATCTGCAGGAGTTATTGGAAGTTGTGTGTGCTTCCAGCACAGCACAGTATACATCTGTATATACCCCTTTAACTCTGCTGTTTTCTGGTTATTATCTGCGTGCCCTGACCGCAGTATACACCGTGATATTCACCTTACCTATATAGCTAGTGGTCCATCTTTATTAATAGAGCTTGCAGTCAGTAGTGTCAGGAGATAGTGCGTGCTGTCTGCGTGCTCTGTACCCAGTACATACCGCTATAATCCACCTACATAGCTGTTCTCTATTTGAGCCCAATTGCCATCTGCAGGAGTTATTGGAAGTTGTGTGTGCTTCCAGCACAGCACAGTATACATCTGTATATACCCGTTTATCTCTGCTGTTCTATAAAAAAGGCATCTGCAGGAGTTAGTGGGTGTTGTGTGCCTCCAGCACAATATAAACTACCCAACTACTGTTTTACCCAACTCCCTTCAGGCCATTACCATGTCTGGAAGGCCAGCAAGGAGAGGCAGACAGGCGCGAGCCGATAAAAGAGGGCAAGCAGGCTCTGTGTCTAGAGACAACAGTGCTGGTCGTGGACGCGGTGCATTGTCATCAGCACGTGGCCATGGGACATGCTTGTCCTTCTTTTCTGCAGCTGGACATGTTGAACCGCAACATGCCAACGACTTGGTAGAGTGGATGACCAAGCCCTCTTCATCCTCCTCATCCTCTCTCACCCAGTCTCAGGGTAGTAGCAAAGCAGCTGCCAACGCATCGTCTTCCCTCCTCTCAATGTCATCATCAGTGACTCCTTCCCTAGACCCACCACGTCCTCCTGAGGAGTCTCCTGAACTCTTTGAGCACAGTGTTGGGTACATGCTCCAGGAGGATGCCCAGTGTTTTGTGGGCTCTGATGATGACACTCAGCTAGAGGAAGGCAGTAGCGTGAGCACAGAGAGAGGGGATGCTCAAGAAGGACAGCAATCTGGCAGTCATGTTCCACAAGCTGCAGCATACTGCCAGGTTTGCTACAGCGATGAAGAGGGAGGGGATGATGAGGGCACTGACTCCACGTGGGTGCCTGAAAGGAGGGAGGAGGAGGAGGAGGAGGAGGCACATGTCCAACGAGGCAGGATGCCCTCCGGGGGCCAGCACACCGACTGAATCACACCGCAGAGCTCCGCCTGCGCAGAGCGCTTCCTCTGCGCTTTATTCTAAAAGTTCTTTGGTGTGGGCCTTTTTTGAGACGAGTGCATCAGATCGCACCGCTGCTATTTGCAACATATGTCTCAAGCGTATCTCACGTGGCCAAAACATCAGCCGCTTGGGCACCACATGCTTGACCAGACATATGTTGACCTGCCATGCAGCTCGTTGGCAAGCGTACCTCAAAGACCCACACCAAAGAACAAAGCGGACCTCTCCTTGCTCCTCATCAGCTGGCATCTCCAACCCCACTAGACCTTCAGTCCTCTCTGAAACCTGCTCTGAGAGGAATGAAGGTGTAGAATTAGGTGTGTCACAGCCAAGTGCTTCCGGGAAATCTGCTAGTGGTACATCCACATCCGATTATAGCAGGCAAATGTCCCTGCCCCAGCTGCTGGACCGGCGGAAGAAGTTTACTCCCAGCCATCCACATGCCCAGTGGTTGAATGCTAGCTTGGCTAAATTGCTAGCACTTCAACTGCTGCCTTTTCAGTTGGTAGACTCGGCCCCCTTCCGTGAGTTTGTACAATGTGCGGTTCCTCAGTGGCAGGTCCCCAAACGCCACTTTTTCTCACGGAAGGCGATTCCGGCTCTCTACCGGCATGTGGAAGGCAATGTCCTTGCCTCGCTGGACAGGGCGGTCAGCGGTAAGGTGCATATTACTGCTGACTCATGGTCCAGCAGGCATGGACAGGGAAGTTACCTGTCTTTCACGGCCTATTGGGTCACTCTTCTGGCTGCTGGGAAGGATGCAGGACAAGGTGCAGTAGTGTTGGAGGTTGTTCCGCCACCACGCCTCCAAAATGCTACTATTGGTTGTGACACACCTCTCTCCTCCACCCCCTCCTCTTCTTCTTCCTCCATGGCCTCTTCCAGTGCTCTGTCCACAGAACCAGCGGCGCTCCGTAGGCGTTCCAGGGGCTACGCAAGTACGCAGGCAAAACAATGCCATGCCGTGCTTGCGCTGGTTTGTTTGGGGGACAGGAGCCACACTGGGGCAGGCCGAGAGGTGGTTGACGCCACGCCAGCTTAAGCCAGGAATGGTGGTTTGCGACAATGGCACCAACCTCCTCTCTGCCCTCCGACAGGGACAACTGACCCATGTGCCCTGTGTAGCTCACGTCCTTAACCTGGTGGTGCAGCGGTTCTTGGGCAGGTACCCCGGCTTACATGATGTCCTGAAGGAGGCCAGGAAAGTCTGTGTGCATTTCTGCCGATCATTTAATGCCTGTGCTCGGCTGGCTGAGCTCCAAAAGGAGTTGAACCTGCCCAAGAACCGCCTTATATGTGACATGCCCACCAGATGGAACTCAACATTGGCCATGCTGCAGCGGCTGCACACGCAGCAGAGGGCCATCAATGAGTACCTGTGCGACTACGGCACCAGGACAGGGTCAGGGGAGCTTGGTTTTTTCTCACCACGCCAGTGGGGCATGATCAGGGATGCATGCACTGTCCTGTCACCGTTTGAGGAGGCCACAAGGATGGTGAGCAGTGACAGTGCATGCATCAGTGACACTGTACCTCTTGTCCACCTCTTGGAGCATACGCTGCGTGGAATAATGGACAGGGCACTTGAGGCAGAACAGAGGCAGGAAGAGGAGGACTTCCTTGCCTCTCAAGGCCCCCTTTATCCAGACAGTGTTCCTGCTGTGCCACCCATCACACAGGAAGAGGGTGAGGAGGAGGAAGAGGAGGAGGAGGATGATTGTGTCAGCATGGAGGTGGAGGCTGGCACTCAGCATCAGCATCAGCAGCAGCAGTCTTATAGGGATGATTTACAGTCCCAAGAAACACGTGGACTTGTACGTGGCTGGGAGGAGGTAGCTGCGGATCATGTTGTCCTTAGTGACCCAGAGGACTCCGGACCGAATGCCTCAGCTAACCTACGCTGCATGGCCTCCCTGATCCTGCAAAGCCTGCGGAAGGATCCTCGTATTCTTCGGATCAAGGAGAGGGACCATTACTGGCTGGCCACTCTCCTTGATCCACGGTACAAGGGTAAGGTTGCCGACCTTATCTTACCATCGCAGAGGGAGCAGAGGATGAGACATCTCCGGGAGGCCTTGCAGAAAGCTCTGTGCAACGTGTTCCCAGAGACTGGGAGGTCACAAACTCCTGGTCCTGGACAACGTGTTGCTGAGGCATCAGTCAGAAGGAGCGGTGGAGAAGGTGGCCGTCTGACTGATGCTTTCAGACAATTTTTTAGTCCGCAGCCCCAAGGTATGATTGGTTCCAGCACCCATCGCCAGCGTCTAATTTACATGGTGCAGGAATACCTAGGGGCAAGGTCAGACTTGGACACCTTTCCCACTGAAAATCCTCTGGCTTACTGGGTCTTGAGGATGGATCACTGGCCAGAGCTTGCACAGTATGCAATTGAGCTACTGGCCTGTCCTGCATCCAGCGTTCTTTCGGAACGCACCTTCAGTGCTGCTGGTGGCTTTGTTACCGATCACAGGGTGTGCCTGTCCACCGAATCAGTTGATCGACTGACCTTCATCAAGATGAATCAGTCTTCGATCACCCACAGCTACCAAGCACCTGAAGCTGATGTAACCGAATAATTTTTTTGGAAATACCACATCCCTTCAAGACTGCCTATGCTGATGCTGAGTGACTGTCCTGTTATGTTGATTGTCTATCCTCTTCCTCCTCCGCTGATATGTTGGAAGAACATTTTTGGTTCTGGGTGATGCCAGTAGCCCAATTTTTCTGCCCCTGTTTAACAGGGGCGTTTAATTACAATTTTTGATGCAATGCTTTGCAGCAGGGCTAATTCCTGCAATAAAACTAGAGTATATGGCAGAGGTTGGAGTGTGGTGGCACCAGCACCAGTGCCTAAGGCCCAATTTTTCTGCCCCTGTTTAACAGGGGCGTTTAAGTACAATTTTTGATGCAATGCTTTGCAGCAGGGCTAATTCCTGCAATAAAACTAGAGTATATGGCAGAGGTTGGAGTGTGGTGGCACCAGCACCAGTGCCTAAGGCCCAATTTTTCTGCCCCTGTTTAACAGGGGCGTTTAAGTACAATTTTTGATGCAATGCTTTGCAGCAGGGCTAATTCCTGCAATAAAACTAGAGTACCGTATATACTCGAGTATAGGCCGACCCGAATATAAGCCGAGGCCCCCAATTTACCCCCAAAAAACTGGAAAACTTATTGACTCGTGTATAAGCCGAGGGTGAGACATGGCTGTCCATCCCTGTGTGTCCGTCCATCCCTGTGTGTCCGTCCATCCCTGTGTGTGTGTCCGTCCATCCCTGTGTGTGTGTCCGTCCATCCATCCATCCCTGTGTGTGTGTCCATCCATCCATCCCTGTGTGTGTGTCCATCCATCCATCCATCCATCCCTGTGTGTGTGTCCATCCATCCATCCATCCCTGTGTGTGTGTCCATCCATCCATCCATCCCTGTGTGTGTGTGTCCATCCATCCATCCCTGTGTGTGTGTGTCCGTGCAGCCTTGTGTGTGTGTCCAGCCTACCTGTGTCCCGAGCCTGTGTCCCGAGCCTGTGTCCCGAGCCTCCGTCCCGAGCCTCCGTCCCGAGCCTCCGTCCCGAGCCGCCGTCCCGAGCCGCCGTCCCGAGCCGCCGTCCCGAGCCGCCGTCCCGAGCCGTCGTCCCGAGCCTCCTCCGTCCTTCCAGGATCGCCGCTCTTCTCGGCGGCCATTCTAAAATTCAAAAGCCGCGCCTCCGCCTTCGCCTGTGATAGGCGGAACACTGAATTTCCCAGCAGCCTGTGTTCCGCCTATCACGGACATCGTCTCATCCTCGTCCGTAGTACGAGGATGAGCGGATGTCCGTGATAGGCGGAACACTGACTGCTGGGAAATTCAGTGTTCCGCCTATCACAGGCGAAGGCGGAGGCGCGGCTTTTGAATTTTAGAATGTCCGCTGTCTGTCTGCTCGATACGCTGATCGAGCAGTCAGACAGCGGTGACTCGAGTATAAGCCAAGGGGGCACTTTCAGCCTCAAAAAAGAGGCTGAAAATCTTGGCTTATACTCGAGTATATACGGTATATGGCAGAGGTTGGAGTGTGGTGGCACCAGCACCAGTGCCTAAGGCCCAATTTTTCTGCCCCTGTTTAACAGGGGCGTTTAAGTACAATTTTTGAAGCAATGCTTTGCAGCAGGGCTAATTCCTGCAATAAAACTAGAGTATATGGCAGAGGTTGGAGTGTGGTGGCACCAGCACCAGTGCCTAAGGCCCAATTTTTCTGCCCCTGTTTAACAGGGGCGTTTAAGTACAATTTTTGATGCAATGCTTTGCAGCAGGGCTAATTCCTGCAATAAAACTAGAGTATATGGCAGAGGTTGGAGTGTGGTGGCACCAGCACCAGTGCCTAAGGCCCAATTTTTCTGCCCCTGTTTAACAGGGGCGTTTAAGTACAATTTTTGATGCAATGCTTTGCAGCAGGGCTAATTCCTGCAATAAAACTAGAGTATATGGCAGAGGTTGAAGTGTGATGGCACCAGTGCCTAAGGCCCAATTTTTCTGCCCCTGTTTAACAGGGACATGTAATTACAATTCTTGATATAATATTTCACAGGAGGGCCCCTTCCTGTGCCCACCCAGAGTAACGGTGAGGACTTATAGTGTTGTGGCACCAGCACCACAACCACCAAAGGTCAATTTTTCTACCACTGTTCAACAATGGCATGTAATTACAATTCTTGATATAATCGTTCACAGCGGGGCGCTCCAGCGCCCACCAAGAGTCACTTTGAGGGCTTACAATGTTGTGGCAAAACCAACACCTTGTTCCGCCATTTCTGCAGAGCATATAGGGCAGGCCCCTACTTTCAAACATCCAATTTACAAACATCTCCTACTTGCAAACGGAAGGAGACAACAGCAAGTGAGATGAAAAAAGATGGACGACAAAACAAATTATACAGGGGTAATAACCCTTCCCTATGTTTTCCAAAAAGCTTAAAAATAGTTTTTTTGACTGGAGCTACACTTTAAAAATGTACCAGTTGAAAATTACAAACAGATTCAACTTAACACAACAAACCTACACAGTCCCTGTCTTGTTTGCACCGCCTGTATACTGCTGTTCTGAGTATATAGGGCCTGGGGGCCACACGCATTTCCTTTTTTTAATATGGGTACGGGGTTCCCCTTAATATGCGTACAAGACCCAAATAGGCTGGTAATGGGCAGGGAGGGCTACCCATGCCATTTTTCTCAATGATTTTCAACCATATTGCAGGAACCAGATATAACATTAAAACCGCAAGCAGTTTTAAATGGTGTTATTTCCGTTTAATGTCATTTTGTGCTGGGACTGTTCTAAACACGGGAAACACATGGCACTTCACAGGCATACTACAGACACCCCCCAGGCACCATATTTAAAGGAATATTTCACTTTTTTTTTTCACTTTAATCGTCATTAAAATCAGTGCTCCCGCCAAAACGGCCATTTTTAAAAACATTTTAGGCATTGACCCATGTCCCCTGGGGCAGGAACCAGGTCCCCAAACCCTTTTTAGGACAGTATCTTGCATATTAGCCGTTAAAATTAGCACTTTCCATTTCGAACGTTTGAGTCCCATAGACTTCAATGGGGTTCTAACGTTCGTAACGAACGTGGGGTCCATTCCAAAGTTCTGGTGCGAACCGAACCGGGGGGTGTTCGGCTCATCCCTATTGCTGGGACTGTACTTCTACATTTGGTGTAAAGAGCATGAAGCAATCTTCCAGAGCACACACACACAGTGCACTAGGATCAGTGACAAGCTGTCCTTCCTAGTTTTGCTGACGGCTATCATCTGTTGAGGTGGAGGAGGATGGATCGGCTGAGCTTTGCTCTACTCCTGGTTGTAGAAGAAGATGATGCGTGCATGTACAGGGAGCTTACCTCACTCGCTCCTTACTCCTGCGCACACAAACTTCGCAGGAAGATTTGCAGCAACCATTCAATAGAACAGTGCAGTCGGCAAGAGTGCTGCACTAGTAGGAAGAAGGGGGAAAGAGCACACATACTGCACTGCCTCAGAGCTCACTCCTCCTTGCAGGTGTTCTACCGAGAAAGGTCCTCCCGGTGGATAATGACCCCCTGTACTGCACAAAGCTGAACACCTATGAGTCAGCTGTACACGGCACCTGCTTGTAACAGGACCCCTCGCGGGCTTGCTTCGCTCCTCGCGCTTCGGGCACAGCCTCGCTTCGCTCGCCACACTTCGGGCACGGCCTTGCTTCGTTCGGCATATTTCTAATCAGACTCTATGTCCACTTGGATGGTGGGGCTTGAACCTGGACTCAGGGCAGAATGTAGTATTAAGTGCGCAGGCGCCATGTAGAGCTGACGATCAGCTGTTCATCTTCGGAGATGTTCGGCGGCTCCGTAGTTGTTCACTGCACAAGTGCTGCGCCTTGCGCAGTGCAGGGCCATCATTATCTGCAGGGGGACCTTTTTCGGCAAGACACCAGCTCACCACTCCTGCTTGTGACAGTGCCCCTCTCAAAGTGGCACCCGGGTGACATGGCACCCAGGTGACATGCCCCCCCATCTCCCCTAGTTTCGGCCCTGACCGTAGAACACTGAAAATTCTGCAGGTAGTGGAAATACTTAGAATTTTTGAAATGCCAGAGGACTAAGGAGTAAGGATGAGCTCAAGAGTGTTCGCATACGCCACGTGCTGAGCCCGCCAGAAATTTGGCGCAGCGCTGTGCTAATCACAGGCAGTGAGACCTTGCCTGATCTCTGCAGCCGCGCATCGGGGCAATGTCTCACTGCCTGTGATTAGCACAGCGCTGCGCCAAATTTCGGCTCAACACGTGGCGTATCCAAACACACCTGAGCTCATCCTTACCCGGGAGTCCTGGATGTAGCATAATTGTAAATTATAACAACAGCACAGAATATGTTTCCTTTTACCTAGGATAAACTGGAAATGTAATACCTGCTAGGAAGAGCCACTTCAGTTAAAGAGCAGAGCACAGTTGCTACTTTTAACCGCACAAAAGCAGCAAAAGGCTGTTCCACAAAGTTTACTTCACCAACAAGAACATTGGCTGCCTCTGTTCCTTTTGGGATCTTCTTTCTAAAAGTATTTTTCTGCTGAAAAAAAAAAAAATCACAGTTATTTTAGAGAACAAAGATATGTAAATTACATATTATATTGATCATTTTCTTTGCCCATGTGCAGGGCTGTATTTTTATCGCTGGGCCTCATGGACACCCAATATTTGGGGCCTACAGGGTGATTTCCTGGTCTTAACCTGGAGTAAAATATTTAAATGTGTAAATAACATTATGGGTGTGTCCAATATTTATACATAAAAATGTTGGCTCTTTAAGCATGTGCCTATAGACAGCAGAGACAAAGAAAAATGAAAATAGACCAGCCTTGTGCAGACTTTCTCCTTCTCTCTATTTTGACAATTCTGGTGCCTCATGTTTGGCCCAGCTCTTTAAAAAACATAGGAGAGGAAGAGTTCATAGTCCTGTGTAAGCTCCAGCAAATCAATATGTAGAGCACAGTTTTCTTTCCCCTGTCCAGGCAGCCAAAGAGCACAGCACAAGAACAAGAAACTGTGAATATATGCCCTGCATTAGCAAGGGAAAAGGTCACTTTAAAGTGTGTGTGTGTACATGAAAACAAGAACTTTTTCTTGACTATTGTATAACAGATGTACCTCTACTAACTACTTAAACCACTTACTTGCCCCAACCTCTTAACCTTAACTATATTAATTGAGACCACACCAAGATTGGAGTAAAACATAGGCTATAGCAGCCTAATTTATTTAACCACTTGCCACCCAGGTCAATTTTGACATTTCTCTCCTACATGTAAAAATAATTTCCTGACAGACTCCAATGGCAGCCTACGTATGGGTTAATCCCCCCTCTCATACCTCATAGGACCCCACTCCCATAAATATTTGCTTCTGGACAGAGACCATGTTCCTTTTTTGTCCTCCTCCTAGGACCAAGGTGTTTCTTACCTTATGAAGAGTAGTTCCGGTCCAGTCCTGATTGCACGAATATTCTGATGAAGGTTATGGAATCCAGCAGTCCCAGCTGTTAGCCGGGTGGATATGGGCAACATATGCAATGCCAGGAAAAGCTTACTAACCTGCCATTGGCAGGCAAGCAGCAATTTGGCCATACATCCTTTGCTATTAGCAGGAGGCCTCTGTTTTTGATGTCCCGTTCATGCAGTGGGTGAAGTGCCCCCCCGTCAGGATGGATCAGGATCGTGCCGTGGTGGTATTGTATGTGGCATAACTATTCTCATTATGGCAGCCTGTTTTTGTGTGTAGTTTGTCCCTTTCCTTTACCTCTATGTCTCTTTTCAGTATGTATGGCGGCTGGAGCGCATCTGCATTCCAGTTCGCCGCTTCTTCCGTTCGTTCTGCGCAGTCGCAAACCTCGTCCGAGATCGAGGCTTGGTTTCGCCCATGCGCATTTTCAGAAGATGGCGGTGGTCATCAGTGAGATTGATGATTCTGCTGCAGGTTTCAATTTTTCTCTGGTCCCGCAGTTGGTCAGAGCAGTCAAGGATGCTTTGAAATGGGAAGAACCGGTGGAAGCACCCTCTAAACAGAGGAAGTACTTTAAACACCTTAAGAAAGATCGCCCAAATTTCCCCTTCTTGGGTGAGCTCGGGGAGATTATTTCAGATGAATGAGGAAAAGTGGAGAGGAAAAACTCCTTAATTTCCAAGATTGCAAAAATGTACACATTTAAGAGCAAAGATATAAAATATCTGGAGTCAGCCCCTCTTATTGATGCGGCCCTAATGCGGTTGGTCAGGCATGTTACACTCCCTCTTGAAGATACCGTTTCGTTCAAGGATGGTTTAGAGAGGAAGATTGACACTGATTTAAAGTGTATTTATATTACTGCAGGCATGGCCTGTAAGCCGGCTCTGGCTCTTGCGGCATTGTCCAAAGCCATGGAGTTCTGGATGGATGATGTAGGTGCAGCTCTGGGAAGTGTATCTGAATAATTGGTTCGGAGCTCACCAGTACATGAACTGAAGTTGGCATCAGTCGTTTTGGGAGAAGCATCCTTTGATATTATCCATCTAGTGGCACGTGTCATGCTCTCCTTGGTTATTGTGAAGCGCCCCTTGTGGCTTTCGTCCATGGGTTGCCGATCCTGCCTCTAAACAGGCATGGTGTAAGATTCCCTTTGAGGGATCTTCCCTCTTGGGGAATAAACTTGATTCTGCCATCACCCATGCTACTGGAGGTAAATCAGGGTTCTTACCCCAGGATCTGCGTGTCTTGAATCAGAAGAAAGCTCAAACTAGACAAGAGCAGGAGCGAGCTAGAGATGCTCGTTGTTACCGGCCTGGTCAGGAATTTAGGAAGAACTGGAGAAGAACTCAGTCTTCGGGCCAGAAATCCTCAAAATCAACCACATCAGGGGGACGAGATGCTACCAAATCCTTTTGATATGGGGCCTGTCCCGACGGAGCAAGTAGGGGCTCGGTTACTCCATTTCGTCTGGGCACCTTTGATTCAAGACTATTGGACTGTCAAGATGGTCTCCTCAGGTCATTCTTGGGTGTTCAGCAGTCCACCCATACATCAGTTTATTCCTACAGGCATACCACTTGTAGAAGAAAAGAAACAAGTACTTCTGTCTTACACAGACTCCCTGTTGGCTCAAGGTGCTGCCATTCCGGTCCCAACCAAGGAGAGATTTCAAGGGGTCTACACCCCCCTTTTCATGTTCCTCAAAAAGAATGGCTCTTGGAGACCAGTTATCGACCTGACGCACCTGAACTCCTTCATCAAGAAGGAAAATTAAAGATGGAAACATTGCTAACAATACGTCAGACAATACAACCAGGCGACTGGTTGGTTTCCATAGACCTGAAAGATGCTTATTTTCATGTTCCGATCGCAAAAGATTTTCAGAAGTATATTCGGTTTGCGGTAGGCCAGTTACATCTTCAGTTTACATGTCTGCCGTTCGGGCTTACAACATCGCCTCGAGTGTTTTCGAAGCTCTTACTGGCTGTGGTAGCTCTAATCAGGATCAGAGGTATTTGGTTACATCATTATCTGGACGATCTACTTTTACTTTCTTTAAGACAAAGAACAGCTGTTGACACATCGAACTCAGGTCATCTCTACACTCACGAAGTTCGGTTGGCTGTTGAACATTGAAAAAAGTCATCTGGAGCCCACTCAGTCTCTGATATTCCTCGGAGCCCAGTTCAACACGGTAGAGAGTACTATCTCCCTGCCTGTGGAGAAAAATCTGGTGATTCGAGGCAGGATTCAGCTTGCAATGCATTCTGCTCTTCTCAGAGCTTTGCGGTGCCTTAAGATGATGGTGTCCACAGCTCCTATTGTAAAGTGGACACAATGGAGGATGCGTCCCTTTCAGAAGGGTTTTCTTCAACAATGGGACCCGGGATCTCGGGATCATCTTGTCAGGATAACCCCCTCCATGCGGGAGAGTCTCTTTTGGTGGCTGCAATGGAAGAATCTCCTCAATTGCCATTCCATAGCTCCAGTCTCCTGGATTACGGTAACAAAGGATGCCAGCAACAGGGGCCAGGGCGTCCTTTGTCTGTCAGAAATAGCCCAAGACGTATGGGATTTTCCAGCCTGAGATGTAGTCTCGAATGTTCTAGAGCTTCGTGCTGCACTCCGCGCTCTTCAAGCCTTTCTCCACCTGATCTCGGGATCAAGAGACAAAGGGGCACAATCCAGGCTGCGATGTCTTTCTCTACTGAAGGAAGTAAGCCCGATCATGTCCTAGGCTCATATGAACTTGCCGAATTTGAAGGCGGTTTACCTTCCCGGAATTCAAAATGTCCAGGCGGACTTCCTCTCGAGGTTCTCCCTGGACAACAACGAATGGTCTCTTCATCCCGAGGTATTCACATGGATTCTGTCTCTGGGGATCTTGCCAGAAGTGGATCTGTTTGCCTCCCCATGCAATTTCAAACTGAGGAGATATTACACGAGGTGTCGATGTCCCCAGGCCTTCGGTGTGGATGCACTGACGGATCAGTGGAGGTTTCGCATGGCTTATGCCTTTCCCCCAGTTCCGGTCATCCTTTGATTCCTCTCAAGACTTAGGTGGGGCCCAACAGGCCGTAGTTTCCACTCCTAATGCAGTTGAGTTTTTCGGGATCCAGTCCCTCTCCCTTCCAGAGCAGATCTCCTGCTGCAGGGAACATCTCTTCACCCATGCCCATCCCATCTCCATCTGATGGTCTGGTTCTTGAAAGGGGAAGGTTGGAAGCATTATGGTGTCCAAGTACTGCTATCGCTACTTTACTGAATGCTAGAAGGTCTGGTACTAATAAGGTTTATCAAAGAATCTGGGCAAAGTTTGCTGATTATGTTTCTTCCACCGACGGTTCCTGTAGTGATCCGAAGATCCAAGACATTTTGGGTTTCCTACAGACAGGATTGGACCTATCCCTATCAGTGAGTTCCTTACGAGTTCAGATTTTGGCAATTTCTGCATTTACTGGCGTTTCCTGGGCCAGATATCGTCTTATCAGACAGTTTTTCAGGGGAGCAATAATACTCAGACCCCAGAAAAAAACAAGATTCTCCAAGTGGGATCTTCCTTGTGTTCTGGCTTTCTTCTCAGAGAAAAGGCCTGAACATGTGCATCAATTAGCTATTAAGGATCTTTCTCTCAAAATTGCCTTCTTGGTAGCCATAACATCGGCCAAGAGGGTCACTAAGATCCGTTCTCTGGGTTGCAAAGAACCTTTTCTGAAGTTTCTTCCTGGTTTTGGTTCCCATGTTAGGATCAAATCCTAAGGTTACATCTGTATTTCATGAGAATCAGGAGATTGTTCTTCCAACTTTCCGGACTTCTGAAGATTCTAACATTCACCCTTTAGATGTTGGAGAAGTTCTAAAGCAATACTTAGAAGCCACAGCTTCTTTTCGGAATTCTGATCATCTTTTTGTTTACTTTCACGGAAAGAATAAAGGATTGCGTGCTTTTTCAAGAACCATCACAGGCTGGATTGTTGAGGCCATTCAAGGGGCTTGTAAAGCTAAGGGTTCGGCTCCTCCAGAGGCGGTGACTGCTCATTCTACCAGGAGCGTTTCCACATCATGGGCGGCTGCTCGTCATGTTTCTCCGGAAATGATCTTAAAGGCCTCATGGTCATCAATTAATACTTTTATGACGCATTATTGTGTTGAACCGGCTTCTTTGTCTTTGGTTTACATGTCTTATCTGTTGACGGTGCCAATTAAACCTTTCTTTTTGTTAACCATCAATTTCCCACCGGGTGTGTATGGCTAGTTATTTCCCATACATAGGCTGCCATGGAGTCTGTCAGGAAAACAGAAAATTTATATCAAATACTTACCGTAATTTTCCTTTCCTGATGGACTCCATGGCAGCAGGAGTTCCCTCCCATTTGCTGGAGTAGGTTAAGTTACGGAACACGGTCTCTGTCCAGAAGCAAAGATTTATGGGAGTGAGGTCCTATGAGGTATGAGAGGCAGGATTAACCCATACGTAGGCTGCCATGAAGTCCATCAGGAAAGGAAAATTACGGTAAGTATAGTAATATTAATTTTCAGTTTTATTTGTTAGAAATTACATAGAACCCCCAAACATTTTTTTTTTAGCAAAGACCCCAGAGAATACAATGGCGGTTGTTGCAACTTTTTATCTTGCGCGGTATTTGTGCAGCAATTTTTCCAACGCTTTTTTTTGGGAAAGAAACAGTTTTGTGCTTAAAAAAAAATCAGTAAAGTTAGCCCGATGTTTTTGCATATTGTGAAAGATTAAGTTACGCCGAGTAAACAGATACCTAACATGTCACGCTTCAAAATTGCACACACTCGTGGAATGGCACTAAACTTCACTACTTAAAAATCCCCATAGGCGAAGTTTGAATTTCTTTTACTGGTTACATATTTTGAGTTACAGAGGAGGTCTAGGGACAAAATTATTGCTCTCACTCCAACGTTCGTATCGATACCTCACATGTATGGTTTGAACAACTTTTTCATATGTGGGCGGAACCTACGTATGCGTTCGCTTCTGCGTTTTTATTGTTAATTATACATTCTTTTTTTTATTTTGACACTTTTTTGAAAAAATATGTTTTTATCACTTTTATTCCTATTACAGACGAGCCAATAAAAAGGAATTTCAATAGTCATGTGATATCTCCATTATGAATGCTAGTTTTACAAGACCGAGCACTTCTGTTTTTTGTACTTAATTCCGAGCATGCATGGACTTTTGTGCGATGGACTTGTGTACACACAATCAGAAAGTCTGACAACAAAAATTTTTTGGCGGAAAACTTGAGAACCTGCTAGCCAACATTTGTTGGCCGGAAGTCTGACAACAAATGTTCGATGGAGCATACACACGGTCGGACTTTCCACCAACAAGCTCACATACAACATTTGTTGTCGGAAAATCTGATCTTGTGTATGTGGCATAAGAGTGTGGACCAAACTTCCAACACTATATGTGTCCCTTACATAAACTAGAAAGGAAATTGCCCCAACGTGGCAGGTTAGGGGAGTGTGAAAGAGTATTACAAAGGTATAAGATATAACAGTTTATTCGTCACAAGGTAAAAACAATTCCCAAAAGAGGGACAGTAAAATACATAGAAGCATGGCATGATCATATATATAAATACAAAACAAGCACCCAATTCACGAGGTAAGCTGTAACACTGAGCTGGCCAAGAAAGGGGCAGGAGGATCTGTAAATACAATGAAATGCGGTAAGAAAAATAAGATAACAACTAAAGGAAAGAAAAAAGAAAAAAATTGAAAAAAAGAAAGAAAAGAAGGAAGATAAAAGAGGAAAAAAGGGGAGAGACAGAGAAAAAAAGTATAAAGAAAAGAAAAAAGGAAAAGAAAAAGAGAAAGTTAGAAAGAGTAGGGGGGTGCAGGAAGCAAGGTGCCAGAAGTAATACGTTTTACCTAAGTGAAGTATGGAGAACATAAGAAAAAGAAAGATTGGGTAAACAGTACTTGCTCTAAAGGAGCATCAGTCCGCCTGGTGTGAGGCTGATGGAACATCCACCTGACTGAGCTCTAGCAAGCAATCTTGGTCTTTATATGGGTGGTAATTCCACCCCAACCTCCAGACATACCACAGTAATGTCAGGGGAGAGGGGAGCAAAAAAGAAAAAGAAAGAAAGCAAACAGCAAGGAAAATAAATCCAGTCAATAATGAAACAGTGCAGTAAAAAAACATCTGCTAGTAAACTTAAAAGAGGCAAGGGGGAAAAACAGATTCGTTATGACAGTAAGGGCCCTGTGTACACTGACTATAAAACAGTCATAGAGCAGGTCATATGGATCTACCGGTGGTACAGCCGCGCCAGCGTGCCACATTGATATAGTAGCCGGGAGAAAGAAGCCGCTGACACAGAGCAGTGGTCGCATCATCAGATGTACAAGCGGAACAGACGATGCATGTCCAAAGCCATAGATACGGCGATAACACAGCCAAAACAACCCCTCCCACTTGTGCGTCCAGAGGATGCATCAGGAGAGGGGGCAGTGTTGGTCCATGGCCAAGGAAAATGCTGATGGTAAACTAGAAACCATCCCCTCCCATGGCTCTAGTTAAGCTCCCACCGTCCGCTGGGCTGGGGGAGCCCACCTGTGCCGGGTAGTGCAAACGGAGTGGATGAAAGATAGGGCCGCACCTGCCTATTTGCTGCCTGCAGATGTCAACCGCTGGAAGAAAGGTTATATTAACTAAGTATAAATACACAAATGCAAAATATCCCAAAACAGTAAAAAATTTTAAGGAAAAAAAATCTAGACAGACATAACATACAACGTCAAGGAATCTCACAACTCTGAAAGTGACATACGTTTCTAAAAAAAAACAACGTACAATCTACATGTGATTGTAGCATACACGTAGATGCAGATTACATACAGTAGTAGACGTCTGTATTAGGGAAAAATCAAAACCAGAGAGAGAACAAAGACAGTCAAGGAATCTAATAACTCTATAAATAAATAACATTGGTTTTAGATGAGAACATACAGGGGTTGATTTACTAAAGGCAAACAGACTGTGCACTTTGCAAAAGCAGTTCCTTCAGACCTTAGTAAATGAGGTAAACCTTCACTTTGCAAAGAATACCCAAACACGTGCAAGGAAAATGAAAAAAAAAACAGCCTTTTTGGCTGGCACATGATTGGATGATGGAAGTCAGCAGAGCTTCTGCTCATTTGCTAAACTCTGATGCAACTGCACAGTGCACAGTTTGTTTGCCTTTAGTAAATCCACAACACAGTTTATTGAAATATGGATTAATCATCTAGAGACAATAAAGGAAGGGAGGGATGGGAAAAAGAGGGCACTATATAAACCTGCAAAGCGGCAGATCGGTTTGTAAATCTGTGCAAAATTAAAATTGTAAAAAAAAGTCTTTGTCCCATGCTCCTGAAGAAAATCTTTCTAAAAATAGGATTTTTGTACTCACCATAAAATCCTTTTCTCTGAAGTTCATTGACTGACACAGCTCCAGTAATTTTGACCATAGGGTTATTACACCACCTTCAGGAGAGGACTAGGCAGAACATGTAATACATGTGAAAAACAGAACTTTACAGTTCCGCCCAAGGGGCTGTCCCTCTGGTAATAACCCCTCAGCCTGCCTCCAACAGCTCAGTACGTCAACAAGCAGTATAACGTAAACCAATAGGAGGGGAGGGTGCTGTGTCAGTCAATGAACTTCAGAGAAGGAGTACAAAAATCCTATTTTCTCTTTCGTTCATTGACTGACACAGCTCCAGTAATCTTGACCGTAGGGATGTCCCCAAGCAGTGCCATAACGAGGGTTGGGAACAGTAACATAACTTCACCCACAACCAGAGGTGCTCCCTAACAGGGGAGTCACCATCTGAACCAACCGCATCAGAACTTGTGGTCAACGTATGCATCAGAGTGCATTAACATTCAAAAATGTAACTTTCTCTTAACAGAAGAAAGAGTGTAAATTGCAACATTACACGGCCACCTGCAAAACTTTGTGGCAAAAGCAAGCATCAGAAGATGCTCTTACATCCACTTTGTAGAACTTTATAAAAGTGTGAACGGACGACAAAGTCGCCACCTTACACAATTGAGCGACTGAAGCTTGATGTCAGAAAGCCCAAGATGTCCCAATTGCCCTGGTGGAATGGGCCGTGACAGGAAAGGGGGGCATCTGCCACTTCAAGGCATAAGCCTGGACCACAATCTGTCTGATCCACCTGGAAATGGTGGCCGATGAGACCACCATCCCTTTTTTCGGACCAGCCACTGAAACGAACAGAGAATCTGATTTCCGGAAGGGAGCCGTGGCAGACAGATATACCCTTAGATCTCAGACCACGTCCAGGGAATGGAGGGCCACCGCCTTAGGATGTGTCAGCTTAGGACACAGAGATGGTAACACAATGTCTTCATTGAGATGGAAGACTGAAACCACCTTCGGCAGAAAAGAAGGTTGCGGATGCAACACCACCTTATCCCTGCGGATAACCAGATAGGGTGACTTGCAAGACAAGAAACCCTTCTGGCAGATGTAATGCCCACTAGGAAGACCACTTTCTGAGAAAGAGTCAACAAGGGAATTTCCCTGATGTTCTCAAATGGCTGTTTCTGAAGCACCGATAGCACCAGGTTCAGATCCCAAGGGGGCAAGGGTCGATGCACCAGAGGGACTACATGCCGGACCCCTTGTACAAAGGTGCTCCCTAGAGAGTGAGACACCAGGGGACATTGGAAAAAAGACAGCCAAGGCTGATATCTGTCCCTTGATGGTGCTTAAAGCCACATTCTGGTCTACTCCTTGCTGTAGGAACAGCAGGATCCTGGAAACGGAATAGGTTCGCAGACGCCACCCCATCTCCTCACACATGGAGATATAAGCCTTCCATGTACGATGGTATATCTTCCTAGAAGAAGATTTCCATGCCCCCAACATAGTTGAAATCACAGAGTCAGACAGGCCTTGGTTCCTTAGCACCTGACTCTCAACAGCCATGCCATTAAAATCAGAAATGTTAAAGCAGGATGGAGAATCGGACCTTGAGACAGAAGGTCTTCTCGCATCAGTAGCCGCCAGGGAGCGTCCGCAACCAGGCGTACTAGGTCGGCGTACCAGGGATGCCGAGGCCAATCTGGAGCAATCAGTATCACTGAAATCCCCTCGGCCTCCACTCTGCGGAGCAGACGTGGTAACAGTTTTATCGGAGGAAAGGCGTAGATAGAAGGAGATAGGTTAGATAGTCGGCCTGCTAGTTTTCTACTCCCGGGATGTATATGGCCAACAGGGACAGTACATCTCTCTCTGCCCACTGAAGGATGTGAGCAACCTCCCATGCTGCAGCCAAGCTTCTTGTTCCTCCTTGATGGTTGACATATGCCACTGCCATGGCGTTGTCTGACTGGATCCTGATCGGACGCACTCTAAGTCTCATCAACCATGCGGAGAGGTATAGCCTGATCGTTCATAGCTCAAGCACATTGATTGGCAACTTGGATTCCTCCCCCAACCAGAGGCCCTGGGTCGATTGTACTCCCAGTACTCCACCTCAGCCGGTCAGGCTGGTGTCCATTGTGATCACTGTCCAATGTAGAGATAGGAACGACTTCCCCGACCGAAGTGCCTGGGATCTCAGCCACCAGAGCAGGGAGTCCCTGACTGACTGGCTCACCCGAATCTGCCGATCCAGGGAAAACAGAGATTTGTCCCATTTTGTCAATATCTCCTTCTGCAAGACTCGGGTGTGAAACTGGGCATACGGTACTGCCTCAAAGGAGGCCACCATGAGACCCAGGACTCACATGCAGGAGAGCAGCGATGACCACCTGCGGTTCATCAACAGCTTCACTGCAGCTCTGAGAGTCTGCAGTTTGTCTGAAGGGAGAAACACTCTCGCTTCCATGAAGTTCAGCAGTAGGCATAGGTACTCCAGGTGCTGAATCAGTATAAGCACCAACTTTTTGAGGTTCAACAGCCACCCAAATTCCTGCAGGGTTTGCATGGTGATCGCCAAATCCTCCTTTAATTCTGAGGCAGAAGCTGCTCTCAGGAGGAGATTGTCAAGGTAACCCACGATTGCGATCCCGCGTTGTCGTAACAATGCCAAAATTGGACCCAATACCTTGGTAAAGACTCGGGGTGCTGAAGCCAAGCCAAAGGGGAGAGCCACAAACTGTTAGTGGGCTTCCCCTACTGCAAATTGCAGAAACCTCTAATGCCTGAGGCATATGGGTATGTGCAGGTACGCGTCCTGGATGTCCAAAGAAGCCAGGGAGTCCCCTGATGGAGTGCAGCGACAACTGAGTGAACTGATTCCATTCTGAACCTCTGTACTTTTACAAAGCAATTGATGGCTTTCAGGTCCAAGATCGGACATGCCCCTTCCTTTTTGGGGACTACAAACAGATTGGAGTAGAACCCCTGAAACCTTTCCGGCACTATCACCCCGATAATATCATCCACAATATCATCCACTGCGGGGGCCGAGTCTGAGTCAGAGCTCTCCCCGGGGATGGGGGGGCAGGGCCAATTTTTTACCACCTTTGCGCCCACGACCTCCACCCTGGCACTGAACGTTTCAAGGACCGCCGACAAAGCGTCCAAAGGCACTGCACTGTTTGCAGATGAGCCGGTTGCAATTTCAGGGTGTTCTGGAAAGGAAACACCAGTTTCTGAAGCCATGCTGACCTACCCTGTCTGCCACCCTTGGGGACTTAGGACAGGTGCACAGTCCCACCCTCCTAGCTGCTGCAGACTGAGGGCCCCCCCCCCCCACAGGACTCACCAGCCCGAACCCGAGTGTCCAGTGTCAGCTGCCAGGTGTACAAAAAAAACGCTTCTGAGCTACACTACGTGGACCAGCGCTGAGGATAAAAACCACTCTGTGCTGCAACAAAATGGCCGCCGGCTGCCCCGTATAAGGGACAATCACAGGGAAAATGGCCGCCAAACTTTGGGAAATGGCCCTCGACCATGCTTTCCACAGAGACTCAGAAAATGGCCGATAAGTAACTGCACACAGTTAATGAACAGAGATAATGGAAGCATCGCTAAATAGCGGCAGCACATGCAGACCCCCAGACACCAGCGGAGAGACCACAGACAACCCAGGGACACAGACAACAGCACAGCCCCAAATCCAGGATCAGAGCCCCCCGGAGGACCCTTGGCTACAGGTAAACACACAGCTAACAGCCCAGCCATGCAGCATCCCCCACAGGGGGGGGAATAGGGACAAGGAGAGAAGAGAGGGAGGAGAGGGACCCCCTAATTGACCTGCCAGGGAATGCCCAGCTGCTCAATCCCGCTGAGGTAGGAAGAGCTGTACTTACCATCCGGACGAGCTGGGGACATCCCATCACAGACCCACCCCGAGCAGTACGGGATGGCTGCTGGCCCGGCACACTGTGACAAAGACATCGGTAGTCCGATCATATGTGTGCCCGGGAGCGTTGTACTCACCGGCCGCCCCTGGAGCATGAGGAGCATGTCGTGGCTGACCCAGTGCATAGCTAGGGTCTGCACACGCTCGATGGCCAGGCTGGGGAGACTACAAGGATCTAGATTATACAGCCTGTCACCCTGCCGGCTGTTGATAGCAGATCACAGGATCTTAAAGCTTGAGCAAAAGGCAAAAAAATCCAGAAAAATTCCCAGGACCGATGGTCCTGCAGGGAGCCTAGGTCCTTCTCCTTCACTAGGCAGAAGAAAACTGAGCTGCAGGAGGCAGGTTAAGGGGTTATTACCAGAGGGACCACCCCCTGGGCAGAACTGTAAAGCTCTGTTATTTTACACATGTATTACATATTCTGCCTAGTCCTCTCCTGAAGGTGGCGTAATAACCCTACGGTCAAGGTTACTGGAGCTGTGTCAGTCAATTAATGAAAGAGAAAATGGTTTTAGATTGAAAGCTTCATTCAATCCAGGCACTTTAGTAGCCTCAAGCTCAAAAATGTAACGCAGTTCCTGCTGCGGGAGAGTCTTGTTGAAATCTCCACCGTGGGAACCGAGGTGGACCCGGTCGAGGGCCAAAAAACATACTGGGGGAAAGAGCATGTACCATAGATACATGTTGACCCAGGGGCAGTTTGGACCGTGTTTGCGCATGCTGAGACATGGCAGTAAGTGCCCGTTCACACAGGGGCGACGCGACTTGCAGCGCGACTCACAGACGCGACCTGCACACGACTTCAGCGGCGACTTGCAAAATGACTTCTGTATAGAAGTCAATGCAAGTCGCCTGAAGTCGCCCCAAAAATAGTACAGGAACCTTTTTCTAAGTCGGAGCGACTTGAGTCGCTCCTATTAGAACGGTTCCATAGTACAGAATAGAGCGCGACTTGTCAGGCGGCTAAGTCGCCTGACAAGTCGCGGTAGTGTGAACGGGCACTAAATGTGCTGCCCAAACTGCTGCTGGGTTTTGCCCACATAAAAGCATCTACAACTGCATAGTAGTAAATAAACAACATAGGAAGTATTTAGTTCTTTTCTCTCCCCCTTTTCTCCTCTATTTTCTCTTTTTCTTCTTTCTTTTCCTTTTACTTTTCTTTCCGTTTAGTTTGTATCTTTCTTTCCTTTTTCCCTTTTTCTACTTTTCTTCCCCTTTCTTCCTTTTTCTCCCATTGCATTTTTCTTACCACATTTCATTGTATTTACAGACCCCCCCGCCCCTTTCTTGGCCGGCTCAGTGCTACAGCCTACCTCACCAATTAGGTGCTTGTTTTGTATTTAGTTATATCATCATGTTATGCTTCTATGTATTTTACTGTCCCTATTTTGGGAATTGTTTTTACTTTATGCGACAAATAAACTTTTATACCATTTGTAATACGCTTTCACACTCCCCTAACCTGCCTATAAAGTCCATGTTGGGGCAATTTCCTTTCTAGTTGTATATTGGGATGTTGGCAGGTATAATGGCATTTTTCAGTGGTTCACTAGCTACTACTAGTGTCTTAATATTAGTCAGTGCGGTGCTTTGGCCAAAATGTAAAAAACAAAATATAATTAGTTAATATGTGAAAGTGTTATTCAAACTCAATTTATATAAGCGCTACATTATACAAGATGTGGAAGTTGTATCCAAACTCCAGGGCTGTAAGCAAATGTGAAAATATAGTTAAAATAACACTCATTCAATTTAAAACCCAAAATGGCAGTGCTACAAAGAAGCAAATGTACAAAGCAAAATAATCCTATAAGGTATACAGTACCTTGAAAAAGTATTCATACCCCTTGAAATTTTCCACATTTTGTCATGTTACAACCAAAAACATAAATGTATTTTATTGGGATTTTATGTGATAGACCAAGACAAAGTGGCACATAATTGTGAAGTGGAACAAAAATGATAAATAGTTTTCCAATTTGTTTACAAATAAATATGTGAAAAGTGTGGCGTGCATTTGTATTCTGATACCCCTAACTAAAATCTAGTGGAACCAATTGCCTTCAGAAGTCCCCTAATTCGTAAATAGAGTCCACCTGTGTGTAATTTAATCTCAATATAAATATGACTGTTCTGTAAAGCCCTCAGAGGTTTGTTAGGGAACCTTAGTGAACAAACAGCATCATGAAGGCCAAGGAACACACCAGACAGGTCAGGGATAAAGTTGTGGAAAAGTTTAAAGCAGGGTTAGATCATAAAAAATATCCCAAGCTATCCCAAAATATCCCAAGCTTTGAACATCTAATGGAGCACGGTTCAATCCATCATCTGCAAATGTAAAGAGTATGGCACAACTGCCTCCACCTAAACTGACAGACCAGGCAAGGAGAGCATTAATCAGAAAAGCAGCCATGGTAACTCTGGAGGAGCTGCAGAGATCCACAGCTCAGGTGGGAGAATGTGTACACAGGACAACTATTAGTCGTGCATGCCACAAATCTGGCCTTCATGGAAGAGTGGCAAGAAAAAAACATTGTTGAAATAAAGCCATAAGAAGTCATCTTTGCAGTTTGTGAAAAGCCATGTGGGGGGCACAGCAAATATGTGGAAGAAGGTGTTCTGGTTAGATGAGACCAAAATTGAAATTTTTGGCCTAGAAGCAAAATGCTCTGTGTGGTGGAAAACTAACACTGCACATCACCTTGAACACACCATTGCCACTGTGAAACATGGGAGTGGCAGCATCAAAGCATATTCATGTGTGAGAATGGCCAAGACAAATTCCAGATCTAAATCCAATTGAAAATCTGTGGCAAGACTTGAAAATTTCTGTTCACTGATGCTCTCCATCTACTCTGACAGAGCTTGAGCTATTTTGCAAAGAAGAATGGCCAAAAATGTCATTCTCTAGATATGCAAAGCTGGTAGAGACATACCCAAAAAGACTGTAATTTCAGAAAAAGTTGGTTCTACAAAGTGTTGACTCAGGGAGGATGAATACAAATGCACGCCACACTTTTCAGATATTTATTTGTAAAAAAATTTGGAAACCATTTTTATCATTTTCTTTCCACTTCACTTTGTGTTGGTCTATCACAGAAAATCCCAATAAAATAAATTTAAGTTTCTGGTTGTAACACGACAAAATGTGGAAAACTTAAAGGGGTGTGAATACTTTTTCAAGGCGCTGGACCGTTCGTGCAATTCATAGAATTAAAACTTATGTGCAGGAATTAACACCAAATTCCCCGTGCTCCCAATTAGAATTTATCGCAAATTAGTTCAAAAAAGTAAAAGCAATAGATGCCATGCCACCAAAAAGTGTATAACATATATGCATTTTGCTACCAACCTATACTCCACTTACCTCCCCATTATATAATAAATAAGACCATACCACTTTTGGAGTAAAATAGGCCGTAGCAGCCATTAATTTATTTTTTTTTTTTTTTTTATTTATTTATTTTTTTTTTTCAATATTTTTATTGAATATATAAAAAGAGTAACAGCAATTGCATACAGTATGTTGTAAAAAGGTGGAAAGTCTACAATGCCCACAATATCAAGTAGCATATAACAAGAAGATGGTGAAGGCAAAAGATGGTGAAGGCGCCATTAATTTATTAAACAAACTGTATAAAATATCCAAAAATATATAACTCTTTAACCGCTTCCCGCCCGCCCTATAGCCGAATGACGGCCTTAGGGCGGGCGGCTTCCCTCGCCTGGCCGTCCCTGGACGGCCTGGTGTTTACTTCCGCAATGCGCGCCGCCGCGGGCGCGCATCGCGGAAGTTCTGTGTTTGCCGTGTCCCCCAGGGACAGGCAAACACAGATCGCTGTAAACGGCCAATCACAGCGGCCGTTTACAGCGTAATCGGCGTGTCCAACGGGAGATGATCTCATATGTAAACATATGAGATCATCTCTCAAGGCGCTCTCCCTCCTCACACAGACAGCGTGTGAGAGGGGAGAGAAGAACAGCTGCAGCAGCCGTCAGTGTACAAAAGAAAAAAAAAAAAAAAAAAGTAAAAAAAAAGTTTAAAAAAAGTGCCATCCTCCCCCAGAGCCATCCTCCCCCAGTGCCACCCCCCCCCAGTGCCCTGCCCCCCCCAGTGCCATCCTGCCCCAGTGCCATCCTGCCCCAGTGCCATCCGCCCCAGTGCCATCTCCCCCAGTGCCATCCTGCCCCAGTGCCATCCTGCCCCAGTGCCATCCGCCCCAGTGCCATCCACCCCAGTGCCATCCACCCCAGTGCAATCCACCCCACCCCAGTGCCACCTGCCCGCAGTGCTATCTGTCCCCAGTGCCACCTGTTGTCAGTGCCATTTGTCCCCAGTGCCATCTGTCATCAGTGCCACGTATAAGTGGCATCTGTCATCAGTGCCACGTGTTATTAGTGCCACATAGTGCCATCTGTCATCAGTGCCACGTATTAGTGCCATCTGTCATCAGTGCCACGTATCAGTGCCATTTGTCATCAGTGCCACCTGTCAGTGTCACGTGCCATCTGTTGTCAGTGTCACGTGTCATCAATGCCACTTATCAGTGCCATCTGTCATCAGTGTCACGCGTCATTGGTGCCACGTATTAGTGCCACCTGTCACCGGTGGCACGTATTAGTGCCACGTATTAGTGCCACATGTCATCAGTGCCACGTATTAGTGCCACGTGTCATCAGTGCCACATATTAGTGCCACGTGTCATCAGTGCCACGTATTAGTGCCACGTGTCATCAGTGCCACGTATTAGTGCCACGTGTCATCAGTGCCACATATTAGTGTCATCTGTCATCAGTGCCACGTGTCATCAGTGCCACGTATAAGTGTCATCATTGCCACGTATCAGTGCCATCTGTCATCAGTGTCACGTGTCATTGTCCTGGTATTTCAAAAGTGTAATAAGTAGTCAACAAGTTAGATGTGTAATTTATGCTTCTAGAACACGTGATGGCGCTCCCTGCATGTTGGGCCTCTCTATGTGGCCAGGCTGCGAAAAAGTCCCACACATGTGGTATCGTAATACTCAGGAGGAGTAGCAGAATTTTTTGGGGGGTGTCATTTGTGGTATACACATGCCACGTGAGAGAAATAACCTATTACAATGACAATTTTGTGGAGAAAAATAAAGAAAATGAAAAATCTTCATTTTGCAAAGAATTGTGGGAAAAAAATGACAACATCAAAAAGCTCACCATGCCTCTTACTAAATACCTTGGAATGTCTACTTTCCAAAAAGGGGTCATTTGGGGGGTATTTGTACTTTCCTGACTTGTTTGGGTCACAAGAAGCGAGATAGGTCACCAGTACATCAGATGTGATCAATTTTGTGCGATTCGCACCACAGCTTGTAGACTCTCTAACTTTCACAAAGACCAAATAATATCCACTAATTTGGGTTATTTTTACCAAAGACATGTAGCAGTATAAATTGTGGCCAAAATTTATGAAGAAAAATTAATAATTTGCATAATTCTGTCACAGAAACAAAGAAATATGCATTTTTTTTCAAAATTTTCGGTCTTTTTTCATTTATAGCGCAAAAAATAAAAACCCCAGAGGTGATCAAATACCACCAAAAGAAAGCTCTATTTGTGGGAAAAAAAGGACACAAAATTCATTTGGGTACAGTGTTGCATGACTGAGTAATTGTCATTCAAAGTGTGAGAGCACCGAAAGCTGAAAATTGGTCTGGGCAGGAAGGGTGTTTAAGTGCCCAGTAAGCAAGTGGTTAACCACTTGCTTACTGGGCACTTAAACACCCTTCCTGCCCAGACCAATTTTCAGCTTTCGGTGCTCTCACACTTTGAATGACAATTACTCAGTCATGCAACACTGTACCCAAATGAATTTTGTGTCCTTTTTTTCCCACAAATAGAGCTTTCTTTTGGTGGTATTTGATCACCTCTGGGGTTTTTATTTTTTGCGCTATAAATGAAAAAAGACCGAAAATTTTGAAAAAAAACGCATATTTCTTTGTTTCTGTGACAGAATTATGCAAATTATTAATTTTTCTTCATAAATTTTGGCCACAATTTATACGGCTACATCTCTTTGGTAAAAATAACCCAAATTAGTGGATATTATTTGGTCTTTGTGAAAGTTAGAGAGTCTACAAGCTGTGGTGCGAATCGCACAAAATTGATCACATCTGATGTACTGGTGGCCTATCTCGCTTCTTGTGACCCGAACAAGTCAGGAAAGTACAAATACCCCCCCAAATGACCCCTTTTTGGAAAGTAGACATTCCAAGGTATTTAGTAAGAGGCATGGTGAGCTTTTTGATGTTGTCATTTTTTTTCCACAATTCTTTGCAAAATGAAGATTTTTCATTTTCTTTATTTTTCTCCACAAAATTGTCATTGTAATAGGTTATTTCTCTCACGTGGCATGTGTATACCACAAATGACACCCCCCAAAAAATTCTGCTACTCCTCCTGAGTATTACGATACCACATGTGTGGGACTTTTTCGCAGCCTGGCCACATAGAGAGGCCCAACATGCAGGGAGCGCCATCACGTGTTCTAGAAGCATAAATTACACATCTAACTTGTTGACTACTTATTACACTTTTGAAATACCAGGACAATGACACGTGACACTGATGACAGATGGCACTGATACGTGGCAATGATGACACTTATACGTGGCACTGATGACACGTGGCACTGATGACAGATGACACTAATATGTGGCACTGATGACACGTGGCACTAATACGTGGCACTGATGACACGTGGCACTAATACGTGGCACTGATGACACGTGGCACTAATATGTGGCACTGATGACACGTGGCACTAATACGTGGCACTGATGACATGTGGCACTAATACGTGGCACTAATACGTGCCACCAGTGACAGGTGGCACTAATACGTGGCACCAATGACGCGTGACACTGATGACAGATGGCACTGATAAGTGGCATTGATGACACGTGACACTGACAACAGATGGCACGTGACACTGACAGGTGGCACTGATGACAAATGGCACTGAAACGTGGCACTGATGACAGATGGCACTAATACGTGGCACTGATGACAGATGGCACTATGTGGCACTAATAACACGTGGCACTGATGACAGATGCCACTTATACGTGGCACTGATGACAGATGGCACTGGGGACAAATGGCACTGACAACAGGTGGCACTGGGGACAGATAGCACTGCGGGCAGGTGGCACTGGGGTGGGGTGGATTGCACTGGGGTGGATGGCACTGGGGTGGATGGCACTGGGGCGGATGGCACTGGGGCAGGATGGCACTGGGGCGGATGGCACTGGGGCGGATGGCACTGGGGCAGGATGGCACTGGGGCAGGATGGCACTGGGGCAGGATGGCACTGGGGGGGGGGCATGGCACTGGGGGGGGGGGTGGCACTGGGGGAGGATGGCTCTGGGGGAGGATGGCACTTTTTATTAAACTTTTTTTTTACTTTTTTTTTTTTTTTTTTCTTTTTTACACTGACGGCTGCTGCAGCCGTTCTTCTCTCCCCTCTCACACGCTGTCTGTGTGAGGAGGGAGAGCGGCGCTGAGAGATGATCTCATATGTTTACATATGAGATCATCTCCCATTGGACACGCCGATCACGCTGTAAACGGCCGCTGTGATTGGCCGTTTACAGCGATCTGTGTTTGCCTGTCCCCGGGGGACACGGCAAACACAGAACTTCCGCGATGCGCGCCCGCGGCGGCGCGCATTGCGGAAGTAAACACCAGGCCGTCCAGGGACGGCCAGGCACGGGAAGCCGCCCGCCCTAAGGCCGTCATTCGGCTATAGGGCGGGCAGGAAGCGGTTAAATAACATAAACCATAATAAAAACAGTAACAAAACAATAACATCAGTTATGACGAAAATATCAGCTCCCCCTAGTGTTGGTTTTTGCAGGTACACCAATAACCCCCAGGTTATATCCAAAAATGATGACACTGCGGTCCCTCTGACGTGGGTTATTGGGCCTCAAGCCGACAGGCTGACTCAGAGACACCCACCTACCGCAATGCCCCCATAACCAATTACCAGATAACCTCCGGTAACTGGAGTACCACCCACAGGACCCGTACCACCGACAGATCCTGACTCTTCATTCAGAACTCTCTTCTTCACCCACAAAGACCAAACACCAGCCACAGCTAACAAGGGTAACCACCTTTACCCTTGGGAGCCCCACCACACACGCAACGCTCGCTGCGCTCCACAGATCAGTCCCCACATCATTAAGGTGCACTCCATCCTTCTTCCAGTACCGCCAAGTTTCAAATTCCAACTCCAGATGTCTGATCCCCAAACCTCCATGCTGTATCACAAACCTGCTGATACCCCTGTTTATTTTGCGTCTGGCCCTGTTCACACCCTCCACCGACCTGGCCATCCTCCAAGACCGACGAGCCACCATGTCAAACCACACGATGATAGTGTCTGGATAAGACATACGCAACCGCAGTATGTCGAACTTCATGTCCCGTGTGATATCCAACATGGACCTGACTCCTAAGTCGTTGCCCCCCACATGTAAAATCAAAACATCTGGAGGCCGTGCAAAACGGTGAACCTCCGATACCATTCTGCTCCATAACATACCCGGAAACCCCAACCAACGAACACAGGCTTCTCGGTTGGAAAACCCCAGCTGCCGCCCCTTAGGCTGGACATCTGCCCTTCTGGCCCCCCAGCAAACATATGAGTGGCCCAAAATCCAGATCAGGCACTGCACCGCATCTGGAATAAAAGAAAGACAAACGTGCCACCATGACCATCCAAAACAACTTTAACCCCAACTCAACAGATCCTGAGCCCCCCCCAAAAAAAACAACAACTGCCATCACAACAGGTGAGGGCGGACATACAGTCTAAACCTCCTGGATTCCCACCGCCCAATGCGTTTTACTGTTTCCTCGTCCAAAACTGACCTAGCCGCTTCAGTCGCTGCCCCTATCCTGAAGAGAAACCTTTTTCCTCCAAACCCATACCCCGTAAACACTTCCGGAAAACAGCGACAAACTGAAATTTGGACAGCGGGGACCCATCCTCATGCAGTAATAACGAACCCGTAAACCCCGGTCTGTGATACAAAAACCCCCTAACCGCCACCACTGGACATAATCCGATCCCGGCAAGACGTACACCATCTTACCCCTGCCCGCTTGATCCATTTTTGATCTCCGCAGTCGCACAGAAACCCCGTCTGCAGCGCACTGGATGTCCTGGAACCCAATGCCCCCTCTGACTTTCTTAGATGGGCTAACCAATTCCCCAATTCTAAACGCCCCAAAAAACGCCAACAGAAAAGCCGCCCTGAATAAACCCAGCTCATAGGTCGAGGAGCAAACCCCCACCAACTGCTCCAGAATGCCCCCCAGGATCGCAAAAGCACAGGTCTCCTAGCATCCTTCCGCCCAACCGAATTCTTGTAGCCTTTTATCGCCTGGCGCACCCAAAAATCCTTGGTAAAATCCGGAAGCCTGCCATTTGAACAGAAATGCCAAACCTGCCATTTTCCTGCTCACTGCAGCCCCTGAGGCTCCCTCCTCCATCTGTCTAGATAGGTAATACAGCACCATCCAGTGAACTACTGGACCCGTGGGATCCTCACCCAAACCCTGAACGAAAACCCCCCATTCCTCCCATACCTTACCATATGCTCTCCATGTGGGTTCGCTCACCGACTTCCTAATCCATCCCGTGAGTCGCCCAATGCAATCGTCCACAACCAGTCGGGACAGGGAACTCCGTGTTGCTACGCGGCCGGCGCCAACTCCCGGAACCTGTCCCACTGAAAGCGAGACAACGCATCAGCAATCACGTTCTCCCCACCTGGCAAGTGCACCGCATAAATGAAGATATTCAGCTGCAAACACTGTAAAACCAGGTGTTGCAGTAGCTTGATGACCGGAGGGGACGATGCAGATACTCTGTTGATCACCTGCACCACCCCCAGGTTATCACCATGGAACCGAACCTTCCTGTCCCAGAACGATGCCCCCCAGAGCTCTACCGCCAGCACCACCGGAAACAATTCCAGCAGCACCAGATTTTTGGTGAACCCAGCATCCACCCACAACTTCGGCCAGGGGCCCGCACTCCAGCAGCCCTGGAAAAAAGCTCCGAAGCCTGATGCCCCCGCCGCATCGGTGAATAATTCCATATCAAAATTACTCACTGGTCCAGACATCCACAAAGCCCTTCCATTAAAGGCCTCCAGTAAACGGTGCCAAATCCGCAGATCATCCCTATGCACTTTAACCACTTCAGCTCCGGACCAATAAACACCTTAAGGACCAGAGGTCTTTTTGCAATTTCGCACTGCGCTGCTTTAACTGGTAATTGCGCGGTCATGCAATATTGCACCCAAACGAAATTTGCGTCCTTTTCTTCCCACAAATAGAGCTTTCTTTTGATGGTATTTGATTGCCTCTGCGATTTTTTTTTTTTTGCGATATAAATGGAAAAAGAGCGAAAATTTTGAAAAAAAAAGATATTTTCTTCTTTTTGTTATAAGAAAAATCGAATAAACTAAATTTTAGTCATACATTGAGGGCAAAATTTATTCAGCCACATGTCTTTAGTAAAAAAAATGTCAACAAGCCTATATTTTTTGGTTTGCGCAAAAGTTATAGCGTCTACAAACTAGAGTACATTTTCTGGAATTTACACAGCTTTTAATTTATGACTGCCGATCTCATTTCTTGAGGTGCTAAAATGGCAGGGCAGTACAAATCCCCCCCAAATGACCCCATTTTGGAAAGTAGACACCCCAAGGAAATTGCTGATGGGTATGTTGAGCCCATTGAATATTTATTTTTTTTGTCCTAAGGGATTGAATAATGACAAAAAAAAAAAAAAAAAATTTTTTTTACAAAAAGTTGTCACTAAATGATATATTGCTCACACATGCCATGGTTATATGTGGAATTGCACCCCAAAATATATTCCGCTACTTCTCCCGAGTATGGCGATACCACGTGTGTGGGACTTTTTGGGAGTCTAGTCGCGCACGGCACCCCGAAAACCAATCACCACCTTCAGGATTTCTAAGGGTGCAAATTTTTGATTTAACTCCTCACTACCTATCACAGTTTCGAAGGCCATAAAATGCCAAAATAGCACAAAACCCCCCAAAATGACCCCATTTTGGAAAGTAGACACCCCAAGCTATTTACTGAGAGGCATGTTGAGTCCATGGAATATTTTATATTTTGCCACAAGTTGCGGGAATATTACAAACTTTTTTTTTTTTGCACCAAGTTGTCACTAAATGATATATTGCTCACACATGCTATGGGCATATGTGAAATGACACCCCAAAATACATTCTGCTGCTTCTCCCGAGTACGGGGATACCACATGTGTGGGACTTTTTGGGAGTCTAGTCGCGCACGGCACCCCGAAAACCAATCACCACCTTCAGGATTTCTAAGGGTGCAAATTTTTGATTTAACTCCTCACTACCTATCACAGTTTCGAAGGCCATAAAATGCCAAAATAGCACAAAACCCCCCCAAATGACCCCATTTTGGAAAGTAGACACCCCAAGCTATTTACTGAGAGGCATGTTGAGTCCATGGAATATTTTATATTTTGCCAAAAGTTGCGGGAATATTACAAACTTTTTTTTTTTTTGCACAAAGTTGTCACTAAATGATATATTGCTCACACATGCTATGGGCAGAAGTCAAATTACACCCCAAAATAAATTCTGCTGCTTCTCCCGAGTACGGGGATACCACATGTGGGGGACTTTTTGGGAGCCTAGCCACGTACGGGACCCCGAAAACCAAGCACTGCCTTCCGGATTTGAATATAAAATGCTATAAAAAACAAACTAACCAGAGTCACCCGTAACACTTATACGGTGATCAGTGGTGAAAGGGTTAACTAGGGGCAATCAGGGGGTTCAAATTTTTATTAGGTAGTATATGGGGGTCCCTGGCGCTATATAAAAACCTGACGGGGAACCTAAATAACTAACTGGCTAACCAGCGTCACCAGTGACACTTATACTGTGATCGCTGGTGAAAGGGGGTGAAAGGGTTAACTAGCAGCAATCAGGGGGTTAAAACCATTATTGGGTAGTATATCGGGGTACCTAGCGCTATAAAAACCTGGCGGTGAACCTAAAAAAATAACTAGCTACCTAGCGACACTAGCGACACTGATGCAGCGTTCAGAAAAATTATCGCTTAGTGACACTGGCAAAAGGGGGTGAAAGGGTTAACTAGCGGAAATCAGGGGGTTAAAACCATTATTGGGTAGTATATCGGGGTACCTAGCGCTATAAAAACCTGGCGGTGAACCTAAAAAAATAACTAGCTACCTAGCGACTGTAGCGACACTAATGCAGCGATCAGAAAAACGATCGCTTAGTGACACTGGCAAAAGGGGGTGAAAGGGTTAACTAGCGGCAATCAGGGGGTTAAAACCCATTATTGGGTAGTATATCGGGGTACCTAGCGATATAAAAACCTGGCGGTGAACCTAAAAAAATAACTAGCTACCTAGCGACACATGCAGCGATCAGAAAAATGATCGCTTAGTGACACTGGCAAAAGGGGGTGAAAGGGTTAACTAGCGGCAATCAGGGGGTTAAAAACATTATTGGGTAGTATATCGGGGTACCTAGCGCTATAAAAACCTGGCGGTGAACCTAAAAAAATAACTAGCTACCTAGCGACTGTAGCGACACTAATGCAGCGATCAGAAAAACGATCGCTTAGTGACACTGGCAAAAGGGGGTGAAAGGGTTAACTAGCGGCAATCAGGGGGTTAAAAACATTATTGGGTAGTATATCGGGGTACCTAGCGATATAAAAACCTGGCGGTGAACCTAAAAAAATAACTAGCTACCTAGCGACACATGCAGCGATCAGAAAAATGATCGCTTAGTGACACTGGCAAAAGGGGGTGAAAGGGTTAACTCTAGGGGCAATCAGGGGGTTAAATCTTTATTGGGGGGTGATAGGGGGCTACCCTGGACCTAACACTAACTGTCCTGACAGTTTTTACTGTCACAACTGACACTGAATGCATTGATCAGTAAAGAAATGATCAATGCAATCAGTGACACTGTGACTGGGGGGGGAGGGGGGGCGGGGGGGGGATCGGGGGGCGATCGGGGGGGGGATCGGGGGGGGTTTGTGTGCCTGTGTGTACCTACATGTCAGTGTAGTGTTGGTGCACACTTACTTTTACTCTTCTCCTCGTAGTCCGGTCAAAAAGACCGCCCCGAGGAGAATGACATCACTTCCTCCTTCCTGTGTAAACAATACACAGGGGAGGAAGCTTCTCATTGGCCAGGAGCGATCCAGAGGGGGTGGCCGAAAACCAACGGCCATCCCCTCATCACGGAGCGCTCCTGGACCGAATCGGACCGCCGTAAACAGCGGGAGGGGGTCCGATCGGACCCCCCACCCGCTGGAAGGCAATCACGTAGATGTACGTGATTATGCCTGCCTGTGCCATTGTGCTGACGTACAATGGCAATACGGCGGTCCTCAAGTGGTTAAGCAGCCGCACATAGTGCACGGGTGACCGCACACCTGCCGTGCTTGCCGACAGCCGCAGACAAAACACCCTACACATTGGAAGAATTCTACAAGCAAAGTTGAGTTTCCCCAACAGTGATTGTAAAACCTTAAGCTGCACCTTACGCTTGTCCAGTAGTCCCTGAATGACGGTCTTCAGATCCACAAGCTTGTCCTCCCGCAACCTGCATTCCATCGCTTCAGAATCCAACACAATACCCAGAAAGGTGATGATCTTCCTGGGCCCTTCCGTCTTGTCGGGCGCCAACGGGATGCCGAACCGTTCCGCTACGTGTTCCAGCGTCACCAGCAACACCCCGCACACTCTGGAATCCGGCGGACCCACGCAGAGAAAGTCATCCAAATAATGGATAACAGAGTTCAGCCCTGCAACATCCCGCACCACCCATTCCACAAATGAGCTAAATGTTTCAAACACCGTGCACGAAACGGAGCACCCCATGTCCCAATGACACCCCAACAACCGAAAACTTTCGGGATGGACGGGGAGCAACCGAAAAGTTGACTCAATGTCTGTTTTCGCCATCAGCGCCCCCCGCCCATATCGGCGGACCCAACTCACCGCCGCATCAAAGGACGTGTAGCTAACTGTACACTCCTCAGGATCAATGGCATCATTGACCGACCCCCCTTTCGGAAAAGACAAGTGGTGAATTAGCCGAAATTTGTGAGGTTCCTTCTTTGGAACCACCCCCAAAGGAAAAACCACAAGATCAGGGAAAGGTGCCACCGGAAAAGGGCCTCCCATCCGTCCCAACTCTACCTCCTTACGCAGCTTCATAGAAACCACGTCAAGATGCAGCAAGGCCGACTTCAGGTTCCGCGGTACCGGCGGGACCACCTCTAACCTACCCGGTATCCGAAACAACTCAGTGAAACCCTCCTCCAATAGGCGTGCTGCCTTCCTATTCGGATACCTACCGAGAAACGGTCGCATCCTTTCCACCATCACTGGCGTCCTCCCTCTTTTGCGCAGCATCTCCAGATCTGTTCCTGCCCTGTTTAAAGCAGCGTGACAAAGGGTGTGTTCCCCCGCAGCTGGAACACTCGTGCTTGTACCGACAGGATCCGCTGAACTTACAGAATCCCTCGTTGAACTGCCAACATGCTCCCTTCTTTCTACTGGCCGATTGTCCAGGAGCGGAAGATCCACCACCGCCCCCCTGAAAAAACTGTCCCAGTGCCCTCGCCGACGTCATCAGGCGCATCCACAGACTAATGTCCTTGTGGTCCCATCTCAGCGACGGCCGCACCGCTCTCCGCTGGCAAAACTGTTCATCTTATCTCAGCCACGCGGTTCCCCCGTACACTCGGTAAGCTTCCCCAACCGAGTCCATGTAACAGAAAAGAGCCGAGCAATGCTCAGCGTTCTTTTCTCCAATCACACTCGCCATGATGGCGAATGCCTGCAGCCAATTCGCAAAGGTCCTCGGTATCAGTCTGTACCGCCGCTTCTCCTCGTCGTCTTTTTTAGTATCATCCGGCTTGACCCTGTCCAGGTTGAACTTCTCTAGTGGTAGTAGTGAAAATATCTCCACATACTCACCTTTCCATATTTTCTCCCGTACCTCTGGCTTCAAATGAGCCCCCAACGGCCCTTCAAAGCAGACATACACCTCGCATTTCGAAGAGTCTGCCAAACGCACAATGTCTTGTCTAGTAGAGGACTCGCTCCCGCTCGATGCCTTAAAGGGCACTGGCGGCTCCTGCCCCGCGGGCCCAGCCACTGCCGGGACAACCACCCCTTGGGCACCGACCACCGCTCCCGTGCCTTTTGCGACACCCCCTGACACCCCGCCAGAAGGGACCCACGCCGCTGCCGGGCCAGCGGCAGCCCTCTCCTGGTGCTCAAACCTTCCCACCAGCTCCTTGATCCCAGCCAGAAAACCCAACAGCCCACTCTCTGCCCTGACAGCCCCACCTGTCCCCAAACCCCCTGCTCCTCCACCTCCTGTGTACCCGCACTCACAGCACCACCGGCACCCGCCGAAACAACCCCCCACCAATAGGTAAACTTAAAGGGTACTCACCGGGCTGCACAGGAGCGATCCCACCAGCCGATCTCTCGGACACCCTAGCAGGGGTTGGACTTCTCGGAACCTCCTCCTCCGATCCGGACACCTCACCCTCCGACCTTTGACCGGACATCAGCGCATCCTCTCCAGACAGCCCACCAGGGGACACGGCCCTGGCTGCCAAGGGTAAAACAGCCGACCTGGCCTTCCGCCGTGCTGCGCAGCCGCCAGTCGATTTTTGCGTTGCCTTTTTAGGGCCGGTGCGGACCACCTCAGCCCCGTCCGATCGACCACCAATCGCTGACGCCAGTCTCCATCCCTCCTCACCCGACCCGGTGATGCTAGCCCTGGGGGGGGACCCACGGCCCGAGATCTCCCCCGCTGAGTTCCTAACCCTGCGTGTTCCACGCTGGGTGGGGGGGCTGCGTCCGCTCCTACTGCTCTCCTATGGGGCCCAGCAGCTCCTGTAGATCCCCCTTCCAGCCTGCTCCTCATTCACAGCCTCCTTGGGGGTGGGCTCCTCAGTCTCCCCCTCCAGTCCTGGTGGCTCTCTTCGCCGGGGGGGCCCGATGGAGCCCTCCCCGGACTGCTGGCATCAGCCCTCCCTCTCCTGGGGGGTTCAGGTGAAAACCTGGATGGGGGCCGTGACCTCCGTGGGCCCCCCCACCCCCCGCCATCCGTGGATGTCCCCCCCCGACTGCCCTAGCAAAACCCCCAGTGTCTCCTGCACCCATGCCTCCCCCCGAGTGGCTGCCTCCTCTCTAACCTTTGCAATAAGCTCCTCTATGGCTGCCATGCTGCTGTCTTCCTCAAACTTTTTTCTTGAATGCTGCCTCGTGGAGGGGGCAGGATCAACTTCTCTGCACTGAGTAACTCACACCCTACTCCCCTCGGCCAATCCCCCGCCCCTATCATGCAGGGCTGACATGCACTGTTCGCATAGTCATGCCCCTGCGGCGCCAGGCTTTTCTGTACAGAAACCATAGATCTTTATCCACACCATCCAGTTCTGTGCTCCACACAAAGTGCAGATTAGCCACTCACCTTATTGCCATTTGCATAAAGATCTGATAACACTTTAAAAAATCTAAAGGATCACTGCACCAAGCATCAGTGTTAGCGGATTTGTTCTCCAAATCCACCAATCATATGAAAGATAAATAATCCTCCATAGCACAATTCTTCTTCATTAAAAACGATTTATTGAATAATAAAAAATGCTCACATTTACTTTACACTCAAGGACAGTCTCAACAGTGTTTATCCAATCGTATTCCCCACCTTCGACTGTGACTGAAAGTGCCGTGACCTGACTCCACCCTCCTGCGTATTGTGTCACTGAACACGTGACGTCTTCCGGTTATTTTAACTATATTTTATTTCAGTCACGTTTTCTAACAGCACTCGCAGTTTGGACACAACTCCCACACCTTGTAGCTAGGGCCTTCTTTAAGGCAGGGCAAAAGGGGCAGCTGCCATGTGCTCTGTCATTGCAGCTGCCACATAATTGCCAACTATTCAGGTTTAAATTCCCTTGTCTTTTGAAGTTTTAGTGCTGTGTCCTAATATCTCAGTGTGAAGTTCTACTACTAATGCTGCCCAGTGCCCTATTTTTGTGTATGTATGATTCGCCTACAGACCCTGTATTTACACGTAAATAACCGCCATTCATATGGAAATAACCGGTATTCATATGTAAATAATCTGCATTCATATGTAAATAGTGGCAACCTTGATATGTAAATAAAGCCGGCATTCATATGTATATAGCCGCGGACCAGCAGCATTAATATGTAAATAGAGGCATCATTCATATGTATATCATGCCTCCCTGAGGTCATATCCACCATCACCTATACTGAATGCTGCCCACTGGGGAGGTAAATGGGCATGCTTGAAAATCCTGCCTATAACTGTGGTCATTAAGCCTAACATCTGCCTGTACTGCAAAGGTAAGCAAATTGGTGGGTTGGGGGAGGAATTACACTTTGGGGTGCCCATGTGAGCAAGGAGGGGATGTATAGAGGTAAGAAAGGTGGGTGCAAAGATGAGCAGAGGAGGCAGGTAGAATTAAAGGGGCGGGAGGGTTGGAGTGGAGAGGATGGCGGAGGTTTGGGTGCAGAGGTTAGCAGGGGTTTTAGGATGCAAAGGTGTATTGACAGGGTGGATAAAGATGTCAGTAGTGTGTAGGGCAGCCCATTAATTTCAATAGGCTGCTCTATGCGCTAGAAATGCAAACAAAAGTCCCTAAAGCTTTTTCAAAATTGCACGATGCCACAGCACATGTTAACAGATGTGTGAGGGTGTCATTAGCAATCGATGGCACTGCTGTGTATCTGCTAAAGGCCAGCACGTTTCTGTGGTGTCAGGAAATCGATTTTGCATGCGTTCCTGACACACAAATGTGAACGCAGGCTAAATGTCTTAGTTACATTGGTGGTCAGTGTAAATATTCTCATTACATTGTGACATTAGTGTAGAATTCTTTCATTCACACTAGTGCACACTCAGTGTGAAGGTCCCGCTTACATTAGTGGTCAGTGCAAATCCCTCCTTACATTGGTGGTTACTGTAAATGCTTCTATTACATTAGTGATGAGTGTAAACCCCATTAGTAGTCAATCAAAAAAAATCATCATTGCCATTGATCACACCCTTCCCCCAGCACTGCCACTGATCTCAGGAGTTCAAGGATCCCGGGTTTTCTGTCTCCAGTTCATGGAGTGCAGGCAGTGAGGAGATGATGTAATGCAACCTCTAGCAACCAATCAGTGAGCAGTATTACTGTACAGTAATCTCTAGCAACCAATCAACAAGAAGAAATCATGTGCTGTAACCTCTAGCAACTAATCAGTGACCCGTAATGATATGCTGTAACCTCTGGCAACCAATCACAATCGCTGCCTGCTTTGATACAGTAGACTGATTTTACTGTACTGTCTAGCTGCGATTTATGACATGGGATCCAATCAATATTAAAGATGGCCCTGCTTGTAGCACTTATATAAAATGCATTTGAATCACACTTTCACATATTTATTAACTAATTATATTTATTTGTTTTTATTCACCTTGGCCATAGTGCCGCACTGGCTAAAATGAATAATATATTATGTGGGTATCTCTTTTACACAAGTAAGGTTTGTAGCCCTCAGTACTTTTTAATCTTTCTCCCCCCACAGCCGTTGCCTCTTTTTACCCTAACATAACACCTGCTTGGAGTGGGCGCTGCTGGACATTGGTCCTGGCATCCTCTCTCCTTTAATTGTGTGGATCCTTGGAAAGCTTTTGGTGAGTGACAGTTGGCGATGTTGCTTATGATTAATTTAATGTATTTTGTTTGTATTATGTCAATCATGTATGTTTTTGCTTTTTTATCACAAGGTGCAATGTGTTAATTTTTATAGAATTTTTTTTTAGTACTAACAAAATGGTGTTTTTTATGGAATGTGAGAAATACATGTAAATATAAAAGGTCATAGAGTAGCCAAGTCCCAAGAGGAACTACAACCCTCCAGTATTTACAATAAAAGCACAGGTTCTATGTTAGTAATTTTTTATCATTAATTAAAGTGGGAGTAAGCTCCCATGGATGATTTTTACCTAAGGCTTACCTATAGATAGAGTAAACATCTCGTACATGTGCACCGTTTAGTAGATATTTACTTATGAAGCTATGCCGTGAACAGCAACTCCCACGCATGCGCGATAGTGGGATCATCACGGCTCCCAATCAAAGCACCGGGGCCCACCAACCCGGAAGGAAGACCGGGTGAAGATGGAAGCCCTGTCAGTGGTGGCAACATGCCACTGAACGGATTCATTTTAAGGTAAGTTTCACATAATGCTATGCTTACTAGCACATTATAACTTTGCAGGCTTCAAAAGAAAAAAGAAAAAAAAAACGCTGCTTATTACCACTTTACGCCGTAACTTACTAATATACTGATAACGTTTTGTGTTTTTACCTGTTGATATGAAGACTTTTCAGAAAATTCTAGGGGTGCCTTTGAAGAGGATTTTTTGCCTGCAATTAGAAAAGCGAGGTTATTGTGTTATGAAGTCAGTTAGTTAATGCAAAACATCCAACATTTCAAAGGTAAATGCTTCTATGACCATTTAACTGAAATTAAAATGTTATTAACATAAAAGGGCTGCAAAGTGATACGCTAACATTTGGGTAAATTATTACTATTATGAATCATAAATAGTTTTTTAGTGAACAATGTAACTTATGTAATTCATATTGTTCCTGTTTCATTAAAGTGTTTTTAAAGGCTGAAGGCTTTTTATATTGCCTTCATTCATTCTTTTATCCCTTCAGTATGCAGCATCCTTCCCAGCCCCCCCCCCCCCCCCCTAATAATTACCTGAGTCGGATGATCTTCCTCCAGTGATGTGCATGAGAGCTCTCTGGGGACTCTCCCTCCTCATTGGCTAAGACAGCAGCGGGAGCCATCAGCCAGTGAGCCAATGACAAGAGAGAGGGGGCGGGGCCAAGCCATGGCTCTGTGTGTGAAAGGACATGCAGAGCCACAGCTCGGGAGCAAGCCTAGGCAGGAGAATTGAGGCTGCTCTGTGGAAAACCACTGCATGGAGCAGGTAAGTAGAAGGTTTTTTATCTGGAAGCATTCTAAGTCAGTGAGCCAACGAGGAGAAAGAGTGGACGGGGCCAAGCCATGCTCCATGTCTGAATGGACACAGAGCAGCGGCTTGGCTCAGGTGCCCCATAGCAATCGGCTTGCTGTGGAGGCACTCGGCAGGAATGAGGGGCCAGGAGCACTGAGGAGGGCCCCCGAGAAGAGGAGGACCTGGGTTGCTCTGTGCAAAACCACTGCACAGAGCAGGTAAGTATAACATGTTTGTTATTTTAAGCAAAAAAAAAAAAAAAAAACGTTAATATCACTTTAAATACATTTATTTTAAAGTTAGGCCGCGTACACACGCGGGGACTGTTTGCCGAAACTAAGTTCGTCAAACAGTCCGCTCAAACTTTTGAATGAACGAACACGCCCACACACGGCACTTTTTGAGCGGACAAATACGGCAAACTTTGTTCGTCGTACTAAGTCCGCGCAACTTTTGAAATGAGCGGACTCGCCCACACACGAGGCAACAGTCCGCTCATTTCGAGCGCGTGTGCAGGTAGGCGGGGCCCGCGACGGAGACGTCGCGGGCTCCGCCGCCTGGAATGGACTTATAGGGGAACCCCAACGCCGAAACAAATCGGCGTGGGGGTCCCCCCAAAGTCCACAACAAACCCTTGTCCGAGCACGCTACCCTCCCGAGCCGTACCAGGCCGCGTGCCCTCAACATGGGGGGTGCCTTGGGGAAGGGGGGGCCACGCGGCCCCCCCACCCCAAAGCACCTTGTCCCCATGTTGATGAGGACAAGGGCCTCTTCCCGACAACCCTGGCCGTTGGTTGTCGGGGTCTGCGGACGGGGGGCTTATCGGAATCCGGGAGCCCCCTTTAATAAGAACCCCGGAGCTGTGCAATAAAATATTTTGCAATAAAATATTTTATCTCGTGTGTTGTGTTTTTTTTTTGGGTACTTTTATTTTACAGGTGAATGGGTAGGGGTACATTGTACCCCATACTCATTCACATAGGGTGGGGGGCCGGTATCCGGGGGCCCCCTTATTAAAGGGGGCTCCCGGATTCCGATAAGCCCCCCGCCCGCAGACCCCGACAACCAACGGCCAGGGTTGTCGGGAAGAGGCCCTTGTCCTCATCAACATGGGGACAAGGTGCTTTGGGGTGGGGGGGCCGCGCGGCCCCCCTTCCCCAAGGCACCCCCCATGTTGAGGGCACGCGGCCTGGTACGGCTCGGGAGGGGGGGCGCGCTCGCTCGCCCCCTTTCCTGGCCGGCCGGGTAGCGTGCTCGAACAAGGGTCTGTTGTGGACTTTGGGGGGACCCCCACGCCGATTTTTTTCGGCCTTGGGGTTCCCCTTTAAGTCCATTCCAGGCGGCGGGGCCAGCGACGTCTCCCTTGCGGGCCCCACCTACCTGGAGACGCGCTCGTAATGAGCAAACTTTCCTCCGAGCGGAAACAGTTTGCTCATTTCGAAAGTGGCCTACACACGGGCGGACTGTTCGCTCAAACAAAGTTTCAGCGGACAGTTTTTCGGAATTTCCGAAAAACTTTGTTTGTCAAACTGTCCGCTGAAACTGTCCGCTGAAGCCCCACACACGAGCGGACTGTCCGCTGAAACACTGTTCAGCGGACAAAGTTGAGCCAACAGTCCGCCCGTGTGTACGCGGCCTAACTGCCACAAAAATTTAACTTTAACCACTTCATATATAGGGAATTTCTTGAATCCTTCACACACAGGTTAAAATCTGAATTAAAAAATTTGAAAATTACCTAGAACCCCCAAACAGTATATATTTTCTGAAAGCAGAAGCAAGTGGCAGCTGTTTTTTTTTTGTGTTGTGTAATCTTTGGTCTGCTGTAGGGATGAGCCGAACACCCCCCCCCCCCCCCGGTTCGGTTCGCACCAGAACTTTCGAACGGACTGAAAATTCATGCGAACTTTAGAACCCCATTGAAGTCTATGGAACTCGAATGTTCAAAATAAAAAGTGCTAATTTTAATGGCTAATATGCAAGATTGTCCTAAAAAGGGTTTGGGGTCCTGGATCCTGCCCCAGAGGACATGGGTCAATGACAAAATTATTCTTAAAAACTGCAGTTTTTTCAGAAGAACTGATTTTAATGACGATTAAAGTGAAAAAAGTGAAATATTCCTTTAAACATCGTGCCTGGAGGGGGGCGTGGCCAGCGCACAAGCTGAATGGAAGCTCTGTGAGAGAGCTCCGTGACACGAACGGGCATATTAGCGACAATTCACAGTGAATATCGGTAAAAAAGATACGAACAGGCGGCGGAAGAGTTCCTGAATTCCGAATTCGAAAAAGTGGAAAGACGAACGGAAAATGAAAAAACGAACGACATTCTCCTCTCAGTCAGCGGGAGGGAGAAAAAAAGATGGCGCAGATCCTCTCACAGCTGCTGTACCAGCAACGGCCTCCTCAGGGAGAGCGCACTACACTGACATGCCTGATGCTGCTCTAGAAGAATCACCTCACAAAACACATCTGGAATCTCCTCATGAGGAAGATTGCCTCAGCCCTACATGTCGCAGCCTGGCTAAAACTCGTATCAAACTGGATTTCACAGGCCAGGAGGTAAGCCATAAAATACCTCATATTAGTCAAGATAACACAGTCATAACTCCTATAGCTTCGTCTATAGCCACATTCCCCACTAATAACCAGCCTATTCTGGACACCCAATTAAAAGAAATGCTATTAACTTTACATACTTCGCTTCATACGGATATTTTACAACTCACAAATCAATTCTCCAAAGCAGTGAACTCCTTAGGTGAAAGAGTACACACTATTGAGAACTCTATGGGAGACATGACCAATACTATTAATGACTTAATAGATGCTCATGAAAAAAATAAAGCTGAAAAAGAGTGGCTTAAATTTAAAATCGCAGATTTAGAAGACCGCTCAAGGAAGAACAATCTCAAAATCAGGGGTATCCCTGAAAATATACAGCAGTCTGATCTTAAAAAATATGTCACTGACTTATTCTCCAACTTGCTGCCAGCTATACCAGCCTTAGAGCTCACAATTGATCATATCCATCGGATTCTGAAACCGTCATTTCTCCCTCCACAGATATCACGTGATGTACTACTTAGAGTACACTTCTACCATGTTAAAGAACAAATCCTATATAAAGTGCGACATCTAGGACAACTTCCACAACCATATAATACAATCCAGATTTATGCTGACTTGTCTAAGATACTCTAGATATGAGAAGACAACTTTCCACGATTACAAAAGCTCTGCGTAATCATAAATTTGAATACCGTTGGAAACAACCATCTAAACTACTGATACAAAAGAACGACACCTACCATACAATCACTTCTGTGGAACAAGGCATTAAGTTACTTCACGCATGGGGTATTATCCCCGGACCAACTCCACCTATCGGAGCTAAGAAGAATCCGGAGAAGCTTACGCCACAATGGCATTAGCTTTCATTGACTAGATCCGGTCAAAATACAATCCTATCTATAGGAAACCTATATCAGCTTGACCGCCGCGCCGTGCGATACTAAATCTTTGGAACAGCTGACCTTTGAACGAATTCCCCATTCTAATGTTGCAGTATACATTGAAATGTTTACCACTGCAAGTTAAGTTTAATGTTTGGTTACGGTATATTTTTGTTTGTGCTTTTACTTATATTTTTTTCTTCACAGTATCCTATACACAACTCATAGCATTCAAAGGGACAGGTATGTTGTGAACCTACAAAATTTGAATCAAAACTTTTCAGTCACTAAATTTTTGGACATTCATAGTCATTTCAGACTACAGATTGTTCACATGGAAGTAGAATTTAAAGCTATTATCAGGCTAGTATGTAATTACTTTTTCCATCTTATTAATATCCTTTTATGAGTATAAAGTTAATATCTTTAAATACTAATGGTCTTAACCATCCAGCAAAAAAAACGTCGATGTGGCAAATGGCTAACACCCAGCGATGTAAAATATTGTGTATACAAGAAACCCATTTCAAAACAGGCGCTATTCCCACTTGCGCCCATAAGAACTTTCCTCACATATTTACAGCATCAGGCCAACAGAAAAAAAGAGGAGTACTTATTGCCATACATCATTCAGTTAATTTTCAATTACCTGAATCTATTGTAGATACCAATGGACGATACCTCATATTAATATGTACCACTGATAATACACTTACTACATTGGTAAATGTGTATGCGCCTAATAAAAGGCAATCCCATTTTCTGAATGGCCTGATGAGAAAAATAGGTAAATGCCGAAAAGGTGCCTTAATAATTTGTGGAGACTTCAACACAATACATGAACAAGAACTAGACACTTCTAATCCCAAAACCAGAACCAACTGTGCACTTAAATTTTTTTTGAATAAAAGCGATCTCTATGATGTATGGAGATGCCATCATCCTGGAGATCGTGAATACACATATCATTCCCTGGTACATAATACCTATACTCGTATTGATTATATTTTTACGTATAAGTGGTTATTGCAGCGGGTGAGGGAGTCTGACATTGCACCCATCACTTGGACTGATCATGCCCCAATTAGTATGACTATTCTACCTAAACACTCTCAAACGACCCATTTTATATGGAGAACAAATGCATATTTTATCAAAATGCCTACCTATGCTACAGCTATACAAAACCAGATAACTGAATTCTTTAAATATAATGTGGGATCGGTGTCAGACTCCGCCACCCTATGGGGTGCTCATAAAGCATTTAGCAGGGGAATCCTAATGCAACTGAATGCTCAATTTAGGAAAAATAAAACGAAACTCATTGAGAAACTTACTGCTGACATTAAAACATTAGATTCCCAAAACCAATGTCACCCATCACAACAGCTGAAAACTAAACTACAAATATTACGACAGGAACTCAGAACGACTTTTAAAAGCATACTAGAAAACTTAAAGCTAAATATTACCATACTAGCAACAAAGCAGGAAAAAACATGGCACTTCGGATCAAAGGCAGATATTCCAAATCAAAGATTCCATATCTATACCACCCTATTACTAGAGAAAAATTGCAAGACCCCCAAGACATAGCGAATGCATTTAGCTGTTATTATAGCTCCCTTTACAATCTTAAAGATGATTCGCAAACTCCCACACCTACCCCAAAGATAATAAGTGATTTCTTAGATACTATTAGTCTCCCATCATTAACTACTGATCAAATCTCTGATCTTAACGTCCCAATTTCAGTGGAAGAAATTGCTAGAACTATAGACTCCCTGCCCAACAATAAATCTCCAGGCCCAGACGGAATGATAGGAAAATACTATAAATTACTTTGAGATATACTGGCTCCCCACTTATGCTCACTTTTTAACGAAGCGGCATCCAAATCAGAATTTCCGGCTGAGATGCTTCAGGCCTTGATCATAACACTGCCGAAACCAGGCAAAGATCCCAACGCTCCCCAAAATTTCAGACCGATTTCATTATTAAACATTGACATCAAAATATACGCCAAAGCAATAGCGAATCGACTGATGAACTACATACCAGACCTCATTCACAAAGATCAATCTGGCTTTACTAAAGGTCGACAATCTTCAGATGCAACAAGACGTCTGATTGATATTATACACTTCACTGAGAGACATCAAACACCTTCTCTGCTCCTTTCTCTGGATGCAGAGAAGCGTTTGATAGGGTCCATTGGGGCTATTTACAGTCAGTGCTTTTAAAATTCGGCTTTCATGGAAATATTTTATCGGCAATTTTTGCACTGTATAAGGGCCCCTCAGCGAGAGTATACACAAATGATATGATATCTAGGCCATTTGGCATCTCGAATGGAACACGACAAGGTTGCCCCTTATCTCCTTTAATATTTAATTTAGCAATCGAACCTCTAGCAGAACGTATACAATCTGACACAAAACTACCTGGTATAAAAATTGGGCAAATAGATAATAAAATAAGTCTGTTCGCAGATGACATAGTGCTTATAGTGTCTGATCCTATTTCATCTCTCCCGAATCTCCAAAATATACTAACGACATTTGGAGCAGCATCATATTATAAAATCAATGAAACCAAGTCCCATATTTTAGACCTAGGATTAGATAACACAACCAGGCAGTTATTGTCTAATAAATACCCCTACCACTGGAAAGACGAGGGGATTTCTTACTTAGGAATCACTCTCACTAACAAAACAAAACAGTTATATAAAACAAACTTTTTACCATTTAAGAAACATTTTGAAACAGATCTGACAACACTTAGTAAATTCGAATTTACATGGGCTGGTCGCCTGGCAGCTTTCAAAATGATGACCTTACCAAAATTATTATATCAACTCAGGTCCCTTCCAATATGTATCCCTAAATACTACTTTAAATGCTTACAAAGCAGTTTGGGAAAATATCTATGGAATGGCAAAAAATCCCGTTGCGCATACCATATGCTAATTAAACATAGAAATATAGGTGGTGCGACCGTACCTGATCTACAGGATTATTATGACGCAACTCTTTTGACCCAATTGCAAGAATGGTTCTTGCCTACTTCTAAAACTTTATGGGGACAAATTGAGAAAGACATCACACGACAGCCTAAAATGCAATTCTGGTTACTTAGTAGGAAAATTAAGTCCACAATTACAGCTCAATACCCACCAACGGTGAAAGCGACGCTACACTCTTGGCAGAGAATCATCACATACAAATGGGATAAAACTCCAATCACAGTGTTAAACCCTCCTCTAACAATCATACCAACATTAATTCCTGGCGTACAAATACACGACTGGAATTTGGGTCGGGATATCAAACTTGGTTCCTTCTTCCAACAGGGCTCATTAAAGTCTTTTTCTCAGTTAAGTAATGAATTACAGCTTCCGAATTCTGAGCGATCTACATATATTCAAATAGAAAAGTGTCTGCTACACAATCCACAACTCAGAGCTTCAATCCCGGTTAAAATATGGTATTTCCTCAATAACCATGCCACCTCACAGAAAGGAGTAGCTACAATATACCCAATTCTAGGGGAAAAAAACATACCCAGCAAACTACCTTCCTTCCTTAAATGGGAACAAGATTTGGGGCAAGACTTTTCAATTAAACAATGGATGGCTTCCCTACGAAGCATATATAGGGCCACTGCATGTTTTACACTATGGGAATTGGCACAAAAAATTGTTCAAAGACAATACCTGACTCCACATAGCCTAGCAAAATTCAAGGGGAACTCGTCACCTAATTGCTGGAGAAATTGTACCCAATTGGGGACCCTATTTCATATTATGTGGGACTGCCCAAGCTTACATAACTACTGGCAGGCAATCTCCCATTTAATCACTTCCGTAACAGGTATTGTCCTTCAACTTTCACCAGAACTAGTCATTCTGAATATGAATTTACATACGATTCCCAAACAATATCGTAAAGTAGTAACACATATACTTTTAGCTGCGAGACTATCCATAACTAGAAAATGGAAAACTGACTCTCTTCCCACTATGACAGAAGTTATAGAATTAACCCAACTCCACCACTCCTACGAATTGTTATTTCCTATATATTAAGGAACAACAACTATGGGAACCTTGGAGTACATGGTACAAAAATTATACTTCCACAATTTAGATAATGCTGATTCTTTAATCATATAGAAGAAAGAACTCCTGTGCATTTTAATATTTTTTGGATGGCTTTAAAAATAATTTCATAACAAAGTGACAAATATATCACATGTCTGTTTATCTGAATTGAGCTGCGGAGTAAGAATAGATCTTTATTTTCCTTCATAAAATATAACTACTGTGTTTGAATTTCCTTTAGGATGTTGGCCTAGGTACTCCAAGACACAGATAGATCCCTGTGAGGGGTGTGTTGGGGTCCAGAAGTGGCCATTATCCATATCGCTATTTATAAATCTTACAATAATTATATTACAGACTTTATTATACAAGTTCTAAGAGACTTACTCTTGTTCGAGTCCCTTTATGACTATGAATATTAGATACTTGGGAATACTACTTTATTCTTTATTGTGGACTATTTGTTTCTATGCTATATTGTGCTGAGAAAACCCTGTCACTACATTATACTGTGTTATGTTACTTTTATTACTATATATATATTTTTTTTGTTTTGTAACCCTTGTTGTAACTAACTCTACTAAAAATCTCAATAAAAACATTTGAAAAGAAATAACGTGCCTGGGGCGTGTCTATAGTATGCCTGTGAAATGTCATGTGTTTCCCGGGTTTAGAACAGTCCCTGCACAAAATGACATTTAACAGAAAAAAAGTCATTTAAAACTGCTTGCGGTTTTAATGTAATATCTGGTTTCCGGCAATATGGATGAAAATCATTGAGAAAAATGGCATGGGTAGCCCCCCTTGCCCATTACCAGCCCCTTTGGGTCTTGTACAGATTAAGGGGAACCCTGTACCCAAATAAAAAAATGGAAAGTCGTGGGGCCCCCAGGCCCTATATACTCAGAACAGCAGTATACAGGCGGTGCAAACAAGACAGGGACTGTGTAGGTTTGTTGTGTTGAGTAGAATCTGTTTGTAATTTTGAACTGGTACAGTTTTAAAGTGTAGCTCCAGTCAAAAAATCTATTTTTAAGCTTTTGGAAAACATGGGAAGGGTTATCACCCCTGTATAATTTTTTGAGCCGTCCGTCTTTTTTCATCTCACTTCCTGTTATCTCCTTCCATTTGCAAGTAGGAGACGTTTGTAAGTTGGATGTTTGAAAGTAGGGGCCTGCCCTATATGCTCTGCAGAAATGGCAGAACAAGGTGTTGCCACAACACTGTAAGCCCTCAAAGTGACTCTTGGGGGGCGCTGGAGCGCCCTGCTGTGAACGATTATATCAAGAATTGTAATTACATGCCATTGTTGAACAGTAGTAGAAAAATTGGGCCTTTGGTGGTTGTGGTGCTGGTGCCACAACACTATAAGTCCTCACAGTTACTCTCGGTGGGCACAGGAACGGGCCCTGCTGTGAAATATTATATCAAGAATTGTAATTACATGCCCCTGTTAAACAGGGGCTGAAAAATTGGGCCTTAGGCACTGCTTGCTGGTGCCACAACACTGCAACCTCTCCCAGATACTCTAGTTGGAGTGCCAAAATGAGCCCTGTTGCAAAGCATTGCATCAAAAATTGTATTACATGCCCCTGTTAAACAGGGGCTGAAAAAATGGGCCTATACACTGCAACCTCTACCATATACTCTATGTCAGGAAAGGCTGGCTGGGGACAGTGGTCCGTCGCCTGTCTGTGTGCGCCTTCTGGTGCCTGGGTGTGTGCGCACGCGAGCGCACACAGTTACCGGCGCCGGGCGGGCTATTTAAATCCAGTTCTCCCTTCAGATCTTATTGCTTGATCTACAGCGTTCCTGAGTCTATTGCCTAAATCTGATCTGTTCGTGTATTGACCCGGCCTGACCTGTGACCTTCCTTGCCTTCTACCTGCCTCTGACCTCCGGCTTGTCTTCAACTCTGCACCTGTCTTATCCTTTGATCCATCCGTGCTCATCTGTTACCGACCTGGCCTGTTCCACATTCCTGCCTCTGCCTGCTGCATCTGTTCCTGTACTGGCTGTCTGGTTTGACCCAGCTTGCCCGACTCTTCTGTGTGCCTGCTCCTGAGTGATCTACCTGTTCCTTTTGGTCTCCTGCTGTTTACTGGTTCCTGTCCGCTGCCCCTGAGGCTTGCTTGTCCAGCTACAGTTCCTGAAGTCAGCCTGATCCATCCTCTGGCTGTTGATCCTGCCAGGCACTCGTGCTACCTTTGACTCCCGCGCCTCCTGTCACCACCATCAGGGGCCGTGAGTCAGGGACTGCATTCCGGGCTCACCACTAGGTACATGACAGTATCAAGCAGCCATGTCCGAGCCTGGGCAGGGAGCCTCTCCGTTGGATGAACTATGTTTGCATTTGGCGGGTTTGACCCAGGCAGTTAAAATTCACCAAGAAAGCTATTCCCATCTGGAGGAATGTTTTCAAGCCCTCTCTCTGCCTGCTACTACCCAGGGGTCACATCTGCCAGCATGCCTGCTCCACCAGCAGTGGTGAAGTTACCTGCCGAACCTCAAGTGACCACGCCTGAGAGATTTTCCGGTGAACACTGCAAATTTAGGGCCTTTCACAACTCCTGCAAGCTACTTTGCTCTTCAGCCACGGAAATCAAAGTGGGCTTTGTAATCTCCTTGCTTCAGAACTAACCCCAGATCTGGGCACATCGCCTTCTTGAAAAAAAGGCTGACAAACTTTCCAACCTGACCACCTTTTTTGAGCTATGGCCTGAATTTATGAGGACCCTCAGCTCTCAGCAACAGCCGAAGCCGCTCTCAATGCATTAGAGCAGGGCCGCAGGGCCGCAGAGGACTAAGTTGCAGAGTTCAGGTGCTGGAGGGCAGACACCAACTGGAACAATGCTGCTCTCTGCTACCAGTTCGGGTTGGGTCTGTCTGACCCGCTTAAAGATGAACTCGCCCATGTAGGGGTTCCTCAGACTCTGGATAACCTTATCAATCTAGCCATACAGATTGATAGACTCCTACGTGAACGCCACGTGAAGGTCAGAGAGAGCCAGAGGTCCGTCACGTCCAACCTGGATGTTGCCAAGCATGCCCAGTTCCTCAAGTACTATGCCACCAGCTCAGTCTACTCCTACTACAGATGTGCTGGAGCCTATGCAATGAATGATCTGTGCATGTATTGTGGGGAGCCTGGGCACTATGTGAGATCCTGCCCCAGCCAAGTGGCTTCCTCCTTCTGCTGATCAAGTCCTTTCAATCACCAATGCTTCTCCTCATCTTGCTCTTTCTGTTTTGTTGCAGCTCCCCGGATAGAACATCCAGGTTCCCGCTATTGTTGATTCTGGAGCATGCAGCTGCTTTATGGACTCTGCTTTTGCAGCAAAACACCACATTCCATTACGTTCCAAGACCCAAGGACTATTAATACATCTTGCCAATGGATCTTCCATCCGGTCTGGTCCAGTCACCCAGGAAACCATCCCCATCTCTGCCAGCATATCCAATCTTCACCATGACCATTTATGTCTTGACATCATCTCTTCACCCTTGTTTCCAGTTATCCTGGGTATGCCCTGATTCTAGGCCCACAACCCCTGCATTGACTGGACTACCTTTCCTTCACCTTATTGCTTCCAACACTGTCTACCAACGACCTCCAACCAGCCCACAGCTCTGATGTGCCTGGATACTAAAGCTCGCCAATTAGTCCCAGAGGCATACCACGACTTCATGGATGTCTTCAATAAGAAAGATGCAGAGACTCTCCCCCCTCACCGGGTCTATGACTGTCCTATCAAGCTCCTTCCTGGGCCGAAGTACCTTTTGGAAGAATTTTTCCTTTAACTGAACTGGAACTGGCAGCACTTAAAGACTATATTGACGACAATCTTAAGAAAGGATTTATCCACTCTTCCACATCCCCTGCAGGAGCTGGCATTTTCTTTGTGGAAAACAAAAGACCATACCCTTCGGCCATGTGTCGATTACCTGGAACTAAACAAGGTGACCATTAAAAACCACTATCCTCTCCCTTTGGTGCCAGAACTTTTCCAGAGACTGGGGGCATCAGTCATTTTTACTAAATTAGACCTACGGGGGGCCTATAATCTGGTTCACATAAGGAAGAGTGACTAATGGAAAACAGCTTTTTGCACCCAATTCGGACATTTTGAATACCTTGCGATGCCTTTTGGGCTCTGCAAAGCCCCTGCCAGCATTTTATAAATTACATCTTCAGAGACTTCCTGGGCTTATTCGTCATCATCTACCTAGATGACATTTTGATATTTTCTGCCTCCATCAGTAGACATCGTCAATACGTCAAGTGTGTGTTAGAGCGACTCCGACAGCATGGCCTTTATGCAAAGCCTGAGAAATGTGAATTTGAACAACAGAGCATACAGTTTTGGGACTAATCATTTCTGTTGAGGGCATTAAAATGGACCCTCAAAAAATGTATGCTATCCTTGAGTGGCCTGCTCCTGTGGATAAAAAGGGGGTTCAGCGGTTTGTGGGCTTTTCAAACTTTTAGCGGAAATTTATTAAAGGATTTTCAGCCATCATCTCGCCTATTACCCAGCTGACCAAGCAGGGAGTTCGATTTCATTGGACTCCCGAAGCCCAAACTGCTTTCGACACACTCAAGAGACTTTTTACCGCTGCTTCTGTACTGAAACATCCTGACCCAGCTCTCCCGTTTGTTCTGGAGGTTGATGCATCCGAAGTCGCCGTTGGGGCAGTACTCTCGCAAGGACAAGGTCCCAAGGCTCTTCTGTTCCCTGTTGGCTTCTTTTCACGCAAACTGACTGCTCCTGAAAGAAACTCTGATGTAGGAGACAGAGAACTATTAGCAATACAAGCGGCTTTGGAGGAGTGGCGGTACCTTCTGGAAGGAGCGGCTCACCCGATCCTGATCTATACGGATCACAAAAACCTGGAGTACCTGAAATCTGCAAGAAGGTTGAAGCCGCGTCAAGCCAGGTGGGCGCTGTTATTTTCCAGGTTTTCCTTCCATGTCACCTACAGACCGGGTTCTAAAAATACCAAACCGGACGCATTGTCCTGCATGTTCAATGATCCCAAAGTACCTACCTCTCCGGACACTATTCTGTCGGCAGAAAACTTTCTCCTTCTTCAAGAAGATCTTTCAAGTCGATTTAAGCAAGCTTCCAGTGAAGACCCCCCTCCTGCAGAAGCAGGGCTGCTTGCGAAAGATGGTCTGTTCTGGCTCGAGGACAAAATCTTCATTCCAGAAAATCTTCGGGCCACCATACTCGAGCTCTGCCATGACCATGTACTAGCCGGCCACTTTGGTGTCTCAAATACGTCTGATCTAGTGCAACGCACGTTCTGGTGGCCGCAAGTTGCAAAGGACTGCAAAAGATACCTGGAGTCTTGTACCATCTGTACTAGCAACAAGGGTAATAAGGCCAGGGCTTGGGGCTTGCACAAACCTTTACCTACTCCAGAAAGACCCTGGAAATTAATTTGCATGGACTTTATTGTTAAACTCCCCTCTTCAGAAGGCCATACTGCCATCTTTGTGTTAGTGGATCGGCTGTCCAAGATGGCACACTTCATCCCCTTAAAAGAAACACCGTCGGCACTGGAAACTGCACAAGTTTTTATCAGGGAAGTCATCAGACTTCATGGAGTTCCAGCCAACATCATATCAGATAGGGGAGTTTACCTCTCGGTTCTGGAAAGCACTATGCAGTTCCCTTGGCATCGAGCTATCTTTTTCCTCTGCACACCATCCTCAGACAAATGGACAGACAGAGAGAACTAACCAGACTCTTGAGCAGTATCTTCGCTGTTTTTCCTCCTTTTCTCATGACGACTGGTTCTCTCTGTTGCCACTGGCCGAGTTTGCATATAATAATTCTACCCACTCTACCATCAAGCAGACCCCGTTTTTTGCCAATTATGGTTACCACCCATCATTTCTATCTAACTCTGTTCCTGAATGTTCTGTGCCAGCCATTCTCAAGACTGTGCATTATTTCAGTACCAACAATAAACTGTTGCAGGAAACCATGACCAGAGCACAAGCACTAAACAAAGAGACTTTTGATAAAAACAGACAGGGGGAACTGATTCTGAAACCTTGAAACCAGGTTTGGCTGTCTACGGGTAATCTTCCACTCATCTGCTCCTTCGAAGAAATTGGGTCCTACGTTTCTGGGTCCTTTTGCAGTCAAGAGGAGAATCAATGAGGTGGCCTACGAACTGGAACTGCCAGAATCACTTCGGGTACACCCCGTTTTACAAGTTTCTCTCCTGAAACCTGCCATCTCTAATCCTTTCCCAGGACGAGCCACTGATCCCCCTGCTCCTATAATGGTCAATGGTGAAGAGGAGTTCGAAGTGGAGGCAATAATGAATTGCAAAAAAATAAATAACTGTGTCCAATTTCTCATTAAATGGAAGGGATATGGTTCAGAGGAAAACTCATGGGAGCTTGAAAGCAACATACATGCCAAGCATCTGGTCCAAGCCTTTAAGAGATCCCATCCTGAGAAAATGGCCCGGTTGGGCATCCGGAGGCAGCCCCTTAGGAGGGGGCAATGTCAGGAAAAGCTGTCTGGGGACAGTGGTCTGTCGCCTGTCTGTGTGCGCCTGTGGGTGCCTGTGCGTGTACGCGCAGGTGTGCGCGTTTGCATGCGTGCACACGTTTGCATGCATGCGCGCGGTTACCTGCACCGGGCGGGCTATTTAAACACAGTTCTCCCTTCAGATCTTGCTGCTTGATCTACAGCGTTCCTGAGTCTATTGCCTGAATCTGATCTGTTCGTGTATTGACCTGGCCTGACCTGTGACCTTCCTTGCCTTCTGCCTGCCTCTGACCTCCGGCTTGTCTTGGACTCTGCACCTGTCTTATCCTCTGGTCCATCCATGCTCATCCATTACCGACCTGGCCTGTTCCACGTTCCTGCCTCTGCCTGCTGCATCTGTTCCTGTACTGACTATCTGGTTTGACCCGGCTTGTCCAACTCTTCTGTGTACCTGCTCCTGAGTGATCTACATGTTCCTGTTGGTCTCCTGCTGTTTACTGGTTCCTGTCCACTGCCACTGAGGCCTGCTTGTCCAGCTACAGTTTCTGAAGTCAGCCTGATCCATCCTCCAGCTGTTGATCCTGCCAGGCACTCGTGCTACCTTTGACTCCCGCGCCTCCTGTCACCACCATCAGGGGCCGTGAGTCAGGGACGCAAGAGAGGTCTCCTTCTGCATTCCGGGCTCACCACTAGGTACGTGACACTCTAGTTGGAGTGCAGGAATGAGCCCTGCTGCAAAGCATTGCATTAAAAATTGTATTACATGCCCCTGTTAAACAGGGGCTGAAAAATTGGGCCTTATGCACTGGTGCTGGTGCCACGACACTGCAACCTCTCCCATATACTCTATTTGGAGTGGAGGAATGAGCCCTGCTGCAAAGTATTGCATCAAAAATTGTAATTACCACCCCCAGGATCGCCAATATACGTTCTACTCGGCCCCCCACCGCACTCACTCGCGCATTGATCACTTTTTTGTAAACAATACCACATTGAGGGCTGTCCGCTCCGCACACATTCTGCCTATCTCCTGGTCTGACCACGCCCCGATAACCATGACGCTAGACATTGGGGTCCCACTTCGCAAGCCCTGTAACTGGCGACTGAATAGCTACCTATTGCAACATCTCCCGTCCACAGCGAAGCTGGAATCTTCGCTCCAACTGTATTTCGCTGAAAATGATACTCCAGACGTTACTCTCCCCACCTTGTGGGCTGCCCACAAAGCCGTTATACGGGGCCGCTGCCTTGCCCTCTCCTCGGCACTGAAGAGAGACGCACAGGCCGCCAGGCGGATGGCTGAGGGACGATTGAAGACCCTTGAGGCTAGGCTTCAAGGAGCCCCTTCCCTGACACTGATTAAGAAAATTGTACAGACGAGAATGATTCTAAGGGATCTTGCTCTGGGATCAGTGGAGAAGGCGCTTATCCGTCTGCGACAGCTCTATTATGATAAGGGGAATAAAGCGCAGACCCTGTTGGCTCGGAAACTGGCTGATCAAACACAAGCTTCTACGCCTTCCCAAATCAAAACCAATAATGGAGACCTTTTGTCTCACCCGCAGGCCATCGCGGACACGTTTGCAGCCTTTTACACTGATCTCTATAATAAGCAGGATATACCCCACAATCCACCATCCCCCGCATTGACTGCCCACATTAATAGGTACCTGGAAAGCATGACACTGCCCCGACTGAAGGACTCAGACCTTCAAGACCTTAACGCCCAAATTACAGATGAGGAACTGCTAGTGACTGTGAAAGCTCTCCCGGCTCACAAATCCCCGGGACCTGACGGATTCCCGTACGAGTATTATAAGACATTTCTACCTATTTTGAGTCCCTACATGACCAAGCTGTTCAACTCCTTCCTTACACGTTCCCCGGCCCCGACTGAGATGCTGGCCTCCTTTATTTCTGTCATCCCGAAACCGGATAAAGACCCGACCCTCTGTGCCAGCTATAGGCCTATTGCTCTATTGAACTCAGATTTAAAAATTTTTACAAAAATCCTAGCGAACCGCCTCAACGCGATTCTTCCGGCTCTGATCCATAAGGACCAGGTGGGCTTTGTACCTTACAGACAGGCGGGCGATAACACCAGGAAAGTCATTGACCTCATTGACGTAGCTAACAAGACTGCTCTCCCCTCCCTGGTCCTGGGTCTAGACGCAGAAAAGGCATTTGACCGCCTGAGCTGGCCATTCATGACGGCGACCTTACGCTACATGGGATTTCGGGGTCCTTTCATGCAAGGAATACAACACCTCTATACCACCCCCACCTCGCAAGTTAAAACCCCTTATGCTGCATCTCCGATCTTCTCTATTGCCAATGGCACCCACCAGGGCTGCCCCCTATCTCCCTTGCTGTTCGCTCTCTGTGTGGAGCCCCTGGCGGACGATGTCATCCTCACCCTGACTCAGCCTAGGACGTCCTTGCCCAACCTGAGTGCGGAGCTGCGGCGATACGGGGAGATCTCGGGCTACAAAATTAATGCCTCCAAATCAGTGGCCCTCCCGATTAATATACCAGTGGCGGAGGCAACTCACCTACGTTCGGTGTTTCCCTACAGATGGGAGAACTCCTCTCTTAAATACTTGGGGGTTCTCATTACCCCGTCCTACCATACCCTCTACCAGGCCAACTTCCCCCCCCCCCTCTATAGGGAGATCGGGGCACTTCTCCATAAATGGAAGGCTCACCAAATATCGCTCTTAGGGCGGCTCGCGTCTATTAAAATGGTAATTCTCCCCAAACTCCTTTACTTGTTCCAGACGCTTCCGATCCCGATCCCTTACGCGCACCTCCGTATGCTCCAGAGGGACTTGCTGAAGTTCCTGTGGAACTATAAAAAACATCGGGTTCCTGCCTCCGTTATGACTGCCTTGCGCTCGGACGGGGGCCTGGCGTTTCCCAACCTGGTTAGGTACTACCAAGCGACGCAATTACGGGCTACAGTCTCATGGTTCACGCAGCGGTCGTACAACAAGTGGTCAGAGATAGAGAAGCTATGGTTGGCTCCGGTGCACCCAAATAGCCTGCTCTGGGGCACAGAAACACAGATTGATACGAACCGCTTACTGGGGCCGATGGCTCAGCTTAATCAGCTCTGGAGGAAACTCTCCCGGGAACACAGGCTCCACTCGGAGGCATCCTTGCTAACCTCGTTTCTTTGTAACCCAAAACTCCCGGACGGCCTTACCCACCAGATGTCTTGACCCTGGGCGTCCCGGGGTTTATTTCATCTGGGACACCTAGTGGACCCCAGATCGAGAAAACTGCTGTCTTTCTCGCAGCTGCAGACTAAACACGACCTCCCCCAGCGGACGTTCTACAGTTACCTACAGATCAGACATTTTGCGCAAACAATAGCACCGAGACTTCAATTCTCCCCGCCCACTCCCTTCGAACTGATTATACTCGAGGGACGGAACCGCAGGGGAATGATATCTGACCTCTACCGCATCCTTAACTCGCACCACTTTCACGCAAAGGGCAAGCACAAGTATATGCTGCGATGGGAGAGAGAGTTGGGTGAGGAACTTCCACTGGAAGCTTGGAAGGGGATATGGAGGCAGGCGGCCAAATCCTCCCTATGTACCCTTTATAAAGAAAACTTTTATAAAATTCTCTACCACTGGTACCAGACCCCAGCTGTGCTCCACAAAATTTATCCCTCCGCCTCTGATCGATGCTGGCGCTGTCTACAGGACAGGGGTACCTTGTTCCATATATACTGGACTTGCCCTTTGATAGCCCCGTTCTGGACATCAATCCAACAGCTCCTTGTCCGGGTATTTGAGGTGCCTGTCCCGTTTGCGCCCAAGTTCTTTCTATTTGGCCTGTCCCAACTGAGGATGGCTAAGCCGTCCCGGCAGCTCCTGCGGCATATTCTTACCGCAGCCCGCTGTCTAATAGCCCTTAACTGGAAGAGTCGACTGGCCCCATCTATGGAGGCCCTCTACTCCAGGATTAAGGACGTGGAATTAATGGAGAAGATGACGGCCAGAGTGAGGGACAGGCTGGAGGAATTTGACCGTGTATGGGAGAGATGGCGGCTGCGGGAAGACTAGGGGCGAAATGGTTAAGGTATGGCGACCTGGATCTCTGGCACTTTCTTTTCTTTCTCTTATCTTTCTTTTCCCTTCTCACCTCTCCTGTTTTTATAGCGGATCTCATCTGCTATGCATTTTGTGTTTTGCATGGGCCGCATGGCAGCTCACACTGGGCCGTGGGAGTTGTGGGGTGGGCGGCTGACTTCTGGTGTCCTCCGCCCCCTAGCACTCTGTCGCCCAAACTACTGGATTCTATTGCACATGCCTGTGATCTGTTGCTGCCAGTCGCATATCTATATTCACTTTTGCACAGCTCTACAAATGTTTGCCTTCCATTGTACTTCTGTACTGTTTATATACCTATGCTATCACTGATAGTTAATAAAACGTTATTTGATTAAAAAAAAAATTGTAATTACACGCCCATGTTAAACAGGGGCTGAAAAATTGGGCTGGTGGCATCACCCAGAACCAAAAATGTTCTTTCAAAATATCAGCAGGATCATTGAGGAGGAAGAGGATAGTCAGTCAACATAACAGGACAGTCACTCAGCATCAGCATAGGCAGTCTTGAAGGGATGTGACATTTCCAAAAAAAATTATTCGGTTACATCAACTTCAGGTGCTTGGTAGCTGGTGGTGATCCAAGACTAATTCATCTTTATGAAGGTCAGTCGATCAACTGAGTCAGTGGACAGGCCCCCCTGTGATCTGTTACAAAGCCACCAGCAGCACTGAAGGTGCGTTCCGAAAGAACGCTGGATGCAGGACAGGCCAGTAGCTCAATTGCATACTGTGCAAGCTCTGGCCAGTGATCCATCCTCAAGATTCAGTAAGCCAGAGGATTTTGGGTGGGAAAGGTTTCCAAGTCTAACCTTGCCCCTAGGTATTCCTGCACCATGTAAATCAGATGCTGGCGATGGTTGCTGGAACCGATCATACCTTGGGGCTGATGCATGAACGCATTGGTCAGATGGTGACCTTCTCCACCGTTCCTTCTGACCGAAGCCCAAGCAACACGTTGTCCAGGACTAGGAGTTTGTAACCTCCCAGTCTCTGGGAACACATTGCACAGACCTTTCTGCAAGGCCTCCCGGAGATGTCTCATCCTCTGCTTCTTCTGCGATGGCAAGTTAAGGTCCGCAGCCTTACCCTTCTACCGTGGATCAAGGAGAGTGGTCAGCTAGTAATGGTCCCTCTCCTTGATCCGAAGAATACGAGGATCCTTCCGTAGGCTTTGCAGGATCAGGGAGGCCATGCAGCATAGGTTAGCTGAGGCATTCGGTCCGGAGTCCTCTGGGTCACTAAGGAAAACATGATCCACAGCCACCTCCTCCCAGAAACGTAGAAGTCCACGGGTTTCTTGGGACTGTAAATCATCCCTACAAGACTGCTGCTGCTGATGCTGAGTACCAGGCACCATCTCCATGCTGACACAATCCTCCTCCTCGTCCTCTTCCTGTGTGATGGGTGGAACAGCAGGAACACTGTCTGGATAAAGGGGGCCTTGAGAGGCAAGGAAGTCCTCCTCTTCCTGACTCTGTTCTGCCTCAAGTGCCCTGTCCATTATTCCATGCAGCGTATGCTCCAACAGGTGGACAAGAGGTACAGTGTCACTGATGCATGCACTGTCACTGCTCATCATCCTTGTGGCCTCCTCAAATGGTGACAGGACAGTGCATGCATCCCTGATCATGCCCCACTGGCGTGGTGAGAAAAAACTGAGCTCCCCTGACCCTGTCCTGGTGCCAAAATCGCACAGGTACTCATTGATGGCCCTTTGCTGCCTGTGCAGCTGCTGCAGCATGGCCAACGTTGAGTTCCACCTGGTGGGCATGTCACATATAAGGCGGATCTTGGGCAGGTTCAACTCCTTTTGGAGCTCAGCCAGTCGAGCACTGGCATTTAATGATCGGCGGAAATGCACACAGACTTTCCTGGCCTGCTTCAGGACATCCCGTAAGCCTGGGTACCTGCCCAAGAACCGCTGCACCACCAGGGTAAGGACTTGAGCCACACAGGGCACATGGGTCAGTTGTCCCTGTCGGAGGGCGGAGAGGAGGTTGGTGCCATTGTCGCAAACCACCATTCCTGGCTTAAGCTGGCATGGCGTCAACCAACTCTCGGCCTGCCCCTGCAGAGCTGACAAAATATCTGCCCCAGTGTGGCTCCTGTCCCCCAAACAAACTAGCGCAAGCACAGCATGGCATCTTTTTGCCTGCATACTTGCGTAGCCCCTTGAACGCCTACGGAGCACCGCTGGTTCCAAAGACAGAGCACTGGAAGAGGCCATGGTGGAAGAAGAAGTGGAGGGGTGGAGGAAAGAGGTGTGTCACAACCAGTAGTAGCATTTTGGAGGCGTGGTGGTGGAACAACCTCCAACACTACTGCACCTTGTCCTGCATCCTTCCCAGCCGCCAGAAGAGTGACCCAATGGGCCGTGAAAGACAGGTAACGTCCCTGTGCATGCCTTCTGGACCATGAGTCAGTGGTAATATGCACCTTACCGCTGACCGCCCTGTCCAGCGAGGCAAGGACATTGCCTTCCACATGCTGGTAGAGAGCTGGAATCGCCTTCCGTGAGAAAAAGTGGCATTTGGGGACCTGCCACTGAGGAGCCGCACATTGCACAAACTCACAGAAGGGGGCCGAGTCTACCAACTGAAAAGGCAGCAGTTGAAGTGCTAGCAATTTAGCCAAGCTAGCATTCAACCGCTGGGCATGTGGATGGCTGGGAGTGAACTTCTTTTGACGGTCCAGCAGCTGGGGCAGGGAAATTTGCCTGCTATAATCGGATGTGGGTGTACTGCTAGCAGAGTGCCCAGAAGCACTTGGCTGTGACACACCTAATTCTACACCTTCATTACTCTCAGTGCAGGTTTTAGAGAGGACTGAAGGTCTAGTGGGGTTGGAGATCCCAGCTAATGAGGAGCAAGGAGAGGTCCGATTTGTTCTTTGGTGTGGGTCTTTAAAGTACGCTTGCCAACGAGCTGCATGGCAGGTCAACATATGTCTGGTCAAGCATGTGGTGCCCAAGCGGCTGATGTTTTGGCCATGCGAGATACGCTTGAGACATATGTTGCAAATAGCAGTGGTGCGATCTGATGCACTCGTCTCAAAAAAAGCCCACACTTTTGGAATAACACGCAGAGACAGCGCCCTGCACAGGCGGAGCTCTGCGGTGTGATTTACTTGGTGTGCTGCCCCTAATGCCGCGTACACACGATCGAATTGTATGACGTACTTAGTCCGTCATACAATCCAGCGGACAATCCGGCGGACTTTCTACCGAACGGACTTGGCCACACACGGATACACAAACAGTCCGACGAAAGCTTGCGCGTTGACGTACAGCACGTACGACGGGACTAGAAATAGGAAGTCCAAGACACAGCAAAGCACCCTTTGGGCTCCTTCTGCTGACTTTGCGTTAGTGGAAGTTTGGTTAGAGACGATTCGCGCTTTTCAGACTTCAGCTTAATTCGTCCGTTATTTTTTTTTTTTTATTTATTCTCGAATTGGAATATTAATCATAAGATGAGGATGAATAAAGACATTTGTGATAACTCTGTGTGAATATAAGCAGCAAAGCAACTTCACTTTTCTCGCATTATGAAGAAGAAAAGAATGTGCTATATTAAAAGATCACAAAATTAGCAGCATGACGAATATGCTAGCTTCAATACGAACACTAGTTTTACAAGACAGAACGCTTCCGCCCTGTAAATCCTTTCTGGGCATGCGCCATTCTTAGTCCGTCGGACTAGCATACTGACGAACGTATTGTCCGCTGAAACCAAAGTACGACGGGAAGATTGGTGTGCAAACCGGCCTTCTTAGTACTCCGGCCTTCACGCTGAAAAAGTCCGCTGAAGCCCACACACGATCGGATTGTCCGTTGAAATGCGTTTCAACGGACTAAGTACGTCATACAATTCGATCGTGTGTACGCGGCATTAGCTGGCCCCCGGAGGGCATCCTGCCTCGTTGGAGATGTGCCTCCTCATCCTCCTCCTCCTCTCTCCTATCAGGCACCCACGTGGAGTCAGTGACCTCATCATCCCCTCCCTGTACATCACTGGAGCAAACCTAGCAGTATGCTGCAGCTTATGGATATGACTGCCAGATTGCTGTCCTTCTTGAGCATCCCCTCTCTCTGCACTCACGCTACTGCCTTCCTCTAGCTGAGTATCATCATCAGAGCCTTCAAAACACTGGGCATCCTCCTGGAGCATGTAACCAACATTGTGCTCAAACAGTTCGGGGGACTGCTCAGGAGGACATGGTGGGTCTAGGGAAGAGGATGCATTGGCAGCTGCTTTGCTAGTACCCTGAGCCTGTGTGAGAGAGGATGAGGAGGATGAAGAGGGCTTGGTCATCCACTCTATCAAGTCTTCAGCGTGATGCGGCTCAACACATCCAACTGACGAAAATAAGGACAAGCGTGTCCCATGGCCACGTGCTGATGACGATGCACCACATCCACGACCAGCACTGTTGTCTCTAGACACAGAGCCTGCTTGCCCTCTTTTATTGGCTCATGACTGTCTGCCTCTTCTTGTTGGCCTTCCAGACATAGTAATGGCCTGCAGGGAGATGGAAAAACCAGCAATTGGGTAGTGTATATTTTGCTGGAGGCACACAACACCCACTAACTCCAGCAGATGCCTGTATGATTGAACACCAGCAATAAAGGGTAGATACAGGTGTATACTGTGCTGGAGGCACAGAACACCCACTTACTCCTGCAGATGGCTGTATTAGAGAACACCAGCAATAAAGGGTAGATACAGGCGTATACTGTGCTGTGCTGGAGGCACACAACACCCACTAACTCCTGCAGATGGCTCTATTAGAGAACAGCAATAAAGGGTAGATAAAGGTGTATACTGCGCTGGAGGCACACAACACCCACTAACTCCTACAGATGGCTGTATTAGAGAACTCCAGCAATAAAGGGTAGATACAGGTGTATATTGTGCTGTGCTGGAGGCACACAACACCCACTACTGTAACTCCTACAGATGGCTCTATTAGAGAACAGCAATAAAGGGTAGATACAGGTGTATATTGTGCTGTGCTAGAGGCACACAACACCCACTAACTCCTGCAGATGGCTCTATTAGAGAACAGCAATAAAGGGTAGATACTAGTGTATACTGCGCTGGAGGCACACAACACCCACTAACTCCTGCAGATGGCTAGAGAACAGCAATAAAGGGTAGATACAGGTATATATTGCACTGGAGGCACACAACACCCACTAACTCCTGCAGATGGCTCTATTAGAGAACAGAAATAAAGGGTAGATACAGGTGTATACTGCACTGGAGGCACACAACACCCACTAACTCCTGCAGACGCCGAAACACTACACAAGGCTGCCACGCTGGCGGCCTTATATAGTGTGAGGCGTGTACACCCTGAGCTATAATTGGCCACAGGCATCCTGCCTGTGGCCAATTATGGCTCTCGTCGCTGCCGGCGCTGTGATTGGCCAAGCTTGTGGGGTCACAGTGCATGCTTGGCCAATCATGAGCCAGCAATGCACTGCAATGGTGCTGTGCATTGTGGGCCATGAGCGCCACACAAATTTGGCGCGAACGGCCCACAGAGTTATGGCTTCACAGAACGGGTGAACAGCCGGTGTTCGACTCGAATATGCGTTCGACTCGAACACCAAGCTCATCCCTACTCAGCTGTTATGAAATGCATATTTTCAGGAAAAAATACAAAAAATTAGTTTTAGTACATGCAAACATATTTATATTTTACCAAAAAATGTAGTATTATATTGAGGCTGCGATGATTAAATAGGTACAGAACATGTAAAAATTCTAAATTACATGTGACCATGAAATGGCAAGAATCGTCAGTACCTAAAATTTTTCATAGGTGACAACTTAACCGCATGCTGACCAGCCGCCGCAGTTGTACAGCGGCAGCATGGCTCGGCTGCACAAATCGCCGTTATGCTATGTTGGTAGCATAAACGCCCACTGGGGGGCACTCGCTCGCCGCCGGTGGTGCACGCACGCGCACCCTGCTCGCTCCACGAGCCAATGCAAGTGCCCGGCGGTCTCGATCACCGCCAGGCTCCCATGATCGCTTGGGGCACACGGTTTCCAGTTCTCTGAGCAGGGAACTGACAGATCATCTGTTCATACAGAGTATGAACAGTGATCTGTTAGTTTCCCTGCACAATCCCATCCCCCCTTCAGTTAGAACATTCCCTAGGGTACATATTAACCCTTTCACTGCCAGTGACATTTAAAAAAAAAATCAATGCAATTTTAATCGCACTGATCGCTGTATTAATGCCAATGGTCCCAAAAATGTGTCAGAATTGTCCGACGTGTCTTCCATAATATCGCATAAAAATCGCTGATCGCCGCCATTAGTAATAAAAAAAAATTATTAATAAAAATGCCATAAAACTATCCCTATTTTGTAGACGCTATAACTTTTGCACAAACCAATCAATATATGCTTATTGCCGTTTTTTTTACCAAAAATATGTAGAAGAATACGTATCGGCCTAAACTGAGGGAAAAAATGTGGAAAAAAAAGGACGTCAATTTTGTTTGGGAGCCATATCACACGACCGCAGAACTGTCAGTTAAAGTGACTCAGTGCCGAATCGCAAAAAGTGGTCTGGTATTTGGCCAGCCAAATGGTCCGGGGCTTAAGTGGTTAAAAGCCTTCACAATTTATCAGTTTAGCGTAAGAACTATTAGTGGGCAGGCTGAATGTATCAAGTTGATCAACAGCCTGCCAAATTCATTTTAGATTATCGCAAGCGGCTGCTATAGCCACTAGCGATAATCAATGTCTTTTCCCGGCGGGGACAGCTTCCCTCGCCCACCCTGGCCGGGAGAAGAAAATGGCCTGGCAGAAGGGATTCCTGCATCAACACTGTCTGTGTTGATGGGGGAATTGAGCAAAGTTTTTATCATGGTTGCCGGAAAGAAATTTACTCCATGTATGGCCAGCCTTAACCATAAGCTAGTGCTGTCACTGTAATGTTTTCAGAGACATCTCACATGTGTGGCCCAATTGCTGTTTACATACATATGCAGGATCTGCATGCATTTACATCCACATATAAGCAGAGGATGCAGGGGTGCTTTTATGTTTTTAATTTATTTTTTAACCTATTACAATTTAATTTAAATGTTGTTTAATGCTTTCATTTACTTTATTACTATCACAAGGGGTCTAACAAGCCTCTTTTGTGATAGCATAAGCAGGTGACAGATACTCTTTATGGGGATATCTGGGGTCTTTTAAGCTGGGTACACTCCTAATGTCTCCCCTGCCCACTGGTGCAGCTAATTGAGCCCAGATCATGCTTGATTATCTGCTTCCCTGGAAACAGTAACCAGGGAATGACACCTCTAAAACCAGAAGTAATGATTAAAGTCTTGTCGCTTCAGGGTTCATTAATCAAAGAGGACATTAGTGAACATATATTACTCAGCTTCCTCCTTCTCTTCCTCTCTGGCCTGTTTACCATCATCATAGGTTCCCTGGAGGAACAAGAGAGCCCGAAAACTACTGTGGGGAGTGGCCCTTCTCGCTTCTGTAAAAGTGATCACTTTTAACCACTTTCAGACCGCCCACCACACATATCCTACCTAGGGTTACCACCTGTCCAGGATTCACCCGGACAGTTCGGGTTTGGAATCATGTGTCCGGGTTTCAGACTGCCTGAAACCCGGACACATTATTTAGACTGGACTATGGCTTCCCAGCAGGGTTGCTGGCTACATTTGTCTAAGCTGAGAGTGTCTGTTACACTCTTTCACACTGCCCAAAGCCAACACTAACAACCCCCCCCAAACACACAGACGGGAGAGGAGAGGGGGCTGGATCTGCACCTCTCCCCCCCCCCCTACCCCTCTGTGTCTGCCACACTCCAATCCCCAGCGCTGTGCCTCAGAACAGGAAAGTAAGTTGGGGGTGGGAATTTGAAGTCCAGCAGCCTCAGATACATCTGGATGAGAGGTGCTGACTGCCAAGGGGTGAGTGAGCTCACCATCCATCCCTGTCTGTGACTGAAGTCTCCCCCCTTCTCTTTACTGCCAGTACACTAAGGTAAATTAGGGTTCTTAGAGCACCCCTTACATCACAGTTCCCCTTTACACCAGATGCCACAGTTTTTCCCCTTACATCAGAGTCCTCTCCGTACATCAGAGTTCTCAGTGTTCCCACTTAAATCAGGGTTCCCAGAGCATCCCTTATGTCAGAGTCCTCCCTTACATCAGAGTCCCCAGAGTCCTCCCTTACAGCAGAGTCCCCAGAGTTCTCCCTTACAGCAGAGTCCCCAGAGTTCTCCCTTACAGCAGAGTCCCCAGAGTTCTCCCTTACAGCAGAGTCCCCAGAGTTCTCCCTTACAGCAGAGTCCGCAGAGTTCTCCCTTACAGCAGAGTCCCCAGAGTTCTCCCTTACATCAGAGCCTGCAGAGTTCTCCCTTACATCAGAGTCCACAGAGTTCTCCCTTACAGCAGAGCCTGCAGAGTTCTCCCTTACAGCAGAGGCCCCAGAGTTCTCCCTTACATCAGAGGCCCCAGAGTTCTCCCTTACATCAGAGGCCCCAGAGTTCTCCCTTACAGTAGAGGCCCCAGAGTTCTCCCTTACAGCAGAGGCCCCAGAGTTCTCCCTTACAGCAGAGGCCCCAGAGTTCTCCCTTACAGCAGAGGCCCCAGAGTTCTCCCTTACATCAGAGTCCCCAGAGTTCTCCTTACATCAGAGCCTGCAGATTTCTCCCTTACAGTGAAAGGGAACTCTGTGAGTTCAGATGTAAAAGGGGAACTCTGTGGACTCTGATGTAAAGGGGGATGCTTGTTCTTAACTTCATATGATTAGAAATGTTATTTAGTAGCAAAATATATGTATAGTTTATACCATTAAAAAAAAATTGCAGTGCGCCACTAAAGTGTCCGGGTTTGGCGTAAAAAAAAGGTGGCAACCCTAATCCTACCTGGCCCGGCTTCACAATCCGATGTACCTGTACGTCAGTCTGTGCATAAGATATTGTGGGTGCACACACCGTGGGAGGGGCCCACGGGTCACCCATGATCGCGGTACACAAAGGCAGGGGACAATAGTTAGATCTGTTGTTCCTAGTGATCAGAAACAGTGATCTCTGTGTTGTTCCCATAAGTTCATCCCCCACACAGTTAGGACCCACCCAGGGAATACAGTTAACCCCTTGATTGCCCCCTAGTGTTAACTTCTTCCCTGCCAGTGTCATTTATACATTGATCAGTTCATTTTTTAGCACTGATCACTGTAATAATGTCATTAGTCCCCAAAAAGTGTCACTTGCAGTCCCACTAAAAATCTCAGATCGCTGCCATTACCAGTAAAAAAAAGTCCATAAACCTATCCCATAGTTCGTAGATGCTATAACATTTGCGCAAACCAATCAATATATTCTTATTGCAATTTTTTTAACAAAAATATGTAGAAGAACACATATTGGCCTAAACTGATGAATACAATTGTTTATATATTTATATATATATATATATATATATATATATATATATATATATATATATATATATATATATATATTTTTTTTTTTTTTTTTTTTTTTTTTTTTTTTGGATATGTATTATAGCAGGAAGTAAAAAATATAATTGTTTTCCAAATTTGTCAGTCTATTTTTTTTTTATAGCACAAAAAATAAAAACCTGCAGATGTGGTCAAATACCACCAAAAGAAAGCTCTATTTGTGGGAAAAAATGACAGCACAACATTGCAGAACCGCGTAATTGTCAGTTAAAGAAATGCAGTGACATATAGCAAAAAATGGCCTAGTCATTAAGGGAGTAAATCCGTCCAGGGCTAAAGTTGTTAATGAACTGTCAATCACGAGCTAAAAAAAATTACACTTAGCTTATTGCTGCAGGCATGAGCTTTTTAACCACTTCAAATCCAGGATGTTTTAAAATGACCTGAGGACATAAGTGGTTAAATATTGACAGTTCCAGGAAAGTTGATTGCGGCCTTAGCTTGCTTGTCTCTTTCCTCTTAGGCCCCATTCACACCTCAGCATTTTGTAACTTGAAGCTCAACACTCCAAAACGCTGGAGGAGAAAAAAATCAATTCTCTATAGAGGGGGTCAGCAACCCATTGATCGCGATCTACCAGTAAATTCGATTTAAACATGTTTTTATTTTTTATTTATTGGATATGTTTTAAAGAGGAAGTAATCCCTGCAAAGGTAAAGCATAATGGGCTACTATGCATCGCATAGTAGCCCATTATGTGTCACTTACCTGACACAGGAGCCATCGATGTCACCGCTGTCCCCTGTAGCACGGAGCGTCCATCTGCTTCCAGGTATCGCTGCTCTGGCCACTCACAGCGCCGGAGCAGTGATAACGTCACTCCCGCGCACGCGCAAGGGAGCCGCCACTAACGGCATATCACCATTAGCAGCGGCATGCCCAGCGCGCATGCGGTGCCTGTCTTTTTCTAAATATCTCCTAAACCATGTAGGTTTAGGAGATATTTCTTGAACCTACAGGTAAAACTTAACCTAGGCTTACATCTAGGTCAAAGTGGTTTGTAGTGGTTTACAACCACTTTAAGGCAGAAAAATATTGTGTTTTCTTTAATAATTGTCTTTTTTCCCTTATATCGCAAAAAAATAAAAAAACTGTGGTAATTAAATACCACCAAATGAAAACCCTATCTATAATATAAATGATATAAATTTAATTTGGGTACATGAAGGGGGTAAAATCTGCCAGAGCTGAAATGGTCAAAGAATGCAGCACACAAGTCACTTGACCCAAAACCCCACAGCTATCTGATTAGGTTTTGAGCTGGAAAGAATATTGTCTTGCTATATGCTTCTTATGCCGCATACACACGAGCGGGAGCTTTTCATCGTATATTCTGATCATGTGTATGCCCTGTCTGACTTTTTACGTAGAAAATTCTGACAGACCTAGAAATGGAACATGTTCTAAATATTTCTGACTGAACCAATTCCTATCGGGAAAACCGCTCGTTTGTATGCTGTTCCGACGGATCAAAAACGACGCCTGCTCTGAAGCAAGTACGAGACGGAAGCTATTGGCTATTGAATGCACGCATGTGTGCATGCTGTGACAGATAAGAGTGGCAAATGGGCTATTTAAGACTGGATCAGCACCCAGGATCAGTGCCGTCTCATCTACAGTAGTGATGGACGAACTTCCGACGGGACGTTTCGCGAACGCGGACTGCGAACGCGGCCGATAGTTCGCGAAACGGAAAGTTCGCGGCGGGCCCCATTGACTTCAATGGGAGACGAACTTCGCAAACCTTTAGGTCAAATTTGCAGCCACAAAATAATTATTAGCTGGGCAAACATAGTCCCACCACATGGCCAATGACATAATACATGTATGAGGTGAATTTGGGATCGATAACTACAAGCATTCTTTTTTTATATGGGAAATTGTTCTGACAATTCAGGACTGTGGAGCGCATGAAGGCAATGGAGGAGACGGAAGGTCAGGGACCAGAGTAGGCAAAGAAGAGGGTGCAGGAGATGATCACCAGCAGCGTGACATACAGCAATGACACCTGCACCGTGATAGAGTCATCTGACAGCAGCACCGTGATACAGAGCACTGACATCAGCAGCGTGACATACAGCAATGACACCTGCACCGTGATAGAGTCATCTGACAACAGCATCGTGATAGAGAGCACTGACATCAGCAGCGTGACATAAAGCACTGACATCAGCACCGTGATATACAGCACTGACAGCAGCACCGTGATAGAGAGCACTGACATCAGAAGCGTGACATTAAGCACTGACATCAGCACCGTGATATACAGCACTGACAGCAGCACCGTGATAGGGAGCACTGACATCAGAAGCGTGACATTAAGCACTGACATCAGCACCGTGATATACAGCACTGACAGCAGCAGCGTGATAGAGAGCACTGACATCAGAAGCGTGACATTAAGCACTGACATCAGCACCGTGATATACAGCACTGACAGCAGCAGCGTGACATTAAGCACTCACACCAGCACCGTGATATACAGCACTGACAGCAGCACCGTAAGCAGCCCCAGGAGGAAGTCAGCACAGCACAGGGATGGTGTGATCCCCTCATAATAAGCAGGCCCAGGAGAAAATCAGCACAGCACAGGGATGGTGTGATCCCCTCATAATAAGAATCCCCAGGAGGAAGTCAGCACAGCACAGGGATGGTGTGATCCCCTCATAATAAGAACCCCCAGGAGGAAGTCAGCACAGCACAGGGATGGTGTGATCCCCTCATAATAAGAACCCCCAGGAGGAAGTCAGCACAGCACAGGGATGGTGTGATACCCTCATAATAAGAACCCCCAGGAGTAAGTCAGCACAGGACAGGGATGGTGTGATCCCCTCATAATAAGCAGGCCCAGGAGTAAATCAGCACAGGACAGGGATGGTGTGATCCCCTCATAATAAGAACCTCCAGGAGTAAGTCAGCACAGCACAGGGATGGTGTGATCCCCTCATAATAAGAACCCCCAGGAGTAAGTCAGCACAGCACAGGGATGGTGTGATCCCCTCATAATAAGCAGGCCCAGGAGAAACTCAGCACAGCACAGGGATGGTGTGATCCCCTCATAATAAGAACCCCCAGGAGTAAATCAGCACAGGACAGGGATGGTGTGATCCCCTCATAATAAGAACCCCCAGGAGTAAGTCAGCACAGCACAGGGATGGTGTGATCCCCTCATAATAAGCAGGCCCAGGAGAAACTCAGCACAGCACAGGGATGGTGTGATCCCCTCATAATAAGAACCCCCAGGAGGAAGTCAGCACAGCACAGGGATGGTGTGATCCCCTCATAATAAGAACCCCCAGGAGTAAGTCAGCACATGACAGGGATGGTGTGATCCCCTCATAATAAGCAGGCCCAGGAGTAAATCAGCACAGGACAGGGATGGTGTGATCCCCTCATAATAAGAACCCCCAGGAGTAAGTCAGCACAGCACAGGGATGGTGTGATCCCCTCATAATAAGAACCCCCAGGAGAAACTCAGCACAGCACAGGGATGGTGTGAGCCCCTCATAATAAGAACCCCCAGGAGTAAGTCAGCACAGCACAGGGATGGTGTGATCCCCTCATAATAAGCAGGCCCAGGAGAAACTCAGCACAGCACAGGGATGGTGTGATCCCCTCATAATAAGAACCCCCAGGAGTAAGTCAGCACAGCACAGGGATGGTGTGATCCCCTCATAATAAGCAGGCCCAGGAGAAACTCAGCACAGCACAGGGATGGTGTGATCCCCTCATAATAAGAACCCCCAGGAGTAAATCAGCACAGGACAGGGATGGTGTGATCCCCTCATAATAAGAACCCCCAGGAGTAAGTCAGCACAGCACAGGGATGGTGTGATCCCCTCATAATAAGCAGGCCCAGGAGAAACTCAGCACAGCACAGGGATGGTGTGATCCCCTCATAATAAGAACCCCCAGGAGTAAGTCAGCACAGCACAGGGATGGTGTGATCCCCTCATAATAAGAACCCCCAGGAGGAAGTCAGCACAGCACAGGGATGGTGTGATCCCCTCATAAGCAGCCCCAGTAGAAATATGACACCGCTCAACCTCTTCAAAGAGGAGGGTAGGGGCATATAGTACGGTGTGCTTTTTTGGGACAAGGAAGTGAGCCAAATGAAGAAAGAAGGTCTGTGTGCTTGATTAAAAAAATTGTTTATAGACATATACATGGTCTACTGGTCACATGTGTTGAATTCCTCCGAGATCCATGCCTCATTCATTTTTAGAAATGTGAGGTAGTTAACACTGTCATGAGCTAGGCGAGTACGCTTATCGGTCACGATCCCCCCTGCTGCGCTGAACGTCCTTTCGGACAGGACACTGGATGAGGGGCAAGCCAACAGTTCGATTGCAAATTGGGCAAGCTCTGGCCAGAGGTCAAGCCTGCCCACCCAGTAGTCCAGGGGTTCATCACTCCTCAGAGCGTCCACATCGGCCGTTAACCCAATGTAGTCGGACACCTGATGGTCTAGGCGTTCCCTGATGCTGGATCCGGATGACACCTGTCGATGGGTCAGCTGAAAGAATGACCTCATATCCGAAGTCACCAACACATCTTCAAACCGGCCTCTTCTTGCAGGCGCTGTTGGATTGGTACCCGCAAATCCTTCTCTGGGAGTGGGAATTGCTCCTCTGCCAGCGCACGCAAAAGCAGAATGCAGCATTTCTCGAAGCAAGGCCTGGAAGTGCTGCATTCTGACAGCCCTCTGCGACGGCGGTAACATTTCCGCCATTTTGTGTTTGTACCGGGGGTCTAAGTACGTTGCCAGCCAGTACTGGTCCTTGACCCTTATGCTTTTTATACGGGGGTCCCTATTAAAACACTGGAGCATGAAGGCCCCCATTTGCACTAAAGTGGAAGCGGTGTGGTGGCCTGGCTCCTGCTCATCATCCAGGATAATGTCGTCCTCTTCATTCTCCTCTCCCCATCCACGCACAACAGGGATCCCAGAAAGGTTTAAAGCTGCTCTTCTTGCTCCTCCTCATCCGCCCCGGCACCATCCTCCTCTGACTCCTCTTCAGACTCCTGTTGTTGACTTGTCTCAGATAGAGTAGCCCCCCCTGGGAATTCATCCAGCATTGCGACTTCCTCATCTTCCCGCTCCTGCTCCTCCACAGCCTGATCAATGACACGACGCAATGCACGCTCCATAAAGAAGGCATAAGGTACCATGTCACTGATGGCGCCATGGCTGCGACTGACCAGTTTGGTGATCTCCTCAAATGGCCGCAGAAGTCTGCATGTGTCGCGCATGAGCAGCCACTGGCGCGGTGAAAAAAAAACAGCTCCCCAGAACCGTTTCTGCCGCAGAGTTCATACAGGTAGACGTTAACTGCACGTTTCTGCTGGAGCAGCCTATCAAGCATATAGAAGGTTGAGTTCCATCGCGTCGGGCAATCGCAAATAAGACGTCTGACCGGCAGATTGTGTCGCCGCTGAATGTCAGCAAGGCGAGCCATGGCTGTGTAAGATCTTCTGAAATGGGCCGAGATTTTCCTTGCCTGCCGCAAGATGTCCTGGACCCCAGGGTATTTGACAAGGAATCGCTGCACGACCAAGTTTAAGACGTGTGCCATGCATGGCACGTGCGTGATTTTGCCCTGTTTCAATGCGCTAAGCAGATTGGCACCGTTGTCACACACCACTTTACCAACTGTCAAATTGAGCGGTGTTAGCCACTGATCTGCCTGTGAACGCAAAGCTGAAAGGAGTGCCGGGCCAGTGTGGCTCTTGGCTTCCAGGCACAACAGACGCAGCACGGCATGGCAACGTCTCACCTGGCATGTCGAATAGGTTCTGGGGAGCTTGAGCGGCGCAGCGGAAGAGACGCTAGCAGCGGAAAAGAAGGAGTCAGCCGAGGAGGAGAGGGAGGAGGATGGAGTAGGAGGAGGAGGAGCAGAAGAAGAGCCAGGAATGCATGCAATCCGTGGCGGTAAAACCAAATCTACACGGGTGCCACGGGTTACATGCTTGACGGCCGTCAGAAGGTTCACCCAGTGGGCAGTAAAAGTGATATACCTTCCCTGCCCGTGTTTGCTAGACCACGTGTCTGTGGTCAGATGTATCTTGGCACCGACACTGTGTGCCAGAGATACATTCACTTGCCGCTGAACATGGCCATATAGCTCTGGGATGCCCTTCTGTGAGAAATACTTCCTTCCTGGGACCTTCCATTGTGGTGTTCCAATGGCCACAAATTTGCGAAAGGCCTCCGAGTCCACCAGTTTATATGGCAGTAGTTGGCGGGCTATGAGTTCTGACAAGCCAGCCGTCAATCGTTGGGCAAGAGGGTTATCCGGCGTCATCATTTTTTTACGCTCGAACATTAGGCCCACGGAAGCCTGCCTTTTTGCAGAAAAATGTGAGCTTGGCGTGATGGAAGGTGGAGTGGAGGACAATTGTGAGGAGAGAGGAGAAGGAGAAGTAGAAGACGAGGCTGGACGGTGAGAGCCTGCAGTGTGGCTTTGTGTGTTCCGTTGCTCCCACTCGGCTCGGTGATGGCTGCCCATGTGCCTTCTTAAGGCGGTCGTCCCTAGGTGAGTGTTGGGCTTACCGCGACTAATGCGTTGACTCCAAAAGATTGCAGATGGCAACGCTATTGTCAGCAGCGGACACATTAAAAAAAGCCCACACTGCGGAGCCATGTGCCGGTGTCCTGGGAGCGCCAGATGTGACCGTACATGGTCGATGACTCGCTCCTGATACATTTGCAGTCTGCTTTGTCCCTCCTGTGCAATGTAAGTTATTCCTGCTTCTCCTCCCTATCTGCTGGTCCATATCTCCCTCTGAACTCCCCTCCTCTTCCTCTCTTGTGGGCACCCACGTGACATCACTAGACACGTCATCATCAACGTCACCTTCCCCACCGCTATAAGTAGAGATCTCGGAGTAGGCAGCAACACCGGGGACCAACCTCCTCCTTGGGCTGATCTGGGTACTGTCGTCAGACTGCTGAGTAGCGGTTGTTGCTACCTCCTCTTCCTGATCCAATACCAAGAGTGGCTGCGCATCAGAAATGTCCTCTTGATATGGATCGGAAAATAATTCCTGTGACTCAAGCGGAAGGTATGTGGTGGTGGTGGTGGTGGTGTTGTTGGTGGTAGTGTCTTTGGGGGTGCACATAGCAGAGAGTGAAGAAGAGGGTGCAGATCGAGAGGATGAGGAGGGTGCAGAAGAGTAAGGCTGAGTGAGCCACTCAACCAAGTCTGGTGCGTCCTTTGAAGTAATTGAACGCACCTTCTGCAACTTCCCACTTTGGCTCAAGGCTGGTGCTCCTGCCCTACCCCTACCACCCCTGCGGAAGGGCCTGCCTCTTCCTCTGCCTGTCATTTTTTAAATCACCCTGTGACAAAACTCTTAGTCCCTATACCGATGAAGGACTGCTGCAGTATAGGGCAGCGTTCAGCAGTGGTGCACCTCAACCCTATGTATTGTGGACCGATACCGGTCCTTACAGAACAGCAGACTGTACCTCACTCAACCCTATGTACTGTAGCACCCTTCACCAAGTTACCAGTCCTTATAAGGACCTTTGTGGACCAAGTAGGTTGTGTGTGACTGATTAGCAGACTGTACGTCAGTCCCTATACTGCTGAAGGACTGCTGCAGTATAGGGCAGCGGTCAGCAGTGGTGCACCTCAACCCTATCTATTGTGGACCGATAGCAGTCCTTACAGAACAGCAGACTGTACCACACTCAACCCTATGTACTGTAGCACCCTTCACCAAGTTACCAGTCCTTATAAGGACCTTTGTGGACCAAGTAGGTTGTGTGTGACTGATTAGCAGACTGTACGTCAGTCCCTATACTGCTGAAGGACTGCTGCAGTATAGGGCAGCGGTCAGCAGTGGTGCACCTCAACCCTATGTATTGTGGACCGATACCGGTCCTTACAGAACAGCAGACTGTACCTCACTCAACCCTATGTACTGTAGCACCCTTCACCAAGTTACCAGTCCTTATAAGGACCTTTGTGGACCAAGTAGGTTGTGTGTGACTGATTAGCAGACTGTACTTCAGTCCCTATACTGCTGAAGGACTGCTGCAGTATAGGGCAGCGGTCAGCAGTGGTGCACCTCAACCCTATCTATTGTGGACCGATAGCGGTCCTTACAGAACAGCAGACTGTACGGCACTCAACCCTATGTACTGTAGCACCCTACACAGACCAAGTTACCAGTCCTGATAAAGAGCTTTGTGGAACAAGTGAGTTGATAATGATTAGCAGACTGCAGCAGAAGGGCAGCAGTCAAGTATAATATTCTTTCTATATTTGGAAGAAAGAATATTATACGTGTACAAGCCTATTACCATACCACTGATACCAGTCCTGAAAAGAACCTTTGTGGAACTAATAGTAACAGTAAGGCCGCGTACACACGCGGGGACTGTTCGCTCAACTTTGTCCGTCAAACAGTTTCAGCGGACAGTCCGCTCAAAATTAGCATGGACGGACTTGCCCACACACGACGAACGAACAGTCCGCTGAAACCGTGCGCGATGACGTGAACGGCACGTACGACGGGACTAGAAAACGACGTCCTATACACTGCAATGCAAACTTCGGCGTGTAAATCCTTTCTGAGCATGCGCGGAACTTAGTTTGACGAACAAGCCTACACACGAGGGGACTGTTCGCTGAAACAAAGTTTCAGCGGACAGTTTTTCGGAATTTCCGAAAAACTTTGTTCAGCAGACTGTCCGCTGAAACTGTCCGCTGAAAGCCCACACACGAGCGGACTGTCCGCCGAAACACTGTTCAGCGGACAAAGTTGAGCGAACAGTCCCCGCGTGTGTACGCGGCCTAACTGTTTAAACTGACCCTCACTGCCTGACACACTGCTTCCTTCCTGTCCCTATACAAACTGGCAAAAAAGAGGAGACTGGAACAATTACTGGTTACTCGAATAGCTCTTTTGTGGACCTGATAGTAACAGCTAATGATGATGATGATGATGATGACTAATCTGGCTGTCCCTAAAATAGCAGCAGACACAGCGCTCTGTCCCTTTCTCTAAACTGACAAAAGACACTAAGGCTGCTGCAACAATCAGTAGCACAGCAAACCTATATACACCTAACACCTATACCAGTCCTGAAAATAACTTTTGTGTACCAAATAGCTAGCGTTTTTTCTGTCCCTGCTCCAAACAGCAACCTTTCCCTATAGTGACAGAAGAAAGAATGTAAAATGGCCGCCGGATCGGGTGTATTTATAAGTTAGGGGGAATGTCCAAGTGTCCATGTGCTGTCATGTCTCAATTGGCTGTCCTGTACCCCATGATGGATGTGTCATAAGGTCAAAGTTCCTTTACACAGTAAAAACACGGAAGTCCGCCGGACGAACGACGCCAATAGTCCGCCGAACTGGCGGACTGCGAACAGCCGAAATTCGCCGCGAAACGACCGCCGGGCGAACTGTTCGGCCATCACTAATCTACAGTGTTCTGTGAGTATCTTGTTACCTGTTACCTGTATCTGCTCTTGAAGTATTGACCTGGCTTGTTTCTGACTATTCCCGTTTTCCACCTGCATTGACCCCGGCTTGTCCTTTGACCATTTCTCCTGCCTCTGTACTTGATCTTATTGTTTTGTGTATGACTTGGCTTGCCTAAGCCCTTGTACACACGGTCGGACATTCTGACAACCAAATCCGTTGGATTTTGTCCGACGTATTTTGTCCGCCGGATTGCATACACACGGTCGGACCAAGTTGTCGGAATTTGCGGTTGCCAAGAACGCGGTGACGTAAGCCGTGTACGGCGGGACTAGAAAAGGGAAGTTCAGCACCACGTCCGGCACCCTTTGGGCTCCTTCTGCTGATCTCGTGTTAGTAGAAGTTTGGTGAGAGACGATTCACGCTTTTCAGATTAGTGATTCAGATCGCTACTGCTCTTCGGTTTGTGCGTATCTGATAATCAGTGCGTGCAGTCGGTAAGTATTTGTTTATCATTGTGGACTATATCTTGGTATAGTACGCTTTGAAAGGCATTTCTTATTGTCTGCTTGCTTCTGTTATTCAGGTCGTTCTTTCAGGCCTTGCTGTTTATCGGTGCTTTCTGTTGTCCGTTCTGACGAGCCGACTGTTTTGAAACCATGTCGAGTTTGTGCTGTGCAGGGGCTTCGTGTTGGGGTTCTTACTTTGACACAAGCCCAGTCCATGAACAGGGAGGGGAGGCTTTTGTGGACCAAGGTTGCGCCAGCATGACCAGTTCTCGCACATGCCTTTGCTCCGTGAGATCCTGGAGAATAATCCTGATGATTTCAGGAATTATCTCCGGATGACGGACCCCGTTTTTCACCGTCTGCTGGCTTTGCTGACCCCTTATATCACCAGGCAGGATACCTGCATGCGGCAAGCCATAACTCCGGGGGAGAGGCTCATCGCCACGTTGCGCTACTTGGCGACAGGGAGAAGCCTTCAGGACCTCAAGTTCTCTACAGGCATCTCCCGCCAGGCTCTGGGGATCATTATTCCAGAGACCTGTTCTGCCATCATTCAGGGCCTGCAGAAGGACTATATGAAACTAAGTTTTCTCCTTAACCACTTGAGACCCGCGCTATAGCCAAATGACGGCTACAGCGCGGACCTCCTTTGCCGGGACTACGTCTATTGACGTCGTCCCGTGCACGAACGGCCTGCGCGCCCCCTGAGGGGCGCGCGCGGCGTGCTCTGTGATCGGCGAGTCTATGAGACTCGCTTGATCACGGATCCGAGCAAGGGGTCGATCCCGACCCCTTACCACGTGATCAGCTGTCAGCCACTGACAGCTGATCATGTGATACAACAGAGCCGGTAATCGGCTATTATTCCTCCTCGCGCTGACAGCGCAAGGAGAAAAAAAAGAGCCGATCACCGGCGGCCGTGATCGGGACATCAGTCCCGATCACGGCCAGCCTAACCAGTGCCCACCTGCCCCCCTCAGAAATAAATAAGTGCCCCCGTAAGTGCCACCCAGCAGTGCCCACAGTGCCACCCAGCAGTGCCCACAGTGCCACCCAGCAGTGCCCACAGTGCCACACATCAGTGCCCACAGTGCCACCCATCAGTGCCCACAGTGCCACCCATAATCTGCCTCAACAACGGTGATGCACCCCAGTGCCACATATCCGTGCCCATCAGTGTCATCTACCAGTGCCCATCAGTGCCGCCCATCAGTGCCCAGCAGTGCCACCTATCAGAGCCACCTATCAGTGCCACCTATCAGTGCCCATCAGTCCCATCTATCAGTGGTACCTATCAGTGCCCCTTAGTGCCACCCATCCGTGCCACCCATCCGTGCCACCCATCCGTGCCATCTTATCTGTGCCCATCTTTGCCCATCAGTGCCGCCTTATCTGTGCCCATCAGTACTGCCTTATCTGTGCCTATCGGTGCCACCTTATCTGTGCCTATTAGTGCCGCCTTAACTATGCCTATCAGTGCCCACCAGTGCAGCCTATCAGTGCCCACCAGTGCAGCCTATCAGTGCGCCTGATCCGCGCACTTCAATGAAGGAGAAAAATGACCTGTTTGCAAAATTTTATAACAAACTATTAAACATGATTTTTTATTTTTTTTTGCATCTTTTTTTGTTTGTTTAGCAAAAAATAAAACTCCCAGCTGTAATTAAATACCACCAAAAGAAAGCTCTATTTGTGGGGAAAAAAATGATAAACATTTCATTTGGGTACAATGTTGTATGACCGCGCAATTGTCATTCAAAGTGCATCAGCGCTGAAAGCTGAAAATTGGTCTGGGCAGGAGGGGGGTTTAAGTGCCCAGTAAGCAAGTGGTTAAACATCACATTCTATGTATTTCATGATTGCTAATGTCTTGCATTTATTTCCTCATTCCCTAATTACCATCATTGCAATATGCTCTAATTCATATACTCTGCCCCTTTGTCCTCAGGCATATTTGCCTCACTAACTTCCCCACCATGCTCTTCTTGGCCCATAAAACTATAGTCTAGTCACTTACCAATGCCTTTTGTCAGCTCCATAGTATTGCTTTCCCCTAAACACCCCCTATAATGTCTACAAATGTGATGTGTGTGCTTCAATTCATGCAGAGTGACATTTTTTTAATTTTTGGGGTTGTGCCAAACTCATTAGGAACCCCCTCCCCCCAACTGCTAGCTCAGCTGATAGCAATCCTCTATCTGATGACTTTACCAAACCCAATACACACTATATCTACCTTTTTGATGATCACATTTATGGATGAATTCACCTAAGCATATAGTGCAAGGGCCTGCCTCAATACTTTCAAATGCTAGTTTTATTTTGTTTTTTAACATATTAATTATCTGGATATGTAATAGCAGAATGTCAAAATGTGCTTCCATTTTGTTTTCTTTTTGGTATTATGACACTTATTACCTGTCCGGTGGGCTGCCAATAGTGTAACTAAGGAGGGGCTTCCCAAAGCATCACACATTATTTAGGCATTCAGCTCTAAATCAAGTGGAGAGGGTTACCTGTCCAAAACATCCCACCTCATTTTTTTAGCAAGGGCCCATCAGATGGGGGGGGGGGGTGATGACTCTCATAAGTGGACCTTATACTTTAGGCTTTAAATACTCAGTTCCCAAAATGTTATACTAATTTTGTCCAAAAATGTTGGTGTCTAATCTGCTTGCAATGTTGATTTGTCAAATTACTAATTTTTGTTCTTGTTTCACTACACAGTGTCCTTCAACGCCACAGGAATGGCAGACTGTGGCCTCCCACTTTGCCAGTTTTTTCGCAAGTTCTGCCTTTTTCAACAACAGTGCAAACCCAAGTTCAGAGTGAGATGAGGGGACAGTCTCTTCTTCAGATAATCTTATTATGTTGTGGGTCTGCTACACACACACCTTGTTTTTGAAACTAATGTATGTAGTGCATTACTGACCAAAATCGTGCTCATTTTCAGCACCATGGCAGGAAAATGGCGTGATTGTCCAAATTTACACCTCACTGTGGGTGTTTTTTACTAAAGGCACATCCACTATGCACTACAAGTGCACTGCAAAAGTACACCTGAAACTGCACTTGGAGTGCAAAGTGGAGTTTCCTTTAGTAAATCACACTCCTTCTCAGCACAAACTAAAATTTAAAGAGGGATTCCACCAAAAAAAAAATATTAAAAGCCAGCAGCTATAAATACTACAGCTGCTGACTTTTAATAAATGGACACTCACCTGTCCCGGGTTCCAGCGATGCCGGCAGCCGAGGCCGATCGATCGCTCGGCCCTCGGCTGCTGTCGCCACCATTCTAGGTGAGGGAATCAGGAAGTGAAGCGAATCGGCTTCACTTCCCGGTTCCCTACTGCGCATGCGCGAGCCGTGCCGCGCAATAGGAAATCTCTGCGCTGTCACTGGGACCCGTGTGTGTCCCAGCAGACAGCGCGGCAGGGCAGGAAATGGCGTAGACTCCCACGGGAGTCTATGCCCGGAAGTGGGTGAAAATACCTGTCTTTGACAGGTATCTCCACCCCCCTCCCCCCTGAAAGGTGTCAATTGTGACACCGGAGGGGGGGAGGGATCCGATCAGCGGAGGTTCCACTTTAGGGTGGAATCCCGCTTTAACTACAAATACATTTTTGGCGCAATGAAAAAGGAAGCCACACATTGTTGATAATTAAACTTTTTAATACAAGCACATTCACATGTGTGTTTAGAAAAGGTTTTTACAACAAACCAAGAAATTGTGTGTATCAAAAACAGAGTTTAAACAAAATTTGGTTTACTTGGTGTTTTTGTGTAAACAGGCATGTATCAAACCGTAAAATAAAGAACACAGGAACTTAAAAGTTCAACTTTGAAAAGTGAAGACAATATCAGACATGAGTATGTACAAACTGGGCTGATATTGCCTTCATCACATGGGGTGTGACCCCTGAAAAATCCAAATTTGGAAGATGCACACAGTGTGTCAACATGTGCTATCTCCCATCATGGGGGATCAATGTACATGCTTTGGGGCTGCAACCCCTTCATCTCAGCCACTTTACACAAAACACGTACATTAATCCCCCATGATGGGAGATAGTACATGTTTACACACTCTGTGCATCTTCCAAATTTGTAATTTCGATAAATACAAGAGTGGTGTTGTAAAATATCATAAATAAAACCCTATCTAGTTTTTTCTGTTTCACACTCTCCCCAAAACATCAATGATGTTCTTCATTTTATTTTTAACATCATTGATGTTTTGCTGTATATTTTCCAAATCCCGATTGCACCCCATTATCTCCCCAATCAGGATCTGGGCACTTTCACTGGTAAAACGGGAATCTTCTTCCACATCACCTACAAAACAAAGCAAAAAAACACACCATGTAATAAAAATATGGTGTCATACATTGATGAGCTTACCGGAAGCTGTGTTCTCCGACACTCACCTGTTGTGGTGACAATTTGCCCAACCTCAACAATCTCTCCTTCCTCCTCCTCCTCCTCCTCCTGCTCCTCTGTTTCTGGTTTTCTAAGTTGCCCTTCTTTGGGAGGGGTGTGGTCCCTGGTGTCCTCATACTTGCCGAGTCTTCTCTCCCCTATGAGAATGTAAAAATAAAAAAATTAGCACACAGAGGGCAGAAATAGGAATATGAAACATTGCTTGGAAGTGTTGTACAATTGTTTTTTGGCCGAGTTCAAAGGTGAGAACATTATTGTGGACACTTTGTTAAGCTGGAATACTTACCTGCAGAACGATGTTTCTTACGAACGAATGAAACCATGAACTTGAAAGTGCCCATTTTAAAATGCACTACATGAAATCAAAGCACATGGAGCAGTATGCAAGCAAGAATAATCATATGAACACACGACAACGACTTACTTTTTTTAAGAACACGCTTGATCCTTAGGTACTGCTCGTGCTCCCTCAGTTTGAGGTCTGACCAGCGTTTTCTCAGTTGATCCTTGGATTGTCGTACCCAAAAATTCTTATGAAGACTCTTCACAACTTTAGTCATGATCTTGACCTTTCTGATATTTGAGTTTGGGTAAGGTCCATACTTCCCATCATAGTCGGTCCTGTTCAATATGTCCACCATCTCCAACATCTCTCCAAAAGACATATTTGAGGCCTTAAATCTTCTCTTCCTGGATGGGGACGTTTCCTCACCCTCCTCCTCGTTAGTGAAACTATTATTAGTGCGCACCTGCGTTCTCTCCGCCATGTGCTCTCCCCACTGCACCGGAAGCGAAGGGGCGGGGAATAGTCTAGAAAGAACATCAGGGGCGGGCGGAGTTTCACGCAACACGCGTGTATCGTCCGTACGATCTGGGAAGAGAGTGAGGCGCGGACTCGACGATCGTGCAAACGAAGGTAAAAATTTTAACTTGGTGCATCACTAGACTACACTGCTTCTATCTAGGCCGATGTTGGGACAAGATTAGGAGGGTTTTTAATGGCATTATTAGTATTTGAGGGTTTGTCTTGTGTTGTGTCTTGCAGACAATATGGATCCATTCAAAAACCCAAATTTTATGGGGCTATTCCTCCAACTATACAAGGAGATGCCCTGCCTGTGACAGTTCCACAACGAGTTTTACGACGACATAAGAAAGAGGAACGCAGCGCTGGAGAAACTTCTTCCTTTGGTTCGGATCATGGTCGGATCATGGTCCCCACGGCAGACATGACCTATCTGAATAGGAAAATTGGGGCCATGAAGATTACATATCTCAGGGAGAGAAAGAAGCACCTGGAGTTCTTGAGAGCAGGAGATCCAGGTGCCGTTTATTACCCCAGGATGGTTTACTTTGAGAGGCTGCAATTTCTGGTAGACCAGGGGGTACCCAGGCCATCACTCAGGCCACCACTCTCCAGTCTTCCTTCAAGGCATCCTTCACCCCCAGCTGAGGCTTCCAACATCCAACCTGGGCCTTCCAGGCGGCAACATGTGGTGGGGCCCAGCTTGAGACAGGTATTGCATTGTTGAACATATTTCTTGTGTTACATTTAATGATGTTAACTAGATATTCTTATTGATCAGTAAGTTGTGATTTAACAAAGTGGTTTACATATCAAGAGACAGTAGTGACCAAAAATGATTGGGACGGGAAAGAAAAATGTTGGGCTCAGAATGATAGTCTGTTCTATTTGGTAACATTCAATTTTCAAAAGCAAGGAGCACAAAATGATGTGATTGATGATCTAAAAACAAAAACTATGTCCCCTTTTCATACACAGGAAGACCTCAGTCGGGGGGAGGCTGTGGCAAGTGGCAGCCAGGAAGTCGACCAACGCCCTCTTTCTCCTCCTCCTGCCCCAACAACAGGAGCCGAGCCACAGCCTCGAAGGATGCCTGGAGCAAAAGTGCCTAAGGAAGACGAGAGAGTGATGGCCTGGGTTCAGTCTGGTCTGCCAGAAGATGCAGCCTCTTGAAGAACCACATCCTGGGGACATAAATGGCATCTGAATTTCCTGTTCTCTAGGACTTCTGGACCAGACTGCTCTCCCTGAGATATGTACTCCTCAGGCCACCAATTTTTATTATTCTAATTTGTTCATGTCTGCCCTGGGGGCCAAAGGCTGCACCAAAGTAACAAGTTTCTCCAGCGCTGTGTTCCTCTTTTTATTTTATTGCGACCAAAATAAAGGTTTTTTTTGTTTGATGAAATACTTGTGTATGTGTTTTCCTTCCAAAAGGCCAGTTTATTTGTGAGCAGGCAGGTACATTTCAAAAATACAAAGTGAAATGAATAACAAGGGGTACCAACACTAAACAACCTCCTGTAGATTAAAAACGAAAAACCAAAGATAAAAAATACAATAATGTTGTTGTGGTAAGTTTACACACAAAAAACAGCCCAAAAAAAGGAGAAATGAGCAAACTGTCTTTAAAGGAGATTTTTAGGAAATAAAAAAGAAAGCATCCAAAAAAGAATAAACAAAATCTAAAATTGTGTAGATGTGACGCAAACTAAAATTGTATTGCCGAAATGGTTAAAAAAAGAGTCATGAAATACGTTCGGGAGAAGTGTGTGTGACTATGAGCATAAAAAGAAGTTCCTTCTTGCAGCATTGTAAAGAACAAGAGAATGCGCTTCATGAAAGAATTTTTAACATTGCAGCGTGACGAATGTGCTATATCGCTTACGAGCAGTAGTTTTACCTGAACGAGCGCTTCCGTGTCGAAATTTGAATGTGAGCATGCGTGGCACTTTGTCCGTCGGAGTAGGCTACACAAGATCGGAGTATGTCCGATCGGACCAGTTTGTCGGAAAATATTTCCAGCAAGTTGGAAAATTTGGTCAGACGGACATTCCGACGGAAACAGTCCGATGCATACCACACACAGTCGGAATATCCAACAAAACGGTCCGATAGGACACATTCTGACGGATTCTCTGACCGTGTGTACAAGGACTAACTCTGCTTAAGTTCCAGCCCCTTCAGAGCTACCTGGTTGCTAGCACCTTTCCAGCTATCTTTTGCGACCTGCTCTTCGGCTAAATACCAGCCTGTTCCTGTCCACGGAGACTCACTTTCATCTGGAGAACTACTGGATCAGGAGTGCAACAGCAAGCACTTTTAACCGTCACTCGTGTGACTTTGCACTCCTGCTCTACCTGTATACACAACCAGGGGCCCCGAGTCAGAGGTGCAAGAGAGGCCTTCCTCTGCATGACCAGGCTCTACCCACCAGGTACGTGACAATGGGATCCGAACTGGAAAAATCAAAAGTGCCCATTTTGAAGGCTTATATGCAAGTATAAAGTGGGTATACAGTGGTATTTGGTCAATAAAAAAAAGTTTGTAAAAAACATCAGTTTTAAATGAGCAGTGATTTACTGATGATAAAAGTGAAACCATAAAAATGAAAAACAACAATAAAAATGGAAAATTCCTTTACATATAGTACCTGGGAGGTCCCCTTAGTCTGCCTGTAAAGTGGCACATCTGTACTGTGTATACAGTGCCTTGCAAAAGCATTCACCCCCTTGGCTTTTTACCTATTTTGTTACATTACAGCATTTAGTTCGATGTTTTTTTAAATCTGAATTATATGTGATGGATCAGAACACAATAGTCTAAGTTGGTGAAGTAAAATTAGAAAAATATATACATAAACTATTTTTCAGAAATAAAAAAAAGATAATTAGCATATGCATATGTATTCACCCCCTTTGTTATGAAGCCCATAAAAAGCTCTGGTGCAACCAATTACCTTCAGAAGTCACATAATTAGTGAAATGATGTCCACCTGTGTGCAATCTAAGTGTCACATGATCTGTCATTACATATACACACCTTTTTGAAAGGTCCCAGAGGCTGCAACATCCAAGCAAGAGGCACCACTAACCAAACACTGCCATGAAGACCAAGGAACTCTCCAAAAAAGTAAAGGACAATGTTGTTGAGAAGTACAAGTCAGGATTAGAGATGGCTGAACTGTTCGCCCGGCGGTCGGTTTGCGGAAAATTCTGCGTGTTCGTGATTCGCCCGATCGGCGGACTATTGCCGCTGTTCGCCCGGCGGACATATGTGTTTACAGTGTGAAAGAACTTTTACAAATGATGACACATCCATCATGGGGTACAGGACAGCCAATTGAGACATTTCAGCACATGGACAATTGGACATTCCCCCTACCTTATAAATAGACCTGATCTGGCGGCCATTTTACATTCTGTCTTATTTCAGTGTAGGGACAGGACACTGTGTACAGCAGGGAGAGACTGTAGTGACAGAAATCGCTAGCTATTAGGTTCACAAAAGTCCTTTTAAGGACTGGTATAGGTGTAGTACAGTATATAGGGTTCAGTGCACTGCTGTGCTGGTGATTGCAGCAGCCTGTCTTTTGTCAGTGTAGGGAGGGACAGGATGCTGTGTGCAGTAGGGACAGTCGGTTTAATCACTAGCTATTACTATTAGGTCCACAAAGGTTCTTTTAAGGCCTGGTATAGGTGTACAGTATATAGGGTTCTGGTGCACTGCTGTGCTTGTGATTGCTGAGTGCACTGCTGACTGATTCTGCAGCTGTCTTTTGTCAGTGTAGGGGCAGGATGCTGTGTGGAGCAAGGACAGTCAGTTTAATCATTAGCTATTACTATTAGGTCCACAAAGGTCCTTTTAAGGACTAGTATAGGTGTACAGTATATAGGGTTGTACACGTATAATATACTTTGTTCCAAATATAGAAAGAATATTATACTTGACTGCTGCCCTATTCTGCAACAGTCCTTTATCAGTGTAGGTACTGAGGGACAGTCTGCAAATCACTAGCTACTAGGTCCACAAAGGTCCTTGTAAGGACTGGTATAGGTGTACAATATATAGGGTTGTGGTGCACTGCTGCCTGATTCTGCAGCAGTCCTTTATCAGTGTAGGGACTGAGGGACAGTCTGCAGATCACTAGCTACTAGGTCCACAAAGGTCCTTGTAAGGACTGGTATAGGTGTACAATATACAGTATAGGGTTGTGGTGCACTGCTGCTGACTGCTGCCCGATTCTGCAGCAGTCCTTTATCAGTGTAGGGACTGAGGGACAGTCTGCAAATCACTAGCTACCTAGTCCACAAAGATCCTTGTAAGGACTGGTATAGGTGTAAAATATATAGGGTGCTGGTGCAGGGCTGTGCTGCTGACTACTGCCCTATTCTGCAGCAGTCCTTTATCAGTGTAGGGACTGAGGGACAGTCTGCAAATCACTAGCTACAAGGTCCACAAAGGTCCTTTTAAGGACTGGTATAGGTGTACTATTTGGTGTGCAGTATATAGGTGTGTAATACACATATAAAATACTTGCACATATAGAAAGCATATTATAGTGCATTTCCACTGTGCAGCATTGTGACTGCTGAGTGGTTCTGCAGCGATACTACAAAGAGTGACAAACGCAATCAAAAAAAAAAAAAATTATAACTGGTGTGATAGACCAGTGGCCCCTAAAAACAACAGATTGAAGCAGGGTGTTATATACCTTCTCCCACATACATACTGCACTTCTCTAGAGACTTTTGTCACAGGGTCATTTAAAAAATGACAGGCAGAGTAGGGCAGGAGCAACAGACTTGAGCCAAAGTGGCAAATTGCAGAAGGTGCGTGCGTTTACGTCAAAGGACGCACCAGACTTGGTTGAGTGGCTCACTGAGCCTTACTCTTCTGCACCCTCCTCATCCTCTCGATCTGCACCTTCTTCTTCACTCTCTGCTATGTGCACCCCCAAACACACTACCACCAACACCACCACCACCACCATATACCTTCCGCTTGAGTCACAGGAATTATTTTCTGATCCATATCAAGACATTGCAGCCACTCTTGGCATTGGATCAGGAAGAGGAGGTAACTACAACTGCCACTCAGCAGTTTGACGACAGTACCCAGATCAGCCCAAGGAGGAGGCTGGTCCCCGCTGTTGCTGCCTACTCCGAGATCTCTAATTATAGCGGTGGGGAAGGTGACGTCAATGATGACGTGTCTAGTGATACCACGTGGGTGCCCACAAGAGAGGAAGAGGCGGTGAGTTCAGAGGGAGATATGGACCAGCAAATATGGAGGAGAAGCATGCAAAACTTACATTGCACAGGAGGGACAAACCAGACTGCTAATGTATCAGGAGTGAGGCATCAACCATGTAGGGTCACATCAGGCGTTCCCAGGACACCAGCACATGGCTCCGCAGTGTGGGCTTTTTTTAACGTGTCCACTGCTGACAATAGTGTTGCCATCTGCAATCTTTGCAGTTAACGCATAAGTCGCGGTAAGCCCAACAATTACCTAGGGACAACCGCCTTAAGAAGGCACATGAGCTGCCATCACCGAGCCCAGTGGGAGCAACAGAACACACAAAGCCACACTCCAGGCTCTCACCGTCCATCCTCGTATTCTACTTCTCCTTCTCCTCTCTCCTCACAATTGTCCTCCACTCCACCTTCCATCAGGCCAAGCTCACGTTTTTCTGCAAAAAGGCAGGGTTCCGTGGGCCAAATGTTCGAGCGTAAAACAAAAATGATGATGCCGGATAACCCTCTTGCCCAACGGTTGACGGCTGGCTTGTCAAAACTGATAGCCCGCAACTACTGCCATATAAACTGGTGGACTCGGAGGCTTTTCAAAAATTTGTCGCCATTGGAACACCACAATGGAAGGTCCCAGGAAGGAAGTATTTCTCACAGAAGGGCATCCCAGAGCTATATGGCCATGTTCAGCGGCAAGTGAATGTATCTCTGGCACACAGTGTCGGTGCCAAGATACATCTGACCACAGACACGTGGTCTAGCAAACACAGGCAGGGAAGGTATATCACTTTTACTGCCCACTGGGTGAACCTTCTGACGGCCATCAAGCATGTAACCCGTGGCACCCGTGTAGATTTGGTTTTACCGCCACGGATTGCATGCAGGCCTGTTTTTTCTTTTCCTCCTCCTACTCCATCCTCCTCCCTCTCCTCCTTGGCTGACTCCTCCTTTTCCGCTGCTAGCGTCTCTTCCGCTGCGCCGCCCAAGCTCCCCAGAACCTATTCGACATGCCAAGTGAGACGTTACCATGCTGTACTGCGTCTGTTGTGCCTGGAAGCCAAGAGCCACACTGGCCCGGCACTCCTTTCAGCTTTGCGTTCACAGGCAGATCAGTGGCTAACACCACTCAATTTGACAGTTGGTAAAGTGGTGTGTGACAACAGTGCCAATCTGCTTAGGGCAAAATTACGCACGTGCCATGCATGGCACACTTCTTAAACTTGGTCGTGCAGCGATTCGTTGTCAAATACCCTGGGGTCCAGGACATCTTGCACAAGCAAGGAAAATCTCGGCCCATTTCAGAAGATCTTACTCGGCCATGGCTCGCCTTGCTGAAATTCAGCGGCGACACAATCTGCAGGTCAGACGTCTTATTTGCGATTGCCTGACGCGATGGAACTCAACCTTCTATATGCTTGATAGGCTGCTCCAGCAGAAACGTGCAGTTAACGTCTACCTGTATGAACTCTGCGGCAGAACAGGTTCTGGGGAGCTGGTTTTCTTTTCACCGCACCAGTGGTTGCTCATGCGCGATGCATGCAGACTTCTGCGGCCATTTGATGAGATCACCAAACTGGTCAGTCGCAGCCATGGTGCCATCAGTGACATAGTACCTTATGCCTTCTTTATGGAGCATGCATTGCGTTGTGTCATTGATCAAGCCATGGAGGAGCAGGAGCGGGAAGATGAGGAAGTCGCAATGCTGGATGAATTCCCAGGGGGGCTACCCTATCTGAGACAAGTCAACAACAGGAGTCTGAAGAGGAGTCAGAGGAGGATGGTGTCGGGGCGGATGAGGAGCAAGAAGAGCATGCTTTAAACCTTTCTGGGATCCCTGTTGTGCGTGGATGGGGAGAGGAGAACGAGGAGGTCAACATTATCCTGGATGATGAGCAGGAGCCAGGCCACCACACCGCTTCCAGTTTAGTGCAAATGGGGGCCTTCATGCTCCAGTGTTTTAACAGGGACCCCCGTATAAAAAGCATAAGGGTCAAGGACCAGTACTGGGTGGCAACGTACTTAGACCCCCGGTACAAACACAAAATGACAGAAATGTTACCACCGTCACAGAGGGCTGTCAGAATGGAGCACTTCCAGGCCTTGCTTCGAGAAATGCTGCATTCTGCTTTTGCGTGCACTGGCAGAGGAGGAATTTACACTCCCAGAGAAAGAGTTGCAGGTACCAATCCAACAGCGCCTGCAAGAAGAGGGCGGTTTGAAGATGTGTTGGTGACTTCTGATATGAGGTCATTCTTTCAGCCGACCCATCGGCAGGTGTCATCCGGATCCAGCATCAGGGAACGCCTAGACCGACAGGTTTCCGACTACATCGGGTTAACGGCCGATGTGGACGCTCTGAGGAGTGATGAACCCCTGGACTACTGGGTGGGCAGGCTTGACCTCTGGCCAGAGCTTGCCCAATTTGCAATGGAACTGTTGGCTTGCCCCTCATCCAGTGTCCTGTCCGAAAGGACGTTCAGCGCAGCAGGGGGGATCGTGACCGATAAGCGCACTCGCCTAGCTCACGACAGTGTTGACTTGAGTGTACTTGAGTTTCTTCAAGTACACCTAGGAGAATCTATACTGATTTGAAAGCAAAGGGTGGTCAAACCAAATATTGATTTGGATTTCTCTTATGCATCTCTTTTACTTTCCATTTTGTTAATTGTTAAAAAAAACTATATACACTTCTATTTCTAAAAGTATTCTTAATTTACAGTATTTTTTCACACCTCCCCATATGTTTTACATACACACTATATTGTCAAAAGTATTGTGACACCTGCCTTTACATGCACATGAACTTCAATGGCATCCTAGTCTGAGTTTGCAGCTATAACAGCTTCAACTCTTCCGGGAAGGCTGTTCACAAGGTTTAGGAGTCTGTCTATGGGAATGTTTGATCATTTTTCTAGAAGCGCATTTGTGAGCTCAGGCACTGATGTTGGACAAGAAGGCCTGGCTCGCAGTCTCTGCTCTAATTCATCCCAAAGGTGTTCTATCGGGTTGAGGTCAGGACTCTGTGTAGGCCAGTCAAGTTTCTCCACCCCAAACTCACTCATCATTGTCTTTATGGACCTTGCTTTGTGCACTTGTGCACAGTCATGTTGGAACAGGAAGGGGCCATCCCAAACTGTTCCCACAAAGTGGGAGCATAAAATCATCCAAAAGGTCTTGGTATGCTGACACCTTAAGAGTTCTCTTCACTTGAACTAAGGGGACAAGCCCAATCTCTGAAAGACAACCCCACACCATAATCTCCGCTCCACCAAATTATTTGGACCAGTGCACAAAGCAAGGTCCATAAAGACATGGATAAGTGAGTTTGGGGTGGAGAAATTTGACTGGCTTTCAGAGTCCTGACCTGATAGAATACCTTTGGGATGAATTAGAGAAGACTGCGAGCCAGGCCTTACTGTCCAACATCAGTGCCTGACCTCACAAATGCACTTCTGGAAGAATGGTCAAACATCCCCATAGATAAACTCCATAAACACACTCCCAAACTTTGTGGACAGCCTTCCCAGAAGAGTTGAAGCTGTCATAGCTGCAAAGGGTGGGCCAACTCAATATTGAACCCTATAGACTAATGTCGCTTACACACAATCGCACATTCCGACAACAAAATCCATGTTTTTTTTCTGACAGATGTTGGCTCAAACTTGTCTTGCATACACACAGTCACACAAAGTTCGTTGGAATTTGCGAACGCAGTGACGTATAACACGTACGACGGGACTAGAAAGAGGAAGTTCAATACCAAGTGCTCCGCCCTTTGGGCTCCTTCTGCTAATCTCGTGTTAGTAGAAGTTTGGTGACAGACAATTTACATTTTTCAGACTCGTGTTTTTCCGATCATTATTGCTCTTCAGTTTGTGCTTGTGAGTTAGTATCTGGTTTTCAGTGCGTGTAGTCAGTTCACATTTGTTTTTCAGTTGTGAGGGGTTAGCTCGGCAGCGGGTGTGTGTGACCCCCTGGATGGGTTCACAACACAAAGTCAGGCACAGCAGACAGCGGTGTAGGTTCAAAAAACAAAAGATCCGGTTTATTTAGGCTCCATGCAGTGATACATATAACAGCCAAACAAAATAAAACAAGAAAATAAATCCTGGTCAGCTTGACCTCTAACTACACACGTAGACTCCCTGTCTAACAACTGGGTACAGCCTTGTGCTGTACCAGTCCCTGCCTTTGTTGTAAAGGTTTTGCCACACAGGCGTTAACTCACCGCACAGTACAGGTGACACACTCCCCAGTCTATACAACACAAAACTGGTTCCAGGATGGAGCATCTCCCTATGCATGCTGGGGTTTTTTGTAGAGGCCTTAATGAGCCCACTTGCTTCAGCTGGGCTCATTAACTCTTCCCCTCTAATTGTAAAAGTCTGCATAAAGCCTGAATCTAGGACACACATATTTACCATCCTGGATACAACCAGGTGACTTCACCTGCCTGCTGCCACATACCCCCCCCCCCCTCTTGTTTCAACCTTGGGGTTGTAACACCAGCAGTCAGACACGCATGTATCCGAGACAAAGCATCCACATTCCCCATTTTAACACCAGGGCGATGCTTAACTGTAAAGTTAAATTCCTGTAGGGCCAGGAACCACCTATTTACTCTTCTATTGGTCTCCTTGTTCTGAGCCATCCACTTTAAAGGAGCGTGATCAGTCACCAGGTCAAAGTGCCTACCTAGCAGATAGTACCGAAGGGAATCTAGAGCCCACTTCACTGCTAAACATTCCTTCTCAATCGTGGAGTAATTTACCTCATGGGACTTTAATTTCCTGCTGAGGTAAATGACTGGGTGCTCTTCCCAGTTCCAGACCTGGGATAACACTGCTCCTAACCCAACGTCTGATGCATCAGTTTGTACCACGAAGTCCTTAGAGAAGTCTGGTGAGTACAACACTGGCTGGCTACATAAGGCTGTTTTTAAGGACTGAAATGCTTCCTCAGCCTCTGGGGACCATTTAACCATAACCGACTCTTTCCCTTTTGTCAGGTTGGTGAGGGGCACAGCCTGAGAAGCAAAATGGGGAATGAATCGTCGATAATAGCCAGCGATTCCCAGAAAGGCTCGTACCTGTTTCTTGCTGTTGGGACGTGGCCAACTCTGTATGGCCTCGACTTTATTGACTTGGGGTTTTATCACCCCCCTCCCAATAGTGTACCCAAGATATTTGGCCTCCTCCTGTCCAATGGTACACTTCTTTGGATTGGCCGTAAACCCAGCTTCCCGGATAGAGTCTAGGACTGCTTGTACTTTTGGCAAATGTGAGACCCAGTCTGTGCTATGGATAATCACATCATCCAGGTAAGCTGCAGCATATTTCTGATGGGGCCTCAGAATCTTATCCATTTTCCGCTGGAATGTTGCCGGTGCATTCTGTAACCCAAACGGCATTCTCTTATATTGGAATGCCCCATCTGGGGTTACAAACGCAGTTTTCTCCTTGGCCGACTCGGCCAGGGGAATTTGCCAATACCCTTTGGTGAGATCAAGAGTTGTCATATATCGGGCTGTTCCCAGCCGGTCAATCAACTCATCTATACGTGGCATGGGGTAGGTGTCAAATTTTGTAACTTTATTTAATTGTCTAAAATCGTTACAAAACCGCCAGCTCCCATCAGGTTTGGGCACTAGTACGATAGGACTGGACCAGTCACTCTGGGACTCCTCTATCACACCCAATTCCAGCATCCTTTGAACCTCCCCACGTATTGCCTCCCGTCGGGCCTCTGGTATTCTATAAGGTTTTAGTTTTACCCTTTCTCCTGGCGGGGTGATAATGTCATGCTCTACGCCAGATGTTTGTCCCGGAAGCTCAGAGAAAATCTCTTTGTTACGAAGTACAAACTCTTTAACCTCCTGTTGTTGGGGTTTCGATAAGGTGTCTGCTATTCCAACCTCAGGAACTAAGCAATCAGGCTGTACTTGTGACAAAGTCTCTGCGACTAGGGATTCCCTATCCCTCCAGGCTTTCAGCAGATTGACGTGATAGATCTGCTCCGGCTTTCGCCTTCCTGGCTGTCTAACCCTGTAGTTCACCTCACTCATTTTTTCAATTACTTCATATGGACCTTGCCATTTGGCCAGAAATTAGCTTTCAACCGTAGGGACTAGCACCAAGACCCTATCCCCCGGGGAAAAAGTACGGGTCTTGGCCCCACGGTTGTACACTCTCTGCTGTGCTAACTGCGCTTGGGTCAAATGTTCCTTTACGATTGGCATTACCTGTGCAATTCTATCTTGCATCAGGGCAACATGCTCAATCACACTCCTGTGAGGAGAACTCTCATTTTCCCAAGTTTCCTTGGCGATATCCAGCAGCCCTCTTGGGTGTCTCCCATAGAGCAACTCGAAGGGTGAGAAACCCGTAGAGGATTGGGGTACCTCCCTAATGGCAAACATCAGATAGGGTATTAGACAATCCCAATTCTTTCCATCTCTATCCACCACTTTCTTTAACATTTGTTTTAGGGTTTTGTTGAATCTTTCAACCAACCCATCTGTTTGGGGGTGATACACAGATGTACGCAATTGCTTCACTTTGTATAACTTGCATAATTCTTTCATAACCCGGGACATAAAGGGTGTACCTTGGTCCGTAAGCAGTTCCTTACAAATACCCACGCGGCTAAAAACAAGAGATAGCTCTTTGGCTATGGTTTTGGCCGAGGTATTTCGGAGAGGAATTGCTTCCGGATAACGGGTGGCATAGTCCAAAATAACCAAAATGTACTGATGCCCCCTAGCAGACTTCATTATCGGACCTACCAAATCCATTGCGATCCTCTCAAAGGGGACCTCAATGATAGGAAGAGGTACCAGTGGGTTACGGAAATGTGGCATAGGTCCCGACTTCTGACACACAGGGCAGGAGGAACAATACTTTTCTATTTCCTTCATGACCCCAGGCCAATAGAATCTCTGCAGTACCCTCTCTCTGGTTTTCTCTGTCCCCAGATGACCTCCCAGAATGTGTCCATGAGCCAATTCTAACACCAACTTCCTGTAAGGTTTGGGCACTACAAGTTGCTCAATGGTTTCTTCTGCCCTTTGAGCCACTCGATATAGCAGGTCCCTTTCCATAGTGAAGTAAGGATAAGGGCAAGTCTTATCTGGGTTCACTAACTCGCCATCTATTTTCACCACATTTTCCCGTGCCTTTATTAGGGTGGGGTCTTTTAACTGTTCTGTGGCAAAAATTTTCCCTGTGAACCTCAAGATCCGAAAACTCCACAGACGGCATGTTTTCATCTGAGGATGTTGGCTCCTCCCCAGTTTCTCGAGTTTCCCCCGCCAATACCGACAAGGGAAATTCAGGAGAGTCCTCACCACTCCCAGAGGAATTCTGGTCATCTTCCTGGTTTATAGGGGCACCAATGGGGGCCTCAGGACAATCCCAGAGTTCCCAGAATTTTGGAAAATCCCTTCCCACAATAGCATCATGTGGTAAGTGAGCCACTAACCCCACCTGATGAGAGAGGTTACCTTTGGGGGTCTCAAAAAACACTGAAGTTACAGGATACTCTGGGGTGTCCCCATGCACACAAATAACAGCCACCCTGTTCTTCCCAGAGACCTCTGTAGTAACTAATTCAGCTTTTATCAATGTTACCAGGCTACCTGAATCTAGCAACACATCAACATGTCTACCATTAATACACATTTTACATAAATGTTTCCCAGGTCCCCGAATGGCAGTGCATGCAACTGTCGCAAACAGCGACTGACGTCTCTCCCTTATAAAGTCACATTGCATAGGCTCATCCACAACTGGGCAATTGGCTGCAATATGTCCCTCTTGCCAACAGCGGTAGCAAATAATCTTTTTCGCTGCCTCTTGCAGCATGGGCTTCCTGGGCTGCTCCCGCCAGACCTTAGGTAGAACTCCCACCCTCTCACTCTCTCCACCCTCACCCCTTGGAGTCATCTTACCCGCCACTGGGGATGATCTGGTCTTAGGGGGGAAAGTCCGTGAGTCCCTGGAAGCGGTGGTCAGGTTCTCTGTAGCCAAGTACCTCTCAACCAGATCCACAAGTTTATCTGCATTTTCTGGGTCTCCATGGCTTACCCATTTTTGGATGGCAGTAGGAAGAGCTCTCAGGAAACGATCCATAACCACACGTTCCACAATGTTTGGTGCAGTCAAAGTCTCTGGCTGCAGCCACTTCCTGCTCAGGTGAATGAGATCATACATTTGAGACCTGGGAGGTTTTCCAACCTGAAAAGTCCAGTTATGCACACGCTGAGCCCGGACGGCCAGGGTGACACCCAGCCGTGCCAATATTTCTGCTTTTAGCACCACATAGTCTTTTGCTTGGTCAGGCTCTAGGTCATAATAAGCTTTCTGCGATTCCCCAGTTAACAGAGGGGCCACCAGTCCAGCCCATTGCTCCTTAGGCCACTTTTCCCTTTCAGCAGTCCTTTCAAATGTGGTCAAAAACACCTCCGGATCATCCTCTCCAGTCATTTTTGTCAGTAAACGGCTCACACCAAAGGATGCGGTATTATTGTAACCACTTGCTTCATTGGTCTGCGGACGTTGCTGTATTAATGTCTCTATTTTCTGTTGAAAATTCTGCTCTTGCTTCTGCAACAGGTCTATGAAGCGGGCTTCAGATCGCTGCTGGGCTTGTTGCTGAGCTTCCAAACTCTGCTGGTGAGCCTTCTGCTGATTTTCCAAACTCTGCTGCAAAGTTGCATTTGTCTGCTGCTGGGCTGCAAGGCTCTGTTGTTGAGCTGCAAGGCTCTTTTGTAAACCTGCATTTGTTTGCTGCTGATTTGCATTTGCTTGTTGCTGGTTTGCATTTGCTAGAGCCAGCTGTCTCAGTATCTCCTCCATGCTGGCCTTAACAAAAAGAAAAAAAAAGTGCCAAAATTCTCCACCAACTGTGAGGGGTTAGCTCGGCAGCGGGTGTGTGTGACCCCCTGGATGGGTTCACAACACAAAGTCAGGCACAGCAGACAGCGGTGTAGGTTCAAAAAACAAAAGATCCGGTTTATTTAGGCTCCATGCAGTGATACATATAACAGCCAAACAAAATAAAACAAGAAAATAAATCCTGGTCAGCTTGACCTCTAACTACACACGTAGACTCCCTGTCTAACAACTGGGTACAGCCTTGTGCTGTACCAGTCCCTGCCTTTGTTGTAAAGGTTTTGCCACACAGGCGTTAACTCACCGCACAGTACAGGTGACACACTCCCCAGTCTATACAACACAAAACTGGTTCCAGGATGGAGCATCTCCCTATGCATGCTGGGGTTTTTTGTAGAGGCCTTAATGAGCCCACTTGCTTCAGCTGGGCTCATTAACTCTTCCCCTCTAATTGTAAAAGTCTGCATAAAGCCTGAATCTAGGACACACATATTTACCATCCTGGATACAACCAGGTGACTTCACCTGCCTGCTGCCACACAGTGTATATTTTATATTATGTATTTGCAGTGCGTTCTTGTCCGCTCGTTTCTGATTTTCAGCTCGCTCTTCTCAGGCCTTTCTGTTTTTCAGTTTGTTCTGACCAGCCGACCGTTTTCAAGCGGTGGTCTGTTTATCTACTCATCGCAGAGTTTGTGCTATGCAGAGGCTTGATGTTCTTGCTTTGACCCTAGCGCAGTCCATGAACAGGGCGGGGAGGAGTTCATGGACGAAGAATTGGTTGCTCCAGCATGACCAATTCTCGCACATGCCTTTTTTTTGCGGGAGATCCGTGGGAATAATCCTGATGATTTCAGGAATTATCTCTGGATGACAAACCCCCTTTTTCACCATCTGTTGGCTTTGCTGTCCCCTTATAGTATGAAGCAGGACACCTGCATGCAGCAAGCCATCACTATTGAACAAAGGCTAGTCGCCACCTTGCGGTACCTGGCAACGGGAATACCGTCTGCAGGACATCAAGTTCTCGACAGACATCTCCCTCCAGGCTCTGTGGATCATTATTCCAGAGACCTGTTCTGCCATCATTCAGGTCCTGCAGAAGGACTATATTAAGGTAAGATTTATCCTTTAACATCACATTATATGTATTTAATGTTTGCTAATGTATTGGATTTATTTCATCATTCCATAATTACCCTGATTTTAATATGCTGTGATTGTCCCCTTTGTCCTCATGCATGCTGGAATTTTTGAAACTTCCTTTTTTGCCCTTCATGCATATTTGCCTTCACTAACCTCCTCAGCATTCTATCCTGGGCCCATACACACCTAGCCTAGTCACTTAACAATGGATTTTGTCATCTCCATAGTACTGTTTTACCCTAAACACCCACTAAAATGTGTTGAAATGTTATTTGTGTGCTTAAATTCATGCAGAGGTTTTTTTGGGGGGGATCCCAAACTCATGTGGAACTCTCCCTCCCTCCAACCGCTAAGTCAGCCGATACCAATCCTCTGACTTTGCCAAACCCATACACACTATACCTATCTTTTTTGTGGTCATATTTATGGATGAATTCACCAAAGCATGTAGTGAAAGGGCCTGCCTGAATACTTTCAAATGGTACTATTTAAAGTTTTGTTCTCCTATTATCTTGATAGGTAAGTGCAGAATGTAAAAAGTGCTTAAATTTGTACAGTGGGTATTCATATTTTTATATTATGACACTTCTTACCTGTGCAGTGGGCTGCCAATAGTGTAATTAAGGAGGGGCTGGCCAAAGTAACACACATTATTTATGAATTCAGCTCTCAATGAAGTGGAGATGGTTACCTGTCCAAAACACCCCCCCCCCCTAAAATTTTAACAATGGCCCCTCAGAGGGGATGAGGAATATGATAAGTGTACTTTATATATATTTTTTTAAATACTCCTTCAAATAGATGTTATACTGATCTTGTCCAAGAATGTTTGTGTCTAATCCGCTTGCAATGTTATGTGCAAAATTACTAATTATTTTGTTCTTGTTTGACTCCTCAGTTTAATTCAAAATATCTGGAGTACTTTGCAGGTAGGGGGGCCATTGATATGCCACACAATCAGGAAACATTTTTTAAAAAAAAACTTTTTTTTGATAAACTGAAATAATATTACCTTGTATTTACTGCTTGTGTTTCTTTTGTAATTTTTTGTTAGTCACGAAAATGGCATGATTGTGGCAAATTAAAAAAGCACTGTGGAAGTCATTTACTAAAGAAAAATCCACTTTGCACTCCAAGTGCACTGCAAAAGTGCACTTGAAAGGGCAATGAAAGTGCACTTGTAGTGCAAAGTGGATTTGCCTTTAGTAAATAACCCCCATTGTCACTGTAACCAGCAACTTACTACAAAAACTGCTTTGAGCATTGAAAGAAGAAGCCATGCATTGTTGAGTAGAAAACATTTTACTCAAAGTACATTCACATGTGCGTTAGAAAAGGGTTTTTGAACAAACCAACATCTTTGGTGTATTACATTTGTTTTGGTCACATTAGAAATATCCTTTTTTTGGGGGTCAACAGGCATGTTTCCAAACAACATACACAACTCAGGAACTTACAAAGTTCAACTTTGATAAAGTGAAGGCAATATCAAACTGTGTTGATATTGCATCAGATGAGGTGATGTCACCCCTGTAAAAGCCAACATTTTGAAGATGCACACAAATTGTGATTCAAACTCGGGATTTTCCTCCTGATCCCATGCCTAATGTCAACATGTGCTATCTCTTATCATGGGGGATCAATGGACACGTTTTGGGTGTGTAACCCCTTCCTCTCACCTACTTCAGTTGCAAGGAAGGGGTTGCACCCAAAAGCATACCTTGATATCCCGTGATGGCAGATGGCACATGTTGACACACCCGTGTGCCTCTTCAAAATTTGGCTTTTAAAATACTTTAAAACAGTTTTTTAAAAGCAAAAATACACAATAATATTTTTTGTGTGTTTTATATTCTGCCTAAAACATCAATGATGTTCTTCATTTTTGTTGAACATCATTGATGTTTTCCTATATCTTTTCTAAATCACTATTGCACCTCATTATCTCCCTGATGAGGATCTGGGCACTTTCACTGGTGAAATTAAAGTCTTCTTCCATAACATCCACATCACCTGAAAAAAAACCACCATGTATTATAAATATGCAGGCATCCATCTATTACCTGAAGCTGTGGTCTCAGACACTCACCTGTTGTGGTGACTATTTTACCCACTTCATAAACCTCTCCCTCCTCATCCTCTGCTTGTGGTTTTGGGATTACCCCTTCTTTAGGAGGTGTGGGGTTTGTGGTGTCCTTAGATGTCCCGAGTCTTTTCTCCCCAATGTGTATAAAAAAAATGTATACTTAGCCCACAGATATTTGAGGGCATAAATAGGAATATTAAACATTGCTTGGAAGTGTGATACAATTGTCTGTTTTTGGCAGAGTTCCAAGCTGAAGAAATTTTAATTTCCTTTATAAAGCTGGAATACTTACCTCTTTTGTTAAAGAATCACACATAGAGACACCCCTAGTATCCACTGGAGCACCTGTGTGGGACACCCTAAAACATTTGTTCTGGTCTACCACACTAGTGTTTCTGTGTCCAGATGTATAAACAGCTGCTGAATGTCCTCTCCTTACATTGAATAAAGTTTGCATTTCATTCTACAAACCCATCTAGACAACAAACTTATTTTAATACAAATAGGCCTGAACAAATGTAGTTAACCTGTATCTGCCAAAAACATCTTATAAGTGGGCGAACAAGCGATGATTCCTATGACTGATTACTGTGCCCATGAACATGAAAGTTGCCATTTTAAACTGTACAACAGTAAAGAAAAGCACATGGAGCAGCATTAATGTAAGACAAAGAATAGGAACACACGACAACTACTTACTTTTTAGAAGAACTCTCTTGATTCTTCTGTACTGATCGTGCTCCCTCAATTTCAGGTCTCACCAGCATTTTCTCAATTGATCCTTGGATCGGCGTACCCCAAAATTCCAGCGCCAATGCCTCTTGTGTGAGGAAATTATAGTCATCACCCAAAATAACGGGTTGAGGGGCCAACTCACACCCAAAAGCCACCTGTGTGAGTTGGACCATCCTCCTCCTCCTGCCACACCTCCAACACTACAACCACAGCCTGGAAGGAAGCATGTAAGGAAGACAAAAAAGTGATGGGTTCAGTCTGGTCTGGCAAAAGACACAGGCTGTTGTATGACCACAGCCTGGGGACAGATATGTCATCTACTGCTGTTCCTGATCTCTTGGAGTCCTGGACCGGATTGTGCTCACTATTATATGGACTCCTCAGGCCAACAATATTGGCTGTAAAATAGTTGATGTGTGCCCTGGGGTAAAAAGGCTTGGCCAATTTCAGCAGTTTCTCCAGCGTTGCCTTCCTATTTATTTTGTTATGACCCAGAATAAATGGCTATTTCTTTTTCACAAATACTTGCCTATGTGTTTAACTTCAAAAAGTACATTTTGTTTGTGAGTAGGCAGGTACATTTCAAAAATACAATGTCAAATTAACAAGGGGCACCAACACAAACCAACCTCCTTGAGATTAAAAAATACAAGATAATAATAGTGTTGTGGTAACTTGACACACAAAACAAGAAATAATATTAGGGAGATCACTATAAAAAAAAAGTAGTAGATCTTGATAAAAAAAAAAAAATTATAAACATTATTATGGAGATCTGACAGAAAAAAATATTATTCATGAGATCACGAGGAATAATAAAGGAATAATTTTGTGAGAACTCTGTGTGAATATGAGCAGCAAAACAACTTCCTACTTCTAGCATTCTAAAGAAGAGAATGCGCTGCATTAAACTATTAAAAAAATTGCAGCGTGACGAATGTGCTATCTCCATTACGAACGGTAGTTTTACCAGACTGAGCACTTCCGTCTCGTAATTAATTCGGAGCATGCGTGGCACTTTTTACATCTTGTGTACACACGATCCGAATTTACGCAAACGGATTTTGCTGTTGGAAAAATTGAGAACCGGATCTCAAATTTTGTGCGATGGAAATTCCGATGGAAACTTTCCAATGGAGCCTACACACGGTCGGACTTTCCATCAAAATGATCCCAAACATTTTCCGTAAGAGAATCCGACCATGTGTAGGCATTAGGCTCCATGCACATTGGCTTAAAAAACATTGTTTCTACAGGAGTTTTGTGTTCTGCCTGTAGAAGCTACCTAATGTTATCCTATGTGTCCACGCACCTTAGGACAATATTAGGCATATTAGGCATATTTTGAGCTCAACGTTTAGAGGCAGGAAAAAAAACCTTCTGGTTCATGTTTCTGATTGGAGCTTACTGGCAGAAAAAAAGTAAAACTCTCGTAAACCTGTCTAGACTTTGTACAAAAAAATGCTCTATATGAGCGTTTTTTTTACTCCCAAGAGAACAGATTAAATTGGCCCTAAAATATGTATGTATGAATGTGAGTTAGGGGGCGTTAGTTTATTTTTTTTGTTTACAAATGATTTTTATTTGGTACATAGAGGTAGTACAGAGAGTAAGCATAGATATAACATAATAAATGCAATAGATGTCGAGTTAAACATAGAAAATCTCCATAAATAAAAAATAAAAAAACTCGTACAAAATTCAGTGCATATATATTGCCATAGTTTGTGACTTAATTTGGCATAGTGTTGGGCCAGAGCCGCTATAGTGCAGTAAGTCTTGGACCGTCCTGTATAGGAGACCAAATTTCAGGGATGATTAAAAAAGGAGGTGGAATGGTTAAACCAGGGATCCCATTTCTTACTATATAAATGTGTGGTATTCTGTGTGATATGGAATATCTTTTCCATCAGATTGATGTTGTTAATTCTGTTTTTAAGATGTTCCAAAGGGATGGATTGGGATTTCCAATGGAAAGCAATTAACCAATGAATTGCGACACATATTGTATGAATCAATCTCACATTATTAGTGGAAAGATAGGAGATAGGGGCATATAAGAGACAATTCTGTAAGGTTTTTTTTCTATTGTTATTTGAGATCACTGAGGCAAAATTCTCTAACTGTTTCCATATATATGTGATTTTGGAACAGTCCCAGAAAATATGTGAGAATGAGCCTGGGGAGTTACAGCCTCTGAAGCATGTTCGAGGTGTTGTGGGGTATATGGAATGTAATTTGACTGGGGTATAGTACCATCTGGTGAATAATTTTAGTGCGGTCTCTTTAACTGTGATTGATCTCGTACATTTGTGTAAATTGCTAATACAAATGTCCCAATCGTGAGATGAGAGCAAGGGATTTATTTCTTGTTCCCATTTGATCATGTATGGGAGTTTGGTTATTTCAGTGTTATTGAGAAGGTTAAGATATATTTCTGAGATCAGACCGGATTTTCTTGGTGTTTTAACACAGATATTTTCAAAGAACGAGGGGGAAGGGGATTTGTTGTTTGGAAATACGTATTGAAGAAATGTCTAATCTGCAAGTATCCACAAAATTCTGTATTTGGGATTTGATGTTTTGATTTAAGAGATGCAAATGAGGAGAAATTATTGTTTTCTATAAAATTTGTGAGGGAGGTCAGATTATGGTTGATCCACCATGACAAGTCAACCGCATCATTGTTGTTCTGTGGGAATTTTGGATCGCCTACAAAGGAGGCATGGGGTGGAGTTCTAGAGATAAGATTTAATTTTTTATTGTGTAATTTCCATAATTGGTATGAGTGTGAGACTATTTGGTTGAGAGCATCAATGGTGTTTATTGGGACATTGTTGCCCCAGAGAATGCCTGAGATAGATAGTGGCTTGATAGACTCTTGTTCAAATCTGACCCATGGTATCTTAGAGTTGCAAATATGCCATTGGGCCATTTGAGCCCATCTTGCAGACAAATAGTATAACCAAAAGTCCGGGAGGCCCAGTCCTCCAATTCTCTGTGGTTTATATAATACCAGTCTGGGTAAGTGTGGATGAGAGTCTAGCCATACATATTTATTAATAACTGTCTGAAATCTAGAGATCATTATTTTGTTTAGTCTGATTGGTAGTGCTCTAAATAGATATAATATTTTTGGTAGAATGGTCATTTTAACTGCTGTTTACTAAGAATGAAATTTTAAATGATTTCCACATTTTAAGAGTTGATCTTAATTTATTGATTAAAGGTATATAATTTTTGGAGTATAAATCATTGATGTTAGGGGTAAGGAAGATACCCAGGTAGGGGAGTGATTCTAGTGACCAGGAGAAATCAAATGTAGAGCGTAGGGAATCTAATTGAGATGGAGGGATATTAATCGGCATACCTATAGATTTGTAAACGTTTACTGTCAGCCCTGATAAAGACGCAAAGGTGTTGAGTGTTTGTAACAGGTTCGGTAGGGCGATATTTGGTTGTGTAAGGAAGAGGATCATGTCATCTGCGTACATACTTAATTTATATGTGTTGTTGTTTGCAGTATGGCCTTTAATGTCAGGGTTTAGTAGAATAGCTGTTGCTAAGGGTTCTATCGCTAGAGCGAAAAGTAATGGGGAGCAGGGGCAGCCCTGCCAAGTGCCTCTTCCGACTTTGAATAAATCTGAATTACACCCTGGTAGTCTTATTCTGGTAGATGGGTTATGGTATAGTGCATGGAATGCATGTGTAAATTCCCCTTTAAAGCCATATTTATTTAGAATTATGTCTAGAAACTTCCATGATACACTGTCGAAAGCTTTGTTGATGTCCAAGCTGAGTAGCAGGACTGACTTGGAGTTAATATTGGCATCTTGAATAACATTTGTAACTAATCTTATATTGTCTGTGATTTGTCTGCCTGGGATGAAGCCTGATTGATAGGGAGAAATTAAGGAGGGGATTATTGATGCTAATCTATTTGCCAAGATTCGACTGAATATTTTAAGATCATTGTTTATTACTGAGATTGGTCTGTAGTTCTGTGGTAATGTATGGTCTTTATTTGGTTTTGGGATGAGTGACATATTTGCATGTAACATCTCCTCTGGGAAATGGTCCCCTTTTAGAACATTATTATATAATTTTATTAAATTTGGTATTAATATTTGGTGATATTGTTTGTAATAGAAGGAGGAGAATCCGTCTGGGCCTGGGGCGGAATTTTTCTTAAGGGATCTGATTATTAGAAATAGTTCATCTTCTGTGCATGGGGCATTTAAATGATCTAATTGTGTTTGCGTAAGTTTAGGAAAGGGAAGGTTGTCTAACCAAGAGAGTGATGTAGGGGGGATTGGTGAGGACGGGGTTGAAAGTAAATTTTAGTAAAATTTTTTGAAAATGGAGAGTACTTCTTGTGGGTGGGTGATTATTTGATTAGAGTTATTTTTAAGTTTATAGACATGTGTAGGTTTGATGGATTGGTTAAGCTTTCGTGCGAACATTGTGGAGTAATTGTTGCTGGATAAGAAGAATTTAGCCTTCGACCATCTAAGTGCTTTTTCAGCTTTAAACGTGAGTAATGAGTCCAGTTCATTACGTTTTTGGGATATTACATTAAAGATGTTAGGGTCATGAGTGTCTGTATGAATTTTGTATAATTTGTTAAGGTCTTTAGTGATAGCATGGATTTTTTCCCATTTCAGTCTGTTACTTTGGGCAGCTCGTTTGATAAGGTGACCTCTTAGAACTGCTTTGTGTGCCATCCAAAGCGTAGATGGGGAAATATCTGCTGTTGAGTTTAGTGAAAAATATTCTTTTATTTCCATTTCAATTTCATGTTGGTAAGTGGGATCTGTTAGTAGAGATTCGTTGAGTCTTCATGAGTAGGGGGTAGAGGTTAGGCCAATAAAATGGGTACTAAATGTGACAATATGATGATCTGACCAGGAGCAGGGAAGTATAGTGGCGTCTTTTGCATTAGATAGGATTATTGGGGTACACAATATGTGGTCAATATGGGAATATGAGTCATGTGGGTGAGAGTAGAAAGTGTACTCATGCACACCTATATTTAGTGCTCTCCAGGAGTCGATCAGTTGTAAATCATTGATATGTGAGGTGGTTGTTTTTGAGAAAGATTTAGAGTTAGGGTTTTGTTTGCTGCGGTCGAGATTGGGTTGGGGGACTGAGTTAAAGTCCCCACCTAAAATAATATGTGGTGAGTGGAATTGTTGAAGTGTATTAAAAAATTGTAAGAAAAAGGTGGATTGGGCATCGTTTGGAGCGTATATATTAGCAATTGTGATGTCTCTACCTGAGAGGGTACCTTTAATGATTATAAACCTACTGTCTTGATCCTTGTAAACCTGTTGAACTTTTAATGGAAAGGAATGATGTAGAAAAATAGCAACTCCTTTGGTCTTGGAGGAGGTGGTTGTGTAAAAAGATTGATTAAATGTTTTATGGAAAAAAGTAGGGTGATTGTCTTTCATAAAATGAGTTTCTTGTAGCATTACTATTTTTGCATTGAGTTTTTTATATTGTACAAAGGCTTTTTTCCTTTTGTTCGGGGAGTTAAATCCCTGAACATTGTGTGATACTATCGTGATAGTCATTGTAATTTTTTATGGGTCTGGGATTCAGCAGAAAGTAAGGGTAATGCAAAGTATTCATTAAAATCATACCTCCAATGATTAAGTGTGGTTGAATACATTAGTGTGTATAATGAATTAACAGAAATTACTTTTTCCCTTGAACTATGCATATCTAAGCTTAGTAGAAAAAATGTACCATATATATAATTATATGAAAACATTAGAAATGGTTCAGTAGAATTTTGGTTCTGCCAAAAATAATAGTGCAATAATAACCAGAGTAATAACAATGATAATTAAAAAAAAAATTGTAAGGGGTTGAGAAAAAAAAAGTTCCTCAACCGACAGAGAAATTTGTTTAGACCAGCCAGTCTAAAACTCAGTGTGAGAAAATTACAAACGAGGATTGTGAGTTTAATCCAAAACAGTATAAAATATCTGATTGTAAAAGCTTTAGAATCAAAATTGGGTAATAGTTGAGAAATCCCTATGGGTAGGGAGAACATAGTAACTGAGTGGGGGTAAATCATGACGGCATAGGGCGGGGCAGCCACATTGGTTAAAGATAGTGTGTAATTTTGTGCTGCCTATGGAAAAAGAGTATAAATAGTAAAAATTAGAAAGAAAAAAAGAGAGAAAAAAAAAAATATATATATACATATATACATATATATATATATATATATATATATATATATATATATATATACACACATATATATATATATATATATATATATATATATATACATATATATATATATATATATATATATATATATATATATATATACATATATATATATATATATACATATATATATATATATATATATATATATATATATATATATATATATATATATATATATATATATATATATATATATGCGGAGAGTAAGCTTGAATGAAAAAAAACTTAAACAAAACGAAATAAGGGAAAGGATAAGAAAAAAAAAAGTGAGTGGAAAGGTGCCTTTGTTGATTTAAATGGAGCAAACATATTGTGTTCAACTAAATCTGCTAAAGGTTCTGCAGTTCCCCTAAAGAAACACAAGATGGCAGCATTGGGTAAACACAAGCTCTAGCAGTGAAGTACAAATATAAATGAGTGACATTTTGTGAAATCAGTTACAACTAATAAATGTAGTATTGAGTACAAATCTGATCACTGTGAAATCTGGGATATTAATCTTTGTAATGCTGGCCTGAATATTCGAGAGAAAGAAAAAAAGGGAGAATATATAAAAAAAAAGTGATAAAAAAAATAGAGGGAAAAAGGGAAAAATTATAAAAAATAGAGAAGTCTGAAAAATCACACAAGATAAAAAAAAAGGAGTATTCTGCTTGTTGGAGGTAAAATGGTATACATGGGAAGTATATCTGGTCGATCTTCATGTATGAGAGAGAAGTCTACTAGTTCCATTGTGCGATTTCAAGTCTCGTTCTGCGACCGCCTCTCCTTGAAGCTGGGGTGTTCCAGATTGGAGCAGGACGTGGTGCAACTGGGGTGCGAGGAATGTTGCTGGGGTCTAGGAGGCCCAGTTTAGTTAGAATGTCTCTTCCTTCTGTAATGGTGGTAGCTATATAAGTGGTACCATTGTGAGGGATTATCAGCTTAAAGGGAAAGCCCCATATGTATTTGATTCTTGCTGTGAAGAGAGCAGATGTAATCTCCTTCATATTTCTGCGTCTGTCCAGTGTAGCTTGGGAGATGTCTGGAAAGAGTTGCAGTTGTACTCCATCCAATGTGATGTTCCTGATGCCACGTGCCGCCCGCATTATTTCTTCTTTAATAAGAAAATCTTTGAGAAATAAAACAATGTCTCTGGGGGGTTTGTCAGGAGGGGGTTTAGCCCTCAGAGCACAGTGAATTCAGTCACATTTAAAAGAGATAGGGTCCTGATCAGGAAGCAGGGATTGGAATAGTTTAGCAGAATAAGCGATCAAATCTGTGATCGATTCTGGAGCGCCTCTAATTTTAAGATTGTTTCTTCTTTTACGATTGTCCAAATCTTTCACATGTGCCTGTAACTGCGTAAATGCAGAGGAAAGTGTTTCATACTCCCTTGAGAGATCATTAAAAGCGATTGCAAGCTCATCATGTTTGTTCTCTAACAGGTCTGTGTGCGTCCCTGTGGCTGCTATCTCCTGAGACAGTGTGTTTGTAGATTTTTGTATCTCAGCTTGAAAGTTGGAGTGTAATTTAGTATATAAAGCCTCTAAGCTAACATCCAGTTCTGCTTTTGAAAGTGGATTGTACTCACTGTTGTTTGCAGGAGCTGAGTCTTGTTGCAGAGGCTCTGTTGTATGAGGGAAGGTAGCAGATGAAGGAGGTCCGCCGCCAGCACCATTTTTTGCCATGCTTCCTGGAGTTTGTAATCTGAGAGGGTATAGAGAACGGCACTTCTGATGGCTCCCACGTCTCCCCTTCTGCGAATTAGGCATGCACAAGGTCTTTGTCGTTGGGGGTGTGTAAAAAAGGAGCGTTTTCCGGTGTTTATTGCCATTGTGGATTGTGGCTGAAAGCCCCGTGGATGCCGGAGCTCTCCTTAGGTGCGGCCGCTCCGTTCCATGCCGTGCATGCGCCCCATGGGGCCTTAGTTTATAAGCTCCTTGAGGGCAGGGACTGACATAAATGTATAATAATAATGTAAAATGCAGCATAAATTGACGGTGCTTATATAACTACCTAAGTGATCTAAAATAAAGATTAGGGATGAGCTTAAAACAAGTTATTTGCTCTAACTGTTAACATTTGAGGCTGTTATTGTTCAGAATTCACTGGTTGTCATTGTTTAAAAAAAGGTAATTTTGGCTAACGATTGTTGAGTCTAGATGTTAGTAGAATAGGCAGCGAGGACAGGTAGTTATTTTGTAGTACAGGCTGGGCCCAGACTATGCAAAAGAATGTGTATATAAAACTTACCCCTACAAGTTGATAAAACTATGTTTTTCAAATTTTTTGTTCCTGATTTTGTTGGGTGGTGTATGTGGTTTTGAAGAAGAGCGTTTAATATATTTTCATTTTCTTCCTCATTTACTATATTCATGGAAATTCTTTGTTTCAGTACATGATCTGCAAGAACATAAACAAACATTTTGATCCTAAGAAATATACATAAAATGGGATTTATAAAAGCTGGAGAAAAGGAAAATATTGATACTGTCAAGAGAATTGTATTTTTTAATCCACTTCAGAAAATAACAGCTATAAAGGATGGATGTTGCTTTGTCTCTATGAGAAAACAAATGCAAATATGGAAAATACGTGCTTCATTATCAAGAAGAGTGCCAATTTGGAATTCTTTTTGCATTTAAATATTAGTTAGAACAATAAAGTTAGAGAAAAGTAAACATTTCTAGCTGCTACATAGTTAGTAAGGTTGAATAAAACACCAGTCCATCCTGAGTGAGTGTCTACAATTGTCCCTATCCCTGTATATTGTACACTCACATTGGTCCCTACCCTCAAGGAGCCCACAATCCAAGGTCCCCATTCATATACTATGGCCAAATTTAGACAGAAGCCAATTAACCTACCAGCATGTCTTTGGAGTGTGGGAGGAAGCCAGAGTAAATCCACGCAGGCACAGGGAGAACATGCAAACTCCAGGCAGGTCGTGTCATGGTTGGGATTCAAAGCAGTGACCCTTTTTTCTGCTAGGTTAGAGTGATAACCACTACACAACTGTGCCATCCATCTGTTGTCAGTTTGTGAATCCGTTATGGGTTCCAACTTTGCTGGGTTCAGATCTATCACTTTTGACATTTAAAATATTAAAATATAAACACGTGACCCATGCAGATAAAGCACCAGCCTGATGCTAATGGGCACAAGATACTTCTGGACTACCTATAGTGGGGTAATTGAAAAAGTATATGTGCAACTTACCAACCACATGTTGAAGTACCTCCTGTCCCAGGTAATTAGTTAAGAAGTATATGAGACCTCTTACCTATTTACTGTATTATGAATTTGAAAAACATTTTCAAAACAAGCCTAAAAAAGTACCCTCAGTTCCTCACTTTGAAATCATCCACCTTGTAAACACTGGATCTGCAGAAAAAAATTACAGCTACTGCATTGTGAGATTCTAGGAGATTTCCAGTTACATTTCCCAAGAATAACCCAGTTTATCAGGGCTGGAGGTAGCAAACTGCATGCAGGATATTCTCATATCAGATCAGGTGACGAATGTGCTATGTACCTAGCCTCAGTCTTAGCCCCTGTTCACACGGTCGGAGATTTCCACAACCAAATCCGTCGGATTTTGCCCGTCGGATCTTGTCCGAAACTGTTGCATACACAGGGTCGGACAAAGTTGGCGAAAAATCTGATCTTTCAGAACGTGATGACGTAATTTTCGTTACGATGGGACTACATTCAGGCTAGTAGCCAATAGCTTTGATGTAGGAATTTGATCTGAGCATGCGTGGCACTTGGTCCGATCAAAATTCTCTACACATGATCGGAATATGTCCGACCGGCCCAGTTGGTCGGGAAATATTTCCAACATGTTGGAAAATTGGGTCCGACGGATATTCTGACGGAATCAGTCCGATGCATACCACACACAGTCGGATTATCCGACGACACGGTCTGATAGGACACATTCCGATGGATTCTCCGACCGTGTGTACAAGGGCTTAGATTTCTGGACTGTCTTTTCTATGCACACACTTGCACACTATGCACACACTAAATGTTTCCCATTCCCATGGAACACTACTATGGCTCTTATGGGATCGTTTTCCAAGTTAAAAATTTAAATGAGACTTTTTTTTCAATATACAATACCTATTATTTCTTTAAATGTACACTTTTCTGTATCCAGTAAAATAATTCCCTTCTCAAAGCATGTTCTTAGCTCAAATAAACTATGTAAAGTTAATGTGGTAACATGAGGTTTGCTCCATCTCTCTCCTCCATCTTCAATTTTCTCTTCGAATCTAATCCACCTGAAAAAAATGTAAACACAGTATGAAATTATGACCACATTAACCTCTTCCAGTCTGGCCAATGTTGATTTACAGCCAGGTGGGAGCTGCGCCAATGCAGGTGGACATACCAGTACATCCTCCCACATCGCCTGCTCTTGTGTGCTCTCAGCAGCGTGCAGTGACAAGATCTGTGACTACTGTGGGTGGAACTGTGATTGGCCTGGTGCCTATTATATCACTGTGGCCAATCATTGCATTTTTTTTTCCATACTGTTACTAGTAAGTAACGTCTCGAACATCGGGTGTTCGCTGAATAGCAAACAATTTGGGGTGTTCGTGGCAAATTCGAACACCCTTTAAAAGTCTATGGGAGAACTCAAAAGTGCTAATTTTAAAGGCTTATATGCATGGTATTGTCATAAAAAGTGTTTGGGTACTTGGGTCCTGCCCCAGGGGACATGTATTAATGCAAAAAAAGTTTTAAAAAAGTTTTTTTATTCAGGAGCAGTGATTTTAATAATGCTTAAAGTGAAACAATCAAAAAAATCTAAATTGCTAATTTTAAAGGTTTATATGCAAGTTATTGTCATGAAGTGTTTGGGGACCTGGGTCCTGCCCCAGGGGACATGTATCAATGCAAAAAAAGTTTTAAAAAAGTTTTTTTATTCAGGAGCAGTGATTTTAATAATGCTTAAAGTGAAACAATCAAAAAAATCGAAATTGCTAATTTCAAAGGTTTATATGCAAGTTATTGTCATGAAGTGTTTGGGGACCTGGGTCCTGCCCCAGGGGACATGTATCAATGCAAAAAAAGTTTTAAAAACTAAATTTTTTTCGGGAGAAGTGATTTTAATAATGCTTAAAGTGAAACGATAAAAGTGAAATATTCCTTTAAAGTTTGTACCTGGGGGGTGTCTATAGTATGCCTGTAAAGTCGCGCATGTTTCCCATATTTACAACAGTCCCTGCACAAAATGACATTTCTAAAGGAAAAAAAATAATTTAAAACTACTCTCGGCTGTAATGAATTGTCGGTTCCCCTTCATAATCATACCAGACCCAAAGGGTCTGATAATGGACTGTGGGGGAATGCCATGCTGTTTTTTTCAATGACTTTTATGTGTATTGCCAGGACCGACAATTCATTGTAGCTGCGAGTATTTTTAAATTACTTTTTTTCCTTTAGAAATTTAATTTTGCTCTCGGACTGTTCTAAACACGGGAAGCATGCGCCACTTTACAGGCATACTATAGACACCCCCCAGGTACAACATTTAAAGGAATATTTCACTTTTATTGTTTCACTTTAAGCATTATTAAAATCACTTCTCCCGAAAAAACTGACGTTTTTAAAACTTTTTTTGCATTGATACATGTCCCCTGGCGCAGGACCCAGGTCCCAAAACACTTCATGACAATAACTTGCATATAAACCTTTAAAATTAGCAATTTTGATTTTTCATGTTCGTGTCCCATAGACTTTTTTTGCCTGTTCGCATTTTCTGCTGCGAACCGACTCATCCCTAGTCCCCAGTAGTAGTGTTCCCAAAAATGCAGTGTTAGCAGGATCAGTCCAGACACCTGCCAGCACCTGCGTTAAACCCAGCCCAGCCCACCCAAAAGCAGTATCATTAGATCACTGTCACTTACAAAACACAGCACACAAAACTGCAGCGTTAGCAGAATCACGCCTGATCCCTCCCTATCAGTTCTTTTTTTTGTAGCGATTCAAGTAGTCACTGACAACCACAGGTGCTTTTTTGCCTATGAGTCGCACTAGCTGTACCTATAAATTTAGTGTCCAAACATAGGTACACTAGTGAAGAGGCCTACACGTTAGGGTTGCCACCTCATCCCTTTAAACCTGAACACTTATGAATTACACAGTTCTAAAACGAATTTAATTCAGATAAGGCAACAAGTGAGTTTAATCACCACCTTAATCAGCCACAGAACCTGTGTAATCAATGTGTGTTCGGGATTAGGCAGGGTTCACACCAGTGTGACAAACGCAGCGACATTGGGAGCTCATGTAGCATGACGTGTGAAAATCAATGTTTCTCTATGGGAGCCATCTTAACTGGTCTGACACAAGTCGGTCCGACTTTGAAAATGTTCCCTGTTCTACTTTGGTCTGACTTTGATCCTACTTCAGCCCATTAACTATCATTGAAGTCGGATCAAAGTCGGATCGCCATCTTGCATGATCCAACTTTGGCATGCGACTTATTGCTCTGATGATCTTGAGGGGGAACCCCACCCCAAATTTTAAATAAAAATGTGGCATGGGTTCCCCCTCCAAGAGCATGCCAGGCCCTTCGGTCTGATATGGATTCTAAGGGGAACCTCCCTACGCTGAAAAAATGGAGTGGGGGGTCCCCCCCAAAATCCATACCAGACCCTTATCCGAGCACGCAGCCCAGTCGGTCAGGAAGAGGGGTGGGGGCGATAGTTGTGGGCATGTGGCCTGGTACAGTTCAGGAGGGGGGGGGCGCTCGCTCATCCCCACCCCTCTTTCTGACTGGCTGGGCTGCATTCTCGGATAAGGGCCTGGTATGGATAGTGGGGGGACCCCCACGCCATTTTTTCAGCATAGAGGTTCCCCTTAAAATCCATACCAGACCCAAGGGCCTGGTATGCTCTTGGAGGGGGAACCCATGCCAGTTTTCAATTAAAAATTTCGCATGGAGTTCCCCCTCAAGATTCATACCAAACATAGTTCCTGGTATTGGCGGGGATCCAAGTCGGATCCTTGTTCATTGAAGTCGGATGGATGTAGTACAAATGTAGGAACAATATAGGACCAATGTAGGACTGATGTTGCAAAGCAAAGAAGGATGAAAGTCATACTACTGTTGTGTAGTATAGTGTAAACCCAGCCTTAAAGGGATGAGGTGGCAACTCTACTACACATTTCTGAGTCAAAGGGTCTTGTAAAAGCCCACCTAAGCCCTGGTTCACATTGGTATGATTTTACATGTCAAATCACATGTCAAATTTGGCAGAAATTGCCGGAAATGGCACCGATGCAACACTGCATTTGTGGTGCCGCACCAATTTCAAGTAGTTTCTGTACTACTTTTTTGCGATTTCGGGCTGTGATTTAAAATCTCTGAAATCACTCCCAAAATCGGGACTGACATGCGGGAGTGAAATCGTGCGAGTTCAGCTGAACTTGCATGGCTTCATTCCCGCAGCTCAGTATAAGTCTGGGCTAATCTCTACACTGCTTTGTGCAATGTTATTGTAACCTAAGACTGAATTGCTCCTTTTAAATGTATTATTTTGCTTAGCAGTAAGGTTTAAATATATTGTTGCTTAAAGAGGAAGTAAACTCTGATGGGTTTACTTCCTCTTTCATTCCCCGCAAAGGCAAAGCATAATGGACTACTATGTATCGCATAGTAGCCAATTATGTGTCACTTACCTGACACAGGAGCCAGCGAAGTCACCGCTGTCCCCTGTAGTCCAGCGCATCCATCTTCTCGGTGGGGTCTCGCAGCTCCACCGCTGTCATTTGGCGAAGCCGCGATGACGTCACTCCCGCATGTGCACGGGAGCCGACATGCGCGGCAGCTCCGTCGTTGAAGATGCCGCGCTCAGTACGTCTGCGCGCCGCTGCCTACGGCACATGGGCCGTAGACAGCGGTGCCTGTCTTCGGGCAAATATCTCCTAAACCGTATAGGTTTAGGAGATATTTCTTGGACCTACAGGTAAGCCTTAATCTAGGCTTACCTGTAGGTCAAAGTGTGTTGTAAGGGTTTACAACCACTTTAACAAGTAAGCTTGTGTTGAAATTGAAACTTGATATGAGGAACTTGCATATGTAACCAGACAGTGTGTCTGGGCTGACAGGAAATCATAGGGTTTTTTTCATAAATTCTAAGTGACATAATAGTTTGCTTATCTCTAGATATGTAAAGAATTCTAAATCCAGTCATGGTAAAAGTACAATAATACATGAAAGAGGTGTCAATATACACTTATAGCACGTTTAAAATACATTAGTACACATAGGGGTGAAATAAGGAAACAATAATAATAATAATAAGAGTTAGATGATTATAGATAGGTGCCATTACCTTGTTATAGATTTTATTGATTCTGGGTAGTGTACTAATGATAATGGAACCAGGTCTAGGGAGGTCTCCCCTTTATGAATATTTGTATATAGAGTATAAGTGCTCATTATGCTTGCAAGTAGTAACTGTGTAATTGTTAAGTAGATGTTTTAATGTGTTTTGATAACCCCTTAAGGGTGAAGGCATAGAATGGGCTCAAGGTTGCAAACTGAGGTGTTTTTAGGTGTGCAGTGAGGATGTGTAGAGAGTGAGTGTTTTTGCAATAAAACACCCTACATTGTAGTCTGGGTAAATTAAGTTGTTTTAAAAAAATAAAAGGTTCTTATTGAATGTAGTATAGTAAAGTGTTCAGAAGGATTCTAGATTTGATGTTTGGGAAAATAATGCAATTATTAATTTTGAAAGTTAAATTCTAAATGTAAATAATAATTATGTAGAGATGTAAAGATCCACCTTAAGACAACATTTTGTTCTTTCAAGCTGCTTAAGTGAAATTGCGGAAGATGGTTTGGCTATTTTGAAACCACAAGAATATTTTAGGCAAAAGAAGGAATATGGAATGAATAAGGAATGAATATGTTTAGGAACAGTAGGGTCACTAGTGATATATATTTGGGTTTCACAGCCATACTTCTTAAAGGTCTGATCTGCATTTGATCCCCTAATAATTTTTGTGGGAGTTGCCAGTGCTCACATTGATGCAAGTCTTCGTGGCATTTTGTGCATCAGATTGATGGAATTGCCCTGGACTGACACCAGTGTGTATACAGAATTCACAGCTAGGATTTGAATAGCATATCTCAACAAAATGTTTTCCTTATTTCTTAAATGAATAGCACTTATATTTGGACATATAAATTACCATCTTTGTGCTATATATTCAATATTAGAGGTTAAATAATTTTAAAATAATTCTTGTGAATTATTTTGTGTACACTTCATTGTGTGTGTATATATATACATATATATATATATATATATATATATATATATATATATATATATATATATATATATATATATATAATTACCCTGGTACATTTACACTCCATATTCAGCACGCTCTAGACTTGCTGGAGGGGAGAGTAAATGTTTAATTAAGAGAAATTATGTTTGGAATAATGTTTTGGGCATTTTAACCACTTGCCTACTGGGCACTTAAGCCACCCAGATCAATTTTCAGCTTTCAGCGCTGTCACACTTTGAATGACAATAACTCCGTCATGTAATACTGTACCCAAATTAATTTTTTGTCCTTTTTTTATACAAATAGAGCTTCCTTTTGGTGGTATTTTATCACCTCTGGGTTTTTTATTTTTTGCGCTATAAATGAAAAAAGACAGAAAATTTGGAAATAAAACACATTTTTCTTAGTTTATGTGATACAGTTTCACAAATTATAAATTTTTGTTCATACATTTTGGCCACAACTTATACTGCTACATATTTTTGGTAAAAATAACCCAAATTAGTGGATATTATTTGGTCTGTGTGAAAGTTAGAGAGTCTACAAGCTGTAGTTCGAATCATAAAAAATTGATCACACCTGATGTACTGTTGGCCTATCTGATTTCTTGCGACCCGAACAAGCCAGGAAAGTACAAATACCCCCCAAATGACCCCTTTTTTGAAAGTAGACATGCCAAGGTATTTAGTAAGATGCATGGTGAGGTTTTTGATGTCATTTTTTTCCCACAATTCTTTGCAAAATAAGAAGATTTTTTTCCCGCAAAATTGTAATAGGTTATTTCTCTCACATGGCATGTATATACCACAAATGACCACTCCTCCTCAGTATGGCAATACCAAATGTGTGGGACTTTTTCACAGCCTGGCCACATACAGAGACCCAATATGCAGGGAGCACCATCAAGCGTCCTAGGAGCATAAATTACACATCTCATTTTTCAACCACCTATTACACTTTTGAAGGCCCTGGAGCACCAGGATAAAGTGACCTGATTTTGGAAAGCTAACACCCTAACGTATAATCTATGAGGCATAATGAGTCTTTTGAATGGTTAATTTTTTTCCAGAAGTTTTTGGAAACGTGGAAAAAAAAAGAAAACACCTTTGTTTTTACACAAAGTTGTCCATTTATAAGATATTTCCAACATATGTCATGTAAATAGCAAAAATTACACCCCAAAATACATTCTGCTACTCCTCCTGAGTATGGTGATACCACATGTGTGAGACTTTTACACAGTCTGGCCACATACAGAGGCTCAACATGCAAGAAACACCATCAAGTTTTCTAGAGACCCATAGAATGCACATACCAAGAATTACACCCCAAAATACATTCTGCTGAGCAAAGAGTAAACAAAAGATCACCTGTGGTTTTAGTAGTGCAGTTGTCCACAGGAGGATAGCACTGGTCCAGGCAGCAGGCAGGGACTTGGTCAGCAAAAGCGAACACAATTTTACAGGCAACAGGCAGGAATACAGTCCATAGTCAGTACAGGCAGCAGGCAGGGATACTGTCCATATACAGTCCAGGGTCAGTGCAGGCAGAGATTGTCAGCAGTGCCAAAATATTGGTCCTAGTAGTAGGCAGGTCCATGTGGTGTGGCCAGTTCATGTAACAGGCAGAGGCATGATGGCATAGTTCCCACAGGCAGCAGGCAAAAGTAGGGCCTTGTTCAGGACAGAATGGGTACAGGGGTAGAGGCTTCTCCCACCCAAATCTCTTTGAAGACTCAGAGTCTCCAGACCCTAATCTAGGAATAAGAGAACAAATGAAATTGTTTTCTTCATCCAGAAAAAACTATTCTGGAGCCCCTCACATATGTGAGACCCCTGTGTTATGAATCCCACTAGTCCACTGGCAGGGTACAAGATCAGTCCAAGAGGCAGGCAAGAGGCATGGTCAAACAGTTCAGGGTCAGTTCCAGATCAGACAGAGGTATGTACAGAATCGGTAGGCAGAAGTGTGGTCCAATAACAGTCCCGGGTCCGATCCAGATCAGGCAGAGGTATAAACAGAATCGGTAGGCAGAATCATGGTCGAGTAACAAGCCAGGGTCAGTTACAGAGCAAGCAGAGGCATAAGGGGTATGAAGGTAAATGACAGGAAGCGAGGGTTATGTTTACCATACTTTACTAATAATTTATTGAAGTATGGTAACGGCGGAAACAGTCAACTATGCAGAGGCCTGGTTGGGAAGGACATTGGGCACAATGATAAGTGGTGTCTCTTCTCTCTCCTCGTTTGGTGCACACCCAGCATTTTTTCTGGCATTTTTGGCCTGTTGGTCTGGGAGGGATTTTATCGGGAAAGTGGCATTCAGAGAGTCTGCTAATCACATTGGATTGAATGTTTCCTGGTGGGCCGTTCGGGTATATAAGGGCAGTGGTGATTTCCTCCTGGTAGCCAAGGAAGGGTTTGGGTCTTTCAGTGGACTTGCGATAGATTACATAGGTGTTGTACATGGCCAAATTAAACAAATAAATTTAAACATTTTTATACCACTGGTATGTTCGTCTTCTGGAAAGGTAGGGTTCGAGCATCTGGTCGTTGAAGTCGACACCCCCCATGAACATGTTGTAGTCGTGGATACATGTTGGCTTTTGGATTGGGCCATTCTTCCTGGTGATCTAAACAAATGTATTGTTGTGGATCGAAGAAAGCATGTAGACATCCCTTCTGTCCCTCTACTTCACAGCCAGAATTTCCTAATTCCGTAAACTCGCCGCCTCCCCTCTTCTTAACTTCTTGTTGACGAGGCTTTGAGGAAAGCCCTTCCAGTTCGTCCTTACGGTGCCGCATGCTAGAGCGTTCTTTCTGTGCAGGTTGCGGAACAGGGGCAAACTAGTATAAAAATTGTCCACACACAAATGGTAGCCTTTCTCCAGGAGTGGGTTTATGAGTTCCCAAATGACTTTCCCGCTTGATCCAATGTATTCTGGGCAATTAGCGGGATGTAGCTGGGTGTCCTTCCCTTCATATACCATGAAGGAATATGTATACCCTGTGGCTCGGTCACACAATTTATACATCTTCATCCCATAGCGGGCCCTTTTGGTGGGAATAAATAGTTTTAAGCCCAGCCTGCCAGAACATTTTTAATAAGGGACTCATCCACACATATGTGTTGGTCTGGGGTAAACAACTGGGGGAAGATTTCAGAAAAATTATTTATTAGCGGCCAAATTTTATAAAGCTTATCAAAATTAGGGTCATTTCAGGGAGGGCACTGGGTATTGTCGTTATAGTGTAGGAATCTCATAATCGTGAGATATCTGGTTCTGGGCATTACTGATGAAAAGATGCACATGTGGTAGATGGGACGGGATGACCAATATGAACGTAAATAATTTTTTCTGTTTAGTTCCATACAGAATGTGAAGCCCAAAAAATGTTAAACTCCTCCACTGTTAGGGCTCTCCACTCATAGGGATGGCATAAGAGGACATTGGGTTACTTGCTATGAATTGTTGTGCATACAGGTTGCACTGGGCCACAATCGATGCAAGCATGTCTCCATAAAAATTAAATGGAAAAAGCCTATCGGGGGAAAAAATTTCTGTGTCCACCTGGACTCCTGGCTGGGCAGTGAAAGGGGGACGTTAGCGTCTCCTGAATTAGGAAGAAGCCACAAGGGGTTCTGAATGGAATAGGGAAGGCTGGCATGGGACCTAACCCTTTGGGACTGAGGTAATACCCCACTGGTACGTGGCCTTTCTTGCCGTGGTACTGCAGTGTTGGTCAATGGCACTGTGGTGCTGGTGGATGGCACTGCAGTGCTGGTGGATGACACTGCCTCCTCACCAGTATGCCTTCGTCTGGCGGGCGGACTCTCATCCTCCTCCTCTGAGGCTGTCGTTGCACCACTGGTTAGGATAGGCTCATAGTCAACGTCAGACTCAGAATCTGAATATGAGGAATCTGAAGCGGAGAGCTCCCCATTGCTCTGGTCGGCCACAAGAATATTGTATGCCTCCTCGGCTGAAAATAATTTTTTAACATTCTTAGTGATGACAAATGGCACTGATATGTGGCACTGATGACACGTGACACTGGTAGATTTCACTGGTGACAGATGGCACTGATACGTGGCACTGATGTGGCAGGTGACACTGACAGGTGACACTGATGTGGCAGGTGACACTGACAGATGACACTGATGTGGCAGGTGGCACCGACGACAGGTGGCACTGACAGATGGCACTGATGACACGTGACACTGGCAGATGGCACTGCTGACACGTGGTACTGGCAGATGGCACTGATAGGTACTGTGGGCACTGTATATGTGTTTTTGTACACGCATAATCACTCATAATCTGAAGCACAGAAGCTCTCCCTCCTCAAACGCAGTCTCTATGTGAGGAGGGAGAGCCGGCAATGAGAGATGATCTCATGTTTACATTTGAGATCATCTATTATTGGACACAAAGATTGAGTGCTAAATGGCTGCTGTGATTGGCCATTTAGCATGACCTGTGATTGGCTGTGTCCAAGGGCGTGTCAACACAGATTTTCCCCGATGCGCGCCCTCGGGGGCGCTCGGAGAGGGAGTAAACAGGAGGACGTCCAGGAACGCCCTCCCGGCAATTGAGCTCCACGCTGTAGACCTCTTTTGTCTATAGCGCAGCGCGAAGTGGTTAAATGTTTGATTTTTACTTTTGGGTTAGGAGCTTAGTTTAGCATTTGAGATATTGCAATCATGAAGTGGATACAGTTTATAACATCAGTAAGATATAAATTATTGCTGTATATGTATATGTTGTATATAAAAAGAAAAAAGGGGAATAAGGCTGTGATTGCAGAAGTAGATGTAGCAAGAGATTTTGAAATACATGTTCCAGGGATCATTCCAAAGAAGTTGTGGTTAAGAAAGAAAAAGGGAAGTAACTTAATTTTGACATTTTATTAATTAACAAGATTTACCTTTTAATAATATTTTTTGATATATTTGAAATATTTGATATATAGTCGTGCTCAAACGTTTGCATAGCCTGGCAGAAATTGTGAAATTCTTGCATTAATATTAAAAATATGACTGATCAGGAGAAAAAACTGTCTTTTATTTAAGGATAGCAATCACATGAAGCCATTTATTATCACATAGTTTATTGGATCCTTTTTTTTTTTTTTAAAGACATTTTTATTAACATTATACTGATTTACAGAGATTATAATCATTAGGTACAAATGAATAACCATCACAACAAACAGGAAAGATTCATATAATGCATATGACATTGAAAGCGTTCTCAGTCTCTATCGGAGCAGATTCCTAGTAGAGGTAATTAACGCATAGTGTTGTGTTTGTTCACTTCCATGTCTGGGCCGATTAGCCATTCTAGTTTCGATCATGGGGTTTGCTATATATTTCCATGTAGGAGGGTTGGGGTGTTTGCATGTGTGATAGAAAGATATATACCCAAATCCGCTTCCTTCTCACCCAGTCACCCCTAAAGGGATCTGACTGTGACCGGATGAGGGGTGAAGATATGTGCTCATATGGTTTGAGTATGTTTGGTGTCTTGTATTGTGTGGGTGAGCCTTATTATTACTAGTATTCGTTATGCCTTTATAAGAAAACCGAAAATAGTGAATAAACAGATGCGGGGCGCAGCTGCTATACAATTCTTAGTTATATGAAACAGCAGTAGTTTAAGAACAACATTAGTATTAACAAAACATGACAAATATCAAACTATAAAAGAAAATAATAAGTACATTGTGTCTATGGGGATGGGGGTTAGGGGGGTAAGGGTAGATAGCTGTAAAGAACGGTCTATCTGTCTTGTGGTAGATTGACCTTTCTGGGTTCATGTTCTTGTGGGGGGGGGGAGGGGGGATTTGTCCGGGTGTTGATAGGGTCCCCTGAGATACTGTTGAGGATAGTTATTGTAGGTGGGGTTGTCGGACCACGGTGTCTACATTTTTTCTCTCTTCCCCAGGTGATTCAAATGACGTGTTGAACAGTATGTGGTCTAGTTATTGGGAGGGGTAGAGAGAAGGATAACGTAAAGGCGTAAAGAAGTAGTAACAGTAAGGTTGACTTGGTGGTTCGCTAGATAAGATTTGTCTGTCATAGCTGGGGTGTGTATATTACGTAAGGAGTTGGTGATAATCAGTTGTTGTAGTAAAGTGCAACCAACAAGACCATATTTGAATGAATTTTGAGGTTGCATCTCTTGCCTGATGTATTAATTCTTACATTTCTGAATTTTTTTTAATACGACTGAGCCATTCCCTTATAGTCAGTGGGCCTGGAGAGCACCATTTGCGAGGGATACACGTGTTTGCTGCTGAGCTCATGTGAATGGTTAAAGCGCGTATGTAAGTGCGTATGATGTAACAAGAATTGAGCTGTTTGTATGTGGTGATCTGATGTATTAATCTATGTATTTCTTTCCAAAAACTGGATTTTAGAGCATGACCACCAGAGGTGTAGTAAAGATCCATGTTCTGTTCCACATCTCCAGCATTGCTGGGAGAGCGTTGGGAAAATATGATGAAGCTTGAGGGGTGTTTTGTACCACCTAGATATTATTTTGAATGCATTTTCTTGTGCATATATATTCGATGAACCCTTGTGGGCATTCGAGTAAATTGTTTCCCAGTCTTTATCTGAGATGTTTATGGAATGATCTTTGACCCATTGATCACTAGTCTAATCGTTTGACGGGTTCTGATCTGAGAACAACAATGCGTAAGTGAACGATATGAGGTGTCTTTGGGGATCTGTTTTTAGGCACATTTCTTTGAAAGGGGTCGTGCCCATTTGGAGCTCTTTGCTTTTGTGTCGAGAAAGTGTCTGATTTGTAGGTACGTCCAGTAGGGGAATACTTTTGGTTGTAGAATGTCTGTTAAGTTGGAGTATGAGATGTGTTTAACATTCTCAAAAAAGTGGTAAGCATGTACATTTGTGTGTGGCCATGTTTGTTTCAGAAAGGACGACTGCATTCCCGGTTTAAATGTCGGATTCAGACTTAGCGGGGTCATTGGGCCTATGTTCAACAAAACTTTGTGTGTGGTGCAGGCGTGGTTAAATGCTGAAAGCGTTCCCATAGAGGATGTTGAATGGAGTGATGCTCTGGACACATGTAAAATGGTATCCCCCAAACTCTCTGATCGATTGACCCAAATTTTTATAATTCATAGGGCATATCTCACACTACTTAGAATCTCTAAATCTAAAAACAACTCCAGTGCTTGTCCTATGTGTGCCCAAGACACCGGTACCTTTTTCCACCTTTTGTGGAAATGTAGAAACCTGCGATACATCAGAGGGGGGCAGGGTCACCCATACGTCACTGGGGAACCCCATGGCTTCCCTCACCAGTGTCAGAGGGGGCGGGGTCAGGTGACGGGTGGCCCCGCCCTCCTAATATAAGAAACATCAGCGCTGGGATCCCCGCAGTGTCTCCGCAGTGGAGACAGAAGACGGATGCATGTATGGACAGTGCTGGACTGAGAGATCCCCCGTCGCTGGATCAGATCAGCCATCGCTGGACCCCGGAGAGATGATCATCCATCGCTGGATAGCAAGAGTGGATTAGCACCGCTGGAATCTTTTTTTATTTTTTTTATTTTTAATAAAGGAATTTTTCAAAAGTGTGTTTGTCTTATTTAACCATTTTTACACTTTCTTTGTGAAATGGTAGGGGTACTTTTGTACCCCCTTACCATTTCAAACAGGGGGGGCTGGGATCTGGGGGTCCCCTTGTTAAAGGGGGCTTCCAGATTCTGATAAGCCCCCCCGCAGACCCCCACAACCACCGCTCATGGTTGTGGGGATGAGGCCCTTGTCCCCATCAACATGGGGACGTGGTGCTTTGAGGGGTCACAGACTCCCAAAGCATCCTCCCAATGTTGAGGGCATGTGGCCTGGTACGGTTCAGGAGAGGGGGGCGCTCTTTCGTCCCCCCTCTTTTCCTGCGGCCTGCCAGGTTTGCGTGCTCTGATAAAGGGTCTGGTATGGATATTTAGGGGGACCCCCACATAAAAAAAAAATTAAAATTTGACACGGGGTTCCCCTTAATATCCATACCAGACCTGAAGGGCCTGGTAATTGAATTTAGGGGAACCCCCACGCTTTTTTAAAAAATAAATTTTTATTTTTTATCAATGAATGAATTGTCGGCTAATACAGAGAACACTCATTGAGTGTTCTCTGTATTACGGGAGCCGACAATGGAAAGTGATTTTAAAAGACTTTTTTTCCTTGCGAAATGACACTTTGTGCAGGGACAGTTCTAAGCACGGGAAACATGCGCCCCTTCACAGGCATACTATAGACACCCCCCAGGTACGAAATTTAAAGGAATATTACACTTTTATTGTTTCACTTTAATCATTATTAAAATCACTGCTCCTGAAAAAACGGCCGTTTTTAAAACTTTTTTTTGCATTGATCCATGTCCCCTGGGGCAGGACCCAGGTCCCCAAACACTTTTTAGGACAGTAACTTGCATATTAGCCTTTAAAATTAGCACTTTAGATTGTGTAAATGGTATCAACTACGATATAGTTCACTTACGTGTACATGTATCCTTTGTTGGTGAAACTCTATAACTGTATTAAAAAATCTGTACCACAAAAAAAAATGCTGTGAGCGTAGGGCGAATCAAGGGGTGAGAGTTGTATGTAGGTGGGATGTGAGCATCGAGTAACCATGGAATTTGGGCTATTGGGATGGAAGATATGGAGTTTTCTAATTGGACCCAATCTTTGGTGGTGGAGTGTATATTCCAGTCAATAATTCTAGTCAAATGACAAGCTTGCTAGTATTTTCTGATATCTGGTAAGCCTAATCCCCCTTTCAGTTTCGGGGAGGTGAGTCTTACATAATTTAGTCTTGGGCACAGTGTGCCCCAAATAAATTCTGTACAAACTTTATGATAGGCCTGAAAGAAGTCTGGTGGGGTTTTGATTGGGACTGTTTAGAGAAGGTATAATAGCTGCAGTAGAATATTCATTTTTATTATAGCCGCTCTACCAAACCAGGAAAAAAGTCCAACCGACCATTTTTTCAAGTCGTTCAGTATGGATTATAACAGGGATTGGTAGTTCGCTGAGTATAAATCTGATGGGGAGGCGGTTAGTTGGATGCCTAGAAAGGTTAGTGTATGTTTGTTCCATTTAAATGGGAAATTATGTTGACATTGTAAACACTGTTGCGTGGTTAGAGTGACATTCAGGGCAGTAGAATTCGCAAAGTTTTTTTGGAAATTAGATAAGAGTTTGAAGTGTTCAAGAGTTTTGAGAAGGTTTGGTAGTGTTGTCAGTGGTTCAGAAAGGAACAGGAGTACGTTATCTGCGAAAGCCGCTATTATATAGGTATGGTTGTTTACGTTGATTCCCTTGATATCTGGATTTGCTCTGATGCATCTCAGTAATGGCTCTAATGTGAGAACATAGATTATAGGGGATAGGGGGCATCCCTGTCGAGTTTGAGATGGAGAAGGCATTCGATAGGTGGCCGTTAACGCAAACTCTTGTGGTGGGATTGGAATAGAGTGTGAGGAAATAATTAAGCATACATGCGGGAAGACCGATGGTAAGTAGGATTTCTATGTAATCCCAGGCCACTCTATCCAATACCTTCTCTGCATCTAGTGATAAGAAGAACCCTTGTTGGTTGGTGGCTGTGAGACAGTGTTGGATGTTAATGGCTTTGAGGATATTATCCCTCTCCTCTCTACCGGGGATAAATCCCATCTGATCTAGGTGAATTAGGTTTGGGAGTAGAGGGAGGAATCCATTAGCTAAAATTTTTGTGCACCACTTAAGTTCCACATTTAACAATGCGATAGGACTGTAATTGGTAACTAGTTGCGGGTCTTTTCCGGACTTAGGGATGACCATTATGTGGGCTGTCAATAAGTCCCTAGGGGGTGTAGTGGGTATTGCATATGTATCAAAGGTTGATATGAAGATGGGTGTCAGGGTGTTCATAAAGGATTTATAATATCCGACTTTTAGTCCGTTAGGTCCAGGGCTTTTCTTGGGGCTTTAGCATGTCCAGGGCTATCTTCGCTTCTTCCTTATTCAGGGGTTTGTCTAGGTCCTGGTATAGGGCTTCCGAAATGGAGTAGGGCTATATTGTTTGAGGAATTCAGTGATCATGTGTATTCTCTCAGCATGATTGGGTGGGTGCAATGTTGTTAGATTATATAGATTGGAGTAGTATGTCAAAAACTGTTTGGCTATATCTGGTGTAGGGTTTATTTTGAGCCCCTTTGCATCGGTGAGGGAGTGTACTGTGGTGTTAGCTTTTTTGGCTTGTAAAGCTCTCGCTAGTAATTTGCTGGCTTTATTGCCGTATTTATAAAAGGTCTTTTGGGTCAGGATAAATTTACATTGGGTTTATATGCCTAAAAGGTCCAGTACCATATTTATCGGGGTATAACACGCACCAGGGTATAACACGCACCCCAAGTTTAGGAGGGCATTTTAAGGAAAAAAGTTTTAGGAGGGAAGTTTAAGGAAAAAAAAAACTTACATTTAAATGCCAGTCAATGCAGCCTTATCAGTGTGCATCTGCAGCCTTATCCATCATTGCAGAATGATCAGTGTCATTTGCAGCTCGCCCCACGCTGTTTGCAGCTTTGCAGTGTCATTTGCAGCTTGGCCAGCGCCGTTTGCAGCCTTGCCCATGTTTAAATTTCCCGCCGCCGAGACAGACCGAGCGAGCACCGCCGAAAAATACAGAGCCGATTGCCGAGTACACAGTACAGTCGGCTCGGTCTTTTTCGGCAGCGCTCGCTAGAGAAACAGCAGGGAGGCGGGACTACGATCGGAGCCGAGCAATCGGCTCGGTATTTTTTGGCGGCGCTCTGAATTTTTCGGCCACGCTCGGAATTTTTGACTCGCAGACAGTGGGGATCGGCGTATAACACGCACCCACGACTTTCCCCCGATTTTAAGGGGGGAAAAGTGTGTGTTATACGTCGATAAATACGGTAATTATTTTCTGGTGGTTGTTAGTGAGTTTTAGGTGTCTAGTGCTTGTGTGCGTTTATGGGCTTTTTCTAGTTGGCTTATCTGAAGGGTTAGATCATGAAATTGTTTTAATTTAATTTTCCATCGTTTAGCAGCCGCAGCGATGAGTATTCCCCTTATCACGCATTTATGTAAGTTATAGGTGGTGAGGTGTCCTTATTATTGTCTGTAAAGTATTGTTGTATGCCGTTTTCTACTTCTGCTGCTATTGCCGGATCAGTGAGCAGGGACGGGTCAAGTTTCCATGTACAAGATTGAGTGTTCAGGGAATGTCATACTCATGGAGATTGGGTGGTGATCTAATAGATACAAAGGATCAATGGATGCTCTTTGGAGGTATGGGAGGTCTGTTTGAGTCATGAAAAGATAGTCTATTCTTGAATATTTGTCATGTGGCGCTGAAAAGAAAGAGTAGTCTTTGCAATCAGGGTATAATGTACACCATGTGTCGTGGAGTGTTAAAAATTGGAGTACAGTTTTAATAGCTCTTAGGGCCGAATACGGAAGGGAAGAGACACATTGGATGTATCTAGGAGAGGATTTAGAGGTATATTAAAATCGCCTCCTAAAATTATGGTGCCTTCTTGGATGTCTGTCAATAAGTGTGTTAACTCTCGGAAGAAAGGTACTTGTCCACTATTCGGGCGTATACATTTGCTAGCATAATTTTCCTTCCTTTACACGTGCCCTTCAAGAGTAGGAATCTACCCTGATCATCTATCTTTTTATCAGTGATTTGGATAAGGCAGTTTTTTGCTAATAGGATGGAGACCCCTTTTGTTTTGGAATCGGCGTTCGTGGAGTGATAAACTGTTGGGTAGTTTACGTTTCCTAATTTAGGGGTAGAATCCGTGCGAAAGTGTGTCTCCTAAATGAAAATAGTATCAGCTCGGTTACGCTTCATAGTTAGCAGTAGGGATGAGCCGAAAACCCCCCTGTTCGGTTCGCACCAGAACCTGCGAACAGACCTAAACTTCGTGTGAACTTTAGAACCCTATTAAAGTCTATGGGACTTGAACGTTCACAATCTAAAGTGCTAATTTTAACCACTTGCTTACTGGGCACTTAAACCCCCCTCAGTCCCAGACCAATTTTCAGCTTTCAGCGCTGATGCACTTTGAATGACAATTGCGCAGGCATACAACACTGTACCCAAATGAAATTTTTATAATTTTTTTCCCACAAATAGAGCTTTCTTTTGGTGGTATTTAGTTACAGCTCGGAGTTTTATTTTTTGCTAAACAAACAAAAAAAGATGCAAAAAAAAAAAAAAAAAAAAAATCATGTTTTAATAGTTTGTTATAAAATTTTGCAAACGGGTCATTTTTCTCCTTCATTGAAGTGCGCTGATAAGGCGGCACTGATAGGCTGCATTGGTGGGCACTGATGGGCTGCATTGGTGGGCACTGATAGGCTGCATTGGTGGGCACTGATAGGCTGCACTGGTGGGCACTGATAGGCATAGTTAAGGCGGCACTAATAGGCACAGATAAGGCGGCACCGATGGGCACAGCTAAGGCGGCACTGATGGGCAAAGATGGGCACAGATAAGATGGCACGGATGGGTGGCACGGATAAGTGGCATGGATGGGTGGCACGGATGGGCACTGATAGGTACCACAGATAGATGGGACTGATGGGCACTGATAGGTGGCACTGATAGGTGGCTCTGATAGGTGGCACTACTGGGCACTGATGGGCGGCACTGCTGGGCACTGATGGGCGGCACTGCTGGGCACTGATGGGCGGCACTGGGGTGCAGCACCTTTGAGGCAGATTGGGTGGCACTGTGGGTGGCACTGTGGGTGGCACTGTGGGTGGCACTGTGGGGTGGCACTGTGGGGTGGCACTGTGGGTGGCACTGTGGGCATTATGGGCACAGACGGGGGGCACTTACTTTTACTTTGTTAAACTTCAGGATGGCACTGCGGGAGGCAGGTGGGCACTGGCAGGTGGCATGTGGTGACTTTCATTGCTGGCCGTGATCGGGACTGATGTCCCGATCACGGCCGCCGGTGATCGGCTTTTTTTTTTTCTCCTCGCGCTGTCAGCGCGAGGAGGAATAATAGCCGATTACCGGCTCCGTTCTATCACATGATCAGCTGTCATTGGCTGACAGCTGATCACGTGATAAGGGGTCGGGATCGACCCCTTACACGGATCGGTGATCAGGCGAGTCTCACGGACTCGCCGATCACAGAGCGCGCCGCGCGCGCCCCTCAGGGGGCGCGCAGGCCGCTCGTAACCGGGACGACGTCAATAGACGTAGTCCCGGAAATCTAGGTCCGCGCTAATGCCGTCATTCGGCAATAGCGCGGTACCCAAGTGGTTAAAGGCTAATATGCAAGTTACTGTCCTAAAAAATGTTTGGGGACCTGGGTCCTGCCCCAGGGGACATGGATCAATGCAAAAAAGAGTTTTAAAAACTGCAGTTTTTTCAGGAGCAGTGATTTTAATATTGATTAAAGTGAAACAATAAAAGTGTAATATTCCTTTAAATGTGGTACCTGGGGGGTGTCTGTAGTATGCCTGTGAAGGGGCGCATGTTTCTGGTGCTTAGAACTGTCCCTGCACAAAGTGTCATTTGTGCAGGAAAAAAAGTCTTTTAAAATCACTTGCGGCTATATTGTCAGCTCCCGTAATACAGAGAACACTCAATGAGTGCTCTCTGTATTAGCCGACAATTCATTCATTCATTGATAAAAAATAAAAAAAAGCGTGGAGGTTCCCCTAAATTCAATTACCAGGCCCTTCAGGTCTGCTATGGATATTAAGGGGAACCCCGTGTCAAATAAAAAAAAAAAATTGATGTGGGGGTCCCCCTAAATATTTATACCAGACCCTTTATCCGAGCACGCAACCTGGCCGGCTGCAGGAAAAGAGGGGGGACGAGAGAGCGGCCCCCCCTCCCTCCTGAACTGTACCAGGCCACATGCCCTCAACATTGGGATGATTCTTTGGGGGTCTGTGACCCCTCAAAGCACCATGTCCCCATGTTGATGGGGACAAGGGCCTCATCCCCACAACCCTGAGCGGTGGTTGTGGGGGTCTGCGGGGGGCTTATCAGAATCTGGAAGCCCCCTTTAACAAGGGGACCCCCAGATCCCGCCCCCCCTGTTTGAAATGGTAAGGGGGTACAAAAGTACCCCTACCATTTCACAAAGAAAGTGTAAAAATGGTTAAATAAGACAAACACACTTTTGAAAAATTCCTTTATTAAAAATAAAAAAAAAATAAAAAAAGATTCCAGCGGTGGTAATCCACTCTTGCTATCCAGCGACGGATCTCCGGGGTCCAGCGATGGATGATCATATACAGCAATGGGGGCTTACGTTTCTTATATTAGGAGGGCGGGGCCACCCGTCACCTGACCCCACCCCCTCTGACGCTGGTGAGGGAAGCCAGGGGTGATGTATGGGTGACACCGCCCCCTCTGATGTAACGCAGGTTTCCATTACATCCATTACATCGGAGGGGGCGGGGTCACCCATACGTCATTAGGGAATCCCTGGCTCCCCTCACCAGCGTCAGAGGGGGCGGGGTCAGGTGACGGGTGGCCCCGCCCTCCTAATATAAGAAACGTCAGCGCTGGGATCCCCGCAGTGTCTCCAGAGTGGAGACAGAAGACGGATGTATGGACAGCGCTGAACTGAGAGATCCCCCGTCGCTGGATCAGATCAGCCATCGCTGGACCCCGGAGAGATGATCATCCATCGCTGGATAGCAAGAGTGGATTACCACCGCTGGAATCTTTTTTTTATTTTTTTTTATTTTTAATAAAGGAATTTTTCAAAAGTGTGTTTGTCTTATTTAACCATTTTTACACTTTCTTTGTGAAATGGTAGGGGTACTTTTGTACCCCCTTACCATTTCAAACAGGGGGGGGGCGGGATCTGGGGCTCCCCTTGTTAAAGGGGGCTTCCAGATTCTGATAAGCCCCCCGCCCGCAGACCCCCACAACCACCGCTCAGGGTTGTGGGGATGAGGCCCTTGTCCCCATCAACATGGGGACATGGTGCTTTGAGGGGTCACAGACCCCCAAAGCATCCTCCCAATGTTGAGGGCATGTTGGCACGTTGGCCTGGTACGGTTCAGGAGGGAGGGGGGGCGCTCTCTCGTCCCCCCTCTTTTCCTGCGGCCGGCCAGGTTGTGTGCTCGGATAAAGGGTCTGGTATGGATTTTTAGGGGGACCCCACGTCAATTTTTTTTTTTTTTTGATGCGGGGTTCCCCTTAATATCCATATCAGACCTGAAGGGCCTGGTAATTGAATTTAGGGGAAGCCCTATGCTTTTTTTTTTTTTTATCAATGAATGAATGAATTGTCGGCTAATACAGAGAACACTCATTGAGTGTTCTCTGTATTACGGGAGCCGACAATATAGCCGCAAGTGATTTTAAAAGGGACAGTTCTAAGCACCAGGAACATGCACCCCTTCACAGGCATACTACAGACACCCCCAGGTACGAAATTTAAAGGAATATTACACTTTTATTGTTTCACTTTAATCATTATTAAAATCACTGCTCCTGAAAAAACGGCCGTTTTTAAAACTTTTTTTTGCATTGATCCATGTCCCCTGGGGCAGGACCCAGGTCCCCAAACACTTTTTAGGACAGTAACTTGCATATTACCCTTTAAAATTAGCACTTTAGATTTCTCCCATAGACTTGTATAGGGTGTTCCCGGCTTTTCGAATTTGCCGCGAACAGCCCAAATTGTTCACTGTTCGCTGAACAGGCGAACAGGCAATGTTCGAGTCGAGCATGAGTTCGACTCGAACTCGAAGCTCATCCCTAGTTAGCAGTAGTTGCGCTCTCTTGTCTGGCAGGTTTAGTACTTTGATGTTTAAGGAGATAAGTTTAAGTTGTGTATAGTCTGGCATGGCTGGTTTGGAGGCCATTGTGGGATCAGGGGTGGGGTTCTTATCAAAATACTCTTTTTCGAGGTGTACCTTGTGGTGAGGGTTAGGGGGATCCGGCAATAGATGAGAGACCTTAAACAGGAACATATATATCATTTTGTACCTAGTATTTCAAGTCAGCTGGAAACCAAGTAACAAGCTAGCTATAACAGTAGTTGAGACATTTATGTCCGATCAGTAGGGTGAGACAGAAAGGCCTGGGAGCGGGTGGACTGAAAGGGAGCTAGTAGAAGGCCAGCATGACAAGGGACAGGCAGGGGCTAAGTTTGAGAAGCATGGGGCAGTGGTCAGTCAGACACGGTGGGGAGGGGAATAGTTTATTTAAGGGGGAGGTTTTTTTCCAGGCAAAGCAGAGCATCATGAGAGTTGGGAGGACCCAGCGATGGAGAAGGGATGACCAGCCCAGCTGCTCCGCGGTACACGCCGTGGCTAAGTCTGCTGAAAAATCGGGGGCCGTAGCCGGGAGGCGGGGCCTGCGAGATACTACAGAGACTGTGTCCAGTCCCTCTCCACCGAGGATGGACGACCCGGAGCCCCTGCAGTCGTCGAGCCGCTTATCTGAAGGGGAGCTGAGTGGGCCTGAGGCAGAAGAAACACAGAGGCGTCCGGCGTTAGTGGAGACGGGAATGGCGGTGGTGGGGACACCCCCTGTTCGGCCTGGTGAGTCTCCTCCAATGTTGTCTGTGTCTGATGTTTTGCACAGTCTGAAAGGGGTTGCTACTCTGGGGAGGGTAAGGGTTCTTCAGACTGAGCCGCAGCCTCCGATGTTGGATGTTGGTGACCCCGGCTGTTGGGCATGGCACAATTACATGTGCTGGGCCTGACCGGGGGGGGCAAACGGCGGTGTGGGTGCGACCGGATGGGGGTCGGGGGTTAACCCCTTCCACGGGTGTAGTAGGCGCTTCAGTAGTGGCGGCTCCACTGGTGGTGCCGGCCATGGTACCGTCGGCAGTAGCGGCGGGGGAAAAAGCAACAGGGACGCCTCGGAGGTGAGCGTTAAGACTGATGTAATGCTGATCGCAGATGCGGCCAGGTGCGAAGTCTACGTTTGCTTCGAGGGACCGATGGGATTGCATCTGAAGCCGGAAGTCAGGGAGAAGATAGTGAAAGGGGAACACGTGGAGATATTTTCTCTCTTACCCCTGGAAAAGTTTAACCTTGATAGGGTTAAACCGGATGATATTAAAAAGGAGGACTAGGAGAAACAGCGTTATAGGTTGATCCCGCGCAGGTTCTCCAACTGGTTACAGGCATTCGCCATCATGGCGAGCGTGATTAGCGAAAAAGAACCCCAAACATTGTTCGGCATTATTTTGCTACATGGACGCGATCGGGGAGGCTTACAGAGTTTATGGGGGAACTGCGTGGCTTCGTTACGACGAGCAGTTTTGGCAGCGCAGGGTGGTTCGCCAACCTTGCGTTGGGATCACTAGGGCATCAGCCTCTGGATGAGGCTGATGTCCTCCGCTCGTCAACCGAACCAGTTTTTTCCGGGGGGGCAGTGGTTCAACGTTGGGGCGTTTGCTGGCAGTATAGCGAAGGGACATGCAAGTTTGGGAGCCCATGCCGCTTCAAACACGAATGTTCCAGATGCGGTGGATCTCATCCCGGATCCCGCTGTTTTAAAAAGGGAAAAGAGGGAGGCCCCCAGTGAAGTTGGAAAGGATGCGGCCTTTCCCAAATAGGTACCTGGACCAGGCGGCTGCCCGGTTGTTGTGGGAGGGTTTTGTAGCGGGTTTCAGGATTCCTAGTGCTTTATCGGCAATCCCACTGGTGGCGAACAATTTGCGTTCAGCAAGGTTGCATCTGGCAGTAGTGGAGGAGAAATTGGGAAAAGAGGTGGCTTTGGGACGCATGGCCGGGCCATTTGTGGCCCGGCCAATGTCGAACTTGGTAGTCTCCCCTTTGGGGGTGGTGGCCAAGAAGTTGATCCACCACTTGTCATTCCCAAAAGGGGGTTCCGTGAATGACGCTATTGATCCTGATTTTTTCATACACATCTTTCGATGCGGCAGTGAGATGGGTGCGGCATTGTGGAAAGGGTGCCCTGCTGGCAAAGGCTGACATCGAAACGGCTTTTCGCCTACTCTCGGTGCACCCGGACAGTTTTTGGCTGTTGAGTTGTTGCTGGGAAGGGGCATATTTTGTTGATCTTTGTCTATCAATGGGCTGCTCAATCTCATGCGCGCATTTCGAGACCATTAGTTCTTTTGTGGAGTGGGTGTTCTGGGACATCTCGGGGTTGAATTCTATTATTCACTACCTGGATGACTTTCTTTGTGTGGGGCCCCAGGCGTCCATGGTCTGCGCAGTTCTGCTGTCCACCCTGCAACACGTGGCGGAAAAATTTGGGATTCCGTTGGCAAGTGACAAGACAAAAGGTCCTACCACGGTGCTGAGTTTTCTGGGCATTGTCAATGATTCAGAGGCTATGGAGTGTCGACTTCCGGAGGAGAAGTTGTTGGCTTTGAAAGGGGAAATTCAGGTGGCGGTTGGGCTGCGGAAGATCCAGCTACGGCAGCTGCAATCTTTACTAGGGAAATTGAATTTCATCTGCGGCAGGGTGTTTTGTCGTCAGCTGTTGGCGGCCACAGCGGGGGGTCAAATCGCCTAGACATTTCATCCGTATCACCAGGTAACAATGGGAGGACCTGAGGGTTTGGGAAACTTTCTTGTCACGTTACAATGGTAGGTCACTGTGGATGTCGGGCCCGGTGAGCAATCAGGATCTGGAGCTCTTTACTGATGCCGCTGGGTCCACTGGGTATGGGGCTTTCTATCTGAGTCAGTGGAGCGCCGAGCCCTGGCCTAGTTCTTGGAAGGAGGTCGGGTTTTGCAAAAATTTGGTGTTACTCAAGCTTTTTCCGGTAGTAATGGCCGTCAAGGTTTGGGGGGAGTCGTTCAGGGATTCCAAGGTCAGGCTCAGTTGTGACAACATGGGAGTGGTTCAAGTCATTAACCGCATCTCAGCGTCATCACAACCTGTCATACAGCTATTGCGGCACTTGGTGTGGCGGTGCATCTTCTGGGTGTGGATAATACGTTGGCTGATGCCTTATCTCGTTTCCAGTGGGAAACATTTCGGAACTTGGCTCTGGCAGCAGCACGACAAGGGGTCCGGTGTCCCCATTGGATGTGGTTGATCACATTGGAACCCTTGCACGATGGATCAGAGGCTCGGTGAGTGTGTCTACTGTGTAGGCAGGCTGGTGTGGATTCCGGATCTCCTGAGGTAAGGTGGTTAGTCGCTTATTTCGTTTCTAGGAACCTGGAGCAAGGGATATCGCAGTTGTAGATGGATCGCAAGCTCGCTGGTTTGGTGTTTCTGTTTAAACTGATGGGGGCCACTGACTTTATGAAAATTTTATGGGTGCAGAAGAGTAGGGAAGCCAGGAGGCCAGTGACCTTTGGCAATCTGTTGGCACTATTGCAGCAGTTGGAGGCAATCTGCTCTTCACCTTATGAGGTGTCTTTGTTCTGGGCAGTGTTTTCGCTGGTCTTTTTTGAAGCTTTTAGGATCAGCGAGCTGGTTAGCCCATCAAAAGGGGTACCGGGTGGTTTGGGAGCGCAGGACGTGAGGTTTCATGGGGATTGCGTGGAAATTTACTACGGAGATCCAAGACGGATCAAGGGGGAAAAAGGGTTAAGGTGAGCTTGTTCCCATTGGCGGCGTCCCCGGCGTGTCCAGTATGGGGAGCTGCTGGAGTTTTTGGGCGTTCGACCGGCGGGGGGCGCTGTGTTGTTCATTCATAAGGATGGTACGTTCCTGTCCATGTTTCAGTTCATGTAAATTTTCAGGAAGGGTTTGCGGGCTTTAGGATTGGATAGTGGGCAGTACACCTCCCACTCCTTCTGTATTGGGGCAGCCACTGAGGCCGCTCGGTGTGGGTTGGATGAGGCAGCTGTTAAAAAGATAGGTTGTTGTGATTCCTGCAGGTTCCGTACTTACGTGCAACCATACTTGGCAGTGGATTGAGGGGCGGCCTGCTGGTACAGGATCTGGGGGGAATGGGGGTAACAGTGGGGCTCGGGAGAACGGGTACGAGGATGATGTGTGGATGTATTATAGTATGTTACCTCTTGGTTTTCTTTGTTTCTTTCAGATGGAATCCAGATGGGTCTCGTCTGGATATTGGGCCAGTCTTATGTCTTTTGGGGGACTGGAAGGGCTGACATGAGGCCCAATGGTAGGCAGTTGGGACTTGCATGGGAGGAGGCTCGCATTAGATGGCTTGGGAGGCCCGGGAGAGGGTTTTGCCCGAGGTGCAGCACTTTGCGTGCCTGGATAGGCCACCCGATGTGTTGGTTCTTCACGTTGGCAGAAACGTCCAAAATGTGAAGATAGATTTCCTTAGATTACGGACCTACTTCCCTGATATGGTGACTGTCTGGTCTGATATTGTGGCCAGGACGTCATGGCGCTTTGTACGGTCAGTGACCAGGCTGAACAAGTCCCATATCAAGGTCAACAAGCGGGTGGGCCAATTTGTGTTACGGAACAGGGGCTTAGTGGTGCGTCACCGGGAGTTGGAGTGGGATGTCAGGTTGTACCTTAGAGGTGATGGGGTGCATCTGTTGGAGGTGGGCACTGACCTTTGGTCCATGGGCTTGAAGGACGGGATCCAGAGAGCACTGCATTTGTGGAGGGGCTCCCAAGAGTGAGGGATCTCCCTTGTTAGCTGTGGCGGTGGTGGTGGTCTTTGAGGGTGGTAACTAACCCATGGAGATGGAAGTGTGAGGGGCCCCCTCTTTGGTGTACAGTTAACGCGGGTTAACTGAAATGGTATGGTGACACTGCGTTTAAGAGTTGTCTTCAGGCTGGTTACCACGGTCGTAGGACTAGTATGGTAAAAGCCCAGCAGTGTGGGATATGGATATAAGTTTATTGGGGAAGTGCCTTCAAAGACACCGGGGGGAGATAATGAAGTTTGTGTTTGTTGTTGGTTATAATGTTTATTTATTTTATATTTGTGAATAAAATGGCTGCTGTGGCCAGTTTATACTCCAATAAAGCGTGGCCTAGTTATTATAAGTTAAGTTGAAAGGGTGGTTTTGTTGGAGAAAATTAGTCAGCAATCTTGGCAAAAGGGATGGACATCTTATCTGCACTGGTCAAGAAAGGCCTGGGAGCGGGTGGACTGAAAGGGAGCTAGCAGAAGGCCGTCATGACAGGGTGATAAGGGACAGGCAGGGGTTAAGTTTGAGAAGCATGGGGCAATGGTCAGTGAGTCACGGTGGAGAGGGGTATAGTTTATTTAAGGGGAGGGGATTTTTTCCCGGACAAAGCAGAGCAGCGTGAGAGTGAGGTAGGAAGATTCCCTCCCACCCTCCCTACGTTATGTGTTCATCTAATACTTGTTTATTTGCAGGTGCTAGTTGCAGACTTTGTCATGGCAGCAGTAAAGTGGCGGTGGTGGTGGTGGTCTTTGAGGGTGGTAACCAGTGTTGGTCATCTTACTTTCAAAAAGTAGTTAGTTAAGTTACAAAATACTTCTTCCAAAAAGTAATTGCGTTAGTAACTTGGTTACTACATTGGAATTAGTTACTCAGCAAAGTAACTGTGACAGGGGTGGCAGCAGTGGTACTTGAGGAGGTGGCAACAGTGGTACTTGAGGGGGTGGCAGCGGTGGTACTTGAGCGGTGGCAGCGGTAGTACTTGAGGAGTGGCAGCGGTGGTACTTGGGGGGTGGCAGTGGTGGTGGTGTACAGTACTTGGGGGAGTGGCAGCGGTTGTAATTGGGGGGTGACAGCGGTGGTGTACTTGGGGGGGTGGCATTCAGCAGTGGTACTTGAGGGGGTGGCAGCGGTGGTGGTACCATCCTCTACCACCACCACCTCTGCCTCTTACTGATCCCATCCCCCACCCCCACTGATCTCATCCCTACCGTATCCCCCCATCACCTCTGTTGTAGAAGTGATGGTGGGTGGGTAGGGATGGGATCAGTAAGAAGCAGAGGTGGTGGAGGACTTAGGATGGATCGATTGCACTGCAATACGAATAGTCAGACAGTCCCTTACTTGAATGACTCCAGGGATGCCTTTCCTAATGGGGAGATTGAGAGACCCTCCCCTTCACTCGATTGGTGCCAGCTGGTTAGCTGACTTAATTTTTCTCTCTCTGGATAGGCGGGACAGGATGGGGCGGTCCAGATAGTCTCTCTGAGTCTCAGCCTCTTCTCAGCTCAGCGGGCGAAAGCCCCCCTCCCCGTGACGCAATGAACGGCCATGCAGCGCGACCACGGCGGGCCTCCTGGGCGGTAGATGTAATTGAACTGAGTTACCATGAGGGGAAGAGTAATCAGTTAGATTACTCGTTACCCTCTAAAGTAACTGCGTTAAGTAACTCAGTTTATTTTAACTGAGTTACTTACATCACTGGTGGTAACTAACCCATGGAGATGAAAGTGTGGGGGGACTCGGAGGTGGTATGGGCCCCCCTTTTGGTGTACAGTTAACGCGGGTTAACTGAAATGGTATGGTGACACTGCGAATAAGAGTTGTGTTTGGGCTGGTTATCACGGCCATAGGCCTAGTATGGTAAAAGGCCCACAGTGTGGGATATGAATATAAGTTTATTGGGGAAGTGCCTTCAAAGACCACCAGGGGGAGAGCATGAAGTTTTTGTTTGTTGTTGGTTATAATGTTAATTTATTTTATATTTGTGAATAAAATGGCTGCTGTGGCCTCGTTATTATAAGTTAAGTTAAAAGGGGGGGTTTTGTTGGAGAAAATCGGTCAGCAGTCTTGGTAAAAGGGATGGACATCTTATCTGCACTGGTCAAGAGCATTCAATGATCGTTAACCTGGATTACCTGCTTACACTGAACATGTTCCAAATCCTTGTGGTTACTGGAAATAATATTGTGATAATTTGCCCTGAAGTTGGGCATATAGAGCGTGTGCGATAAAAGGCAACCAACTCCTGTTATTTATTTTCTACACACATATGTTGCTTACATTTTAAGATTCGCCTTAAGCATTGCCAATAGCAATAATGTCAATTTTGGCATGAAGGAACAAATTAATCACCACCAGGTGGCAGTCACATCACCGATAGTAGGCTTAGGGTCTCTCAGAGCAGTCTATGCACCTGAATTTACTATCCGTGTGTGTATATGGTATTTTAATTTAGTATGTTTCGCCATATGTCTGTATAGTCATGTCTCTCATTACTTATCTATAACATCTTTAGTAGAATAATAGGTAACATCATACTATATCAAGCTGAGAACCTAAAGTAGAGGTATTAGTGCAGATCTCTTCCCTGCTGTAGTTCTGTTCGTTTTCCGAGTATCGCAGGTTTTGTCAGAAGTGCAATGACTTTGGGAGGTCTTACCCTACTGCATTGATACGTGTAGCAGTTTAGGGGAAAAGGAGAACGGCTGAATACCGTTTATTGTATCGTTTTAAGAAGGAAAGTTTTGTGTGTTAAGATCCATTAGAACAGATTCAGAAAGCTGTCAGTTATCATTCGTGTTTTGTAAACCAATGTGGAGTCAGAAACCTAAACTGGTCTCCTAATATAGAGTTCATCAGTTCTGTTCTCGGTGCAGGAGTATTAAGTCTATGTAGTATGATGAGGGTTCTGACACGATCATTTTCTGCTTAGCAGGATTAGTTGAGTGTTTACACAAAAACGGCAAGTTAGAAAAATGTTACCCAAAATAATGTTTTATATACACCAAATATGTTGGTTTGTTGTAAAACCCTTTTCTAAACGCACATGTGAATGTGCTTTGAGTAAAAAATGTAATTATCAAAAATGTGTGGCTTGCTTTTTCAATGCGCAAAAGCAGTATTTGTAGTAAAGTTGTTTTCTGTGGCAATGGGTAGTATTTACTAAAGGCAAATCCACTTTGCACTCCAAGTGCAGTTTCAGGTGCACTTTTGCAGTGCACTTGTAGTGCATAGTGGATTTGCCTTTAGTAAATAACACCCACAGTGATGTTTAAATGTCCCCAATCATGCCATTTTCATGACCCCACATATTTCTGCCATGGTGATGAAAATGAGCAATATTTTTGTCAGTAATGCACTACATACATTAACAATAAAAACAAGGTGTGTTTGTAGCATACCCACAAGATAATAAGATTATCTGAAGAAGAGATTGTCACCTCATCTCGCTCTGAAATTGGGTTTGCACTGTTGTACAAAAAGGCCCAAAAAAAAAACAAATAAAGCCTAGGAGACACCTAAAACAAAGCCAAGCAGTAAATGAAAACAAAGATTATTGGAGTTTCAAATAAAAATGTATTTAAAAAATGCCTCTCAGACATTGTCTGGCATATCAATGGCCCCCCTACCCACAAATTACTCTACATATCTTGATCTGACCTTGCGGGCACTTTGGGGGGCAAGCAAGGACAATCAGCTTCAAGGGCCGTGAGGTTGACATTTTCCAGCAAGTCTGCATCAGGCCCAACTGAGGCCACATAGTTTGCTGAGTGTTTTTTTTTTTTAATTGTGCAGAATGCAGTACGAAAGCACAATATGATTTCGTTTATATTCCGCCATGTGGATTGGAGTCAAAAATAGGCAGAACCGGCTGGCCATTATCCCAAAAGTCTTCTCCACTACTCTTCTTGCTCTGGCCAGCCACAAATTAAAGATCCTCTGATCCGGGGTGAGGATCCTCATCGGGAAAGGCTGCATCAGATGGTTTGCCAGAGCAAACGCCTCATCCGTGACGAAAACAAAGGGGATTCCTTTGACATTCTCCTCTGGAGGTGGCAAGCCCAGACTGCCACTCTGAAGACACCAGTAGAACTCTATCCGTGCGAACACTCCACCATCCGACATATGACCATTTTTCCCCACGTCTACATACAGGAAGTCATATGTCGCTGACACCACCGCCAACATCACAATACTATTATATCCCTTGTAATTATAATAGTAGGAGCCCGAGTTGGGAGGTGGGATAATGCGGACGTGTTTCCCGTCAATTGAACCTCCACAATTGGGAAAGTCCCAATGGCTGACAAAGTGAGAGGCCACAGTCTGCCATTCCTGTGGCGTTGAAGGAAATTGTTGAGTCCAACAAGAAACAAAAATAGTCATTTTGCACATCAAGATTGCAAGCAGATCAGACACAAACATTTTTGGCCAAGATTAGTATAACATTTTTGGAAATGAGCATTTAAAGCCAAAAGTATAAGGTCTCCCTTATCAGATTCCTCACCCCACCATCTGATGGCCCATTGCAAAAAATTAGGGGAGGGATGTTTTGGACAGGTAACCCTCTCCACTTCATTGAGAGCTGAATGCATAAATAATGTGTGATACTTTGGCCAGCCCCTCCTTACTTTCACTATTGGCAGGTAAGAAGGACGTCTGAGGACATCAGGGACCCCACACCTCCCAAAGAAGGGGAAATACCAACACCAGAAGCAGAGGAGGAGGAGGAATGAGAGATTGTTGAAACAGGCGAAATTGGCACCACAACAGGTGATTGTCGAAGACCAAGGCTTCAGGCAAGCTAATCAATGTATGCCTGCATATTTATAATACATGGAGCTGACAAAATACATTGCTATGAAATGGGTGGCCTCGCATATAACAAAAGTTACAAAGTACTACTGTGCACCCTCATCCCAATTGTATATGAACTAAATGGGTTGAAATCTCTGGTCTCCAGTCAGAGATATCTGGAAAATGTGAGCAGGGGGACTATTGCGGTACACATAAATGGGTTGATTCAAAGTGAGAAAAAAGGAACAGATATTACATAAAAATGATAATACAATTTATTAGAATAAAAAATGTTACAAATTCAAGTTGTATCACAATTTCATAGGGGAAGGTGAGGTATTTCGACTAGTTTCGCTTTTCAGCTTCTTCAGGAATTACCTTCATCTAAAATACATCAATTACTCATAAATATAGAAGATATGTAGAAAACATCACAAATCACAAAATAACAATTACTTTGGCACAATAAGCATGGAGACAGTGAAAGCAAAGTCTTACCTATACGCCCTTGCCAGGATACACAGCCAAGGCACAGCATATCAATTACAGCATATTGCAATCAGGGTAATTAGGAAATGAGGAAAGAAATCCAATACCTTAGCAAACATTAAATACATAGAATGTGATGTTAAAAGAGAAAACTTACCTTAATATAGTCCTTCTGCAGGACTTGTATGATGACAGAACAGGTCTCTATGATTCCCAGAGCCTGGAGGGAGATGCCTGTCAAGAACTTGAGGTCCAGAAGACTTCTCCCTGTCGCCAAGTACCGCAACGTGGAGATGAGCCTCTGCTCTGGAGTGATGGCTTGCCGCATGCAGGTATCCTGCCTGCTGATATAAAGGGACAGCAAAGCCAACAGATGGTGAAAAATGGGGTCCGTCATCCGGAGATAATTCCTGAAATCATCAGGATTATTCTCCCAGATCTCACGAAGGAAAGGCATGTGCGAGAACTGGTCAAGCTGGAGCAACCAATTCTTGGTCCACTAACTCCTCCTCACCCTGTTCATGGACTGGGCTTGTGTCAAACCTAAAAGTCCAACACCAAGCCCCAGTATAGCACGAACTCTATGACGAGTACATACACAAAACATGGCTTAAAACGGTTGGCTGGTCAGAACGGACAACAGAAAGCACCGATAAATAGCCTAAAAGAATGAACTGAAAACCAGAAATGAGCGGACAATAAGCACTGTAAATCAAAGCGTACTATATACTAAGATACAGTCCGAATGACCAACAAATGCAAACTGACTACACGCACTGATAATCAGACAAGCACAAACTGAAGAGCAGTAACGATCTGAAGCACAAATCTGAAAAACGTGAATCATCTCTTACCAAACTTCTACTAATACGCATTAAACACGAGATCAGCAGAAGGAGCCCAAAGGGTGCCGCACGTGGTGCTGAACTTCCCTTTTCTAGTCCTGTTGTACGTGGTTTATGCCACCGCGTTCTTGTCAAACAGAAATTTCGACAACTTTGTCCGACCATGTGGATGCAATACCACCATTTATCTGACAGATTTTATGGTTGGAATATCCGACCGCGTGTATAAGGGCTAATAGCTTGTTGAATAAGGTAGACACTGTTGTGGCGAGCTGTGCGTTGTCCACACTTTCAGGGAGTCCTCTTACCCTCAAATTGTGTCTCCTTCCGCGGTTGTCTAAGTCTTCAACGTGCCTTTGAATGTCCCTCAACTGCATAGTGTGAGTGCCCACAGAGTTGCTGATTTTCCTGATCGCTGAATGTTGCTGGGCATTCTTCTGCTCCATGTCCTGTACTCTGCCTGCAATAGCCTGTAGTTCATGACTGAGGTCCATCAATGAGCGTGTCCTTTATGTCTGTCGCCACTGCGCGGAAGTCACAGAAGGTGGTACACACAGGTTAAAATGGCTGGAATTAAGTTTGATAATAGGTTTTGGTAAAAAAAAAAAAAGGGTGAAATAATTATTATAAAGAGTTATTGAAATTAAGCAATCAGGACCAAAATAAAGTGTTCCATATATTGAATCCATGAAATGCTCACATTTGAGAGCAAAGTTTGTTTGAATATCAGTCAGAGTGACTATTTTGGATATATTACTTTTTGAATTCACTGAATTTCAACTGTAAAGTGTTAATATTGTAATGTAATATCAATGTTTTATTGTTGCTGATAGTCAGATACATTTACAAAATTGGGTAAAATGTTCTGTTCTGAGAGCCTCGGGTTCCACTTGGGTCCAGGGGACAATGGGAACTAAAGGTGTTTATGTCTTATTGAATCCTGCTGTAATGCCGCGTACACACGGTCAGATTTTCTGACCGAAAATATTTAGACGGGAGCTTTTTGTTGGAAATTCTGACCATGTGTAGGCTCCATCAGAAATTTTCCATCGGAAATTCCGATTGTGTGTACACAATTCCGATGCACAAAATTCAATGCATGCTCGGAATCAAGCAGAAGAGCCGCACTGGCTATTAAACTTCAATTTTCTCGGCTCGTCGTACATCACCGCGTTCTTGACGTTCATAATTTCCAACGACATTGCGTGACCGTGTGTTTGCAAGACAGGTTTGAGCCAACATCCGTCTGAAAAAATCCCATGGATTTTGTTGTAGGAATGTCCGATCTTGTGTACGTGGCATTATACTGGATTTGAGGAAGATGCTCAGTTAAATATATTGAATCTATATAATGAAAACTGTTGCTGAGAAACATTTTATTTCTGCATGCTTAATGGATTTATAGGACTATGCTTGAATTAATGAGGAATAATATTTTTAACATCTTCAATGGGTAAGGAAGGCCTTAATAAATAGGTAGGTGATTCTGTGGTTGTTCATGTTGGATGTGGACTATCCACCCCAGCCAGTATCCACCCAGCCAGCCCCATTCATGTGAAGAAATACCCCCCCCATTCATGCCTCTATCTATCTAGCCTGCTATTTGAAGAAATTACTACATCTACTACATGGAAATCTTTGTTGTTTATCTTTGGTGTTCTAATGCCAGAGGAGGTCCTGAAATGAGTAAAGGGACTCCTGCTGGAAAAAATGTTCCTGGGAATGACACCTTGAGGGGGAGATGCAAACCCAGGGAAGACTCCCAGTGAACACCGCGAGGGAGAGATCTGAGGTACCAGCCCAACGATCCAAGTCTAGCCCGAATGCATCATTTTCAGTCTGTCTGTGGATGTCAAAGTTTTGTCCTTAGAAAGAGGCAAGTTCTTATGGGATGGAGGATCTTCTGATTACATGGATGACTACAGAATCAAATCTTTATAGGTATCGTAAAAAGTTTATTAAAATTAAATCATAATGTAGGCCTTTTAAATTTTATGGATATTCATAAGCCATACAAGAGAGACTTTTTTGTGTTCCTTTTTGGGACTATTTTTCATTGGCCTAAAGACTGTCATGACCGCTTCCTCTTGGTTTTATGGACTGTCATTCCTCTTCCCCTTTATTTTTCATAGACATTTGCTATTAAGCTGAGATCTTGATATTTACAAATTCCTATGTGTTTATTGTGCTCTATTTGTACATGCTTGAGATGGTGGTACATTTATGGGAAAGTAATCCAGGTGAATGTTAAAGGCATATTTGGGGCAACAGGGTTTTCTAATTGTCACTTTTGTGACAAAAGAGGTGGTTTAAAGGGTCTTGTAAAAGCCCCCCTAATATCTACACTACTTTGTGCGATGTTATTGGAACCTAAGTCTGAATTGCTCTTTTAAATGTATTATTAGGTTTAAATATAAGTTTGCTTAACAAGTAAGCTTGTGTTGAAATTAAAACTCGATATGAAGAACTTGCATATGTAACCAGATAGTGTGTCTGGACTGACAGGAAATCATAGGGGGTTTTTCATATATTCTAAATAGCATAATAGTTTGCTTAGCTACAAATATGTAAAGAATTCTAAATATATTTTTCATCATAATTGGTAAATTGAATAAGTAAAGGAAACATAATTTGAACATATACCCCTTATTGGTGGAAAATAATTAACCACTTGTCCGCCATATAGCAAAATGACGACAGCAAAGTGGTTGTGTTATCCTGACCGGACATCATATGTCGTCTCTCAGGATAACAAGCCACGTTGATCATTGCTGTGTCTGACACACCGCAACTCTGATCTAGGTAAAGAGTCTCTGACGGTGACTTTTTACCACACGATCAGCCGTGTCCAATGACAGCTGATCACAGTATAAACAGGAAGAGCTGACTGGCTGCTCCTCTGACAGGGGGGTCTGTGCTGACTGATTATCAGCGCAGCCCCCCTGAGGAAGCCCACACTAGACCACCAGGGATGCCACTAGGACCACCAGGGATGCGCACCACTAGTCACCACCAGGTATGCCAATCAGTGGGCACAATGGATACCAGTCAGTGGCCAAAATGGATGCCAGTCAGTGCCCAACAATAATGCCTGCCAATCAGTGATGCCCATCAGTACCATCCATTAGTGTACATCAGTGCCACCTATCAGTGCCCATCCATGCCCATCCGTGCCACCTATCAGTGCCCATTTGTGCCGACTTTCAGTGTCCATCAGTGCCACCTATGTGTACACATCAGAGCTGCATATCAGTGCCACCTATCAGTGCCACATATTAGCGCCCATCATCAGTGCCCATTAGTGTCACCTCATCAGTGCTGCCTTATCAGTGCCCGTTAGTGCAGCCCTATCAGTGCCCATCAGCAAAGGAGAAAACAAAAATCCCAGAGGTGATCAAATACCACCAAAAGAAAGCTCTATTTGTGGAAACAAAATTATAAAAATTTTGTTTGGGGGGGGCGTGGCCTGGATCCGATCCGAGATGGATGCTTAGAGCTGGAGCTCTCGTCCTAGAGGCCTATATCATAAGCGATTTCAGCGTAACTTTCTCCCTGCCATGGTAAGGACATCCAGAGGCACTTCGGCTTCACGCTCCAGATCGTCCAGAGGCTCGGACACCCACGCCGCGAGACAAATACTGGAGATATTCCGGGCGCGGCCTTCTGGTAGGATGCAGGCCTCCCAGGCCGCGCCGCGTGAGCACAGATCCCCGAGCGCCAGCCCTCATCGGGTGGAGGCTCCACGATCCACTAGCCCAGGTGCAGAAATGAACAATATCCAAGCAGCAGCGGTGAACATAGAGGATCTCCGCAACGTGGCGGCGGACATTAAAAATACCCTAATGGCGGCGAAATCAGACATGCGGTCCGATGTGCAAGCCATGACTCTAAGGCCGCGTACACACGGGCGGACTGTTCGCCCAACCTTGTCCGCTGAACAGTGTTTGGGCGGACAGTCCGCTCGTGTGTGGGCTTTCAGCGGACAGTTTCAGCGGACAGTTGGACGGACAAAGTCTTTCGGAAATTCCGAAAAACTGTCCGCTGAAACTGTGTTTGAGCGAACAGTCCGCACGTGTGTGGGCTTGTCCGCTGTACTTTCGAAATGAGCGGACTGTTCCCGCTCGGAAAGTCCGCCCATTTCGAGCGCGTGTACAGGTAGGCGGGGCCCGCGAAGGAGACGTTGCGGGCTCCGCCGCCTGGAATGGGCTTAAAGGGGAACCCCAACGCCGAAAAAAATCGGCGTGGGGGTTCCCCCAAAGTCCACACCAGACCCTTGTCCGAGCACGCTACCCGGCCGGCCAGGAAAGGGGGGCGAGCGAGCGCGCCCCCCCTCCTGAGCCGTACCAGGCCGCGTGCCCTCAACATGGGGGGGTGCCTTGGGGAAGGGGGGGCCGCGCGGCCCCCCCACCCCAAAGCACCTTGTCCCCATGTTGATGAGGACAAGGGCCTCTTCCCGACAACCCTGGCCGTTGGTTGTCGGGGTCTGCGGGCGGGGGGCTTATCGGAATCCGGGAGCCCCCTTTAAGAAGGGGGCCCCCGGATACCGGCCCCCCACCCTATGTGAATGAGTATGGGGTACAATGTACCCCTACCCATTCACCTGTGAAATAAAGTACCAAAAAAAACACAACACAGGGAAAAAATATTTTATTGCACAGCTCCGGGGGTCTTCCGTCTTCGGGGGTCTTCTCGCCGGACTCCTCCGCTATCTGTGTGTAGCTCTTTTACTAGCGGAGGAGTCCGGCTTTCTTCCTCCCCGCCGCCGGCCTCTTCTCCCGACTTCGGGGGTCTTGTCCCCCTCTTCGGTTCTTCTGCCGGGCCACCGCGCCTTCTTGTAGCTCTTTTACAGGCGGTGGCCCGGTCTTCTGTCGCCGCTGTCGTCGTCGTCGTCGCCGCCGCCGCCGCCGCCTTCCGTTCTTGTTCTTCTTCTTGTTGTTCTTCTTCTTCTCCTGGAGATGTTGACTCGACGATCTCTCCGGCCGGAATGCCAGGGACACGCTCCGCTGCCACTTATATAGTGACAATGGGGCGGTGTCACATGGTATATGTCACATGGGTTGGTCACATGGGTTGATGTCACATGGGGACTATGACATCGTAAGGGGGCGGGGTCACCATGTGACCAATCCATGTGACATATACCATGTGACACCGCCCCATTGTCACTATATAAGTGACCGCACAGCGCGGCTCTGGCATTCCGGCCGGAGAGATCGTCGAGTCAACATCTCCAGGAGAAGAAGAAGAAGAACAAGAAGAAGAACAAGAACGGAAGGCGGCGGCGGCGGCGGCGACGACGACGACAGCGGCGACAGAAGACCGGGCCACCGCCTGTAAAAGAGCTACAAGAAGGCGCGGTGGCCCGGCAGAAGAACCGAAGAGGGGGACAAGACCCCCGAAGTCGGGAGAAGAGGCCGGCGGCGGGGAGGAAGAAAGCCGGACTCCTCCGCTAGTAAAAGAGCTACACACAGATAGCGGAGGAGTCCGGCGAGAAGACCCCCGAAGACGGAAGACCCCCGGAGCTGTGCAGTAAAATATTTTTTCCCTGTGTTGTTTTTTTTGGTACTTTATTTCACAGGTGAATGGGTAGGGGTACATTGTACCCCATACTCATTCACATAGGGTGGGGGGCCGGTATCCGGGGGCCCCCTTCTTAAAGGGGGCTCCCGGATTCCGATAAGCCCCCCGCCCGCAGACCCCGACAACCAACGGCCAGGGTTGTCGGGAAGAGGCCCTTGTCCTCATCAACATGGGGACAAGGTGCTTTGGGGTGGGGGGGCCGCGCGGCCCCCCCTTCCCCAAGGCACCCCCCCATGTTGAGGGCACGCGGCCTGGTACGGCTCAGGAGGGGGGGCGCGCTCGCTCGCCCCCCTTTCCTGGCCGGCCGGGTAGCGTGCTCGGACAAGGGTCTGGTGTGGACTTTGGGGGAACCCCCACGCCGATTTTTTTCGGCGTTGGGGTTCCCCTTTAAGCCCATTCCAGGCGGCGGAGCCCGCGACGTCTCCTTCGCGGGCCCCGCCTACCTGTACACGCGCTCGAAATGGGCGGATTTGCCTCCTCCTTACGTGGGCGAGTCCGTTCATTTCAAAAGTTGAGCGAACTGTTTGCCCAACCTTGTTCGTCAAACAGTCCGCTCGTGTGTGGGCAAGTCCGCTCATGCAAATTTTGAGCGGACTGTTTGCCGAAACTGTTTGACGAACAAGGTTGGGCAAACAGTCCGCGCGTGTGTACGCGGCCTAAGAGTGGAGGAGGTGGAACAAGTCCAGGCACGACATGACATTACCCTCTGTCATGTCCAGCAAGTAGCAGAATCCCACACCATACACTTTAGGGATATAAATCGGCACTTGGAAGTTCTGGACAACCGAGGAAGACGCCGCAACCTCCAGGTAAGAGGAATCCCTGAAGCCATAGAACCTTCCCAGCTCTCTCAAACAGTTACCACTCTGTTTAATGAAATCCTTGAGCGGCCTCCGGCCACACCGATAATGTTTGAGAGAATTCACAGAGCGCTACGCCCAAGAGGGAGAGACACGGACCCCCCAAGGGATATTGTGTGTTGTCTAATGGACTTTCAGCTCAAGGAGAGGATCCTACATTCGGCCAGAACACACAATCAGGCCACAGCACAGGGTGCAACGGTCGAAATCTATCAAGATCTCTCCAGCATCACCTTGCAAAGAAGAAGAGAACTACGCCCTCTATTGGAATTATTGAGAGTTCGCTCAATCATCTACAGATGGAAGTTCCCTTTTGGTCTTGCAGCCTCCCATCAAGGCAAAACAGCGATCCTCAGAGTACCTGAAGATCTAGATCACTTTTTTTTCACGTTGGACATCCTGCCGGTAGAATTACCCGACTGGTACATTGATTTCCATCAATCAACACTCCCAAGAGCCACATCCATGGACGGCATCGCAGAAGCGGGGAACTTCAGCATCGGGCGCCGTCGCCCTTACCCTCTGCCTCCACGCTCACCACTGCGAGACGTCAACGCGCCGAGAAATGGCAGACCCACAGCCTACCCAGTGCACCACAGAGCCCGGGTCTCCTAAACCTAATACCACATATCTAACCAGGTCTCCCATCTGACGTTCAGGTACTGTTCTTTTCTTTCTTTGTTTTCTTCCTACCCCTCACCAAGCCACTTGTCTGACTTCCCCGATCACTGCCCCGCTACTTACTCTGACGGTGACACCGTTCGACAAACCCGTATGCTTCTATGTACCTAGACTGTGTACAGCTTCCTTCTACTTGCATAATCATTTGGCCATAGGGTCAGAGCGTAACCACACTATCCCAGAATTACTTTAATGGAGGCAGCACGAGGACTCATATTCACGCCCCTTCTCCTTCATGGACTACCGGAGAACTACCCTAGTAACACCACCCTTATGCGCTACAGTTTTACAGAATGAGAACATTCGTACTTCCTACAAGTGGTCACTGTGTCACACGGAATCTCCCGGATGGACATTTATAGATCAAGGATAAACCCCACCACCGATGTCTCTTGACATCCCTTATACTATGCTTTTGAACCGCACCTGACTTGCCAGCTTGATCCAAGGATTACATTTTGTTGACAATCTCTTTTGAACTGGGCATTGCTTAGAACTTTAGGCTTTCTCTTCTCTTACCCCTTCCCTTCCCCCACCCCCCCCCCCCTTTTTTTTCTTTATACTTCTCTTCTCCCCAGCTGAGTTCCTTCTCTCCTTATCTGCTTATCCCCCTCTCTACCCCACTCCCTGCTCTCTCCTCCTCAGAAATTTTATAGGTTTTATCACGGCACACCTAGATCTGATTTCTTTCTGCCCCCCCTATCACACCAGTCACCTTTTAGTGTATCGCAAACGGTACTGAGGCAACTGTTACGATATCTATATTGAGAGGGCCATGCTCAGGGAAGAGTTTCCTGGCGACTACTTTTGACATCCGTTTGACATCATGGGCTTCTAAAATAGCAACTAGGATAAGCCTCACCCCCCTGGGGAGAATGTATTTCCAAATTTCATCTGCAGGACCCTGAACTGAGCACGGCCCCCTTGCGCCTCTGAGCAGAGATTTGTGGTGACATGGTTCATTCTCTTCAGGTATGGGGATAAATGTCAATGTCGGCTAAGGCCTCAGGTACTAAAGGGGAAAGGAGGGAAATGAAAATGTGAAATGAAGTGACTTGCGGGGAAACAAGTTATTTTTGTTTTATCTGTTTAAATTTGTATTCATCGTTTAAATATGCATGGTTTACCATATGGGAGACACTCGTTTAAATGTTTACTTTCATTTGCCCATCCCATAGGCTTCATCCGCCCTGGGTTTCTAACTGTTCTTTGGCCGAGGCTGACCATATAACTCACATTCCTCCCTCACCAAACCTCTTTGGCCCAGAACCCCCCGTTCTTTAACATCCACAGACGCTAGATAGGCGACTCCTATTCAAAGGCTCATCACCCCCCTCCTCTAAGAGCCCCTGGGCTAACACCAGATGTCCACAAATGAGCTCACGATGCCTAGGTGGCAATCTACTTGTTAACACCGCCTTACCATGGTTATTATCTGATTATCTGACAATGGGCGAGACCCCGAGGGAGGCCTAGGGCCCCCTTGGGTCTTTTCCTACTCGCATTGCCGCTTGATCTCATAGCTTTGATGCCTCGACAGGACACAGGGTCTCCCTCTCGGTCCGTACCCAGCCCTTCTCCTTCTCCCCACACACAGCAGGCTCTGGTAGTCTCGACTGACCACCTTCGGTTAACTCCCTTACGAGACGTAGGGTTGCAGGTCAATCTCGTCAACCGGTCAACACCTCACCCTCTCCTCAGGGATTTATAGCATCCCGATCCCCATTTGATTTGACCACCCGTCCCTCCCTGTCCCTCTATCCCTTTCCCTCTACAGACCACAACAACTCCCCCGCTCCATCCCCCTCCCCACCCCTACCCAGCTTTCCCCACACGCCTTTTTGTCTCTGGCTTTCCCCCCCTCCCTCCTTTTTTTTTTCCGCTTCACTTACCCTCTCACTGCCCAACCAACCAGGTGTCATGTCACGCAACCAATCTAATTCGGGCCACCTCACACTCAAAATCCTCTCCCTGAACGTAAGGGGTCTAAATACCCCAGAAAAGCGCTCCCGACTGTTGTCTTACGCGAGACCATTCAAAGCAGATGTGCTCTTCCTCCAAGAGACCCACTTTTGTGCTAATCGTATGCCAAAATTAGCAAACCATCAATTTCCCCATGGCTACCACGCCACCTCTCCCATCACCAAATCCAAAGGAGTATCTATACTCCTCTCCAAAAACACGCCTATCCAAATTACAGATACCCTCCTAGATGAACAAGGGAGATATATCTTCCTCAAAGGAACATTCAAGAACAGACCCATCACCCTGGCCAATATATATGGCCCCAACTCGTCCCAGGTCCCCTTCTTTCCAGCAATAACTCAACAACTATTTTCTTTCCAGGAGGGAATGTTGATACTGGGGAGAGACTTCAATCTACCCCTCGACCCTATCCTAGATACCTCATCAGGCAAGTCACACCTTACCTACAGGGCAATTAGACAAATCAAGCGTTGTCTCCAAGAGCTCTCCCTGCATGACACGTGGCGCACGCTGCACCCCAAGGACAAAGACTTCACCCACTACTCTATCCCCCACAACAAATACTCTCGCATTGATTATTTCTACTTATCACAACAGGACTTATCGACTTTACAGACCGCTACCATAGAACCAATGTCCCCATCTCCCTGACACTCACTTTCCCTGAAACTATCGACCGTACTTATATCTGGAAAATGGACCCCACCATCCTGATGGACAAGACTATTGAACGAGACCCAGAAAAATGTCTGTCAGACTACTTCTTAGACAATGACTCCACAGAAACATCCCTCATGACTCAGTGGGAATGTGTCATACGTGGCAAAATGATATCTATTTCAGCCACGCTCAGGAAAGACCGGAAAGCTAAACTGGCTGAATTGTTTGCCAGACTCAGGAAATTAGAAGCACTTCACAAACTCACACTAGCACAACAAACCCTAGTAGAACTGACCGAAACTCGAGTATTAATTAACGAGGCCCTAAATCTTAACCTTAAAAGCATTACATCCTATCCCAAAGGCTCTTTTATGAGCATGGAAATAAAAGTGGTCGTCTTCTCGCACAAGCCCTCCGTAAGCAAAGAACTAACAACACGGTACACCACTTGCGCACTTCCTTGGGAAATAAAATCCTGACAAATAAGGACATTGCCAAAGAGTTTGAGAAATATTATTCCTCACTGTACGACCTCAATAAATCTGCCCACACAGAGCACGACCAGCTTGCAAGAGACAATGCCATCACCTCTTTCCTAACTCAGCTTGCCCCAGATAGAATCTCACCTGAAGTAGCAGAGAGCCTGGACTCCCCGATCTCCCCCTTAGAATGGAACCTAGCGCTTAAACACATGAAACCCGGCAAAAGCCCGAGCCCTGACGGCTTGGCAGCAGTTTATTACGAAATGTTCTCCAACTTTTTGCGCTCCCTGTTCTTGAAAGCTTTTAATTCTATTTCCCCCTCCTCTCCCATCTCACAGAGGATGCTCGAAGCCCATATCGTTGTCATACCCAAGGCAGAGAAAGACCCATCCCAACCCAGCAACTACAGACCTATCTCTCTTCTTAATTCGGATATAAAACTCTTCTCTAAAATTATAGCTAACAGATTACTCCAATTGCTCCCATCCCTCGTCTCTCAAGATCAGTCGGGATTCATCCCTGGCCGCGAGACCAGAGACAACACCATCAAGGCCATAAACCTACACTATCTCATGTCAAGAACAAACGAAAAAGGATTTTTTCTATCTCTGGATGCGGAAAAGGTGTTCGACAGAGTGTCCTGGAACTACATGAAAGCGGTACTTCAAGCTATAGGTATAGGCCCCTACTTGTTAACCCTCATCATGTCCTTATATGGTAACCCGACCGCGAGGGTTAGAGTCAATCACACTCTGTCGGATGCCTTTCCCATCCGAAACGGAACACGACAGGGATGCCCCTTATCACCCATTCTGTTTGTATTGACGCTTGAGCCCTTCCTCCGCAAATTAAGAACAAACCCAGACATTTAAGGCATCCATTCACCCCATAAAGAATACAAATACGCCACATTCGCGGACGACATCCTACTATTTCTTTCAAATCCACTGACCACCTTACCAGTCGTGCTCGCAGAATTTCAACAATTTCGAACCTCAAAATAAATCTGTCAAAGTCTTTTGCCCTTAATATTTCCCTCCCTCAAAAAATAGTCGACCAATGTAAAATTAACTTCCCCTTTCAATGGAAAAATGACTCCATCACATATCTAGGCATTCAAATTCCCTCCAAACTTTCGGATTTATATACCAAAAATTTTATCCCCCTCCTGAACCAACTGACTAAGGACCTCAAAAACTGGGATAAATCCTTATTCTCATGGTTTGGTAGAGCTGCCATTTTGAAAATGAACGCTCTTCCAAGAATGCTTTACCTTCTCCAAATGATTCCCATCCAAATCCCTATCTCCTTTTTCAACAGTTACAGACAACTTTGCTCTAAGTTTTTATGGAATAATCGCAAACACAGAATAAGCTATGACCAATTAACACACCCAAAATATTTGGGTGGGATCGGATTACCAAATCTCCAGAAATATTATACAGCTGCACATCTCACTAGAATTGTCGACTGGAATGTACACGCCACTCGCAAAGACTGGATACCCTTGGAAGCTTCTTTCACTAACCTGTCTTTATCATCCCCCCCCTGGATTCCCCCCCAATTTATTCCAACAGATTTACGTCTCCACCCCTTAATAGGCCCTACTTTACGATGCTTCTCCCACATCTGCAAGTATACACAAATTTCATCCTCTCCAGGCCCCCTGACCCTACTAAAGCTCAATCCCGACTTCCCACCGAGTATGCAACATGACTACCTTAAAGAATATTGGCCCTCAGATCCCATTAGAGCTCACCAATTTTTTCATCAAGGAAAACTACAAACTAGAGCCCAGATTGCGACCCAGACAGAGAGACCCCCTATTCCCCCCTGGTCGTATATCATGCTGGCCTCTTACCTACAAGACCTAGATAAAAATTCCAGCTGCTCTCTACGCCTTTCCCCCTTTGAATCGCTTTGCACCAAAACATCCCCCCAATCGCACACCATTTCCTACACACATAATCTGCTTTTTGGAGACCTCAAGGCAAATGACACACCAGCCTGCAGAAAATGGGACAGCGACTTAACCACTCCACTCACGGAGGAACAGTGGGAACAGATACATCTAAACATACATGAAGGGTCCACCAATGTTACTACCCAAGAAAACGGATTTAAAATTCAAGCTAGATGGTACCACACCGGTAGTGATTCACAAGTTCAAGCCCAGCATCTCCGAGGTCTGTTGGAGATGCCATCAAGACAGGGGCACTTTACTTCATATATGGTGGTCCTGTCCATCGATCCAGAGGTACTGGACAGAGGTCCACTGCATCACCGAAAAGGTCACCTCTTACACGATAGAGTTCACTCCAGCCCCATTCCTCCTACACCATTCCACTCTCCCACACAACACCTACCACAAATCACTGATGATGCACTTGATTAATGTGGCTAAGCAATGCATCCCCATTCATTTGCAATCTACCCGTATCCCCACCATAAAAGAATGGTTCCTCAGACTACAGAAAGTTACTGAAATGGAGAAGCTCATACACACCTCTCGGGATACCCCATGAAATATAGCAGGAAGTGGGCCTGCTGGATCCATTATCAAACATCCCAGGAATATATGACACAGATGGCGACTAATACTTAGCGAAGAGTACAGATCATTTGCCAAAACATTTCTCCCTCTGACCTAAAGGGGGGAAGCCAGAGACTCCTCCTCACCATCCCCCTACTGGACCACCCCCTTTCAAATCCCCCTCCCTGCCCTTCGCCTCTCCCCCCCCCGTTACCTTTCCCCATTTTGTCCTTTATCTGAAGACTCCATGTCTACTACTGTTCGACTCCTTAACACCAGTACATCATACGCCTTATAACCAGGACCGGCCTACCCTATTAGCTACGTAAACATCAGTAGGAGATCCAAGTCCCCCACGCACTTAAACTACACTCATTACTCACTTATCCTCCTTGCCCCCCCTACACCCAATACGTATATGGGTCCAATTTCCCTATGACCTTCCAGTCTCAAAGAGAGCACAACCCAGTAACACTCCAACCGCTACAGATGTGGAGGTTAGGCTTTAGCTGCTGCCCTCTAGGGTTAAGGGTTAGCTCTCACGTAACTGCCAAACGCATTCTAGGGTCGATGGGGTAAGTGCACACCACTTGCGGTTCTCCAAACTCATTTTTGGGTACGGAAATCTGTTACATTAGAAAAAATTGGAGTATCCCAGCGCTGTCATACAACTCATAAACTAATACTAAGGGCGGGTTGCGGCAGACCATCGACAGCGGTATAAACCCTACCACCACAAATTCATATATCAAAATCAAATAAATGGTGTTGCGCTACCTAAAAATAATAAGCTTAACCACTTGCCGACCGCCGCACGACGATGTACGTCGACAGAATGGCACGGGCAGGCATAAGGGCTTACATGTACGTCCTTGCCTGCCCGCGGGTCGGGGGCCCGATCGGGCCCCCGCCCGGTGCCTGCAGCGGTCGGTATTCGTTCGGGAGCGATCCCGGACGAGGGGACGGCCATTCATTCATGGCCACCCCCTCGCGATCGCTCCCGACGAATGAAAATGCTCCGTGACATCACTTCCTCTCCTGTAATGTAAACACAGGAGAGGAAGTGATGTAATCTCTCCTCCGTGTCGGTATTTTTCGTTCCGACACCGAGGAGAGAGGATCGGTGAGTTGCACCAACACGACACTACACAGTAGAACATGCCAGGCACACTCACACCCCCCCCCCGATCACCCCCCCAATTACCCCTGCCCCCCAGTCACAGTGACACCAATGTCATTTATTTTTTTTATTTTTTTTGCATTGGTGTCATTTGTGACTGTAATAACTGTTAGGGCAGTTAGGGTTAGCCCCCTTTAGTTCTAATGTACCCCCCTAACCCCCCCAATAAAGGTTTAACCCCGTGATCACCCCCCGTCGCCAGTGTCACTAAGGCTGGGTTCACATTGCAGCGGTTTATGAGAACGAATGTGATTCGCACCGCACTGCAGTGCAAATCACATCCGATCTCTGTGCGATTCGAGTTCAGCCATACAGATAGTATGGCTGAATTCGCATCGCACCCGCCGCACCCGCCGCAAATTCGCACGGGACCCTTTTTTTGGCCCGCAGCAGAATCGGATCGCATGGGTGTTCACACCATGCGATCCGAGTTTGCAGATCGCACTGCGATATGCGAACTGATCTGGGGGTGTCATTAACATTTCACTGACACTCCCAGCAGTTCGCATAGGGCAGTGTGAACTGCCGCCGGGAGGCATGCGATGCGGGAACCCGCCGCGGATTCGTGGCGTTCCCGCATCGCTCCAGTGTGAACCCAGCCTAATAAGCGATCGTTTTTCTGATCGCTGTATTAGTGTCACAGGTGACGCTAGTTAGGCAGGTAGGTATTTAGGTTCCCCGCAGCTTTTTATAGCGCCAGGGACCCCCATATACTACCGCATAAAGCCCCCTGATTGCCCCCTAGTTAACCCTTTCACCAGTGATCACCATATAACTGTTACAGGTGACGCTGGTTGGTTAGTTATTTTTTTATAGTTTCAGGGCACCCGCCATTTATTACCTAATAAAGGTTTAACCCCCTGATCACCCGGCGGGTGTCATTTGTGACTGTAATAACTGTTAGGGCATTTCCTCTCCGTCTTTAAATTTTAAATTTTATTTTAATAAATGGTTTTACACTATTTGGAGTGCTCTTTTCCCTCTTATGGTGGACCATTCGCTTTCCTGTTGGAATATATCTGAGTCGTGTTATAAAGTGGAGCCAGGGTTGGACGATTCAAGTTTCACGTATACTCTGACCTGATCTTTTATAAGCGCACCTTACTAGGACATCTGGTAAGGAGCCAACTTTATTCGTTTGGTGGTGGTGCACTTCAATTTGTTTCACGTTGGCACATGATTCAGAGACTTGGAGCCATTTAGGACACATGGTGTTTCTGTCTACAGTGCATTAAATTTTTTCTTCACAAAGAACTTATCTCAATGAGGACTTATTATTCATTTATGTGATTTATCATCAATTTATGTGATTTATCTATTGGCACATTCCTTTGTGATTGGTTAGGGCACAATACTACTGAGATTCACTGTTTATGTAAAGAGTGACACTGTTGCATACGCATTATCAAATGTATCTAGTACATGCCATACATGAGGTTTTGGTATCTATAACGATATGATTTTTTGTTTAATATTTTGCACTTTAAAATTTAGGGTGAGGTGTTTATATCCTAATATATGTTATTAGGGATTGCGCGGTTTTTCTCTCTTTTTTCTTATCTATGTATGTATATAACTTTTTGGTATATATTTGAACTGCAGCATCACATTTTTTCCTTTTTTATTCTGTAGCGCGATTTTCCTCTGTTTTTCTTCTGCATGGTGATTGCCACATCCTCCTCTAATTCTGAGATGGAAGATGCTCTCAGGAGGAGATTGTCTAGGTAACCTACGATCGCCATCCCGCAAAACAAGAGCCAATACCTTTGTAAAGACTCGGAGGGCTGATGCCAAGCCAAAAGGGAGAGCCACAAACTGGTAGTGGGCTTCCCCAGCTGCAAATCACAGAAATTTCTAATGCCGTAGGCATATGGGTATGTGCAGGTATGCATCCTGGATGTCCAAAGACGCCAGGGAGTCCCCTTGATGAAGTGCAGCAACTACTGAGCGAACTGATTCCATTCTGAACCCCTGTACTTTTACTAAGTAATTGAGGGCTTTTAGGTCCAAGATTGGACGTACCACTTCCTTTTTGGGGACTACAAACAGATTGGAGTAGAACCCCTGGAATCTTTCCGGCTCCGGAACAGGTACTATCACCCCACGACTGAGCAGGTCCCTTACAGCCCCCATTAGGGCCTCCCGGCGAGCCGGGAGTACAGGTATGCTGAAGGGGAAGAATCTGTTTGGTGGCCAAGAGAGGAACTCTATCTTGTAGCCAGAGGAATTCAGATAGCAGACCCATTGGTCGGACAGCCGAGAGGCCCACCGGGCTGCAAACTCCTGAAGGCGACCCCCCACCCGTAACATGCAAACATTCAAGCGGTATCACTTTTGCTCACATGCTTGTTAGGCTTGCGGTTCCAGGGACGTTTTTGTCCTTCAGAGGTCGTCCTGACGGGCTGGGGACGTTTAGCCGAAGCCCCAGGTGGACAAAAGAGCCATTTGTGAGCGGAAAATTAGGGCCCTTGCCTACGGCATGGCTCCTTAGCCTTCCTGGCCTGTGGGAGTAGGGTACTCTTACCACCTATGGCATTTATAATAATGCCATCCAACGAGGCTCCAAAGAGCCGCTCGCCAAGGAAGGGTAAATCCGTCAGGGCTTTTTTAGATGCCTGGTCAGCCGACCAGCATTTTAGCCAAATCAGGCGCCTCAGCACCACTGCTGACATTGAAGCCCTGGATAACAGAGGGAGGGTATCCAGGGCCACGTCACAAACGTACTTAAGGCCTTGCACTAACTGGTCTGCTAGTTCCACACAGACAGGAGAAGCCTGTTGCTCCCTCAATTCGCGGTGCAAAAGTTTTGCCCACTCAATAAGTGTATGTGACACAAGTGCGGATGCCAGTACTGGCCGCATTGCTGACCCCACAACCATAAACAATGAACGGGCCACTGTCTCGGCCTTCCTGTCCATGAGGTCCTTAAAGGCAGGAGTCTCCTCTACCGGGATCGTGGTTACTTTGTTTAACCTGGATACTGGGAGGTTCATGACTGGAGGAGCCGACCATTTTTTGAGAAGGCTCTCCTCAAAGGGGTAACGCACCGCCATGTATTTAGGGACCGAAAAGGTCAGTTGCGGTTGACCTCATTCCTTGTATATGAACTTATCAAAATAAGTCAGATACGGAAACACCTTAGGTTTAAGGGACCACTACATCAGCAGGGATCTGCTGTATCCTGAATTTTCAGGGTATCACGCACAGCTGTGATAAGTGCTCCAACAAGCGATTTATCCCGCACGGATCCGGACGGGGATATATCTTCACTGTCCGATCAGTGCTGGTCAGCGTCATCTGAAACGACAGAGCAGAGGTGACGAGCCTCTGTGGGGCCTGAGTCTGCGTTAGAGAGCTCCCCGGAGGACAGGGGGCGGGGCAGTTTTTTACCACCTTTGCGCCCACGCACCCCCTACATCTTGGCAACAAACGTATTAAGGACCGCCGACAAAGCCCCGGGGAGCCCCTGACTATGGCACACACACCACTCAGCAGCCCATGCAGCATCCCCCACATGGAAGGGGGGGAGGGAAGATAGGGACAGGGAGAGAAGAAAGGTGAAGAACCCCCGAATCGACCTCCCAGGGAATGCCCAGCTGCTCAGCTCCACCAAGGCAGGGAGAGCTGTACTTACCAGTCCTGATGAGCTGGGGAACATTCCATCACAGATCCACTCTCCGATCAGTATGGGGTGGCTGCTGGCTTGGCACACTGTGACGCAGACATAAGTAGCCCACTCATATGTGTTGAGAAAAAGAGAAGTTTACTGGATAAATTGCTTAGACTCTTTATATCCTAAAGGGTTAAATACAGATTTTGATCTTTATTTATTTTTATGATGGTATAAGTCTCTATATGTGTTGACCGATCTGCCAGATATTGGCTGATACGGTCACACATTATGAGATTTCTTTGTTTGTCGTTTAGTTTTTTTCATGGTATCTGAATATACAAATTCATTTTGATGATTCATTGATTATGTTTTCTTTGTATTTTTTTTTGATGAACTACATGATTTAGCATACTATCTTCAAGGGAAGGCGTCCTTTTGTCCCATTTTTTAGCTATTGTTCAGATATACCCATAGATATAAAAATGATGTATGAGAGATACAAGGGGGTGGTTTGTGGAGATTGATTCCAGCTGAATGTAATTAACTGATTAATGATAGATGTGAGCTATAAGCCTTTAGGCTAGGTTCACACCATAGCGATGCGGGAACGCCGCGAATCCGCGGCGTTTTCCCGCATCGCATGCCTCCCGCCGGCAGTTCACACTGCCCTATGCGGACTGCTGGGAGTGTCAATGAAATGTTAATGACACCCCCAGATCCGTCCGCATATCGCAGTGCGATCTGCACACTCGCACAGGAATCGGATCGCATGGTGTAAACACCCATGCGATCCGATTCTGCTGCGGACCAAAAAAAGGGTCCAGTGTGAGTTTGCGGCGGGAGCGATGCGAATTCAGCCATACTATCTGTATGGCTGAACTCGCATCGCTACGGAGATCGGATGTGATTTGCACTGCAGTGCGGTGCGAATCACATCCGGATCTCTCACCCGCAGCGGTGTGAACCGGACCTTATATGTGAAGTTGGTTACAATTTTTATTGCAGGTATGTGGTCATGAGGAAGGGCGATATCATGCTTAGCCCGAAACGTCACCTGAATACCTGAATTATACCTGATGTGATGTAAATTTTATCTATCAATAAATTTACTTTTGTTTGTGCAGCAATTCCTTTTCTGCTTTTATATATATATATATATATATATATATATATATATATATATATATATATATATATATATATATATATATATATATATATATATATATATATATATATATATATATATATACACATGTATGTATGCACTCTTAATCCTTACCCCTATATGTGTACACGCAGATTTTTTTTTCCTTGCTTGTTAATAGTACCATAAAATTTGTAACAAAACACTGCGCTAATCTTATCAAAAAATAGAATAAAACAAACACAAAAAAGAGCTGCTAACACATCACCGGGGTATCAAGTGTAAAGTAAACGATATTTTAAAAAAGTGTAGCGCTTCTCATAACATCAATCGATAGAACTCATAAATCTTTCATGTAAATGTAAGATTACACTGTAGAATAGTGCTCAAAATATGTACATTTTTGACATAAATTATATATATATAAGTGACACAAAGAGTATCCAAGTAAAAAGAAAAAAATAATAAAATTAGCCAAATGGAAGGGAAAAGTCCCAAAACACAAAGTCTTTAGTGTGTGATATCTTGGTATGATCCAAAAATGTGAAAAAATTGCACCTCCTTTCTAAGATTCATATATTAGTCATGTACAGTTCCCATCACCAAACGAATCGGAGGCTTACCAGAGATGTTGGATCCTCACAAATTTACATTTGGGGGATCATACAAGCCTTTGCAATTATATGCAAGTCCTCACAGCGGCAGTTCACCAAGGGAGACCCCAAGTATGGATGATCTTGTCACGGGTTACAAGGTGTTTTAACTCCAACCAGATATATCCAAAAAACGGTTTAGGAACATAAGAAAAAGAAGCAGGGACCAAACATAGCGTAATTCCGTTTTTATAGAAATAGATAAAAAAAAAAAGTACAAAACTCACATATATAAAGTGGTTTGTGCGTTTAACAAGATAAAACAAGGTTGCAGCAGAGTCCCGACGCGTTTCATCGTATAAGACGTCATCTGGGGTACTACTCGGCTGCAGCTTACACACTTAAATACCAAACCCTCAATTAGGCACAAATTCGTTCAGCCCGTGTCACCGGGATTCATTTCCGGTATAGAATGGCCATCAACCCGCGTTTCACGCCTCGTTATGAACCTGTTCGGATAAACAGGCCTAACGTATATTAAATTAGATTATCCAAAGGTCAACCATTAATATTTATAGTGGACCTCATATAAAAAGTAAGCGTCGGATTGAAAAAACGGCTAAAGCAATGACAAAAAACTGTAAAACAAATCATATTTTTCCGGAAAGACATACAAATGTTTCCGGGTTTAGTATATATTTAAGCCAATCACAACAACAGCAGCAAAAAGGCGCGAACGCAAAGGCGTTCATCACGTTCGTCGATCGGCCAATCAAACAATCGACCGTAAAGAGATGACCTTCGTGACCAGACGCATGGATACGAACGTCCCACTTCCGGCTTACGTGGTGCCCAAGCACTTATGAAGTGGAACGCATCGTATAGTGTGACCGTCTTTCAATAAGGGAAATGAGTGGAACGTAATCTCATCATTTCCAAAGTATATGAAATGTAAATGGGTAAAAATAAAAAAATATATATAAAAAGCGGGCGGAACGTGGTGCCTATCAGGGTTGGAATAACTTTACATATATTATATTACAACATTAAAATAACATAACATATATGGCAAAAAAACATTCTCCAGGTATACATATCTCATCTATAGGAACAGGCAATCATCTGGTGCCGATGATAGCAAACAGTAAACATTAGTTTGTAATGATAATCTAATCTAATTAATCTGAGATATAGTTGTTAGTATAAAGCTCAATTATCTTTATACCTATTTTCAGGCTGTATATTACAAGGCGTACATGCTGACACCCTAGTGACAACATCAAATGTCTATCTGTCACATAACGGCGTCTAAATAATACAAACAAAAAATAAAATATAAAAAACCCTAAAACATCGACCAGAAAATCTTAAGGTATACATTTCTAGTATATAAATAACACTATCTCAACCCTCAATAATGAACGCATTAATATCCCACTCCACATTGAGTCCAAAGGGAAAGTAAGATTTAATCGTGTATATCCAGTAAGTCTCCAATCTGGACAGGCCCCTGGTCATAGCTCCTCCCCTCCAAGGTGGTGTATATTTATCTATGACCAGGAATTGTGTTCCAGTGGGGTCACTGTTGTGATACTCCTTGAAGTGCCTCGGAACAGTGTGTTTTGAGTCCCTACTCTTTATGAGGGCTATATGTTCCCCCACTCTGATAGCAAAGGTTCTGGTTGTTCTTCCTATATACTGTTTACTGCATGGGCACGTAATTAGGTATACTACATATCTAGTATTACAAGTACAGAATGGTTTGATGGTATGTATTTTATTAGTTACCGATGATATAAACTCAGTTGTCTTGAATCTCCCAGATGTATTGTGTCTACACACGACACATCTCTTGCACGGAAAAAACCCCGTCATGTTATGAAAGAAAGATGGACGACTGGGTGGATCCAAGACATTGGGGGCAATATGTCTCTGTAAAGATGGCACTCCTCTAAAGAGCACCTTTGCTTGTTCAGGTAATTTAGACGATAAGACTGGGTCGTTTTTCAATATTCCCCAATGCTTGTTTATAATCGTTTTAATCTGTCTATGTTGTGATGAGAAGGATGTCAACATGGACCACTTATAGGTATCATCATGTTCCCGTTGTGGTCTTTCTGCAACAAGATTAACCCTATTAGTATCAATCGCTTTCTGGAGCTCACCGTCCAATAGTTTATTATCATATCCCTTATCCATAAATTTTTGTTTTAAAATTCCCGCTTGTATTTTAAACGTATTAAGATCAGTACAATTCCTTCGTAGACGAAGGAATTGACTGCGTGGTACTGACTTAAGCCACGAGCTATGGTGACAACTATCCAACGGGATAAAGCTATTGCGATCTGTTGCTTTAAAAAAAGTTTTAAACATAAACTGGTTGTTTCTAATCTCTATTTCCAAATCTAAGAAAGTAATCCCAGATGTACTCATCTCAAACGACAATGAGATGCCTCTATCATTAACGTTCAAGACTCTAAAGAATTCTTCCAAAGAATCTGGAGTGCCGTTCCATAGGAGGAGGATGTCGTCTATGTACCTTGCCCACATGACCAAGGAGGGGTTCTGCAAGGCATAGACGACATCCTCCTCCCACTTGGCCATAAATAGATTCGTGAGGCTAGGGGCAAATTTCGCCCCCATTGCCACGCCTCTTTGTTGTAAATAGTAATTACCATCAAACCAGAAGAAATTGTGTTCTGTAGCAAATTCAAGGAGTTCAATTAAATAGTCACGTTGGAAAGGTGCCAGTGTGTCTTCTGAGTTTAAAAAATACCGAACAGCCTCTATACCTCTCCCATGCGGTATACAAGTGTAGAGAGAAGCTACGTCTGCCGTGGCAATAATATAATTTTCGTGGAGTGTTATATTTTCAAGTTTTCTAATAGTGGCGCCGGTATCTTTAAGATATGAGGGTGTTTTTTTCACCAAGGGCTGTAAATAGAAATCTATATAGCGGCCTATGCGCGACGTGATGGAGTCTATGCCGCTAATTATTGGTCTGCCTGGAGGGTTAACAGCATCCTTGTGGATTTTTGGGAGGAAATACATAATGGGGATCTTAGGGGCCATGGGAACCAAAAAAGATTTTTCCTTATTGTTCAAGATCTTCAAATCATACCCTTTTTGTACGAGAACAGCAAGTTGTCTCTTATATACATTCGTAGGGTTGTTAGAAAGAGGTTTATAAGTACCAGGTTCCTCCAACAACCTACGCATTTCTGCTTTATATTGTTCTTTACCTAAGATAACGATCCCCCCTCCCTTATCAGCTGGCCGTATAACGACCTCTTTTTGTTCGCAAAGGGAACTAAACCCTGTCATAGGAAAGGAGGATCTATTCGCACGTTTAATTGGAAGTTCCTCCAGATCTTTTAATACCAAGTTTTTAAAGATCTTTACAGCCGGAGCCGTAGCAACCGGGGGTATAAACAAAGATGGATTAGCTAACCCTGAATGTACCGTACCAGAAGTAGCCGCTACATAACCTGTTCTAAAGGGATTTGTAGTCAAATATCGTTGAATATTAATTTTTCTAATAAATTTATGTACGTCTATAAATGTATTGAATTTGTTTAATTGTTTGGGGGGTGCATACTTAAGCCCCTTGTCCAAAACAGCTAACTCAGCCTGAGAAAAAGTCTTATTGCTCAGATTAAAAATGCCTTGTCCTGCTAGACCCGCCTTCTTTTTCCTCCTTTGTAATCGTTCTCCCCCTCTGCACCCTCTCTTAGATCTTGACCTCTTTTTATGGGAGGGTATAGGTCCTCGCGAAAATCCTGGCTTCTATGAGTACCATAGTGGGTGGATCATATACACCATTCCTATTTTCCGGGTTTGGTGGATCCATCAGTGGGGAGAATCTATTATATGTGGGGACCGCAGTTGTGTTGTAATACTGGGGTCCCCCATATTGAGGATTAGGGGGGCACGTCTGGGTGAAGGGGAATAATATGGAGGCTCATTATATTCCCTGTGATAGTGTCCCTCGTGATTATACGAACGTTCCCTATTTTGTCCTCTTGTACCCCTCTTACCCCGGGAGTTACCCCTCCCCCTATATGGATTACCAGGAGTATGGGGAGTATAGTGTTGTACCTTTTGTGGGAAGGATGTAGAATTCTCATCCAATCCTCTGCGTACAGCTTCACTATATGATGTAGAGGGTGTCTCTCTTGTTTGAGACATGGTAGGGTCTACATATTGGACTCCATTTGTAGATTGTGGCTCCATATTAGATGAGTTTTGTAATAATTTTTGCCAGCTAAAAACATTGCCTGTTTTATAATCATTAATATCTCTAGAGTACTTTTTCAGTTTTTTATACTTTTGTTCCCTGTCTTCTTTTTCCAAATGGTTCAGTAGATTGGCTGATAAAGAGTTATACTCGGGAGTATTTTTAAAGGTACCAAGTTTGTCCCTCATCTCCTTAATCTCTTTGTCTAAGAGATTCAATCTGCTGTTCTTCCTAGTAATCAGGAAGCCTAGAAGATTGATCCCGGCTTTATTAAAATATTTAAACCAGGTGTCAAATTCTAGTTCGCCTTGTTGTGGGTGTACGTCCCACCTAAGGCTTCTAGGGACCATGTGTTCTGCAATATACTGTTGCAGAAAAACTAAGTCCCATTGTAGATGGAGTTCGGATGTCATAACGTTTTTAAGCCTCATGAACATCCCTCCTATCTCAGTGTTACTACCAGTTGCAACAAATACGCCATCTGTATTAACTTTATGAGAGGCGCGATATTCAAAAACATCCATTATGATGATGGAATATGAAACAAAAGAATTGCAGCAATGTGTATAACCACCTAGTGTATAACGTAAAATTTGTAACAAAACACTGCGCTAATCTTATCAAAAAATAGAATAAAATAATCTGAGCAATAAGACTTTTTCTCAGGCTGAGTTAGCTGTTTTGGACAAGGGGCTTAAGTATGCACCCCCCAAACAATTAAACAAATTCAATACATTTATAGACATACATAAATTTATTAGAAAAATTAATATTCAACGATATTTGACTACAAATCCCTTTAGAACAGGTTATGTAGCGGCTACTTCTGGTACGGTACATTCAGGGTTAGCTAATCCATCTTTGTTTATACCCCCGGTTGCTACGGCTCCGGCTGTAAAGATCTTTAAAAACTTGGTATTAAAAGATCTGGAGGAACTTCCAATTAAACGTGCGAATAGATCCTCCTTTCCTATGACAGGGTTTAGTTCCCTTTGCGAACAAAAAGAGGTCGTTATACGGCCAGCTGATAAGGGAGGGGGGATCGTTATCTTAGGTAAAGAACAATATAAAGCAGAAATGCGTAGGTTGTTGGAGGAACCTGGTACTTATCAACCTCTTTCTAACAACCCTACGAATGTATATAAGAGACAACTTGCTGTTCTCGTACAAAAAGGGTATGATTTGAAGATCTTGAACAATAAGGAAAAATCTTTTTTGGTTCCCATGGCCCCTAAGATCCCCATTATGTATTTCCTCCCAAAAATCCACAAGGATGCTGTTAACCCTCCAGGCAGACCAATAATTAGCGGCATAGACTCCATCACGTCGCACATAGGCCGCTATATAGATTTCTATTTACAGCCCTTGGTGAAAAAAACACCCTCATATCTTAAAGATACCAGCGCCACTATTAGAAAACTTGAAAATATAACACTCCACGAAAATTATATTATTGCCACGGCAGACGTAGCTTCTCTCTACACTTGTATACCGCATGGGAGAGGTATAGAGGCTGTTCGGTATTTTTTAAACTCAGAAGACACACTGGCACCTTTCCAACGTGACTATTTAATTGAACTCCTTGAATTTGCTACAGAACACAATTTCTTCTGGTTTGATGGTAATTACTATTTACAACAAAGAGGCGTGGCAAAGGGGGCGAAATTTGCCCCTAGCCTCGCGAATCTATTTATGGCCAAGTGGGAGGAGGATGTCGTCTATGCCTTGCAGAACCCCTCCTTGGTCATGTGGGCAAGGTACATAGACGACATCCTCCTCCTATGGAACGGCACTCCAGATTCTTTGGAAGAATTCTTTAGAATCTTGAACGATAATGATAGAGGCATCTCATTGTCATTTGAGATGAGTACATCTGGGATTACTTTCTTAGATTTGGAAATAGAGATTAGAAACAACCAGTTTATGTTTAAAACTTTTTTTAAAGCAACAGATCGCAATAGCTTTATCCCGTTGGATAGTTGTCACCATAGCTCCTGGCTTAAGTCAGTACCACGCAGTCAATTCCTTCGTCTACGAGGGAATTGTACTGATCTTAATACGTTTAAAATACAAGCGGGAATTTTGAAACAAAAAGTTTCTGGATAAGGGATATGATAATAAACTATTGGACGGTGAGCTCCAGAAAGCGATTGATACTAATAGGGTTAATCTTGTTGCAGAAAGACCACAACGGGAACATGATGATACCTATAAGTGGTCCATGTTGACATCCTTCTCATCACAACATAGACAGATTAAAACGATTATAAACAAGCATTGGGGAATATTGAAAAACGACCCAGTCTTATCGTCTAAATTACCTGAACAAGCAAAGGTGCTCTTTAGAGGAGTGCCATCTTTACAGAGACATATTGCCCCCAATGTCTTGGATCCACCCAGTCGTCCATCTTTCTTTCATAACATGACGGGGTTTTTTCCGTGCAAGAGATGTGTCATGTGTAGACACAATACATCTGGGAGATTCAAGACAACTGAGTTTATATCATCTGTAACTAATAAAATAAATACCATCAAACCATTCTGTACTTGTAATACTAGATATGTAGTATACCTAATTACGTGCCCATGCGGTAAACAGTATATAGGAAGAACAACCAGAACCTTTGCTATCAGAGTGGGGGAACATATAGCCCTCATAAAGAGTAGGGACTCAAAACACACTGTTCCGAGGCACTTCAAGGAGTATCACAACAGTGACCCCACTGGAACACAATTCCTGGTCATAGATAAATATACACCACCTTGGAGGGGAGGAGCTATGACCAGGGGCGTGTCCAGATTGGAGACTTACTGGATATACACGATTAAATCTTACTTTCCCTTTGGACTCAATGTGGAGTGGGATATTAATGCGTTCATTAATGAGGGTTGAGATAGTGTTATTTATATACTAGAAATGTATACCTTAAGATTTTCTGGTCGATGTTTTAGGGTTTTTTATATTTTATTTTTTGTTTGTATTATTTAGACGCCGTTATGTGACAGATAGACATTTGATGTTGTCACTAGGGTGTCAGTATGTACGCCTTGTAATATACAGCCTGAAAATAGGTATAAAGATAGTTGAGCTTTATACTAACAACTATATCTCAGATTAATTAGATTAGATTATCGTTACAAACTAATGTTTACTGTTTGCTATCATCGGCACCAGATGATTGCCTGTTCCTATAGATGAAATATGTATACCTGGAGAATGTTTTTTTGCCATATATGTTATGTTATTTTAATGTTGTAATATAATATATGTAAAGTTATTCCAACCCTGATAGGCACCACGTTCCGCCCGCTTTTTATATATATTTTTTTATTTTTACCCATTTACGTTTCATATACTTTGGAAATGATGAGATTACGTTCCACTCATTTCCCTTATTGAAAGACGGTCACACTATACGATGCGTTCCACTTCATAAGTGCTTGGGCACCACGTAAGCCGGAAGTGGGACGTTCGTATCCATGCATCTGGTCACGAAGGTCATCTCTTTACGGTCGATTGTTTGATTGGCCGATCGACGAACGTGATGAACGCCTTTGCGTTCGCGCCTTTTTACTGCTGTTGTTGTGATTGGCTTAAATATATACTAAACCCGGAAACATTTGTATGTCTTTCCGGAAACATATGATTTGTTTTACAGTTTTTTGTCATTGCTTTAGCCGTTTTTTCAATCCGACGCTTACTTTTTATATGAGGTCCACTATAAATATTAATGGTTGACCTTTGGATAATCTAATTTAATATACGTTAGGCCTGTTTATCCGAACGGGTTCATAACGAGGCGTGAAACGCGGGTTGACTGCCATTCTATACCGGAAATGAATCCCGGTGACACGGGCTGAATGAATTCGTGCCTAATTGAGGGTTTGGTATTTAAGTGTGTAAGCTGCAGCCGAGTAGTACCCCAGATGACGTCTTATACGACGAAACGCATCGGGACTCTGCTGCAACCTTGTTTTATCTTGTTAAACGCACAAACCCCTTTATATATGTGAGTTTTGTACTTTTATTTTTTATCTATTTCTATAAAAACGGAATTACGCTATGTTTGGTCCCTGCTTCTTTTTCTTATGTTCCTAAACCGTTTTTTGGATATATCTGGTTGGAGTTAAAACACCTTGTAACCCGTGACAAGATCATCCATACTTGGGGTCTCCCTTGGTGAACTGCCACTGTGAGGACTTGCATATAATTGCAAAGGCTTGTATGATCCCCGAAATGTAAATTTGTGAGGATCCAACATCTCTGGTAAGCCTCCGATTCGTTTGGTGATGGGAACTGTACATGACTAATATATGAATCTTAGAAAGGAGGTGCAATTTTTTCACGTTTTTGGATCATACCAAGATATCACACACTAAAGACTTAGTGTTTTGGGACTTTGCCCTTCCATTTGGCTAATTTTATTATTTTTTTCTTTTTACTTGGATACTCTTTGTGTCACTTATATATATAATTTATGTCAAAAATGTACATATTTTGAGCACTATTCTACAGTGTAATCTTACATTTACATGAAAGATTTATGAGTTCTATCGATTGATGTTATGAGAAGCACTACACTTTTTTACAATATTGTTAATAGTACCAGCAAGAAAAAAAATGCTGTTCCTCTGAAAAGTGATCCATGCTCAGATCGCTTTTCAGAGCTATTTGACAACCAGTAAAGAGGTAATGTGTTGCCTCCTGACCGCCTGCTTTAACCCCTTAAATGCATCACACTATGCTGCAACTGCGTGCAATGCAGTTGGTTGCAGTGCAGCCCCATTCACCTAGGGGTATACTTTAAGGGTGCCCTGACTGGAAAAAGATTGAGAAACACTGACATAGAGGAACCAATCTCTCCATTTTCCTCCTGCAGCCGCTAAATGCCTGCAGAAGGGAGAGGAGGAGAAGCAGGAGAAATGGAGAAATCGTTTCCTTTATATGCAGCCACCCACTTGCGACTAGGCCCTGTTGTTCCGCCCCTGTGCTTGGAGGAAAGGGCCCTGTCTGGGGGTCAGGGGGGCCCTTCATGTTTTTTTGCATCGGGGACCTGAAGGTTCTAGTTACACCACCGGTTATACTGTAATGTTACTTTGTTTTATTGTTAACCATTATTTGCTTTGCGAGTACGCTATTCAGCTGCAGCATGGGTTTATTTGCTTTGACAGCAACATGGTTTGCTCTCATGATATGTAAATCCGTGACTCCAGTGCTGTAAGAGGTAATTTCACCACCACAGTTAAAAAAAAAGAACATATATGCCGAAGCATTGGGGCAGGGGTGGATATTAGGGGCTGATTGCCCTATGCTTCAGTATGCTGTATATTTTTTTTACTTTTTTTGGCGCAGTTTGCAATAAAAAAAGTTGTTTTATTGAGTTAATGTTTTATTGATACTGTGATTTATTGTTACTATTGTTTACTTTGCAGGTACGCCATTCAGCTGCAGCGCTGATTTATTTATTTTGACAGCAAGAGGGTTTTCTTACATGATAAGTAAATCAGGAACTCCAGAGCTGTAGGAGGTGATTTCACCACCACAGTTATTTTTTTTGCCCTGCCTATGGACTGAACGAAAAAAAAGAACATTGCATGTATGCCCATCATTAGAAGTAGGTGGATGCAGGGTGGTATTCTAATGGTGGTCATATCACCAATCGATCAATGTGAATCGAGGAATTTGTTAGGTTCTCTTTTTCATTTAACCCACAGGCTGCATAAAAAAAAAAAAAGATTACAATATATGCCCAACAAGAACCAGCAACATAATTGCTGGACTTTGAGAGGTTATACCAGAATGATGCCTGCAGGTTTAGGTATCATCTTGGTATTGTTTTTTTCAGCCAGCAGTTGGCTTTCATGTAAAAGAAATCCTAGCAGCTAATTAGCCGCTATGCTTTTACATTTATAAACAATTTTTATTATGAAAAAGGTCAAGGTATAAAACAATTATAATGATGGTACAGGTATATATACAAATGTTTTTGACAGTGAATGTTGTACAGGAAGAGAAAAAGCGTTATGGTTGGTCAGGTAAGAAAAAAAAATTGTACAGAGTTATAATCAGGTCAATCAAGTGTATTGTAGTGGAGGGAAGAAATAAATAAAGACAATTGCGTATATGTTAAGGAGGGGAGGCGAAAAGAAACACAAAACCAAAAATCCCCTTTTTTTTCCTTTTCTTTCCTCCTCCCCTTTCATCTCTCCCCATCACCTCCATCCCCCCTCCTAAATCGAAGAGGTAGTGTCACAGAGAATCCTTTTTTTTTTTAATAGAGGTGCATTGAGTCATATAACGTGTGGTGAATTCTTTCAGAAAGTTTGATGTTAATCATGCGGCTGAGAATTTGTGGCCAAGGTACCGTAGTGGAGCGCCAATTAAAGGCTATGGCCCAATGAATAGAACTGAGGAATGTATGGATTAGCCTTGTGTTAATCCTTGGAATATCTTCTATAGGGAAGAACAGAAGACATATTTGAGGTGTATATGCCGGATATTTTTTCTATGATTGTACTGGCCATAAGCCAAGTGTTCTTTATGTGAGGACAATCCCAAAAGATATGTAAAAGTGTTCCCTGAGAGGGACAACCCCTAAAGCAAAGTGGAGATAGTGAGGGATAAAATAAGTTAAGTTTAGCAGGAGTAAGATACTATAGACCAATCAGATGGCTGATTCCCTGATCAAAGTTGTTTTGGTACATTTATGAAGAGTTGTAAAAATAGTATCCCATTGCTCAAGAGTAAATGAGGTATTTAAATCTGATTCCCATTGTAGCATGGGTGTGATTTCTCAGGCAAATTGGTCTCATGTAAACATTTAAAACATTTATATATTCTGGAGATTAAACCCCTATCACGAGGGGAGGAGATACAAATTTGTTCAAATTGTGTATGGGGGGGGGGGGGGGGTAGAGTGTAAGTGAATGATATTTCTGATAGAATTATCTTATATTTGTATAGTTCTCTAGTTCAATAGATAAGAGGTCATATTTTCTTTGTAGACTAGTAAAAGTGAGGAATGAATTATTGTGGGAAAGTGATTTTAAATGTATTAGGTTATATAACTTCCAGTTCGAAAGAAAGTTTTGATCTTGAGCTCTATTTGGGGGGGGGGGGGTGAGGGTCACCTAGAAAGGAAGCTAGGGGGGAGTGTCAGAGAATAGCTTGAATTTAGTGACTTGTCTGTTCCATAGTTGAAGGGTGTGAGTGACTATAAGGTTTAAGGGTCTTAATTTTTGTGGTGGGATAGTCTTGGACCAAAGGAGTCCTTGTAGATTGTAGGGTAGGATAGATTCTTCCTCAAAACTGAGCCATGGGATTTGGAGTGAAGGGGCATACCATTGGGCTAATTGAGTGAATCTGGCAAATAAATAATAAAGCCAATGATTGGGAATGCTAATGCCACGTACACACGTAGCCGACTATCCGGCGGACTTAGTCTGGCGGACTTCCCGCCGGACTGTCCGTCTGACTTTCCGAACGGGCTACTTGCCCACACATGGCACTTTTTCAGCGGACTAATACGCCGTACTAAGTCCGCCGTACTATTGAAATGAACGGACTCGCCGACACACGCGGAGAAAAGTCCGCTCATTTTGAGTGGGTCTCCAGGTAGGCGGGGCCCGCGAAGGAGACGTCGCTGACCCCGCCACCTGGTATGGACTTAAAGGGGAACCCCAACGCCGAAAAAAATCAGCGTGGGGGTCCCCCTAGGTCCACATCAGACCCTTGTCCGAGCACGCTACCCGGCCGGCCAGGAAAGGGGGGGACGAGCAAGCGGCCCCCCTCCTGAGCCGTACCAGGCCGCGTGCCCTCAACATGGGGGGCGCCTTGGGGGAGGGGGGCCACGCGGCCCCCCCAGCCCAAAGCACCTTGTCCCCATGTTGATGAGGACAAGGGCCTCTTCCCGACAACCCTGACCGTTGGTTGTCGGGGTCTGCGGGCGGGGGGCTTATCGGAATCCAGGAGCCCCCTTTAATAAGGGGGCCCCCGGATACCGGCCCCCCACCCTATGTGAATGAGTATGGGGTACAATGTACCGCTACCCATTCACCTGTGAAAAAAAAGTACAAAAAAAACACAACACAGGGTAAAAATAGTTTATTGCACAGCTCCGGGGGTCTTCTCGCCGGACTCCTCCGCTATCTTCTTCTAGCTCTTTTACTAGCGGAGGAGCCCGGCTTTCTTCCTCGCCGCCGGCCTCTTCTTCTGACTTCGGGGGTCTTCTGCCGGTTCTTCTGCCGGGCCACCGCGCCTTCTTATAGCTCTTTTACAGGCGGTGGCCCGGTCTTCTGTCGCCGCTGTCGTCGCCGCCTTCTGTTCTTCTCTTCAGATGTTGACTCGCTTGTCCCCCCCCCCTTTCCTGGCCGGCTGGGTAGCCTGCTCGGACAAGGGTCTGATGTGGACCTGAGGGGACCCCCACGCCGATTTTTTTCAGCGTTGGGGTTCCCCTGTAAGTCCATAGCAGGTGGCGGGGTCAGCGACGTCTCCTTCGCGGGCCCCGCCTACCTGGAGACCCGCTCAAAATGAGCAGACTTTTCTCCGGGAGGGAAAAGTCCATTCATTTCAAAAGTACGGCGGACTGGCATACACACGGCCGGAATGTCCGCCGAAATGCAAGTCCGGCGGGAAGATTGGAGTGCAAAACTACTTTCTAAGTCCACCGTACTTTCGGGTAAAAAAAGTCTGCCGGAGGCTACACACGGGGGGATTGTCCGGCGGACTTGAGTTTGCCGGACTTTTCCACCCGATTGTTTGATCGTGTGTACGCGGCATTAGGCCTCCTTTTATTTGGAGCCTAAACATAAGAGAATAGCTAAATCTGGGTTTCTTGTTTAGCCAAATACATTTGTTAATCTCTCTCTGTAAAGAATATAATGTTTTTTTAGGTAGAATAAGAGGAAGGGCTCTAAAGAAAAATAAAAGTTTAGGTAATAGCATAATTTTTACGGCCACTATTCTGCCCGAGAATGAAATCTGGTATGATGACCAGAGTTTAAGTAGATTTTTAATACTGTTAAATAAGGGAGGGTAGTTTGCTTGGTATAATGTTTTATACAACGCTGTAATCTGAATACCTAGATATCTAAACGAATCCTCATTCCAATTAAATGAGAATTTGTCTTTAAGTGACGATATTAAGGCTGGGGGAATATTGATTAGTAAAGCCGAGCACTTAGATAGATTTACACCCAGACCTGTCAGGTCATGAAAGATGACAAGGGTTTTAGTTAGATTGGGTAGGGAGACGAGAGGATCAGTTATAAATAGAAGCATGTTATCTGCATAAAGACTCAGTTTGTGTTCTCTGGATCCCTTAAAATATCCTTTAATGTCTATGTTATTTCTAATAGCGCAGGAAAGGGGCTCTATCGCTAGGGCAAAAAGTAGAGGGGAGAGGGGCAACCTGGTGCCTTTGGTCAGGGGGAAAAAGTCAGAGTTGTTGCCTGGGAGTTTTGATATGTGTTTGTGGGTTGTGATAGAGAGCCTTAAAGCCATGTAAGAAATTGTTAATGCCATATTTGGGGAGTAGAGTGTCAAGATATGACCAGGAAACGCTATCAAAAGCTTTGTGTATATCTGGCTAAATAGTAATGTGGATTTGGAATGTATATTGGAGACTTAAATGATATTTGAGGTCAGTCGTATGTTATCTGTTATTTGTCTGTTAGGAATTAAGCCTGTTTGGTTAGGATCAACTAATGGGGAGATAACTGCAGATAATCTGTCTGCCAATATACGGCCAAATATTTTTACGTCATTGTCAATAACCGATATTGGGCGGTAGTTTTGAGGGGTGGAGTGGTCCTTATTTGGTTTGGGAAGAAGGGACATGTTAGCTAAAAGCATTTCAAATGGGAAATGGCCGTTTTGTAAGATATTATTGTATAGTTTGTAAGGTGTGGGGTAATAGTAGAGGCACATTTTTTATAGTACGATGTGGAATAACCGTCCAGGCCTGGGGCTGTGGATATCGTTAGTGTTCCAATGATTCTGTTAACGTCTATGTCAGCACAAGGGGCATTGATTTGTTCCCTAGAGAGAGTGGGTAATGTAATGTCGTTGAGCCAGTCTAGGGAGGATTATTTGGGAGAGGATTGTGTTACTGAAAGCAGATTTTTATAGAAGTCTAAGAACAGTTGCATGACTTCTTTGGGATGGGACACTGTATTTCTAGATGGGTTTCTTAATTTGTATGTGTGTGGTGGTTTCGTGGATTGATTTAGTTTTCTAGTGAACATGGTGGAATAGGATTTGCTGTTGAGAATCTGAGGGCTTTTTCGGTGTACGATGTTAATATTGTGTCTAAAGTAGTGCGTTTAGAGGATGGGACGCTAGACTGCTTTTACAAGGGAACATCCCCCTCCCGACATCTTCCATGGTTTTCTCTGGCTCTCCTGTCCCTCTGGGGAATCCGAGAATGCAGCCGGTGGTTTCGCCAGCTGACCATAGAGCTTATCAGAGACTCGAATGGCTCCAATCATCTCTATGGCCTAAGAAACCGGAAGCAATGAGCATTTCATGATTTTGGTTTTGCCAAATATAAACAGCACCATTGGGAAATTGGGAATGCATCTTATCATATCGCTCTTGGTGTGGTCAGATGCTTTAAGGGCTGAGGAGAGATCTAGAGTCTAATAGATCCCAAATTTTCCAAAAAAGAAGTACCTGTCACTACATATTGCTATCATAGGGGATATTTACATTCCCTGTGACAATAAAAAAAAGAAAGGGACAGTGTAAAAGTAAAATAAAAAGCAAAGGGCATAATTAAAAAAAAAAAATAATAAAGTTCTCCGTCCCCCCATGCATGCACGCAAAGGTAAATGCAAGCGTCAGTCTTGTGTTGTATGTAAACAGCAATTGCACCATGCATGTGAGGTATCCCCACGAACATCAGATTGAGTTAGGCCGCGTACACACGGGCGGACTGTATGGCCTACTTAGTCCGTCGAAACACATTTCAGCGGACAGTCCGCTCGTGTGTGGGCTTCAGCTGACTTTTTCAGCGTGCAGTCTGGCGTACTAAGTATTTCGGATTTTTCGAAATTCTGTCCGTCATACTTTGGTTTCAGCGGACAATCCGCTCGTCAGTAGGCTAGTTCGACGGACTAAGAATGGCGCATGCTCAGAAAGGATTTACACGGCGGAAGGGTGCATTGCTGTGTATTGGACTTCCTATTTCTAGTCCAGTCGTACGTGCTGTACACGTCATCGCGCAAGCTTTCGACGGACTGTTTGTGCATCCGTGTGTGGTCAAGTCCGTTCATTCGAAAGTAGGACGGACTGTCCGTCGGATTGTATGACGGACTAAGTAGGCCATACAGTCCGCCCGTGTGTACGCGGCCTAATTCTAGCAGTAGACCTCCTCTGTAAATCTAAAGTGGTAACCTGTAAAGGCTTTCAAAAACGTATAAAGTTTGTCACCATAGTGTTTGGGATCTATGTACTCGGCATAAGATCATCTTTTATATTTCACCAAATGTTTGGACAATATAGTGTGTTTTTGTGCATTAAAATTGAAAAAAGTGTTTGTTTGTTTTTCCCCAAAAATTGTGTTTGAAAAATCGCTGCGCAAATACTTTGTGAAAAAATAATAACACCCACCATTTTTATCTGTAGGGCCTCTTCTTTTAGAAAATATAGAATGTTTGGAGGTTAAAAGTAATTTTCTAGCAAAAAGAAAACGTTTTTTTTCAAGTAAACACAAGGGTTAGAAGAGTGGGTGATGTGTGGCATAAGTGTCTAATGTTGGGCATAAAATGCCAGGACAATTCAAACCCAGCCAAATGACCCCGTTTTGGAAAGTAGACAGCTATTCACTGAGAGGCATGTTGAGGCCATGGAATATCTTATATTTTGCCACAAGTTTTCGGGAAAATTAAAAAATTTTTTTTTTTTAAACAAAGTTGTCACTAAATGAGAAATTGCTCAAACATGGCATGGGTATATGTGAAATTACACCGCAAAATACATTCTGCTGCTTCTCCTGAGTACCGGGATACCACATATGTGAGACTCTTTGGGAGCCTCGCTGCGTACAGGACCCGGAAACCAATCACCGCCTTCAGGCTTTCTAAGGGCGTAAATTTCACTCCTCACTACCCATCACAGTTTCGGAGGCCATGAAATGCCAAAATAGCATACCCCCCCCCCCCCAAAATGACCCCATTTTGGAAAGTAGACACCCCAAGCTATTTGCTGAGAGCACAAAACTTGTGTCAGAATTAGAGCCCAAAACTTGTGGCAGAATATAAAATATACCATGGACTCAACATGCCTCTCAGCAAATAGCTTGGGGTGTCTACTTTCCAAAAAGGGGTAATTTGTACTGCCCTGCCATTTTAGCACCTCAAGAAATTAGATAGGCAGTCAAATTAAAAGCTGCATAAATTCCAGTAAATGTACCATAGTTTTGCAAACCAATAAATATACGCTTATTGAATCCCCCCCCCAGACATGTGGCTGGATACATTTTGGCCTAAATGTATGACTAAAATTGAATTTATTGGATTTTATTTTTATAACAAAAAGTAGGAAATATATTTTCAAAATCTATACCAGACCCAAATGGGGGCCATGTCATTTTTTTTCTTAATTCTGCCATATGGTTCCCACTGTACCATATTATATATTCTCTACACTACACTTTATTATATATTCTCTGCACTACACTGTATTATATATGCTACACTGACTGACTGCACAATACACTAACTACCCTGCCTAATCTCCATTCATAAATACTATACACAGCCGCCACGTAAGCAGCCTTATATAGTGTGGGGCATGGACGTAGCCCCTGAGCCACAATTGGCCAAAGGCACCCTGCCTTTGGCCAATCATAACTCTCAAGCATGCAGGTGTATGCTTTGGCCAATCGGCAGCCTCCAATGCACTGCGATCTCGCCGTGCATTATGGGACGCTTGTAGGCGAGCAAACAATCTTGGAGTGCCCCATTAGTTTGTTTTTTCTACGAAAAAATTAACACCCGTTGTTTGAGTCAAAATTGCATTCAACTCGAACATCAGGCCCATCCCTAATCCCAATGCTAAACACTATTCCAGGAGCTATCAGTGGTTAGTCTGGCCTTACTTCTTCATTGAGGCTCCGGTGAGTTTTTTGCTAGTTTGGTCCACTCTACATTCCAGGACTCAAGATTAGTGATGGACGAACTTCCGACGGGACGTTTCGCGAACACGGACGGCGAACGCGGCCGATAGTTCACGAACCGTAACGTTCGCGGTGGGCCCCATTGACTTTAACGGGAGGCGAATTTTGCAAACCTACAGGTCAAATTTGCAGCCACAAAATAATTACTAGCAGTGCAAACATAGTCCCACCAAATGGCCAATGACATAACACATGTATGAGGTGAATATGGGATCGACAACTACAAGCATTCTTTTTTTATATGTGAAATTGTTGTGACAATTCAGGACTGTGGAGCACATGAAGGCAATGGAGGAAAGGTAAGGTCAGGGTAGGCAAAGAAGAGGGTGCAGGAGATGATCACCAGCAGCGTGACATACAGCAATGATACCTGCACCGTCATAGAGTGATCTGACACCAGCACCGTGATAGAGAGCACTGACATCAGCAGCGTGACATAAAGCACTGACACCAGCACCGTGATATACAGCACTGACACCAGCACCGTGATATACAGCACTGACATCAGCAGCGTGACATATAGCAATGACACCTGCACCGTGATAGAGTGATCTGACACCAGCACCGTGATAGAGAGCACTGACATCAGCAGCGTGACATAAAGCACTCACACCAGCACCGTGATATACAGCACTGACACCAGCACCGTGATATACAGCACTGACACCTGCACCATAAGCAGCCCCAGGAGGAAGTCAGCATAGCACAGGGATGGTGGGAGCCCCTCATAATGAGCATAGCACAGGGATGGTGGGAGCCCCTCATAATATGCACAGCAGAGGTACAGCCCCAGGAGGAAGTCAGCACAGCACAGGGATGGTGGGAGCCCCTCATAATAAGCAGCCCCAGGAGGATGTCAGCATAGCATAGGGATGGTGTGAGCCCCTCATAATAAGCAGCCCCAGGAGGAAGTCAGCACAGCACAGGGATGGTGGGATCCCCTCATAATGAGCATAGCACAGGGATGGTGGGAGCCCCTCATAATATGCACATCAGAGGTACAGTCCCAGGAGGAAGTCAGCACAGCACAGGGATGGTGGGAGCCCCTCATAATAAGCAGCCCCAGGAGGAAGTCAGCACAGCACAGGGATGGTGGGAGCCCCTCATAATAAGCAGCCCCAGTAGAAATATGACACCGCTCAACCTCTTCAAACAGGAGGGTACGGGCATATAGTACGGTGTGCTTTTTTTGGACAAGGAAGTGAACCAAATGAAGAAAGAAGGTCTGTGTGCTCGATTAAAAAAATCGTTTATAGACATATACATGGTCTACTGGTCACATTTGTTGAATTCCTCCGAGATCCATGCCTCATTCATTTTAAAAAATGTGAGGTAGTTAACACTGTCGTGAGCTAGGCGAGTACGCTTATCGGTCACGATCCCCCCTGCTGTGCTGAACGTCCTTTCGGACAGGACACTGGACGAGGGGCAAGCCAACAGTTCGATTGCAAATTGGGCAAGCTCTGGCCAGAGGTCAAGACTGCCCACCCAGTAGTCCAGGGGTTCATCACTCCTCAGAGCATCCACATCAGCCGTTAACCCGATGTAGTCGGACACCTGACCGTCTAGGCGTTCCCTGATGCTGGATCCGGATGACACCTGTCGAGGGGTCGGCTGAAAGAATGACCTCATATCCGAAGTCACCAACACATCTTCAAACCGGCCTCTTCTTGCAGGCGCTGTTGGATTGGTACCCGCAACTGCTTCTCTGGGAGTGGGAATTGCTCTTCTGCCAGCGCACGCAAAAGCAGAATGCAGCATTTCTCGAAGCAAGGCCTGGAAGTGCTCCATTCTGACAGCCCTCTGTGACGGCGGTAACATTTCCGCCATTTTGTGTTTGTACCGGGGGTCTAAGTACGTTGCCACCCAGTACTGGTCCTTGACCCTTATGCTTTTTATACGGGGGTCCCTATTAAAACACTGGAGCATGAAGGCCCCCATTTGCACTAAACTGGAAGCGGTGTGGTGGCCTGGCTCCTGCTCATCATCCAGGATAATGTCGTCCTCTTCATTCTCCTCTCCCCATCCACTCACAACAACAAGGATCCCAGAAAGGTTTAAAGCATGCTCTTCTTGCTCCTCCTCATCCGCCCCGGCACCATCCTCCTCTGACTCCTCTTCAGACTCCTGTTGTTCACTTGTCTCAGATAGAGTAGCCCCCCCTGGGAATTCATCCAGCATTGCGACTTCCTCATCTTCCCGCTCCTGCTCCTCCACAGTTTGATCAATGACACGACGCAATGCATGCTCCATAAAGAAGGCATAAGGTACCATGTCACTGATGGCGCCATGGCTGCGACTGACCAGTTTGGTGATCTCCTCAAATGGCCGCAGAAGTCTGCATGCGTCGTGCATGAGCAGCCACTGGCGCCACTGGCGCGGTGAAAAAAAACCCAGCTCCCCAGAACCTGTTCTGCCGCAGAGTTCATACAGGTAGACGTTAACTGCACGTTTCTGCTGGAGCAGCCTATCAAGCATATAGAAGGTTGGGTTCCATCGCGTCGGGCAATCACAAATAAGACGTCTGACCGGCAGATTGTGTCGCCGCTGAATGTCAGCAACGCGAGCCATGGCCGTGTAAGATCTTCTGAAATGGGCCGAGATTTTCCTTGCCTGCCGCAAGATGTCCTGGACCCCAGGGTATTTGACAACGAATTGCTGCACGACCAAGTTTAAGACGTGTGCCATGTATGGCACGTGCATCATTTTGCCCTGTTTCAATGCGCTAAGCAGATTGGCACCGTTGTCACACACCACTTTACCAACTGTCAAATTGAGCGGTGTTAGCCACTGATCTGCCTGTGAACGCAAAGCTGAAAGGAGTGCCGGGCCAGTGTGGCTCTTGGCTTCCAGGCACAACAGACGCAGCACGGCATGGCAACGTCTCACCTGGCATGTCGAATAGGTTCTGGGGAGCTTGAGCGGCGCAGCGGAAGAGACGCTAGCAGCTGAAAAGAAGGAGTCAGCCGAGGAGGAGAGGGAGGAGGATGGAGTAGGAGGAGGAGGAGCAGAAGAAGAGCCAGGAATGCATGCAATCCGTGGCGGTAAAACCAAATCTACACGGGTGCCACGGGTTACATGCTTGACGGCCGTCAGAAGGTTCACCCAGTGGGCAGTAAAAGTGATATACCTTCCCTGCTCGTGTTTGCTAGACCACGTGTCTGTGGTCAGATGTATCTTGGCACTGACACTGTGTGCCAGAGATACATTCACTTGCCGCTGAACATGGCTATATAGCTCTGGGATGCCCTTCTCTGAGAAATACTTCCTTCCTGGGACCTTCCATTGTGGTGTTCCAATGGCCACAAATTTTCAAAAGGCCTCCAAGTCCACCAGTTTATATGGCAGTAGTTGGTGGGCTATCAGTTATCAGGGTTATCCGGCGTCATCATTTTTTTATGCTCGAACATTAGGCCCACGGAAGCCTGCCTTTTTACAGAAAAACGTGAGCTTGGCGTGATGGAAGGTGGAGTGGAGGACAATTGTGAGGAGAGAGGAGAAGGAGAAGTAGAAGACGAGGCTGGACGGTGAGAGCCTGGAGTGTGGCTTTGTGTGTTCCGTTGCTCCCACTGGGCTCGGTGATGGCTGCTCATGTGCCTTCTTAAGGCGGTCGTCCCTAGGTGAGTGTTGGGCTTACCGCAACTAATGCGTTGACTGCAAAGAATGCAGATGGCAACGCTATTGTCAGCAGCGGACACGTTAAAAAAAGCCCACACTGCGGAGCCATGTGCCGGTGTCCTGGGAGCGCCAGATGTGACCGTACATGGTCGATGACTCGCTCCTGATACATTAGCAGTCTGCTTTGTCCCTCCTGTGCAATGTAAGTTATTCCTGCTTCTCCTCCCTATCTGCTGGTCCACATCTCCCTCTGAACTCCCCTCCTCTTCCTCTCTTGTGGGCACCCACGTGACATCACTAGACACGTCATCATCGACGTCACCTTCCCCACCGCTATAAATAGAGATCTCGGAGTAGGCAGCAACACCGGGGACCAACCTCCTCCTTGGGCTGATCTGGGTACTGTCGTCAGACTGCTGAGTGGCAGTTGTTGCTACCTCCTCTTCCTGATCCAATGCCAAGAGTGGCTGCGCATCAGAAATGTCTTGATATGGATCGGAAAATAATTCCTGTGAATTCCTGAGCGGAAGGTATGTGGTGGTGGTGGTGGTGGTGTTGTTGGTGGTAGTGTCTTTGGGGGTGCACATAGCAGAGAGTGAAGAAGAGGGTGCAGATCGAGAGGATGAGGAGGGTGCAGAAGAGTAAGGCTGAGTGAGCCACTTAACCAAGTCTGGTGCGTCCTTTAAAGTAATTGAACGCACCTTCTGCAACTTCCCACTTTGGCTCAAGCCTGTTGCTCCTGCCCTACCCCTACCACCCCTGCGGAAGGGCCTGCCTGTCATTTTTTAAATTACCCTATGACAAAACTCTCAGTCCCTATACTGATAAAGGACTGCTGCAGAATAGGGCAGCAGTCAGCAGTAGTGCACCTCAACCCTATATATTGTGGACCTATACCAGTCCTTAAGGATTAGCAGACTGTACCTCACTCAACCCTATGTACTGTAGTACCCTATACCTTACCAGTCCTTATAAGGACCTTTGTGGAACTAGTAGGTTGTGAATGATTAGCAGACTGTACCTCAGTCCCTATACTGATAAAGGACTACTGCAGCAGAAGGGCAGCAGTCAGCAGTAGTGCACCTCAACCCTATATATTGTGGACCTATACCAGTCCTTAAGGAATAGCAGACTGTACCTCACTCAACCCTATGTACTGTAGTACCCTATACCTTACCAGTCCTTAGAAGGACCTTTGTGGAACTAGTAGGTTGTGAATGATTAGCAGACTGTACCTCAGTCCCTATACTGATAAAGGACTACTGCAGCAGAAGGGCAGCAGTCAGTAGTAGTGCACCTCAACCCTATATATTGTGGACCTATACCAGTCCTTAAGGAATAGCAGACTGTATCTCACTCAACCCTATGTACTGTAGTACCCTATACCTTACCAGTCCTTAGAAGGACCTTTGTGGAACTAGTAGGTTGTGAATGATTAGCAGACTGTACCTCAGTCCCTATACTGATAAAGGACTACTGCAGCAGAAGGGCAGCAGTCAGCAGTAGTGCACCTCAACCCTATATATTGTGGACCTATACCAGTCCTTAAGGAATAGCAGACTGTACCTCACTCAACCCTATGTACTGTAGTACCCTATACCTTACCAGTCCTTAGAAGGACCTTTGTGGAACTAGTAGGTTGTGAATGATTAGCAGACTGTACCTCAGTCCCTATACTGATAAAGGACTACTGCAGCAGAAGGGCAGCAGTCAGTAGTAGTGCACCTCAACCCTATATATTGTGGACCTATACCAGTCCTTAAGGAATAGCAGACTGTATCTCACTCAACCCTATGTACTGTAGTACCCTATACCTTACCAGTCCTTAGAAGGACCTTTGTGGAACTAGTAGGTTGTGAATGATTAGCAGACTGTACCTCAGTCCCTATACTGATAAAGGACTACTGCAGCAGAAGGGCAGCAGTCAGCAGTAGTGCACCTCAACCCTATATATTGTGGACCTATACCAGTCCTTAAGGAATAGCAGACTGTACCTCACTCAACCCTATGTACTGTAGTACCCTATACCTTACCAGTCCTTATAAGGACCTTTGTGGAACTAGTAGGTTGTGAATGATTAGCAGACTGTACCTCAGTCCCTATACTGATAAAGGACTACTGCAGCAGAAGGGCAGCAGTCAGCAGTAGTGCACCTCAACCCTATATATTGTGGACCTATACCAGTCCTTAACCACTTGCCGACCGCCGCACGACGATGTACGTCCATTTTTTGAAGAGGGATATTTCGGTAACGGCAGCAGCTGCTGCCACAACCGAGATATCCATCTCTTCAGGCGGCGGTCGGCTGTACGATAACGGTGGTCTCCGCAGCGGATTCGCCGCGAGATCACCGCTATCGGCGGCGGGAGAGGTGCCACCCCCCCTCCCGCCGCCCTCCCACACCTTCTGCCGCTTACCGGAGCCGTCGGTAGCGGCGGAGGTGATCGGGTCCTTCAGTCAGCTGGGCATAGAGACAAGTGAGGCTAAGATGGCTCCCACTCGTCTCTATACCATAGGAGGGCGGAAGCGACGTCAAAACGTCACTTCCGCCCATACCTCTTAAAGCTATATATTTTTTTTAAATGTCAGATTTTTTTTTTTTTTTTTTTTTTGCATTTTAGCCCAAATATGAGATCTGAGGACCTTTTGACCCCAGATCTCATATTTAAGAGGACCTGTCATGCTTTTTTCTATTACAAGGGATGTTTACATTCCTTGTAATAGGAATAAAAGTGATCCATTTTTTTTTATTTCTTTTAAAGTGTAAAAATAAATAAAATAAATTAAAATAAATAAGAAAAAAAAATTTTTTTTAAAAAACACCCCGTTACGACGAGCTTGCGCACAGAAGCGAGCGCATACGTGAGTATATGAAAACGGTGGTCAAACCACATATGTGAGGTATCGCCGCGATCGGTAGAGCGAGAGCAATAATTCTAGCCCTAGACCTCCTCTGTAACGCAAAAAATGCAACCTGTAGAATTTTTTAAATGTTGCTTATGGAGATTTTTGAGGCTAAAAGTTTGACGCCATTCCACGAGCGGGCGCAATTTTGAAGCGTGACATGTTGGGTATCTATTTACTCCGCATACCATTATCTTTCACAGTATAAAAAAAAATTGGGCTAATTTTACTGTTGTCTTATTTTTTTATTCAAAAAAGTGAATTTTTTCCAAAAAAAGTGCGCTTCTAAGACCGCTGCGCAAATACGGTGTGAAAAAAAGTATTTCAATGACCGCCATTTTATTCTCTAGGGTGTTAGAAAAAAAACAATATAAAATGTTTGGGGGTTCTAAGTAATTTTCTAGCAAAAAAAAACTGTTTTAAACATGGAAACACCAAGTCCGAAAAAGAGGCCTGGTCCTTAAGTGGTTAAGGAATAGCAGACTGTACCTCACTCAACCCTATGTACTGTAGTATCCTATACCTTACCAGTCCTTATAAGGACCTTTGTGGAACTAGTAGGTTGTGAATGATTAGCAGACTGTACCTCAGTCCCTATACTGATAAAGGACTACTGCAGCAGAAGGGCAGCAGTCAGTAGTAGTGCACCTCAACCCTATATACAGCAACCTCTCCCTATAGTGACATACGAAAGAATGTAAAATGGCCGCTGGATCGGGTCTATTTATAAGTTAGGGGGGATGTCCAAGTGTCCATGTGCTGTAATGTCTCAATTGGCTGTTCTGTACCCCATGATGGATGTGTCATCATAGGTCAAAGTTCTTTTACACAGTAAACACGGAATTCCGCCGGGCGAACGGCGGCAATAGTCTGCCGATCGGGCGGACGGCGAACAGCCGAAATTCGCCGCGAAACGACTGCCGGGCGAACCGTTCGGCCATCCCTACTCAAGATCCTTTTGCCAGAATGGAAAACTTCAAGAGCAAATGGAACGGTGTGCAAGGGCACCTTTTCAAAAGGACTCACTCCCAATAGCCCTTTTCAATCCCTTTATCCCCTACAGGAGTATGGTTGACAGGAGCCCCCCCCCCCCCAGGCTAGTGTGGTGGGGGCCAGGGTGGCCGAATGTACGCACAGATGGTAAAGATGGTAAAGCACATTTTCTGGGATCCCTGGGTGCCATCTACAGTAAAACTGTTACTTCTGGTGCTTCAGACATTACCCTCTAGACCATGGATATGCAATTAGCGGACCTCCAGCTGTTGCAGAACTACAATTCCCATGAGGCATAGCAAGACTCTTAGAGCCACAAGCATGACAGCCAGAGGCAGAGGCATGATGGGACTTGTAGTTTAGCAACAGCTGGAGGTCCGCTAATTGCATATCCCTGCTCTAGACCATTCCTTTATCCTGACCACAATAACACATTCTGCTCAGGAGGTGGATGTCTGCTCTGATGACATCAATAATAGGATTTTTGTACTCACCTCAAAATACTTTTCTCCGAAGTTCATTGATGGACACAGCTCCATTAATCTTGACCGTAGTGTTATTACGCCACCATCAAGAGAGGACTAAGCAGAACATGTAATACATGTGAAAAACAACAGAACTGTACAGTTCCGTCCAGGGGGTGGTCCTTCTGGCAATAACCCCTCAGCCTGCTTCCTGCAGCTCAGTATGTCAACAAGCAGTATAACGTAAAGTAATAGGAGGAGTGGGTGATGTGTCTGTCAATCAACTTCAGAGAAAAGGATTTTACGTACAAAAATCTTATTTTCTCTTTCATTCATTGACGGACATAGCTCCATTAATCTTGACCGTAGGGATGTCCCCAAGCAGTGTCATAACGAAAGGTGGGAACAGCAAACATAACTTCACCCACAACCAGAGGTGCTCCCCAAACGGAGGAGTCGCCACCTGAACCAACCGCATCAGAAATTGCAGCCAACATATGCATCCAAATGCATCGACAATCAAAATGTAACTTTCTCTAACAAGAAGAAAGAGTGTAAATTGCAACAATTACACGGCCGCCTGCAAAACTTTGTGGCCAAAGCAATCAGAAGATGTGCTTACATCAACTTTGTAGAACTTTGTGAAAGTGTGAACAGACAACCAGGTGCCTTACACACCTGAGAGACTGCCGCTTGATGTCGGAAAACCCAAGAGGTCCCAATTACCCTGGTGGAATGGGCCGTAACAGGAAAGGGGGCACCTGCCCCTTCAAGACTTAAGCCTGGACCACGATCCGTCTGATCCACCTAGAAATGGTGGTCGACGAGACCGCCAGCCCTTTTTTCAGACCAGCTACCGAAACTAACAGAGAATCTGACTTCCGGAAGGGAGCTGTGGCAGACAGATATACCCTTAGAGCCCTGACCACATCCAGGGAATGGAGCGCCACCACCTTAGGATGTGTCAGTTTAGGACACAGAGATGGTAACACAATGTCTTCATTGAGATGAAAGGCCGAAACCACCTTCGGGAGAAAAGAAGGTTGCAGACGCAACACCACCTTATCCCTGTGGATAACCAGATAGGGTGACCTGCAAGACAAGGCCACCAGCTCAGAAACCCTCCTGGCAGATGTAATAGCCACTAGAAAGACCACTTTCTGAGAAAGAGTCAATAAGGGAATTTTCCTGATGTTCTCAAATGGCGGTTTCTGAAGCGCCGATAGTACCAGGTTCAGATCCCACGGAGGCAGGAGTGGACGCAACGGGACTACATGCCGGACCCCTTGCACAAAGGTGCTCACCAATGAATGAGACGCCAGGGGTCGTTGGAAAAACAGCTGATATCTGTCCCTTGATGGTGCTCAAGGCCAACTTCTAGTCTACTCCACGCTGTAAGAACAGCAGGATCCTGGAAACAGAATAGGTGCGTGGACTCCACCCCATCTCTTCACACATGGAGATATAAGCTTTCCACGTACGATGGTATATCTTCCAAGAAGAAGATTTTTGTACCCTCAGCATAGTGGAAATTACAGAGTCCGGCAGACCTCGGTTCCTTAGCACCTGGCTTTCAACAGCCATGCCATTAAAACAAGCAATGGTAAAGCAGGATGGAGTATCAGACCTTGTGACAGAAGGTATTCTCCCATCGGCAACCACCAAGGAGCATCCGCCACCAGGCGTACTAGGTCAGCGTACCAAGGATGCCAAAGCCAATCTGGGGTAATCAGTATTACTGGAATCCCCTCGGCCTCCACTCTACGGAGCAGACGTGGTAACAGTTTGAGCGGAGGGAAGGCGTAAATCAGGCGGTACTGCTACCATGGAGCCACCAACACGCCTGAAGCATCCGCCCAATGATCTCTTGCCCTGGACACAAACCTCTGTACCTTGAGCCATGAGGCCAGAAGATCCACACCTGGTGTGCCCCATCGTAGGCAAAGAAGCTTAAACACCTCCTGATGCAATGACCATTCTCCTGAGTCCAGCATCTGGTGACTTAGTCTGCCTGCCAGTTTTCTACTCCCGGGATGTATATGGCCGTTAGGGCCAGTATGTGTCGCTCGGCCCACCGAAGGATGTGAGCGACCTCCCGTGCTTCAGCCAGACTTCTTGTTCCTCCTTGATGGTTGACATATGCCACCGCTGTGGCGTTGTCTGACTGGATTCTGATTGAACGTTCTCGTAGTTTCATCGACCATGTGGAGAGGCATAGCCTGATCACTAGAAGCTCGAGCACATTGATCGGTAACTGGGATTCCTCCCTTGACCAGATGCCCAGGGTCGATTGTATTCCCAGTACTCCACCCCAGCCGGTCAGGCTAGCGTCTGTTGTGATCACTGTTCAATGAAGAGGCAGGAACGATTTCCCAGACCAAAGGGCTGGAGATCTCAGCCACCAGAGAAGAGAGTCCCTCACTAACTGACTCACCCAAATCCGCCGATCCAGGGATAACGGAGATTTGTCCCATTTGGACAATATCTCTTTCTGCAAGACTCTGGTGTGAAACTGGTCGTACGGTACAGCTTTGAAGGAGGCAACCATTAGGCCCAGAACTCACATGCAGAAACGCAGCGTCGACCACCTGCGGTTCATCAGCAGCTTCACTGCGGCTCTGAGAGTCTTCAGTTTGTCTGAAGGGAGAAACACTCTCACTTCAACGGAGTCCAGCAGTAAGCCTAGGTACTCCAGGTGCTGAGTCGGCACTAGTTCCGACTTTTAGGTTCAACATCCACCCAAATTCCTGTAGGGTTTGCATGGTGATCGCCACATCCTCCCTTAATTCTGAGGTGGAAGCTGCTCTCAGAAGGAGATCATCTAGGTAACCCATGATTGATCCCACGTTGTCGCAACAACGCCAAAATTGGAACCAATGCCTTGGTAAAGAGTCGGGGTGCTGAAAGCAGGCCAAAGGGGAGAGCCACAAACTGGTAGTGTCTTCCCCTACTGCAAATCACAGAAACCTCTGATGCCTGAGGCATATGGGTATGTGTAGGTATGCGTCCTGGATATCCAGAGATGCCAGTAAGTCCCCCCTGATGGAGTGCAGCGACTACGCAACGACCTGATTCCATGCTTTCACAAAGCAATTGAGGGCTTTTAGGTCCAGGATTGGACATACCCCTTCCTTTTGGGGGACTACAAACAGATTGGAATAGAATCCCTGAAACCTTTCCTGTTGTGGAACAGGCACTATCACCCCACGGCTGAGCAGGTCCCTTACTGCCCTAATGCCTTGTACACACGGTCAGACATTCTGACCACAAAATCCGTTGGCTTATTTCTGACGGATTTTGTCCGAAACTGGTGTTGCATACACCCGGTCGGACAAAGTTGTCGGAAAATCCGATTCGTTATGACGGGACTACGTTCAGGCTAGTAGCCAATAGCTTTGGTCTTGTAATTGATCTGAGCATGCGTGGCACTTTGTCTGATCGTAATTCTCTACAAACAATCGGAAAAAGTCCGATCTGATTTTTTTGTCGTAAAATTTGAAATCCTGCTCTAAAAAAATTTTCGGCGGAATTTCCGAGGGAAAAAGTCCGATAGAGCCCACAAACGATCAGATTTTCCAACAATAGAATCGGATCTGACCTTTTCCGTTGGAATTTTGGACCATGTGAACAGAGCATAAGGGTATGCTGGAGGGAAAGAATCTATTTGGTGGCCAAGAGAGGAAGTCTATCTTGTAGCCTGATGAAATCAGTTTGCAGACCCATAGGAAGGACAGCCGAGAGGCCCACTGAGCTGTAAACTCCCGAAGGTGACCCCTCACCCGTGTGTCGGGCGGGGCCAAACCTTCATGCGGTAGCACTTTTGCTCGCTGGCTTGTGAGTCCAGGGACGCTTCCATCCCTCAGTAGTCGCCCTGTCGGACTGGGAGCATTTACCTATTCTCCTAAGGGAGAAAAAGCCTCTTCTGAGTGGAAAAGGAGGGCCCTTGCCTGCAGCGTGACTCCTTACCCTTCCTGGACTGTGGGAGCAACGTGCTCTTTCCACCTGTGATATTCTTAATAAAGCCATGCAGAGAGGCTCCAAATAGCCGCTCACCAAGGAAGGGCAAATTTGTCAAGGCTTTTTTAGATGCCTGGTCCACAGACCAGCATTTCAGCCAGATGAGGCACCGCAGCACCACTGCTGATACTGATGCTCTGGAGAGCAAGGAAAGTGTATCCAGGGCCACATCAAGGCCGTGCACCAACTAACCTGCTAGTTCCATGCAGACTGGAGGAAACTGCTGCTTCTCCAATTCACGGTGCAATCGTTTTGCCCACTCAGTAAGCGTCTGCGGCCAGATGCCCTGGCAATTACCGGTCGCAGAGCTGACCCCACTTACATAAACATGGACCAGGCCGCTGCCTCGGCCCTCCTGTTGGGTCCTTAAATGCAGGAGCCCCTTCTACTGGGATCGTGGTTACTTTGTTTAACCCGGATACCGGGGGGGTCCACGACCGGGGAGCAGACCATTTTTTAAGAAGGCTCTCCTCAGAAGGGTAATGCACTGCCATTCTTTTTGGGACCGAAAACGTCTGTTGGGAGCTTCCCCATTCCTTGTATATGAACTTATCGAAATAAGTCAGATACAGAAACACCTTAGGTGTACGGGCTGGCTTAAGGGACCCAAAAGGGACCGCCACCTCGGCAGAGGATCCTGCCGCATCCCGTATTTCCAGGGTATCACGCACAGCGGTGATAAGTGCTTCAACTAGCGATTTTTCCTGCGCGGACACGGAATCACCCTCACTGTCCGCCAGTCACTGCAGGGCCCGATTCTGAATCAGAGCTTTCCCCGGAGGACAGGGGGGCAGGGGCCATTTTTTACCCCCCTTACGCCCGCACACCATCTCCACCCTGGCAACGAATGTTTCAAGGACCACCGACAAAGCGCCCAAAGGAACTGCACTATTTGCAGGCGAGTCAGTTGCAATTGCAGGGAGGTCTGGGGAAGTAACACCAGCTTCTAATGCTGACCTAACTTTTCTGCCACCCTTGGGGACTTAGGACAAGGTGCTCAATCCCACCATCCTAGCTGCTACAGACTGAGGGGCCCCCACTGCAGGACTCACCACCCCAACGAGCGCTGTGCTGTTCTGTTACTGATGGCTGGGTCCTGTGTCTGCTCACAAATGTCCAGGAACAAAAACTGCACTGTTCTGAGGCACGGGAATCAGCGCTGTGGAGAAAAAAACGCATTGGGGCTACAAGAAAATGGCCACCGGGCTCCCTTGTATAGAAAAAAAATCACAGGGAAAATGGCCGCCAAACTGAGAAAATGGCCGCTGAGCATGCTTCTCACAGAGGCTAACAGAAAATGTCCGACGATCAAAACTGTACATAGAGAATACACAGACAATGGCAGCAGTCAGTGAGATGGCAGCAGCACATGCAGAGCCCACAGACACCAGCAGAGAGCCAAATGACAGCACAGGGACACAGACAGCCAGCACAGCCCCCAATCAAAGATCAGAGCCCCCCGGAGGACCCCTGGCCAGGTACACACACCACACCACTGCCCAGTCATGTAGCATCCCCCACAAGGGGGGAGGGAAAACAGGGACAGGGAGAGAAGAAAGGGAGAAGAGGGATCCCCTAATCGACCACCCAGGGAAAGCCCTGCTGCTCTGTCCTGCCGTGACAGGGAGAGCTGTACTTACTATCCAGACGAGCTGGAGGCATCCCATCACAGACCCACACCCGAGCAGTACGGGGTCACTGCGGGCCACGGCACACTGTGACAAAGACATCCATAGTCCGGTCATATGTGTGCCCCGGAGCATTGTGCACAGGCCCAGACTGGCCATAGGGCACACCGGGCGTTTGCCCGATGGGCCGAAGGCCGCCGGGCCGCATGTCTGGCTGTGGCATGCAGAGTTAGCCGCGGATTGCAACATGCAGGGCCGGCTGCTGATGTTCTGCACATGCTGGTGGTGGTGGGAGGAGTGGAGGCATTCTCTGCCTACCAAGAGCTGCTACAGCTCAGTCTGGAATCTGGGCTGCGGGGACAGCAGCATCACTGCTTCTAAACACATACATTGCCAGACGGGGTACAGAGTATCCTTTCTATTTCCCGGACAAGCTTGTGCACACTCACTCTGCGCCCTCCTGCACCCCGATCTCCAGTGCCCTTCTGAGAGAAGCCGGAGCTCAGATAATGCTGCTGACACTGTGCAGTGTGGGAGTTGAGCTGAACTGTGAAAAGTTTGTGAAGATAAGCTGATTAATGTTGGTACACAGGACGGATTTACTTGCAGGACATGAGACACTGGAGGAGTCAAAACAACAGGCGAGTGTGTGTGTGTGTGTGTGTAGGGGGGGGGGCTGCTAAGTTTGCAGTCTCTCCCCCATAGCTGACACAAATCTCTCAAGCAGGCAGACATCACTGTAAAAGCACCCCCATCAGTCTCTGTCCACATACTGTGAACTTCATTTTTGACCCTTCCATTTAACCCTGTATTATCCAAAATGTATACAGTGAAAAGTATAAACTCACCACAGAAACTAATAATAATCCTCAATAAGCAGCAGAGCTCAGTGTTCACAGCTATCTGCATGCTAGCACTGTTGTATGAACACTTATTAATTTAGAGAATCATTTCTGTTAATGGAGTATTTTTTTTTTTTGCGTTTACTTACAGGCTCAGTTCACACATACAGGTGTAACCAAACGTGGGCATATTTTTCACGCATCATGTGTAAGGAATCCCAATCTTTCCAATAGTATGCCTTACCTGCAAACAACTAAAAGTATGTCCACCATGTCAGTGCCAGTGTCCACGTCATGGTAATACATGGACATTGCCATGATGTGGATCCTGGACTGCAACTATAGACTATAGAATACACCCTTGTGTATGAAAGGGAACTTTGCTTAACAGGCCAAAAGCTGTATAAGAGGCCCCAAAATTTTTGATGGCCGCCCTGTGCAAGGCCTATCCTGGGTGGGTGCTGAGGCGGGGGGGGGGGGTGCGGTCCGGCCCAAGTACCACACTGGGGGGTGTCAGGCCAACATCGCCCACTGTAACAGCTTATATTTGAATCACTGGGTGCCCACCGTCAAACAAGTCCCGGCTCCTTTGATAGACAACACACTTGTCCAATGCCGGGACATGTGCTGTCTATAATAGGTAGGAGCCAATTCAGGAGGCAGGACTGGTATGACAGCAGGTTGGCAGTGATTCAAATGAAAGCTGTCACAGCAGGCAACACCAGCCTGTGTGATGACCTGGTCAGCTCTCCTCTCTGGTCCCCTACACTGGCGAGGTTGCATTGCTGGGCACTGGTGAGGCTTCATTGCTGGGCACTGGTGAGGCTGTATTACTGAGCACTGGTGAGGCTGCATTGCTGGGCACTGGTCAGGCTGCATAGATGGGCACAGCTGAGCCCTGCATTCTTTATGTAGTGCACTCCTGAGCCATGCGTTCTCTAAGTAGCGCACTCTTGAGCCATGCATTCTTTCTGTAGCGCATTCCTGAGCCATGCATTCTTTCTGTAGCGCACTCCTGAGCCATGCATTCTTTCTGTAGCGCATTCCTGAGCCATGCATTCTTTCTGTAGCGCACTCCTGAGCCATGCATTCTTTATGTAGCGCACTCCTGAGCCATGCATTCTTTATGTAGCGCACTCCTGACCATGCATTCTGTATGTTGCGCACTCCTGAGCCATGCATTCTTTATGTATGTTTACAGCATTTACTTAACTATAAAGCTTCCTATCTGTGTGAAGTTGACCGTTTATATATTTTTTTATGTATCTGGCCCTCTCAATTTCTTTGAAAGCATTTTTTTTTACACACTATGCCCAAAAGGTTGCCCCTGGATTACAGCAACCCTCATCTTGTGCTGCTTCATACTATTTTCAGCACTCCACCATCAAAACCGGAGTTAATATAATCAAACCCACACATCCTGGAACCCCACATCTGCCATCAACCTCCCCCGCGAATGCCCCCCCCCCCCTCCTCGGGCTGCTAAATCTAAAATGCCCGGGCCTATATTTTGCCCCAGTCCGGGCCTGATTGCGCATGTCGTGGCTGACCCAGCTCATAGCTATGGCCTGCACGCGCTCGATGGCCAGGCTGGAGAGAATAGAAGGATCTATATTATCCAGCCTATCACCCAGCCGGCTGTTTTTTTTTTTTTTTTTTTATAATTCCAACTTTATTAAACATTTTCTTATCCACATACAGACATATATTCATCTCTAACATCTTATCAACTATTTTTTTCCCCTGATATTAATAGTGAGATAATGGCCTGTGGGGGATTATCTACTTCTTCGTCTCCATTCTAGTGAAGTGGAGGGAGGGGGGTGATGCGGGAAAAAAAAAGTGATCCCAGCCTATCCCTTTATCCTATCCTCTTTTCCTTAAGCCCCATACACACTATCAGTTTTTCTGCTGAGTTTTTCCTTCAGGTTTACCAAAACCATGTAGTGGAAGGGCCTGCCTGATTGCCTACAAATTGAAATGCCTAAGGCTTGACCTCATATTATATGGTTTTGGTAAATCTGAAGGAAAAGCTCAGCAGAAAAACCTATAGTGTGTATGGGGCTTTACCCTACCTAGCCTTTACCCCTCCCCTTTTCTCTTTCCCTTCGTGTTCTCTGTGTGAGTATTTCTTTCCTATTTGTGATTTTGTTGTTTTACTACTAAAGATACTATATCCTATGTGCATGTTATTACATGCTATGTGAGTTCTCTTTCCTATTAATAGTTTTAGTGTACATTACTTTCTACTAATGATTCCATTTCCTTTATATATGTTTTACACCCTCTTTTTATTGAGTTTTCCCTTCCTACTTTCACCGTTCTTTTCCCTTCCTTTTCCTCCCCCCACCTCTTATCCCTCTATCAAATTTTTCTTCTACATATGTGCATAAAATATCTAATTTAATTCTCCATGTAAATGTTCTCCTTATACCGCCTCAAAATTTAAAAAAAATAAATAAAATTAAATAAGTTATTTCTCCCCCTTCCCCCACCCTATCCCCTCCCCCCTCCCTCCACAGAGATTCAGGATATTATAGTACCGAAGTTCTAATCAAGAAGAGGGTCTCCCCCTCTATCGCCTCATCTCTTGCAGTAACTTCTTTATATCTTTACATTCCCACATTAACATGGGTACATAACATAAAAAACATATAATAAGGAATACAGGTTACGGTTCCGCTCTCCACTCATGTCCATTAGAGGTTCTTCTATCCCATCTCATGCTATTTTTTGGCAAATATTTATTTTTCTAGCTCTTCGGTGTATTTCTCCCACTCTTCTCATGTTACAGCAAATGTATCTTGTTTATTTCTTATCCTATGCATCCACCATTCTGCCTCTCTTATTCCATCCACCTCCCTTTTCCAATCTTTCAGTGTTGGACAGGTTACCTGTTTCCAATATCTGGGAATTAATTTCTTCGCCGCAGTCAATAAGTGAGGGATTACACTGTCTTTATATCTCCCTCCGGAATCCATAGCCCCATGGAACAAAAAGTGCCTCGGGCCGAACTCCAGTTGCTCTTTTGACACCCTACCGATCCACGGGGCTATGTCTTCCCAAAACTTCCTTATCCCCTGACAGGTCCACCATATATGAAGAAAAGTTCCCTTTTCACCACACCCTCTCCAACACCTATTATCTGCATTTGGGTATATTTGTGCTAGTCTCTAGTTCTATACTATCTGGTCAGGAATTTACATGACATCTCCTGTATAGCCGAGCTGATCAATAGGGAGTATGTTGCTTCAATTAAATTTTTTGTTTGTGTTATCGAGAAATTACAGTCTAATTCCTTTCCCCATTCCCTTATAAAATAGGGTGCGGTATTCTTTTCCTCACTCAGAACTAATTTGTACATTTGGGATAGTAGATGTTTTGGGCTTGATATTTTTCTGCACATCTTTTCAAATATAGTGAGGGTATCCTGGGATCTAATCTGAGATTCTAATTTCTTAAAGAAACATTTGATTTGATTTTACCTCCACCCTGACAGTTTCATACATCCTTGTTTCGATTCTATCTCCCTTTGTGGCAGTAGGGCTCCTAATGGTGCATATCTTAAGCCGCGTACACACGGGCGGACTGTCTGTCCAACTTAGTCCGCCGAAACACATTTCAGCGGACAGTCCGCTCGTGTGTGGGCTTCAGCGGACTTTTTCAGCGTGCAGTCTGGCGGACTAAGTATTTCGGAATTTCCGTAATATTGTCCGTCCAACTTTGGTTTCAGCGGACAGTCCGCTCGTGAGTAGGCTAGTTGGACGGACTAAGTATGGCGCATGCTCAGAAAGGATTTACACGGCGGAAGGTTGCATTGCTGTGTATTGGACGTCCTATTTCTAGTCCCGTCGTACGTGCTGTACACGTCATTGCGCAAGCTTTCAACGGACTGTCTGTTCATCGTGTGTGGTCAAGTCCGTTCATTCAAAAGTAGGACGGACTGTCCGTCAGATTGTCTGACGGACTTAGTTGGCCAGACAGTCTGCCCGTGTGTACGCGGCTTTAGGCACATTGTATTCCCTTCTGATTCCCATGGTCCCAGTGCTCCTTTTTCTTCCCCCGGGGGAACCATGGAAAACCTCCCAATGGTGCTAGAGGGGATATCCCTGGAGTGTATTTACCTGTTTTATTTAATCTATCCCATACTGCCAGTGTGTTCCACGTCAGTGGAGATGTCCATTTAGATAAGCCCCTGTCCTTTTCCGGTATCCAGGGTGCTCCTGCTAGTTCTCTTTCAGCCATTCTTTTCTCAATCATCACCCATTCTTTACCCTCAGGATCGTGGCACCAGTTCAGTATATGAACCAGTGCATGGCTCTATAATATCTGGCCATATCAGGTAAGCCCCCCCCCCCCCCCGTACTTCCCTCTGCATAAAATTTTGTTCTTCCGTTTTCTCAAATACATTTTAGGAATATTTTACGTATTCTTTTAAAGAACCTTTGGGGTAACGGAATGGGTAATGTATATAACACGTACAACAGCCTGGGCATTACACTCATTTTCAACGCATTTACCCTCCCAAACAATGTTAACATCTGTCCTTTCCATCTCTTAAGATCTTCTTCTATCTTTATTAATAAGGGGCTATCATTTTGTTCGAACAGTGATTTTATATCTGCTGAGATATGAACTGCTAGATAAAATAAGGACCTCTTGTTCCAGATAAACGGGTGGCTATTTTGTATAGCCACTCGTGAAGCTGATGGAACATGGGTGGGCAATAACATTGATTTTTCTTCACTTCCTGCATCACCTCTTCTATGGAGTCCTGTGGATTCACTAGGGAGAACAACAAGTCATCAGCATATGCAGCATATGCTGAGACTTTATATTCTCTGTCTCCTTTTTCTACTCCCTTTATCTTCCTATTACTTCTAATTCTACATAGGAATGGTTCTAATACTAAGTAGAATAGAATTGGGGATAGTGGACATCCCTGCCTTGTTCTGTTCTGTATTACAAACCCTTCTGATAATACCTCATTCACTTTTACTCTTGCCCTTGGGCCCGAGTATAATGCCATCACCCATCCCATCATTCTCTCTCCCAATCCTATTTCCCTCAGCACTTCCTCCATAAATCTCCAATTTACTCTATCAAAAGCTTTCTCGGCGTCCATAGATAACATTATTCCTGGGGTCTTTTTAGGTCCTTTCTGCATCCAGTGTTACATATGCAACGCTCTTATGGTATTAGCTCTAGTTTCTCTACCTAGCATAAATCCAGTCTGGTCGATATGTACCACCCGTATAATTTTCTCTTGTAATCTTGTGGCTAATATTTTTGCCAGTAACTTTGTGTCTGTATTTAAAAGTGATATGGGTCTGTAATTAGCACAATATCCCGGATCCTTCCCTTGTTTGGGTATAACTGTCAGGAAAGCTAATAAGGCTTCTGGGGGTAGAGGATTTTCAATTGTTATCTGATTTAAATATTTACTTAATGGTGTAACCAGTACATCTTTATATTTTTTATATACATACTCGTGAATCCGTCTGGCCCTGGACTCTTCACATTAGGTAGATTTTCTCTTGCTTTCTTTATTTCCTCCACAGATATCTGTTCTTCCAGTTTCTCCACTGTCTCCGTAGGCAGGGATGGAAGTAGGGACTCCTTAATATATTGTCTTATTTATTTTCCTTGTTCTCCTATTCCCACCCCTGACATCGCCCCTTTTATATTATATAAATTCTTGTAAAAAAATTCAAATTCCTTTGCTATGGATTTGGTGTCTATTATCTGTTTATTCCCGTCATTTATACTATGAACATGGGAAGATTCCTGTTGTTTTTTTAATTGATTAGCTAATAATTTGCCGCATTTATTCCCATTTTCATAGAATCTATGTGCCAGGAATCTGTATTTGTTTTTTATCTTCCTATCTGTATATTGAGTAAGATCTCCTCTCAACTTTTCCAACTGTCTGGCCTCTTCCGGGTGAATACTTTTTTTATGTTTTGTTTCTAGCTCCTATATCCTTCCTAATAGATCTTCCATCTCCTTTTTTTTTTCTCTTTTAACTCGTGAGCCATGAGCTATTAGTACCCCCCTCACTACCGCCTTGTGAGCTTCCCATATCATTTGCTCAGTAACTTCTCCTGATACATTTTCTTTAAAATAACTGACTATTTTATTATGTACCGTATATACTCGAGTATAGGCCGACCCGAGTATAAGCCGAGGCCCCCAATTTACCCCCAAAAAACTGGGAAACCTATTGACTCGTGTATAAGCCGAGGGTGAGATATGCCTGTCCATCCCTGTGTGTGTCCGTCCATCCCTGTGTGTCCGTCCATCCCTGTGTGTCCGTCCATCCCTGTGTGTCCGTCCATCCCTGTGTGTCCGTCCATCCCTGTGTGTGTGTCCATCCATCCATCCCTGTGTGTGTGTCCATCCATCCATCCCTGTGTGTGTGTGCGTCCATCCATCCATCCATCCCTGTGTGTGTGTGTGTGTGTGTGTGTGTGTGTGTGTCCATCCATCCATCCATATCTGTGTGTGTGTGTGTGTGTGTGTGTGTGTGTGTGTGTGTGTGTGTGTGTGTGTGTGTGTCCGTGCAGCCTTGTGTGTCCAGCCTACCTGTGTCCCGAGCGGTCCCGTCCGGTCCCGTCCCGAGCCTCCGTGTCGTCCCGTCCCGAGCCTCCGTGTCGTCCCGTCCCGAGCCTCCGTGTCGTCCCGTCCCGAGCCTCCGTGTCGTCCCATGCCAGGATCGCCGCTCTTCGTCGGCGCCCTGGCGGCCATTCCCCTGTTCAAAAGCCCCGCCTCCGCCTGTGATAGGCGGAACACTCAATTTCCCAGCAGTCAGTGTTCCGCCTATCACGGACATCGGCTCATGTGTGTGTGTGCGTGTGTGAGCATGCATGTATGTGTGTGTGTGTGAGCATGCATGTATGTGTGTGTGAGCATGCTTGTGTGTGTGTGTGAGCATGCTTGTGTGTGTGAGCATGCTTGTGTGTGCGTGAGCATGCTTGTATGTGCGTGTGTGTGTGTGTGTGAGCATGCTTGTATGTGCGTGTGTGAGCATGCTTGTATGTTTGTGAGCATGCATGTATGTGTGTGTGTGTGAGCATGCATGTATGTGTGTGTGTGTGTGAGAGCATGCATGTATGTGTGTGTGAGCATGCTTGTATGTGTGTGTGTGAGCATGCTTGTATGTGTGTGTGTGTGTGTGTGAGCATGCATGTATGTGTGTGTGTGAGCATTAATGTATGTTTGTGTGTGTGAGCATGCTTGTATGTGTGTGTGTGTGTGTGTGTGAGAATTCTTGTGTGTGTGTGTGTGTGTGTGTGTGTGTGTGTGTGTGTGTGTGTGTGTGTGTGTGTGTGTGTGTGTGTGTGTGTGTGAGAGCATGCATGTATGTATGTGTGTGTGTGTGTGTTCATATATGTATGTGTATGTATGCATGTGTTTATCAGTGGCGGTGCATCCAAAAGGGTGCACAGGTTCCACCCCCTCTATGACCAAAGGATAGACTCATGCATAGCATAGCATGAATCTATCCATGGCCACCGCTGCCACCCCCATATTTAGGTGTCTGGTCCCTTTTGGGGTGCCGGGTGCCTGAATTACAGCGGCGGGGGGGGGGTGTTTTTGCAGCACCTGATTAGAGCCATGGGCTATAATAGGCTTCAAAATAGGCCTGGCTTGACGCTCACAGTCTACCCAGGTGTGTTAGAAAAGTGAATTAATATTCACTTTCCTAACACTGAACGGCCTCTCCACCAATCAGGTGTGCGGGTCTTTTACCCATCACCCGATTGGCTGAAACGATAGACACAGCTATCGGACGCCCATCAGGAGGAGAGGACGGGAGATGAGGATGGCAGTAGCTGTATGGAGGACCCCGCTCATGGCCATTACCCGCTGCCCCACCAAGACAGGGTAAGTGGCGGGCAGACAGTGAGCGTGCGGTGGGGATTCACAGTGGCAGCATTTGATGGGCACACCAACAGCATTTGATGTGCACAGTAGCAGCATTTGATGGGCACAGTGGCAGCATTTGATGGGTACACTGGCAGCATTTGATGGGCACAGCGGTGGCATTTGATGGGCACAGCGGTGGCATTTGATGGGCACAGCGGCAGAGTTTGATGGGTACAGTAGTGACATTTGATGGTACAGTGGTGGCATTAGATGGTACAGTGGTGGCGTTTGATGGGCACAGTGGCTGTAATTGATGTTTTTTAAATCGGTTCCTTTATATGCAGCCACCCACTTCGGACTGGGCCCTGGTGTTCCAGCATCGGGCTCGGAGAAAAGAGCCCTGTCCGGAGGTCGGGGGGGGGGCCCTCCATGGTTTCCTGCATCGGGGCCCTGAAGGTTCTAGTTACGCCACTGATTATTCGGTGCATATATATCCACAAATGTATAATATAATCCATACAGCCTTCCTTTAACAAATAAGTATTTCCTTCTGGATCTACATATGTCTCCTCAAATTTCATAGGGCATGTTTTCTTAAATGCTATAGACACCCCTCTGGCTCTTGCTGTCGGAGAAAGTGCATAGAACCATTGGTCATATTCATATCCTGGCAATTTAGGGACCAATCCTGGTACAAAATGAGTCTCCTGATGTAACACAGGCAGGTTTCCGTTACATCAGAGGGGGCGGGGCCACCCATACGTCACGGGGAAACCCGGTTTTCCCCTTGCATCAGAGGGGGCGGGGTCAGGTGACAGGTGGCCCCACCCTCCGCATATAACAAACGTCAGGCCGCGGGGATCCCGCAGTGTCTCCTCAGTGGAGACAGAAGATGGATGGATTCGTTGCGCTGATTCAGATGAGCCATCGCTGGACCCCGGAGAGATGATCGTCCGTCGCTGGATAGCAAGAGTGGATTACCACTGCAGAAATCTTTTTTTTATTTTTTTTTATTTTTAATAAAGGAATTTTTCAAAAGTGTGTTTGTCTTATTTAACTATTTTTTACACTTTCTTTGTGAAATGGTAGGGGTACTTTTGTACCCCCTTACCATTTCAAACAGGGGGGGCCAGGATCTGGGGTTCCCTTGTTAAAGGGGCTTCCAGATTCTGATAAGCCCCCCGCCTGCAGACCCCCACAACCACCGGCCACGGTTGTGGGGATGAGGCCCTTCTCCACATCAACATGGGGACAAGGTGCTTTGAGGGGTCACAGACCCCCAAAGCATCCTCCCAATGTTGAGGGCATGTGGCCTGGTACGGTTCAGGAGGAGGGGGGGGCGCTCTCGTCGTCCCCTCTTTTCTTGCGGCCTGCCAGGTTGCGTGCTCGGATAAAGGGTCTGGTATGGATTTTTAGGGGGACCCCCACGTAATTTTTTTTTTAAATTTGACACGGGGTTCCCCTTAATATCCATACCAGACCTGAAGGGTCTGGTATGGATATTTAGGGGGAACCCCACGTCAAAATTTTTTTTCAATTTGACGCAGGGTTCCCCTTAATATCCATACCAGACCTGAAGGGCCTGGTAATTGAATTTGGGGGACTCCCACACTTTTTTTATTTATTTATTTATTTTATCAATGACTTTCAATGAGTGTACTCTGTATTACGGAGCCGACAATTCATAATAGCTGCGAGTGATTTTAAAGGACTTTTTTTCCTGCATAAATTACACTTTGTTCAGGGACAGTTCTAAGCACCAGAAACATGCGCCCCTTCACAGACATACTATAGACACCCCCCCCCACCCCCCTACGAAATTTAAAGGAATATTACACTTTTATTGTTTCACTTTAATCATTATTAAAATCACTGCTCCCGAAAAAACGTCCGTTTTTAAAACTTTTTTTTGCATTGATACATGTCCCCTGGGGCAGGACCCGGGTCCCCAAACACTTTTTAGGACAGTAACTTGCATATTAGCCTTTAAAATTAGTACTTTAGATTTTGAACGTTGGAGTCCTATAGACTTTAATAGGGTTATAAAAGTTCACACAAAGTATGCTATATACTAGCTCCGTCGAATCTTCTTTATACATTCGACAGACACCATACGCCTTCAAAGACAGATTCGACCGTAATTCATGTGGATTTTCGGATGAATGCAATTTTTGAACGAAAAACGAAATAAATAAAAACTAATTTCGGGAGTAACTAAATTAATAAATTTTTCGGACGAAAACGAAATTCCGAAACGAAATATTTTACTCTGCACATGTCTAATATATACTATATCCGCCATCTGGTGGCGCATCTCGTGCCACAAACGATCCCTTTTTTAGGGTGAATTCAATCTTCTAACATTATACGTTACTATTTTCATCATATTATCCAACATCTGTCCTACCCAAGAGTATACTTAGATTATCCTGTTTAAAATATTTGCTATTTAATTTTTTCTCAACCTTTCTAGATGATTTCAGAACCCCTCCTGTTTCCTTATTTCCCTTCTCTCTGAACTCTCTCATCCCAAAAGAGTTCCATCTAATAAGAGGCATCCCCTGTTCCGGGCTTCCCCCGGCCCTCAGCTGCATCTCACCCTCGTCTGCAAATCGCAGATCAACCAGTCCTTCACCCGGACCTTCCTATTTGTTGAGGTTGAGCTCCTAATGCAACCTGGACTTTTACTACTATTTCAAATATTATACAATAGAGACACCATTACATTTTTGGTTTTCAACCAGCTGCATTACATTTCAGGGTGGGAGAAAAAAACAAAACACCACCATTACATTTTCCTTCCTGGTTTTCCAACCAACTGTTTTACTTTACCTAATAGAATTAGAAAAAAAAACTAAATTTAAATGTTCCCCCCTGATTCCCACCCCACCCCTCCCACTAGTCCCACGAGACTCCTAAAGACGTCATGATTTTATTACTCGGGACAATCGTTATGGACGTTGTATCAAACTCAAGCTTGAAAACCTGCTGGTTTCCTGCATTCTCTGCTGTTGTAGGTGGATGTGAGAGTGGCAAATTTTGTGGCATCTCCCCCTCCCCCCCGTTCTGAGGGGGTACTGTCCCCCTCTGGGAATCTCCCCATGTCTCTGTCCATAGCTCTGTCCATCACCTTCCCCCCACCTTGCATCCCTGTACCTCTGATGATTTGTGAAGCTCTCCTCTGCTGCGATTTTCGGGTCTGCTGAGATTTTCTGATCTCCACCGCGTCTCCAACTTGTCTGACTCTGCTCCGGTGGTTGCCTCCCTCTTCCCCCCGATAGCAGGCTATCAGTCTGGGGGCCATGTGTCTGTGCCATGGGGGAGCCTCTCCTGAGCTTCTCTTGTACCCACCCAGCCTCTGGGGATCTGTAACAGGACTGCAGCGTGACTATCTCCTCTCCTCTTTGCAGTATCATGTATGCCCTTAACCTGCCTGTGACACTCCTGCTACCTCCACTCGCCAGCTGCAGTGCGGCTCGTCTGTGGGTGGACATATCCCCTGTCACCGCCTGGCATCTTTTGCTCCCGCATACCGATTGCTATGTACCGCTCGTGGCTCCAGGTACTCAACTGCTCCCCGCTGTATCAATCACAGTCTGCAGGTCTCCACACAGCTTCTCTCCTCAGACACGCTAGCACGTCAGCTCATCGGGTCACTCATCGGATCGTCGGGTCATCAGCTCAGACAGCGCTGGGTGCCTCTCCCTCTCTCCGTAGTCTGGGCATGTGTGTGAGAGCTCACACTGCACGCGTTCACTCCTCCCTCATCGCTGACCCCAGCCAGCTGTTTATAGAAGATCACAGGATCTTAAAATCTTGCGCAAAAAGGCAAAAATCCAGAAAAAAATCCCCAGGACCGATGGTCCCGGCAGGGAGCCTAGGTCCTTCTTTCACTAGGCAGAAAAAAATGGAGCTGCAGGAAGCAGGCAGAGGGGTTATTGCCAGTGGGATCGCGCCCCTGAGCAGAACTGTACAGTTCTGTTTTTCACATGTATTACATGTTCTGCCTAGTCCTCTCCTGAAGGTGGCGTTGTAAGATTAATGGAGCTGTGTCCGTCAATGAAAGAAAGAGAAATTATATTACCTCAATGGGGAATGATTATTATACAAAAAGGACTATTGTTGAATTTTAAAGAAACTGAGTCTTGGTGTGAGATGGGTATTTCCAGTCCGTGTATCTTCCTTTCAGGGATCTCCACCTCACCAATGACCTTCATAGAGGTTCTAATCTCTGTGTAGCCCCTGAGGAAATGGTGCTTCAAATCTATCATTACTTGGATGGTATTCTATGGTTGGCTCATAGTCCAGATGACCTACTAGTTCAAAATGGGATGTTTATGGCCAGCCTGAGAAGTTTTGGATAGGAGTTGTTAAGACAGTTGGAGCAGACCTGACTAGTCATTGATACAGAGGCCCAGTTCAATGCTCATCCAAGCACTTTTTCCTTGGCATGGGCCAAGCAGTTGTCAGCTGCTCAATGCAGGGAAATGGTGATGTCTTGCATCCCTATGCTTCCCTGGGCACACTGGATTCTCTAGATGTTCCAAAGAATTTCCTTTTTGCAATGCAGAAGGCAGCACTTGAGCCACTTAAAAGTTCTTCTCCCCAGATGTGCAGGAGCCAGTACTTGGTTCCCAAGGAATGGGTCTTTAATCAGAAGATCTTGCTTATATCACTCAAGTATGGGGCCACCCTCAGCTGAGTATGTGTGCATCACTATCCATTCGCAGGGTGCCTCTCTTCCTACAATCACCCATTGGTGAAGGAAGTGGAGGCCCCCACTCAGCCAAGAAATAGTCATAGCAGATGCCTTTCCTCTACTGCCTTTGGTCATGAAGTTCCAGACTGTTGTCTGAGCCACTGCAAGCATGCCAATTGGACCACAGGCCTTGGGTTTACTCTAGCCATGCAGCGTAGTCAGGACAAAGCACTTCAGCTACCAGTGTTTCCACAACACCTATCCGACTATCAGACTCTGAAGTCTGGAACAGGTCTGCAGCGTGAGCAGAATTTTGATCCTCGCAACCTGTAGGTTGCCGAGTTGCTATCCGTTCCTCACATGGATCTAGGTCTCAAAATTTCAGCCATTTCTGCTTTCACCAGGGAAAATGGGCATATGATCTGCCAGGGCAATGCTTCATAAGGTCAGTCCTGAGATTTTGCCCTGAGGAATAACCTTCCCCATTAGGTTTAAGAATATTCTGGTCCTGGATTTCCTTGCAAGGACTCGGTTTACATCATCAGAAAGCAATCCTCATCAGAGGGGGGATGTGAGAGGACGTGTGTAGGGCGTGCTCTGGCTCCTCCATCCTGTTGTCCACTCTGACTAATCTATTACAAACCTATGCCTAGGGCGTTCGGATGGCAGCTGATACAAGTGGTCTTGATTTTTCTCCTAAACCCCTAATTTAGAGTGAAAATATCGGTATGCAAACATGGATGAGTGGACATTCTAAACTTATCAGCATATCAGCTTCATTAAAGCTTGGCTGCTTATAGTCCCCTTCCCTTCCCCTAGTATTATATTTCTGTCAGGGCTGGCTTAGCCCTTCCTCCTCTGGGCTGGCCGCTCAGCTGGGGGCTAATTGCCAGCTCTCTTCTCTTTCCACAGTTACCAGCTGTTCCTGATGATGCTTGTCTGACCTACCTATTTAAAGCCTTCCAGCTCACTCTTTCATTTGCCTTTGTGTTGGTCACATCACTAGGAACCATCTCCTGCTGTTTGGTTCAAGACTGGCTTGCTGACATCCCTCCTGGCTTCTATCCTGCTTGCAGTTGCTCTCCTTGGATCCCTGACGTCTGGATTGGTTGATTACCCGATCTGGTTTATGAACTTTGGACTGGCTGACTACCCGATCTGGCTACTGGACTCTGGCTATGCTTGACTATGCTTTTTTCTATTTACCTTTTTATTTTTATTAATAAACAAGTGTGATTTGATTGTACTTCTGTCTCTGTCTGTTTCATGGTTCCTGACAGTACGCAAAGGCCATGAATTCAGAAGAAACAGTCAATCCACTTGTTGGTAATATTTTTTCCAGATTGGATGAGCAAGATCACCGCATGGATCAGTTTGCCTTGGTGTTACAAACGCTCCTGAATCACACGGCTTACCTGGAATCCCCCACGGTGGCTGCTCCGGTACAACCTGAGTGGCAGGCTGTCCCTGTTGCTGCGCCAGTCTTTGTACAGACACCCACCTCGAATATTACCTCTATAAGAGGTATGTCTGGTTCTGCTCCACTTCCCCAGCGATTTGGGGGAGATCCAGTTCAATGCAGAGGGTTTCTTAATCAGGTTGAGCTATACTTCTAAATACTGCCCCAGGCGTTTCCCACGGACAGAAGCAAAGTAGATTTCATGATATCTTTGCTTTCTGAGAGAGCCTTGGCCTGGGCTAACCCTCTATGGGAGACACAAAAACCTGTTGTCTTGAGTTACCCTCAGTTTGTGACCTCCTTTAAAAGGGTTTTTGACGTTCCCACACGCTCCGCTTCTGCTGCCAAGTCCCTCATGTCCATCAAACAGATTACGAGAACTGTTGCCGACTACGCCATTGAATTCTGTACTCTGGCAGCAGAGGTTGCTTGGAACAATGAGGCCCTCGTGGCTGCTTTTTCTCATGGTCTCTCAGATTCCATCAAGGATGAGATCGCAGCCCAAGATATACCCACTGAGTTGGAGAGCTTGATCTCGTTTGCCATCCTCATTGACTCCAGACTCAGAGAAAGACTTTCTCTTAAGGAGCGCTCCTGTACGCTTGCCTCCGAGCTTTGTAGTCCCACCCATGCCTCCCTCACCTCCCATGCCTCCTGGTACCGAGTTGGTCAGTGAAGATGAGCCATGCACCTGGGCTTCACGTGTCTCTCTGCAGATTAGAGAGCCTTAAGGAGGAGGTTGAGATTGTGCCTTTATTGTGGCCAGGCAGGTCACTTTTTGAAGTCTTGTCCTACCCCTCCAGTCAACGCCCGAACCTTGAGGTCCTGTCATGGACAGACCTTAGGTGGTGTTGTTTCATCCCCAGTTATCCAGAAGGATAAGCCCCTGGTTTTGGTCACCCTTTCTTGGGCTGAGTTGTCCATCGAGATACAGGCACTAATCGACTCTGGGGCTGCAGGCCTGTTCATTGATGCTGCATTTCTTTCGCAGCACTCGATTCTGCTGCAGCTGTATGACACTCCACTTGCCATTGAGGCTCTTGACGGGAGACCTTTATAGCCTGCCCATGTGACTCATGAGACGGTTCCTTTGTCCATGGCCGTAGGGGCTCTTCACCATGAGATAATCCAATTCCAAGTTATTTCCTCACCCAGATTTCTGCTGGTTATTGGTTATCTTTGGTTACAGAGGCACAACCCCTCTTTTGATTGGCTCCGTGCTGAGGTTCTCTCCTGGTCACCACAATGCAGTGAGACATGCTTCCTAAAGGTATCTAAGGTCCTGTGCACCGCTTCACTCCCCTCCCTGCCGGAGGAGTACCCTGATTTTGGTGATGTCTTTGATAAAGGTCAAGCCGGTAGTTTGCCTCCACGACGGCCTTATGATTGCGCAATTGACCTTCAACCTGGTGCCATACCTCCTCGTGGCCGGGTTTACCCTTTGTCGGTCTTGGAGAATAAGGCCATGGAGGAGTATGTTGCTGACGCACTTTCTCGAGGTTTCATCCGCAAGTCCTCATCTCCTGCTGGTGCTGGTTTCTTCTTTGTGAAAAAGGAGAGCGGTGAACTGAGACCTTGTATAGATCATAGGGGACTCAATCGTGTCACAATTAAGAATGCCTACCCGATTCCATTTATTACAGAGTTATTTGACCGCCTCAAGGGAGCAACAGTTTTCACAAAGCTTGACCTGAGAGGGGCATACAATCTCATGCGCATTAAGGAGGGCGTCGAGTGGAAAACTGTGTTTAATACCAGAACAGGCCATTATGAATACCTGGTAATGCCTTTTGGCCTTTGTAACACCCCGGCAGTTTTCCAGGAATTTCCTCCGAGATTTATTGCAATTGTGTGTGGTGATTTATCTCGATGATATGCTCATATTTTCCAAGTCCCTGGAGAGCCACCACACAGATGTCTGTCGTGTACTTCAGGAACTAAGAGAGAACAATCTCTATTGTAAACTAGAGAAGTGCGAGTTCCATCATGAACAGGTTACATTCCTGGGCTATGTCATTTCCACTGCTGGTTTTTCGATGGATCCAGAGAAACTGTCGGCAGTCCTACAGTGGCCTCAACCTGTGGGTTTACGTCCTCTGCAGTGTTTCCTGGGCTTTGCCAAATACTATCGGAAGTTTATTCGTAACTTCTCGTCTCTGGTCAAGCCTCTGATGGATATGACCAGAAAGGACGGTAACCGGAGTCCATTAAGGCCTTTGAGACTCTCAAGGCTGCCTTTGTTTCTGCTCCTGTGTTGGCACATCCTGATCCTACGTTGCCTTTTATCCTAGAAGTTGATGCTTCTGAGACTGGAGTTGGCGCCCTTCTGTCTCAACGTCCTAACTCTGAGAGCGCTATGCATCCATGTGGTTACTTTTCCAAGAAATTGTCAATTGCTGAATGCAATTATGAGATTGGTGACAGAGAGCTTTTGGCGATCATTTTAACCCTGAGAGAATAGAGACATCTCCTTGAAGGTACCGCTGTGCCGGTTCTTATTCTTACTGACCATAAGAATCTTACATTTTTGTCTGAGGCTAAGCGACTCTCTCCCAGAAGGGCGCGATGGGCTCTTTTCTTGTTGAGCTTTAATTACATTGTCTCATTCTTACCCGATACTAAGAATGTAAGGGCTGATGCCTTGTCACGACAATTTTCCTCCACTTCCAAGTCGGAGTCGGTTCCGGTTACTATGATTCCTCCTGATCGTATCTTGGCTACGGTTCTCACCAGTCTAATGCTGCGTACACAGGAGCGGACTGTATGGCATACTTAGTTTGTCATACAATCCGACGGACAGTCCGTCGTACTTTCCACTGAACGGACTTGACCACACACGGATGCACAAACAGTCCGTCGAAAGCTTGCGCGATGACGTGTACAGCACGTACGACGGGACTAGAAATAGGAAGTCCAAGACACAGCAAAGCACCCTTCCACCGTGTAAATCCTTTCTGGGCATGCGCCATTCTTAGTCCGTCGAACTAGCATACTGACGACCGTACTGTCCGCTGAAACCAAAGTACGATGGACAGAATTTCGAAAAAACCGAAATACTTAGTACGCCGGACTGCACGCTGAAAAAGTCCGCTGAAGCCCACACATGAGCGGATTGTCCGCTGAAATGTGTTTAGACGGACTAAGTACGCCATACAGTCCGCTCGTGTGTACGCGCCATTACTTCTCCTTTGGGTGACAAAATTCTTGCTGCTCAGGTCCATGCTCCTCCTGATAAACCTTGTGACCGCTGCTTTGTCCCAGAGAGTCTCTGTACTGCAGTGCTCCAGACTTACCATTCTCCCAAGGCAGCTGGCCATCCTGGGAAGAATCAACTCATTTGGGCCATCTCCCAACAATTCTGGTGGCCTAGTCTATGGGCTGATGTTACTGCCTTCGTAGCTGCCTGTCCGTGTGTGCTCAGAGTAAGACTCCACGACACCTTCCAGTGGGCCTCCTACAACCCATACCCAATGGAGAGAGGCCCTGGACTCACCTGTCTATGGATTTCATTGTGGAATTGCCCAACTCCCAAGGCAACACTGTTATCCTTATGGTGGTTGACCGGTTCTCAAAGATGTGTCATTGTATTCAACTTAAGAAGTTGCCTACCTTGAGCAGAGTTTGCTCACAACAGTGCCTTGAATTCTGCCTCCTGATTGTCTCCATTTATGGCGAATTATGGTTTCCAACCTTCCATGTTGCCTGACTCGTTTGTTCCGCAGAGTATTCCTGCGTTAGAGGAGCATCTCTGTGGTCTTTGTTCCACTTGGGTGCAAGTCCAGGAGGCTTTGCGTCATGCTAATGATAGGTACAGACTTCATGCTGACCGCAGATGCCTGGCTGCGCCTTCCTACCAGGTTGGGGACAGGGTCTGGCCGTCATCTCGCAACCTCCGGCTTCGCGTTCCCTCACTGAAGTTTGCACCTCGGTTTATTGGGCCTTTCCGTATCCTTGGCAGGATTAACCCAGTAGCTTATGCGTTGGACCTTCCTCCTAGTATGCGCATCTCAAATGTGTTTCATGTCTCCTTATTGAAATCGTTGGTCTGTAACCGATTTACCACCTCGGTGCCACGTCCTCACCCTATTCAGGTTGAGAACCATGAGGAGTATGAGGTATAATCCATTGTTGACTCCCGTAGGTTCCGTGGGCGCATACAGTACCTGGTACATTGGAAGGGGTATGGTCCGGAGGAACGCTCCTGGGTTTCATTCTCTGACGTACATGCCCCTGTCTTCCTCCACGAGTTCCATAGATGGTTTCCCCTCAAGCCCGGTGGCCCTCCGAGGGAGAGGGGTCATTGAGGGGGGGGTACTGTCAGGGCTGGCTTAGACCTTCCTACTCTGGGCTGGCCGCTCAGCTGTCAGCTAATTGCCAGCTCTCTTCTCTTTGCACAGTTACCAGCTGTTCCCCGACGATGCTCGTCTGACCTGTCTATTTAAAGCCTTCCAGCTCACTCTTTCATTTGCCTTTGAGTTGGTCACATCACTAGGAACCATCTCCTGCTGTTTGTTTCAAGACTGGCTTGCTGACATCCCTCCTGGCTTCTATCCTGCTTGCAGTTGCTCTCCTTGGATTCCTGATGTCTGGACTGGTTGATTACCCGATCTGGTGTATGAACTTTGGACTGGCTGACTACCCGATCTGGCTACTGGACGCTGGCTATGCTTGACTACGCTTTTTTCTATTTACCTTTTTATTTTTATTAACACTCCCCGGTTCGCACCAGAACTTTTGAACGACCAAAAATTCGTGCGAACTTTAGAACCCCATTGAAGTCTATGGGACTCGAACGTTCGAAATAAAAAGTGCTAATTGTAATGGCTAATATGCAAAATACTGTCCAAAAAGGGGTTTGGGGACCTGGCTCCTGCCCCAGGGGACATGGGTCAATGTCTAAAATGTTTTTAAAAATGTCAGTTTTTGTGGGATCACTGATTTTAATGACGATTAAAGTGGAAAAAAAGTGAAATATTCCTTTAAATATCGTGCATGGGGGGTGTCTATAGTATGCCTGTGAAGTGCCACGTGTTTCCAGGGACGCCGCCATAACCTGAGGGTGAGAGGCCTCCCCGAATCCATCAAACAGGATCAACTCCTCCCGACAATCACAGCTTTATTCAACTCCATCCTTGACCAACCCCGCCAAACTCCTATTGCCATGGAACGTATCCATAGGGCTCTCCGACCTAGGGGTAGGGACTCAGACCCCCCGAGGGACATTATCTGTCACGTAGATGACTTTACGACAAAAGAAGACATCCTCCGCAAAGCCAGGGACAAGCAACGACTGGAACATGAAGGACATACCCTCCATATTTACCAAGATCTATCAGCAATCACTTTATGCCACCGCAAAGACCTCCGCCCTCTCCTAGAGGTACTTTGCAGCAGGAGCATTAGGTACCATTGGAAATTCCCATTTGGACTCTTAGCGACCCACCGGGGTCACTCCGCCCTACTAAGAGTACCGGAAGACCTAGAGGTTTTCTGCCAAATGTTAGACATGCCGTGTGTAGCAGTTCCAAATTGGTATGCTGACTTCCAGACTCCCAACCGCAACCAATATCCGCCGAGAGAGGAACCGATGGAAGCACAAGACGCCAGAGGACGCAGACGACGCTCACCTTCATTCCCCAGATCTAGCCCAGCCATGATGCAGCGACTCCAGCACGTGAATTCGCCTTCCGCGCCCCTGTCCCGCAGGGCCCGCCGTGATCATTAAGATGTTACCAATGGATGCCATCGGAGACTAGTGGATAGGTATGTCCACTCATTTCGTCCTTACCCCTGACTGTTCACCCAGCTGTTGTCATAGACCGTGACCAGAACCACCAACCCTACCTTCCCAGATATATATAACTTGCTCTGGCTTTAATCCTCCTAACAACTCCCTGTTACAATACACAGTTGGACATTTATCCGGATCTATGCACACCTAGCCACACCTTATCGACATGTACTGACTGCATAAAGACCCACTTTACATGGACTTCCCCCTACCAATGAGACTATTTATCCATGAACGTATATACCCTATGGGCATCCCAAATACGATGCAATTGACAACCCACACTACCCCCAGTAAACGGGTGATCGCACAGGATCTCTGCAGTCGGGAGGAACCAACTATGTTACACTGCTAGACGTTTGCTTGCTACCACAAGCTGCATTTGACGGAATATCACCCAAATGTACTACAACCCTTCTGCCCTTTCCTTTGATATAGGTGTGTATCCTTCCACGAGATCTGTTCTATGGATCTTTTTCTTTTTACTCTTATGCTTTTGATCTTCTATGTTATGCTACTCCTTTCTATCAGACCGTAGAGTGACTGAAGTTCGGTGGCAACCAAACCACACAACATGTAAACCTTTCGCGCCCATACAGACAAACTGATAGGACTTCACCCAACCACGATGTCTGACCACTATCACATTGCTGAGGAGATAGCCGTAGACGTAAGACAATGTTAATGGTTGCCGACACACGCTTTGAAGAATACACGCTGACAGACTCCCGCTGACCTACTGTTAATGCCAACTGGGTCCACCCCGTCGGCAGCATGGCCTGAACCGATGCACAAACATACTGACCTATAGGACCCACCACACCATCAGACACAGCTACTTGACCATGGGGTCTCCACAGGGTCTTTGAACACCCAGTGACTATCACTTAACGCAGTGCAACCCTGATCCGAGGACCCATACACACCACTTTCGCCCGGACTCGGTCACCGGTTATTAATGTTATATGTCATATGTAACTTTTTACTGTTTACTTTTATTATAAGGTTAACAACATTTAGTTTGATATGTAAATGTTAAATCTCCTCACATTGAAGGGGAATCAATAATCAAAATTGTGCAAAATATTGCTCTCTAGGCAAATCAGATATGGCCCACGCGATTGACAACCCCCTTCCAGCTTAACGCCACCCACCACACCCACCGTACCCACAACGCTCGCTACCGAGTGACACCCTCTTCATGCTACACATTGCCGCATCTACAACAGGGACCCATCATTAGCTTACTCACCCAATCCTTACAGATACCTTACGCACCCTTCACTCACCACACAGCTACTATTCCTACCTACATGCCCTTATCCCCGTAGTCACTACATAAGCCAAATCTGGTCAAAGGTCTGACGGAACAGACTTCTCATTCAGTCTTCTTCGACACACCACCCCCGCACAGTGGTTTACCACCACTGAACCTTTCCGGCACTCCCAACCCGATTCTACCCTACCTTTGAGACAGGTGATACATTGCTCACCTGCCACCAGAAGACCTCTCCCCCCCTCATAGACTTCATATACCCCCACACACATTTCTTTGCACAGCTTACGGTATACAACCCTTTCCCTTCGATCCCCTCCCCACTACCCACACCACTCCTACTCTTCCATTGCACCCACTCCCACAAGTCCGTCTCCGCTGCAGCCGCGTGGAAATTCTTCATTTACTACAGGGGACTGATCTCCTGACACGAAACCGATGATGGCCACCTTCTCTTCTAAACCACCCCCACAAACACTCAAAATAATCTCACTTAACGCTAAAGGACTCAACCTACCGGAAAAAAGATCCCAACTCCTTCTAGCCATGCATCGCGAAAAGGCAGATATTATATTCCTGCAGGAGACTCATTTTTGCACAGATTCAACCCCCAAGTTGGAGAATTATTACTTTCCTACAGCCTATCGAAAGGGGGTGTCAATTATTATTGCAAAACACTGCCCGTTTCAACTTAACGACACAGTCTTAGATGACTCTGGCACATACATCTTTTTAAAAGGATCATACCTGGGTATAAAACTTACTTTGGCCAACATCTAAGCACCTAATACGGGCCAAGTGCAGTTCCTTCACACCATCTGTGATCTTCTGACCACATTTCAGGAGGGTACCTTAATACTAGGAGGGGACTTCAATGTTTCCCTCAACCCCACACAGGACACATCCACAAACAGATCGTCCCTCCCCTATAAAGCCTTACGGAAAATCAAATCTCTCCTCCAGAATCTACTGCTTCATGACACCTGGTGTACCCTACATCCCAATGGCCGGGACTATACATGTTTCTCACCTCCGCACAACAAGTACTCTAGAATAGATTATCTGTTCCTATCACAAAAGGATCTCCCCATGCTCCAATGCGCCTCCATTAACCCTACATTCCTTTCTGATCACAACCCCATCTCTTTGCAGTTGAAATTCCCGGATTCAACCCCCCGAACACGGATATGGAGACTTGATACCTCCCTCCTAACCGACGCATCCATAGAGGCGGAAGTTAGACTCCGCATTTCACAATACTTTCAGGAGAACAAACTCTCGGACACTTCTCCACTCATGACTTGGGAAGCACACAAATGTGTGATCCGGGGAACCCATATCGCAGCGGCGGCCAGACACAATCGTGAAAAACAAAAACGTTATAAGGAACTCACAGACAAGATCAGATGCTTAGAACAAACTCACAAACAATCGCAAGCACTTGATAACATAACTGCAAGCCAGATCCAAACTATTAGACATGCTTGGTAAACAAATAAGACGCAAATATATATTGACAAAAAAAAACATTTTATGAATACGGAAACAAGGCCAGTAAATTTCTTGCGAAAGCATTGCAAGCGAACAAGGCCAATACGACGATACATTCTGTGACCGACTCTTCGGGACGTAAACACACCTCAACCCCGGACATAGCCACACAATTTGTGAAATATTTTTCACAATTGTACAATCTACCAAGAACAGACTCCTCCATTCCCGACACTACGAGAAAACACATGATCACGGAATTTCTAAAACTATACAGCCCAACCCCTATTTCTGAATCTATGGCACAAACACTAGACTCTCCCCTAACACAACCAGAAATAGAGCTCACACTAAAACAATTGAAAACAGGTAAGAGCCCTGGCCCCGATGGACTGACAGTAGCCTATTACAAAACATACACAGACCTCCTCTCCCCATTCTTCCTAAAGGCTTTCAACTCCTTTATGACACCCATGGTACCTCCACGGGATCTCCTATCCGCACATATCGCCGCCATACCAAAACCAGGAAAAGACCCCACAGCTGTCACTAGCTACAGGCCCATTTCCCTACTAAACGTAGACCTCAAATGGTACGCCAAAACACTAGCGAACCGGCTCCTTCCCCTCCTACCCCAACTAATCGATTTGGACCAAGTGGGCTTCATTCCCGGCAGGGAGGCGAGAGATAATACTCTCAAAGCCATCAATATCCACCACTGGCTTACATCCTCCCAGACCCAATGATTCCTGCTTTCTCTTGATGCGGAGAAGGCATTCGACAGAGTGGCCTGGGATTACATGACAGAAACCCTAAAAGCGGTGGGCATCCCCCCTAAAATGCTCAACTTCATTCTGACTCTATACTCTAACCCCACTAGAATCCAAGGCAATGGCCACCCGTCGGATGCCTTCTCCATTTCAAACGGAACCCGCCAGGGATGTCCTCTCTCCCCCCTCATATTCGTCCTTACCCTAGAACCCCTCTTACGCAGGTTGCGAGCCAACCCCGACTTAAAGGGTATAGATATCCAACACTGCACCTACAAAATAGCCGCCTTTGCGGATGACATACTACTTTTCCTCAAAGATCCCTTTACAACAATCCCCAACCTACTGAAAGACTTTGGCATGTTCAAAATACTGACCAATCTACAAATAAACTTCACAAAATCCACTGCCCTAAATATCACCCTACCCCCTGCCATACTTACCCAATGCCAAGCCAATTTCCCATTTACATGGAGAAAACAGGCTATAACTTACCTAGGTATACAACTTCCGGCCTCCTTGCCTCTACGCTTTAAACCATGCAAAACTAATACACACCATTTTACAAGATTTAAGGAAATGGTCAACGAAATTCTTCTCCTGGTTTGGCAGGACAGCCATTATCAAGATGAACATCCTCCCTAGGATCCTCTACCTCCTTTAAACGATCCCAATAAAACTACCACCCACCTTTTTCTCAACCTACCGAAAGGCATGCTCAGAATTTATCTGGAATAAAAAACGCCCTCGGCTTAGTTATTCTAGACTCACTACCCCTAAACTTAAAGGAGGTATAGGTTTACCAGACATATGCAAATACCATCTGGCAAGCCATCTTACCAGAATCGTAGACTGGAACATTCATTCCCAACATAAGCACTGGGTCAACTTGGAACACGCTCTAACCACTATCCCACTAGCACAACTCCCCTGGACGTCCCCAAAACATATTCCACCCGAATGTCGACTCCACCCGCTCATTTATCCGACACTCCTCTCCTTTAGAGAGGCCTATACCAAACATGAAATATCCTCATTACTAGGCCCAATGACTCCGCTACGTTATAATCCTGACTTTTTACCAGGGATGCATAAATCCTTCTTGACTGATCTCTGGCCCCACCCCATCATCAGAGCACATAAATTCTTTGACAAAGGTTGTCTTCTCTCCCAACATGATCTGGCTACCAAATTGTCCATATCTTCATTTCCCTTTTGGACCTATTTCCAACTCAGACACTTTTTTACTACATCTACTCCCAAACCTGAATGGTCCAGAAACCCCACTACTTTCGAATCACTCTGCCCACAGACAGAACCACAAAGACACCTCATCTCTTCTACTTACACGTTGCTATTCTCAGAACACGCTCCAAAACTACACTGGATTCTCAGAGATGGGAACGTGAACTTTCAATCAATCTAACGGAAGTAGAATGGCAAACTATTTATCAACATAAACATAAGGGCACAGTAAACACACAAACGCAAGAATCCGGCTTCAAAATACTCTCCCGATGGTACAGCACCCCCCTTAAACTTCACCACATTTCTCCATCAATCTCCCAACAATGTTGGAGATGCAACAAAGATGTAGGCTATTTTATTCATATCTGGTGGACATGTGATAAACTCCAACCCTTCTGGAAAAAAGTCCACGAGCTCATCTCCAAAATCTCCACGTACACGCTTGATTATACACCAGTCCAATTCTTGCTCCATCATATGACTAACCCCACACGCTCCTACTATCGTTCTTTAGCAATGCACATGGTTAACGCAGCCAGGATGTGCATCCCATGCAAATGGCAATACACTGACCCACCATCAATCTCAGATTGGTTTAAGCGCATACAAAAAACAGCAGAAATGGAAGAACTGATTCATCAGGTCAAAGATACACCTCACAAATATACCAATACTTGGGCTTGCTGGACACATTTCACTACCTCTGAAGAATACAAAACAATACGATGTTAAGAGAGCTCCGTAGACTGCAGCAGAGATGGAAAACACCCCTACCCCTATCCCTGCTCCCCCCCCACATTTTCCCCCTCCCCCTCCTCCGTCCCATAGACTCTTTAATTACATCTACCCAAACACTTTACATAGACTACACGCCCACGATGAAACACTTCCTCACTATTAACCCCCTTTTCCATCTTTTACCCCTCTCTGCATTCACGGAATATGTACAATCATCCCCAATCACATACCTCAATGTGAGATAAACGTTAACATAAGAAAACAACATATCTGCTCCTCCAAGTGTTATTGACGCTTACCATATGTACGCATGGACATTGCAATTCTAATTGAATGATTTACAATACACCATCAGAAAAACCAACCGTGGTAACCGAATGAGAGATCACAAGTACCATCGGATTACCAGTCTTACTTGATGCGGAACTCACTACAACTAACATACCCAGATCCGTAGACATGAAGGAGGGGTAATGTAAATTGCAAACCAACAATACACACCTGCCTGGCAGGCAGAATCAAGGTGATGTACTTTAATGATATATAAAGCGTCATATAAAGAGGACGGTGGCAATTATTATGGTGTATGAAATTTAATTTGTGGTTGGATAACATCATTACGTTCAATAAGATTATGATGGGACGATCATTAACCACTAGAGATCCGCGCTATAGACGAATGATGGCTACAGCGTGGACCTGTTTGCCGGAACACGTCTATTGACGTTGTCCCGTGCACGAGCGGCCTGCGCGCCCCCTGAGGGGCGTGCGCGGGCGCGCTCTGTGATCGGCGAGTCTATGAGACTCGTCTGATCACGGATCCGAGCAAGGGGTCGATCCCGACACCTTACCACGTGATCAGCTGTCAGCCAATGACAGCTGATCATGTGACAAAACAGAGCCATAATCGGCCATTTTTCCTCCTCGCACTGACAGCACGGCCACGGCCAGCTTATCAGTGCCCACCTGCCCCCTGCCAGTACCACCCAGATATAAAAAAGTGCCACCCAGCAGTGCCACCCATCAGTGCCCATAGTGCCATACATCAGTGCCATACATCAGTGCCCACAGTGCCATACATCAGTGCCCACAGTGCCATACATCAGTACCCACAGTGCCACCTATCAGTGCCCACAGTGCCACCTATCAGTGCCCACAATCTGCCTCAACAACAGTGCTGCACCTCAGTGCCACATATCCGTGCCCATCAGTGTCATCTACCAGTGCCCATCAGTGCCCATCAGTGCCACCCATCAGTGCCCAGCAGTGCCACCTATCAGAGCCACCTATCAGTGCCACCTATCAGTGCCCATCAGTTCCATCTATCAGTGGTACCTATCAGTGCCCCTTAGTGCCGCCCATCCGTGCCACCCATCCGTGCCACCTATCAGTGCCATCTTATCTGTGCCCATCTTTGCCCATCAGTGCCGCCTTATCTGTGCCCATCAGTACTGCCTTATCTGTGCCTATCGGTGCCACCTTATCTGTGCCTATTAGTGTCGCCTTAACTGTGCCTATCAGTGCCCACCAGTGCAGCCTATCAGTGCCCACCAGTGCTGCCTATTAGTGCCCACCAGTGCCGCCTCATCAGCACATTTCAATGAAGGAGAAAAATGACCTGTTTGCAAAATTAAACATGATTTTTTTTTTTGCATCTTTTTTTGTTTGTTTAGCAAAAAATAAAACTCCCAGCTGTAATTAAATACCACCAAAAAGAAAGCTCTATTTGTGGGAAAAAAATGATAAAAATTTCATTTGAGTACAGTGTTGTATGGCCGCGCAATTGCCATTCAAAGTGCATGAGCGCTGAAAGCTGAAAATTGGTCTGGGCAGGAGGGGGGTTTAAGTGCCCAGTAACCAAGTGGTTAAAGGAATATCGATGGTAGATGTATTTTTTCCATTGATTGATAACCTTTATTGATAAAAAATCGGAACACTTTTTTTGCAAATGCTGTTTTCGGATCCTTGTAAAGGAAATATATATGAACCTTTCTCTTTCGATTGTAATCCAGAGGGACTATAGAAATCACAATTTTTATAGCCGCAAGATAATACGATCCACTTAGTAGGCAATCCTTGATTAAAATTATAGAATCTGCGAAACCTAAGGGCCGCGCATGTGCTGTGGTTTAGCTTTATGATTGAGAAATATTTCAGATAACATAGCACAAAAAAATTTGTGCACTAACATCTATCGGTACATGCGCACGTCAGAGGCGCCTCATCCGTTTTATGTTGTATGTATGTCTATTGTTTGGTGTCAGTTTTTATAGGGAATAACATAGAAGGAATAATATTGTGGGGTACTTATGAAATATATAGGTAGAGCAGATTAAGAGCACTTTTAGTAGGACATAGAGCAGAGTCAATCTTATATGTATAAATTTTATTAACATAATAAACTTTTTAGGATATATTTAATCTCCAAATCTTTTATTTGTCCAATAACACTAAAGTAGCCATCTTTGCCACCTTGGGCTGCCCCTTCTCTTAGGAGCATACTGAGGTGGAAAAAAACCCTTTTTTATGCCTGCCCTTAATGCTCTGCAGAAATGGCGGAACAAGGTGTTGGTGTTGTCACAACATTGTAAGCCCTCAAAGTGACTCTTGGTGGGTGCTGGAGCACCCTGCTGTGAACGATTATATCAAGAATTGTAATTACATGCCATTGTTGAACAGTGGTAGAAAAATTGGGCCTTTGGTGGTTGTGGTGCTGGTGCCACAACACTATAAGTCCTCACAGTTACTCTCGGTGGGCACAGAAATACGCCCTGCTGTGAAATATTATATCAAGAATTGTAATTACATGCCCCTGTTAACCAGGGACTGAAAAATTGGGCCTTAGGCACTGGTGCTGGTGCCACAACACTGCAACCTCTACCATATACTCTAGTTGTAGTGCAGGATTGAGCCCTGCTGCAAAGCATTGCATCAAAAATTGTAATTAAACGCCCCTGTTAAACAGGGGCTGAAAAATTGGGCCTTAGGCACTGGTGCTGGTGCCATGACACTGCAACCTCTCCCATATACTCTAGTTGTGGTGCAGGAATGAGCCCTGCTGCAAAGCATTGCATCAAAAATTGTAATTAAACACCCCTGTTAAACAGAGGCTTAAAAATTGGGCTGGTGGCATCACCCAGAACCAAAAATGTTCTTCCAAGATATCAGCGGAGGAGGAAGAGGATAGACGACAATCAACATAACAGGACAGTCACTCAGCATCAGCAGTCTTGAAGGGATGTGATATTTCAAAAAAAAATTATTCGGTTACATCAGCTTCAGGTGCTTGGTAGCTGTGGGTGATCCAAGACTGATTCATCTTTATGAAGGTCAGTACATCAACCGAGTCGGTGGACAGGCACACCCTGTGATCGGTAACAAAGCCACCAGCAGCACTGAAGGTGCGTTTCGAAAGAACGCTGGATGCAGGACAGGCCAGTAGCTCAATTGCATACTGTGCAAGCTCTGGCCAGTGATCCATCCTCAAGACCCAGTAAGCCAGAGGATTTTTGGTGGGAAAGGTGTCCAAGTCTGACCTTGCCCCTAAGTAATCCTGCACCATGTAAATCAGACGCTGGCGATGGTTGCTGGAACCGATCATACCTTGGGGCTGCGGACTAAAAAATTGTCTGAACGCATCAGTCAGATGGCTACCTTCTCCACCGCTCCTTCTGACCGAAGCCTCAGCAACACGTCCAGGACCAGGAGTTTGTAACCTCCCAGTCTCTGGGAACGCGTTGCACAGACCTTTCTGCAAGGCCTCCCCGAGATGTCTCATCCTCTGCTCCCTCTGCGATGGCAAGATAAGGTCCGCAACCTTACCCTTCTACCGTGGATCAAGGAGAGTGGTCAGCCAGTAATGGTCCCTCTCCTTGATCCAAAGTATACGAGGATCCTTCCGCAGGCTTTGCAGGATCAGGGAGGCCATGCAGCGTAGGTTAGCTGAGGCATTCGGTCCGGAGTCTTCTGGGTCACTAAGGACAACATGATCTGCAGCTACCTCCTCCCAGCCACGTACAAGTCCACGGGTTTCTTGGGACTGTAAATCAACCCTACAAGACTGCTGCTGATGCTGAGTGCCAGGCTCCACCTCCATGCTGACACAATCATCCTCCTCCTCGTCCTCTTCCTGTGTGATGGGTGGGACAGCAGGAACACTGTCTGGATAAAGGGGGCCTTGAGAGGCAAGGAAGTCCTCCTCTTCCTGCCTCTGTTCTGCCTCAAGTGCCCTGTCCATTATTCCACGCAAGCGTATGCTCCAACAGGTGGAAAAGAGGTACAGTGTCACTGATGCATGCACTGTCACTGCTCACCATCCTTGTGGCCTCCTCAAATGGTGACAGGACAGTGCATGCATCCCTGATCATGCCCCACTGGCGTGGTGAGAAAAAACCAAGCTCCCCTGACCCTGTCCTGGTGCCGTAGTCGCACAGGTACTTATTGATGGCCCTCTGCTGCGTGTGCAGCCGCTGCAGCATGGCCAACGTTGAGTTCCACCTGGTGGGCATGTCACATATAAGGCGGTTCTTGGGCAGGTTCAACTCCTTTTGGAGCTCAGCCAGCCGAGCGCAGGCATTAAATGATCGGCGGAAATGCACACAGACTTTCCTGGCCTGCTTCAGGACATCCTGTAAGCCCGGGTACCTGCCCAAGAACCGCTGCACCACCAGGTTAAGGACGTGAGCCACACAGGGCACATGGGTCAGTTGTCCCTGTCAGAGGGCAGAGAGGAGGTTGGTGCAATTGTCCCACACCACCATTCCTGGCTTAAGCTAGTGTGGCGTCAACCACCTCTCGGCCTGCCACTGCAGAGCTGACAAAATATCTGCCCCAGTGTGACTGCTGTCCCCCAAACAAACCAGCACAAGCACGGCATGGCATCGTTTTGCCTGCGTACTTGCGTAGCCCCTGGAACTCCTACGGAGCACCGCTGTTTCTGAGGACAGAGCACTGGAAGAGGCCATGGAGGAAGAAGAAGAGGAGGGGGTGGAGGAGAGAGGTGTGTCACAACCAGTAGTAGCATTTTGGAGGCATGGTGGCGGAACAACCTCCAACACTACTGCACCTTGTCCTGCATCCTTCCCAGCTGCCAGAAGAGTGACCCAATGGGCCATGAAAGACAGGTAACGTCCCTGTCCATGTCTGCTGGACCATGAGTCAGCGGTAATATGCACCTTACCACTGACCGCCCTGTCCAGCGAGGCAAGGACATTGCCTTCCACATGCCGGTAGAGAGCCAGAATCGCCTTCCGTGAGAAAAAGTGGCGTTTGGGGACCTGCCACTGAGGAACCGCACATTGTACAAACTCATGGAAGGGGGCAGAGTCTACCAACTGAAAAGGCAGCAGTTGAAGTGCTAGCAATTTAGCCAAGCTAGCATTCAACCGTCTGGCATGTGGATGGCTGGGAGTGAACTTCTTTCGCCGGTCCAGCAGCTGGGGCAGGGAAATTTCCCTGCTATAATCGGACGTGGATGTACTGCTAGCAGAGTGCCTGGAAGCACTTGGCTGTGACACACCTAATTCTACACCTTCATTCCTCTCAGAGCAGGTTTCAGAGAGGACTGAAGGTCTAGTCTGGTTGGAGATCCCAGCTGATGAGGAGCAAGGAGAGGTCCGCTTTGTTCTTTGGTGTGGGTCTTTGAGGTACGCTTGCCAACAAGTTGCATGGCAGGTCAACATATGTCTGGTCAAGCATGTGGTGCCCAAGCGGCTGATGTTTTGGCCACGCGAGATACGCTTGAGACATATGTTGCAAATAGCAGCGGTGCGATCTGATGCACTCGTCTCAAAAAAGGCCCACACCAAAGAACTTTTAGAATAATGCGCAGAGGCAGCGCCCTGCACAGGCAGAGCTCTGCGGTGTGATTCAGTCAGTGTGCTACCCCTAAGCTGGCCCCTGGAGGGCATCCTGCCTCATTGGACATGTGCCTCCTCCTCCTCCTCTCTCTCCTACCAGGCACCCACGTGGAGTCAGTGCCCTCATCATCCCCTCCCTCTTCATCGCTGGAGAAAACCTGGCAGTATGCTCCAGCTTGTGGAACATGACTGCCAGATTTCTGTCCTTCTTGAGCATCCCCTCTCTCTGCGCTCACGCTACTGCCTTCCTCTAGCTGAGTATCATCATCAGAGCCTTCAAAACACTGGACATCCTCCTGGAGCATGTACCCAACACTCTGCTCAAAGAGTTCAGGGGACTCCTCAGGAGGACGTGGTGGGTCTAGGGAAGGAGTCACTGATGATGACATTGAGATGAGGGAAGACGATGCGTTGGCAGCTGCTTTGCTAGTACCCTGAACCTGGGTGAGAGAGGATGAGGAGGATGAAGAGGGCTTGGTCATCAACTCTACCAAGTCTTCGGCATGATGCGGGTCAACATGTCCATCTGCCGAAAATAAGGACAAGCGTGTCCCATGGCTACGTGCTGATGATGACGATGCACTGCGTCCACGACCAGCACTCTTGTCTCTAGACACAGAGCCTGCTTGCCCTCTTTTATCGGCTCGTGCCTGTCTGCCTCTCCTTGTTGGCCTTCCAGACATGGTAATGGCCTAAAGGGAGATGGGAAAACCAGCAATTGGGTAGTGTATATTGTGCTGGAGGCACACAACACCCACTAACTCCTGCAGATGCCTTTGTTATAGAACAGGAATTAAAGGGTAGATACTGGTGTATACTGTGCTGTGCTGGAGGCACACAACACCAACTAACTCCTGCAGATGGCAGATGGCTCAATTAGAGAAGAGCGATAATGGGGGATAATGGTGTATACTGCGGTCAAGGCACACAGACAACACCCACAATCTCCTACAGCTGACTGAAAGCTGTATTACAGAAGAGCAATATAGCTAGCTATATAGGTGGATATAATGGTGTATAGTGCAGTCAGGGCATGCAGACAACACGCACAATCTCCTACAACTGACTGAAAGCTCTATTACAGAAGAGCAATATAGCTAGCTATATAGGTGGATATAATGGTGTATAGTGCAGTCAGGGCATGCAGACAACACGCACAATCTCCTACAACTGACTGAAAGCTCTATTACAGAAGAGCAATATAGCTAGCTATATAGGTGGATATAATGGTGTATAGTGCGGTCAGGGCATGTAGACAACTTGCACAATCTCCTACAACTGACTGAAAGCTCTATTACAGAAGAGCAATATAGCTAGCTATATAGGTGGATATAATGGTGTATAGTTCGGTCAGGGCACGCAGACAACCTGACCGCACTATACACCATTATATCCACCTATATAGCTAGCTATATTGCTCTTTTGTAATAGAGCTTTCAGTCACTTGTAGGAGATTGTGCGTGTTGTCTGCGTACCGTGAACGCACTATACACCATGTGAAAAAAGTGAAAAAAAAGTGAAATATTCCTTTAAATATCGTGCCTGGGGGGTGTCTATAGTATGCCTGTGAAGTGCCACGTGTTTCCCTTGTTTAGAACAGTCCCTGCACAAAATGACATTTAATGGAAATAACGTCATTTAAAACTGCTTGCAGTTTTAATGTTATATCTGGTTCCTGCAATATGGTTGAAAATCATTGAGAAAAATGGCATGGGTAGCCCTCCCTGCCCATTACCAGCCCCTTTGGGTCTTGTACGGATATTAAGGGGAACCCCGTACCCATATTAAAAAAAAGGAAATACATGTGGCCACCAGGCCCTATATACTCAGAACAGCAGTATACAGGCGGTGCAAACAAGACAGGGACTGTGTAGGTTTGTTGTGTTAAGTAGAATTTGTAATTTTCAACTGGTACATTTTTAAAGTGTAGCTCCAGTCAAAAAATCTATTTTTAAGCTTTTTGGAAAACATAGAGAAGGGTTATCACCCCTGTATAATTTGTTTTGCCGTCCGTCTTTTTTCATCTCACTTGTTGTTGTCTCCTTCCATTTGCAAGTAGGAGATGTTTGTAAGTTGGATGTTTGAAAGTAGGGGCCTGCCCTATATGTTCTGCAGAAATGGCAGAACAAGGTGTTGGTTTTGCCACAACATTGTAAGCCCTCAAAGTGACTCTTGGTGGGCGCTGGAGCGCCTTGCTGTGAACGATTATATCAAGAATTGTAATTACATGCCATTGTTGAACAGTTTTAGAAAAATTGATCTTTGGTGGTTGTGGTGCTGGTGCCACAACACTATAAGTCCTCACAGTTACTCTGGGTGGGTACAGGAACGGGCCCTCTTGTGAAATATTATATCAAGAATTGTAATTACATGCCCCTGTTAAACAGGGTTTCAAAAATTGGGCTGCTGGCACTGGTGCTGGTGCCACGACACTGCAACCTCTCCCATATACTCTAGTTGTAGTGCAGGAATGAGCCCTGCTGCAAAGCATTGCATCAAAAATTGTAATTAAACGCCCCTGTTAAACAGGGGCAGAAAAATTGGGCCTTAGGCACTGGTGCTGGTGCCACGACACTGCAACCTCTCCCATATACTCTAGTTGTAGTGCAGGAATGAGCCCTGCTGCAAAGCTGCAAAGCTAGTTAATGGGACTAAAGTCATGTTCTTTCCGGATTTTTCTCCAAATGTACAAAAACAGTATAAAAAATTTCAAGATATCAAAAAAAAAAAAAAAAGATTGCAGACCCTGCAACTATCATACTCAATGTTATATCCTGCTAAATTAAGAGTGGAGGCAAATCAAGTTGCACATTTTTTTGATAATCCACAAGATGCCACTGAATGGCTAAAAAGGCAATATTAAACACAGTGGCGGAATTATCAGGATAGCACCAGCATTTGCGACTGGGCCCTTGAGTTCTGCCAATGTAGGGGGGCCCGCTGCCGCCCGGGAGATAGACATGCCTGGGAGATAGATGGGCTGCTTTGCCTATCTTCTCCACCCATTCTCTGCTCTCAAACTCACGGGGACAGTCCCCGCCTACTCTGCCCATCCTCTCCGCCTGCACATTCCCCACCCACTCCGCCTATCTTCTCTTCTTCACTCACAGTCTTCTGTCACCGCCTGCACTCATGGGATCAGTCCCCGCCCGCTCCGTCCATCTTCTCCAGCTCCGCCTTCACTCAAGGCCCCGCCCATCCTCTGTCACCGCCTGCACTCATGAAATCAGTCCCCGCCTGCTCCTACCATCTTCTCCGCCTTCATTCAAGGCCCTGCCCATCTTCTCTGTCACCGTCTGCACTTATGGGCACAGTCCGCGCCATCTTCTCTGGCTCCGCCTTCACTCACAAGCCACGCCCATCCTCTCTGCTCGCCCAAGCAAGACAGCAAGGAAGAGGAACCACAAGTGATCTGCAAGTGAGTGGCACCCATCCCCCAATATCAACACTGCCACTGATCCCCCCACACCACCACTACTGCCACAGGTACCCCCCACACCACCACTACTGTCACTGTTCCCCCCCACACCACCACTACTGTCACAGGTACCCCCCCCACACCACCACTACTGTCACAGATACCCCCCCACACCACCACTACTGTCACAGGTACCCCCCACACCACCATTACTGTCACAGGTACCCCCCACACCACCACTCCTGTCATTGATCCCCGCCACACCACCACTACTGTCACAGGTACCCCCCACACCACCACTACTGTCACTGATCCCCCCAACTACTGTCACAGGTACCCCCCACACCACCACTACTGTCACAGGTACCCCCACACCACCACTACTGTCACTGATCCCCCCACACCACCACTACTGTCACTGATCCCCCCCACACCACCACTATTGCCACAGGTACCCCCCACACCACCACTACAGCCACAGGTACCCCCCACACCACCACTACAGCCACAGGTACCCCCCACACCACCACTACTGCCACTGATACCCCCCACACCACCACTACTGCCACTGATTCCCCCTCCCCCACACCACCACTGATACCCCCCACACCACCATAATCACTGCTGCCACTGATCCACCCCACCATGACCACTACTGCCACTGATCCCATCCCGCAACCACCATCCTTGCCACTGATACCATTCCCCTCCCCAGCACTCATCCCATCCCACCCTCCCAACCACCACCCTCACCACAGATCCCATCCTCCCACCACAACTGCCACACATTTCATCCAATGCCCCCCACTGATGCCACTCATCCCATTCCATCCCCCTCCAACCATCACCCTTGCCACTCATCCCATTCAACCCCTCTACCACTGAGCCTACCTCCCCAACCACAACCCTTGCCACTGATCCCATCTTCCCTCACCGCTGCCACTCATCCCATCCCCCCCCCACCCAACCACCACTGCTGCCACTGATCCCACACTCCCCACCGCTGCCACTCATCCCATCTCTCCCTCACCACTGCCACTCATCCCATCCCCCACCTTCGATGCCACTGATCCTATCCCTCCCCCACCACCACTGCTGCCACTCATCCCAGGGGCGTAACTACAGGGATCACAATTGCATTAGCGCACATGTTGCCCCTGAACACCTGGATGGGGTGGGGGCATTTAGAGGAACAAATCCCCTCAATTTTTCTCCTGCAGACACTAAAAGTCTGCATCTCCTCCTCTCCCTCTGATAGGCATTAAGTGGCTGCAGGAGGAAAATGGAGGGGATTTGTTCCCCCTTCTATCCAGGTCCTGTTGCCCCCGGGATCAGTGGGAAGGGCCCTGGTTGGAGGTCAGAGGGGCCCTCCGTGGTTTCTTGCACCGGGGCCCTGAAGGTTCTAGTTACGCCACTGATTAAACAAATAGGAAGTGAGGGAAAAAACGTTTTTTTCCCCTCTCATTCCGTTCCTCTTTTTTTATGTCAAAGTATTTTATTGCTTATCATTCAAGAAAATACAGATAAACTTGGAAAACAGTTGATGGATCACACCATCCATTATCTATGACAAAAAAAAATTCAAGCATTAGCCAGAAGAATATTAAGTGATTGGGAGACTTTTTGGTCCCCCGACTCCCGACACCCTCCTTGGGATCTCCTTATTGGAAACTTGCGAACCATTGGCCTCTGACAAACCTTGAACAGAAATATTGTAACCTCTTGTGCATTCTGTTGAAAAGGGCCCCTGGCCTTCACAAGGGGGTTTAAAAGTAACCTGGTATGCAATTTGTATTAGCTTTCAAATTTGCCATTTGTGATCCATAACGGAAGAACATAGTGTGTAGTACACTAAAGGAGAAGTAAAATAAGTAGGAAAGGAGGAAGAGGAGAGAAGAGAGGGTAGCTAACCATAGAGGAATAAAGACATGTCTAATAGCGGTTATCAAGTCCTGGTTTCAAAGAGATTCCCATATATAGAGCCCATGGTTCCCAGATTGCCTCAAACTGTTTGAAGGTATCTAAGAGTACTCCGATTAACCTTTCCTGAGCCATTATCCAAGATATTTTCCTTTTCGTGGCAGTAACTGAAACTTTCGGTTGTTTCCACGCTTTGGCAATTGAGAGTTTCACTCCTAACAAAATTAAGCGGATCAAAGGGCGTGACAGCTTGGGGACCTTTAGCCGTTCAAGAGGGCTATGGAAGGATTTTGGGTTACTGGACATTTTGTAACTTTGCGTATAATGTGGAAGATGTTGTTCCAATAACTTCAGATTTTTGGGCATTCCCACCAGGTATGTATCATAGTCCCCAAGCTGTGGCAGCCTCTGAAGCATAGCGGCGAGGAGGTTAGGAACATGGATGCTAACCTAGAGGGTACTAGGTACCATCTTGTTAATAGTTTTATATTGGCTTCTAAGAGTGTGGTATTGTAGATCCCTTTAAGGGATTTAGAAAACGACTCATGGCAGTCTTCTAGGTCTCGATCCTCCTGAAGGTCCCTTTCGCAAGCTGTCATATATGGAAATTTAACTGCGTTTTTGGCTAGTGACGTATAGATTACCGATATTCCTCCCCTCTGTTCCATGGCTTGTCTGCACCATCTTTTCGTAATCTGTAAAATTTGGGGAATTTGATTTGTTTTTCCAGATGGCATTGAGGAAGTGGGATATTTGATAAAACCTGAACCTCTCCGAAGTGGGGAGATCGAGTTTCTCTTCAAAGTGCCTTAAGGATAAGGGTCCCGTTGCAGAAAAGAAATGCCCAATGCGGTAAACTCCTGTATCTAACCACCATTTGAATGCAGATATGTTCATACCTGGGTGGAAATGAGGATTGTGGAAGATGTGCGCTAGCGGTTGGAGCTCAGAGACCAGAGAGGGGAGCCCTCTCATGCTATACCAGAGATTAAAGGAATGCGAGAGAGTGGGAGAAAGGATTGGAGGTCTATTTTTATGGGGACACCAGAGTAGAAAGTCTAGCGTGTGTTTTGGGGTTGCATGTCTCTCTATGTGTACCCAATCCAGTTTTTCGACTTTAAGATAAATGGTAGACAGTTGGGCCAGCCTTGCCGCCTGGTAATACCAAAATAGATTGGAGAGGCCTAAACCTCCTTGTGTAGTTAGGTTGAATAAAGTCTGTTGTGAGAGTCAAGGTCCTTTCTTATCCCAGATGAACCTAGTGATCTTGCCTTGGAAAGATTTGAGATGATCTCTTTTGATCGCTATTGGGAGAGAGCGAAAAAGGTAGAGTAACCTCGGCAAGAGAGTCATCTTCACCGAGTTTACTCTGCCCACCCAGGACAATTAGTGTTGGGACCATTTTGTAAGATATGATTCCAGTTTGTGGAATGTGGGGGGGGGGGAGTTGGCCTGATACAATTGTTCTATTTTGGGAGTGAGGTTGAGACCTAAGTATCTAATGGAAGATTCCCCCCAACAGAATTTAAAGGAATTCTTCAGAGTTGTGACGCTAGTGGTTGGTAAGGATATATTGAGAGCTTGAGACTTAAGGCCCGTACACACGGTCGGACTTTTTGACAACAAACATGCAAATTAGCTGTTTTGGAGCAACATCCGTCTGTGTGTACGCTCCATCGGACAAACTTTTTCTGTTTTCATCGGACTTTTGTTGGCTGTGCGAACGGACAAACTTTCTGCAAACAAAAGTCCGATGGAGCAAAGTCCGACCGTGTGTACGCAAAAGCATCGGACTTTTGTACAAGGTACAAACACGCATGCTCAGAACCAATGCAAAAGATCAGACTACAATACAGAAGTTCACCAAAGGTGGCGCTGGAGTCATTGAACGTCCTCTTTTGAAGCGGCGTCAGTACGTTGTGACGTCATTACGTTCGTGTTTGTTGTCAAAAAGTCAGACCGTGTGTATGCAATACAAACTCGTGGACCACGCCCTTTGTACAAAAGTCCACGGAAAAGTTTGTACAAAGTCCGACCGTGTGTATGAGGCTTTAGTCATATTGTCCTGAAGGCCTGACACTGAGGCAAATGTGTCTAGTAAAGAGCATAAAGTGGGTAAGGATGAGTTTGGGGAGGTAAGGAATGGAAGTAAATCGTCGGCGAATAAGGCGCATTTGTGGAAACTTCACTCCCCTGATATCCGGATTTGAGCAAATTACTATCGCTAGAGGTTCAATTACCAAGGCAAATATCAGGGGAGAAAGAGGGCATCCCCGCCTGGTTCCTCTGGCTATTGGGATTGGGTCAGCATGGTGTCCCTGGAGTCTTACCATTGCTTCCGGGGAGGAGTAAAGTGCCTTCAATGTTGCTAAGAAGTTTTTACCAAACCCCACCTTCGGAAGTACTAGAAATAGGTATAGCCAGGAGACCTAATAAAAGACCTTCTGGAGGTCTAAAGATAGTAGCATTCCTTCCTGTTTGGCTCCCCCTTCCCACCTGATTGTAAAATGGAGATTATGTCTATTGCTCTTCGAACTTGGTCGGGGCCCTGTCTTCCGGGTATGAACCCTACCCGGTCTTTGTGTATGTATTGATTAATGAACCTTGCTTCCTTTTTAAATCATTGTTGATCAAAGAAATAGGTCTATAGTTTCCTACAACCTCAGCGTCCTTGTCAGGTTTAGGGATTACAGTAATAAATGCTGAATTGAGAGAGGTACCCAGCGGTTTCCCATCCTTCTTTGAGTTAAAGAACCTGGTCAGGTATGGAGTTAGGGTTTTTGCAAACGCTTTATAATAAGGCACAGAGAAACCATCTGGGCCCAGGAGCAGATCCCCCTTTCAAATTTTTAATTACCTCCCCAACTTCTTCAGATGTTATAGGTGATTCAAGTTCTGCTATATGGTCGTCTGTTAAAGCTGGAAGGGTAAGGGTATGGAGGAAAGTTTCTATCTGGGTCAGGTTTGCCTCTCCGGTTGATTTATATAGGTCAGTGTAAAAGTTTTGAAAGGACTTCAGGATACATTTTGGGTTAAGAGTAAAGGTACCATCTGCTTGTCTAATCTTTGGCAAAGAAAATTATTTATTTTTCAGAGTCAGTCGGGTGGCCAACATTGTGTTTATTCTATCTTTTTTAAGATAGAATTTAGCTCCCACCCATTTAATATATTTGTCTGCTCATGAGGTTAGTGCTAGATTTAGGGCTATTCTCGCTGTGTCTAAAGAAGATGTAAGGACACCCGTGAGATCTTTTTTGTGTTTTTTGCAAAGGTCGTTATAGTCCTGTTCTAGCTTCGCTAAGTCTATCTGTCTTTAATTCTTTAGTTGTGAGGCGATTAGTATGAATTTGCCCCTAATAGTCGCTTTGTGCGCTGCCCAAAGCATTTCCACAGAAACCTCATTGTTATCGTTAAGCTTAAAATATTCCTGAATTGTCTGTAGTATCTCTGTCACTCTGATGGGGTCACTGAGGATGGATTCATTCAGTCTCCAGTTTGGCTTATTTATTTTGTAAGAATCTTTATGGAGTGAAAGAGACCAGGCAGTATCTATTATAGAGGATTTAGTGGTTAAAGGTATATGTTGAGTGGATAAGAGTATATGATCTATCCTTGCATATGTTTGGTGGGGTGGAGAGAAGTGGGTAAAATCTTGTGTGGATGGGTTCAACTCCCTCCATATGTCAGCAAACCCATGTTGGAAAATCAGTTTTGGTATCTTAATGCTGCCTTTGGTTGGTTTAATCGTTTTTGAATTTAGGGAGTTAGATTTTTCTAGGCCTATATCAAAGGCCATGTTAGAGTCTCCGCCTAGAATTGTGGTTCCCTCAATCAAGGGTTTTAAAGTTTGAAACATCCGATAAAAGAACTGGACCCGTCCCCTGTTGGGGGTGTAATACAAGATAAATGAATATTTCTGTTTGTCCAAGCTACCCTTGACAAGGAGGAACCTACCCTCTGGATCTCTGTGCTCCAATTGTAATGTGAATTTGCAATATTTAGAAAACAGGATTGCCACGCCCCTGGTCTTGTCTTCAGCATTGGCTAGAAAAAATTGTGGGAAGTGAGCATGAGGGGGAGTACCGGCCTGGAAGTGTGTTTCCTGCAACAGGACCACATCCGCCTGAAGGGATTTATAGGCTTGGAACGCTTTCCTTCTCTTCATGGGTGAGTTCAACTCTTGTGCGTTGTGTGAAAGTAGGCGAAGGGGAGGTGATGTTATTTTGCGAGCTGCCATGGAACAGAGGAGTGAAACTGTCAAGCAACCCACCGTCACTTATCTTAACCCAGTTTGGGGGTTGAGAGGCGTTGTGGGACTGTAAGAACTTTAGGGGGAGAAATTCCAGTAAATTTGTTTCTGAATGGACTCTATATTTAGTTCCTGTGGGAAACGTTTGGTTATTATTATTATTTTTATGCAGACGACCCTACTGGAAATTGTTACTGAGGGGGATGGAAAGTCTCCAGGGATGTTTGAGAGATTTGTACATGTTTTGGGGATTTTTCATTATGTCATTTCATTATTTTTATTATTATTTTTTTTTTTTGGTGGTATTGTTATTTTTTAAAAGGATTTTCTGTTAGCTAAAATGAATATAGAATTTTTTGTACAGAGAAGGGACTTTTTTCCAATTCTTAGAAAGGATTATTTGATTCTAAAGATATAATAAATGGAATGCAAGTTCTAGTATCTTGGAATATTAGAGGTATTAGTGATACAGTAAAGAGACAGGCAATGTTTACTACTTTAAAACAGTTCTCCCTCATATCCTTCCCCCCAGCCTGACCTTTTACAATACGTACAGGCCACGGCATTGCCAAAAATGTCACCACATGATGTGGAAGACTTAGAACTAGAGATTGACGAACTTGCGACGGGACGTTTCGCCAAAAGTTTGCGAATCGCAAAGTTCGCGGCGGGCCCCATTGACTTCAATGGCAGGCGAACCTTAAAAACCTACTGGTCATATTTTCAGCCACAAAATACTTACTAGCTGTGCACACATAGTCCCACCACATGGCCACTAACATAACAAATGTATGAAGTGAATCTGGGATCGACAACGACAAGCATTTTTTTTATCTGTGAAATTTTGACAATTCAGGACTCAGGAGCGCATGAAGGCAATGGAGGAGAGGAAAGGTCAGGGTAGGCTATGAAGAGGGTGCAGGAGATGATCACCAGCACCATGATAGAGAGCACTGACACCAGCACCATGATATAGCACTGACACCACACCATGATATAGAGCACTGACACCAGCACCGAGATAGAGAGCACTGACACCAGCACTGTGATAGAGTGCACTGACACCAGGACCGTGATATAGAGCACTGAAACCAGCACCGTGATATAGAGCACTGACACCAGCACCGTGATAGAGAGCACTGACACCAGCACCGAGATAGAGGGCACTGACACCAGCACCGTGATATAGAGCACTGACACCAGCACCATGATATAGAGCACTGACACCAGCCCCGAGATAGAGTGCACTGACACCAGCACCATGATATAGAGCACTGACACCAGCACCGTGATATAGAGCACTGACACCAGCACCGTAATGGAGAGCACTGAAGCCAGCACCTTGATATAGAGGACTGACACCAGCACCGTGATATAGAGCACTGACACCAGCACCGTGATAGAGTGCACTGACACCAGTACCGTGATATAGAGCACTGACACCAGCACCGAGATAGAGAGCACTGACACCAGCATCATGATATAGAGCACTGACACCAGCACCGTGATAGATTGCACTGACACCAGCACCGTGATAGAGAGCACTGACTGTTGCTACCTCCTCTTCCTGATCCAATGCCAAGAGTGGCTGTGCATCGGAAATGTCTTCATATGGATCGGAAAATAATTCCTGTGACTCAAGAGGAAGGTATATGGTGGGGTGGTGTTGGTGGTAGTGTCTTTGGGGGGGGCACATAACAGAGAGTGAAGAAGAGGGTGCAGATCGAGAGGATGAGGAGGGTGCAGAAGAGTAAGGCTGAGTGAGCCACTCAACCAAGTCTGGTGCGTCATTTGACATAATCGCACGCACCTTCTGCAATTTGCCACTTTGGCTCAAGTCTGTTGCTCCTGCCCTACCCCTACCACCCCTGCAGAAGGGCCTGCATCTTCTTCTGCCTGTCATTTTTTAAATGACCCTGTGACAAAAGTCTCTAGAGAAGTGCAGTATGTATGTGAAAGAAGGTATATAACACCCCGCTTCATTCTGCTGTTTTTGGGGGCCACTGGTCTATCACACCAATTATAATACTTTTTTTTATTGCGTTTGTCAATCTTTGTAGTATTGCTGCAGAACCACTCAGCAGTCACAATGCTGCACAGTGGAAATGCACTATACTATGCTTTCTATATGTGCAAGTATTTTATACGTGTATTACACCACTATATACTGCACACCAAATATTACACCTATACCAGTCCTTAAAAGGACCTTTGTGGTCCTAGTAGCTAGTGATTTGCAGACTGTCCCTCAGTCCCTACACTGATAAAAGTCAGCTGCAGAATCGGGCAGCAGTCAGCAGCAGTGCACCACAACCCTATATATTGTACACCTATACCAGTCCTTAAAAGGACCTTTGTGGACCTAGTAGCTAGTGATTTGCAGACTGTCCCTCAGTCCCTACACTGATAAAAGACTGCTGCAGAAACGAGCATTAATCTGCAGCACAGCCCTGCACCACAACCCTATATATTGTATACCTATACCAGTCCTTAAAGGGACCTTTGTGAACCTGGTAGCTAGTGATTTGCAGACTGACCCTCAGCCCCTACACTGACAAAAGACTGCTGTAGAAACGAGCAGTAATCTACAGCACAGCCCTGCACCACAACCCTATATAGTGTACACCTATACTAGTCCTTAAAAGGACCTTTGTGGACCTAGTAGCTAGTGATTTGCAGACTGTCCCTCAGTCCCTACACTGATAAAAGTCAGCTGCAGAATCAGGCAGCAGTCAGCAGCAGTGCACCACAACCCTATATATTGTTCACCTATACCAGTCCTTAAAAGGACCTTTGTGGACCTGGTAGCTAGTGATTTGCAGACTGTCCCTCAGTCCCTAAACTGATAAAAGACAGCTGCAGAATCGGGCAGCAGTGCACCACAACCCTATATATTGTTCACCTATACCAGTCCTTAAAAGGACCTTTGTGGACCTAGTAGCTAGTGATTTGCAGACTGTCCCTCAGTCCCTACACTGATAAAAGACTGCTGCAGAAACGAGCAGTAATCTGCAGCACAGCACTGCACCGCAACCCTATATATTGTTCACCTATACCGGTCCTTAAAAGGACCTTTGTGGACCTAGTAGCTAGTGATTTGCAGACTGTCCCTCAGTCCCTACACTGAGAAAAAAACTACTGCAGAAACGAGCAGTAATCTGGAGCACAGCCCTGCACCACAACCCTATATATTGTACACCTATACCAGTCCTTAAAAGGACCTTTGTGGACCTAGTAGCTAGTGATTTGCAGACTGTCCCTCAGTCCCTACACTGATAAAAGACTGCTGTAGAAACGGGCATTAATCTGCAGCACAGCCCTGCACCACAACCCTATATATTGTATACCTATACCAGTCCTTAAAGGGACCTTTGTGAACCTAGTAGCTAGTGATTTGCAGACTGACCCTCAGCCCCTACACTGATAAAAGACTTCTGCAGAAACGAGCATTAATCTTCAGCACAGCCCTGCACCACAACCCTATATATTGTACACCTATACCAGTCCTTATAAGGACCTTTGTAGACCTAGTAGCTAGTGATTTGCAGACTGTCCCTCAGTCCCTAAACTGATAAAAGAAAGCTGCAGAATCGGGCAGCAGTCAGCAGCAGTGCACCACAACCCCATATACTGTACACCTATACCAGTCCTTAAAAGGACTTTTGTGGACCTAGTATCTAGTGATTTGCAGACTGTCCCTCAGTCCCTACACTGATAAAAGACTGCTGCAGAATAGGGCAGTAATCTGCAACACAGCCCTGCACCACAACCCTATATATTGTATACCTATACCAGTCCTTAAAAGGACCTTTGTGGACCTAGTAGCTAGTGATTTGCAGACTGTCCCTCAGTCCCTACACTGATAAAAAACTGCTGCAGAAACGAGCAGTAATCTGGATCACAGCCCTGCACCACAACCCTATATATTGTACACCTATTCCAGTCCTTAAAAGGACCTTTGTGGACCAAGTAGCTAGTGATTTGCAGACTGTCCCTCAGTCCCTACACTAATAAAAGTCAGCTGCAGAATCGGGCAGCAGTCAGCAGCAGTGCACCACAACTCTATATATTGTTCACCTATACCAGTCCTTAAAAGGACCTTTGTGGACCTAGTAGCTAGTGATTTGCAGACTGTCCCTCAGTCCCTACACTGATAAAAGACTGCTTCAGAAACGAGCAGTAATCTGCAGCACAGCCCTGCACCACAACCCTATATATTGTACACCTATACCAGTCCTTAAAAGGACCTTTGTGGACCTAGTAGCTAGTGATTTGCAGACTGTCCCTCAGTCCCTACACTGATAAAAGACTGCTGCAAAAAGGAGCATTAATCTGCAGCACAGCCATGCACCACAACCCTATATATTGTATACCTATACAAGTCCTTAAAAGGACCTTTGTGGACCTAGTAGCTAGTGATTTGCAGACTGTCCCTCAGTCCCTACACTGATAAAAAACTGCTGCAGAAACGAGCAGTAATCTGGAGCACAGCCCTGCACCACAACACTATTTATTGTACACCTATTCCAGTCCTTAAAAGGACCTTTGTGGACCAAGTAGCTAGTGATTTGCAGACTGTCCCTCAGTCCCTACACTAATAAAAGTCAGCTGCAGAATCGGGCAGCAGTCAGCAGCAGTGCACCACAACCCTATATATTGTTCACCTATACCAGTCCTTAAAAGGACCTTTGTGGACCTAGTAGCTAGTGATTTGCAGACTGTCCCTCAGTCCCTACACTGATAAAAGACTGCTTCAGAAACGAGCAGTAATCTGCAGCACAGCCCTGCACCACAACCCTATATATTGTACACCTATACCAGTCCTTAAAAGGACCTTTGTGGACCTAGTAGCTAGTGATTTGCAGACTGTCCCTCAGTCCCTACACTGATAAAAGACTGCTGCAAAAAGGAGCATTAATCTGCAGCATAGCCCTGCACCACAACCCTATATATTGTACACCTATACCAGTCCTTAAAAGGACCTTTGTGGACCTAGTAGCTAGTGATTTGCAGAATGTCCCTCAGTCCCTACACTGATAAAAGACTGCTGCAGAAACGAGCAGTAATCTGCAGCACAGCACTGAACTGCAACCCTATATATTGTACACCTATACCAGTCCTTAAAAGGACCTTTGTGGACCTAGTAGCTAGTGATTTTCAGACTGTCCCTCAGTCCCTACACTGATAAAAAACTGCTGCAGAAACGAGCAGTAATCTGGAACACAGCCCTGCACCACAACCCTATATATTGTATACCTATACCAGTCCTTAAAAGGACCTTTGTGGACCTAGTAGCTAGTCATTTGCAGACTGTCCCTCAGCCCCTACACTGATAAAAGACTTCTACAGAAACGAGCATTCATCTTCAGCACAGCCCTGCACCACAACCCTATATATTGTACACCTATACCAGTCCTTAAAAGGACCTTTTTAGACCTAGTAGCTAGTGATTTGCAGACTGTCCCTCAGTCCCTAAACTGATAAAAGAAAGCTGCAGAATCGGGCAGCAGTCAGCAGCAGTGCACCACAACCCTATATATTGCACACCTATACCGGTCCTTAAAGCGGGAGTCCACCGGGACTCCGCGTTTTTTTTTTTTTTTTTAAAAGCCAGCAGCTACAAATACTGCAGCTGCTGACTTTTAAATAGTGACACTTACCTGTCCAGCGCGCCCGCGATGTCGGCACCCGAAGCCGATCGCTCGCTCGGCTGCCGGGTCCCGCCGCCATCTTGGGTATGGGAATCAGGAAATGGAGCCTTTCGGCTTCATTTCCCGGTTCCCTACTGCGCATGCGCGAGCCGCGCGGCGCAATCCGGACGGTCCCCGCTGCCTCTGGGAGCTGTGTGTTTCCCAGCAGGCAGCGGGGCACTTGCTGAAGGGGGCGGGGCATTGCGGAACGGGGGCGTAACCTACGCTCGTTCCGCAGACAGCTAGCCCGGAAGTGGGTGCAGTTACCTGGATTATCCAGGTAACTGCACCCCCCTCCCCCCTGAAAGGTGCCGATTGTGGCGCCGGAGGGGGGGAGGGATCAGATGAGCGGAGGTCCATTTTAGGGTGGACCTCCGCTTTAAAAGGACCTTTGTGGCCGTAGTAGCTAGAGATTTGCAGACTGCCTATCAGTCCCTACACTGATAAAAAAAACTGCTGCAGAAACAAGCATTAATCTGCAGCACAGCCCTGCACCACAACCCTGTATATCGTATACCTTTACCAGTCCTTAAAAGGACCTTTGTGGATCTAGCAGCTAGTGATTTGCAGACTGTCCCTCAGTCCCTACACTGATAAAAGATAGCTGTAGAATCGGGCAGCAGTCAGAAGCAGTGCACCACAACCCTATATACTGTACACCTATACCAGTCCTTAAAAGGACCTTTGTGGACCTAGTAGCTAGTGATTTGCAGACTGTCTCTCAGTCCCTACACTGATAAAAGTCAGCTGCAGAATCGGGCAGCAGTCAGCAGCAGTGCACCACAACCCTATATATTGTACACCTATACCAGTCCTTAAAAGGACCTTTGTGGACCTAGTAGCTAGTGATTTGCAGACTGTCCCTCAGTCCCTACACTGATAAAAGGCTGCTGCAGAAACGAGCAGTAATCTGCAGCACAGCCCTGCACCACAACCCTATATATTGTACACCTATACCAGTCCTTAAAAGGACCTTTGTGGACCTAGTAGCTAGTGATTTGCAGACTGTCCCTCAGTCCCTAAACTGATAAAAGACAGCTGCAGAATCGGGCAGCAGTGCACCACAACCCTATATATTGTTCACCTATACCAGTCCTTAAAAGGACCTTTGTGGACCTAGTATCTAGTGATTTCCAGACTGTCCCTCAGTCCCTACACTGATAAAAGACTGCTGCAGAATAGGGCAGTAATCTGCAACACAGCCCTGCACCACAACCCTATATATTGTATACCTATACCAGTCCTTAAAAGGACCTTTGTGGACCTAGTAGCTAGTGATTTGCAGACTGTCCCTCAGTCCCTACACTGATAAAAAACTGCTGCAGAAACGAGCAGTAATCTGGAGCACAGCCCTGCACCACAACCCTATATATTGTACACCTATTCCAGTCCTTAAAAGGACCTTTGTGGACCTAGTAGCTAGTGATTTGCAGACTGTCCCTCAGTCCCTACACTGATAAAAGTCAGCTGCAGAATCGGGCAGCAGTTAGCAGCAGTGCACCACAACCCTATATATTGTTCACCTATACCAGTCCTTAAAAGGACCTTTGTGGACCTAGTAGCTAGTGATTTGCTGACTGTCCCTCAGTCCCTACACTGATAAAAGACTGCTTCAGAAACGAGCAGTAAGTCGGAGGGGGCGTGACCGGATGGAGAAGGAGGAAGGTGTGCTTGAGTGAGTGAGCGTCTCGCCTCGCTCTCCCCTCCATGCTGACAGCGTACAGCAACAAGCGACGTCTCTCCTCGCCGACCCGCCGACCCTCTCTGCCGCTGACAGGTCGGATGATGGATGAGGAGAGCAGCGCCCAGCTGATCGAGTGAACAGGCATCCCCCCCGCTTACCCCTACGGCATACAGCAGTGAAGGCGCTCCACAGGAGTCTCGATGGAGGTGGGCAGGATCCCTCTCTGATTGCCAAGGAAACGGCAGAGCGAGTTCTGGTGAAAGAGTTCAAAGAGGGGAGGAGGAGACTACATTCTCAGCTACGTGCAGCAGAGGAATGACACAAAGGGAGACTCTATTCAAACACAAGGAACTGGTGAGAGTAAACACTGCCATGTAAGATAGTGAGCCTGAACTGCTATGTGATCTCTGATTGAGATATTGTTTACAGGAAAAGGAAGATGGATCATTTTTACTAATCACACTGTGCGTAAATCTTCCTGCTTGTTGTCTTTTCACTGCTTTAACCCTGAAAGAACTTTCTGCTGGTGAGAAGATTGTGAACTGTAAAAAAAAGACTCTTTACCTGCACTGAAGTGCCTGCTCACACAGTTAAATGTAGAGATTGGAATAGGAGATACTGAGGTTTTGGCATAGCTCAGAGTCTGCAGTAAATAATGTAAAACTGTGTAGTGTGTGCCTTTTCACCCGGTGGTTCTCCTTTTTTCACCCCCCCCCCCCGATGAGAGATCCTGCCACTAAGAAATTTTTTATTTTATTTTTATTTTTTTGGTGTAAAGCTCCTTTGTATGAAGATGTCTTTTATGCTTCAACACGCAATCTAAGTTCGTTTTGCTCATAAGAGTGTTTATAAGAGTATCGGGAAATAGAAACTCTCTCTTTAAAGGAACCTTAACCTGTTCTGAAGTGGTAACCTATGCAGGTCATTTAGCTGGAGCTGGAACTGTTTTGACCCTTCTGGGAACTTTAGAAGTACAATTCGGTGCCGTGTGTGTTTCCCTATTCCTAGGATCCCCTCCTTTTTTTCCTCGCCTAGGGTGAGAGAGAAATCAGATATACATATAATCTCTGGGGATAATATTTTGGAATAAAATAAAGTCACCATGCCATCACACCGAGCGTCTAAAGCCAGCCAAGCAGCTGCAGCCGCAAAATTAGAGAAGTACGCCCATAATCCGGGTCAGGGGCCTAGTCAGACTTCCCCAAAGGGCCCGCAACAAGGACAGCAACCCCAAGCTAATAGGTTATCAGGCATCAAAGGCATTAGGAAAAGCCAAGGGCCAAGCCAGTCTCAAACGGCTTTGGAGGAAAAGGAGGGAAGAGCTGACTCTGAGGGTCAAGCCAAGAATGCGAGCCTAGAGGGGGCAACTGGCTCATTGGAGGAGGGTCTGCAGGGAGGACTTGAACCAGAACCGGAGCCAACCCTAAGGGAGGTTCTGATGGCAGTCAACCTTTGTAGAGAATCCCTGGGAGGAATGAGCATTCAACTCATCTCTATTCAGGAGGAATTATCGCATACTAGACAGGATATTCAAAGGATTCAGGCTAGGACTACGGCCCTTGAGGAGCGGTTGAGCCGGGTTGAAGATGATCTGGCCCCCATGATAAGAGAATTCAGGTTAATACAAGAACAGCTAACAAAACAGGATAATAAATTAGATGAAATGGAGAATAGGATGAGGAGGAAGAACATTCGGATTGTAGGTCTGCCAGAAAGCTGTGAAGGTTCAGATCCTATAGCCTTCCTGGAGAAATGGTTCAGGGATACGTTTGGTCAGGACTCTTTTTCTTCATTGTTCTCTATCGAAAGGGCACATAGAGTCCCTTCAAGACCTCCACAGACGGGTGCCCCTCCAAGACCTTTTCTGGCTAAGCTATTGTTTTTTAAGGACAAAGAGACTATTACCCGTAAAGCTAGGGAGAGGGGTAAGATCGTATATAATGGTTTGCGTGTGTCGATCTTCCCGGATTACTCCCCAGACCTTCAAAGAAGGAGAGCTAAATTTGGGGAAGTTAATGCGCTATTATATCCAGCAAGATTACGAATAAATGCTCCTGAAGGGACCATAATTTTTGACAATGCTGGAGGTGTGGAGGAATGGTTGGAGTCCCACCCCCGGAGATCTTAGTAGTGATGGACTTTTTTGGGCCCCCCCCCCCCTCTTTTTTTTTTTTTTTCTTTTTTTTTTCTTCCACCTATGTTTTGGGGGAGGGGGAGGAGGAATGTGGACCCAACTGTAATCCCTTTTTTTTCTGGGTTGGTTGTTTTGTTTTGGGAAGGGGGAGGGAGAGCTGAGGGAGGGGGGGGTCACGCATGTTTCCCCTCTGGTTGAGGGGGACGGCGGGGTCCCCACCTCCTCTATCAGTTGTATGGGGTAATATTCTTGTTTGGCGATTTTCGGGAGGAGGGGAGGGGTGGGGTGGGGTGGGGGGTTGGGTAGGTAATAAGGTTTAAGTAAAAAAAATAAAAAAATGTGGAGTGATTCACAAGCAAAGTGTGTATGGGAAGGTCACAGAAGAAGGCCCCAGGTGATGCCTAAAGAGGCAATGGGAGAAGAGTGTGAGAAAGGTGAATGGTATGGGTGGAGAGAAAGAAGTTTATGGTGTGTAAAGCTTGATTGGCAGGTGGGAGTAGGGTGGAAGAGGATTGTTTTTGTGAGTAGAACACCATTCAGAGCACAATTATGTATGACAAAACAAAGGGCAAAAATTTATTACACAAGAGAGAATAATAAAGGAGGGTCACGAGGACACGCACCTATAAGAAAACAATGGTTGAAAGTTTATTATATTAAAGGGTATAACAAAGAGGAGTCATATACACGAGTTTTTAGGTATTGTCACTGTAATTTGTAATGAGTGAACGCACGGTATTAGAGGGGAGAGGTCTTACTTTATACTCTTGGAATGTTAGAGGGATGGGGGATCCGAAGAAGAGGATGGCAGTTAAGCTATCAGCTATGTCTCATGGAGCGATGCTTCTTTTTCTCCAGGAGACACATTTTACAAAAGCCGCCACTACACAGTTGGGGTGGGGGGAATACCATATCCAATACCATTCGTGTCATACCTCCTTTTCTAGGGGGGTTAGTATTTTTATAAAAAGGGGGGTTTCATTTAACTGCCTCCAGGTGAAGATAGATGAACAAGGAAGGTACATCTTCCTATATGGTATTTTAGAGGGAAAGACTTTGATTTTGGCCAATGTTTATATACCACCACCATCCACTATGGATATCTTATATGACATGGTTGAATTTGTGCTGGACAAACCGGAAATCCCACTGATATTAATGGGAGACTTTAACATGGTCATGGATAAAATATTGGATAGATTTCCTAATGGGAGGGCTCAGCAAGGGGGTATAAATGAGAGTCGCTTGTCGCAGTTCCTGGGAGAAATGGGTCTGAAGGATCTCTGGAGACTCCAGAATCCAAAATCCCGAACCTTCTCGTGTCTCTCCACCACATATTCAACCCTGTCAAGGATAGATATGATTTTGGGGAATGATAAGGCGGTAGCACTAATAAATAAAATAAGCTATATGCCAAGAAGTCTATCGGACCACTCAGCAATAAAGAGCTTCCTGGATATAGGAGAGAGAAGCCAGCGAAAAGGGTGGAGATTCAGCCCCACTTGGTTGGAGCTTATGAGGGAACCAAAGGTTGTATCGCGCTCTCTTAAAGAATTTATTAATTTGAACGCAGGTTCAGCTCCAACAGGGATGGTATGGGATGCACTGAAAGCCTACCTCCGAGGGCTTTTAATACAACAGATGTCTATAATCAAAAAACAGTTTAGGGAAAGGGAAGAGAATGCCTCAAGGAGTGTGGTAAATTTAGAAATCCAGTATATTAAAAACCCAACATTAGATAACCAGGGAGAATGGATGAAAGCGCAGCAGGCATATCGTCATATAATGCTGGAGAAGGCCGAAAATAAATCTTTATTTCAGAAACAACTAGCATTTGGGGAAGGGGAAAGGGTAGGGCGGATGCTAGCATACCTGGCGAAAACAAATTCCGCTCCATCTACGGTACCAAGGATTAGTATGGTAGATGGCAGGATATCTACTAACAATTCAGATATTGTAGAGAGATTTAGAGCGTACTATGAGGACCTATATCAATCTAACCAGGCCGAGATGAGGGAGGAAATGGATATATTCTTCAACCCCCTGGCTATTCCACATCTTTCGAAAGAAGATGGGGATATGCTAGACGGTCCTATAACGATCGAAGAGATTCGGCGTATAGTACAAGAAATGGCAGGTCAGAAAGCCCCAGGCCCAGACGGCCTTCCGGTGGAGGTCTATCGTCACTTTGGTGAGGTACTAATTCCGGAGCTTCTGAAAGTCCTTAATTGGGCGTTAGAAGCAGGGGAACTTCCTCCCTCAATGAGAGAATCAAATATAATAGTGCTGCCAAAGGAAAACAAAGACCCTCTTGTCCCCTCATCATATAGACCCATCTCTCTGCTGAATCTGGATGTTAAGATCCTAGCTAAGGTCCTGGCAAATAGACTGAATGTAGTGATAGGGAAAATTATTCATCACGATCAATCAGGATTTATTCCTGGGAGATCCACAAGTACAAATATAAGACGGGTATTTTTGAACCTCCAGATTCCAGTGGATGGAGATGGCCAGAGAGCGGTTTTATCCTTGGACGCTGCTAAAGCCTTTGATTCTCTAGAGTGGAGCTATCTGTGGAGAGTCCTGAGAGAATTCAAGGTGGGCCCGGTATTCATAAAATGGGTTAAAATGTTATATAGATGTCCGGAAGCAAGAATTAGAGTCAACAACGAAAGCTCGGTTGGGATCCGACTGAAGAGAGGAACGAGGCAGGGGTGTCCCCTGTCTCCCCTCTTGTTCGCTATGGCGATCGAGCCTTTGGCTATATCCTTGAGATCAAATATGAGAATAAAAGGTTTTAGGAGAGGGGAGGAAGAAGAAAAAGTAGTATTATTCGCAGATGATCTCCTTTTGCTTCTTGGAGATGTTCAGCATTCAATAGGGGAAGTGATGTATAGAATTACTAATTTTGGACATCTTGCGGGCTTAAAAATAAACTGGGACAAATCTTGTATATTGCCTATAGACCCATTAGTTAGCCCCCTACCTTGTGAAGCTGCACATATTCAGATAGTGAGTAAGATGAAATATCTGGGTATCTGCATCTCTAAAGACCCTAAGCAATATGTGATAAATAACTTGGTTCCACTGGTATTCAAATTTAAACAAAAAATTAAGATATGGAAGAAATTACCACTTTCAGTAGCAGGTCGATGCAACCTTATTAAAATGATTCTTTTGCCGCAACTTCTCTATGTACTACATAATTCCCCAGTATGGATATATAAGGACTGGTTCCATAAGATAGAATCCATATTTAGAGAACTGATGTGGAAGGGGGGTCGAGCACGTATTGGGTTAAAGACTCTGCAACTTCCAAGTAATGGAGGGGGAGTTGCGCTCCCACACCCGTTTAATTACTTCATGGCAGCTCAGCTACAACACCTATCAGGAGAGGAAGTGGGGGGAGAGGGGTGGAAAAAGGGTTCTCCCCTCACACAATTCCTCGGAAGGTCACTAGTAGTAGCATTAGAGGCAGGGGCATTCATACGGGAGGTCCCTACCCTAGGATTAATGATTAAGGTGTGGGAGACAACTAAAAAAATATTGGGTTATGAGGGATTTACAGAATATTCCCCCTTATGGGCAAATAATAAGTTGGAAGAGGTTTTAAAAATAGGACAAGTAAGGGAATGGGAAAAAAGGGGTATACACTTTGTTCATCAGATCTATCGAGACGGTAGAATGAAACAATTCCAAGAGTTAAGGAACCAGTTCCTAATTCCGAAAAAATCCTTTTTTAGATACTTGCAGATCAGACATGCTTTGGATAAACAGTTCCAGGGTATAGTAATGGAATGGAGTCAGATACCCGTAATAGAGGACATAATACGAGCAAAATCAGGGAAAGGTTTAATATCCAAAGTGTATGTCGAGTTGTGTAAGAAATCTCAGGAAAAAAAACAGGCTCAAAAAAACAGGAAAAAATGGGAGTCTGATGTGGGTGACATCTCGGAGGACCAATGGGAGAGGATCCTCGAGGTGGCGCCATGGGTGTCCATTTCCCCATCTCAAAAGTTCTCACATCTACTGTTATTGTATAGAGCATACTATACCCCCAAGAGGTTGGCCCAATTTGGTAGAAGGAGCGATGCAGCGTGTCCGAGATGTGGTAGGACAGAAGGAGATATGATCCACATGTTTTGGAGATGTCCTAAGCTACATCGGTATTGGAGGGAGGTTGTGATGATAGTTAGCAGGGTTTTTGAGATGGCAGTGGAAATGGAACCAATGGGATGTGTATTGGGATGGATCAAGGGGAGTAGTGACCCCAAGGATAGTAATTTAGCCAAAGTAAGGTGTTTCTTTCAGGCTAGAAAACTCATAGCCCAGAAATGGCAATCTGCCACACCCCCCACGAGTGGCGAGTGGGTGCAAAATATGAATAGGGTTATCCTTAAAGAGAGAGTAGCGTATATGAGACAAGGGGGTATTAAAAAGTTTGATAAGATATGGAAAGAATGGTGTGCAAAAATGATGAACGAAGGTACCTCTTAGTAAGAAGGAAGTATGATGAATGGGAGTGTATGAGTGGGGTAGGTGATGAATGTAGGAAGGGAAGGATGGGAGAGGGATATGTAAACAGGTATTGTGTTAATACTGTTTTTTTTATTGGAAGGTTGTATGAGTTGTATTTAATTGAAAAAGAAATTAATAAAGATATAAAGTAAAAAAAAAAAAAAAAAAAAAAAGAAACGAGCAGTAATCTGCAGCACAGCCCTGCACCACAACCCTATATATTGTACACCTATACCAGTCCTTAAAAGGACCTTTGTGCACCTAGTAGCTAGTGATTTGCAGACTGTCCCTCAGTCCCTAGACTGCTGCAAAAAGGAGCATTAATCTGCAGCACAGCCCTGCACCACAACCCTATATATTGTATACCTATACCAGTCCTTAAAAGGACCTTTTTTTTAACTTCCGGTTCCGGCGCCGCATGGATTGACTGCTCTCCTCCTCAGCTCCTGCATCACGACCCCGAAATCGGCTTTTAAATCCCGCTGAGCGGCCGGGCTCCCACTGAAATACCCCCAGGAACCATCCCCCATAGCCATGGACCGGCTCGCGAGCGCATACGGCGGCGCCCGCGACCGCGGCGCGGCCGCAAATCGAGGCCCCGGCTTCGGCCTACTCGGCTCCCTTCTCCTCACAGCGCGCAGCGGACATGGAGGTGAGCTGTGATACTGCTTCTCCCCCCTCTCCACAATCACTGCCAGCCTCTCCAGCCCCTCCACTCCAGGGAAGTCTCTCCACACAGCCCGCAAGGGACTCCATCACAGAGCGCATTGCCCAGGCCGTGGCCGCTCTATTATCCCCCATGATAACGGCATCTGTGGAAAAGGCTGTAAATGCAGGCATGCAGCAGCTCAAGGCCCAAATAGGCGAACACCACACCAGATTAAATGACCTGGAACACCATCTGTCAGATATAGAAGAGGAACTTTACCAGGCCCAAGCCACGGAGCGCTCCCAGGACAGAACGAATCAATATATTCTACAGAAACTTGATGACCTGGAAAATAGGGCCAGACAGAGTAATCTGCGATTCGTAGGCATCCCCGAGTCGCTACAATCCTCTGAGCTATCTGACTTCTGCGCAGTGCGCATTCCAGAAGCCCTGGGCCTTCCGGGCCCTTGCACGGTCGAACGCGCCCATCGTATGGGTCCACCTGCACCAGAACGCAAATCCCCTAGACCCATAATCGCAAAGTACCTCAACTACTCTGACAAGGCCCTGATCCTGCAAAAGTTCAGGCAAACGCGTTCTCTCCAATTGGATGGGATCAAGGTCCTAATCTTTGCCGATTACTCCATCGAGGTTTCCAAGAAGAGGAAAGCATTCCAGCAGGTGTGCTCGGAACTCTTCAAAATGCAACTCAAATTTTCCCTAGCCTTCCCGGCTATCCTTCGCCTGAAGGCCCCAAACGGTGACCAACTATCTTTCCAAGACCCCTCCGAAGCTGAGGCATTTCTACGCTCTCTTCACCAGGGAACACACCCTCACACCCCTTCCAAGTCCTCATCGCTCAATCGCTCCCTGGACCAAAGGAGCCCCCGGAAGGACTCGCCCAAACGCTTCAGGCCTTCTGCCCCAGATCACCAACATCGGGGTACCCCTCGTTGATGACATATCGGTCCCCTTGGATCCTCCTCTCTTCACCTCACCGGTGACCCTCTCGCCAGGACCACCAGCCTGACTTGTCTCTGTGAGTTACTTGTTTGTTTTCTGTTTTCGTTCAGGCTCATTCACTGTTATGACTGCTGATCCTAGTTTTTCTATCGGCCCTGAGCTCTGCTCCCATCTAGCAGACGCACCATCGGTGTTATTGGCCACCTCTGTTTTTGCTTGGTATCCTGGCTTCGGTTTCAGGAGTCCCCGCTGCTCTTGTTTTTGCGGCCACTTTATATTTTTATAGTTTTATATTTTTATAATTTTGTATCGTGTTTTTTTTGTACTTTATGCAATATTTATATTTTATACTTTCTAGTTTATATTTTGATATGCTATACCTGTGGATTATTCCACTCTCTTGGGTCCTTATACTGAACTGTTTCATGCTACACATGGTTTTGATACTCTTTGTTCACATGTCTATTAACTGTATTGTACTCCCCCTGGACTCACTGTGCATGTCTACTGCCGCACCGTGACGCGTGCCCTCTTTGGCTCTTGATTTATGGCCGCACCCTTGTTCATATTCATGCTCACCGCCCGGACGCTCTTGTCCTATACCTCTGGGTCGTGCACTGGGGGCTGACCTACACAGTGACTCCATGCGGAAAAAAGCGAAGTTCGCTCCAGTGTTTATGTTTTTGTATGTGTTTAAGTTTGCCCCCCACCTCACCTGCCCCCTCCCCCTACCTTCCTTCGGAGACAGTGTCTCCTTTCTGACCATCATGCTTAACGTGTCCCACAGCCCTACCGGGTCCCTCTCATTTAGGCAAAAGCTTCTCCTGCCTTGCCCACCGGCTGGCGGCAAATTTCTAAATTCGGCCCATTTCCTCTTCTCGACCCCCCTGACATGAGAATAGTCTCATGGAACGTGAAAGGCCTCAGATCTCCTAATAAGAGAATGAAGGTCCTCCGGCACCTAAAAAGATTGAAAACGGATATCGCCCTATTGCAGGAAACCCATTTATCCGCTCCAGATTTTCATCGCATGAAGAAACTCTGGGTCGGCAAAGTCCTAGGCTCCGATGCCGTTAGTCGCAAAGCGGGTGTTCTCCTGCTGATCCACAAAAACCTCCCGTGCGAGGTACTGTCCACGCACTCAGACTCTCAGGGAAGGCTCCTCTCACTACACGCCCACCTGGGAACCAAAGAACTAGTGATCACTAACGTTTATGCTCCCAATAACCCTAGCAAGTCTTTTTATAGTGACCTGACTTCATGGTTACTCCACACTACCCAGATCCCCCATTTAGTTGGCGGTGACTTTAATGACATCTTGCACCATACGGACGACAGATCCCCTCCCCCACGCCGCAGGGCGACAAGTGCTCCCTCCACTCCCTCCCACTTTGCATCCACCATGGAATCTCTTCATCTTCGTGACCTGTGGCGCCTATCCCACCCAGCGGACAGGGAATATACCTTTTACTCACACCCCCATAATATGTTCTCAAGAATCGACTATTTTTTTGGATCTGACGATCTCATACCCAATTTGTCTGATGCTGAAATGCTTGATATAGCTATCTCTGACCATGCCCCAATCTCAGTTAGTCTTGACAACCTAGATCTCCCACCTCACCCAAGACTGTGGCGCTTCCCCTTGTATCTCCATAACAACCCTGACTTTCAACATTTTATGGCTAACTCCTGGCGTGAATATTCGGAGGCAAACTCTCCCCACTCGGACTCTCCGAACCTCTTCTGGGATGCCGGTAAGGCGTTCCTCAGGGGCCAGATCATTTCTTATGCATCCTCCTTTAAGAGAAACGCCCTGTCCCATTACAAACGGGCCAGTGCGCGCTTACATCTAGCCCAAAGGTCCCTCTCCACTAACGATTCCCTTGACAATAGAGCCGAATGGCAGGCGGCCAAGAAAAGCTTCGACACTTGGGCGGATACACTCGAACAAACTAAAAGATCCCAACTCGACGCAACGCTACACAAGTTTGGTAACAAGGCGGGCAAGCTCCTAGCGAGGCTGTGCAAGGGCCCATTCCACCCGACGCACATCACTTCCCTTAAAGACGCGAAGGGTGTTGTACAAACTACCCCACCAGCAATTAACAAGGCGATGCTAAACTACTATACGGCCCTCTACGCCCCAGACCCCATAGATAATACTGCTGCTCGTTCCTTCCCGGATAGCGTGCTCCTATCTAAAGTTACCCCTGAACAACTAGAAGCTCTTAATGCCCCCATCTCCCTTGATGAAGTCTCCTCCACGATCCGCAAACTAACCCCGTCCAAAGCACCAGGCCCTGACGGGTTCACCAGTGAATTCTACAAAACCCTCTCCTCCATCACGGAACCCACTCTCCTTAAGGTGTACAATGGCATCTGGTCGGTTGGTTCATATCTCCCTTCTGGAAACCAGGCCGTTATAAAACTCCTTTCCAAGAAAGGGAAAGACCCACTTGACCCAGGCTCATATAGGCCGATTTCCCTCCTCAATCTGGATGTCAAAATCATGTCCAAAATCATAGCCACAAGACTAGCTGCCATTATACCCTCCCTTATCCATCCTGACCAATCTGGCTTTGTGAAAGGCAGAACTGCCACCTTGAATATACGTAAAGTTATGCTCGCTCTGGAACATGCTAAAAATAACCCGGATGGGGATTTTGCCATTATAACTTTAGACGCGGAGAAGGCCTTCGACAATGTCAGCTTTGACTGGCTCTTTATGACTTTATCCGAAATGGGCTTCTCGGGGCACTTCTGCTCTCTTCTCTCATCAAAGCCATGTACTCTTTCCCGGCAGCTAAATTAGTCGCGGCTGGAGTTCTCTCAGATGAATTCCGCTTGCATAAAGGCACTCGCCAGGGCTGCCCACTTTCCCCGCTCCTCTTTAATATCGCCCTAGAACCCCTATCCAGATATCTGTCCCAATCAGCCCCTCTCCACGGTATCCGCATTGGCCACCATGACCTGCGCACCTCCCTTTTTGCTGATGATGTGCTCATCTTCTCGTCGGACCCCGCTTCCGACATGCCCGTTATTAAAGAGGTCTTTGATGCCTTCAGATCATGCTCAGGGCTTCGTATAAATTATGGTAAAAGCGAAATTCTCCCGATAGGGTCTTCTCGCAAACCCCCCTGGACACAACATTCTATCTTTTCAACAGCCAACTCATATATAACCTACCTAGGTATTAAAATTGGAAAGTTGCCTTCCTCCCTTTATTACCTCAACTACCCCCCTCTGATCACGAAAATCTCTCAAGAAATGGTGAACTGGATGGATCTGCCTCTCTCGCTTCTGGGAAGATGCCACCTGCTAAAAATGGTTAGCTTTGCCAGGCTACTGTACCCGCTTCAAACCATTCCTCTGCTCATCCTTCACAAGGACATTAAGATTCTGGAATCGGCTTTTTCTTCCTTTATATGGAAGGGCAAATGCCCACGTATAGCCTTAAAAAAGTTGCATCTTCCCAGACACGAGGCTAATGTAAGACTGTATAATCTGTCATGTTTGTTACGAACTGGTCTGGACTGGATCTCTCAATCCTCCAGATACTCCAACTACTCCCTGGAAGCCGCCATGGTCTCCCCACTCTCATTGACAGCTCTCCTCCACTGCAGGTGGAAGTCAATACCATCTCTGCTTCAACATAACCTCCTACTCAGGGACACTGCCATAGCCTGGAGGGAAACCAGGAAATGCCTCAAGCTCCCCCCTTTTGTCTACAGACACCTTCCGATACAGGGGAACCCCACTTTTTCCCCTGGCCTACTCCACAAGCCATTCCACATCTGGAAAGAGAAGGGCATCACCAGTTTTGCTGCGCTCTGCGATCTGGACTCTGGGCGCCCTCTGCCCTTTTCCCTTCTAGCGGAAAGGTTCTCCCTCCCGCCAGCTCACGCTTTCCACTACAGGTAATGTGTCAGTTACTTGAAGGATATCTGCAGCGATGAACGTAAACGTTTCCCCCTAACCTTTCTGGACCGACTGCTCAAGGACGATACTTATAAAATTTCAGACATCTACAAACCATTACTCCAGCAGATTACTCCTCAATTGACATCCTCATCAGTCGCCAACTGGGAGAAAGACTTCCCTGACCCGGATATAGTAGAAAAAATCTTGCAAGGACTTAACAAAGTTTACCGCCTAACCCCTAACGAGCTTTGGAGAGAAACGCAACTAAAAATTGCCCACAGGGCATACCTTCCCTTCCTGCCATCCAACTCCGATCAGGACAACACCAAGTGTCCCCTCTGTCTCCAGAACAGGCCCTCGCTGGCACACCGTTTCTGGTCCTGTTCCTTCATCTCATCTTTCTGGGATCGGATCCTCTCCTACATCTTCAAAGTAACCCTGCTGAAACTGCCAAAGGACCCCCTTCTTCTCATCTTTGGATACTGGGACCCTCTCCTGCTTCCATGGTCTTCCATCAACAGCCGAGTGCCCTTAAGCGGCACGCAGTACAAACCCTCCCATGTGGACTGGTCTCTGCTGTGTCTACTACTTGCCAGGAAATCCATTCTAAAGAGCTGGACTTCATCTCTTCCTCCCTCCGTCGCCCAGACGCAGAAAGAACTCCTTTCACTCCTATACAAAGATCGTTATAACGCAAATTTTCGGGACGAAAAAGCGAAGTCTCGTTTCTATGCGCGGTGGCTTCCCTTCATATCTGCCACTCTCCCTCCGGTGGACATCATTAACTTGGACCACTTCACCTTCTCCTACTACGGCACTCGACAACCAATCTCGGGGTCAGATTCCCTCCCAATCTAATATCTAAGCCACGCCCAGCAACCTACTGACCTCCGGGACTACCCTTTGGAACCCCTTACCTTAGGGACTTTACATGAAAACCTCGTATCCCCCCTCCCCCCCTCTTTTCACCCCGTTTCATTTTCCTTTTTGTATGTGCTCCCCTCCCTTTTTTTTCTCTTTTCTCTCTTTTCTACATTCAGTCTAATACTCCTGATCCTATGATCTGTTATTTTTCTTAATCTTGGGAAATGCCATTATCCGGTTATATATATATTACTTTTGCAACTATCTCTTACTCAGGATCCATCCAGTCACTGTCAGATTGCTGATTTGTTTTACTAGTTTCACTGCCTTCCTCTCAGTTTAAGTATTTCAGTTAATGGTCTTAGTTCAATATGATAAAGCTACAATCTGCTCTCATTCTTATGCACCTCATCTGCGATGATGGTTCCACAATATCGTACTTGTCATTGTTGCATCTGTACTGTTGTCTTTATTTCTTTCTCAATAAATACTCTTTAAAAAAAAAAAAAAAAAAAAAGGACCTTTTTGGACCTAGTAGCTAGTGATTTGCAGACTGTCCCTCAGTCCCTAAACTGATAAAAGACAGCTGCAGAATCGGGCAGCAGTGCACCACAACCCTATATATTGTACACCTATACCAGTCCTTAAAAGGACCTTTGTGGACCTAGTAGCTAGTGATTTGCAGACTGTCCCTCGGTCCCTACACTGATAAAAGACTGCTTCAGAAACGAGCATTAATCTGCAGCACAGTCCTGCACCACAACCCTATATATTGTACACCTATACCAGTCCTTAAAAGGACCTTTGTGGACCTAGTAGCTAGTGATTTGCAGAATGTCCCTCAGTCCCTACACTGATAAAAGACTGCTGCAGAAACGAGCATTAATCTGCAGCACAGCACTGCACCGCAACCCTATATATTGTACACCTATACCAGTCCTTAAAAGGACCTTTGTGGACCTAGTAGCTAGTGATTTTCAGACTGTCCCTCAGTCCCTACACTGATAAAAAACTGCTGCAGAAACGAGCAGTAATCTGGAGCACAGCCCTGCACCACAACCCTATATATTGTACACCTATACCAGTCCTTAAAAGGACCTTTCTGGACCTAGTAGCTAGTGATTTGCAGACTGTCCCTCAGCCCCTACACTGATAAAAGACTTCTGCAGAAATGAGCATTCATCTTCAGCACAGCCCTGCACCACAACCCTATATATTGTACACCTATACCAGTCCTTAAAAGGACCTTTGTAGACCTAGTAGCTAGTGATTTTCAGACTGTCCCTCAGTCCCTAAACTGATAAAAGAAAGCTGCAGAATCGGGCAGCAGTCAGCAGCAGTGCACCACAACCCTATATATTGCACACCTATACCGGTCCTTAAAAGGACCTTTGTGGACCTAGTAGCTAGTGATTTGCAGACTGCCTATCAGTCCCTACACTGATAAAAAAAACTGCTGCAGAAACGAGCATTAATCTGCAGCACAGCCCTGCACCACAACCCTGTATATCGTATACCTTTACCAGTCCTTAAAAGGACCTTTGTGGACCTAGTAGCTACTGATTTGCAGACTGTCCCTCAGTCCCTAAACTGATGAAAGACAGCTGTAGAATCGGGCAGCAGTCAGCAGCAGTGCACCACAACCCTATATATTGTACACCTATACCAGTCCTTAAAAGGAACTTTGTGAACCTAGTAGCTAGTGATTTGCAGACTGTCCCTCAGTCCCTACACTGATAAAAGACTGCTACAGAAATGAGCATTAATCTGCAGCACAGCCCTGCACCACAACCCTATATATATTGCATACCTATACCAGTCCTTAATAGAACCTTTGTGCACCTAGTAGCTAGTGATTTGCAGACTGTCCCTCAGTCCCTACACTGATAAAAGACTGCTGTAGAAATGAGAATTAATCTGCAGCACAGCCCTGCACCACAACCCTATATATTGTATACCTATACCAGTCCTTAAAAGAACCTTTGTGGACCTAGTAGCTAGAGATTTGCAGACTGTCCCTCAGTCCCTACACTGATAAAAGACTGTTTCAGAAACGAGCAGTAATCTGCAGCACAGCCCTGCACCACAACTCTATATATTGTACACCTATACCAGTCCTTAAAAGGACCTTTGTGGACCTAGTAGCTAGTGATTTGCAGACTGTCCCTCAGTCCCTACACTGATAAAAGACTGCTGCAGAAATGAGCATTATTCTGCAGCACAGCCCTGCACCACAACCCTATATATTGTATACCTATACCAGTCCTTAAAATTACCTTTGTGGACCTAGTAGCTAGTGATTTGCAGACTGTCCTTCAGTCCCTACACTGATAAAAGACTGCTGTAGAAACAAGCATTAATCTGCAGCACAGCCCTGCACCACAACCCTATATATTGTATACCTATACCAGTCCTTAAAAGGACCTTGTGGACCTAGTAGCTAGTGATTTGCAGACTGTCCCTCAGTCTCTACACTGATAAAAGACTGCTGCAGAAACAAGTATTAATCTGCAGCACAGCCCTGCACCACTACCCTATATATTGTATACCTATACCAATCCTTAAAAGGACCTTTCTGGACCTAGTAGCTAGTGATTTGCAGACTGTACCTCAGTCCCTACACTGATAAAAGAATGCTGCAGAAACAAGCAGTAATCTGAAGCACAGCAGTGCATCACAACCCTATATATTGTACAACTATACCAGTCCTTAAAAGGACCTTTGTGGACCTAATAGCTAGTGATTTGCATACTGTCCCTCAATCCCTACACTGATAAAAGACTGCTGCAGAAACAAGCATTAATCTGCAGCACAGCCCTGAACCACAACCCTATATATTGTATACCTATACCAGTCCTTAAAAGGACCTTTCTGGACCTAGTAGCTAGTGATTTGCAGACTGTACCTCAGTCCCTACACTGATAAAAGAATGCTGCAGAAACGAGCAGTAATCTGCAGCACAGCAGTGCGTCACAACCCTATATATTGTACACCTATACCAGTCCTTAAAAGGAACTTTGTGGACCTAGTAGCTAGTGATTTGCAGACTGTCCCTCAGTCCCTTCAGTGATAAAAGACTGCTACAGAAATGAGCATTAATCTGCAGCACAGCCCTGCACCACAACCCTATATATCGTATACCTTTACCAGTCCTTAAAAGGACCTTTGTGGATCTAGTAGCTAGTGATTTACAGACTGTCCCTCAGCCCCTACACTGATAAAAGAATGCTGCAGAAACTAGCATTAATCTGCAGCACAGCCCTGCACCACAACTCTATATATTGTATACCTAGACTAGTCCTTAAAAGGACCTTTGTGGACCTAGTAGCTAGTGATTTGCAGACTGTCCCTCAGTCCCTACACTGATAAAAGACAGCTGTAGAATCGGGCAACAGTCAGCAGCAATGCACCACAACCCTATAGACTGTAAACCTATACCAGTCCTAAAAAAGGACCTTTGTGGACCTAGTAGCTAGTGATTTGCAGACTGTCCTTCATTCCCTACACTGATAAAAGACTGCTGTAGAAACAAACATTAATCTGCAGCACAGCCCCTCACCACAACCCTCTATATTGTATACTAATACTAGTCCTTAAAAGGACCTTGTGGACCTTGTTGACCTAGTAGCTAGTGATTTGCAGACTGTACCTCAGTCCCTACACTGATAAAAGAATGCTGCAGAAACGAGCAGTAATCTGAAGCACAGCAGTGCATCACAACCCTATATATTGTACAACTATACCAGTCCTTAAAAGGACCTTTGTGGACCTAGTAGCTAGTGATTTGCAGACTGTCCCTCAATCCCTACACTGATAAAAGACTGCTGCAGAAACAAGCATTAATCTGCAGCACAGCCCTGAACCACAACCCTATATATTGTATACCTATACCAGTCCTTAAAAGGACATTTGTGGACCTAGTAGCTAGTGAATTGCAGACTGTACCCCAGTCCCTACACTGATAAAAGAATGCTGCAGAAACGAGCAGTAATCTGCAGCACAGCAGTGCATCACAACCCTATATATTGTACACCTATACCAGTCCTTAAAAGGACCTTTGTGGACCTAGTAGCTAGTGATTTGCAGACTGTCCCTCAGTCCCTACACTGAAAAAAGACTGCTGCAGAAACAAGCATTAATCTGCAGCACAGCCCTGCACCACAACCCTATATATTGTATACCTATACCAGTCCTTAAAAGGAACTTTGTGGACCTAGTAGCTAGTGATTTGCAGACTGTACCTCAGTCCCTACACTGATAAAAGAATGCTGCAGAAACGAGCAGTAATCTACAGCACAGCAGTGCATCACAACCCTATATATTGTACACCTATACCAGTCCTTAAAAGGAACATTGTGGACCTAGTAGCTAGTGATTTGCAGACTGTCCCTCAGTCCCTACACTGATAAAAGACTGCTACAGAAATGAGCATTAATCTGCAGCACAGCCCTGCACCACGACCCTATATATTGTATACCTATACCAGTCCTTAAAAGGAACTTTGTGGACCTAGTAGCTAGTGATTTGCAGACTGTCCCTCAGTCCCTACACCGATAAAACACTGCTACAGAAATGAGCATTAATCTGCAGCACAGCCCTGCAACACAACCCTATATATTGTATACCTATACCAGTCCTTAAAAGAACCTTTGTGGACCTAGTAGCTAGTGATTTGCAGACTGTCCCTCAGTCCCTACACTGATAAAAGACTGCTTCAGAAACGAGCATTAATCTGCAGCACAGCCCTGCACCGCAACTCTATATATTGTACACCTATACCAGTCCTTAAAAGGACCTTTGTGGACCTAGTAGCTAGTGATTTGCATACTGTCCCTCAGTCCCTACACTGATAAAAGACTGCTGTAGAAATGAGAATTAATCTGCAACATAGCCCTGCACCACAACCCTATATATTGTATACCTATACCAGTCCTTAAAAGAACCTTTGTGGACCTAGTAGCTAGTGATTTGCAGACTGTCCCTCAGTCCCTACACTGATAAAAGACTGTTTCAGAAACGAGCAGTAATCTGCAGCACAGCCCTGCACCACAACTCTATATATTGCATACCTATACCAGTCCTTAATAGAACCTTTGTGCACCTAGTAGCTAGTGATTTGCAGACTGTCCCTCAGTCCCTACACTGATAAAAGACTGCTGTAGAAATGAGAATTAATCTGCAGCACAGCCCTGCACCACAACCCTATATATTGTACACCTATACCAGTCCTTAAAAGGACCTTTGTGGACCTAGTAGCTAGTGATTTGCAGACTGTCCCTCAGTCCCTACATTGATAAAAGACTGCTTCAGAAACGAGCAGTAATCTGCAGCACAGCCCTGCACCACAACCCTATATATTGTACACCTATACCAGTCCTTAAAAGGACCTTTGTGGACCTAGTAGCTAGTGATTTGCAGACTGTCCCTCAGTCCCTACACTGATAAAAGACTGCTGCAGAAATTAGCATTAATCTGCAGCACAGCCCTGCACGACAACCCTATATATTGTATACCTATACCAGTCTTTAAAAGGACCTTTGTGGACCTAGTAGCTACTGATTTGCAGCCTGTCCCTCAGTCCCTAAACTGATAAAAGACAGCTGCAGAATCGGGCAGCAGTCAGCAGCAGTGCACCCCAACCCTATATATTGTACACCTATACCAGTCCTTAAAAGGACCTTTGTGGACCTAGCAGCTAGTGATTTGCAGACTGTCCCTCAGTCCCTACACTGATAAAAGACTGCTGCAGAAATGAGCATTGATCTGCAGCACAGCCCTGCACCACAACCCAATATATTGTATACTCATACCAGTCCTTAAAAGAACCTTTCTGGACCTAGTAGTGGGTGATTTGCAGACTGTCCCTCAGTCCCTACACTGATAAAAGACTGCTGCAGAAATGAGCATTAATCTGCAGCACAGCCCTGCACCACAACCCAATATATTGTATACCCATACCAGTCCTTAAAAGAACCTTTGTGGACCTAGTAGCTAGTGATTTGCAGACTGTCCCTCAGTCCCTACACTGATAAAAGACTGTTTCAGAAACGAGCAGTAATCTGCAGCACAGCCCTGCACCACAACTCTATATATTGCATACCTATACCAGTCCTTAATAGAACCTTTGTGCACCTAGTAGCTAGTGATTTGCAGACTGTCCCTCAGTCCCTACACTGATAAAAGACTGCTGTAGAAATGAGAATTAATCTGCAGCACAGCCCTGCACCACAACCCTATATATTGTACACCTATACCAGTCCTTAAAAGGACCTTTGTGGACCTAGTAGCTAGTGATTTGCAGACTGTCCCTCAGTCCCTACACTGATAAAAGACTGCTTCAGAAACGAGCAGTAATCTGAAGCACAGCCCTGCACCACAACCCTATATATTGTACACCTATACCAGTCCTTAAAAGGACCTTTGTGGACCTAGTAGCTAGTGATTTGCAGACTGTCCCTCAGTCCCTACACTGATAAAAGACTGCTGCAGAAATTAGCATTAATCTGCAGCACAGCCCTGCACCACAACCCTATATATTGTATACCTATACCAGTCTTTAAAAGGACCTTTGTGGACCTAGTAGCTACTGATTTGCAGCCTGTCCCTCAGTCCCTAAACTAATAAAAGACAGCTGCAGAATCGGGCAGCAGTCAGCAGCAGTGCACCACAACCCTATATATTGTACACCTATACCAGTCCTTAAAAGGACCTTTGTGGACCTAGCAGCTAGTGATTTGCAGACTGTCCTTCAGTCCCTTCACTGATAAAAGACTGCTGCAGAAATGAGCATTGATCTGCAGCACAGCCCTGCACCACAACCCAATATATTGTATACTCATACCAGTCCTTAAAAGAACCTTTCTGGACCTAGTAGTGGGTGATTTGCAGACTGTCCCTCAGTCCCTACACTGATAAAAGACTGCTGCAGAAATGAGCATTAATCTGCAGCACAGCCCTGCACCACAACCCAATATATTGTATACCCATACCAGTCCTTAAAAGAACCTTTGTGGACCTAGTAGCTAGTGATTTGAAGACTGTCCCTCAGTCCCTACACTGATAAAAGACTGCTTCAGAAACGAGCATTAATCTGCAGCACAGCCCTGCACCACAACCCTATATATTGTATGCCTATACCAGTCCTTAAAAGGACCTTTGTGGACCTAGTAGCTAGTGATTTGCAGACTGTCCCTCAGTCCCTACACTGATAAAAGACTGATGCAGAAATGAGCATTATTCTGCAGCACAGCCCTGCACCACAACCATATATATTGTATACCTATACCAGTCCTTAAAAGGACCTTTGTGGACCTAGTAGCTAGTGATTTGTAGACTGTACCTCAGTCCCTACTCTGATAAAAGAATGCTGCAGAAACTAGCAGTAATCTGAAGCACAGCAGTGCATCACAACCCTATATATTGTACAACTATACCAGTCCTTAAAAGGACCTTTGTGGACCTAGTAGCTAGTGATTTGCAGACTGTCCCTCAATCCCTACACTGATAAAAGACTGCTGCAGAAACAAGCATTAATCTGCAGCACAGCCCTGAACCACAACCCTATATATTGTATACCTATACCAGTCCTTAAAAGGACCTTTGTGGACCTAGTAGCTAGTTTTTTGCAGACTGTACCTCAGTCCCTACACTGATAAAAGAATGCTGCAGAAACGAGCAGTAATCTGCAGCACAGCCCTGCACCACAACCATATATATCGTATACCTTTACCAGTCCTTAAAAGGACCTTTGTGGATCTAGTAGCTAGTGATTTACAGACTGTCCCTCAGCCCCTACACTGATAAAAGAATGCTGCAGAAACTAGCATTAATCTGCAGCACAGCCCTGCACCACAACTCTATATATTGTATACCTATACCAGTCCTTAAAAGGACCTTTGTGGACCTAGTAGCTAGTGATTTGCAGACTGTCCCTCAGTCCCTACACTGATAAAAGACAGCTATAGAATCGGGCAGCAGTCAGCAGCAGTGCACCACAACCCTATATACTGTACACCTATACCAGTCCTTAAAAGGACCTTTGTGGACCTAGTAGCTAGTGATTTGCAGACTGTCCTTCATTCCCTACACTGATAAAAGACTGCTGTAGAAACAAACATTAATCTGCAGCACAGCCCCTCACCACAACCCTCTATATTGTATACTAATACCAGTCCTTAAAAGGACCTTGTGGACCTAGTAGCTAGTGATTTGCAGACTCTCCCTCAGTCTCTACACTGATAAAAGACTGCTGCAGAAACAAGTATTAATCTGCAGCACAGCCCTGCACCACTATCCTATATATTGTATACCTATACCAATCCTTGAAAGGAACTTTGTGGACCTAGTAGCTAGTGATTTGCAGACTGTACCTCAGTCCCTACACTGATAAAAGAATGCTGCAGAAACGAGCAGTAATCTGCAGCACAGCAGTGCATCACAACCCTATATATTGTACACCTATACCAGTCCTTAAAAGGACCTTTGTGGACCTAGTAGCTAGTGATTTGCAGACTGTCCCTCAGTCCCTACACTGATAAAAGACTGCTGCAGAAACAAGCATTAATCTGCAGCACAGCCCTGCACCACAACCCTATATATTGCACACCTATACCAGTCCTTAAAAGGAACATTGTGGACCTCGTAGCTAGTGATTTGCAGACTGTCCCTCAGTCCCTACACTGATAAAAGACTGCTACAGAAATGAGCATTAATCTGCAGCACAGCCCTGCACCACGACCCTATATATTGTATACCTATACCAGTCCTTAAAAGAACCTTTGTGGACCTAGTAGCTAGTGATTTGCAGACTGTCCCTCAGTCCCTACACTGATAAAAGACTGCTTCAGAAACGAGCAATAATCTGCAGCACAGCCCTGCACCGCAACTCTATATATTGTACACCTATACCAGTCCTTAAAAGGACCTTTGTGGACCTAGTAGCTAGTGATTTGCAGACTGTCCCTCAGTCCCTACACTGATAAAAGACTGCTACAGAAATGAGCATTAATCTGCAGCACAGCCCTGCACCACAACCCTATATATTGCATACCTATACCAGTCCTTAATAGAACCTTTGTGCACCTAGTAGCTAGTAATTTGCAGACTGTCCCTCAGTCCCTACACTGATAAAAGACTGCTGTAGAAATGAGAATTAATCTGCAGCACAGCCCTGCACCACAACCCTATATATTGTATACCTATACCAGTCCTTAAAAGAACCTTTGTGGACCTAGTAGCTAGTGATTTGCAGACTGTCCCTCAGTCCCTACACTGATAAAAGACTGTTTCAGAAACGAGCAGTAATCTGCAGCACAGCCCTGCACCACAACTCTATATATTGCATACCTATACCAGTCCTTAATAGAGCCTTTGTGCACCTAGTAGCTAGTGATTTGCAGACTGTCCCTCAGTCCCTACACTGATAAAAGACTGCTGTAGAAATGAGAATTAATCTGCAGCACAGCCCTGCACCACAACCCTATATATTGTACACCTATACCAGTCCTTAAAAGGACCTTTGTGGACCTAGTAGCTAGTGATTTGCAGACTGTCCCTCAGTCCCTACACTGATAAAAGACTGCTTCAGAAACGAGCAGTAATCTGCAGCACAGCCCTGCACCACAACCCTATATATTGTACACCTATACCAGTCCTTAAAAGGACCTTTGTGGACCTAGTAGCTAGTGATTTGCAGACTGTCCCTCAGTCCCTACACTGATAAAAGACTGCTGCAGAAATTAGCATTAATCTGCAGCACAGCCCTGCACCACAACCCTATATATTGTATACCTATACCAGTCTTTAAAAGGACCTTTGTGGACCTAGTAGCTACTGATTTGCAGCCTGTCCCTCAGTCCCTAAACTGATAAAAGACAGCCGCAGAATCGGGCAGCAGTCAGCAGCAGTGCACCACAACCCTATATATTGTACACCTATACCAGTCCTTAAAAGGACCTTTGTGGACCTAGCAGCTAGTGATTTGCAGACTGTCCCTCAGTCCCTACACTGATAAAAGACTGCTTCAGAAACGAGCATTAATCTGCAGCACAGTCCTGCACCAAAACCCTATATATTGTATACCTATACCAGTCCTTAAAAGGACATTTGTGGACCTAGTAGCTAGTGATTTGCAGACTGTCCCTCAGTCCCTACACTGATAAAAGACTGCTGCAGAAATGAGCATTATTCTGCAGCACAGCCCTGCACCACAACCATATATATTGTATACCTATACCAGTCCTTAAAAGGACCTTTGTGGACCTAGTAGCTAGTGATTTGTAGACTGTACCTCAGTCCCTACACTGATAAAAGAATGCTGCAGAAACTAGCAGTAATCTGAAGCACAGCAGTGCATCACAACCCTATATATTATACAACTATACCAGTCCTTAAAAGGACCTTTGTGGACCTAGTAGCTAGTGATTTGCAGACTGTCCCTCAATCCCTACACTGATAAAAGACTGCTGCAGAAACAAGCATTAATCTGCAGCACAGCCCTGAACCACAACCCTATATATTGTATACCTATACCAGTCCATAAAAGGACCTTTGTGGACCTAGTAGCTAGTGATTTGAAGACTGTACCTCAGTCCCTACACTGATAAAAGAATGCTGCAGAAACGAGCAGTAATCTGCAGCACAGCAGTGCGTCACAACCCTATATATTGTACACCTATACCAGTCCTTAAAAGGAACTTTGTGGACCTAGTAGCTAGTGATTTGCAGACTGTCCCTCAGTCCCTTCACTGATAAAAGACTGCTACAGAAATGAGCATTAATCTGCAGCACAGCCCTGCACCACAACCCTATATATCGTATACCTTTACCAGTCCTTAAAAGGACCTTTGTGGATCTAGTAGCTAGTGATTTACAGACTGTCCCTCAGCCCCTACACTGATAAAAGAATGCTGCAGAAACTAGCATTAATCTGCAGCACAGCCCTGCACCACAACTCTATATATTTTATACCTATACCAGTCCTTAAAAGGACCTTTGTGGACCTAGTAGCTAGTGATTTGCAGACTGTCCCTCAGTCCCTACACTGATAAAAGACAGCTGTAGAATCGGGCAGCAGTCAGCAGCAGTGCACCACAACCCTATATACTGTACACCTATACCAGTCCTTAAAAGGACCTTTGTGGACCTAGTAGCTAGTGATTTGCAGACTGTCCCTCAGTCCCTACACTGATAAAAGACTGCTTCAGAAACGAGCATTAATCTGCAGCACAGCCCTGCACCACAACCCTATATATTGTATACCTATACCAGTCCTTAAAAGGACCTTTGTGAACCTAGTAGCTAGTGATTTGCAGACTGTCCCTCAATCCCTACACTGATAAAAGACTGCTGCAGAAACAAGCATTAATCTGCAGCACAGCCCTGAACCACAACCCTATATATTGTATACCTATAACAGTCCTTAAAAGGACCTTTGTGGACCTAGTAGCTAGAGATTTGAAGACTGTACCTCAGTCCCTACACTGATAAAAGAATGCTGCAGAAACGAGCAGTAATCTGCAGCACAGCAGTGCGTCACAACCCTATATATTGTACACCTATACCAGTCCTTAAAAGGAACTTTGTGGACCTAGTAGCTAGTGATTTGCAGACTGTCCCTCAGTCCCTTCACTGATAAAAGACTGCTACAGAAATGAGCATTAATCTGCAGCACAGCCCTGCACCACAACCCTATATATCGTATACCTTTACCAGTCCTTAAAAGGACCTTTGTGGATCTAGTAGCTAGTGATTTACAGACTGTCCCTCAGCCCCTACACTGATAAAAGAATGCTGCAGAAACTAGCATTAATCTGCAGCACAGCCCTGCACCACAACTCTATATATTGTATACCTATACCAGTCCTTAAAAGGACCTTTGTGGACCTAGTAGCTAGTGATTTGCAGACTGTCCCTCAGTCCCTACACTGATAAAAGACAGCTGTAGAATCGGGCAGCAGTCAGCAGCAGTGCACCACAACCCTATATACTGTACACCTATACCAGTCCTTAAAAGGACCTTTGTGGACCTAGTAGCTAGTGATTTGCAGACTGTCTTTCATTCCCTACACTGATAAAAGACTGCTGTAGAAACAAACATTAATCTGCAGCACAGCCCCTCACCACAACCCTCTATATTGTATACTAATACCAGTCCTTAAAAGGACCTTGTGGACCTAGTAGCTAGTGATTTGCAGACTCTCCCTCAGTCTCTACACTGATAAAAGACTGCTGCAGAAACAAGTATTAATCTGCAGCACAGCCCTGCACCACTATCCTATATATTGTATACCTATACCAATCCTTAAAAGGACCTTTCTGGACCTAGTAGCTAGTGATTTGCAGACTGTACCTCAGTCCCTACACTGATAAAAGAATGCTGCAGAAACGAGCAGTGATCTGAAGCACAGCCCTGCACCACAACCCTATATATTGTATACCTATACCAGTCCTTAAAAATAACTTTGTGGACCTAGTAGCTAGGGATTTGCAGACTGTACCTCAGTCCCTACACTGATAAAAGAATGCTGCAGAAACGAGCAGTAATCTACAGCACAGCAGTGCATCACAACCCTATATATTGTACACCTATACCAGTCCTTAAAAGGAACATTGTGGACCTCGTAGCTAGTGATTTGCAGACTGTCCCTCAGTCCCTACACTGATAAAAGACTGCTACAGAAATGAGCATTAATCTGCAGCACAGCCCTGCAAAACGACCCTATATATTGTATACCTATACCAGTCCTTAAAAGAACCTTTGTGGACCTAGTAGCTAGTGATTTGCAGACTGTCCCTCAGTCCCTACACTGATAAAAGACTGCTTCAGAAACGAGCAGTAATCTGCAGCACAGCCCTGCACCGCAACTCTATATATTGTACACCTATACCAGTCCTTAAAAGGACCTTTGTGGACCTAGTAGCTAGTGATTTGCAGACTTTCCCTCAGTCATTACACTGATAAAAGAATTCTGCAGCAGAAATGAGCATTAATCTGCAGCACAGCCCTGCACCACAACCCTATATATTGTATACCTATACCAGTCCTTAAAAGGACCTTTGTGGACCTAGTAGCTAGTGATTTGAAGACTGTACCTCAGTCCCTACACTGATAAAAGAATGCTGCAGAAACGAGCAGTAATCTGCAGCACAGCAGTGCGTCACAACCCTATATATTGTACACCTATACCAGTCCTTAAAAGGAACTTTGTGGACCTAGTAGCTAGTGATTTGCAGACTGTCCCTCAGTCCCTACACTGATAAAAGACTGCTACAGAAATGAGCATTAATCTGCAGCACAGCCCTGCACCACAACCCTATATATTGCATACCTATACCAGTCCTTAATAGAACCTTTGTGCACCTAGTAGCTAGTAATTTGCAGACTGTCCCTCAGTCCCTACACTGATAAAAGACTGCTGTAGAAACAAACATTAATCTGCAGCACAGCCCCCTCACCACAACCCTCTATATTGTATACTAATACCAGTCCTTAAAAGGACCTTGTGGACCTTGTGGACCTAGTAGCTAGTGATTTGCAGACTCTCCCTCAGTCTCTACACTGATAAAAGACTGCTGCAGAAACAAGTATTAATCTGCAGCACAGCCCTGCACCACTATCCTATATATTGTATACCTATACCAGTCCTTAAAAGGACCTTTCTGGACCTAGTAGCTAGTGATTTGCAGACTGTACCTCAGTCCCTTCACTGATAAAAGACTGCTACAGAAATGAGCATTAATCTGCAGCACAGCCCTGCACCACAACCCTATATATCGTATACCTTTACCAGTCCTTAAAAGGACCTTTGTGGATCTAGTAGCTAGTGATTTACAGACTGTCCCTCAGCCCCTACACTGATAAAAGAATGCTGCAGAAACTAGCATTAATCTGCAGCACAGCCCTGCACCACAACTCTATATATTGTATACCTATACCAGTTCTTAAAAGGACTTTTGTGGACCTAGTAGCTAGTGATTTGCAGACTGTCCCTCAGTCCCTACACTGATAAAAGACAGCTGTAGAATCGGGCAGCAGTCAGCAGCAGTGCACCACAACCCTATATACTGTACACCTATACCAGTCCTTAAAAGGACCTTTGTGGACCTAGTAGCTAGTGATTTGCAGACTGTCCTTCATTCCCTACACTGATAAAAGACTGCTGTAGAAACAAACATTAATCTGCAGCACAGCCCCTCACCACAACCCTCTATATTGTATACTAATACCAGTCCTTAAAAGGACCTTGTGGACCTAGTAGCTAGTGATTTGCAGACTCTCCCTCAGTCTCTACACTGATAAAAGACTGCTGCAGAAACAAGTATTAATCTGCAGCACAGCCCTGCACCACTATCCTATTTATTGTATACCTATACCAATCTTTAAAAGGACCTTTCTGGACCTAGTAGCTAGTGATTTGCAGACTGTACCTCAGTCCCTACACTGATAAAAGAATGCTGCAGAAACGAGCAGTGATCTGAAGCACAGCCCTGCACCACAACCCTATATATTGTATACCTATACCAGTCCTTAAAAAGAACTTTGTGGACCTAGTAGCTAGGGATTTGCAGACTGTACCTCAGTCCCTACACTGATAAAAGACTGCTTCAGAAACGAGCAGTAATCTGCTGCACAGCCCTGCACCACAACCCTATATATTGTACACCTATACCAGTCCTTAAAAGGACCTTTGTGGACCTAGTAGCTAGTGATTTGCAGACTGTCCCTCAGTCCCTACACTGATAAAAGACTGCTGCAGAAATTAGCATTAATCTGCAGCACAGCCCTGCACCACAACCCTATATATTGTATACCTATACCAGTCTTTAAAAGGACCTTTGTGGACCTAGTAGCTACTGATTTGCAGCCTGTCCCTCAGTCCCTAAACTGATAAAAGACAGCCGCAGAATCGGGCAGCAGTCAGCAGCAGTGCACCACAACCCTATATATTGTACACCTATACCAGTCCTTAAAAGGACCTTTGTGGACCTAGCAGCTAGTGATTTGCAGACTGTCCCTCAGTCCCTACACTGATAAAAGACTGCTTCAGAAACGAGCATTAATCTGCAGCACAGTCCTGCACCACAACCCTATATATTGTATACCTATACCAGTCCTTAAAAGGACCTTTGTGGACCTAGTAGCTACTGATTTGCAGACTGTCCCTCAGTCCCTACACTGATGAAAGACAGCTGTAGAATCGGGCAGCAGTCAGCAGCAGTGCACCACAACCCTATATATTGTACACCTATACCAGTCCTTAAAAGGAACTTTGTGGACCTAGTAGCTAGTGATTTGCAGACTGTCCCTCAGTACTCTATATATTGCACTCTATATATTGTATACCTATACCAGTCCTTAAAAGGACCTTTGTGGACCTAGTAGCTAGTGATTTGCAGACTGTCCCTCAGTCCCTACACTGATAAAAGACAGCTGTAGAATCGGGCAGCAGTCAGCAGCAGTGCACCACAACCCTATATACTGTACACCTATACCAGTCCTTAAAAGGACCTTTGTGGACCTAGTAGCTAGTGATTTGCAGACTGTCTTTCATTCCCTACACTGATAAAAGACTGCTGTAGAAACAAACATTAATCTGCAGCACAGCCCCTCACCACAACCCTCTATATTGTATACTAATACCAGTCCTTAAAAGGACCTTGTGGACCTAGTAGCTAGTGATTTGCAGACTCTCCCTCAGTCTCTACACTGATAAAAGACTGCTGCAGAAACAAGTATTAATCTGCAGCACAGCCCTGCACCACTATCCTATATATTGTATACCTATACCAATCCTTAAAAGGACCTTTCTGGACCTAGTAGCTAGTGATTTGCAGACTGTACCTCAGTCCCTACACTGATAAAAGAATGCTGCAGAAACGAGCAGTGATCTGAAGCACAGCCCTGCACCACAACCCTATATATTGTATACCTATACCAGTCCTTAAAAATAACTTTGTGGACCTAGTAGCTAGGGATTTGCAGACTGTACCTCAGTCCCTACACTGATAAAAGAATGCTGCAGAAACGAGCAGTAATCTACAGCACAGCAGTGCATCACAACCCTATATATTGTACACCTATACCAGTCCTTAAAAGGAACATTGTGGACCTCGTAGCTAGTGATTTGCAGACTGTCCCTCAGTCCCTACACTGATAAAAGACTGCTACAGAAATGAGCATTAATCTGCAGCACAGCCCTGCAAAACGACCCTATATATTGTATACCTATACCAGTCCTTAAAAGAACCTTAGTGGACCTAATAGCTAGTGATTTGCAGACTGTCCCTCAGTCCCTACACTGATAAAAGACTGCTTCAGAAACGAGCAGTAATCTGCAGCACAGCCCTGCACCGCAACTCTATATATTGTACACCTATACCAGTCCTTAAAAGGACCTTTGTGGACCTAGTAGCTAGTGATTTGCAGACTTTCCCTCAGTCATTACACTGATAAAAGAATTCTGCAGCAGAAATGAGCATTAATCTGCAGCACAGCCCTGCACCACAACCCTATATATTGTATACCTATACCAGTCCTTAAAAGGACCTTTGTGGACCTAGTAGCTAGTGATTTGAAGACTGTACCTCAGTCCCTACACTGATAAAAGAATGCTGCAGAAACGAGCAGTAATCTGCAGCACAGCAGTGCGTCACAACCCTATATATTGTACACCTATACCAGTCCTTAAAAGGAACTTTGTGGACCTAGTAGCTAGTGATTTGCAGACTGTCCCTCAGTCCCTACACTGATAAAAGACTGCTACAGAAATGAGCATTAATCTGCAGCACAGCCCTGCACCACAACCCTATATATTGCATACCTATACCAGTCCTTAATAGAACCTTTGTGCACCTAGTAGCTAGTAATTTGCAGACTGTCCCTCAGTCCCTACACTGATAAAAGACTGCTGTAGAAACAAACATTAATCTGCAGCACAGCCCCCTCACCACAACCCTCTATATTGTATACTAATACCAGTCCTTAAAAGGACCTTGTGGACCTTGTGGACCTAGTAGCTAGTGATTTGCAGACTCTCCCTCAGTCTCTACACTGATAAAAGACTGCTGCAGAAACAAGTATTAATCTGCAGCACAGCCCTGCACCACTATCCTATATATTGTATACCTATACCAGTCCTTAAAAGGACCTTTCTGGACCTAGTAGCTAGTGATTTGCAGACTGTACCTCAGTCCCTTCACTGATAAAAGACTGCTACAGAAATGAGCATTAATCTGCAGCACAGCCCTGCACCACAACCCTATATATCGTATACCTTTACCAGTCCTTAAAAGGACCTTTGTGGATCTAGTAGCTAGTGATTTACAGACTGTCCCTCAGCCCCTACACTGATAAAAGAATGCTGCAGAAACTAGCATTAATCTGCAGCACAGCCCTGCACCACAACTCTATATATTGTATACCTATACCAGTTCTTAAAAGGACTTTTGTGGACCTAGTAGCTAGTGATTTGCAGACTGTCCCTCAGTCCCTACACTGATAAAAGACAGCTGTAGAATCGGGCAGCAGTCAGCAGCAGTGCACCACAACCCTATATACTGTACACCTATACCAGTCCTTAAAAGGACCTTTGTGGACCTAGTAGCTAGTGATTTGCAGACTGTCCTTCATTCCCTACACTGATAAAAGACTGCTGTAGAAACAAACATTAATCTGCAGCACAGCCCCTCACCACAACCCTCTATATTGTATACTAATACCAGTCCTTAAAAGGACCTTGTGGACCTAGTAGCTAGTGATTTGCAGACTCTCCCTCAGTCTCTACACTGATAAAAGACTGCTGCAGAAACAAGTATTAATCTGCAGCACAGCCCTGCACCACTATCCTATTTATTGTATACCTATACCAATCTTTAAAAGGACCTTTCTGGACCTAGTAGCTAGTGATTTGCAGACTGTACCTCAGTCCCTACACTGATAAAAGAATGCTGCAGAAACGAGCAGTGATCTGAAGCACAGCCCTGCACCACAACCCTATATATTGTATACCTATACCAGTCCTTAAAAAGAACTTTGTGGACCTAGTAGCTAGGGATTTGCAGACTGTACCTCAGTCCCTACACTGATAAAAGACTGCTTCAGAAACGAGCAGTAATCTGCTGCACAGCCCTGCACCACAACCCTATATATTGTACACCTATACCAGTCCTTAAAAGGACCTTTGTGGACCTAGTAGCTAGTGATTTGCAGACTGTCCCTCAGTCCCTACACTGATAAAAGACTGCTGCAGAAATTAGCATTAATCTGCAGCACAGCCCTGCACCACAACCCTATATATTGTATACCTATACCAGTCTTTAAAAGGACCTTTGTGGACCTAGTAGCTACTGATTTGCAGCCTGTCCCTCAGTCCCTAAACTGATAAAAGACAGCCGCAGAATCGGGCAGCAGTCAGCAGCAGTGCACCACAACCCTATATATTGTACACCTATACCAGTCCTTAAAAGGACCTTTGTGGACCTAGCAGCTAGTGATTTGCAGACTGTCCCTCAGTCCCTACACTGATAAAAGACTGCTTCAGAAACGAGCATTAATCTGCAGCACAGTCCTGCACCACAACCCTATATATTGTATACCTATACCAGTCCTTAAAAGGACCTTTGTGGACCTAGTAGCTACTGATTTGCAGACTGTCCCTCAGTCCCTACACTGATGAAAGACAGCTGTAGAATCGGGCAGCAGTCAGCAGCAGTGCACCACAACCCTATATATTGTACACCTATACCAGTCCTTAAAAGGAACTTTGTGGACCTAGTAGCTAGTGATTTGCAGACTGTCCCTCAGTCCCTACACTGATAAAAGACTGCTACAGAAATGAGCATTAATCTGCAGCACAGCCCTGCACCACAACCCTATATATTGCATACCTATACCAGTCCTTAATAGAACCTTTGTGCACCTAGTAGCTAGTGATTTGCAGACTGTCCCTCAGTCCCTACACTGATAAAAGACTGCTGTAGAAATGAGAATTAATCTGCAGCACAGCCCTGCACCACAACTCTATATATTGTATACCTATACCAGTCCTTAAAAGAACCTTTGTGGACCTAGTAGCTAGTGATTTGCAGACTGTCCCTCAGTCCCTACACTGATAAAAGACTGTTGCAGAAACGAGCAGTAATCTGCAGCACATCCCTGCACCACAACTCTATATATTGTACACCTATACCAGTCCTTAAAAGGACCTTTGTGGACCTAGTAGCTAGTGATTTGCAGACTGTCCCTCAGTCCCTACACTGATAAAAGACTGCTGCAGAAATTTGTATGAATCTGCAGCACAGCCCTGCACCACAACCCTATATATTGTATACCTATACCAGTCTTTAAAAGGACCTTTGTGGACCTAGTAGCTACTGATTTGCAGCCTGTCCCTCAGTCCCTAAACTGATAAAAGACAGCTGCAGAATCGGGCAGCAGTCAGCAGCAGTGCACCACAACCCTATATATTGTACACCTATACCAGTCCTTAAAAGGACCTTTGTGGACCTAGCAGCTAGTGATTTGCAGACTGTCCCTCAGTCCCTACACTGATAAAAGACTGCTGCAGAAATGAGCACTGATCTGCAGCACAGCCCTGCACCACAACCCAATATATTGTATACTCATACCAGTCCTTAAAAGAACCTTTCTGGACCTAGTAGTGGGTGATTTGCAGACTGTCCCTCAATCCCTACACTGATAAAAGACTGCTGCAGAAACGAGCAGTAATCTGCAGCACAGCAGTGCGTCACAACCCTATATATCGTATACCTTTACCAGTCCTTAAAAGGACCTTTGTGGATCTAGTAGCTAGTGATTTACAGACTGTCCCTCAGCCCCTACACTGATAAAAGAATGCTGCAGAAACTAGCATTAATCTGCAGCACAGCCCTGCACCACAACTCTATATATTGTATACCTATACCAGTCCTTAAAAGGACCTTTGTGGACCTAGTAGCTAGTGATTTGCAGACTGTCCTTCATTCCCTACACTGATAAAAGACTGCTGTAGAAACAAACATTAATCTGCAGCACAGCCCCCTCACCACAACCCTCTATATTGTATACTAATACCAGTCCTTAAAAGGACCTTGTGGACCTTGTGGACCTAGTAGCTAGTGATTTGCAGACTCTCCCTCAGTCTCTACACTGATAAAAGACTGCTGCAGAAACAAGTATTAATCTGCAGCACAGCCCTGCACCACTATCCTATATATTGTATACCTATACCAGTCCTTAAAAGGACCTTTCTGGACCTAGTAGCTAGTGATTTGCAGACTGTACCTCAGTCCCTACACTGATAAAAGAATGCTGCAGAAACGAGCAGTAATCTGCAGCACAGCAGTGCATCACAACCCTATATATTGTACACCTATACCAGTCCTTAAAAGGACCTTTGTGGACCTAGTAGCTAGTGATTTGCAGACTGTCCCTCAGTCCCTACACTGATAAAAGACTGCTGCAGAAACAAGCATTAATCTGCAGCACAGCCCTGCACCACAACCCTATATATTGTATACCTATACCAGTCCTTAAAAGGAACTTTGTGGACCTAGTAGCTAGTGATTTGCAGACTGTACCTCAGTCCCTACACTGATAAAAGAATGCTGCAGAAACGAGCAGTAATCTACAGCACAGCAGTGCATCACAACCCTATATATTGTACACCTATACCAGTCCTTAAAAGGAACATTGTGGACCTCGTAGCTAGTGATTTGCAGACTGTACCTCAGTCCCTACACTGATAAAAGACTGCTACAGAAATGAGCATTAATCTGCAGCACAGCCCTGCACCACGACCCTATATATTGTATACCTATACCAGTCCTTAAAAGAACCTTTGTGGACCTAGTAGCTAGTGATTTGCAGACTGTCCCTCAGTCCCTACACTGATAAAAGACTGCTTCAGAAACGAGCAGTAATCTGCAGCACAGCCCTGCACCGCAACTCTATATATTGTACACCTATACCAGTCCTTAAAAGGACCTTTGTGGACCTAGTAGCTAGTGATTTGCAGACTGTCCCTCAGTCCCTACACTGATAAAAGACTGCTTCAGAAACGAGCAGTAATCTGCAGCACAGCCCTGCACCGCAACTCTATATATTGTACACCTATACCAGTCCTTAAAAGGAACTTTGTGGACCCAGTAGCTAGTGATTTGCAGACTGTCCCTCAGTCCCTACACTGATAAAAGACTGCTACAGAAATGAGCATTAATCTGCAGCACAGCCCTGCACCACAACCCTATATATTGCATAGCTATACCAGTCCTTAATAGAACCTTTGTGCACCTAGTAGCTAGTGATTTGCAGACTGTCCCTCAGTCCCTACACTGATAAAAGACTGCTGTAGAAATGAGAATTAATCTGCAGCACAGCCCTGCACCACAACCCTATATATTGTATACCTATACCAGTCCTTAAAATAACCTTTGTGGACCTAGTAGCTAGTGATTTGCAGACTGTCCCTCAGTCCCTACACTGATAAAAGACTGTTTCAGAAACGAGCAGTAATCTGCAGCACAGCCCTGCACCACAACTCTATATATTGTACACCTATACCAGTCCTTAAAAGGACCTTTGTGGACCTAGTAGCTAGTGATTTGCAGACTGTCCCTCAGTCCTTACACTTATAAAAGACTGCTGCAGAAATTAGCATTAATCTGCAGCACAGCCCTGCACCACAACCCTATATATTGTATACCTATACCAGTCTTTAAAAGGACCTTTGTGGACCTAGTAGCTACTGATGTGCAGCCTGTCCCTCAGTCCCTAAACTGATAAGAGAGAGCTGCAGAATCGGGCAGCAGTCAGCAGCAGTGCACCACAACCCTCTATATTGTACACCTATACCAGTCCTTAAAAGGACCTTTGTGGACCTAGCAGCTAGTGATTTGCAGACTGTCCCTCAGTCCCTACACTGATAAAAGACTGCTGCAGAAATGAGCATTAATCTGCAGCACAGCCCTGCACCACAACCCAATATATTGTATACCCATACCAGTCCTTAAAAGAACCTTTGTGGACCTAGTAGCTAGTGATTTGTAGACTGTCCCTCAGTCCCTACACTGATAAAAGACTGCTTCAGAAACGAGCATTAATCTGCAGCACAGCCCTGCACCACAACCCTATATATTGTATAACTATACCAGTCCTTAAAAGGACCTTTGTGGACCTAGTAGCTAGTGATTTGCAGACTGTCCCTCAGTCCCTACACTGATAAAAGACTGCTGCAGAAATTAGCATTATTCTGCAGCACAGCCCTGCACCACAACTCTATATATTGTATACCTATTCCAGTCCTTAAAAGGACCTTTGTAGACCTAGTAGCTAGTGATTTGCAGACTGTCCCTCAGTCCCTACACTGATAAAAGACTGCTACAGAAATGAGCATTAATCTGCAGCACAGCCCTGCACCACAACCCAATATATTGTATACCCATACAAGTCCTTAAAATAACCTTTCTGGACCTAGTAGTGGGTGATTTGCAGACTGTTCCTCAGTCCCTACACTGATAAAATACTGCTGCAGAAATGAGCATTAATCTGCAGCATAGCCCTGCACCACAACCCAATATATTGTATACCTATACCAGTCCTTAAAAGGACCTTTGTGGACCTAGTAGCTAGTGATTTGCAGACTGCCCCTCAGTCCCTACACTGATAAAAGACTGCTGCAGAAATGAGCATTAATCTGCAGCACAGCCCTGCACCACAACCCTATATATTGTATATCCAAACCAGTCCTTAAAAGAACCTTTGTGGACCTAGTAGCTAGTGATTTGCAGACTGTCCCTCAGTCCCTACACTGATAAAAGACTGCTTCAGAAATGAGCAGTAATCTGCAGCACAGCCCTGCACCACAACTCTATATATTGTACACCTATACCAGTCCTTAAAAGAACCTTTGTGGACCTAGTAGCTAGTGATTTGCAGACTGTCCCTCAGTCCCTACACTGATAAAAGACTGCTACAGCAATTAGCATTAATCTGCAGCACAGCCATGCACCACAACCCTATATATTGTATACCTATACCAGTCCTTAAAAGGAACTTTGTGGACCTAGTAGCTAGTGATTTGCAGACTGTCCCTCAGTCAATACACTGATAAAAGACTGCTACAGAAATTAGTATTAATCTGCAGCACAGCCCTGCACCACAACCCAATATGTTGTATACCCATACCAGTCCTTAAAAGAACCTTTGTGGACCTAGTAGCTAGTGATTTGCAGACTGTCCCTCAGTCCCTACACTGATAAAAGACTGCTGCAGAATTGAGCATTAATCTGCAGCACAGCCCTGCACCACAACCCAATATATTGTATGCCCATACCAGTCCTTAAAAGAACCTTTGTGGACCTATTAGCTAGTGATTTGCAGACTGTCCCTCAGTCCCTACACTGATAAAAGACTGCAGCAGAAATGAGCATTAATCTGCAGCACAGCCCTGCACCACAACCCTATATATTGTATACCTATACCAGTCCTTGAAAGGACCTTTGTGGACCTAGTAGCTAGTGATTTGCAGACTGTCCCTCAGTCCCTACACTGATAAAAGACTGCTGCAGAAATGAGAATTAATCTGCAGAACAGCCCTGCACCACAACCCAATATATTGTATACCCATACCAGTCCTTATAAGAACCTTTGTGGACCTAGTAGCTAGTGATTTGCAGACTGTCCCTCAGTCCCTACACTGATAAAAGACTGCTTCAGAAACGAGCATTATTCTGCAGCACAGCCCTGCACCACAACCCTATATATTGTATACCTATACCAGTCCTTAAAAGGACCTTTGTGGACCTAGTAGCTAGTGATTTGCAGACTGTCCTTCAGTCCCTACACTGAAAAAAAACTGCTGTAGAAACAAGCATTAATCTGCAGCACATCCACTCACCACAACCCTCTATATTGTTTACTTATACCAGTCCTTAAAAGGACCTTGTGGACCTAGTAGCTAGTGATTTGCAGACTCTCCCTCAGTCTCTACACTGATAAAAGACTGCTGCAGAAACAAGTATTAATCTGCAGCACAGCCCTGCACCACTACCCTATATATTGTATACCTATACCAGTCCTTAAAAGGACCTTTCTCGACCTAGTAGCTAGTGATTTGCAGACTGTACCTCAGTCCCTACACTGATAAAAGAATGCTGCAGAAACAAGCAGTAATCTGCAGCACGGCAGTGCATCACAACCCTATATATTGTACACCTATACCAGTCCTTAAAAGGACCTTTGTGGACCTAGTAGCTAGTGATTTGCAGACTGTCCCTCAGTCCCTACACTGATAAAAGACTGCTGCAGAAACAAGCATTAATCTGCAGCACAGCCCTGCACCACAACCCTATATATTGTATACCTATACCAGTCCTTAAAAGAACATTTGTGGACCTAGTAGCTAGTGATTTGCAGACTGTCCCTCAGTCCCTACACTGATAAAAGACTGTTTCAGAAACTAGCAGTAATCTGCAGCACAGCCCTGCACCACAACTCTATATATTGTACACCTATACCAGTCCTTAAAAGGACCTTTGTGGACCTAGTAGCTAATGATTTGCAGACTGTCCCTCAGTCCCTACACTGATAAAAGACTGCTGCAGAAATTAGCATTAATCTGCAGCACAGCCCTGCACCACAACCCTATATATTGTATACCTATACCAGTCCATAAAAGGACCTTTGTGGACCTAGTAGCTACTGATTTGCAGACTGTCCCTCAGTCCCTAAACTGATAAAAGACAGCTGCAGAATCGGGTAGCAGTCAGCAGCAGTGCAGCACAACCCTATATATTGTACACCTATACCAGTCCTTAAAAGGACCTTTGTGGACCTAGCAGCCAGTGATTTGCAGACTGTCCCTCAGTCCCTACACTGATAAAAGACTGCTGCAGAAATGAGCATTGATCTGCAGCACAGCCCTGCACCACAACCCAATATATTGTATACCCATACCAGTCCTTAAAAGAACCTTTCTGGACCTAGTAGTGGGTGATTTGCAGACTGTCCCTCAGTCCCTACACTGATAAAAGACTGCTGCAGAAATGAGCATTAATCTTCAGCACAGCCCTGCACCACAACCCAATATATTGTATACCCATACCAGTCCTTATAAGAACCTTTGTGGACCTAGTAGCTAGTGATTTGCAGACTGTCCCTCAGTCCCTACACTGATAAAAGACTGCTTCAGAAACGAGCATTATTCTGCAGCACAGCCCTGCACCACAACCCTATATATTGTATACCTATTCCAGTCCTTAAAAGGACCTTTGTGGACCTAGTAGCTAGTGATTTGCAGACTGTCCTTCAGTCCCTACACTGATAAAAGACTGCTGTAGAAACAAGCATTAATCTGCAGCACAGCCACTCACCACAACCCTCTATATTGTTTACTTATACCAGTCCTTAAAAGGACCTTGTGGACCTAGTAGCTAGTGATTTGCAGACTCTCCCTCAGTCTCTACACTGATAAAAGACTGCTGCAGAAATGAGCATTAATCTGCAGCACAGCCCTGCACCACAACCCAATATATTGTATACCCATACCAGTCCTTATAAGAACCTTTGTGGACCTAGTAGCTAGTGATTTGCAGACTGTACCTCAGTCCCTACACTGATAAAAGAATGCTGCAGAAACAAGCAGTAATCTGCAGCACGGCAGTGCATCACAACCCTATATATTGTACACCTATACCAGTCCTTAAAAGGACCTTTGTGGACCTAGTAGCTAGTGATTTGCAGACTGTCCCTCAGTCCCTACACTGATAAAAGACTGCTACAGAAATGAGCATTAATCTGCAGCACAGCCCTGCACCACAACCCAATATATTGTATACCCATACCAGTCCTTAAAAGAACCTTTCTGGACCTAGTAGTGGGTGATTTGCAGACTGTCCCTCAGTCCCTACACTGATAAAAGACTGCGGCAGAAATGAGCATTAATCTTCAGCACAGCAGTGCACCACAACCGTATATATTGTACACCTATACCAGTCCTTAAAAGGACCTTTGTGGACCTAGTAGCTAGTGATTTGCAGACTGTCCCTCAGTCCCTACACTGATAAAAGACTGCTGCAGAAACGAGCAGTAATCTGCAGCATAGCCCTGCACCACAACCCTATATATTGTATACCTATACCAGTCCTTAAAAGGACCTTTGTGGACCTAGTAGCTAGTGATTTGCAGACTGTCCCTCAGTCCCTACACTGATAAAAGACTGCTACAGAAATTAGCATTAATCTGCAGCACAGCCCTGCACCACAACCCTATATATTGTATACCTATACCAGTCCTTAAAAGGAACTTTGTGGACCTAGTAGCTAGTGATTTGCAGACTGTCCCTCAGTCCCTACACTGATAAAAGACTGCTGCAGAATTGAGCATTAATCTGCAGCACAGCCCTGCACCACAACCCAATATATTGTATGCCCATACCAGTCCTTAAAAGAACCTTTGTGGACCTATTAGCTAGTGATTTGCAGACTGTCCCTCAGTCCCTACACTGATAAAAGACTGCTGCAGAAATGAGCATTAATCTGCAGCACAGCCCTGCACCACAACCCAATATATTGTATACCCATACCAGTCCTTAAAAGAACCTTTGTGGACCTAGTAGCTAGTGATTTGCAGACTGTCCCTCGGTCCCTACACTGATAAAAGACTGCTACAGAAATGAGCATTAATCTGCAACACAGCCCTGCACCACAACCTTATATATTGTATACCTATACCAGTCCTTAAAAGAACCTTTGTGGACCTAGTAGCTAGTGATTTGCAGACTGTCCCTCAGTCCCTACACTGATAAAAGACTGCTGCAGAAATGAGCATTAATCTGCAGCACAGCCCTGCACCACAACCCTATATATTGTAAACCTATACCAGTCCTTAAAAGGACCTTTGTGGACCTAGTAGCTAGTGATTTGCAGACTGCCCCTCAGTCCCTACACTGATAAAAGACTGCTGCAGAAATGAGCATTAATCTGCAGCACAGCCCTGCACCACAACCCTATATATTGTATACCCATACCAGTCCTTAAAAGATCCTTTGTGGACCTAGTAGCTAGTGATTTGCAGACTGTCCCTCAGTCCCTACACTGATAAAAGACTGCTGCAGAAACAAGCAGTAATCTGCAGCACAGCCCTGCACCACAACCCTATATATTGTATACCTATACCAGTCCTTAAAAGGACCTTTGTGGACCTAGTAGCTAGTGATTTGCAGACTGTCCCTCAGTCCCTAAACTGATAAAAGACAGCTGCAGAATAGGGCATTAGTCAGTAGCAGTGCACCACAACCCTATATATTGTACACCTATACCAGTCCTTAAAAGGAACTTTGTGGACCTAGTAGCTAGTGATTTGCAGACTGTCCCTCAGTCCCTACACTGATAAAAGACTGCTACAGAAATTAGCATTAATCTGCAGCACAGCCCTGCACCACAACCCTATATATTGTATACCCATACCAGTCCTTAAAAGAACCTTTGTGGACCTAGTAGCTAGTGATTTGCAGACTGTCCCTCAGTCCCTACACTGATAAAAGACAGCTGCAGAAATGAGCATTAATCTGCAGCACAGCCCTGCACCACAACCCTATATATTGTATACCTATACCAGTCCTTAAAAGGACCTTTGTGGACCTAGTAGCTAGTGATTTGCAGACTGTCCCTCAGTCCCTACACTGATAAAAGACTGCTACAGAAATGAGCGTTAATCTGCAGCACAGCCCTGCACCACAACCCAATATATTGTATACCCCTACCAGTCCTTAAAAGAACCTTTGTGGACCTAGTAGTGGGTGATTTGCAGACTGTCCCTCAGTCCCTACACTGATAAAAGACTGCGGCAGAAATGAGCATTAATCTTCAGCACAGCAGTGCACCACAACCCTATATATTGTACACCTATACCAGTCCTTAAAAGGACCTTTGTGGACCTAGTAGCTAGTGATTTGCAGACTGTCCCTCAGTCCCTACACTGATAAAAGACTGCTGCAGAAACGAGCAGTAATCTGCAGCATAGCCCTGCACCACAACCCTATATATTGTATACCTATACCAGTCCTTAAAAGAACCTTTGTGGACCTAGTAGCTAGTGATTTGCAGACTGTCCCTCAGTCCCTACACTGATAAAAGACTGCTTCAGAAACCAGCAGTAATCTGCAGCACAGCCCTGCACCACAACTCTATGTATTGTACACCTATACCAGTCCTTAAAAGGACCTTTGTGGATCTAGTAGCTAGTGATTTGCAGACTGTCCCTCAGTCCCTACACTGATAAAAGACTGCTTCAGAAACCAGCAGTAATCTGCAGCACAGCCCTGCACCACAACTCTATGTATTGTACACCTATACCAGTCCTTAAAAGGACCTTTGTGGATCTAGTAGCTAGTGATTTGCAGACTGTCCCTCAGTCCCTACACTGATATAAGACTGCTTCAGAAACTAGCATTAATCTGCAGCACAGCCCTGCACCACAACCCAATATATTGTATACCCATACCAGTTCTTAAAAGAACCTTTGTGGACCTAGTAGTGGGTGATTTGCAGACTGTCCCTCAGTCCCTACACTGATAAAAGACTGCAGCAGGAATGAGCATTAATCTTCAGCACAGCAGTGCACCACAACCCTATATATTGTACACCTATACCAGTCCTTAAAAGGACCTTTGTGGACCTAGTAGCTAGTGATTTGCAGACTGTCCCTCAGTCCCTACACTGATAAAAGACTGCTACAGAAACGAGCAGTAATCTGCAGCATAGCCCTGCACCACAACCCTATATATTGTATGCAAAAATAGAAAACTGCGCCAACCCTATACTAATGAAATTAATAATAATAAAAAATATATATTAAAAAATTATAAATAAATATATATATATATTGTATACCTATACCAGTCCTTAACCACTACAATACAGGGCACTTTCACCCCCTTCCTTCCCAGCCCAATTTTCAGCTTTCTGCGCTCTAGCGCTTTCAGTGACAATTGCGCGGTCATGCTACACTGTACCCAAATGAAATTGTTATCATTTTGTTCGCACAAATAGAGCTTTATTTTGGTGTTATTTATTCACGACTCCGTTTTTTTTTGCGATATAAGCGCAAAAATAGCGGAAATTTGAAAAAAAAACAATATTTTCTTTTTTCTATTTGAAAAGAAATCCAATAAAATCAAATTTTGTCATAAATTTAAGCCAAAATGTATTCTGCTACATGTTTTTGGTAAAAAAAAATCCGTTAAGTGTATAATAATTGGTTTGTGTGATCACGGACATATGTACGCAAATGATCATGTACATATGTGTGCAGGTGATCACGTACATATGTGTGCAGATAATCATTGGGACATGTGATTTTAGTGGGACATATGTGGGGGACATGTTTTTATTATTAGGGACATGTGTTTTTATTATTTGGGGACATGTATGTTTTGGGGACATGTGTGTTTTGGGGACATATGTGGGGACTGTGTTTGTACTGTGTGGTGTGTTGTGTGTTTACACTACACTGATGATCAGTGAGTAAAAAGCTGTAAAAAGCAGCCCATACTCACTGATCATCAGCCGGCTGCAGCGTTCTGCTCTCCTCTCCTCAGCGGTGACTTCCGTGTGAGGAGAGGAGAGCCGATTGCCTAGCAACCGGCTGTTTGTTTACGTCACATGACGGCCGTGATTGGACACGGCCGTCATGTGATCAGGAGGGCCAATCACAGAGCCCTCCTGCCGATCTGAGATGTGCCGTGTCCGGGTGACACGAGCACATCGGTATCGCGCCGCTGCGCGGGCGCGCGCGCGATCCCGCTACTCCTGAAGGACGTTCCTGAACGTCCTATCAGGAGTAGACGGCTCCCACCCGGCCGTATATATGCATTGGCCGGGTGGGAAGTGGTTAAAAGAACCTTTGTGGACCTAGTAGCTAGTGATTTGCAGACTGTCCCTCAGTCCCTACACTGATATAAGACTGCTTCAGAAACGAGCAGTAATCTGCAGCACAGCCCTGCACCACAACTCTATATATTGTACACCTATACCAGTCCTACACTGATAAAAGACTGCTGCAGAATCGGGCAGCAGTCAGCAGCAGTGCACCAGCACCCTATATACTGTACACCTATACCAGTCCTTAAAAGCACCTTTGTGGACCTAGTAGTAATAGCTACTGTAGCTAGTGATTAAACTGACTGTCCCTGCTCCACACAGCGTCCTGTCCCTACACTGACAAAAGACAGCTGCAATCACCAGCACAGCAGTGCACTGAACCCTATATACTGTACTGCACCTATACCAGTCCTTAAAAGTACTTTTGTGGACCTAATAGCTAGTGATTTGCGTCACTACAGTCTCTCCCTGCTCCACAAAGCGTCCTGTCCCTACACTGACATAAGACAGAATGTAAAATGGCCGCCAGATCAGGTCTATTTATAAGGTAGGTGGAATGTCCAATTGTCTATGTGCTGAAATGTTTCAATTGGCTGTCCTGTACCCCATGATGGATGTGTCATCATGGGTCAAAGTTCTTTCACACTGTAAACACATATGTCCACTGGGCGAACAGTGACAATAGTCCACTGGTTTGGCGAATCGCGAACATGCAAAATTCGCTGCGAACCGACCGCCGGACGAACCGTTTGTCCATTCCTACTTAGAACAACCATTGACCACATCTGACTTCTTAACTGCTATCAAAGGACTTAAAAATGGCAAGAGCACAGGCCCAGACGGCTATACCCCCCAATTTTATAAAAAATTTGCTCAACAGCTAGCTCCAATAATGGCAAGAGCATTTGAGGAGGTCGACGAGCACCACCCGTTGTCTCTTCCACTCCTGCAAGCACAGATAGTGGTGATCCCTAAACCCGGGAAAGACCATTCACACTGTGGCAACTACCGCCCCATATCTTTATTAAACATTGACCTAAAGCTTTATTCTAAAATCCTGGCCACGGGCCTAGCCCCCCTTCTCCCCACCATAGTTCACAGCGATCAAGTGGGGTTTATTCCGGGCCGCGAGGGCAGGGACAATACCACAAAAACTCTCCACCTCATATCATATGCTAAGGACCACAACATCCCTGCTTGCCTCCCGGTATGTGATGTCGAGAAGGCATTCGACAGGGTGAGCTGGCCATTCCTACGAGCGTCACTACAACAAATAGGCCTGGGCCCAAAAATACTGTCAAAAATGATGGCTCTATACTCCCAACCCATACATCCGAGCAGTTTACTATTAGTAATGGCACAAGGCAAGGTTGTCCCCTTTCGCCGTTATTATTTGCAATTACGGTGGAACATTTGGCACAAGCCATCTGCAACAAAAACTCTATCCATGGGATTCCTACTCCCTCAGTGCCCCGTAAGCTGTCACTATACACTGATGACCTGCTATTGTATGTCACCCAACCCCGAACTAGAATCCTAGTTATTCTAGAAGAGCTTGACCGCTTTGGGACTTATAGTAACTTTAAATTAAACATGACTAAAACTGAAGCCCTGAACATCTCTTTACCCTCGCAGGAACTAACTGCTATTCAGAAGAGATTCCCATTTTGGTGGCAACCACGCTCTGTTAAATATCTAGGAACAGAAATCCCTAGAGACGTACAAGACATCTACTCCTTAAACTTTAGTCCGCTGCTGACCACTATCAGGCGTTCCCTTGAAACCTGGCATAATCTGAAGCTTACATGGTGGGGGAGGATGAAAGTCATAAAAATGGATATATTACCTAAAGCTTTATATTTATTCCAGACATTGCCTATCCTTCTCCCCAGGGCTTTCTTCCTCTCCCTCCGTGCCATGGTAATCAGATTTATTTGGCAGCACCACCCTCCTAGACTTAACCATAAAGCCCTCTGTCCCCCCAAGAGCAAGGGTGGCATCGGTCTTCCAGATTTCCAAACATACCACACCGCAACATTATTCTCCAGACTACTGGAATGGTTCCCGAGACCCCTACTTAAGCCCTCAGTGGCTATTGAACAGGATATGGCACAGGCTGACCTGAAAGCCCTTCTATGGGGATACCACTCCAAACTTCACACATTTCAAGGGATTTCCCCACCAACGACGGCGGTCCTCACACTATGGTATAATAAAGCTAGTAAACTCGCTCTCTCCACGGACCCTAGTCCTCTTTCCTCTTTTTTTGATAACGCAAACCTGTCTACCCACCTCTTAGGAACACAATACGGTGCATACAGACGAGAGGATTGGCCTACGGCTAACCAATTTGTTCATCCCTCCACAGGACTATTTCAGTCGCCCACAGTCCCACAGACCTCCACCACCATGGATTGGCTCTCCACGATATCCTTAAACCAATTTTGTAGATCACTACACATCTCAGGCTTAATCCATAGGCCTCTCACCTCGTTTGAGGAACTGTGTAATCTCTCGCAGACTCCCAAACACACCTTGTCACTTGTATACAAAGACATCCAATCCAACTTCTGTACCACTCTCCCGGCTTATACACACAAATGGTCCAGTGACCTCAGTGCTGAGATAACTCCAGCACAGTGGCATACCGCTTTTACACTTATCCACCAATTATCCAGGTCGCGATTCACACAGGAGAAGAATTATGAATTGATCTCAAGGTGGTATAGAGTTCCAGTCTCGGTGCACAGGATGTTCCCCATTACCTTCTTGTCTACAATACTTTTTGGTTAAACAAGCTTTGAAGGGTTATAAGAAAAAATATTTTACAGCTGATCCTCGTAAACCTATTACTCCGGATATCCTGGGTAATTTGTGTTCAGTGACAGATCGAATTTGTTTTTCATCTTTTGAGTCAGTGCTTTTTCAGACGGTATTTTCTATTTTATTTTTTGCTGCTCTTAAAATATCAGAATGAATTGATATTCGAGCCTCAGATATTATTGTTTCTAATAGCTCTTTAAGGATATTTATTAATAGGTCAAAAACTGACCAAATGGGAAGGGGCAATTGGATCCATTTGGACGTCTGCAGTATTCCTACTATTTGTCCGGTAAGACTAGTAAATTAATTCTTTCTGATTAGACCTCCATTGGGTTCCAGTTTCTTTATACATGAGTCTGGTTAACCTCTTTCTAAATACCAATTCAATTTTGTTTTTCATAAATGTCTGGAAGTTTTGAATTTAAAAAATGCTAACCTCACATCTCATTCCTTTCGGATCGGTGCAGCCACTGGCAAGATTGGGACTGGATGCTAACATAATTGAAAAAATTGGTAGATGGAAATCTGATAGATATTTGTTATACATTCATCCTAATTTTCCTTTTTTATTCTTTCAGGTACAATTCATAATATATGGATTGTTGGACATTCTTTGTTTATTCTGCAAATCCTAGAGATATAAGAACAGAAGTTACACTGAGAATATTGGTTTGGATCTCAGCAAGTTTAAGGTTTTTTGGAGTGGGAGGAGAGGAATGTTGTGGTCTGATTTACACAGGGAATTATCCCATCTTCTTCTTATATTTCCCCCACCAGATGTATTGATTATACATTTTGGGGGAAATGATATCGGTAAACGAAGAACATTCGATATTTTCAGTATCAGAGACGATTTTCAAAGGATTCAATTGACCTTTCCTCATAACGTTTTGATTGTTTCCGAGTGCAGAGATTGGAGTGGCTTTACCCTTCCTTATTGCGCCCCTTTGAAAAAATCAGAAAGCGGATTAATAAGGCTGTTTCCAGACTTCTTTCAGGTTTAGGTATTTTTTCTTTTAGGCATATGGAGTTAGAGGGAGGTGTGGCAGGTCTTTACAGGAAGGACAAGGTTCATTTATCAGATATTGGTTTAGACATTTTTAATGCAGACTTAAGTTCTTGTGTTGAATTGGCCGCGGTTGTGGGTGCTGTGGACAGGTGGTCTTGAAACCACCTGTCTTTTGGGAATTTATTATATGCAGCCTGAGTCGTAGTGGCTAGGCTTGCTTAAAGCTTATATCTGCTTTGGTTGATTGATTATTTATTTGTTTGAAACCAATAATAAAACAGCCGCGGCCTTTTATATCCAACACTTGATTGTCTGCTTGTTACTTATTTATTTAATAATTTTAATGAAGGTTATTCCTGCCTGCTGTCCCATGATAGGAAAAGGGGGATGGCAGTTTCAATTCCCCCTTTTCATCATGGGAGAGCGGCAGGTGTGGACAGGTTCGGGTTCCCCCTGGGAGACATGTGGATCTTGGGGGGAGCCAGGTGACTGTCACATGTCCTGGGAGAGGGGTACAGGTGACCTCTCCCAGATCCTGTGTGGAGCCTGGTAAATTCAAGTTTGAGTCGGTTTGATCTGGCTCCAATAGGGCTATAAAAGTGAGCTCCGCTGCATCAGGCTCATTCGCCTCAGAAGACAGGAGCTGTGGTGTTCCCCTCCCCCTCCCAATATTTTTTTATTTTTTGTCGCGGCTGTAATTATGTGGTAGGGTCACCTTTGCAAAAAAAAAAAAAGTACAATTATGCAAAAGGGGACTAATTGGTTTAAATTAAATTATTCAGTTTTATATTTATTAAGTTGTGAAAGTTTTAAATAAAGTTGGGAATTTATTATATGCAGCCTGAGTCGTAGTGGCTAGGCTTGCTTAAGGCTTATATCTGCTTTGGTTGATTATTTATTTGTTTGAAACCAATAATAAAACAGGCGCAGCCTTTTATATCCCACACTTGTCTGCTTGTTATTTATTTATTTAATAATTTTAATTAAGGTTGTATTATTCCTGCCTGCTGTCCCATAATAGAACTGCGACTCCTAAGTCCCTCTGAACGGCCACAACTTCCATTATCAATTCTCTGCAATTCCACATAAAGAAATAGATCATTCTCTTTTATTTGGAAAACTATGAAAGATTTCTTGCAGCAGAAACTTTCAAATATCAGTGTGCATAACAGTAGGTGCACTGCTTAATACTCAGAATGTTGCTTTGTTTATTTACAGTAAACGTACATGGCCTTCAGGCCCACCCAGATTTCAAACATTCCTGTCCACACTCACTAAAACAAGCTACTACCAGCAGTAACAAAGAGCGAGAGGGTTTTATTCCCTCAATGTTCAAAAGGAAATATACAGTATGTTCCAAATTGATTAAAATATAATAATACAGATTAATGTGTACCTAAATATCTATCAAAATATTTTCCAACTATCCAATAACAGAATGATGTAAAACCAGAGAAGGGGATAAGATGCAACTCTTATCTAATTTCATCTTGAATGCAGTGGCGGCTGGTGCTCAATTTTTTTTTTTTGAGGGGAGGGGCGCAAACGAACTTAAAAATTTAACTGTTAGTAATGCAGGACTGTAAATAACAATTTATCAGGTGATTATTATGCATCATTACTGCTAGATAAAATTTTGCCCCTCACATGCAACCTCACTGTGCCAATCAATTTCAGTCTCACTGTGCCCATCAATTGCACCCTCACTGTGGCCATCACAGTAGGCCAATCACATCCAAATTTCAAGTGAAAGAAAATAAAACCACTTAACATAAGGTGTCCTCATCAGAGCCTTCTTTACATCAGATGTCCCATATAAACAATAAAGGTTGGGACTTTAAATGAAAACTCTGGGAGAGAGGCATCTCCATCCCTCAATTGGGTAATAGAAAGGGGGAATTGGGACTTTAGATGAGGCACATAAGGAACCGAATGCAGAAGTAAAACGTATATTTTTTTTTATTAAAAAAATTGTATTACAGTAAAAATTTTAAATTGGTGGAAATAACATGAGCAGTTGAATAACATCTGGTACAAAAAGAAAATTAGGACACTCAAAAAAGTAATTATGATCAAATGCCAATATTGCTCCATATACAGAATAACATAAAACATAATTGCAAGCACTTATTATGTTATACCTATGCTTACTCTCTGTACTCTCTCTATGTACCAAATAAAAATCGTTTGTAAACAAAAAAAAAAACATAATTGCAAAGGGTAAATTTCATCATGGATCAAGTCATGTACATGTGCATCTTGGTAGCTCAATGCGTTTCAGGGTTTGTACCACCTCATCAGGAGCAGATGGGTAGCCGGAAAGCATCTCAAATGTCTGTACCAGGTGCTGAGGTGGTAAAGCCCCCCCCCCCCCCCCAGCGGAACAAGCCCACAAGTCCCCACAATGATAAGAAAGTCCATGCTGTCATTGCAGATGGTGCAGGGGTGTACCAAGTGGGGGACAGTCCGCCCTGGGTGCCACACATTGGGATGGTGTCAGTGGCCGGGTGGCATTTCTAAGGGGGTGAGCTCTGCACCCACGTTGGATGACACTGACAGAATCCCGAGGGCATCCCTGGCTGCTCTGTTTAGTCATTTTTTTGTCAGCTGAAACACCCCCAGAGCTGTGTCCAAAATTGTATGGTCTGATTACTGTTTTCCCCTGCTAGCTCCACCCACCACTGCTGAGCAACCGAGCTGAGTGTGTCATCATTCAGCGCCGGGGTGGCTGCTGCTGTTACACACTGTGTCCACACAGTCTTCCAGAGTCCGGACCTCTCCAGCTGAAGCTGAGAGCCCAAGGTGAGCTGGTGATAGGGGTATGTGTGGGTTGTGAGAAGAGGCTGGATGAGTGTTTGTGTCTGCCCTGCCTTTCTGACTGTGCTGGTCTGACAGAGAAGGGGGAGGGGGGTGACTGCATTGTCCACCACCACCCAGGTATAGGAAGCTTATCTGATAAGGGGGGGTTGCATAATCCAGACGTGCTATAAACAGGTTGCAGAATCTAGGCATGTGCTATGTACAAGTTACAGAATCCAGGTATGTGCTATGTACAAGTTGCAGAATCCACACATGTGCTAGGTACAGGTTGCAGAATCCACACATGTGCTATGTACAGGTTGCAGAATCCAGGCATATGCTATGTACAGGTTGCAGAACCCAGGCATGTGCTATGTACAGGTTGCAGAACCCAGGCATGTGCTATGTACAGGTTGCAGTATCCAGGCATGTGCTATACACAGGGTGCAGAATCCAGGCATGTGCTATGCATAGGGTGCAGAATTTCAGACATGTGCTATGTACAGGGTGCAGAATGCAGACGTGAGCTGTATATTGCTGTGTGACCACCACCCACCTATAGTAGCTGAGCTGTGAGATAACCTGGTAAGGGGGAGGGGGGTTGGTATTTTATCTGTAATTGTTGAGCATCGCAGCACTTTTTCTTCCTCTCCTGTACATACTACCCAGCACCATATAGCCCATACCCCTCTCCCTGCACATACTAACCACCTCCATACACTCCACACTACCTCTCCTGTACATACTACCCTCCGCACCCCTCTAATACGTCATAACATTTTTTCTACATTTTATCTTCTTAATAGTAGTCATATCCCAAAACATTCTAAGAAGAGCCTTTTTTTTTTTTAATCTTATGGACGAAATGTGAGAAATAACACATATATCATACAATCATTACATAAACACATACCACATACACTGAACATATAATTTGAGGAAAATATGCTTATAAAATAGTTTACCATTTGTCAATAAAAAAAAATATATATATTTGTCCCTGGATTTCATTTAAAAAATCTGGTCACCTCACTGGAGCTACTCTATCTACTATATATTTTGGAGTGCTTTATAGCATAATTGTTTGTTTAATACATTTAATTATGTAAAAAATTGTATATTACTATATAATTTGTAAATACCAATACCTTGCTGTCTCTTTCCATGTGACATCTTCAAGTTCATTCAGCTGTGTGAACAGGAAATTACTTTCTTCGGTCTCATCTTCTTGGTCTCCTAACACAAACTCAATCTTCCCAAGTGCAATTGTTGGCGATTTCCTTGTGTGAAATATACTCCGATCTGCTGCTTGAGACAGAATAATAGAACTCCGACTCCTAAGTCCCTCTGAACGGCCACAACTTCCATTATCAATTCTCTGCAATTCCACGCCAAGAAATGGATCATTCTCTTTTATCTTCATTTGGAAAACTATGAAAGATTTCTTGCAGCAGAAACTTTCAAATATCAGTGTGCATAACAGTAGGTGCACAGCTTAATACTCAGAATGTTGCTTTGTTTATTTACAGTAAACGTACATGGCCTTCAGGCTCGCCCAGATTTCAAACATTCCTGTCCATACTCACTAAAACAAGCTACTACCAGCAGTAACAAAGAGCGAGAGGGTTTTATTCCCTCAATGTTCAAAAGGAAATATACAGTTCCAAACTGATTAAAATATAATAATACAGATTAATGTGTACCTGAATATCTATCAAAATAGTTTCCAACTTTCCAATGACAGAATGATGTAAAACCAGAGATTTCATCTTGAATGTACAGGTTGCAGAATCCAGGCATGTGCTATGTACAGGTTGCAGAACCTAGGCATGTGCTATGTACAGGTTGAAGAACCCAGGCATGTGCTATGTACAGGTTGCAGAACCCAGGCATGTGCTATGTACAGGTTGCAGAATCCAGGCATGTGCTATGTACAGGTTGCAGAATACAGGCATGTGCTATACACAGGGTGCAGAATCCAGGTGTGGGCTATATACAGGTTGCAGAATCCAGGCGTGTGCTATACACAGGGTGCAGAATCCAGGCATGTGTTATGCATAGGGTTTCATAGTTAGTAAGGTTGAATAAAGACACCAGTCCATCCAGTTCAACCTGAGTGAGTGTCTACAATTGTCCCTATCCCTGTACGTTGCACACTCACATTGGTCCCTACCCTCAAGGAGCCCACAATCCAAGGTCCCCATTCATATACTAGGGCCAATTTTGGACAGAAGCCGATTAACCTACCTGCATGTCTTTGGATTGGGTGCAGAATCAAGACATGTGCTATGTACAGGGTGCAGAATGCAGGCGTGTGCTGTATATTGCTGTGTGACCACTAGTGATGGACGAACTTCCGACAGGACGTTTTGCGAACGCGATCCGTGAACGTGCCCAAATGTTCGTGAACCCCATTCACTTTAATGGCAGGTGAACCTTAAAAACCTCCAGGTCATATTTTCAGCCACAAAATACTTACTATCTATTCACACATAGTCCCACAACATGGACACTGACATACCAGTAGACATGTGCATTCGTTTTCGTCCGAATGCATTTTCGTCCGAATTTCAGCTATTTTCATTTTCGTTTTGACAAACGATAACGAAAGCACAGACTCCGAAAAATGAAAGATCCGACATAAATAAATGCTTTATTTTCGTTTTCATTGTTACAACAGTTCGATATAGAATAGGAGATTCGACGTGACTCTGACAATAACTATCTGTCTATAGAACCTGTGGTCGAATGTGCCTAACCTTACCTCTATTAATCCAAGATTATATAGAGAAAATATTCGACAGAGATAAAAGATTTGACAGAGAGAAAAGATTCTGCAAGTTACTGTCCTAAAAAGTGTTTGGGGACCCGGGTCCTGCCCCAGGGGACACGTATCAATGCAAAAAAAAGTTTTAAAAACGGCCGTTTTTTCGGGAGCAGTGATTTTAATAATGATTAAAGTGAAACAATAAAAGTGTAATATTCCTTTAAATTTCGTAGGGGGGGGGGTGTCTATAGTATGCCTGTGAAGGGGCTCATGTTTCTGGTGCTTAGAACTGTCCCTGCACAAAGTGTCATTTATGCAGGAAAAAAAGTCCTTTAAAATCACTCACAGCTATTATGAATTGTCGGCTCCGTAATACAGAGAACACTCATTGAAAGTCATTGATAAAAAAAATAAATAAATAAATAAATAAATAAAAAAGCGTGGGGGTCCCCCAAATTCAATTACCAGGCCCTTCAGGTCTGGTATGGATATTAAGGGGAACCCTGCCTCAAATTTAAGAAAAAATTTCACGTGGGGTTCCCCCTAAATATCCATAACCAGACCTTTCAGGTCTGGTATGGATATTAAGGGGAACCCCGCGTCAAAAAAAAAAAAAAATTTGATGTGGGGGTCCCCCTAAAAATCCATACCAGACCCTTTATCCGAGCACGCAACCTGGCAGGCCGCAGGAAAAGAGGGGGGGACGAGAGAGCGCCCCCCCTCCCTCCTGAACCGTACCAGGCCACATGCCCTCAACATGGGGAGGATGCTTTGGGGGTCTGTGACCCCTCAAAGCACCTTGTCCTCATGTTGATGAGGACAAGGGCCTCATCCCCACAACCCTGGCCGGTGGTTGTGGGGGTCTGCGGGCGGGGGGCTTATCAGAATCTGGAAGCCCCCTTTAAAAGGGGACCCCCAGATCCCGCCCCCCCTGTTTGAAATGGTAAGGGGGTACAAAAGTACCCCTACCATTTCACAAAGAAAGTGTAAAAAATAGTTAAATAAGACAAACACACTTTTGAAAAATTCCTTTATTAAAAATAAAAAAAAGATTTCAGCGGTGGTAATCCACTCTTGCTATCCAGCGACGGACGGTCATCTCTCCAGCGATGGCTGATCTGAATCAGCGCAGCGAATCCATCCTTCTTCTGTCTCCACGGAGGAGACACTGCAGGGATTCGGGCGGCCTGACGTTTCTTATATACGGAGGGCGGGACCACCCGTCACCTGACCCCGCCCCCCTCTGACGAAAGGGGAAACCCGGGGTTCCCAGTGACGTATGGGTGACCCCGCATCCCTCTGATGTAACACAGGCAGGTTTCCGTTACATCAGAGGGGGCGGGGTCACCCATACGTCACGGGGAACCCCGGGTTTCCCCTTGCATCAGAGGGGGGCGGGGTCAGGCGATGGGAGGCCCCGCCCCCTCCGTATATAAGAAACGTCAGGCCGCCGGAATCCCTGAAGTGTCTCCTCCGTGGAGACAGAAGAAGGATGCTGCGCTGATTCAGATGAGCCATCGCTGGACCCCGGAGAGATGATCGTCCGTCGCTGGATAGCAAGAGTGGATTACCACCGCTGGAATCTTTTTTTAATTTTTTTTATTTTTAATAAAGGAATTTTTCAAAAGTGTGTTTGTCTTATTTAACTATTTTTTACACTTTCTTTGTGAAATGGTAGGGCAGTGATGGCGAACCTTGGCACCCCAGATGTTTTGGAACTACATTTCCCATGATGCTCATGCACTCTGCAGTGTAGTGGAGCATCATGGGGAATGTAGTTCCAAAACATCTGGGGTGCCAAGGTTCGCCATCACTGTGGTAGGGGTACTTTTGTACCCCCTTACCATTTCAAACAGGGGGAGGGCGGGATCTGGGGGTCCCCTTGTTAAAGGGGGCTTCCAGATTCTGATAAGCCCCCCGCCCGCAGACCCCCACAACCACCGGCCAGGGTTGTGGGGATGAGGCCCTTGTCCTCATCAACATGGGGACAAGGTGCTTTGAGGGGGTCACAGACCCCCAAAGCATCCTCCCAATGTTGAGGGCATGTGGCCTGGTACGGTTCAGGAGGGAGGGGGGACGCTCTCTCGTCCCCCCCTCTTTTCCTGCGGCCTGCCAGGTTGCGTGCTCGGATAAAGGATCTGGTATGGATTTTTAGGGGGACCCCCATGTAAATTCTCTTTTAAATTTGACGCGGGGTTCCCCTTAATATCCATACCAGACCTGAAAGGTCTGGTTATGGATATTTAGGGGGAACCCCACGTCAAATTTTTTCTTAAATTTGAGGCAGGGTTCCCCTTAATATCCATACCAGACCTGAAGGGCCTGGTAATTGAATTTGGGGGACCCCCACGCTTTTTTATTTATTTATTTTTCTATTTTTTTATCAATGACTTTCAATGAGTGTTCTCTGTATTACGGAGCCGACAATTCATAATAGCTGCGAGTGATTTTAAAGGTTTTTTTTCCTGCATAAATGACACTTTGTGCAGGGACAGTTCTAAGCACCAGAAACATGAGACCTTTACAGGCATACTATAGACACCCCCCCCCCCCCCCTACGAAATTGAAAGGAATATTACACTTTTATTGTTTCACTTAATCATTATTAAAATCACTGCTCCCGAATAAACGGCCGCTTTTAAAACTTTTTTTTGCATTGATCCATGTCCCCTGGGGCAGGACCCGGGTCCCCAAACTGTTTTTAGGACAGTAACTTGCAAATTAGTCTTTAAAATTAGCACTTTAGATTTTGAACGTTGGAGTCCCATAGACTTTAATAGGGTTCTAAAGTATGCTATATACTAGCTCCGTCGAATCTTCTTTATACATTCAACAGACACCATAAGCCTTCAAAGACAGATTCGATCGTAATACATGTGGATTTTTGGACGAATGCAATTTTTGAACGAAATAAATAAAAACGAATTTCGGGAGTAACTAAATAAATTAAGTTTTCGGACGAAAACGAAATTCCGAAACAAAATATTTTACTCTGCACATGTCTACATACCAGAAGTATTAAGTGAATCTGGGATCGACAACGACAAGCATTCTTTTTTTATCTGTGAAATTTTGTCAATTCAGGAGCTCATGAAGGCCATGGAGGAGAGGCAAGGTCAGGCCAGGCTATGAAGGGGGTGCAGGAGATGATCATTGCCCCAGTCAGGGCAGCACAGTCCTGTGCCAGTGTCCCAGTGTGCAAACCTGTGCTTGAGCCCCTGACCTCTCCCTCTGCCCTCTGCCCGGCCCTTACCCCCATGTGGCACCTCCGAACCACCGCAGGGGAACCCCCTTATGTAGGGTTCCCCTGCGGTGGTTCGGAGGTGCCAGTCCAGTGCTGATCCTCAGCCATGGTGCTGGCACTGCCTGCTGATTGGCTTCTCCACTGCTATCTCCCTCACTGACACCAGCACTGAGATAGAACACTGACACCAGCACCACGATAGAGACTGAGCACTGACACCAGCACCGTGATAGAGAGCACTGACACCAGCACCAAGATTGAGAGCACTGACACCAGCACCGAGATAGAGAGCACTAACACCAGCACGGAGATAGAGAGCACTGACACCAGCATGGAGATAGAGAGCACTGACACCAGCATGGAGATAGAGAGCACTGACACCAGCACCGTGATAGAGAGCACTGACACCAGCACCGAGATAGAGAGCACTGACACCAGCACCGAGATAGAGAGCACTGACACCAGCACCGAGATAGAGAGCACTGACACCAGCACCGAGATAGAGAGCACTGACACCAGCACTGACACCAGCAACTCGCTGCGGGACCCAAAAATATGACACCACTCGACCTCTTCAAACAGGAGGGTACGGGCATATAATATGGTGTGCTTTTTTGTACAAATGAGCCAAAGGTAGAAAAATGGTCTGTGTGCTAGATTATATAAATCGTGTATAGAGTTATACATATACATGGTCTACTGGTCACATGTGTTGAATTCCTCCGAGATCAATGCCTCATTCATTTTTATAAATGTGAGGTAGTCAACACTGTCGTGACCTAGGCAATAAGGATGAGCCGAACACCCCCCGATTCGGTTCGCACCAGAACCTGCGAACAGACCTAAACTTCGTGTGAATTTTAGAACCCTATTAAAGTCTATAGGACTCGAATGATCAAAATCTAAAGTGCTCATTTTAAAGGCTAATATGCAAGTTAAATGTGTAAAAACAGAACGAAACTCTGGATAGCCGCACTCCGGATTGTGTAAAAATTAGATGCCTTTATTTCTTCAAAATGCAAGTGCAAAACTCCATTGAACAAAACGTCACAGCAAAAAGGGAACAAAAAAGGATTTTTGAATAAAATTGCTAACGAGTTTCACGCTACAAACAGCGCTTACTCATAGCTCATAGCTTACTCATAGCTAATATGCAAGTTACTGTCCCAAAAAGTGTTTGGGGACCTGGGTGCTGCCCCAGGGGACATGTATCAATGAAAAAAAAAGTTTTAAAAAACGTTTTTAGTTTTTTCGGGAGCACTGATTTTAATAATGATTAAAGTGAAACAATAAAAGTGTAATATTCCTTTAAATTTCGTACCTGGAGGTTGTCTATAGTATGTCTGTGAAGGGGTGCATATTTCCCGTGCTTAGAACTGTCCCTGCACAAAGTGTAATTTCTGCAGGAAAAAAGGTCATTTAAAATCACTTGCGGCTATAATGAATTGTCCACTCCCGTAATACAGAGAACACTCATTGAAAGTCATTGATAAAAAAAAAAGCACGGGGTTCCCCAAAATTCAATTACCAGGCCCTTCAGGTCTGGTATGGATATAAAGGGGAACCCCACGTCAAATTGAAAAAAAAATTGACGTGGGGTTCCCCCTAAAAATCCATACCAGACCCTTTATCTGAGCACGCAACCTGGCAGGCCGCAGTCCCCCCCTCCTGAACCGTACCAGGCCACATGCCCTCAACATTGGGAGGATGCTTGGGCCTCATCCCCACAACCCTGGCCGGTGGTTGTGGGGGTCTGCAGGCGGGGGGCTTATCAGAATCTGGAAGCCCCCTATAACAAGGGAACCCCCAGATCCCGGCTCCCCCCGTTTGAAATGGTAAGGGGGTACAAAAGTACCCCTACCATTTCACAAAGAAAGTGTAAAAAATAGTTAAATAAGACAAACACACTTTTGAAAAAGTCCTTATTAAAAATAAAAAAAGATTCCAGCGGTGGTAATCCACTCTTGCTATCCAGCGACGGATGATCATTTCTCCGGGGTCCAGCGATGGCTGATCTGATCCAGCGACGGGTGATCTCTCAGTCCAGCGCAGCACAGTCCATCCATACATTCTCTGTCTCCACTGTCGGAGACACTGTGGGATCCCGGCTGCCTGAAGCCAGGCTTCCCCAATGACGTGTGGGTGACCCTGCCCCCCTCTGATGTAATGGAAACCTGTGTTACATCAGAGGGGCGGGGTCACCCGTACGTCATTGGGGAAGCCCGGCTTCCCCACTTGCGTCAGAGGGGGCGGGGTCAGGTGACGGGTGGCCCCGCCTGCCTCATATAAGAAACGTCAGGCCGCCGGGATCCCGCAGTGTCCCCTCCGTGGAGACAGAAGATGGATGGATTTGCTGCGCTGGAGATCACCTGGATCAGATCAGCCATCGCTGGACCCCGGAGAGATGATCATCTGTCGCTGGATAGCAAGAGTGGATTACCACCGCTGGAATCTTTTTTTATTTTTTTTATTTTTAATAAAGGACTTTTTCAAAAGTGTGTTTGTCTTATTTAACTATTTTTTACACTTTCTTTGTGAAATGGTAGGGGTACTTTTGTACCCCCTTACCATTTCAAACAGGGGGGGGCCAGGATCTGGGGGTCCCCTTGTTAAAGGGGGCTTCCAGATTCTGATAAGCCCCCCACCCGCAGACCTCCAAAACCACCGGCCAGGGTTGTGGGGATGAGGCCCTTGTCCCCATCAACATGGGGACATGGGGCTTTGGGGGGGACCCCAAAGCATCCTCCCAATGTTGAGGGCGTGTGGCCTGGTACGGTTCAGGAGGGGGGCGCTTTCTCGCCCCCCCCTCTTTTCTTGTGGCCTGCCAGGTTGCGTGCTCGGATAAAGGGTCTGGTATGGATTTTTAGGGAGACCCCCACATCAATTTTTAAAAAACAATTGATGCAGGGTTCCCTTTAATAACCATAGCAGACCTGAAGGGTCTGGTGTGGATATTTAGGGGGGACCAAACGTAATTTTTTTTTTATTTGACACGAGGTTCCCCTTAATATCCATACCAGACCTGTAGGGCCTGGTAATTGAATTTGGGGGAACCCCACGCTTTTTTATCAATGACTTTCAATGAGTGTTCTCTGTATTACAGGAGCCGACAATTCAAATAGCTGCGAGTGATTTCAAATTACTTTTTTTCCTGCAGAAATGACACTTTGTGCAGGGACAGTTTTAAGCATGGGAAACATGTGCCCCTTCACAGGCATACTGTAGACACCCCCCAAGTACGAAATTTAAAGGAATATTACACTTTTATTGTTTCACTTTAATCATTATTAAAATCACTGCTCCTGAAAAAAACTGCAGTTTTAAAACTTTTTTTTGCATTGATACATGCCCCCTGGGGCAGGACCCAGGTCCCCAAACACTTTTTAGGACAGTAACTTGCATATTAGCCTTTAAAATTAGCACTTTAGATTTATCCTATAGACTTATACAAGGTGTTCCACGGCTTTTCGAATTTGCTACAAACAACCCAAATTGTTCACTGTTCGCCGAACATCCTCCCTACTAGGCTACTACTTATTGGTCACGATCCCCCCTGCTGCGCTGAACGTCCTTTCGGACAGGACACTGGACGAGGGGCAAGCCAACAGTTCCATTGCAAATTGGGCAAGCTCTGGCCAGAGGTCAAGCCTGCCCACCCAGTAGTTCAGGGGTTCATCACTTCTCAGAGCGTCCACATCGGCCGTTAACTCGATGTAGTCAGACACCTGTCGGTCTAGGCGTTCCCTGATGCTGGATCCGGATGACACCTGTTGATGGGTCGGCTGAAAGAATGATCTCATATCAGAAGTGACCAACATATCTTCAAACCGCCCTCTTCTTGCAGGCACTGTTGGATTGGTATTGCAACTCTTTCTCTGGGAGTGGGAATTCCTCTTCCAGCACACGCAAAAGCAGAATGCAGCATTTCTCTAAGCAAGGCCTGGAAGTGCTCCATTCTGACAGCCCTCTGTGATGCTGGTAACATTTCCATCATTTTGTGTTTGTACCGGGGGTCTAGGTACGTTGCCACCCAGTACTGGTCCTTGAAATTTATGCTTTTTATACGGGGATCCCTGTTAAAACACTGGAGAATGAAGGCCCCCATTTGCACTAAACTGGAAGCGGTGTGGTGGCCTGGCTCCTGCTCATCATCCAGGATAATGTCGTCCTCCTCGTTCTCTTCCCCCCATCCATGTACAACAGGGATCCCAGAAAGGTTTAAAGCATGCTCTTCTTGCTCCTCCTCACCCGCCCTGGCACCATCCTCCTCTGACTCCTCTTCAGACTCCTGTTGTTGACTTGTCTCAGATAGAGTAGCCCCTCTGGGAATTCATCCAGCATTGCGATTTCCTCATCTTCCTGCTCCTGCTCCTCTACGGCTTGATCAATGGCACGACACAATGCACGCTCCATAAAGAAGGCGTAAGGTACAATGTCACCGATGGCGCCAAGGCTGCGACTGACCAGTTTGGTGATCTCATCAGAAGTCTGCATGCGTCTCGCATGAGCAGCCACTGGCACGGTGAAAAAAAAAACAAGCTGCAGAGCTTGTACAGGTAGTCGTTAACTGCACATTTCTGCTGGAGCAGCCTATCAAGAATATAGAAGGTTGAGTTCCATCGCGTCAGGAAATCACAAATAAGACGTCTGACCGGTAGATTGTTTCGCCGCTGAATGTCAGCAAGGCAAGCCATGGCCGTGTAAGATCTTCTGAAATGGGCCGAGATTTTCCTTGCCTGCCGCAAGATGTCCTGGACCCCAGGGTATTTGACAACGAATCGCTGCACGACCAAGTTTAAGATGTGTGCCATGCATGGCATATGTGTAATTTTGCCCTGTTTTAATGCGCTAAGCAGATTGGCACCATTGACGCACACCACTTTACCAACTGTCAAATTGAGAGGTGTTAGCCACTGATCGGCCTGTGAATGCAAAGCTGAAAGGAGTGCAGGGCCAGTGTGGCTCTTGGTTCCCAGGCACAACAGACGCAGCACAGCATGGCAACGTCTCACCTGGCATGTCGAATAGGTTCTGGGGATCTTGGGCGGTGCAGCAGAAGAGACACTAGCAGTGGAAAAGGAGGCGTCAGCCGAGGAGGAGAGGGAGGATGGAGTAGGAGGAGGAGAAGAAGAGCCAGGCCATCAGTGGTGGTAAAACCAAATCGACACGGGTGCCACGGGTTACATGCTTGACGGCTGTCAGAAGGTTCACCCAGTGGGCAGTAAAAGTGATATACATTCCCTGCCCGTGTTTGCTAGACCACATGTCTGTGGTCAAATGTATCTTGGCACGACACTGTGTGCCAGAGATACATTCACTTGCCGCTGAACATGGCCATATAACTCTGGGATGCCCTTCTGTGAGAAATACTTGCTTCCTGAACCTTCCATTGTGGTGTTCCAATGGCCACAAATTTTCGAAAGGCCTCCGAGTCCACCAATTTATATGGCAGTAGTTGGCGGGCTATCAGTTCTGACAAGCCAGCGGTCAACCGTTGGGCAAGAGGGTTATCCGGCGTCATCATTTTTTTACACTCGAACATTTGGCCCACGGAAGCCTTTTTCTAGAAAAATGTGAGGACGGCATGATGGAAGGTGGAGTGGAGGACAATTCTGAGGAGAGAGGAGAAAGAGAAGTAGAAGACGAGCCTGGAGTGTGGCTTTGTGTGTTCCGTTGCTACCACTGGGCTCGGTGATGGCAGCTCATGTGCCTTCTTAAGGCGGTCGTCATCAACGTCACCGTCCTCACCCCTTGTGAGGGGTTAGCTCGGCAGCGGGTGTGTGTGACCCCCTGGATGGGTTCACAACACAAAATCAGGCACAGCAGACAGCGTTGTAGGTGCAAAAAAACAAAAGATGCGGTTTATCTAAGCTACATGCAGTGAAACATATAACAGCCAAACAAAAATAAAACATGAAAATAAATCCTGGTCAGCTTGACCTCTAATTACACACTTAGATTCCCTGTCTAACAACTGAGTGCAGCCTTGTGCTGCACCAGTCCCTGTCTCTGTTGTAGAGGTTTGCCACACAGGCGTTAACTCACCGCACAGAACAGGTGTCACACTCCCCAGTCTATACAACACAAAACTGGTTCCAGGATGGAGCATCTCCCTAAGCATGCTGGGGTTTTTTGTAGAGGTCTTAATGAGCCCACTTACTTCAGCTGGGCTCATTAACTCTTCCCCTCTAGTTGTAAAAGTCTGAATAAAGCCTGAATCTAGGGCACACATATTTCCCATCCTGGATACAACCAGGTGACTTTACCTGCCTACTGCCACATACCCCCCCTCTTGTTTCAACCTTGGGGGCGATGCTTAACTGTAAAGTTAAATTCCTGTAGGGCCAGGAACCACCTATTTACCCTTCTATTGGTCTCCTTGTTTTGAGCCATCCACTTTAAAGGAGCGTGATCAGTCACCAGGTCAAGGTGCCTACCTAGCAGATAGTACCGAAGGGAATCTAGAGCCCACTTCACTGCTAAACATTCCTTCTCAATCGTGGCGTAATTTACCTCATGGGACTTCAACTTCCTGCTGAGGTAAATAACTGGGTGCTCTTCCCCGTTCCAGACCTGGGATAACACTGCCCCTAACCCAACGTCTGATGCATCAGTTTGTACAACGAAGTCCTTAGAGAAGTCTGGCGAGTACAACACTGGCTGGCTACATAAGGCTGTTTTAAGGACTGAAATGCTTCTTCAGCCTCTGGGGACCATTTAACCATAACAGACTCTTTCCCTTTTGTCAGGTTGGTGAGGGGCACAGCCTGAGAAGCAAAATGGGGAATGAACCGTCGATAATAGCCAGCGATTTCCAGAAAGGCTCGTACCTGTTTCTTGCTGTTGGGACGTGGCCAACTCTGTATGGCCTCGACTTTATTGATTTGGGGTTTTATCACCCCCCTCCCAATAGTGTACCCAAGATATTTGGCCTCCTCCTGTCCAATGGTACACTTCTTTGGATTGGCCGTAAACCCAGCTTCCCGGATAGAGTCTAGGACTGCTTGTACTTTTGGCAAATGTGAGACCCAGTCTGTGCTATGGATAATCACATCATCCAGGTAAGCTGCAGCATATTTCTGATGGGGCCTCAGAATCTTATCCATTTTCCGCTGGAATGTTGCCGGTGCATTCTGTAACCCAAATGGCATTCTCTTATATTGGAATGCCCCATCTGGGGTTACAAACGCAGTTTTCTCCTTGGCCGACTTGGCCAGGGGAATTTGCCAATACCCTTTGGTGAGATCAAGAGTTGTCATATATCGGGCTGTTCCCAGCCGGTCAATCAACTCATCTATACGCGGCATGGGGTAGGTGTCAAATTTTGTAACTTTATTCAATTGTCGAAAATCGTTACAAAACCGCCAGCTCCCATCAGGTTTGGGCACTAGTACGATAGGACTGGACCAGTCACTCTGGGACTCCTCTATCACACCCAATTCCAGCATTCTTTGAACCTCCCCACGTATTGCCTCCCGTCGGGCCTCTGGTATTCTATAAGGTTTTAGTTTTACCCTTTCTCCTGGCGGGGTGATAATGTCATGCTCTACGCCAGATGTTTGTCCTGGCAGCTCAGAGAAAATCTCTTTGTTACGAAGTACAAACTCTTTAACCTCCTGTTGTTGGGGTTTCGATAAGGTGACTGCTATTGCAACCTCCGGAACTAAGCAATCAGATTGGGCTTGTGACAAAGTCTCTGCGACTAGGGATTCCCTATCCCTATTCCCTATCCCTCCAGGCTTTCAGCAGATTGACGTGATAGATCTGCTCCGGCTTTCGCCTTCCTGGCTGTCTAACCCTGTAGTTCACCTCACTAATTTTCTCAATTACTTCGTATGGACCTTGCCATTTGGCCAGAAATTTGCTTTCAACCGTAGGGACTAGCACCAAGACCCTATCCCCCGGGGAAAAAGTATGGGTCTTGGCCCCACGGTTGTACACTCTCTGCTGTGCTAACTGCTCTTGGGTCAAATGTTCCTTTACGATTGGCATTACCTATGCAATTCTATCTTGCATCAGGGCGATATGCTCAATCACACTCCTGTGAGGAGAACTCTCATTTTCCCAAGTTTCCTTGGCGATATCCAGCAGCCCTCTTGGGTGTCTCCCATAGAGCAACTCGAAGGGTGAGAAACCCGTAGAGGATTGGGGTACCTCCCTAATGGCAAACATCAGATAGGGTATTAGACAGTCCCAATTCTTTCCATCTCTATCCACCACCTTCTTTAACATTTGTTTTAGGGTTTTGTTGAATCTTTCAACCAACCCATCTGTTTGGGGGTGATACACAGATGTACGCAATTGTGTCACTTTGTACAACTTGCATAGTTCTTTCATAACCCTGGACATAAAGGGTGTACCTTGGTCCATAAGCAGTTCCTTACAAATACCCACGCGGCTAAAAACAAGAGATAGCTCTTTGGCTATGGTTTTGGCCGAGGTATTTCGAAGAGGAATTGCTTCTGGATAACGGGTGGCATAGTCCAATATAACCAAAATGTACTGATGCCCCCTAGCAGACTTCATTATCGGACCTACCAAATCCATTGCGATCCTCTCAAAGGGGACCTCAATGATAGGAAGAGGTACCAGCGGGTTACGGAAATGTGGCATAGGTGCTGACTTCTGACACACAGGGCAGGAGGAACAATAATTTTCTATTTCCTTCATGACCCCAGGCCAATAGAATCTCTGCAATATCCTCTCTCTGGTTTTCTCGGTCCCCAGATGACCTCCCAGAATGTGCCCATGGGCCAATTCTAACACCAACCTTCTGTAAGGTTTGGGCACCACAAGTTGCTCAATGGTTTCTTCTGCCCTTTGAGCCACTCGATACAGCAGGTCCCTTTCCATAGTGAAGTACGGGTAAGTGCAAATCTTATCTGGGTTCACTAACTCGCTATCTATTTTCACCACATTTTCCCGTGCCTTTATTAGGGTGGGGTCTTTTAACTGTTCTGTGGCAAAATTTTCCCTGTGAACCTCAAGATCCGAAAACTCCACAGACGGCATGTTTTCATCTGAGGATGTTGGCTCCTCCCCAGTTTCTCGAGTTTCCCCTGCCAATACCGACAAGGGAAATTCAGGAGAGTCCTCCCCACTCCCAGAGGAATTCTGGTCATCTTCCTGGTCTATAGGGGCACCAGTGGGGGGCTCAGGACAATCCCAGAGTTCCCAGAATTTTGGAAAATCCCTTCCCACAATAGCATCATGTGGTAAGTGAGACACTAACCCCACCTGATGAGAGAGGTTACCTTTGGGGGTCTCAAAAAACACTGAAGTTACAGGATACTCTCGGGTGTCCCCATGCACACAAATAACAGCCACCCTGTTCTTCCCAGAGACCTCTGTAGTAACTAATTCAGCTTTTATCAATGTTACCAGGCTACCTGAATCCAGCAACACATCAACATTTCTACCATTAATACGCATTTTACATAAATGTTTCTCAGGTCCCCGACTGGCAGTGCATGCAACTGTCGCAAACAACGACTGACGTCTCTCCCTTATAAAGTCACATTGCATAGGCTCATCCACAACTGGGCAATTGGCTGCAATATGTCCCTCTTGCCGGCAGCGGTAGCAAATAATCTTTTTCGCTGCCTCTTGCAGCCTGGGCTTCCCGGGCTGCTCCCGCCAGACCTTAGGTAGAACTCCCACTCTCTCACTCTCTCCACCCTCACCCCTTGGAGTCATCTTACCCGCCACTGGGGATGATCTGGTCTTAGGGTGGAAAGTCCGTGAGTCCCTGGAAGAGGTGGTCAGGTTCTCTGTAGCCAAGTACCTCTCAACCAGATCCACAACTTTATCTGCATTTTCTGGGTCTCCATGGCTTACCCATTTTTGGATGGCAGTAGGAAGAGCTCTCAGGAAACGATCCATAACAACACGTTCCACAATGTTTGGTGCGGTCAAAATCTCTGGCTGCAGCCACTTCCTGCTCAGGTGAATGAGATCATACATTTGAGACCTGGGGGGTTTTCCAACCTGAAAAGTCCAATTATGCACACGCTGAGCCCGGATGGCCAGGGTGACACCCAGCCGTGCCAATATTTCTGTTTTTAGCACCACATAGTCTTTTGCTTGGTCAGGCTCTAGGTCATAATAAGCTTTCTGCGATTCCCCAGTTAACAGAGGGGCCACCAGTCCAGCCCACTGCTCCTTAGGCCACTTTTCCCTTTCAGCAGTCCTTTCAAATGTGGTCAAAAACACCTCCGGATCATCCTCTCCAGTCATTTTTGTCAATAAACGGCTCACACCAAAGGATGCGGTATTATTGTAACCACTTGCTTCATTGGTCTGCGGACGTCGCTGTATTAATGTCTCTATTTGCTGTCGAAAACTCTGCTCTTGCTTCTCGGGCTTCAGATTGCTGCTGGGCTTGTTGCTGAGCTTCCATACTCTGCTGGTGAGCTTTCTGCTGAGCTTCCAGACTCTGCTGCAAAGTTGCATTTGTCTGCTGCTGGGCTTGTTGCTGGGCTGCAAGACTCTTTTGTAAACCCGCATTTGTTTGCTGCTGATTTGCATTTGCTAGAGCCAGCTGTCTCAGTATCTCCTCCATGCTGGCCTTTAAAAAAAAAACTGCCAAAATTCTCCACCAACTGTGAGGGGTTAGCTCGGCAGCGGGTGTGTGTGACCCCCTGGATGGGTTCACAACACAAAATCAGGCACAGCAGACAGCGTTGTAGGTGCAAAAAAACAAAAGATGCGGTTTATTTAAGCTACATGCAGTGAAACATATAACAGCCAAACAAAAATAAAACATGAAAATAAATCCTGGTCAGCTTGACCTCTAATTACACACTTAGATTCCCTGTCTAACAACTGAGTGCAGCCTTGTGCTGCACCAGTCCCTGTCTCTGTTGTAGAGGTTTGCCACACAGGCGTTAACTCACCGCACAGAACAGGTGTCACACTCCCCAGTCTATACAACACAAAACTGGTTCCAGGATGGAGCATCTCCCTAAGCATGCTGGGGTTTTTTGTAGAGGTCTTAATGAGCCCACTTACTTCAGCTGGGCTCATTAACTCTTCCCCTCTAGTTGTAAAAGTCTGCATAAAGCCTGAATCTAGGGCACACATATTTCCCATCCTGGATACAACCAGGTGACTTTACCTGCCTACTGCCACACCCTATAATTAGAGATCTTGGAGTAGGCAGCAACAGCAGGGACCAACCTCCTTGGGCGATCTGGGTATTGTCGTCAGACTGCTGAGTGGCGGTTGTTGCTACCTCCTCTTCCTGATCCAATGCCAAGAATGGCTGCACATTGGAAATGTCTTGTGAAATAATTCCTGTGACTCAAGCGGAGGGTATATGGTGGTGTTGGTGGTAGTGTCTTTGGAGGTGCACACAGCAGAGAGTGAAGAGGGTGCAGATCGAGAGGATGAGGAGGGTGCAGAAAAGTAAGGCTGAGTGAGCCACTCAACCAAGTCTGGTGCATCCTTTGACATAATCGAACGCACCTTCTGCAATTTCCCACTTTGGCTCAAGCCTGTTGCTCTTGCCCTACCCCTACCACCCCTGCGAAAGGGCCTGCCTCTTCCTCTGCCTGTCATTTTTTAAATGACCCTGTGACAAAAGTCTCTAGAGAAGTGCAGTATATGTGGAAGAAGGTATATAACACCCCGCTTCAATCTGTCATTTTAGGGGGCCGCTGGTCTCTCAGATATCATCTCCAAATCTGGAGATGATATGTGAGGACCCTAGAACTATATTTTTTTCTTGTTTTTTGTTGTTCTAGCCACTTGCTTACTGGGCACTTAAACACCCTTCCTGCCCAGACCAATTTTCAGCTTTCGGTGCTCTCACACTTTGAATGACAATTACTCAGTCATGCAACACTGTACCCAAATGAATTTTTTGTCCTTTTTTTCTCACAAATAGAGCTTTCTTTTGGTGGTATTTGATCACCTCTGGGGTTTTTATTTTTTGCGCTATAAATGAAAGAAAAGACCGAAAATTTTGAAAAAAAACGCATATTTCTTTGTTTCTGTGACAGAATTATGCAAATTATTAATTTTTCTTCATAAATTTTGGCCACAATTTATACTGCTACATATCTTTGGTAAAAATAACCCAAATTAGTGGATATTATTTGGTCTTTGTGAAAGTTAGAGAGTCTACAAGCTGTGGTGCGAATCGCACAAAATTGATCACATCTGATGTACTGGTGGACTATCTCGCTTCTTGTGACCCGAACAAGTCAGGAAAGTACAAATACCCCCCAAATGACCCCTTTTTGGAAAGTAGACATTCCAAGGTATTTAGTAAGATGCATAGTGAGCTTTTTGATGTTGTCATTTTTTTCCCACAATTCTTTGCAAAATTAAGATTTTTCATTTTTTTTTTCTCCACAAAATTGTCATTGTAATAGGTTATTTCTCTCACATGGCATGTGTATACCACAAATGACACCCCCCAAAAAATTCTGCTACTCCTCCTGAGTATTACAATACCACATGTGTGGGACTTTTTCACAGCCTGGCCACATAGAGAGGCCCAACATGCAGGTAGCGCCATCATGTGTTCTAGGAACATAAATTACACATCTAACTTGTTGACTATTTATTACACTTTTGAAGCACCAGGACAATGACACGTGACACGTGACACTGATGACAGATGGCACTGATACGTGGCAATGATGACACTTATACGTGGCACTGATGACACGTGGCACTGATGACACGTGGCACTAATACGTGGCACTAGTACGTGGCACTGAAGACACGTGGCACTAATACGTGGCACTGATGACAGATGGCACTAATACGTGGCACTAATACGTGCCCCCGATGACAGACGGCACTAATACATGGTACCGATGACGCATGACACTGATGACAGAAGGCACTGATAAGTGGCATTGATGACACGTGACACTGACAACAGATGGCACGTGACACTGAGAGGTGGCACTGATGACAAATGGCACTGATACGTGGCACTGATGACAGATGGCACTAATACGTGGCACTGATGACAGATGGCACTATGTGGCACTGATGACACGTGGCACTGATGACAGATGGCACTTATACGTGGCACTGATGACAGATGGCACTGGGGACAAATGGCACTGACAGCAGGTGGCACTGGGGGCAGGTGGCACTGGGGGCAGGTAGAACTGGGGTGGATGGCACTGGGGCAGGATGGCACTGCTGGGGGAGGATGGATGGCACTGCTGGGGGAGGATGGATGGCACTGCTGGGGGAGGACGGATGGCACTGCTGGGGGAGGATGGCACTTTTATTTTTTACTTTTTTTTTTTTTAATCAAGACAAAGGAAAGCAGAACGGCTGCCGCTGCAGCCGTTCATCTCTCCCCTCTCACACTCGGTCTGTGTGAGGAGGGAGAGCGGCGCTGAGAGATGATCTCATATGTTTACATATGAGATCATCTCCCATTGGACACGCCGATCGCGCTGTAAACAGCCGCTGTGATTGGCCGTTTACAGCGATCTGTGTTTGCCTGTCCCCAGGGGACACGGCGAACACAGAACTCCCGCAATGCGCGCCCGCGGCGGCGCGCATTGCGGAAGTAAACATTAGGACGTCCAGGGACGGCCTCCCGGACGAACGGCCGTCATTCGGCTATAGGGCGGGCGTGAGGTGGCTAGGGATAAGCCTCTTCAATTTGTAATAATAATGTGCAGTCAAGTTTACCTAAATTCTAATAGTTTTAATCATTTTTCTTATTATTATTTTTCCTTCCTCTCGTTGTTAATATCTGTGTACCTGCCCTGCAAAAATACTCCTAATTACTACTAAAAAAAGGAACTATATTTGTTATTTAGTTTTATTGTTTTTTTTTATTTATTTTTTTTCCAACTGATGTATTAATTTCTTAATACAGATTCCATGCTTTTTAACAGTCTTGGTTGGAGCAGCATTAAATCTGTAGTTTTTGTTTTTTTTGTTTTTTTTCATTATTATTTCCACTATTTTCTTGTTCACTTTCATTACTCACCTCTCTTCCGTTCCTTTTCCTTCTTTAATAGTATGCTACGTCTTCTCAAGATAATGTAACTAATGCTTTGATATTTGATTTTGCTTTTCTGACAGTCTCTACCCCACCCACCCTGTCAGCATGAGAGCAGCTATCCTGCCCACCCCTCCCACCGCTTTTCAGCTGCATAATGCAGAAAATATACAAGTATGTCCTTCGGATTATACTGCCATTCACAACAGTGTATTGTTTTTTTAAATTGAAAAGGCTAAATAACTTTTCCCATGCCACCGCTGTGCTGTCACATGATCCCCCTGTGCTGGCCGGCCCAGATCTATGGAAAGAAGCGCGAGGAGCCGAGATCCCCCAGCTGGTCGGCTGATGTCACAGGGGAATCTCAGCCCCTCCCGCTTCTCTCCTTAGATTTGGACCAGCCAGCACAGGGGGATCATGCAACCGCACAGCTGCGGTGTGAGAAAAGGTATTTAGCCTTTTCATTTTTAAAAAACAAATACAGGATACCCGGAGGGGATACATGCAAAATCAGAACTGAAGAGTGCTCCGCCATCCACTCTTCCAATCTACAGCCATCCGACTGCCTAGAACGGGGGGAGAGCCTTCAAACTCTTCCCATCTGGTGCTAAACCTTAGCTGAGTGGATCTGAGGGGATATTATGGAGCTTGACCGGCCGCTCGAGTCCTTTTTAGGATCACGGCCGGCAGACCACCGCCGCCATCTTGGGGCCCATCGACGCTCCTGCCTTGCCGCGCTAGCCACCCAAGATCTACCGGACAACAGGGGGACAACCTATTGGCGCTGAGGCGGCCTGTCTCCGAGGGGACCCCGGAGAGTGTAAATCCCCCTGGCGCTGCGCGGAGGCCTGCGGCGGCGGCTTCTGTGCACCCACGGCCGGCCACCATCTTTAGGCCTGCGAGGCCTCCAATACAAACAGCGGGGATTGTGGTGGCCGGCGCAACAGAGGACATCTAACGTTGCTTACAGGAGAAAGGCTAGACTGCCGAGAGGCCCTGGAGAAGTCCCTACAGACACCTACTGCCAGCCGCCAGCCTCCGCACCACAATACAGAGTGCACCCTCTCCTAACGGGTACTGTGTCATAACAGCATTGAACTGCCTCTCCCTTTACCTCCTCCCTTCCCAAAACCTACACCCAGGGGCAATTTCTATTCAGTCATCCTGGACCCTCTTACATTTCTTGGCCTGCTTACTGACCCCAGTGCCTGCTTGCCTGCTGTCCCATTGCTGCCGAATACACAGTTCTCCATCTTATCAGAAGCTCTGTATGGTCCACACCCCCAACCCCCCCCCCCAAGACCCGCTGTACCATGACAGGAATACTCTTTGAGGACTTGTGAGGCCCCCGACATGGCAACCATGTAAACTCTGGGATTTGTCCTCCCCCCCACCTTCCCAAGACTCCTGCTGAACACCTCAAAGCCTTATTACCATCAGGAGTCACCTCCTCAGCCACTTCCAGCAGCCGTGCACCCCATGGGAAAAATTGGAGACCAAAGAAAGACCTACGCCACGGTGCTCCTTCCCCAGACTTCCTCCACTATGGATCGCTACCTACACAGACCCGCTACCTCAACCCAAAATGGCGGGGACTTTACACAAGATCCACAGGGTCATCATGAGCGGGAGTTGGGTACTTTAACCGACCTTCTGCTCAACCCGGAGCAGGAATCGTTTGCCCCATTAACAGCGGACGTCCTGGACACTAAACTACAATCCCTACTCAAAGCCATCACTCACAATACAGCTCAAGAAGTAGGGAAACTTACCAAAGAGCTGAGAGGGGAGATTGATCAACTAGGAGGCCGCACAGACACCCTTGAGACTAAGTTTGATGAACTGGTGAAATATGTCCAAGTTTTGGAGGAAGACAACGCCGCCATTAAACACTCTGTCACCCAACTCTAAGTACAACAAGAAGACCTTGAAAACCGGGAACGCAGGCAGAACTTGCAGATCAGAGGCATCCCTGAAACAGTAGAAGACAGGGACCTTCACTCCTATCTCCTGAGCCTGTTTAATGTGGTGGCCCCCAAGATTCCAGATATCTACTGGCGCCTAGACAGAATGCACAGATCCTTAGCTCCCAAACCTCCGGCTGGAGCAAACCCAAGAGACATGGTGGTTTGGTTCCACTACTACGATAGCAAAGAGGCATTAACACTCGCCACCCGTAACCAATCCAGGCTGGATTTCGGGGATCCAAGATCCGAATCTTTAACGATCTCTCACCCATTACCTTAGCGAGACAGAGGAACCTCCGACCATTGACACTACACCTCCAGACCCACAAGGTCCTATACCGCTGGAGCTTCCCCTTTCGCCTATCTGCATCTCAAGATGGCAATATTCTCTTCATGATCTCCAAGAAAGTGATGCTACACCACTTCCCACCACCCCTAAACCGTCTGCAATCCCGGGTCACATTTGGACCCCAGTGAGACAGAAACCACCCAAGACCAACCTCACTCCTCAGAGGAGATCATCTTTCAGACCCCCAACCTGAAGTGCTTCGCACTTGGACATGGTTCTATTTACTCAGCCTGTTGGGGCTTCTACTGCTCTTGTTTGGCCGACTATGCCTTAGTGGATACCCCCACTCACCCCCAACACCCTCGGAGTGCACCGTTCATTGTTACTACCTTAATTTTTTTTTTCCTTCACATCGCCCTGGTTCAGCGGACTCCTACCTTACAGAATTTTGACGAACCAGGCCTTCTGCTTCTGCTTCGGAAGGTGAAGGGAGGCACCCGGCTCCCCCCCCCCCCCCGTGTTAGGTGGTCTACATGACCCCCTCACCAGCCCCAGGCCCGGACCTGGGCTTCCTTGAGGCCTTTAATCCTCCAGGTTTCCCTTCGGATGTCACTTGGACTCTTGTTTATTTTTTCTTCTTTACTGTTTTTTTATCGGCTTTTTTTTTTTCGGCAGCCCCATTTTGATGCCTACCACACCTGTGTTATTTTTCACAGTTTTTTGCCCCTGGTCCTTTTTTTGAAAGGTGGCTGCTACATCTTAGTGAATATAAATGTTTATGTCGCAAATCTACTATTGTTCTATATATTGTCAGGTTACTTTGTACCTACCCCATGTTCCTTGCACCATGGAATCCCTTAACCAATGTATGCTACGTTATTTTTCATATGCTTAATTATCAGGTTAACTTGTTATGGCACTGACATTTTTTACCTGTAATGTAAAAGGTTTGAACTCTGTTCGGAAGAGATAGCTAGCTCTGAAAGAGTTTAAAGCTTCCAAAGCTGATGTTATCCTAGTCCAGGAGACTCACTTCCGTCCTGGGGGTTCCCTTAAATTTGCCAGTAAACACTTCCCGATATCTTTTATGGCCTCCGAGCAGTCTGGTAAGGCAGGTGTGGTGGTTTTAATTAACCGTTCATGCCCCTTTACGAATTAAATCCTCCTAATTGGACCCCCATGGCAGATTTATTATCCTGGACTGCATGTACCTGTCAGAAACCATGAATCAGCCTGAGACAGAAGTACAATTAAATCACACTTGTTTATTAATAAAAATAAAAAGATAAATAGAAAAAGCGTAGTCAAAGCATAGCCAGAGTCCAGTAACCGGATAGAGTAATCAGCCAGGCCAGAGTTCAATAACCAGATCGGGTAGTCAGCCAGGCCAGAAGACATGTACGGAGCTGTATTAAAAAGGAAGCGCAGGACATACATGACAGGGTGCAAGGGAATTACTGGGTTAAGGAAAAAAGCAGCGTGGGGGTGGTTTAGGATGCAGGCGTACTTACCCCATTGGTGGATGGTCACAAGGGGGGGAGGAGTGTGGGTCCTTCGTCCATGTGCCAGGGTGGGGCAAGTCAGCAGTTGGGGGTCAGCAAGCGAGGAGAGACGTTGTGTCCTGCGAGCAGATAGAGAGAGGTTAGTTAGGATGAGTGGGTTGCAAGAGCTTTGGACGCAGCTTAGGGAGGCAGCGGAGGTTCATGGCACGGAGTGGCTTCAGGGCCAGATTGCTGCCACGCTGCAGGGGGTAGGACAGGGTCCTTCCACAGCCGGGCCTGTCCAGTTGCATGCTCGGAGGTCTAGACCCCTGGGGCGCCTGAGCCCAGACAATACCCCCAGGACTCGACGCCGTTATGGGAGCCCCAGCTGGGACCCTTTAGCCCCCCCCCGCCGAGCGGACACTTCGGCCAGCCAGCGGGGGGCCTGGGAGGAATCCCCGTCCACGGCAAAGTCCAAGGGGGGGGGTTCGGGGGGCCGGCGGGCCCCCACCCCCTCCTGCCACCTCCGTGGCTCAGATTCGTTCGGCTGCTGCCTCCGGCGATGTTCCGGTCGGGGGGGCAGTCCGTCGTGGGAGAAACAGCCGAGCGGGCCCTAGTGCGGGAGTTGAGGCAGCTGGGGGCTTACCTCGTGGAGTCGCCATCTTGGCTGCGGGCAGTGTGCAGGATCGCGCCAGTGCCTCGCGTCGGTCAGGAGGCCCCGCCTCCAGGCTCAGTGTGGGTCCTGGGAGGGCTGGCCGTGGGAATGCCTGTGCGGTGGACGGAAGTGCGGCACGGCTTGATGACATCACCGTTTCGGCGCCACTTTTAAATCCTGGACAGAGCAATATGAGGAATTCCAGCTTTTCTCCTATGCCCAGCGCTGCAGTGCCCAGGGGAAGAGGAGGACCTGAAGGACTTCGGCAGTCTCATCTATCGGTGGACCGGGCTGGCAGCAGCAGTGAGGAGGGAGAGCTGTCTGAAGATCCCCAGGAGGCTGCAGGAGTTTCCGGTGGGGCGGCTGGAGGTTCTAATCGCCTGGGACAGCCTGGTGAGTGCTCACACTCTGCTTTGTCTGGTGGGGTGGGGGAGGGTTGTCGGGGGGGGAGTGGGGGCGTGTTGGGGGGAGGGGGGGCCCCAGGGGGGGAGCGTGGCAGTGGTGGGGGGGAGGGGGAGGGCAGTGCTCAGGCCGGGCAGGGGATGGGGGAGGGGTCGCAGGGGTTGTGGGAGTCCCTCAGGGAGCTGCTACGGCGATTGGACGGGGGGGAGGTGAGACCCCCGACTCCGGTGACGCCGTGGGTTCTTCCGTCTGCGGAGGTGGGGGGGGCCATCTGGTGGGGGGGGACAGCGCAGAAGGTGTCGGTGACGACGGAGACGCAGACGGAAAAGGACGCCGGGGGTACTAAGCCTGGATCGGAGGCGGGGGACAAGGATTTGGACAAGGTGCGTTTAGCGGATGCTGCGCGCTGTGAGGTATACGTGTGTTTTGAGGGCCCGTTGGGGGCCCACTTGAAGAAGGAGGTGCAGGAAAAGATTTGGAAGGACGAGTTTGTGGAGATTTTTTCCCTGCTCCCCTTGGAAAAATTTAATTTAGATCGGGTGAAGCCGGATGAGAGTAAAAAGGATGAAGAGGAGAAGAGGAGGTATAGGTTAATCCCGCGCACGTTTGCAAACTGGTTGCAGGTGTTTGCGATTTTTGCAAGTGTGATCGGGGAAAAGGCCCCGGAAAATTGCTCCGCGCTGTTTTGCTATCTGGAGGCAATCAGTGAGGCTCATAGGGTTTATGGGGGTTTGGCATGGCTTCGGTATGACGAACAGTTTCATCAGCGGAAGGCAGTTCGCCCCTCCATCAGATGGGATCACAAAGACATTAGTCTTTGGATGAAGTTGATGACATCTTCGAGGGGGTCGGGGCAGTTTTTTCCAGGGGGGGCCGGTGGCGCTTCCTCCGCGGGATCGCCGTCCCCTAAAAAGAAAGGGGTCTGCTGGCAGTTCAATGAAGGAACTTGCCGTTTCGGCTCAGCGTGCAGATACAAGCACGAGTGCTCAGGCTGCAGCGGGAGCCACCCCTTCCTGCGTTGCTTTAAGCAGGGCAAGGGTCGGCCAGGGGACAACGCTGGAAAAAGGGATGACGCCGGTGAGTCTGGTAAGGATGCTTCCTTTTCTAAGTAGGTATCCGGACAGGGCGGCAGCGCAGTTTTTGGAGGTCGGCTTTAGGGAGGGGTTTAGGATTCCGAGTATGGTGCGGGAAGTGCCACCGATCTCGGATAACTTGAGGTCGGTCCGTCTCCATCAGGAGGTGGTGTCGGCCAAATTGGCCAAGGAGGTGGCGTTGGGGCGGATGGCGGGCCCGTTCGTGGATCCGCCGCTGCCAGGTTTAGTTGTTTCCCCGTTGGGTGTTGTTCCAAAAAAGGAACCGGGTCAGTACAGGATGATTCATCATCTGTCCTACCCTAAGGGCGGCTCGGTTAATGATGGTATTGACCCGCAGGCATGTGCGGCTACCTATACATCATTTGATGCGGCAGTAGTGTGGGTTAGAAGATATGGTAGGGGATCTCTTATGGCGAAAACCGATGTGGAATCGGCTTTTCGGTTGTTGCCGGTACACCCCGAGAGCATGTGTTTGTTGGGTTGTTGCTGGCAGGGGGAGTACTTCGTGGACTGGTGTCTCCCGATGGGGTGTTCCATTTCTTGTGCATATTTTGAACAGTTCAGCTCATTTTTTGAATGGGCAGTTAGGGAGGTTGCGGGGGTGAGTTCTATTATCCACTATTTGGATGATTTTTTATGCATAGGCCCCCCGAATTCTCGTTGTTGCGGCATTTTGCTCGGGACGGTTCAACATTTGGCGAACAGATTTGGGATCCCCCTGGCGGCGGATAAGACCGAAGGCCCAAAATCGGACTTGGTTTTCCTGGGCATCATGATTGATTCGATGGCCATGGAGTGTAGATTGCCGGAGGACAAATTAGTGGCATTGCGGCAGGAGATGCGTGTGGCCAGCGGCAAGCGCAAGCTTCGCTTGAAGGAAGTGCAGTCCTTGCTTGGCAAATTGAATTTTGCTTGCAGGATTATCCCTATGGGGCGTATTTTCTGTAGACGATTGGCGGCTGCCACTGCGGGGGTGCGCATGCCGAATCATTTTGTGAGGTTGACGAGGGAGTTACAGGATGACTTGAAGATTTGGGATTCCTTTCTGGCGGAATTCAATGGGCAGGCCATTTGGCAGGTTGGGCCGGTCGGCAATGCTGATCTGGTCCTGTTCACGGACGCGGCCGGTTCGGGTGGATATGGCGCTTACTGTCAGGGTAGATGGAGCGCGGGTCCGTGGCCGGAGAGTTGGAGGGAAGCGGGTTTTCTCAAGAACTTAGTCTTGCTGGAGTTGTTCCCCATCCTTTTGGCTGTGGAGTTGTGGGGGGAGGTCTTTGAGAACAGGAAGGTGCGATTCAATTGCGACAACATGGGGGTGGTTATGGCCATTAATAACATCTCGGCCTCTTCCCCCCCGGTGATAAGGTTGTTGCGACACTTGGTGTTTTGCTGTTTGCGCATAAATGCGTTTATATATGCTGTGCATATGCCTGGGGTCGACAATGGCTTAGCGGATGCTTTGTCTCGTTTCCAGTGGGACACGTTTCGCAAATTGGCACCGGAGGCACTTCAGGAAGGGGAACTGTGCCCGCGGGAGCTGTGGACGGTTGCATTGGAGTCGCCGCAGGATTGATCAGACAGTCTCTCAGCGCAGGAACGTGGAAGGCTTATCAGAAAGTTTGGCAGGAATGGTTGGTCCTGGTGAATGAGGTAGGAGGTATGGGGGGCCCGGAGGGGATGGAGATGCTGGTGTTGATCTTTGTATGTGCTAATCATGCAAGGGGAGTGTCCGGGGCAGCCATTGGACAGAAGATGGCTGCGTTGGCCTTCTGGTTTCAGATGGAAGGTAGGGTAGATGTCACAAAGGCATTTTTGGTCCGCAGGGCTCTGCGGGGTTACAGAAGGGGTTCCCACACACGCGACTCCAGGCGCCCTGTTTCTTTTGCGGTGCTGGGGTCAGTTCTGTCAGTGTTGGGGGAGGTGTGTTCCACGGGTTACGAGGTAGTGCTGTTTAAGGCGGCGTTTGTGCTGGCGTTCTTTGGGGCTTTTCGGATTGGGGAGCTAGTCTCGCCGTCCAGGAGGGTGGCTGGTGGACTGCGGTGGAGTGATGTCCAATGCTCGGGAGGCAAGGTGAGGATCTGGATTAGGAAGTCGAAGATGGATCAGGAAGGTAGGGGGGCCTGGGTGGAGTTGTTTCCAGGGGTGGGGGAGCAGCTTTGTCCAGTTATGGCTCTGCAGAGGTTTCTGGCACTCCGCCCGCCGGGGGAGGGAGCGTTGCTGGTACATCAGGATGGATCTTGCCTGTCCAGGTTCCAATTTTCTGCGTTTTTTCGGAAGTATCTGGAGGCGGCTGGTCTTCCTTCGGGTGAGTATGCTTCCCACTCGTTTAGGATAGGGGCGGCTACTGAGGCAGCTAGATGGGGACTTCCGTCGGAAGTCATTCAGAGGATTGGTCGGTGGGAATCGGCTATATGTTAGGCCACAACTGTTGTGCTGATTTGTTTTGTTGAATTTGTATGTTACTGAGGTTGATGGGTTTGAATGTTTTTTCCTTTCTTTTCAGATCCCCCAAGATGTCTCGTTTGGATAATGGGACATTCTTTTGTTTTTTGGGGGGCCAGGAGGGCGGATGTCAGGCCTGAAGGTAGACAACTCAGGGTGGCCAGGGAGGAAGGCACGGTCAGGTGGATTGGGATCCCGGGGATGATGTGGCATAGGGTGGTCCCCGAGGTACATCGCTTTGCTGCTTTGGATCAGTCCCCGGATTATTTGGTGCTCCATGTTGGGGGCAATGATCTGGGGATCCGACCTATGCGACAAGTGATCAAGGATATCCAGTGGGATTTCTTGAGGCTCCGTACCGCTTTCCCGGACATGACGGTGGTGTGGTCGGATGTAGTGGCCCGCATGTCGTGGAGAGGGGCTCGATCCTGGGAAAAACTGAACAAAACCAGGATTAAGGTCAACAAGGAGGTGGGAAGGTTTGTGGCCCGGAATGGAGGGGTGGTCATTCGTCATTGGGAGCTGGAGGTGGACACCTGGAGGTATTTGAGGGGCGACGGGGTTCATTTGAATCCTGTGGGCATTGATCTGTGGGCCTTAGGGCTGGAAGATGGAGTACACCGGGCTTTGTTGGCGTGGCGGCGGTCACAAGTGTAAGGTTTCACACTTGTTCCGCGGTGGCGTTGGGTCCTTGGCGACTGCTATATATATATATATGAAAATATATATATATAGAAATGCATGGGTCATTTGAAAAAGGTTGGGACCCATGCCAGAGATGGAGTCATTGTGTTTGGGCTGGTGTCAGTCCAGATTAATGGCTAACATATGTTGGGGGTCTGTGGTCAGTTAGTGAGTCCTCGAGGCAAGTTTGGCGGCTGGGGACAGATGCTGACGAAGAGGGGATCACAGGCTCAAATAATAAGGGGTCGTCAGGGACCAGCCAAAAAAGCACTTAGGGTCTTTTGGGTAACTGGAAGTTGTTTACAAGTTTTTGTATTATTAAAATATTTAAAATAAAGTTTAGTTTTTTATTGTTATTTAAATAAAGGCCGTTGAGGCCATTTTCATCCAAGCAGGTGTCCGGGTATTTATTTTAAGGTTAACAGTTAAAGTTTACATGTATTGTTGGGGAAGTAAGTTATCTGGCTACCCTAGTCAAGTCTTTAAACAAACCGCAGGAGATGGTTTCTTGTGATGTGACCATCTAAGACCCTTTCTAACCCAGAATCCCTCTCCAAATCATTTTGTAAACTGATCAGAGCTAAACACCTATTGGACATCTGGAGGATTAAACATCCCACACATAAACAATACACATTCTATTCGCACCCCCATAAACTCTTCTCTAGATTGGATCATTTTTTTTATCTCCACATCCCTCTTAACATCTGCAATCTCTTTGGAAATAAACCCCGTCTTTTGGTCATACCACTACTCTGTACACTTAGAATTATCCCTATCCTCTGCACTCCCTAGAACTTGTCATTGGTGCCTCAATGAAACTCTTCCCCGAATCCCTGAAACCAGAGAACTTCTATCCAAGAGTCTTACTGAATATTTTCAGCTTAACGCTAATACGGTTTCTGGGCCCTCCATCCAGTGGAAAGCACAAAAGGCTGTCTTTAGATGACACTGTATTGCTAGAGGCTCTCGCCTGAAAAGAGAAGCAGCACATCAATGATCCTCTATTCTTTCCAAACTCCACAAAGCTGAGAAACTTTTTTTGTTTTCTTCCCCCATGGTGGCTAGGCTCAGAGCCGTTATCTATCTATGCAACCAACTTAGATCACTAGATATGAAAAAAATAGACAAGTCCCTCTTATGGTCCAAACAGAAATTCAACTAATATTCTAACAAACGCCATAAGATGTTGGTAAACAAACTCAAACCTCGACTCTCCCACGCATTCCCAGATTTTCTCAGACAACCTGATGGTACCCCAACTTACTGCCCTCTTAGAATGTCAAAAGTCTTAGGCGAATTCTATCACAAACTGTAAAATTTCCTGCAGATGTCCATTACACCTTTACACAGGAGAAATTGAATTCCTTTTTTTGATTCCCTACATCTACCCAAACTCTCTCCCGATCATCTTTTATTCTTGAACTTAACAATCGAGGAACTAGCTGAAGTGGTGAAAAACCTCCCTACCCAAAAAGCCCCTGGCCCTGATGGCTTGCCATACTCCTATTACAAAACCTTCCTTCCAATCCTGAGCCCACACCTGATCTCCCTATTCTCCTCCCTATTGAAAGGCACCAAACCTCATCCACAGTTCCTTCATGCCAACATCTCCATGATCCCAAAGCTTGGAAAGGACCCCTCCTTCCCAGATAATTATAGACCCATTGCACTGCTCAATTCAGACTACAAAATTTTCACAAAGATTTTAGCTAATAAATTATCCCACTTAATACCCCGGCTCATACATAAAGACCAAGTAGGTTTTGTAATGGCCAGACATGCAGGTGATAATACAAGATGCACCATAGATCTAATCGACTTACTAAACAAAACAACACGCCCAGCTCTGATATTGAGCCTAGACGCTCAAAAAGCATTTGACAGGCTTAGCTGGCCCTTTATGTTTGCCACACTCTCCAGCTATGGCTTTGAAGGTCCCTTTATTGCTGCACTACATGCCCTATACTCCCGTCCCTCCGCACAGGTTCAATTGTCCTCCTACTTAACCTTCTCTCTAAGCAATGGTAAAAGACAGGGTTGCCCATTATCCCCCCTACTTTTTATCCTCTGTCTGGAACCCCTAGCTGCTGCCATTCGCATTCACCCTGATATCCGGGGGGTAACTCTACATCAAAATGAATACAAGCTATCCCTATTCGCAGACGACATTTTGCTGACCCTGACCAAACCCCACACCTCCCTTCCCAATCTACATGCCCTACTTAGGCAATTCAGCTTCCTCTCAGGATATAGGATCAACACTAGCAAAACAGAAGCTCTCCCTATACTCATCCCGCCCTCCGAACTTATAACCTTACAGCAAAATTACTCTTATCATTGGCGCACTGACTCCCTCAAATACCTGGGAACCTAACAGCCTCATATTCAAGCCTAAATCAGGCCAATTTTCCCCCACCCTTCTGAGACATTGACCGACTCTTGCAACAATGGGACTTTTATCCCATTTCTCTCTTGGGCCGCATCAATGTCTTGAAGATGTCTGTCATGCCAAGACTCCTCTACCTGTTCGAAACTCTACCAATCCCTGTTCCAATGTCCCATCTCAAGGCCTCCCAAAGGTTTTTTCTCAATTTTATTTGGCATTACAAAGCCCTTAGGATAGCTGGTTCGGTCATGCTTGCCCCTAGATCCAGGGGTGGACTGGGTGCCCCTGACCTCCTTAAGTACTACTTTGCTACCCATCTAAAAATTATTGTTTGGTCACACAGAATGACATCCAGTATTTGGTCGGAAATTGAGATGAGTATTACTATCCCGGTCCACCCTTGCTCTATGGTTTGGACAAATCTAGACACATCTATAACTCAGCTCAGAAATGTATGCCTACATCCAATGACCTTTACTCTTTCCATATGGAAGAAATACTCTCAGCGTTTCTCCCTTTCATCCTCATAAATATATTGTTTAACCCTAACATTCCAGATAGTTTATCATACACCCGGATGCTCCCCTGGACACAAGCCGGAATTTTCCAGCTCCAAAACATCATACACCCACTCACTCACACACTCCTACCTTTTTCGAGGATATTCAGGAGAAATTTCAAGTCCCCCAAGAGCTTATTCTATTCCTACCTCCAAATTAAACACTATTTTAGCTCCAAAACGTCCACCCTTACATTAGACAAGCCTACTCCTTTCGAAGTCCTATGCGCCCAGGGTCCACACCAAACTCATCTTATCTCCGAAATCTTTAAATGCCTACATGAAACCCCTCCTCTAACCGCCACAAGCCACTCCTATATGCAAAAATGGTCTCAGATCATCAAGCAAACCATTCCTGTTCCCCAGTGGCAGAAAATATGGGAAGTTGCTTCGAAATCCTCACGATGTGTAGAGCAGATAGAGACAATATACAAGATTTTAATGTTCTGGTATAGAACCCCAGAGGTTCTACATAAATATGATCCCGGGTTCTCCCCGATGTGCTGGAGATGCCGGGACATTATTGGCTCCCTTTTTCACATCTTTTGGGAATGTTCCATTATTCAACCTTTTTGGTCCACTATTCATGCATACTTACAAAATCTTTTTGACACCAACTTTCCTCTAACTCCAACTTACTTTCTACTAGGTTTGCCACTCCCCGACATCTCCAAACACACCCAGAAAGTGGCTGGTTTTGTCCTCCTGGCCGCGAAATGAACCATACCTCTGAGGGGGCTGTCTCAGTCTCCACCCACCCTTTCACAGGTTCTGCAAACACTGGAGCAGATTCGAAGACTGGAGCACCTCACTGCTACTATCCATGACAATTTTCCTTGGGTGTTCCAGGATTTGGGACCTGTGGGACCACTCAAACTTAATCCTGGGATCCCTCCAGTACCCTCCAGCAGTACAATGCCTTCTTAAATAGATAGGTGACAGGTTTAACTCCCCTTCTCCCCCCTCCTTGTGGGAATCCCATGGAGTGCCTCTGGTATAGGCGCTCCTGAGACCCCATCAATCCTGGACCTAATGAGTGACTACTCTGATGGTGTGATATATTAATACACTCAGTCTGCCCACTCTTTGGGTCCTTCCCCACTCCTCCTTTCCCTTGTAGCTCCCTCTCCTCGATTTCTACAAGTATTAAAGTGTAATTTTTGTACAACTGATGATACTGTAACCTGAACTTTACTGGCCTTGGCCTCTATTTTTATTTCATCTGATTGATTATATTCTCCTGTTCTTTTTTTTTTTTTTACATCTTTTGATACTGACAATTATTTGATGTTACATTTTCCTATGTATCTTTGAAATCTTTCAATAAAACATACAATTTAAAAAAATTAAAAATAAATCACAACTGAAATGTAAATAATACTATAGCTAGTCCACAGTGCACTCTAGGAGAATGGCTAATTTATGATGTAATGTCCCTGAGAGTTCTTGGCATTAGCAATAGGTAAAAGGTTTCTGTGTAGCAACTGTAATGCAGCAATCTGTAGTCCCAACCCAGTTGTACCATTGGTGCACATGAGAATAGTCCCAGTCAAGCCTGCAATAAGACTACTAGATGGTTGTGTAGTCAGTTCCTAAAGGGCTCAGTCTCTCTAGAAGCAGATAGTAACTTTACTCTAGTTCAGTGGTTCTATCATATAAATGTACTCACTGAGGCCAAGATACCGAGAGCGGTCGCTGTTGCGACTCGGTGCAGACCACCCATGAAGGTGGCACAGAGGGTGGTTGCACCAAGAGGCACATCTTCATGATTTGGGGGGGACAGAAAAATCATTATTGGAATTTTTTGACGCATTAAACTCCAACTGTTTTAATTCAAAAGTGGGAAGACACTTTGTGACAAAACATCACTACAAAATGCCTAAGCTTTCCTTCACCGTCCTGGATCGGATACATATTCCGACCCGGGGCGGTGATTGGAAAAGGCAAATATTGCTAATAGAGTAAAAATGGATATTCAGGCTACAAGCTACTGTATATCCAGGTCTTAATGAATCAATTTCATTTGCACCTTTTTTGAAGGGCTAAAGCTCAAGCAAGACAAGCTAATTTATTTTGATTCGAAGTAAAATGAGGAAGCGATGATTTACAATCATCAATCCTTCTATGAACAGAAAGAATACACTTTTGGCTGCAAAGGCTAAAACTCAGCACTATTTGAACAGGTGGATTCTAATGTACCCCTCCTGATCAACGAAGTGTCGTCTGGTGCAGCAGCACCATACAGCATAAATTAATGTTCAATGTATATATAGATTGAAGAGATAATTTTAAGACCCAGGGACCAACGTCCCAGGAGACAAATGTAAATTCGATTAGTAGAAGTCCTGTCTTGCCTGCTCTATATAGAGCCCCTAACAAATATGTAATAATTCAAGAAAAATATGTTTCATAATTGTCCAACTTTGGATAAGCACATCATATATTTTCACAATACTGCTTTGTATCCCGGCTCAAAAGTAATTTGTACTTCTATTCTTGAGAGATTGGGTCATATAGAAATCATGATCCATGAGAGAGATAATGATGACTACTAATTATTATGTATTTTTATATATACAGTAATTCATGTTGATAAAATTTTATTAAATATGGTATCTTTTCTTCGCTACAGATCTCTCCGACTTGACCACCCTGCTCCTCCTCCTTTTCCCCCGGGTCTTGAGGTTAGTTAGGGAGTGACACGGTCGGGATCCTGGAGGGCCCTCATGGCACTGGGGAGAGAGGAAGGTGAGGCCTACGATGACCTCCATCCAACCCTGGTGGTCATATGAGATCATTTGGGGCTCATTCCAGTGCCGGCGGCGTTCTGTGATCGCCGCCAGACTAAGGTGTGAGGTGTGCGCAGGTGCGGGTATCGCCGTTTGGACACCGGCTTGATGCACGTCTTGTGCAGGCGCTGTTTTTATCCGATGGAGGGGACGTTCGTGCCTGAGCAGCAGGCTAGATCAACTGGGGTTACCACGGCGGAGCCGCGCATGCGCAGCATCCTCTTCATCCCTGACGTTACGCCAGTGCGACGGCGACGTCGGGGGATTCCCTGGAACACAACTAGCGTCTTCCAGAACGCCGGGGCGGCCACGAATGGGCCCCGTTCAGAGTGGCCAGGAGGCTCCACACCACGGAAAAACAAACCCAGATGATGAACAGGTGCAATTAATGAGGTACTTAGGTGGATATAAAATTACTGGTCTCTGGCTTAATCAGTCAGCTGACTTGGTGCCAGAACGATAGACCTCACAGCAGAGAAGCAGGTAAGGAAACAGATGGGTTATGACTGAATCTCCGTGGGATGCACTTTAAAGGATGGATCCCTTGGCGCCAATAAGTTTTTTGAAACTAATAAGATAAAATTCTTTATTTAGATGTGCGGTCCTCCTTTTTTATAAGGATCTCCAGGCACATAATACTTAACTGACAGGTATTTTATTCCTAACTATACACTCCCTTAGAAGCATTGGTTAATAATAAAAATTCTCTTTTTTTTCACTATTCACATTTTCACATCCTCATGATCTCACATCAGGCATGTCATTTATTACATGACAAATTTTGCTCATCGCGGCCGTTTACCATGTGATCACTTGTAAACAAACCGGCGTCATGTTATGACGCCGGTTCCTCCCTCCCCTCTCTGTACTGATCGGTACAGCGGAGGGCGAAGAGATCGGTGTAAGCAGCACTGTGGGCTGGATCTGCAGTGCCCACCATGCTGCTCACCGAAAATTAATCCCTCAATACCCTGCCAATACTCTGCAATACCCTGCAATACCCAATACCCTGCCAATACTCTGCAATACCCTGCCAATACTCTGCCAATACCCAATACTCTGCCAATACTCTGCAATACCCAATACCCTGAAAATACTCTGCAATATCCAATACCCTGCCATACTCTGCAATACTCTGCAATCTGCAATACCCTGCCAATACTCCGCAATGCCCTGCCAATACTCCGCAATGCCCTGCCAATACTCTGCAATTCCCCGCCAATACTCTGCAATGCCCCGCAATGCCCTGCCAATACTCTGCAATACCCTGCCAATACTCTGCCATAAATTGCCATACCCAGCCATACTCGGAGATACCCTGCAATACCCAGCCATACTCGGTGATACCCTGCAATACCCAGCCATACTCGGTGATATCCTGCAATAGCCAGCCATACTCGGTGATGCCCTGCAATACCCAGCTGTAGTCAGTGATTCCCTGCAATACCCAGCCGTAGTTGGTGATACCCTGCAATACCCAGCCATAGCCGATGATACCCTGCAATACCCAGCCATAGTCGGTGATGCCCTGCAATACCCAGCCATAGTCGGTGATGCCCTGCAATACCCAGCCATACTCGGTGATGCCCTGCAATACCCAGCCATAGTCGGTGATATCCTGCAATACCCAGTCATAGTCGGTGATATCCTGCAATACCCAGCCATAGTCGTGATATCCTGCAATACCCAGCCATACCCAGTGATACTCTGCAATACCCAGCCATACTCGGCCATGCTCAGCCATACTCGGATGTTTACATTCCTTGTAATAGGAATAAAAGTGATCAAAAAATTTATTTTTGGGAAAAAAAATGTCAAACTAAAAGAAATAAATTAAAATGAACAATAAAAAAAAAATGTAAAGCGCTAGTGTCCCCATGTGCTTGCATGCCGAAGCGAACGCATACGTAGGTCCCGCCCACATATGAAAACGGTGTTCAAACCACACATGCGAATGTTAGAGCGAGAGCAATAATTCCAGCCCTAGACCTTCTCTGTAACTCAAAAAATGTAACCAGTAAAAAAATTTAAAGCGTCGCCCATGGGGATTTTTAAGTAGCGAAGTTTGGCACCATTCCATGAGCGTGTGCAATTTTGAAGATTGACATGTTAGGTATCGATTTACTTAGCGTAACTTCACCTTTCACATTATGCAAAAACATTGGGCTAACTTTACTGTTTTTTTTGTTTTGTTTTTTTTAAGCACAAAACTGTTTAAAAAAAAAAAACACGTTAGAAAAATTGCTGCGCAAATACCGTGCGAGATAAAAGGTTGCAATGACCACCATTGTATTCTCTAGGGTCTTTGCTAAAAAAACATATATAATATTTTCGGGTTCTATGTAATTTTCTAGCAAATAAATGATGATTTTTACATGTAGCAGAGAAATGTCAGAATTGGCCTGGGTGCTCCAGAACACCTGATGGCGCTCCCTGCATGTTGGGCCTCTGTATGTGGCCACACTGTGTAAAAGTCTCACACGCCATACTCGGAAGTAATAGCAGAATGTGTTTTGGGGTGTAATTTGTGGTATGCATATGCTGTGTGTGAGAAATAACCTGATAATATGACAATTTTGTGGAAAAAAAAAAGGAAAAAAAATCTTGATTTTGCAAAGAATTGTGGGAAAAAATTACAACTTCAAAAAACTCATTATGCCTCTTACTAAATATCTTGGAATGTCTTCTTTACAAAAAGGGGTCATTTGGGGGGTATTTGTACTTTTATGGCATGTTAGGATCCGTTCACACAGGGGCAACTCAGATCCGACTTCAGGTCGCCCCTAGTCGCCTCAGGTCGGACAACATTTAAAAATCAATGTAAGTGAATCTGACTTCAGAAAAGGTTCCTGTACTACTTCAATCTGACTTGTAGGCGACCGGTACCCATTCATTTCAATGGAGGTCGCCTCCAAGTCGGATCTCCGTCTATACGGAGGCAACTCTGACAGAATTATCAGCTCTCAAGAGGGAACTCCACGCCAAATTTATGAAAAAAAATTTGCGTGGGTTCCCCCTCCGAGAGCATACCAGGCCCTTAGGTCTGGTATGGATTTTAAGGGGAACCCCCTACGCCGAAAAAACGGCTTGGGGGTCCCCCCCAGATCCATATCAGACCCTTATCCGAGCACGCTACCCGGCCGGCCAGGAAAGGGGGTGGGGACGAGCCATACCGACGGCGTCAGCGACAGAAGACCAGGCCACCGCTTGTAAAAGAGCTAGAAGAAGTCGCCGTGGCCCGGCAAGAAGAACCGAAGAGGGGGACAAGACCCCCGAAGTCGGAAGAAGACAGCGGCGGCAAAGAAGAATGCCGGGCTCCTCCGCTAGTAAAAGAGCTAGCAGAAGATAGCGGAGGAGTCCGGCGAGAAGACCCCCGAAGACGGAAGACCCCAGGAGCTGTGCAATAAACTATTTTAACCCTGTGTTGTAGTTTTTTTGTACTTTTTTTCACAGGTGAATGGGTAGGGGTACGTTGTACCCCATACTCATTCACATAGGGTGGGGGGCTCCCGGATTCTGATAAGCCCCCCGCCCGCAGACCCCGTCAACCAACGTCCAGGGTTGTCGGGAAGAGGCCCTTGTCCTCATCAACATGGGGACAAGGGGCTTTGGGGTGGGGGGGCCACGCGGCCCTCCCTTCCCCAAGGCACCCCCCATGTTGAGGGCACGCGGCCTGGTACGGCTCAGGAGGGGGGGCGCTCACTCGTCCCCACCCCCTTTCCTGGCCGGCCGGGTAGCGTGCTCGGATAAGGGTCTGGTATGGATCTGGGGGGACCCCCACAACGTTTTTTCGGCGTAGCGGGTTCCCCTTAAAATCCATACCAGACCTAAGGGCCTGGTATGCTCTCGGAGGTGGAACCCACGCCAAATTTTTTTTCATAAATTTGGCGTGGAGTTTCCCCTTGAGAGCTCATTATCTGACTGGCCATGGCAAAAGTCGCCTGGCCTGGGGCGACTTAAAGTCGTGTTGTAAGTTGCCCCAAGTTGTGTTCAGGTCATGTCCAAGTTGCCTCCAAAAGTCGTATTGAAAGTCATGTTGCCCCTGTGTGAACGGACCCTTAGGGTCTCAAGAAATGAGATAGGTCGTCAGTACTTCAGGTGCGATCAATTTTCAGATATTGGCACCATAGCTTGTGGACTCTATAACTTTCACAAAGACCAAACAATATCCAATTTTTACTTATTTTTACCAAAGATATGTAGTAGTATAAATTTTGGCCAAAATTTTGGAAGAAAAAATTACTAATCTGCTAAATTTTATAACAGAAACAAAGAAAAATTCATTTTATTTTTTTACAGAATTTTCGTTTTTTTTTCTTTTATAGCACAAAAAATAAAAAACTCAGCGGTGATTAAATACCACCTAAAGAAAGCTCTATTTGTGTGAAAAAAGGACAAAAATTTCATATGGGTGCAGTGTTGCATGACTGAGTAATTGTCATTCAAAATGTGAGAGCACCAAAAGCTGAAAATTGGTCTGGTTATTAAGAGTGTTTAAGTGCCCAGTGGTCAAGTGGTTAAATTGATTACTCGAGTTCATCATTCCCATCTACATAATTCCCCCCCCCTCCTCATCATAGACTAGACAGCTGTATGATACCTTATAAATAAAATAACAATTTATTGTTAATAATAGATTATCGTTAGGTAAATTTCTATGTTTTTCCGATTTAAGGATGGAAGCCTCGAATATTCCGTGACCGCTTGTAGGTTCCAAAGGGCCCCTGTTTCGTGCAGAAAAGTTCTCCCCCCCCCCCCCCCCTCGTCCCGGGAGGTTTTGTGGACATGGATAGCAGGGTAGAGACAATTCCAGGTTTTGCTGTCAGCGGAAGATGATTTTCTTTATGAGAGCTTTTGGTTTGCACACATATTTCGATGGAAAGGGTAAATATATGGAGACATCTATATAAGTACCTGTTCAATGATGTTATAAGAGAATCTAATGTTATCCACTTGTTATATTAATTGAAATAAAGAACACCCTGAAGAAGACTGTGACTAGTTCCAAGTCGAAATGCTTTGGGGTATTTCTCTACATCAAGTGGTTTCTTAAAATACGTAAAATAATCTAGGAACCTATAAGCAGAAATCTTCGATTGTACGGAGATATTTTTTCAGGAGAAAATTGTTAATATTTCTATATGGAGATTTGTAGATCTTTTTGCTACACCAAAGCTCATATTTTAACTATGTACATTTATCCATTGTGATGTGTTTATTATCGAGCGTCCAAAAATAAAAAATAATTTTGAACCGTTTATTGATGTCTCTCAATTAGCTGCTAAAAACCCCCATGGGGAGTTGTTTCTATATCTTGCACCAAGAGGCACAAGCTACCAGTAGGACAGTCACTTGCTAGTAGATCAGCAGGTAGCTTGAGCAGTGCTGAAAGGTGATGTCCCGTGGGAAGGTCCAGAAGCAATGGTAGCAAGTCCATAAGGCAAAGGCAGAATCCAGGAGGCAGGCCAGGGGTCAAACACAGTCCAGATCAGAAGACAACAAGTACCAGGAACACTGAGACAGAAGGGTAATCCAAAGACAAGCCAGGGGTGGAACACAGGAGATAGCAGGTAAGTCCAGATGCAGGCTGAGGGGCAAACATGTTCAGAAAGCGGGAGTCCAAGTTCAAGCCAGAGGTCGGGTCAGTAGAAGATCAGCGAGGTTGATGAGGCAATACGGGTCACAACGGGTAATACAGATCACAAGAGCAGATGTGGGAATCACAGGAAGCTGAAGACGAACCAGCAGTGTGTTTGGATGACCTTACTTCCTTTATAGGTCAGCGAGGGGTCACACCTTGTGTGTGTGTGTGCTCGTGCACTTTAGCGCATTCCTATTGCACACAACTGTGCACCAAAGCGCCTTACCCGTGCGCATCTTATGACAGGTTCTCAGCTCCTGGCCTCAGGACCCACTAACAGGCCAGCTTTTAACTATTACCTTGGGGAGATGCAGACTAGAATACTGCAATCACTGAGCAGCAAATGATATCACCTTTGATGTATTCATTTCAGTTATCTTGCAAACCTGGCCTGTTGGTGGGTCCTGAGTACAGGAGTTGAGAGCCACTGCTCTAGTTCATTCATATTGCTAGCAGTTTGGGTGATTAACAAATAACTATGATAAATTTCCTCCACCTGTTCGCCTGAGGAAGCTAAATATATGAAAAGCATTAAGAAAAAGCATTCTGGCGAGTCCAGTTGACAAACAGCTGCTGTCCCTATGCCATTTTAAATTGTTGCGTTGGTGGTTAAGTTCCTGAAGGAAGGGTTTGTGAATTGGGACCATAGAGTATTGAAGCATATAGGGGAAATATGGAAACAACACTTTTCATTGTATTAATTGTGATAGTCAGAGGCCTGTGAGAATATAGGAAAATGTGGCACAGGATTCACATTTAGGGTTGTTGCGAAGGTCCAGATTGTTGTTCCTGTGTTTTTGGCGTTCTCCAGATTCATTAGTTCTGGATCAGAAGGCTCTATCCAGAGTTTATCAGATGACTGCAATCTGTGTGAGTACGTGGGGGGGGGGGGGGGTCTCACCCAGGGGTCAGAGATGCCCCAGCCAGAAGCCAAGAAGCAGAGGGTCTCACCAAGGGGTTAATGTGCCCTAGCCAAGAGACAGAGGGTCTCCCAGAGAGGTAAGAGGTTCCCCAGCCAGAAGTCAAGAGAGAGAGGGTCTCATCAAGGGGTCAGAAGTGCCCCAGCAAGCAGCCAGGAGTCAGTTTGGCTCCTATGGTGGTGTCAGGTTAACCTCAAACCATAGGCCAGAGGTGGGTCATGCAGCAGGGTGCTGCGACTGAAGGCTAAAAGAGCCAAAGTGATCCAGGATAACTGGACAACACAGTCAGAGGAACTGGTAAGATGAGCAGCTGTGCTGCTAACTAGGGTTGAGCTGAGTGTTTGAGTCGAACCCATGTTTGTCTCAAAAACCAGCGGTTCGCTCGTTTGGTGAAACCAGAACATTATGGGCCGTTCGCGACAAATTCGAGTGGCGCTCACAGCCCGAAATGCACTGCGCCATTGCAGTGCGTTGCTGGCTGATGATTGGCTAAACATGCACTATGACCCGCATGCTTGACCAATCACAGCGCTGTCAGCGAGTGAGACATACTTGGCCACAGGCAGGATGCCTGTAGCCAATTAGGGCTCAGGGGGTTTAGTACACGCCCCACACTATATAAGGCCGCATGGCATGGCATGGCGGCCTTGCGTAGTGTGTTGCGGCTCATAGAGATAGACAGAGAGACAGTGTGTTTATTTCCTCTGAAGCTATTGCAATTACAGTCGGTTTATTGTGTCCCATGCACATTGTACACATGAAGCTACCCCAATTGCTGGTGTTGTTCTGGTCTTATACCGTAGGCAGCTGCAGCAGTTATAGTCGGTGTATTGGCCACCTGCACAGTGTGCACCTAAAGCTATCCCAATTGCTGGTGTTGTTCTGGTCCTTTACCACAGGCAGCTGCAGCAGTTACAGCTGGCATATTGTGCCACCTGCACAGTGTGCACCTAAAGCTATCCCAATTGCTGGTGTTGTTCTGGTCCTTTACCACAGGCAGCTGCAGCAGTTACAGCTGGCATATTGTGCCACCTGCACAGTGTGCACCTAAAGCTATCCCAATTGCTGGTGTTGTTCTGGTCCTATACCACAGGCAGCTGCAGCAGTTGCAGTCGGTGTATTGTGCCACCTGCAGTCGGTGTATTGTGCCACCTGCACAGTGTACACCTGAAGCTACCCCAATTGCTAGTGTTGTTCTGGTCCTATACCACAGGCAGCTGCAGCAGTTACAGCCGGCGTGTTGTGTCACCTGCACAGTGTGCACCTAAAGCTATCCCAATTGCTGGTGTTCTTCAGATCCTACACCACAGGCAGGCAGCTGCAGTAATTACAATCTGTGCACTGTGTCATCTGCACAGTGTGCACCTAAAGCTACCCCAATTGCTGGTGTTCTGCTGATCCTATACTGCAGGCAGCTCCAGTAATTACAGTTGGTGTATTGTGTCATCTGCACAGTGTGCACCTGAAGCTACCCCAATCGCTGGTGTTCTGCTGATCCTATACCGCAGGCAGCTCCAGTAATTAGTTTGTGTATTGTGTCATCTGCACAGTGTGCACCTGAAGCTACCCCAATCGCAGGTGTTCTTCAAATCCTATACCACAGGCAGGCAGCTGCAGTAATTACAGTCGTGTACTGTGTCATCTGCACAGTCTGCACCTAAAGCTACCCCAATTTCTGCTGTTCTGCTGATCCTATACCGCAGGCAGCTCCAGTCATTACAGTTGGTGTATTGTGTCATCTGCACAGTGTGCACCTGAAGCTACCCCAATCGCTGGTGTTCTGCTGATCCTATACCGCAGGCAGCTCCAGTAATTAGTTTGTGTATTGTGTCATCTGCACAGTGTGCACCTGAAGCTACCCCAATCGCAGGTGTTCTGCTGATCCTATACCGCAGGCAGCTCCAGTAATTAGTTTGTGTATTGTGTCATCTGCACAGTGTGCACCTAAAGCTACCCCAATTGCTGGTGTTCTTCAGATCCTATACCACAGGCAGACAGCTGCAGTAATTAAAGTCGGTGTGCTGTTTCATCTGCTCAGTGTGCACCTAAAGCTACCCCAATTGCTGGTGTTCTTCAGATCCTATACCACAGGCAGACAGCTGCAGTAATTACAGTCGGTGTGCTGTGTCATCTGCTCAGTGTGCACCTAAAGCTACCCCAATTGCTGGTGTTATTCAGATCCTATACCACAGGCAGGCAGCTGCAGTAATTACAGTCGGTGTGCTGTGTCATCTGCTCAGTGTGCACCTAAAGCTACCCCAATTGCTGGTGTTCTCATCTCCCTGCAGGCCATTAGTATATCTGGAAGGCCAACAAGGAGAGGCAGACAGTCACAAGCCAATAAAAGAGGGCAAGCAGGCTCTGTGTCTAGAGGCAACAGTGCTGGTCGTGGATGCGGTGCATCCTCATCAGCACGTGGCCATGGGATACGCTTGTCCTTATTTTCGGCAGCTGGACGTGTTGAGCCGCAACATGTCGAAGACTTGGTACCAAGCCCTCCTCATCCTCTCTCACCCAGGCTCAGGGTACTGGCAAAGAAGCTGCCAACGTGGCCTCTTCCCTCATCTCAATGGCATCAGTCACTCCTTCCCTAGACCCACCATGTCCTCCTGAAGAGTCTCCCGAACTGTTTAAGCACAGTGTTGGGTACATGCTCCAGGTGGATGCCCAGCGTTTTGAAGGCTCTGATGATGATACCCAGCTAGAGGAAGGCAATAGCGGGAGCCCAGGGAGAGGGGATGCCCAAGAAGGACAGAAATCTGCCAGTCATATTCCACCAGCGGCAGCATACTGCCAGGTTTGCTTCAGTGATGAGGAAGGAGGGGATGATGAGGTCACTGACTTCACATGGGTGCCTGATAGGAGCAGGGGCAGAACCAGAGTCTAGTCTTGGGAGGGGCACTGCCAGAAAATAAGACTGCTTTCACACTGGGGTGCGCGGACATCGGCGGTAAAGGCCGCTAATGGGTTGGTTTTATCCCATTAATTTCTACTGAGACACACAGCCGCTATATCCCAATATGACATGTTGGTGTGGGTCCTTGAATAAACCCTGCATGCATTCTGGGATCCGCACGCATGACATATTGGGATATAGCGGCTGTGTGTCTCAGTAGAAATAAATGGGATGCTGGCATTGGGATGCATGTAACACTTTATACACCCCCAAGCCAGTAAAAGACAGCCCTGTATGTCAGGTGCATGTCTGCCCTGCGTGAATGAAGCATAAAGATATTTTTTTCTGTCATTCTATATCATCATTATTATCATGATAATCACACAGTACAGGTGCTGTGGCTCAACGCACCTGTGCTGTGTGATTATCATGATGATAATGACAATGATTGGTAATTGCAATATGACACATGGAGGGGGTTAATGTACTCACTGATGTATTACTGAGCAGTGGCAATTCATTAACCCCTTTGTGCTGCATTAGTGGCACTAGTGGCAGTTTTTATAAAACCCTTCATGCTGTAGCATAAAGCACATTGATGGTGCCACTGTCATTAATGCAGAACAAAGGGGTTAATTGCCACTAGTCACAAATACATGAGTGAGTGCATTAACCCACTTCACGTGCCATATTACAATTACCATTGTACATTATTTCACCCTCCCACCCCCAAAGCATTAACCACTTCACATGAAAGACAAGGTGTTACCTCATTAACATAGCAATGCCTGCCATAGCTTATTAACATAACAATGCCCACTGTAGCTCATTAACATAACAATGCCTTAGCTAAGTAAGTGATCATTCACTTGCAGTGCACCGAGCTGGCTACAAGTCAACCTTATCTTCAATCCTGCGTGCCTCTGAATCGTGACATCACACCAGTCGGGACCAGGAAGCTCCTGTCGGATAGAGATCACTCCGCCTGACAGGGAAGTGAAGTGACATTCGCACCGCTCTGCTGCAACTCTGCCAGCATGTAGCAGCGGCCTGTGTCACATTGATTTCAGACCCCCATAGTGACCCACTGGCCCCTCTAAATGAACTGATGGGAGCCAGGGGAAGCAGCAATAAAGTCCCTGCAGCTGAATTTAGATGCCTCGTGCAAATCTGGTGAGGTAGAGGAGGGAGAAAGCTTTGGAGTAAGTACTATTTTCTGGGAGTGGGCAACTGCCCCGTTGCCCCCCCGTGGATCCGCCCCTGGATAGGTGAGAGGAGGAGGCACACCTCCAATGAGGCAGGATTCCCTCCAGGGGCCAGCTTAAGGGAAGCACACTGACTGAATCACACCGCAGAGCTCCACTCTTTGGTTTGGGCCTTTTTTGAGACGAGTGCATCAGATCACTCTTTGCAACATATGTCTCAAGCGTATGCCCAAGATGATGGGAAACAGAGGAGATGGAATAATGTCTATGCTTAGGAATTCACGATGATCCTGGTCAGATATAGCCAGCAACGGTTGAGTCTCATGTGTAATAGGCCCGGACATGATACGGGATCCATCGGCCAGATGGATGGCTAACTGGGGTGCCTTTGCTTGCAGGGGAATTTGGTGGAGTAATGCAAAGTCTTTATCCATAAAGCAACTGCAGGCACCGGAGTCTACGATGGCAGGTACCTGGATGTTCCCACCGAGGAACTGGAGTGAAAGGGACAGAGTAATATGAGTAGACCCTTTTCCCGCTGAGCAGTTAACAAGATACGGAACATGAATAGATTTGATCTTGGGCTTGATCTTTGCGGGCCACTCTGGGCAGTTCTGGAGATAATGTCCGGCCATTCCACAATATAAGCATAACTTCCGCCTTCACAGCCTCTCTTCACTAGACAGTGGAGAGCAAAAAATTCCTAGTTGTATAGGCCTTGCCTGCATGTTTGTTGTCACAGCGGTGACCTCTCCTTGCTCCTCATCAGCTGGGATCTCCAACCCCACTATACCTTCAGTCCTCTCTTAAACCTGCACTGAGAGGAATGAAGGTGTAGAATTAGGTGTCTCACAGCCAAGTACTTGCGGGCAATCTGATAGCGGTACATCAACGTCAGATTGTAACAGGCAAATTTCCCTGCCCCAGCTGCTGGACATTCGAAAGAAGTTCACTCCCAGCCATCCACATGCCCAGCGGTTGAATGCTAGCTTAGCTAAATTGCTAGCACTTCAACTGCTGCCTTTTCAGTTGGTAGAGTCGGCCCCCTTCCCAAACAGGTTCAGGCAGGTTCCCAATTGCCACTTTTTTCTCACGGAAGGCGATTCCGGCTCTCTACCGGCACGTGGAAGGCAATGTCCATGCCTCGCTGGACAGGGCGGTCAGTGGTAAGGTGCATATTACCTTTGACTCATGGTCCAGCAGGCATGGACAGGGACTTTACCTATGTTTCATGGCGCATTGGGTGAATCTTCTGGCAGCTGGGAAGGATGCAGGACAAGGTGCAGTAGTGTTGAAGGTTGTTCCGCCACCACGCCTCCAAAATGCTACTACTGGTTGTGACACACCTCTCTCCTCCACCCCCTCCTCTTCTTCTTACTCCATGGCCTTGTCTTGTGCTTTGTCCTCGGAACCAGCGGTGCTCCGTAGGCATTCAAGGGGCTACACAAGTACGCAGGTAAAAATATACCATGCCATGCTTGTGCTGGTGTGCTTGGGGGACAAGAGCCACAGTGGGTCAGATATTCTGTCAGCTCTGCAGGGGCAGGACGAGAGGTGGTTGACGTCATACCAGCTTAAGCCAGGAATGGTGGTTTGCGACAATGGCACCAACCTCCTCTCCTTCCTCCAACAGGGACAACTGACCCATGTGCCGTGTGTGGCTCACGTCCTTAAATTGGTGGTGCAGCGGTTATTGTGCAGGTACCCGGGCTTCCAGGATGTCCTGAGGCAGGCCAGGAAAGTCTGTGTGCATTTCCGTCGGTCATATAATGCCAGTGCTCGGCTTGCTGAGCTCCAAAAGGAATGGAACCTGCCCAAGAACCGCCTAATCTGTGACATGCCCACCAGGTGGAACTCAACGTTGGCCATGCTGCTGCAGGTGCACACGCAGCAGAGGGCCATCAATGAGTACCTGTGCGACTACGGCACCAGGACAGGGTCAGGGGAGCTCGGTTCTTTTTTCCCCACGCCTGTGGGCCATGATCAGGGATGCATGCACTGTCCTGTTACCATTTGAGAAGGTCACGAGGATGGTGAGCAGTGACAGTGCATGCATCAGTGACACTGTACCTCTTATCCACCTGTTGGAGCACACGCTGCGTGGAATAATGGACATGGCACTTGAGGCAGAACAGAGGCAGGAAGAGGAGGACTTCCTGTATAAAGAGAAAGTGCACCTAACAAATTACTTTGAGCCAGCTGCACACCCCGTATAGAGTTTCAGAAAAAGATTAAGTGGATTCCCCATGGGGTTTTTTAGCAGCAAAAAAGAGACCGTTATTGATAAAATTGAAATATTTTTATTGATCCAAAAAAATACTGATCAAAAGCCATTATTGAAATGTGAACAATTGGTTTAAAGTTTCGAGCTCTGGTGTACATTGTGCAAACAAATAATTGGATGAAAAATACATGCATCACTCCATACAATAATTACCAGAAAAATGCTAAAACAGTATTCAAATAATATTCCAAGAAATTTTACACCAACTGATAAAAGGCACCCCACTACCCCAATGAATTTCGACCTTATTGGAGACTATGGTCTTCTTCAGGGGGGAAAAAGGGAAAAGGTGGGATGGCTTGATCACATTTCTGTGAAATATCAAGAAGGAAAGGTTTGAACATTTTGTAATCTTTTATTATTTTTACTTTATTCATGACTTGTAATATTTACCTTTTCCATCATCCGCTTCACACAAACCAGAGACTTAAAAACATTGAAGTTGAGGGGAGGAGGCGGAGCCGAGCCGAGAGGTAATGCTGGCTTAGAGCTCCATTCTCAGCAAGACAACAGAGCCATATAACGGTGGAGGTAACTTGTCCCTCCGCACATATATCATACCAAACGGTAGATAAATATCCCTACCTTACATAGGTAACATTCCCGGGGGTCAGAGGAGACTCATGAGGCAGAAAATTAACAAGAAAGCGCCGCCTCACACATACAGCAGTATGGCACTGAAACCCTTCCCCTCTGAGGGGAGACACAGTGAGGAGAACAAACAGACAGCCCCTTCTGCTGCTTTACATAAAGATGTTCTCTCTTTAAAGGCACATAGTCTCTCTAATCAAATACCTGAGAAAAATATGTCAGTTCTGGAGAATTTAGAACTTTCCACACAAAAAGACTTATCCCCTCCTGTAATGCTGAAACAAATAGAAAATCTGCTTCAAAAATCACTAAAATCCACTGCAGATACCATCACCACAAACCTTACTAAAGAAATTAGAATACTTGGTCAGTGTACATCAGCACTGGAAATTAGAGCAGACGATCTGGAAAATTATACATCTAACATTACCTCAGAAATTGATTTTCTTAAAGAGGAAAATGACATATTAAAATCCAAATTGGAGGATTTCGAAAATCGTGCAAGACGCCCCAATATACGTATTAGAGGAATACCCGAATCTCTGACTGACTTAAACGGTGCTATTACTGCACTTTTTTTTATTTTTTTTAACAATTCTTTTTTTATGGAAAAATTTGTATAAAACATATACAGAAAGAAATGAAAATAAAGAAAATGAGAGGTCAAAACACATAACAAAGAAAACAAAGGGTGTGTACATTTCACTGAGTTAGAAAAAGTACATAGGTTATTTGTCAGAGCAAGAGCATTAGATACAGTTCACATTAGGTTCCATCCGGAGATCGTAAGTTATTAACCAAAGCTTTACATTACTCTTGCCGAAGCCTATTATTGTTAGGCGTCATTCTCATTACTCTGATTGTGAACAGTAGAGAGTTATTGGGGACAAGAGGGAAGGGGAGGGAGAGAGGAGGGAAGGGGAGGGAGAGAGGGAGGAAGGGGGGGAGAGGGAAGGGGGGGGGGGGGAGGGAGAGGGGGTTGGTGGGTCATTGGTCCGGTGGTCACCTCCACCTGCTACTTTTGCAACAGTAAAAAATATGGATAATAGAATCAACCAGTTTTGTACCAGTTTGTCCACGCTTGCCATTTTCCTTCTATCTTCCTTCTATTACCTTGCCTACTAGCGACTAGGGTTTCAAACACAAAGTGAGTTTGGGTGGTCATCAGGACTTCAGACACTCTTGGAGCAGTGTCCGATTTCCAATGTTTTGCTATAAGTGTACGGGCTACCAAGAGAATGTGTGTAATCACTACTCTGAATTCAGGGGGAAAATTGTTTATTCCCATGTTCAATATAGCTAGGGAGGTATTAGGCCTTGTAATAATTCCCGAGATACTGGAGACGATGCGGAACAAGGAGTTCCAGAAGCTAGTCAAGCTCCTACAACTCCAAAACATATGGTATAGGTTTCCAATATCTCCACACTTCCTCCAGCACAACGGGGATCCCTTGCGGTCAAACTTAGAGATTTTATAAGGTGTGAGATACCATCTTAGGGCAATTTTTTGTGATAATTCCCAGTGATTGATGGATTTAGAGGAAATGTAAATAGCTCAGAAAGCCTCCTTCCATTGCTGGAGCGTGAATGTGGTGTTCAGATCTCTCTCCCACATTACGTAGGGGCGAGACTTTGTAAAATCCAATTTATTTAGGTATAAGTTGTAAAAAAGGGAGATCCCACCTCGGGCTAGGGAGCTAGAGTTATAAAACGTCCATGCTTCTTTCGGGATGAATACCTGGTGGGATCGCATGGACCCAAAACAATGCATCACTTGATAGTGTGTATATTTGTCTGAGGATAGGAGGCCATATCGGCTCCGAAGCGTGTCGAAGTCGATGAGCTTAGTCTCGGCATATAGATCAGAGAGAAACCGAATCCCTTTGTCATGCCATTTAGCTATAAAGAGATTTGGAACAATGTACGAGATGGCCTTTATAGGTACGGGTAACTCCATGTCATCCTGTCCTTCTGAAGCTAGTTTCTGGAGAGTTCTCCAAGTTAGTAGGGAGGCCTGGATGGTAGGAGGAAGGGTGTGCATGGAGTATGGTTTTAAGGCGTCCAGGAGAAGCATTAGCTTCAATTCGCCTGTCGGGCATAGAACTTTTTCCAATGCGACCCAAGGTGTCTCGGAGGAGGGATTAAGCCAGTTTTTAAGTTGTGTGATGAATGAGGCCCTATAATAATCCCGGATATCTACTAAGCCCATACCGCCCGCTAATCTGTGTTCTATTACTGCACTTTTTCAAGAATTACAACCAGCTATCCCACTAGAGTGTCTTGAAATGGACCGGGTTCATAGAGCCCTAGCACCAAAGAAAACAGATGGTTCTCCCCATGACATTATCGCAAAATTGCATTTCTACCGCACTAAGGAACTACTGCTAAATACAGCTAGAAATAAAGATCCCCTAATTTTCCAGGGTCATAAATATCAATTATTCACAGACCTCTCACAAATCACAATCAACAAAAGAAGAACCCTGAAACCACTACTGAAAATATTACAGGGAAATGACATAATCTACCAATGGGGCTTTCCTTTCTCAGTGCGTTTTACTTTTCAAAGTCGCAAATATATGTACCGAACAGCTAAGGACCTGAAAACTACTTTACAGAAACTTGAGATGATAAACACATCAAGAGATGCTACGGACACTCACCAAAAATCATCCTCATATGCTGATAATCCCTCCTCTGCTTCCAGAAGAGAAGAAGACTACAATCCACAGAAAAGAAGTCGCATACAATCTCCACCTCCGGATCCAGATCTGGCTGACACTATGGACTGATAAACACCAGTACTGAGGCTACTTTCTTGCCTTTTCAACAGAATGGCTACTGCCGAGTTTTTTCTCTGACTTCCAATCAATATTTTTATCATAATCTTATTTAAGTAACGTTCCTAATAATTTAGGCACCTTATTCTAACTGTTTTTCTCTCTCTTCTCTTCTTCTTTGTCTCTGAGGTTGCCTTAATCTTACATTTTTATTTTTAGCTTGAAAAATGAAATTATATGATTGGCTCTTGGTGTTCTGCAGGGAAGTTCCTTGCGCCCTCTCTTGCTACCCTCAGCAGCTCGGTGTACACCGGGCAGTTGACAGTGGCTCCTGTACCCTTGGAGGGAGAGTTTTTCTCCTCCCAACGGACACATTAAGAACATAGATATGTTAAGATATATTTCAATATTGTATATTAATTGTATTTTCTTTTTCAGTCATTATCTCCTTTCCCCTCCCTCCCTCCACCCCTATACTCTGGAGACAAATAATTTCTTATATGACACACGTTCTTACATAAACACCAACATATATTTACCTTTCCCAACTCCATGGCCCCATTAAACATCATATCATTAAATACTCAGGGACTAAATGTTCCACACAAACGCACTAAAGCCTTCCGCACATTTTCATCCAAAAAAGCACATATAGTTTGCCTCCAAGAGACTCATTTTGTGTCACAATCCACTCCCAAATTTTTCAGTAAAGACTACCCCCAAGTATACACAGCTTCGGCCTCCTCTAAAAAACGAGGCGTGCTTATAGCTTTCCATCGCAATACAGCATTTTCACTAATGAAGGAAATCAAGGATCCAGAAGGTCGTTACTTGATTCTTAAAGGACACCTACTTGGATACCACTATCACCATTACATCATACTACGCTCCTAACAAAAATCCTATTTCTTTTCTTTCTCATTTATTTCAAACTATAGAACACCACAAAATAGGTACTAAAATTCTATGTGGAGATTCTAATCAGACCATATTTCCATTTTTGGATATAATGTTTTGGTATTCTATGTAATTTTCTAGCAAATAAATGATGATTTTTACATGTAGGAGAGAAATGTCAGAATTGTCCTGGGTGATCCAGAACGCCTGATGGCGCTCCCTGCAGGTTGGGCCTCTGTATGTGGCCACGCTATGTAAAAGTCTCACACATGTGGTATCGCCGTACTCAGGAGTAATAGCAGAATGTGTTTTGGGGTGTAATTTGTGGTATGCATATGCTGTGTGTGAGAAATAAACTGATAATATGACAATTTTGTGAAAAAAAAAAAGTAAAAAAAATCTTGATTTTGCAAAGAATTGTGGGAAAAAATGACAACTTCAAAAAACTCATCATGCCTCTTACTAAATACATTGGAATGTCTTCTTTCCAAAAAGGGGTCATTTGGGGGGTATTTGTACTTTTCTGGCATGTTAGGGTCTCAAGAATTGAAATAGGCCGTCAGTACTTCAGGTATGATCAATTTTCAGATATTGGCACCATAGCTTGTGGACTTTAACAAAGACCAAATAATATCCACCAATTTGTACTTTTTTTTACCAAAGATATGTAGTAGTATAAATTTTGGCCAAAATTTATGAAGAAAAAATTACTAATCTGCTAAATTTTATAACAGAAACAAAGAAAAATACATTTTTTTACAGAATTTTCTGTATTTTTTCTTTTATAGCACAAAAAATAAAAAACCGAGCGGTGATTAAATACCACCAAAATAAAGCTCTATTTGTGTGAAAAAAGGACAAAAATTTCATATAGGTCCAATGTTGCATGACTGAGTAATTGTCATTCAAAATGTGAGAGCACCAAAAGCTGAAAATTGGTCTGGTTATTAAGGGTGTTTAAGTGCCCAGTGGTCAAGTGGTTAAAATATCCCCTGATGAGCCCAGAGCGGCAAAACATGCCGAGACAATCACTCTACTGCTTTCTCTGAGTGATTATACATTGTGTCATCTGTTTTAAATTTTAGATGTATCTTGTACATGAGCCTGTATCCAACTTTTTATCATGTCTTATATGTAATAATAAAAATTTTGTAATTTTTTTTTATACCCATTATGGATTTGAATTATTTATTTATTCTCTGGTACCTATAAAGTCCCGCCAAAATTTCCCCTTCTTTATATTTACTACAGGGATGTCGGTGCCTTTTGTCATTATCACCTACCCATATTTCCATTTTCCCTACTCTGCTCAGTGTGAACATAAAGATACCCCAATTGCTGGTGTTATCATACTAATAATTCTACAGGCAGGCAGTTGATTCTGCTAGCTGCAGTATAATCAGTATATACGTCCCAGCTATTTGCAGCTACATCTCCCTGCAGGCCATTAGTATGTCTGGAAGGCCAACAAGGAGAGGCAGACAGTCACGAGCCAATAAAAGAGGGCAAGCAGGCTCTGTGTCTAGAGGCAACAGTGCTGGTCGTGGACACGGTGCATCCTCATCAGCACGTGGCCATGGGACATGCTTGTCCTTTTTTTTTTTCGACAGCTGGCCTTGTTGAGCCGCAACATGCCAAAGACTTGGTAGAGTGAATGACCAAGCCGTCCTCACCCTCCTCATCCTCTCTCACCAAGGTTCAGGGTACTTTGTCTGGCAAAGCAGCTGCCAACACGGCTTCTTCCCCAAGCTCAATGGCATCAGTCACTACTTCCCTACCCCACCATGTCCTTCTGAGGTGTCCCCCGAACTGTTCGAGCACAGTGTTGGGTACATGCTCCAGGAGGATGCCCAGCATTTTGAAAGCTCTAATGATGATACCCAGCAAGAGGAAGGCAGTAACGTGAGCCTAGAGAGAGGGGGTGCCCAAGAAGTATAGCAGTCTGGCAGTCATGTTCCCCCAGCTGCAGCATACTGCCAGGTTTGCTCCAGTGATGAGGAGGGAGGGGATGATGAGGTCACTGACTCCATGTGGGTGCCTGATAGGAGAGAGGAAGAGGAGGAGGCACATCTGCAATGAGGCAGGATGCCCTCCAGGGGCCAGCTTAAGGGCAGCACACCAACTGCATCACACATGTGCAGGGCGCTGCCTCTGCGTGTTATTCCAAAAAGTTCTTTGGAGTGGGCATTTTTTGAGACAAGTGCATCAGATCACATCGCTGCTATTTGCAACATTTGTCTCAAGTGTATCTCACGTGCCCAAACCATCAGCTGCTTGGGCACCACATGCTTGACCAGACATATGTGGACCTGCCATGCAGTTTGTTGGCAAGCGTACCTAAAAGACCCACACCAAAGAACAAAGCGGACCTCTCCTTGATCCTCGTCAGCTGTGATCTCCAACCCCACTATACCTTCAGTCCTCTCTGAAACCTGCACTGAAAAGGAATGAAGGTGTAGAAGTAGGTGTGTCACAGCCAAGTACTTGCGGCCAATCTGCTATCGGTACACCGACACCCGATTGTACCAGGCAAATTTCCCTGCCCCGGCTGCTGCACCGCCAAAATAAGTTCACTCCCAGCCATCCACATGCCCAGCGGTTGAATACTAGCTTGGCTAAATTGCTAGCACTTCAACTGCTGCCTTTTCTGTTGGTAGGCTCTGCCCCCTTCCGTGAGTTTGTGGAATGTGTGGTTCCTCAGTGGCAGGTTCCCAAATACCACTTTTTCTCATGGAAGGCGATTCTCGCTCTCTACTTGCATGTGGAAGGCAATGTCTTGGCCTTGCGGACTATTGTCTTTATACACACAAATCGCACCGGTTGCAATCCAGGAGTCCACAGGGGATTTGAAGTACATTGGCACTTTTTGGTTAAGAAGAACTCTCTTATTGGAGTAGTGTTGTTTTCTCTGCTGTTAGACTTATTCATCTATTCAAAAATTACACATTTTTATTTAGCGATTTTAAAAAATCGCATGTTTTATAAAATTGCATGCTTTTATTTAGCGATTTTACAATATAAAGGACTGGATTTGTATATTGTGACACTTGCACCTTTTCATATTTGGTATTGATGTTATTATGGCACTTTTCTAAGCACATAGCACCTTTCATTGTAAGTTTTGCACACATGTACATTCGCACTTTCAATATTGCAATAAGTTGCTTTGTAGCTCTTGTAATGTGAATTAGGGTTTCCTTATGCATATTGCCAGCGATTTTTAGTAATTCATTTGTTTTTTCAAAAAAAAATGTCATAACAATTTATCATAATAATATTTGATGTGAGATATTGTCACATAGGTAGCTTTTAGTTACACTGTTTATTGTTACACACACCCACGTAAAGATTAAGTACAATTAATAGCAGGTGAGCCTCCTGCAGGCATAACTAATAGTAGGAGAGCGCCGTTACTACCACTTTTGTATTTATTCACGTTTTTTCACCTTTTGGGTGAATAAGTAAGGTAGTGGCAGCCCCTTTTTACCACTAGGGTTTTGTTTTTTTACCACTAGGGTTTTGTTTTCTTACCATTAGGGTTTTGGTTTTGGTTGTGTTTTTCACGTGTTGGTAATTATAATTTTATAGAAATAATTTAGGGTCCTTAGCGCACCTTACCCCCCTTTTTTCATACTGTTTAAAGACTGGCTTGCTGACATCCCTTCTGGCTCCTTATCCTGCTTGCTGTTGCTCTACTTGGACTTCTGGCCTGGCTGATTACCCGATCTGGTTATTGAACTCTGACCTGGCTGACTACTCTATCCAGTTACTGGACTCTGGTTATGCTTTAAACTACGCTTTTTTCTATTTACCTTTTTATTTTTATCTAATAAACATGTGTGATTTAATTGTATTTCTGTCCCGGTCTGATTCATGGTTTCTGACACCGTCTGACCGATGCGTTCAGACAATTTTTTAGTTTGCAGCTCCAAGGTATGATCGGTCCCAGCCCCAAGGTATGATCGGTACCATCGCCAGCGTCTTATTTACATGGTGCAGGAATACTTAGGGGCAAGATCAGACTTGGACACCTTTCCCACCGAAAATCCTCTGGGTTACTGGGTCTTGAGGATGGATCACTGGCCAGAGCTTGCACAGTATGCAATTGAGTTACTGGCCTGTGCTGCATCCAGCGTTCTTTCGGAACGCACATTCAGTGCTGCTGGAGGCTTTGTAACTGATCAAAGGGTGTGTCTGTCCACCGAATCTGTTGATCGACTGATCTTCATAAAAATGAATCAGTCTTGGATCACCACCAGCTACCAAGCACCTGATGCTAATGTAACCAAATTTTTTTTTGAAATGTCAGATCCCTTCAAGACTGCCTATTCTGATGCTGAGTGACTATCCTGTTATGCTGAGTGGCTATCCTCTTCCTCCTCAATGATCATGCTGATAGCTTGCAAGAAGGACGGCACAGTGGTGTAGTGGTTAGCACTCTCAGCTAGCAGTAAAAAGGGTCACTGGTTCAAATCTCAACCACAACACTACCTGCCTGGAGTTTGCATGTTCTCCCTATGCCTGTATGGGTTTCCTCTGGGTACTCTGGTTTCCTCCCACACTCCAAAGACATGCTGGTAGGTTAATTGGCTTCTGTCCAAAAATTGGCCGTAGTATATGAATGGGGACCTTGGATTGTGGGCTCCTTGATGGCAGAGACTGATGTGAGTGTGCAATGTACAGGGATAGGGACAATTGTAGACACTCACTTGGGTTGAACTGGATGGACTGGTGTCTTTTTTCAACCTTACTAACTATGTAACTATGTGTAATTTTTGGTTCTGGGCACCGCCACCAGTGGCTAAGGCCCAATTTTTCAGCACCTGCTTAACAGGGGCGTGTAATTACAATTTTTTAGGATATATTTTGCTGATGTTGCTGAAAGGTGTACGAGGAAATGAATGTTCTAAGAGGAAATGAATGTTCAGGAATATTTTCAGTTAAAAATACACTTTAGAAGAGAAAAAAAACAAACAAACAGATCTTTGTGGTGTAAATACCTCTCTAATTTTCAGCATATAGGTATAATGGTACTTGACATTCTAGTTTTTCAAGTTTGTGGCTGACTTGTATATCAGTGTAAAACTGTTTATACATATACAGAACATTACTACTTAACACTGCTGGAGTTTACAGTAATGAATTTTACTGCTTCTCTGGCATGCATTTTTGACAGTTTGACAAAATAAACCTAAGCTTACATGTAAACTGACTTTGTTTAGGAAATAAAAAAAATGGCCAACTGGGTCAACCACCTACAAAAACAGGACAATAAAGTAATACTAGAACAAATACACAGTGGGGTTGATTTAATAAGAAAACCAGGAAGTAATGGTTACTCTACATTTAGTCACTCCGAATTAAGCCAATTAAAATGTCCACTAGGTGAACATGCGAGTAAAAAATAGGATTTTTCTAAAGCTTACCTGTAAAATCCTTTTCTTGGAGTACATCACAGGGACACAGAGCCTCAGTATTCACTGATGGGTTATATAGGCACCACTAGGTGATGGACACTGGCACACCCTAGACAGGAAGTTTAGTCCCCTATAGATGTCCTCCCCTAACTGGGAGTACCTCAGTTTTGTAGTAAAGCAATACGTGTGTAATACATATCCTCCAAAAAAGAGGGTCGGGAGCTCTGTGTCCTGTGATGTACTCCAAGAAAAGGATTTTACAGGTAAGCTGTTATAAAAATCCTGTTTTCTTTATTGTACATCACAGGACACAGAGCCTCAGTATTCACTGATGGGATGTCCCAGAGCAAAGCCACCTGAGGGGAGGGGACACAAACAAAGAAGGAAGCAATCATACCCGAGGACCCTGTACTGTGACTTGCAGTACACTGCACCCAAAAGCAATATCCTCATGCCATTTCACATCCACCTGATAGAATCTGGTGAATGTATGGACTCAAGACCAAGTTGCGGCCTTACAGATCTGAACCATGGAGGCCTGGTGATGCACTGCCCAAGAAGCACTAACAGCCCTGGTGGAGCGCGCCTTGATTTGAAAAGGTGGAACTTTCCCTTTTAAATCATAAGCTTGAACAATTACCTGCCAAATCCATTTAGCAATTGTGGATTTCGATGCTGCCTGTCCTGTCTTAGGACCTTTAGGCAACACGAACAAAACATCTATTTTGCAAACCTGAGCGGTCGCTTCCAAATAGGCTTTCACCGCTCTCACTACATCCAGAGAATGTAGCGACTTTTCTTCCTTAGAACAGGGATCTGGGAAGAATGAAGGCAAAACAATATCCTGGTTTAGGTGAAAATTTTAAACCACCTTCGGAAGAAAACTAGGACAAGGGCATAATACTACTCTATCCTTATATACGACTAAATATAGCTCTTTACAAGAAAGAGCTGCCAATTCTGATACTGTTCTTGCAGAAGAAATGGCTACTAGAAAAACTAGCTCAAGGCCAATTTCATCTCTAACCCCATTTTCAGAAAGTCAAGGATTCTCCCTATGACATCCTTCCTGGGATGCCAACCCCTGGATTTACACCAGGAGACATAAGCGTTCCAGATTCTATAATAAATGACTCTGGAAACTGGCTTCCTTGCATTAATCAAGATAGAAGTTTCTGGGCCTGAAAGCCCATGACTCTTCAGAATATGGGTTTCAATAGCCAAACCGTTAAATTTAACGTTTGTGGGTAGGATGGAACACTGGTCCCTGCGATAGCAGGTCTGGATGTAGTGGTAGTGTCCATGGGGACCCTACTGCCATCTTTACTATTTCTGCATACCAAGATCTTCTGGGCCACACTGGGGCCACTAGAAGCACCAACTTTTCCTGCTTGATCCTGCGAAGAAGCTGTGGTAGCAGCAGAATAGTCACCAACGCATCCAACACGCATGCAAGTGGATCCCTTGTCCTTGACACAAAGTTGTCAATCTTGTTGAACCTGGACGCAAACAGATCTAGATCTGGGATGCCCCATCTTTGACAGATGGCCAGGAAGATGTCGAGTTGAAGAGACCATTCCCCTGGGAGCAACTGCTGGCGACTTAAGTAGTCCGCCTTCCAATTCTCTACCCCTGGGATGAAGATTGCTGATATGCACGGCACATGCTTTTCTGCCAAGATTAAGATCTCGTTTACCTCTTTCTGGGCTGCATGACTCCTGTTGCCCCCTTGGTGATTAATATAAACCACAGCTGTGGCATTGTCAGATTAGACCCTGACAGGACAACCCTGCAACTTGAATGTCCAGGTTTTTAGAGCCAGGTACGTTGCACAAATCTTCAGAATATTGGATGGGTAAGGTCTTCTCAATCCTGGACCATTTCCCTTGGACAGTCTCATCTTCCAGAATGGCTCCCCAACCCGAAAGGCTGGCATCTGCTGTTACCACCTTCCAGGTGATTGGTAGAAAGGATTTCCCTTTCTGCAGATTCTTTTTTTTTTTTTTTTTTTTTATATTCTTTATTTATCAGAAAAAAAAAATTTTTCCTTCCAACAGAGTGTATTTAAAACATGTTCCACCAAGAAACAAAAAGAAGAAAAAAAACCTTATAACACATGTATGCTTTCAATCCTTAATTTCTTAGTAGTTTAAACCTACGCCATCATAGTATTAAATACCCCTCTGCTATCCCCCTCCCCCCCCCCCCCTGCCCACCCCCCCTTTCCTTGCAGGATAACTGGTGGGTTTCCTCTTTGTGACCGTTGTTTCTAACCGGGTATTGTTTTCTTCTGAAGTTTATTGTGTAATTTCCTCCACATATCTCCAGGACAATTTAAATTCTTCCCACGATGCCCATTTATTTGAGCCTCCCTCTTCTACTATTAGGTCAACATCCCCTTCGTTATGATTTTCTATTTTTTGTATTTCATTTATACGGAAAATCCAATCCGATATTTTAGGGCTCTCATTTTCTCTCCATTTTTTTGGGATTAAGTTTTTGGCGGTGTCTAGCAGGATTGGAATTAACAAGGTTTTATATTGCTTTATGGGTTCGTCTGTCCCATGAAATAGGACCGTCCACGGATCTTCTCTTATTTCCTTTTTAGTTACAACTTTAATTATCTCTAAGATTTTTCTCCAATATATTTTAATAATGGGGCAGTCCCACCAAATGTGGGCCATAGTCCCAGTTTTTTTACACCCGCGCCAGCAATCCGAAGATTGCTCTACTACATATTTGGCCATTTTATCGGGTGTCGCGTACCACCTTGCAAGGCACTTGTAGTTCGTTTCTATCAGTTTATTATCTACTACCCCCGAGTGAATTAATTTAAAAATCTTATTACGGGTTTGTGTGCTACATTGTGACCCCAACTCTGTTTCCCACTTTTGGATGTATGGCGGGTCCTCCAACTCGTCACCCTCTGAGAGAATCTTATATAAATGCGTTATGTTTTTTTTTGATTTTTCTCTCAGGCATAGCCGCTCCAAAGGTCTCAGTTCCTCTTCACTACGAATTGGCTGAGGTAAGTTTGAAATGAAGTGGCTTAGCTGGAGGAACCGCCACACATCAATCTTCATAAGGTCTGTGTCCGAACATAGTGCTTGAAATGAAGCTATTTTACCATTAACTAGTATGTCTTTTAATTGTGCGGTGTCTTTCCTTATCCAATTGCCCCCCACCTCCTGTTTACCCGGTGTGAAATAATCGTTTTCTTTAAGAAAAATCAGGGGTGAATTGTATCCCCACTTGTTTTGTGAATGTGTTCGATCCCAAATCTTTAAAGCTAAGCGTGTTATCTCGTGTGCGTGTGGTCCAATGGACCTGAACTGTGGAGGATTCCATATCGTGCGTCCTAAGAGTGCTTGACTCATTGTGTTCTCTACACTCACCCATCTCTTTTCATTTGCCTCTTTCGCCCATTCAACTACTCGAGACAGAACCACTGCATTGTAGTATCTTTTTAGATCCGGGACAGCCAATCCCCCTTGTCTTTTCCCCCTGCTTAACACCGCCATAGCAATTCTCGGCTTTTTATGTTGCCATATATACTTCGAAATTAAATTTTTCATTAATCTAAAATAGGCCGAAGAGAGCGGAATGGGCAGCATTTGAAACTTATATATAATCTTCGGGATCAGTATCATTTTAACTGCATTGATACGCCCTAACCAAGAGAGGGGGCATGTTGAAATTTTTTTTATTTCTCTTTTAATTTCATCGAGTAAGGGGATATAATTATTCGTGAATATTTTCCTTATGGTGTCCGACAGATAAATTCCCAAGTATCTGATCTCCTTACGCCAGGGGAAACGGAATTCTGCCCGAAGCTTCTCCTCTTCCTGGATACTGATATTGACATTCATAACTTCGGACTTGCCGAGGTTTATTTTCAAATTCGATATTTTGCCGAATTTTTCCAACACCCTCAGCAAGTTCGGGATCGTAATCCTAGGCTTAGTGATGAAAAATAGCACGTCATCCGCATAGGCGGCTAATTTATGTTCGTCCCCTCCCAGCTTGATCCCCGTTATGTCCTGATTTTTTCGGATATAAGTCAATAACGGCTCCAGAGAAAAGCAAAGAGAAGTGGGGACAGTGGGCACCCCTGTCTGGTACCGTTTCCCATTTGGAATTGAGAGGAGGATTCTCCATTAATTTTGACCGAGGCCTGCGGATGGTTATAGAGGACCTGGATCCATTGGATCATTCTCGGGCCTATACCCATAACTTCTAACGTTTCTATCATAAGTCCCCAGTCTACCCTGTCAAATGCTTTCTCTGCATCTATAGACAGGAATAGAGCTGGGGACCCACTGTTTTTTAGGGCCTGGAGGAGGAGTAGTGCCCTCACCCCATTATCCCTGCCTTCTCTCTCGGGTATAAATCCGACCTGATCTGGGTGCACTAGTTCGCTCATCTTATTCTTCAGCCTAGATGCCAGTATTTTGGCGAATAATTTTGTATCCGCATTCAATAATGCTATTGGCCTATAGCTTGAGCAAAGTAAATGATCCTTCCCTTCCTTCGGTATTACCGTAATTGAGGCCCGCAAAGCTTCAGCTTTCATATCGTATTTTGTGCCGAGCCCGTTCATATAATTACATAATCTTGGGACTAAGATTTCCTTAAATTTTTTATAATAAATAATCGTGTACCCGTCCGGCCCTGGACTTTTGCCCAATTCCGTCTCCTTTAATGCTCTATAGATTTCCTCCTCAGTAATAGGTCTGTCTATATTATCTCTTTCGCTCTCTTGTAATTGGGGTAAGTTGGTATCATACAAAAATTCTTTAATAATTTCCTTATCCCCTTTAACACACCTCCCTTTTTGGCCTACATTATATAGGGCATTGTAGTATTGTCTAAATACCTCCGCAATTTCCTTAGTGGTATGGACCATCTTCCCGTTCTTGTCCTGGATTTTATCAATAAAGTTAGTCCCCCTCCTCCCTTTTAACTGTCTCGCTAAATATTTGCCAGTTTTATTTTTCCCATAGTGTCTCTCTCTGACTCTCCCATCATGTGACCTCCTTGCTTCCTGATCCATAAGGTCCTTAAGTTCCTCCCTTTTATTAATCAAAAGGTGAAAAAGTTCCTGCTGTTGGACCTTTTGTTTTTTATGCTCTTGTTCTAATCTATGGACTTCTTTAATCAAGTTCTCCCTTCTCTGTATTTTAACTTTTTTTTTGTTTGCGCCAATGGAGATGAGGATACCCCTAATATATGCTTTATGTCCTTCCCATAGGGAGGCACCCGAAGTGTCCCCTGTATCGTTCGTCGAGAAGTAGAATTCTAATTCTTTCCAGATTATCTCGATGGTATCGTTGTCCTGTACAAGATTTTCATTTAATCGCCAAGTAAAGGGTTGTCTATACAGCCCTGGTATCCTCATCTTCATTGTCACGGGAGAATGATCTGACATGGAGACTATTCCTATCCCTGTTTCTGCGACGTCCTCTAACACCCTGTGGTCCACCAATATGTAATCCAACCTGGAATACGTCCCGTGCACTGGGGAATAGAAAGAATAGTCCTTCGTTTTTTCATGTTGTATCCGCCATGCGTCCACCATTTGATGTTGTTTCAGGCGATGTTTAAATATTTTCAGAGTCCTCTCATTCGTCCCCCTTGCACGGGACGTACTGTCCATGGCGGGATCCATACAAAAATTAAAATCCCCTGCTAGGATTACATCACCAGATTTAAATTCTGCTAATCTTCGTAAGATCAGTTTCATGTATCCTAAGGGATTTTTATTTGGACAATATACATTAGCAAGAGTAAACACCCTGTTTCCTAGCTCTCCTTTGAGAAACAGGTATCGGCCCTCGGGGTCAGTCAGTCTGTCGAGCAGAGTGAATCGTGTATGTTTCTCGAATCCAATTGCCACCCCCTTAGCCCTCCTAATTGGGGAATCTCCGTAAAACCAGGTCGGGAAGCTGTCTGAATATAACTTAATATTCGAATCCTGGGATAGGTGGGTCTCCTGCAAGAATACCACTTCAGCTCTGCATTGATGCAGTTCCTTTAAAAGTTTAAACCTTTTGTTTGGGGCATTTAATCCTTTTACGTTGTAGGATATAAAATTTACCTCAGTCGTCCTGAACTAGCTACTGGCATGCTTAATCTGTACCTATTTATCCAACCCATGATTTCCATGTCTCTTTCGGTCCCCCACTCTGCAAGGCAATTCTCCACCCACCCCTCCCCCCACCCCCCCCCCGTCCCTTCACCCACGCCCCTCCCCCACCCCTGGCCCGATCCTGGCCTATACCTGACATTGGGTGGCACAGCTCCCCTCTGCAAGTAATACCTTCCAGGGTGTGACTCCAACTGCGGTCTTCCACTTCAACACCCCCTGTCCCCCCCAACCCTAGGGGAAAAGAGACAACGTCTCCGGACAAGGAGTGGTGGAGCCCGGATCCGCCCTACCTATCCATCTTCCTATCCAACCCGCCCCCACACCCCCCCCCCCCAGACTCTCCCCCCCCCCCGCCCCCACCCTAAAAAAACCAGACAGAAAGAAAAAAAACAAAAATAACCATAGACAATCAAATAACCAAAGGGCCAGAGCGAGAAGCACTGGCAACCCCCTCCTCCCCTCCTAATAGACCCACTACCATTAACATTAATTTTCACGAGAGTCTCGGGGGATCTTAAGGGGTGGGATTCCCAAGTTATTACAGAAGTCCTCAAGTTCATCTAGGAACTTTAACTTGAAAGTCCTTCCCTCTCTCTGGACTATCAGAGCTGTCGGAAACCCCCAGCTGTATCTTATATTGGCACTTCTCAATTGTTCCAGTAGGGGTTTAAGTTGTCTTCTCCGTGCCAGGGTCCCTGCGGAAAGATCTGCAAAAACTTGTAGAGTTGTCCCTTCATATTGTAATGAGGGCGATCCTCTTAGTTTACTCCAAATCTTGGTTTTGTCCTCATAAAGATGAAATTTTACAATCACGTCTCGAGGTACCTCTACCCTTAGTCCTGGAGGTTTCCTCACTCTATGAACACGATCTATCTTTAATTCTTCACCTTCCGCTCTTCCTAATAAAGGGTTGAAAAACTTCCTCATTTTTACACCAAGGTCTTCTCCTTGTTGTTCAGGTAGGGCTCTAATCCTCAGGTTCTGACGTCTGCTCTGGTTTTCCTGTTCCTCCAATCTGTATAAGATGTCCCTGTGAGCCTCTTGCATTTTTCTAGACTGTGCTTTTAAGTCTAGTATTTCCTGAGCCTGTTTACCCATTAGGTCCTCCGTTTCTTCTATCCTCCTTAACAGGTGACCCATATCCGCCCTAACGGTTAAGATCTCTGACTTAATTATATTTTCCAGTTTCAAAAACATTTCTTGTATTTCACCTTTTGTAGGTATTTGGGAGATATCTGTCTGCTCTCTATTTTTACCTTCCAGGTCTGACTCTGTCTCTTCGCCAGAGGAATCGCCCTGGGTCCCAGTTGGTTTTCCAGCCTCCTTCCTCCTCTCTCGCTTGCCCAGTTGCTTTTTCTCTAGGCCTGGACTTTTTTGGCTTGTCTCTTTAAGGTATTTCTGGATCGAGCTTGTATTTAGGCTCTCTTTAGGGGCTTTAGAGTCATTAACTTTTGGGTTTCTACCCCTCATGTTGTCCCTCTTTGGCTTTCTCCTCCCCAGGGTTCCCTTTCGTTTGGTGACACCTTAGAAAAAGACTACGGAGTTGCAGAGAAAATACCAAGAAAGGGTACAGAGAAGAATAAAAATAAGATAGTTAAATCCTTTCCTTTGAGCTGGCTATTGGCCTGTCTATAAGACAGCAAGCTCTTCACTAATGATCAGCCAATGAAGCTCTCTGATCACGGTAGGCAAAGGGAGAGATGTACTGCACTTCTCCGTGGGCCAGAGTCTCTCCCTTAATTGTCCAAGTCTTGAGCGGTAGGGGCCAAAAAAAAAAAGATAATACCAAACGAACCACAAGAGGTCCCCTTTTATCCCTTTACACTTTACACTCAGGTGTATTCTCCCAGCAAAAAAAAGGGACTGAAAGTGTGATCTTCTAATACTGAGGGATTACCAGACGCTATATTAGGGATCTTCGGTCCCTCCTGCAATAGGGGAATCCTGATGCGACTCTCGGTCTTTGTCGTCCCCGGCTTCTCCACTCGTTCAAAGCGGGGGCATATAATCTGGCCCGTAACGGCCTTAAACACAGAGGGGACCCTTAAACTGGGCTGTCTTTAGTTTAGATCAGCTCAAGCCGAGGCAGCAAAGAAAGGGACGGAGGAAAGAAAAAAAAAAAAAAAAAAAAGACCCACCAATCAAAAGTGTATCAGAGTCCAATGCTGTGCTTTTCAAGGCTTAAATAACATGTAAAAATTGCCATATATGATCAGTGTCCAGGGCTGTACTTTTCAGGGCATAGAATAGCATATGAGTATTAATATGTGTATTCAGAGTGTTGCTATTCAGAGGATCTAAATGGTGTTTAAGTCCGTCAGCTTGCTCCTTAGTTACTACTGCTCTATACTTAATTGGAGAAAATATAACAGTCCAGGAAAAAACGATTTGGTTGGGTCTGACCTGTTTGTAGTCTTCTTCGCTATTTTGGCTCTTCAGCTCACAGGGGCTGTACTCGCTCCGCAGCGTCTGGTGGAAGAGTATGGGGGGGGGGGTAGAGCCGAGGGCTCCGCTCGCTCCAGCGAGGTCCTCCGTGCCGTCTACCGGTGTCACTCCGGGTCACGCTGGGAGTGCTCTCTGGCCCAAGCGAGCGGGCGTTCGAGTGTGGGCGCTGGGGGTGGAACAGGCATCATTTAGGAGCGCCGCGCTCTCTCACTGCGCTCAGCTCCGGATGGTACGGCGAGTCCTCCTCCATCCCTTCGCGTGGAAGCCGCAGTTAGGCCCCTCCCCTCTCACGTACGCCGCATGACGGCGACGAGATGGCCCCTTTCTGCAGATTCTTGGGTAGCAACCACCAACTGAGACTTTGATGCACTATTGGAGATAAGTGCATTGGAAAATCCAGTGCGTGGACCTTCTTGTTCCAGGCAGAAAGAATACGGTTTTGCAACTGTCTTGAATGAAACTGGGCATAGGGAACCGCTTCAAACGAAGCCTACATCTTTCCCAACAATTTCATACAAAGGCGAACAGAAGGACTCTTCTTTGCTCTGACTAGCTGAACCAGCACCTTTATTGCACTGATTTTTGCCTGCGGTAAAAACACCCTTTTTTTGGGTTGTATCTATGATTAGACCCAAGTACGCTAGTCTTTTTACTGGTTTTAAAGAAGACTTTTCTAGGTTGAGAACCCAACCTAGATATCCCAGGTAGACTGATGACCAAGCCTTGGTCTAAACGGACTACCAACCGGTCTATTAAGAGCAGGTCGTCCAGGTACGCTATAAGCCTTATACCTTGGGCCCTTAATCTGGCCAGAGGAGGAGCCAGGACCTTTGTGAACACCCGACCTGCAGTAGCTAGACCGAAAGGCAAAGCTACAAACTGGAAATGATGATTTTCTGATGAGCGGGAAAATAGGTACATGCAGGTAAGCATCTTTGATGTCTATTGATGCCAGAAAGAGAAAAGTGGCGGTGGTCCATTTTAGATAAGGCACCTAATCCCAAGAACAGTGTTCCAAATTGGATTACTGGTTGGAACACTACCTGGCTGTCCTGTTTCATATCCTTCCAGCATCCCTGCTTTACATATTTGGTTTTAAATGATGGGCTATTTGCCCGCCGTTTGCCCCCTGCAGTCACACTAAGGTAATGGGGTGTTTTGCCCTGTCATGTGAATTTTATGCCTGCCGCACCATGGGTCTTTTGGGAGCTTTCTTCAATCATTGGTCTGGCATATTCCCCTGAGGAAGCCAATGGTTTGGCGAAACATGTAGGGAAGACCTGACCTGCTAATTATTATGGTTAAGGGCTTATACCATACTTGGCCCTTTATTGGTTGTATATTGCCTCCTAAATGGTGTTTTGTTTTTAGCTCTTTATATGTTTGTACTATTTTGTGATATAATAAAATAAATAAATTTTTATATTTTTGGTGTATATGTGAATTGCTTGGCACCGCAATAATCCCCTGTTCTCCTCTTCCAATTTTTTAATTTGATGCCTGAAGTTCTCCTCCTTGTAGGATGGAGACTACAGGTCGGATTGATTCGATGCGAAAAGATTGAATCCTTAGAAACTGATTTAGATCCTTGAGATCCAGGATGGGTCTGAAATCTCCATTTGGCTTTGGCACCGTGAATAAGTTTGAATAAAAACCCAACCCCTGCTCTTGCATGGGAACTGCCATGATAACTTTTTGTGACAGAAGTTGATCCAATGCTTGGAAGAGAGACTTCTTCTTCTCTGGGTCTTTGGGGACATTTGATCTGAGGAAACGAGGAGACAGGAATTCTGTGAACTCTAGTTTCTAACCTAGAGTTATTGTGGAGATCACCGATCTGTCCTGAAATTCCTCCTGCCAGACCCTTGAGAACTGTAGCAGTCTTCCCCCTACTCAAACGAGCGGGGGAGTCCCTTCATAAAGAGGCTTTAGTGTTCTGGCTTGTAGATTTCCTCCCCCAGGATTTCTTTTGTCCTTGGGGTTGACTCTGAGTTTTACCTCCTGAACCTGATGGTGGAGGCCGTCATGACTGCCTGGAGGCTGATGTCCCAGGAGCTGGAGAAAGAGTCCTTTTAAGTGAAGGATGTTTACTCCATTTCTTAACTGGCAAAAGGGTACTTTTCCCACTTGTTATCTTTTGTATATATTTGTCCAAGTCATCCCCAAACAGCTTTTCATCACGAAAAGGGAACCCTGCCAGGAGCTTTTTGCATGGAGTTTCGGCTGACTAATTTTTCAGCCACAAGATTCTACACATATGTACCAGCCCAAGCGTAAGATGAGAGGTCTGAAGGATAGAATCTCTGATTGCATCAACCGCAAAACACAAGGCTGCTGGCAGCTTGGCTAATTCTTGGACCTGCTGATCAGGAAAAACCCTGAGCACCTGTTTCAAGTGATCTCTTAAGGACTGGCATACCCCATTTGCTGCCATTGCAGGTTGAGCTACTGAACCTGTCAAGGCAAAAATGTTTTTCAGCGGGAATTCTTTATATCAAATTTTTGTTCACAGTGGAGATAGCGGCATCAATTGCCGGTACACTCCACATCTTTGTGAATTTTTCCTCCAAAGGATAAAGAGTTGAAAACTTTTTAGGAGAGAAAAAATATTTATCTGGGTGATCCCACTCAGAATAAATAAGCTTTTCCAGCAGGGAATGAACAGGAAAAGTATGTGCAGCTTGAGGTTTAAGTGAACCCAAACTAGATGTGGGTGTCTCAAGCAGCTCAGATACAGGTAGCCTAAGACCCCATTCACACCTGAGCGTTTTGTAGCTTGACACCTGAAGCTACAAAACGCTGGAGGGGAAAAAATCCATTATTCTCAATGGAGATGGTTCACATCTCCACTCCAAGTCGCCTGAAGCCCTACGCCTGAAGCTCAAACAAGTTCCGGACCCTTTTTTGTCGCGCGAATCGGGCTGATTTGGGCGTTTTTCTTCTTTTAACATTGGTGACCTTTTGCCCTGCACAAAATGCGGTAAAAAACGCCGCGAATCGCGGTAAAAAATGCAGCGTATCGCGGTAAAAAACGCCGCAAATCGCGGCATAAAACGCTGCAAAAAACGCTTGAAAACGCTACGCTCAGGTGTGAATGCAGCCTAAATGTGGAGCGGACCCTTTCAGTAAAAGATGGCACCAGCAATTTCTCAGCCTGTGAAGCTGAAAAGGGACCTTCCTCACTAGATTCCCCGGAAGAGGAGTCATCCACATCCCTATCTCCAGAGGGGGAAACATCTCCCCTTTCCCAGAGTTCCTCTGTTTGAGGGTCCTGGGTAGAAGGGGATCTAATGCTCTTTCTTTCCCCTAGTGAAGATGTAATCACGGGCATTAATCTTTCCTCTGATCCACTTATGGTTGAGGAAAAAAAAACTTCCTGAGTGATGAATACAGGGGCTGAAGTGCCAGTAGCAGATGTAGCCCCTGACCCCGATTGGCTCATCCTGACCAGCCTCCCTAGGTTCTTCAGGAGGAGATGGTGCTGCAGAGTTGGGAGGTCCTCAGAGCCTGAGGGAGATCCCCTTTTGGCCCTATTTCTCAGGGTATCCGTACCTCTTCTGCACATAGTGCCGAGCACAAATGCTGAGGAACAACGAGAAATGCATGTACTGCTGAGCAATATAGTCCAGCAGCTAATGCTGCTATAAAAAGCCCAGTTTGGTGCTAAGTAAATGCTGCCTGGGGATGCCTGTGTCAGCCACACTTAAATGCCCTCCATCTGCTCTGTGTCCCTCCTTGAGCTGTGTACCTTAAAAAAGAGTGAATCTTATAGCCTCAATTAGCCCTCGTTGTGGGCGTCAACCCACGGCAGACGCCGCGCTAACGCTCTGCCCCCTTTTTCCAAGCCCCCATACCGCCCCTCCCCTTATCCTCTTAAACAAACTCTGCTTTCCCACATGAGCCGAGGGTTTTGATCCTGATTGGATCGCCATGGAGGGGGGCTGGGGTGGAGGAGAGGTGAGGGTAGGTGGATGAGCGACCACCGCAATAGTGGCGGCGGCGGGAGGTGGAGCGAGTACCGCTGACTGCCCTTACATTTAAAAGAGCTGTGGGAGACATTCTCTAAGAGAAAAAAACACCCATCCCACATTGTCCCTGAAGCCTGGGCTTGGAGGAGCATGCAGCATGATCACAGAGACAAGAAAGACAAGCATGGAAGGTACGTGCTCTTGACAGCCCCAGTGGCGACTTTAGGCATAACAACATTAAAGGAGAAAAGACCATAAGAAACTAGAAAAATTCCTAATACCTTATCCAGCTACAGGGTTCTGTGGCAACAGACCCAATCTTCACCTCTCACTGTGGGCTCTGTTTGAAAAACCTTCAGGGACTAGGGCTTCCTTTAAAAAGGGGGATCCTAGCTCTGGGCCTGTAAGCATCCCTCCAGGAATATAGCTGAAAATAAACAATACTGGATACCGGGGTCCAGCTCTCTAGAAGCATTACAGACAGAACCTTGTTTCTTCGGACACAAGGCCCGGGTACCATTCAATTCAGCCTAGAAAAAGGACTTTGAATGGATCCGGTTAATATAATAACACATTAAACCCATAAACAGTACATTTGTATGTGCCCAAACAAATTAGCACCACACACAAAAAATAAAATAAAATGATGATAAAATAAATGTAAAACTATGTGAAAGTCCTTTCAGTGCAAAGAAAAAGTCCCAAATGTTAAATCAAATGTTGGATGTTAAATAGACCACCAAATCTCAGGATGCAACGTGCAGCCACCCATGTGACGATACCACTAGTGATGGCCGAACGGTTCGCCTGGCGGTCGTTTCACGGCGAATTTCAGCTGTTCGCCGTCCGCCCGATCGGCGGACTATTGCCGCCATTCGGTGGACTTCCGTGTTTACTGTGTAAAAGAACTTTGACCTATGATGACACATCCATCATGAGGTACAGGACAGCCAATTGAGACATTACAGCACATGGACACTTGGACATTCCCCCTAACTTATAAATAGACCCGATCCGGCGGCCATTTTACATTCTTTCTTCTGTCACTATAGGGAGAGGTTGCTGTGTGGAGCAGGGAGAGATTGCAGTGACCCAAATCGGTAGCTATTTGGTACACAAAAGTTCTTTTCAGGACTGGTATAGGTGTTAGGTGTAGTTCAGGAAATAGGTTTGTGGAAGTGCTGTGCTAGTGATTGTTGCAGCAGCCTGAGTGTCTTTTGTCAGTGTAGAGAAAGGGACAGGACGCTGTGTGCTGCAGGGACAGTAAGTTTAATCATTAGCTGTTACTATTAGGTCCACAAAAGTGCTATTCAAGTTATTGTTCCAGCAGCCTCTGTTTTGTCAGTTTATATAGGGACAGGCAGGAAGCTGTGTGTGAGGCAGTGAGGGTCAGTTTAATCAGTAGCTGTTACTATTAGGTCCACAAAGGTTCTTTTCAGGAATGGTATGGTAATAGGCTTGTACACGTATAATATTCTTTCTTCCAAATATAGAAAGAATATTATACTTGACTGCTGCCCTTCTGCTGCAGTCTGCTAATCATTCACAACCTACTTGTTCCACAAAGGTCCTTATAAGGACTGGTAACTTGGTCTAGGGAGCTGCAAGAACATAGGGTTGAGTGAGGTACAGTCTGCTATTCCATAAGGACTGGTATAGGTCCACAATACTTAGGGTTGAGGTGCACTACTGCTGACCGCTGCCCTATATTACAGCAGTCCTTCATCAGTATAGGGACTGACGTACAGTCTGCTAATCAGTCACAACCTACTTGTTCCACAAAGGTCCTTATAAGGACTGGTAACTTGGTCTAGGGTGCTGCAGTACATAGGGTTGAGTGAGGTACAGTCTGCTATTCCATAAGGACTGGTATAGGTTCACAATACATAGGGTTGAGGTGCACTACTGCTGACCACTGCCCTATACTGCAGCAGTCCTTCATCAGTATAGGGACTGACGTACAGTCTGCTAATCAGTCACAACCTACTTGTTCCACAAAGGTCCTTATAAGGACTGGTAACTTGGTCTAGGGTGCTACAGTACATAGGATTGAGTGAGGTACAGTCTGCTATTCCATAAGGACTGGTATAGGTCCACAATACATAGGGTTGAGGTGCACTACTGCTGACCGCTGCCCTATACTGCAGCAGTCCTTCATCAGTATGGGGAGTGACGTACAGTCTGCTAATCAGTCACAACCTACTTGTTCCACAAAGGTCCTTATAAGGACTGGTAAGGTCTAGGGTGCTACAGTACATAGGGTTGAGTGAGGTACAGTCTGCTATTCCATAAGGACTGGTATAGGTCCACAATACATAGGGTTGAGGTGCACTACTGCTGACCGCTGCATTATACTGCAGCAGTCCTTCATCAGTATAGGGACTGACGTACAGTCTGCTAATCAGTCACAACCTACTTGTTCCACAAAGGTCCTTATAAGGACTGGTAACTTGGTCTAGGGTGCTGCAGTACATAGGGTTGAGTGAGGTACAGTCTGCTATTCCATAAGGACAGGTATAGGTCCACAATACATAGGGTTGAGGTGCACTACTGCTGACCGCTGACCCATACTGCAGCAGTCCTTCATCAGTATAGGGACTGACATACAGTCTGCTAATCAGTCACAACCTACTTGTTCCACAAAGGTCCTTATAAGGACTGGTAAGGTCTAGGGTGCTACAGTACATAGGGTTGAGTGAGGAACAGTCTGCTATACCATAAGGACTGGTATAGGTCCACAATACAAAGGGTTAAGGTGCACTACTGCTGACCGCTGCCCTATACTGCAGCAGTCCTTCATCAGTATAGGGACTGACGTACAGTCTGCTAATCAGTCACAACCTACTTGCTCCATAAAGGTCCTTATAAGGACTGGTAACTTGGTCTAGGGTGCTGCAGTACATAGGGTTGAGTGAGGTACAGTCTGCTATTCCATAAGGACTGGTATAGGTCCACAATACATAGGGTTGAGGTGCACTACTGCTGACCGCTGCCCTATACTGCAGCAGTCCTTCATCAGTATAGGGACTGACGTACAGTCTGCAAATCAGTCACAACCTACTTGTTCCACAAAGGTCCTTATAAGGACTGGTAACTTTGTCTAGGGTGCTGCAGTACATAGGGTTGAGTGAGGTACAGTCTGCTATTCCATAAGAACTGGTATAGGTCCACAATACATAGGGTTGAGGTGCACTACTGCTGACTGCTGCCCTATACTGCAGCAGTCCTTCATCAGTATAGAGACTGATGTACAGTCTGCTAATCAGTCACAACCTACTTGTTACACAAAGGTCCTTATGAGGATTGGTAACTTGGACTAGGGTGCTGCAGTACATAGGGTTGAGTGAGGTACAGTCTGCTATTCCATAAGGACTGGTATAGGTCCACAATACATAGGGTTGAGGTGCACTACTGCTGACCGCTGCCCTATACTGCAGCGGTCCTTCATCAGTATAGGGACTGACGTACAGTCTGCTAATCAGTCACAACCTACTTGTTCCGCAAAGGTCCTTATAAGGACTGGCAACTTGGTCTAGGGTGCTGCAGTACATAGGGTTGAGTGAGGTACAGTCTGCTATTCCATAAGGACTGGTATAGGTCCACAATACATAGGGTTGAGGTGCACTACTGCTGACCGCTGCCCTATACTGCAGCAGTCCTTCATCAGTATAGGGACTGACGTACAGTCTGCTAATCAGTCACAACCTACTTGTTCCACAAAGGTCCTTATAAGGACTGGTAAGGTCTAGGGTGCTACAGTACATAGGGTTGAGTGAGGTACAGTCTGCTATTCCATAAGGACTGGTATAGGTCCACAATACATAGGGTTGAGGTGCACTACTGCTGACCGCTGCCCTATACTGCAGCAGTCCTTCATCAGTATAGGGACTGACGTACAGTCTGCTAATCAGTCACAACCTACTTGTTCCACAAAGGTCCTTATAAGGACTGGTAACTTGGTCTAGGGTGCTGCAGTACATAGGGTTGAGTGAGGTACAGTCTGCTATTCCATAAGGACAGGTATAGGTCCACAATACATAGTGTTGAGGTGCACTACTGCTGACCGCTGCCCCATACTGCAGCAGTCCTTCATCAGTATAGGGACTGACATACAGTCTGCTAATCAGTCACAACCTACTTGTTCCACAAAGGTCCTTATAAGGACTGGTAAGGTCTAGGGTGCTACAGTACATAGGGTTGAGTGAGGAGCAGTCTGCTATTCCATAAGGACTGGTATAGGACCACAATACATAGGGTTGAGGTGCACTACTGCTGACCGCTGCCCTATACTGCAGCAGTCCTTCATCAGTATAGGGACTGACATACAGTCTGCTAATCAGTCACAACCTACTTGCTCCATAAAGGTCCTTATAAGGACTGGTAACTTGGTCTAGGGTGCTGCAGTACATAGGGTTGAGTGAGGTACAGTCTGCTCTTCCATAAGGACTGGTATAGGTCCACAATACATAGGGTTGAGGTGCACTACTGCTGACCGCTGCCCTATACTGCAGCAGTCCTTCATCAGTATAGGGACTGATGTACAGTCTGCTAATTAATCACAACCTACTTGTTCCACAAAGGTCCTTCTAAGGACTGGTAACTTGGTCTAGGGTGCTGCAGTACATAGGGTTGAGTGAGGTACAGTCTGCTATTCCATAAGAACTGGTATAGGTCCACAATACATAGGGTTGAGGTGCACTACTGCTGACCGCTGCCCTATACTGCAGCAGTCCTTCATCAGTATAGGGACTGATGTACAGTCTGCTAATTAGTCACAACCTACTTGTTCCACAAAGGTCCTTCTAAGGACTGGTAACTTGGTCTAGGGTGCTGCAGTACATAGGGTTGAGTGAGGTACAGTCTGCTATTCCATAAGAACTGGTATAGGTCCACAATACATGGGGTTGAGGTGCACTACTGCTGACCGCTGCCCTATACTGCAGCAGTCCTTCATCAGTATAGGGACTGATGTACAGTCTGCTAATCAGTCACAACCTACTTGTTCCACAAAGGTCCTTCTAAGGACTGGTAACTTGGTCTAGGGTGCTGCAGTACATAGGGTTGAGTGAGGTACAGTCTGCTATTCCATAAGAACTGGTATAGGACCACAATACATAGGGTTGAGGTGCACTACTGCTGACTGCTGCCCTATACTGCAGCAGTCCTTCATCAGTATAGGGACTGATGTACAGTCTGCTAATCAGTCACAACCTACTTGTTCCACAAAGGTCCTTATGAGGATTGGTAACTTGGATTAGGGTGCTGCAGTACATAGGGTTGAGTGAGGTACAGTCTGCTATTCCATAAGGACTGGTATAGGTCCACAATACATAGGGTTGAGGTGCACTACTGCTGACCGCTGCCCTATACTGCAGCGGTCCTTCATCAGTATAGGGACTGACGTACAGTCTGCTAATCAGTCACAACCTACTTGTTCCGCAAAGGTCCTTATAAGGACTGGCAACTTGGTCTAGGGTGCTGCAGTACATAGGGTTGAGTGAGGTACAGTCTGCTATTCCATAAGGACTGGTATAGGTCCACAATACATAGGGTTGAGGTGCACTACTGCTGACCGCTGCCCTATACTGCAGCAGTCCTTCATCAGTATAGGGACTGACATACAGTCTGCTAATCAGTCACAACCTACTTGTTCCACAAAGGTCCTTATAAGGACTGGTAAGGTCTAGGGTGCTACAGTACATAGGGTTGAGTGAGGAGCAGTCTGCTATTCCATAAGGACTGGTATAGGACCACAATACATAGGGTTGAGGTGCACTACTGTTGACCGCTGCCCTATACTGCAGCAGTCCTTCATCAGTATAGGGACTGACGTACAGTCTGCTAATCAGTCACAACCTACTTGCTCCATAAAGGTCCTTATAAGGACTGGTAACTTGGTTTAGGGTGCTGCAGTACATAGGGTTGAGTGAGGTACAGTCTGCTATTCCATATGGACTGGTATAGGTCCACAATACATAGGGTTGAGGTGCACTACTGCTGACCGCTGCCCTATACTGCAGCAGTCCTTCATCAGTATAGGGACTGATGTACAGTCTGCTAATCAGTCACAACCTTCTTGTCCTACAAAGGTCCTTATAAGGACTGGTAACTTGGTCTAGGGTGCTGCAGTACATAGGGTTGAGTGAGGTACAGTCTGCTATTCCATAAGAACTGGTATAGGTCCACAATACATAGGGTTGAGGTGCACTACTGCTGACCGCTGCCCTATACTGCAGCAGTCCTTCATCAGTATAGGGACTGATGTACAGTCTGCTAATCAGTCACAACCTTCTTGTTCTACAAAGGTCCTTATAAGGACTGGTAACTTGGTCTAGGGTGCTGCAGTACATAGGGTTGAGTGAGGTACAGTCTGCTATTCCATAAGGACTGGTATAGGTCCACAATACATAGGGTTGAGGTGCACTACTGCTGACCGCTGCCCTATACTGCAGCAGTCCTTCATCAGTATAGGGACTGACGTACAGTCTGCTAATCAGTCACAACCTACTTGTTCCACAAAGGTCCTTGTAAGGACTGGTATCTTGGTCTAGGGTGCTGCAGTACATAGGGTTGAGTGAGGTACAGTCTGCTATTCCATAAGTACAGGTATAGGTCCACAATACATAGTGTTGAGGTGCACTACTGCTGACCGCTGCCCCATACTGCAGCAGTCCTTCATCAGTATAGGGACTGACATACAGTCTGCTAATCAGTCACATCCTACTTGTTCCACAACGGTCCTTATAAGGACTGGTAAGGTCTAGGGTGCTACAGTACATAGGGTTGAGTGAGGAGCAGTCTGCTATTCCATAAGGACTGGTATAGGACCACAATACATAGGGTTGAGGTGCACTACTGCTGACCGCTGCCCTATACTGCAGCAGTCCTTCATCAGTATAGGGACTGACGTACAGTCTGCTAATCAGTCACAACCTACTTGCTCCATAAATGTCCTTATAAGGACTGGTAACTTGGTCTAGGGTGCTGCAGTACATAGGGTTGAGTGAGGTACAGTCTGCTATTCCATAAGGACTGGTATAGGTCCACAATACATAGGGTTGAGGTGCACTACTGCTGACCGCTGCCCTATACTGCAGCAGTCCTTCATCAGTATAGGGACTGATGTACAGTCTGCTAATCAGTCACAACCTACTTGTTCCACAAAGGTCCTTATAAGGACTGGTAACTTGGTCTAGGGTGCTGCAGTACATAGGGTTGAGTGAGGTACAGTCTGCTATTCCATAAGAACTGGTATAGGTCCACAATACATAGGGATGAGGTGCACTACTGCTGACTGCTGCCCTATACTGCAGCAGTCCTTCATCAGTATAGGGACTGACGTACAGTCTGCTAATCAGTCACAACCTACTTGTTCCACAAAGGTCCTTATGAGGACTGGTAACTTGGTCTAGGGTGCTGCAGTACATAGGGTTGAGTGAGGTACAGTCTGCTATTCCATAAGGACTGGTATAGATCCACAATACATAGGGTTGAGGTGCACTACTGCTGACCGCTGCCCTATACTGCAGCAGTCCTTTATCAGTATAGGGACTGAGAGTTTTGTCACAGGGTCATTTAAAAAATGACAGGCAGAGGAAGAGGCAGGCCCTTCCGCAGGGGTGGTAGGGGTAGGGCAGGAGCAACAGGCTTGAGCCAAAGTGGGAAGTTGCAGAAGGTGCGTTCAATTCATTTAAAGGACGCACCAGACTTGGTTGAGTGGCTCACTCACCCTTACTCTTCTGCACCCTCCTCATCCTCTCGATCTGCGCCCTCTTCTTCATTTTCTGCTATGTGCACCCCCAAAGACACTACCACCAACAACACCACCACCACCACCACATACCTTCCGCTTGAGTCACAGGAATTATTTTCCGATCCATATCAAGACATTTCTGATGCGCAGCCACTCTTGGTATTGGATCAGGAAGAGGAGGTAGCAACAACCGCTACTCAGCAGTCTGACGACAGTACCCAGATCAGCCCAAGAAGGAGGTTGGTCCCCGGTGTTGCTGCCTACTCCGAGATCTCTACTTATAGTGCTGGGGAAGGTGACATCGATGATGACGTGTCTAGTGATGTCACGTGCGTGCCCACAAGAGAGGAAGAGGAGGGGAGTTCAGAGGGAGATATGGACCAGCAGATAGGGAGGAGAAGCAGGAATAACTTACATTGCACAGGAGGGACAAAGCAGACTGCAAATGTATCAGGAGCGAGTCATCGACCATGTACGGTCACATCTGGCGCTCCCAGGACACCAGCACATGGCTCCGCAGTGTGGGCTTTTTTTAACGTGTCCGCTGCTGACAATAGCGTTGCCATCTGCAATCTTTGCAGTCAACGCATTAGTCACGGTAAGCCCAACACTCACCTAGGGACGACCGCCTTAAAGCGGTAGTAAACCCGCTAATTTTTTTTTTTTAACACCTGCAAAGCAAAAGGCATAATGAGCTAGTATGCATACTAGCTCATTATGAAATACTTACCTTAGAACGAGGCCCTGACATCTGGCCCGATCCACCCCGAGGGAGCTGACATGCTCCCTCAGCGTTTCTTCTGGGTATCGCGGCTCCGGCGCTGTGAGTGGCCGGAGCCGCGATATCGTCACTCCCACGCATGCGCGCGGGAGATTTCATTCCGGCCGGTCGGCCACTGCCGGATTTTCAGGCCGAGAATGCCCTTGTGCACAGTCAGCGGCGCATACCGAGGGGAATACTGTACGGTTTAGGAGATTTTATTTTTTATTTTTTTATTTTTTACCTACAGGTAAGCCTTATTATAGGTTTTCCTGTAGGTAAAAGTTTAAAAAATGAGTATACAACCACTTTAAGAAGGCACATGAGCAGCCATCACCGAGCCCAGTGGGAGCAATGGAACACACAAAGCCACACTCCAGGCTCTCACCGTCCAGCCTTGTCTTCTACTTCTCCTTCTCCTCTCTCCTCACAATTTTCCTCCACTCCACCTTCCATCACGCCAAGCTCGAGCGTAAAAAAATGATGACGCCGGATAACCCTCTTGCCCAACGGTTGACGGCTGGCTTGTCAGAACTCATAGCCTGCCAACTACTGCCATATAAACTGGTGGACTCGGAGGCCTTTCGCAAATTTGTGGCCATTGGAACACCACAATGGAAGGTCCCAGGAAGGAAGTATTTCTCACAGAAGGGCATCCCAGAGCTATATGGCCATGTTCAGCGGCAAGTGAATGTATCTCTGGCACACAGTGTCGATGCCAAGATACATCTGACCACAGACACGTGGTCTAGCAAACACGGGCAGGGAAGGTATATCACTTTTACTGCCCACTGGGTGAACCTTCTGACGGCCGTCAAGCATGTAACCCGTGGCACCCGTGTAATTTTGGTTTTACCGCCACGGATTGCATGCAGGCCTGGCCCTTCTTCTCCTCCTCCTCCTACTCCATCCTCCTCCCTCTCCTCCTCGGCTGACTCCTCCTTTTCCGCTGCTAGCGTCTCTTCCGCTGCGCCGCCCAAGCTCCCCAGAACCTATTCGACATGCCAGGTGAGACGTTGCCATGCCGTGCTGCGTCTGTTGTGCCTGGAAGCCAAGAGCCACACTGGCCCGGCACTCCTTTCAGCTTTGCGTTCACAGGCAGATCAGTGGCTAACACCGCTCAATTTGACAGTTGGTAAAGTGGTGTGTGACAACGGTGCCAATCTGCTTAGCGCATTGAAACAGGGCAAAATCACGCACGTGCCATGCATGGCACACGTCTTAAACTTGGTCGTGCAGCGATTCCTTGTCAAATACCCTGGGGTCCAGGACATCTTGCGGCAGGCAAGGAAAATCTCGGCCCATTTCAGAAGATCTTACACGGCCATGGCTCGCCTTGCTGACATTCAGCGACGACACAATCTGCCGGTCAGACGTCTTATTTGTGATTGCCCGACGCGATGGAACTCAACCTTCTATATGCTTGATAGGCTGCTCCAGCAGAAACGTGCAGTTAACGTCTACCTGTATGAACTCTGCGGCAGAACAGGTTCTGGGGAGCTGTTTTTTTTTCACCGTGCCAGTGGCTGCTCATGCACGACGCATGCAGACTTCTGAAGCCATTTGAGGAGATGACCAAACTGGTCAGTCGCAGCCATGGCGCCATCAGTGACATGGTACCTTATGCCTTCTTTATGGTGCGTGCATTGCGTCGTGTCATTGATCAAGCTGTGGAGGAGCAGGAGCGGGAAGATGAGGAAGTCGCAATGCTGGATGAATTCCCGGGGGGGGCTACTCTATCTGAGACAAGTGAACAACAGGAGTCTGAAGAGGAGTCAGAGGAGGATGGTGCCGGGGCGGATGAGGAGGAGCAAGAAGAGCATGCTTTAAACTTTTCTGGGATCCCTGTTGTGCGTGGATGGGGAGAGGAGAATGAAGAGGACGACATTATCCTGGATGATGAGCAGGAGCCAGGCCACCACACCGCTTCCAGTTTAGTGCAAATGGGGGCCTTCATGCTCCAGTGTTTTAATAGGGACCCCCGTATAAAAAGCATAAGGGTCAAGGACCAGTACTGGGTGGCAACGTACTTGGACCCCCGGTACAAACACAAAATTGCGGAAATGTTACCGCCATCACAGAGGGCTGTCAGAATGGAGCACTTCCAGGCCTTGCTTCGAGAAATGCTGCATTCTGCTTTTGCGTGCGCTGACAGAGGAGCAATTCCCACTCCCAGAGAAGGAGTTGCGGGTACCAATCCAACAGCGCCTGCAAGAAGAGGCCGGTTTGAAGATGTGTTGGTGACTTCGGATATGAGGTCATTCTTTCAGCCGACCCATCGACAGGTGTCATCCGGATCCAGCATCAGGGAACGCCTAGACCGCCAGGCGTCCGACTACATCGGGTTAAACGGCCGATGTGGACGCTCTGAGGAGTGATGAACCCCTGGACTACTGGGTGGGCAGGCTTGACCTCTGGCCAGAGCTTGCCCAATTTGCAATCGAACTGTTGGCTTGCCCCTCGTCCAGTGTCTTGTCCGAAAGGACGTTCAGCGCAGCAGGGGGGATCATGACCGATAAGCGTACTCGCCTAGCTCACGACAGTGTTAACTACCTCACATTTCTAAAATTGAATGAGGCATGGATCTCGGAGGAATTCAACACATGTGACCAGTAGACCATGTATAAACAATTTTTTTAATCGAGCACACAGACCTTCTTTCTTCATTTGGCTCACTTCCTTGTCCAAAAAAAGCACACCGTACTATATGCCCGTACCCTCCTCTTTGAAGAGGTTGAGCGGTGTCATATTTCTACTGGGGCTGCTTATTATGAGGGGCTCCCACCATCCCTGTGCTGTGCTGACTTCCTCCTGGGGCTGCTTATTATGAGGGGCTCCCACCATCCCTGTGCTGTGCTGACTTCCTCCTGGGGCTGTACCTCTGCTGTGCATATTATGAGGGGCTCCCACCATCCCTGTGCTATGCTTACTATGAGGGGCTCCCACCATCCCTGTGCTGTGCTGACTTCCTCCTGGGGTTGCTTATTATGAGGGGCTCCCACCATCCCTGTGCTATGCTGACATCCTCCTGGGGCTGCTTATTATGAGGGGCTCCCACCATCCCTGTGCTGTGCTGACTTCCTCCTGGGGCTGTACCTCTGCTGTGCATATTATGAGGGGCTCCCACCATCCCTGTGCTATGCTTATTATGAGGGGCCCCCACCATCGCTGTGCTGACTTCCTCCTGGGGCTGCTTATTATGAGGAGCTCCCACCATCCCTGTGCTATGCTGACATCCTCCTGGGGCTGCTTATTATGAGGGGCTCCCACCATCCCTTTGCTGTGCTGACTTCCTCCTGGGGCTGTACCTCTGCTGTGCATATTATTAGGGGCTCCCACCATCCCTGTGCTATGCTTATTATGAGGGGCTCCCACCATCCCTGTGCTGACTTCCTCCTGGGGCTGCTTATTATGAGGGGCTCCCACCATCCCTGTGCTATGCTGACATCCTCCTGGGGCTGCATATTATGAGGGGCTCCCACCATCCCTGTGCTATGCTCATTATGAGGGGCTCCCACCATCCCTGTGCTATGCTCATTATGAGGGGCTCCCACCATCCCTGTGCTATGCTGACTTCCTCCTGGGGCTGCTTACGGTGCTGGTGTCAGTGCTGTATATCACGGTGCTGGTGTTAGTGCTTTATGTCACGCTGTTGATGTCAGTGCTCTCTATCACGGTGCTGGTGTCAGTGCTGTATGTCATGGTGCTGGTGTTAGTGTTTTATGTCACGCTGCTGATGTCAGTTCTCTCTATCACGGTGCTGTTGTCAGATCACTCTATCACGGTGCAGGTGTCATTGCTGTATGTCACGCTGCTGATGTCAGTGCTCTCTATCACGGTGCTGCTGTCAGTGCTGTATATCACGGTTCTGGTGTTAGTGCTTTATGTCACGCTGCTGATGTCAGTTCTCTCTATCACGGTGCTGTTGTCAGATCACTCTATCACGGTGCAGGTGTCATTGCTGTATGTCACGCTGCTGATGTCAGTGCTCTCTATCACGGTGCTGGTGTCAGATGACTCTATCATGGTGCAGGTGTCATTGCTGTATGTCACGCTGCTGGTGATCATCTCCTGCACCCTCTTCTTTGCCTACCCTGACCTTCCCTCTCCTCCATTGCCTTCATGCGCTCCACAGTCCTGAATTGTCACAACAATTTCCCATATAAAAAAAGAATGCTTGTAGTTGTCGATCCCAGATTCACCTCATACATGTGTTATGTCATTGACGCTGGTAGGAATAAATCTATCAGTGAAAGGGGGCTTGAGTGCGTCATTGCACCGCCATCCCAGCGCCACCCCCACCCTAGAGCCCACCCCACCCCACGACAACAGGCCCAAGGCCGATGTTCTGCCGTATAGTGTCCGGCCATGAAATAGTGTCCGCCCCGTACTGCGCATGCTCAGTATGGAGCAGACGAAGCTTCGGAAAATTTCCGAAGCTGAACGGCGCCTGCGCCGTGAGTGGAGGTGGTAGCCCCACCATCCAAGCGGACATAGGGTTATGAGTTTTAAAGGGCCCCTCGCGGGCAAGCTTCGCTCGCCATGCTTCGGGCTCGGCCTCGCTGCGCTCGGCTCTTTTTTATTCCTACTCTATGTCCACTTGGATAGTGGGGATAGAACCTGGACTCACGGCGCAGGCGCCGTTCATCCTTGGCAATTTTCGGAATCTGTGTTGCTGTTGTACTGCGCATGCACAGTACACAGCGGACACTATCCGATGGAGGACGTTATTAGACAAGACACCGACAGCAAAAAGAGAGGGGAGGGGGAGGGAAGGATACACTCCCACCTGGAGGACAGCCCATGACAGAAGAGAGAGAGGGATGCGTCATCTCACTGAGGACGCCCATGACACCACCTCCAGGAAGAGCAACCCCATCCTAGAAATGCCCAAACAAAACCGAGAGCACGGAAGGGGCGAGACACGCCCCCACTGCACTAGACATGGACAGCGTCAGCATAAAGGAGGAGTGGCAGCCGGCTGGGAACGCCCACATCTGTGCGTCCGCACGTCACGGCGCCAACGCCGAGCGCACCACGTGTCCACGCATCCCCGCATAATGGGCAATGCGTTCCAAACCTCTCTCCCAGTCCTCCACTACAAACAAAGTGGAGAGCTGGAAAGAGCCACGCTCCGCACACCGGTGGCGGTGTAGTGTCATATTTTGCTCCCAATCATAGAATGCTCCAGAAATGATGTTACGGCCAGAAATTTTGCACTGCGCATGCGCAATGCGTTCCAAATGCTTGCACCATACATTCCAGAGGATTTCCGACAATGTAGTTCAGTGAAACCGTCAGATAATGTCACGGGAGTGAGGGGAGGTAATAGTGACATTAACTTTAGACAGAACAGAGAGCGGCGGAGAGAGAGCAGGTAACTGTGGCTCAGGGAGGGGATTGCCTCCCCTCACTTCTCTTGACATTATCTGACGTTTTCACTGGTCTGCATTGTCGCAAATCATTTGGAACGCATGGCGCAAGTGTTTGGAACGCATCGCGCATGCACAGTGCTAAATTTCTGGCCGCAACGTCACTTCCGGAGCATTCTATGATGGGGAGCAAAAACAGAAAATTGTACCATACTTACCGTAATTTTCTTTTCCTGGTGCCTATCCATGGCAGCATACCAGTGACAAGCTCCGCCTTGGCTACTCCCTCAGGACTAGTGAATATTATAAAAGAAATGGTTAGCGCAGCCCCAGCATTCTCCGTAATATAGAATACCGAGGGTGGGATTGTATGCTGCCATGGATAGGCACCAGGAAAAGAAAATTACGGTAAGTATGGTACAATTTTCTGTTTTCCTGGTGCCTCCATGGCAGCATACCTGTGCCAAATAACTAGCTAAAGATGGGTGGGATGATGCTTAGAAGTTTATTTTAAAGAAATTATTATTTATAAGAAGCAAAAGCTGATGTGACTGCCTGTCTGCCAAACTCCACTGATGAGAGAGCTCCTGGGTCCACCCTGTAATGTTTCAGAAATGTATGTTGGGACGACCAAGTCGCTGCCCTACAAATAGTTTCAATTGACACATTCGCTCTTACCACCCAAGAGGCAGAAACCGCTCTGGTGGAGTGCGCCCTGACCGCCAAAGGGGGTTCCAGCCCATTTGTCCTGTACACCTTGTGGATGAGTTTAACGATCCATGAGTCAATCGTTCTTGCTGATGCCTCCTTGCCTTTGTTTTTTACCCCAGGGAATTATAAACAGCCTGATGGATCCCCTGAATGATGCTGTGGCCTGCAGATAGCATCTCAAAGTGGAGGCGATGTCTAGCTCATGAAGAGAGCCAGAGTCCTGTTCCGAAAATGTTGGGAGTGCCCAAGGTTCCGATATGTTCAAGGATGATGCGACCTTGGGAATAAATCCTCGCACTGTTCTGAGTCCTACTCTGACCGGATAGAATATGATGTGATTATGATCTGTTCCTAAAGCTTGAGGCTTTGAAACCCGTCTGCCAGAGGTTATAGCTATCAGGAAGGCTAGCTTCAAGGTTAGACTCCAAAGCGATGCTGACTCCGAAGGGGCAAAAGGTGGATTGGCTAAGGATGATAAGGATGATAGCAAGGTCCCAAGTGGGAAAAGATTGTTTAGTTGGCGGTCGGATCTTTTTGACAGCTTTGAAGAACTGGATTATTAATTGATCCTCGGCCCATCTTCTACTGGTTGCTGCTGAAATCGCTGATACCTGTACCTTTAGTGTACCTCTTGCAAGGCCTAGGTCTAGGCCTGCCTGCAAAAACTCAGGAATTTGAGAGGATGATGGGGAACCTGGATCACAGCTTCTGCCAAGCATGAAGGCCCTGAACTTGTTCCACACTTTATCGTATATGCCGTTTGTGGATGGTTTTCTTGCTTTGAGCAGGGTTGCGATCACTTTATTGGAACACCCTAGGGATTGGAACCTTTCCCTTTCAGCTGCCAGATGTGAAGATCCAGCCTGCGGGGATCTGGATGGGTGTGACATCCTTGCGACAGGAGAAGAGGTATTATTGGAACCTTGACTGGAGGCCGGGTACTCAGATACATTGCTGTGGGGAATTGGCCAGTACGGTAGGACCGTTATCACCGTCGTGGTTTCCGTCATAAGTCTTGACAAAAATCTTGGAATGAGAGGCCGTGGAGGGAAGGCATAGGCCCGGTTGCATGCTCAGGGGGCTGAGAGGGCATCTATTGCCTCCGCCTGGGGGTGAGGAAGCCTTGAGATGAACCTTGGGAGTTTGGTATTGAATGCTGTTGCAAATAGGTCTAGCTCGAGGGGACCCCACTAGTTCACTATCCAGTCAAAAATCTCCGGGTGTAGAGACCATTCGTTGGCATCCACAAACCTGTGGAAAAGGCTGTTGGCCCTCGAGTTGAGATGACCGGGCAGATAGACTGCCCTCGGGTCCTTTAGATTCCTTTCTGCACAGAGGATTATGGGTTCCACCTCCTTCAGGAGGGACCTGCTGTGTGTCCCCCCTTGCCGGTGTACATAAGATACCGCAGCCCTGTTGTTCATTTGGAGGAGAACTGGTTTCCCTGTAATCTCGAACTCTAGGGATAGAAATGCAAGGTAGGCCACTCTTGACCTCCAGGACATTTGACACCAAGCCTGCTGTATGGAAGGACCATCTTCCCTGCACTGAGATCTGGTTGCAGTGTGCTCCCCAACCTGCTGCACTGGCATCGGTAGTAATTGTGATCCAGTCGACATGCCCTAACGGGTGCGGTTTCAGAAGTGTCTGTTTCTTCATCCACCAACGTAGACTCCTGAGCATCAAGGTCGTCAGGTGTATGGTTTGGGATAGATACCGTCTGTTCCACAGTCTCAAGAACTCCAGCTGGAAATGTCTCAAATGCCAATGGGCCCAGGGGACCATAGGGATACATGACGACATCTGGCCTATCAGGCTCAAACAGTTTGAGGCTGTCAGGTAGGATCTCGTACTCACTTTCTTAATTTGTTGAATAATGGATGTCACCTTCTGAGGTGGGAGAGCCACTGTTCCGTTCCTTTTATTGAACAGAGCGCCCAAATAAACCATCTCCTGGGTTGGAGAAAGGTGACTTTTCTCCTGGTTTATCTTCCATCCGAATTCTGCTAGAGTTGTCAAAAGAATGTTCCTGTGTTCCACTAACTGGGCTGGATCCTTCGTCAGGAGTAGAATGTCGTCCAAGTAGTGGCATACCTGAAACCCCAATTCCCTCAGAGGGGTTATGATGGCAATCAGGGTCTTTGTGAAGACTGTTGGCGACATGCAGAGGCCAAATGGATCTCAGATACTTCTGGAACGGAGGGAGTATGGGTATACACAGGTAAGCGTCCTGCAAGCCTATTGACAACATCCAGTCCCCTGGTTGGACTACATGAATAATCATCTGTAGTGACTCCATTTTGAATTTTTCTAGGAAGATATAGCGGTTTAGTCTTTTTAGGTCTATCACGGGTCTCCACCCTCCATTTCTCTTGGGGACTAGAAACAGGGTGGAGTAAAAACCCGAAAATCTCTTTGATGGAGTACACTGGGACTACTGCTTGCTGTTCCTGCAAGGAGAGAAGAAATCGCTGTAGCGCTTCCGCTTTTTTTTGGGGGGGGGAACCTTGACACCCTTTTTGGGGAGAAGAAGTCCTTGGGAGGTTTGTCTAGGAACGACCAGAAATGGCTGTATTTGACTGTGGAGACTACCCAAGGTTCCCTGCACTTTTGTTCCCAGATCTTTGAGAAAAGTTTTAGCCAGGCCCCCATAGCTTGGGCTGGCCTGGCGTCAAAAGGATTTAGTGGAATCCTGTGGGGTAGGCACTGGTCTCTGCCTTCGGGTCTTGAGGAACGTGGACTGTGTGCTTTTCCAAGAGCATTGCCCTTGCAGAGCAACAAATTCACCAATAAAGTCTGCTGAGAGCTTCAGCTCATCCAAGGCCTTGATTATATCCTCCTCTGGGATTTCCTGTTGGACTGCCGAATCTATATTATCCATCCAGACACGTAGTGCATTTGACACTGATGTCAGAGCTATCGCAGATTTACAGGCGATGCCTGCCATCTGGTAAGCCTTTTTGGATCGAGATCCATCCTTCTGTCCAGTGGGACCTTAAAGAAGTTGAGTCTTCCAGGGGCAACGTGACATTCTTTGCCAACCTTACCACTGCTGCATCGACCACAGGAGAACCCTCCAGCATTGCGGAATCAGCCTCTGAGAGAGGGTATAACGTTCCCAACTGATTAATGGAGAATCTTTTCTCTGTCTTTTCCCACTTTCCTCAATCACATCCCTGATCTCGTCCATGAGAGGGAAAAAGGATATCTGGCATTTGAGAAAGGGAAAGTACGATTTAGACTTTTTAACCTCTGTGTCGGTCTCTTCCCAGCCGATCTCTTGTTTAACTGCCTGTACAGAAGGCTGTACCGTGGCGAAAGCAAAGCCAGAGGCATCTAGGTCATCAGATGATTCCACTGAGATGGCATTCTCTTCCTGATGTTTTAGAGGAAGATGCAGGCATCAGACAAGAAATTCCACTTGTGGACAGCCCGGGAATGGGAGCCTCAGCCGTTTGCTCCTGAGGAGGAGATGCTGGTTGTTGCGTCGGCATTGTAGCTACCAATTCCGCAAGGGAATCTTTTACTGCTTTCTTAAGTAGGTCCGCCACTTGGAGACTTTCAGATTCTCTGTCCGCTGCATAGTCCCTGAGGCAATTTCGACAGATCAGTTTGTCTGGAAGTGGGGTAGCCCCACAGGCCTGACATCTTGGAGATCTAGATCTCGGGGAGCATGAATGAATGAATGCTTTTTGGCCGATGCTTTCCTGCCACTTCTATAATCCCCATGCCTGGATGACCTGTCTCTGCTGTGACTAGAGTCATCATCATCTCCATGTTGCCTTGAGGTCCTCTTAGACGTCTTCTGGCATACAGGACTGAAATACATAAAAGTACCAGCCACAGTGCACTCTTTTATTTATTTTTTTAAAAGTGTATCAACTTACCTGGACGTAGGTCCTTACCTCAGGTGTAGAGTAGGATCTTGTGCGGGCAGCAAATGGCTCATACTAGACGGTAGGGATGAGCCGAACACCCCCCGGTTCGGTTCGCACCAGAACTTGCGAACGACCCCCGCGTTCGGTACGAACGTTAGAACCCCATTGAAATCTATGGGACTCGAACGTTCGAATTGGAAAGTGCTAATTTTAACGGCTAATATGCAAGATAGTGTCCGAAAAAGGGTTTGGGGACCTGCCTCCTGCCTCAGGGGACATGGGTCACTGCAAAAAAAAGTTTTAAAAACTGCCGTTTTGGCGGGAGCACTGATTTTAATGACGATTAAAGTGAAAAAAAAAAGTGAAATATTCCTTTAAATATGGTGCCTGGGGGGTGTCTGTAGTATGCCTGTGAAGTGCCACGTGTTTCCCGTGTTTAGAACAGTCCCTGCACAAAATGACATTAAACGGAAATAACACCATTTAAAACTGCTTGCGGTTTTAATGTTATATCTGGTTCCTGCAATATGGTTGAAAATCATTGAGAAACATGGCATGGGTAGCCCTCCCTGCCCATTACCAGCCTATTTGGGTCTTGTACGCATATTAAGGGGAACCCCGTACCCATATTAAAAAAAGGAAATGCGTGTGGCCCCCAGGCCCTATATACTCAGAACAGCAGTATACAGGCGGTGCAAACAAGACAGGGACTGTGTAGGTTTGTTGTGTTAAGTTGAATCTGTTTGTCATTTTCAACCGGTACATTTTTAAAGTGTAGCTCCAGTCAAAAAAACTCTCTTAAAGCTTTTTGGAAAACATAGGGAAGGGTTATCACCCCTGTATAATTTGTTTTGTCGTCCATCTTTTTTCATCTCACTTGCTGCTGTCTCCTTGCGTTTGCAAGTAGGAGATGTTTGTAAGTTGGATGTTTGAGAGTAGGGGCCTGCCCTATATTATAGCGGTATGTACTGGGTACAGAGCACGCAGACAGCACGCACTATCTCCTAACACTACTGACTGCAAGCTCTATTATTAACCACTTGTTAGCCCAATGTTTGCATAAAGTGAAAGATGAAGTTATGCTGAGTAAATAGATATCAAACATGTCACTCTTCAAAATTGCACATGCCCGTGGAATGGCGCCAAACGTCGCTACTTAAAAAATCCCCATAGGCGACGCTTTAATTTTTTTTTTACTGGTTACATGTTTTGAGTTGCAGAGGAGGTCTAGGACTAGAATTATTGCTCTCGCTCTAACATTCTCGGCGATACCTCACATGTGTGGCACATGCGAGCACATGGGGACATGGGCGCTTTAATTTTTATTTTATTTTTTTATTGTTCATTTTACTTTATTTATTTTAGTTTGACATTTTTTTCCCCAAAAATATATTTTTGATCACTTTTATTCCTATTACAAGAAATGTAAACATCCCTTGTAATAGGAATATGGGGTGACAGGTCCTCTTTACAGTGAAATCTGGGGGGTCAATATGACCCCACATCTCACCTCTAGGCTGGGAAGCCTGAAATAAAAAATAAAAAAAAGATTCTGGCTTTGATCGTACTGGCGAGTTGGTAGAAGCGCCGGAGGGCGGTGAGGGGTGGGGGGCGTCTATGGCTGGGTATTTCAGGGTATCACCGAGTATGGCTGGGTATCTCTGAGTATGGCTGGGTATGGCAATTTATGGCAGGGTATTACAGAGTATTGGCGGGGTATTGGCGGGGTACTACAGAGTAATAGCAGGGTATTGCAGAGTATTGGGGGGTACTACAGAGTAATGGCAGGGTACTGCAGAGTATTGGGGGTACTGCAGAGTAATGGCGGGTACTGCAGAGTATTGGGGGGTACTGCAGAGTAATGGGGGTTACTGCAGAGTAATGGGGGGTACTGCAGAGTAATGGCAGGGTACTGCAGAGTAATGGTGGGTACTGCAGAGTAATGGCGGGTACTGCAGAGTATTGGGGGGTACTGCAGAGTATTGGGGGGTACTGCAGAGTAATGGGGGTTACTGCAGAGTAATGGGGGGTACTGCAGAGTAATGGCAGGGTACTGCACTGCAGAGTAATGGCAGGGTACTGCACTGCAGAGTAATGGCGGGGTACTGCAGAGTAATGGCAGGGTACTGCAGAGTATGCACTGGTATTGCAGAGTATTGGCAGGGAATTGAGGGGTTAAATTCGGTGAGCAGCGATGTGGGCACTGCAGATGCAGCCCACATCGCTGCTGACACCGATCTCTTTCCCCTCTGCTGTACCGATTTGACGGAGCAATCACGTGGTAAACGGCCGCTATGAGCGGCCGTTTACCGTGATCCGTGATGCGACCCGGCGGTCACGGATGTTCTCGAGTGCGCACACCTCGGGGCACGCGAGAGCAGAATTCTGGGAGGCCGTTAATTAACGGCCTCTCAGAGTTAAACAACCCCCCTGAAGCCGTTAATCGGCAATGGGCAGTTGTTAAGTGGTTAAAGCTAGATCACTAGCTATATAGGTGAGGTGAATATAGTGGTGTATACTGCAGTCAGGGCACAGACAACAACCACTACACAGCAGCAAGATAGGAAATCAGCCAAAAACGATTGGTGTGTACTGTGTTGAAGGTACACAGAACACCCACTGCTTCAGATGCTAAGTAACACACTACAGGAGGCCGCCTCAAAGGCAGCCTTATATAGTGTGGGGCGTGCACTACACAGCCTGAGCTATGATTGGCCACAGGCAGGATGCCTGTGGCCAATCATGGCTCTCCTCACTGCCGGCGCTGCGATTATATAGTGTGGGGCGTGCACTACACAGCCTGAGCTATGATTGGCCACAGGCAGGATGCCTGTGGCCAATCATGGCTCTCCTCACTGCCGGCGCTGCGATTGGCCAAGCATGCGGGGTCACAGTGCATGCTTGGCCAATCATGGGGCAGCAATGCACTGCGCCACCGCGCGCGTCACTCGAATTTTGACGCGAACGGCCCAAACGTTCGGAATTCGCCGAACGGCCGAACAGCCAATGTTCGAGTCGAACGTACGTTCAACTCGAACATGAAGCTCATCCCTACTAGACGGATTAGCAGAAGCAGCAGCTAAGAAAAGAGTTTTAGACGAGAAAAATCAACACGCCATGTCCTGACTTGGTAAAAGTGAAATTACCTCTATAAATAATGGGTTCTCTACGTTTTGTCCTTTTTTTTTTTTTTTAGAACCCAGATGAACATCTATTTAAATAATTTTTATTAATTTTATTTATATAATAATTTAATATATTTTATATTATTTAATTAATTGCTCCCCCTTTTTTTTTTTTTCTTCTTTTTTTTTTTTTTTACATTTATTTATTTATTTTACCTTAAAGGAATGGGTATTTGCTCCCTGGAGCTCTCAGACGCAGTTCTCCCTGCAGCCACAGGCGTCCCACTGAGGCCGACAGGGAGATAAATAGTGGAACAGGAGAGGCAGGGCACGCCTCTATCCTGTCCTTAACGTTTTAATGGCATAGTTGTCACCATGCCATTATCCAAAATGGCCGCGGCGGCCCCCGGAACTACTGCGCATGCGCTGACCGGTGGAACAGAAACCCGGTGTAATAAAATTTCCTGCGACCTGTGAATTTCGCTCACCCCGTCACTTCCGGTGAGGCTCCGTCACTGTAACAGCTGACAGCGGGCCTTTACTGCGCATGTGTCAATCCCCTGCCATTAACAGCGCATGCGCTGTAGATTTATTCTCACGGTGGAGAAAAATTATAGCCTCGAGTGGGCGGAGACTTGCGGGTGGGCGGGCGGAGCTGAACAGATGGTGAGAATGTCCCCGCCCACCCCAAGATTTTCTTCACTGGTCAAGAAAAATCATGGCTTCAAGCTGTGTTAGACCAAAATTATAGACTCAAGCGCCCCTCCATCTTGCTACACCCCACACTCGTCCACACAAAGGATACACTGAGAAGGGTGAAAACGGACATGAGAGGGCAAAAGTTGTATTTGGGTGAATGGGAGGATTATATCCTGAGGGGGGAGGGGAGGAAGGTAAGTGACAAACTCACCTTACAATGGAGAGGATACTCGGCTCCACCGGTGACCCCACACCCCAGAATATGGAGGCCAGTGACCCCACACCCCAGAATATGGAGGCTGGCTCCAGCGGTGACCCCACAGTGCAGAATATGGGGGCCGGTGACCCCACACCCCAGAATATGGAGGCCGGCTCCAGCGGTGACCCCATAGTGCAGAATATGGGGGCCGGTGACCCCACAGTGCAGAATATGGAGGCCGGTGACCCCACACCCCAGAATATGGAGGCCAGTGACCCCACACCCCAGAATATGGAGGCTGGCTCCAGCGGTGACCCCACAGTGCAGAATATGGGGGCCGGTGACCCCACACCCCAGAATATGGAGGCCGGCTCCAGCGGTGACCCCATAGTGCAGAATATGGGGGCCGGTGACCCCACAGTGCAGAATATGGAGGCTGGTGACCCCACACCCCAGAATATGGAGGCCAGTGACCCCACACCCCAGAATATGGAGGCTGGCTCCAGCGGTGACCCCACAGTGCAGAATATGGGGGCCGGTGACCCCACACCCCAGAATATGGAGGCCGGCTCCAGCGGTGACCCCATAGTGCAGAATATGGGGGCCGGTGACCCCACAGTGCAGAATATGGAGGCCGGTGACCCCACACCCCAGAATATGGAGGCCAGTGACCCCACACCCCAGAATATGGAGGCTGGCTCCAGCGGTGACCCCACAGTGCAGAATATGGGGGCCGGTGACCCCACACCCCAGAATATGGAGGCCGGCTCCAGCGGTGACCCCATAGTGCAGAATATGGGGGCCGGTGACCCCACAGTGCAGAATATGGAGGCCGGTGACCCCACACCCCAGAATATGGAGGCCAGTGACCCCACACCCCAGAATATGGAGGCCGGCTCCACCGGTGACCCCACACCCCAGAATATGGAGGCCGGTGACCCCAGAATATGGAGGCCGGTGACCCCACACCCCAGAATATGGAGGCCAGCTCCACCGGTGACCCCACACCCCAGAATATGGAGGCCAGTGACCCCATACCCCAGAATATGGAGGCCGGCTCCAGCGGTGACCCCACAGTGCACAATATGGGGGCCGGTGACCCCACACCCCAGAATATGGAGGCCGGCTCCAGCGGTGACCCCATAGTGCAGAATATGGGGGCCGGTGACCCCACAGTGCAGAATATGGAGGCCGGTGACCCCACACCCCAGAATATGGAGGCCAGTGACCCCACACCCCAGAATATAAAGGCCGGCTCCACCGGTGACCCCACACCCCAGAATATGGAGGCCGGTGACCCCAGAATATGGAGGCCGGTGACCCCACACCCCAGAATATGGAGGCCAGCTCCACCGGTGACCCCACACCCCAGAATATGGAGGCCAGTGACCCCATACCCCAGAATATGGAGGCCGGCTCCAGCGGTGACCCCACAGTGCACAATATGGGGGCCGGTGACCCCACATCCCAGAATATGGAGGCCGGCTCCAGCGGTGACCCCATAGTGCAGAATATGGGGGCCGGTGACCCCACAGTGCACAATATGGGGGCCGGTGACCCCACACCCCAGAATATGGAGGCCGGCTCCACCGGTGACCCCACACCCCAGAATATGGAGGCCGGTGACCCCAGAATATGGAGGCCGGTGACCCCACACCCCAGAATATGGAGGCCGGTGTTGTAAAATTTCATGCGACCCGTGAATTTCGCTCACCCCGTCACTTCCGGTGAGGCTCCGTCATTCGAACAGCTGACGGCGGGCCTTTACTGCGCATGCGCCAAGTCCGTGATCTGAACGGCGCATGCGCAAGACCGTAAGTTCAGCGGTGGTTAAAAATTATAGACACAGAAATGCTGGTGGGCGGGCGGAGCTGAACAGATGCTCAGGACGTCAGCAGCAGCCCCGCCCACCCTAATAACATGCCTCTGAATATTAAGTGGTGGTGAAAAATCATACTCAAGTGGGCGGAGACTTGCGGGTGGGCGGGCGGAGCTAATGATGGCTTTATTATATCATCGGCAGCACCAATATGTATATTATTTATTAAAGCTGAACAATAAGCAGTGTATTTATTAAAGCTGAATAATAAGCAGTGTATTTATTAAAGCTGAACAATAAGCAGTGTATTTATTAAAGCTGAATAATAAGCAGTGTATTTATTAAAGCTGAATAATAAGCAGTGTATTTATTAAAGCTGAACAATAAGCAGTGTATTTATTAAAGCTGAATAATAAGCAGTGTATTTATTAAAGCTGAACAATAAGCAGTGTATTTATTAAAGCTGAATAATAAGCAGTGTATTTATTAAAGCTGAACAATTAGCAGTGTATTTATTAAAGCTGAACAATTAGCAGTGTATTTATTAGGCTGCTTTCACACTGGGGCTGTGAGGGCGTCGGCGGTAAAGCACCGCTATTTTTAGCGGCGCTTTACCGTCGTTTTAGCGGCGGTCTGCGGGCGCTAGCGGGGTGGTTTTAACCCCCGCTAGCGGCCGAAAAAAGGGTTAAAACCACCCGCAAAGCGCCGCTTTGCCGGCGGTATTGCCGCGCTGTCCCATTGATTTCAATGGGTAGGAGCGGTGAATACACCGCTCCTTCACCGCTCCAAAGATGTGGCTAGCAGGACTTTTTTCACTGTCCTGCCAGCGCACCGCTTCAGTGTGAAAGCCGAGTGACAGGGGCCGTTTTTTTTCAGGCGCTACACAGGCGCTATTTTTAGCGCTGTAACGCCTGAAAACCACCCCAGTGTGAAAGGGGCCTTAAAGCTGAAGAATATGGGCACAATATTGGGGACAGTGTGTGCGTTTGGGGACAGTGGCTGCATTTGGGCACAGTGGCTGCGTTTGGGGCACAATGTCTGCGTTTGGGGACAGTGTGTGCGACAGTGTCTGCATTTGGGCACAGTGGCTGCATTTGGAATGATCACAGTCAATTGCGTGGTAAACGGCCAATGGCTGTTTACCAGCATCAGTGGCGAGCAGTGTTCCCGGGAACACGCCGCCACCAACGTGCACGCACAGAGCGCACCCGTGATCGCCGTGGAGATGTGGGGCGGCCACCAACGTACACGCGCAGAGCGCGCCCACGATCACCATGGAGAGGTGGGGCGGCCACCAACGTACACGGGCAGAGCGCGCCCACGGTCGCCGTGGAGGGGTGGGGCGGAACCATCTGTGATCACGCGGTAAACAGCCTCATGGCCTGTTCACCACCCTCGGTGGCGAACGGTGTCTCCATGACACGCCGCTACCAAAGGAACAGGGATGCAGGCGCATTCCCTGTTTAAAAGGAGGGCTGTCATATGACGCCCTCCCAGAACGAGACCCGCGCCACCTGGCTGTCATATGACGAACGGCGCACGGCAAGCGGTTAATCAGTATAAGTGTATATGCAGTGTATTATTTGACAGGGGAGCTTGGATTGATTGACACAGCAGTGGGAGGGGCCAAGGCCATGTAAAAGCACACCATCATTCTGCACAGCTCTGATAGACAGTGTGCCAGTGAGACCCCTCCCACTGGCACACTGGTCATGTGGCCAAGGTCATGTGTAGTTCATGAATATTCCAGAACAAGTCACTCAGGACGTTGGAGGCACTGGATGAAGAGCTGAGACAAGCTTTACCCAGAGCATCTTGCAGACTTGTGTATTTTCACAGGAGAAGGAGAAGCAGTTTCAAGTATTTGACAGCAGCAGGATGTTTCCTGGCTCAAGGATTTTGACAGGCAAGTTCTTGGTTGAGGATCTTATGTGATGCAAACCCTCTGAAGTGATGGGGGGGGGGGGGTGTCCTGTGATGTAATGGGGCCTAGTCCTCATGTGATGGGGACCAAGGCCTGATGTGATGGGGGTGTCCTGTGATGTAATGGGGGCCTAGGCCTGATGTGATGGGGGGTCTTCTGATGTGATGGGGGGTCTTCTGATGTGATGGGGGTGTCCTGTGATGTAATGGGGGCCTAGGCCTGATGTGATGGTAACCAAGGCCTGATGTGATGGGGGGGTCTTCTGATGTGATGGGAGTGTCCTGTGATGTAATGGGGGCCTAGGCCTGATGTGATGGTAACAAAGGCCTGATGTGATGGGGGGGTCTTCTGATGTGATGGGGGTGTCCTGTGATGTAATGGGGGCCTAGGCCTGATGTGATGGTAACAAAGGCCTGATGTGATGGGGGGGTCTTCTGATGTGATGGGAGTGTCCTGTGATGTAATGGGGGCCTAGTCCTCATGTGATGGGGCCCAAGGCCTGATGTGATGGGGGGTCTTCTGATGTGATGGGGGTCTTCTGATGTGATGGGGGTGTCCTGTGATGTAATGGGGGCCTAGGCCTGATGTGATGGTAACAAAGGCCTGATGTGATGGGGGGGTCTTCTGATGTGATGGGAGTGTCCTGTGATGTAATGGGGGCCTAGTCCTCATGTGATGGGGCCCAAGGCCTGATGTGATGGGGGGTCTTCTGATGCGATGGGGGGTCTTCTGATGTGATGGGAGTGTCCTGTGATGTAATGGGGCCTAGTCCTCATGTGATGGGGACCAAGGCCTGATGTGATGGGGGGTCTTCTGATGTGATGAGGGTCCTGTGATGTAATGGGGGCCTAGGCCTGATGTGATGGTAACCAAGGCCTGATGTGATGGGGGGTCTTCTGATGCAATGGGGGGTCTTCTGATGTGATGGGGGTCCTGTGATGTAATGGGGGCCTAGTCCTCATGTGATGGGGACCTCCGCCTGATGTGATGGGGGAAGGGAATGCACTTGCATTGTCCAGTAGGGGTGCAATGGATCATCACCGATCCGTGATGCGAACAGGTCACCCTGTTCAGATCAGCACACGCCACGATCCGCGGAGTGCCCCGCGGCCTCGGCCTTAAGAAAGCCCGTGGCTTCGGCCTAGCTCTGTAGCGGCGGCCATCTTGGTGCACCCATTTACAATGCGATCTCTTCGTCAAATGACGGAGCGATCACTTGTAAACAAACTGGCGTCATAGTGACGCCAGTTCCTCTCTCCCTTCTGTGTACTGATCTGTACAGTGGAGGGGAGAAATCGGAAGGCAGCAGCGCTGCGGGCTGCATCTGTTGTGTCCACAGAACTGCTCTGTGACAAATGCAGTCACAGCCATCCCTCCATACCCAGCCAATACTCTGCCGTACCCAGCCAATACTCTGCCGTACCCAGCCAATACTCTGCCGTACCCAGCAAATACTGTGCCATACCCTGTAATATCCATCCATACTCGGCGGTAGCCAGCCGTACCCAGCCATGCTCAGCCAATATTACAGTAGAGGAGATATATATTACAGTGGGGAGATTGTGGATATTACAGTGGGGACTATTTTGTGGTGGAATTTTAACAGGTTTTTGCAAATTCAATTATTATTGGCTGATCCGAAAACTGATCCAATCCGTGACTCAGATCCGAGGAACGATCCGGTCCGTGAGTTTTTTGTATCCATTGCACCCCTATTGTCCAGTGATAGGAGACTTGTAACAGCGAAGCAAGGGCGTACTGTTCTGGGGGCCAGATGGTCAAAAATCATGATTGTTTTTCGATCAATGCAACTAGCTGGTGTATCAAGAACCCATTACATCACAGTGTGGCTGATGCTGCTGTTAGGAAGTTTTTAGTGTTTAGGAGTGTGTGCACTGTGCCACACTCCAAAGATTCCTCACCTACTTGTGGTACTTGTACTAATACCTGGGTTTCTGTGTAGCGCTCTTTCCTCTTGTAGTAGAGTCCTGGGCTCTTGGAGGCATATTGGTGACTTTAAGAGTTAGGGACAGCTGACATCCTTCTGTGTAGAGTGGGTTAAAAGGCAAGTTGGGTGCAGTGCCAAAAAAAGAATTGATGGGCACTAGACACTTTTTGAATGCACAGAGATTTATTGTCTCTTAAACACTTTGCCGCCTGGCCTATAGCAAAATGACGGCGGCAAAGTGGTTTCAAAATCCTGACCGGGCGCCATATGAGGTCCTCATGATTTTGATCCACTTTGCACCCCCGGGGGCGTGCATCGCGGCGATCGTTGTTGCGGTGTGTCAGTCTGACACCCCGCAACTACGATCTCGGTAAAGAGCCTCTGACGGAGACTCTTTACCACATGATCAGCCGTGTCCTATCATGGCTGATCACAGTGTAAATAAGAAGAGACGTTGATCGGCTTTTCCTCACTTGCGTCTGTCAGATGCAAGTAGAGCCGATTGGCTGCTCCTCTGACAGGGGGGGGTCTGTGCTGATCGATTATCATTGCAGCCTCCCCCGAGTATGCCCACACTGGACCACCAGGGACACCACCAGGGATGCCCAGCACCAGGTATGCACCCCCTAGACCACCAGGGATGTCAGTCAGTGCCCACAATGGATGCCAATCAGTGCCCACAATGGGCATCACTGATTGGTATGCATTATTGTTTGGCACTGATTGCCATCCATCAGTACTATACAATACAATACAGTGCCGCTTATCAGTGACCATCCATGCCCATCTGTGCCGCCTATCCATGCCCGCCCATGCCGCCTATCCATGCCAATCCTTGCCAGCTATCAGTGCCAATTTGTGCCACCTATCAGTGCCCATCCGTGTCGCCCATCAGTGCCCATCAGTGTGGCCTTATCGGTACCCGTCACTGCAGCCCCATCAGTGAAGGAGAAAACTTTTATGTCTTTTTTTATTTGTTTAGTAAAAAATAAAAACCGCAGAGGTGATCAAATACCACCAAAAGAAAGCTCTGTTTGTGGGGAAAAAATGATAAAAAATTAATTTGGATACAGTGTAGCATCTCCAACCTTCTCAGGTGACCATCACTCAAAGGAGCTCTCAAAGCGTCTCCTCAGATAGGTCCCTGGCTTGGCACTAACTCAAGTTTTCCCACTTCAGCATCTCTGGTTAGTGAGAAGACTGCTTGGGTAATGGCTTTAGTTACTCACAATGGTCTCTGGTACCACGGTGTATGTTCCCTTTGTGGCGACAGCTGTTCCTTTTTACCTCCCGACCCCAGCTTGTTTTCCCAGACAGGAGCACTGTTGCTTCTGGTTGGACTACAAGCTGTAAGTCCCAACCCTATGCTGCTCTCCCACAATGTCCCTCAGGCAGCCTAGCAGCCAGATGTCCCTGGGATAGAAGCTAGCCATGTGACCTAGCAACTCAGGGCAACACATCACACGTCCACCTAGACAGCCGTCCAGCTGGCACAGAAACCCGATCACCTGACTCCATCCCAATCAATAGGCTCTCACAGCAGGCCAATGGACCCAAAGAAATCTATGCAAATTGGCTGAGACGCTCCATCTTTTCATGTCTGTCCTTGTAAATCCCTTGTCTTGCCTTGTGTCACAAGCATACTGCCACCTAGTGACAAAAGAGGGACGTTGCAACAAGTATAGGTTTAGCAAAGAGTCAATTGATCTCCTCACAATAGGGCAAGGCAAATATTGCCTGGCAACTACATTTAATAGCATCCCTGCCTAAACATGAGGGTGCTACACTCTCTACAGCGCTGCTTTCATGCGACAAGTGGAGGAGGGAAGGCAGCCCCTGCAGTGCAGTGAGGTGTTTTTATTATTATTTTTTTTTTAACAGTATGGTGGATTATTTATCCTATTACCATTTTTGGATTAGTTGAAAATACAAACAGCATAAAATGTTGTTTTTTGCAAGATAAATTTAAAAGCATTACATTTTCTTTACTTGTTTAACTTTTCTCTTTGTCAATTAGTGCTGGATCTTGCTTAATGCAGCTACATATCATCATACAGTAACCGCTCAAAAGTGACTGTACAGGGTAATGCAGAAGCTCTGTGTAATCATTTATTAGCAGCTACTTAATGCTGCTATTTAGCTCCATTCAGTAATATATTGTGCTCTCTGGGATCTCACATTACACTTGATACTAAATGCCAAGTATTTACATTTTTTTGATTGTATTATTTTTGATGTGAATGGTGTTCTACATTTTTAGGTATGGAGAAGAGGTACGAGGAGGTTTTTCGATTCCTTTCTTTGGGGGAATACCCATCCGGGTATGACAAGTGTCAGAGATACAATTTCAAGAAGACCACTGCTAAATTTACCCTAAAGGGTAAGTATCAGAAATGCAATAATTTTTAGTGGTTATGGAAAATAATTTTGTCATGAATGTAGCTTTTGAGTTTCCACTTTTATTACAGAAGGTGGTATCTTCGTTGGAAATAGAAGATTTCTTAAATCCGAGGAAGAAGCTAAGAAGATTTTTGCAGAGTTTCATTCATTACCAATTGGAGGCCATGCGGGAGTCAACAAAACCCAGTCAACAGTCAGCTCAAGATTTTTCTGGCACGGAATGACCTTAGATATTCGGAAATGGGTACACACAATTACTTTTATGTCTTATATTTTTTATGAAAATGGTACATAGGTTAACATATGTTTACCCACAGATCGAGGAATGCGAGAAGTGCCAGAAGGTTGGAAAGCCATTAGCGGCACCTCAGCCGTTACAATGTATTAAGGTAAATAACTATTACAGTCTAATCTAACAAATATGATTACATTAGTATATTAAAAATTAATTATGCTTTTTGTTCATCACATTAGGTGTCTTCTGTTTGGGAGCTGGTTGGTATTGACCTAACAGGCCCTTTGCCAAAAACAGAGGATGGCTTTCAATATATTTTGACGGCCACCGATTACTTTTCTAAGTGGGTGGAGGCATTTCCAATGAAGACCAAGACCGCAGCAGAGGTGGGACGCCATTTATGTGCTATGATCTACCGTCATGGTTGTCCGAAGCGGATACTTTCTGACCAGGGCAGAGAATTTGTGAACCAAGTATGTGTAATTTCGATTTACCATTTTTGGAACATGACTTTGTCAATAGGTGGTTTATTAAAATTGATATTCCTATTTTTTCATCTTTTTAAAAGCTCAATGATCGGATGTGCAGCATGCTGGGTATCGAAAGGAGCGTGACAGCGGCGTATCATCCTCAAACAAATGGACTGGATGAGAAGACGAATCACAACATCAAGCGGTAAGTTTAAGTCTTCTTTATCTTCCGAATTGTATTCAACTATTCTTCCACAGGTTTCTCCAATATAGGGCCCTTCACTCCCTTATTGCACAGACCTCTTTTTATCTTTCAGTCCTCTTGAGACTTTAAAGTGGTTGTAAACCCTTACAAACCACTTTGACCTACAGGTAAGCCTAGATTAAGGCTTACCTGTAGGTCCAAGAAATATCTCCTAAACCTATGCGGTTTAGGAGATATTTACCTGAAGACAGCCACCGCTGTCTACGGCGCATGCGCCGTAGACAGCAGCTTGCAGGCACACTGGGCAAGCCACTGCAAAATGCCGCGAGTGTCAGCTCCCGTGCACATGCGCGGGAGTGACGTCATCGCAGCTCCGGCAAATCACAGCGCTGGAGCAGCGAGACACGGAAGTTGCTCCGGGATCCATGGCAGCGGGTAAGAGGAAGACGGAGGACCGCTTCGGGGGTTTGTTCTTGGGTAAGTTATTCATAATGAGCTACTATGCGATGCATACTAGCTCATTATGCCTTTGCCTTACAGGGTGTGTTTTTTTAGTTTATTGCCTTTACTTCCTCTTTCAATTACAATTACTCAGTCATGCAACACTACCTAAATGTCTTGTAAATTATAATTATTTGTCACAATAATTAAGCTTTCTTTTTGTGTTATTTAATCAACACTGCTACTCTGATGAGCTGAAGACATGTACTTTGATGGTCATATAGACAGTCTTTATTTTGGCGATGTGGGGATTGTATTTGACTTCAGCAAGCAGCAACTCTCTGTTACTGCAATCTTCTCCTCACAATGCATCAGTGTATTAGGAGGAGAACCCATTAATGGTAAGTTACTCCCATTTTGATATGTAACCAGCTGTGATTGGACACAGCCAGGCACGTGTTAAAGAGGCATTTTCATTGGCTACTTATACTGTTAGGACATGGACTGTGTCCCGAGAGAGACACCTCAGCCCAATCACCGGGCTGAAGGGCTTCCGTTTATTACACGCTGGTATGGAAGTGGTTATGTAATGTTCTTCTTGCTTTCCACTTTTGCCTCTATTATTACATGCTTTGAACTATCAATTATACATTATTAAAGAGGAAGTAAACTCATCTGATTCCCTGCAAAGGTAAAGCATAATGGACTACTATGCATCGCACAGTAGTCCATTATGTGTCACTTACCTAACACAGGAGCCAGCGAAGTCACCGCTGTCCCCTGTAGTCCGGCGCGTCCATCTTCTTGGTGGGTCTCGCCGCTCCACATCTGTCATTCGGCAAAGCCGCGATGACGTCACTCCCGCGCATGCGCACGAGAGCCGCCACGCTCGGCATATTCGCTGTTGACGGTGCCGCGCGCAGAGTGCCTGCTCACCGCTGTCTATGGCACATGTCTTTCGGCAAACGGTTTAGGAGATATTTCTTGGACCTAAAGGTAAGCCTTAATCTAGGCTTACTTGTAGGTCAAAGTGTGTTGGTTATGGTTTATAGCCACTTTAATGAGAGTGTGGTGTTAATGTGTTTATCTTGTTTTATCATTTGTTTTATTATAGAGCTCTTGCTAAATTGGTGAATGACCAACAAACGAATTGGGATGTTTACTTGGAAGCGACCTTATTTGCTCTAAGGTCAAAGGCCCAAACAACGACCAAGCATTCACCATTCCTTTTAATGTACAGGAGGGAGGCAGTCTTCCCAGCAGAGGTTCCAGTTGACCTTCCAGTGAGTTTAATTTTTTTTTTCTAAAGTTAACGATTTTATAGTAATATAATTGTTTAGTGAGTGTATAGGTAGATCTCGCCTGATTGTAAATAATTGATTTATGCAACATAAGTGGCACATATGAGCATTTGACTGTTCTTTCTTAATTATTTGTTAAATAGTAATGTAAGGACAGTTCCCCCCATAAGTAAACATTTTTATATATTCATAAGCATGTCAATGTCAAATTATCTGTTAAATTTGTCTAACTGTATGACTATATTACAAAATGTATTTATTTCTTCATCTTGTCAAAACTCTTAAGTGTCGCATGGTGTTACTATTCATTAAAACTTTTTTATTTTATATATTTTTTTATTTTTTTACTGCAGCTTTCCACAATTATTCTACCGCAGGAGAACGCTTACAATGTATTCATGGAGGAAAAGAAGACTGCAATGGAAAAACAGCAAAAAGCAACATTTCAAAATATCACGATGTCACAGGAGAAGCAGAAGACTGCGTTTGATAAAAAGGTGAAAAAAAAGTATAAGGCATTAACTTATAATATTGGTGATGAGGTTCTTCTTTATAATTCTAGGAAGCGTGGAAGGAAAGGAGGAAGACTGGAAAGCGACTTCAATGGGCCATATATCATCAAGGCGATGTGTGGCAAAGTTGTTCAGGTGGCAAATACGCACGGGCATACGTTGAAGACAAAGATTAATATGGACCACATCAAGCCATTTATAAGAAGCAGGAAGAGTTCCGCACTCCGGCCGGAAAGTGATGTCCAGTCATTGAACTCGCCTAAGGAGATCAGCACCACCATATCGTCTATACAACAAAGGACCTCCGTAATAAAATTTGCTACACGACAAATGGTCAGTACTATTGAGGTACCAGCAAACATGATACATGAATAGCTACCTTAATTCTGCATTATATATAGAGTGCCTAGTTCTATTTTCTCTGACTAGTTTTTATTTTAAGTAGAATATACATCCAAAAATTAAAATAAAGTAAATTGATTAACATTAATTTTGGTTTTTAAAGACTTCATCATCTTTCATCCCCGAGATAGCAGAAGACAGAGGTAGCAGTTAATGGGTTATTCATTACTACTTTGACCCCGTTGGTCATTTGTTTGGCCGTGCCCTGTTGGTTGGCCTAGCCTTCTCACTCTGTTTGCCATTCTGGCATTTTTATTTTGAACTTGCCACTGTTTGGCATTCTGTTCTATCTAGTTCTTGTTTAATTAACCTTACAAGGTTGATATTATACCAAAGTCAATCTATAGGTTGAGTAAAAGCCTTATCAGAAATGCACATAAGTGATTTGGATTCAGACATACGTGCACGTGTCTGTGTGTGTATGTATGTATGTATGTATGTATGTATATATATATATATATATATATATATATATATATATATATATATATATATATATATATATATATATATATGTATATATTTGAGCTGTGATCAAGATTAACTCCTATTGTAAACAATATTTCAATTAAACATTGTACACAGGGCCAGCTTTAGCCGCCCTATGCAAATACTCTTCACAGTGCCACTTCCTGACCACATCCATCTACATATATACACAGATTAATTTAATAGTAATAAAAAAATAAAAAAAACATATAACAAAAGTAACATGCTTTTTCAGATTAGGTAATACTCAACTTGTATTGACTTTGGCTCCCAAGCGTACAAGAACAGACATGTAATTTACAATGTTGTTTTTTTTTTTTTTTCCTCAGTTAAAAACATTTGGGCTGCAGAGAATCTTGACTCGGTGGAAGCAGAAGTGGGACCATACAAACTGTATGTCTATTCATTTCAAACACTGCGTGAGAGAAACTGGTTGGTGGATGAGGTAAGATACGACAATCAATTTGAAAATGTATCAAAACCAAAACTTCACAATTTTTGTGGTTCTCAATTTTACATTTATTTATATATATTTTTGTTTTTTTGTAATGCAGGTGATTGATGCTTATCTTTACCATTTGAAAGAAAAGCATCAGGCAAGTGTGAATTATGTGTATGCTTGCCTTATATATGTTTCATTGTTTTTCTGCATTTTTAACTAATTTTGAATTTTTCTTTTTTTTTCACAGGAACCTGTTCACCTTATGTCTGCAGTGATTGCGACGGCAATGTTTACTGGACAAACCAGTCGGCTTGGAAAGGTTGGTCACAATTACAGCTATACTTGAGGAAAAAATATCTATCTATCTAAATAAAGAAATACATTTTTACTTAACTGGGTATATACTTCCTTTCAGATGACATTCCCTACAGAAGAACTATCTCTATGTCCTATTAATATCAATAAACATTGGATTTTAGTGGTAAGTCACGGGCCCCCTGTCTTTTTACTTACCTGAGCCAGTTCACCTGTTCGGCGTGTCCACGGTGTCCTCTTCTCCACGGCTTCTTGGTATTGAGTGGGTACATTGATAGCAGGCAGCCATTGTGCTGTGAATCCAATGATGCAGGTGCCGAGGCCGAGTCATACACTCAGCGTCTATGGACGGCGAGTGTATGACATAGGAACCCGCCCGCAAAGTAACCCCCCTCAGGAGAGAGCTTCCCAGAGGGGGTTATGTAATGTGGGGTGGAGGCACTGGAGCTCCCATGGGAACCCAGAAGAGGACGTTTGGGGCCACTGCAAAATGAACTGCACAGTGGAGATAAGTATGAAATGTTTGTTATTTAAGAAAACAAATAACTGAACCTTTACAACCACTTTAACATAATAATGTTATCATGCACTATTATATTTTATTTATGTTTGTTATGTCTGCAGATATTGCTCAATAACCTATGATGCCACAGAGTGTATCTGCTCTATATTGTACTGAAATTTTTGTCATTCTCACCAAATATTTTTTAGATTATCATGAAGTCGAAGAAGGTCCTTATTGTGATGGACCCATTGGGAAACGAACTTTCCTACCATTCAATGTTGCATGACAACTAGAGGTAAGTGTGCCTATTTTCAGTAAGTGGACATAACATAAGTGTATTATTTTCACATTACGTTTGTAATTGTTTGAATTTTTATTTTATTTCTTATATAACTCTAAACAGTCTCTTCTTGAGGATGAACAAGCCTGAAGACCAAGGAGACAACTGGTCTACCTGGGTAATGGAGCACAGCAATCAGCAGGATTCCAGTAGCTGTGGTGTCTTAATCTTAATGGTACATTTGTTTGATTTTAATTGATTTTTATTTTTTTGGCTGTCTTCTCAGTATTTCAGTCTATTTTAAAAATGTTATTTGCCGTTACAAATGTTACATGTTATTTTACAGTTTGCAAAGGAGTTCCTGAAGACGAAGACCATCAATGCAGTTAGGACCTCTGCTGAAGCAGTGATGGATGCACGTCTTGAAATAGCTTGTGATCTACTCCAGTACAGTACATAAGGTAAGTTAGGTTACACCCTGGAAGAAAGCTTTGTCAAGCAAAATTTTATTAATACTCAAAATCAATACAGCTTCAATCATGGGCCAGCAAACATGTTTATTATGAAATCATTCCAAGAATGATAAATGTTAAAATCCACAATGCCTGACATTAACATATTGTACTGTAATGTAACATGTTTTTATTTGTTTTAATAGGTGCAACATCAGCTCGAGGAACACAGCTTACCTTGGAGACATCAGAAAACTCCTTGTTTAGCTCCTCAGGCCCCTCTTATGTGCAAGTAACCATGTGTCTTTTAGAGACACAGGATGACCGGAAAAAATTGATGGTGAAAAATACTTAATGGACACTTTGAGTGTGGTTTTGATTAATTGTATATTTGTCATCTATATCCCTTAAGAAATCTATGAAGATAAATTTATTCTACTTTATGAGACTGTTAAAGATGTTAATATAATCAGTAAACCACCAGTTACCGTTGGTCTCCTGCTATAGTCTGTTTGTTAAAGTGATTGAAAAAACTGTGTTTAATAAATATCTAAAAAATAACAAACATGCTATACTTGACTCCTCTGTGCATTTATTGTTCCAGTAAGCAGCCCTAAACAACCTCTTCTCAGGTCCCTCTTTGCTACTCCAGGCCCTTCCCTCCTATTGAGTGGCCTCACTGCCATTAGCTATCTATGAGGGAACCCAAGCAGAGTATGAAAGAGCTCCATGTGTCCATTCAGTCACGGAGACACGACTTGGCCCCACACCCTCTCCCCCCCCCCCCCGATTGGCTGACTGACAGCCGCAGGAGACAATGGCGCCGCTGCTGTGTCTCAGCCAATCAAGAGGAGTGTCCCAAACATTGCTGGGGAGAGGGTAAGTAATTGGGGGGGGTGGGGGGTCCAAATACAGAAGGATTTTTATCTTCATGTAACGTATATACTCGAGTATAAGCAGAGATTTTCAGCCTCTTTTTTGAGGCTGAAAGTGCCCCCCTCGGCTTATACTCGAGTCATCGCCGTCTGCCTGCCCGATCAGCATGTCGAGCAGACAGACGGCGGCCATTCTACTATTCAAAAGCCGCGCCTCCCTGTCTGTGATAGGCGGAACACTCAATTTCCCAGCAGTCAGTGTTCCGCCTATCACGGACATCCTCTCATCCTCGTCCGTAGTATGAGAATGAGCGGATGTGACTGACTGCTGGGAAATTGAGTGTTCTGCCTATCACAGACAGGGAGGCGCGGCTTTTGAACAGAGGAATGGCCGCCGAGGACGAGGAGAGCATGGCACACAGAGGCTGCAGATCGGCACAGGTAGGCAGGGATGGACGGAACACAGCAACGGACGGGACACAGCAATGGACGGGACACCGAGACGGACGGGACACCGAGACGGACGGGACACCGAGACGGACGGGACACCGGGACACAGGGACGGATGGGACACAGGGATGGACGGGACACAGGGATGGACACAGGGATGGACGGGACACAGGGATGTCTCACCCTCGGCTTATACACGAGTCAATAAGTTTCCCAGTTTTTTTGTGGTAAATTGGGGGCCTCAGCTTATATTCGGGTCGGCCTATACTCGAGTATATACAGTATAAAATGCATTAGGATAAAAAAACCTTATGCCTTTGAAACTCCTTTAAGTATGTGTCTCTCATTGTTAATTGTATTAATTGTTCTGTCTGTCTTCTCATCTATGTGTTTATACTTGTAATAATGTGTAGTGTACACTATTAATAGTATTAATGTTGTATTACAGCTCCTCTACACTGAAAACGGAGAGATAGTGCTCTGCCGATCGCTCAGTTGTCACAGCTCACCAAGCAGAGAGCTGCTGACCAACAGTCAGCAGCTCTCTGCTGTCCCGCGCTCTGCTCTCCTTCACTGGAGCGCTGACTGTTGAAGAGGAAGGAGCGTCCTGGTTAGGCTCTTAGCGGCTTGCTGAGAGAGAGAGGCTGAGCCGAGTGTCGGTCCAGGGATCTAATCAGATCCCAACTCCATGGTCTTGACGCCTGAGCCTGGACTGACTACTAGGACATCGGCAGAGAGGGAACCTCAGACCGCTCTTTGCTGAAAACGGGTTATAGGGTTGCAGAATGAACTGTACTCCTGTGATCAACAGGATAAGTACAGCCAAAATCGCTTTTGCTGTACATCTCCTTTTTAAATGACTGGTTAGTTAGCGGCTATTAATTATATTAATGTATACAGTCACCTTTACATACAGCCAACTGATCTGGTGTACTATAAATTCTGTGTTTTTTTTTTTTTTTAAATAAAAGGTTCCAGTTCTGATAGAAGATTTTGTGAGCTGGTCTTGTATGCTATGTTATAATATCATCTGGTCCCTATGTCTAGACCGGAGGAATCAGTATGCTGTTGGATGCACACAAGCTGGGTTCCGTTTGAGTTCCATCAAACGTGTGTGTGTGTGTGTGTGTGTGTGTGTGTGTGTGTGTGTGTGTGTGTGTGTGTGTGTGTGTGTGTGTAGGCCTGACATCAACTTCCCTGCTTGTACCCAACTTCACTGGCCCACTAATGTCCTCCCTTTTCTCTGACCACCCCCCCCCCCGTGTGTCTTACCTCATCAATCATGCCACCCCCATATCATTTCTGATCACTGTAACGCCCATGTCCTCAATCATCTCTGGGCCTCCCTTCTCAAAACCACTGGACACGCCATGTCCTGCCCCCAGCCTTTGTTCAGGGGTCTCCCTGTGTCCAGGCTGATGGGGGGGGGGGTCATCCGAGATATGGGGGAATCTTGCTGATCATTGTCATGGCCTTTATGCCATAGAGCGATTGCCATCACATGCCTTACTGTGCCATGTCATAGTCCTGGTCTCTCTGAAATAACTTCTGTTCATCTTCTACAGAACTGTCTACCCAGATCACCCCAATATAAAATGGTCATAATCTGATTTTGCTCGAACTGATTAAAGCATGGCTTTTATGGAGGTACCTAGTGAATGAGGTCAGGGACCACTTTTCGAGAATAATGTATACATCAATAAATTTACTTCTGATTTTTCGTACATAATACGTGGACTTCTTAGTGCATTCAACTGTCCTTAGTAAGTGACTTTATCAAACAATGGGAAGATAACAGTCTGCCATGAGCAGTATTGACATAAAGGTGGGCTGTCATTGATTGGGTGACACCACACATCACTAGCAAAGATTGTGTTGGCTAAGTCTATAAACCTCTGATCAGCCCTGGCTCTTCAACTTGGATGAAAGGAAACGATGGCAGGGTCAGACGACAAGAATGTTATTTAGAAGTTATGATTTCTGTGCCTGGGTGTTTCTGTCTAACAATCTACATAATTTGTAAAGTGATAGCAGCAACATAAGTGTCTATTGTCCATTGGAACATCTCCACATACATGAGACTCAATGTCAGAGAAGAAATTAAATGAAGAGGAGTGGACCTCAGGCTGCCCCCGTGCTATATACTGGCGACCTCACATCTAAATAGGGGGGCCCGCTCCTTCTCCTTAAGCAACCAGTGAACCTAAAGTGGGTCAAACATGCACTTTGCCCTCAGGGGACATGGTAGCCACCATCCTTGGACACTATGATGATGGTGTATAAGCCTCCAATATGAGGGCTACAGGAAAACTCACACTCAGCTTCTTTGGCACCATTGGAGGAAAAACAGAGGAGGCGATCCAGCACTTTACAGAAATCACAGACACTGCTCTATAATTTTACTTGACCTCCCATATATATATATATTTTGTCTGCTGTGCACAGACAGATTTGTGTGACAGTTTGTCAGGCTTTAGCTCCTGAACACACAGCTCTATGTTTTTCCTTGACCTCCCATCCATACAGAAGTACTTGGACACAGCGGTATGCACGTCTACAATGAGGGTGTGATTTTACATAACCTTGGCCCCTCCCACTGGCACACTGTCTATCAGAGCTGTGTAGAATGATGGTGTGCTTTTACATGGCCTTGGCCCCTCCCACTGATGTGTCAATCAATCCAAGCTCCCCTGTCAAATAATACACTGCGTATACACTTATACTGATTAACCGCTTGCTGTCCGCCGTTCGTCATATGACAGCCAGGCGGCGCGGCTCTCGTTTGGTAGCGGCGTGTCATGGAGACACCGTTCGCCACCGAGGGTGGTGAACAGGCCATGAGGCTGTTTACCGCGTGATCACAGATGGTTCCGCCCCACCCCTCCACGGCGACCGTGGGCGCGCTCTGCGCGTGTACGTTGGTGGCCGCCCCACCTCTCCATGGTGATCGTGGGCGCGCTCTGCGCGTGTACGTTGGTGGCCGCCCCACATCTCCACGGCGATCACGGGTGCGCTCTGTGCGTGCACGTTGGTGGCGGCGTGTTCCCGGGAACACTGCTCGCCACTGATGCTGGTAAACAGCCATTGGCCGTTTACCACGCAATTGACTGTGATCATTCCAAATGCAGCCACTGTGCCCAAATGCAGACACTGTCGCACACACTGTCCCCAAACGCAGACATTGTGCCCCAAACGCAGCCACTGTGCCCAAATGCAGCCACTGTCCCCAAACGCACACACTGTCCCCAATATTGTGCCCATATTCTTCAGCTTTAAGGCCCCTTTCACACTGGGGTGGTTTTTAGGCGTTACAGCGCTAAAAATAGCGCCTGTGTAGCGCCTGAAAAAAACCGGCCCCTGTCACTCGGCTTTCACACTGAAGCGGTGCGCTGGCAGGACAGTGAAAAAAGTCCTGCTAGCCACATCTTTGGAGCGGTGAAGGAGCGGTGTATTCACCGCTCCTACCCATTGAAATCAATGGGACAGCGCGGCAATACCGCCGGCAAAGCGGCACTTTGCGGGTGGTTTTAACCCTTTTTTCGGCCGCTAGCGGGGGTTAAAACCACCCCGCTAGCGCCCGCAGACCGCCGCTAAAACGACGGTAAAGCGCCGCTAAAAATAGCGGTGCTTTACCGCCGACGCCCTCACAGCCCCAGTGTGAAAGCAGCCTAATAAATACACTGCTAATTGTTCAGCTTTAATAAATACACTGCTAATTGTTCAGCTTTAATAAATACACTGCTTATTATTCAGCTTTAATAAATACACTGCTAATTGTTCAGCTTTAATAAATACACTGCTTATTATTCAGCTTTAATAAATACACTGCTTATTGTTCAGCTTTAATAAATACACTGCTTATTGTTCAGCTTTAATAAATACACTGCTTATTATTCAGCTTTAATAAATACACTGCTTATTGTTCAGCTTTAATAAATACACTGCTTATTGTTCAGCTTTAATAAATAATATACATATTGGTGCTGCCGATGATATAATAAAGCCATCATTAGCTCCGCCCGCCCACCCGCAAGTCTCCGCCCACTTGAGTATGATTTTTCACCACCACTTAATATTCAGAGGCATGTTATTAGGGTGGGCGGGGCTGCTGCTGACGTCCTGAGCATCTGTTCAGCTCCGCCCGCCCACCAGCATTTCTGTGTCTATAATTTTTAACCACCGCTGAACTTACGGTCTTGCGCATGCGCCGTTCAGATCACGGACTTGGCGCATGCGCAGTAAAGGCCCGCCGTCAGCTGTTCGAATGACGGAGCCTCACCGGAAGTGACGGGGTGAGCGAAATTCACGGGTCGCATGAAATTTTACAACACCGGCCTCCATATTCTGGGGTGTGGGGTCACCGGCCTCCATATTCTGGGGTCACCGGCCTCCATATTCTGGGGTGTGGGGTCACCGGTGGAGCCGGCCTCCATATTCTGGGGTGTGGGGTCACTGGCCTCCATATTCTGGGGTGTGGGGTCACCGGCCTCCATATTCTGCACTGTGGGGTCACCGGCCCCCATATTCTGCACTATGGGGTCACCGCTGGAGCCGGCCTCCATATTCTGGGATGTGGGGTCACCGGCCCCCATATTGTGCATTGTGGGGTCACCGCTGGAGCCGGCCTCCATATTCTGGGGTATGGGGTCACTGGCCTCCATATTCTGGGGTGTGGGGTCACCGGTGGAGCTGGCCTCCATATTCTGGGGTGTGGGGTCACCGGCCTCCATATTCTGGGGTCACCAGCCTCCATATTCTGGGGTGTGGGGTCACCGGTGGAGCCGGCCTCCATATTCTGGGGTGTGGGGTCACTGGCCTCCATATTCTGGGGTGTGGGGTCACCGGCCTCCATATTCTGCACTGTGGGGTCACCGGCCCCCATATTCTGCACTATGGGGTCACCGCTGGAGCCGGCCTCCATATTCTGGGGGGTGGGGTCACCGGCCCCCATATTCTGCACTGTGGGGTCACCGCTGGAGCCAGCCTCCATATTCTGGGGTGTGGGGTCACTGGCCTCCATATTCTGGGGTGTGGGGTCACCGGCCTCCATATTCTGCACTGTGGGGTCACCGGCCCCCATATTCTGCACTATGGGGTCACCGCTGGAGCCGGCCTCCATATTCTGGGGTGTGGGGTCACCGGCCCCCATATTCTGCACTGTGGGGTCACCGCTGGAGCCAGCCTCCATATTCTGGGGTGTGGGGTCACTGGCCTCCATATTCTGGGGTGTGGGGTCACCGGTGGAGCCGAGTATCCTCTCCATTGTAAGGTGAGTTTGTCACTTACCTTCCTCCCCTCCCCCCCTCAGGATATAATCCTCCCATTCACCCAAATACAACTTTTGCCCTCTCATGTCCGTTTTCACCCTTCTCAGTGTATCCTTTGTGTGGACGAGTGTGGGGTGTAGCAAGATGGAGGGGCGCTTGAGTCTATAATTTTGGTCTAACACAGCTTGAAGCCATGATTTTTCTTGACCAGTGAAGAAAATCTTGGGGTGGGCGGGGACATTCTCACCATCTGTTCAGCTCCACCCGCCCACCCGCAAGTCTCCGCCCACTCGAGGCTATAATTTTTCTCCACCGTGAGAATAAATCTACAGCGCATGCGCTGTTAATGGCAGGGGATTGACACATGCGCAGTAAAGGCCCGCCGTCAGCTGTTACAGTGACGGAGCCTCACCGGAAGTGACGGGGTGAGCGAAATTCACAGGTCGCAGGAAATTTTATTACACCGGAAGCCTCGCACCACCGGCGCATGCGCAGAGCACGGCGGGGAACGCCGAGGGGGGCGAATAAAGTGCCGGGGGGTGAGCGTGCGCGGCTCCTACGGAGCTGACAATGGCAGGGGCTAGGAGAGGGGTTTTCCCTCTAAAAGAAACAACAAAAAATAAAAGAAAAATGAGAAGTCAAAAGAAAGACAGAAATGGAAAGTTGAGGAGGGGAAGACAGAGAGGGAAGAGGAAAGAGAAAGGAAGAAGAGGAGAAAGAGAAAAAAACAAAGATGTAAAACCTAAAAGGGGAAGGAAAGAAGGAGGAAAAGAAGGGGAGAGAGAGGGGAGAAAAAAAAGAAATGTAGAAATAGCTGCTGCCTCTGTTACCATGAATGAGCTGGTCCCCTATCAACTTGCAGATAAAGCTCTTACTTAAGAGACAAACTGCTTGTCCCAAAAGATCCTACAGAAGGGACTTCCAACCTTATAAGCGCGTTTAGCTGCCCAAGAGAAGGAACTGCGTCCGGGAGAGGCTTGAACCCGGACGGAAGCTGCCGAATGCAGAAGGTAAGGACGCCGACCAGAATTCACTGCCATGAGGTATGAGGAAAAAAAGGAGAATGCTGGGGCTGCACTAACCATTTCTTTTATAATATTCACTAGTCCTGAGGGAGGAGCCAAGGCGGAGCTTGTCACAGGTATGCTGCCATGGAGGCACCAGGAAATATGACACTACAGCGGAATAATGAGGAAGGGCCTCTGCAAAACACGCCATAACAATGGGCAACCCACCTGGGCCCTTCCCCACACCCCATCTAGTGGCCAAATAAAAAAATGCCCATGCCTATAAATAAAAACAGCTGATGTATGAAATGCACACATATATCATCAGAAAAAATATAGAATACAAATATTTCATATTATGTGCAAAATAATATACAGAGCCATTAGCTGTATAGTAACACTTAAAAATATACAAATAGAAAAAATGTGATAAATAAAATAACCTGAGACCAGAAATTAGTTTATATATATAACAGACCACCGGGAAAGCCAAATAGTAAAACACATCCTTTTATTTATTAACGAAAGCATTTATGTCCCAGTCGAGATTCAACCCGAACGGAAAATAAAATTTTAATCTATAAATCCAAAAAGTTTCTAATTTAGAAACACCCCTAACTTTAGATTCGCCCCTCCAATGTGGGGAAAAAACGTCTATAACTTGAAATTTAGTCCCAAATGGATTTTTGTTATGACAGTGTAAATTATGTTTAGGTACACTGTGGTTGGTCAATCCTAATTTTATTTTGGTGATATGTTCGTTTACTCGCACTGAAAATGTTCTAATGGTGCGACCCACATATTGTTGTTTGCAGGGACAAGTAATGAAATATACCACAAAGCGTGTTGCACACGTGGCAAAACATTTCATGTGATATACTGTAGATGTAACGGAAGACTCAAAAGAGTCAATCTTGTTGCCTCTTTCTTTTTCCTGGCACGCCTCCCCCCTCTAGTTCTTGTGGGCACGATATATAGACGACATCCTCCTCCTGTGGAAGGGAGATGAAGAGTCACTGCATGAATTCATGGTCACCCTTAATGATAATGATATGGGTGTCACTTTGACCTATGATGTAAGCAGCACTCAGATACATTTTCTTGATTTAGAGATATCGGTTGTGAGTCGTCGATTGATTACTAAGACATATTTTAAACCCACGGATCGCAACGGATATATCTTGACGGACAGTTGCCACTATGCTCAAATCTGTACCATGTAGCCAGTTGCTACGCATCAGAAGAAATTGTACAGAATTGTCCGATTTTTTCTTACAGGCCGATATTTTGAAATCTCGATTTGTTGACAAGGGCTATCTCCCTGATGCCATTGATGAGGAGATTCATTGTGTCTCTATTTTGGATAGGTCTACCCTTACTAGCGTACATACTACACATAAGGTGGACACTACATCTAAGTGGTCTTTTGTTACTCAATTTTCCATCCATTCCAAGCAAATTAAAGGTATCTTCAACCGTCACTGGGACGTGCTGAAGTATGACCCCTATAGGATTGAAATAGGATTGCTCCAAATGTGATAGGCCCTCCTTCAAAAAAGTCCTTTTTCCAGGAGACAAAAGGATTTTTATCCTTGTAAGAGGTGCAACGTGTGCATGCACAATGCTTTATGTGGCAACAAGATTGACTCTTTTGAGTCTTCCGTTACCTCTACAGTATATCACATGAAATGTTTTGCCACGTGTGCAACACGCTTTGTGGTATATCTCATTACTTGTCCCTGCAAACGACAATATGTGGGTCGCACCATTAGAACATTTTCAGTGCGAGTAAACGAACATATCAGCAACATAAAATTAGGGTTGACCAACCATAGTGTACCAAAACATTATTTACACTGTCATAACAAAAATCCATTTGGGACTAAATTTCAAGTTATAGACATTTTTTTCCCTCACATTGGAGGGGCGAATCTAATGTTAGGGGTGTTTCTAAATTAGAAATTTTTGGGATTTATAGATTAAGATGTTATTTTCCGTTCGGGTTGAATCTCGACTGGGACATAAATGCTTTTATTAATAAATCATAAAGGATGTGTTTTACTATTTGTAGGGGGCTTTCCCGGTGGTCTGTTATATATATATATATATATATATATATATATATATATATATATAAACAAATTTCTGGTCTCAGGTTATTTTATTTATCTAATTTTTTCTATTTGTATATTTATTTTTATGTTACTATATGGCTAATGGCTCTGTATATTATTTTGCACATAATATGAAATATTTGTATTCCATATTTTTTCTGATGAAATATGTGTGCATTTCAGCTGTTTTTATTTATAGGCATGGGCATTTTTTTATTTGGCCACTAGGTGGGGTGTGAAGAAGGGCCCAGGTGGGTTGCCCGTTGTTAGGGCGTGTTTTGCGGAGGCCCTTCCTCATTGTTCCACCACCGGTGTGCGGAGCGTGGCTCTTTCCAGCTCTCCACTTTGTTTGTAGTGGAGGAATGAGAGAGAGGTTTGGAACGCATTGCCCATTACGCAGGGATGCGTGGACACGTGGTGCATTCGGTGTTGGCGCTGTGACGTGGGGACGCTCGGATGTGGACATTCCTACGCCGGTGTTCTGGCAGATAGTGTCCTGCCATCATATAGCGTCCGCCCCGTACTGCGCAGAAGAAGCTTCGGAAAATCTCCAAAGCTGAGCGGTGCCTGCGCCGTGAGTGGAGGTGGTAGCCCCACCATCCAAGCGGACATAGGGTTGTGAAAATTAGACGGCCCCTCGCGGGCGAGCTTCGCTCGCCACGCTTCGGGCTCTGCTCTTTTTTATTCCTACTCTATGTCCACTTGGATTGTGGGGCTAGAACCTGGACTCAGGCGCCGTTCATCCTTGGCTATTTTCGGAATCTGTGTTGCTGTGTACTGCACATGCGCAGTACACAGCGGACACTATCTGATGGGGGACCTTATATGATGGGACACCGGCTGCCACTCCTCCTTTACACTGACGATGTCCATGTCTAGTGTGGTGGGGGGCGCGTCTCGCCCCTTCCTTGCACTCGGTTTTGTTTGGGCATGTCTGGGATGGGGTTTCTCTTCCTGGAGGTGATGTGATGGACGTCCTCCCGGTGGGGGTGTATCCCTCCCTCCCCCCTCCCCTCTCTTTTTGCTGTCGGCCTTGGGACTGTTGTTGTGGGGTGGGCTCTAGGGTGGGGGTGGCGCTGGAATGACAGCACGATGACGCGCTCAAGCCTCTTTCACTGATAGGTTTATTCCTATCAGTGTCAGCAAGATATGTCAGGGGTATCCTTAGTGATTGTTTTAAACTTGGCTTGCTGCCATTGTCTCTAAAAACAACAGCTGATGTTAACTCTCATTTAAGATAGAGCAGTATATATGTAGCGTGGTATTTCACAGCAGGTTATGCCCCAGTTGAAGCAAGTTATTGCGAAACATGTCGGGTACATAGCCTGCAGGCGAGATTTTCCACACTTTTTTTACAGATATTTTTGTTGCATTGTACCCCTCTTCACTGATGGCTTGTACATACACGTATCTAATTTTTATACATTTTTTATTTTAATAAATTAAAATTTTTTATTGGATTAATCTGCTCTATGAGGAGGCCTTCTGTTTTTTTCCCTCTTCCTTTTTTTATTTTTATGCACCTATTTGGGTGTGAATATATGTCTTATTTCCTTGGAGTTCAGTCTTTCAGCATTCCATATTGGACATCCTGATTGGAGAGATCACGGAAAATCGTTTGGCACAGCCGGGGTTCACGCCATCCCTATGGGAGGATTGCAGATAATTACTATTTGCCTGAATGACTCACCAATAAGGTGTGTGGGTCCACTCCTTTGGGTAAGCGTACCCATTACCTTTCCTCTGTATACATAGTGGGCTGTGTTATTTTGCATGAAGAAACATCAAGAGTGGTCGATTTGGGGGTGTCCTCATTATTTCATTCTTTGAGATATTGGATGTTATGATGCATAGTTCCAGCCACTCTTCACTGTGAAGGGACTATTCATGGTTAAAGGCACTGTTGTTTCTTCCTTGTTTTGTGCCTGGTTTCAGGTAATCCATTCATTTTATATATCACCAGTTTTTTGATTTACTTGTCATGTCTTTTTCAGTGGTTTATTTATTTATAAACCAGTAAAAATGTTTTTTCATTTTTGCTCACATTTTGGCTCAGTGTATACTAATCCACTGATTTGTAATTTTAATTTTATTTATTTTTTTCACTGTTGGGTGATTGGTCATTTTAGCGCTGCATTTTGTTTGTTTTTTATTTTTATGCAATTGTATCATTGTTGATGCTGGCTGCTATTTTTGTATTCAATATTTCCTTGGTAGCGCAATTATAATTTAATTTGTTATTAAAAATAGTATCAAACTTACATTTTAAAAGTAGTTTCAAGCGCTTTGTAAATATAAAATGGCGGCAGTGGAGTCCTCCCAACGTGTTTCATCTGAGTAGACTTCGTCTGGGGTGTACCTCCACTGCAGCCTGACTCACATTTATAGAAGATTTGGCCCCACTGATGAGAATCCATCTCTCGGTGTCACCACAGCCAACGATACCTTCCGGTTCCTCCAAAATAGAGGACCGGTCTGTGTTACAAGCCTCGATGTGAAGGGCGTTCCACGCCTCCATTCCACATCGAGGGATGCATTCCAGTAGTAAACATTCAAGCCTCGATATGAAATCAAGACCCACATTGGCGCAAAACACCCCGGCTAACAGAAAAATGAGCGTGACACTTTCAAAATTCAAATTATATATACACACAGTAAACACACGGACTGTCTAAAAAGAAATCGGCCTCTATTGAAAAAGAAACTGCAGTAGGACATTACATTAACCAGTTCCCGACCGGTGCACACCGATGTACGTCGGCAGAATGGCATGGGCAGGCCTATTGGCATACAAGTATGTCCATTTTTATATGCCGCTCTGCCATCGTGTGTGTGCCGCCGCCGGCGCACTTGCGTGCCAGTCAGGACCCCGTGAGAGCGGTCGTGGGTCCCGCGGACTCGATTGCCGCAGGGATACCCGCGATCATCTCACGGGAGGCTGAATGGGGAGATGCCGTTGTAAACAGCATTTCCCCGTTTTGCCTAGCAACAAGTGACGCTGATCGATCTCTGCTCCATGTGATTAGAGCAGAGATCAGTGTTCACTAACACAAAGCCCAGCCCCCCACAGTTAGTAACACACCCTTAGGAACACTTAACACTGCCACCCCTTGGTTAACCTCTTCACTGCCAGTGTCATTCACACAGAAATCAATGCATTTGTATAGCACTGATTGCTGTATAAATGACAATGGTCCCAAAAATGTGTCAAAAATGTCCGATGTGTCTGCCATAATGTCGCAGTCACAATAAAAATCGCTGATCGCCGCCATTACTAGTAAAAGAAAAATTATTCATAAAAATACCATAAAACTATCCCCTATTTTGTAAACGCTGTAACTTTTGCGTTTTTTTTTACCAAAAATGTAGAAGAATACGTATAGGCCTAAACTGAGGGAAAAAATATTTTTTAAATATATTTTTGGGGATATTTCTTATAACAAAAAGTTAAAAATAATGTGTTTTTTTCAAAATTGTCGCTCTATTTTTGTTTATAGCGCAAAAAATAAACTGCAGGGGTGATCAAATACCACCAAAAGAAAGCTCTATTTGTGGGGAAAATATTACGTTTTGTTTGGGAGTCACGTCGCACGACCGTGCAATTGTCAGTTAGAGTGACGCAGTGCCGAATCTCAAAATGGTCCGTTCTGAAAGTGGTTAATCAGAACACATGTCTTTATCATAATTATAATGTACATTATGTAAAATATAGACCTCAATTTTGTAAATTAACAAGCATGCACTCAAGATAGATTCTCTCAAAGGGGCCATAATTAATGAATATCTCTCAAAAAACACTTACACTGTACATGCATAAAAAAATGTGTGTGTGTGTGTGTGTGTGTGTGTGTGTGTGTGTGTATATATATATATATATATATATATATATATATATATATATATATATATATATATATATACATATATATATATATATATATATATATATATATATATATACATATATATATATATGAATATACACACACACGAATTATAAATTTTACAACGTATGCCTCAAGATTCATTGATGAAAGCAATAATGTCCCACTCCACGTTCATACCGAACGGGAAGTGGGACTGGAGCTCGTAGTAATTCCTTTTGGATTACTATTGCGGAATTCCTTGTAGTGTCTAGGAACACTGGTTAGAATCTTTGCTCTTTATTAGAGCAATATGTTCGCCCACTATTGGTCACGTTATCACTAATTGAGCACAATATATTTTTTATAGTATATTAATTATTATATACCGTATATACCGTATTTATCGGCATATAACACGCACTTTTTCCCCCTAAAACCAGGGAGAAATCGGGGGTGCATTTTATACGCTGATCCCCCGCTGTTTGCTGTCTGCCGTTCTCTGCAGCTTCCGGGTATTTTCGGCCGCACTCGGCCATTTTTGGGCTATTTTCGGATGCACTCGGCCGTTCTCAGCGGCTTTCAGAAAGCCAAAAACCGCTGAGAACGGCCGAGTGTGGCCGAAAATAGCTGCCGAAAATACCTGAAAGACGCCGAGAACGGCTGAGAACTACCGAGCACCACTTGGATACACAGGACATCCACTCTGTATCTTGGCGGCGCCATTTTTAAATGGCAAACACACAGACAAGGCTGCAAATGACTGACAAAGCTAAATGGAAGGCTGCAAATGACACTGACAAGGCTAAATGGAAGGCTGAAAATGACACTGACAAGGCTAAATGGAAGGCTGCAAATGACACTGATAAGGCTAAATGCAAGGCTGCAAATGACACCGACAAGGCTAAATGCAAGGCTGCAAATGACACAGACAAGGCTAAATGCAAGGCTGCAAATGACACGACAAGGCTAAATGCAAGGCTGCAAATGACACTGACAAGGCTAAATGCAAGGCTGCAAATGACACTGACAAGGCTAAATGCAAGGCTGCAAATGACTCTGAAAAGGCTAAATGCAAGGCTGCAAATGACTCTGACAAGGCTAAATGCAAGGCTGCAAATTACTCCAACAAGGCTAAATGCAAGGCTGCAAATGACTGACAAGGCTAAATGGAAGGCTGCAAATAACACAGACAAGGCTGCATTGATGGGCATTTAAATGTAAGTAACTTCCCTCCTAAAAGTTTTTTCTTTTAAATTGCCTCCTAAACTTGGGGTGCGTGTTATACGCCAATAAATACGGTATTTATTTGTATAATTTTTTACACATATATGTGGTCTTTGGCATTGATTTAGTCAGGCCACCTACTTTGATTTTTAGTGCTACAGTTTATGTAATGATAAGTGGTTATTCCTGCGCTGCCACTGGGTTAAAATATTATTGGGGAGAGCTGTGTACACCGAGAATGGATCAAACTAAATCCACTAATGAAAAATAGCTGGGGTGTGTTGATGTCGCGCTAATCCAATTAATTTGTAAGTCAAAGGGCTATCTGACCTTCTACATCTACTTTGCTCAATCAGAGGTTAACCTCTTAAAAATAGTAGAAAGATCTTAGCAGTGTTATAGTCTGAAGTGTATTATTGTTATTCAATTATTCCCATACAGTGTAAAAATATAAATAAAGTGCAAAGAAGAAATTAGAAATAAATATGTATGTATAAATATATATATAAAGTGCACTGTGACAATCTGTAAACGTACTACAGAGGTGCTAACACCCAATGGTGTTGTGCGTATATATACAAAACTTTAATAGTGTTGGCTACTTAATATCAGGATATAAGATTATAATCTATTATGGTGCCAAATTACGGAAAGAAAAAAGTGAAAAAAAGGTAAACGCACTACAGAGACAATCTGTGTGCATTAATTCCCAGTAGTATAAAATATTTTAAAACAAGTGCTAAGTGTTCAATAAATAGGTGAAATCAATACACATAATAAGAACATACAGTAAAACCTTCAGGGATGTATAAAACATCACAGATATAAATAGAAATTCATTACTCAAAGTGCATAAATGAATGCAAAATAGATATGTGCATTAAAGGGTCTATATATAGAAATAGACCACACTTTATGTAATCTTCTCACTTTTTGAACAAAATATCTGTTATGTTGTGTTAGCTGCTATCGGATAGTCTGACAGTGCAGTGTTTTGATTTTATTTTTGTACACATTTTTTTGGATTACACATTGCTGCAGTCTTGTGTCTATACACATCATTGTCAAAATTGACATATTTGACTACTGTGCATCCCATAAGCTCAATACTGATGGTGTGTTTATCGCAACAGGTAGCAACACTGAAATTGGAGGATTATTCATACGATTGAAAAATGATATGACAACATAACTCCATTTACAGTGGGATTTAGTGTTCTTGCAACAATACATTGCTGAACACATGGTACCTAGAAGCCTGAGGTGGGACATACACCCCCAACAGGGTGAATCAGTTTTGGACTCTTGGTTCAAATATTTTAACGATGCAGGTACTAACTTTATGATTACAAAGAGAAATAATAGATTACTTTCTTTGGACAAGGAGATCAAAGAGCTCAAAGAGAAACTTTTGGTGCAAAAAAACTCCCTGGAGTACAATTCTCTTTCCTCTAATCTACAGAATCATTTAGAAAAAGAGGACAGAGAACAAAAATGCAAAAAAACAGAAAAAGTACTCCAGAGATGTTGGAGACTACAAAATGGGTACGGTTTTTGGCTGGCAAAAACTTTTTCAAACCACTCCAGATATGGATTCTACCCCCCTATGGGGACAGAACTGGTAGCCCCTTCCTGCTCTTCTGCAGTAGGGACTAGTATCCTCAAACCTCCATGGAGAGGGGGTGCTATGACTAAAGGGGTGTCCCGTTTAGAGACGTTCTGGATCTATGAGCTCCAGTCCCACTCCCCGTTCGGTATGAACGTGGAGTGGGACATTAATGCTTTCATCAATGAATCCTCAAGCATACGTTGTAAAATATATACTTTTTTTTGTATATATATTTTTATGACTTTATATAAATGTTTTTATGCATGTACAGTGTAAGAGTTTTTTTTTAAGAGATATTCATTATGTATGGCCCCTTTAAGAGAATCTATCTTGAGTGAATGCTTGTTAATTTACAATTTAGTACCTCAGTATTTAGTAGTATGTATATACATAATGTACATTATAATTATGATAAAGACATGCGTTTTGATTAATGTAATGACCCGCTGTAGTTCCTTTTTCAATAGAGGCTGATTTCTCTTTAGACAGTCCGTGTCCTTACTGTGTGTATGTATAATTTTAATTTTTAAAGTGTCACGCTCATTTTTCTGTTAGCCAGGGTATTTTTCCGCAATGTGGGTCTCGATTTCATATCGAGGCTTGAATGTTTACTACTGGAACGCATCCCTCGATGTGGAATGGAGGCGTGGAACGCCCTTCACATCAAGGCTTGTCACACAGACCGGTCCTCTACTTTGGAGGAACCAGAAGGTATCGTTGGAACGCATCCTGTGCTGTAAAATAGAGGCGTGGAACGCACGCCTGGCGGCCATTTTGACGCAAACCGGAAATTGACTGCGGTGACACAGAGATGGATTCTCATCAGTGGGGCCAAATCTTCTATAAATGTGAGTCAGGCTGCAGTGGAGGTACACCCTAGCTGAAGTCTACTGAGACGAAACGCATCGGGAGGACTTTTATATTTACAAAGCACTTTTTAATAAACTGTACTGGTTATATGGAATTACGCTATATGGTCCTATCTATTTATCTATATACCTATCGGTTGGAGCTTGGTATTATCCACATTTTTTTGGAGAGAGCTTGGCATTATTTATATTTATCCAGAGAGAGACATTCTATAAGTTTGGGAACGCAATGCCTGCAACTTCATTTATCAGCTGATATCATAAAGCGTGTATGACCCATAGAATGTACGTTCTTTTGGGTCTGAACCATCTGGTAAGCCCACATCTGTAGAGGTGGTGGTATCATCACATGGGTGGCTGCACGTTGCATCCTGAGATTTGGTGTTCTATTTAACATCCAACATTTGATTTAACACTTGGGACTTTTTCTTTGCACTGAAAGGACTTTCACATAGTTTTACATTTATTTTTATCATCATTTTATTTTATTTTTTGTGTGTGGTCCTAATTTGTTTGTTACAAATGTACTGTATATGGGTTTAATGTGTTATTATATTGGTCACGTTATCACTAATTGAGCACAATATATATTTGATAGTATATTAATTATTATATATTTATTTGTTTAATTTTTTAAACATATATGTGGTTTTTGGCATTGATTTAGTCAGGCCACCTACTTAGATTTTTAGCGCTACACTTTATGTAATCTTCTCACTTTTTGAACAAAAATATCAGTTTTGTTGTGTTGGCTGCTATCGGATAGTCTGACAGCACAGTGTTTTGATTTAATTTTTGAATGGATCCAGTTGCATGACCTGCCCCAGTGAGAAATATTCCAGCGGAGCTCAGCACAGCAAATTTTTTACTTGTGACCAACACCTACTTTCAAAAAACTGAGGTACACCCAGTTAGGGGAGAGGTTATATAGGGGACTAAAGTTCCTGTCTAGGGTGTGCCAGTGTCCATCACCTAGTGGTGCCTATATAACCCATTAGTGAATACTGAGGCTCTGTGTCCTGTGATGTGCAATAAAGAAAAGAGAGTTAATCTCGGAGAACATGCCTTCGTAAATATCAAATCGGCACTTCTGCACATTTGCAAGTGCCAATTGCTCCTGAGTTTATTATATGGAACTGCACTGCAGCCACAATCACATGAATGTGAATAAAATATTTTTTATTTGAGATGTGCTCTTCTTTGTGTGCATCTATTTCTGTATATTCCAATTAGTATTCCTAGTTTGTTTTCTTCTTTTGCTAACGAATGCAGTTATGAATGAGTATTACAGAGTGAGGTCTACAATCATATAAAATACTTTTACTAGTGTTTGATGTTTTTAATTCTATACAATAATAGTTTGCAAAAGAGCCATTAGTATCATGGAAACAACCATGCTCATGCTGATGTGGCATTGGCTATTACCCCAAAGTACTTTGCCCCCATGTTGATAGGGATAAGGTCCTCTTCCCAACCACCCTGGCCAGTGGTTGTCGGGGTCTGTCAGCGGGGGCTCATCAAAATCTGGAAACCCCCTTTTAACAAGGGGGCCCCCAGATCTCACCCCTCCCCCATGTGAATGGGTATGGGATACATTGTAACCCTACCCATTAACCAAAAAAAGTGTAAAAACAAAATACAAATCACAAGACAGTTTTTGACAAATTCTTTAGTAAAAAAAAGAGTGTCCGATGATGTACATCCATCGTCAATAACTTTTATAGGCAAGGGCGGGGCCACCCGAGTACATCACCCAGTGGCCCCGCTCCCTCTGATATCACGTGACATCAGACTGGGGTGTAACTGGGTGGCCCAGCCCATGCCAATATAACACCTGTCAAAGCTAAGAGACAGCAGTCGGCGGGAGCCCTCCCATAGAGGCAGAGCGTTTTGTTTTTTTGCAATTTCTCAGGTTGGTCAGGCACCATGATTGACAATGATTGTTAAAGGGGCTTCCCCCTGTCCACAGACCCCGACAACCACCAGCCAGGGTTGTCAGAAAGAGGACCTTGTTCCCATCAACATGAGACAAGGTGCTTTGGGGAGAACCCCAAAAGAACCCTCCCCATGTTGAGGGCATGTGTCCTGGTATGGTTCAGGAAGGGGGGCCCTCCCTTATCCCTCTCCCATCCTGACCTCCAAGCTGCATGCTCGTATAAGGGTCCGGTCTGCTTCTCCCGGCTCACCTGTACGATCGGTGAGAGGGAAAAGGTCTATGCCAGAAATTAACCATAGAGAATCCGACGGGCCAGATGGCCCCTGAACTTCTCCATGATGTTTCGGAGGCCAGGCAAGATTTTATGACCTCACACCCAGCCTCTGCATTTGAAAAAATGCTGCTGCCTCGGCTGAGAAGCCAGGATCACTTTTTTTTCCAGGCTTCCTAGCCTAGAGGCGAGGTGTGGGGACTTATTGTCCCCAGATATCGCTGTGAAGAGGACCTGTCACACACTCTTCCTATTACAAGGGATGTTTACATTCCTTGTAATAGGAATAAAAGTTAAAAGAAACTATCAATATAGAAAAGTAAAATAAACAATACATTTTTTTTTTTATTCCCTCTGTCGCCAAGTGCTCACGCTCAGAAGGGAATCCCACATATTTAAATGACAACATTCAAACCACACATTTTAGGTATCGGCATGAATGTTAGAGCAAGAGCAATAATTCTAGCACTAGACATCCTCCGTAACTCTAAACCGGTAACCTGTAAAAAATGTTAAAGCATCGTCTATGGCGATTTTTAAGTACCAAAGTTTGGCACCATTCCACGAGTGTGTGCAATTTCAAAAGCATGACATGTTGGGTATCTATTTACTTGTTGTAACATCATCTTTCACATTAGGTAAAAAAATTGGGCCAACGTTACTGTTTTTTTTTTTTTTAATGCATGAAACTGTTTTTTTTCCCCAAAAAAAGTGTTTGAAAAATTATTGCGCAAATACTGTGCGAGATAAAACATTGCAAGAACCACCATTTTATTTAATAGGTTCTCTGCTAAAAAACATATATAATGTGTACATTTTGTAGCAAAAAAAAGGTGATTTTTGCAAGTAGGTGGGTAGTAAGTGGTTAAATTGTTTTTGGGGTATTAGTTTCTTAATTTGGTGCTGGAGAGTATTTACATTTAGTCGACATATTTCATGGTTTACCTAGTCCACAAAAGAATTAGTAGAGCCCTGAAATTCAGCATTGAAGCAGGGTTTTTTTTTTTGGGGGGGGGGTTTCTTCCCCCTCCCCATTACACTTTCTACCAGTGGTGGCTGGTGCCCACAATGTTTGGGGGGGCGCAAACAAACTGAAAAAAAAACATCAATTGCAGCCTTACTGTTCGCATCATATGCAGCCACTGTGCCCGTTAAATGCAGCCTCTGTGCCCATTTTATGCAGCCACTGTGACCCTACCCTCTGCTCGATGTCTGACCAGCACTTACCCCATCCTGGTGGCAGATCAGGCAGAGTGTGACGGCGGCGAGCTGTGGGGCTGCATGGACCTGCCACCAGGATGGGGTAAGTGCCGGTCAGACATCGAGCGGAGGGTCAGCGATGGCTCCTGTGTCCTCCATATTTTCCATGAATCTCTTCTTATGTTCTGCTAGGTGTCCAATAGGGATGCCTGTGCCTTCAGCCAATCTGGTGGCGGGTATTAGACCTGATTGGTGGAGAGGCGGTTCAGTATTAGAAAAGAAAATATTCATTTGCTTTTCTAACACACTTGAGTGGGCTCTGAGCCACCTTTTGTGAAGCCTACCACTGTAATTCAGGCGCTCGACATTCGAAAAGGGGTCGGAACACCTGAATAGGGGGTGGTTACAGCAGCCATGGATAGATTTGTGCTATTTGTGACTTGTATGTGTGCACAACCAAATACTTTTGTATGCCACTATATTTAATACAGATTTGAAGGGGTATGAATAGTTTTCACTTAGAAAATATGTATTTATAGTCTACAAATGTCAAACAAAGCAAAAAAAAAGAAAAAAACTTTTTATTTCAACATTAGTATAAACATTTGGTACATTACTGTACTTGGGCCAAAAAAAAACATAAAAGGCATAGAAATGATGCTGCAGCATTTAGAGCTTACAACCTACAAGGGTAGGACACTAAAAATTAGACACATTAAATTAGGGATATATCTTTTTGGTGCTCAAAAGTCCTCCAAACCCCCAAAAAGGTTACATGGCAGGGATACAAATCAAGCTAATAACAACCATGAAAAACCTCTGTGGTGTTTAGAAGTTCTCTCCCCAAACACGTAAAAAGTTAAATGGCAGGATTATCATAAGCAAAAACAGACAAAATTAATGCAAAAGCCAAAAAGGCAATGCACAAACTACATTGACACACACAGCAGGAATGAATTAGCAGGAACCTTCCTTTTCATATAAAGCCATTATATAGCAGTTGTAAGTCTAATGCCCCGTACACACGATCGGACTTTCCGCCAACAAAACTGTGGATTTTTGTTTGAAGGTTGTTGGCTCCAACTTGTCTTGCATACACATGGTCATACAAATGTTGGTCAACAATTGCGAACGTGGGAATGCGGTGACGTACAAGATGTACGACAAACCAATAAAAAGTTCAATAGTCAGTGCGCCACCCTTTGGGCTCCTTCTGCTTTTTTCTTGTGTTTATCTCGTGTTAGTAGAAGTTTGGTGAGAGACGATTTGCGCTTTTCAGCCTCATGCTTTTCAGTTTGTTTCTGCTTTTCAGTTTGTGCTTGTCTGTTGTAATCTGTTTTTCAGTGCATGTTGTCAGTTCATTCCTGTCTTTCAGTGCGTTCTATTTATAGTTCGCTTCTGTTTTTCAGTACATTCTTGTCCGCTCATTTCTTATTTTCAGCTCGTTCTTCTCAGGCAGGTCCTTTCTGATTTTCAGTGCATTCTGTCAGTTCGTTCTGAGCAGCCGACCGTTTTTTTTCTTGCTTTGAGTTCTTGCTTTGACCCAAGTCCAGTCCATGAACAAGGGGAAACAGTTCACGGACCAAGAATTGGTTACTTAATGGTGACCAATTCTCTCATATGCCTTTGCTGCGGGAGCTCCAGGAGATTAATCCTGACGATTTCAAGAACTATCTCCGGATGACGGACCCCGTTTTTCACCATCTGTTGGCTTTGCTGTCCCCCTATATTACCAAGCAGGACACCTGCATGCGGCAAGCCATCACTCCCAAGCAAAGGCTCGTCGCCATCTTGCGGTACTTTAACTTTTATTGTATATATTTCACCATTACATAATTACCATGAAGGTAATATGCTGTGAATGTCCTCTTTGTCCTCATGCATGCTGTAAGCTTTTAATGCACCTTTTTTGTCCTTCATGCATATTTGCCTTCACTAACCTCCCCAGCATGCTATCCTGGGCCCATACACACCCAGCCTAGTCACTTAACAATGTATTTTGTCATCCCTATTGTAGTGCTTACCCTAAACACCCCCTAAAATGTGTCCAAATGTTATTGTTGTCATTAAATTCAGGCATAGTGCAAGAGGCTTTTTTTGGGGGACCAAACCTCATTTGGAACCCTCCCCCCAACCGCTAAGTCAACCAATACAATACTCCACAATTTCCTTGCAAACCACAAAAATGGCAGACTGTGGCCTCCCAAATCGACCAGCAGTGGGACTTTCCTAACTGCGGTGGTGCGATAAATGGGAAGCACGTCTGGATCATCCCCCGCCCAACTAGGGGTCATACTACAACTACAAGGGGTACAGTAGTATTGTGATGTTGACGGTGGTGTTGGCAACTTATGAGTTTCTCTATCTGGACATAGGGAAGAACGGCCGTATGTCGGATGGAGGAGTCATCACCCATGACGACTGAATTTTACAGGCATCTCCAGAATGGCAGCTTGGGATTGCCACCTCCAGCGGATAATGTGGCGGGCCTCCCATTTGTCTTTGTGGAGGATGAGGCCTTTGTGCTGGAGGAGCATTTGATGAGACCAATCCCCCGTAGGACCCTGACCCCAGACCAGAAGTTTTTTTTTAAACGTAACTGTTTATTGAAAATTCAATATAGCAGAAGAAAAACATCGCCAAATGGGCATACCCTGGCGTCATTGTGCATATATAAAGGGTAAGTGGTAACAAGGAATGAGGCGTCTTAACCTATAGTATCTAAGTAATTACATTAAACACTTATGGGGTTGATATTGGGTAGACGTTGTTAAACAGGAGGAAAAAAAAACTGAACACGGAAGAACATAAGTGTAAATAGGTATAAGGTACAAGGTATCACTATGAGAAAGCGTATTGGTATTGTACTGGAGATTTCCGGTGGGATATGGTTATGAGAGGCTTTTACCAGGGAGAGAAGGAGATCTAACATAAAGGCACACTTCTAGGGTTCGTGATCCAGAGTTCTCAGATTTTGGAAAAACGGTTTGTGGAGATGATAGCTTTGGCAAAAGAATACTCCATTAGGAAGTTCTGGTTGAGTATCTGAATGGCTTCTTTCAATAGAGGGGGGTGTGTCGATTTCCACTTTCTCGCGATCACCAGTCTTGCTGCAATAAGTATTTGGGTCACCAGAGTCTGTAGGTGTTTAGGCCAGGTAGGAATATCAAGTCCCAAGAGTAGATCCAATGGGGACATTGGGAGGGTTATACCAGATATGGAAAAGATTAGGCTCTTCACTTTGTTCCAAAATTTCCTAATAGGGGGACACTCCCACCATATATGTAAGAGAGGTCCGATTTTGTTGCAGTTTCTTGGAGGCTGTAATGGTATCAAGTGGGTAGCGCTTAGGGTGGAGGTTGAGCCCTGCGACAGGCAAGAGGAGTTTAGGGTTTGTGAGTAATATGGTGGCTTCTATTTGTACTCGGAGTCAATCTGTGGATAGTAAGGAAAGGAACAAAGAGCAACAAAGAACATAGACCTGAAGTGTGCCGGGGTCACGTGGTCACTATGCCTAAAAGGGGGCATACCCAAGTATGAAATGTAATAAATGAAATAAAAAGAAAAAGGGAATGGGTGGGTGGGACACGAGAGCCAGTGTCCACGAGAGGAGGAGGCAGAGGAGGGCAGGCTATATGCCTGCGGTCAGCCTTGCATTAGTACTCAGAGTCAATCTGTGGATAGTAAGGAAAGGAACAAAGAGCAACAAAAAACATAGACCTGAAGTGTGCCGGGGTCACGTGGTCAGTATGCCTAAAAGGGGGAAAAAAAATAACACAGTAGGATGAAAGCTTAACAACCAAATTACACAGTGAATGACGTCTAACCTGGGGTGGCGGCAATGAGGTATGTATGCTGCAGAAAAGGAAGCGCTGGGAAAGGCAATAGAGGACCATCCCAGCGTTAGACAAATGTAACACTAACAAGCTTGGTAAAAAAACAGCACCAAGCACCACACCTTGCCAGGCTCCAAGAACCTGATAAAAGTGCCGCCCCCGAATGCTGCGTCTTGCGAGTATGCAGATGTAACAGAAAGGGCCGGGGTGCCAACCAGTAGGTTGGCTAAAGTAAGTCAGACTTTGGACCAGAAGCACCACTCCCCTGGCTTTAGGAACCACAAAGCCAGCTATAGCACCACCTTGAGCCCCAAGCTGGTAACCAACGCAAAAGGAGACCTGTGAGTATGTAAAAACGTCACAAAAATAAGATCCACAATGGAAAGTCAGCTGAGCACAGCAGGGATTCTACTCTGCCGGAACCCTGGACGGCTTCAAACGAAAGTGCAGAAAAATAAAACAACCTGACGGGTCATTCCACATGAAATGCTGAGACTTAACTCGATACGCCCAGAAAGTGCTGAGGGCCGATACAAGCTGGAAGAGGCAAAAAAACAAACAAAAAACAGAAAAGAAAATAGGAACTGGATGTTAACCATCAGGACTGAAACCTAAACCAGAAAGCCCAGAAAACATGCCAAGCAGTGTCATGAGCCTTCCTGCTATTTAAAACAAAACCTACTGATCAAGGCTGCTGCGTTAGCCAAATGGAAAACCAATCTACCACAAACTGGAACTGAAAAGAAAGTACGACACTGGTACCTGCTTCCGAGATCCAAGCCTACTGATACTGGCCCGGGCCCCGAGAGGGCCCTGGGATCCACAAAAGCCCCTGAGCCAGTAGAAGCTGCAATAGGCTGACTAACCGATCATTCTATAACCTAGCGCAACTCCTGGCCGGACGCAGCTAGGTAATTAAAGATAGTGTGGAATGACACCCAACTGGTCAGGAACCCAACTAGCAAGAGAACCGTGAGCAGACAAAGAAACCTGCGACAAGAATGTAACCTGCGAGAAGGAAACGTGACTGAACGAGAAACATGAGTAGCGTGAGCTGATAACCGTGAGCAGCATAAGAACTGAGGCTGCAAGAAAACACGACCTGCCTAGGAAATGCAGGTTGCATGAGAAACGCGAATCGATGAAACCACAAGAGAAAACCCTGGGGGTACGAGCGAAAACCCTGGGGGTACGAGAGAAAACCCTGGGGGTACGAGAGAAAACCTTGGGGACACGAGAGAAACCCTGGGGACACGAGAGAAAACCCTGGGGACACGAGAGAAAACCCTGGGGACAGGAGAGAAACCTGGAAAATGATAGAAACCTGGAAAACTAGAGAAACCTCGAAAACGAGAGAAAACTGGAAAACGCGAAAAACCTGCAAAACAAGAGAAACCTGGAAAACGAGAGAAACGTAACACTGCATGAGAAAACGTAACATTGCATGAGAAACATAACATTGCACGAGAAACATAACATTGCATAAAATGTAACATTGACCGAAAACCGTAACATTGCATGAGAAACCGTAATCTGCATGAGAACCGTAAACTGTATGAGAAACGTAAACTGCATGAGAAATGTAAATTGCATGAGGACAAACCATATGAGAAACTAACTGCATGAGAAACGTGAGTTAGAACAAAATGTGAGTGGTGTAAGAACAGATGAGAAGACTTGCCACGGACCAAGCCAATTAAAAACGATCACCTCAATCTGTTAAACCCATAGGCGTGATAAGTATCCCACGGTGGAAGAACACGGACAACCCAGCTGTGTGAGACAACCAGAAAACCTAATAACAACCCGCTCGTGACACAACAAACCCCCTGGTACCTGACAAGTAAAGGACGTAGGACCTAAAGTGTAAGGACGTGGGTGCCAAAATGACAGGACCAACAGCGCATGAATGTGAACCTGATGTCTCCCAAGGGACATTTACCTAATAGAGGTCAAATGTATCCTCCGATCACAGGAGCTGTCAATCCTAACCTGCCCAGCACAGCGGTCTGAATGACCGCTGTTATATGGGCTCCCCAACATGCGTCACGCCAAGTGCCCGCCGGCGGGAAGTCAGCGGCGTCTGACGTCACGCAGTCAGCCTCCACACTGCGCAGATGCAGTGTAACATAACACTGCAGTGGAAGTGCGCAGGGGGGAATAAGAGGAGACACCGAAAAACCGGATGTCACTATTCAACCCCTGCAAGCCATAGGCCAGGAGGAGCACATGTCTGCCGAAGGGAAAATTCAAGAAAGGGGTACCGGAAGGAAGAAAGAAACAGCAAAAAAAAAAAAAAAAGAGAGCAAAAAATAAAAGAAAAAGTAATTATTTGACATTATTGGGTGAGGGGAGATCAAATATAGAAATAAAAAAATATATAAATTTTTTCCATGTATTTATGGACATTACAATAATAATGCAGAAAATTTAAAACAATATATACATATACATATCAGGATTGTAAAATATCCCATACGAAGCATTTTTATCAATGGCAACAATAAAGTGACACCAAAAAAAAAAAAGTGACACAACAAAAGAAAAAAAAGAAAATAAATAAAAACTTAAAGAAAAGGTTTATAGGAAATTGTCTCATTAAGGCCCAGGGGGTGGGTGGCATTGAGTCATTCGATCCAGAGGGTTTCCCTCTGTAGGATCGCTCGGTCCCAATCCCCACCCCTTCGGTTTGGAGGAATCACCTCCAAAACAAAAAATTGGATAACAGAAGTATCAAAACGGTGATGGAGACCTATATGTCTCCCAATTGTTGTGAGGTTTCCGTTACCTGAATAATAGAGATGATCTCCAATTCGAACCCCCCGGCAGAACCACGCGAGGGAAGCCTGTGACAGAAACCTCCCTCCCCCTCAGCAGAGGCAGCCGGAGAAGGAGGTGGACAGGAGAAAGGCTCCCCCGTGCAGACAGAAGCTGCCGGCGGGTGAACCCCCCCCCCCTTTTCCGTAGGAAGCTGAGATAGATGCCCACAAGCAGAGCCGGCGGGAGCCAAAAGCACCCCCGTCCATGAGCGCCAGAGCAGCCGAACGTCCTCCTCTGATCTGCCGGAAGTGACGTCAGCATGAGAGCCAGCGTCCACAAGAGGAGGAGGCAGAGGAGGGCAGGCTATATGCAGCCTGACTCCTCCTACAAATACAGGCTGACCTGCGGTCAGCCTTACACTTGTTTCCAAGTTGTGTGACGCTTGTCTGACCCCCAGGTCTTCAGTTGGTCCAAGATGGATGCTCGGTAGTAGGCTTGGATGTCTGGTGCGCCTAAGCCCCCAGATTGAACTGGAGTTAATAGTGTAGCTTTTTTCACTCTGGGGCGTTTTTGTTGCCAAATAAAGCTGTTAATGATTCCCTGGAGTTTTTTGATCTGATTTTGCACCAATGAGAGGGGTATGGTTTGAAAGAAATATAGGACATGCGGAAGTAAATACATTTTGGCCTGAGCTATCCTTCCAGCCCAAGAGGCTGGAATTTGGCTCAGATCTTTCATGAGATTGGTAAGCTTGCCCACAAGGTCTCCTAAGTTGGTTCTGAGTAGTATTTGGCTAGGAGATGTCAAGTAGATCCCTAAATAGGGAAGAAAAGAGTTAGGGGCCCAGCCAAAGGGGGAGTTAGAGGAAATTGTTTTAGACGTTTGTGGATCTAGGCCAAGATTGGGCATAAGGGATTTACTGTGGTTCAGTTTGTACATGGATATTGTGCTGAAGTTTTCGAAGACTGTATGTACAGCTGGTAGAGACGATAGGGGATTAGTCAGGGCTATAATCACGTCGTCGCCGTGGAGGCCAATTTTATGGTCAACATCTCCGACTTTTATACCTGAGATCAGTGGGTCAGTTCTTATGGTTTGTGCTAGGGGCTCCATCACCAGAGCAAAGATTAGTGGGGATAGTGGACATCCCTGTCTGGTGCCATTGGTAATTTGGAAAGGTTGGGAGACAACACCTGAGGTCCAGATACGTGCTGACGGGTGGGTACTGTATATAGACCCATTATGGCATTAAGAAATGCGCCTGATATTCCAAATTTGCAGAGTACCGCTTCCATATAGGGCCAATACACTCTATCGAACGCCTTCTCTGCATCCAAAGCTAGGAGGAGAGAAGGCGTTCTAGTGTGCTCTGTCCATTGGATTAGGTCTATAAACCATCTGGTTCCGTCTGTAGTTTGTCTGCCAGGCACAAATCCAACTTGGTCAGGATGTATAATCTGTGGAATGATGGAGGAAAGTCGTTGCGCAAGTAGTTTAGCATAGGTTTTTTTGTCTGTGTTTAGGAGAGAAATTGGGCGGTAGTTGGCAGGGTTGTCTGAGGCTTTTCCTGGTTTCAAGGAGTTGCAAGTGTCGTCTCGGATAGTTATACAAATATGAAGTACCATCATCCATTAATCTTAGATATCAAGAAATTTGGTGTGGGGGTATTGGGGTAGCCGTTCATGCTAACCTCCTACAACCAACCCAAACCAGGGAAATACTATTTGGACTGTACCGGTACTTTTTATGTGAAAAGAAAAAAGAAAAAAGGAAATTAAAATTTGATAATGTTTAATAAATACAGAAAAAAGAAAAAGACAATACATAAAGCATCATTATTAAAATCATAGTACACCCCAGGATATTTAACATTCACAGATACTCGAAAGAGTTCAGTTCTGGTGGCGTACATGTTTCCTCTACTAGTTTCGCGGAACATCCGCTTCTTCAGGAGGATGTCTATATGAAATATAGTGAACAATGTATAAAACATTAGCAATCAGCCAAGTAATATATAAAAAAGCAAAAATCAAAAAACATCATTTAGACAATAAATATATATAATGACAAAAGGGAAAATTAAGTAATCCACTCACCCAAAATTCAAAGGAAACAAAAACGTAAAAAATAGCAGGAAGAACGGACCCCTATAAATCCCCTACCGCGGACATGGGGGATTGGTTAAGGAAAAGGAAGAAAAAAAAATAATCTTTTTCATCTTTTCTCCTCTCTACCATTGTTGCACCCAGAACTTACCAAGCATAATATATAAATATACATCCGGTGGAGGTATAAATAGCCCAAAAGGATTCAATATCACTTGAATTTGTGAATAAATGAATAAGTAGATCAATGGATCAATAAGGGACAATATACCATTCTGTCTGTAAATAAATAATGCTGGTGACCAATTTGTAAAACAGGAATTATACATCAATCTAAGGTTAAGGTTTAAGGTCTCCCAGGGGACATTTACCTAATAGAGGTCAATTGTATCCTCCGATCACAGGAGCTGTCAATCCTAACCTGCCCAGCACAGCGGTCTGAATGACCGCTGTTATATGGGCTCCCCAACATGCGTCACGCCAAGCGCCCGCCGGCGGGAAGTCAGCGGCGTCTGACGTCACGCAGTCAGCCTCCACACTGCGCAGATGCAGTGTAACATAACACTGCAGTGGAAGTGCGCAGGGGGGAATAAGAGGAGACACCGAAAAACCGGATGTCACTATTCAACCCCTGCAAGCCATAGGCCAGGAGGAGCACATGTCTGCCGAAGGGAAAATTCATGAAAGGGGTACCGGAAGGAAGAAAGAAACAGCAAAAAAAAAAAGAAAAAAAGAGAGCAAAAAAGAAAAGAAAAAGTAATTATTTGACATTATTGGGTGAGGGGAGATCAAATATAGAAGTAAAAAAATATATACATTTTTTCCATGTATTTATGGACATTACAATAATAATGCAGAAAATTTAAAACAATATATACATATCAGGATTGTAAAATATCCCATACGAAGCATTTTTATCAATGGCAACAATAAAGTGACACCAAAAAAAAAAAAAGTGACACAACAAAAGAAAAAAAAGAAAATAAATAAAAACTTAAAGAAAAGGTTTATAGGAAATTGTCTCATTAAGGCCCAGGGGGTGGGTGGCATTGAGTCATTCGATCCAGAGGGTTTCCCTCTGTAGGATCGCTTGGTCCCAATCCCCACCCCTTCGGTTTGGAGGAATCACCTCCAAAACAAAAAATTGGATAAGAGAAGTATCAAAACGGTGATGGAGACCTATATGTCTCCCAATTGTTGTGAGGTTTCCGTTATCCGAATAATAGAGATGATCTCCAATTCGTTGTCTGAATTCCCGAATAGGGATGAGCTTTGAATTTGAGTCGAACTCATGTTCGACTCGAACATTGCCTGTTCGCCTGTTCAGCGAACAGTGAACAATTTGGGCTGTTTGCGGAAAATTTGAAAAGCCGGAACACCCTATACAAGTCTATGGGAGAAAACTAAAGTGCTAATTTTAAAGGGTAATATGCAGGTTACTGTCCTAAAAAGTGTTTGGGGACCCGGGTCCTGTCCCAGGGGACATGGATCAATGCAAAAAAAAGTTTTAAAAACCGCAGTTTTTTCAGGAGCAGTGATTTTAATAATGATTAAAGTGAAACAATAAAAGTGTAATATTCCTTTAAATTTCGTAGCTGGGGGGTATCTATAGTATGCCTGTGAAGGGGCGCATGTTTCTGGTGCTTAGAACTGTCCCTGCACAAAGTGTCATTTGTGCAGGAAATAAAGTCTTTTTTAGGGGGACCCCCACGTCAATTTTTTTTTTAAATTTGACACGGGGTTCCCCTTAATATCCATGTCAGACCTGAAGGGCCTGGTAATTGAATTTAGGGGAACCCCCACGCTTTTTTTTTTTTAATGAATGAATGAATTGTCGGCTAATACAGAGAACACTCATTGAGTGTTCTCTGTATTACGGGGAGCCGACAATATAGCCGCAAGTGATTTTAAAAGACTTTTTTTCCTCCACAAATGACACTTTGTGCAGGGACAGTTCTAAGCACGGGAAACATGCGCCCCTTCACAGGCATACTATAGATACCCCCCAGGTACCACATTTAAAGGAATATTACACTTCAGTGCTCCTGAAAAAACTGCAGTTTTTAAAACTTTTTTTTGCATTGATCCATGTCCCCTGGGGCAGGACCCAGGTCCCCAAACACTTTTTAGGACAGTAACTTGCATATTACCCTTTAAAATGAGCACTTTAGATTGTGAACGTTCGAGTCCCATAGACTTTAATAGGGTTCTAAAGTTCACACGAAGTTTAGGTCTGTTCGCAGGTTCTGGTGCGAACCGAACAGGGGGGTGTTCGGCTCATCCCTATTCCCGAATTGTTTTTCCAATATAAAATGCTTTGCATTTACAAATCATCATATAAATAACACTAGTTCTGGGGTAGAACGTACATGTTTAGTTAGGATATGATGATCCGTGAGGAGATGCCAGTTTTTATTTAGTATACCACGAAGGGTTTGATGGTGAGCAGAATAAGTGGTAATAAACCGAAATAATAAACAGAATCCTTATCTGTAGTTTTGGGCCGTTGGTGAAGTAATATGTTGCGAGGACGTGACACAACCTTATTAAATACTCTTCTCCAAACACGTGGGAGAGTATCCTCTCAATAAAAGTCCATCCCGTAAGGCGTCTGCTTGTATTTTGAAATATGTATCCAAGCTACAGTTTCTGCGTAGCCGCAGAAACTGCGCAAAAGGAATAATGCGTATTAAAGGTTCCGGGTGGGCACTAGTAGCATACAAAAGAGTGTTACCCGCAGTGGGTTTATGGTAAAGGTCTGTGTAAAGGGTACCATCAGGTAATTTAATAATAAGTAAATCTAAAAAAGAAATCCGTTCATGATCAAAATTAAATGTGAATTTCAAATTGAGATCATTATTGCCCGATTCCTGTATGAATTGTAGCAATCTTTCCTTCGTCCCCGTCCAAACCAGGAATAGATCATCCAGGTAATGGTACCATACAAGTGCATCCTCTAGGAAGGGGGCAAGTCTATCACTAGAATAGACCTGTCTCTCCCAACCTCCAGTCCCAGATAAAGATTCGCATATGCGGGTGCACACGAGGTGCCCATAGCAACGCCTTGAGCTTGTAAGTAATATTGGTTATTGAATACAAAGACATTCTTTTTGAGGATAAATTCAAGGAGGGTCAAGATAAATTCACTAAAGGGCCATGTAGTTGTATCTTGTTCACTTAGAAAGGATCCAGCCGTCTGGATGCCCTGCTCGTGGGGGATACTCGAGTAAAGGGCCTCGATATCTATTGCCATGAGGAGGGCGTCCGGAGGGATCTGGATCCCATCCAAGTGTTGTAACAAATCCGCAGTATCTTTAATGTAAGAGGGTAGGCTTCGTACATGAGGCATCAAACAAGCATCCACTAGTTTACTAGCATTATCCGTTAGTGAACCCATCCACGAGACAATTGGTCTACCTGGGGGGGATCGTAAATTTTTATGGGTTTTCGGAAGAGCATAAAAGGTAGGGACTATAGGGAATTTGGGGATCAGGAACTCAAAAGTGTCCTTGTCAATGAGGCCCAGTACGAGGGCCTCAGTGCAAAGGACACAGAGTTCCTGATGGAATGACATAGTTACAGATTGATCAATCGGTTGGTACTATTATTAAGGATAGTCATGCACATAGTCTGATATTGATCATGTGTCATGAGAACGATATTACCACCTTTGTCCGATTGTTTAACAACCAAATCTGTATGTCTTTGCAAGGATCTAAGTGCCCGAGACTGTCGATGGTCCAAATTAGGGGTAACTTTGTGGCATTGTTGTCGTTTGAGGTCTTTAATGGTGGCTTGAAGAAAGGCCCAAATGGTGTGACATGTCATAAGATCAGGGAACCTACGGGAACGTAGTTGGAATTTTTTAAGATTCGATTCGGGTCTAATAATAGTGGTCGATTGAACTATATGAGAAGGTGTTGTTTGAGAGGAGGAAGGGTGGGGGTCTTCTATGGCGCCCTCATCATAGAGAAGCATGAGGTCCCATAGTGCACGAAATTCAGCCATAGTAAAGTGTTTAGTACACTCTGTAAGTTGGAGTTCAAGGTCCGAATTAGTGCGATCTTTATCGAACATAAATTTGAAGGTAAGGTTTCGTGCGAACAGATAAAGATCTTTAATAGTTTCATCAACCTTCAATCTAATGGGCAAAAACCCAAGCCCAAGTCACCCGAGAAAGAGTAAGGGGTTACATTTACAATGTTGTGTTCGGTGTTGGGTTGGGACTGTGTAGTGGGGCTAGTGTGGGTTTGAGGATATAAGAATCCAAGTTTGTTTGTTGTTTCTTGAGATCTAAAAAAATTAGATCTTCATTTATTTTTGTGTATTTATTAGTCATCAGTGAAGAATTTTAAACTTTGGGGATAGTACCGTGTAGTGTGGAATGACCTACCGCTCCCTCTAAAGGTAGGGGGGGTGTCACTAGGTGTTTGTGCAGCTGGTGTACGTGTGGTTTTAGGTGCTTTGGGGGTCTTTTTATCATTTTTAAGGTTAGATGGTGGGGTACCCCCACCATAACGTAGTATTTTACGGGATGAGTTTGTTTTTGGGTTAGCCATAGGTCTTAAGTTACTCTGCATAGAATAAGATGATGAAAGTGAGGAATAGGGATGAGCCGAACAGCCCCCGGTTCGGTTCGCACCAGAACTTTCGAACGGACCCCATATTCGTACGAACGTTAGAACCCCATTGAAGTCTATGGGACTCGAACGTTCGAAAATTAAAAGTGCTCATTTTAACGGCTAATATGCAAGATACTGTCCTAAAAAGGGTTTGGGGACCTGGCTCCTGCCCCAGGGGACATGGGTCAATGCCTAAAATGTTTTTAAAAATGCCCGTTTTGGCGGGAGCACTGATTTTAATGACGATTAAAGTGAAAAAAAAGTGAAATATTACTTTAAATATCGTGCCTGGGGGGTGCCTGTAGTATGCCTGTGAAGTGCCACGTGTTTCCCGTGTTTAGAACAGTCCCTGCACAAAATTACATTTAACGGAAATAACGTCATTTAAAACTGCTTGCGGTTTTAATGTTATATCTGGTTCCTGCAATATGGTTGAAAATCATTGAGAAAAATGGCATGGGTAGCCCTCCCTGCCCATTACCAGCCCCTTTGGGTCTTGTACGCATATTAAGGGGAACCCCGTACCCATATTAAAAAAAGGAAATACGTGTGGCCCCCAGGCCCCATATACTCAGAACAGCAGTATACAGGCAGTGCAAACAAGACAGGGACTGTGTAGGTTTGTTGTGTTAAGTTGAATCTGTTTGTAATTTTCAACTGGTACATTTTTAAAGTGTAGCTCCAGTCAAAAAAAACAATTTTTAAGCTTTTGGAAAACATAGGGAAGGGTTATCACCCCTGTATAATTTGTTTTGCCATCCATCTTTTTTCATCTCACTTGCTGTTGTCTCCTTCCGTTTGCAAGTAGGAGATGTTTGTAAGTTGGATGTTTGAAAGTAGGGGCCTGCCCTATATGCTCTGCAGAAATGGCAGAATAAGGTGTTGGGCTTAGGCACTGGTGCTGGTGCCACGACACTGCAACCTCTCCCATATACTCTAGTTTTAGTGCAGGAATTAACCCTGCTGCAAAGCATTGCATCAAAAATTGTAATTAAATGCCCCTGTTAAACAGGGGCAGAAAAATTGGGCCTTAGGCACTGGTGCTGGTGCCACGACACTGCAACCTCTCCCATATACTCTAGTTTTAGTGCAGTAATTAGCCCTGCTGCAAAGCATTGCATCAAAAATTGTAATTAAACGCCCCTGTTAAACAGGGGCAGAAAAATTGGGCCTTAGGCACTGGTGCCACGACACTGCAACCTCTCCCATATACTCTAGTTGTAGTGCAGGAATTAGCCCTGCTGCAAAGCATTGCATCAAAAATTGTAATTAAACGCCCCTGTTAAACAGGGGCAGAAAAATTGGGCTGATGGCATCACCCAGAACCAGAAATGTTCTTCCAACATATCAGAGGAGGAGGAAGAGGATAGACAATCAACATAACAGGACAGTTACTCAGCATCAGCATAAGCAGTCTTGAAGGGATGTGATATTTCAAAAAAAATTATTCGGTTACATCAGCTTCAGGTGCTTGGTAGCTGTGGGTGATCCAAGACTGATTCATCTTGATGAAGGTCAGTCGATCAACTGATTCGGTGGACAGGCGCACCCTGTGATCGGTAACAAAGCCACCAGCAGCACTGAAGGTGCGTTCTGAAAGAACGCTGGATGCAGGACAGGCCAGTAGCTCAATTGCATACTGTGCAAGCTCTGGCCAGTGATCCATCCTCAAGACCCAGTAAGCCAGAGGATTTTCGGTGGGAAAGGTGTCCAAGTCTGACCTTGCCCCTAGGTATTCCTGCACCATGTAAATCAGACGCTGGCGATGGTTGCTGGAACCGATCATACCTTGGGGCTGTGGACTAAAAAATTGTCTGAAAGCATCGGTCAGACGGCCACCTTCTCCACCGCTCCCTCTGACCAATGTCTCAGCAACACGTTGTCCAGGAGCAGGAGTTTGTAACCTCCCAGTCTCTGGGAACGCGTTGCACAGACCTTTCTGCAAGGTCTCCCGGAGATGTCTCATCCTTTGCTCCCTCTGCGATGGTAAGATAAGGTTGGCAACCTTACCCTTCTACCGTGGATCAAGGAGAGTGGCCAGCCAGTAATGGTCCCTCTCCTTGATCCGAAGAATACGAGGATCCTTCCGCAGGCTTTGCAGGATCAGGGAGGCCATGCAGCGTAGGTTAGCTGAGGCATTCAGTCCGGAGTCCTCTGGGTCACTAAGGACAACATGATCCGCGGCTACCTCCTCCCAGCCACGTACAAGTCCACGGGTTTCTTGGGACTGTAAATCATCCCTACAAGACTGCTGCTGCTGCTGAATGCCAGCCTCCATCTCCATGCTGACATGATCATCCTCCTCCTCCTCCTCATCATCCTCTTCCTGTGTGATGGGTGGCACAGCAGGAACACTGTCTGGATAAAGGGGGCCTTGAGAGGCAAGGAAGTCTTCCTCTTCCTGTCTCTGTTCTGCCTCAAGTGCCCTGTCCATTATTCCTCGCAGCGTATGTTCCAAGAGGTGGACAAGAGGTACAGTGTCACTGATGCATGCACTGTCACTGCTCACCATCCTTGTGGCCTCCTCAAACGGTGACAGGACAGTGCATGCATCCCTGATCATGCCCCACTGGCGTGGTGAGAAAAAACCGAGCTCCCCTGACCCTGTCCTGGTGCCGTAGTCGCACAGGTACTCATTGATGGCCCTCTGCTGCGTGTGCAGCCGCTGCAGCATGGCCAACGTTGAGTTCCACCTGGTGGGCATGTCACATATAAGGCGGTTCTTGGGCAGGTTCAACTCCTTTTGGAGCTCAGCCAGCCGAGCACAGGCATTAAATGATCGGCAGAAATGCACACAGACTTTCCTGGCCTGCTTCAGGACATCCTGTAAGCCCGGGTACCTGCCCAAGAACCGCTACACCACCAGGTTAAGGACGTGAGCCACACAGGGCACATGGGTCAGTTGTCCCTGTCGGAGGGCGGAGAGGAGGTTGGTGCCATTGTCGCAAACCACTATTCCTGGCTTAAGCTGGCGTGGCGTCAACCACCTCTCGGCCTGCCCCTGCAGAGCTGACAAAACATCCGCCCCAGTGTGGCTCCTGTCCCCCAAACAAACCAGCGCAAGCACGGCATGGCATTGTTTTGCCTGCGTACTTGCGTAGTCCCTGGAACGCCTACGGAGCACCGCTGATTCTGACAGAGCACTGGAAGAGGCCATGGAGGAAGAAGAAGAGGAGGGGGTGGAGAGAGGTGTGTCACAACCAATAGTAGCATTTTGGAGGCATGGTGGCGGAACAACCTCCAACACTACTGCACCTTGTCCTGCATCCTTCCCAGCTGCCAGAAGAGTGACCCAATGGGCCGTGAAAGACAGGTAACGTCCCTGTCCATGCCTGCTGGACCATGAGTCAGCGGTAATATGCACCTTACCGCTGACCGCCCTGTCCAGCGAGGCAAGGACATTGCCTTCCACATGCCGGTAGAGAGCGGGAATCGCCTTCCGTGAGAAAAAGTGGCGTTTGGGGACAGGCCACTGAGGAACCGCACATTGTACAAACTCACGGAAGGGGGCCGAGTCTACCAACTGAAAAGGCAGCAGTTGAAGTGCTAGCAATTTAGCCAAGCTAGCATTCAACCGCTGGGCATGTGGATGTCTGGGAGTGAACTTCTTTTGCCGGTCCAGCAGCTGGGGCAGGGACATTTGCCTGCTATAATCGGACGTGGGTGTACTGCTAGCAGAGTGCCCGGAAGCACTTGGCTGTGACACACCTAATTCTACACCTTCATTCCTCTCAGAGCAGGTTTCAGAGAGGACTGAAGGTCTAGTGGGGTTGGAGATCCCAGCTGATGAGGAGCAAGGAGAGGTCCGCTTTGTTCTTTGGTGTGGGTCTTTGAGGTACGCTTGCCAACGAGCTGCATGACAGGTCAACATATGTCTGGTCAAGCATGTGGTGCCCAAGCGGCTGATGTTTTGGCCACGCGAGATACGCTTGAGACATATGTTGCAAATAGCAGCGGTGCGATCTGATGCACTTGTCTCAAAAAAGGCCCACACCAAAGAACTTTTAGAATAACACGCAGAGGCAGCGCCCTGCACAGGCAGAGCTCTGCGGTGTGATTCAGTCGGTGTGCTGCGCCTAAGCTGGCCCCCTGCCTCGTTGGACATGTGCCTCCTCCTCCTCTTCCTACCAGGCACCCACGTGGAGTCAGTGCCCTCATCATCCCCTCCCTCTTCATCGCTGGAGCAAACCTGGCAGTATGCTGCAGCTTGTGGAACATGACTGCCAGATTGCTGTCCTTCTTGAGAATCCCCTCTCTCTGCATTCACGCTACTGCCTTCCTCTAGCTGAGTATCATCATCAGAGCCTACAAAACACTGGGCATCCTCCTGGAGCATGTACCCAACACTGTGCTCAAAGAGTTCAGGAGACTCCTCAGGAGGACGTGGTGGGTCTAGGGAAGGAGTCACTGATGATGACATTGAGAGGAGGGAAGACAATGCGTTGGCAGCTGCTTTGCTAGTACCCTGAGCCTGGGTGAGAGAGGATGAGGAGGATGAAGGGGAAATTGCTGGAAAATTGCTCGAAAACCAGCAATTGGGTAGTGTATATTGTGCTGCAGGCACACACAACTTCCACTAACTACTGCAGATGGCTCAAATAGAGAAGAGCTATGTAGGTGGATATAGCGGTGTATACTGGGTTCAGAGCATGCAGACAGCACGCACAATCTCCTAATGCTGACTGCAAGCTCTATTTAAAATGAGCAAGATAGTTAGCTATATAGGTGGATATAGCGGTGTATACTGCGTTCAGAGCACGCAGACAGCACGCACAATCTCCTAACACTGACTGAAAGCTCTATTTAAAACGAGCAAGATAGTTAGCTATATAGGTGGATATATCGGTGTATACTGCGTTCAGAGCACGCAGACAGTACGCACAATCGCCTAACACTGACTGAAAGCTCTATTTAAAACGAGCAAGATAGTTAGCTATATAGGTGGATATAGCTGTGTATACTGCGTTCAGAGCATGCAGACAGCACGCACAATCTCCTAACACTGACTGACAGCTCTATTTAAAACGAACAAGATAGTTAGCTATACAGGTGGATATAGCGGTGTATACTGCTTTCAGAGCACGCAGACAGCACGCACAATCTCCTAACGCTGACTGCAAGCTCTATTTAAAACGAGCAAGATAGTTAGCTATATAGGTGGATATAGCGGTGTATACTGCGTTCAGAGCACGCAGACAGCACGCACAATCGCCTAACACTGACTGAAAGCTCTATTTAAAACGAGCAAGATAGTTAGCTATATAGGTGGATATAGCTGTGTATACTGCGTTCAGAGCATGCAGACAGCACGCACAATCTCCTAACACTGACTGACAGCTCTATTTAAAACGAACAAGATAGTTAGCTATATAGGTGGATATAGCGGTGTATACTGCGTTCAGAGCACGCAGACAGCACGCACAATCTCCTAACGCTGACTGCAAGCTCTATTTAAAACGAGCAAGATAGTTAGCTATATAGGTGGATATAGCGGTGTATACTGGGTTCAGAGCACGCAGACAGCACGCACAATCTCCTACCGCTGACTGCAAGCTCTATTTAAAACGAGCAAGATAGTTAGCTATATAGGTGGATATAGCGGTGTATACTGCGTTAAGAGCACGCAGACAGCACACACAATCTCCTAACACTGACTGAAAGCTCTATTTAAAACGAGCAAGATAGTTAGCTATATAGGTGGATATAGCGGTGTATACTGCGTTCAGAGCATGCAGACAGCACGCACAATCTCCTAACACTGACTGCAAGCTCTATTATAAAAGATAGATATATCGCTAGCTATATAGGTGAATATAGCGGTGTATACTGCGGTCAGGGCACGCAGACAACAACCACTACAGAAGAGCAAGAACGAAAAATCGGCCGATAACGATCGGTGTATACTGTGTTGAAGGTACACAGAACACCCACTAACTGCTACAGACGCCAACACACTACACAAGGCCGCCGCGCTGGCGGCCTTATATAGTGTGGGGCATGTACTACACAGCCTTGTGGGCCGTGAGCGCCACACGAATTTGGCACGAACGGCCCATAACGTTCGGAATTCGCCGAACGGGCGAACAGCCGATGTTCGAGTCGAACGTATGTTCAACTCGAACACGAAGCTCATCCCTAGTGAGGAATCCAATTCCGTTTCCACCACTGGATTCCTAGGGATATTCCCTCGAGAGAGAAGTTTTCTACCTGGATTTCTATCAGACCAGTGATACGCATAGCCTTCACTAAATGCAGCTTTATCTTTACTAAATTTTATCTGTTTTTTAACAATGATAGTTGTTAGACATGCAGATAGGTTAATTGGCTTCTGTCCAAAATTGGCCCTAGTATATGAATGGGGACCTGGGATTGTGGGCGCCTTGAGGGTAGGGACCAATGTGAGTGTGCAATGTACAGGGATAGGGTCTATTGTAGACACTCACTCAGGTTGAACTGGATGGACTGGTGTCTTTATTCAACCTTACTAACTATGAAATGTAATGCTTCCAAGCGTTTTTTTTAACTCCATCCACTTGGAATCAAATAATGGATTTTCTTTTAAATGTAAATAATCACGATTTAATCGTTCAATTTCTTTGTCCAACAAAATCATGTTGGAACTATATTGCTCAATCAGAACCTTCATTCGTTCCAAGCTGCAGTTGGTCAGGATAGTTTCCCAGGTCTTTTTAAGCTCCAACGAGGGATCTTTAATAGTTGGAAAAATGTGATTGCGTAAGCCCATAGGGCAGATGCAATCAGTAACATACATTTTAAAGTATTCAATATGCCAATGTAAATTTGACTTATGTTTCAGCAGGCCATATTGATTGTAGAAATATGTCTTTAAATCATCATCAATTTTATGTTCACTTAAGCAAGTAGTTTTTAAATTTGACATAAAACCCACCCAATCTGTGTTTAGCGTATCCATAATGAGAAAGAAAAAACCTTTTCCTGGTTTGGGGATTGTGACCACTAAGGTAGCGAGGGATTCGTTCGGGATTACTGTCAGGGCTGGCTTAGCCCTTCCTTCTCTGGGATGGCCACTCAGCTGTCAGCTAATTGCCAGCTCTCTTCTCTCTCCACAGTTACCAGCTGTTCCTGATGATGCTTGTCTGACCTGCCTACTTAAAGCCTTCCAGCTCACTTCCCCTCTGCCTTCGCCTTGGTCACATCACTGGAAACCATCTCCTGCTGTTTGTTTAAAGACTGGCTTGCTGACATCCCTTCTGGTTCCTTATTCTGCTTGCTGTTGCTCTACTTGGATCTCTGACTTCTGGCCTGGCTGACTACCCGATCTGGTTACTGGACTCTGGCTATGCTTGACTACGCTTTTTCTATTTACCTTTTTATTTTTATTAATAAACAAGTGTGATTTAATTGTACTTCTGTCTCAGTCTGATTCATGGTTTCTGACAGCAGGCGAAGGCCATGAATTCAGAAGATACAATCAATCCACTTGTTGGTAATATTTTTTCCAGATTGGATGAGCAAGATCCCCGCATGGATCAGTTTGCCATAGCGTTACAAATGCTCCTGAATCGCACGGCTCATCTGGAATCCCCCATGGTGGCTGCTCTGGTACAACTTAAGATTAAGAATGCCTACCCGATTCCATTGATTACAGAGTTATTTGACCGCCTCAAGGGAGCAACGGTTTTCACAAAGCTTGACCTGAGAGGAGCATACAATCTCGTGCACATTAAGGAGGGCGACGAGTGGAAGACTGCGTTTAATACCAGAACAGGCCATTATGAATACCTGGTAATGCCTTTTGGCCTTTGTAACACCCCGGCAGTTTTCCAGGAATTTATTAACGATGTCCTCTGAGATTTGTTGCAGTTGGTTGTGGTGGTTTATCTCGATGATAGCCTCATATTTTCCAAGTCCCTGGAGAGCCGCCACACAGATGTCTGTCGTGTGTTTCAGAAACTAAGAGAGAAGAATCTCTATTGTAAACTGGAGAAGTGCGAGTTCCATCGTAAACAGGTTACATTCCTGGGCTATGTCATTTCCACTGCTGGTTTTTCGATGGACCCAGAGAAACTTTCATCAGTCCTATAGTGGCATCGACCCCTGGGTTTACGTCCTCTGCAGCATTTCCTGGGCTTTGCCAACTACTATCGGAAGTTTATTCATAACGTCTCGTCTCTGGTCAAGCCCCTGACTGATATGACCAGAAAGGACGGTCACCCACAAAGTTGGCCTCCGGAGTCCATTAAGGCCTTTGAGACTCTCAAGGCTGCCTTTGTTTCTGCTCCTGTGTTGGCACATCCTGATCCTGTAAAATCTTACATTTTTGTCTGAGGCTAAGCGACTCTCTCCCAGAAGGGCACAATGGGCTCTTTTCTTGTCGAGTTTAATTACATTGTCTCATTCTTACCAGTACTAAGAATGTAAGGGCTGATGCCTTGTCAGGACAATTTTTCTCCACTTCCAAGTCAGAGTCGGTTCCGGTTCCTATGATTCCTCCTGATCGTATCTTGGCTACGGTTCGCACCAGTCTTACTTCTCCTTTGGGTGACAAAATTCTTGCTGCTCAGGTCCATGCTCCTCCTGATAAACCTTGTGACCGCTGCTTTGTCCCAGAGAGTCTCCGTACTGCTGTGCTCCAGACTTACCATTCTCCCAAGGCAGCTGGCTATCCTGGGAAGAATCAACTCATTTGGGCCATTTCCCAACAATTCTGGTGGCCTAGTCTATGGGCTGATGTCAATTCCTACGTTGCTATATTTCTACTTCGTAGCTGCCTGTCCCGTGTGTGCTCAGAGTAAGACTCTACGACACCTTCCAGTGGGCCTGCTACAACCTATACCCAATGGAGAGAGGCCCTGGACTCATCTGTCTATGGATTTCATTGTGGAGTTATACTTATGGTGGTTGACCGGTTCTCAAAGATATGTCATTGTATTCCACTTAAGAAGTTGCCCACCTCTAAGGAACTGGCTCCATTTTTACTCGGGAGATCTTTCGCTTACATGGGCTACCCAAGGTGATTGTCTTGGACAGGGGCAGTCAGTTTGTCTCCCGGTTCTGGCAGGCCTTTTGCGCACAGTTGGGAATCCAGCTTGCATTCTCTTCTGCGTATCACCCGCAGTCTAATGGGGCCGCTGAATGAGCCAATCAGTCCTTGGAGCAATTCCTACGTTGCTATATTTCTGACCATCATAACAACTGGTCTGACCTATTACCTTGGGCAGAGTTTGCTCACAACAGTGCCTTGAATTCTGCCTCCCGATTGTCTCCATTTATGGCGAATTATGGTTTCCAACCTTCCATGTTGCCTGACTCGTTTGTTCCGCAGAGTATTCCTGCATTAGAGCAGCATCTCCATGGTCTTTGCTCCACTTGGGTACAAGTCAAGGAGGCTTTGCGTCATGCTAATGATAGGTACAGACTCCATGATGGCCGGAGATGCCTGCCTGTGCCTTCCTACCAGGTTAGGGACAGGGTCTGGCTGTCATCTCGCAACCTCCGGCTTCGTGTTCCCTCATGGAAGATTGCACCTTGGTTTATTGTGCCTTTCCGTATCCTTCGCAGGATTAACCCAGTGGCTTATGCGTTGGATCTTCCTCCTAGTATGGGCATCTCAAATGTGTTTCATGTCTCCTTATTGAAACTGTTGATCTGTAACCGATTTACCACCTCTGTGCAATGTCCTCACCCTATTCAGGTTGAGAACCATGAGGAGTATGAGGTACAATCCATTGTTGATTCCTGTAGGTTCCGTGGGCACATACAGTACCTGGTGCATTGGAAGAGGAAAGCTCCTGGGTTTCATCCTCTGACGTACATGCCCCTGTCCTCCTCCGCGAGTTCCATAGGTGGTTTCCCCTCAAGCCCGGTGGCCCTCCGAGGGAGAGGGGTCATTGAGGAGGGGGTGCTGTCAGGGCTGGCTTAGCCCTTCCTTCTCTGGGCTGGCCACTCAGCTGTCGGCTAATTGCCAGCTCTTTTCTCTCTCCACAATTACCAGCTGTTCCTGATGATGCTCGTCTGACCTGCCTACTTAAAGCCTTCCAGCTCACTTCACCTCTGCCTTCGCCTTGGTCACATCACTAGAATCCATCTCCTGCTGTTTGTTTAAAGACTGGCTTGCTGACATCCCTTCTGGCTCCTTATCCTGCCTACTTGGATCCCTGACTTCTGGCCTGGCTGACTACCCGATCTGGTTACTGGATTCTGGCCATGCTTGACTACGTTTTTTCTATTTACCTTTTTATTTTTATTAATAAACAAGCGTGATTTAATTTACTTCTGTCTCAGTCTGATTCATGGTTTCTGACAATTACACCTGTGGTGGCAAACTGGTTATACATGTTGCATAGATGGGGGACTAAAGAATGGGAAAATCGTTTATAATATTCGTTGGGAAGTCCGTCAGGGCCTGGGGCTTTATGTAGTGCTAAGTTTTGGATCAGTTTGTAGATTTCAGTGTGTGTGTGTGAAGGGAGCTGCTAGGCGGTCTAGTTGTTCTGGGGAGATGGAGGGGAGGGAGATGGAGGATAAGAAGTTGGCTATGTCCGGTTGGGTAGGGAGAGGGAGGGGTTATGAGTCTGAGAGGTTGTATAGTTTTGTGTAAAAATTGCTGAATTCATTTGCGATGTCCAGCGGATTAGTTAGGTGTTTACCTTGGTAGTTAGTGAGATGTGCAATTTTTGTTAGCGAGTTGCTTCTTGAATTGTCTGGCCATGTAGGCCCCCGGTTTGCTGGCTGTTTGAAGTCGAAGTCTTTTTATGTAATAGTCAAAGTTTTTGCGAAGGTGGTCGCTGAGCTGGAGCCTAAGAGTTTTAAGTTCAGAGGAAATAATATTCAAGGGGGATGTTTGTTGATGAGTTCTAGTGATCAAATCTGCTTTAGGAGGGATTCTGTGGTGAGGGAATGTTTTTTCTTTGCCTGGGACCCGAGTTTAATAAAAAGACCTCATAGGCAAGCCTTATGAGCATTCCATAATATGGCGTGATCAGATACAGAGTTTACATTTTGTTGAAAATAAGTGTCAATCTCGGATCGTATTTGGGATTCAAGGTTGGGATCGTTGAGGAGAGAAGTGTTTAGTCTCCAGATCGTATGCCTAGAAGTTTGGGACAGGGAGGCTAGTTTAATTGTGACCAGCCGTAATAGATTGTAGCAGGTGGTTGTCCGTGATAAATAGATCAATCCAAGAGTAAGCCCCTGTACACACGGTCGGAGATTTCGACAACCAAATCCGTCGGATTTTGTCCGTCGGATCTTGTCCGAAACTGTTGCATACACATGGTCGGACTAAGTTGTCGAAAAATCCAATCATTCAGAACGTGATGACGTAATTTCGTTTTGATGGGACTACGTTCAGGCTAGTAGCCAATAGCTTTGATGTAGGAATTTGATCTGAGCATGCGTGGCACTTGGTCCGATCAAAAGTCTCTACACATGATCGGAGTATGTCCGATCGAACCAGTTGGTCGGGAAATATTTCCAACATGTTGTAAAATTGGGTCCGACGGATATTCCGACGGAATCAGTCCGATGCATACCACACACAGTCGGATTATCCGACGACGCGGTCCGATAGGACACATTCCGACGGGTTCTCCGACCGTGTGTACAAGGGCTAAGACTGGTGTGGTGGGGAGAAAAAGGTGTAGTCTCTCTCTCTCTGAATCATGCATACATCTCCATGAGTCATATAGGTCCTCGCGTTTAAGGAGGGAGGATAGTGCTGAGGGTCTGCTTCTTGCTGCACTGGATGTATCCAGTGTGTGGTCAATTACTTCATTAAAGTCTCCGCAAATTATCAGAGGTGAGGATCTAAAAGGAGTCAGTTTGGAGAAGAGGGCGGCGTAGAATTTTTCCTGGGTGGTATTAGGGGCATAAATATTGACTATGGTGAGGGGACGGTTGTCAAATGTGGCTGATAGGATTAGAAATCTGCCATCCTCATCATATTCGCAGTGGTGTATTGTAAAATTTATATTTATGGCGATCATAACCTTTCTTCTTTTTTGGGGCATTTGCGAAGAAGCAATGGGGATACTTTTTGTTAGACATGTGCATTCGTTTTCATCCGAATGCATTTTCGCCCGAATTTCTGGTATTTTCGTTATCATTTTGACAAACCATAACGAATGTGCAGAATCCGAAAAACGAAAGATCCGACATAAATAAATGCTTTATTTTCGTTTTCGTTGTTACAACAGTTCGATATAGATAGGAGATTCGACGTGACTCGGACAATAGAGAGAAAATATTCGAGATAGAGAGAAAAGATTCGACAGAGAGAAAAGATTCGACAGAGAGAAAAGATTCTGGAATTGGGTGGGGGAAGTAAAATAAAAATAATGATGATGATGAATGTTATTGGCTGATTGTAACTAAAGAGGAGGAGCAGTAAAATAGCTAGAACTAAATACACATGTACAGCCAACTTACTTTCACTTACGATTGCTAGCACAGAGAGACACACACACTGAATTATTTCAGAAGACAGTCAATCTTAGCTGGTCCGTTTGAATTGTCACTTGTCAGAGAACCTGAATTATTAAGCATAAGCACAGTAGCAGAACAATAGCGAAGAAAGCTACAGTTCAACTTAGCTTTTTCCTAAAAATCTGCTGCTAATGTGTTAGTGTGAGAACCTTATAGTGATACTAGTGTTGCTGTGATAGCCTCAGAGGCTGCCTGTGTTGTGGGGGGGGGATTTATTAGACTTGTTACCTGTCTGATCAGTGATCGCTATCACCAGTCCACCAGTTTCTGTTTGAACGAGTATATAAAATATATACAGAAACAGAAATGTACCGTTCTAATGGAAAAGTGAAGGCGGGTAGAGGTAGTGGTCGCGGTCGTGGTGGACGCCTTACTAAAAAAGTGGCAAGGTCTCTGCTACTAGTGTCTCTTATGCCGCGTACACACGATCAATCGGGTGGAAAAGTCCGGCAAACTCAAGTCCGCCGGACAATCCGCCCGTGTGTAGCCTCCGACGGACTTTTTTTACCCGAAAGTACAGCGGACTTAGAAAGTAGTTTTGCACTCCAATCTTCCCGTCCGGACTTGCATTTCGGCGGACAATCCGGCCGTGCATATGCCAGTCCGCCGTACTTTTGAAATTAACTGACTTTTCCCGCTCGGAGAAAAGTCCGCTCATTTTGAGCACGTCTCCAGGTAGACGGGGCCCGCGAAGGATGCGTCGCTGGCCCCGCCACCTGGTATAGTCCAGCGGAGAGACCGACGAGGCAACATCTGAAGAGAAGAAGAGAAGAACAGAAGGTGGCGACGACAGCGGCGACAGAAGACCGGGCCACCGCCTGTAAAAGAGCTAGAAGAAGGCGCGGTGGCCTGGCAGAAGAACCGAAGAGGGGGACAAGACCCCCCAAGTCGGAAGAAGAGGGCGGCGGCGAGGAAGAAAGCTGGCTCCCCCGCTAGCAAAAGAGCTAGAAGAAGATAGCGGAGGAGTCCGGCGAGAAGACCCCCAAAGACGGAAGACCCCCGGAGCTGTGCAATAAACTATTTTAACCCTTGTGTGTTGTGTTTTTTTTTACTTTATTTTACAGGTGAATGGGTAGGGGTAGGGTGGGGGGGCCGATATCCGGGGGCCCCCTTATTAAAGGGGGCTCCCGGATTCCGATAAGCCCCCCGCCCGCAGACCCCGACAACCAACGGCCAGGGTTGTCGGGAAGAGGCCCTTGTCCTCATCAACATGGGGACAAGGTGCTTTGGGGTGGGGGGGCCGCGCGGCCCCCCCTTCCCCAAGGCACTCCCCATGTTGAGGGCACGCGGCCTGGTATGGCTCAGGGGGGGGCGCTCGCTCGTCCCCCCCTTTCCTGGCCGGCCGGGTAGCATGCTCAGATAAGGGTCTGATGTGGACCTGGGGGGGATTTTTTCAGCGTTGGGGTTCCCCTTTAAGTCCATACCAGGTGGCGGGGCCAGCGACGCATCCTTCGCGGGCCCCGCCTACCTGGAGACGCGCTCAAAATGAGCGGACTTTCCTCCGCGTGTGTGGGCGAGTCCGTTCATTTCAAAAGTACGGCGGATAGTCCGGTGGACTTAGTACGCCGTATTAGTCCGCTGAAAAAGTGCCGTGTGTGGGCAAGTAGCCCGTTCGGAAAGTCCGGCGGACAGTCCGCCGGATAGTCCGCTACGTGTGTACGCGGCATTACACTTCTGCCGCCACAAACATGCTGTCCACAACAGTGGATGCCACCACCACTGCCACCAGCAAAGCTAGTTCCACCACCACCACCAGTTCTACTATGAGTTTTCCTGCCAGACCACCATCTGCTGCCGCTTCCACTGCCAGTGCAGCGCTTCCTTCTACTTCTACAGGTGTCATGGCTTCTTATTTTTATGGGATAGGCAAGAAACCTAGTATAAAACAAGTGGAGTTGCCTGTACACTCACAATCACCAATCACACTGCCAGTGCCACTGCCCAGCTCCCCAAAGAAGCAATTGAGGGAGACAGCAGCAGAGACAGAGTGTGAGACTTTTTTTTCATTGGCCCAAGAGAATGATTTTGAATGTGATGCTCCTCTTTCTCCAACCACTGCAGACGTTTTATACACTCTTACCCCACAAGAGTTACAGCATGATGTAGAGAAAGTGCATGAGGGATATTCTGTGAGGAGTAGGACAGGTAGCAGTTCACTTTTTCATCTGCTGCTAACTCCCCTTCTCCCTATGTTATTATGGAGGAAGAATCCTGTGATGATGATAACACCGACCTCCCCAGCACCCCTGCCATTAGTACTAGTTCACCAAGTGTAACTGTAGTGGCAACAGCTTCCACCACTGGTGTGCTACCTGCTGCAGCTATATCAGCCCTAAATACTATTACTACAGATCAACAGGGTCAAGGGGCTGCATCCCACCACAGCAACGTATGGAAATACTTCCAAACATTGGAAGGCGGGTTCTTTGCAAAGTGCAAGTTGTGTGGGAAGCAAGTCAGTAGGGGTAAAAAGTTGGGACATTTAACCAACGCTGGTATGAACCTTCATCTTAAAAATTACCACCACTCTAGTTTACTATGGGCAGAGGCAGAAAAAGATAGTAGCGCAGGAAGCAGCATAACAGACTCTAACTGTACTGGTGGTACCTCCTCAACCACACCACAGACTCAGAGCACAGCCCATAGAGAGGGTTCAATTAAGACAAACCGTCCACGTGCAGTATTTTCACTGCAGACCCAATCAGGCTCCTCATCCTCCCAAGGACATCATCAGCCTACCCTAGATAGTTTTGTTGGCTTTAGTTCCAAGGGCATGTCAAAACAGCAGGCCAACAAGATCACCACCTCATTGGCCAATTCATTGCTGTTGGAGGAGCCTCTTTTCGCATGATTGAAGGGGAGCCATTTAAACAGCTCATGCATGCCCTTGCTCCATGATACGTTGTTCCTGCACGAACAACTTTCAGAAAAAATGGCCAAAGCCAAGGGTCAGACAATTCATTTGACCACTGATTTCTGGACAGCTCCCAGCGGTCAACATGCTTTCCTGTCTTTGACTGCACACTGTGTCACCACTGTGCCTGTTGGTGGTGGCACTAGTGTAAGAGTTCAAACTTCATCAGGAAGCAGGTCTGCAGCTCAGGACTAGCAGGGTTATCAAGCTTTCCTGCTCCACAAAAAAGTCTGTGATGATAAGCACAGCTCTACCAACATATTGTGGGCAATTAGATCAATATTGGCCAACTGGTTTGGAGAGCGGGCAGTTACCAATGTTTCTGTTGGGTTCATAGTGACAGACGGAGGTTCAAACATGATTAAAGCGCTCCAAGATGGATCTTTTGTTGGTGTGCGCTGTTCTACACACACACTGCATTTAGTGGTCAAGGGTGTAATCCCAGTGGAGAAAAACAACAAGATTGCTCAAATCTTGGACCTTTGCAGGAAAATTTCAGGGCATTTCTACTGCAGTGTGGTTGCTAGTCAACTGTTGAGGGAGGAGCAAGAACAATCAGGGCTCCCCAATCCATCGCCTGAAACAAGATGTCAGCACCCGGTGGAACTATACCCTGGAAATGCTAGAACGCATTTTCGAGCAAAAGACAGCCATCCACAATCTATCATCTCACCACAGCATTGGGATTGATTCCACACTGGGACGTGATGACTGGTGTAAATTGGGCAGCTTCTTTCTGTCTTAAAACTTTTCCGTAATGTGACGGAAAACTTGAGTGAGAGCAATGCCAGCCTAGGACAGGTCATACCCTTGTTTACCTATCTCATAGATAAGATGCCATCGTTCCTAGAAAACAGTGAGCCTGTTTGTGGCAGCCCACTTCATGCCGATGTAGCGTCTTTCATCAGAAAGCTTCAAGACAACTTAAAAGATCGGCTAAATGACCGTGTCCGCAAAAGCCCTGAACTCATGCTGGCTACCCTGTGTGATCCCAGGATCAAAGGTAAACTGGCACTCAGAGACATCAGCCTCTCCTACTGGAAAGAAAAACTGATTGAAAGAGTCCGTAATTTTCAGCAACAAAGATGTATGCCGAATGAGGCCGATTTGGAAGATTCACCTGCCATGTCTGCTATTCCAAGGCCTGGCACCATCACTCAAAAACAACTGAGTAGAGCTTGTGCATGTTGGGTAGAGGCACTTGACAATCTGGTGGATGCAGGTCAAGCAGCAGGTAATGGAGAGGAGAGCAGTGCCTCTGAAATGGTCAGGGCCTACCTATATGAAGCACCTTTGCTTCCTACAGAGGACCCTTTGACCTATTTGGATGGTAAGAAAAGTGTGTGGCCTGGTCTTTGCCTGGTTGCCCAGAAACTACTATCCTGTCCTCCAACCAGTGTGCAAAGTGAGAGGGTTTTCTCTATTTACTGGGAATATCCTTAATCCACACCGTGTACATCTAACACCCCATTTGATGAAACAAATAACTTTTCTCAAATTTAACCTCCCCAAGCTGGGTTACCCTACCCTTAACTTGTGAGACCTGAATCATTGCCACCATTTGAAGATAGATGAGACTCAGAGGAACCATCCAAATGTTGAGGAAAATCATTTTTTTTATTTTCTTACCACTTGAAGTTGACATTGACAATAGCAGTTGTCCTTTGTGTGACCCCAAGATTTAAAAAGAATTATATTTTTTCAACCATTCCAAATTTTTCCCTTTATTCATTCCATCACCCTTTTTTGTAATGAATGTTGTGTATGTGCAGAGTGACTAGAGTGTGCGTGATTGCATGAATGAATGTTGTGTGAATTGACAGTAGCAAGGGTTGAAGCCTTGACATGGCGCTACTGCTCACGTGTTGCTGTCTTTGTAAATACAAATAGAAACGTGTGCTAATTTAACCATTTTTGTATGATGGTCTGGAAAGAAGAGACAATGATTATTATTGATGGAGAGACTGTCAACTCAAGGATCAGAATATGTTACCAACACTACATAGAACAAAGAAGCATACAGCTAGAAACGTGATTCTATGCAAGATAGATTTGTTGGTCACTGCTGAGCTGCACCCAGATGCCCATGACCCCTCCCATTTGCAATCTCTGACCCTGGGGACACCAGGGCCCTCTCTGATCCTCCGCCTGTCAGGTAACCTGAGACCAGGTGACAGATGCACTCCGTGGGAGTCGGATGTTCACCCCTAGGTAGTGGACCTTAGGACTGACTGTTGCGGATTGTACCCAGGGAGATTCAGGACACAGGTCTACAGGATCACTAACACAGATCCCAATGGGAGCTGGAGCATAGATTCCCCAGGGTGCGGAGCCTAAGAGCCAGCAGGTGTTCGCCAGAGCCTCCAGTGGTGAGGATGGACTTCGCTGCAGTCTGGCTCCAGGTCGCGGCCCCTAGGGTCTCACAGCTCACGCTCACAGTAGACTATAGGACAAGGAAGCAGCAGGCTGGGACAACAAGGATAGTAAGGGGATAAGGCAGAGTTCAGGGCAACTAGCAGACAGGAACAACAGAGTACACGCCAAAGGTTCAGGGTCACAGGCAGACAGGGATAGTTGGGGACATGCCAAAGGGTCAAGGTCACAAGCAGACAGGAATCGTTGAGAACACGCTAAGGTCAGTAACAGAGACAAACGTAGAGCACACGGCAAGCAGGCAACAGGAAGCCAAACACACAATGGATAGTGGTTGATCAGCACCGCTAGCTTGCAGTGCACAGGTTAATATAGGGTTCCCTGATAGGGCCTGGGGTGGAGCCATGCTTAGAGGAGTGGTTATAAAAACCACCAGGTGGAAGTGACTGGCCTCTTAGTCTGAACACATGAGGAGAGGTAAGCAAACAGAGGAAGATTACTGCATAACCATGACACCGCCTGTTTCATGACCATCTGCAATTGTCTGAAGTCACCAGTGTGAGTAATCTACCCTGCTGCCCTGTTACTCAAGCCCTGGAAATGATGACTGCACTTTGAACTGTTGCCCCTTGTGATTGCGCTAGCCTCAGCCTGTGAACCTCTGTCCAGTTAACTGTTGCCCTCATGATTGCAAGCCTGCAACTTATGCCCTGTGAACTGTTGAGGACTGTATGGTTAACCCCTGCTGTAACTATCTGCTGTGTATTCTGGTGGGGGGAAAGCTGAAAGGTGTGACTGGACACAATATACATGGGATTACCCTTTGCATAGTGAAATAGTGTAGAGAGAAATCTCTTAAATTTTCTAAGTTCAGCCTGATGGTTAAATGTAGGAAAACCACAATAATAAGGCCTCTAGTAAGTTAGTAACAATAAATGGACTAGTTAATTTAGATAAACATCACATACATAATGAATCTACCAAGGAAAGTAAAACTCAAGAAAACAATTAGTTCTGAACAAAAAAATGTATTTTTAAAAATAAAACAAGTACAACTGAATAGAAAAATAAAATGAAAAAACGTTTGAACCATTTACAAAATGTCCTCCCCCAACCTGGTGAGCAGACGCTGTAGGGACATATTGATCCCAGCCATCTGCTCCCCAAGGTGCCGAGTAGCCTCCAGTTTTCCTCTGAAGGCTACTTCGGCACCTCTCCAGAGCCACATAGTGATGGCGCTGCCGGCGATTGTGGAGGTCCAAGGAGTGACATAGCCTCCTGGTTAAGGCATATTGTCTGTCTTTTGGACCTCCACAATGCGCTGCAGATGCACATTCATTCATGTGGCTCTGGAGGGGGGATGAAGGGTGTAGAATCCTCAACAGGAGGCACTGGGGAGGAGGCACCCATGGCTGTGTCCAGGTGGGGGGAGGATAGTGGAGGGTGGAAGGGAACATGCCCTGGAGAAGCTGCTGGGGAGGAAGGACGGTCAACCCAACCAGACGCAGGCAGGTCTAAACCTTCGTCCACTGGGTGGAGGTGAAAGACGAAGACTTCACCCATGAAGAAAAGAAAATACATTAGATAGATAATACAATACACATGGCTTCTTCACCCTAACCTTACATAAAGGCAATTATTTATCTCCCAGCCCTTGTAGACAATCATGTAACATCTTGAGATATTTTCACTTCTACATACCAGTTTTCCATTTTTGATATTCACTTCAGTGAGACGCACCTAATCAAATTTGTGTGTAGAAGAGTGGTGTCTGTGTCAATTGGCTGCGTCATCCCAAATTTGCAGAGCTGTGCAGGAAGATGTAGTACTTTACTGTACTCTGACCGGGGCGGAGCTGTGTGTCCTACCCAGCCAGAGTACAAAGGGATTACCCTCTACACACCGAGCAGTGTAACTGTAAAGGGGAATCTCCCAAAGACTTTATCCACTTGGTCGCACGGCCGGCTGGAGAAAATTTTAAAGTGTAATGGAGGCCTAAGTGCTGACCACTGACCAACCCGTAACTAATTTACCCCTCGTCTAAAACTTCTAAAACAAAAACCACTAGACAAAAATGAGCAGCAGTTAAAGAAAAACTCCAGGGTACATGTAAAATATATCAGTAAACAAAACAAACAGCCTGTTGCCAATGTGCAACACAATACACTCTGGAGTCTGAACTATAGCCTAAAGACTCAATTTTTATAGACATTTACCTACACAAAGATCTACAAGGTCACAAGGTCATTTACAATTTTTTGCTTTAGATGATGCCAAAGAGGAGGCACCAGACATCATGAGGAAAGTATTAATGCATGCATTAGGAGCATGCCAGAGATTGAACATGTCCAGGGACAATAGCTGGAGATACTTGTCTGATACACCCCCTCCAGCCTGCTTTGTTATTCACGGTGATTGATGATTATGATTAACAGTGATTGGCTCAGACTGGGAATCTGAACTGCAGCAAGAAGGTGGCGTGATCAGGGAAGTGACATTGAGGAAGCAACAAGCACAGGTCACGCTAACAGGAAGACTGGAATCAGCTGCAGAGGGGGACTAATATAATTAATAATTCCAGCTAAACCGAAGCCTTGCAGAATAAAGCACAACCATTTATAGACAAGGTATGCCACCAGCATTTCATATTTAAAATACTATATTTGCCTGGAAAATACTAAAAAAGTTGTACTTACTCCCTGGATCTGCCGCGTCTGGCTGGTCACCTTCTTCTGGCGCATCCCCAGCAGCCTCTACAGGGCACGTCTCCTCCACCTCCTGCTCAGCCTCAGCAGCTGTTGATCAATTTAATAAAGAAAAGAACATTACAATCTGCAGTATACAACAATCTCACACACATTAGTACAAAAACATTGAAACATGTATGAATACTCAGCAGCAGATACCAGCAAGATTATACTAACTTACATGTGGGCGTTGCCGCCTCAGCCTCCTCCTCCTCAGTCTCCCCCTCTGACTGGATGATGACACCTATTTAACAAAGGAGAAATGATGAACGTTACAATGTTCAAGCTTCAAAGAAATTATTACTATAAATAAATACTGTATATAGATAAAATTAATTATCCATTAGCATGGCAATCCAAAAATAAAATAAAAAATCTGTAAAAAAATAAAAAAAGAGGCACTTACCTGTCCTGGTTCCAGCGGCCTGTGCTAAGTGCACCGACACTGATCATGCGCCTCAGTTCAGAGCGGCAACCTTCTGTCAGATTACGTAAGTTACACAAGCGCTTGCGTTACCTGACAGAATGTCATAGAGGCTCTACCTGTCACTGCTTGAGCGAGAAGGAATGACACTGGAATCGACAATGGAAGGCTGGACAAATGGAAAAGGATCCACTCTATTAGTGTCACTACTACAGTACTTACTGCACATTGATGATGTGGAGGACTCCTGCTCCTCCGCCCTCCGCTTTCGGCGCTGGTCCTGGATACGATCTTTAAATAAAATCAAACACAACATGGTAATTGTCGAATGCTTGACAAAAAAAAAAAAAACGTAACGCTGGCACCAACCTTGATGAGACAGAAGCTGGGTGATCTCCTCCTCCCCTACACCTGCTAACAACTCCGCCTCATTTTTTTATTAACCAAATTCATTTTAAGAAAAATGTATGCTTTTTTGGTTCATAATAAAATATAAAAGACAGGATTGGGATTGTGCCGAGTAAATATTAATAATATAGATGTCCAGTCCACCTTTCTAATTAGGCGCTTGTGTTAACTGTGTATGGTGTAAATTTCCTTTCTTGTTTCTTTTGCAAAGCATTAACCACTTGTGGATTTGGACAAGTCCAGCCACCATAACAACATATTTTTTTTTATATTTAACCCTTTTTTCAATAAAAAATTTAAAACCCAGCGGTGATCTAATGCCACCAATAAAAGCTCTATATCTGGCGGGAAAAGGGCATACATTTAATTTGGGTAGTACATCGCAGGAGCGTGCAATTGTCAGTTAACCACTTCCTGACCAGCGCACGACAATGTACGTCAGCAGAATGGCAAGGGCAGGCATATTGGCGTACAGGTACGTCCATTTCTATATGCCACCCTGCCATCACGCGCGCGCCGCAGAGTCCGTGAGTCCGGTCGCGCGTCCTGTGGACTCGATTGCCACGGGCATACCCGTGATCGTCTCACGGGGAGGCTGAATGGGGAGATGCCATTGTAAACAGCATCTCTCCGTTGTGCCTAGCAACAAGTGACACTGATCTCTGCTCCATGTGATTGGAGCAGAGATCAGTGTTCACTAACACAAAGCCCAGCCCCCCACAGTTAGTAACACGCCCCTAAGAACACTTAACCCCTACACTGCCACCCCCTGGTTAACCCCTTCACTGCCGGTGTCATTTACACAGGAATCACTGCATTTGTATAGCACTGATTGCTGTATAAATGACAATGGTCCCAAAAATGTGTCAAAAATGTTCGATGTGTCCACCATAATGTCGCAGTCACTATAAAATGCGCTGATTGCCGCCATTACTAGTGAAAAAAAAATTATTAATAAAAATGCCATAAAACTATCCCCTATTTTGTAAATGCTATAACTTTTGCACAAACCAATCAATAATCGCTTATTGCGATTTTTTTACCAAAAATATGTAGAAGAATATGTATCAGCCTAAAAACATTTTTTTTTATATTTTCTTGGGGATACTTATATAGCAAAAAGTAAAAAAAAGATTAAAAGAAAGAAGCTCTATTTGTGGGGAAAATAAGGACGTAAATTTTGTTTGGGAGCCACGTCGCACGACCGCGCAATTGTCAGTTAAAGCGACGCAGTGCCGAATCGCAAAAAGTGGCACGGTAATTTGGCAGCCAAATTCTCTGGGGCTGAAGTGGTTAAAATGTAAAAAAATTAAAAAATCAGACACGTTACTTACCATTATATATGTCACTGAAGTTTTTGATGCAGGCAGTCGGGTCACGCTGGTGGTGGTACAATGTCTCCACTTTCTTGGAGATCTCCTCCCACTTCAGCCGCTTACACTCAGGAGTGGACTCCCTGGAGCGGGGGCCACACAGCTGCATCCAGCAAGGTAGCGTTTCACTTACAAGGACCTGGGACTCTATGTGAGTCCACATAACGTTGTACTTCCTGCTGGTTGCAGCTTGTGTCCCCCTCCTGCGCTGCTGCTTTGTTGATGCTGCTGCCTCCACACTGTCCACAGTACTTGTAGATGGCCCAGGAACGTCCTCCTCCAATGCCTCCATGTCGCTCTCGTTATGAGTTGCCTCCATATTTGTTCTCATCGTTATTGACACTGACTGACACCTGGACACTGCTGAGACTTAGAGCATTCATTCGACAGGAACGACGGAGATTCCGCAAAACAATGAAAAACACACACGTTTATAATAATAATCGACGGAGCATCGAAACTGTACGACGCTGCAATCATACATTTCCGGAGTCAAATGCCCCGCCTATAGGCTATATAGAGTTTAGCAGCTCCGTTGAATCTTCTTTATACATTCGACAGACACCATAAGCCTTCAAAGACAGATTTGACTGTAATTCATGTGGATTTTCGGACGAATGCAATTTTTGAACGAAAAACAAAATAAATAAAAACTAATTTCGGGGGTGTGGCCTGGCACCGGAGCGAGATGGCAGCTTAGAGGAAGAGCTCGTCCTCCAAATCTCCAGAAAGCCCTTACATAAGCGGGTAATCCTCAGAAAAAGTGGTAAAGATGACTAGGAGAAGCCACTCTGCCTCCTGGTCACAGCAGGAACCAGCCACGCAACTCGGCATGAATATACCGGCGATGTTCCATTCCCAGCACGCCAACTCACAGGCCGCAGCACAAGCCGCGGGTCAGAGTGGGAACCTCCCAGCGGACACGGAGTGTACGGACCTCAGCCAATCAGGTAGGGGCGCTCCACACAACTCACCCCTTTTGTGCCTGGCAGATCTTCAGCAAGTGGCTGCCGACATCAAATGCTCCTTAAGTGTAGCTGTGCCTGACCTAAAATCAGAGATAAGGGCGGTTGCTGGCAGACTGGAGCATGTAGCGACAACCGCCATAACACATGGGGCAGCCATTCAGCAATTACAGAAGGCATCCACTGTACAGGCGCAGCACCTCATTGATATGCACAGACATATGGAGGACCTTAATAATAGGGGCCGCAGGCGCAACCTCCGTATTAGAGGGATCCCAGAGACAGTGGAAGGCCCCCAACTACAAGCGGCAGTTTGGGCGATCTTTGATACGCTTTTAGGCAGACCGTCGGACGCCCCAGTGGAGATGGAGAGGTGTCACAGGGCGCTTAGACCAAGAGGCGGAGACACTGGCCCGCCAAGAGACGCAAAAAGAACTTTACACAGGTGAACTTTACACAGAACGAAGAAATTCTGCAACTTGCATGTACCCATGCTAACCTTGAACATGAGGGAGCGCATATCCAGATATTTCAAGATCTGTCCACTATTACTCTCCAGCACAGGAGGGACCTCCGGCCTCTTCTTCAAGTTCTTAGAGAGCATTGCATTCCCTACCGCTGGAAGTTCCCATTTTGTTTACAAGTGTCATGGTTATGCAGTGATCTTCCTGTTTGATTACCTCCCCTCATGTTCAGACTAAGAGGCCAGCCACTTCCACCTGGTGGTTTTTATAACCTCTCCTCTAAGCATGGCTCCACCAAGAAGACGCGGGGACATGGAGACAGAGGAGAGTCCACAAGCCTCACCGTCGTCAGTAAGCCGCAGAACTGACCAGCATTAACACCCCGTCCGGCAGACCCCTTGACTGATTTGACTGGGCCATTTTTTTCTGTAGATACAGCACCAAACCTCTGCACCCTTAAGCCCCTGCGTTTCTGGGGGTACAGCTAGCCCTTTGCTCCTGTCAAGAAAGATACCAAGCAGTCAGAGCACGATTTAATTCTACTTGAACCTAATGGGTGCACCCCGGGACTACACTACGCTATTGGGCCCAAAGTTCAGTGTGATTGGGGGGGGAGAACAAACTGCTGGACTACCGGGTACAACCGAGGATAGCCAGCTGCAGAAAGGGGGACTTCGTAGCCTGGCACTGCATCGCTACGGACATGAAGTGAGCTTGCACTTCACATGCTCCCAGGTACTTACCACACAGTTATGTCTTTGGAGCGGACATGCATCGGATTGACTGATGCGGGGCCGTCACTGAAGAGCGGGAGGAGGGCATTCCTCCCTAATGAGTAAACATAGCTGAGCCCTGTGCTCTGTCATAAAGTTGTACGAACTACCTGAAGTGGGGTTGGCCTCCCTTCCCTCCTAGATCGCTGGGCCTGGAACTTATAGAATAGCCCGGCTTATATAGACACCTCCTTTTGTGCTAATGGACTGAATGGTATCGGACATATGCTGTTTTTTTTTAAATCTCTCCACTATCCCCGCTTTTTGAAGGTTCTGGGGTTCATAAAAACCCAAAGGGGCGCTTTCTATAGGTGGTGTATACCCCTCATACATCTGGCCGAGGCTCCAAGGAATGAGGGCCCATGTTGAAAAAAGTGAGGGTGGACAGGGAAGTAGTTTGACATGTAAAGGGACAAGGTAGTTGTAGAATTCTCTTTAGTGCTATAGTTATGAACTCCTAGGTTCTGGTTTCACAAGTTGCATAAGTTACTTGGTTATCTGTTTTGGTTTAACAATATTACATGTATTGCAAATGCCAATATTTCTGCCTGTTTGACTTTGATAGCCACCCGGCAACGGGTGGCGTGGAAATGGGGCGTTCCTGTCTCCGGGAGCCACCATATGTGGGGCACCGGGACACCGGAAATGTAGTGCATTAGCCACAGAGGGGTCCTTCCCGGGGCTCGTGGTGGGCAGGCATGGGCCCCATGCTCCTGGTCTCCCATCACCTGTTTTGGAGCCCCGGGGGGGGGGCGCGCTGATGGGGCCCACACTCCTAGATGGAGGTGGGTCATGTTGGTGCGCTCCCCCCGCCCTCTATGGGCCTATGTGCAGAATTTCCCATTACAGATTAAACTTTGTTATCTGGGGGGAATGGAGGGCGGACGGTTGTGATAGTTCTGGTGTTAGGCTTCTTTCCCACACCAGAGTAGGCAGGTTCCCCCTCTGGAAAGACCCGGTTGGGACTTACAACACCCTAGTCCCGCAGGATACCCCTGCTTAGGTAGCCTAGCAGGCTGAGGCTATATCCGGCTATCACCTCTCTAACCTGAGTAGGCGTACTCTTGGGGCATAAGGAATAGCCCGTATCTCAGTCTATAGTGGTACGTGGTTATCCAGGAATCTGGGCTGAGGCCCTTTGTCCCTTATCCGAATCTACGCACAAGCCTGCTTATCTTTCCCCACCCACTTACCCCCCCTCCTTCTCCACTCCCTACCCTTTCCCCTTTTTCCTCCCTTCCCACCCTCCCCCCTCACTGTCGCAGACTCTCCCCGTCTACCACTACTCGGCGCAACTCCAATTGTGATGTGGGACACCAAAATGCCCCATAAGATGCAGGACTCAGCTCCTCTAACCCTCAAGGTATACTCCCTAAATACAAAGGGACTTAATGTCCCAGAAAAACATAGCAGCTTGCTAACTAAAGTCCAGAGACAGAAAGCCCAGATTATATTTATTTAAAAAAAACACTCTAAAACAGGTTCCATACCCCGGCTCTCCAATCACCGTTTTCCAATGGTGTACCATGCAACTTGTGCTGATTCGAAGATGAAAGGGGTAGCAATACTACTGGCAAAGACGTTTGCATTCAACCTAACTGACCAAATGGTGGATCCAGAGGGCAGATTCCTTTTTCTGAAAGGTACCTGTCAATATCGAGGTAAGGAGGCCGAGATGCTGAGAGGGCTCCCCTTGCGGCCGAGTGCAGTACAACCCTGAAGGTGACACAGGGATGCAGTGCCCACAGTAGCACAGGTTGCCGGGTAGCAGCAGCAGGTGGAAAGCTGAGTAGACAGTCTCTGGAGGCAACTGTGCAAGGAAGTCCAATGCAGGGTCAGGGTCAAGCCGAAGGTCAAACACGGGAGATCAATCCGGAGGTGAGAGCAATGGATCCTGAGCTGGAAACCAGGAAACGGAAGCCAAGCCAAGCCGAGGTCGGGTGCCGGGAGCAGACAAGGAGTATCAGGGACAAGCCAGAAGTCGGAGCCAGGAGAGTAGCAGAAGCAGGTCAAACAAGCCGGGTCGGTAAACAGGAGATCAGACAGCAGGGATAACAGGCACAGGTACTCAGGAGAAGCTGACGATAAACCAGCAATGCGGCACTGTCAGGTGAACGTTTAAATAGGCACGGCGCTTGGGTTACGTCGTGAGCGCGCCATCGCGTTCGTACGCCTACGACGTGTAACGTTATGCGTTCGTCCTACCCCGCGTACTCGCACTTGAACAGAAGCTACATCAGGCGTTCGTCTGGGAATCACATTGCGTCTTCGTGAGCGCTGACGCGCGTTAACACGATCGTATCTTCCGAGGTAACGCCTATTTCCCTGACAGTGCCCCCCCCCCAAGGGGCAGCCTCCGGATGCCTAAACGAGCCCATTTTTCGGGATGAAGACTACGAAACCTGTGTATGAGCCTAGGTGCATGTACAAAACTTGCAGGTTCCCAAGAATTCTCTTCAGCAGAATACCCCTTCCATTTAATTAGAAATTGGATTGTCCTACCTCTCCGACGACAGTCAAGGATAGATTCGACTTCAAATTCGGTTTCGTCACCAACCTGAACCGGAGGCGGGGGCACTTCTTCTCTTCCTGAAAAAGGACTGGAGATGACACGTTTGAGAAGAGAGACATGGAAAACGGGATGAATTCTGAAAGATTTAGGTAAAGCAAGTTCAAATGCTACAGGGTTAATTTCACGTCTGATCTCAAAAGGGCCCAGGAACTTGGGTCCCAACTTCCGAGATGGACATGACAATTTTAGATTCACTGCAGAGAGCCACACTTTGTCCCCTATCTTAAAGGCAGGGTTAATTCTCTTCCTCTTATCATAATGTTTCTTGTATTCCTCCTGAGCCTTCTTCATAGTATCCTGGAGCATCTGATAGTTAGCTTGGATAAGGTTTACTCTGTCCTGAACTGCTGGGACCGTGGATTCAGGAATGGTATTGGGTAAAAATGAAGGGTGGAATCCGTAATTTGCCCAAAAGGGTGATTGGTTGGTAGAGGCGTGTACTGAGTTGTTGTACGCGAATTCCGCACAGGGAAGCAAGGAAACCCAATCATCCTGGGAAAAGGAACAGAAGCATCGTAGATATTGTTCAAGCGTCTGATTGGTCCTTTCCGTTTGTCCATTACTCTGTGGATGATAGGCCGAGGATAGACATATTCTAATTGACAACAACTTACAGAGCTCCTTCCAGAACCTGGAGGTAAATTGTACCCCTCTATCTGATACAATGCTGTCGGGTACACCATGTAATCGGACAATTTCCCTAATGAAGATTTTTGCGGTATCCAAGGCGGAGGGGGTCCCTTTCATCGGCAAAAAGTGCGCCATCTTAGATAAACGGTCCACCACCACCAAGATGGTAGTGTACTCTTCAGAAGGGGGCAACTCCACAATGAAGTCCAAAGAGATTTCCTTCCTAGGTTGTTCTGGGACTGGTAGCGGCCTTAGCAGGCCCCAGGATCTAGCATTAGACCCCTTGTTTCGTTGGCAGGTTGTACAGGAGTCAACGTACTTTTTACAGTCAGATCTTAGGGTAGGCCACCATAAGGACCGCTGCACAAGGTCAATCGTCTTCCGAACTCCGAAGTGGCCGGCTAGTTGATGGTCGTGGAAGGTCCTTAATACGAATAACCTGGCTTGCTGAGGAACAAAAATTTTATTCTGATGCCATAGAAGCCCTTCTTGGCTTCTCAGGGAAGAAGCTTCTATTTCTGTACACTGGCTAGAGGCCTGTACTAACGAAGCTCTTAGATCCGGTTGGATTAATAGGAAATTCTGAGGAGACAGGATAGTACTGGGTGTAATTTTTTCTGAGGAATCTGGGAACATCCGGGACAAGGCATCTGCCTTGCCATTTTTTGATCCTGGACGATAGGTCACATGGAAATTGAACCTCGAGAAGAATAAGGCCCATCGGGCTTGTCGGGGTCTTAGACGTTTGGCCGTGCGGAGATATTCTAAGTTTTTATGATCAGTGAAAACCAGAATGGGGTGAGCGGCACCTTCCAAGAGGTACCTCCACTCTTCAAGGGCGGTCTTGATCGCCAGAAGCTCCCGGTCACCTACATCGTAGTTCCTTTCTGGGGAGCTCATCTTCCGTGAAAAGAAAGCTACGGGGTGCAATAATGCCTTGGGACCTTGACGCTGGGATAGAATTGCCCCTGTGGCCACCTCTGAGGCATCAACCTCCAGTACGTAGGGTAAGGCAGGGTCTGGATGCTGCAGGATAGGTGCGGTAGTGAAGAGGGTTTTGAGCTGGTCAAAGGCGGACTGTGCTGCTGGGGACCAGAGGAACTTGGTATGCTGACGAGTGGTCTGCGTGATGGGTGCTACGATGGTGGAGAAGTTCCTTATGAATCTTCGGTAGAAGTTTGTAAACCCGATAAACCTCTGAACGCCCTTCTTGTCAGAAGGAGCGGGCCAGTCTAGGATGGATTTCACTTTCTGGGGGTCCATGGCGATTCCACCTGTGGTGATGATGAGTCCCAGGAATTGAATGGATTCTTTTTCAAAGTCACACTTCTCGGCTTTAACAAATAGTCCATGGGTCCTGAGAATACCTAGCACTTTCTTAACATGTATTCTATGGAGTTCCAGAGTGGTTGAGAAGATAAGAATGTCGTCCAAGTAGGCGAAGACGAAGTGGTCCAAGTACTCCTGGAAAATGTCATTAATAAAGTGCTGGAAAGTTGCTGGGGCATTGCACAATCCGAAGGGCATGACTAAATATTCGAAATGCCCAAATCTTGTTCTGAATGCCGTCTTCCACTCGTCCCCCTCCCGAATACGGACAAGATTGTAGGCTCCACGTAGATCAAGTTTGGTAAAAACGCGGGAAGTGTGGAACCTTTGGAAAAGTTCTGGGATGAGCGGAAGTGGGTAGCGGTTCTTGAGGGTGATATTATTTAATTCCCTGTAGTCCACACATGGTCTTAAAGTCTTGTCTTTTTTTTCTACGAAAAAGATGCCTACACCAGCAGGGGATGAGGAAGGACGGATGAATCCCTTTGCCAGATTCTCGTCTATATACTGTCTCAAGGCCCCAAGTTCAGTCTCAGAAAGAGGGAAAATCCGGCCAAAGGGAATGGGAGCTCCTGGCAACAATTCGATGGGGCAGTCATAGGGACGATGCGGGGGTAAGATATCCGCCTTTTTCTTGTCGAAAACATCTCTGAATTCCTGGTAAGCTGCTGGTATGTTGGGAGCAGGACTGGGTACGGGTTGAACGGTCAAACAGCTGGACAAGTTTCTTGATTCGGGATCCAGGCAGTATTGTTGGCAGTAGGCAGAAGTGAAGGTTATTTCCTTCTTGACCCAATCAATCCGGGGGTTGTGTGCCTGAAGCCACGGGATTCCTAGGATGACAGGAAACATGGGAGAACACAGGACGTCAAATTTAAGAAACTCCCGATGCCCTGAATCTGTGGTCGTTAGAATGGGTCTTGTTTCCCTGGTGACATGGCCAGAGCTAGGTAGGGAGCCATCGGCCAGACGGACAGTCAGTCTTTGTTTCTTTAAGAGAAGCGGGAGAGCAAGACTTTCAGCCAAGGATAAATCCAAAAAGCAGCTGCAGGCCCCAGAGTCAAGTATTGCCTGTAGGTGGACCTCCTGACCTGCCACCATCAGTGTGACGGGAAGGGTGATGTGGGCTGAAGCGGGCTTCGTTACTTGGAGGTGAAATGGAGCACAGAGGGTCGGTTTACTTGGTCTTGTGGGACAGTTGTTAATACGATGTCCTGACTCCCCACAATAGAAGCAGAGGTGTGCCTGACGGCGGTGAAGCCTTTCCTCAATGGTCAAGGGGGAGCGGAACAGGCCATTCGGAACAGGGGTTGCCACCGGGCAGACCGGGGATGGAGCCTGGATAGGATTAAGAGTCCAAGTGCGTTCAGACTGGCGTTCACGTAGGCGCCTATCAAGCTGAATGGTAAGTTGGATAAGTTCCTCAAGTGTTGAGGGAACCTCCAATCTGGCTAGCTCATCCTTGAGGGCTTCGGACAACCCCATCCGGTATTGATATTTTAGGGCTGCCTCATTCCAGCCAGCATCTGTAGACCAAGTACGGAACTCTACTGTATAGTCCTCTGCAGGCCGCTCACCCTGGCGAAGGGAGTACAAGGTTGCTTCGGCTGTAGCTGCCCGAAAGGGATCATCATATAAGCGAGCCATGGCTTGAAAAAACTGATCCAGAGTACTAATGAAGGAGCTGCGTTGCTCCAGTAGGCCGTGAGCCCATGTCTGGGGATCGTCCCTTAGTAGTGAGATGGTAAAACCCACCTTGGTCACTTCAGAAGAAAAAGTCTGAGGCTGCAGGGAGAAGTACAAATAGCATGAGTTCCTGAAGGACCTAAATTTTCGTCGGTTCCCATGAAAATACTCTGGTGCAGGGACTCGTGGCTCTGGAGAGGTTGAGATTATAGTGGTAGAACCTTGGCCAGAGAGGATAGGTGACTCAGGAGGGTGCTGCAGACGTTCCTCCAGCCGGAGATATTTCTCTTGGAGTCCCTGAATCGCTGGGGTAAGGGCCATGACTTCCCGTAGGATGGCCTCTATCGGGGAGTTACCTCTGTCGGCCTCTGACATATGGCTGGTTTATACTGTCAATATCGAGGTAAGGAGGCCGAGATGCTGAGAGGGCTCCCCTTGCGGCCGAGTGCAGTACAACCCTGAAGGTGACACAGGGATGCAGTGCCCACAGTAGCACAGGTTGCCGGGTAGCAGCAGCAGGTGGAAAGCTGAGTAGACAGTCTCTGGAGGCAACTGTGCAAGGAAGTCCAATGCAGGGTCAGGGTCAAGCCGAAGGTCAAACACGGGAGATCAATCCGGAGGTGAGAGCAATGGATCCTGAGCTGGAAACCAGGAAACGGAAGCCAAGCCAAGCCGAGGTCGGGTGCCGGGAGCAGACAAGGAGTATCAGGGACAAGCCAGAAGTCGGAGCCAGGAGAGTAGCAGAAGCAGGTCAAACAAGCCGGGTCGGTAAACAGGAGATCAGACAGCAGGGATAACAGGCACAGGTACTCAGGAGAAGCTGACGATAAACCAGCAATGCGGCACTGTCAGGTGAACGTTTAAATAGGCACGGCGCTTGGGTTACGTCGTGAGTGCGCCATCGCGTTCGTACGCCTACGACGTGTAACGTTATGCGTTCGTCCTACCCCGCGTACTCGCACTTGAACAGAAGCTACATCAGGCGTTCGTCTGGGAATCACATTGCGTCTTCGTGAGCGCTGACGCGCGTTAACACGATTGTATCTTCCGAGGTAACGCCTATTTCCCTGACAGTACCTGGAAAGATAAACCGATCACTATGGCGAACATTTATTGCCCGAACTCGAAACAGGTAAATTTTCTGAAGGAGACCCTACTGAAACTGACCTCGTTCATGACAGGCGTAGTGATCATGGGAGGCGACCTCAACATGGCCTTGAATCCACTTCTAGATACGTCCACGGGCAACTCATCAATACCATTCTCGGCCTTGCGACAAGCAAAGCTACAACTAGCTTCGCTCACGCTCCATACTCTCGGCTAGACTACCTGTTCGTAGCCCAGAAAGACCTGAGTTACCTGTACAAAGCGACGATAGAAAACATGGTGATCTTGGATCGCCATCCGATCACCATGACCCTCCGGTTTCCTCAGAGGGAAACATTCTCGAAAATCTGGAGGCTAGACTCATCACTCCTCGCGGACGTAGGGGACCTGGCCACTATCAAACAGACCATTAGCGACTTTTTTCAGAATAACGATACACCAGACGTTTCCCCCATGGTACAATGGGAAGCACACAAGTGCGTGGTACGTGGGCATTTGTTGGCCCTCGCTGCAAAAAAGAAACAACATCAATCCCTGATTTTGGAATTGACTACCAAAATCTCCAACCTGGAAGCGCAACACAAATGCTCGAGGGCAGCTAGAGTGGCGGCCGAGCTGGCCGACACTCGGGTGCTCCTGCGAGAGGAACTGTACAAAAGGGCGCGGAAACGACTGTTGAGGTCACAGAAGTTCTTCTATGAAAATAGTAATAAACCGGGAAAGCTCCTAGCCAGATGCACACAAAAACGCCTCCACACCCACACTGTTCACCATATAGTAGACAAGGTAGGGGGGATGCACACGAAAAACAAAGAGATAGCGTGTCAATTCCATGAGTATTACAAGGGTCTATATGACATACGGAAGACTGAACCTAACCTATGCCCAGTAGAGGAAAGGACAAACCTGATTAGAGAGTTTCTCCATCAGCACAGCCCTACTGCCTTATCAGCTGAATTCAGCAAGCCCTTGAAGCTCCTCTGTCCTCAGAGGAATGGTTAGAAGCACTAAAATCCACGAAACCGGGTAAGAGTCCGGGGCCGGATGGCTACTCGTCTCAGTATTACAAATGCTTTCCAGACCTCCTAGGGCCACACTTCCTAAGGGCCTTTAACGCTTTAACAGGTACACTGAGTCCTCCCCGCAGCCTATTAGAAGCACACATTGCAGTAATTCCGAAGGAAGATAAGGACCAGACCAACGTAGCGAATTATCGACCAATCTCGCTTTTAAATGTAGATGTAAAAGTCTTCTCCAAAATTTTAGCAAATAGGCTTTCCTATCACATACCGGCGTGGGTAGGCTTGGACCAAGTGGGCTTTGTCCTGGGCAGGGAGGCCAGGGACAATACCATTAAAGCCCTAAACCTACACCACTGGCTGACTTCCACACACAGTACAGGATTCTTCCTGTCTATGGATGCGGAGAAGGCCTTTGACCGGGTGGCCTGGCACTATATGGACGCATTCCTAGAGAGACTGGGCTTGGGTTCTTGCATGCGAGCGTATATCAAAGCCCTGTACATGAACCCAAGCGCCAGGGTCCGGGTCAACGGCCACCTGTCAGAGGTCTTCCCCATCCAGAATGGTACCAGACAGGGCTGCCCCCTATCCCCCTTACTTTACATACTTACATTGGAACCCCTATTGAGATGCATTCGTGCAAACCCTAGCATAAAAGGCTTTGAAGTACATTGCCGGGAATTTAAAGTTGCGGCATTCGCAGACGATGTCCTTCTCTTCCTCTCATCTCCCCTAACGACTCTACCTAACCTGATGCAAATATTGGCACAATTTCGACTTATCTCTAATCTGAAAATCAACTTTTCTAAATCTTTCGCCCTAAATATTACCCTGCTCCCCCACGTAGTGCAACACTGTCAGAGGTATTTCCCCTTTACATGGAAAACGGGCGCTATCACGTATCTAGGCATTCAACTACCCAGTAGACCCTTGCAGACCTGTATAGCATAAACTTCCTGACAGAGTTGAAAAAGTTGAGCCAAGACTTGAATAGGTGGGATGTACCCAGCGTTTCCTGGTTTGGACGTGCAGCGATCTTAAAGATGAGAGTTCTCCCACGTATCCTGTATAAGATGCAGACTATGCCAATCGGCCTTCCACCTTCCTTTTTTGCAGCATACAAAAAACTCTTTAGGACTTTCATATGGGGGGCCTGGGGGGGAGAATTAAGTGGGTGAAACTGGTGTTACCAAAATCCGAGGGCGGAATCGGGCTTCCGGATCTGCATAGATATCATTGGACTACTCAGCACGAATTGTGGACTGGAAAGTACACACTCGGTGCAAGGGCTGGGTACTCCTGGAACAATTAATGGCCAAATCTGAACTCGGTGCGATTCCATGGCTGGCCAAAAAACACAGAGCGGCAGGTGCACGTACTCACCCGCTCGTTAACACAACCCTATAGGCGGTTGATAGAGTTTGCGAAGCACATGCAGTCTCAAGGTGGTACAAAACGCCAGAGGTACTTCACAAATTCATACCCTCAGTTTCTGACCAATGTTGGAGATGTGGCCAAGAGCAAGGCACCTTTCTACACATCTGGTGGAACTGTCCTCAGATCCAACCATACTGGAAAAAAGTTAATGAAGCAACGTCTGCAGTCTCTTCGCTCCCCTTAGAATTTACACCAGCACAATATCTCCTTCACCATTCAAAAATAGCCAAGAAAAAGTATTTCAAATCAATCGCAATGCATATGATAAACGCAGCCAGGCTTTGCCTGCCAGTGCATTGGAGGTCCACGGCGACGCCCAACCCTGACGGAATGGGCTTCGTGCATTGACCACATCTCAGGGATAGAGGAGCTGATATTTTCCTCTCTGGACAAGATCGCCAACTACACGGTAATCTGGGAAAATTGGCACAAATTTCGTAAATCTCAAGAGTCCCAGAATTTGTTGACCCATAACAGGTGGTAAATGACGACACTATAGCTTACCATATTTACTAACAGCGTACGGAAATGACATTGGCAAAGCCACAGAAGATCAGTGAAAAGTAGACAGGGAGGGTGGCGGCCGGTCACCCCAACCCTTCCCCAAATGTTCCTGATTGTGCCTTCCCCCCCTTTTACAGTTCCCCCCTCCCAACTTTCCCTCCCGAGCTCTCCCCCTCCTGTAAGGCCCTAAGCATGGGAGGGGTGTGGATGGCAGGGCCAAATGACGGGTGGGCCTGTGGTCGGCATCCCTCTGAATATTGGATGAACAGATGAGGGGGGTGAGACTCCTTAGCAGCCCAAACTTACTATACAATAATTAGCAGCCTTACCTTAAGTGATATATGTATTCTGTTTATAGGTCATTATCACACATATGGGGCCAAGCTCAGATTCTTGAAAAGCATGTGGACACTCAGTTCTTAGTCAGATTTAGGCTCGGTTCACACAGGGGGCAACACGAGGCGACACGACTTGCCGCGCCGCGACCTGCCGCGACCTCAGCGGCGACTTGCAAATGACTTCTGTATAGAAGTCAATGCAAGTCGCCCAAGGTCGCCCAAAAGTAGTACAGGAACCTTTTTTCTAAGTCGGAGGGACTCGAGTCGCTCCTCTTAGAACGGTTCCGTAGTACAGAACGGGGGCGACTTGTCAGGTCGCGGCACGGCAAGTCGTGTCGCCTCGTGTCGCCCCCTGTGTGAACCGAGCCTAACGATGACTTACCATATGTCTTATTGCAATGAGTGTACTATCTGCCTGTATTTTATTATTTCTGTTATGTTTGCCATTATCTCTAATAAAAGAAATTCTTTATGGAAAAAAAAAAATGAATTTCGGGAGTAACGAAATAAATGTATTTTTCGGACAAAAACGAAATTCCGAAACAAAATATTTCACTCTTCACATGTCTACTTTTTGTTACTGCTCTGGGGTTGTTTAAGTTTAGAAAAGTGGGTCTCTTGTATTCAGAGAATATCTGCGTGTTGATTTATTGCTTCCTTCCATAGGAGGTTGCGTTTGAAAGGCGTATTTAGGCCTTTGACATTTAGGGAAGTGATCGCAAGGGTCATGGCAGAGAGGTGGCTATGGAGGCGTGAGCAGAGGGAGAGAGACCACACCTACCAGCGATACTTAAAAAAAAAAAAAGGTAATAACAAAATAACTTTATGGTTATCACTACTCAAAACAGTTTAGTTATGAAAAAGCAGTTAAACAGTATCAAAACAACTTGTATTGGTGACAAGTGTCACAGAAATGTGTGCTTAGCACACTTTTAACCTGGGGTGTGGAAAGAAGGGGTAAAGGTGTATCGCCCAGGCTGGATTTGAGTGAGCTAGGGACAGGGGCTCTGACAAAGTCATGTTTTTTCCGCCGGTTTAGTTGTAAAATTCTTGGTGGAGTCAGATGACGAGCCAGAGGGGTTTGTGTGTCCCGTGTCTCTCGGGGCAATGGGGAGGAGGCCCCAATTGGTAAGCTTTTTGTATCCATCCTTTGGGGGGAGGATCGGGACGATATTTTATTGATGGGTGACCAGCAGCTTAGTTGGAAAACCCCATTTGTACGTAATTTTTTTTCTGTTGGAGAACAGAGGTAACAGGGGAGAAGGCCCTGCGCATTTCCATTGTGGCAGGAGATAGGTCGGTGAAGAGCTTAATGTTGGCATATGGGGCTGGCATGGTTTTCAGAGTTCTAGCGGCAGAGAGTATTTGTTCTTTGACCTGGAAGAAATGTATATGGGCCAAAACATCCCTAGGGATGTCATCTGGGAGGCGTGATAGTTTAGCAATTCTATGGGCTCGATCAAGGAGCATGTCACGTGCATTTAGACGTGGGAGTAAGGTTGATATGAGTTGTTGCAAGTATGGAGTTATTTCGTTAGGTTTGATCGACTCAGGTATGCATTTGAATTTGATATTATCTAGAACAGTCTTTCAAATCAGCTAATTTCATTTTGATGTGGTGGATTTCTTCCGTGTGGTGATCCTGCATGTCCAGCATTTCGTTATGTGCTTTAGAGTAATCTTGCAGATTTTCTTCTAGAGCATCTGTGCGTTCCTCTAAGCAATCTATTCTGTCATGCATTTGGGAGATAGAAATTTGAAGCTCCCTGTGTAAATCTTGCTGCAGTGTGAGGAGCATAGATTTTAGTGTTACTTCTGAAACAGTGTTGTCTGTAGCAGGTATGGAAGTCAGGGAGGGGGTGTTGTGGGATCTGTGTGTCCCGGCCACAACAGCAGACCATAGCTGCTTTTTGGCATGTGGCTCTTTGTTTGGGGAGTGTGCAGGGGAGGTAGCCAGTCTCTTACCTCTGTCAGCGATGAGCCCTCCTGGGGAGTCTGCTGGCGGGGGGAGAGTGTCCATATTTTACCTCATAGAGGCAGAGGCTGCGTCCTGTGGTGAGTGCTGCGCTGTAATGTGGCTCAGCAATTTCGTGGAGACAGTGTGGGGAGAAGTGCAGGCGTCAGCGCCATCTTGGGGCCTGTGCATTGCGGCGGCCAGCGGGTAGTAGTCCGTCAATCGGTGAGGCTTTGGCGGATTATACCACTGCCTCAACATGCCCTGGTGTGTCCCTGATCTTTCCCCGCTCTGTTGGTGTGAGCTGGGGGAAGGATTTTTGCCGCGGGTTGCTGGTATCCAGGCCATGGAGCGGAGCTCAGACTTCAGGCAGCCATCCCGGTCCGCAGCAGGCCACGCCCCTTGGACCAGAAGGTTTTTAATTACCGGCTGACCCGTGCCAGATGAGTGGTCAAGAATGCCTTTGGCATAATGGCCAACCGGTTCCGTCTTTTCCAAACGGCCATAAATATGGCCAAATACAAACTCAGCCACATAATTTTAAGCTGCTGCATTCTACATCATTTTGTGTGTAAGAATGCAGCCAACTATATGGCCTCAGTTGCGGCTGAAGCTCTATACACACTATCAGATTTTCTGCTCATTTTTTCCTTCAGATTTACCAGATTTACCAAAAACCATATAATATGAGGTCAAACATTAGGCGTTTCAATTTGCATGCAATCGGGCAGGCCCTTGCACTACATGGTTTTGGGAAATCTGAAGACAAAAATCATCAGAAAATCTGATAGTGTGTATGGGGCTTGAGGCTGACTCACCAGCAGAAACAATGACAGCTCTTGAACATGCCATCCTGCACCCACGAAGTACGGCAAAGCTATGTGGAGTACTTCATGGGTGGGGGGGGGGGGGGGCAATTGATATGCCAGGGAATCTGTAAGCTCTTTCAAAAACATTTTTGTGAAAAACGAAACCCAAAACACATCCATTGATCCCCATGATGTGAGCTAGCACATGTTGACACGCTGGGCCTTTCACAAAGGACAATCCACTTTGCCCTACAAGTGCACTTTCATTGCACTTGTAGCACAAAGTGGTTTTTCTTTTCTGAAATAAGCCACAGTGTGTTAACATGTGCTAGCTCCCATCATGGGGGATTAAGGGATGTGTTTCGGGGTCCAACCCCATCCTCTCACCTACTTTAGTTTAGAGGAAGGGGTTGCATCCACAAAACGCGTACATTGATCCCATGATGGCGGATAGCACATGTTGACACACTGTGTGCATCTTCAAAATTTTGGCTTCGCAATTACTTTAAAACTTTAAAAAAGGTACAACAATAACGACAAAATTTACATTTTTTGGGGGCTTTAGATTTTGCCTAATACATCAATGATGTTGCTCAGTCTTTTTTGAACGTCATTGATATTTTGCTTCAGCTTTTCTAAATCTTGATTGCACACCATGATCTCACTGATGAGGACTTTTGCACTTGCACTGCTGAAGTGATTTTCTTCTTCCACAATTCCACAACATCCACATCACCTAAAAAAACAAAAACACACCATTTATTATAAATATGCAGGCATCCATCTATTACCTCAAGCTGTGGTCTCAGACACTGACCTGTTGTGCACACAATTATTATTTTTTTTTTTATAATTAATGTTTATTGAAGAGGAGAAGTGTGTACAAAGCATAACGATCAATACATAAACCAATATCAGGGGCAGCATTATTACATCGTTAGTTACAATGAAACAGTCAAATACACCCACCTCTTCCATTATGAAAGAGAGAATACAGTAGACAGAGATAGAGGAAAAGTAAAGAAAAGGAAAAGAAACAGGAAGAAAGAGAAAAAGAGAAACAAGGGGGGATGTGGGAGCAGGGGGGGGAAGGAAGGCAGACCACCCTCTGATAAACAATTTCAAAGATACAGTTGAGATCGCAAGAACAAGAGCTATGATCACATCACATTGGTTGAGACATTATGGCTGCATAACTAGATGAATATTTAAAGGCAACCCAACAGGCCCAGATCCTCGTCGCCAGCTCAGATTTACCCCGGAGGGAGAGAGTCATGTCCTCCATGTAATATGTGGTATCCACGTTGAGTAACCAACGCCGTAGCGTGGGGATCGTCTTCAGTTTCCAAAACTGAGGAATGAGGGTTTTGGCAGCGTTTAGAAGGTGTGGTGTAATCGACCTTTTATAGGGGTTGTGCACACTATTTTGACCACTTCCTGAACCTCTGCATCCACATCCCCAGGTTCTGCATCCACATCCTTACGTTGTGTGCTGAGTTCCTCTTCTTCAAGAGATGTGGGGTTCCTGGTGTCCTCAAATGTCCCGATTCTTTTCTCCCCTATGTGAATACAAAAAAGATATACTTAGCAGACAGATATTTGAGGCGAGAAATAGTAACAGTGTCATCCAATTGTCTGTTTTGCCAGAGTTCCAGGCTGAAGTCATAATTTTTTCCCTTTCAAAAGTTGGAATACTTACCTGTTTGTTCAAGTTTCACACATGGAGAGACCCCTAGTAGCCACTGGAGCACCTGCGTGGGACACCATAAAAATGTTGTTCTGGTGTCCCACACTAGCGCTCCTGCATCCAGCTGCTGAGTGTCCTCTCCTTACACTGAATCGAGTTGTAATTTCCTTATAGTTACAAACACATCTAGACAACAATGTAACAGACAACAATGTAATAAACTTCTTTTAATACAAATAGGCATGATCAAATGTAGTTAAAACTATAGCATAGAGTGACACATATACATCTACTAAGGCTGCACATCCCAATACAAATACTTGGAAAGAAGAAATGGAGAATTCCCCATGTTTTGCCAGAGTTCCAGGCTGAAGTCTTAATTTTTTCCTTTCAAAAGCTGGAATACTTACCTGTTTTGTTAAAAAGTTTCACACATGAAACCACTATCCACTGGAGCACCTGTGGGGACACCATAAAAATGTTGTTCCGGTGTCCCATACTAGCCCTCCTACGTCCAGATGCGTCCTCTCCTTACACTGAATCGAGTTGGCATTTCCATCTAGACAACACTGTAATAAACTTCTTTTAATACAAATAGGCATGAACAAATGTAGTTAAAACAATAGCATAGAGTGACACATATATACGAAGTCTACTAAGGCTGCACACCCCAATACAAATACTTGGAAATTATGGGAATACTGGGAATTCTCAAAGGTACAACAAAGGTACATTGTAGTCGATGCAACTGGTAATCTAAGCAGGAAATTAAAAAAAAGGGTTATTGGAAAATGGACAGTGCCTGGGCACAATGGCATGAGGAAAGCGATGGAAAATATGGGAATACCTCTATTGTCATAATTTATTTTTTGTTTTTTAATCAGATAAGTTTTTATTGTGTCATGGTAATAAATGTACAGTACAAACAGATACATCAAAGTGTTACAAGAAGTCAGATATCGGCATTATAATGTACATTAAATTCCACTTCTAGTCCGATATTGCTAACCTGACAATCCTATCATAGCATTTAAAACATACAGTAGTCAATTCTGCTATTGGTGCTATATGCTTTTCTGCATATATTAAAATATATTGTACCTGACACATTGGTAGTTCTTAATAACACTTAAAGACTGGTAACTAAACCAATAACCTTCCAACGAGAAGGTAAACTAAACTGATGTCTTCTTACACAAACAGTCGTGTTTTGGTAACCCAAACTCTTCCTGCAGGTTTTTAAAGGATTTAAATATGGGCGGTGAGAAGAGTTGTGACATATACTTAATGCCCTTAGCCTCCCATGATTGAAACCCCTCTCGTTTTTGAAGTTCCGGATAAAGGGAATTACGCTAGATCGCAGTATATATAGTGAAGCCCTGCAGATCTAGACTGTGTCTAAGCAGGCCCCATAATTTAATCAGCAAATTTACCGTTGGCATTGAGCTGGGATGTTGGGGGACACCTGCCTCAAGATGCGAGGCTGCCGGTAGATCATTTGCGGCTAGAAAAAGTATGTTACGGGAGGGGTCTGCCACATCTATCTCTCCCCAGCCCCCAGATGCTGCAGTTGTGCGGTCAGAAAGTACAGGTGCTTATTTGGAACTGCCAGTCTCTCCTGGTCCTTACTGTATTGTAGAGTGGACAGTTTTATTCTCGTTATCTTTATTTTTCCAAAGGAGGCTTCTAAATATGATGTCAATCTTAGTAAACCAACTTTGCGGGATCCACTGTGGGGAATTGTGGAGTATATATAATAGTTGTGGGGCCCACACCATTTTAATCAGATTGGCCCTACCTATGAGGGAAATAGGTAGCTTGTACCAGGTGCTACATTTGGATTGTATCTTGGTGATCATGGGGTGAAGATTCAGGGTTAGATACTTGGAAGCGTCAGAAGTAACCAACACTCCCAGATACTTAAACAAAGTGACAACTTGAAGGGACTTGGCACAGTCCGGTAGGGGTTTCGTAAGGGCATCTAAGGGTAGGAGAGCCAACTTACTCCAGTTAATAGAGAAACCTGAAAAGGTGCCAAAATGCTTGATTAGGGACATTACATTTACTAGTGAGGTAGATGTGTCTCCCAGATATAGGAGATTATCATCCGCATACAATGATATCTTATATACAGCGCTGCCTCTTATAAAGCCGGTAATCGATGGGGACTCCCTCACCGTCCCTGCAAGAGGCTCAAGAGCTAAGGCAAACAGCAGGGGCAACAATGGGCACCTGCTGGGTGCCTCAATAAAGACGGAAAGGGTCAGAGAGATCCCCATTAACACGCAGCCTAGCGGTGGGGTTTGAGTACAGCAGTTGGACCCATTTAATAAAGTTCTCTCCCAGGCCAAATTTCTCCAGAACTCTCCAGAGGTATGGCCTCTCGACGCTGTCAAATGCTTTGGCAGCGTCTAGAAGCAGAACCGCACTATTACCTGAGTTATTCATCGGGACCTGCATATTAAGGAACAGGCGCTGTATATTCAGGGCCGTGGATCTGGATGGGATAAACCCAGATTGGTCCCAGTGGACAAGTTTTTGGATGACCAACGCACTCTGGCCAGAAGTTTTACATCCGTTGCCGATATGGGCCTATATGCATCTGACTGAAGGGGGTCCTTGCCTGGCTTAGGTATCAAAATAATAGTGGCCTCTGTTATGGACAGAGGCAGCTGACCAAGCTCTAAGGCCTCTGTTAATATATGTTTTAATTGTAGTAACAAAATGTCTGCATATTTTTTGTAAACCTCTGCCGGGAGTCCATCTGTGCCCAGAGATTTACCTGGATGGCAAACTGCACCCCTCAAGGAAGTCTCCAATCTCAGTGGGAGCAGAGGAGACCCTGGATGAATACACCTCTTCATAGAATGTGCGAAATGTTGTGACAACTTCCGTGTGATCTTTCACTACCTGTCCGGTGGGGCCTAGGACTGCTGCTATATATGATGGGTCTCTACCTGCCTTAGCCATCATGGACAGCATGTGCCCCTGTTCTCCCCCTCCTCAAAATATTTCGGTTGCAAAAAGAAACGTTTGTTTTCTGCTTTTGAGGTAGTCATAGCACTGGCCAACTTCTGCTCCGCCACCAATCTCCTTTCGGTGTGGTCAGTCGGATTTGTTACAAGTTCCGCCTCTGCCTCCTTTAATTCCTGCAGCACAGAAAGCTCCCATGTCTTGGTTCTGGTCTTTATTGAGGAGATTGTTTTATGAACTGGCCCCTAAGAAATGCTTTAAGGGCATCCTAGCACATTCCTGAGGCTGCTGTATTTTTATTAATGGCTATAAAGTCCACCAAGGCGGCTTTTATTGGGTCTGGTGTAGGGATGAGCTTGGTGTTTGAGTCGAACGCATGTTCGACTCGAACACCGGCTGTTCGCACATTAGGCGAATACTGAACTTTATGGGCCGTTCGCGCCAAATTCGTGAGGCGCTCACAGCCCACAATGCACTGCACCATCGCAGTGCATTGCTGGTTCATGATTGGCCAAGCATGCGCTGTGACCCAGCATGCTTGGCCAATCACAGTGGCGGCAGCACAGAGAGCCATAATTGGCCACAGGCAAGATGCCTGTGGCCAATTATAGCTCAGGGGGTTTAGTACATGCTCCACACTATATAAGGCCACCAGCTTGGCAGCCTTGGGTAGTGTGTTCCGGCGTGCAGGGAAATAGCAAGATAGGCAGGGACAGTGTGTTCTTTTCTCAGGCATCTGCAGGAGTTAAAGTGGGTGTTGTGTGCCTCCAGCACAGTATGCACCTGTATCTACCCTTTATTGCTGGTGTTCTCTAATACAGGCATCTGCAGTAGTTAGTGGGTGTTGTGTGCCTCCAGCACAGTATACACCTGTATCTACCCTTTATTGCTGGTGTTCTCTAATACAGGCATCTGCAGTAGTTAGTGGGTGTTGTGTGCCTCCAGCACAGCACAGTATACACCTGTATCTACCCTTTATTGCTGGTGTTCTCTAATACAGGCATCTGCAGGAGTTAGTGGGTGTTGTGTGCCTCCAGCACAGTATACACCTGTATCTACCCTTTATTGCTGGTCTTCTCTACTACAGGCATCTGCAGGAGTTAGTGGGTGTTGTGTGCCTCCAGCACAGTATACACCTGTATCTACCCTTTATTGCTGGTGTTCTCTAATACAGGCATCTGCAGGAGTTAGTGGGTGTTGTGTGCCTCCAGCACAGTATACACCTGGATCTACCCTTTATTGCTGATGTTCTCTAATACAGACATCTGCAGGAGTTAGTGGGTGTTGTGTGCCTCCAGCACAGTATACACCTGTATCTACCCTTTATTGCTGGTGTTCTCTAATACAGGCATCTGCAGGAGTTAGTGGGTGTTGTGTGCCTCCAGCACAGCACAGTATACACCTGTATCTACCCTTTTTTGCTGGTGTTCTCTAATACAGGTATCTGCAGGAGTTAGTGGGTGTTGTGTGCCTCCAGCACAGTATACACCTGTATCTACCCTTTATTGCTGATGCTCTCTAATACAGACATCTGCAGGAGTTAGTAGGTGTTGTGTGCCTCCAGCACAGTATACACCTGTATCTACTCTTTATTACTGGTGTTCTCTAATACAGGCATCTGCAGGAGTAAAAGTTGGTGTTGTGTGCCTCCAGCAAAGTATACACCTGTATCTACCCTTTTTTGCTGGTGTTCTCTAATACAGGAATCTGCAGGAGTTAGTGGGTGTTGTGTGCCTCCAGCACAGCACAGTATACACCTGTATCTACCTTTTATTGCTGGTGTTCTCTAATACAGGCATCTGCAGGAGTAAAAGTGGGTGTTGTGTGCCTCCAGCACAGTATACACCTGTATCTGCCCTTTTTTGGTGTTTTTTGGTGTTCTCTAATACAGGCATCGGCAGCCTTTACAGTGGGTGTTGTGTGCCTCCAGCACAATATACACTACCCAATTGCTGGTTTTCCCATCTCCCTGCAGGCCATTACTATGTCTGGGAGGCCAATAAGGAGAGGCAGACAGTCACGAGCCAATAAAAGAGGGCAAGCAGGCTCTGTGTCTAGAGACAACAGTGCTGATCATGGACGCGTGCATCGTCATCAGCACGTGGCAATGGGACATGCTTGTCCTTATTGTGTGTTGAGCTGCATCATGCCGAAGACTTGGTAGAGTGGATGACCAAGCCCTCTTCATCCTCCTCATCCTCTCTCACTCAGACTCAGGGTACTAGAAAAGCAGCTGCCAATGCATCCTCTTCCCTAGACCCACCATGTCCTCCTGAGCAGTCCCCCGAACTGTTTGAGCACAATGTTGGTTACATGCTCCAGGAGGATGCCCAGTGTTTTGAAGGCTCTGATGATGATACTCAGCTCAAATCACACCGCAGAGCTCCGCCTGTGCAGGGTGCTGCCTCTGCGCGTTATTCCAAAAGTGTGGGCCTTTTTTGAGACGAGTGCATCAGATCGCACCACTGCTATTTGCAACATATGTCTCAAGCGTATCTCGCGTGGCCAAAACATCACCCGCTTGGGCATCACATGCTTGACCAGACATATGTCGACCTGCCATGCAGTTCATTGGCAAGCTCAAAGACCCACACCAGTTCACACACAGTATACGGCTTTTGTGGACATTGTGCTCATTGCCTATGGATCAGAAAGAAGAAAGTCTTTATTCTCCCCAATGGACAGACCTTCAAACCAAAACATTTTGTAAACTGTCAAACTGGCAGTAGTCTATCTAATGACCTGTGAGTGCGGTGCATTTTATGTGGGCAAAACGAGGCAAAGGTTTTGGTGTAGAATATCTAAGCACTTCTATGGCATGGAGATAGGAAACATATATCTCCCCCTTGGGAGACATGTGGTTACACATCACCACTACAAAATTCCAAAAATTGCCGGGAAGAAGCAGCAATTGGAACAAAAGGTTATTACAAAAATGGATATATAGACGTGGGGAAACCACATATCCTAGCTTCAATGAGGCATTTTCGTATGTCCCCTATCTTAAGGGCTTTAACTCAGGAAAGACTAGCTAGTGTATCATGGTGGAATAGGCATGGGCACAGATGAAAAAGGTGGGGAAGTATCTCTTCTGAAATATGATTTGGTAAGCTACTTGGAGGTAAGAGTATGCTTTGAGACGTATATCGGAATTAGGTATTGTCCCCCTATAACCGTATATGAAAGTAATTTTCTCCTGGCCAACAATACATACATACTAGGGATGAGCTCAGTGTTCGTTTCGAACGCATGTTCGTCTCGAACACCGGCTGTTCGCCTGTTTGGCAAAGCCAGAACTCTGTGGGCCATTCGTGCCATATTCATGTGGCGCTCACGGTCCACAATGCACTGCGCCATCGCAGTGCATTGCTGGCTCATGATTGGCCAAGCATGCACTGTGACCCTGCATGCTTGGCCAATCACAGCGCCGGTAGCGAGGAGAGCCATAATTGGCCACAGGCAGGATGCCTGTGGCCAATTATAGCTCAGGGGGCATTAGTACACACCACACACTATATAAGGCTACCAGCACGACGGCCTTGTGTAATGTGTTGCGGCGGTCAGGGAAAGAGAACGATAGGCAGGGACAGTGTCTTTACTGCTTGGGAACCTAGCACTGTTACAGTGGGTGTTGTGTGCCTCCTGCACAGTATACACCTGAAGCTACCATTTATTTCTGGTGTTCTGTTTCTGTAATACAGGCATCCACAGCAGTTAAGGTTGGGTGTTGAGTGCCTCCTGCACAGTATACACCTGAAGCTACCCTTTATTGCTGGTGTTCTGTTTCTGTAATACAGGCATCTGCTGGTGTTCTGTTTCTGTAATACAGACATCTGCAGCAGTTAAAGTGGGTGTTGTGTGCCTCCTGCTCAGTATACACCTGAAGCTACCCTTTATTGCTGGTGTTCTATTTCTGTAAAACAGGCATCTGCAGAAGTTGGAGTGGGTGTTGTGTGCCTCCTGCACAGTATACACCTGAAGATACCCCTTATTGCTGGTGTTCTGTTTCTGTAATACAGGCATCTGCAGCATTTACAGCGGGTGTTGTGTGCCTCCTGCACAGTATACACCTGAAGATACCCCTTATTGCTGGTGTTCTGTTTCTGTAATACAGGCATCTGCAGCATTAACAGCGGGTGTTGTGTCTCCTGCACAGTATACACCTGAAGCTACCCTTTATTACTGGTGTTCTATCCACTTGAGGCAGAACAGAGGTAGGAAGAGGAGGACTTCCTTGCCTCTCAAGGCCCCCTTTATCCAGACAGTGTTCCTGCTGTCCCACCCATCACACAGGAAGAGGACGAGGAGGAGGATTGTGTCAGCAGCAGTTAGGGATGATCTACAGTCCCAAGAAACCCATGGACTGGTACGTGGCTGGGAGGAGGTGGCTGCGGATCATGTTTTCCTCAGTGACCCAGAGGACTCCGAACCGAATGCCTCAGCTAACCTGCGCTGCATGGCCTCCCTAATCCTGCAAAACCTGCGGAAGGATCCTCGTATTCTTCGGATCAAGGAGAGGGACCATTACTGGCTGGCCACTCTCCTTGATCCACGGTACAAGGGTAAGGTTGCGGACCTTATCTTGCCGTCGCAGAGGGAGCAGAGGATGAGGCATCTCCAAGAGGCCTTGCAGAAAGGTCTTTGCAACGCATTCCCAGAGACTGGGAGGTTAAAAACTCCTGGTCCTGGACAACGTGTTGCAGAGGCTTCGTTCAGTCACAGAAGGAGTCCACAGCCCCAAGGTATGATCGCTTCCAGCAACCATCGCCAGTGTCTGATTTACATGGTGCAGGACTACCTAGGGGCAAGGTCAGACTTGGATACCTTTCCCACCGAAAATCCTCTGGCTTACTGTTTCTTGAAGATGGATCACTGGCCAGAGCTTGCACAGTATGCAATTGAGCTACTGGCCTGTCCTGCATCCAGAGTTCTTTCGGAACACACCTTCAGTTCTGCTGGAGACTTTGTAACCGATCACGGTTTGCTCCTGTCCACCGACTCAATTGATTGACTGACCTTCATAAAGATGAATCAGTCTTGGATCACCACCAGCTACCAAGCACCTGAAGCTGATGTACCCGAATAATTGTTTTTGAAATGTCAAATCCCTTCAAGATTGCCTATGCTGATGCTGAGTGACTGTCCTGCTCCTCAATGATCCTGCTGATAGCTTGGAAGAACATTTTTGGTTCTGGGTGACGCCACCAGTGGCTAAGGCCTAATTTTTCAGCCCCTGTTTAACAGGGGCATGTAATTACAATTTTTGATGCAATGCTTCGCAGCACGGCTCATTCCTGCACTCCAACTAGAGTATATGGGAGAGGTTGCAGTCTCGTGGCACAAGCACCAGTGCCTAAGGCCCAATTTTTCAGCCCCTGTTTAACAGAGGCATGTAATTACAATTCTTGATATAATATTTCACAGCTGGGCCTGTTCCTGTGCCCACCGAGAGTAACTGTGAGCACTTATAGCCTTGTGGCACCAGTACCACCACCACCACCACCAAAGGCCCAATTTTTCTACCACTGTTCAACAATGGCATGTAATTACAATTATTGATATAATAGTTCACAGCAGGGTGCTCCAGCGCCCGCCAAGAGTCACTTTGAGGGCTTACAGTGTTGTGGCAACAAAAAACACCTTAGGACCACATTTCTGCAGAGCATATAGGGCAGGCCCCTACTTTCAAACATCCAACTTACAAACGTCTCCTACTTGCAAACGGAAGGAGACAACAGGAAGGGAAATGAAAAAACAGGGTTGATAAACCTTCCCTATGTTTTCCAAAAAGCTTAAAAATAGATTTTTTGACTGGAGCTACGCTTTAAAAATGTACCAGTTCAAAATTACAAACAGATTCTACTTAACACAACAAAGCTGCACAGTCCCTGTCTTGTTTGCACCGCCTGTACACTGCTGTTCTGAGTATATAGGGCCTGGGGGCCCCACGCATTTCCTTTTTTGAATTTGGGTACGGGGTTCCCCTTAATATCCGTACAAGACCCAAAGGGGCTGGTAATGGGCAGGGGGACTACCCATGCCATTTTTCTCAATGATTTTCATCTATATTGCCGTAACCAGACATGACATTAAAACTGCAAGCCATGTATTTCATTAAATGTCATTTTGTGCAAGGATTGTTCTAAACACGGGAAACACATGCCACTTCCCAGGCATACTATAGACACCTTCTAGGCACGATATTTAAAGGAATATTTCACTTTTTTTCATGTTAATCGTCATTTAATTCAGTTCTCCCGAAAAAATTGCCTTTTTGAAAAATAATTTTGGCATTGATCCACGTCCCCTGGGGCAGGAGCCGGGTCCCCAAACCCTTTTTAGGACAATATCTTGCATATTAGCCATTAAAATGAGCACTTTTGATTTCGAACGTTCAAGTCCCATAGACCTTAATGAGGTTCTAAAGTACGAATTTTCAATCTGCTCGAAAGTTCTGGTGCTAACCGAACCAGGGGGTGTTTGGCTCATCCCTAATACATACATATGTTTGTTGTATTAATGTGCTATATTAGAAATGATGACAATAGAGGTATCCCTCTTTCCCAGATCCCAGGCTGCTGGAGTTCTGTCCCTTTGGTGACAGCCTTCAGCCCGGCCGCTTCCCGGCAGGGTGGGAGATGTGTCATGTTCGCATTTCCCTTACCTAGTAGAACCCGCAGTCCCAACAACTTACACTGTGGGGAGCTCCAATACTGCCGGTGGCATCCCGTGTTCATCTTTGGATGGGAGGTGTGGGCGGCGCACATGCGGTATGGTCTCCAGAAGAATGCGGTGAGTAGCCCTGCTGCACATGCATGCGGCTAATCCTCTAGTCATGTCAGGGTGCGTCGGAGATGACGGAGGAGTCCGGGCCTCTAGTGCCTTCCAGAACACCAAGGTGGCCACAGAAGGGCCACTTTTTTAGCGGCCTGGTGGCCACTCCCTGGGGGAATGTCTTGGGGTTGAGCCACTGGCACCTGCAGGTTGTTATGCAATTATTGGTTTGCGTATTTTTAGAGGTGCTCGAGCAGGGGGCTTCTCAGTCAACCCCTGGTTTGAGCTGATGATGCACTTGTAGATCACTGGGTAAGAATCTATAGCAGCAGATGGTGATGTTGCACTATCGCTGGTATATGCACAATTCTTGATTATATTTCTTTTTTTGATTTTTCCTGTTTAGAATTTACATCTTTATGCATTTGATTAGACCCTATGCCTTTTCCCCATAAGGCTATAATGGTATAACAACTTTTTTATAACTACCAGGTATTTATGACAGTTCATTGAATTTATCTGCACACTGAAAGCATGTATCATCTGCGGCAGCATCTTTTTTATTTCTTTTTCATTAATTTTATTTTCGTTTGATAATACACAACTCCTATGTAATTCCTTGCACTTTAATCACATTTCAGTATATCAATATCACTTTATCCCCCCACCTTTTTTTTTTTTCAGTGCACATTTTTATTCACGTTTTATTACACTGATATTGTGTGGATTATGGGTGGCTTTTCTGGCACTTTCCTTCCCCCTCCCTCCATTCCTTCCTTTACTTTCCTCTTTTTAATCCACACATACACATTTTTTCTATTCACCTAATATTTTTTAACAGGCTTTAAAAATTGAGCACGTTTTTATTAATTGATTCATTTTTAACGTATTAATTAATTCTTTAATTAATTTTTTAATTCTTAACCACCAGGCGTCCGCACTATAGCCGAAAAAAAAACAGCTGCAGCGCGGACGCCAATTGCCGGAAGGCCATGCTTGGACATCCTCCTGTTTACGTCCACGTTGCACAATCCCAGATCACTGTAAACGGCCAATCACAGCAGCCATTTACAGCGCGATCGGCATGCCCAATGAGAGATGATCTCATATGTAAACATATGAGATCATCTCTCATCGCCAGCTTTTCTCCTCACACAGACAGTGTGTATGGAGGGAGAGATAAACGTCTGCAGCGGCCGTGAGTAGATAAAAAAAATAATAAAGGTCCCACAATGTCACTTGTCCCCAGTGCCACCTGTCCCCACTGCAATCTGTCCTCAGTGCCATCTGTCCCCAGTGCCACCTGTCAGTGCCATTTGCCCCAGTGCCAGCTGTCAGGGCCATCTGTCATCAGTGCCACATAGTGCCATCTGTCATCAGTGCCATATCAGTGTCACGTTTCATCAGTGCCACATATTAGTAAATGATAAGATAGTTATTCCTGCGCTGTCACTATTGGGTAATGGATCGAGGAACTGCTGCGTTCACCGGGATGGATCAAACCGTATCCACTTAATTGTAACATTGGTGTCGCGCTGTTCTAATTTAGAATACTGATTAGAAGAGGTTAAATCCCTATCTTCCTGGCTCATAGGTGGGATAGTATGATATATAGTCTTTTATCAATGTTAGAGAGATGTCTAAAATATTTTTAGATCTACTGGAAAGATATAAATCTATTCACATGTGAAGTGAAGATATGGTTGTGTAAAGTGCCGGCTGGATATCAAAAAATAGTAATGTAAAAACAATAAATATAAAATAATAACACACAAAAATAAAATCAAAATAAAATTGAAGTGAAAATCGGTAAACGCACTACAGAGGTGTCTTCACCTAGGCTACAAATGTAGATAGTGGTGCTTCTTAAGGAAACTGTATACTAAGTATAATCGTGATAAAGAAATAAAACTAATACAGTCAAGGAAATATAAAAGTAAACATACTACAGAGTCAACTGTAGCTTACGTTATATAGGTAGGCTAGATAATGTAGACGAGGTATAAAGTGTAAGCACATCCAACACCATCACCTTTAGACCTGCAAAGGTCAGTGCAACAAAAAAGTGCTATGTGCTTAAAGGGATAAATATAAATAGATGACAGTAGCAAAAAAATAAAAATAAAATAGATTTAAAATCAAGTGACTACACCCAATATATAGACATGAATTCATAAGTGATAGCATCCAAAAACTATTTATATATAAAATAAACTAGTAAAATATGGTGTAAAAAGTAAAAGCCCTACAGAGCCTTTTCCATCAAGTGCGTAATATTTAGCTTGTGAGTATAAACAATACAATTAGAAAGGTGCTAAGTGCAGTATATATATAAATGAGATTGTAAAGAAATATTGCAAAGAAATATTTTTCAAACAGTGTGTATATAAGCAAAAAAACACGCGAAAGTGCATATATTCAAATTAAGATGTACAATAAATAAACGTCCTGCAGGGCTTATTTCATAAGTGAGTTAAATCACAGATAGATCACTTGAGCATTGTATCTGTTTAAGTGAAATAGTTCAAAAACAGTGAGTGAAAAGGAGAGTGGGAGGAATTCTATATATATTGTCTCTTTAAAAGTACTTGTGCTTTTTCTTCTGACTATAGGTGTGCAATCCAATTGAATCACCACTTCCCTCCTTCGTGACCAAACACTCGAGTGGGCGATGGCCCCTTACCTTATGGTAAGGAGAAAAGGACTTATAACTGGAGGTCTCTTTAAGGTTCTTCCCACCAGGTTGAAAAACTTCTCCTTTTAGAATTTAGATTCAAAACTTCTCCTTCAAGGTTTCTTTAGCGCTCCAAGGGACCCAATAGGTTAATAAAGAAGGGGTACCATAGTGTAGTAGTTTTTTAAAACATGAATCAAATGTATTATAAAACTTTACACAGGGTACTCACATTTTCATTCATAAAAAAATGCCTGTAGTAAACGAGTAGCGAACTTGTGTCACTAAACAGCAGCAAAGCGTGTCCTTCCCGCCCCTACGCGTGACGTCACACCACGTGACTTCATCAGGGGATGCTGGGAAAGGACGCTGTCAGCATATAAATAGTCTCCGGCGGACGTCAGCTGCGTTCATCCATTTCTGATTAATTCCTATGGATAGACTAGGCACAGTTTTCAGGGGGCTCATATAGATAGGTGGTTTAATTCAAGTGTTAATCATCATGCTGGCGCTTGGAAATAATTTAGCTAGAGGCAATTAAAGCGACTATGTTTTTGTTTAAAACAGGAATATTCATTTAAAAGACTTTAAAATATATTTCTCATAAAAAGCTAAGAAAAAGAAAACGAGATAGGGGGTTGGAAGGACGCTCTTGCTGCTGATTATTCATATACAAAATTATCAATTCAAGAACAGTAAAAACGTTTTTAATATTAAAATAAATAAATATAAAAAAAAAACACATATATATGAATATAAAAATAAAAATAATAAATAATAGATAATAAATAAAATAAACAGTATGGATCTTGTATTGTGTTTCTCATACTGAGAGATATTATACGGAGTGTATGCTAATGAATAAAACATATGGGAATTCTTACAGGTATATGAGGTGTTCTTATCTAATCTACTTAATTAAAAATTGCTTAGGAAACAATTTAAGTCGAATTCTATGTTCATGCCCTTCGGTGAGAATGTGTCTAATGTGAAAACCCATCTTGACTCTAGTTGGCTTAATGTTCTCACTTTGTGTCATCCTCTCCAGTGTTTTATATACGGCTCTATTGCCCACAATTTTTGATGTGAGGGGTCTTTATTATGGTGTAATAGAAAATGTTTGGACACGCTATGTTTGTCATATCCTTTGAGGATATTTTGGACATGTTCCTTAAAACGCACTCTAAATAACCGCTTAGTCCATCCCACATATTGCAGGCCGCAACTACATTCTAGCATATATACTGCCCCCTCTGTGTTGCAACAAATAAAATTCTTTATTTCGTATGTATTTCCTGTGCTTGTTGATTTTAAATCAAATTTCTTTTGATTAGGATGTTTGGTTCTTGTGCACGCATAACATCTTCTACATGGGAAAAAACCCTTTCCAGTGAAAAATGTACATGGTTTCTTTGGGGGGGTCTGGTGCACTCCTCACTATTTTGTCTCGTATTGTGGGAGCTTTTTTGTATATAAATCTTGGAAATTTGGATAGACTTTCACTCAAGTGTCTATCAGCCAGTACTATGTGCCAGTGTCTCCTTATTATCTTCTTGATTTTTTTGTATTGCAGATTGAAGTCTAAAATTATACTTCTTTTGCCTTTTTTTGTTTCTCTTTTTCTTTGTCTTGGATCAAAATTTTGCGGTCTAATACTTGGACTTCTTCTATCTTCTTTTTAATAAACTCTTTATCATATCCTTTTGAAATGAATCTTTCTCCCATTTTTTCTGCTTGATCTAAAAATGTGTCGATCTTAGAGCAGTTCCGTCTTAATCACATAAATTGTCCTTTTGGTATCCAATTTTTATGGTGGCAGCTTTCTATTGGAAGATAACTGTTTTTGTCTACATTTTTGAAATGCGTCTGTGTTCTAAGTTTTGTACCTTCTTCTAAAATTCTAAAAATGTCACTTTTTCTTTACTTATCTCCCATGAGAGTTTGATATTTCTCTCATTCAGGTTTAGCTTTTCGAGAAACAGAGTAAGTTTATCCCGATCGCCTTTCCAAAATATACAGATATCATCAATATATCTTTTGTATATCATTAATTCTGGAGGTCTGTCCCTGAACACTTCTTCCTCCCAATTTGGCTCCCATTGCCACTCCGGTTTGTTGGTGAGAGTAGTTCTTTTCATATCAGAAATAATTATTTTTCAAACAGAAGTCCAAGCATTTTATTATAAACTTCCTTTGTACGCATGGTAATTGGGTATGAGTCCTCAAACCCCATTTGGTAGCTTCACACGCTTGATGGTGGGGTATAATTGTGTATAAAGAGGACACGTCCGCGGTGGCCATAATCCAAAACATCAAAAAATACCTGAATGAGAGAAATATCAAACTCTCATGGGAGATAAGTAAAGAAAAATTGACATTTTTAGACTTAGAAATTTTACAAGAAGGTACAAAACTTAGAACACAGACACATTTCAAAAATGTAGACAAAAACAGATATCTTCCAATAGAAAGCTGCCACCATAAAAATTGGATTTTCAACACACCAAAAGGACAATTTATGCGATTAAGACGGAACTGCTCTAAGATCGACACATTTTTAGATCAAGCAGAAAAAATGGGAGAAAGATTCATTTTAAAAGGATATGATAAAGAGTTTATTAAAAAGAAGATAGAAGAAGTCCAAGTATTAGACCGTGGAATTTTGATCCAAGACAAAGAAAAAGAGAAACAAAAAAAGACAAAAGAAGTTCCTATAATTTTAGACTTCAATCTGCAATACAAAAAAATTGAGAAGATAATAAGGAGACACTGGCACATAGTACTGGCTGATAGACACTTGAGTGAAAGTCTATCCAAATTTCCAAGATTTATATACAAAAAAGCTCTCACATTACGAGACAAAATAGTGAGGAATGTACCAGACCCCCCAAAGAAACCATTTACATTTTTCACTGGAAAGGGTTTTTTCCCATGTAGAAGATGTTATGCGTGCACAAGAACCAAACATCCTTATCAAAAGAAATTTGATTTAAAATCAACAAGCACAGGAAATACATACGAAATAAAGAATTTTATTTGTTGCAACACAGAGGGGGCAGTATATATGCTAGAATGTAGTTTCGGCCTGCAATATGTGGGACGGACTAAACGGTTACTTAGAGTGTGAATTAAGGAACATGTCCAAAATATCCTCAAAGGATATGACAAACATAGCGTGTCCAAACATTTTCTATTACACCATAATAAAGACCCCTCACATCAAAAATTGTGGGCAATAGAGCCGTATATAAAACACTGGAGAGGAGGACACAAAGTGAGAACATTAAGCCAACTAGAGTCAAGATGGATTTTCACATTAGACACATTGTCACCGAGGGGCATAAACATAGAATTCGACTTAAATTGTTTCCTAAGCGATTTTTAATTAAGTAGATTAGATAAGAACACCCCATATACCTGTAGGAATTCCCATATGTTTTATTCATTAGCATACACTCCGTATAATATCTCTCAGTATGAGAAACACAATACAAGATCCATACTATTTATTTTATTTATTATCTATTATTTATTATTTTTATATTCATATATATGTGTTTTTTTTTGTTTTATATTTATTTATTTTAATATTAAAAACATTTTTTGCTGTTCTTAAATTTATAATTTTGTATATGAATAATCAGCCGCAAGAGCGTCCTTCCAACCCCCTATCTCGTTTTCTTTATCTTAGCTTTTTATGAGAAATATATTTTAAAGTCTTTTAAATGAATATTCCTGTTTTAAATAAAAACATAGTCGCTTTAATTGCCTCTAGCTAAATTATTTCCAAGCGCCAGTATGATGATTAACACTTGAATTAGACCACCTCAGTATATATCTATATGAGCCGCCTGAAAACTACAATATAACCTATAAAATGGTGGCACCAGTATGTGGGACATTTTTTGAGATAAATAGCACCATATAGGTAATATAACCAACAAAATAGCGGCATCCTATAGGCGCGACATATAATGTGGCATGTACTAGGACTAGGGTGTTGTGCATAATTCGTGCCGCTCATTTGGTCTTCATAAACATGGCGGGTGCCTAGTCTATCCATAGAAATTAATCAGAAATGGCTGAGCGCAGCCGACTTCCGCCGGAGACTATTTTTTATGCTGACAGCGTCCCTTCCCAGCATCCCCTGATGAAGTCACGTTGTTAGGACCTGGGCTTGAACCTGGGACCTCTGGTGTGTCTGGCAGTGACTCTGCTTGCTGAGCCACCTGGAATGCTGGACAGCTCCTTGGACAGCTCCTTGGACAGCTCCTTGGACAATTCCTTTAGTGATCTTGTCTTGAATCTTGTTTGCCTTGAACCTTGAACCCTTTGCTCCTCCCATGAACTTCCTGATATAAGCCATGTCTCTGCACTTCCTCCTTGCCAGAATATTGTGCCTTTACCAGCCAATATCTTGCTTCTATCTCTCCTGCTGCCGACCGTATCCTCGCTACCTTTCGTTACCGACATTTGGCTTGCTCCTGGACTACGCTTCTGCTGAATCCCAACCTGCAACTATTGGTTACCGACTTTTGTCTTGTTTCTCAACTACGATTCTGCTTGATCTCTACCTGCTATATCTGCTACCAGACCCCCGGCTTGCTCAGCTCCTGGTGGGGCTATCCTGAGGACCGCGACCTGGCACTAACACGCAGCCAAGCCCATCTCCACCTTTGGGAGCTCTGGTGAATACCGGTTAGTGCTTAGACCCCGCACCTCAGGTGAACCCGTGCCATCAGCCAGGGTGACCTGTGTGAATATCTGCTCTGCTGCTATAGCTACTGGTCTCTGAGCCTGACTCCAGATCGTGACAGAATATTCTGGCCAAAAACATGGAGGCCTTTGTAGCAGCTGCCGTGGCTCCTCTCAGGGTTCAAATCGCTGAGTTACAGGCATTTGGTGTTGACTACCAGGAAAAATTTTCTGAGTTACAAATTGAAGTGAAAGGTCTACAAGAGGAAACCTCTGGAGGAAATCCTTGATCTACACAAACAATTGCGGGATTTTCATGCCCGAGATACTGCTGCCATAGAAACTAATGCACGAATGCCCCTACCACTCAAGTTTAGCGGAGACCGCCGCCATTATAGAGGATTCCTTAATCAATGTCGTATATACTTTCAGATGCAACCTGCTGCATTCACTTCTGACAGGAAAAAGGTGCTGTTTATTATCAACCTCCTGACTGAGGAAGCCTTAGCCTGGGCCTCCCCTTATGTGGAGAAAGATGATGTCATCCTGGATAATTTTTTATTCTTTTGTGACTGCGATGAATCAGGTTTTCGATGATCCTAACCGCTGTGCTACTGCTGAGGCAAAATTGCACAATTTACGGCAGGGAAGACGCTCTGTTGCAGAGTACACAACTGAATTCCGACGTTGGATCTCAGATACCAATTGGAATCCAGCAGCACAGAAGAGTCAGTTCCGTCAAGGACTCTCGGAACAAGTAAAAGATGAGCTTGCCAGAGTAGAAAGTCCTGATGACCTTGAAGCTTTTATTAAATTATGTATTCTAATTGATCAGAGACTTACTGAAAGGAGAAAGGAGAGACTGGGAATCCTAGGCAGTAATGGTGGCATGCGTTTTTCTACTACTCAGTATCCTCCTAAGGGTCCAAGAGTTTTTCCTGATTCTGACACTCCTGAACCTATGCAGGTGGATGCTATTAAAAGATCTATTACTACTCAGGAGAAAGAAAGACGACGTTCAGAAAACTTATGTCTTTATTGTGGAGACTCTGGACATTACGCAGTTAATTGTCCCAATAAATTTAAAAGAACAATTGCAGCAATGAATGTTACAGTATCTGAACAAATAAACTCAATTTCTCAGTCCATCTCTCCTTTGATTCAGGAAGCAAATAAAGTGAATTCTTTATCAACTCATTTTGTCATCCCTATAAAGCTTATTGTTGAAAGCAATGAAATACCTTGCTCTTCTATGCTGGACTCAGGGGCTGGGGGAAACTTCATCGACATCGAATTTGCCCAAAGCAATAACATTCAAATAAGAAATAAACTTGCCCCAATTGATATGGAAACTGTGGATGGCTCACCTTTGACTTCAGGCCCTGTTACCCACGAGACAATCCCACTTAAACTCCTAATTGAAACTGACCATCAGGAGACTATCAGCTTTGAGCTGATTACATCACCCAAGTTCCCTATTATCCTGGGCATTCCTTGGTTCTCGATCCATAATCCCTCCATCAACTGGGAGATACGTTCTTTAAGCTTTACATCTGACCATTGCAAGAAACATTGCAAAGAATCTTATCAAATAAGCCCTCCACCAACCCAAGATTTACAAGCAGTTTTGGCAACTATCCAGTCATACGACAAGCTACCTCCACAATATCTTGATTTTCGGGACGTTTGTGATAAAAAGAACGCAGATCAGCTGCCTCCTCATCGCTCTTATGATTGTCCCATTGAATTGCTTCCAGGGGCAGAAATACCATTTGGTCGCCTTTATTCTTTATCAGAACCTGAACTGAAAGTGCTCAGGGAGTGGATTAATGAGAATCTTGAGAAGGGTTTTATCAGACACTCAACCTCTCCTGCTGGCGCAGCCTTATTCTTCGTGACGAAAAAGGACTCCACCCTGCGTCCGTGTATTGACTACAGAGATTTAAATAAGATCACAATTAAGAATCGCTATCCACTCCCACTGATTCCAGAAATGCTTGAGAGACTCCGCTCTGCCAAGCTCTTTACCAAATTAGATTTACGGGGGGCATACGACCTTGTCCGCATTCGTTCCGGTGATGAATGGAAAACTGCTTTCAGAACCAGATATGGACATTTTGAGTCTTTGGTCATGCCCTTTGGGCTTTGCAATGCTTCTGCAACTTTTCAACATTTTATTAATGATGCTTTTCGAGATTTGCTTGATCAGTTTGTAATAGCATATTTGGATGACATTCTCATTTTCTCTGATACTTTGGAAGAACACCGCAAGCATGTCTGTATTGTTTTCGAGAGATTAAGGCGAAATCAACTTTACATAAAATTAGAGAAATGCGAGTTTGAACAAACTCAGATCCAGTTCTTGGGATACATAATCTCTTCTGAAGGGGTAAGCATGGATCCCGATAAGATCAAAGCTGTGGTGGATTGGCCCGCCCCTAAGAATGTTAAAGAGATACAGCGATTTGTTGGATTTGCCAACTTTTACAGAAGATTTATAAGGAATATCTCTAGGGTAATTGCTCCAATCACACAGTTGACAAAGAAAGGGGTGCCCTTTTTGTGGTCACCTGAGGCACAGGCTGCCTTTAGTAAACTGAAAACTCTCTTCACTTCTGCACCAATACTGGTACATCCAGATCCAGAACTACCTTTCATCGTAGAAGTTGATGCTTCTAATTCTGCTGTGGGAGCTATCCTTTCTCAGCGAATGGGGGAAAAAATGCAGCTTCATCCTTGTGCTTATTTCTCTCGACTGATGTCTTCAGCCGAGATGAATTATGACATTGGAAACAAGGAGCTGCTGACAATTAAGGAAGCATTTTCTGAGTGGAGGCATCTGCTGGAAGGAGCTAAGCACCCTGTAACTGTTCTCACCGATCATAAAAATTTAGAATTTATTAGGTCTGCTAAAAGGTTGTCATCTAGACAAGCACGTTGGACCCTTTTCTTTTCCAGGTTTAATTTTGTTATTTCATACCGCCCTGGGTCAAGGAATGGTAAGGCTGATGCCCTATCACGGATGTTGTCTGGGCCTCTCCAGGAAAGCACCTCTGAATGTACAATCCTGCCCCAAAAGAACTTTCTAGGGGCCATGAGTTCAAAGACATTTCTTAATCTTCTCAAGGAGGGGTATGAGAATGACCCACTTCTTAATAATCCTCCTAAGGACATTAACCTCAAGTACAACAATGGTTTTTGGACTCAAGCGCATTGCCTCTATGTACCTGAATCAGTTCGGGTAGAAGCCCTCAGGTTGGTACATGACTCTAAGCTTGCTGGTCATTTTGGGGTTTCTAAAACAGAAGAACTCTTATCACGTTCATTTGGTGGCCTGGGTACAAGAAAGATGTTAAGAGTTATGTGGCTTCATGTCTAACCTGTGCTCGCAATAAGACACCTCGATCTTCTCCTCTGGGGTTACTTCTACCACTACCTGTTCCATCAAGACCATGGGGGTCAATTTCTATGGACTTTGTGGTTGACCTTCCTCTTTCAAAAGGGATGACCACCATTCTGGTAGTCGTTGACTGTCTCACTAAGATGGCTCATTTTATTCCAGTTAAAGGGGTACCCTCCGCCGAACATACTGCTGAGGTAATGGTTAGAGAAGTTTTTAAACTTCATGGAATTCCTGATGATGTGGTGTCTGACAGAGGGGTACAGTTTACCTCAAAATTTTGGAGAAGTTTTTGCTCAGCTTTGGGTGTAACAGTTAATCTGTCCTCGGCTTTTCATCCGCAGTCTAATGGTCAGACCGAGAGGACCAATCAAACTCTGGAGCAATACCTTCGATGCTTCGTGAGTTATCTTCAGGATGACTGGGTGGACTACCTTACTACGGCAGAGTTTGCTTATAATAACTCTAAACATAGTTCCACATCCCAAAGCCCATTTTTCTTAAACACCGGGTATCATCCAGTTTTTATTCCTGATCTCCCCATCTCAACTTCAATTCCCGCTGTTACCAACAGACTAACTTCATTACATGAGATCCAGGAGAAATTGACTGATACATTGAAGGAGGCGCAGGAATATTACAAGAAGGCTGCTGACAGACTTCGTAGGTCTATTCCCACTTTTCAAGTAGGTGAGAAAGTTTGGTTATCTACCAAAAATGTAAAAGTTCAAGTTCCATGTGCTAAGTTGGGTCAAAAGTTTATGGGACCTTTTACTTTCAAAGATTTTTATTGGTTTTGACAATCATGAGAATTTAAACAGAACAATACAAAACAAGTGGACATACATACTCGATACAGGTAACAGACATTGAAAAAAAAACGTTTCAGGGGTGACCTAGTATACCGTCCAGGATGTAAAGCATAGACACACTACTTAGGAGACGTTTACCTGCTAGCTTAAGGAAAAGCGAGGTCTAATCTGGAAAACACCAACTAACCCTCCCCCGCACCCCGAGTGGGAGCACACTGTGCGGTGGAGGGGATTCTCGGTAGCCAACGCTATCCCCCAAAGAGGAGGAGGTCTCCTGGATCCAGGTGGAGAGGTATCATATAAGTGGTGTGAGAGCATTGCCCGCACCTCGGTTCAACAGTGGCATATAACATTAAAGGGAAAAAATAGGAGAGCCGAGCAAGTCTTTGAGATTGAAGCAACCCACTGAAACCCAACTAAACCAAAAACAACAGGCTTCTGTACCTGTGGACAAGGGGTGAGAGGGGTGAGGAACAGGATAAAAAAAAAAAAAAAAAAAAGGGGGGGGGGGGGAAGCGTGTCCGCAGTTGAGCGTCCTTCACTATCGAGGGTAATCCAGGGAGCTAGGGTGGGACACCCGGAATTAGCGAAATGCCCACATGGTGAGCCCAAGGCTCCCATGTAGCTTCAAACTGAGCCGTAGTGTCTAGTAGGATTCCGGAAAGTTTCTCTTGCACCATAATCCAAGAGATTTTTTGACTGCGGCTGCAAAGGAAACTTTAGGGAGTTTCCAAGCTTTGGCTATTGTCATTTTGGCTCCCAGTAATATAAAGTGAATTAGTTTACGAGAGTATTTCGGAATCCCAGGGAGATTAGCATTGAGTAGTGCAATGGCAGGACTTCTCGGGATAACATGGTTAGTGACAGTCTTTATTAAGGTTAGGACTTTGGTCCAGAAAGGCCTAATTCTGGGGCATTCCCACCAAATGTGGGCCATGGTCCCTGTCAGAAGACACCCCCGAAAGCAGCAGGGGTCAGCTGAGGGAAACATCAAGGAGAGTCTTGAGGGGGTTAGATACCACCTGGTTAGGACCTTAACGTCAGCCTCGATTAGTGAAACATTTTTAATGCCTTTAAAGGCTCTGGAGAAGGAAGTCTGCCACTGCTCTACCGACATGCCAAATGCCAGTTCAGTCTCCCAAGCCGTCATGTACGAGGATCTATTAGGTTGATGGGCCAGGGCCTTGTATACCACTGAGACTGCCCCTCTCTGTTCTGAGGCTTGTCCGCACCATGATTCGTACGGAGTGCAGCTTGGGGAGGTTTGCTTACCCGACCAAAGCTGTAGGAGGAAATGGCGGATTTGGTAGAACCTGAAGCGTTCTGAGGGAGGCATCTCTAGTTGGTTCACACAATGACCCAGGGTAATAGGGCCCCGAGCGTCCAGAAAGTGACCTATGCAATATAGACCCTTATCTCTCCACCATTTAAAAGCCGTGGAGTCCAGGCCCGGAGGGAAATCTGGGTTGTTGAATATTTGAGCTAGTGGTTTTATATGAGAGATGAGGTGGGGGGATTTTTTCAACCTGTCCCACAGGAGGAGCGATTGTGAGAGGATCGGGGATAGAATGGGGGGCCGAAGCCTTGGGGGGGACCAGAGTAGCGACTCAATGGTGTAGTCTGGGGCAGCTTGATTTTCAATGGATACCCAGTCAGGTTTTTCCGGGCTATTATAGATTACTGAGAGCTGAGCTATTCTGGCTGCCTGAAAATACCAGAGCAATCTTGGCAACCCCAAACCACCTTGTGATTTGAGGACGTACAGAGTTTGCTGGGGGATCCTATAGCCTCTACCCCCCCCAAATGAATTTGTTTATTTTAGCTTGGAAGGACCTTAGATGATCCAATTTGATATTGATGGGTATAGCCCTGAAAAGGTATAACAATCTTGGCAGTAAAGTCATTTTAATTGAATGTATTCTACCCAACCATGATAACCCTCCCTTCTCCCATTGTCTCAGATCTCCCTCGAGTTTTCGATAAATGGGGGGGAAATTTGCGTCGTACAACTGTTCTATCTTGGCCGTTAGGTTGATGCCCAGGTATTCTATAGAGGAGTCATTCCATTTAAAATTGAATGAGCTCTGTAGAGCTAATCTGGTTTCGTGTCTAAGAGAGATATTCAGGGCATGTGATTTAGTGTAATTTACCTTGAGACGTTTGAGAAATCCTGGAGGAGTTTGCATAGATTGGGTAGGGAGATTGTCGGTGAAGTAAGGAAGAGGAGTAAGTCATCTGCAAAGAGGCCGCATTTGTGAACCCTTGTCCCGTCTGAGACACCTTGAATATCTGGATTTGAGCGGATTGCAATAGCCAAGGTCTCGATCGCCATAGCGAAAATTAGGGGGGAGAGCGGACATCCCTGCCGAGTGCCCCTCGCTATTTTTAGTGGTTCTGAGTGTTGACCCTGAATTCGAATCATGGCTGTAGGAGTCGAGTACAACGAGCCCAGGATTCCTTTGAAGCGGGGACCAAATCCCCATTTGTCTAGAAGAAGGAAGATATACGACCAGTCTATTGCATCAAAGGCCTTGTGTAGGTCTAGGGATAGAATCATCCCTTCCTGAGCCCGTTTACCGTTCCAGCCAGATTGGAGTAAAGAGACAATGTCAACTGCTCTTCTAATCTGGTCAGGTCCCTGTCTTCCTGGTATGAAGCCTACTTGGTCTTTGTGGATGTAGTATTTAATGAAAGAAGAGAGGCGATTGGCTAAAATTTTGGTTAGAATTTTGAGGTCGTTTTTAATAAGGGAAATAGGGCGATAATTTTCAACTTCTTCATGGCTTTTGTTGGGCTTAGGGATTACCGTGATAAAAGCGGTGTTGAGGTGTGGGTCTAAGGGGGATCCTTCCGTTTTAGAGTTAAAGAATTTTGCCATGTGTGGAGCTAAGATGTCTCCGAAGGTCTTATAGTATGGGGTAGATAGTCCGTCAGGGCCGGGGGCTGAGCCAGGTTTCAAGGCCTTAATGACTGCCAAGACCTCTTCCTCCGAGAAGGAATCTTCCATAATGTCTTTATGCGCTGAAGACAAAGATGGCAGGCTAAAGCCCTGAAAGAAGGCAGACATATTTGGGGCCTTCCCTGTGGTATCTTGGCTATATAGTTTAGCGTAATACTCTTGAAAAGCCTTCAGGATCTTAGTTGGATTAGAAGTAGGGGGTTGGCCGTTCACTCTAAGTTTGGGGAACGCAAGCGAATGGACTTTAGGGGTGAGTTTACGTGCAAGCATGGTTCCTATTTTGTCTTTATGTATGTAGTATTTGGCCCCGCTCCATCTAATATGTTTCTCTGCTGATGCGGTTAATTTTAAGTTAAGTTCCAATCTAACCTTATCTAGTTGGTCCGCCGAGGCCTTAGAGGGATGTTGCTTATGTGCCCTTTTTAGGTTCGAAAATGTGGATTCTAGAGCGCGTATCTCTACGACCCGTTCTTTCTTGAGACGAGAGGATAGTTTAATCAATTCACCTCTGATAGTAACTTTATGGGCCGCCCAAATAATTTCTGGGGAGATACCTTCTGTAGCGTTGGTGGAAAAGTATTCCTTAATGGAATCGGCTATGCATTTGGCGTGAATAGGGTTACTGAGGATAGACTCGTTTAGGCGCCAGTGGGTTCCTCCTTTGGTGGAAAAGACATTGCGGATGGACAGAAAGACCAGCGAGTGGTCCGACCATGAAGAATCAATAATGGATGCTTTCAGGGCCAGAGGAACTAGCGTCGGGGGGATCAAAATATGATCGATCCTGGCGTAGGACTGATGCGGGGGAGAGTAATGCGTGTAGTCCTTACTCTTAGGGTTTAATTCCCTCCAGATATCTACTAGGCTTTTAGAGTGGAGGAATTTTGCAATTTTACTGCTCATTTTTGAGGGTCTGATCGCTTGATCTTTAAAGGGTTTAGTCTTGTCAAGACCCTGGTCGAAGGCTACGTTGGAATCCCCACCCATAATGATTTTGCCTTCCAACATTGGCCCCAATGTTGAATAGAGCGAATTGAAAAATTTGGCTTGACCCTTATTGGGAGCATAGTATGAGACTATAGAATATAGTATTCCTTCAAGCGTACCCTTCACTAGAATGAATCTGCCTTCTGGATCCCTATATTCTGAAATATGTGTATAGTTGCAGTGTCTAGAGAAGAGGATTGCGACCCCCTTAGTTTTTGTAGTGGCATTTGCCAGGAAGAACGTGGGATAGGAGGAGTGGATAAAGTTAGGTCTATATCGCGTAGGGAAGTGCGTTTCTTGTAGCAGGACGATATCAATTTTAAGGGCTCTATACCGGTCAAATGCTATTCTCCTCTTCTTGGGGGAGTTAAGCCCCTGTACATTGTGTGAGACCAATCTCAGTTCCCTGTTGGGATTGGGTGTATCAGCCATGAGAACAGAGAGGGGAAATGATCAACCAAATACATCCACTAACCTTTTGGGTGATGACCCTCCGAATCGAAGTCCCCAGATCGATTCCGAAAACCCGGATGACCCAAGAGCCAGTCACTTTATTTGTCTGCGGACACGCTTGGGGGAAGAAAAGGAGAGAACATGAGGGTTGGGAGGGAAGGGAAACACAAAACACAGAAACATGTCTTCTACGAAGACTGGTGTAGGGTCGGTGCGACAGAACCCACCGACCCCCAACAAAAATGCTTTGAGCGATCCCACGGATCGTCCAAAGGCCCATGTCAGAGAGGAGAAAACTACCTCTATGATATGGGTGAGAGCACATTGGGCCCACCCCGGACCCTAACATATAACTATATAAAACAATAGAAAACATGACTACTGAACGATAAAAAGTTAAGAGCATCAGTATCCTGCCAGCCGTTGGACCCCGACTGAATCTGGAGAGTAACTGTCGTGGGAGGAGAAGGTCCGACCTGGTCTAGCTAGGTCCAAGCCTAAGGAGCGGAAGTCTAGGGCTGTGGTGAGGAGACATTGAAATGATGGGACAGGCTACCGCCCATCCCCGAGCCCCTGGTTCTATTAAACTATTTCCACCTCCAGCCCCCAAACTTAGAAACTAAGAAGCTACAGGGTATCGAGTAGGAGGAGAGGGAGCCTGTGGATCTGAGGAGCCATCAACCCAAACCTACCATGTAGACTTATGAGTCACAGAGACCTTCAATTGCAAAGTGGGTCCGTTCTGACCCAGAGGGACAGGACCGGGTTAGGCCTGGGCCCCCAGGCGGGTAAACGGACTCGTCCTAAAAGAACCAGCAGCTACCAGTAAGGTGTTCCTAGAGCCCATCCACGACCAAACCGTAGAGGGGCTAAAGGGGGATAAACCCACGTAATCGCCCGGATGCCAACCCTATGAGCAAAAGTTAACATGTAAAAAATACTTATGTAAACAAAACCAAAACTAAGTGCCTTAAAAGAACAATCGGGAACAAGGATGAAAAGGTCAATTCAACCGTGAGGTTGGAGGATATCCCTCCGGCCAGCGAGTGGGCTAGTGCCCGAGGAAGTCCACTCGAGGTTAGGAAAAGAGATGGAAAGGTCAGCTTCGCAGTAGGCATCCGTCAAGGGGGACCACCATCCTTGCTCTTCTTGTTGCGACCGTTAAGCCAGAGTGGAGAAACCGGGCTAGATGGGGGGGGGTCTTTTGGCTGACCCGGCTGAAGACGCAGAGAAATCCATGGGGAGCTCCTGAGAAATCAGCTTCAGGTGTAGAAAGAGTTTTTCACCATCCGTCAGATTGGAGAAAGAGAAAGATTTACCGTTGAAGGAGAACTTCGCTGCAAACGGGAAAGTCCATCGGTATTTAATGTCGTGCTGGTTAAGCACCCCCAGAAGTGGTTTAAGTGCCCTTCTCTTTTGTATGGTGGAGGGAGCCAGGTCAGCAAAAATCTGTAAACGATGGCCCTGGAATTGGAGATCTGACTGCAATCTAGATTGACGCATCACTTCCTCTTTAGTGGAATAGTAATGTGGTTTCACGATAACATCCCTGGGGGAGCCATCTTTCCTGGGGGGTCCCAAGGAACGGTGCGCCCTGTCTAGGTCCAGGCGTTGTGGAGGGATTTGTGGGGCCAAATGGGAGATGATGTCCCGGACTGTAAGGGGGATGTCCTCAAAGGACTCTGGAAGGCCACGGATTCGGAAGTTATACCTCCTAGACCTGTTCTCAAGGTCATCGATTCTTGCAATGGCAAGGTCAAGTTGGTCCTGGATAGTTTTGATATGTGCCTCGTTTTGGTTGGTCCTGGCGACCGTAGTGTCCATTTTGTTTTCTATGGCCTCAATTCTGGAGCCCAGATTGGCAAAGTCAGATTTGATGTTGTTTGTGATCTGAGTAGCAGTGTTAGCAAGTCCCCTGTCCAAAAGCTCAGAGAATTTGGAGAACAGGTTAGCTTGGAGAGTGGAAATGTCCATCATGGAAATTTGCTGAGGTGCAGGTCCCAATGGCTGCGGAGTGCCTGGGCTTTCTGGGGAAGGGGGGAAGTCCTCCATGTGGTGTCCTATGAGGGATTCGGTGGAAGCAGGGGACGGTACCTGAGGGGAGCAGGGATCATCAGGCGGGTTATGCCTGCGTTGGGAGCCGCTCCGTGCCACCTGGGAGTAGGACAGTGTGGCTGGGGTTAAAACTTGCCTGGGTTCTGGCGGTTTGTCCGTGTAGGCCGCGAGAGACTGTGAGGCTGAGGCGCCGGCGGCCATCTTGGTACACCCTTTTCCCGCTGTTCGGTTAAAATGCGGCCCGAGATCGCGTCGGGCGGGGGGACCAGGCATCCGTTGATGTGCTCCCTTCTTTCCCACGTTCGGGGGAGTATTTGGGCCGGGGATCCGTGCGCTTAGAGCGGCGTAAGACAGATCGGCGGTCCGGGGTGGTGCGGAGCTCGTGGCTTAAGCGGCCATGTCGGAGCTCTCGCGCATGCGCACTCCCGGGACCTTTTGAGATTTCTGCTCAAATCAACCCGGTCACTTTTCGCCTAAAACTTCCTGACAATATGAAGATTCACCCTGTGTTTCATATATCACTACTCAAACCATTTCATGAAAATACTTTTTCTGGAAGAATTCATCCTCCTCCCCCACCTGTCGAGGTACAGGGTGAAGAAGAATTTGTGGTGGGAAAAATTCTTGACTCCAGGATCTCTAGGAACAAATTGCAATATTTGGTTCAATGGGAAGGATATGGGTCAGAAGAAAATTCTTGGGAGCCTGAGGAGAATGTTCATGCCCCTAGATTAACAAGGGAATTCCACCAGAGGTTTCTTCAGAAACCTGGCCCTAAGACGTCCAGGGGACATCCTGGGAGGAGGGGAGTACTGTTAGGACCTGGGCTTGAACCTGGGACCTCTGATGTGTCTGGCAGTGACTCTGCTTGCTGAGCCACCTGGAATGCTGGGCAGCTCCTTGGACAGCTCCTTGGACAGCTCCTTGGACAATTCCTTTAGTGATCTTGTCTTGAATCTTGTTTGCCTTGAACCTTGAACCCTTTGCTCCTCCCATGAACTTCCTGATATAAGCCATGTCTCTGCACTTCCTCCTTGCCAGAATATTGTGCCTTTACCAGCCAATATCTTGCTTCCATCTCTCCTGCTGTCGACCGTATCCTCGCTACCTTTCGTTACCGACATTTGGCTTGCTCCTGGACTACGCTTCTGCTGAATCCCAACCTGCAACTATTGGTTACCGACTTTTGGCTTGTTTCTCAACTACGATTCTGCTTGATCTCTACCTGCTATATCTGCTACCAGACCCCCGGCTTGCTCACCTCCTGGTGGGGCTATCCTAAGGACCGCGACCTGGCACTAACACGCAGCCAAGCCCATCTCCACCTTTGGGAGCTCTGGTGAATACCGGTTAGTGCTTAGACCCCGCACCTCAGGTGAACCCGTGCCATCAGCCAGGTTGACCTGTGTGAATATCTGCTCTGCTGCTATAGCTACTGGTCTCTGAGCCTGCCTCCAGATCGTGACACACGTGGTGGGACGTCACGCGTAGGGACGGGAAGGACGCGCTTTGCTGCTGTTTAGAGACACAAGTTCGCTACTCGTTTACTACAGGCATTTTTTTTATGAATGAAAATGTGAGTACCCTGTGTAAAGTTTTCTAATAAATTTGATTCATGTTTTAAAAAACTACTACACTATGGTACCCCTTCTTTATTAACCTATTGGGTCCCTTGGAGCGCTAAAGAAACCTAGAAGGAGAAGCTTTGAATCTAAATTCTAAAAGGAGACGTTTTTCAACCTGGTGGGAAGAACCTTAAAGAGACCTCCAGTTATAAGTGCTTTTCTCCTTACCATAAGGTAAGAGGCCATTGCCCACCCAGGTGTTTGGTCACGAAGGAAAGAACACTGGGAAGTTGTGATTCAATTGGATTGCACACCTATAGTCAGAAGAAAAAGCACAAGCACTTTTAACCACGTGCCGCCCGTCCTATAGGCAATTGACGGTGGCAAAGTGGTCTCATAATCCTGATCTAGACGTCATATGACGTGATCAGGATTTTGAGCCACTGCGCGCCCCCGGGCGCGCATCGCAGCGATCGTTGTTGCGGGGTGTCTGTCTGACACCCTGCAACTACGATCTCGGTAAAGAGTCTCCGACGGAGACTCTTTTCCATGTGATCAGCCATGTCCAATCACAGCTGATCACAGTGTAAATAGGAAAAGCCGGTGATCGGCTTTTCCTCACTCGCGTCTGTCAGACGCGAGTAGAGGAGAGCCAATCGGCTGCTCCTCTGACAGGGGGGGTCTGTGCTGATCGATTATCAGCGCAGCCCCCCGAGGATGCCCACACTGGACCACCAGGGATGCCACCAGACCACCAGGGATGCCCAGGACAAGGTAATCCTCCCTAGACCACCAGGGATGCCAGTCAGTACCCACAATGGGCATCACTGATTGGCATGCATTATTGTTTAGCACTGATTGGCATCCATTAGTACAGTACAACATAATACAATGCCGTCTATCAGTGCCCACCTGTGCCGTCTATCAGTGCCCACCTGTGCCGCCTATCAGTGCCCACCTGTGCCGCCTATCAGTGCCCATCCATGCCACCTATCAGTGCCTACCTATGCCCATCTGTGCCGCCCATCCATGCCAATCCATGTCAGCTATCAGTGCCAATTTGTGCCACCCATCCGTGCCACCCATCCGTGCCGCCCATCCGTGCCGCCCATCCGTGCCGCCCATCAGTGCCGCCTATCAGTGCCACATATCAGTGTCCATCAATGCCACCTCATCAGTGCCACTTCATTGGTGCCACATCATTGGTGCCTATCAGTGCCGCCTTATCAGTGCCCATCAGTGAAGCAGAAAACGTACTTATTTACAAAGTTTTGAAACTGAAACAAAAAAAACATTTTTTTCAAAATTTTCTGTATTTTTTTATTTGTTTAGCAAAAAATAAAAACCATAGAGGTGATCAAATACCCCCAAAAGAAAGCTCTATTTGTGGGAAAAAAATGATAAAAATTTCATTTGGGTACAGTGTAGCATGACCGCGCAATTGTCATTCAAAGTGCGACAGCGCTGAAAGCTCAAAATTGGTCTGGGCAGGAAGGTGTTTAAGTGCCCGGTATTGAAGTGGTTAAAGAGACAATATATATAGAATTCCTCCCACTCTCCTTTTCACTCACTGTTTTTGAACTATTTCACTTAAACAGATACAATGCTTAAGTGATCTATCTGTGGTTTAACTCACATGAAATAAGCCCTGCAGGACGTTTATTTATTGTACATCTTAATTTAAATATATGCACTTTCGCGTGTTTTTTTTGCTTATATATTGCTTACACACTGTTTGAAAAATATTTCTTTGCAATGTTTCTTTACAATCTCATTTATATATACTGCACTTAGCACCTTTCTAATTGTATTGTTTATACTCACAAGCTAAATATTACGCACTTGATGGAAAAGGCTCTGTAGGGCTTTTACTTTTTACACCATATTTTACTAGTTTATTTTATATATAAATAGTTTTTGGATGCTATCACTTATGAATTCACGTCTATATATTGGGTGTAGTCACTTGATTTTAAATCTATTTTATTATTATTTTTTTGCTACTGTCATCTATTTATATTTATCCCTTTAACCACTTAAGGACCACCGTATTGTCATTGTACGTCATCACAATGGCACAGGCAGGCACAAGCACGTACATGTACATGCCTGCCTTCCAGCGGGTGGGGGGTCCGATCGGACCCCCTCCCGCTGGATACGGCGGTCCGTTTCCCTCCGGGAGCGATCCGTGATGAGGGGATGGCCGTTGGTTTCTGGCCACCCCCTCTCGATCGCTCCTGGCCAATGACGAACTTCCTCCCACTGTGTATTGTTTACACAGGAAGGAGGAAGTGATGTCATTCTCCTCGGGGCGGTCTTTTTGACCGGACTACGAGGAGAAGACTAAAAGTAAGTGCACCAAAACACTACACTGACACATAGGTACACAAACCCCCCCCCCGATCGCCCCCCGCCCCCCCCCCCCCAGTCACAGTGTCACTGATTGCATTGATCATTTCTTCACTGATCAATGCATTCAGTGTCAGTTGTAAAAGTAAAAACTGTCAGGGCAGTTAGTGTTAGGTCCAGGGTAGCCCCCTATCACCCCCCAATAAAGATTTAACCCCCTGATTGCCCCTAGAGTTAACCCTTTCACCCCCTTTTGCCACTGTCACTAAGCGATCATTTTTCTGATCGCTGCATCAGTGTCGCTAGTGTTGCTAGGTAGCTAGTTATTTTTTTAGGTTCACCGCCAGGTTTTTATATCGCTAGGTACCCCGATATACTACCCAATAATGGTTTTAACATCCTGATTGCCCCTAGTTAACCCTTTCACCCCCTTTTGCCAGTGTCACTAAGCGATCATTTTTCTGATCGCTGCATCAGTGTCGCTACTGTCGCTAGGTAGCTAGTTATTTTTTTAGGTTCACCGCCAGGTTTTTATAGCGCTAGGTACCCCGATATACTACCCAATAATGGTTTTAACATCCTGATTGCCCCTAGTTAACCCTTTCACCCCCTTTTGCCAGTGTCACTAAGCGATCATTTTTCTGATCGCTGCATCAGTGTCGCTACTGTCGCTAGGTAGCTAGTTATTTTTTTAGGTTCACCGCCAGGTTTTTATAGCGCTAGGTACCCCGATATACTACCCAATAATGGTTTTAACATCCTGATTGCCCCTAGTTAACCCTTTCACCCCCTTTTGCCAGTGTCACTAAGCGATCATTTTTCTGATCGCTGCATCAGTGTCGCTACTGTCGCTAGGTAGCTAGTTATTTTTTTAGGTTCACCGCCAGGTTTTTATAGCGCTAGGTACCCCGATATACTACCCAATAATGGTTTTAACCCCCTGATTGCCCCTAGTTAACCCTTTCACCAGCGATCACAGTATAAGTATCACTGGTGACGCTGGTTAGCCAGTTAGTTATTTAGGTTCCCCGTCAGGTTTTTATATAGCGTCAGGGACCCCCATATACTACCTAATAAAAATTTGAACCCCCTGATTGCCCCTAGTTAACCCTTTCACCACTGATCACCGTATAAGTGTTACGGGTGACTCTGGTTAGTTTGCTTTTTATAGCATCAGGGCACCCACGATTTATTACCCAATAAAGGTTTAACCCTCTGATCACCCGGCGGGTGATATCAATTAGGTTTTAGGGTCAGGGTCTGCGTCGCCTCAGGCAGCGCTACGTTAGTGCCAGTACCGCTAACACCCACGCGCAAAGCATACACCTCCCGTAGTGGTATAGAATCTGAACAGATCAATATCTGATCTGATCAGATCTATACTAGCGTCCCCAGCAGTTCAGGGTTCCAAAAAAACGCATTGTTAGCAGGATCAGCCCAGATACCTGCTAGCACCTGCGTTTTGCCCCTCTGCCCAGCCCACCCAAGTGCAGTATCGATCGATCACTGTCACTTACAAAACACTAAACACATAACTGCAGCGATCGCAGAGTCAGGCCTGATCCCTGCGATCGCTAACAGTTTTTTTGGTAGCATTTTATATTTAAATCCGGAAGGCAGTGCTTGGTTTTTGGGGTCCCGTACGTGGCTAGGCTCCCAAAAAGTCCCCCACATGTGGTATCCCCGTACTCGGGAGAAGCAGCAGAATTTATTTTGGGGTGTAATTTGACTTCTGCCCATAGCATGTGTGAGCAATATATCATTTAGTGACAACTTTGTGCAAAAAAAAAAAGGTTGTAATATTCCCGCAACTTTTGGCAAAATATAAAATATTCCATGGACTCAACATGCCTCTCAGTAAATAGCTTGGGGTGTCTACTTTCCAAAATGGGGTCATTTTGGGGGGTTTTGTGCTATTTTGGCATTTTATGGCCTTCGAAACTGTGATAGGTAGTGAGGAGTTAAATCAAAAATTTGCACCCTTAGAAATCCTGAAGGTGGTGATTGGTTTTCGGGGTGCCGTGCATGAATAGACTCACAAAAAGTCCCACACATGTGGTATCCCCATGCTCGGTAGAAGTAGCGGAATATATTTTGGGGTGCAATTCCACATATAACCATGGCATGTGTGAGCAATATATCATTTAGTGACAACTAAAACAATTTTTTTTTTTTTTGTCATTATTCAATCCCTTGGGACAAAAAAAAAATATTCAATGGTCTCAACATGGCCCTCAGCAAATAGCTTGGGGTGTCTACTTTCCAAAATGGGGTCATTTGGGGGGGTTCTGTGCCATCTTGGCATTTTATGGCCTTCAAAACTGTGATAGGTAGTGATAGGTAGTGAGGAGTAAAATAAAAAATGTATGCCCTTAGAAATCCTGAAGGCAGTGCTTGGATTTCGGGGTCCCGTACGCGGCTAGGCTCCCAAAAAGTCCCACACATGTGGTATCCCCGTACTCAAGAGAAGCAGCAGAATGTATTTTGGGGTGTCATTTCACATATGCCCATAGCATGTGTGAGCAATATATCATTTAGTGACAACTTTGTGCAAAAAAAAAAAAAGTTTGTAATATTCCCGCAACTTGTGGCAAAATATAAAATATTCCATGGACTCAACATGCCTCTCAGTAAATAGCTTGGGGTGTCTTCTTTCCAAAATGGGGTCATTTTGGGGGGTTTTGTGCTATTTTGGCATTTTATGGCCTTCGAAACTGTGATAGGTAGTGAGGAGTTAAATCAAAAATTTGCACCCTTAGAAATCCTGAAGGTGGTGATTGGTTTTCGGGGTGCCGTGCGAGTGCAAAAAGTCCCACACATGTGGTATCCCCATACTCGGGAGAAGTAGCGGAATATATTTTGGGGTGCAATTCCACATATAACCATGGCATGTGTGAGCAATATATCATTTAGTGACAACTTTTTGTAAAAAAATTTTTTTTTTTTTGTCATTATTCAATCCCTTAGGACAAAAAAAATAAATATTCAATGGGCTCAACATACCCATGAGCAATTTCCTTGGGGTGTCTACTTTCCAAAATGGGGTCATTTGGGGGGGGGGGGTTTGTACTGCCCTGCCATTTTAGCACCTCAAGAAATGAGATAGGCAGTCATAAATTAAAAGCTGTGTAAATTCCAGAAAATGTACTCTAGTTTGTAGACGCTATAACTTTTGCGCAAACCAAAAAATATACGCTTATTGACATTTTTTTTACTAAAGACATATGGCTGAATAAATTTTGCCCTCAATGTATGACTAAAATTTAGTTTATTCGATTTTTCTTATAACAAAAAGAAGAAAATATCTTTTTTTTTCAAAATTTTCGCTCTTTTTCCATTTATATCGCAAAAAAAAAAAATCGCAGAGGCAATCAAATACCATCAAAAGAAAGCTCTATTTGTGGGAAGAAAAGGACGCAAATTTTGTTTGGGTGCAATATTGCATGACCGCGCAATTACCAGTTAAAGCAGCACAGTGCGAAATTGGAAAAAGACCTCTGGTCCTTAAGGTGTTTATTGGTCCGGGGCTGAAGTGGTTAAGCACATAGCACTTTTTTGTTGCACTGACCTTTGCAGGTCTAAAGGTGATGGTGTTGGATGTGCTTACACTTTATACCTCGTCTACATTATCTAGCCTACCTATATAACGTAAGCTACAGTTGACTCTGTAGTACGTTTACTTTTATATTTCCTTGACTATATTAGTTTTATTTCTTTATCACGATTATACTTAGTATACAATTTCCTTAAGAAGCACCACTATCTACGTTTGTATCCTAGGTGAAGACACCTCTGTAGTGCGTTTACCGATTTTTTACTTCAATTTTATTTTGATTTTATTTTTGTGTGTTATTATTATATATTTATTGTTTTTACATTACTATTTTTTGATATCCAGCCGGGACTTTACACAACCGTATCTTCACTTGTGAATAGATTTATATCTTTCCAGTAGATCTAAAAATAATTTAGACATCTTTCTAACATTGATAAAAGACTATATACTTTCTTGCTCCATACTATCCCACCTATGAGCCAGGAAGATAGGGATTTAACCTCTTCTAATCAGTATTCTAAATTAGAACAGCCCGACACCAACTTACCCTCTTGCCACATCATCAGTGCCACGTTTTAGTGCCACATGTCATCAGTGCCACGTATAAGTCCCACGTGTCATCAGTGCCACATATTAGTGCCATCTGTCATTAGTGCCATCTGTCATCAGTGTCATGTGTCATTAGTGCCACATATTAGTGGCATCTGTTATCAGTGCCATCTGTCATCAGTGCCATGTCAGTGTCACTGTCCTGGTGCTCCAGGACCTTCAAAAGTGTAATAGGTAGTCAACAAGTTAGATGTGTCATTTATGCTCCTAGAACACCCAATGGTGCTCCCTGCATGTTGGGCCTCTCTGAGTGGCCAGGCTGTGGAAAAGTCCCATACATGTGGTATTGTAATACTCAGGAGGAGTAGCAGAATTTATTTTGGGGCATTATTTGTGGTATACACATGCCATGTGAGAGAAATAACCTATTACAATGACAATTTTGTGAAAAAAAATCTTCATTTTGCAAAGAATTGTGGGAAAAAATTACAACATCAAAAACCTCACCATGCCTCTTACTAAATATCTTGGAATATCTACTTTCAAAAAAGGGGTTATTTGTACTTTGTTGGCTTGTTCGGGTCGCAAGAAATGAGATACCAGTACACCAGATGTGATCAATTTTCTATGATTTGCACCACAGCTTGTGGACTCTCTAACTTTCACAAAGACCAAATAATATCCACAAATTCGGGTTATTTTTACCAAATATATGTAGCAGTATAAATTGTGACCAAAATTTATGAAGACAAATTAATAACTTGAAACATTTTTAGCGCAAAAAAAACCCAGAGGTGATCAAATACCACCAAAAGAAAGCACTATTTGTGGGAAAAAAGGACAAAAAAATTATTTGTGTACATTGTTACATGACTGAGTAATGGTCATTCAAAGTGTGAGAGCACTGAAAGCTGAAAATTGGTCTGGTCACGAGGGGGAGGAATTACATCAAAAATAAAAGAATGGAGGTGACATCGATTATTTACATCTCCATGCGTATATTTATATTTATTTTCATTCCAGTTTCTTTTTTCTTTTCGATTAATATTGTTTATTTATCACATATTTTTTATCACCATATTTAATGATCAATCCCCTGGGGTGCATATGGGTATATGGTAGCCCAAATGGAGATTGAGTACAATGTAAGATTGCCACACATAAATTAATTTATAAAATTAAATATAATTATGCGTTTTTGTTACTAGATAGGGAGTATCTCTTGATGTGAGATCTGTATCAACAAAAAAACTCCAGTGCTAAAAGAGACAGGTATCAAATAACCATTGTGCAGTCAAAGTCCAAAAGACAACATCCAGGAACCAGTGCAGCTGTATATTTCTGTAGAAAGAAAAAACAATTGGAGTCATATCCATCAAACAGCACTCAATGGGACCAGATGAAAAATAAATTAATATATAAAAAATCCATTTAATATGAAGCAATGCACAGGAACAGTACACTCCATTTTAAGAACAATCAACAGTCAGATGCAAATAAAAAAAGCTCATCACTGAAATACAGCAAAATTGCAGTAGCAGTATCGCCTTAAAAAGATGGAAGTAAGGGGTTCATCTGTATTAGTAACCTTCGCTCATCTCAGTCACGAACACAGGGGGCTTGATGGTGCAATGTACTGGGAGCGGTGAAGGCAAGAGGGGGCGCTGGAGCAGCCACTAATCTGATGGCCAGTAAGATATTCGTTGTAGTGGGAAAGGCATGCATCCACCACTCCTATGCTGCCATACCTCCTGGGAGACCCTGTGCAGCGTCCTTGGTTACTATGTGTCCAGACGTCGGGAGGAGCTCCGTGGGACCCAGAAGACCAGCCACTCGAACACCGGAACTCAATCGGGCGGTATGCAGGCTCAGTCAGTTGCCATGGCGACCGTGACTGACATGTTTTGCGTGCCTGCGCTTTGTCAAAGTCACGGGAGCCACCGGTGTCCTATCATATACTGTCCCCCACCGGATAGTGTCCGCTGTGTACTGCGCATGCGCAGTACACAGCACACACAGATTCCGAAAATAGCCGAGGATGAATGGCGCCTGCACTGTGAGTCCAGGTTCTATCCCCACCATCCAAGTGGACATAGAGTTGGAATATAAAAGTGCTGAGCGCAGCGAGGCCGGGCCCGAAGCGTGGCGAGTGAAGCGAGCCTGCGAGGGGCCCCCTAATTTTCCCAACCCTATGTCTGCTTGGATGGTGGGGCTACCACATCCACTCACGGCACAGGTGCAGTTTATCTTCGGAGATTTTCCGAAGCTTCGTCTGCTCCGTACTGCGCTTGCGCAGTACAGGGCGGACACTATATGATGGCAGGACACTATCTGCCAGAACACCGGCATAGATGTGCTTAAGAAAGAAAGGAATAAGGGGAGGGGATAATTGGTAAGCACAATTAGTATTAACCCCTTGCTTACACCACAAGGCACATTATATATATATATATATATATAATAGATAGATAGATAGATAGATAGATAGATAGATAGATAGATAGATAGATAGATAGATAGACAATCAGATGTTAAACAATAAAATAACAATTTCTAAAGAAAAAAGATTTTAATATAAAGAAATAAAATATGTGAGAAAAATAAATAAATAATAGTGGAAAAAGAATAATAATATTAATACCGTATATACTCGAGTATAGGCCGACCCGAGTATAAGCCGAGGCCCCCAATTTACCCCCAAAAAACTGGGAAACCTATTGACTCGTGTATAAGCCGAGGGTGAGATATGCCTGTCCATCCCTGTGTGTGTCCGTCCATCCCTGTGTGTCCGTCCATCCCTGTGTGTCCGTCCATCCCTGTGTGTCCGTCCATCCCTGTGTGTCCGTCCATCCCTGTGTGTGTGTCCATCCATCCATCCCTGTGTGTGTGTCCATCCATCCATCCCTGTGTGTGTGTGCGTCCATCCATCCATCCATCCCTGTGTGTGTGTGTGTGTGTGTGTCCATCCATCCATCCATCCCTGTGTGTGTGTGTGTGTGTGTGTGTGTGTGTGTGTGTGTGTGTGTGTCCGTGCAGCCTTGTGTGTCCAGCCTACCTGTGTCCCGAACGGTCCCGTCCGGTCCCGTCCCGAGCCTCCGTGTCGTCCCGTCCCGAGCCTCCGTGTCGTCCCGTCCCGAGCCTCCGTGTCGTCCCATGCCAGGATCGCCGCTCTTCGTCGGCGCCCTGGCGGCCATTCCCCTGTTCAAAAGCCCCGCCTCCGCCTGTGATAGGCGGAACACTCAATTTCCCAGCAGTCAGTGTTCCGCCTATCACGGACATCGGCTCATCCGAGGATGAGCCGATGTCCGTGATAGGCGGAACACTGACTGCTGGGAAATTGAGTGTTCCGCCTATCACAGGCGGAGGCGGAGGCGGAGGCGCGGCTTTTGAAAGGTAGAATGGCCGCTGTCTGTCTGCTCGACACGCTGTTCGGGCAGTCAGACAGCGGTGACTCGAGTATAAGCCGAGGGGGGCACTTTCAGCCTCAAAAAAGAGGCTGAAAATCTCGGCTTATACTCGAGTATATACGGTAAATAAATCAATAATAATGATGAAAAAAAAAACCTTAGAGCCTTCCAAAAAGACTTCTATTATAGATATAGATATAAAATAATAACGTTATTCATAAAAACTATCACTACAATACAGATAGAAATATGCTGGTATGTTACAGTATGAATAATCCTCAATATCAAACTAAACCTAAAATCCTAGAGTAAAAAAATTATAAAAATAATAAAATAAAAAGGAGTATTTTACCACTACATAATACTACATAATACTGAGAACATCCAAATCTTCATTCATACCTTCTGTTCTTCTGTTGTTCTCTGCAGATGTTGCCTCGTCGCTCTCTCTGCTCACAATGACGGGGACAAGGCGCGCGGCGACTTATATAGGGACATCACCAGATGATGTCCCCGCCCATTATGGTGTCACAGTCCCAGAGGATGCTGGGACTGTGACATCACAATAGGCGGGGACATCATCCGGCGATGTCCCTATATAAGTTGCCACGCGCCTTGTACCTATCATTGTGAGCAGAGAGAGCGACGAGGCAACATCTGAAGAGAAGAAGAGAAGAACAGAAGGCGGCGACAGAAGACCGGCAAGAAGAACCGAAGAGGGGGACAAGACCCCCGAAGTCGGAAGAAGAGGGCGGCGGCGAGGAAGAAAGCCGGGCAAAAGAGCTAGCAGAAGATAGCGGAGGAGTCCGGCGAGAAGACCCCCGAAGACGGAAGACCCCCAGAGTTGTGCCATAAACTATTTTAACCCTTGTGTGTTGTGTTTTTTTTTTACAGGTGAATGGGTAGGGGTACATTGTACCCCATACTCATTCACATAGGGTGGGGGGCCGGTATCCAAGGGCCCCCGGATTCCGATAAGCCCCCCGCCCGCAAACCCCGACAACCATCGGCCAGGGTTGTCGGGAAGAGGCCCTTGTCCTCATCAACATGGGGACAAGGTGCTTTGTGGTAGGGGGCCGCGCGGCCCCCCTTCCCCAAGGCACCCCCCATGTTGAGGGCACGTGGCCTGGTACGGCTCAGGAGGGGGGCCGCTCGCTCGTCCCCCCCTTTCCTGGCCGGCCGGGTAGCATGCTCGGACAAGGGTCTGATGTGGACCTGGGGGGACCCCCACGCGATTTTTTCGGCGTTGGGGTTCCCCTTTAAGTCCATACCAGGTGACGGGGTCAGCGACACCTCCTTCGCTGGCCCCGTCTACCTGGAGACGCGCTCAAAATGAGCAGACTTTTCTCCGCGCGGGAAAAGTCTGCTCATTTCAAAAGTACGGCGGACTGGCATACCAACGGCCAGATTGTCCGCCGAAATGCGAGTCCGGCGGGAAGATTGGAGTGCAAAAATACTTTCTAAGTCCGCCGTACTTTCGAGTAAAAAAAGTCCGCCGGGGATTGTCCGGCGGACTTGAGTTTGCCAGACTTTTCCACCCGATTGATCGTGTGCACGCGGCATTAGGGTTGCTCTGGGTATTGCTTCTATTGCACCTACCTCAATCTGATTAAAATCCTTATTATGAACTTGCCAGCAGTGACGGGGGATGTTTAACACAGCCTTTTTTAGTCAGTCTCCGATGTTCACCCGGCCTGGTACACAGGGTGCGAATGATGCGTCCCACGTAAAGCATACCACATGAACAACGTAAAATATACACTACAAATTCCGTTGAACACATGATAAATTGTTTAATTTTAAATGATTCACCCTTCTTAGTGATAATTTCAGAACAGCCATGCAGAATGGATTGGCAGGTGAGACAACCCCTTTTACGGCATTGAAAAATTCCCACCCTATTATCGAAATAAGTTTGAATATCTAACAAGGGTTCTATCAGGGGTGGACTGACAACATCCAGGGCCCCTGGACCAAATTAAGCAAGGGCCCCCTGTCAGGCCCGGCCCATGACCCGCCCCGCCCCTTCATTTTGCATAAAGTACAACTTCTGCCTTTTAAAAAAAAACTGTTTAACAGAGTCTAATGGGACCTGGAGGGAGGTCTTTCTCTGACAATGTCCATTGGACAGTCTGTTAGAAAGTGTCCCCTCCAGGCCCCATTAGAGACTACAACAGAGTCTAATTGGATCTGGAGGGGGGTTTCTTTCTAACAGTGTGCATTAGAAAGTCTCTGTTAGAGAGAGACCCCTCCAGGACCCATTGGATACTTCAAATGAGACTAATGGGACCTGGTGGGGGGTCTCTCTAAAAGAGGTCCTTTCAGTGTCCAATGTAGAATCTGAGTCCCCCCTTTAGGTCCAATTATAGACTGAAAAGGAATATAATGGGACCTGGAGGGGGGCCTCTTTCTAACAGAGTGTACAGTTAACACCTTCATTCACTCTGGTCCTCACGGGATCCCCTCCTTGTGCCATGACTCTCAGCCCTGCCCATAGGTGTGCGCAGCCTATTGTATTAGACTGTGCACCTCAAAGCTCCAACACATATGCATTTGTGACATATTAAACGGCCTCTTCCCCACTCGTCATCCTAAAACAATGGGGGGGGGGGCAGGTGAGCACACGGGGACCTGGGCAGCAGAAAGAAAATTAACTGGGACAAGAGGAGTGGCATACATTGGTACCAATCCCTATATTTTCCCCGATGGGGTAGTTGCCAGGCAGATAGCAGGCGGGCAGTCACAGCGGCTGTATATTATGGGCACAACGCCTGCAATTGATGGAGCACAGTTGGCTGCATTTGCTGTGATTATAGGGGGTGTATGATGAATGCATGGAGTGTGCTGTAAGTATAAGGGGTGTATGAGGAATGCATGGAGTGTGCTGTGAGTATAGGGGGTGTATGAGGAATGCATGGAGTGTGCTGTGAGTATAGGGGGTGTGGGGAATGCATGGAGTGTGCTGTGAGTATAGGGGGTGTATGAGGAATGCATGGAGTGTGCTGTGAGTATAGGGGGTGTGGGGAATGCATGGAGTGTGCTGTGAGTATAGGGGGTGTATGAGAATGCATGGAGTGTGCTGTGAGTATAGGGAGTGTATAAGGAATGCATGGAGTGTGCTGTGAGTATAGGGGGTGTATGAGGAATGCATGGAGTGTGCTGTGAGTATAGGGGGTGTATGAGGAAATCATGGAGTGTGCTGTGAGTATAGGGGGTGTGGGGAATGCATGGAGTGTGCTGTGAGTATAGGGGGTGTATGAGGAATGCATGGAGTGTGCTGTGAGTATAGGGGGTGTATGAGGAATGCATGGAGTGTCCTGTGAGTATGGGGGGTATATGAGGAATGCATGGAGTGTGCTGTGAGTATAGAGGGTGTATGGGGAATGCATGGAGTGTGCTGTGAGTATAAGGGTTGTGGGGAATGCATGGAGTGTGCTGCAAGTATAAGGGGTGTGGGGAATGCATGGAGTGTGCTGTGAGAATAGGGGGTGTATGAGGAATGCATGGAGTGTGCTGTGAGTATAGGGGGTGTGGGGAATGCATGGAGTGTGCTGTGAGTATAGGGGGTGTGGGGAATGCATGGAATTTGCTGTGAGTATAGGGGGTGTATGAGGAATGCATGAAGTGTGCTGTGAGTATAGGGGGTGTATGAGGAATGCATGGAGTGTGCTGTGAGTATAGTGGGTGTGGGGAATGCATGGCGTGTGCTGTGAGTATAGGGGGTGTGGGGAATGCATGGAGTGTCTTTATTTTAGATCATTTTCTGCTGTTTTTAAAAAATTGTGATGATTTTTTTTAAGGGGGTGGGCTTGCCTAGGGCACAGCATAGTCTAGATCTGGCTCTGTTTGGGTACTGTAAATCAGGCACTCCTGATCTGGGGGGCAGTCTAATAATTGCAGTGCCCAAGGGAAATCAGAGTGCCAAGATCACAGGGCAGGATTCCTCTTGCAGCAGATCAGGCTGCCTGCTGCTGACATAAATCAAATGACAGGACCACAAAGTGAAGTTTCCCTCCCCCGGCTCAGCAATCAGCAGCAGGTCCCTTATAAAAAGAACAGCCATCAACCATCCTAATTCCTCCTCCTCGGAGCACAGCCTGCCTGCACAACAGGGAACCCCCCTCCTACCCCCCCTTCTCCTGTCAGATGAGGAAGCACTGTAGACTCAGTCAGCTCTCTGCCTACAGCAGCTCTGCTCCCTCCCCCACGGTCTACCAAAGAAACAGCCAGCAGGTCAGCAGTCATCATCATACCTTCCTTGCTTCTGGGCTCTCGTTCTCTCTGCTCCTCTCTTCTTCTTTCTCGCGCTGGATGCAGAGGCACCATGTGACACAGGGGGGCTTTTAAAAGGTAGCACCTCTGCACAACATTCTGAATCAATCCGCCCCCCTCTCAGCCGGGACGAACTAAAGATCAGTGGCTTATGCGGCTGTATCCCTCCTCTTCAAAAAAAGAGTCCCCAGCCAAGAAGCAGACAGGATTCACAGCAGGCACATTATTATTTAAAAGTAATAATGTGAATTGTATGCCAATACCTCAGTGCAATTTTTGAGGGTGCTATGAGGTGCCACCCCTGTGAGCCACTCATGGGGCCCCCTGACTACGGGCCCTCGGTCTGTGCCCGAGTGACCTAATGGTCAGTCTGCCCCTGGGTTCTATTTTAGGTTTAGTTAGCTTGCTAGGGGCAATGATATTTTACACAATACGGGAGCGTCTAAAGGTCACTTGGGGCTTGGGGGGAGTACCAGAGCCAAAACCTGATCGAGTTTCAAAATAGCGTAATGTTTATTGATAATTTTTGAAATTGCTTTATATTTTGTATTAACATTTGAAACAAACCTTGCAGAATAAACTATTTCGGGAAATCTTTCCTCTGTACCTTAGGAGGATATGTCTCATTTGAATGGAAGGCCTTAGATATCAACTCATTACGGATAGCCTATCTCTTTGAACTTTTTCAACATCAACTGTACCTTATACTCATCTATTTTCGTACAATTCCTATGTAACCTATAGAATTGTCCATTGGGAATATTGTTCTTCCATGTGGGATGACAACTATCATAGTGGAGGTAAGAGTTTCCCGATGTGGGTGTAATATGATTCCTAGTAATAATGGTGCTATTTTCATGAGATAAAACCAGATCCAGGAACACCAGTTCCTCTCGGTTAAGAGTGTGGTTGGAGACCAAGTTCCAAATAATCTATGTACGTAAAGGTACCAACATCCCATTTTATTTAGAAAATAATAGAGTACTGGATAGGGGATTTTAAAGGGACGTATCTTAAATATACACTACAACGTATTGTTATAAAAATGCAAAAAATATTTTTATTTATACAAAACATACAGATAAAAAAAGGTGGATATAGATATGTGTTCAGAGTCATCGGTATATACACAAAATCCCTATTAGCGACACCGTTGATACTGTAATCACACACTTGAAATACTACGTCCAAAAGCTTCTACATGTTTCGACGATAACGGCTTCATCAGGAAAAATGGGCGAAGTTGTTCAAAAATTGATTTTTAAGAAAGATATTAATATATATTCAACCTTAGGTGTATAGGAAAAAGAAAAAAGATACAAATTAATAAAAAAACATATAAACAAAGACAACACTAAATCAGTCAGAGATGGCTACATGGAACCCCATCAGGAACATACACAATGGATGTAATCCTAAGACTACCTGAACCTTACACTATCCCACCCCAAACCTCCCCCCCCCCCCCCAAACACAGAAAAAAAAATGGCATATTAGTCAAAAGAACCCAGATACTGCAACACTCCATACCTCAACATGGGTCCAGAAGTGAGCACATACTACAAGGGATCAACCAAAGATGTCATCCAACGCAAAAGGTTATACACTCTGTGGTTAGTCGCAGCCGTGTTGGGTCACCCATAGAGAGGGATGATTTGATATCAAACTAACCACAACAGGTGTTGGGTGGTAATACCTATAGTATAACATAAATAATTATAGTCCTTGGTAATCAATTTCTATCATTTGAAATATAAAAACATTTTTTTTGTATAAATACGGGAGAAGGGGTCCATGGACCAAATATAAACAGACCCCAGACTCACCACTCTCATTAGTTTATGTTGAATATATCTAGTATCTCTATTGGGAGCTCAAGCACATGGAGATCAGGCACATAACACCCAGTACATCTGAAGATTTAAAGAAAATAAGAAACATAAAAGGGGATATATATAATTATGCCTCTATTATATAATTTTCAGAATTCTATCTAAAACAGAGGAACTAAACCCAGGGGGGCATATCTCACCTCTTCATAATATATATATAACGCCTTAATGCGCATAACTACAAAAACCAATTTGTACGCGTTACCACATAAGAGAGGGGAAAATACTAAGCCGATATACCTCCATGGTAGGATCAATACGGACCAAGGTATATTCTCTATGAATGGTTTAGCTACAATCTAATTGAGAGAAATTAAACAAACACAAATAAAATTATATTTTTCATTTCAATTAGGATAATAAATACTTCTTAATGTTATCTGTTTTAGGTCAAAATGTCCAGACAATGCTGGATGGGATGTCATCAATTCTAATCATAAAAATTGGTTCCTTACCCTGTGCTGTCCTCCATGTGTGACATGAGCTCCACAAGCTGCACACAAAAGCTGTGCAGCTTTTATATCCCTCCCCGTTGGCGCCAAAAAGCTGCGTGTGACGTCACGCCGCCATTGGCGCCACACGGACACTATGAGGAGGCCCACAGAGCATGGACTAATGCCCGGAAACCGGAAGTATCAACTTCAGGTCTGCATAGCCGTTGCAATGACATACTGTGCAGACAGCTAAATGCTGTGGTGTTCAAACAGCATGATGTGGTAACAGGCAAAGGGGGCCTCGAGGTGGGGCACACAGCGGGAGAGACTCATAACTATGAGTCAAATCTATCATGCACATTTGGGTGTCCATACGGGGAGCCCTGTATGACCTCAAACCCACCAAAGAGTGCGTATGACAAAAAAAAATGTATTTTATATTTTTCTGTTTTATGGGGGTTCAGCCAGCCAAAGGAATGTGAACTGTATGATGTCAAATTGATGATGTTACTCCAAAGAAAGCCCAATGCTCGTTCCCATGGCCATCTCAGACATCACAAATACATCTCTTGATTGCTGTGTACAAACATCTGAAATACAACACTATACAATATTTATCAATAAATATTATACATACATTTTCTTCATGTAAATAAATGCCCATCCTCCTCTTCGCTCAAAAGACCACCTGATAGTCCATATGGCCCACCCAGATACCACCCATGTACCATCATGTTGATTATATGGGGCCACAGCAATGAATGAGGGGTGAAAGTCGAAGTAAACACGGCCAATATGTCCCATGGTAGCACGGGATGCCCAAGATAAAGGCACAGCAGAGGACACAAAAAGCCAAATACCAAGGTACAGGTGACTGATGCCACTTCACTGAGAGTGGCCCGCTCAAATTCATAAAAAAGGTTTATAACTTATCCCTTCATTGAGCCCTGGGTATGGGGTTGCTTCCAACAAATAAATCCATTGAGTTTCTAACTGTAAAAGCTTGGTATCAATATCTCCCCTCGTTCATGTTGAGGTATGTGTTTGAGACTAAAGAAACCAATAAACGTAAGATTAAAGTTATGATATAGCCTTACATGTCGGCTTATAGGTGTTTCCATCCTGCGTTTGGAGATGAGAGATACATGATCTCTTATCCTACAAAAAAAGGACGCTTAGTTTTCCTCACATAGAATGCTCCACATGCACATATCATTAAATATACAGAGCCAATTGACTGGCAGTTTATTCTGTGCTTTGGTGTCCAAATATTCTGATTGGGAAGTCAGATATCTCTCCCTTCCATAATGTAGGGACAAAAATTGCACTTGCCACATGGTTAAGTGCCTTGTGTCGTTCTTTTGGATGTATCTAATTTCTTATGGTGACTGCTCACCAAAGTATCTCTGATCGATCACAATCATTTGAAAGTGAATTCTGGATAGGGTTTAATGAACTTTAGAATCCTGTCGTCAGCTGTTAACAGGTGCCAAAATTTATTATATATATTCCTCACTTTTGCGTGTTGTCGATTGTATTTTGTAATAATCCTTGTTGTCACTAATGAGTTAATCCGTCTAGGTTTGTATAACACCGTTAATCTGTCCTGGTTTTTCATGCAATTATATGCCTTTTTAAGACAGTTCCTACTATAGCCCCTGGTTAGTAAGCAGTCTCGCAGGGAGTTGTCCTCTTTTTGAAAATCAGCATATTCAGTACAATTCTGTTTCAATCTTAGAAACTGACTGTAGGGAATGCTGTCAATCAACTTCTGTGGATGTGAACTATTAGCATGTAATAAGCTGTTGCCCGCTGAGGGTTTTCTGTATAAAGTGGAGCTTAATGTTCCCATTTTGTTGGCATAAATCTCTACGTCCAAAAAAGTGATTTGTGTCTGATTAAAGGTATAAGTACATTTTAAATTGTAGTTATTTATTTGTAGGCTTTCCAAAAATAACATCAAATTCTCTTTTGATTCTGCCCAAATCATAAAGACATCATCTATGTATCGATGCCATGATACAATCTGCCTGATATCTATTGATCTAGCTTCGTCCGAAAAGAGATCCCGTTTCCACCCCCCCAGGTACAGGTTTGCATATGAGGGCACACATTTGGCCCCCATTGCAACACCCTGCACCTGGAGGTAGTAGGAACCCTTAAACATAAAAATGTTATGTGTCAGTATGAATTCAGGCATTTCAACGATAAAGTTATTGTATTTTCTTGAATCCAATTCCCGTTCATTCAAAAAATCTTGTATAACCTCTACACCTTTGGTGTGTGGTATAGAGCTATATAGAGCCTCTATATGGCTACCAGCCAACAATTCTGTGGTAATGTCAAACCGTCCAGTATTTTCAAAAGCTCAATTGTGTCCTTAACATAGGAAAATAATCCTTTTACATGTGGATGAAAGTATTCATCTATCAATTGACTTGCTTTCTCTGTCAAGGAACCACATCCTGAGATGATTGGATGTCCGGGGGGATTTGACAAGCTTTTTGCACCTTCAGCAGTGCATAGAAAGTTGGAGTTTTGAATTCCATAATGTCTTAATATTTGAATGTTTCCTGATTTATAGTACCACGATTATATGCCTTAGATATAATGATCTTATACAGTCACATGTAGTAATTCACATGCGACTGTGGAATTGATCTATACCAATTGGCATTACGTATAATATTTAAACACATTTCTTCGTACTGATCTAAGTCCATTATGACCAGATTTCCACCTTTGTCTGACAGTTTCACAATGATTTTTTTGTTGGAATTTAGGCTACGCAGGGCTTTCTTTAGGTCATTGGGAAGATTTGATTGAGGTCCAGTAGACCAATTAGTATTTTCTATCTCTCTGGCCACCTGAATTACAAAGGCCCACATATTCGAATTCCCTTGTAACACCGGAAAGAACTTCGATTTGGGTTTATAGGTTTTGGGTTGATCTGAGATAACGAGTGGGGGGAGGGTCCATGGGGGGGGTGCAGGAGACCGGACCGTCGGTGGAAGCACAGACGGTACCGGTTCCAGATGGTTGATACACCCAACCCTTCTCCTCAGGGTTACTCTCGTCCCATAAATCCATTAGATCTTGCAGTGCTAGTAGATCCTCAAAGGTTACACTTTCTATAACCCTTTCTTGCGGTCCACTGCTGGAGATAGTGTTTGAATCTTTATTGTACAAAGCCTTCTGGCAAATAAGTGCATAGATAGGGGATTTTAAAGGTAGGTATCTTAAATATACACTACAACGTATTGTTATAAAAATGCAAAAAAAAAATTATTTATACAAAACACCCAGATAAAAAAGGTGGATACAGATATGTGTTCAGAGTCATAGGTATATACACAAAATCCCTATTAGCGACACCGTTGATACTGTAATCACACACTTGAAATACTATGTCCAAAAGCTTCCACATGTTTTGCCGATAACGGCTTCATCAGGAAAAATGGGCGAAGTTGTTCAAAAATTGATTTTTAAGAAAGATATTAATACATATTAAACCTTAGGTGTATAGGAAAAAGAAAAAAGACACAAATTAATAAAAAACATATAAACAAAGACAACACTAAATCAGTCAGAGATGGCTACATGGAACCCCATCAGGAACATACACAATGGATGTAATCCTAAGACTACCTGAACCCTACACTATTCCAGGCACAAAATCAAAGTCCTTTCTGGTGTTACAAGGGAATTCGAATATATGGGCCACTTGACAACTGGGCACTTAAACCCCCCTCCTGCCTCTAGTGATGCCATGATGTGTATATATATGTTTTTTTGTTTTGATTAATGGTTTCTTGTTTTTTCTTTATTGTCTTTGTTCTCCTCTCCGCTCTAGGGGTACGCTGGTTTAAGTCATAGTGGCCCTCCTGTGTTTCATATCGGTGTACACAGAGGAGTACCATTCTCCATCTTGGCCTCTTTGGGTTGGCATTGTGGGGTGAGTTGATTGTGACCATGACTGAATATCGTGGACAAGCATGGGATGGTTTTGGTTTAGAGGTACAGCAGGTTCGTTCTAGAAATGACATTACTGAGGCTGAGGTCGACACATACTTTTCAGGGCTGCAACGTTTAGTGGAGAAAAAAACTGGCCTCTTTTGGCATAGGGAATACTTTACAAAATACATGACAAATCAGATAGTCCCATGGGGACTACTCATACAAATTTTCCCGAATATGAGAAAGGTAGGGACTAATGTCAAGACGGCCTGGGAGATGAATCTGCAATCCTGTTCTATACAGATGATGCAGATACTTGGTGATCAATACAAATTAGATATTGCAGAAATGGACGTGGAGATCTTGAAATGGCAGGAAGATCATAATAAGCTGGTATCCCATCCCTGATTTCTTGAAAAGGATAAAAAATTAAAGGAGCATTTAACAAAATATGCTATGAACATTATCAAGATGAAGGAAAATACATTTTCTAGGGATAAAAGAGCATATGATCAAGCACAGGCGTATAAATGGAACCAACAGGAACACCATTCTGGTCGGAGGGGGGCATATCATCAAATGCCACCCATAACAATTTGGAAACAATTTGTCAGAAGAAAACATCCAACCTCAGCCAGCAAAAACATAAAGAGGATGTCCGCACCAACATACCGCAACCGCCAAAATTTTCACTATCCCCAATTACCGTAGACACCGCAAAAAACATCATTAATAAACTGCGTGACAGTACCTCACCTATTGACATCATCCCCACAAAACTACTGAAAGAATGCTCCGACATCGTGGCTCCAACCATAACCCACCTCATAAACCGATCATTCCACGAAGGGATTGTTCCCAGCATCCTCAAACAAGGCATTGTCAAACCTCTACTCAAGAAACCAAACCTGGACCCTCAGGATCCAAACAACCGTAGGCCGATTACAAGCCTCAACACCATTTCTAAGATCATGGAGAAAGCTGTAGTACATCAGCTACAACTTCACCTGGATACTCACAAACTCTTGGACCCGCTGCAATCAGGCTTCCGCCCGGGTCATGGAACAGAAACAGCTCTCCTCAAGATTTGGGATGACGCCCTCGAAGCAGCAGATGACGGAGAGCCGTGTCTCCTCGTACTGCTAGACCTAAGTGCAGCGTTTGATACAGTAGATCACAATACTCTACTCGTCCGCCTCACAGAAGTAGCCGGAGTCCAAGACATAGATCTCCATTGGTTCGCGTCCTTCCTAGGAAATCGGTCACAGACAGTGAAACTAGGAAAATTCCTCTCCGAAACTCGGGCAGTCACCTGCGGAGTACCTCAAGGCTCTCCATTGTCACCCGTTCTCTTCAACATTTACATTCGCCCACTCCTTCAAATCATCAGATGCTCAGATCTCTGCTTCCACTCTTACGCTGACGACACACAACTTTATTTCCGGATCAATGGAAAAAAAGATCACCAACAACAACTTGAAAACTGCCTCAAATCAATAGAGGACTGGATGACCACCAACTCCCTCCAGCTGAACCAATCAAAGACAGAGCTTCTTATCTTACACCCAAATCATAAGCCCGCAACCAAAACCTCCTGGTCTCCACCAACCGTCTTTGGGCAGACTATCTCCCCAAAGACCAAAGCGAAGAGTCTCGGGGTTATTTTAGACGCACAAATGTCAATGGATGCGCAAATAGGATCTGTAGTCAGTCGATCTCACCATCTACTGCGCATGCTTCGCAGACTCATCCCTTTTATCCCAAAGAATGACAAAGCAGTTGTAGTTGGAACAATCATTAATTCAGGACTGGACTACGCAAACTCGCTTTACATAGGATTACCACAATATCAACTTGCGCGATTACAACTGATCCAAAACACGGCGGCAAGGCTGATAACAGGAAAAAAACCCTGGGAATCCATTTCTCCTTCACTGAGGAGCTTACATTGGCTAACCGTAAAAAATCGGATCACGTTCAAGACCCTTTGCCTCACCCACAAATGCGTGCATAGAGAAGCTCCGCAATACCTAATGGAGAAAATAAATCATTACACACCAAACCGCAGTCTTCGATCAGCCAACAAAAACCTCCTCCTCGTGCCCAAAGCCCGGTATAAATCCAAGGGTGATCGGAGATTCGCTGTCCAAGGGCCTCTGCTATGGAATGCTCTACCAATCAACATCCGCCTGGAAGAAAATCACCTGGCTTTTAGGAAAAAACTCAAGACCTTCCTCTTTTAGCAGATGATCAAAGCTCGCCACAGCGCCTAGAGGCGATTCAGTTCGCATTGTGCGCTATATAAGTATTTCATTCATTCATTCATTCATTCAGTCAGACTCTTCATCAATGTCATCTGCTTCATATGTTCAGATTACGACACGTTTCGGGGACCCCAGTGGGGCAATAAGGAAATGTAAAAAAGCGAGTGAAACGGGTTCACAAGGACACCCGAAATTATCACAGATGAAGAAAAATTGACAAAGTCTGAACGGTCACAAAGCCATACAGCTCCCAATACTCCGGTAATGGGTACTGTATTGAATCACTCATGTCGCAACAATCGGCAGAACAAATTCCATCCATATTGTCTCCCTTGGGAGAATCACGGATGGCACCTATATTCCATGCCAATACAATGGACTCACGACATGCATTAATGACTGCACCCACTCCCATGCGGGCTACCAGCCAGTCTTTAAAATGATTTGCCCCGGTCCCACTGAGGGTGTGGATCGGGACAAATTTGACATTGTAAACCTTTCCTCCACAAGAATATAGGGTCCTGGAATTGGGCCTTACATTCTGTCCAGATGAAAATGCAGACCGCTTTGAACTCATCAAGGATCTGCACTTATTTGCCAGAAGGCTTATGTATAAGGTTTTGTACGATAAAGATTCAAACACTATCTCTAGCAGTGGGCCGCAAGAAACGGTCATGGAAAGTGTAACCTTTGAGGATCTACGAGCATTGCAAGATCTAATGGATTTATGGGACGAGAGTAACCCTGAGGAGGAGGGTTGGGTGTATCAACCATCTGGAACCGGTACCGTCTGTGCTTCCACCGACGGTCCAGTCCGCTGCACCCCCCCATGGACCCTCCCCCACCCGCTATCTCAGATCAACCCAAAACCTATAAACCCAAATCAAAGTCCTTTCTGGTGTTACAAGGGAATTCGAATATATAGGCCTTTGTAATTAAGGTGGCCAGAGAGATAGAAAATATGAATTGGTCTACTGGACTTCAATCAAATCTTTCCAATGACCTAAAGAAAGCCCTGCGTAGCCTAAATTCCAACAAAAACATCATTGTGAAACCGTCAGACAAAGGTGGAAATCTGGTCATAATGGACGTAGATCAGTACAAAGAAATGTGTTTAAATATTATACGTAATGCCAATTGGTATAGATTAGTTCCACAGTTGCATGTATTAATTCACATAAGATCATTATATCTAAGGCATATAATCGTGGTACTATAAATCAGGAAACTTTCAAATATTTAGACATTATGGATTTCAAAACTCCAACTTTCTAAGGACACAATTGAGCTTTTGAAAATACTAGACGGTTTGACATTACCACAGAATTGTTGGCTGGTAGCTATAGACATAGAGGCTCTATATAACTCTATACCACATACCAAAGGTGTAGAGGTTATACGAGATTTTTTGAATGAACGGGAATTGGATTCAAGAAAATACAATAACTTTAACTTTGAAATCGTTGAATTCATACTGACACATAACATTTTTATGTTGAAGAGTTCCCACTACCTCCAGGTGCAGGGTGTTGCAATACGGGCCAAATGTGCGCCCTCATATGCAAACCTGTACCTGGGGGGGTGGGAACGGTATGTCTTTTCGGATGAAGCTAGATCAATAGATATCAGGCAGATTGTATCATGGCATAGATACATAGATGATGTCTTTATGATTTGGGCAGGATCAAAAGAGAATTTGACATTATTTTTGGAAAGCCTACAAATAAACAACTATAATTTAAAATTGACTTATACCTTTAATCAGACACAAATCACTTTTTTGGACAGAGAGATTTATGCCAACGAAATGGGAACATTAGGCTCCACTCTATACAGAAAACCCTCAGAGGGCAACAGCTTATTACATGCAACAGTTCACACCCACAGAAGTTGATTGACAGCATTCCCTACAGTCAGTTTCTAAGATTGAAACGGAATTGTACTGAATATGCTGATTTTCAAAAAGAGGCCAACTCCCCGCTTACTAACCAGGAGCTATAGTAGGAACTGTCTTAAGGCATATAATCGCATGAAAAACCAGGACAGATTAATGGTGTTATACAAACCTAGAGGGATTAACTCATCAGTGACAACAAGGATTATTACAAAATACAATCGACAGCACGCAAAAGTGAGGAATATATACAATAAATTTTGGCACCTGTTAACAGCTGACGACGGGATTCTAAAGTTCATTAAACCCTATCCAGAATTCACTTTCAAATGATTGTGATCGATCAGAGATACTTTGGTGAGCAGTCACCATAAGAAATTAGATACATCCAAAAGAACGACACAAGGCACTTAACCATGTGGCAAGTGCAATTTTTGTCCCTACATTATGGAAGGGAGAGATATCTTACTTCCCAATCAGAATATTTGGACACCAAAGCACAGAACAAACTGCCAGTCAATTGGCTCTGTATATTTAATGAAATGTGCATGTGGAGCATTCTACATGGAGAAAACTAAGCGTACATTTTTTTTGTAGGATAAGAGATCATGTATCTCCCATCTCCAAATACAGGATGGAAACACCTATAAGCCGACATGTAGGGCTATATCATAACTTTAATCTTAACTTTATTGGTTTCTTTAGTCTCGAACACATACCTCAACATGAACGAGGGGGAGATATTGATACCAAGCATTTACAGTTAGAAACTCGATGGATTTATTTGTTGGAAGCAACCCAATACCCAGGGCTCAATGAAGGGATAAGTTATAAAACTTTTTTATGAATTTGGGCAGGCCACTCTCACCTGTACCTTGATATTTGGCTATTTGTATCTCCTGCTGTGCCTTTACCTTGGGCATCCCGAGCTGCCATGGGACATATTGGTCTTGTTCACTTTGACTTTCACCCCTCATTTGTTGCTGTGGCCCCATATAATCAACATGATGGTACATGAGTGGGATATGGGTGGGCCATATGGACTATCAAGTGGTCTTTTGAGCGAAGAGGAGAATGGGCATTTATTTACATGAGGAAAATGTATGTATAATATTTATTGATCAATATTGTATAGTGTTGTTTTTCAGATGTTTGTACACAGCAATCAAGAGATGTATTTGTGATGTCTGAGATGGCCACGGGAACGAGCATTTGGGCTCTCTTTGGAGTAACATCATCAATTTGACATCATACAGTTCACATTCCTTTGGCTGGCTGAACCCCCATAAAACAGAAAAATATAAAAAAATATTTTTTTTTGTTATACGCACTCTTTGGTGGGTTTGAGGTTGTACAGGGGTCCCCGTATGGCCACCCAAGGGTGCATGATAGGTTTGACTCGTAGTTATGAGTCTCTCCCGCCTCTATCACCTGTTACCACATCATGCTGTTTGAACACCACAGCATTTAGCTGTCTACACAGTATGTCATTGTGGCGGCTATGCAGACCGGAAGTTGATACTTCCGGTTTCCGGGTATTAGTCCGCATTCTGTGGGCCTCCTCATATTGTCCACGTGGCGTCAATGGTGGCATGACGTCACACGCCGCTCTTTGGCACCAACTGAGAGGGATATAAAAGCTGCACAGTTTTTGTGTGCAGCTTGTGGAGCTCATGTCACACATGGAGGACAGCACAGGAACCAATTTTTATGATTAGAATTGATGACATCCAGTCCAGCTCTGTCTGGACATTTTACCTAAAACAGATAATATTAAGAAGTATTTATTTTCCTAATTGAAGTGAAAACCATCCATTGAGAATATAGCTTGGTCCGTATTGATCCTACCATGGAGGTATACTGGAATTCTGACAATTATATAATAGAGGCATATTTATATATCCCCTTTTATGTTTCTTATTTTCTTTAAATCTTCAGATGTAGTGGGTGTTATGTGCCTGATCTCCATGTGCTTGCGCTCCCAATAGAGATACTAGATATATTCAACAGAAACTTATGAGAGTGGTGAGTCTGGGGTCTGTTTATATTTGGTCCACGGACCCCTTCTCCCCTATTTATACAAATTTTTTTTTTAGATTTCAAATGATAGAAATTGATTACCAAGGACTATAATTATGTATGTTATACTATAGGTACTACCACCCAACACCTGTTGTGATTAGTTTGATATCAAGTCATCCCTTCCTACGGGTGACCCAACATGGCTGCGACTAACCACAGAGCGCATAACCTTTTCGTTGGATGACATCTTTGGTTGATCCCTTGTATGTGCTCACTCCTGGACCCATGTTGAGGTATGGAGTGTTGCAGTATCTGGGTTCTTTTGACTAATATGCAATTTTTTTCTGTGTTTGGGGGGGTTTGGGGTGGGATAGTGTAAGGTTCAGGTAGTCTTAAAGAGGAAGTAAACCCTGATGGGTTTACTTCCTCTTTCATTCCCTGCAAAGGCAAAGCATAATGGACTACTATGCATCGCATAGTAGCCCATTATGTGTCACTTAGCTGACACAGGAGCCAGCGATGTCACCACTGTCCCCTGTAGTCCAGCGCATCCATCTGTTCGGTGGGGTCTCGCAGCTCCGCCGCTGTCATTCGGCGGAGCCGCGATGACGTCACTCCCGTGCATGCGCACAGGAGCCGACACGCGCGGCAGCTCCGTTGTTGGAAATGCCACGCTCAATGTGCCTGCGGGCCGCTGTCTACGGCGCATGCGCCGTAGACAGCGGTGCCTGTCTTCGGGCAAATATCTCCTAAACCGTATAGGTTTAGGAGATATTTCTTGGACCTACAGGTAAGCCTTAATCTAGGCTTACTTGTAGGTCAAAGTGGTTTGTAAGGGTTTACAACCACTTTAAGCCTCATACACACGATAGGACTTTGTACAAACTTTCCCTTGGATTTTTGTACAAAGGGCGTCGGCCCTGAACTTGTATTGCATACACACGGCAGTACTTTTTCAGCCAACTTTCACCAAATCACATGGTTTTTCTGCTCTTTACTGCCACCTTTGGTCAACTTCTGTATTGTTGTCTGATCTTTTGCATTGGTTCTGAGCATGCCTGTTTGCACTTTGTACAAAAGTCCTATGGTTTTCTGTACACACGATCAGATTTTGCTCCATCGGACTTTTGTTGCCAGAAAGTTTGTCCGTTCGCACAGCCAACAAAAGTCTGATGAAAACCAAAAAAGTTTGTCTGATGGAGTGTACACACGGTCGGATGTTGCTCCAAAACAGCTAATTTGCATGTTTTTTGTCAAAAAGTCTGATCGTGTGTATGGGCCTTTAGGATTACATACATTGTGGATGTTCCCAATGGGGTTCCATGTAGCCATCTCTGACTGATTTAGTGTTGTCTTTGTTTATATGTTTTTTTTGATAATTTGTATCTTTTTTCTTTTTCCTATATACCTAAGGTTGAATATATATTAATATCTTTCTTAAAAATAAATTTTTGAACAACTTCGCCCATTTTCCCTGATGAAGCCGTTATCGGCGAAACATGTGGAAGTTTTTGGACGTAGTATTTCAAGTGTGTGATTACAGTATCAACGGTGTCGCTAATAGGGATTTTGTGTATATACCTATGACTCTGAACACATATCTGTATCCACCTTTTTTTATCTGTGTGTTTTGTATAAATAAAAAGATTTTTTGTATTTTTTATAACAATACGTTGTAGTGTATATTTAAGATACGTACCTTTAAAATACCCTATCCAGTACTCTATTATTGTCTACCAGTTCCTCCTGGCTTATCTCTTGAGTGAAAGAAATTCCAAACATATTATCGTTACAATATGTTACAAACGAAAGGAACAGATCCCTGCTCCCACTCCAAATTAGTAACACGTCATCAATATATCGTCCATAAAAGATGATACTGGATGCACTTGTGTCTTTATTCAACCTTACTAACTCTATAACAAAGTAACTATATATTGAGAAAAGGGATTATTGGCCCATATTTTTAAACCTGCCCAATACGCCACAGTCAAATTTGCATACCCGGGAGCAAAATTGGCTCCCATCGCTGTTCCTTTACACTGAAGATAAAAACAATCTAAAAATGTAAAGTAATTATGATGTAAACAAAATTCAATACTTGATAAAAGAAATGCAGATTGTTTAGAATTCATCTCATTATTCTGGCTTAAAAATAACTGTATAGCGGCCATATCCACCTCATGGGATATTGAGGTGTATAATGAGGATACATCTAATGAGGCCCACAAGTATTCATCTTCCCAAGCATATTCTTTTAGAACATCAATCACATGGCTAGAATCCTTTATATACGATGGTAATTGTACAACCATCGGTTGAAGCCAGTGGTCTATATATACTGAAAGAGCGCTGGTAAAACTATTGGACTTGCGACAATGGGTCACCCTGGGGGGATCACTAAGGGATTTGTGTGCTTTCGGGAGATGATAAAAGTAGGGCGTGCTGCACACCTTAGGGAGTAGAAAACATTTCTCTTTACTATTCAAAACCCCATCTCTACAGGCACCTTCGACAAGATCAACTAATTGTCGCTGGAAACCTGGAAGGGGATCGGAGGGGAGTTTTAGGTATGTGTTGGTATCTGAGAGAAGACCATTCGCCTCTCGAAGGTAGTCCTGTCTATTTTGGATTACCAAACCACCGCCATTATCAGCTTGTGTAACAATAATTTGTTTATTTGTGGTGAGATCTTTAAGAGCTTGTCACTCCTCTTGATTTAAATTACAAGAGCTTTTGTTGGCTGGGGCATCACAAAGATCTAACAGATCCTTGTATACAGCCTGATAGAAGGTCTCCATATGTGGGCCTTTTGAATGTGTAGGATTAAAAATGGAGGGAGGTTTAAAGTTGGTATGTGTAATATCTGGCTCCTGAAAAGGGTATTGGGTTTCACGTTCAGTGTTGCTTTCTACCCATAACTCCTCTAGAACCTTTAAAGCTTCCTGGTCATGTTGTAGAAAAGCATCATTCTGTGGGGTTTCTATTAGCTGATTGTTAAGCGAACTCAATTTGGCATAGTGTCTTTTTACAGTCAGCAAACAAATGAATTTATTAAGGTCTTTAAATAGACCAAATTTATTGGGACCCGTCGCAGGGGAAAAACTCAAACCTTTCCTCAGTAGACAAAATTCGGCCTCTGTCAGATTGTGTGTGGATAAATTACAATTTTTTATAGTACTATTATCTACATCAAATCTGTCTTTTCTTTTTTGTTGGACCTTGGACTGTCTACCTCCTCTTCCACTTCGTCTAGTTTTCTTTGTTTCTTTCCGTGGTATCCCTCCCTTTGGAGTTGTGGGAAAACAAGTGATGCGTAGTTTTCTGTTGAGAACAAAGAGCTAGGGGCCGGTAAAGAAACTTCAATTTTAGGTCTGGCCCCCTCCTTAATGTATGTATCCAGGTCTCTGGACAAAGGACTATACCTATTCGATAGTGACACCAAGGGGTCAATAAATAGCAGGTTTGTCTCAACGGACTTTGTATTCTGATTTGGAGGTGATGTCATAGAAGCTGGTGGAGATTGCAAAGGGCTACCATCATCAGTGGCGATTGTCCTGCCAACACCAGAAGCTTCTGTAACGATTTGGGATGGGTCACCATGATAACCATGAGTACGTGCAATAGAAGCAATACCCAGAGCAACCCTTACTGAGAATGAAAGGTTTTCCCTTCTCTGTCGAATGTTTTATGAATAACGTTATTATGCATATCTATATTAGAAGTCTTTTTGGAAGGTTTTTTTTTTGTCATCATTATTATTGATTTATTTATTAATATTATTATTATCTCACTAGTATTTATTCATTTTTTTTCTCCCATATTATTTTATTTCTTTATATGAAAAACTTTTTTCTTTAGAACTTGTTATTTTATTGTTTAACCACTTTGCCGATTAACGGCTTCAGGGCGGTTGTTTAACTCTGAGAAGCCGTTAATTAACGGCCTCCCAGAATTCTGCTCCGTGACCGCCGGGTCCACTGGACATCACGGATCACGGTAAACAGCCGCTCGTCGCTGTTATGACGCCGGTTCCTCCCTCCCCCTCTCTGTACCAATTGGTACAGCGGAGGGGAAAGAGATCAGTGTCAGCAGCGCTGTGGGCTGCATCTGCAGTGCCCACATCGCTGCTCACCGAATTTAACCCCTCAATTCCCTGCCAATACTCTGCAGTACCCTGCCAATACTCTGCAGTACCCTGCCAATACTCTGCAGTACCCTGCCATTACTCTGGAATACCCTGCCATTACTCTGCAGTACCCCCAATACTCTGCAGTACCCCACCATTACTCTGCAGTACCCTACCATTACTCTGCAGTACCCCCCAATACTCTGCAGTACCCTGCCATTACTCTGCAGTACCCCCAATACTTGGCAATACCCCCTAATACTCGGCAATACACGCCAATATTCTGCAATACCCCCCAATACTCTGCAATACCCCGAATAACTATGCAATACCCGCCAATACCCTGCCAATACTCTGCAATACCCTGCCATAAATTGCCATACCCAGCCATACTTGGAGATACCCTGCAATACCCAGCCATACTCGGAGATACCCAGCCATACTTGGTGATACCCTGCAATACCCAGCCATAGACGCCCCCCCACCCCTCACCTCCCTCCGGTGCTTCTACCAACTTGCCAATACGATCAAAGCCAGAATCGTTTTTTTTTTATTTCAGTCTTCCCAGCCTAGAGGTGAGATGTGGGATCATATTGACCCCCAGATTTCACTGTAAAGAGGACCTGTCATCCCATATTCCTATTACAAGGGATGTTTACATTCCTTGTAATAGGAATAAAAGTGATCAAAAATTTATTTTTGGGGAAAAAATGTCAAACTAAAATAAAAGTAAAATGAACAATAAAAAAAAAAAAAAAATTTAAAGCGCCCCTGTCCCCATGTGCTCGCATGCAGAAGCGAATGCATACGTAAGCCCCGCCCACATATGAAAACTGTGTTCAAACCACACATGTGAGGTATGGCCGTGAACGTTAGAGCGAGAGCAATAATTCTAGCCCTAGACCTCCTCTGTAACTCAAAACATGTAACCAGTAAAAAAAAAATTAATGCGTCGCCTATGGGGATTTTTAAGTAGCGACGTTTGGCGCCATTCCACGGGCATGTGCAATTTTGAAGAGTGACATGTTCGATATCTATTTACTCAGCATAACTTCCTCTTTCACTTTATGCAAAAATTGGGCTAACTTTACTGTTTTTTTAAGCACAAAACTTTTTTTTCCCCCAAAAAACGCGTTAGAAAAATTGCTGCGCAAATACCGTGTGAGATAAAAATTTGCAACGACCACCATTGTATTCTCCAGGGTCTTTGCTAAAAAAAAATATATAATGTTTTGGGGTTCTGTGTAATTTTCTAGCAAATAAATGATGATTTTTACATGTAGGAGAGAAATGTCAGAATTGTCCTGGGTGCTCCAGAACGCCTGATGGCGCTCCCTGCATGTTGGGCCTCTGTATGTGTAAAAAATCTCACACATGTGGTATCGCCTTACTCGGGAGTAATAGCAGAATGTGTTTTGGGGTGTAATTTGTGGTATGCATATGCTGTGTGTGAGAAATAAACTGATAATATGACAATTTTGTGAGAAAAAAAAAAAGGAAAAAAAATCTTGATTTTGCAAAGAATTGTGGGAAAAAATGACAACTTCAAAAAACTCATCATGCCTCTTACTAAATACATTGGAATGTCTTCTTTCCAAAAAGGGGTCATTTGGGGGGTATTTGTACTTTTCTGGCATGTTAGGGTCTCAAGAATTGAAATAGGCCATCAGTACTTCAGGTGTGATCAATTTTCAGATATTGGCACCATAGCTTGTGGACTCTATAACTTTCACAAAGACCAAATAATATCCACCAATTTGTACTTATTTTTACCAAAGATTTGTAGTAGTATAAATTTTGGCCAAAATTTATGAAGAAAAAATTACTAATCTGCTAAATTTTATAACAGAAACTAAGAAAAATTCATTTTTTCACAGAATTTTCTGTCTTTTTTTTCTTTTATAGCACAAAAAAAAAAAAAACTGAGAGGTGATTAAAAATCACCAAAAGAAAGCTCTATTTATGTGAAAAAAAATTTCATATGGGTACAGTGTTGCATGACTGAGTAATTGTCATTCAAAATGTGAGAGCACCAAAAGCTGAAAATTGGTCTGGTTATTAAGGGTGTTTAAGTGCCCAGTGGTCAAGTGGTTAACATCCGTTTTATTTATATATATATACCTGGACAATGTGCCTTGTGGTGTAAGCAAGGGGTTAATACTAATAGTGCTTACCAATTATCCCCTCCCCTTGTTCCTTTCTTTCTTAACCACTTCCCGACCAGCGCACGACGATGTACGTCGACAGAATGGCACGGGCAGGCATATTGGCGTACATGTACGTCCAATATTCGTTGCCGCCGTGCCATCGGGAGCGCGCCGCCGGCGGCGCGCTCCCGCGCTGGTCGGGACCCCCGTGAGTCCGGTCGCGGGACCCGCGGACTCGATCCCCGCGATCGTCTCACGGAGCGGCCGAATGGAGGAAATGCTGTATAAACAACATTTTTCCATTCTGCCTAGCAACTAGTGACGCTGATCTCTGCTCCATGTGATTGGAGCAGAGATCAGTGTACACTAAATGAAAGCCCAACCCCCCCACAGTTAGTAACACACCCCTAGGAACAATTAACCCCTACACTGCCACCCACTGGTTAACCCTTTCACTGCCAGTGTCATTTACACAGGAATCACTGCATTTATATAGCAGTGATTACTGTATAAATGACAATGGTCCCAAAAATGTGTCAAAAATGTCCGATGGGTCCCCCACAATGTCGCAGTCACAATAAAAATCGCAGATCGCCGCCATTACTAGTAAAAAAAAAAATAATAAAAAATTATTAATAAAAATGCTATAAAACTATCCCTATTTTGTAAACGCTATAACTTTTGCGCAAACCAATCAATAATCGCTTATTGCGATTTTTTTTACCAAAAATATGTAGAGGAATACGTATCGGCCTAAACTGAGGGAAAAAAATGTTTTTTTATATATTTTTGGGGGATATTTATTATTACAAAAAGTAAAAAATAATGCGTTTTTTTCAAAATTATCGCTCTATTTTTGTTTATAGCGCAAAAAATAAAAACCGCAGGGGTGATCAAATACCACCAAAAGAAAGCTCTATTTGTGGGAAAAAAAGGACGTTAATTTTGTTTGGGAGCCACGTCGCACGACCACGCAATTGTCAGTTAAAGCGACGCAGTGCCGAATCGCAAAAAGTGGTCTGGTCTTTGACCAGCAAATTGGTCCGGTCTGAAAGTGGTTAAGCACGTCTTTGCCGGTGTCTAACGTGACTTTGACAAAGCGCAGGCACGCGAAACATGTCAGTCATGGTCACCACGGCAACTGACTGAGCATGCGTACTACCCGATTGAGTTCCACTGTTCAAGCGGCTGGTCTTCTGGGTCCAGCGGAGCTCCTCCCGACGTCCGAATGCATAGTAACCAAGGACGCTGCACAGGGTCTTTGCCGGTGTCTCCCGTGACTTTGACAAAGTGCAGGCACGCGAAACATGTCAGTCATGGTCACCACGGCAACTGACTGAGCATGCGTACTGCCCGATTGAGTTCCAGTGTTCAAGCGGCTGGTCTTCTGGGTCCAGCGGAGCTCCTCCCGACGTCCGAATGCATAGTAACCAAGGACGCTGCACAGGGTCTCCCAGGAGGTATAGCAGCATAGGAAGTGGTGGATGCATGCCTTTCCCACTACAACGGATATCTGACCAGCCATCAGATTAGTGGCTGCTCCAGCGCCCCCTCTTGCCTTCACCGCTCCCAGTACATTGCACCACCAGCCCCCTGTGTCTGGAATTGAGATGAGCAAAGGTTACTAATACAGATTAACCCCTTGCTTCCATCTTTTAAGGCAGTACTGCTACTACAATTTTGATGTATTCCAGCGATGATCTTTTTTATTTGCATCTGACTGTTGATTGTTCTTAAAATGGATTCCTGTGCATTGCTTCATATTAAATGGATTTTTTATATATAAATGTATTTTTCGTCTAGTCCCATTGAGCGCTGTTTGAAGTATAGGACTGATGTGGGATCTCACTTGACTTTTAACCCCTAAAAGGGGTTTGCTTCTAGTTTTATTATATTGCATCCATTCCTCTTTAACCCTTGTTACAATATGAATATAATATAAGACATATTGTAGATCAGTGGCGGCTGGTGAAGTTTTTGGATGGGGGGGTGCCAGACCCCGCCCATCATGACCCCGCCCATCATTTTGGCCCCTCCCACTTCTCATAAACCACGCCCCTTGTGTAATCTGAAAAAAATTTTGGCGTGGGTTCCCCCTCCGAGAGCATACCAGGCCCTTAGGTCTGGTATGGATTCCAAGGGGAACCCCCTACGCCAAAAAAACGGCGTGGGGGTCCTCCCAGATCCACACCAGTCCCTTATCCGAGCACGCTACCCGTCCGGCCAGGAAAGGGGGTGGGGACGAGCGGGCGGCCCCCCCTCCTGAGCCGTACCAGGCCGCGTGCCCTCAACATGGGGGGGTGCCTTGGGGGAGGGGGGGCGTGCGGCCCCCCCACCCCAAAGCACCTTGTCCCCATGTTGATGAGGACAAGGGCCTCTTCCCGACAACCCTGGCCGTTGGTTGTCGGGGTCTGCGGGCGGGGGGCTTATCGGAATCCGGGAGCCCCCTTTAATAAGGGGGCCCCGGATACCGGCCCCCCACCCTATGTGAATGAGTATGGGGTACACTGTACCCCTACCCATTCACCTGTGAAAAAAAGTACAAAAAAAACACAACACAGGATTAAAATATTTTATTGCACAGCTCCGGGGGTCTTCCGTCTTCGGGGGTCTTCTCGCCGGACTCCTCCGCTATCTTCTTGTAGCTCTTTTGCTAGCGGAGGAGCCCGGCTTTCTTCCTCGCCGCCGGCCTCTTCTTCCGACTTCGGGGGTCTTGTCCCCCTCTTCGGTTCTTCTGCTGGGCCACCGCGCCTTCTTATAGCTCTTTTACAGGCGGTGGCCCGGTCTTCTGTCGCCGCCGCCCGTTCTTCTTCTTCTTCTTCTTCTCCAGGAGATGTTGACTTGACGATCTCTCTGGCCGGAATGCCAGGGACGCACTGCGCTGCCACTTATATAGGGACAATGGGGCGGTGTCACATGGGTTGGTCACATGGGTTGATGTCACATGGTGACCCCGCCCCCTTACGATGTCACAGTCCCGGAGGATGCTGGGACTGTCGCCATGTGACACCAACCCATATGACCAACCCATGTGACATCAACCCATGTGACACCGCCCCATTGTCCCTATATATGTGGCAGCGCAGCGAGTCCCTGGCATTGCGGCTGGAGAGATCGTCGAGTCAACATCTCCTGGAGAAGAAGAAGAAGAAGAAGAACGGGCGGTGGCGACAGAAGAACCGAAGAGGGGGACAAGACCCCCGAAGTCGGAAGAAGAGGCCAGCGGTGAGGAAGAAAGCCGGGCTCCTCCGCTAGCAAAAGAACTACAAGAAGACAGCGGAGGAGTCCGGCGAGAAGACTCCCGAAGACGGAAGACCCCCGGAGCTGTGCAATAAAATATTTTAACCCTGTGTTGTGTTTTTTTTGTACTTTTTTTCACAGGTGAATGGGTAGGGGTACATTGTACCCCATACTCATTCACATAGGGTGGGGGGCCGGTATCCGGGGCCCCCTTATTAAAGGGGGCTCCCGGATTCCGATAAGCCCCCCGCCCGCAGACCCTGACAACCAACGGCCAGGGTTGTCGGGAAGAGGCCCTTGTCCTCATCAACATGGGGACAAGGTGCTTTGGGGCCTGGTACGGCTCAGGAGGGGGGGGCGCCCGCTCCTCCCCACCCCCTTTCCTGGCCAGCCGGGTAGCGTGCTCGGATAAGGGTCTGGTGTGGATCTGGGGGGACCCCCACGCCGTTTTTTCGGCGTAGGGGGTTCCCCTTGGAATCCATACCAGACCTAAGGGCCTGGTATGCTCTCGGAGGGGGAACCCACGTCAAATTCTTTTTCAGAAATTTGGCGTGGAGTTCCCCCTTCAGAGCTCATTCTCTGATTGGCCACGGCAAAAGTCGCCTGGCCTGGGGAAACCTTTCTGGCTGTGAAAGCTTTTTTTCCATGCATTCAGCTAAATGCATGAACATTCTCAACAAAGTAGAAACTAGAAAGCCTTTATGCGGTGACTCACCTTCTGCCTCACTGTCTTGCAGCTCCGCCCGGGCTGAGGAACGGAGCTGCCGACGTCACTTCCGGGTTTCGTGAAGCAGCCGAAAGCCGGAAGTGACCTGCCTGTCTAAGAATGACAATGCTTCCGCCCGTAGAATCAGTGATTTTACAGGCGGAAGCTAGTCGGCGTTCTTCAGTGCGCCGCAAGGTGGGTTTTTAACCCGCAAATGAAGCGCCATGGATGCAATCTTGTGATTGCATCGACGTGGCGCTTCTCATAGTGCACTGTGACCGGCGCCACAGTACACTATGTTAAATTGTTAAATGAAATTTTTTTTTTAAATGTCTTAAAGGGCCCGTTTTTTTTTTTTTTTTACTTTTTTTTCACTTTTTTTTTTTTACACCTAGGGGGAGGGGGGCGGCGCCCGGGCGCCCCCTATGGGCGGGCCGCCACTGCTGTATATAGTACATTAATTATGCAATTTCGATAACTTGCAGGTTCCTTTGGTCCCCACTGCTTTCCCCCTTCTGTGGAGGATGCACAAAACATGTGACCATCTGTAAGCTCCACGGGCTGGGGGTTGCCCCCTTCGGTGTGGAGTGGGGTGCGCTTTTGCAGCGGCATTCGGGATCATCTGTGGGGGAATCTACTGTTTCCTTTGTATGTTTTTTTAATAAAGAAGAGTCTCTAGATAAGCAACCCAATTTGGTGGAGAGGGTAAATAATATGACTATCAGTTTTCATATATGACATGCGCATAAAAGAATGCGATGATACATCACATTATATAATATCAAAAATTAAAGTCTGTTTGTTTTTTTCGATGTATCTATAGAAATATATGAACCCCCTGAGGAAGACCATAACCCCTAAGGTCGAGATGCATTTGGATAGTTCCTGAACATTGGGCAGTACAATCATAATCCCAACATTGTGGGTTGACATCTTTGGATGTATATTTCCATAAATTAATTTGTACAGTATTGTCAATTCGTCCCCCCCCCCAAAAAAAAATCCAATAGTCTCGCATTGTGTACACCAGAGCTCATATTTTAACCTTTTGTATTAATACTTTCTAATTGTCTTTTGATAAAATAAAAGAAATTCTCTTGACTCATATGTGCTGCTGAAAAACCCCATGGGGAATTCTCCATTTCTTCTTCTGAACAAATGTAGTTAACCTGCATCTGCCAAAAATGTTGTATTAGTGGTTGAATGAACAATGTTTAATATGAACGATTACTGTGCCCATGGACCTCAAACTTGCCATTTTAAAATGTACAACAGTAAAGAAAAGCACATAGACCAGCACCAAAGTAATAATAATAATAATAATAGAAACAATAGGACAAATACTTACTTTTTTTAATCACTTTCCTGATCCTTCTATACTGATCCTGCTCCCTCAATTTCAGATCTGACCAGTGTTTCCTCAATTGCTCCCTGGATCATCATACACCAAATTTCCTGTGCAGACTTCTCACAACTTTAGCCATGATCTTGGCCTTTCTCACATTAGGGTTTCTGTAAGGTCCATGCTTCCCATCATAGTCTTCCCTCCTCAAGATGTCCACCATCTCCACCATCTCTTCAAAGGACATATTTGAGGCCTTATATCTCCTCCTGGATCTGAAACTGCCTTGCTCTGGGCTTTCTTCCTTGTTGTTGATAATAACAGCACATACCTGCTGTGTCTCCACCATGTGCTCTGCCACTGCCCAGAAAGAGAAGAGGTGGAGGATACACTAGAAAGAAGGACTGGGCGGAGTCTCATGCATGTGCAGTGTATATAAAGTATAACACGCTGGTGTCATATGTACAATCTGTGAGTGGAGGATTGTAAGCGCCGATTGTTCAATCGAGGGTAAATTTTAACTTGGGGCATCAGTGGTTAGTGGCCTATACTGCTTACAGATTGAGGCTTATATTGGGACAAGATTAGGAGAGTTTAGCAGGACATTAGGGTTTGTCTTGTGTTGTGTCTTGCAGCTAAAATGGTGGCTAAATTCACTGACTCGGACTTCCTGCCCAAATTCCTAGACATGTACAAGGAGCTGCCATGTGTCAGACCAAGACAGAAGTACAATTAAATCACACTTGTTTATTAATAATAAATAAAAAGGTAAATAGAGTAAGCATAGTCAAAGCATAGCTAGAGTTCAATAACCAGATTGGGTAATCAGCCAGGCCAGAAGTCATGGATCCAAGTGGAGCAACAGCAGACAGGATAAGGAGCCAGAAGGGATGTCAGCAAGCCAGTCTTTATGCAGGAGATGGTTTCTTGTGATGTGACCAAGGCAAAGGCAGAGGTGAAGTGAGATGGACAGCTTTAAGTAGGCAGGTCAGACAAGCATAATCAGTAACAGCTGGTAACTGTGGAGAGAGATGAGAGCTGGCAATTAGCCAACCGCTGAGCAGCCAGCCCAGAGAAGGAAGGGCTAAGCCAGCCCTGACAGATGGCCACCTTCTCCACCGCTCCTTCTGTGACTAACCTAAGCCTCAGCAACACGTTGTCCAGGACCAGGAATTTGTAACCTCCCAGTCTCTGGGAACGCGTTGCACAGACAGTTGAGCAGCCAGCCCAGAGAAGGAAGGGCTAAGCCAGCCCTGATACCATGTCTGTGGCATGTACAAAGCAGGGACTACTCCAACAAGCAAAAGAGGAAGGCAGTGCTGGATAAACAGTTGCAATTGGTGAAGCCGGTGTATCCCATGGCAGACATCAACTATTTGAAGGCCAAAATTGGAAGCCTGAGGAGCACATATAATAGAGAGTGAAAGAAGGTCCAGGACTCCATGAGATCAGGAGCAGCAGCAGATGACTTATATGTATCCAGGCTGTGGTACTATGACAGACTGCGTTTTTAGTCAGACCAGACAGAACCCAGGCCATCACTATCTACTTTTCCTTCAACACTTCCTTCCACATCAGCTGAGGCTTCTGAAGTCCAACCTGGGCCTTCCACCCAGGAAGATGTGGAGGAGCCCAGCTTGATCCAGGTATAGCATTGTTGAACATATTTCTTGTCAAAAATGTAATATTGTTAACTAGATGCTATTATTGATCACTAATTTCTGATTTAACAAAGTAGTTTACATATCAATAGACAATAGTAGCCAAAAATGATTGGGACAAGAATGAAAAATGCTGGGGTCAGAATGATAGTCTTTTCTATTTGGTAACATTCAATTTGTAAAAGTCATGACCTAAAAATTAGGTGTGATCGATGAATGAAAAACTAAAACTATGTACCATTTTCATACACAGGAAAGTCTAAGCCAGGAGGTGGCCGTGGCAGCAGCCTCACGGAATCCCAGGTTCCTCCCCTCTGCCCTCCAACCAAATAGACCAGGAAGGCGAGGAACCTGGAGGAGTCCGTGGCTGTTTTCCTTCTCCAGGCTACTGTGGCACTTAACAAGACCCTTGGTGGCCATGAGGCATTTGGCTGTGTGACAGCAAGCAAACTGGAACCCATGGAGGAGGGACAACGCACAATCTGTGAGGAAATCATTTTGAAGGCCCCTAAACAAGGGGACAAGGGGCAAACTCACAAATAAAACCCATCTGTGCAAGTTGGACCATACTCCTCTACCACCTCCAGCAACACCACAGCCACCCAACCCACCACAGCAGCATGGAAGGAAGCATGGAAGAAAGTGTTGAGAGTGATGGCCTGAGTTTGGTGTGGTCTGGCAAAAGACCCAGGCTGTTGTAAGACCACAGCCTCAGGACATATATGTCATCTGCTGCTGCTCCCGATCTCTTGGAGTCCTGAACCATATTGTGCTCTTTATTAAATGGACTCCTCAGGTTACCGATTTTAACAGTCAAATAATTATTTCTCCCCTGGGGTACAAAGGCTTCACCAATTCCAACTGTTTCTCCAGCGTTGCCTTCTTTTTTATTTTGTTATGACTCCTATTAAATTTAAAAAAAAATTTTGACAAATACTTGGCTATGTGTTTTACTTCAAAAAGGACAGTTTGTGAGTAGGTAGGTACATTTCATAAATACAATACCAAACTAACCAGTTCCCGACCGGCGCATGACGATGTACATTGGCAGAATGGCACAGGCAGGCATATTGGTGTACAGCCCTGCCATCGCGTGCACGCCGGAGACGGCACGATCGCGTGCCAGTCGGGACCCCCGTGAGTCTGGTCGTGGGTCCCGCCGACTCTATCGCCATGGGGATACCCGCGATCGTCTCACGGGGAGGCTGAACGGTGAGATGCCGTTGTAAACAGCCTCTCGTCGTTCTGCCTAGCAACATGTGATTGGAGCAGAGATCAGTGTTCACTAACACAAAGTCCAGCCCCCCACAGTTAGCAACACGCCCCTAGGAACACTTAACCCCTACACTGCCACCCCCTGGTTAACTCCTTCACTGCCAGTGTCATTTAAACAGGAATCAGTGCATTTGTATAGCACTGATTGTTGTATAAATGACAACGGTCCCAAAAATGTGTCAGAAATGTCCGATATGTCCGCCATAATGTCGCAGCCACAATAAAAATCGCTGATCACCGCCATTACTAGTAAAAAATTATTAATAAAAATGCCATAAAACTATCTATTTTGTAAACGCTATAACTTTTGCGCAAACCAATCAATAATCGCCTATTGTGATTTTTTTACCAAAAATATGTAGAAGAATACGTATCGGCCTAAACTGAGGGCAAAACTTTTTTTTATATGTTTTTGGGGGATATTTATTCTAACAAAAAGTAAAAAATAATGCGTTTTTTTTTCAAAATTGTCGCTCTATTTTTGTTTATAGCGCAAAAAAAAACACAGGGGTGATCAAATACCACCAAAAGAAAGCTCTATTTGTGGGAAAAAAGGACGTAAATTTTGTTTGGGAGCCACGTCGCACAACCGCGCAATTGTCGAATCGCAAAAAGTGGTCTGGTCTTAAGCCAGCAAAATGGTCCGGTCTGAAAGTGGTTAACAAGGGACACCAACATAGTTGTATCTTTGAGGTTAAAAAATACAAGCTAAAATGGTGTTGTGGTAACTGAACACACAAAAGGAAAAAAATAAATAGGGAGATCACTAGAAAAAAAAAATTCTAGAGATCACGAGAAAAAAAAAATATTCTGGAGATCACGAGTAAAAATAAAAAATAAATAAATATGAAGATTTAAATATGGAGATAAATATGGAAAGTTTGAAAAAAACTTTTAAAAGTCTGCCAAATGTACATGAAAAAAGTATCTTGTTTAAATGATGTAACATTTAACAGAAATATACTATCCAAGAAGTTCTGCATTATACAATAATCGCATAAGAAGCTGCGACTCAGGGGGGCCTGTATCCTCCCTTACTGCTCCTAATTTTTTCTCTTGGATTCAAGAGGACTCTTTTTCTTTCTTTGGGGTTCACATCTGGACTTATTACAGGTAAGAGTAGGGAAATACACCAGAAAAAATAGTTCAGTGAACACAATATGAATCGGAGAGTGTGAGAGAGATTGTGAAGCAGAGGGAGGAGGGGGATAAGGAAGGTGAAGGAGAAGTATATATTGGAGTGGAAGAGTAAAAGAGGATCTCAACACCCCACCATCCCCTCACTAACACATAAGCAGAACTAAATTGATGCTTATATATAAGACAGCTAAAGGGGGGGGCAACACCTAAATCACCCCGCCTAAGCGGCCCCGGCCCAATGAACAAATATGTTACACAAGTGGGACATAATGAGAAACAACCGACAGAAAAACAACAAACTACCAGAAGCAGCCAAGCAGAAAATAAAGATAAAGGTAAAGATAAAAAGGAGAAGGATAAGAAAAACAAAAAACAAACGCAAAATAAATCTACACAGGAGAGAGATATATTTTCAGAGTCTGTTATGGTCTGTTAACGCCCAGAACCAGAGCTTGAAATAGAAGCTATACAGATTTAATAAGAAAATCCCTTATCCTTGCCAACTAAAAAGGAAATTGTATCTATGTTCGCTGCTCTGGAAAAATCCCTGAAAACCAAAATGGAAAGACTACATAAAAATCTCGGTCACATCTTAGAACGAGTAGAAGAGGTGGAAAAAAAAACTGAAAGCAACAGTAATATTATAGGGAAATTAGAAACAGAAATTGTATCCCTAAAAAAGCTCAACAAGAACAAGCATATAAAATAGAGGACCAGGAAAATAGGGATAGAAGAAAAAACATAAGAATACATGGTGTCCTAGAAATCTCTCAACAAGAAGATCTAACAGATATTATAAAAAAGATTTGCAACAAGCTGATGGGCAAAGAAACAACAAATCCAATAAAAATTGAGAGGGTCCATAGAATAAAAAAGCCAAAAGAACTCCCACAGGAGAACCCCCATGATATTATTGTGCAATTCAAGAACTGGGAACGAGGTCCAATATAACTGGGGTTTACCCTCATGCCTAATTGGCAGAAAAAACATACACACAACAAGACTGAGATTCATAGAAGATACCACTGAATTTTGTAATAAGCTAGATATTCCCTTACCAAAGACATGACAGATATGAACTCGAGATTAAAATACAGTTGTAGGAAAAATATTGTATATCCTTGGGGGGGGGGGAGAGATAACACTTTTAGGAATCCCCCCTCATTTTTTTTTTCTCTCTCTCTCTCTTTTTTCCCTCTTCCCACAAAGGTATCGGGGCATGGGATGGATTCCAACTTGGTATTACGCTGACTCCCCAAATAAAAGGGCAAAAGGATTCGCTATTGGAATAGCAAAGAATGTGAGTTTTATATTGGAAGAAAGGAAGGTAGACCCAGACGGTTGTTTTTTGTCCCTAAAAGGGTTTCTACAAGGAAAAAGATATACTGGCCAGTGTTTACTGCCCCAATAAACACCCAAAAAAATATTTAAATGGGATCTTGAATGCTCTATCAGAATTCAAGCAAGGACAGGTGATCCTAGCAGGAGATTTTAATTTTTCAATGGATTCTGATCTTGACAATATGTCTCATGCACCATGTCAAGAAAATAAACAACTAAGATTATTAAAACAAAATGCATACCCAACAACTCTTGGATATATGGAGAATAAGTAACCTGAAAAAAAAAGGATTACACAAATCATTCCACGGTGCATGATATGTACGCGAGATTGGATTATATCCTAGTTGACCATGAAACACTGGAATACGTGGTAGATGTAGTGATTGGAATCATCACTATGTCGGACCACGCACCAGTGATAGTTAAAATTCGATTTAGGGATATGGAGAGTAGAAAGGGTACCTGGAGCCTTAATGAAGATCTAATAGATGATGTAGAAGTGGAGAGAAGCATAAAAAATGAGATTGAACAATATTTTAAAATTAACGATACAATAGATGTGTCTAAAGCAACACTCTGGGAAGCCCATAAGGCCTCGATATGGGGGAAATTCATTTCCAACAGATCCGTAAAAAAAAAGGAAAGAGAACAGAAAATTAAAAATACAATAAAAGAACTATATGAGTTAGAGCAAAAGCATAAGTCACACTTAGATAGAAACATACACCAGGAGATTATCATAAAGCGAGGACAATTAAATAATATGATGAAGCAGGAGACCAGAAAAGCATTTAAGAACGCAGCAAAAGAAAGATACATGTGGGGAAACAAGCCTGGGAAATACCTGGCAAACATCTCAAGGGAATAAAAACGTTAAACTACATAGAAAAGATTAAAAATAAGAAAGGTGAAATGAAATATAAATCATTGGAGATAGCTAATGCCTTCAAGTCATATTATAGTGTTCTATATTCAATTCGAAATAGAGAGACAGGAAAAGAAAAACAGATTAGAAAAGCTAAGATACAAGAATATTTAGCTGAAGCTAATTTACCAAAAATACCAGTAGAAAGCGTAAAGAGGTTAGACGACCCAATTACTCAAGATGAAATTTATAAAGCTTTAAAAGAAACCCCTGGAGGGAAATGTCCAGGCCCAGATAGCTTCTCAATTAAATATAAAAAAATTAAAGAACAACTAGTCCCAGAACTATGTAAATCGAGGAAATAAGGAAGGAATCCCTGCTGGAAAACATAACTGTTATACCGAAGCTTGGTAAGGACAGAACAACTTGTTCTAATTACCGGCCTATATCGCTACTAAACGCTGATACAAAATTATATGCCAAAGTGTTAGCAACAAGATTAAAAAATGTTATGCCGGAACTAATAAATGACGACCAAGTTGGATTCATACCACGAAGAGAGGGGAGGGATAACAGCTTAAGAACTATGTTACTTATGAAAAAAGAAAATGAAAATAAGCCCCCAATGATACTAATATCGATCAATGCCGAAAAGGCATTTGATCGAGTAGACTGGTGCTTTTTGTTGGAAGCACTTCAGAGTATAGGTTTGGGACCAAAGATGTTGAGATGGGTAAGTAACTTATATAGGCAGTGTTAGAATATTATTCCAAATTCACAATTCGGCACTTATAGGTGTTATAATATATTTATGGCAAGCTTGCAAAACATATTTGGTTTTATGATTAATCATAATAAATAGTATGTGTGAATGACCTTGATCAAGTGTTTAGTGAAACATATCCTCATCTAAATCTGAGTAAGTAATAAGTTTCTGATGTAGCCAATTTGAGTATGACATATATGGTATCTTGGTACAGGATGTCATGAGAAGACAAAAATAGACATGTGTCTACGTAGCTAAAGCAATGATACTTTGTGGATTATATCTTGTTAAAATAAGTTTAGAGTAGTCTCAGTCATATTAATACATATTAGTATATAGTTAATTAATGTAAAGTTGCTAATATGTGTTCATATTATGTAAATGTATGGTTATGACATTACATGATTAGCACATTATGTCAAGTATGGAGTGTTACATATGAGCTTGTCAATTAAGCTCCATATGACTCTCTGTATCTAATTTTGCATCACACTTTGCTGAAGTTAGCAGAAATTAATGTGTTCCATACAAGGTTTTAAGTTTGTGAGGTTATGAGGTTCACATGTAACATATAAGCCAATGTTTCCAGATTGAAGAGACACTCACTCACACTCACAGAAACCCACATACACACCCACTGGAGAGATGATACCGACATATTCACACAGAGATTGATGACTTGGGACAGCTGAATTCTGCCAGAATTCTAAGAACGTCATTTCCTGTTTCTTCTTGGAGGACACACAAGACAGCATGGACATGAGGCAGCAACCATTGAAACACACATGCTTTCATAAGCTTATTACAGCTTTATAACTATTCTATTTCATATATTTTTACCCACACTGAACTGAATTATACTTTTTACACTGTATTTATGATGCCAACTGTGTGACAAATAAACTCACACTTTGATTTAAGTCAGTTTGACTATCAATGCTATTCATCCGGAAACGCCTCTGAGATATAAGAATATAGATATTTAATAATATTCTTTCAGGCAGCCAACGGCTAGAGTAGGGGTCAATGGGAGTATGTCATCTGCATTTGAGATGTTTAATGGGACAAGGCAGGGGTGCCCGCTTTTGCCACTCCTGTATGTGATTGCCCTGGAACCATTACTTACAAAAATACGTAATAATGTGGATATAAGGGGGGGGGGGTTAAATTGGGGGAGTAAGAACACAAAATTGCAGCATATGCAGATGACATACTCCTATATTTGACCAAGCCACAATTTGATGAAAGAAATGAAGGAATATGGAGCTCTCTCAATAAACCCTATAAAAATGGTTATACTGAATGTAGGAATAGAATTAAATCTGCACTGGAAAAAAAAAAGGGGGGGGATAAAATGATTGATATACTGAAATTTGATTCAAGTGCAAGGAATTACATAGGGGCTGTGTATTATCAAACGAAAATAAAATTGATGAAAAATAAATAAAAATGATGCTGCCGCAGGTGATACATGCTTTCAGTGATAAATTCAATGGCCTGTCATAAATACATGGTAGTAATAAAAACGTTGTTATACCACTATAGCCTCTATGGGAAAAGGCATAGGGTCTAATCAAATACATAAAGATGTAAATTCTAAATAGGGAAAATCATAAAAAGAAATATAATTAAGAATTGTGCATATACCATTACTCCCCCCCAAGCCCCAAGTGACCTTTAGACGCTCCCGTACTGTGAAAACTATCATTGCCCGTAGCAAGCTAACTAAACCTAAGATAGGACCCTTGTTCAATATTCAAACTTATTTTGATGATAGGGTTGGAATTTTTCAATGCCGTAAAAGGGGTTGTCTCACCTGCCGATCTATTCCGCATGGCTGTTCTGAAATCATCACTAAGACGTGTGAATCATTTAAAATTAAACAATTTATCACGTGTTTAACGGAATTTGTAGTGTATGTTTTACGTTGTTCATGTGGTATGCTTTACGTGGGACGCACCATTCGCTACCCTGCGTACAAGGGTTGGTGAACATCGGAGACTGACTAAAAAAGACTGTGTTAAACATAGCATCCCCTGTCACTGCTGCCAAGTTCATAATAAGGATTTTAATCAGATTGAGGTACGTGCAATAGAAGCAATACCCAGAGCAACCCCTAATGGGAATGAAAGGTTTTCCTTCTCTGTCAAAGGGAAACCTTCTGGAAATACCAGCTGGGTTCTCTTTCGCCCGAAGGTATGAATGAAGATTTGGATGTTCTCAGTATTGTAGTATTATGTAGTGGTAAAATACTCCTTTTTATTTTATTATTTTTTACATTTTTTTAACTCTAGGATTTTCGGTTTAATTTGATATTGGTGATTATTCATATTGTAACATACCAGCATATTTGTATCTGTATTGTAGTGATAGTTTTTATGAATAACGTTTATATTTTAAATGCATACCTATAATAGAAGTCTTTTTGGAAGGCTCTAAAGTTTTTTTGTTTTTTTTTTCATTATTATCATTGATTTATTTATTAATGTTATTATTTTTTTCACTATTATTTATTCATTTTTTTCTACCATATTATTTTATTTCTTTATATAACAACACTTTTTTCTTTAGAACTTGTTATTTTATTGTTTAACATCCGTTATATATACAGTATATACCTGGACAATGTGCCTTGTGGTGTAAGCAAGGGGTTAATACTAATAGTGCTTACCAATTATTCCCGCCCCTTGTTCCTTTCTTTCATAAGCACGTCTATGCCGGTGGCTCCCGTGACTTTGACAAAGCGCAGGAGCGTGAAACATGTCAGTCACGGTCGCCACGGCAACTGACTGAGCGTGAGTACCACCTGATTGAGTTCCGGTGTTCAAGCGGCTGGTCTTCTGGGTCCCGCGGAGCTCCTCCCGCCGTCCGGACGCATAGAACCCAAGGACGCTGCATAGCGTCTCCCAGGAGGTATGGCAGCATAGGAAGTGGTGGATGCATGCCTTTCCCACTACAACGGATATCTGACCGGCCATCAGATTAGTGGCTGCTCCAGCGCCCCCTCTTGCCTTCACCGCTCCCAGTACATTGCACCACCAAGCCCCCTGTGTCCAGGATTGAGATGAGCAAAGGTTACTAATAATGCTTCCATCTTTTAAGGCGGTACTGCTACGACAATTTTGCTTTATTCCAGTGATAGGCTTTTTTATTTGCATCTGACTGTTGATTGTTCTTAAAATGGATTGCTTCATATTAAATGGATTTTTTATATATTAATTTATTTTTAGTCTGGTCCCATTGAGCGCTGTTTGACGTATAGGACTGATGTGAGATCTCACTTGATTTTTAACCCCTAAAAGGGCTGTGCTTCTAGTTTTATTATAGTGCATCCATTCCTCTTTAACCCTCTTACAATATGAATATAATATAATACATACTGTATATAGTACATTAATTATGCAATTTTGATAACTTGCAGGTAGGTGCCTTTGGTCCCCACTGCTTTCCCCCCTTCTGTGGAGGGTGCACAAAACCTCTGACCATCTGTAAGCCCCATAGGCTGAAATGGGGGGTGCTTTCCCAGCGACATCATCTGTGGGGGAATCTACTGTTTCCCTTATATATTTTTTAATAAAGAAGAGTCTCTGGATAAGCGAGCCCATTTGGTGGAGAGGGTAAATATGATACGACTACCAGTTTTCATACATGACATGCACATAAAAGAATGCAATGATATATCACATTATATAATATCAAAAATTAAAGTCTGTTTGTTTTTTCGATGTATCTATAGAAATATATGAACCCCCTCTGTTTCGTAATCCCAACATTGTGGGTTTACATCTTTGGATGTATATTTTCATAAATTCATTTGTATGGTATTGTCAATTCATTTTTCCCCCCCAAAAAATCCAGTAGTCTCGCTTTGTGTACACCAGAGCTCATATTTTAACCTTTTGCATTAATACTTTCTAATTGTCTTTTGATAATAAAATAAAATAAATTCTCTTGACTCATATGTGCTGCTAAATAACCCCATGGGGAATTCTCCATTTCTTCTTCTGAACAAATGTAGTTAACCTGCATCTGCCAAAAATTTCGTATTAGTGGTTGAATGAACAATGTTTAATATGAATGATTACTGTGCCCACGAACCTAAAAATTGGCATTTTAAAATGTACAACAGTAAAGAAAAGCACATGGACCAGCACCAACGTAATAATAATAATAGAAACACAGGACAAATACTTACTTTTTTAAAGCACTTTCCTGATTCTTCTATACTAATCCTGCTCCCTCAATTTCAGATCTGACCAGTGTTTCCTCAATTGCTCCTTGGATCATCGTACACCAAAAGTCCTGTGCAGACTTCTCACAACTTTAGCCATGATCTTGGCCTTTCACACATTAGGGTTTCTGCTTCCCATCATAGTCTGCCCTCTTCAAGATGTCCACCATCTCTTCAAAGGACATATTTGAGGCCTTATATCTCCTCCTGGATCTGGAACTGCCTTGCTCTGGGCTTTCTTCCTCGTTGCTGATAATAACAGCACACACCTGCTGTGTCTCCATCATGTACTCTCCCACTGCCTAGAAAGAGAAGATAGCGGAGGATACACTAGAAAGAAGGAAAGAGGCAAAGTCTCATGCATGCGCAGTGTATATAAAGAATAACACGCGGGTGTCGTACATACGATCTGTGAGTGGAGGATGGAGGATCGTAAGCGCCGATCATGCAAACAAAGGTAAATTTTAACTTGGAGCATCAGTGGTTAGTGGCCTATACTGCTTATAGATTGAGGCCTATATTGGGATAAGATTAGGAGAGTTTAGCAGGACATTAGGGTTTGTCTTGTGTTGTGTCTTGCAGCTAAAATGGTGGATACATTTACTGACTCAGACTTCCTGCCCAAATTCCTAGACATGTACAGGGAGCTGCCATGTGTCAGAAACCATGAATCAGACCAAGACAGAAGTACAATTAAATCACACTTGTTTATTAATAATAAATAAAAAGGTAAATAGAGTAAGCGTAGTCAAAGCATAGCCGGGAGATGCCATGTCTGTGGCAAGTCCAAAGCAGGGACTACTCCAACAAGCAAAAGAGGAAGGCAGTGCTGGATAAATTGTTGCAATTGGTGAAGCCGGTGTATCCCATGGCAGACATCAACTATTTGAAGGCCAAAATTGGTAGCCTGAGGAGCACATATAAGCAAAAGATGGTCCAGGACTCCATGAATTCAGGAGCAGCAGCAGATGACATATATTTACCCAGGCTGTGGTACTATGACAGACTGCGTTTTTAGTCAAACCAGATTGAACCCAGGCCATCACTATCTACACTTCCTTCAACACTTCCTTCCACATCAGCTGAGGCTCCTGAAGTCCAACCTGGGCCTTCCACCCAGGAAGCTGGTGAGGAGCCCAGCTTGACCCAGGTATAGCATTTTTGAACATATTTCTTGTCAAAAATGTAATGTTATGTAATGATGTTAACTAGATGCTATTATTGATCACTAATTTCTGATTTAACAAAGTAGTTTACATATCAATAGACAATAGTAGACAAAAATGATTGGAACAAGAATGAAAAATACTGGGGTCAGAATGATAGTCTTTTCTATTTGGTAACATTCAATTTGCAACAGTCATGAGCTAAAAATTAGGTGTGATTGATAAACGAAAAATTAAAACTATGTACCATTTTCATACACTGGAAAGTCTCAACCAGGAAGTGACCGTGGCAAGCAGCCTCACGGAATCCCAGGTTCCTCCCCTCTGTCTCCAACCAAAAGGACCAGGAAGGCAAGGAGTCTGCGACTGTTTTCCTTCACCAGGCTACTCCGGCACTTAACAGGACCCCTGGGGGCCATGAGGCATTTGGCTGTGTGACAGCAAGCAAACTGGAACACATGGAGGAGGGACAACGCACAATCTGTGAGGAAATCATTTTGAAGGCCCTAAACAAGGGGACAAGGGGCAAACTCACAAATAAAACCCATCTGTGCGAGTTGGACCATACTCCTCTACCACCTCCAGCAATACTACCAACATCACATCCACCCAACCCACCACAGCAGCATGGAAGGAAGCATGGAAGGAAGTGTTGAGAGAGATGGCCTGGGTTTGGTGTGGTCTGGCAAAAGACCCAGGATGTTGCAAGACTATAGCCTCAGGACATATATTTTATCTGCTGCTGCTCCGATCTCTTGGAGTCCTGAACCATATTGTGCTCCTTATTAAATGGACTCCTCAGGTTACTGAATTTGACAGTCAAATAATTGATGTCTCCCCTGGGGTACAAAGGCTTCACCAATTCCAACTGTTTCTCCAGCATTGCCTTCTTCTTTATTTTGTTATGACCTCTATTAAATTTAAAATTTTTGTTTCGACAAATACTTGGCTATGTGTTTTACTTCAAAAAGGACAGTTAGTGAGTAGGCAGGTACATTTCAAAAATACAATGTCAAATTAACAAGGGACACCAACATAGTTGTATCTTTGAGGTTAAAAAATACAAGGTAAAATGGTGTTGTGGTAACTTGACACACAAAAGCAAAAAAATAAATAGGGAGATCACTAGAAAAATAAATAAATACAATATTCTGGAGAGTAAAAATTAAAAAATAAATAAATATGGAGATCACTAGAAAAAAAAGCAAAAAAATTATTATGCTGGAGACCACGAGATAAAAAACAAACAAAAACAAATATTATTCAGGAGATCATGAGAAATAATAAAAAATATGTTTTTCAGAACTGAATATCATCAGCAAAGCAACTTTATTATTATAGCATTATAAATAAAAAGAGAATGAGCTGCATTGAAAGATTAAAAAATTTGCAGCATGGACAAATGTGCTATTTCCATTACGAACGTTAGTTTTACAAGACCAAGCGCTTTCGGCTTGTACTTGATTCCAAGCATGCGTGAACTTTTGTGCATGGACTTCTGTACACGCAAACATCGAAAAATATGAGAACCTGCTAGCAAACATTTTTGGGCGGAAAGTCCGACAGCAATTGTTCGATGGAGCATACACATGGTCAGACTTTCCGTCAACAAGCTCACATCTGACATTTCCCATTGGAAGATCCAACGCGGCATAACATGTAAGATTTAGAAGCAATCAAACCACAGCCTTAGTGGGGTGTGGGTCGGGAATTATGCACACCCCCCAAAAAACATATTTATTTGTAACCCAATATACACATTGCAAAGAAAGATTCAGGCCTAAAGGACACCACCAGTCACTGGCGTCACTAGGGTTGGTGTCACCTGGGGTGGTAAAACATGGTGTCACCCCCCCCAACCCAAATAATTGTTTTTCCCATATAATGCCACGTACACACAGTCAGACTTTCCGACAGCAAATGTGCAAACGGAGCTTGTTGTTGGAAATTCTGACGGTGTGTAGGCAGTTTCCATCGGAATTTCCATCGCACAAAATCTGAGATCTGGTTCTGTGTGTACACAATTCTGATGCACAAAGTGCCACGCATGCTCAGAATAAATTAGGAGACGGAAGCACTCGGTGTGGTAAAACATTTGTAATGGAGAAAGCACATTCGTCACGCTGCAAATTTTGAAATCTTTTAATGCAGCACATTCTCTTCTTCTTTATAATGCTAGAAGAATAAAGTGTTTTTGCTGCCCATATTCACACAGAGATCTCACAAACTGAATTCTTTATTATTTCTCATGATCTCATGAATAATATTATTTTTTTTCTCCATAATAATGATTTTTTTTTTTTTATAGAAATCTGCCTTTTTTTTTCTAGTGCTCTCCATAATATTATTTCTTGTTTGGGGGTCAAGTTACCACAATGCTATTATCCTGTATTTTTTTTTTTCCATAAAAGATTTTATTGAAAGATTCAAAGCATACAAATGTGCAAGACAGGGAATCATCATAAACAAAAAGTGCTGCCACGACCCTATCCAATCGCAGTACAGAAAGCACTATTACACGGCTGCATTGGTCGTGACTAGTAGAACAGTGCTATACAGAGGTATAACTTGTCAACAAAAGTATAACTAATATGATCATATCGTTAGAAAAGGCTTACTCAAGTCGTGCCAGGTAGTGCTGGGCCTGAGTGCCTAACCTGGGGGACCTGTATCCTCCGGTCCAACTAGAGTGCTTAGGGTGATGTAGTTCCTGACACCCGTGACCGAGTGGAATAGCAAACGGCTGCCTTGTTGCAGCTCTACAAAATTAACGGTTGGGTAAGCGTTCTACGGGAGGATTCAACATTTGGTTGGGTAAATTGGAGGGGGTAAAAGATCGAGGGAAGGGGGGTAAAAGGATATAGAGAATAAGGGTATAAGGGAGAAAAAAGAAGAGGGGGCGGGTGGGTGTCCCCCCTGGCCTCCGCCGACCTTGCGCCTCTTTGTTTTATAAGTGTGGGGGAAAGAATGTCTTATATTTGTCCGTGGTTTGAAAATGTTTCCAGCACGCCCAAATAGTCGAGAATTTCTGTAGCCAGTCTTGTGTGGTATATATCAGCTCTTCCATCTCCTCTATCCTAGCAACTCTGGTCAGCCATTCCCGAATGGAGGGAATATCAGTAGATCGCCAGTGTGTGGGAATACACAGCCTGGCTGCGTTAACCATATGCATGGCTAGTGATTTGAGGTAGGTCCGTTTAGGTAGAGTCGTAAGGTGGAGGAGATATTGTGCTGGGTTATAGTTTAAGGTGTAGGTGGTGACCTGTGCGATAATGGAGTGGACTTCCTGCCAGAAGGGTTGTATTAAGGGGCATTCCCACCATATATGAATCATTGAACCTATTGCTGTCTGGCATCTCCAGCATGTGTTGGGAATCGTAGGGGAGAATTTATGTAATCTAGCAGGGGTCCTGTACCATTTAGTGGCGATCTTATATCCATTTTCTTGAATTGCTATGTTCATCGAACCTTTATGGACGTAAGTAAATATGTCCTCCCACTGATCATTGGTAAGGTTGATCTGCAAGTCTTTTTCCCAGGAGCTACGCGTGGGTGTCGTCAGTGTCTGGTCAGGGAAGTCGCTTGTACAAAGGCGTTCAAATAGAAGAAGTTGTCTACACCACGTGGTGGATGGATTTTCCGAGGCGAGGAAATGTCTCAATTGTCTATACGACCAGAAGGGGAAGCTTTGGGTCGGGAAAATGCCCCTAGGTTTTCATATGAACATGGTCTATTTTTGTAGAAGAAGTGGTGTGCTAACACCTCCGCATGTGGCCACTCTCTTCTTAAGAATGCAGTGCATTCTCCCGGGCGAAACTTTGGGTTGTTGCATAAGGGGATCAGAGGTCCTGGTCGCGAGGATACTTTGTAGAGACGTAAAGCTTGGTTAAAGGCTACTAGGGAAGGAAAGATAAAAGGGTGTGTTTTAACGGCCTGGTTCCAATGGTTCGGGGTAATCCAGGGAAGGGAGTGAAGCACTCCATTTATAAAATGGTGCTCCAAAGTAATCCAAGCCTTTCTGGCCTTGTGGATCCGCCAGTCTACCACCCTGGTTAGGTGGCAAGCTAAATGGTATTTGGAAAGGTCAGGGAGGCCAATCCCTCCCTTTGTTTTATCCCAATTTAGGCGGGAATATTTGATACGCGGGGCTGAGTTCTTCCAAATAAAAGTGGTGCAGGACTTTTTATACGTTGCAAAAAATGGGGGGAGGGAGGTGAATCGGGATTGTTTGCATCAGATATAAGAGCCGGGGAGGACAATCATCTTTAATAAAGCCGCCCTGCCGAACCAGGAAACATTTAGGTTGGCCCAGTCTGTTAGTTCTGTTTGAATTTTGGAGAGCGCGCGTAGAAAGTTTTGTTTGTATAACTCTGATATTTTCCTTGTGATTTGGATACCCAGATAAGGGATGCTATCCTTCTGCCATCTTTAAGTTTGATAATTCCCCGAACTGTTTCAAATTACTGAGAAGATTAGGTAGGGAAGTGCGCAGGGATTGTAATGACAACAAAATATTGTCCGCAAATGCTGCTATCTTAACCTCTATATCGCCCACAACACATTCTTTTATATCAGGGTTGGCTCTTAATCTGTTGAGCAGGGGTTCAAGTGTCAGAACGAAGATTAAGGGTGACAGGGGGCAGCCCTGCCGTGTCCTGTTGCTGATGGAGAAGGCGTCTGACAGGAGGCCATTGACTTTCACTTTAGCTGAGGGGTTTGCATACAAAGCATCAATATGAGCGCACATACGTGGCAGGAGTCCCACTCCTTTCAGTATTGCCTGCATATAGTCCCAGGCCACCCTGTCGAACGCCTTCTCTGCATCAAGGGACAGGAAGAACCCGTGGGACAGGGTTGAGGTAAACCAGTGATGTAGATTCAATGTGCGGATAGTGTTATCCCTAGCCTCCCTACCGGGGATAAAGCCCACCTGGTCAGATAAAATGAGGCCGGGAATGAGGGGAAGTAATCTATTGGCGAGCATCTTTGCGTAAAGTTTAATGTCTACATTAAGTAGCGATATGGGCCTATAGTTGGACACTTGCGTTGGGTCCTTGCCGGATTTGGGGATGACTGTTATGTGTGCTTCCAGCATACGACCTGGAGGGGTGTTGGGGTTTGCTAGAGTGTTAAATGCCCGTATTAAGGGAGGCATCAGTTCGTCTTAAAAGGTTTTGTAGTACATAAGAGGTAGACCATCCAGTCCTGGGCTTCTACCCACTTTCATTTGTTTAATTGCTACTAGAAGTTCCTCTGAAGAGAGAGGGTGCTCTAAGGCTTGCGCTTGTTGAGGTGTGAGTGGTTTCGGGCAGTATTGGGATAGGAAGTCTTTGTCTTGTCTCGCGCCAGATTGTAGAGTTTAGAATAAAACATTTCAAATTGTTTGGCAATGTCCGTGTTTCTGGAGAGTATGTTTCCCTTGCTGTCCCGTATCTGGTGTATTGTCGTCTGGGATTTGGCTGCCTGTACCGTGTGGGCCAGGAGTCTCCCGCTTTTATTCCCATGTTCATAGAAAATTTTTTGGCCCAGGATGTATCGTCTTCTGGTGCGTTTCCCTAGCTCATCTAAAAGCATGGAGCGTGCTTGGATGAGGTTCTGGAGTGTCGATAGGGAGGTGGCCTGTTTGTGCGTCCTTTTGAGTTTGTGGATTTGTGCAATGAGGGTATTAATCTGTTCCTGGCTTCTCTTTTTCGAGGCGGTTGCTAGGGAGATTAGTGTCCCCCTGATGACACACTTGTGGGCCTCCCAGAGTGTGAGAGGCGATATGTCAGGGGATAGGTTTTCTTTGAAGTAAAGTTGGATTCGGGAGCGTATTTGTTGCAAAATTGCCGGGTCTTTTAAAAGGGAGGGATTCAGTCTCCACATCTTGAACTTGGGGGTCGAGTCATTGTAATGGGATGGTGATCCGATAGAAACATTGTTTCCATGGACGCTTGGGAGAGGTAGGTCAGGTCGCGTTGAGACAGGAAAAAGTAATCAAGCCTGGAGTACTTTTGGTGTGGTGCGGAGAAGAAAGTATAGTCCTTAACAGTGGGGAATAGGGTACGCCAGGTGTCATGTAAGGTCAGGGTTTGGAGCTGTAGTTTAATTTGGCGTAGCCCACGGTAGGGGAGTGAAGACGTCCCTGTGGAGGAGTCTAGAAGAGGATTCATTGGAATGTTGAAGTCTCCCCCGAGTATCACTACGCCTTCTTGGAAGGACGCCAACTCATCACATACAGTTCTGAGGAAGGATAGCTGATGTTCGTTGGGACAGTAAATGTTGGCCAGTGTAATTGGTTTAGATGCATATGTACCCTTAATAAAGAGATATCTCTCCCCCCCCCAATCTATTTTGGACTCTTTAAGCTAAGTTTGGCAATAAGGATCAAGACCCCTTTCATTTTGGCTTCTGAATTGGTGGAATGTAACGACCTATTATAAATGTGGTTAACTAATTTGGGTACGGCGTCAGTACGGAAATGGGTTTCTTGCAAGAATAGGAAATGAGCTCTGTGTTTCGACAAAGCAGTTAGTACCTGTGATCTCTTCTCTGGGAGGATTAAACCTTTGACATTTAGCGATAAGCATTTTACGATTAGTTGCCGCTGCATTGTCAGAGAGGATAGTGTGCTAAGCTAGGGAACAGGGACCTACGAATAAACGATGTCGAGGTACCAGCTGACTGACAACCCTCTTTCAAGTCCGACTGTTTTAGCAGCAGACTCGTATGGCTCACGGGCGGTCGGCGGGACGTCCAGGAGGCCGGCAGGGGGGCCACCCCTGCCCCAAAAGGAGAAGAGCGAAGCGGGTATACTGAGAGGAGGGGGGAAGGGAAGGCAGAGGAGGAAGAAGGGGGGTGGGATGGGTGGGGTCGTAGGTTGGGAATAGATAGTATGTGACAAGTCTAACAGGGCACAGACGGGGTCTGTGTATATAACTACCAGAGGTGGACGTGAAGGTTCCCGTCCACCTAGAAAGAAAACTGGGCCGGGATGTCAGCTAAGGCCCGTGAGGGCAGCTGTGGGGTGGATGTAAACCCTAGGGTGAGCGAGAGCTCCAACATCGGACAGGGCGATCTGTTAATCATAAAACAGTAGTAGGAGGGGGTAGAAAGATCCTTGGGAAGGGCAAGGGGCACACCGAGGGACTAACCCTGGCGTGTCAGGCATAACACCCTCAGGGAGGTGCCAGGGGTATCATTGAGCTCCTAAACAAGGAACTGGTTAAAACAACTGAACAGAATAAAACCAGTGAACAGAATAAAACCAGACACGCTTCTCTGTGACACACAGACAGCATACAGTTAATCCTGCTTATAACATTTATCCTACAGAACAGTAATTCAGTATATCATTAATGCAGCGATTCAAAGATTCAGGGAGTCAAAGGGACCTGGTGTGCACGATTGACCCACTTGGCTGAGAAAGCCGAGACATAAGGTCAACTGGTAGTCTCCTACTAGAGGAATAAAAGGTATGCTATCATGCAGAGCCCAGCATCTACTATAAACGGTACTCTATACCTGTGAGCTGCTTGGAGGAGGCCGGAGTCCACACCGGGGGGTGACTGCATTCGGCATCACTAAATGGTGCATGTATCGTGTTAAGGTGAGGGTCACCCCCTGACGGCTAGAGTCCCGTCCTCCTCCACTTGCTAGCTCTCTTAGTGTAATGCACATCCCCATTTTAGCACAAATGTGGAACCAAAAAGTTAAAAAGCCACAGAAAATAAAAAAAGGGAAAAAAAGGGGAAGGGGGGTGGGGGAGGATGGGATCCAAGCACCCCTCCCCCCAATGGTCCCTTAGGGAGTGCCACAGCAAGCGTCCGTGGGCGGGGGAGAAAAGCTCAATGGGGCATGGAGGTCCTGGCGGAGGTGTCATGGGGGCGATAAAGTACCTGACTCCACGTTGATGATGAGCTTGTAGTACCTGGAGTTTTCCAAAAGCGTACCAGGTCCCTGCGTGATCCTGCTGTTGAGGAAGGCTGAATTCAGGTGGGGGGTAAACTACATAAACAACAAAAATAGAAGAAAAAAGAAAAATACAGAAAAAGAAAGGGTTAGGCTAGTCTGTGTGTGCGTAGAGCGATCCACATCTACACCTTCTTAAGCCAGAGGGTGGTTCCGTCGCGGTGTGACTGCTGGACCCGGGCTGCGGAGTGATGAATCTCTACGAGAGGACCTCTCTCCTGGTGACATGGGTTCGAGCCTGCGACGTCTGGATCGGTGTCTTTGTGCCTTGGGCCATGCATTGTGCGAGACTGGTTTCCATGGCTCCGTAGGGAAGTAGGAGTACCATTCAGGCAGGTCCACTGGAGGCAGGTCCAGCTGCTCACAGAAGGAGGGTAAGTCCTCTGGTGTCCGAAGCAGTGCGGTGCGGCCTCTGACCGAACCGGAGAGACAGAAAGGGAATTTCCAGCGATATTGAATGTTGTGTGTGCGGAGAACTTCCAGCAGGGGGCGTAGACTGCGCCTGTTCTGTAAGGTAATCTGTGACAGGTCTTGGAAAAGTTTTATCTCAGCGCCATTGACTAGTATGCGCCCTCTGTCTCTAGCCTTCCTGAGGATTTCTTCCTTGAGAGGGAAATTCACTATGCAGCAGACAATGTCTCTGGGAGGTTCCGAGTCGCGGGGGGGGGACTCAGTGCCCGATGTAACCGCTCCATTTCAATGGGGGAGTCTGCGGGGCGGTCAAGTAAGTCATTAAAAATAGAGCAGACTGCTTGAGGTAGTGCGTTCTGGTCTATTCCCTCTGGGACTCCCCTCACCCGTACATTATGCCTGCGTCCCCTGTTGTCCAGGTCTTCTACTTGTCTGTGCAACTCGAACATGTGCGGCAGGTGCATGTCATAGGTTTTTTTAACTTGCTTGATCGCTGTGGCCTGCATCCGGGAGTTCTCCTCCACCTCAGTGAGCCAGCTGTTCATTTCATGAATATCTGCTTTCAGGTCGGAAATCAACCTCTGTCAAGGTGCGTTTAATGTCCAGGGCTACCTTTTGGAGGTCTCTTTGGATGTCCAGAAGGCTAGGGTGTGGGGTACTGAGTCCATTGTCATCCCCGTCCATAGTCGGGTCTAAGGGGCTGCTAAATGCGGCCGGGGATGCAGCTTGTGCGACTTGTGACGCCTGCGCCACCTCATGATACATTGTCTGGCGTGTTCGGAATAGCTCCGGGATGTTTCCAGACACTTGGGTACCCGGGTCCTTTTGGGTGCGGGGTGTTGAGGTACTCTTGTTAGATTTGCCCATGTTAGGGAGGAATCACTGAAGTCCCCTAACAGGCTTCTGTTCGCCCTCTGGATGTGGGAGCTGGCCCTTTACATGGCCATTGCGGGTCCCCCGAGGGTCACTTCCCCTAAGTGGGGTATTATGGTGGTCTAGAGGGGGTTAGGCTCTGGCTCCGGAGGGATGAGGGGCCTGCTGGAGGGGTTCGGGTGTACCAAGATGGCCGCAACCTACCTCCACTCCTGGAGCCTTAATTTAGCTTGTGTGAGGCCGGCTGTCTCCAGGCGCCTTCTGTCCTCTGCCCCCCGGCCGTGGGATTCGCCGGCGGTGCTGGATGGGCCACCGTTTTCGCCGCCCGCGGCGGTAATTGAGTGTGGAGGATCCTAAGGCCTTGTAGGCCGCAAGATGGCGGCTGGAGCCCCGTGGATGGCGCCGGCCTCAGGCCTGATCGCGGAGCGCGTGAGCGGCCTTGGGTCTCCAAAACGGCCAGGGATATTGCCGCAGGTGCTCCGGACGCTGGCTGAGGAGTTGTAGGGCACGAATCCCGATGGGATGGGCCGCCGTATTCGCCGCCCGCGGCGGTAATTAAGTGAGGAGGATCCTAAGGCCTTGTAGGCCGCAAGATGGCGGCTGGAACCCCGTGGATGGCGCCAGCCTCGGGCCTGATCGCGGAGCGTGCGAGCGGCCTTGGGTCTCCAAAGCAGCCAGGGATATTGCCGCAGGTGCTCCGGACGCTGGCTGATGAGTTGTAGGGCACAAATCCCAATCGCCAAAGCAGGATGGCTCTGGATTTTGTGCCGGCCAGCGGAGCTCAAACACAGAGCGTCCTTCCTCCTTCACGTCCGGCCACGCCCCCATTATCCTGTATTTTTTTAACCTCAAGGAGGTTGGTTTGTGTTGGTGTCCCTTGTTAATTTGACCTTGTATTTTTGAAATGTACCTGCCTACTCACAAACGAATTGGCCTCTTTGAAGTAAAAAACATAGGCACGTATTTGTGAAAAAGAAATAGCCATTTATTCTTGGTCATAACAAAATAAAGAGGAAGGCAATGCTGGAGAAACAACTGAAATTGGCAAAGCCTTTGTACCCCAGGCACACATCAATTATTTTACAGTCAAAATTGGTGGCATGAGGAATCCATATAATAGTTAGTACAATCCGGTCCAGGACTACAAGAGATCAGGAACAGCAGCAGATGGCATATCTGTCCCCAGGCTGTGGTCATACAACAGCCTGCATCTTTTGCCAGACCAGACTGAACCCAGGCCATCACTCTCTGGTCTTCCTTACATGCTTCCTTCCAGGCTGTAGCTCTGGTGTTGGAGTTGTGGCAGGAGGTGGAGGAGGACCATAATTGAACTCACAAGATCAATTCCTCACAGAAGAGGCTTTGGTCCTCCTCCATTTCCATTTTATAGACTGTTATGTAGGCGTAATCCTCTTGAACCCTGGGGGGTTTCTGAGGGCTGCAGTAGCTTTCAGAAATAGGCCAATTGCTGCCTTCTTCGGGTTACTCCTATTCCTGGCACTTTTTTGTGGAAGGCCGAGGGGAGAGACCTGTGATTCGGGCCGGCTACTGGGCCCGGCCACTTCCTTGCTGCCACTTTCCATGGCCTCCTCCTGGCTGAGGCTTTCCTGTGTATGAAAAAGGGACATAATTTTAATTTTTGGTTCATCAATCACACACAATTTTCAGCTCATGACTGTTGCAAATTGAAGCTTAATAAACAGAAAAGACTATCATTCTGACCCCAGCATTTTTCATGCTTGTGCCAATTAATTTGTGGCTACTACTGTCTAATGATATGTAAAACATTTTGTGAAATCAGAAATTAGTTATCAAAACTAACATATATTTAACATCATTAATTTGACAAACAGAAATATTTTGAAGAATGCTATACCTGACTCAAGCTGGGCTCCTCCACATGTAGCTGCCTGGAAGGCCCAGGTTGGTTGTCGGAAGCCTCAGCTGGAGGGGAAGGAAGCCTTGAAGGAAGATTGGAGAGTGCTGGTCTGGGTTCAGTCTGGCCTGGCAGAAAATGCAGTCTGTTTTTTTTATTTTTTTTTATTGTAATTCTTATTGAAAATAGAACATTGTCACATAAACAGAAATATGCGTATAAACATTTCGATTTTGTATACGATATATAACATATTTGGAGAAAGAATATAGGAAAAAAGAAAAATTGTTCAAAACAGTCACATCACTACAAAAACAGCAGAGATCCAGACTATTAGCTATATATTACAATGAAGATATAGGTAGAGAAATGGGAACAGATACAAAGAGGACAGGGAATCAAGTCAATAATAACAAATAAAGGGGCATCAGGCAGATAAATAGATAGGGGTATAGCCCTTTTTGTAGCAAGTAGTATAAAGGTAGCTAATTTTTGGGTATGTTTGAAGAGTCCAGGGATCGGCACACATAATAGAAAGTGTATAGGGTCCAATGGAATGGAACAGATCTTGTATAAAGGTCTGAATAACCATCCAGAATGGGTGTATCAAGGGGCATTCCCAAAAGATGTGAAAATGGGAACCTATGTCCCCTTGGCATCTCCAACACACCCAAGGAGTCTTAGCCCCCGTACACACGGTCGGACATTCCGGCAACCAAATCCGTCGGATTAATTCCGACTGATTTAGTCCGGAAGAGGTCCGGAAGTGATGTTGCATACACACGGTCGGACTAAGTTGTGGGAAGTTCCGGTTGCCAAGAACGCGGTGACGTAAGCCGCGTACGACGGGACTGGAAAAAGGAAGTTCAGCACCACGTCCGGCACGCTTTGGGCTCCTTCTGCTGATCTCGTGTTTATCGCGTGTTAGTAGAAGTTTGGTGAGAGACGATTCACGCTTTTCAGATTTGTGCTTCAGTTCGGTACTGCTCTTCAGTTTCTGCTTGTCTTTGCGTATCTGATTATCAGTGCGTGTAGTCAGTAAGCATTTTTTTCTCATTGTGGACTATATCTTGGTATAGTATGCTTTGATTTGCATTGTTTATTGTCTGTTTGCTTCTGCTTTTCAGGTCGTTCTTTCAGGCATTGCTGTTTATCAGTGCTTTCTGTTGTCCGTTCTGACCAGCCGACCGTTTTAAACCATGTTTCGTGTACGTACTCGTCGTACAGTTTGTGCTGTGCAGGGGCTTGGTGTTGGGCTTTTAGCTTTCACACAAGCCCGGTCCATGAACAGGGAGAGGAGGCGTTTGTGGACCAAGAATTGGTTGCGCCAGCGTGACCAGTTCTCGCACATGCCTTTGCTCCGTGAGATCCAGGAGGAAAACCCACATTATTTAGGCATTCAGCTCTCAATCAAGTGGAGAGGGTTACCTGTCCAAAACATCCCCCCCTCATTTTTTGCAAGGGCCCATCAGATGGGGGGATGGGGGGGGTAATGACTCTGATAAGGGGACCATATAATTTAGGCTTTAAATGCTCATTTCCCAAAATGTTATACTGATCTTGGCCACAAATTTTGGTGTCTAATCTGCTTGCAATGTTGATGTGCAAAATTACTCATTTTTTGTCTTGTTTCACTCCACAGTTTCCTTCAATGCCACAGGAATGGCAGACTGTGGCTTCCCACTTTGCCACTCGTAGGGACTTTCCCAATTGTGGAGGTGCAATTGATGGGAAACACGTCTGCATCATCCCACCCCCCAACTCGGGGTCCTACTATTATAATTACAATAGTATCGTGATGTTGGCAATGGTGTCAGCGACCTATGACTTCCTGTATGTGGACGTGGGGCAAAATGGCCGGATGTCGTATGGTGGAGTGTTCTCACGGACGAAATTCTACTGGCGTCTCCAGAGTGGCAGTCTGGGCTTGCCACCCCCAGAGGAGAATCAGGAAGGACTCATGTTCGTCTTCGTCGCGGATGAGGCGTTTGCCCTGGCAAAACATCTGATGCGGCCTTTCCCGGTGAGGACCCTCACCCCGGATCAGAGGATGTTTAATTTCCGGCTGGCCAGAGCCAGAAGAGTCATGGAGAACACTTTTGGAATACTGGCCAGCCGATCCCACCTTTTTTTAACGCCAATCCACATGGCGGAATATAAAATCAATCACATAGTGCTTGCCTGCTGTGTTCTGCACAATTTCTTGAAAAGACTTTCAGCAAACTATGTGGTCTCAGTTGGCCCAGATGCAGACTTGCCAGAAAATGATAACCTCACGGCCCTTGAAGCTGCTTGTCCTGGCTTGCCCCCCCAAAGCGCCTGCGAGGTCCGAACCCAATACATGGAATACTTTGTGGGTAGGGGGGCTATTGATATGCCAGACAATGTCTGAGAGGCATTTTTGTAATACATTTTTCTTTGAAACTACAATAATCTTTGTTTTCATTTACTGCTTGGCTTGGTTTTAGGTGTCTCATAGGTACATTTTTTATTTTTGTTGGGCCTTTTTCTACAACAGTGCAAACCCAAGTTCTGAGCGAGATGAGGGGACAGTCTCTTCTTCAGATAATCTTATTATGTTGTGGGTCTGCTACACACACAACTAATGTATGTAGTGCATTACTGACCAAAATCTTGCTCATTTTCCGCACTATGGTAGAAATATGTGGGGTCAGGAAAATGGCATGATTGGCAAAATTTACACATCACTGTGGGTGTTAATTACTAAAGGCACATCCACTATGCACTACAAGTGCACTGCAAAAGTGCACATGAAACTGCACTTGGATTGCAAAGTAGAGTTGCCTTTAGTAAATAACACCCATTGTCACCGAAAAACAACAATTTTACTCCAAATACTCCTTTTGCGCATTGAAAAAGGAAGCCACACCTTTTTGATAATTTATCTTTTTAATCAAAGCACATTCACATGTGCGTTTAGAAAAGGGTTCTACAACAAACCAACATATTGGGTGTATCAAAAACATTATTTTCGGTAATTTTTTTTGTAACTTGGCGTTTTTGTGTAAACAGGCAAGTATCAAAGCGTAACATACAGAACATAGGAACTTACAAAGTTCAACTTTGAAAAGTGAAGACAATATCAGACATGAGTATGTACAAACTGGGCTGATATTGCCATCATCACATGGGGTGTCACCCCTGGAAAAGCCAAAATTGGTATATGCACACAGTGTGTCAACATGTGCTATCTCCCATCATGGGGGATCAGTGTACATGTTTTGGGGCTGCAACCCCTTCATCTCAGCCACTTTCCACAAAACACGTACATTGATCCCCCATGATGGGAGATAGGGCATGTTGACACACTGTGTGCATCTAACAATTTTGGCTTTTTGTAAAATACAAAATTTGTTTTTTCAAAACACAAAAATAAAACCCTGGCTAGTTTGGGGTGTTTCAGACTCTCCCCAAAACATCAATGATGTTCTTCATTTTATTTTGAACATCATTGATGTTTTTATGTATATTTTCTAAATCCCGATTGCACCCCATCATCTCCCCAATCAGGATCTGGGCACTTTCACTGGTAAAATGTGATTCTTCTTCCACATCACCTAAAAAAAGCAAAAAAACACACCATGTATTATAAATATGACGACATACATTGATGAGCTTACCGGAAGCTGTGGTCTCCGACACTCACCTGTTGTGGTGACAATTTGTCCAACTTCGACGATCTCTCCTTCCTCCTCCTCCTCTGCTTCTGGTGTTGGAATTTCGCCTTCTTTGGGAGGTGTGGGGTCCCTGGTGTCCTCAGACTTCCCGAGTCTTCTCTCCCCTATGAGAATGTAAAAAAGGAATACTTAGCACACAGAGGGCAGAAATAGGAATATGAAACATTGCTTGGAAGTGTGGTCCAATTGTGTTTTTTTGGCCAAGTTCATTATTGTGGACACTTTGGAATAATAAGCTGGGATACTTACCTGCAGTGTGAAGAAATGTAGTGAAGTGTAATTTGGGAAAACATTGTGTTGGGAGTGGGCTAACGAACAATGTTTCTAACGAACGATTGAAACCATGAACTTGAAAGTGGCCATTTTAAACTGTACAACATGAAATCAAAGCACATGGAGCAGTATGCAAGCAATAATAATCATATGAACACACAACTACTTACTTTTTTAAATAACACGCTTGATCCTTCTGTACTGATCGTGCTCCCTCAGTTTCAGGTCTGACCAGTGATTTCTCAGTTGATCCTTGGATCGTCATACCCCAAAATTTTCTGAAGACTCTTCACAACTTTAGTCATGATCTTGGCCTTTCTAATATTTGGGTTTGGGTAAGGTCCATACTTCCCATCACAGTCGGTCCTCTTCAATATGTCCACCATCTCTAACATCTCTCCAAAAGACATATTTAAGGCCTTAAATCTTCTCCTCCAGGATCGGGACGTTTCAGGCTCCGGGCTTTCCTCACCCTCCTCCTTGTTAGTGGAACTCTGATTGCGCACCTGTGTTCTCTCCGCCATGTGCTCTCCCCACTACGCCAAAAGAGAAGGGGCGGGGAATAGTCTACAAAGAACGTCAGGGGCGGGCGGAGTTTCACGCATGTGCACTATATATAAAACGCAACACGTGTGTGTCGTACGTACGATCTGTGAACAGAGTGAGGAGCTGACGTGCCGATCGTGCAAACAAAGGTACAATTTTTAACTTGGTACATCACTAGACTAGACTGCTTCTATCTAGACCTATGTTGGGACAAGATTAGGAGGGTTTATCATGGCATTATTAGTATTTTAGGGTTTGTCTTGTGTTGTGTCTTGCAGACAAGATGGATCCCTTCCAAAACGCCAATTTTATGGGGCTATTCCTTGAACTGTTCAGGGAGCTGCCCTGCCTGTGGCAGATGAACAACCCCTTTTATAATGACCGAAGAAAGAGGAAGGCAGCGCTGGAGAAACTTCTTGCTTTGGTGCGGATCATGGTCGATACGGCAGACATGACCTATGTGATGTTTAAAATTGATGCCATGAAGAGTACATATCTCAGGGAGAGAAAGAAGCACCTGGAGTCCCTGAGATCAGGAGATCCAGATGCCATTTATTACCCCAGGATGGTTTACTTCGAGAGGCTGCATTTTCTGGTAGACCAGGGGGTACCCAGGCCACCACTCTCCAGTCTTCCTTCACCCCCAGCTGAGGCTTCCAACGTCCAACCTGGGCCTTCCAGGCAACAACATGTGGAGGGGCCCAGCTTGAGACAGGTATAGCATTGTTGAACATATTTCTTGTCCTACATTTAATGATGTTAACTAGATGTTATTATTGATCAGTAAGTTGTGATTTAACAAAGTGGTTTACATATCAATAGACAGTAGTGACCAAAAATGATTAGGATAAGAATGAAAAATGCTGGGCTCAGAATGATAGTCTGTTCTATTTGGTAACATTCAATTTGCAACAGTCATGAGCACAAAATGGTGTGATTGATGAGCAAAAAACTAAAACTATGTCCCATTTTCAGACACAGGAAGACCTCAGCCGGGGGGAGGCTGTGGCAAGTGGCAGCCAGGAGGTCGACCATCGCCCTCCTTCTCCTCCTCCTGCCACAACTACAGGAGCCAAGCCACAGCCTCGCAGGATGCCTGGTGGGAAGTGCCTAAGGAAGTCTAGAGGGTGATGGCCTGGGTTCAGTCTGGTCTGACAGAAGATGCAGCCTCTTGAAGAACCACATCCTGTGGACATAGATGGCATCTGCTCTTCCTGATCTCTAGGACTTCTGGACCAGACTTCTCTCCCTGAGATATGTACTCCTCAGGCCACCAATTTAGCATTTTCGAATTAGTTCATTTCTGCCCTGGGGGCCAAAGGCTTCGCCAAATTGACACGTTTCTCCAGCGCTGCCTCCCTCTTTAGTTGTTTGACACCTAAATAAAGTTTTTTTTTTGTTTGAAGAAATACTTGCATATGTGTTTTACTTCAATAAGGACAGTTTATTTATGAGCAGGCAGGTACATTTCAAAAATACAAAGTGAAATGAATAACAAGGGACACCAACACCAAACAACCTCCTGTAGATTAAAAAAGAAAAAGAAAATACAAAAAAGATAATAATGGTGTTATGGTAAGTTGAAACCCAAAACACACCCCAAAAAATGCAAAGATGAGCAAACTCAAAAAAAGGAGATGTTGATGAAAAAAACAAACCACAAAATTCAAAAAAAATAAATTGTGTAGATATGATGATTTAAAATATTGTATTGCTGAAATTCAAGAAATACGTTCAGGAGAAGTGTGTGTGACTACAGTGCCTTGCGAAAGTATTCGGTCCCCTTGAACTTTTCAACCTTTTGCCACATTTCAGGCTTCAAACATGAAGATATAAAATTTTAATTTTTTGTGAAGAATCACCAACAAGTGGGACACAATTGTGAAGTGGAACGAAATCTATTGGATATTTTAAACTTTTTTAGCAAATAAAAAACTGAAAAGTGGGGCGTGCAAAATTATTCGGCCCCTTTACTTTCAGTGCAGCAAACTCACTCCAGAAGTTCAGTGAGGATCTCTGAATGATCCAATGTTGTCCTAAATGACTGATGGTGATAAACAGAATCCACCTGTGTGTAATCAAGTCTCTGTATAAATGCACCTGCTCTGTGATTGTCTCAGGGTTCTGTTGAAAGCACAGAGAGCATCATGAAGACCAAGGAACACACCAGGCAGGTCCGTAATACTGTTGTGGAGAAGTTTAAAGCCAGATTTGGATACAAAAAGATTTCCCAAGCTTTAAACATCCCAAGGAGCACTGTGCAAGCGATAATTTTAAAATGGAAGGAGTATCAGACCACTGCAAATCTACCAAGACCTGGCTGCCCCTCTAAACTTTCAGCTCAGACAAGGAGAAGACTGATCAGAGATGCAGCCAAGAGGCCCATGATCACTCTGGATGAACTGCAGAGAACTACAGCTGAGGTGGGACATATAGGACAACAATCAGTCGTACACTGCACAAATCTGGCCTTTATGGAAGAGTGGCAAGAAGAAAGCCATTTCTCAAAGATATCCATAAAAAGTCTTGTCTAAAGTTTGCCACAAGCCACCTGGGAGACACACCAAACATGTGGAAGAAGGTGCTCTGGTCAGATGAAACCAAAATCGAACTTTTTCCCCACAATGCAAAACGATATGTTTGGCGTCAAAGCAACACAGCTCATCACCCTCAACACACCATTCCCACTGTCAAACATGGTGGTGGCAGCATCATGGTTTGGGCCTGCTTTTCTTCAGCAGGGACAGGGAAGATGGTTAAAATTGAAAAAGACCTGAAACTGGGACGGAGATTTATCTTCCAACAAGACAATGATTCCAAACATACAGCAAAATCTACAAAGGAATGGTTCACAAATAAATGTATCCAGGTGTTAGAATGGCCAAGTCAAAGTCCAGACCTGAATCCAATCGAGAATCTGTGGAAAGAGATCCAACCTCACTGAGCTCGATCTGTTTTGCAAGGAGGAATGGGCAAGAATTTCAGTCTCTCGATGTGCAAAACTGATAGAGACATACCCCAAGCGACTTGCAGCTGTAATTGCAGCAAAAGGTGGCTCTATAAAGTATTAACGCAAGGGGGCCAAATTTTGCACGCCCCACTTTTCATTTTTTTATTAGTTAAAAAAGTTTCAAAAATCCAATAGATTTTGTTCCACTTCACAATTGTGTCCCACTTGTTGGGGATTCTTCACAAAAAATAAAATTTTTATATCTTTATGTTTGAAGCCTGAAATGTGGCAAAAGGTTGAAAAGGTCAAGGGGGCTGAATACTTTCGCAAGGCACTGTATGAGCATCAAAACAAGATCATTCTTGCAGCATTTTAAAGAACAAGAGAATGCACTTCATGGAAGAATTGTTAACATTGCAGCGTGACGAATGTGCTATATCGATTACGAGCGGTAGTTTTGCCTGAGCGAGCGCTTCCGTGTCCGAATTTGATTGTGAGCATGCGTGGCACCTTGTCCGTCGGAGTAGGCTACACATGATCGGAGTATGTCCGATCGGAGCATGTTGTCGGAAAATTTTAAATACAGGTTGGAAAAATTGGTCCGTCGGATACTCCGACTGAAACAGTCCGATGGAGACCGCACACAGTCGGATTATCCGACAACACGGTCCGATCATAGGATCATATTTGTGTATAATTTCAGGGGTTTTATACCAGAAGAATAATATCTTCTAAGCCGTCTCTCTTTGTTCTACACATTGTGATGACTTGGAAATAGCTTCCCAAATCTTCTGCCATTGAAGAAGGGAGATAGGGCGGTTTATCACCTGAGACCATTTCCGCATATAAAAATGAGATGTGTCAGTAATAGGGGTAGCGTTATGTAAGAACCTATAGATGTCAGTAATGAGATGAGTCTGGTATGGTCCTTGGGCACAAAAGAGTTTGAACGTAAAAATGATTTGACTCATGAGCTATGGCATGTTATTGCCATCATCCCGGAAATGATACATATAATTGGATAACACCTCAAATTTATTGGGATTTTTAAGGCAATATAGAAAAAAATAATAATAAAATATATATGAAAAAATATATAAATTTTTATTACAACTATCAAAAGATATTACACAATGATCCATAAAATAACAGTGTTGTGCTAACATATGTGTATGGCATAGAATGTTACTACATGCGTAGACTCTATCCAGCAAAACAGGCAGCTCTTTTCCTGCGCGTTTCGAAAAATATGCATTAACAATTTCTTCTTCAGGGAAGCCACTGTCTGCAAGCACACAATAAGCAATAAATATTACAGAAATTACATATATACAAATGACATGATACATTGAAGACCAATACTTGAATACTCACATGCTATTTCTGTACCAAAAATAGGCACTATCTCCTCTTTAGGCGACCGTTCCAGAAACGGAAAGACAGGCCAAGAGAGGAGGGGATTGAGCCACAAACGTGGAGATGGTAAGGATAATATGGATCTGTTTACAAGGTCACCGCATTCAAAGCCCTGGAGTCCAAATGAACTCAACAAAGGACGGGAATAAAAGATTCCTTTGCACAAATGTCCAATGGCCCATCAAATAGGAAGATGTTATGTTGTATAAACCTCAATCTTGTCTAAAAGACCTACAACAAAAAGAACCAAGAAACATTTTAGTCTACTCCCTAGCCTTACATCTAACATAGGACAGAGATTCCCAAAGTGTAGCTTACCGCCATAACGAGGTTCAATCGTTTCCTAGTTTTATACGAATCTGGGGCATCCAAAGGACATAGGAGAAATTCCCACCTACTTAGAGCTTCTGGCGTCTGCCTTAAATAGCCCTTATTGAGTGGATTGGTGCCAAAAAACTTCCTCCAATCAACACAGAGGCTCCTCCCATCTCTCTAACCACTTAATTCTGATTGGAGGTTCTCCGAAGAGCTCCTCCTCTTTTCAACAATAACTTTTTTTCATTGGAGATCACCCAGGTGATTGCTCCAGGTATATAGATTCTTATTGGTCAAAATCGCGGTGTTATTGCCGCCATTTACATCACTTCCGGTATGGCTACTTCCACTGGAACCGGAAGTGAAGTCATTTTCCGGAACCGGAAGTGGCCAAAAAAAACAAAACCTTTTGGACTTCCTGGAGAAAACATCTTACTGGGCAATGACTGTAAGCAATGACTGCAAGTTATTATAAGAATGCATGGGAGGAAATAAACACTACAAAATGAATCGCTAAATCTATTGCAATCCATTTAAAAGGGGGCTCATCCTAATAGACTCAAATTAATGGGCATGTGGAAATAAATCCACAAAAGTGACCATAACTAATACAGATACACCAATTAGATTTGTCACCTGCAGTGTGTCACTAAGGCAAGAACTAAAACCACGACACAGGAATAAACTGGATAAACCTCCAGATGCCACACACAGTGGCTATCGGGAACAAAAACCAATGCCCAAATTAGTGGCAAAAAAAAGAGGAGCGAAGAAAGGGGTAAGAGTAACCCCAACCACAGCACCCTCCCAACAAAACCACCCCGATGGGCTTACCTGTGCCGGGAACACGGTGACCACAGATCCCACCAAACCTATTATAAATCACTTAAAAACATGTTAAAGACATCAAGTATTGTTCACATAAAGAAAATTGTGTATAAAGATACAAATGTATTTTATTTTTATATTGTTAAGAAAGAAAAAAAAAAAAAAAGAGGAGAAACAGAATCACATCTGGGTAAGGAGCCCAATTGTCCACCAACCAGCTAATCATTCAGTTTTACCTGAAACATAGCCCTCCAGGAATGGCCTGAAGCTCTCTGTTTCATTAAGCCCTGGATAAATTGTAGCTTCCAAGAATTTGATCCAACGCATTTCACGTTGCAAGAGTGTCTTGTTCCAATCTCCCCCTCTGATAGGTATATGTACCCGGTCTATCACAGTAAAGTTTACAACCGGCATCCTATATGCATGAGCGTCCGCAATATGTCTCCCCAAAGGGAGATAGAGGTTGCAGATCCTCATGGCAGACAAGTGTTTACTAATACGTTGGCCTAATTCTTGTTTGGTCTTTCCAATGTAGAAAGCCCCGCACTCACATTGAAACAGGTAAACAACGCCTTTAGTTTTGCAATTAGCGAAGTGTTTTAGTCGAAAACTCTCACCGTTAGGTAACTTGAAAGTAGTCCGTTGTTTTATGTATTCACAGCAGGAACAAGACCCACATGGGTATGTTCCCCAAGTTTTGCACGGATCTAGGCGTTGGTTACCCTTATATTCACTTTGTACCAATGAATCCCCAAGAGAGCCGGCCTTACGAAAGGTGATTTGAGGTTTTGGGGTAACAACCGTCGATAATATTGGATCCTCTGTTAATATTGACCAATATTTTGTAAGAACATTTTTTATTTTATCATGCTCGTTTGAAAACCGTAATATTAATCTAGTTGTATTCTCGTTCTTCTTAGGTTTACTTTTACCAAATAGCAAAGTTTGTCTATCTTGATTTTTAACACGGTTGAAGGCCTTTTTCAGGCAGGTTTTTGTATATCCCCCTAGCAATAATCTTTTGCTCAATTCATCCGCCTCTTTTTGAAAGGCTTCATTGGTTGTACAGTTGCGTTTAATTCGCAACATTTGACTATATGGAATGGATTTTTTCAAAGATTCCGGATGGAAACTGCCGGCATGCAAAAGCGTGTTGCCGGCAGTTTCCTTCCTGAATAATTTTGTAGTGAGTTGCCCCACTGCATCTTTCATGATGGTAATGTCTAAGAAATGAATTTGGGTCCGATTATAGGACATAGTGAAAAAAAGATTCAGATTATTTTGATTCATCACTTCAAGACAAGTTTTTAATATTTCCTCCGGGCCATTCCAAACCATAAATACATCGTCAATATAACGTTGCCACAGTACGATGTACTTAGTGTATGTGGCCCATGCCTCATCAGACAAAAAGGTTTTTTCCCACTCCCCCAGGTACAAGTTGGCATAAGAGGGTGCGCAACATGTGCCCATAGCCACCCCTTGTACCTGGAGGTAGTGGGATCCTTTAAATAAAAAAACATTATGTCTAAGTATGAAGTCAAGCATTAATAAAATAAACTCATAAAATTTCCATTCGGTAGTTGATCTTTGTTGTAAAACTCGTTGTATTGCCTTTATTCCTAAATCGTGGGGAATGCTATTGTAGAGAGATTCGACGTCTATGGTTACCAATATTGCTGTATCCGGGATTATCAAATCCTCCAGGATTTGCAATAAATGGATAGTATCTTTAGTGTATGATGCTAATTCCAAAACATGTGGTCTCAGATGATCATCTATGACCTGGCTTGCAGCCTCCGAGATACAGCCATTACCAGAGATAATCGGTCTGCCCGGGGGATTCTGAATATTTTTATGTATTTTTGGTAGTGCATACATAGTAGGTATTCTTGGATATTTAGTACGTATAAAATCCCACATCTCTACAGTAATGGCACCATCTCTGTAGGCTCCATCAACCAGGTCATAGAATTTTTGATTATATTTGTCTACACAGTACGCCGAAATTCTACAGTAGCATTTCCGATCGTTAAGGATTTTAAGGCACATGGCTTCATACATGGAGTTATCCATTAAAATGAGGTTACCCCCCTTGTCTGATTGTTTTATTGTAATTTCTACATTGTCCTGGAGTGATTTTAGCGCATGTTTCTGTTCTAAATTAAGATTTTTTTGCTTACCCTTATCCTTTTTCATTTTTTGGATTTCTTTAGTTGTCAACCTGACAAACAATGCTAGGGCTGGATTGGAACCCAATGGGGGAAATTTATTGGATTTTTTTCTTGTATACTTTTTTTATCACAGGTGGGGAAATCTGCTCAAGATCTTCGTCTGAACTATCTTCACTATCAATTTCCTCTTCCCAATCTTCCAGCACTGATTCATTTTCCTGAAGCAGCTGATTAAGGTCACGCAGGGCCCTAAAATCAGCTTCTGTAAGATTAGATGAAATAACCTCTTGTTTTGGTTGTTTACTATAGAAGCATTTAAAGAGTACTTTACATGCAAATAAGTTAATGTCTTTGATGACTTCAAAGTCATCTAATGATTTATTAGGGCAAAATGACAGCCAAAGTGAAAGCACCTGGCTTTCAATAGCCGTGAGTGTATGTGACGATAGATTTATGATGTTTAAACCACCTTCACCTATATTAGTACATGTTTCTACTTCTAAGACTGGGTTAGGACTGGAGTTTGGGTTGGAACTATTTTGTCTAAAAAATCATCTAATTGTTTTTGTGTTTTTGGAACCGCCCCTAATTCCTTAGGGCTTTTGGTATTTCTAGATTGAGGTTTATACAACATAACATCTACCTATTTGATGGGCCATTGGACATTTGTGCAAAGGAATCTTTTATTCCCATCCTTTGTTGAGTTCATTTGGACTCCAGGGCTTTGAATGCGGTGACCTTGTAAACAGATCCATATTATCCTTACCATCTCCACGTTTGTGGCTCAATCCCCTCCTCTCTTGGCCTGTCTTTCCGTTTCTGGAACGGTCGCCTAAAGAGGAGATAGTGCCTATTTTTGGTACAGAAATAGCATGTGAGTATTCAAGTATTGGGTTTCAATGTATCATGTCATTTGTATATATGTAATTTCTGTAATATTTATTGCTTGTTGTGTGCTTGCAGACAGTGGCTTCCCTGAAGAAGAAATTGTTAATGCACATTTTTCGAAACGCGTAGGGAAAGAGCTGCCTGTTTTGCTGGATAGAGTCTACGCATGTAGTAATATTCTATGCCATACACATATGTTAGCACAACACTGTTATTTTATGGATCATTGTGGTTTTGTAATATCTTTTGATAGTTGTAATAAAAATTTATATATTTTAGTATTATTTTTTTCTATATTGCCTTAAAAATCCCAATAAATTTGAGGTGTTATCCAATTATACAAAAGAGTTTGAACAGTATAGGTTTATCAAGGCTTAAAGTGGGGGATTTAGAGACAAAATAGTGTCTGATTTGAAGATAGGAGTAGAATAGTTGTTTAGGGATCTGGTATTTCTTTTGCAATTCTTCAAATGATAGAAGCGCTCTGGTAAGGTGGTGTACAATGTTTCAAAGCTGGAATATGCCCCCCTGTGTTCATGGAAGCATTCTTTCGTATGATAAACTGTCAGGAACATCGGGTTGAATAGTACATTTAACAGCGGAGGACATGGGGAAGCAAGGGAAAACTGACGTGAGCATTTCTTCCATATGTCAAGGGAGAATAGCATTGGGCCTAGGCATATGCTTCTGAGTTGACACAAGGAAGGGCTTAAATCTGTCCATATCATGGCACAAATATGTACTGGTCTAGTGAAGATCATCTCAATCTCTGCCCAGATAGTAGGTGCCGTTCTGGATGACCAGGTGATAATTGTTTTAAGATGCGTAGCAAAATAATATTTAATAAGGTCTGGGGCTCCCAATCCGCCTCGTGACTTGGGGGCCAACATTACCGAACTTGCAATCCTATGTGTCTTGTAATGCCAGATAAAGTTAAGAAATGTTCTCTGCATGGCCTTTAGTTGTGACATGGGAATAGGAATCAGGAGTGTGTTGAACAGGTAAAGGAGTCTTGGCATTATAGACATCTTTAGGACATTGATTCGGCCTAAAAGAGAGATGGGGTAAGCATCCCATTGCCGCAGAAGTCGATCAATGTCCCGAAAGAGTTGGGGGTAGTTAGCTTGATACAGGGTTGAATATGAGGAGGTTATGTTTACACCCAGATATTTGAGAGAGTCCGTACACCAATGAAAAGAGTAGTTTTGTTTGAGGCTGGTGAGTTCTGCAGGCTGGACATGTAAAGGTAGAACTTCTGTTTTACTTGTATTGATTTTATATCCAGATATGGAGCCGAAGTCCCTCAACAAGGCTGTAAGATTAGAAAGAGAGATATGAGGCCTCATCAGGGTTAAAAGGACATCGTCAGCAAACAGGAACAGCTTATATTCTTTTTAGCGTAGTAGAACTCCCCCAGCATCAGGGTGCATATGGATAGCTGCCGCTAGGGGCTCTAGACAGAGAATGAAAAGGAGGGGGATATAGGGGCATCTTTGTCTGATTCCTTTACTTAACGAGAAAGGTGATGATAAATAAGAGGCTAATTGAACTTGGAAGGAAGGACAGGAATAAAGGGCATTGAGGGCTGCTATGAAGGGGCCTTTAAATCCATAACGGGAGAGGGTAGCGAACATATATGGCCAGCTAAGCCGGTCAAAGACTTTTTGCGCATCGAGGCTTAGGACTAGGGCCGGGCGGGATTAATAGATCTATGAGGTCTATCATACATCTTGTATTGTCTCCTGCTTATCTAGCTTGTACAAAGCCTAACTGGTTTTATGTATGAGTCTAGGGATTATGTGAGCTAGTCTGTTAGCCAGTACTTTCGTGAAAATCTTGTAGTCCGAATTTAGTAATGCAATGGGTCTATAGTTGTTGGGCAGGGAGGGATCTTTGCCAGGTTTTGGGATCACCAAAATATGGACATGTAGAAATTGTGGATGTGGTATAGTGCCTTTCAATAGTGAAGCATATAAAGAGATCATATGGAGGCTTAGAATTGGTAGGAAAGTTTTATAATAAGAGTAGGGTAAAGCGTCCGGGCCAGGGGCTTTCTGGGTAGGGAGCTGTTTAACCACCTCCTCCAGCTCTTCGGGTGTAACTGCTGAGTTCAAGATTGTAAGGTGTTCAGGTGAGAGTTTGGGTAACTGTAGGTGTTTAGATAAAAGATCGAATTTCTCTTGCGTAAAGCTATAATTGGGATCTGTCTGTGGGCAGTTATATAACCGTCGATAAAATTCTCCAAAAAGTTTAGACATAGTAAGGGGGCAATAGGTGGGAGTTCCATCAGGTTGTTTAAGGAAGTCAGGGGAAGATTGAAAGGGACAAGGTTTCAATTTGTTTACTAGCATTTTATGGGGCTTGTTTGAATATTCATAGAATTTCTGCTTGGACCATAGAAGGGACTTGTCAATTTTGCTCATAGTCAGGGACCTAAGTTGGTTTCGTAATGACACCACAGTCCAGAGTCCAGCTACCGTGGGGGAGGCTAACAGTAGTTTCTCAGCCAAGCGTAGTTTGGTCATGATAAATGAATATTGAAATGATGTGTCTTTTTTAAGGCGGGAACCTATAGCTATACATTGTCCTCAGAAAACGGCTTTATGTGCCTCCCACAGAGTGGAGGACCCCGCGACTGTGCCCTTGTTAAGTTGAAAATATTCCATCAGGCCATTAGATAGGAGTTCTTTAGGTTCAGGGGAGCGAAGAAACGTCTCATTAAGTCTCCAGTGACATGTTTTAGGAGAGGCTGACATCAAGCTGGACGGAGGAGTGGTCTGACCATGTTATGGGGTTGATGGGGTTGATTTCAGAAGAAACCGTTAATGTCAGGAGAGGTTTAGAGATAAAAAAAATTATCTAGCCTAGAATAAAGTTTGTGGGGGTGCGAAAAGAATGCATATTGTTTGTGGGTAGGATGTTTAATCCTCCAAATGTCTTAGCCCTTGTGTCAGACATTCCGATGGACATTGTCCGATCGTGTTGTTGGATAATCCGACAGTGTGTGGGCTCCATCAGACTGTTTCCGTCGGAGTATCCGATGGACCAAGTTTTCCAGCTGGGCTATAAAATTTTCCGACAACATGATACGATCGGACTTTGTCCGATCATGTGTAGAGAATTCCGATCGGTCAAAGTGCCACGCATGCTCAGATCAAATTCCTAGACCAAAGCTATTGGCTACTAGCGTGAATGTAGTCCCGTCCTAACGAAATAACGTCATCATGTTACGTACGATCGGATTTTCTGACAACTTTGTCCGACTGTGTGTATGCAACAGTTTCGGGCAAAATCCGTCTGACAAAATCCGTGTGTGTACAAGGGCTTAGAGATTTTTAGTTATTATTAACTACTTCCCGACCGTGGGCCGTCAAATGACGGCCAGGTAGCGCACCTATATGACGGCCTCCCGTTTAAACAAGGAATGTGCGCGATCGTGCGTATCCCTGTTTCTTCGGTGGCGGCGTATCACGGAGACACGGCTCGCCACCGAAGGGGGTGAACAGCCATTGGGTATGGCTCTTTACCACGTGATTGGCCGTGATGAAGTCATAGCCAATCACAGATGGTCACACCCCCACTGTGCATGGTGCGTGCGCGCTAGCGTGCTGCGCGTGCACGTCAGTGGCGGCGTGTTCCCGGGAACACTGCTCGTCACCGACGCTGGTAAACAGCCATTGACCGGCTGTTTACCCACGTGATCGGCTGTGATCGTTTCACAGCCGATCACTAAAATGTAAACAAACCGCGGTAACAAGATGTTGCTGGGTTCTCCTCTTCACACACCGATCGTGTGTGAGGAGATTGCGGTAACATCTGGTTACCGCTTACAGTGTACACCAATCACACTGATTGCCCCCCCAATAAAGAGGACCTGTCACCACCCCTCCTAGTACCGGTCACTCACAGTCCATCAGAGTACCTGTCATAGTCCATCAGAGTACCTGAGTACCTGTTACCGCCCATCAGAGTGCCCGAGTACCTGTCACAGTCCATCAGAGTACCCGAGTACCTGTCACAGACCATCTGAGTACCAGAGTACCTGTCACAGACCATCTGAGTACCAGAGTACCTGTCACAGACCATCAGAGTACCCAAGTACCTGTCACGACCCATCAGAGTACCCGAGTACCTGTTACGACCCATCAGAGTACCCGAGTACCTGTCATAGTCCACTCGAGTACCCGAGTACCTGTCACGACCCATCAAAGTACCCGAGTACCTGTCACGGCCCATCAGAGTACCCGAGTACCTGTCACGGCCCATCAGAGTACCCGAGTACCTGTCACGGCCCATCAGAGTACCCGAGTACCTGTCACGGCCCATCAGAGTACCCGAGTACCTGTCCCAGTCCATCTGAGTACCCAAGTACCTGTCACAGTTCATCTGAGTACCTGTCACAGTTCATCTGAGTACCTGAATACCTGTCACAGTTCACCTGAGTACCTGTCACAGTTCATCTGAGTACCCGAGTACCTGTCACAGTCCATATGAGTACCCGAGTACCTATCACCGCCCTTCAGAGTACCCAAATACCAGTCACCAGGCCATCAGAGAACCTGTCTCCAGGCCATCAGAGTACCCGAGTACCTGTCACAAGGCCATCAGTGTACTCAAGTACCTGTCACCAGGTCATCAGAGTACTCAAGTACCTGTCACCAGCCCATCAGAGTACCAGAGTACCTATCTACAGCCCATCAGAGTACCTGAGTACCTATTTGCAGCCCATGCCTCATAGAATATATACGTTGGGGTGTTTGCTTTCCAAAATGGTCCATAAGAGTACCCGAGTACCTGTCACAGTCCATCAGAGTACCCAAGTACCTGTCCCAGTCCATCTGAGTACCAGAGTACCTGTCACAGACCATTAGAGTACCTGAGTACCTGTCACAACCCATCAGAGTACCTGAGTACCTGTCACAACCCATCAGAGTACACGAGTACCTGTCATAGTCCATTTGAGTACCCGAGTACCTGTCACGGCCCATCAAAGTACCCGAGTACCTGTCACGGCCCATCAGAGTACCCGAGTACCTGTCACGGCCCATCAGAGTACCCGAGTACCTGTCACGGCCCATCAGAGTACCCGAGTACCTGTCACTGCCCATCAGAGTACCCGAGTACCTGTCACAGCCCATCAGAGTACCCGAGTACCTGTCCCAGTCCATCTGAGTACCCAAGTACCTGCGTCATTTTTGCTCGTAGAACGTCTGAAGGTACAACTTCAATGTTGGTGCTCTGTATGTGGCCAGGCTGTGTAAAAGTCTCACACATGTGGTATCGCCATACTCGGGAAGAGTAGCAGAATGTATTTTGGGGTGTAATTTGTTGTATGCATATGCTGTAACCTGATAATATGACAGTTTTGTAAAAAAAAAAATAATAAAAAAATCTTCATTTTGCAAAGAATTGTGGGAAAAAATTACAACTTAAAAAAACTTACCATGCTACTTACTTAATACCTTGGAATGTTTACTTTCTCAAAAGGGGTCATTTGGGGGGTATTTGTACATTTCTGACTTGTTAGTGTCTCAAGAAATGAGATACACCTGATGTACTGAAGGCCTGATCAGATGTGATCAATTTTCAGTGATTGGCACCATATTTTGTAGACTCTATAACTTTCACAAAATAATATACACTAATGTGGGTTATTTTTAACAAAGATATGTAGCACTATAAATTTTGGCCAAAATTTATGAAGAAAAATTACTAAATTAGCAAAAATGTATGACAGAAACAAAGAAAAAGGCATTTTTTTCACAAAATTTACATTTTATTTTATTTATAGCACAAAAAAAAAAAACCCACTAGTGATTAAATACCACTAAATGAAAGATTTGTGTGTAAAAAGGGACGCAAGTTTCATATGGGTACAGTGTTGCATGACTGAGTAATTGTCATTCAAACTATGAGAGCGCTGAAAGCTGAAAATTGGTCTGGTCAGGAAGGGGGTGTAAGTGCACTGTATTGAGGTGGTTAATGTACAGAATGATCTCGATAGGCAGATGGCCCTGGAGGGTGAGATTGATTGAAATAATGTATGTCTATCTTTGTCGGTGGACATGGTCATGTTAAAGTCTCCTGCAATCACAATAAAGGGTTGGGAGAATTTGTCTACGGTGTCAAACAGATCACAAGAAGCTAATCTGACCTGAGTTGGGAGCATAAACATTGACAATTGTGAGGGACTGAGTGAGAAAAGAGCATTCCAGAATGATAAATCTGCCCTGGGGGTCCAAATGGGAAGACTCGTAGGGGGCAGAGTCGGTTAATCAAAATAGCTACGCCTGCCTTTCCCGATGGATCGGAAGCTATAAAAGATGTCGAGAAATGCTTGCTAGCGAACGTGAGGGATCCCCCAGGATGGAAATGAGTCTCTTGAACTAGGATTATGTCTGCTTTGGAAGCTTTAAACTCCTTCAAAGCTAGCCATCTTTTTTGAATGGAGTTTAAACCTTTAACATTATAGGTCAGGAATTTTAGTGCCATATCAACTTAGTCAGAAGAAAAAGCATTACAAACTTTATATGGTATACAATAGGGGAGGGATTTCTTGGAACATTGTAAAGAAAATGCATATCAAGTATCAGAAAGGTATATGCAACAGTGGTAGCAAAGTGACTGAATGGTAATGACTGTAAAAATTAGCAGCCTCAGGTTGAGGAAAAAAAAACCTGAGGACAAAAAAAAAATAATAAAGAAAAAAAAAAGAAAAATTGAATTCAAAATGAGAGAGAGAAACTGAACGTCCATCAAGTAGAAACCTGGAAGGCTGAGTGCTACCATGAAGCCCAGGTCTAAGCCATGGGTCAAGAGCGGGGGCATGGAGACCTCCAAATACAGGGACCAGGGCGTCTCCCACCACTCTCCGAAGCAAAAAATTGCCCGGAATCTAAAAAAACAAAACTGTTAACAAAAACTGTGGGGGACCCAGTCTCACATGTCTACCATGTCTAGAAGCCTCACATGTCCAGCAATGTGCTCTGTGAGAGCAAGAGCACAAAAACTAGTGTCAGTAAATCAGATTGCACTTGTGACTAAAAAGGGGGGTGGGTCCCTTTAAATGCTTGGTTCCGGCTTACCAGAGAGTATGCTGAAAAGCCAACAGGTGATCAGGCTTTGTGTAGTAGCTTTAAGAAGTGAGTGAAAAACAGTTCAGCAAAAACAGTTCAGCAAAATATGAGTCAAGTCTGTAAGGAATATAGCAGCTGTAGCCCTCTTGTGCTGGGTGTAGCAATATGGCTGCCAGATAAGGTTATAGGGAGGAGGCCTTGGCTGCTTCAGGGGCTATTATAAATATGGAAGTCTCTTTTAACACTCTTCCGGGTCTCCCCCCAATGGGTAGGCTGTTTTAAGAGTGCAAATATGGGTTTATCTGGAGCAGGAGGGCTGGGAAGGCAGTTGTTAGGCCCGAGGTGTAGCAAGATGGCCTCCGCTCACCTGTATCTTTGCAGCAGAGATCCTGGCATGCCTGGTAAGTCCTTTCCAGCATTTCCAGACTATTCACCATCCTCTCTGGCTGAGGAAGCTTCCGGTGGTGTGTGTAGATGGGGTCTTCCTGCGGAGCGCTGTCTACAAGCACGGGGGCCGGGAAGGGCGAGTAGGCTACAAGATTGTGGCGGTGTGTAAATGGATGGGGCCGGCCGCAGATTGAATAATCCCTCTGGAAGTCGTCCTGGACACACAATATCGGTGCGATCTACACTGTGTGTGCCCAGGGTTGAGGATGGGCGATCCGGAGGATTTTTAGAGCAGCGATGGCTCTGGATGGCTGTGGATTAAATCGGGCTCAGTGGAGCTCCACAACGGCACTTCCTTCTCCAATGCAGTCTTAGTACCACAGCCTGGGTACATAAATATCATCTGCTGCTCCTCATCTCCGGGAATCCTGGACCTTCTTGCGCTCCCTATTATAAGTGCTCCTCATGCCACCAATTAGGGCCTTTAAATAGGGGATTTCTGCCGTGAGGATCACCAGCTTCAAAAATTCCAGCAATTGATCCAGCGCTGCCTTCCTCTTTGGGTTATTGTTATAAAAGGGGTGGTTTACCTGCCACAGACAGCAGCTCCCTGTACATATCAATGAATATGGGGATAAAGTACTCATCATTGAATAGATCAATTTTCTCTGCAAGACACAACACAAGACAAACCCTAATATCAGGCAAAACTCTCCTAATCTTGACCCAATGTAGGCCTCAATCTATAAGCAGTATAGGCCACTGATGCACCAACTTAAAATTGTACCTTCGTTATAATGATTGTCGCTTCCGTTACTCCGTCCTCCTCTCACAGATCGTACTACGACCCACGCGTGTTCCGCTTTACATACACTGTGCATGCGTGAAACTCTGACTGCCCCTGGCGTTCTTTATAGTCTATTCCCCACAAGCACAAAATGAAGAGCAGTAACAATCATAAAAGCAGGAGGCTGAAAAGCGCAAATCGTCTGCCACCAAACTTCTACTAACACAAGATTAGCGGAAGGAGCCCAAAGGGTGGCGCACTTGGTATTGAACTTCCTCTTTCTAGTGCTGTCGTACGTGTTGTACGGCACCGCGTTCTTGACGTTCAGAAATCCCAACAACTTTGTGTGACCATGTGTATGCAAGACAAGTTTGAGCTAACTTCAGTCGGAAAAAATCCCATGAATTTTGTTGTCAGAATGTCCGATCGTGTGTACGCGGCATACCACTGCATATAATAGCAACAGTAGTGTCATTGGCAACTATCAAGCAGCTAGCAACTTTGCATAACAATATCATATGAAAATAGAGCTCCTCCAGGAAATAACCCCCAGGATCAATGCCAGTTTCTGCAATTTTAATCCCCAGCATTGGTGTAAGTAGCAGCAATAACCACCCCCCACATCGGTGCAGATTTCTAGAATAAAAACTTCTGTACCAATGTACATAATGACCCCCAGCACTGGTGTCAGTTTCCGCACTAATAACTCCTGCATTAGTGTCAGTTTCTGCAATATTAGCCCCCAGCATTGATACCATTTTCTGCAATAATAACCCCCAGCAGTGGTGCCAGTTTCTGCAATAATATCCCCCAGCATTGATGCCATTTTCTGCAATAGTAGCCCCCATCATTAATGCCATTTTCTACAATAATTGCCCCCAGTATTTGTGCCATTTTCTGCAATATTAGCCCCATTCTTTGTGGCATTTTATGCAATAATATCTCCCAGCATTAGTGCCATTTTCTCCAATGATTGGTGCAGTAGTTGCCATAATAACCCCCAGCAAAGGTGGTCAGTGGGGATATGCTATTTTAAAACTCTGCAGCATTAAGGAGCTAATGAATAATGACACTGACCACTAATACAGCACAAAGGGGTTAGTTACGCTGCCACTGGCCACTACTGAATGTGAAATCCATGGCAGTGATAATGAACCCATGCATGCTGCCATACAAAATCTGTAATTAACACTGCCCTGGATCACTAATGCACTAGTGGCCAGTGGCAGTGTAATTAACCCCTTTGTGCTGTATTATATGCCAGTGTCAGTGTTAATTAACTCTTTTGTTTTGCAGCATGAATGGGTTAAGTTTACACTGACACTGACCACTAATGCGTGCTGCATTAAGGGGTTAATTAACACTACCAAGGATTACTAATGCACAAGTGGCCAGCATAAGTAAATTAACTGCTTCCTTCTGCACATTACTGGGTAATTTTAACTCCTTCCCACCCAATTACAATAACTCCCCAAGAAGTTAACTAGTCCAGTGCACTGCAAAAGCCTTATGGCTGAGTCATTGCAACATAACACTGTTAAGCAATATACAGTATATTCTCCTGTGTCTGCTCACTTATCTTATTCAAGCAACATGCTCTCTTGGACTCTCCCTCTCTCTCTTCCTGTCCCGGTATCAGAATGACATGTCAGAGGCGGGGACTAGAAATGATCTATCTGGCAGAGTGGAAGTGCAATCATCGGGCAGAGTGGAAGTGCAATCAGTAGTAAACACTAGTGCCGAGTGTAGGAGCACAGGGAGCCTTCCCCCAGCACTCGGCACCCCGCTGAAGCTCTGCAAGGGCACTGTGCAGGGTCTCTTCTCCTGAACTTCGACAGTGATCTGTGCACCGCTGTGCATGCTGAACCGCCATCAGGCAGACTTTAGCCAGAACCAGCACTGCCTGCACTCTGTCATTACCCCTTGTCCCGGCTTTGGTGTCACCCCTCTGGCGGGTGTCACCCAGGTGGACCCCCATAGTGACACCACCAGTGTAATTGTTTCAGTCTCTTCATGTATGCCTCAAGTGCTCACACCTGTTCATCAGGAATACACACTTGCAAATGAAAGTATGCATCAGCATAGATACCTGTGCGGGGTAAACCTCAAAATAACAACAAATGGTTGTGGCCATGATCTCTGATCCCAAAAATCTCTAAATTAAACTTGTATATTGTTGGGCATGTGGAGGATACAAAACAGGAAATTACAACATTGTGAGGGCTGCTTCACACAAATTGGTGACAAAGCAAATTCGTCATTCATCGTCAGCATAAAACATTAAAATATGTGTGCAGGCTCACACCAGACTTATACATCCATATCTGACCCAAAACATCACAATTCTATATTTGGTGCAAATCCACACTTGCTTGATTTATGTTATTTCTTGGGGTTCCATTATGTGAAACTCATCAAAAATGTAATCACTGGTGAAAAATAAACTTCAACACCACAACAATGGAAGAACATACAAACCTCTAGCCAGGCAGCATGATTGGGATACGAATCAAGAACCTCAGTGCTGTTAGGCAGAAGTGCTAACCAGATAGCCACTGTGCTGCCACATGTATAGGCTGCACCTCTGTGGTGTGAAACAGTTCTAAGCCCCAGGGGTGCAAGAAGTTAATCAATGCAGATGTACTGTGGAAGGCCAGAGAGCCATTGAACAACCTGTTTCTGGCATCAGTTTTGAAGTCTAGTTATGGCTGATTAATGTCAGCATGCTGAGCGATAAATAGCTGTCATTTTGTGGGTTTAGGCTTGGTAAAAGGCTGCAATTAGTGCTGATGGGGAAATGTTAAGGCTGATTAGAGTCCTTGCCCATGGAAAACATATGACATAAATTGCAATGGTGGGGAACCCTCCTACGCATAAATACTACATTTATGCAAGGACCTGAGTCAGGAGCTATGTTTAAAAACATAGGAAAAACAGGCAACTTTGCTAAATGAAGTGGCATGTTTGGGATTTGAACCAAGAACAGCAGAACTGCTAACCTGTTAGCCACTGTGCTGCCACATGTGGTACCCTCCTATACATAAATACTGCATTTCTTTGGACATATAGGTGGAATTACATTAGTCAGGAGTTATTCCTCTTCATTTATTCTGTGATATTTGGTGGTTTTGGTAATGTTGGTGTTGTTACCCTCTGAATTTTGGGAATTACATTTTTATTTCTGATGTTGGTACATATATGACATTTTTGGGCTCAAATTATGATCGTTTGGAAATAAGTTCAAAATCCCTAAAAGCAATAAGACAAGGGAATTGAGGGAATGGGACTTTAAAGGTACATCATATAGAGAGCGACACAAAATTATAATATAAAAATATACAAATCATTTATTTAGAAAGGCAAGGTAAAAGTAAGGAGTGCAGTTACAATCACAGTCATGGTTATACACACATATCCTAACCATGACCAATGAGAGCACTGTAAACACATACAGAGTATTCTCACATCCAAAAATGTCAACATGTTTCGCCATGCCGGCTTCATCAGGAAAAAGGACTAGGGTATTCAATTAATAAGTATAAAACAGCAAAATATGCTCAACCTTGAATGTATAGAAAGGAAACAAAAGCAAAAATTAGTACATCACACTTCAAAAAATGAACATAGTATAACATTGCACATGCATGACCCCACATCGTCCACAGAACAATTGAGGCACCTCCACCCATAACCCCAAAAAAACAAAAAAACAAACCCAAACCCCACAACCCCCTCACACACCAAACTACCTCAATGATGAGTCTTGGAGTGAGTACGATTGGGAGAATTCCAAAAGGCCCCAATGACCTGCATCCAAAGACCAGTCCAAAAAATGTCAGATCTCCCATAGGGAGGGATGTAATTTTCTTGTTGCTTGAACTACCATATGAGAGTGCAGCAATGCCTGCAATATATATTGTACATTAGGATAAAATGATATCATTTTGAGGATAGAGAGAGCACAAGTCCATAAAAGAAACTTATAAATGAACTGTACTCACCACAATCCTGTTGATTTATTGGTATGGAAATATCTATGCTGGGAGCTCATGCGGACAGAAAAAGCACAGATGAAAACATTAGCATTTCCTCAATGGGTGAAAAGGACACACCCATCTAAAGAGACTACAGCAGTGACAGCTGGTGCTCAAATTTTTTTTTTTGGGGGGGGGGGGGGGGGGGGGCGCAAACCGAAAAACTTTTAGTAATGCAGGGCTGTAAATAGCCATTTATCAGGTGATTATGTATCATTACTGCTAGGTAAAACTGTGGCCATCAAATGCAGCCTCACTGTGTCCATTATGAGGGGTTCCCGCCATCCCTGTGCCAAATTCCCAGGTCTGTACACCCGCTGTGCCCATTATGAGGGGATCCCACCATCCCTGTGCTGAGTTCTGGGGTTTGTACACCTGTGCCCATTATGAGGGGTTCCCACCATCCCCGTACTGAGTTTCTGGGTCTGTAAGCAGATGTGCCTATTATGAGGGGCTCCCACCATCCCTGTGCTGAGTCCCCGGGTCTGTACACCTGCTGTGCCCATTATGGGGGTTAATTTTGTTTATTGAAAATCTTACAAACAACAACTTATATACAATAAAACCATAATAAATACATAAAACATATTTTCAAAATAACTGAATATGACTATACAAACCAGAAAGAACAAGAACAAAATAAACAGTGCAAACTAAATTGCACATAACATAATCCCTACGGGAGAGCCAGACTAAGGAACATCACTGTCACCATGCATGTAGCCTTTTATCAAAATTATATTGGATCTGAAAATCTAGGGGAGTGAAAGAAGAATACAAAGAAAGCTGCACACTCCAAGATCAACAGGCAACAGCTACAGAGTCCTGATATTCCTCCACGCCCTTATCCAGGCCTCCTGCTGCCACCTGTCTTTCTCAAGACCCCAAATCTTCCCAACCTCACCCAGAATGTTCTGCATCACCACTTCCAGGGGGAGGATTTCACCCCGTAAGGATACCTGACACCGTGCACTCCATGTGAAATAAGGGACTACTAAACTAACTAAAAAAAGTGTTTCCAAATCATAATCCAGACGAGTCTGGAAAGCCCCATACACCCACTCTGCATAACTCATATGGGGGAGAAAGGGTATACTCAGAGCCCTCCGCACCCTCTTGTACACCTCTATATTAAAAGGACGCTGAAGGAGAAAGTGATCCATGGACTCCACCACTCCTCCACTCTCGGGCAGCCCTGATCACTCATGGAAAGAAACTTCAAGTTGCCCTTCACATATAGTTTTCCATGAAAGGCAAACCAAGCCTGATCCCTAAACTTCATTGGGATTCTCTCCAAATTAATCAACCGCAAACCCACCCCCAAAACCAGGCTTGGGCAATCCCTCAAGGCCAACGGCTCGCAAAAAGCAGAGCTCAAAATCCGCTTCTCAATAAGTTTCCTTGGAAAAGATCTGATTTCTCCTGCTGTACTTGCCACTGCCGAAGTACTTTCAAATATGGGGCAACATAAGCTGGAAGCTTATCATGCTTGACCCTCAGGCGTTTCACTGACCCACCATTTTCCCAGTCTCGCAGAAAGAGCCTAAGCCAGGACTGGAAAATACCAACCCACCCAAGCGGTCTCTCTGCCAACATGTTACCAAGATTGTACTTCACAAACATCAGAGAGAAAAAGACTACAGGGTTGATCATCCCTAGACCACCCTCCCGCTTAGAAAGGTAAGTCACATTCCTTTTGACAAGATTTATTTTGTTCCCCCCATAACAGCTGGAAGAAACAAGTATAGACCCTGGTATAGAGAGAAGCTGGCAAAACGCAAACAAAACTGACATAGAAAAATCGGAATCAGGTCTTGATCAGATCAACCTTTTCCCTCAAGGAAAGCTGCCAACCTTTCCAGCTTGCCACCTTGGCATCGGCATTCTCCAGCCTGTTCACCCAATTTGCATGACCATAGTCACCTGGGCCAAATTCAATGCCTAGAACTCAAATTTTTTGTTGGGGCTCTGGGAAGTCAGCCGGGAGAACAAAGCTCTCACCTTCCACGCCCATCCAGAAAGCTTCACAATTGTCCTGGTTGACCTTTGAACCTGATGCCTCTGTATACTGCCTTATCACTGAGACCACCTCCTGCACCTCCTCATTCCCAGAGACAAAAACAGAAACATCATCAGCATAGGCTACAACCTTCACAGGAGGCTCACCGGCGATGCCTAAAGGTACCCCACACAATTGGCCATTCTCTAGCCTTCTAATGAAGGGGTTGATTGCAAACACATATAACAGCGGATTCAATGGGCACCCCTGACGCACACACAATGCTGAGCTCTGAGCATCCTCCATGTCCAGACGGGAGAACTCTCTCATGAGCTCAGGCTTGTTGTGCAATGCCTCAGAACATAGACTGTAAGGATGTCCCACTGCATTGCACAGATTACACCTTATAATATTACAGTCCTTTGGCAAATGTCCTATACCCTGACACAGAGAGCACTTCATTACTGGACAGGAGGATGCAAGATGCCCTTTATCTCCACGCTTGTTGCAGAGCTTTGGCTGGCCCAGATAAAAGATGGTCAGCCTGTCCCTCCCCACGAAAGCTGAGGATGGCAGATGCTGGACAACATTGTCAATGACCTTTAATTTTAGCTGCACAGACCATCCCCATGTCCAATTTCCCTGATCGTCCAAAATCTTTTTTAGGGGGCTCAGGACATCCCCATACCTCCTCAACCATACAGTTAAATCCCCTTGGGGTATAGACTCGTTACAGACAAGAATTGCCACCATTTTATTGAGGGGCTTTAATAAGACTGCTTTAAGAAGCAGCTTTTTGTTTCCGAGTGAACAGTGAGAAAGCCCTGGGGGGGGCTTTCCAGGACTCCGTAGAAGTCCGTAGGAAAAATTATTTATACAGTACTGTAATTATAAGAAAAAGTCTGATAAGGTGTGCCGGACAAAACCCGATCTCTTTGCTTATCTTCCTATCGCCCGTAGAAGTTTATAAGATAATTTGTTAACTGTCCATGTGGAATTTGTCAGCGTTGTAAGGTAAGACGACGCCTTCCACTGCACTGTTATAATAGAACGTAAATAAAAGTAAATAAATAAAACGTGACAGACACGTTTTGCGGTGAACTCCCGACTCTTTTTTGTGATTGATGGAAGTTCCCTAATTGAAGCGTAGAGTGATGCTACAGTATCCGGTGATGTATTTATGTTTACTCTTAATGATTTACATATGCATGCTTTGACTCTAATGTATGAGATAGTGAGAGCAATAGCAGTGTTAATAATGCTTTGTTAAGGTAATACATAAATTGGCATAGTTGGTAGGATACTATGAGGCTAACTTTTGATCAAAACATGCTATTTGAATAATTCTTTTTGCTACTGAAAGAGGAAGTCAGGTGCAAAATGTGGATATTTGGCTTTTTGCCAACAGGGTTCAAGTGCTAATATTTCACTAACCATAAAATATAGTGTTGAATTGTTTGCGGCATTGGTACTACAGCAATTGAAAGTACTGTTTGAACCTGTTGGCACTAAAAATAAGAAAAGTAATAACGTACAAAGCTTGCTTATGATCAGGGAAACCTCTGGCCATAAGGAGTGCTTATTGGCATTTTGTCAAGAAAAAAAAAAGGAAATAAAATGTCATGGTTATGCAGTGATCTTCCTGTGTTTGCTTACCTCCCCTCATGTGTTCAGACTAAGAGGCCAGCCACTTCCACCTGGTGGTTTTTATAACCTCTCCTCTAAGCACGGCTCCACCCCAGGCCCTATCAGGGAGCCCTATATTAACCTGTGCACTGCAGGCCATCAGTGCTGATAAACCATTGTGTATTCCTTTGTGTGTTTGGCTTCCTGTTACCTGCCGTGTGCTCTTCTGTTGTTCCATTACCGACTTTGGTGTGTCTTTGACTATCCCTGTTTGCCTGTGATCCTGACCTTTTGGCGTGTCCCTGACTATTTCTGTCTGCTTGTGGCCCCGACCTTGGCTTTGTCCCTCACCATCCCTATCCTCCTGTTGCCTACTGTGGGTGTGAGCTGGGGGACCCTGGGGGTCGCGACCTGGAGCCAGTTGCAGCCAAGTCCATCCTCACCACTCGAGGCTCTGGTGAACACCTGCTGGCTCTTAGACTCCGCGCCCCAGGGAATATTACGCTCTAACCCCGGTGGGACCTGTCTCCCGTCCGCAGCAGTCAGCCGTAGGGTCCACAACCTTGCGGTGCACTCCTGATCCCTACGGTGTGCATCTGTCACCTCGCCTCAAGGTGACCTGACATAAAAGTCAGAATGTTTAGAAAGAAAGATGGGTTTAACAGAGACATAGGATGGTGGATTTAAGGGTTAAATCAACCTTCTCTATGCCTATACCATGCGCCCCGCCTCCTCCCCCTTACATTCCACAAACAGATCAAGAGTTGCACGAAAGACCTCATCACATGAGGACACACAGCAAATATCAGAGTGGGCTACAAGCACAATAACTGATTTCTGGCAGCGAAGGATGCTGCAGGATGTTTTCACATCCTTAAGCAAACACTAGTGCTGACACATTATCAAAATGATTTCTCAGGAAATCAAAGGGGAAACTTTTATAAAAAGAGAAGAGGGGGTTACACACAGAGACAACCAAGAGGATGGCTTACAGCCAATAGTTCAGGATTTCTTAGGGGATCTTAGAGGGAAATTGTCTCGTCCTACATTAACATTAACCCAGTAAAGATGGCAAATGGTGACTATAGGTTTGTACAAGACCTAAGGGCCATCAATAGCCTAATGGTACCGATTGCCTCAATAGTGCCCGATGTGTCATCAACACTTACTGCCATACCACCGGATGCAGAGTATTTTACTGTGATTGATTTATTGAACGCATTTTTATTTCCGTCCCTGTGGATGAGGAGACACAGCCAATCTTTGCTTTCTAACTAACGAACATGGTGTAGAATGCCCCAGGGCTATGTAGACTCCTCTGCAGTCTATTCCATTGTCCTCTAAACTACTCTCAGAGCTTGGATACCAGGACACTGTTCATCCCTGCTGCAGTATGTGACTCCTCATCTGCAGTTCTAATCGGATGGCCGCCTTGGAGGATGGGAGGGATCTTTTGAAATGTCTTTTTGAAAGTGGTCACAAAGTGTCAAAGAAATATTTGCAATGGTGTCAGGAAACGGTTGCATATCTTGGTTGTGTACTCTCAAAAGGAGAAAGAAAAGTCAATCACAAAAGAGCTATGGTTCTTGTGGGTCTGCCCCGCCCACTTACTAAGAAAGACATGCTTACCTTTCTTGGTATGATTGGTTACTGCCGCCAATGAATACCTGACTGTTCCTACTATGAGAATCTCCTGAGACAAGCCACAGGTTCAGACATTCCAGACTATATAAAATGGTCAGATGAAATGTGCAATGCTTTTGTGTATTTGAAAAATGCTATGGTAATGGCTCCAGGGCTCGGCCTCCCTAATTATGGAAAGATGTTTAATTTGTTTGCAAAGGAAAATTGTAAGACTTTGTCAGGTGTCCTCGTTCAGGAGCATGGAGGCAAGTTGCGCCTTATTGTTTTTTTTTCTCAAAGATGGTTTCCGGTGCAGGTTCAAGGCATGCCTGTGTGTCTCAGAGCTTTTGCATCCTGTGCGATGATGGTTCAGATGGCCACTTCTTTCACTCTGGGGCACGACACCACACTTCACACCACCCACAATGTATCAATCCTGTTGAAAAATGTACATACACAGCACATGTCTGCTCAGAGGTTGAGCGGCTATGAGATGATCGTGCTGTCTAATCCAAAATTGCACATCAAATATATTCTTCTCCCACTGCAGGACTAGCACCAATCTTAAATGCCCCATTTAGGATTAAAAGGAGAGCAGGATGAGGTTGTGCCACAACATGATTGCATAAACCTCATTCACCAAAACACATCACCCAGGTCTGATTTATCTTCCACAACACTGCAGAGCACACACAGGCCAACAAACAGATAGCCAAGGGAATGCTCTAGCTGATTTAGCTGCCAAACAAGCTGCTATTTCACAATGCACAGATCCAAATGCCCATGCTAGCACCAGAATTGCCCTTTTTTGATCAGGTTCTTTCAGATTTGCAGGGATGTGCAGAAGAAGCTGATTTCAGAGATTGGGACAAAATAGGTGTGCAGAAAGATGCAAAAAAAAAAAAAAGATTTCTCTGCAAAGAGGGGAAGCCATGTATACCTGTAGCTAGTGCATCACTTTTTATTTCCCAGTACTATGGAATAGGTCACAGAGGCTGGAAATCCACTTGTGAACTATTGGAGAAAGATTTTTATTTTCCAGAACTTTCCTGAGGCTTAAAGATTATGTATCAAGATGCATCACATGTATCAGGGACAATCCAAACAACCCACACAAGGCCAAACAGGAACACCTGATATATCCAACAACTCCTTTTACACATTTGCAGATTGACTTCACATACATGCCCAAACTAGGCAAAAGACAGGAATATTTTTTGGTAATTGTGAACATGTCCTCAAGATGAGTTGAACTTTTTTTAACCACAAATGAATATGCACAAACTGTAGTGAGGATCCTCATTCAGGAAATCATTCCTCGATGGGGATGCCCACTTCAAATAAACTCAGACAATGGACCTGCATTTGTATCAAGGGTCTGCCAGGACTTGGTAAAAACTCTCAAGATAGAATGGAAGTTTCACATTCCCTACCACCCTCAAAGCTCAGGGATAATAGAAAGAATGAACAGAACAATAAAAGACAAAATAATAAGTCATAGGAGGAACCTTTGCCAACTGGAAGAAGGTCCTCCCAGCAGTCCTGGCAGAAATAAGAATGACCCCTTCCAAGACAACAGGGTATTCACCTTTTGAAGTCTTGATGGGTCAACCTTTCCCCACCCCATGGGCCAGAGCACCTTTAATGATAGAAAAAGGAGAGTTAGACTTAATACAGGAAGAATATGTAAGGAAATTGGTTGAAACATTGTATACAGTTGAGAGAAATGCTACTCGCACCTCTCCTTTTTCTTCACAGGAAGCTACTCACCCCTTCAGGGTAGGAGACACCGTGGTGGTCCAATAGCTGAACAGAAGTAAGAAGCAAGAGTATCCCTTTGGATCTCCTACCACAGTGGTTACATGACCAGAACAGCCACCCTAGTGGAAAATTGCCAGTCCTGGATCCATGCTAACAGAGTGAAAAAGGTTGCCCAAAGCCCCAAGAGCAGGAAGGAGATCTTGGATACAGAAGGCCCTCAAGCAGAAGTCCAAGCACACGAAGGAGGAGTTCCGGGGAAAGCAGGTCCGGCCAGAGAAGATGACCTTGCTTATTTCACTACAAACTTCTGGCAAGGCATTTTGCCTCCTGGTCCTGATCTCTCTGACAGTGTACCTACCCACCTGGATCATCACTAACTGTATCTACCACCCTGAAGATTTGGGTGCAATTAAAAGTATCTTTGGGATTACACACACACACAAGAGAACATTACAGTGACACAAGCTAGAATCAAGAGACAGACTGGAGATAGTTTTACTGATAAGATGTTTTTGCTAAAATTTAAGTATGCTTATGCTCAAAAAAAAATGAGTATGAAGAATGTAGGATATGTAACAAATTACATCCTAGCACTGCCCAAATTACCTTTTTGGCTGTACCTTTAAATATTTCCTCCTTTCTCAACGAGACTCCTCCTGTATTCTTGACTAACATATCCACTCTGTACATAAACAACATTGTTACCTTTCCAATAGCAGGTAGAAGTCATTCCCCTGATTGCTGTTTTAATTTAGGGAATGAGACACAGACTAACCCCTCTTTCTGCAGCAGGTCAATATTTAATATCTCTACGTGCGAATCCAGAGTCTCTGCCCCTGCCTGCTCACTGTTTCAAGTATCTGACCCAGGGCTAAACCGTACTTTACATAACTTTTCTTCTTTCTCTGATAATGTAGGTTAAATAATTGCACCAATTTATAATCGCAAAACACAGGACAAGTACACTCATGAGATTGTCGCTAGAGACCTTTTGCACCAGGACAAAATATCTATGTATGTTGTGGGAAAGTGTGTTATACCTGGGTGCCCCTCCATGTAGGGGATGATAAAAGGGGACATCCCCTAGAGGCCAGCTCCAGCAAGAAGCTAGGGACATTGCTATAACATGGAGCCCATTTGCCAATGCAGGATTTGGACTTGGAGGTATATTTTCATGGTTAAAAGACATTGTCCTTGTTATGATATTTATCCTTGCTCTGATTCTTTACCTCTGCTTTAAGTGTTGCACTTGCATAATTGCACGCCTTCAGTTTCCTGATGATAAGGTTCTATCCTACATGACATACATGACGAGTCATCCACTTCACGAATAGATATGCTCAAGTTTTGCTAATCTAGTTTAGTTTTTCATGTTACTGTTATCTTCTTTAGTTCTTTCATTTCTTGTAAAGCACATGATTTTTGAGAAATCACTAGTTTCACTTTTGTCATAGACCATACTTGTATATGATTGGATAATTTGTAGGACACGTTCAAAGGGCACTACTTTCTGAAAGCCCCCTTTAAATATTCACACCAAAGAGTAAAGATTAGATTTGCTCGGAGAGACTTTGTTGTTTTGTGTCCTTGTCTCAATGGGCTAATCTCACAGGCCTGTGGCGATTGATCGTCACATCTTACCAGAGATAATCAAAGGGTTAAAAAAACACCCCTAGACAATCTACATTCCCTTCAGTCATCATTCATTGGTTTTGTATGGTTCGCATCATTGAAAGCATTTAGTCAGTTTGCTAGTCTAATTGAATGTATACATGTCCTTAAATGGTCATTTACATCCTGTGTTCCTGCTGTGAAGTCACAAGCTTTGTAGGAGGCGTTTAGCTGTTGGAGGCAAACCCTCCAGGACGTGGCTTCCTGTTGATATGTAAATAAAAGAACCAGGCTGAGTACCCGCAGGGGAAGTCAGGCTGATGGAACTGAGAACGTAAGAAGGATGGTCATGTCTGTTCATTTGGATGAGTGGGTTGAAAGGTAAAGTATTATATCATTAAGACGGAAATGTTATTATTATTAGAAACAGGAGATTTGGCTGTGTGCTCTGCATATGGTCAAATTTTGCTGACATCAATGGCGGTCCGAAATAGGAGTAAACAGAACCTACTTTTGCAAATGGATCATTAAGCTATGTGATAGGTAGGTTCTGCTTTGCAAAAAGAACACATTTTTCGTCTTTTTGAGATAATACTGGAAGTTTGATTGTGTGTGTGTATGTGTGTGAGAATGTGTGTGTGATTTGGATCAGCTCGAGTGTATGTGTAAGAAACTGCATGCTGTGTAACAAGTTTGTAATGCATGTGAGAAATGGATGAATTTTGATTTTTACCTATGTATGGGACAAGTAGATTGCATGAATTTTGTAGAGCGTTTAACTGACTATATTGAAGTTGTGTAAGAAACTGAATGAGAAATAGAGACATTGGGGCTGATTTACTAAGATGAATGCGCTGCGCCAGTTCATACCTCCATTTGTGCGTAAGATAAATTATCGAGTGAGCGTATGAACAGGCGCACGCATAAGCACAACACATAATATGCTGGCGCAATTCATAATAGCGTGCGCCGTATCATTAATAGTCCATTCACACAGGGGCAACACGACTTCCAGCGCGACTTTGGGAGGCAACTTGGAGACGACTTGAGTGTGAATCACAGCGCGACTTGGGGCGACTTACAACACGACTTTAAGTCGCCCCCAGGCCAGGCGACTTTAATTTAAAAAAAAACGGCATGGGTTCCCCTCCAAGAGACCCTTCAGGTCTGGTATGGATATTAAATGGAACCCTGCTCCAAAAAAAAAAAAAAAATAGCGTGAGGGTCCCTCTCAAAAGCCCTTCAGGTCTGGCATGGATTTTAGGGGAACCCTGCACCAAAGGATCTGGTATGAATTTTGAGGGGGACCCCCACGCCATTTTTTTTGCCGTTGGGTTCCCCTTAATATCCATACCAGACCCAAAAGGCCTGGTATTTAATTTCGGGGGACCCCCACTAATTTTTTTTTCTTAATGCTAACATGACCTGTGTGCAAATAGCCTTAAAAAAAACCCATAGAAGTGAACCAGCGCAAAAAAAAAGTCAAGTTGAGAGGTGCGCCTGTTCAACTTATGCAAATGAATTTACGTGGCTTGACATTTACTAAGATTTTGCCGGCGCAGTGAACCAGCGCACTTGAACGGGCGCAAATGCTGCTTGCACATGCGCAGTGCATAAATTGTCCTAGCGCAGTTCCAAGTGTATTTGCAGGCGCAGCAAGCTTTCTCAGAGAAAGTTATTTTCCGTTCTATTTGGGCATATTTGTTACTTGGACAGTCATATCTATACTTTCTCACATCACCCCCCATAATATTTACACTTCCAGCTTCTTTTAATTCTAACTTGAAGATGCAGTGTGCCAGGTCTATAGCGGCGCACAGATCGCGGCCACCTGTGCGCCGACATGCTCATAGTAAATGGGGAATTGTGCTGTGTTACAGGCGCAAATGCTTTGTGAATACGAAAATCAGCCCCATTGTGTTGTGTGTGTGTGATTGAAAGTTTTGATTTGAGAAAATGCCTGCTAGCTACCATAAGGTTCAGTGGAGGAGGGGCAGGCATAGTTTTTACAAATCTGAAAATGTGTTGGAGTGAACGGGCTACGCCCCGTGGGAAGGGAACTGATGTTCTGAGCAAACATCAGTGTATGTCTCAATAGCTTGTTATGGAAGTTGAGTGGGTATATGAACTTTAGGTGGGGACAAGAAGCGTTAGTTTTAAGTTGTGTTTTTTTTCATATAACTAACATTTTTAAATGTGAATTAGCCTAAAGTGTTCGTCTATGCGTTAAATGTGATGTCCCATTTTTGTCAGTTTGTGTGGGGAGAAGGTTTGGCTAGTAGGGAAGCTTGTGCTGGTTTTGTCAGGAAAATCACCATTTTGTTGTGGCCTGGCTTTTCTTATAGTCAGCATGTGGCCATGACTTGATTTTTGTTTGTCCTAGCTGCCATTTTGTGTCCGCTGTGTTGTTGGTGGAATTTCTATTTTGGTTTATAGAGGCGCAGTTTAAGTCATCATTTTCCTTTTCTGTGTTTGTACTTTTTTATCAACTTTTCAGTATAAGAGTGGAAATTTTTGTATTGGACTTTGGCTTTGGTGGGAAAGTCACCATTTTGTCGTAGCCTAGCTTTTGTTGCCTGCCATGTGACCAGGATCGGTGGCCATTTTGAGGATCTCTGAATCTTCCTATAGAAGAAGATGCAGACACCATTTCCTTGTTTGTGAAACCATGTGACATGAGCCACCATCTTGTTTCTGGGCATCATTTAATGTAAGCTATTGTAGGTTAGCTGTTTGTACCTTTTATCAATTTTTTTCAGTATAAGAAAGAGCTGGGCATGTATCCACAGGAAGTTGGTGGGAGGAGCTGGGGGTCTTCTGATTTGTGCTTGGAAGGACAGTGGGAAAACACTGGCGTCTGAAACAGTGTTTTAAATTTTTAGTTTTATACTGTACACAGTTTTGGGTAGAGAGCAAACGGGAGGCATCCATGTTATTTGTTGTAATATCTAGGTACAGAGAGAAGCCACGTTGTTCTGTAGAGTAAGCGGGCGTAATTATGTTTTCTATGTGGCTTAATCTGGCGACGCAGTTTATGGGCGTACAATGGAAACGCTTGTGTATGCATACACTGTAAGGGGTAGAGACCTAATTCAGGGGGTGATATCACCTTGGATGGGGTTTGACGGAACCGATCCCACACTCTGATGGAGTGCTCCCGTCAGTATACTGCTTCCTAAGTCTGAATATAGAGATCAGATATTCCAACCGCTCACAAGCACAAAACAAGACGACACTTGCTTAGTGCTAAAATGGACTCATTTATTAGAACCAAAATGCCAAGTATTTATAACACAGTATAAGATTAAAACCTAACCTAATTAGCATGAGCTAATTATATAAATCAACACTCAGACTAGTTGACTGAGAGAAAACACTTTTCGGCTCCTCGCTCACTAACAATTCAATAAACATTACCATAAACATAAACACAGGGTTAATTAGCACAAACAACAATGTGTGAATACTCAATACTCAGACTAAACTCATTTACACAACATACAGGTGGCTGGAGTTCATGACATTAGCATCTAACAGTTTGTGTCCCAACAGCATGAGACAACACACATTATATATACATATATACAGCATTGAATCTGACTAGCACAGATTATAGTGGGGTTCTCATTCAACCTGTGGCCCTTAAAATCCAGGGCCCATAATCAGTCGGCAAGAGGCTCGCATTCAGTCCTCTCAAAAAGCCTGCGTCCCGGCTAGGTCTGTCACACATCTCCCCTTTCGGCAGGAGACTAACAAAGGAGGAGACCCCAGACGGGTTGACTCCGAAGTTAGTCAGGGGTTCCAGTCCTCTAATGCTAGTATCCACACAGTACCCCAGATAAAGTGTCCCAAACAGAGCATTACTTACCCAGCCAACCTCTGCCTCTCTCAGAGAACATGCCTGCCACCGGGGAGAGGCCTGGACTGGCCCTTCTCCCTGGAACCCTTTCAGATGCTGGAGAGAAGGCAGGGTGACTGGGCTCACTCCGTAATGCTGTTGGGGATCTGGGCCGACCACCCAGCATCCTTGGGGTATAAAAGTGGGGACTGAAGTCCCATCCACTTTTGGTAGGTGAAAATCCCCCAGTTCTTGCAAAGCAAGGCTGACATCCTCCTGTATCAGTGCCACACCATTTTCTGGCATTGTGTCAGTGGAGACCAAAGCTCCATACCCCGATATCAGCTCAAGCTGCAGTTGTGTGTAGGGGCCAGTAGCATTCTGCCCTGTTAGCAGCTCAGCTGAGGATCCCACATAATCCATTCTGGCTAACAGTTGGGGAGTGACCGTCATCTTCTCACCATGGGCCCTTAGAACTACTGCAGGTGTGGGACAGAGGTCTTGGACACTCTGTCCGGTGGCCAGCACTTCAGTTGGAGGAGTCTCTTGTAACTCCACAGTTGCCGGTGCTGGGCAGAGGTTGGTAGCACTCTGACCTGTTGCCAGCACTTCTGCTGGGGACTCCACATCCACCGCTCCGGTTAACTGTTGTGGCAGGAGGCTGGCTTCCTCCACTCCCAAATGGTGTAACTGCCATGGGGAAGGTGAGCCGGCTGATTCCTTTTCCGTTCCCTCATCTGGCTGCTGGGATGACATTTCTCGATCACTGTCTTCCAGGTGCACGGATCTTTGCTAGAGAGGAAAGACTGCTTCCTCCACCCTGGTAAACTGTTGGGGAGGGATAACGAACACATCCTCTCCCTTCTTCCCCTGTATCCTGATCTGCTGCTGGGAAGTGACCACCACCTTGTCACCCTGAACCTCCGGAACTGCCACAGACGTGGGGCAGAGGCCTTGGACCCTCTGTCCGGTAACCAGCGCTTCAGCTGGGGAAGTTCCTTGTAATTCCAGAGATACTGCTGTTGGTGCTGGGCAGAGCACAGTAAAGTTTGGCCCTAATACCAGCTCTTCTGCTGGAGGCTCATCCGGTTCTTCTTCCTCAGCAGAAAAGTCTATCAAATCCCCAGTCTCTGCAACTGGTGTCTGAGGATAGAGTTTCACCATCTCCTGTCCGTGGAACCCAGAAGATGCTATCGGTGCTGAGCAGAGGTTAGCAGAGCTCTGCCCTGTTGTCAGCGCTTCAGCTTTGGGGATGGCAAGCTCCAGATTTTCCCCTGCCGGTTCTCCGGCATGCTGCTGGACAGGCACATTCCTCCATCCAAGATCATCCCATGTAGAAACAGGAACATCAAGGTCAGTCAGCACTTGCTGCATCTGCCATAAGACCTCCGCGTGGGGCAGGTTGGCAAAGCACACTGTTACTCTGCCACATGGCCGACTCTTCATCCAGGATTTCAGAGTTGTCCACTGGTATTTCCTTATAGTCCCAGGCAAAGGGAGACCAGCACTGAGCAGAGTCTAGCAGCCGCCTGTAGGCGATCTCCAGCTCCCATTCTTGATCGGCCAGAAACTCCAAATCTTCCAGTGCCCAGGGCACTTCCGAGACGTTCAGTATTTCTTTTCTGTAATTCATGATTTCATCCAACCGCCACTCCAAATCACTCCCAAAGTTAGACTCCCCTGTCAGCTTCACATACAACAGTCCCAGGCCACCGTAGCCAAAGCCTTCCCTTGGGCTGTCATCCGCTATCCAGGGATATGCTTGGGATACATGTCACCGGAGGGCTCTGTAACTCTCATCCAGCTTCATCTCTGCCCAGACCAGCCTGCTTAATTCAGCTGTCTGCTCCTTGTGCGTTTTTTCTCCTAAAAACAGCACCCACAATCCATACTGCGACCAGTACCTTTCCTGGTTGAAGGGGAGAACTTTTCCCTGGTGGCTCTGCTCACGGGCTAGCACTTCCTTCCAGAGTCTGCAGCGAATAGAATCAAACCATCCCAGCAGGACCTGCTCTGATACTGGTCCTCTGTGCTGTAGCTGCATCTCTCGCAACCTCCTACTGAATTCCTTTTCCATGGCGGCTGGTATCTGTACCTTTCCTCCTCTCCTGCTATCCGGACCTTGGATCCAGTTGGAGGTTTGGATGTCCCAGACTGCAGGAAGTATCCCACTGCTTGCCAACAATGTGACGGAACCGATCCCACACTCCGATTGAGTGCTTCCGTCGGTATACCGCTTCCTAAGTCTGAATATAGAGATCAGATATTCCAACCGCTCACAAGCACAAAACAAGACGACCCTTGCTTAGTGCTAACATGGACTCATTTATTAGAACCAAAATGCCAAGTATTTATAATACAGTAGAAGACTAAAACCTAACCTAATTAGCATGAGCTAATTATCTAAATCAACACTCAGATTAGTTGACTGAGAGATAAGACTTTTTGGCTCCTAGCTCACTAACAATTCAATAAACATTACCATAAACATAAACACAGGGTTAATTAGCACAAACAACAATGTGTGAACACTCAATACTCAGACTAGACTCATTTACACAACATACAGATGGCTGGAGTTCATGACATTAGCATCTAACAGTTTGTGTCCCAACAGCATGAGACAACACACATTATATATACATGTATACAGCACTGAATCTGACTAGCACAGATTATAGTGGGGTTCTCATTCACCCTGTGCCCCTTAAAATCCAGGGCCCATAATCCGTCGGCAAGAGGCTCGCATTCAGTCCTCTCAAAAAGCCTGTGTCCCGGCTAGGTCTGTCACACATCTCCCCTTTCGGCATGGGGTTTCTAGTTGGGGGACTAGCTGTAGTCCATCCATCCACTGCAGAAGATGACACCTGGCGGTGCTCCCCAAAATAGGTGCAATGGTTTCCCTGGACGCAGGGGTAAGATGATAAGCTGATTCGAATCGCCATGGGCACTAGGAGGTCCACGCAAAGGAAGGATTGGAGGCTTCCCACAGTCAGACGGCTGCAAATTAGACCCCTTTAAAGATTGACATAGGTGGTCCAAGAATACTATTTTGGGTATCCCTCTGGAGTTGATGTAGCGCGACTGCGACTTCAGAAATCTGTAATGGTGAGTGCGTTGATGGATGTGTTGTACTTGCTTTTGTGATTCTGAGGAGGAACTGTGGTTAAAATTCTCATGCCCATTTTAGAACTTTGTGTGACTGGTCCATACAATATTCTGAGATGTTCTCGTGTCTTTCCCACTGTATGTATTTTTTTCTATCGCTAAGAGTCAAGGCAGAATTCCATTTGGTCATTTTTCATTGTGAACTATCAAATATATCCCCCACATTTGTATCTAGGTGTTTGTCTCAGGTTTTAGTATTCTACCGCAACAGCCCTCTTACGTGTCGCGGCTGTTGTATTTCAGTAAGAATGTGAAAGTAAGGGTTACAGAGGGTTTAGTTATTATCGGTTTTGAGGAACGTCATTGACAATTTACCAATGTACACGAATGTTGTATTGTTTATGAAGGAGAGAGTAATGACTTTTGTTTATAAGTATCTTTTCAGGTCCAAGGAGTTTCTGAAAGTGTATAAGAAGGTAAAAGTATCATAGGCTATTTCACTGTTTTTTTCTGCACCATTCTAAACCCAGTGTGTCTTCCTCCAGTTTGTAATGAGGAGGAAAAGAGGGGGGGGGGGGGTGAGAGTGCTGAGAATGACAATTTTTCAAACGAATAATGCTAACTACTCTAATGCTAGCCAAGTTTGTGACAGGTGACTGGGTCATTGCTTCATAGTCTCATAGTTAGTAGGGTTGAATAAAGACACCAGTCCATCCTGAGTGAGTGTCTACAATTGTCCCTATCCCTGTACATTGCACGCTCACATCAGTCCCTACCCTCAATGAGCCAACAATCCAAGGTCCACATTCATATACTAGGACCAATTTTGGACAGAAGCCAATTAACATACCTGCATGTCTTTGGATTGTGGGAGGAAACCAGAATACCCGGAGGAAACCCACGCAGGCACAGGGAGAACATGCAAACTCCAGGCAGGTAGTGTCATGGTTGGTATTCGAACCAGCGACCCTTCTTGCTGCTAGGTGAGAGTGCTAACCACTGTGCCTGTGCATTGTAAAGTAGATTGAAGAACATGACAAGAACGAGAAGTATCTTTATTCATATTTTTAAAGTGTATTTTCCAACTAGCGAAAGAAAGCGAACAGGACACATGGTTGGGTCTACTCTGAGTCTCCACTGAGCTCTAGTGCCCCAGCAATGACAGCGGTACATGATATATAGGCATATTGGTGTGAGGAGTTTTGACAAACTAGTCAAATCCAAACAGACACTTGTCAATAGAATTTAACAATACATTTCTAGAGAGTAAAATGAATTATAATTTTAACATTCGCTCTGGTTCTTGCCAGTTTTGGTATCGGGATAACTCGGTAGCCCACAAGCATGTTTCAGCTTTAGTTTGGTATTAATGTAGATCTTCAGCTTAGAAGGTAATTCCCCCTAATGCAAGAGGTTCATGTGTGCAGGTGAATCTCGTCCCAGCATCTTATGTCGCGCCTGATTATGAGGATCTGATGGCGTGAGAGAAGGTAAGAATGGAAGGGACAGCTGGAAGGGAATTGCTTGGTGGGGGCTTGAGCTTATGAAATGATTGAACAATTTCTCATCCATTGAGGATGGGATGTTTTCATGTAACTATTGAAGCTACAAGGAAGTTCCCACAATCCAAGGGTGGTTCCTGGGAATTCATAAGTAAATATTGATAAAGATATATAGTAAAGGACCCAGGCGCTACCTCTAATAGATATATTGCTGGTTATATATATCCTAGATGGCTGGAGGACTCTAGGTAAATGTTAGCTCATAGTTGCTAATGGAACTTACCATATACCAGTGCCAAAGGCCAAACAAGCAAAGATGATCACTCTTGGTACACAGACTGCGGACAAAAACTGTTCCCCTATAGTGCTAACGGAGGGTGGCCCTCTTTATGGTGTCTGGATAAGAGGTTTATGGTGACCCCTGTGGATGGGCAAATTCTATTGATGACCCCCGTGTTTTGCACTTGATCACTCCTTGGGGATTTATGTGGCCCTTGGCCCGAATTTATTTACAATTTTTATTTTTTATTTTTGATGTTTACTTTATTTTTATTCTCATTTTGCCTTTTTTGTCCCTAATTAGTTCCTGGGGGGTAGTTCATATCCCAATCCGGGATTGTTTTGATATAAATTTGTGATTTATTGTCCTTTTTTTGGTATTTGGTCTATGGTCTTGCAAGACTTGACAGTTGTTTTTATAAATATTTTTTTATATATCATTTTTTATTAATACCGGATTCCGGTTTATAAATAAATAAAGCAAAATTTTTGAATACAAGCTTTCTGGTACCTGGAGTTACTACACTATGGTTTTTTTTTTCATCTCCCTGAGGATATTCTGACCCGCTAACACCAGCCCTGTCGCAGTCTCCGTGCATCAGAGGAAGAAGAATAAGTGGACGTTTTTTTCCCCTGGACAGACCACCCTCTGCAGCTTGAAACAGATACGCACTTCTGCCCCTTGTGGGTATGGGTGAGTGGGGACCTGAGGGGGTGAGCACGGAAGTCACCGAATTACTTGTATGAGCACCAGTCACTTTAAAAGATTCACCTGTTTGAAGACTCAGAGTATACACAACTACCTTCTGTTAACTACTTTTTTGCTCAGTGGACTTTATTTCTCAAGGACTTTTATGTTAGTCACACACTTTATGCACATTAATGTTCATTTTTGTGTATTTTTTGGGCTACTGATTTCTGCACTGTTTTGCATCTTGTGCTATATTTTTTGCACTTTTGATCCTTCGCATATTGTGATTTTTTATCTTTATTTTTTTCATATTTATTTTTCATTTTATTGCACATTCTGATTGATTTGGTTTTGGTTTTTATATCTATTTATATTGGTTTAGCACATACTTATGTGGTCTCTCTTTTTTGGCCACATTTGAGGCACATTTTTCTCAGTTATTGGTTTATTGTATCATTTTGCACATGCTTATATTTGCACATATTTATTTTTTGCATTTTTGCACACTTGGAAATTCGTCAGTGGATTACAAACATTGATGTATAGATGCTACACATTGCACTAGAGGATATATGACTTCCCTAGTTTCACTCGTATACTTAGACATGTATGCTGGTATTTACATGCAGTAGAGAGTGACAGATACCCCCCCCCCCTCTTTTTGGATTACAGAAATCACACATTAGGACCTATTCTGTGGTCCATTTGTGTATGTATTGAGTGATCATCTTTGATTGTTTGGCCTTTGGCACTGATATATGGCAAGTTCCATTAGCAACTATGAGCTAACATTTACCTAGAGTCCTCCAGCCATCTAGGATATATATAACCAGCAATATATCTATTAGAGGTAGCGCCTGGGTCCTTTACTATATATCTTTATCATACTCGCAGCTCACAGACCCCTTTTGGGGAGGTGTGAGGTATAGGGACGGCAGCACCTTTTACCTAATTTAGTTTACTACATTTAATACCATAGCGTGGTTTTGTTCTCTCTTTAATTTATCCATAAGTAAAGATTGCTATACCTGGATCGGGGATACTGGTGACAAAGTTCAGGCCCATACGGATAAGGCTAAGAAACCTTAAAGGCAAAGCCAGAGCTATAGCTAGTGAAGGTTGGAATCCTCTTAAGGGTCTGGGAATCTGTTGGTATTTAATCTTTATTTTTGCAGCGGATCATAGTTGAAGGAAGTAGGGGTATATTTACTCATGTTGTTTTTGTTTCTATTCCTTCTACAACCGTAGGCCAATTACAAGCCTCAACACCATTTCTAAGATCATGGAGAAAGCTGTAGTACATCAGCTACAACTCCACCCGGATACTCACAAACTCCTGGACCCGCTGCAATCAGGCTTCTGCCCGGGTCATGGAACAGAAACAGCTCTCCTCAAGATTTGGGACGACGCCCTCGAAGCAGCAGATGACGGAGAGCCGTGTCTCCTCGTACTGCTAGACCTAAGTGCAGCGTTTGATACAGTAGATCACAATACTCTACTCGTCTGCCTCACAGAAGTAGCCGGAGTCCAAGACATAGATCTCCAATGGTTCACGTCCTTCCTAGGAAATTGGTCACAGACAGTGAAACTAGGAAAATTCCTCTCCGAAACTCGGGCAGTCACCTGCGGAGTCCCTCAAGGCTCTCCTTTGTCACCCGTTCTCTTCAACATTTACATTCGCCCACTCCTTCAAATCATCAGATGCTCAGATCTCTGCTTCCACTCTTACGCTGACGACACGCAACTTTATTTCTGGATCAATGGAAAAAAAGATCACCAACAACAACTTGAAAACTGCTTCAAATCAATAGACTGGATGACCACTAACTCCCTCCAGCTGAACGAATCAAAGACAGAGCTTCTTATCTTACACCCAAATCATAAGCCCGCAACCAAAACCTCCTGGTCTCCACCAACCATCTTTGGGCAGACTATCTCCCCAAAGACCAAAGCAAAGAGTCTTGGGGTTATTTTAGACGCACAAATGTCAATGGATGCGCAAATAGGAGCAGTAGTCAGTGGATCTCACCATCTGCTGTGTATGCTTCGCAGACTCATCCCTTTTATCCCAAAGAATGACAAAGCAGTGGTAGTTGGAACAATCATTAATTCACAACTGGACTACGCAAATTCGCTTTACATAGGATTACCACAATATCAACTTGCGCGATTACAACTGATCCAAAACACGGCGGCAAGGCTGATAACAGGAAAAAAACCCTGGGAATCCATCTCTCCTTCGCTGAGGAGCTTACATTGGCTAACCGTAAAAAATCGGATCACGTTCCAGACCCTTTGCCTCACCCACAAATGCGTGCATAGAGAAGCTCCGCAATACCTAATGGAGAAAATAAATCATTACACACCAAACTGCAGTCTTTGATTAGCCAACAAAAACCTCCTCCTCGTGCCTAAAGCCCTGTATAAATCCAAGGGGGATCGGAGATTCGCTGTCCAAGGGCCTCGGCTATGGAATGCTCTACCAATCAACATCCGCCTGGAAGAAAATCACCTGGCTTTTAGGAAAAAACTCAAGACCTTCCTCTTTTAGCCACAAAACTCAAGATCAACGCTCGCCACAGCGCCTAGAGGCGATTCAGTTCGCATTGTGCGCTATACAAGTATTTCATTCATTCATTCTATATGCCGTGATGAGGTGCTCATGTTGCCTGATTGGACGCGTGACCAGAGCCCGAGCAGATGAGCACATCTTCCTCAATGAGATGCCCAAGAAGCCCGATCCACGAACAAGACAAGACAGACCGACCAGCGACTACTACAGCTCACCATGTCATCTCTCCTGAAGAACAGAGTCTACATGTCAAGCCGCGTTTTCCTTTTTATGGACTCATATGGACTGTAAGGCTAGGTGTAAGAAGAAGATCGAAATTCATCGAGGGACACATGGGATCATATGCAAGGTGGAGAGTTTTATGAAGATGTATTTTAATATGTATTGTCATAAGTCTCCATGTATTTGTTCTCCCCCAGCCCAGCTAAAGAGCTGAATGGGGCAGACTGACGCTGGTTGAGATCCGTTAGGTAGTGGATAACTTCCTGGTATTGGAAAGAGGTGTTTGCAGAGTGGGGGTAGGTCCACCAGCGAAAGGGCCCCTGTGCATCGCACAGACGATCTTCTGGGGGGATGTGCTTGTCCTTAAATGGTCATTCACATCCTGTGTTGCTGCTGTGAGGTCACAAGCTTTGTAGGAAGCATTTAGCTGTTGGAGGCAAACCCTCCAGGGCGTGGCTTCCTGTTGATATGTAAATAAAAGAACCAGGCTGAGTACCCACGGGTGAAGTCAGGCTAAAGGAGATTTGGCTGTGTGCTCTGCGTACGGCCAAATTTTGCTGACAAGTCTATAGACAAGGACCAGAATGGCTGCAGGTGAAGCAGGTGTGTGTGAAATGGAAATGCGTATATATGGGATATAAAAAAGCACCCCAAAACCCATCCAACCCTCCCTCAACTTACCAACCCAATTCAAGGGCTTAGTGAGTGTGGTTGTGTCACTCACGTGCATTACATCTGTCAAATTTCCATCAACATTAACAGTAAATTATCCTAAGTATCAGATATAAAATAAACTATATTACTTACTATACAATCCCTTCCCTATTTGAAGATCATACAACTGGCAACATCAACCAAAAACAGTGAGCCAGACACACATAAATGGTGACTGAATAACTCCAAGGGACATATGAAATGACATGAAAAATTAAGGTAAGTAGGTGAATCAAAGAGTCAGTGATATATAGTGCCGACACTGCAAAACACCAACCTAAAATTGAAACATACACTCAACAATGAAGGTCACCAGTCACAAAAAAGGCTCGTAGCTGATCACCTCATTGAGGCCTGGAAAATGGGTCCCTGTAGCATATAGATCCATCTTGTCTCTAACTGGAAAAGCTTGTTATCAATATCCCCCCACATTCATGTTGATGCAAGTGTTCAAGGCTAAAGAAGCCAATGGACTTAAGGTTAAAGTTATGATGCAGCCCCACGTGTCGGCTTATAGGTGTTTCCATCTTATGTTTAGAAATCAGAGATACATGGTCTCTGATTCTGCAGAAGAGTAGGAGCTTCGTCTTCCCCACATAAAAAGCTCCACAGCAACATTTCATTGGATTGGCAATTAGTCCTATGTTTAGGAGTTCAAATGTTGTTATTGGGGAGCATGATACTTTTTCCCTCAATAATGAAAGGACAAAAGTTACATTTAGTGCATTGGTAGGAGCCCGGTGACTTTGTTTTAGTTATAGCCATACTTCTATGGTGGCTGGTAACTAAGGTGTCTGGGGTCTTTTGTAAGGTATTTTCCGGATAAGGTTTAATAAACTTGGAAACTCTTTGGTCAGCTGCCAGTAAATACCAGAATTTGTTGTAGATGTTTTATACTTTGGCATGTTGTCGGTTGTATTTGGTGATGATACGTGTCGATGTGGATGATTTGTGCCACCTGGGCTACTATGGCCTCTAGCTAAGAGACGGTCACACAGCCAGTTCGCCTCATTCTGAAACTCTGCATCTTGTCTGCAGTTACGTTTTAATCTTAGAAATTGCCCCGTACGCACGATCGGACTATCCGGCGGACTTAGAAAATTTTTTTGACTCAAAGCACCTTGTCCTCAGGTTGATGAGGACAAGGGGCTCTTCCCGACAACCCTGGCCATTGGTTTCGGGGTCTGTGGGCAGGGGGCTTATGGGAATCCGGGAGCCCCCTTTAATAAGAGGGCCACCAGATACCACCCTCCCCTTCCCCAAAGCACCCCCCCATGTTGAAGGCACGCAGCCTTAACTTGAATGTGCCTTAACTAGAGGCGCTTGCCTCCCTGCCAACCTGTATGCCTCTAAAACCGTCATTCTAATCCATCTGGCGATGGTGGATTTAGATGGCCTATAGTCCTTTGCGTGACCCCGCAAAATTTACAAAGATTCGGACTTCCTGAATTCTTAGCTAACTTTTAAATAAACTAAAAGGCTATGCCTAACATCAACTAAACTAAATCCTCCTTCCTCATCACCCTCTGAGGAGGAGTAAATGTTGGCAGAATAATGTCTAGCGTTCTGTGAAAAGCAAAAGAAACCTTGGGGAGGAAACTAGGATCTGTTTTGAGCACAACCATATCCTCCAAAATCAACAAAAAAGGCTCTCTAATCAAGAGTGCCTGCAACTCGCTCACTCTCCTAGCTGAGGTAATTGCAATCAAAAAAGCTGTTTTTACGGAAACCCATTTAAACATCAGATTTCTCCAGAGGCTCGAAGGTACTTCTTGTGAGAGCACCAAAGTTAAGTCCCAGGAGGGACAGGCTCTGACCTTTACAGGCCTGGACCTGGAGAGGACTTTAAATAAATTCTTTACGAAATGATCTTGCTGCAGGGGGACCTGAAGAAAGATGCTTAAAGCGGCAGCCTGGGCCTTCAGGGTGCTGACAGAAAGCCCTAATTCCACCCTTGCCTGGAAGAAATCCAGCACAGCTGGAATACCTGGATCTTTCTGGTCCTGTTCCATCAGCCAGGAATTGAACCTCTTCCACACCTTGGTGTAATTGGCCCTGGTCACTGGCTTACGGCATTCTAAAAGAGTCTTAATGACCCTTTCTGAAAAACCTTGGGCCCTCAGCAGCTGTTCCTCAGATACCACGCTGCAAGCCTGAGGGTCTCTATTTGAGGATGCCGCATAGGACTCTGTGTAACTAGATCCTCCCTCCTCGGAAGATGAATCGGAGGATATATTGCCAATTTCTGTAGGACTGCAAACCAAGCCCTTCATGGCCAGAATGGAGCTATTAGGATGAGATCCGTTGCCTGGGTCTGAAATTTCTGAAGGACTGCCGCCACCAGTCTTACTGGGGGAAAGGCATAGCAGAGGCCGAAGTGCCACGCACTGGCGAAGGCTTCTATACCTTTGGCTTGATCCTGAGAGTGCAGGGAAAAGACCTGAGCAACTTTCTTGTTGCTTTCTGAAGCAAACAAATCCACCTCTGGTATGCCCCCAATCCTCACCACCTGCTCGAACACCTCCTGGTTGAGAGACCACTCCTCTTGTTTTACACACTGGAGACTGAGAAAGTTTGCCAGTGAGTTCTGAGTCCCCTTTAGATGAACCGCTGATAGCGATGCTAGATAGAACTCGGCCCAAGAGAAAATCTCTCCCGCTATCTTCTGCAAAGCAGGGCTCCTGATCCCCCCTGCTTGTTTATATAAGCGACAACAGCTGCATTGTCTGATCTTACTTGAGGGTGTTGTCCCCTTATTTTTTGCTGGAAGGCCACCATCGCCCTCTGGACTGCCAGCAATTCCCTCTGATTCGAGGACCATCTGGCTTCCGCCTGAGACCAGGATCCTTGAGCCAGATCTTTCTCCAGGTGTCCACCCCAGCCGAAAGAGCTGGCATCTGTTGTCAGCACCCAAGCTGCTGGTCTGAACCACAACAGACCCCTGTCTAGGTTGTGACTGGTTCGCCACCACCACAAAGTCCTCTTGACCCTTGTGGGTATTGGTATGAGATGATCCAAGCTCTGTTGACTGCCATCCCAGTAATGCAGCAAAAGAGCCTGCAGTGGGCGCTGGTGGATCCTTGCCCAAGGGACTGCTGGGAAACAGGATGTCATTAAGCCTACCACTCATGACATCTCTGACCTGGGCTTCCTGATTGGTCCGAAGCCGTGTTACTGCCAGACCTACCTTCTTTATCTTCTCTGGTGGGAGTAACACCTTCCCCTCCACAGAGGAAATTCTGTAACCCAGATACAGTACTTCCTGGGTTGGAATCAACTGGGACTTGTCCTGATTGATCAGCCAACCAAGAAAACGCAGGAAGAGTTGCGCCTCCTGTAGATCCTCTTCTAGCTGCCGATAGGATCGGGTGACAAACAGAAGATCGTCCAAGTAGGGGCCACTGTAATGGCCCTGACACGTAGCGGAGCTAAAGCTTCTGCCAGGACTTTCGTAAATATCCTGGGAGAGGACGATAGGCCAAATGGAAGAGCTCTGAACCGGAAGTGGAGGATTTCTGAGTTCACCCTTACAGCCAACCTGAGGAACTTCTGGAATTCCTGGTGTATCGGTACATGCAAATATGCGTCCCTGAGATCGACTGTTGCCATAAAGCATTCGGGAAACAGGAGGTTCATTGTCGTAAAAATCTACTCCATCCTGAACCGTTTGTACCTGATAAACCTGTTCAGGGGCCTGAGATTGAGGATCAGCCTGAACTTGCCTGATGGCTTTCGAACCACGAACACGTGGGAATATACCCCCTGTCCATGTTCTGCCTCTGGTACCCGGCTGATGACCTGTTGATCCAACAGCTCTCCCAACATCAGACTCAGGGCCTCTGCCTTCTCCTGGTTTCTGAGTAACTTGGTTACTAGGAAGGTAGGTGGGGGAATGGCACTGAACTCCAACTTGTAACCATTTTTTATTATTTCTAATATAAACGGACTTGAAGTTGCGTTTATCCATTGTGGAAGGAAATCCTCCAACCTTCCTCCCACTGGAACACAGGATTCACTGGGATTTTGAGGTGGATTGTAGAGGATTGAATAATTTCCCTCCTCTGCCATGTCCCTTGTGACCCGACCAGTGCTTCTTAGGCCGACCCTCTCTCTCCTGCTGGGACTGTTGCTTAAGGCCTCAAAAAAGAAGCCTGCTCTCAGGCTTCTTCTTTTTCTCAGGAAAAGTGTTATTTTTGTCCTAGGTACATTCCAGGGCCTCCTGGAGACCAGGACCAAAAAGGTGGTCGCTTGAAAAAGGCAATCCACACAGCCTAAGCTTAGATGCTGCATCTCCAGACCAGGCCTTTAGCCATACGGCCCGTCTTGCCATGTTAACCAAAGCCGCAGACCTAGCCGCAAGCTTAACTGACTCTGCAGAAGCATCGGCTAGGAAACCAACAGCCTTAAACAATAAGGGAAAGGTCTTTAACAGCTGCTGTCAGGACGTGCCTGCAGAAATATGTGTCTGTAACTGGGTTAACCAGGACTCCAAATTTCTAGCCACACATGTGGCTGCAAGGGCAGGCTTGAGTGCAATAGAGGAGGCATCCCAAGCCCTCTTCAACAGCACATCACCCCTCTTGTCCATTGGGTCCTTAAGGGATCCTAGGTCATCGAAGGCCAGATCAGTCTTCTTAGAGACCTTAGCTAGTGGCGCATCCAACTTAGGAACCTTGTTCCAAGGCTGGGCCGCATCCTTCTCCAAGGGAAATCTACGCTTGAGACTGAACGGTCTCCTCTCAGGGTGCTCCCACTCCAGGAAGATCACTTCCACTAGAGATTTGTGCACAGGGAAAAAAAATTCTGAGCAGACACCCCCGATACATGAGGTCATATTTAGAAAGCTGTACCGACTCCTCTCTGATCTCTAGGGTGTCATAGATCACTTTTAACAGATCCCCCACATCATCCAATGTTAATTTGTACCTGGACCCTCTGGAGTAATCTTCCTCTTCCTCAGAGTCAGACCCTGAGTCCACCTGGGAAGAGGCCAGCGACCTGGGCTCCCTCTCCCTGTCTTCCCTATCCTCCTGACTGGGCTCAGATAGGGAAGGTAAACTTGCTGCCCTAGATAAGGGCACTGAGGTACCCTCAGACCCTGAGTCCACCTGGGAAGAGGCCAGCGACCTGGGCTCCCTCTCCCTGTCTTCCCTATCCTCCTGACTGGGCTCAGATAGGGAAGGTAAACTTGCCGCCCTAGATAAGGGCACTGAGGTACCCTGCATCCTATCCATCATTCCTCTAAATGGTTTGAAGGTGGATGCAATCTCGTCTTTAACTGACGAAAGGATCTTCTGACACTCAGTCATAGAGTCATCCTTAGATAGATTACTGACACATTTGGGGAAAACTGGCTTCTCCCAATTGGGCCCAAGTTTTGTCCCACAGACAGCACACTTTCTCCTTGGAAGCTGTATCTGAGCTCTGTCCTGTGCTTTACCCTGAAAGCAAGAGAAAAGACAGAAAACAGCCATGAAAGCCTGCACTCAACCGTTGCCACCACTGAGCTTGGGGGAAGGAGAGAAGTGCCCAGCCCTTCACCTGTGGTTCCCCACCCAGGGAAAGGCCTTAGCCACAAGGACCTTATTCCCTCCCAGAGTAAGCCATGGCCTGCCCTCACCACGCTTACCTGAGAGGTGCCGGTGCCAGAAGAACCGGAGTTGACCGCCTGAACTGCTGCAGTGCCCTCCATGGCTCCTCAGTGTCTGTCACAGCCTCTGCTGGATCTACACAGGCTCCGGATGCCCACCAAACCACACACGCTGAGCCTGGAAACTGGAACCTTTGTTTCCTGGTGCCCTCTGAAGAAGCGGTTCCGCCAGAAGCAGCGTCACTTCCATTCGTTGGAACGCAGAAGCTCCTTCTAGGACGTGCGCACGTTTGTAACCATACCTGGAACGGACGTCCCGCATGCCTTGTGGACGCCGTTCATTCTTGGGCGCAGTACGTTCCTTTCCGATCCACCGACCGGACTGTGCGAAAATGGAGGTAGGGAATCCGACGCTTTTCAGATGTCCAACGCTCTCCGAGCTTATAGGCAGCAGGGTCTAAGCAGCCCTCTCTTCACTGCTCCTAGACAGAGGGGCGCTTTGGGCAGAGGAGAAGGTACTTCAGAGGCTCCTTCCTAGGACAATCCTGGAACCTGGAGCTCCCCAGGTTCCTCACATGCTTCCTTCCTGTCCGGCAGGAAACACAAAAACTGAAGGGGAAGGCCTGCAGGACTGCCGTTTAACCTTTTTGGTGAATTTGTTTCCTGTCCCGAAGGGAGGAGCCCTATGTCTCAGAGGCTTTCCTGGAAGACGATAAGAGAAAGCCCCGGCGATTAGATCGCACGGTGCCAAATGCGCCAATCTGATGATCAAACAAGTGACTAAAAAGTGGCACGCTTGTGTAATAATTGTCCACATACAAGTGGTACCCCTTTCCAAATAAGGGTGACACCAAGTTCCACACTATCTTGCCAGCGCTCCCTATGTAATCTGGGCAGTTCTCTACATATCTTTTCCCTCATTAACCGTAAAGCTCCATACATAGCCTGCACAGAACTTATAGAGCTTGACCCCGTATCCGGCACGCTTGCTGGCAAGGTACTGTTTGAAAGACAAGTGGCCAGAAAATTTAATCAGGGACTCATCAATGCAGACAACTTGATCGGGAGTAAACAAGGCTACAAAATGTTTGTTGAAGTGGTTTATGAGGGGCCGAATTTTGTAGAGCTGATCATATTCAGGGTCTCCACGAGGACGACAAAGTTCATTGTTGTTAAAGTGCATAAACCGCAAGATCTGCTCGTATCGTTTCCTGGACATGGAGGCAGAGAACACGGGCATATGGTCAATTGGGCGCGTGGACCAATACGACCGCAGCTTTGTGAATTTATGTATGCCCATGTTGAGGGAAAGGCCCAGAAAGGTCTTAAATTCAGAAACCATAATTGGTTTCCAATCTCTGGCAAGGGAAGGCAACTGGGGATTAGCGGCATTGAATTGACCAGCATATAAATTAGTCTGGTTCACAATAGATCTATAGAGCTCTTCCGTGAAAAACAGTGAATAAAAATCAAGTGGTGTAAAATCAGTGGTTTCCACCTGAATACTGGGTTGACCAGTGAATGGGGGAAGTACGGGTTCTGCAGCAGTGGTGGGCACCCAATCTGGATTGGCGAATTCTGCAGTAAGGACACTATGGGCACGACAGGCCTGCCTTTGTCGTCTTCTTGGTGGCAGCGGGACACTACTTGTGCTTGCCACCTCGCCAGCTTGAACTGCACTTTTGGGTCTCGCCAAGTCACCAAGTGTTACTGCAGTGCTGGATGTACTTCCAGGATGTACTAGGCCGTTGGTGCTTGCCAGTTCACCAGAAGGAATAGCAGCGCTAGTACTGGCTCTCTGCTCCATATGAGGGACCTGCGGTTCTTGCACCTAAACATCAGAAGATCGGGAACGCCTGACCTTAGCAGGGACCTCACCTTTGTCGCCAGAGCTATCTGTCATGGAGCCGCTGTCGTCTACATGATTGTATTCTGAGCCTGAATCTGACAGACGAGTGACCTCCTCTGTCATTCTCAGAAACGTGTATGCCTCTTCACTAGTGTACCTTCTATTTGCCATTTTGAGCTCTAAGTTTACTGGTACAACTAGTGAGATTCACAGGTAAAAAAGCACCTAGGCTGTCAGTAACTGTATAAAATTCTACCAAAAAAACCTGTCGATCGCAGGGATCAGGCCTGCCTCTGCAGTTATGTGTGTTGTGTGACAGAGATCGATCGATACTGCACTTGGGTGGGCTGGGCGGAGGGGCAAAACGCAGGTGCTAGCAGGTATCTGGGCTGATCCCGCTAACAATGCTTTTTTTGGAACCCTAAACTGCTGGGGACGCTAGTATAGATCTGATCAGATCAGATATTGATCTGTTTGGATCCTATGCCACTAAGGGAGGTGTATGCTTTGTGCGTGGGTGTTAGCGCTACTGCCACTAACCTGACGCTGCCTGGGGTGACGTAGACCCTAAAACCTATTTGATATCACCCGCCGGGCGATTAGAGGGTTAAACCTTTATTGGGTAATAAATGGCGGGTACCATGATGCTATAAAAAACAAACAACCAGCGTCACCCGTAGCACTTATACGATGATCACTGGTGAAAGGGTTAACTAGAGGCGGTGAACCTAAAAAAAATAACTGGCTACCTAGCGGCACCAGCGACACTAATGCAGCGATCAAAAAAACGATTGCTTAGTGACACTGGCAAAAGGGGGTGAAAGGGTTACCTGGGGGGGCAATCAAGGGGTTAAAACTTTATTAAGAGGGGGTAGGGGGCTACCCTGGACCTAAAGGGGTCTAAGCCCCCGTTCACACCTATGCGAATTTAGATGTGCATTTCCCCGCATAATTTGCATAGTAGGAGAATGTTACTGGCTCCCTATGGAGCCGGTTCACATATCTCCGGGGCGGCTGCGGAGCGCACTGTAGAAAAAATGCGTGCATCTTTGGCTCCCTTTCAGGGCCGAATTCAGGCATAGAATCGGCCCTGATTCGTCCCTGAAATGGGGAACAGGGACGCACAGCACTCCTGTGCGTTCCACAGTGGGTTATAGTGTGAACCCGGGCTTAAGCTAACTGCCCTGACACTTTTTACAGTCACAAATGACACTAAATGCAGTGATCAGTAAATAAATTACCACTGCAATCAGTGAAACTGTGACTGGGGGTGATCTGGGGGGTGACTGTGGGGTGGAAAGTGTGCCTGTCTGTACCTGGTGTCAGTGTAGTGTTGTGCACTTACTAGGATGTCTTCTCTCCTCGGCGCTCTGGTCAAAAAAGACAGATACGAGGAGAGTGTCATCACTTCTTCCTGCCTGTGTTTACAGTTCACAGGCAGGGGAAGCTTCTCATTCGCCAGGAGCGATCGCGAGGGGGTGGCCAGAAATCAATGGCCGTCCTCTCATCATGGATTGCTCATGAATTAAAATGGACCACCGCCGCCACCGGGGGGGGGGGCAATCAGACCCCCCACCCACTGGAAGGCAGGCACGTACAGGTATGTTGATGTGTCTGTCTGTGCCATTGTGCCGACGTTTATGTAAAGACGGTGGTCCTTAGGTGTTTAACCACTTAACAACCGCCCATTGCCGATTAACGGCTTCAGGGCGGTTGTTTAACTCTGAGAGGCCATTAATTAACGGCCTCCCAGAATTCTGCTCTCGCACGCCCCCTGGGGCGCGCACACGAGATCATCCGTGACCGCCGTTTACCACGTGATCGCGGCCGTTTACCACGTGATCGTTCTGTCAAATGACGGAGTGATCACTTGTAAACAAACCGGCGTCATGTTATGATGCCGGTTCCTCCCTCCCCCTCTCTGTACCGATCGGTACAGCGGAGGGGAAAGAGATCGGTGTTAGCAGCGATGTGGGCTGCATCTGCAGTGCCCACATCGCTGCTCACCGAATTTAACCCCTCAGTTCCCTGCAAATACACTGCAATACCCTGCAAATACTCTGCAATACCAGCCATTACTCTGCAGTACCCCCCATTACTCTGCAGTACCCCCCATTACTCTGCAATACCCTGCCATTACTCTGCAGTACCCCCCATTACTCTGCAATACCCTGCCATTACTCTGCAGTACCCCCCATTATTCTGCAATACCCTGCCATTACTCTGCAGTACCCCCCAATACTCTGCAGTACCCCCCAATACTCTGCAGTATCCCCCAATACTCTGCAATACCCCCCAATACTCTGCAATACCCGCCAATACTCCGCCAATACTCTGCAATACCCTGCCATAAATTGCCATACCCAGCCATACTTGGAGATACCCTGCAATACCCAGCCATACTCGGAGATACCCAGCCATACTCGGTGATACCCTGCAATACCCAGCCATAGACGCCCCCCCCCCCCCCCACCCCTCACCGCCCTCCGGTGCTTCTACCAACTCGCCAATACGATCAAAGCCAGAATCTTCTTTTTTTTATTTTTTTATTTCAGGCTTCCCAGCCTAGAGGTGAGATGTGGGGTCATATTGACCCCCAGATTTCACTGTAAAGAGGACCTGTCATCCCATATTCCTATTACAAGGGATGTTTACATTCCTTGTAATAGGAATAAAAGTGATCAAAAAATTTTTTGGGGGGAAAAAAATGTCAAACTAAAATAAAGTAAAATGAACAATAAAATTTTTTTTTTTTTAAAGCGCCCCTGTCCCCATGTGCTCGCATGCAGGAGTGAACGCATACGTAAGCCCCGCCCACATATGAAAACGGTGTTCAAACCACACATGTGAGGTATCGCCGTGAACGTTAGAGCAAGAGCAATAATTTTAGCCCTAGACCTCCTCTGTAACTCAAAACATGTAACCAGTAAAAAAAATGTAAAGCGACGTTTGGCGCCGTTCCACGGACATGTGCAATTTTGAAGAGTGACATGTTCAATATCTATTTACTCAGCATAACTTCATCTTTCACATTATGCAAAAATTGGGCTAACTTTACTGTTTTTTTTTTTTTTTTTTTTAAGTACAAAACTGTTTTTTCCCCCAAAAAAACGAGTTTGAAAAATTGCACAAATACCGTGTGAGATAAAAATTTGCAACGACCAACATTGTATTCTCCAGGGTGTTTGCTAAAAAAACATATATAATGTTTTGAGATTCTATGTAATTTTCTAGCAAATAAATGATGATTTTTACATGTAGGAGAGAAATGACCGAATTGGCCTGGGTGCTCCAGAACGCCTGATGGCGCTCCCTGCATTTTGGGCCTCTGTATGTGGCCATGCTGTGTAAAAGTCTCACACATGTGGTATCGCCGTACTCGGGAGTAATAACAGAATGTGTTTTGGGGTGTAATTTGTGGTATGCATATGCTGTGTGTGAGAAATAACCTGATAATATGACAATTTTGTGGGAAAAAAAAAAGGAAAAAAAAATCTTGATTTTGCAAAGAATTGTGGGAAAAAATGAAAACTTCAAAAAACTCATCATGCCTCTTACTAAATACCTTGGAATGTCTTCTTTCCAAAAAGGGGTCATTTGGGGGGTATTTGTACTTTTCTGGCATGTTAGGGTCTCAAGAATTGAAATAGGCCATCAGTACTGGTGTGCTCAATTTTCAGATATTGGCGCCATAGCTTGTGGACTCTATAACTTTCACAAAGACCAAATAATATCCACCAATTTGTACTTATTTTTACCAAAGATATGTAGTAGTATAAATTTTGCCCAAAATTTATGAAGAAAAAATTACTAATCTGCTAAATTTTATAACAGAAACGAAGAAAAATCAATTTTTTCACAGAATTTTCGGTCTTTTTTCTTTTATAGCACAAAAAATAAAAAACTGAGAGGTGATTAAATACCACCAAAAGAAAGCTCTATTTGTGTGAAAAAAAGGACAAAAATTTCATATGGGTACAGTGTTGCATGACTGAGTAATTGTCATTCAAAATGTGGGAGCACCAAAAGCTGAAAATTGGTCTGGTTATTACGGGTGTTTAAGTGCCCAGTGGTCAAGCGGTTAAACTGATACGTGAATTCCTAAGTCGATACAGTCCTTCTCCTTTAACCATTGATCCTGTACAGGACCTTGAAGCTCCTCTGTCCTTAGAAGAATGGGGAGCAGCACTGAAGGCTACAAAACCGGGTAAAAGCCCAGGTCCCAATGGATTTTCTGCCCAGTATTATAAGTGCTTCTCAGACCTCCTTGTCCCGGGCTTAAAGTTTTTTTTTTTTTTTTAAAGGAAATTTTATTAAAGTTTATTTCAATACATGTGAAAAATGATAAGTACAAACAGATCTCTTCTGCGTTAATCCAAATATCAAGCATTATTAATACAGCGAAGCCAAAAATTCCAGTAAGGAGACTAAAAGAAAATATAGACCTCATACATGTAGATGATTTTATCCCAATTGGCCTAAGCAAGTGTGGATTGTACCTAGCGGACCCGATGTAAGTAGGTTGACTGGGGAATCGAGCTCTAATCCAAAGGTTATGTCCCCTAGGAATAATAAACTTTGTGTACATATCAACATATATATATAATGTGGATTCAAGGGGTATATATTCATACATATTCTCAGAGACCAATAGGAAAACCCTTGAATCTTGTGTCCATTAGATTATGGGGAAAGCGTTATCTGTATCCTACGTAGAGATAATAGACTAAAGTCGCCCGATTTGGGGTGAGCCGGGTCTTACGCTGCAATGGAAACCATCCAGGAGTGTGGGGTCTTACAAAGGATGATGGCTGGTGAAGAGCATGAACGTGCATAAAAAGGGGGATCATAAGTTCAGAAGAGAGGGATCAGGAGGGGGGGAGTGGGGAAGAAGGGAAAGGGTAGTCAGAGGATATAGAGAGAATGAGAGAGAAATAGCATATATAGAAGAAAGAAAGGCAAGGTAAGTGAGTTTGCCTCCCGGGATTGTTTCTAGTAGTCAATTGTTCCTAAGAGGGGAGTTGTGTTTTTAACTGTTACAGGAGAAAGTAGAACGATCTTTGTGTCTATTGCACTTGCAGTGGTCAAGAATGACTATTCATGAGATTAGTGTAGGATGGAGTGGTTTTGAAGTGAATCCAGCAGGCCCATTTCGAACTAAATTTTGAAGGAGTATCACGAGCAATGTGGATCAGCTCTTCCATCGTTGCCGAGTGATTGATTCTGCAAAACCATTCTTTAATGGTGGGTACCTGGGTGGATTTCCATTTGGTCGGAATACATTGTTTTGCTGCATTTATCATGAACATAGCTAGTGATTTATGGTAAGTGTTGTGAGATCCGGGAAAGATATGCAGTAAACACTGAGCTGGGGAAGGTTCAATGTTGTATGTAGTGACCTGGGTAGTTATGTTGCAAACTTCTGTCCAGAAAGGGACCAACATGGGGCAGGACCACCAAATATGCAGGAAAGTTCCCGTGTCCGAGAGACATCTCCAGCATCTATTTTGTGAATTCGGGAATAATTTGTTTAGTTTCGCTGGTGTATAGTACCACCTGGTTTGGACTTTGTAATTATTTTCTTGGGAATTAACATTTAACGTGCCTATGTGTGTGGTTAAGAAAATGTTACTCCATTGCTCGTCAGTCAAGGATAGGTTCAAGTCCTCTTCCCAGCGATTGTAAGCGACGTAATCCCTTGGGCTTAGATGGTCAAAGAGCAATGCATGCGTAAGGGCTATCAGGTGTCTTTGTGGGGATTGTTGGGAACATAATTTTTCAAAGGGAGTTTGTGTACGGGAGCAGTCAAGATTTTTATTCAGTGAGCGGAGGAAGTGGGAGATTTGGATATACGGCCATTGGGGGATGGGGGGCATCTCTAGTTTTTCTGCAATGTCTGATGTCGATAGTAGTTCACCTCTGGAGAAAAAGTTGCCTGCTCTAGTTTGGGTTGGCGTCCAGTCCGGGCTCGGGAAGTGGGTGGATAAACCTGGGGGGAAGTCTGGGTTTAGTTTGAAAGTCGTTAGCGGGCCAGGAATAGATGATATCTGTGATCGCTTGCAGATTAGTTGGAAATAATGTAGGGTCGGGCCAATTATTGGGTGACTCTTTATAGACAATGGGATTTTGTTCGGGTTGAACCAAGGAGTAGAGCCGAGGGGTGCGTGTGAGAAGGATGATTCTATGGAGACCCAGTCTTTAGAGGTTGCATGTAGATTCCAGTCAGCAATTCGAGACAGGTGTACGGCATAGCAATAGTTAAGTATGTCAGGTAGGCCTATGCCACCTAGAGCCTTTGGGCGTGTTAGAAATTTGAAGCTAATCCTGGGTCTTCGGTCATTCCAGAGAAATCTGGAGCAAATAGAATTATATGTTTTGAAAAATGTTGTTGGGAGCCGGATAGGAACTGCCTGTAGGATATAAAGAAGTCTCGGAAGAGCGTTCATTTTGAGAATGGCCGCCCTTCCGAACCAGGAAAAAATCGGTCTATTCCAACTTTGAAGGTCCAGGATTAGCTTGTTTAATAAGGGTAAATGGTTCTTAGAGTATAGATCAGCTAGCTTGGGGGGGATTTGAATACCCAGATATGTTATGTGGTCGGTTCTCCATTTAAACGGAAAGTTATTCTCGCATTGTTGTACTGTGTCCTGCGGTAAGGAAATGTTGAGTGCATATGACTTTGTGAAATTGATTTTTAGATTAGATATAGTTTGGAATGAATGGAAATCGGCTAGGAGATTCGGGAGGGTAGTTATAGGTTCAGTTAAAAAAAGTAGAATGTCGTCCGCGAAGGCGGCGTATTTAAATTCTTTAAGTCTGGTGTGAATCCCTTTGATGTTTTGGTTGTTTTTTAGCTGTTCAAGAAAGGGTTCCAGTGTTAGTATAAAAAGGATGGGAGACAGCGGGCATCCTTGTCGCGTGCCGTTGCGTATGTGAAAGGCGTCTGACAGAGTGCCATTAACTTTTACTTTAGCTGTTGGATTAGAGTATAATGCTAGGATAAAGTTCAGCATGTTAGGGCCCATACTTAGTGTGCGGAGCACAGCTTCCATGTAGTCCCATGACACTCTGTCAAACGCCTTTTCTGCATCTAGGGACAAGAAAAACCCCTTTTGGCCCGAATGAGTGATGAGGTGATGTAGATTAAGGGCCTTGAGTGTATTGTCTCTAGCTTCACGTCCAGGGACGAAACCTACTTGGTCGCTTGAGATGAGATCTGGAATCAAAGGAAGCAATCTGTTTGCCAGAATTTTTGAGAAAATTTTTAGGTCCACGTTCAGTAACGAGATTGGCCTGTAGTTCCCTGTGTTAGTGGGGTCCCTGTCTGGTTTCGGGATTACTGCAATGTGGGCTTCCAGAAGCCCCGTAGGGAGTGACCCAGTGGAAGCAGTCGAGTTAAAAGCTTTAAGAAAAGGATTTTGTAGGGTGTCCGTGAAGGTCTTATAATAGGCCGCCGTGAAGCCGTCCGGGCCTGGGCTTTTAGCAGGCTTTAGTTGTTTTACCGCTTGTTTCCATTCTAAAATGGCGATTGGGGCGTCTAAAGTGTCAACAATAGCTGGGCTTATCTTTTTAAGAGACGGATTGTCAAGGAGAGAACGCAGTTTTTCGGTTTTCAGTCGAGAGGGGATGTTGTCAGGTTTGGTAAGGTCAAGGTTGTATAAAGAATTGTAGTAATTCTCAAATTCCCGTGCAATTTCTTGATTTTTCGTAATGGGTTTACCCTTTGGGGAGTGGAGTAGGTGGATTGTATGTTTTGCCTTCCTCGTGTGGAGGGCCTGGGCTAAGAGATGCCCAGATTTATTTCCGAATTCGTAAAAGAGTTTTTTCGTGAGAATGAACTTTCTTTTCATTTTGAGCTCTAAGTCTTCTCTGATGAGGGAGCGCACCTCTAAAAGTTCTGTGAGCGTGTTTTGAGCTAGAGTGCGTTTATGTGTGGCTTCTAAAGATTTGAGTCTGGAGAAGAGAGCCGCTAGTTTAGCTGCTTTCTGCTTTCTAATTGCTGAAGCAATAGCGATAATCTTCCCCCTTACCACACTTTTGTGGGCTTCCCATTGTGTTAAGTGAGAGACGTCAGGCGTGTCATTTTCTCTAAAGTAGTTCGTCAGGCATTCCCTAATGTCCGATGTGTTAATTTGGTCAGATAAAATGCTGGCGTCTAGTCTCCAAACATGTTTGCCGGATCGCTTGTCAGGGAAAACAAGCGTTGCTGAGACCGGGTGATGGTCAGAGCAGGTCATAGGTTCAATCGTGGCCGAATATAGAAAGTCAAGAGATTCTTGTTGGATAAAGATACCGTCTATGCGTGAATACTTATTATGCGGTGCAGAGTAAAAGGTGTAGTCTTTTTCCTGGGGGAAAAGTGTCCTCCAGGTGTCATGGAGTAAGAGATTTTGGAGACTTTTTCTTATCTGTTTAATGGCCCTGTAAGGTAGATGGGATGTACCTGAGGAGGAATCTAAAATTGGTTCCAGAGGTACATTCAGATCACCTCCAAAAATTAAAAGACCTTCTTGAAAGGAGGATAATCGATTGATTGTCTCCCGGAAGAATTTGACTTGAGATGTGTTCGGGCTATAGATGTTTGCTAGAGTTACGGATCTACCATTGATGGTCCCTTTCAGGAAGAGAAATCTACCTTCTGTGTCTGCGATAGTGTCTACAATTTGGATCGCTATATTTTTAGAGAACAGGATGGAAACCCCTTTAGCCTTGGAGGTGGATGAGGTTGCGTGGAAACTATGGGGGTATGCTTGGTTTTGTAATTTGGGTATGGAATCCTGTCGGAAGTGCGTTTCCTGGAGGAAAATAATATCAGCTTTCATAGTTTTCATGTTTGTCAGTACTTGGGATCGTTTTTCTGGGGAGTTCAGGCCTTTTGCATTCAATGAAATTGTTTTCAGGGAGTTATTTTTATTAGGAGTATACGGAGAGGGCATGATGTACGGGTTAGTTAGACTGATAATAAAGGGAGGCAGATGCAGCTATGTAAGTGAGTCTAAGGAATCCCGGGAGGCAAAGAACACGAAGGAGAAGAGGTAGGTGTGGGGGGGGGGGGAAGAGAGATAAGAGGAGAGAAAGGAGGAGAGAAAGGAGAAAACAGACAAAAAAAAAGGGGGGGGGGGAATCGTAGGGCAAAAGGAAGTGTTTTGAAAACTGGTATCTCAGGAGGGGCAGGGGTGGTGGGTCATACCGGTTATAGGGGCGAACCAGTCGTCCCTAAGATTCTATGTACTAGTTACCGGGATAGTCGACCGTGACTACCTGCGTCGATCTTGTGGGGGTGGTGTGCAAAGTACCAAAACGTATTTGCTCTGATGTCCAGTAATGGCCATAAGGCTGATTGGCTAGGTTCACGCCGGTCAAATAACCGGAGGCGTGCATATGGTTGGGCCCTGTGCGACTGTTAGTCACAGGGTTTTAGATGAGCTTGTTGTCGGAAAATGCATGAACATGTAAAATAACAGAGAGATCAAACCAATAAATATAAAGATGGATCTCGTAGAATCTTGGACAGCAATAACTATCTGAGGCGTCCGGTGAATCTTTGTACATGCATTGCGAGATCCCAATATCCCAAAAAGATAGAAAAGAAACAAACCTATCTAGTGGAGACATATAAGTAATACTTAAGAGGATAAAAGAGAAGAAGACTTTAGTGTATGTGACAGATTACAACATGGAGTGTGGTAAACAAAACATTTGAGACCTCACAGGCCATAACAGTTCTCATTAACACGTAGATAGGGTAAATAAGCAACTGAAAAGTGTGCACCTGTTGAAGTGGTTCGAAAGGACCTCATAGAACAGTGAGACAATACTAAGTGCAAACCACTGTCTCTTTTCCTTCCACCCTTAACAAATTCTAATGTTGATATGTCCAAGGGAAAAGAGGGGAGCTTCTCAATAGTTTCCTAATTATCATAATACTAACCGAGGAGAGCATTATAAATCCTTTTCCCCATTGCACTCCCCCTGTAGGCGTATCTTTACTTATTAGGGCAGCGGTAATTGGTCTTTGAGCCATCAGATGCCTGATCCCCAACGAATTGGACCTAAATTTAATCTGAAGGACTGGATTTCTATCGTGAGAAGCTTCCCTCTTATCAAGCTTGAAGTGCAGATTTGTATGAAAAGGAACTACAATCTATGTGGTGAGGTACTGTTCATATGCCTGTTTGGGGAGAGAGAAAAAAAAAAAAAAGGGGAATGGTTCTGATAGAGCAGCACTTCTAGGTGAGTGGTTACCTTCGTATACAATTCTGTTTCTTTTCTACTGTTTGTAGAGAGAAACTCAGTCCCGTTTAAACTTATTGTGCTTTTCTCCTCCTTCGTGGGGGGTCGTTGGGGATAGTCGATCGGCTGAACGACTTTTAATATATGCACTTGGAAGTGTGTGTCATAAGGTTTCGTACCTGGGAAATACGAACGTTCACCAGATCTTTTTTCACAGTCCCTGTGTTGTCCGTAGTCGCAAGAACGTTCACCTTCAACGAATGAGTAGGAACTGTCGGAGCGTTCGAGGAAAAGACTGTTACCTCTGACAATCCGGATCCGAATCGTGCACATAAGAAAGCGTGCGTTCCGCTGGTTTGTCTTCAGTTTCTAACTCTCGGTTGCCGTAGGGGGAGGAAGGATAGATCAGGAAACTCTTGAATATCCGACTCGCTGCACGAAGGCTGTAGTTATAACTGACAGGTAGCTAAGTCAGAGACAGGTGCACAGTTATGGAAACGAAACGAAAAATGAGGCTAAACCGGACTGTGAGGTCGACAACATTTCAAAACAAGAACAATTCGTAAAAGGTTACGTATCATGCGCTCAGTTGATCCGGGCTCTACGATGGGCCGGAGAAGCTGAAGGGCTGCCGTTCCTGGGTATGTCTCTCTCCCTCGAGTGTGGTTGTTGGAAAGAGGGGACTGGAACTGGTCTGCGGCGTCTTCCAAGGCTAAAATTTCCTGCTTCCTCTAAGCCTTCCATAGAAGTGGATCTGGCGGGTGTCGGAAGTCTAAAGTCGCTGTACCAGTCCGGTAAGCTTACCACTGGAATGTCGATGGTGGCGCAGAAGTGCTCGATGTCTTCCGGCACCCTCAAATTTGCTGTACGGCCTTGGTGGTTTACCGATAAGCAGAAGGGGAATTTCCATCTGTATTGTATCGCTCTGTCTCGTAGGACATCTAGCAGTGGTCTGAGTTCTCTTCTGCGCTGCAGCGTGATGTTTGAGAGATCCTGAAATATCTTTATCTGTACTCCTTCAAACATCACTTGGTTTCTTGATCTGGCCTTACGGAGAATCTCTTCTTTAATCGGGAACTCCATGAGGCAGCACACGATGTCGCGTGGAGGGTCTGCTTCTCTGTTTCTAGGCCGCAGGGCTCTGTGCAATCTTTCAAAGACAATCGGTGTTTCTGCAGGCCTTTCCAGGATATCATTAAAAATTGTAGTTACTGTTTGGGCAAGGTTGGTGGGCTCAACGGACTCCGGAATACCCCTCACCCTCAAGTTCCGACGTCTCCCCCTGTTGTCCAGGTCCTCCATATGGCGGTTAATCTCCCGCAGGTGGATGGCGTGTGATTCCGTTAATTGCTGGACCTGGCAGAGAGAGGCATCATGGCGGGCTTGTGTGATCTCCATATCTTCCACTCTCTCAGAAATGGAGTGTAGGTCATCCCTGAGGTCTGCTATTGCTGCAGCTAGGGTGGATTTAATATCCGCTGCTACCGATCTGAGATCCTCTATGCTGATGGCTGAGTGTGCTCTAGGCATTGGATCTCCTCTGTCCCTATGCGGGCTTCTGCTGTGGGAGCGGTGTGCACGCGACGGCGCTGCAGTGGAGGCCTGGGAGCTGCCTCTAGGCCGCGTTTTGAAGATCTCAGGGATTTGCCAGGCTGAGTGCGATTCCGGGTCCGCCGGTGATCATGATCGGGCCCCTATTGTTTTGTCCTCCTGTCTCTCCATAATTCCGCCGTTAATCAGTGGGTAACAAGCCGAAAGCTAAATTTGCAGGGCCGACTGGACGGGAGCTAGAGAATCACGCGTCCATCTTGGTACGGTGCCGAGCCACTCCCCCCAGGGCTTAAAGTTTTTAACTCACTGGCAGAAGCTTCCTATTCCTCGACCAGCTTAATGGAAGCATATATCACAGTGATCTCGAAAGATAATAAAGACCCAGCAAATGTTGCTTCCTACCGTCCAATATTCTTACTCAATGTGGACGTTAAGAGTTAGTCAATGGCCACGCCTTCTCTATCCATAAAAGAACAAGACGGGGCTGTCCCCTATCACCCTTGCTCTACATCCCCACCCTGGAACTCCTTCTCCGTTGTATTAGGGAACACCCAGATATCAAGGGGGTAAAAGGTACATGACCGTGAATTTAAAATCACAGCATTTTCAGACATCTTATTATTTCTCTCCTCCCCACCAACGTCCTTGCCAAATCTTCTGTCAGTTCTTTTACTAATTCAAACACATCTCAAACTTGAAAATCAACTATTGAAGTCATTCGCTCTGAATGTTTCCCTACCCCCAGACCTTATGCCTTACATTTCCCAGTCCAACGGAAAACGGACGCTGTCACGTATCTAGGCATTGTTGCCTTATGAGTTTATGTGAAATCTTCATCAATATCTGGAAAATATTGTAATTAGAAATAGATCTCATTTGGCTGGCTATGAAAGCCAGGTAAAATGCCTTCCCCCAGATGCATTGTTCTACACCTACTCACTTCAAAGGACCCCATGCTGGGGTATGCAATGAAGGGAGGCAACCATAATCATTGCTAAGTTCCTGGGGAAATCCAATTAAACCTTCTCCCCAGGATAGTCACTAGGATTTGCATGAAAGGGGGCTGACTTATGTAGTGAGCCCTCCAATCATGATCCAAGCTAAGGCAGCCAATGGGGAATCAGCATGAAGGCATTTACTCAGAGCCAAGGGAAGGGAACCGTCTCTTTTTGGGAAGCAGTGCTCAAGAGTGGAACTCTGTAAGGATGGGTAATTATGGTTAAGGTGTTGCTTGTAACTAAATATGCTTGTATGCTTGTGACTAAATATACTGTCTTAGAGAATATACTTTGTATTCCTGCATGTAAATATTATATTTCAACCTAGTATTTTCTTCCTTGATGTAAGACCATAGATAGAGATTTGTGTGTTAGCTAGACTTTCAACTACTTTTAATAAATGGTGTTATGTTAAACCTTTCTTTCCCTTGTCAATAGAATTCTCTTTTAAACCCATATCATATCTTCTGATTAATAAATCAGAAATATAGATTTTAAAGGTTAACAGCATAAAACTCTGTGTCAACCTATCAGGGCTCTATACTAGAAACTTTATGGTGGAAATAGAGAACATGCGTCGAGATCTCCAGAAATGGGATGTGCCCTCCATCTCTTGGTTCGGGCGTGCTTCAATTTTAAAAAGGACGATCCTTCCACACATGCTTTACGAGATGCAAATGATTCCAATATGGCTGCCACCCTCATTGTTTGCGGCATACAGGGGTATGTGTATGTCCTTCCCATGGGGCATCAAACCTGCACAAATCAAATGGGCTAAGTTAGTGTCGCCGAAGTCTAGTGGGGGGATGGGTCTCCCAGATCTACAACGCTACTACTGGGCAGTCCACCTGACTAGGGTGGTGGACTGGAAGATCCATGAAATGTGTATGGGTTGGTCTCGAACGCCTAGTCTCTGATACAGAACTACGTATAGTACCATGGATCCAAAAAGAACAGGTATCTCCCCATCTCTATGCCCACCCACTAATTGGAGCTACTCTCCAGGCGTTTGACAGGGCATGTACTACATGTAAACTCTCACCCAGGGAATGCTTGATTACCCCTCTTAGAGGCAACCCTACTTTTACTCCAGGCCTAGACAGGAATTTCCTGGCAGCAGAATGGCCACATAGGGAAATCCAGGCAAGACACTTTTTCTGGAGCGGGAGGTTAAAAAAACACAAGGATTTGTCTGAACTATCCAATACCGAAAAGTTCCCTTTCTGGTCATATCTGCAACTGAAACACTATTTAGACAATACAACTCATAGAGAGTGCTTTACTAGGGACCCAACAGCGTTTGAGTCTCTCTGCACCAGATCAACTCCCCAAAGCCATGTCATCTCGGCGCTCTACGCCATGATACATGCTGACCACGCTTTTTGGGAATCTGCACTGGATATGGAATTAGACAAAGCTTTCTGGGCCCGAATACATCTATATATCCATAAGGGTTCCCTAAACGTAGCGACAAAAGAGAATGGCTACAAAATCAAAACTAAGTGGTACAAAACGCCAGATATTCTATATAAATTTATACCGGTGGTATCTGACCGCTGCTGGAGGTGCAGAGAGGAGAAGGGCACTCTTCTTCATATCTAGTGGACATGCCCCCTGAGCCAGCCATATTGGCGTAAGGTTCATGACACGACAACCTTGATCACTTCATTCCTGCTAGAGTTCATTCCGGCACAATATTTACTACATTCAAAAATTCCCAGAAAACGCCACTTCAAGACGGTGGCTATGCACCTGATCAACGCTACTAGTCTTTGCGTACCGGTCGACTGGAGATATACCTCTCCTCCTTCTATGCGGGAATGGACTTCTCATATCCACCACGTTGTAGTGATGGAGGAGCTGATATATACCACTCTCGGCAAAATATCCGAATACTCAGCCATTTGGGCAGCTTGGTACACCTACCGAGAATCTCAAGTCCACCAAGAGCTGCTACGACATAGCAAGTGACATGTCCCATGAGTAGGGGACTTGGCAGCAAAGGATCCTCCTTACCGCTTGTCATGCGCCATAAGCTACGACTTGACATGTTATAGATGGAGAGGGTAGTTGGTGGTGGCCCAACCCCCTCTCCTCCCTCTTTCTCCTGTACTCTTATTCCCCTCCGCTCCTCCTCCCCTTTTTCTCTCTCTCTCTCCCCCCTTTTCACTCTGTTCTTTCTCTCTCTCTCCTCCCTTAGCAGCTGAACAGACATGAGAGGGGGAAGGCGGAACAAGTAACAAAAAAGTGTTGACTGATATTGCTCCCACACCCCTTTGGGATACCTTAAGCAACATAACCTCTGGTGCTCCTATATACCTTGTTCTTAAATAGTAGACAGCTTATGGCTACTCCCTACAATAACCTTGAATGAAGGATACGATAATGGGAATAGCTTCCCAAATGCTGCAGGAACAGGATGACTCCCTCGGATCTTAATGTATATATAGGCTATAGGCAGAGTTGTTCTGTATGCCATATTTTGCTACGTTCTCTGTATGTACTTGTATACCTGCAGTGCTGTCTATGGAACAATTTACTGTATTGTACATGAAAAACTTGAATAAAATCTGAAACAAAAAAAAAAAAAAAAAGAAATAATGGAAACTCAAATGATTCATTCCACAGCCATTTATTCATAAGTCCTTCAGTTTAAAGTCCATATAAAAAGATCATAGCAATGTGATAGTTTGTGTATCCATAAAATGACCATCCACAAAAGGCAGCCTCTACAAGGGGATTAGAAGAAAATTCCAGCAGGAGCTACAGGGTATAACAGAGAAGATAAGCGTGTCCAAGTCTAGCAATATGGTTACATTTAATGAAAGTACATTTAGCTACTCACATAGTTGATGATTAAAAGAGCACATCTAAGTGTGCAGGCATCCCGGGTAAAGCTGTCCACATAGACCATCCCCCACACCGCTGTCAGTCAGCTGAACCGCTTGTGGAGTCCAGCATGGAAGGGACGAAGTCGATGGTGGTGTGGCGGATGGTCTATGTGGATAGCTTTACCCCGGATGCCTGCATACTTAGATGTGCCTCTTTTAATCATCAACCATATGAGTTGCTGAATGTTGTACCTTCATTAAATGGAACCATATTGCTACACTTGGAGGCGTCTCTCCTCTTTTATACTAGTTGTGACATGACACTACTTGTATATCAAGAAATCACTTGCATATCAAGTCAAAACTTATAAAAACAATTCTGCTCATCTTGCAAAACGCTCTCACACCAAAGTTTTAGCACCTACAAACTGTGGTACAATATCTCACAAAAGTGAGTACATCCCTCACATTTTTTGTAAATATTTTATTATACCTTTTAATGTGACAACGCTAAAGATATTACACTTTGCTACAATGCAAATTAGTGAATGTACAGCTTGTATAACAGTGTACATTTGCTGTCCTCTGAAAATAACTCAACACACAGCCATTAATGTCTAAACTGCTGGCAACTTAAAGCGAGTACACCCCCAAGTGAAAATGTTCAAATTGGGCCCAATTAGCCATTTTCTCTCCCCGGAGTCATGTGACTCATTAGCGTTACATGGTCTCTGGTGTGAATGGGGAGCAGGTGTGTTGAATTTGGTGTTATCGCTCTTACTCATACTGGTCACTGGAAGTTCACCATGGCACCTCATAGCAAAGAACTCTCTGAGTAACTTAAAAAAAGAATTGTTGCTCTACATAAAGATGGCCTAGGCTATAAGAAGATTGCCAAGACCCTGAAACTGAGCTGCAGCACGGTGGCCAAGACTATACAGCAGTTTAACAGGACAGGTTCCACTCAGAACAGTCAAAGAAAGAGGACAAAGAACCAACCTAATGTGAATACAAAGAAAAAAAGGAGGAAAACACCGCGCTACCTATCAAAATACCCAAAAATAAATGTGCAGTAACACAAACCAGCAGCTAACATAAAAACAAACCAAGTCAAGTAGCAAAATGTAACCAAAAAATGTAGCGCTGAAATAACATAAAATGTGAAAGGACTAAATGTGAATCACTCATAAGCCCAATGAATATAGTAATAAAAGGACCTACTTAGTGATAATACATGTTATGCTGCCCGGTAGGAATATTCTGTAAAACATATATAATAGACAATCAATATGTGAACAAGTGATAAATGTCCAACTAAAGTGAATAGTGTGCAAAATAAGTCCAAATGTTCCGTTGACCCAAACCATAGGAAGCCTTCAACCAACAGCCCAAATTTTTTTTCAGAAAAAGGTAGGTACTCTTACCAGAGGTGGTGGACACAGAATACTATACAGTAAATGTGTCATACATGCTTGTATAGGTTCCACACGTCACAAATGATTTGTGTATGCTGGATCATAGATCACAATCAAAGTAGCCGATATCCTCTCTGTTAGCCAACTCCTGGAACGATTCACCAGGATGTGGGGCTACACAACTCACAACGAACTCCCAGCTGTATCTCAAAGGTTCCAATCCAAAATGGCTCCGAAGGGGTTCACCATAAAACGGAAAGTATGGACACAATGCCCCGCATAGTGAAATTCCACCATTGAAGGTTTATTTATAAAAAATGCAATTTACATAAAAAATAACATAAAAAAATCACGTGATCCAATGAATTGAATAAAAAAGCAATATGGGGAGCAGGAAACGCTATCCCTACGCGTTTCGACCTCTAAGTCATCTACTGGGGCATTACCTGCCCCCCCCACATTGCTATAATATATATATGTTAACAAATTAGAAAATAACTTACACCTGTGGACGGCCACCTCCTCCTCCATTAACCCTAGCATGTGTGCGCTCAACATCACGGACACTGCTAACTATAACATCCCATACATCCAGCACCATCCTCACAGTAAATGATTCAAATTTCTTCATTTCTATACAGAAGAGATCTGAGATACAAATCCAGTGAAAAAATGGTAGCTTGGAATGAATAATTTTCCTATGTAAAATGGCGGCCTTGCGTGCGTTCCACCGGTATTCATAAAAACCGGAAGTGGCGATGCACTCGAACAGATAAGTGATTTGTTACCAAAAAATAATAATTAGAAAAGATGATAAGTATTAGCACAAATACAACTGATCTGGCGTTCAGCACATCGCTCGATTTTGATGTAATGAACCCATAGTCTTTGCATTGATACCGCTGCTAAACAGAGCGCAACGTCACTTCTGCTGGCGTGCGCTTCAAGAAGGAAGCAAACCTTTGTTTGCGCCCCAAACCTCATTTTGAAACCGGAAGTGGTCAGTAACCACTTCTGGTTACATCGTTTCTGCCGGGAATTATTATAGAAAGAGAGCTCAGTATGCGTACCAAGCCTCAATCACATACCGGAAATAGTCGGGGTACATATGAGGTCACCATCATTGGCAAAATTAAAATAGACCTCTTTAGTGTGATCGAAAATGACGCAATACCTCCATAAAAAATAAAAGTAAAAAAGAGTAAAAAAGAAAGAGAATATCTCCTTCATCCTACAAGAAAGTTGATTATAAAATAAAACTGAAAAAAACCCTGAAAAAATAATCTGCGCGAGGTCAAGCATAAACTCCACCCAAGGCGGCACTCCAACTTCATGAATTTTACATTTGTTCTTAATAGATCAAAGGGAAGTTTAGTTTACCTATCAGTCACCTCTACTATACATCAAAGACATCCAGAAAAAAATCTGATAAAAAAATTAATAAATAAAATGATAAATTAAATGGCGTGAAATTCTGGAGCATCACATCAGTGACCTTTATAGACTGAGATATCACTCACCCTCAATCAAAAGATCGGACGGGCTACAACTATGAGCTGAGGCGCCACTCACCCCCGGTCAATGAAACTGTTAATGTCCCAATCAACGTTCATGCCATAGGGCGAGTAGCACCTCAGCTCATATATCCAATAAGTTTCCAAACGAGAAACCCCCCTGATCCTAGGTTCACTCCGCCAATGAGGGACAAATTTGTCTATCACTTGAAATAAGGTGTCCTCAGGATTTCTATCATGGCACTCTAAATAGTGACGGGGGACTGTGTGTTTATCACAGCCATTCTACATTTTAGCAATATGCTCATTTACACTTACGGAGAAAGTCCTCTTCGTGCGGCCAACATATTGTTTGTTGCATGGGCATGTGATCAAATATACTACATACTTGGTCACACATGTTGTAAAATGTCTCATTTTGTATGTGCGAGCTGTCACACTGGATGCAAAGGTGTCAGTCTCACGTCTCATGACTTATTAAATTGAAAACCTAAAGCGAACATTGGGACTTTATATGAGGCGGTATACAATATATACATACACCTCCATCCCCGATATATTGAAAAAAGATAAAAAGGAGAAATGGTGGGACTTTGTATGAAGCATGCCACTATATTAATTGAACCACTCGATTTACATATTATTCCATTTATTAATACAAGCCATGCATACAATAGGTAAATAATACATTATAGATGAATAAATAATTAAGCTAAAGGATCATAATCATAATACATAATTGATTCAATAAAATACATAATAATCTCATAAAAAATTATATTAATTATAAATTGATAATTATAAATCCATAAAAAATAAATACTTCATAGTATTACATAGATAGTTCAATATGATATGCATAGCACTCGACCTCAGTATATAGACCTAAATTGTAATAGTAACAGCATATAGACCTCAATAATAGGTAGGTTCGTAAAAAATAATGAATTCTAAATAATAAATAAAAACACTGACGACGCATCAAAGGTAATCTCTACGCGTTTCGTGGTTATATACCATTCATCAGGAGCAGATACAGAAAATGGGGGTATCTATAATGAGATAAAAAAGCCAAATAAATAAGAAGTATATGAATAATATATAATATAATATAACTATATGAAAAGGGGGGAGAAAGGGGGACATAACATTCTCACCTATCCATAATATATAGGTACCGTATATACTCGAGTATAAGCCGAGATTTTCAGCCTCTTTTTTGAGGCTGAAAGTGCCCCCCTCGGCTTATACTCGAGTCATCGCCGTCTGACTGCTCGATCAGCGTATCGAGCAGACAGACGGCGGACATACTACAATTCGAAAGCCGCGCCTCCGCCTCCGCCTGTGATAGGCGGAACACTGAATTTCCCAGCAGCCTGTGTTCCGCCTATCACGGACATCGTCTCATCCTCGTCCGTAGTACGAGGATGAGACGATGTCCGTGATAGGCGGAACACAGGCTGCTGGGAAATTCAGTGTTCCGCCTATCACAGGCGAAGGAGGAGGCGCGGCTTTTGAATTTTAGAATGGCCGCCGAGGCGCCGACGAAGAGCGGCGATCCTGGCACGGGACGGGACGGAGGCAAGGCAAGGCACGGCACGGGACGGGACGGAGGCAAGGCACGACACGGGACGGAGGCAAGGAGGCAAGGCACGGCACGGGACGGAGGCAAGGCATGGCACGGGACGGAGGCAAGGAGGCAAGGCACGGGACAGAGGCTCGGGACACAGGTAGGCTGGACACACACACACACACACACACACACACACACACACGGACACACACACACAGGGATGGATGGATGGAGACACACACACACAGGGATGGATGGATGGATGGAGACACACACACACAGGGATGGATGGATGGATGGAGACACACACACACAGGGATGGATGGATGGATGGAGACACACACACACAGGGATGGATGGATGGATGGACACACACACACACAGGGATGGATGGATGGATGGACACACACACACACAGGGATGGATGGATGGATGGACACACACACACACAGGGATGGACGGACACACAGGGATGGACGGACACACAGGGACGGACACACACACAGGGATGGACAGGCATGTCTCACCCTCGGCTTATACACGAGTCAATAAGTTTGCCAGTTTTTTTGGGGGTAAATTGGGGGCCTCGGCTTATATTCGGGTCGGCCTATACTCGAGTATATACGGTACATTTGTTTGTAGAAAATAAAAGCGAGAACCATTATAGAACATGTTGGCCCCGGAAGCTGAGATGGAAAACCTCGAAGTACACGGCAAGCACCAGTAACCAGGAAACAAAGAATTATATATAGGGAATAGAGTGACTTCAGTGAAGTGCATGATGGGTGGTGGAGTCAATCCATATTAAAAGAGCTTCCCAGGAGTATCTGTGGGGATTAGAAAAAATAATAATAATATAAAGGAATAAAAAAATATATAAAAAATATAAAAATATATATAGAAGGATATATATATATAGAAGGATTTGAAAGAAAATGTCTTTGTATATTCAATTTACGTACATATTTTTGCACGTCAATGAAAGTATGGAACTTATCCAATTGCCGGGGTGGGACAAACTTAAGCCCTTTATCAAGGACAACCTTCTCATCATCTAAAAGTATGGCCTTGCTTAAGTTAAAAATCCCCTTTCCTAATGCGTTCTTTTTCGCTTTCCTCCATTGAAGGCGCCAGCCTCCTCTACAACCTCTCTTAGATTTGGACTTCGAGCAAAATTGGAACTGGGTTTGTGAAAACCCGTACCCTGAACCTGATCAGGGAATTCATAATTATAGGGAGTCCGCATGTATCCGTCCTCCCTATTGGCATAGGATCGGTCATAATAAACGTTGCGGGGATCATCCTCACGGAGGACTGCCTAACGGTTCTGTGTATGTGTTGGTGTATTATATTGATAGTTAACTTCCCTATTCATGGATCTATCATTATAGTTAGAGGCCTGATGGTCATTCCATGAAGGCCCCTTTCTATATAAGTTGGGTGGATTATTCCCCTTCTTATTAGTTATGGCCTCTATTTTTAAAGGGAAGGGCCTTTCTCTGTCCATCATGAGGATACCTTCTAAAGGTATCAAACCAGCGTGCTGAATATTATATAAAACCAGACCTCTTAGCACACTACCCAGCGCTTCAGGATGAGCTACTTTTAAATTGATATATAAAATATGTCAATAAAAAAGTTGCAAGAATAAACGTAAATCTAATATAAATATAATATAAACCACAGCTGCTGCTTTGTTTCCAAAACAATGTTATAAAATATATAAAAAGTTGAAATCCTGACAACAAGAGTCCACTCTCTATATATAGCAGCGCATGACTATACACTTTCATTCAAAATGACTTTTTCCCGAGCCCAAGAAATGATGGTGATCGGAAACAGTTCTATTTGTGAAAAGAAGGGATACAAAGCAGTTTCCACCCCACGATCCACCTCTTGTGTTCTAAACGAAACCCGTTTTGGGGGTACACTCACCAACTCACTGAGAATTTGAGCCTTCACAATACAAAAACCAACCCCTCCTTGGCCGCTAGATGTCTCTGTTGTTAATATGGTGGTCCAGTATGTCGAAATTGCTGGTTGTGTAAGTTCAGGGCTCAGGACAACCCCAGACTGCAATACTTCCTGTCCCACAGCTGATTGTCTCCCAGCATGCCTCACTGCAGGGGAATGACGCTCTACTCTGCAATGTATGCAAGGGGACCCACTCATTGCCTTGCATACGTTGCAGTGTAGAGCAAGGTTCATCAAACAGACACAATTTTCACATCAACACTGTTGCAAATTGTTAACCAATAGAAAAGACTATCATTCTGTGCCCAACATTTTTCTTTCATGTCCCAAAGGTTTTGGCCACTACTGTCTATTGATATGTGAAACACTTTCAAAACTCTTGAAACAATTAGTGAGCAAAAATCAAGTTAACATCATTCATTTATACTCCCAAAATATGTACAACAATACTATACCTGGCTCAAGCTGGGCTCCCCCAGTTCTTCCTGAGTGGAAGGCCTAGGTTGGGCGTCAGAAGACTCATCGGGTGTGGAATGGAGCATAGAAGGACGCGTGGAAGGAAGAGTAGAGAGAGAATCTCTGACCTCAGCCTGGTCTGACAGAAAATGCATCCTGTCATAATACCACAGGGTGGGGACATAAACGTCATCTGCTGCAGCTCCAGATTGCATGGACTTCAGCACCTTGGTCCTCTCCCTCAGATATGTACTCCTGAGGCTACCAATTTTCTTTTTTAAATAGGTGACGTCTGCCCTGGGGACCACTGGCTTCACAAACTCAACCAGTTGCAACATTGCTGCCTGCCTCTCTTGTCTGTTACTATATTGTGGGTGTTTTGGTTGCCACAGGAAGGGCATGTCTCTGTATTTATCGATGAACAGAGCGAGGAAGCTATGATCGTTGAACCCGTCCATAATGTCTGCAAGACACAATACAAGACAAACCCTAATGTCAGTCTAAACTCCACTAATGCAGGCCTCAATCTAGAAGCAGTATAGCCTAGTGATGTACCAAGTTAAAAATTGTACCTTCGTTTGCACGTTTGTCGCGTCAACTTCTCCCTCTGTTCACCGATCGCACGGACGACACGTTTTATATACAGTACGCACACGTGAAACTCTGCCCGCCCCTGACGTTCTTTCTAGACTATTCCCCGCCCCTGCGCTTCCGGCGCAGTGGGGAGAGCACATGGCGGAGAGAACGCAAGTGCACACTAATAATAGTCCCACTAACAAGGAAGAGGGTGAGGAAAGCCCGGAGCCTGAAACTTCCCGATCCAGGAAGAGAAGATTTAAGGCCTCAAATATGTCTTTTGGAGAGATGTTGGAGATGGTGGACATATTGAACAGGACTGACTATGATGGGAAGTATGGACCTTACCCAAACTCAAATATCAGAAAGGCCAAGATCATGAATAAAGTTGTGAAGAGTCTTCATAAGAATTTTGGGGTACGCCGATCCAAGGATCAACTGAGAGAACGCTGGTCAAACCTGAAACTGAGGGAGCACGAGCAGTACAGAAGGATCAAGCGTGTTCTTGACAAAAGTAAGTAGTTGTCGTGTGTTCATATGATTATTATTGCTTGCATCCTGCTCCATGTGCTTTGATTTCATGTTGTGCAGTTTATGGCCACTTTCAAGTTCATGGTTTCATTCGTTCGTAGGAAACATCGTTCTGCAGGTAAGTATTCCAGCTGAACACAGTGTCCCCAATAATGCTCTGCCAAAAGTAACAATTGTACAACACTTCCAAACAATGTTTCATATTCCTAAGGCCGCGTACACACGGGCGGACTGTATGGCCTACTTAGTCCGTCGAAACACATTTCAGCGGACAGTCCGCTCGTGTGTGGGCTTCAGCAGACTTTTTCAGCGTGCAGTCTGGCGTACTAAGTATTTCGGATTTTTCGAAATTCTGTCCGTCATACTTTGGTTTCAGCGGACAATCCGCTCGTCAGTAGGCTAGTTCGACGGACTAAGCATGGCGCATGCTCAGAAAGGATTTCCACGGCGGAAGGGTGCATTGCTGTGTATTGGACTTCCTATTTCTAGTCCCGTCGTACGTGCTGTACACGTCATCGCGCAAGCTTTCGACGGACTGTTTGTGCATCCGTGTGTGGTCAAGTCCGTTCATTCGAAAGTAGGACGGACTGTCCGTCGGATTGTATGACGGACTAAGTAGGCCATACAGTCCGCTCGTGTGTACGCGGCCTAATTCTGCCCTCTGTGTGCTAATTATTCTTTTTTTTTTTCATTCTCATAGGGGAGAGAAGACTCGGCAAGTATGAGGACACCAGGGACCACACCCCTCCCAAAGAAGGCCAAATTCCACTACCAGAAACAGAGGAGCAGGAGGAGGAAGGAGAGATCGTTGAGGTTGGCCAAATTGTCACCACAACAGGTGAGTGTCGGAGAACACAGCTTCCGGTAAGCTCATCAATGTATGTCACCATATTTTTATTAAATGGTGTGTTTTTTTTGCTTTGTTTTGTAGGTGATGTGGAAGAAGATTCCCGTTTTACCAGTGAAAGTGCCCAGATCCTGATTGGGGAGATAGTGGGTTGCAATCGGGATTTGGAAAACATACAGCAAAACATCAATGATGTTAAAAATAATATGAAGAACATCATTGATGTTTTGGGGAGAGTGTGAAAGACCAAAAACTAGCTAGGGTTTTATTTTTGCTATTTTAAAACTCAACTTTTGTATTTTTTGAAAATAGAAATTTGGAAGATGCACAGAGTGTGTAAACATGCACTATCTCCCATCATAGGTGATCAATTGTTTGTGTAAAGTGGCTGAGATGAAGGGGTTGCAGCCCCAAAGCATGTACATTGATCCCCCATGATGGGAGATAGCACATGTTGACGCACTGTGTGCATCTTCCAAATTTGGATTTTCCAGGGGTCACACCCCATGTGATGAAGGCAATATCAGCCCAGTTTGTACATACTCATGTCTGATATTGTCTTCACTTTTCAAAGTTGAACTTTGTAAGTTCCTGTGTTCTGTATTTTACGCTTTGATACATGCCTGTTTACACCAAGTAAACCAAATTTTACAGAAACTCTGATTTTGATACACATTTCTTGGTTTGTTAAAAAAAACCTTTTCTAAACGCACACGTGAATGTGCTTGTATTAAAAAGTTTAATTATCAACAATGTGTGGCTTCCTTTTTCATTGCGCCAAAAATGTATTTGGAGTAAAATTTTAGTTTGTGCTGAGAAGGAGTGTGATTTACTAAAGGAAACTCCACTTTGCACTCCAAGTGCAGTTTCAGGTGTACTTTTGCAGTGCACTTGTAGTGCATAGTGGATGTGCCTTTAGTAAAAAAAACACCCACAGTCAGGTGTAAATTTGGACAATCATGCCATTTTCCTGCCATGGTGCTGAAAATGAGCACGATTTTGGTCAGTAATGCACTACATACATTAGTTACCAAAAAAAAGGTGTGTGTGTAGCAGACCCACAACATAATTAGATTATCTGAAGAAGAGACTGTCCCCTCATCTCGCTCTAAACTTGGGTTTGCACTGTTGTTGAAAAAGGCACAACTTGAAAAAACATAAATATACCTAGGAGACACCTAAAACCAAGCCAAGCAGTAAATGAAGGAGTTTTAGAGAAAAATGTATTGTTAAAATGCCGCTCAGACATTGTCTGGCATATCAATGGCCCCCCTACCCACAAAGTAGTTCATGTATTGGGTTCTAACCTCACGGGCGCTTTGGGGGAGCAAGCAAGGATGAGCAGGTTCAAGGCCTGTGAGGTTATCTTAATTTTCCAGCAAGTCTGTTTCTTGTTGGCCAACTGAGACCGCATAGTTCACAGAAACTTTTTAAAGAAAATTGTGCAGAACACAGCACGCCAGCACTATGTAATTCAGTTTGTATTCCGCCATGTGAATAGGCGCAAGAAAAAGGTGGAACCGGCTGGCCAGTATACCAAAAGTGTTCTCCACCACTCTTCGGGCTCTGGACAGGCAGAAATTAAAAATCCTCTGCTCTGGGGTGAGGGTAATCATCGGGAAAGGCCGCATCAGATGGTTCGCCAGGGCAAACGCCTCATCCGCGACGAAGACGAACGGGAGTCCTTCCCGATTCTCCTCTGGGGGTGGCAAGCCCAGACTGCCACTCTGGAGACGCCAGTAGAACTCCGTCCGTGCGAAAACTCCACCATCCATCCATTTTGCCCCACGTCCACATACAAAAACTCATATGTCGCAGACACCACCGACAACATCATGATACTATTAAACCCCTTGTAGTTAAAATAGTAGGACCCCGAGTTGGGTGGTGGGACGATGCGGACGTGCTTCCCATCTATTGCTCCTCCACAATTGGGAAAGTCCCAATGACTGGCAAAGTGGGAGGCCACAGTCTGCCATTCCTGTGGCGTTGAAGGACACTGTGGAGTGAAATAAGACCAAAAATTTGTAATTTGACAAATCAACATTGCAAGCAGATTAGACACCAACATTTTTGGTCAAAATTAGTATAACATTTTGGGAACTGAGTATTTAAAGCCTTAAAAGTATAAGGTCCCCTTATGGGAGTCATCACCCCCCCATCTGATGGGCCCTTGCTAAAAAATGAGGGGGGGGATGTTTTGGACAGGTAACCCTCTCCACTTGATTGAGAGCTGAATGCCGAAATAATGTGTGATACTTTTGAAAGCCCCTCCTTAGTTACACTATTGGCAGCCCACCGGACAGGTAAGAAGTGTCATAATCCCAAAAAGAAAAGAAAATGGAAGCACATTTTGAGATTCTGCTATTACATATCCAGATAATTAATATGTTAAAAAAATAAAATAAAACTAGCATTTGAAAGTATTGAGGCAGGCCCTTGCACTACATGCTTAGGTGAATTCACACATAAATGTGATCATCAAAAAGGTAGGTATAGTGTGTATTGGGTTTGGTAAAGTCATCAGATAGAGGATTGCTATCAGCTGAGCTAGCAGTTGGGGGAGGGGGGTTCCTAATGAGTTTGGCACAACCCCTAAAAAAATGGCACTCTGCATGAATTGAAGCACCCACATCACATTTGTAAACATTATAGGGGGTGTTTAGGGGAAAGCAATACTATGGAGCTGACAAAAGACATTGGTAAGTGACTAGACTATAGTTTTATGGGCCAAGAAGAGCATGGTGGGGAAGTTAGTGAGGCAAATATGCCTGAGGACAAAGGGGCAGAACATATGAATTAGAGCATATTGCAATGATGGTAATTAGGGAATGAGGAAAGAAATGCAAGACATTAGCAATCATGAAATACATAGAATGTGATGTTTAACCAGTAGAGACCCGCGCTATAGCCAAACGACGGCTACAGCGTGGACCTCCTTTGCTGGGACTACGTTTATTGACGTCGTCCCGTGCACGAGCGGCCTGCGCACCCCCTGAGGGGCGCGCGTGGCGCGCTCTGTGATCGGCGAGTCTACGAGATTTGCCTGATCACGGATCCGAGCAAGGGGTCGATCCCGACCCCTTACCACGTGATCAGCTGTCAGCCAATGACAGCTGATCATGTGATACAAGGGAGCCGGTAATCAGCGCGAGGAGAAAAAAAAGAGCGGATCACCGGCGGCCGTGATCGGGACATCAGTCCCGATCACGGCCAGCTTACCAGTGCCCACCTGCCAGTGCCACCTCTATAATAAAAAAGTGCCCCCATCAGTGCCCATAGTGCCACACATCAGTGCCCACAGTGCCACCCATCGGTGCCCACAATCTGCCTCAACAACGGTGCTGCACCCCAGTGCCACATATCTGTGCCCATCAGTGTCATCTACCAGTGCCCATCAGTGCCCATCTATCAGTGGTACCTATTAGTGCCACCCATCCGTGACATCTGTGCCCATCAGTGCCGCCTTATCTGTGCCCATCAGTACTGCCTTATCTGTGCCTATCGGTGCCACTTTATCTGTGCCTGTCGGTGCCACTTTATCTGTGCCTATTAGTGCCGCCTTAACTATGCCTATCAGTGCCCACCAGTGCAGCCTATCAGTGCCCACCAGTGCCGCCTCATCAGTGCACTTCAATGAAGGAGAAAAATGACCTGTCTGCAAAATTTTATAACAAACTATTAAACATGATTTTTTTTTTTTTTTGCATCTTTTTTTGTTTGTTTAGCAAAAAATAAAACTCCCAGCTGTAATTAAATACCACCAAAAGAAAGCTCTATTTGTGGGGAAAAAAATGATAAAAATTTCATTTGGGTACAGTGTTGTATGCCCGCGCAATTGTCATTCAAAGTGCATCAGCGCTGAAAGCTGAAAATTGGTCTGGGCAGGAGGGGGGTTTAAGTGCCCAGTAAGCAAGTGGTTAAGGATAAAACTTACCTTCATATAGTCCTTCTGCAGGACCTGAATGATGGCAGAACAAGTCTCTGGAATAATGATCCCCAGAGCCTGGGGGGAGATGCCTGTAGAGAACTTGAGGTCCTGAAGGCTTCTCCCTGTCGCCAAGGAGAGCAACGTGGCGATGAGCCTCTGCTCCGGAGTGATGGCTTGCCGCATGCAGATATCCTGCCTGGTGATATAAGGGGTCAGCAAAGCCAGCAGACAGTGAAAAACGGGGTCCGTCATCCGGAGTTAATTCCTGAAATCATCAGGATTATTCTCCAGGATCTCACGGAGCAAAGGCATGTGCAGGAACTGGTCACGCTCGCGCAACCAATTCTTGGTCCACAAATGCCTCCCCTCCCTGTTCATGGACCGGGCTTGTGTCAAAGTAACAACCCCAACACGAAGCCCCTGCACAGCACAAACTCTACGACGAGTACGTAGACGAAACATGGTTTTAAAACGATCGGCTCGTCAGAACGGACACCAGAAAGCACCGATAAACAGCAAGGCCTGAAAGAACGACCTGAATAGCAGAAGCAAGCAGACAATAAGAAATGCCTTTCAAAGCGTACTATACCAAGATATAGTCCACAATGATAAACAAATACTTACTGACTGCACGCACTTATTATCAGATACGCACAAACCAAAGAGCAGTAGCGATCTGAATCACTAATCTGAAAAGCGCGAATCGTCTCTCACCAAACTTCTACTAACACGAGATCAGCAGAAGGAGCCCAAAGGGTGCTGGACGTGGTGCTGAACTTCCCTTTTCTACTCTCGCCGTACACGGCTTAAGTCACCGCGTTCTTGGCAACCGCAAATTCTGACAACTTGGTCCGACCATGTGTATGGAACAGTTTCGGACACAATCCGTCGGACAAAATACGTCAGACAAAATCCAATGGATTTGGTTGTCAGAATGTCTGACCGTGTGTACAAGGGCTTAGACGCAATTGCTAGAGAATGGAGGATTTCGTTGCCCAGTCCTCTGTCTTGAAACAAAGATTTTTGGAAAAAGGATACAGATCTAACACATTAGATAGAGATATTCAGGCTGTACAACATCTAGATAGGCGTTCATGGTCTTTTTTTTACAACCTTTTCTATCCAACATAAGGAAATTGAAAAGATATTTAACAGGCATTGGAAGGTGTTATGTGATGATAGGGTGTTGGGACCTATCCTGCCTGACAGGGCTGGCATTATTTTTAGAGGTGCCCGCTCTGAGGGGTGAAATTGCTCCCAATACGGTAGACCCCCCAACTAAACCAACATTATTTTTTGACTGCAAAGGCTTTTTTCCTTGTAGAAAATGTAACGTGTGTGCGCACAACGTCATGAGACGTAAGACTGACACCTTTGCATCCAGTGTGACAGCTCGCACATACAAAATGAGACATTTTACAACATGTGCGACCAAGTATGTAGTATATTTGATCACATGTCCATGCAGCAAACAATATGTTGGCCGCATGAAGAAGACTTTCTCCGTACGTGTCAATGAGCATATTGCTAAAATCAAGAATGGCTGTGATAAAAACACAGTCCCCCGTCACTATTTAGAGTGCCATGATAGAAATCCTGAGGGGTCTGGTCCTAATCCGTAAGCCTTCCGTTTCCCCCAGGTCCCTAGCTATGTGCTTTATTTTATTAGTGGTGATATTAATAGTTGATAATATTAGTGATTAGTGATTAACCATATTTATTAATTATCCTCAAAAAAAAAAAAAGGAAACCAACAGTTTCTTGTGTTCTAATTCTATATACTCTCCCCCACCTACTCATTGTCCCTCATTGTCCCGCCCTCTCATCCCTCACAAGTCTAAACCATCCCATGTGCCACCATCATACCCATATGCATTTACTGACCCTCCACATCCATTACTCCCTCCCTCCCCCAAAAGAGAAAAAAAAAAAACATAAAAAAAATATTATATATTATATTAAATGCCCCCCCTCCTCCCAACACTTTTAAATAAAAAAAAAAAAAAAAGGAAAAACCACCGCAACCCCTATCATCTCGTTTTCCCCCTCTTTTATCCCTAGTGAAATATAATACTCTCCTGAGTGACCACCTCTCCTAGGAACCTAGGTCATGTAAATCCCCCCCAGGGACCTAAACCCCCCCCTCCCTTTATTATAATTATATAATCTTATTTGTGTATTTATCTTAGACTTAGACTCTCCACCTGTATCCCCCCCCCACCCCGTCCCCCCCCCCTCCCGAGCCCCCCCCCACCCACCTGCTACCCCCACCTCGTCCCTCATTATCTCCATTCATCCTAAAAAAAAAAAAAAAAAGAAGAATTGAGGGCATATCTCTCTCCTCCCATACTTCTTAAATCATCATGGGGGGGAACGATTAGACAAGTTGGAAGCCTATGGGATGAGGCTGCGAAATAAAAAAAAGGAGGTGAAAAAAAAGGAAAAAAAAAAAAAAAAACAGAGAAGGGGAAAGCCCCAGTAGGTGCACAAACAAAAAAAAAAAAGAAAAAGGGAAAAAAAAACAGATTCAGAGATATGAATTAATTTGGCTTAATTTCTAACACGAGTGTCATTGTGCTGTAATATGTCTTTCTCATCCTTCCCACTCCCTCTCCTTCCCTCCTGTACTTTCTGTTTTTTTTCTCTGTAGCTGAGAGAGTGGGAGTCTCCAGTTCGGCAACCATAAACGGCTCAACACCTATAAAGGCGAATAACTTTGAAAGATCGCTGTACAGTCTCAATGTGCATGTAGATGTTCCTTTTCTTATTACCACAGCAAGAGGGTATTTCCATCTGTATGTATGTCCCTCCTGTCGTACACAGTCCAAGACAGTACGCAACTGTGCTCTGCGCTGTAATGTGGCCCGCGATAGGTCAGGTAAGAGCTTCACTACTGATCCCTCTATCTCAATATTGCCAGCCACCCATGCCTTCCTCAGCAGAGTCTCCTTATGCGCATATCTATGGAGGCGGCAAATTATATCCCTGGGCCTTTGCGGGTCTACTGATTTAGGTCCTAACGCCCTGTGTACTCTGTCCAAGTCCATGTTGGGCGGGACATTACCCTCTAAGTTCATGTGAAAAATGCTCATTACCTTCTCCTGCAAGTCCTCCTGCTCAGCGACTTCTGGGACGCCTCGGAGCCTCAAGTTGCAGCGACGACTACGATCTTCAAGTTCCTCGATCTGAAGTTGCATCTCCCCCAACGTCTCACCCTGCTCTTTGCTCTCCCTCTCCACTCTCTCCATTTTTCCTTCAAATGAGGATACTCTTACCTCCCCCGCTATCAGGCGGTCGGAAATGAGCTGGATCTCAGTGTGTACTTGCTGGATCTCAGCACGGTGTGTCTCCTCCACTCTCTTAATGAGAGCCTCTATATCGGCTTTCGTTGGTAGAGCCTGGATTAGACTCTTCAGATCCTCCGCTTCCGATCGTATACAACGAGGGGTAGCTTCCTCGTTTTCCCCTTTGCCATTCCCGGCCTCGGTTGAGCTTTTCATCTCCCCCCTATTCCTCCGCGTGCTCACCTCCGCTTCCGATCGTTTAATACGAGGGGTAGCTCCTTCGTTTTCCTCTCTGCCGTTCCCATCCTCGATTGAGCTTTCCATCTCCCCCCTATTCGTCCGCACGCTCACCACCTCGCGGGGCTTGGCTATGTCCGTAGTCTCCGCGATGTGCCCGGCAGCCGTCATCCGCCTCGGGGAGAAATACTGCTGTATAGCGGGTCGCGGGGCACTGTGCCCTGCAGCTCTGCGAGAGGTTTTCGTTTCTCTCTGTCTAGGTGCGCTCATTCCGGGATCCTCAGGTGCAAATCACCTATGACTGGCGGTTCAGCTAGGAGCACAGACTCTGCACGCCCTCACTCAGCCATGCTCAGACCACTCCCCCAGATTTTTTTTTTTTTTTACCCGAACCTAAGGATGAATAAAATAACTTTATGAGATGTGGCCTCTGGCTCTGTCCCCCCCCTTCTTCTCTCCCTCTCTCCTCCCCCCCTCCCCCTCTTTTTATTTCTTTGGGATGAGGAATGTAGGGTATTGTATTGTATTGTTGCATTATTGGATTAATGTACTGTTTTTTTTTGGAATAAGGTCAATACACAATATGGCTCTTGGAGGAAGGAAGAGAGAAACGGAGAGGAGACATGGAGAATGGGAAAGAGGGGGGGGGGGGATTAATATAAACTATATATACAGGGGAGGCTTAAGTTTTGGATAAATATAGAGATGGGTACATGTTGCATTTGCAAACACAGGTTCAGCTGTGGATGTGTGTGTTCATATATGTATATGCAAGGGTATAGGTGGATATATACAGAAGTATATACGTAGATGGAAAGGGACGGACATATTTAACTATGTCTCTCTTATGGTTTCTTTCTCCTTTTTTTTTCTGATACCCCCCTTCTTTCGCAAGAGCCATGTTGGAGTAGACACAATGTGTGCAGAGAAGTAACAGGTGACAGTAGAAAACGTGATATTATAAAAGACTGGCGGAGGGCACGGGGGAAGCTCGCCCGGGAGCAGCCAAGCACAACCACAAAACCCCATTAGGTAAACACCCATAATCCGGAGGGTCCGGAAATTGAGTGGTTAAAAGCAGTAGAGCTTTGAGATCCGTGGGGAGACCGTTGCTGAACGGCCAACCCAGGGATTGGTAGTGGGGGAGGGAGGGAGGGAGTAGTAGATTGGACGGGAGGGAGGGGGGTGGGAGGGGGTAGGTTTAGAGGGTGTTCTCCCCCCCCCTTTTTTTTTTCTCATTTGCCTCTGCCTCTCCTCCCGAGGAGATATGGAAACTTTAAAAATAATGTCCCTGAATGTAAAGGGACTGAACGTTCCGGAAAAAAGACGAATGTTATTCCATGATTTAAAGAGACTGAAGATAGATGTAGCGTTTATCCAAGAAACACATTTCAGAGAAAATAATCTCTCTCTTCTGAGGTCTACGGGGTATCCAACGGTTTACCATGCATTTAATCCGATTTCCAAAACTAAGGGAGTCACCATCATGATATCAAAAACAGTAGCATGGAATCATAGGGATTCCATGATAGATGCAAAGGGAAGGTATCTGTTTGTAAAGGGGACTATAGGAGGGGTAGGAGTTACATTAGCAACATATTATGCCCCCAATATACAACAAGACTTTTTTGTTAAAGAGATACTTGATAAACTTATGGAATTCGAAGAAGGACAGTTGATTATGGGGGGAGACCTTAATATCCCATTAATCCCCAGTGAAGACACCTCAACGGGGACATCGTCAGTGACACCTAAAATAAGACAGAGGATAGCCCAGGCAATAACAGAAACAAAACTGGTAGATATATGGCGATTATTACACCCCAAGGAAAGAGATTACTCTTTTTTCTCTAATCCGCATAGAGTGTACTCACGGATAGATATATTTTTTATTCCGCATAAACAATTATCCTCAGTTAAGGAAGCCACTATTGGTCTAATTACCTGGTCAGATCATGCCCCAATTTTTCTAAAATATAACTTAACGGAGAAAAAAAACCTAACCCCTAGGATGTGGAAACTTAATGAGAGCCTCCTTCAGGATCCTTTAGTCCTGGAGGACGTCAGAAAGGAGATAAAATTCTTCTTTCAGGAGAATGAAGGCCCAGAAAGTTCCTCGGGAACAATCTGGGAAACGCACAAGGCAGTAATCAGAGGAGTACTGATTAAGCATGGAGCAAGGATTAAGAAGGAAAGAGAAACTAAGTTAACAGAACTATTAGTAAAAATGCAACATCTAGAAGCCCAACATAAACATGCCCAGAACTTAGAAGTTGAACAAGAATTAATAAGTACACGTAGGCAAGTTACAGATCTGCTACAGTACAGAGCTAAAATGGCAATTCAGATAGGACGTAAGTGTAGCTATGAATCCGGCAATAAATGCGGAAAACAACTAGCGAGAGCATTACGGGAAATACAATCCAAGACATACATACCTATAATAAGAAAAAAAGGTGAGGAGGAAGAACGGATGCCAGAACAGATTGCTGGTGTGTTTGGCGATTTCTACTCCTCATTGTATAATCTGAACTTGAGGGCATTAGATCAAGCTAAGATAAATGAATACATAAGCTCAAGTGAAATGCCGACTCTGACAAGTACTGCACGGGAGGAGATGGAATCCCCAATCACACTAGAAGAGGTACAAAACACGATAAAACAGATAAAAAGTGGGAAAGCACCTGGCCCAGACGGACTATCAGCCCAATATTATAAGACGCTTATGCCGGAATTATGCCCATATATGGTTAAACTGTTCAATGAAATAGGAGACATATCGACTTTCCACTCAGACACACTTAAAGCTACAATTACAGTGATACAGAAAGAAGGTAAAGACCCGAAACAATGTGGAAGCTATAGGCCAATATCTTTACTGAACGCGGATCTGAAAATATTCAGCAAATTACTAGCCTTGAGGATACAACAGTATTTGCCCTCTCTGATTCATCAAGACCAAGTGGGATTTGTCCCTACAAGAGAATCAAGGGACAATACTATTAAGGCCTTAAACCTAATACATACAGTCAACTCCACCGAGACCCCCTGTATATTTCTGGGAACAGATGCAGAAAAGGCTTTTGATCGGGTGGGGTGGGGGTTCATGTTCTCGGTACTCCGACATATAAAGCTAGGGGGGAAAATGATAGGCTGGATAACAAGCTTGTATGGAAAACCTACAGCTCAAGTAAGAGTAAATGGAGTGGTATCTTCATCTTTCCCAATAACAAATGGGACCAGACAGGGATGTCCATTGTCCCCTTTGTTATTTGCGTTGACCCTTGAACCACTGCTATGCAGAGTAAGGCTCAACAGGGATATCCAAGGAATAACCATAGGAGAAACTCATAATAAAGTGGCAGCATATGCAGATGATATGCTTTTCACAGTGACGAATCCGACAATTTCGCTCCCAAATCTATGTAAGGAAATTGAGACATACAGTACACTATCCCACTTTAAAATAAACTGCTCCAAGTCAGAAGCCTTAATGATAGCAGTCCCAGAGAAAATGACGAGACTAATAAAATTAAATTACAAATTTAATTGGACGGACTATGGCCTGAAATACTTGGGAATAACGATCGCAACAGACTTCAATAAGATATATGAATTAAATTTCGCACCAGTATTGAAGATGGTGCGAGGATGCCTGGAGAGATGGCACAGGGGAATACATTCCTGGTTTGGAAGAAATAATATAATCAAGATGAATATTTTGCCAAAACTCCTGCACCTCCTCCAGGCAATCCCAATGTTAATACCAAGGAAATTTTTTAGAACTATACAAACATTATTTATGAAATTTATTTGGGCAGATAAACAACCAAGGATACGGAGGACATTATTAACATTACCGAAGCAATACGGGGGATTAGCAACACCAGATGTATATAAATATTACCAGGCAATACATCTGGGTAGATTGCTAGACTGGTGTCGACATGGAGATCAGAAAATATGGGTAAAATTAGAGCAAGCACAATGTAGGGAGCTACTACATAGAGCACCTTGGTGCTACAGAAATCTGACATTAGATACGAAGCTACACCCTACAATAGGACCCACATTACAGATATGTTACCATCTCTTAGCTAATAATAAGATATCGACACAGAATTCCCCTCTAGTCCCTATATTGGGTAACCCCCGATTTATACCAGGCATACAGAAAGGACCTTTTGACAAGTTGATTAAAAAAGGAATATATCAAGCCTCGCATTTCGTGAAAAAAGGTAAATGGCCAACAATGCAGGAGATGATAGATAGAAAAGGCCCCTTTCAATTAGATTTCTGGCAGGCGGCACAATTAGGACATTCTCTAAGAACAGAGATAGCGCCAGAGTTATTAGACCGAGGCTATATGCCATTTGAGAAACTCTGTACGGAAAAGAAACCAATAACGCATGTAATTTCGAAAATGTACGCGTTATTGATTAAACCCGTAGAAAATTTTCAGTTACCCTTCTTTCGGAAGTGGGAAATAGACCTAGGAAGGACTTTCTCTGAGGAGCAGAAGAAAAACATGATACAATCAATTTTTAAAACAGCAACATGCACAAAATTACAGGAAACTAATTATAAAATTATCGCACAGTGGTACAGAACACCAGAAAAACTTCAAAAATATTTCCCTCACATATCAAATAAGTGTTGGAGGTGCCAGAAAGAAGTGGGAAATTTTCTACATATATTTTGGTCATGTCCAAAAATTAAGAAATACTGGAAGGATGTACGAGAGATTACTCAAAAATTCAGTGAAGTAGAAATACGGGAGGACCCAGCAGTATTCCTCCTGAACTTGTCAGAGACCTCAGGAAGTATAGGTGGGAATTCCATCCTGTGTCACTTGGTAAATACAGCCAAGTCATGTATAACACTTAGGTGGAAACAAACACAACCCCCCAGTGTGAGCATGTGGTTCAAGAAAGTTGAGGAGGTGAACAGGATGGAAGACCTAATATGGACAGCTAGGAAAAGAAGGAAAACTTACTTGGAAATATGGACACCATGGAACCTCTATATCTCCTCGGGGGAGGGAAGGAGACAGATTGATGTGATTTAGGGGGGAGATACAGGGGAAGGAGATGAGAACTCCCCCTCTCTTTGGTCTGGAGGGGGGGGGGAGGGAGAGAGGAAAGGGAGGAAGTAAAATTATTTTCTTTAAAAAAAAATATTATTTTTTTCTCTTCGGGGGGGGGGGGGGGGGGGAAGAATAGGGGTGAAAATAAAAGGGGGGGAAGACGAGAAATAAGAGGATAACAACACAACTCTGGCCTGACTGGGAACAGTATCAACCCAGGAACAGATATAGGGTATGTGGGACTGAGAGAGAAGTTTCTATGATGCTGTCCCTATATATTACCATTAACCTAGCCTGCTCTCTCTTTGGACTTATATATTATACTATAAAGGGAGTAAGAGGCTAAGGGAATAGAATGAATTGTTATGCTCTTTCTGTTTATTATGTACGAATATGGAAATTCGATGTATGACTCTTAGATTGCTTATGTAAAATTCCATTCTTGCTTATATGAGGAAAATAAAAATGGAAAGGAAAAAATAAATAAATAAAGAAATTGAAAGAAATCCTGAGGGCACCTTATTTCAAGTGATAGACAAATTTGTCCCTCATTGGCGGAGTGAACCTAGGATCAGGGGGGTTTCTCGTTTGGAAACGTATTGGATATATGAGCTGAGGTGCTACTCGCCCTATGGTATGAACGTTGACTGGGACATTAACAGTTTCATTGACCGGGGGTGAGTGATATCTCAGTCTATAAAGGTCACTGATGTGATGCTCCAGCATTTCACGCCATTTCATTTATACATTTTTTTTATCAGATTTTTTCTGGATTATTGTCTTTGATGTATAGTAGATCCCTTTTGAGGTGACTGATAGGTAAACTAAACCTCCCTTTGATCTATTAAGAACAAATGTAAAATTCGTAAAGTTGGAGTGCCGCCTTAGGTAGAGTTTATGCTTGACCTCGCGCGGATTATTTTTTCCGTTTTATTTTATAATCGACTTTCTTGTAGGATGAAGGAGATATTCTCTTTCTTTTTTACTTTTATTTTTTATGGAGGTATTGAGTCATTTTCGATCACACTAAAGAGGTCTATATTATTAATTTCGCCATTGATGGTGACCTCATATGTACCCCGACCATTTCCGGTATGTGATTGAGGCTTGGTACGCATACTGAGCTCTCTTTCTATAATAATTCCCGGCAGAAACGATGTAACCGGAAGTGGTGACTGACCACTTCCGGTTTCAAAATGAGGTTTGGGACGCAAACAAAGGTTTGCTTCCTTCTTGAAGCGCACGCCAGCGGAAGTGACGTTGCGCTCTGTTTAGCAGCTGTGTCAATGCAAAGACTATGGGTTCATTACATCAAATTCGAGCGATGTGCTGAACGCCAGATCAGCTGTATTTGCGCTAATACTTGTCATCTTTTCTAATTATTATTTTTTGGTAACAAATCACTTATCCGTTTGAGTTCATCGCCACTTCCGGTTTTTATGAATACTGGTGGAACACACACAAGGCCGCCATTTTACATAGGAAAATGATTTATTCCAAGCTACTATTTTTTCACTGGATTTGTATCTTAGATCTCTTCTGTATAGAAATGAAGAAATTTGAATCATTTACTGTAAGGTGGGGATGGTGCTGGACATATGGGATGTTATAGTTAGCAGTGTCCGTGATGTTGAGCGCACACATGTTAGGGTTAATGGAGGAGGAGGTGGCCGTCCACAGGTGTAAGTTATTTGCTAATTTGTTAACATATATATATTATAGCAATGTGGGGGGGACAGGTAATGCCCCAGTAGACGACTTAGAGGTCGAAAGGCGTAGGGCTAGCGTTTCCTGCTCCCCATATTGCTTTTTTATTCAATTCATTGGATCACGTGATTTTTTTTATGTTATTTTTTATGTAAATCGCATTTTTTATAAACAAACCTTCAATGGTGGAATTTCATTATTGTGTCCATACTTTCCGTTTTATGGTGAACCCCTTCGGAGCCATTTTGGACTGGAACCTTTGAGATACAGCTGGGAGTTCGTTGTGAGTTGTGGAGTCCCACATCCTGGTGAATCGTTCCAGAAGTTGGCTAACAGAGAGGGTATCAGCTGCTTTGAGTGTGATCTATGATCCAGCGTACACGAATCATTTGTGACGTGTGGAACCTATCCAAGCCTGTATGACCCATTTACTGTATAGTATTCTGTGTCCACCACCTCTGGTAAGAGTACCTACCTTTTTCTGAAAAAAATGTTTGGCTGTTGGTTGAAGGATTCCTATGGTGTGGGTCAACGGAACATTTGGACTTATTTTGCACACTATTTACTTTAGATGGACATTTATCACTTGTTCACATATTGATTGTCTATTATATATGTTTCACATAATATTCCTACTGGGCAGCATAACATGTATTATGCTGTCACTAAGTAGGTCCTTTTATTACTATATTCATTGAGCTTATGAGTGATTCACATTTAGTCCTTTCACATTTTATGTTATTTCAGCGCTCCATTTTTTGGTTACAACCAACCTAATGGCCATGAGAAAGAAATTGGTCAAAAAATCCCACACATACAGTGCCTTGAAAAAGTATTCATACCCCTTAAAATTTTCCACATTTTGTCATGTTACAATAAAAAATGTAAATGTTTTTATTGGGATCTTATGTGATAGACCAACACAAAGTGGCATATAATTGTGAAGTAGAAGGAAAGTGATAAATGTTTTTCACATTTTTTTTTTACAAATAAATATCTGAAAAGTGTGGCGTGCATTTGCATTCAGCCGAGTCAATACTTTGTAGAACCACCTTTCGCTTCAATTACAGCTGTACAGCTGTAAGTCTTTTTGGGTATGTCTCTACCAGCTTTGCACATCTAGGTGAGATATTTTTGCCCGTCCTTGTTTCCAAAATAGCTCAAGCTGTCAGGTTGGATGGAGAGTGTCTGTATACAGCAATTTTCAAGTCTTGCCACAGATTCTCAGTTGGATTTAGGTCTGAACTTTGACTGGGCCATTCTAACACATGAATATGCTTGGAGCTAAACTAGGGATATGCAATTAGCAGACCTCCAGCTGTTGCAGAACTACAAGTCCCATGAGGCATAGCAAGACTCTGACAGCCACAAGCATTGACATCCAGAGGCATGATGGGACTTGTAGTTTTGCAACAGCCGCTAATTGCATATCTCTGATCTAAACCATTTCCATTGTAGCTGTCTTGGATATGCAGTAATGTTGGTCTGTCAGCTCACTCATTGTACTCCTCCTCCTTGGGTGCCACATTTGGCACCTTTCGTGGGGGGCATACCTGTCTTAGTTCCCTCACTCGCAATGGAGGTGGCATGCACCCGACAGCTGATGGAAACATCAGCTGCGGTGCCAACATTGCTGGACTCCAGGACAGGTAAGTGTCCAATTATTAAAAGTCAGCAGCTGGCTTTTAATTTTGCTGTGGTGGGCGGACTTCCGCTTTAAGTAATCTCTCCTCAAAGCTTGGCTCCACCCCAGCCCCTATCAGGGAACTCTATATTAACCTGTGACCTGCAATGCAAGCCAGCTCTGCTGATCAATATTGTGCATTTGGCTTCCATGTGCTACTTGCTCTGTGTGCTACGTCTGATTCCAGTTACCGATCTTGGCTTGTTCTTGGTTATGCTTACCTGCTTGTTACCCTGACCATTGGCTCTACTGACTATCCTTACCTGCTTGTTGCCTTGACTTTGGGCTATCTCCTGACTATCCTTTGTTGTCGCAGTCTGCTGCTTCCTCTCTACCTCCCTGCAATTTACTGTGAGCTGGGAGGCCCTAGAGGTCGCAACCTGGAGCCAGACTGCAGCTTAATCCATCCCTATCACTAGAGGCCTCTGCTGAACACCCGCTGGCTCTTAGATTCCATGCCCTGGGAAATCTCATGCTCTAGCTACCAGTGTCATCCCTGTTGGTACTACAGACTACCTGCTCTCCTGTATCACCTAGAGCTCCATCCACGGCAGTCAGCCGTAGGGTCCACTACCTTGCGGTGCACTCAAACCCCAATGGGGTTCATCTGTCACCTGGACTCAGGTGACCTGACAGTAGCTATGGCTGCATGTTTAGGGTTGTTGTGCTGATAGAAGGTGAACCTCCTTCCCAGTCTCAAGTCTTTTGCAGATTCATCTGCCCTGTACTAGGGATGAGCTCAGGCGTGTTCGCATGGAACACGTGCAGAGTCCGCCAGGAAGTTGGCGCAGCGCTGCGCTAATCACAGGCAGTAAGACATTGCCCGATCTCTGCAGCCACACATCAGGGAAATGTCTCACTGCCTCTGATTAGCGCAGCGCTGACTTCCTGGCGGGCTCTGCACGTGTTCCATGTGAACACGCTTGAGCTCATCCCTACCCTGTACACACAGTCAGACTTTCCGACGGAAAATGTGCGATCGGATTGTGTTGTTGGAAAATCGGATCGTGTGTCAGCTCCATCTGCCTTTTTCAGTCGGAATTTCAGACACAGTTTGAGAGCTGGAGCTAAAATTTTCCTACAACAAAATCAGATAGTTTAAATTCTGATCGTGTGTAGACAATTCCGACGGAAAAAGTGCCATGCATGCTCAGAATAAATTACGAGACGAAATTGGCTACTGGCATCTTTATAGTCCCGATGTACGTGTTGTATGTCACCTCGTTCTAAATGATCGGATTTTCCGACAACTTTGTGCGACTGTGTGTATGCATGACAAGTTTGGGACAAAATCCGTCTGAAAAAACACGACAGACTTTGTTGCCGGGAATGTCCGAACGTGTGTACAGGACACAACAGGTTTTCTTCTAAGATTGCCCTGTGTTTGGCTCTATCCATCTTCCCATCAACTCTGATCAGCTGCCCAGTCCCTGCTGGAGAAAAGCATCCCCCTGTCCCTGCTTTAAACTTCTCCACAACTTTATACCTGACCTGTATGATCTGTTCCTTGGCCTTCACGATGTTGTTTGTTCACTAAGGTTCTCCAACAATCCTCGGAGGGCTTCATAGAACAGCTGTATTTATACAGAGATTATATTACGCATGGGTGGACTCCAATTACTAATTAGGTGACTTATGAAGGAAATTGATACCTGTAACTAAAATCTAGTAGAACCAGAGTAAAGGGGGCGGAATACAAATGCACGCCACACTTTTCAGATATTTATTTGTAAAAAAAAAATCTGAAAACCATTTATCATTTTCCTTCCACTTTACAATTATGTGCCACTTTGTGTTGGTCTAGCACATAAAATCCCAATAAAATAAATTTATATGTTTGGTTGTACCATGACAAAATGTGGAACATTTCAAGGGGTGGGAATACTTTTTCAAGGCACGGTGTGTGTCAGAGCCTGGGAATTATATGGGAGTGGTGCCTAAACCCAAAATCAGGGGGAAGTGCTTCCCAAAAAAAAAAAAAACATACTAGTAGAAAAATACCACAGTGGATATAGCATCTACAAAAGCGAACACAAACTGAAATAATATTTTATTGGATTTATTAAAAAAAAAAAAACAGCACAAAAGGCCAAGCCCCCCCCCCCCCCCTTTCTCATAGAAAGCAGAGAATACCCCCTTCTCATCTCCAATGACCAACCCCCTTACCCACCCCACTTCCTATACCCAGCTACCCTATCTCTCCCCTGCTCCCCACCTTCTGAATTTAATAAGTCAGGTCCTGTATGGATTCATTAAGTATGTATGGCTAGCAAGCCACAGCACAGTCAGAAATGAACAAATATGTGCCCATCAGGCAAATGTATTATAGCCTTACTCTACTTTATGTGCTTCTGCAAAGTCTACTGGATCCAGTCGGCTATGGTATGAGATATACAACTGACAGAGGGATTCTGTCGTAATTTTTTTTTTTTTAATACAAACAATTTTATTGAGAAGGTATAGGCATGTATAATACGTTTCGGGTACAGAGAACAATGACACATAGAACACGTATTATTGCAGAAAGAAAATGAGTTTGATGTACACAAAACTATAAATAATAGGCTCATCACTTGGGACCAAGTGGTCTGCACGCTTATATGCAGTCTCATCCATTAGGTTACGTAGGGAGGGTGCCTTATAGGAGAAATCTCAAATAGGCTAAAAATGTTGAATGCCTCACCATGTAAACACAATCCTTCTGTTTCAAGATTAGCAGGTAGAATGCAAATAAACCACAGACTAAAATAATAAAATAAAAATCTCAAACATTGAGAGGTAAAACAGAAAGGGCTATGGGACATCCAATAGGGAAATGCTGGTGTCAGTGCATCTTAACATGAGGGAAAAGTATTAGAGAGGCGATTGTGATTAAAGTATGATCAGGGTGACCAGGACTTCCATTTCCGGTCATATATGTGCATTGTATCCATGATAGTATGGAAGACTTTCTCCATAAGCTGAATAGCTGCCATACGTTTAAAGACTTGGTCCCAAGGGACTCCAGGGGTATGCCAAAACAAGGCAATTGACCAATGGACCGCACTAAAGAGTGTGTGGGCTAGCTTTTGTTCTGGGGGAGTGGCTCCCGGAATCTTTGCAAAGAATAAGCACATCTGGTGGGTGAGAGTGGTCGGGACACCCGTGATCTCTGCTACCTTCACGGTTACCTTTTTAGCCAGAGGTCCCTCAAAGATGTACAGCTCCAGAAAATGTGCAGGTGGGTCCCCTTCTCTGGGCAACCTCTGAAGCAATTCTCTGCCACATCGGGGAAGAATTTGTGTAATTTAGCAGGTGTATAGTACCACCTCGTGTGAAGCTTTACCACGATTTTCTTCACTGCCACTGATTTTGTGCATTTATGCATATTGGAGATCCGGACTAACCATTCCTCAGAGGAAGCTACCACCCGACTCTCAGCTGATTATGGCTGAGGATTTTTCTGAAAGGCCTAGGCTGCCCAGGAAGCTATACAATAGGGAGAGGGGCCACACAGGTCTTCAAATGTGATGGGGTTAGCTACACCCCTGGGGTAATGTGTATTGAAGAAGCGTCTGATCTGCAAATATTTATATAATTCTGTTCTGGGTAAGGAGTGGGAGGATTCTAAGGAGAGGAAGGAGCAGATTACCCCATCCTTCTGAAGAGAATCTAGGGTAGTCAGATCTTTTGATATCCATAGGGCAAAAACAGTAGATTTGGGGAACGCTGCAGGGATTGTGGGGTCCCCAAAAAAAGACCCCAGCTTAGGGTTAGAAGGGTGTAATGAGAATTATTTTTGTATAGGGATCACAGATGCAGGGATTGGCCAACTACAGCATTTAAGGTAGAGATATCTTTAGGGCGAATAAACTTGGCCCACAATAATCCTGGGAGAAAATATGGAGTTATTGAAACCCACTCAAAGTGGAGCCAGGGGATTCTGTGTGGAGAGGTATGCCATTGCGCCAATTGTAGAAGCCTGGCTGAAAGGTAGTATAGCCAAAGGTTTGGTAATCCCAGTCCGCCCATGGCCCTTGGTCTGCATATCAGGGTTTTTTATTTTGCCAAATGAATTTGTTAATGTTGCGTTGTATATGATCAATCGTCTGTCGTGACACATAGTTGGGGAGGGCTCTGGGAAAAAAATATTTAAGTTTGGGGAGGATAGACATTTTCACAACTTGGATCCTGCCTATAAACACGATGTGGAATGGGCTCCAAGTATGTAGCAGTTGTCTGATTCATGTAAAAGCTGGAGGGTAGTTGGCAAGGTATAGTGCGTGTAAAGAAGGGGCTAACTTGATTCCCAAGTATGATAACGTCTGTCCGTCTGTGGGAAAGCCAAAGTGGATTGGAGTGGATCAAAGAGGTGATGTGTTAAGGGAAGTTTATTTAAAAGGCAGAGCATTTGGAGAGATTTACCCCTAAGCCTGAAATATCTTGGAAAATACATAGGTTGTTAATGAGGTTGGGAATGGAAACTATAGGGTCAGGCAACATGATGACATCGGCCGCATATAAACTTAGTTTGAACTCTTGATCACCCCTAGTATATCCCTTGATGTTGGGGTCTAAGCAGACTGAGCGGGCCAGGGGTTCAATGGCAAATAAAAGTGGCGACCAGGGGCAGCCTTGTCTTGTACCCATGCCCAATCTAAAGCAATCAGAATTGCATCCCGGGAGTCTAAACGGAGTGCACGGGTGATTATAAAGAGCCCGTAAGCCATGAACAAAGGCCCCTGAAAACCCAAAGGCCGCGTACACACGCGCGGACTGTTCGCCCAACCTTGTCCGCTGAACAGTGTTTGGGCGGACAGTCCGCTCGTGTGTGGGGCTTCAGCGGACAGTTGGACGAACAAGGTCTTACGGAAATTCCGAAAAACTGTCCGCTGAAACAAGGTTTCAGCGGACTGTTCGCTCGTGTGTAGGCTTGTTCGGCCAACTAAGTCTCGCGCATGCTCAGAAAGGATTTCCACGTCGGAAGGTTGCATTGCAGTGTATAGGACGTCGTATTTTTCGTCCCGTCGTACGTGCCGTTCACGTCATCGCGCACGGTTTCAGCAAACTGTTCGTCCGTCGTGTGTGGCCATGTCCGTCAATGCTAAGTTTGAGCGGACTGTTTGCCGAAACTGTTGGACGGACAAAGTTGGGCGAACAGTCCGCGCGTGTGTACGCGGCCAAACTTTTCCAAGGTCAGTTCGAGGTATGGGTAGAGAACGCTGTCGAAAGCCCTGTGAATATCAAGGCTTAGGAGTTGCACCCTGCAGGAGTGTAGGTCAGTGTCTTGGATGATGTTGTATGCAAGGCTGTTGTAGTTTTTTACGACAGGTCACTTCTAATAACCTGGAAAATGATAATCTGTAGGACTGTCAGATCTCTGGCCTCAGTGGGGAAAACAGGGCTTTTGAAATGTGAGCTAAATCAAAAGGCTATGGAGGTGCATTCCTAGGTATTTACTGCTGTTCTACAAACCTGTCATGACCAACCTATGATTCTTGAACAACATGGCCTCCAGACATGGCTTTACATGTGCCCAGCATGTGATATCGTTACATAAACAACCTTCAAAGGGTGTAAAATTGGCTCCAGAGTCTACCTAGAGGACCTAGGATTCGATCCCACAAAGTCAGCATAACTCAAAGGCTAAAAAGGTGCACGGGAAGCACTAACAATGACAGGCAGGAGATGGAAGGTAGAAACCCAACAATAGACCGGCAAGGGGACTACAACCCCAAAAGTGACAAGGATCAAGCTAGACACACTCCCACTCAAGAGGGACCTTGTCTATCCATGACTGCAAGGGGCTAGGGATGCTCCTGACTTCCTAGATCAAATGCAGCAGTGAAATGTGTGGAACAAGTATAAGGCTGACTGCAGGTCAGCCTGGGTTTGTAGGAGTCAGGCTGCATCAAGCCTGCCCACCTTTGCCTCCTCCTTTCGTGTGGGTCACATGTCATTTCCGGGGGTCTGCCCGTCCACTAGGAAGTCTCCTGCCTTGCCTGCTTCTATCAGTGGGTCACCAGGGAAGGGTTTTTGGCCATCGGACAGCACCTCTGCCTTCACTAGGGGGCCGCCTGTCCGCTTCTCCCGGTGCTTCACTGGGGGAGGGGGGAGGTTTGGCCACCCACCAGCTCCACGGGATTGTTGGTTTCGGCCGCCCCTCCCAGTGGTCCACCGGGGGGGGGGGGGGGGTTGGGGTTGGCCACCCGCCAGCTGCTTGTTTGTATGATCCGCCCGCTTCGCCCAGGGAAGGGGGGGTTTGGCCACCCACCTGCTCCTCGGGGTCGATGGTTTGGCCGCCCACCCGCTTCTCCCGGTGGTCCGCCGGAAGGGGGGGTTGGCCACCTGCCAGCTGCTTGTTGTATGATCTGGCCGCCGCCTGCTTCTCTCGGGGGCTCGCGGGGGGAGGGGGGTTTTGGCCAACCACCGGCTCCGCTCGTTGATAGTTCGGCCACCCTACCGCTTCTCCCAGGGGTTTGGCCGCCTGACAGCTCCTCTGCCTGCACTAGGCTGCAGTGTCCGAGGGGCTTGCCAGGAATTTTCATTATTGCCCATGTTTATGCTTGTTTAATTCCACCCAGGGAGACAGGTGGGCATATAGAGATGCATTTCACTGAATGCTCTGCAGTAGTTCACATGTGAGAATTTACGGTCCTCATGGTTTTTTTTTCGGTTCTCATGCATTTTCACGGTTTTGTCAAGCAATTATGTTCTCATACAATTAGGTCCTCGTGCAATTCGCGTTCGTGCAATTTACGGTTGTCATGCAATCTACATTTCGCAGGTTTTTATGTTTCTCATGCAATTTACGGTTTTGCTTGCAATTGGTGTTTCTCATGCAATTACGGTTTATGCAGTTGACATTTTTCATGAAATTTACGGTTCTTACACAATTTTAATTCATTCATGCGATTTGGGTCTCTCATGTGACTTGCTTTTCTCATGAAATTGGCGTTTCTCATGCAATTTACGGGTTTCCATGCAATTTTACGTTTTTTCGTGCAATTTGCGTTTCGCATGCAGTTGACGTTTTTACACGATTTATGGTTCTTATGCAATTCTGGTTCTCATGAAATGTATGCTTCTCAGGCATTTTAAGTTTCTCATGCGATTTACGTGTCGGATGTAATGTACCTGTCTGATGCAATTTACGTGTCTCATGCAACTTTTTTTTTTCCGTTTGACATTTCCCTGTGTTTTCTCGTGTTTCTTAGGTATTCCCATGTGTCGCACGTTTCATGTCTTATGCCTTTCAGGTCGTTGCCCTTCGTTCGCTGCATTTCTTTTAGCTGGTGCTTACATCCAGGATCTGTCACGTCTACAGGTCTATACGGGCTGAGGTTTCATTGTTAATTGATTGACGTCCCACAATCTTCTCGCCTGTAGTCCATACGTCATACGTATACATTCACCTTTACTACTACCCACCCCGGTCTGTGGGTACCTTAGCCCTAAGTGTTCGTTTTAATTTCCTGTGTTGGCGTTGCAGGTTGCTCGGGCTCACTTCTGCATACACTAGGGTGGTGTTGTCATTAGGTTCACATTCATGCGCTGTTGGTCCTGTCATTTCGGCACCCACGTCCTTATACTTATCAGATACCAGGGGGATTGTTATGTCACAGGCAGGCTGTCTACTATGTTCTCTGGTTGTTTCACACAGCTGGGTTGTCCATGTTCTTCCACCGCGGGTTACCCATCACGCCTATGGGTTTAACAGATTGAGGTGATCGTTTTTAATTGGCTTGTTCGGTGGCAAGTCTCCTCATCTGTTCTTACACCACTCACATTTCGTTCTAACTCACGTTTCTCATGCTGTTTGTTCTAATGCAGGTAAGTTTCTCATGCAATGTTACGTTTCTCATGCAATTTACTTTTCGTTTTCCAGGTTTCTCTAGTTTTCCCAGGTTTTCTCTCGTGTTCCCAGTGTCCCTAGGTTTCTCTCATTTTTACTAAGTTTCTCTTGTTATTTCATCAATTCACGTTCTCATGCAACCTGCATTTCTTATGCAGGTGGTGTTCTCTTGCAGCCTCGGTTCTTATGCTGCTCACGTTTGTATCAGCTCACGCTACTCATGTTTCTTGTTCAGTCATGTTTCCTTCTCACAGGTTACATTCTTGTCACAGGTTTCTTTGCTCACGTTGCTCTCGCAAGTTGTGTTCCTGACCAGTTGTGTGTCGTTCCACACTACCTTTAAATTCCTAGCTGCGTCTGGCCAGGAGTTGCACAATGGTATGGAACGATTGGTAAGTCAGCTATTGCAGCTCTACTGGCTCAGGGGTGTTAGTGGATCCCGGAACCCTCTCGGGGCCTAGGCCGGTATCAGTAGGCCGGGTCTTCAGTAGCAGGTACCGGCGTCGCACTCTCTCTTCAGTTCCAGTTTCATGATGGATTGGTTTTCCATTTGGCTGATGCAGCAGCCTTGATCATTAGGTTTGGTTTTGAATACCAGGAAGGCTCATGACACTACTTGGCATGTTTTCCAGGCTTTCCGGTCTAGGTTTCCAGTCCTGATCGTTAACATCCAGTTCCTATTTGCTTTTGTTTTTTGCCTCTTCCAGCTCGTATCGGCCCACAGCACTTTCAGGGCGTATCGAGTTCAGTCTCAGCATTTCAGGTTGGATAACCTGTCAGGTCGTTTTATTTTCTGTACTTCCGATTGAAGCAGTCCTCAGGGATTCAGCAGAGTAGACCCCCTGCTGTGCTCAGCTGACTTCCTATAGTGGATCTTATTTTCGTGACGTATCTGACATACTCTAAGGTCTCCTTTTGCATTGGTTACCAGCTTGGTGCTCAAGGCAGGTCTATAGCTGGCTTTTTTGCAATTCCTAGGGCCAGGGGAGTGGTGCTTCTGGCCCAGGGTCTCGCTTACTTTAGCCAATCAACTGATTGGCACCCTGACTTTTTCTGTTACATCTGTATGTTCGCGAGACACAGTTTTCGGGGGTGGCGCGGTTATCAGGTTCTTGGAGCCTGGCAAGGTGTGGTGCTCAGTGTTGGTTTTATACCAGCTTGTTTGTGTTACATTTATGAAACCCTGGGATGGTCCTCTGCTGCCTTTCTTAGCGCTCCCCTTTTTCGGCAGCCAAGTACATACTTCATTGCCGCCACCCCAGGCTAGACGTTAATTCACTGTGTAATCTGGTTGTTAAAGCGGGATTCCGCCGGGACTCCGCGTTTTTTTTTTTTTTTTTTAAAAGCCAGCAGCTACAAATACTGCAGCTGCTGACTTTTAAAATAGTGACTTACCTGTCCAGCGCGCCCGCGATGTCGGCACCCGAAGCCGATCTCTAGATCGTCTTGTCGGGTGCTGCCGCCGCCATCTTGGGTATGGGAATCAGGAAATGGAGCCTTTCGGCTTCATTTCCCGGTTCCCTACTGCGCATGCGCGAATCGCGCTGCGCAATAAGGATGGTCCCCGCTGCCTCTGGGATCTGTGTGTTTCCCAGCAGGCAGCGGGGCACTTGCGGAAAGGGGCGTAATCTACGCCCCTTTCCGCAGAGAGCTATCCCGGAAGTGGGTGCAGAATACCTGTACTGTACAGGTATCTGCACCCCCTCCCCCCTGAAAGGTGCCAATTGTGGCGCCGGAGGGGGGGGGGGGGGTTTCTGATGAGCGGAGGTCCACTTTAGGGTGGACCTCCGCTTTAAGCTTTCATCCTGTTATTTTTGCCCCCTTTTAGGCATACTGACCACGTGAGCCAGGCACACTTCAGGTGTATGTTCCTTGTTGCTCTTTGTTCCTTTCCATACTATCCACAGATTGACTCCGAGTACAAGTGAAAGGCTGACCGCAAGTCAGCCTGTGTTTGTAGGAGGAGTCAGGCTGCATAAAGCCTGCCCTCCTCTCGTGGACGCTGGCTCTCAGGTCCCACCCAGCCATTCCCTTTTCATTTCATTCATTACATTTCATACTTGGGTATGCCCCCTTTTAGGCATACTGACCACGTGACCCCGGCACACTTCAGAGGCGATTCAGTTTGCATTGTGCGCTATACAAGTATTTCATTAATTCATTCATGTCTATGTTCTTTGTTGCTCTTTGTTCCTTTCCATACTATCCACAGATAGACACCGAGTACAAAGGAAAGGAGTCTTATCACGACAAAAGGATATTCATCTAAGTGAATCTAAAACAGAGAAATGCCAGAAAAAAAAAATGTCTTCACAAGTCTATGAACCAACCAAGGAAAAGGGGCCTAACCCTAGGTGGAAAGGTCTCACAAAGTAACTAAGTATCCCTGACAGAGGATACCTGGAGCAGGAGACTATGTCGTTCTGCCCACAGACAGCCCAAAGTTATATGAGGCCTTCCTCCAATGTCCTTCGCTTGCAAACCAAGGAATAAATGCATCTTGGTGCTTAAACCTACCATCTATGTCGAGATACTACCAATTGTGAAGAACTGGTATTTTCCACATAGGAACTGAAATACTTCTCCTTTCATAGGGACTACTGTTCCTCCTTGGTTGTGAAGACAGATCAGTACCTAAATGGAGTCCATTGTATCCAAACCTGACCAAATAGGGATTCTGCGATGTAGTACTGTAGTGAGGATCAGTACAGAATCTATCCAATCCTTTGAGGCAGACAACTGAGTTTGCTCAGAAAATAGACCCATAACAGGTAGGCTGAAAGGAGAAGGTTGTTGAAGAAAAATCCTCCCAGACACTTCCTCATCGTCCAGCACTCCTGAAAAAGTTGAGAGATAGGAAATTCCCTGGCTAATGGTGAGCAGCATGAGAGCAAACATGCTGTGGACCCCTGTGCTAAAGAACCATGCTGGTTAATGTTGCCTACAGGTGACAGTTTCCAGGGCTGACACCTGACTAAAACAGACCGAGCCTGATCTTTCAGGCATTTAGCTCATTAGGAAATATTTGTTCCCATGGGCCCATTGCGCATGCTTTTATGATGGCGGATGGGACTTGTCTCACCTTTCCTTTGACGCTAATGCAGGTGAATGCTCTGACCTTCAGTGACACGGTCTCTTCAGGCCTACTTATGACATTATTATAAGGGATGTTTCTTGAAAACCAAGAGATTCGGGTGCTTGTATACAAAAATCTGAAAGCCAGCACCTTAAGCAGAGTGCTAAGCAGATCTGTACGGACAACAGGGCCATATGGGAAACAAGCTTTGATGCTTCTATCAAGCCATCACAACTGAAGCATAGAGCCCCATACAGCTACTCCACACACTCCATCACTAAGGTGAGATTCTACTCATTCTGCCACAATTTGAAAGATTGGTATCATCCAGAAGAGCACAGCCCACAAGCAAAAAAAAAAAGTGTTATAGTGGGATTATAACTGTAGGTCACTCGAATCCTTGGTAGACAAGAATGCCTCCACTGGCCTAGTGATTTCCCTGTTAAGACAGATCACTGGCAGTACCATGAGGGTTCTAGCTAAAAACAAACAAATGATGTAGGGCAGGGGTGTCCAAACTTTTTTCAAAGTGGGCCGGATTTGATGAAGTGAACATGCCTGAGGGCCGACCATTTTGCCTGACATTCTTTGAACCATTGAAAATTCGGTCTAAGTGTGTCCATCCGAGCACTAATACACGGCCCAACAAGAATTCTCTTGCCTTTGTCGCACTCGTTCCTGACACTCAGACGAATGCTCTGCACTTTAGGGGGCACCGTTAATTCTTAATGGTACCCCACACATTGGAAAACGTAGGGTGCTTTTGGTGCAGTGCAATAAAAAAAAAAAAAAAACACAGACACACGTGCGCGCGCGCGCACACACACATACAGACAGACAGACACACGTGCGCGCGCGCACACACACATACAGACACGTGCGCGCGCGCGCGCGCGCACATACACACAGACACGTGCGCGCGCGCACACACACAGACACGTGCGCGCGCGCGCACACACACACAGACACGTGCGCGCGCGCGCACACACACACACGTGCGCGCGCGCACACACACAGACACGTGCGCGCGCGCACACACACAGACACGTGCGCGCGCGCACACACACACAGACACGTGCGCGCACACACACACAGACACGTGCGCGCGCGCGCACACACACAGACAGACACGTGCGCGCGCGCGCACACACACACAGACACGTGCGCGCACACACACACACAGACACGTGCGCGCACACACACACACAGACACGTGCGCGCGCGCGCACACACACACAGACACGTGCGCGCGCGCACACACACAGACACGTGCGCGCGCACACACACAGACACGTGCGCGCGCGCGCACACACACACACACATACAGACACGTGCGCGCGCACACACACATACAGACACATGCGCACACACACATACAGACACATGCGCACACACACACATACAGACACATGCGCACACACACATACAGACACATGCGCACACACACACACAGACACATGTGCACACACACACACATATACAGACACATGTGCACACACACACATACAGACACATGTGCACACACACACATACAGACACATGTGCACACACACACATACAGACACATGTGCACACACACACATACAGACACATGTGCACACACACACATACAGACACATGTGCACACACACACATACAGACACGTGCACACACACACATACATGCACACAAACACATACATGCACACAAATACAGACACATGCATACACATACATACACACACATGAATAAAGGCCTTTTTAACACTAATCTAGCTTGTAGCACAGTACAGTACCTTTGCAGCTTCCTCATTCAGCCGGGTACTGCACTGTAGGGGGAAGCAGAGAGCACAGCACAATCCTCTGCACTTTACTTTCACTTTTGAAGCTCACGGAGCTTCTCACAGTGCTGGGGATCGGCTGATCTGACAGCCCTGATCCCGCAGCACAATAAATTGAGAAAGACCAGGCGGGCCGTTCAAAACCGGACCGCGGGCCGCAACTGGCCCGGGGGCCGGACTTTGGACATGCCTGATGTAGGGAGTAGTAAGAAGCATGGTAGCACTTCCTCAATTTTGAATAGTTAAAAAATGGGCATATGTAACAATTTGCTCAGTCCCTAACATGCAACCCAGCACCCTTAAAGTAACTTCCAGGCTAGCCTGACAGCATACAGTCCAGTGGGGTCTCGGTACATCACTCCAAAGCTAGGCTGAGGAAGGCTGATCCAGATAGCTGCCATATAGACAAGCCCAAGCAGCGATTTAGCAAAGAATCTACATTGAATTAAAAAAAAAAAAAGCAAGGCAAAAAATTCGTTTGACTTTGACTTTTCCCAACAGAGCTTTCATCCTCCTTTAACCTTTAAAAAAAGAAAAAAAAACAAAGATACTGGGAAGAGATTAATTTTTCCTGGGCTGACAGATTTTTGCCAGTGTCCAGTGATCCTGTAGGCAGTGGTATACCTGACAGTAGATTTTTCACCCCACAATGGATGCGGAAAGAAAGGTGTTTTGTTGCAGTATGTGTATCAATAGATACCTATCACTTTGTGCCAACAAACAGAAATGTCAACATGGGTACAAAGATAACAGTAAAAACCTGTTTGGGGTTCTATACCATCCTCATCCCTTGCAGTTGGGTTTTAAGGGCAACTAAACTTTTTAACAAAAGGCCTCCTTTACACAGTTCAACTATGCCACCCTCACACCGCCCTTGTTCTTATTATAATGTTTACAATCTGCAGGCCAGTTTCTTCTTTGTGATGTTCACGTGCTCTCAGCAGAACCCTATTGGAGACTATTGCAAGGAATTCTATAGCCTTTTCACAACACAGTCAGTGGCAGTGGCAAGCATGGAGTTATGGGGTGTGGAGACTGCAACCAGCTGAGCTTAGGAAAGTGAGGGCAAAAGGTAAAGAAATGTGATCGTTTCTCTACCCATTAGAGCCAATGAATTTAAAAGTCAATAAAAACCAAGGGTCATCTTCCGGAGATGGGCTGATTGCTCTGATCCAAACTGTTAACAGTGCATCTTCCTGTATTCTCTCCCTGCCAGGAGATCTTCATTGTTAATTTTTCCAGACGATTTGTAAGTGATAGATATTTTATATTTGGCAATATAAAAGCCGAGTCCTAAGAGTCAAGAAAAACAGCTTTACAAGCTTAAAAAAAAAAAAAAAAAAAAAAAAACTAAGAACATACATAAATATAAATGGGAAGCGCATCATTAAATGCATGTTTTCAAGTAAATAAATCTGGTGAGACCCTTCTGGAAATGTCAGTTGCTAGAGCGCGAGAAGAAAATCCTTTACCTGTAAAAGAAAAAATGCGCGTTTACTTTTTATAAACAACAACCTATGTTAGAAACAGTCTGCAATAGTGACCCCGATCACCTGAAAGTTACCATTCCTAATTATTTCAATACTTCTAGTGACTGACACAGAACAGTTATGTAGACAAGACTTATTAAATGGACTTATAAATGTTATAAGCTGGCAACAACGTATTAGAGCCAGGAGTCATTTTCACAATGTTAGCGATTTCCATCTACAAATCAGGTATTTTTTTGAATTGCAGCTCCAGACAAACATGTATTGCAAAGAGCACAGAAACATTTGCAGCTAGACCAACACTTATAATTTCTACTTATGCTATAATGCATATTTTTTGACTTGAAAATTTCCCTCAACCCCTTCCTTACATGCCATAGCCAAAAGATGGCTATAGCATGGCTCTCTCATTCCAGGAGGCCATACTTGGACATTCTTCTGTGAACAAGCTTCCCACATGCCCCCTGGGATGCGCATCGGAAGCGACTGTGATGGCTGTGTGCCTTGGATACATCACAGATAGGGGTAAAAGGCCAATCTCAGTGGCCATTTACAACGCAATCACCATGTCCAATCATGCGCCAGCACAGTTGTAAACAAAGCAGGGTCTCCTTCCCTCACACAGAGAGAAGTGTGAGAGAAGGAGACGTTCTGTGCCGGAGACAGTAAGTGATTTATCTACACCTGTTTACATTGCCACACAGTGCTCATAATTGTCCCCTCATCAGTGGTGCCTCATTGGTGCCAATCAGTGGTGCTTAAATTAATTTGGGTAAAGTAGCAGCATGATGACGTAATTGTCAAAGAACGGTATGCTAGCACTTATGAAAATTGGCCTGGTTAGGAAGCGGGTAAAAGTGCCCAGTAAGCAAATGGTTAAACCCCCCAGCCCCACCAAATATATAAAAACGCTTTTCTGACATCAGAGGATCTGTAGACTTTATGAAATCGATATGCTCCGCAAAAGATGCATTAAAATCTTGGTGCAAACACAATTATATATTTTTTTTGTAACCGGTTCCAGAACCAGCAGACGTCATTCTAAAGCGCCAGGTTGGCACAGATGCGTGATTCGCCATAGGTGTAAGTCGGCCGTGCACATACGCCGTCCCTGCGACGATTGGATTAGCTTCAGTCAACAGGCCCAGGCCAATGAGTTTTGGTCTGGACCTGCTGACTGGCTTTGGCAAACTATCGTCTGCCTGTCTGAATTAAACACACCTACTGTGAGTACACCAACACACGTAGGCACACCCCGATCGCCCCCCAGTTAACCTTTCACTCCCTGTCACAGTGCTACAAAGTGCAGTTTTCATATTTTTTACTGATCACTGTATTGGCGCCACTTGTGTATAGGGATAATTTATGATCATGCTGAAACACTGTACGTTTGCTGTGTTAAGTATATTCTGTATTCCTCTGTCAGCACTGCAAAATGATAAACATGTTTTGTAACAAAAATGTGTGTTGCTAGCAGTTAAGCTGTTTAGATAACAATATGCACGTTGTAAGCAGTTGTATGTCGATCTGTCAAGTCATATTGCGTGCTGACAGAGGATGGTAGACACAGATAACCAGATGTGGAGCTCTGGGTGTGATGCCCATGGAAGGGGTATAAAAGAAGAGATGTATTCAAGGCTCAGTGGGACATTGTTAATATACACATGTTCTGTATAGTGCTTTGTTCCCCATATATACATGTGCTAATAAACAATTTAATTTGCAGCCAGTCTTGCTTTCAGGTATTTCCCTTTACAATCACTGTTGCCGTAGAAAACTCGGATTGCTAACTGAACACAAGATGTGGTCTACCTGACATATAACTGCAATAAGACAAGGGCCCATGGTGAATAGATTGACTCACTATATGTCCGATTGTCCTTCCAGGGGGGATACAGTTTGGGTGTCAATACGCAATCAAAGATCCTGGGCAAGAGGGGTGATACTTTATGTTGTTTGTCTACTAACTTGTACGAGTGGGTTCCTGTCAGAAACCATGAATCAGACAGACAGAAGCACAGTTAAAGAGGAAGTAAACCCTGATGGGTTTACTTCCTCTTTTTTTCCCTGCAAAGGTAAAGCATAATGGACTACTATGCATCGCATAGTAGCTCATTATGTGTCACTTACCTGACACAGGAGCCAGCGAAGTCGCCGCTGTCCCCTGTAGTCCGCCGCATCCATCTTGCTGGTGGCGTCTCGCAGCTCCGACGAATCACAGCGGCGAAGCCGCGATGACGTCACTCCCGCGCATGCGCACGGGAGTCGCGTCTCGCAGCTCCGCCGCTGCCATTCGGCGAAGCCGCGATGACGTCACTCCCGCGCATGGGAGTCGACAAATTAGGCAAATCCATTCTTGGATTTGCCGCATTTAGTGCGCCTGCGCGCCGCTGTCTACGGCGCATGCGCCGTAGACAGCGGTGCCCAATTTCGGGCAAATATCTCCTAAACCATATAGGTTTAGGAGATATTGCTTGGACCTACAGGTAAGCCTTAATCTAGGCTTACCTGTAGGTCAAAGTGGTTTGAAAGGGTTTACTTCCTCTTTAACTCTCACTTGTTTAAGAATAATAAAAAAAGGTAAACAGAGTAAGTGTAGTCAAAACATAGCCAGAGTTCAGGAACCAGAATGGATAGTCAGACAAGCCAGAGATGAGCGTAGTAGAACAGCAAGCAGGATCTGGAGCCAGAAGGAATGTCAGCCAAGCAAGTCTTTAACAGGAACACAGGAGAGCGTCTCTAGAGGTGTGACCAAGGTGAAGGCAGAGATCATCTGAGCTGGACGGCTTAAGTAGGCAGGACTGATTAGCACGATAACATCAACAGGTGAGTCACTGTGGAGAGATAGGAGCTGGCAATTAGCCATCAGCTGAGCGGCCAGCTCAGAGAAAGAAGGGCTGAGCCCAGCCCTGAGAGTACCCCCTCCTCAATGACCCCCCCCTCTCAGAGGACCACCAGGTTTGAGGGGAAAACATCTATGGAAATCACAGAGGACCACAGTGGCATGTACGTCCGAGCATGAGACCCAAGAGCGTTCCTCTGGACCATACCCTTTCCAATGCACCAGGTACTGTATGCTCCACCGGAACCTACGGGAGTCAGCAATGGACTGTACTTCATACGCCTCAGTGTTCTCAACCTGTACAGGGTGAGGACAAGGTGGTAAAGCAGTTGCAGACCAAAGGTTTTAATAAGGAGACATGAAATACATTTGAGATATGCATATTAGAAGGAAGGTCTAATGCGTAAGCCACAGGGTTAATCCTACAAATACGGAAAGGCCCAATAAACCGATGTGCGAACTTCAGAGAGGGAACACGAAGTCGGAGGTTGTGATATAACAGCCAGACCCTGTCCCCAACCTGTCAGGAAGGCGCAGGCAGGTGTCTGCGGTCAGCATGGAGTCTGTACCCATCATTAGCATGTCGCAAAGAATCCTGGACTTGTGCCCAAGTGGAACGAAGACCACGGAGATGCTCCTCCAACGCAGGAATACTCTGCGGAAAAGTCAGGCAACATGGAAGGTTGGCAACCATAGTTCCCCATAAACAGAAGCAGAATTCAAGGCACTATTGTGAGCAAACTCCACCTACAGTATGAGGTCTGACCAGTTGTTATGATGGTCATAAATATAGCAACGTAGGAATTGCTCCAAGGACCGATTGGCTCGTTCTCCGGCCCCATTAGACTGCGGGTGATATGCAGAAGAGAACACAAGCTGGATTCCCAAGTGTGCACAAAAGGCTCGTCAGAACTGGGACAAACTGACTAGCCCTGTCCGAGACAATCACTTTGGGTAGCCCGTGTAAGCGAAAAATCTCCCGAGCAAAAATGGAAGCCAGTTCCTTAGAAGTGGACAACTTCTTAAGTGGAATACAAAGACATTTTAGAGAACCGGACAACCCCCATAAGGATAGTTTCATAGTAAGGTTGGATAAAGACATCAATCCATCCAGTTCAACCTGAGTGAGTGTCAACAATTGTCCCTATCCCTGTACATTGCACACTCACATCAGTCCCTACCCTCAAGGAGACGACAATCCAAGGTCCCCATTCATATACAGTACTAGGGCCAATTTTGAACAGAAGCTAATTAACCTACCTGCATGTCTTTCAATTGTGGGAGGAAACCAGAGTATAGAGGTCGACCGTTATGGGTTTTTCTCTGGCCGATGCCGATATTTAGAAATCATGGCGGCCGATAGCCGATATATAATGCCGATTTTTTTGGGCCGATATGTTAGGCCGATTTTATTTTATTTATTTTTAATCCCCCTTGATCTAACACACCTTTCCCACTGGGGCGTTTTTTAAGGCGCTTTTGGGCTAAAAATAGCACCTGTAAAGTGCCTGCAAAATGGCTCCCCTGCAGTCTGTGTGAAAGACAGAGTGCTTTCACACTGAGGCGATGCGCTGGCAGGATCTTAAAAAAAAAAAAGTCCTGCAAGCAGCACGTTTGGAGTGGTGTATACCGCTCCTCCACCACTCCTGCCCATTGATATGAATGGGCACCACTGCCGAAGCGCATGCAATGCGATTTGGCAGCGGTGCTTCATGGGCGCATTTAACCTCTTCCTTGGCCGCTAGCTGGGTTATATGTGCCCCACTAGCAGCCAAATAGCACCGCTAAAATGATGGTAAAGAGCCGCTAAAACTTGCGTTTTACCATCAACGTCTGCCCGCTCCAGTGTGAAAGCAGCCTTCATAAGCGATACAGAAAATTTCTTACACTTATCGGATTCCTCCCCCCCTCCGGCGCCACAATTGGCACCTTTCAGGGGGGAGGGGGGTGCAGTTACCTGGATAATCCAGGTAACTGCACCCACTTCCGGGCTAGCTCTCTGCGGAAAGGGGCGTACATTATGCCCCTTTCCACAAGTGCCCGCCCCCTTCCGCAAGTGCCCCGCTGCCTGCTGGGAAACACACAGATCCCAGAGGCAGCGGGGACCGTCCTCATTGCGCAGCGCGGCTCGCGCATGCGCAGTAGGGAACCGGGAAATTAAGCCGAAAGATGGCGGCGGCGGCAGCACTCGAGTGTCGATCTAGAGATCGGCTTCGGGTGCCGACATCGCGGGCGCGCTGGACAGGTAAGTGTCACTATTTTAACCGCTTCCTGCCCGCCCTATAGCCGAATGACGGCTTTAGGGCGGGCGGCTTCCCTCGCCTGGCCGTCCCTGGACGGCCTGGTGTTTACTTCCGCAATGCGCGCCGCCGCGGGCGCGCATCGCGGAAGTTCTGTGTTTGCCGTGTCCCCCGGGGACAGGCAAACACAGATCGCTGTAAACGGCCAATCACAGCGGCCGTTTACAGCGTGATCGGCGTGTCCAATGGGAGATGATCTCATATGTAAACATATGAGATCATCTCTCAGCGCCGCTCTCCCTCCTCACACAGACAGCGTGTGAGAGGGGAGAGAAGAACGGCTGCAGCAGCCGTCAGTGTAAAAAAGAAAAAAAAAAAAAAAAAGTCAAAAAAAAAAGTTTAAAAAAAAGTGCCATCCTCCCCCAGAGCCATCCTCCCCCAGAGCCATCCTCCCCCAGTGCCACCCCCCCCCAGTGCCATGCCCCCCCCAGTGCCATCCTGCCCCAGTGCCATCCTGCCCCAGTGCCATCCGCCCCAGTGCCATCCACCCCAGTGCCATCCTGCCCCAGTGCCATCCGCCCCAGTGCCATCCGCCCCAGTGCCATCCGCCCCAGTGTAATCCACCCCACCCCAGTGCCACCTGCCCGCAGTGCTATCTGTCCCCAGTGCCACCTGTTGTCAGTGCCATTTGTCCCCAGTGCCATCTGTCATCAGTGCCACGTATAAGTGGCATCTGTCATCAGTGCCACGTGTTATTAGTGCCACATAGTGCCATCTGTCATCAGTGCCACGTATTAGTGCCATCTGTCATCAGTGCCACGTATCAGTGGCATTTGTCATCAGTGCCACCTGTCAGTGTCACGTGCCATCTGTTGTCAGTGTCACGTGTCATCAATGCCACTTATCAGTGCCATCTGTCATCAGTGTCACGCGTCATTGGTGCCACGTATTAGTGCCATCTGTCACCGGTGGCACGTATTAGTGCCACGTGTCATCAGTGCCACGTATTAGTGCCACGTGTCATCAGTGCCACATATTAGTGCCACGTGTCATCAGTGCCGCGTATTAGTGCCACGTGTCATCAGTGCCACGTATTAGTGCCACGTGTCATCAGTGCCACATATTAGTGTCATCTGTCATCAGTGCCACGTGTCATCAGTGCCACGTATAAGTGTCATCATTGCCACGTATCAGTGCCATCTGTCATCAGTGTCACGTGTCATTGTCCTGGTATTTCAAAAGTGTAATAAGTAGTCAACAAGTTAGATGTGTAATTTATGCTTCTAGAACACGTGATGGCGCTCCCTGCATGTTGGGCCTCTCTATGTGGCCAGGCTGTGAAAAAGTCCCACACATGTGGTATTGTAATACTCAGGAGGAGTAGCAGAATTTTTTGGGGGGTGTCATTTGTGGTATACACATGCCACGTGAGAGAAATAACCTATTACAATGACAATTTTGTGGAGAAAAATAAAGAAAATGAAAAATCTTCATTTTGCAAAGAATTGTGGGAAAAAAATGACAACATCAAAAAGCTCACCATGCCTCTTACTAAATACCTTGGAATGTCTACTTTCCAAAAAGGGGTCATTTGGGGGGTATTTGTACTTTCCTGACTTGTTCGGGTCACAAGAAGCGAGATAGGTCACCAGTACATCAGATGTGATCAATTTTGTGCGATTCGCACCACAGCTTGTAGACTCTCTAACTTTCACAAAGACCAAATAATATCCACTAATTTGGGTTATTTTTACCAAAGACATGTAGCAGTATAAATTGTGGCCAAAATTTATGAAGAAAAATTAATAATTTGCATAATTCTGTCACAGAAACAAAGAAATATGCGTTTTTTTTCAAAATTTTCGGTCTTTTTTCATTTATAGCGCAAAAAATAAAAACCCCAGAGGTGATCAAATACCACCAAAAGAAAGCTCTATTTGTGGGAAAAAAAGGACACAAAATTCATTTGGGTACAGTGTTGCATGACTGAGTAATTGTCATTCAAAGTGTGAGAGCACCGAAAGCTGAAAATTGGTCTGGGCAGGAAGGGTGTTTAAGTGCCCAGTAAGCAAGTGGTTAAAAGTCAGCAGCTGCAGTATTTGTAGCTGCTGGCTTAAAAAAAAAAAAAAAAAAAAAAAAACGCGGAGTCCCGGCGGACTCCCGCTTTAAACATTTATTAAACAAAACAAACCTCCAATCAGTTTACTTGTATGTATGATCTAGATTTAAAAAAAAAAAAAAAAAACCTATATATTAAATAAAAACGGGTAGTCAAAACTTTTGGACAAAAAACAAAAAAAAAACAAAATGGGCTAACTTTACTGTTTTTATTTTTTAAATGGTGTATTTTTTTCCCAAAAAAATGCATTTGAAAGACCTCTGTGCAAATGCCGTGTGACATAAAATATTGCAACAACCGCTATTTTATTCCCTAGGATCTCTGCTAAAAATATATATATAATTTTTGGGGGGTCTAAGTGATTTTCTGGCAGAAAATACAGGATTTTTACTTGTAAGCAACAAGTGTCAGAAAAGATTTAGTCTTTAACCACCTTCAGACCGGACCATTTTGCTGGTAAATGACCAGAGGTCTTTTTACAATTTGGCACTGCGCTGCTTTAACTGGTAATTGCGCGGTCATGCAATGTTGTACCCAAACAAAATTTGCGTCCTTTTCTTCCCACAAATAGAGCTTTCTTTTGATGGTATTTGATTGCCTCTGCGATTTTTATTTTTTGCAATATAAACGTAAAAACACCGCAAATTTTGAAAAAAAATGATATTTTCTACTTTTTGTTATTAGAAAAATCCAATAAACTCAATTTTAGTCATACATTTAGGCCAAAATGTATTCAGCCACATGTCTTTGGTAAAAAAAAAGTCAATAATTGTATATTTATTGGTTTGCGCAAAAGTTGTCACATCTACAAACTAAGGTACGTTTTCTGGAATTTACGCAGCTTTTAGTTTACGACTGCCTATCTCATTTCTTGAGGTGCTAAAATGGCAGGGCAGTACAAAACCCCCCCAAATGACCCCATTTTGGAAAGTAGACACCCTAAGGAAATTGATAAGTGGCATGTTGAGCCCATTGAATATTTTATTTTTTGCCTCAAGCGATTGAATAATGACAAAAAAAAAATTTTTTTTTTTTTTTTTTACACAAAGTTGTCACTAAATGATATATTGCTCACACATGCTATGGGCATATGTGAAATGACACCCCAAAATAAATTCTGCTGCTTCTCCTGAGTACGGGGATACCACATATGTGGGACTTTTTGGGAGCCTAGCCGCGTACGGGGCCCCGAAAACCAAGCACCGCCTTCAGGCTTTCTAAGGGCGTAATTTTTTGATTTCACTTCTCACTACCTATTACAGTTTTGAAGGCCATAAAATGCCAAGATGGCACAAAACCCCCACAAATGACCCCATTTTAGAAAGTAGACACCCCAAGCTATTTGCTGAGAGGCATTTTGAGTCCATGGAATATTTTATATTTTGCCACAAGTTGCGGGAAAATTACAAACTTTTTTTTTTTTTTTCACAAAGTTGTCACTAAATGATATATTGCTCACGCATGCCATGGGCATATGTGAAATGACACCCCAAAATAAATTCTGCTGCTTCTCCTGAGTACGGGGATACCACATATGTGGGACTTTTTGGGAGCCTAGCCGCGTACGGGGCCCCGAAAACCAAGCACCGCCTTCAGGCTTTCTAAGGGCGTTACAGTTTTGAAGGCCATAAAATGCCAAGATGGCACAAACCCCCCCCAAATGACCCCATTTGGGAAAGTAGACACCCCTAAATTTAGGGGTACACTAGTGAGACTAGGTAATAAATGGCGGGTGCCCTGAAACTATAAAAAAAATAACTAACCAACCAGCGTCACCTGTAACAGTTATATGGTGATCACTGGTGAAAGGGTTAACTAGGGGGCAATCAGGGGGCTTTATGCGGTAGTATATGGGGGTCCCTGGCGCTATAAAAAGCTGCGGCGAACCTAAATACCTACCTGCCTAACAAGCGTCACCTGTGACACTAATACAGCGATCAGAAAAACGATCGCTTATTAGGCTGGGTTCACACTGGAGCGATGTGGGAACGCCACGAATGCGCGGCGGGTTCCCGCATCACATGCCTCCCGGCGGCAGTTCACACTGCCCTATGCGAACTGCTGGGAGTGTCAGTGAAATGTTAATGACACCCCCAGATCAGTTCGCATATCGCAGTGCGATCTGCAAACTCGGATCGCATGGTGTGAACACCCATGCGATCCGATTCTGCTGCGGGCCAAAAAAAGGGTCCCGTGCGAATTTGCGGCGGGTGCGACACGAATTCAGCCATACTATCTGTATGGCTGAACTCGAATCGCACAGAGATCGGATGTGATTTGCACTGCAGTGCGGTGCGAATCACATTCGTTCTCATAAACCGCTGCAATGTGAACCCAGCCTTAGTGACACTGGCGACGGGGGGTGATCACGGGGTTAAACCTTTATTGGGGGGGTTAGGGGGGCACATTAGAACTAAAGGGGGCTAACCCTAACTGCCCTAACAGTTACTACAGTCACAAATGACACCAATGCAAAAAAAAAAAAAAGCAATTGGTGTCACTGTGACTGGGGGGGCAGGGGTAATTGGGGGGTGATCGGGGGTAAAGGGGGGGTGTGAGTGTGCCTGGCATGTTCTACTGTATGTGGGGTGTGTTGGTGCGAAAACTACCGACACGGAGGAGAGAATACATCACTTCCTCTCCTGTGTTTACATTACAGGAGGAAGTGATGTCACCGGACATTTTCATTCGCCGGGAGCGATCGAGAGGGGGTGGCCATGAATGAATGGCCGTCCCCTCGTCCGGGATCGCTCCCGAACGAATACCGACCGCCGCAGGCACCGGGCGGGGGCCCGATCGGGCCCCCGACCAGCAGGCAGGCAAGGACGTACATGTAAGCCCTTATGCCTGCCCGTGCCATTCTGCCGACGTACATCGGCGTGCGGCGGTCGGCAAGTGGTTAAATGGTTAAACTGAGAACTTCTCCACACAGAGATGATTTCATTCATTCAGAAGTGTAAACATTGTATCATTTAGTTATTTTCTTGGCAGTCTGCCCAGAGAGGAGGAAAGTGTTGCTATGACGACTCAGGCAACTCACACTGACTTCTTACAGAAGTCATTTCAAAGTCCCGCTGTAGAATCGGCTTTTTATCAACACAATCGGCCGATGCCGATTATTTAAAAAACGGCAAATATCGGCCGATATATCGGTCGACCTCTACCAGAGTACCCGGAGGAAACCCACGCAGGCACAGGGAGAACATGCAAACTTCTAGGCAGGTAGTATCGTGGTTGGGATTCAAACCAGCGACCCGTTTTTTTTTTTAATCAGAGAAAGTTTATTAAATAACAAAAACATAAGTACAACTTGCAGCTTACATCTCAAGCATAGATTCTTGTCACAGCACATACACTTATTCACCTCTACAAAAGGAATATTCAAGCATTTATTTCAAAACTTCTCATGCCATATCGTCCCAACCACATTAGATATTGACACCATATATCCTGGCTGTGCCTTGATTCACCCATACCAAATTTCCTACAGTAGGTGTCTAACATTTAGTGCCCCCCCAACTCAAATCTCCCTTCACCTGCTTTTATCTCAGCAGTCTGTCCATGACCAGATCAACCGGAGAAAGGCCGGGAGTATCCAACCAGAGTGCTCAGAGTTTCTCAAACTTTTCCGGTCGCCCTCTATGTTGAAAGATATACTTTTCCATCCTAATGGTGTGTCCCCCATTTGAGCAATACACTCCCCCAGCGCCAAAGGCTCGGTCGCTTTCCAATGCCAAAGAATCTTACGTGCTTGGAACAGGGCCCTGGCCACGGCCTGTCTACTATTGTCCCCCATGGAAATGTCGTTTAGGATCCCGAGTAGACGCGGTTTTGGGTCTGTGGGTATGGTAATCTGAAACACTCTGTTAATACTGTCCAGTACCCCTGTCCAGAATAAGTGCAGTTTGGGGCATCTCCACAACAGGTGGATCAAATCCCTGTGATCTCTCGCGCACGTGGGGCAGCCAGAGTCCTGTTGCACTCCCATCCTAAACAGTCTGTCAGGTGTGTAGTGTACTCTGAGCACAATATATAATTGAGATAGCCGCTGGGTCACATTTACCGAACAATATTGTACTGTCTGTAGTGCCTCCTCCCATTGCTCATCCTCAAATGTACTGAAATCCCTTTTCCATTTATTGAATGCAGCCTGCGGTAAGCCTCCGAGGCAGGCATTAAGGACCATAGAGTAAGTTCTAGAGATAAAGCCCTGAAACTGTGATACGTTAGCCATAGATCGGGGTCGGTGAAAGAGTCCACGGGGTCCCCCCAGCCTGTGCCTTCACTGCATGTTGCAGTTGTAGGTAGTAGAAGAGCATGGACTGTGGGAGGTGAAATCTCTCCCTCAAATTGGGGAAGGGAGTCAGCCTCCCTGCTGTAAAAATGTGTCCCAAATGCGTAACCCCATATCTCTTCCACCGAGTGCCACAATCCAGCAATAATATCTCCTCATAGTGCCTATTAGCGACCCTTCTTACTGCTAGGCGAGTGTGCTAACCACTCTACACCACTGTGCCGCCCTTATAACTGTTACTCTGGGAGTTGGGTAACTCCACAATGAAATCCATAGACAGGTGGGTCCAGGGCCTCTCTCCATTGGGTATGGGTTGTAGGAGGCCCACTGGAGGGAGTTATGGAGTCTTACTCTGAGCAGGCACAGAACAGGCAGCTATGAAGGCAGTTACATCAGCACGTAGGCCACCAAAATTGTTGGGAAATGGCCCAAAAGAGTGGATTCTTCCCAGGGTGGCCAGCAGCCTTGGGAGAATGGCAAGTCTGGAGCATGGCAGTATGGAGACTCTCTGGGACAAAGCAGCGGTCACAAGGTTTCTCGGGAGGAGTATGAACCTGAGCAGAAAGAATTTCATCACCCAAAGGAGAAGTGAGAGTGGTGCGAACCATAGCCAGAATATGATCAGGAGGAATCACAGAAACCGGAACAGACTCCATCTTGGAAGTGGAGGAAAATTGTTGTGACAAAGCAGCCCTTACATTCTTAGTACCGGGTAAGAATGAGACAATGTAATTGAAACTAGGCAAGAAAAGAGTCTCGCGCTCTTCTGTGAGAGAGGAGTTTAGCCTCAGATAAGATTGTGGGATTCTTCTGGTCAGTAAGAATGAGAACTGTCACAGTGGTACCTTCGAGGAGATGTTTCCATTCTTTCAGGGCTACAATAATCGCTAATAGCTCTCTGTCACCAATCTCGTCATTGCACTCCACAGGTGACAATTTCTTGGAAAAGTAGCCACAAGGATGCATAGCTCTCTCAGAGGTAGGATATTGAGACAGAAGGGCGCCAACTCCATTCTCAGAAGCATCAACCTTAAGGATAAAAGGTAACGCAGGATCAGAATGTCCCAACACAGGAGCAGAAACAAAGGTAGCCTTGAGACTCTCAAAGGCCTTAGTGCACTCTGGAGACCAACACAGTGGGTTACTGTCCTTTCTGGTCATCTCAGTCAGGGGCTTGACCAGAGACGAGAACTTACAAATAAATATCCGACAAGAGTTGGCAAAGCCAAGAAAGCAATACAGGAGGACGTAAACCCATGGGTCGGGGCCACTGTAGGACTGCTGAAAGTTTCTCTGGGTCCATTGAAAAACCAGCAGTAAAAATGATTTAACCCAGGAATTTAACCTGTTAACGATATAATTCGCACTTCTCCAATTTACGTGCGTGTGGTGGCTCTTCAGGGACTTGGAAAATACGAAGATATCGTCGAGATAAACCACCACATATAACTGCAACAAATCTCAGAGGACATGGTTAATAAATTCCTGCAAAACTACTGGGTGTTACAAATGCCAAAAGGCATTACAAGGTACTCAATCACTTGTTCTGGTATTAAAAAACAGTTTTCCACTTGTCATCCCTCCTTAATCCTCACAAGACTGTATGCCCCTCTCAAATCAACCATTGCTCCCTTAAGAAGGTCAAACAACGCCATAATTGGATAGGTATTCTTAATCGCGAAACTATGAAGACCCCTATAATCAATACAAGGTCTCAGTTCACCACTCCTCTTCTTCACAAAGAAGAAACCAGCACCAGCAGGAGACGAGGATTTGCAGATGAAACCTTGAAAAAGTGCATCTGCAACATACTCCTCCATGGCCTTATCCTCCATGACCGGCAAAGGGTAAACCCGGCCACCAGGGGGTATGGCACAATGTTGAAGGTCAATTGCGCAATCATACGACCAGTGCAGAGGCAAACTACCAGCTTGACCTTTGTCAAGGACATCGCTAAAATCACGGAACTCCTCCGGCAGGGATGAGGTAGAAGTGCACAGCACCTTGGTTACCTTCTGGAAGCATGTCTTACTGCATTGTGGAGACCAGGAGAGAACCTCAGCATGGAGCCAATCAAAAGAGGGGTTGTGCCTCTGTAACCAAGGATAATAACCAGCGGAAACTTAGGTGAGGAAATTGACTTGGAATTGCATTATCTCACGGTGAAGAGTCTCATGAGTCACATGGGCAGGCTGTAAAGGTTTCCCGTCAAGAGCCTCAATGGCAAGTGGAACATCACACAGCTGCAGCGAGTGCTTCGATACAAAGGCAGCTTCAATGAACAGGCCTGCAACCCCAGTCAATTAGAGCCTGTATTTCGACAGATGACTCAGCCCTAGAAAGGGTAACCAAAACCAGGAGCTTATCCTTCTGGATAACTGGGGACAAAACAATGCCACTTAAGGTCTGTCCATGACAGGACCTCAAGGTTCGAGCGTTCCCTGGGTGGGTAGGATAAGACTTCAAAAAGTGACCTGTCTGGTCAAAACAAAGGCACAAGCTTTCCCTCCTCCTAAGGGTTCTCTCATCTGCAGAGAGACATGTGAAGCCCAAGTGCATGGGTTCAACTTCACTGACCGACTCTGTACCAGGAGGCATGGGAGGTGAGGGTGAGAGTGCAAATCTCAGAGACAAATGTACAGGAGGCTTCCGCAAGCGTTCCCTAAAAAAGTATCTCTCTGAGTCTGGAGTCAATGAGGATGGCAAACGTTATCAACTTCTCCATCTCAGTGGGAACATCTCAGGCTGCTATCTCATCCTTGATGGTATCCGAGAGACCATGAGAAAAAGCAGCCATGAGGGCCTCATTGTTCCTAGCAACCTCTGCTGCCTGAGTACGGAATTTAATAGTGTAATCGGCAACCGTTCTCTTACTGTTTGATGGACATGAGGCACTTGGCAGCAGAAGCGGAGACTGCAGGAACGTCAAATACCCTTTTAAAGAAATCCACAAACTCAGGGCAACTCAAGACAACAGGTTTTTTGCATCTCCCATAGAGAGTTTTTTGCTTCTCTCTGTGGGAAACGCCTGGGGCAGCATCTCGAAGTATATCTCAAATTGGTTGAGAAACCCTCTGCATTGGACTGGATTGCCCCCAAATCGCTGGGAAAGTGGAGAGGAACCAGACATACCTTATATTAATAAGAGGTAATATTTGAGGCGGGTGCCTGCACAGAGACTGGAGCAGCAGCAGGGATGGCCTGCAACACAGATTGTACTGGAGCAGCCACAGTGGGAATATCCAGGTGAGCCGTGCAACTCAGGAGTGTGTGTAACGCCATGGCAAACTGATCCATGCAGTGATCCTGCTCATCCAATCTGGAAAAAATATTACCAACAAGTGTATTGACTGCATCTTCTGAATTCATGGCCTTCACCTACAGTCAGAAGCCATGAATCAGACAGACAGAAGTACAGTTAAATCTCTCACTTTTTTAATAATAAAAAAGGGAAACAGAGTAAACTTAGTCAAAACATAGCCAGAGTTCAGGAACAGGATTGGATAGTCAGACAAGCCAAAATGTCAGGGAGCCAGAGATGAGTGTAGTAGAAGAGCAAGCAGGATATGGAGCCAGAAGGAATGTCAGCCAAGCAAATCTAACAGGAACACAGGAGAACATCTCTAGAGATGTAACCAAGGCGAAGGCAGAGATCTGGGCTGGATGGCTTAAGTATGCAGGACTGACGAGCAGGATATTACCAACAGGTGAATCACCGTGGAGAGATAGGAGCTGGCAATTAGCCGACAGCTGAACGGCCAGCCCAGAGAAAGAAGTGCTGAGCCCAGCCCTGACACTTTGAGCCGTAGCCATTAGGGTTGCTGGCTGTAAGTCCTTCGGGGCTCACAGTAAGAATTAATGCCTGGCCAGTCCAACAAAGGTGTGTGAAAGTGTGAGTGTTTGGTGAAAGCTGGGCCCTCAAGATGAGGAGAACCCCTTTCCGAGCAAGTGTGAACATTATTGTCCGTTATATGTTAAAAAAAAAAAAAAAAAAAAAAAAAGTGAAACTGTTGTCTTAACTAACGCAGAGTACTAAATTGTTTTTGGGTGTGAATGAGAGGGTTGCCTAGACGTCAAAAGCTGGGAGACCTGGGTTCATAGCTTAAGGTGAGGCCATACATGTATGTGCTGCTTTGATGCCTATGACGTCACAGGTGCCTTTTCAATGAAAGTGTATTCTCTATGTGTCATAGAACTACTAATTGTTGATGTTCATGCATACTAATTGAAAGGTATCAACGGCTACGACTTTTGACGCCTCAGTATCTGTTAGGAATGTGAGCTCATTATAATAGGGCATTTCTGCAAAAGTCATTTTTACTAAAGCATCATTACCATCAGTTTCAGACATCACTGACCATACTGGGGCCTCTGCCTGTCAATCACTCTTCCCCATGCTTCCTTGCCAAATCTCCTGGGGGCACAGCAAAATCTAGCAATGTGGCCATGTTTTTGCCAGTTAAAACACACACCCATAGCTTTCAATCTCTTTCCGTCCCTCCCCATTCCGTCGTGTGGAGCTTATTTGGGTGGGAGGTAGGAGAGCAGCACCTTTTGTGGTTTTCTCACCTCCACTTCATCCATATTCTTTTGGATATAGGATGCCCCTGAGCTTGCAGGCCCATGGTCTTTCACTCAAGATAATGGGTGGTTAACCTTTCCTGAACAGAGTTTACCCGACATGGTGACAATCATTGAGGCCAGGGCTGGACAATCTGGATCCTGCCCAATCTCAATGACTGCATTTCTAAACTGATCATTGTATTGGTGCACTTCCTCCTTACACTCCAGTGTCATTGAACTCACTTTAGGGTGGGGAGGAACTGCATAGGCTGGGTTTTGGCTTTTAGCATTAAGGCTGGTACACACTGCCCGAATATCAGCCAGTTCAACAGAAACCAACATTTGGCCAGTATGTACAACAGCCTGTCTGAAAGAGCTGGCCTAACGTCCAGCTTCAGTCTAACTGGCATGCTGGAAACAAGCATCAGATCAGTGCTGACTGTTGTGTTCTGGCGGGGAGTCCTTCCTCCTGTCAGAACACAATAGCTCAGCTGGGAGCCTGCTGTACTGACATCACAAAGTGATGTGAACTTCTTGCGAGCGCCTCATTTTTTTTTTTTTTAATCCAGCCCGCTTGGTTGAGCGATAAGAACTGCCTGTGTGTATTAGGTGTAATCGACTTGTAACAAAAGAATCCCACACTCCACTTAAGTGCTTTTGTCATATACCACTTCCTCCCAGTCTGAATATAGATATCAGATATTCCAACCGCTAACAAACACAAGACAATACTCGTTTGGTTGCTGAACGTGAACCATTTATTGAAAAAACAGGTACACAGATGCAAAGGATGGGTCATCCTTTGCATTCCGGGTGAGGTAGACTGTCCAATCAGCAAGGAGAGCTGTTGGAGGTGTCGTAGCAATTTGGCTGCTATGCTATGCACGCAGCCCCACTACTTACTTTGTGCTTCCAATAAGCACCCATTTCCGTCTTAATGATATAATGCTTTCAGTTACCTTCCAACACATTCATCCCAATGAACAGACTCAACCATCCTTCTACGTTCTCAGTTCCATCGTCAGCCAGCCAGAGCGAGCCCTTGACCAAGCTTTTTATTTACTTTTTCCCACTGGAAGCCACGCCCTGGAGGGTTTGCCTCCAACAGCTGAACACCTCCCACAAAGGATGTGACCTCACAGCAGTAACAGGATGTTAATGCCCATATAAGGACAATACAATACAATACCATACAATACCATACAAAACCAATGAACGATGATTATAATTCCGTTGATAGAAATCCTTAATATATACATTGTTCCAGAGAACAATGTATACTTGGATAATTCTTCATCTCTTGTGAATGGAAAGCCATCTACAGATGTGCACCGCCTATCTCCATGTGCTGATCAGACACAGCAGAGACGATGTGCACACATCCGCACACAACCAATGCCCGCAGTGCAAGCATATGTCCCCAGACGATCGTCTGTACAATGTATAGGGGCCCTTTTGCTGGTGGACATACCCCCACTCCGCAAACACCTTTCTTTTCAACCCCAAGATATTATCCACTACCTAACGGATCTCAACCAGCGTCAGTCTGCCCCAGTCAGCTCTAAAAGAGTGGGCTGGGGGGGGGGGGAATGAACACAGGAGGACTCTTATGACAATATATATAATAAATACATCTAAAATTTCCACAACAGAGGAATTCACCCCCACCAATCTCACAGTTAATCCACATACACATCCCATAATATCCAAGGCAGATAGACAGAACATTGCAATACAGCCACACCCCAAATGACCCAGCAAAGAGTACACAACAAAATGAGACAAACTATTGGGTGAAAGACCCAGGCTTTCCGGATCTCATTAATCAGCATTCCTTTCACATACATCTGTCCACTGAGTCCTAAGCTGGCAGAGACCATCATGGCCCCCTTAATAATGTCCTTTTGCATTACATAACAGAATATCTTCCTAAATGCTTATAGCTCCCTCAAATGCCAGGGCCCATAGTCGGTAACAAGAGGCTAGCATTCAGTCCCCCCCAAAAGCCTCTGTCCCGGGTGCGTCTATCATACGACTTATTCTGCAAAGGTTAGTAGCAAGCAGTCTTTATATCACTTTATAGGAAAACTGAAGTCTGATTGGTTGCTATTTATTTTTATCTTCAGTGCTCATTGTGCATATCTACAACAGCTCACGGTCTTCCTACCTAGACAAGCTTGCCCCTTTAACTACACACAGAATCAGGCCTCCGACCACTACAACTCTGGCAAACAGACAACACCAGAAGACTCAGAATATGTAGCTGCGCTTTTGAACATCTGTGGCATAAGACCAAGTTCCAGGAAGACTTTAACCAATATAAATCTGCCCTCCTAAAATACTATTCCTGCCTCCACACTGCCAAACAGACCTATTTTATCACACTCATTAACACCACCTCATCCATTCCCTGTCAACTCTTCGACCTTTAACATGCTTCTCTGTCCTCCACCCTCCAATTCACTCACTGCCCAGGAGATCGCCAATCCCTTAAAAAAAAAAAATAAGATTGATACAATTTGCAGAAACTACCCCCACTCAACACCCCATGTCCACAGATCCAAACATTACTTCCCTAATTCAACAGCGCTAGTATTAACAAAGTTGATAAACTTTTATCTAACACCCATCTAACTACCAGCCCCCTGCTCCCTCACAAATGCTACGCACACCCTCTGACTTGATTCTACACTCCCAAACTCACATATTTCAACCTCTCCCTCTCTTGTGGCATCTTCCAAAACTCTCTAAAATATGCGGTAGTCACCCCCATACTTAAAAAGCCCTCAAATCTGAACCTACTTCCCATCTCCTTACTCGCCTTCTCCTCCAAACTTCTTGAGAGTTCTCTAAAACTGTGTGACCATCTGACCATGAACCAACTTCTTGATACTCCTCAGTCCAGATTTCGCCCCTCAACACTCCATGGAAACTGAAAACAAAAAACACACACAAAAAAAAGCCCAAAATAGGTTTTATTTTCTCTCGATTGTTCTCTCTTATGTTTGCTCTCTATTGTTTTATAGATATTGTTCTCTCTCTTGTTACTGTATTTTAGAACTGTAATGTTTTATTTTTACCATGTTTTATTGCATTTGCTTTGCAGGTATGGTATGTCTTACTGTTATACTATAATGTTACTTTGTTTTATTGTTAACCATCATTTGCTTAGCAGGTACACCATTCAGCTGCAGCACGAGTTTACTTATCTTGACAGCAACAGTGTTTGCTCTCACGATACGGAAATCAGAGACTCCAGCACTACAGGAGGGGATTTCAGCACCACAGTTTAAAAAAAAAAAAAAAAAAAAAAAATAGTGCATCTATACGTCAGAAACCATGAATCAGACCGAGACAGTACAGTTAATCACACTTGTTTAACTTTTTTTTTTTTTTTAACAGAGTAAGTGTAGTCAATACATAGCCAGAGTTCAGTAACCAGATTGGGTAGTCAGCCAATGCCAATGTCAGAGAGCCAGAGATCAATGTAGTAGTACAGCAAGCAGGATCAGGAGCCAGAAGGGACATCAGCTGAGCAAGTCTTCAACAGGAATGCAGGAGAAAAGTCTGAGATGTGACCAAAGACGAAGGCAGAGATTAAGTGAGCCGGACGGCTTTAAGTAGGCAGTACTGACGAGCAGATCAACAACAGCTGAGTTACTGTGGAGAGAAAGGAGCTGGCAATTAGCCAACAGCTGAGAGGCCAGCTCAGAGAAGGAAGGACTGAAGTGGGTGGATGATGCCTGCATGTTTAGGTATTATCTTGGCATCATTCTTTTCAGCCAGCGGCCCGGCTATCATGTAAAAGTGGGCAATTAGACTCTAGACTGCTTTTACAAGCAGTGGGAAGGAACTACCCCCTCGCCTCCCACAGTTTTCTCGGGCTCTCCTGTCCCAACAAGAGACCCAAGAATGCAGCCAGTGGTTCCGCCAGCTGACCATAGAACTGATCGGAGACCAGAAAGGCTCCAACCATCTCTATGGCCTAAGAAACCAGAAGCTAAAAGCATTTCATGACTTAAGTTTCGCCGGATATAAACAGCGCCATTAGGAAAGTATTTTATCACACCAATCTTGGTGTGGTCAGATGCTTTGAGGACAGAGGAGAGCTCTAAGGTCTAAAAGACCCCATTTTTTTTTTAAATGAGTACCTGTCACTACCTATTGTTATCATAGGGGGTATTTAGATATTTACATTCACTGAGATAACAATAAAGATGCTAAAAAATAAATAATAAAATGAAAAGGAACAGTTTAAAAATATATATAAACGAGAAAAGAACTGAAAATGGGTCAAATAACGGTAAAGTGGTCCAATCCCTATATACTTGTCAAAAAAAAGGCTTCCCCCTGAGTGGGTGGGATTTTAAATGACCATCAACTCCGGACACAATAATATACAATTTTTATTCATAAATGACACAATGTACATAATATTACCAGGAAGTACAAATGGGCTAAACAATGTCTTCCTGGTGTATTAATAAACAAACATATATACAGAACAAAATATGATTAAAACAATGCTTGTCCTATATCACCCACACCCGACGCGTTTCCAGTTGCTGATAATTGAGAATCTTCAACAGGGGAGAACAAACTTGATGATATAGCAATCTAGTGAGGTGTAAGTTCGAGGATCAAAATGCCTGCCATTTAGAAAAATATAAGTATGTCTGAAGAGTACTTCAAATACTATTGAGATGTCAACCAAGTACAGGATGTCCTGCTAATTGCTTCCAGATCAGTTAGACGGATTCTATGGCAAGGGGGGTTTTTGTTTCTATGTGAGACATTAATTGGAACAAACACTCGAGTGCCATCCATACGCTGCACATAGAGGACTGCTTTGCCGTTTGTAATTTGTGGTTGGACTACAGCTTCCAGTTTTCCTTTTGGGCTTATTTCCTGGGAATGGGACAAGGCAACCCTGGGTGCAAGTCATATACATGCTAATTCAGCTTGACACACACATGAAGGTGGACTTGAAACATCCAGATAGCCATTGTTTGTTCCAATTAATGTCTCACATAGAAACAAAAACCCCCCTTGCCATAGAATCCGTCTAACTGATCTGGAAGTAATTAGCAGGACATCCTGTACTTGGTTGACATCTCGATAGTATCTGAAGTACTCTTCAGACATACTTATATTTTTCTAAATGGCAGGCATTTTGATCCTCGAACTTACACCTCACTAGATTGCTATATCATCAAGTTTGTTCACCCCTGATGAAGGTTCTGAATTATCAGCAACTGGAAACGCGTCGGGTGTGGGTGATAAAGCATTGCTTTAATCATATTTTGTTCTGTATATATGTTTGTTTATTTATTAATATACCAGGAAGACATTGTTTAGCCCATTTGTACTTCCTGGTAATATGTACATTGTGTAATTTATGAATAAAAATTGTATATTATTGTGTCCATTTTGTGTCCGGAGTTGATGGTCATTTAAAATCCCACCCACTCAGGGGGAAGCTTTTTTTTGACAAGTTTAAAAATATAGAAGTTAAAATAAAAAAGCAAAAAAAATAAAATAAAAGCACTCCTGTCCTGCTCACGCGCAAAGGTGAAGGCAAGCGTCGGTCTGGTGTCATATGTAAACAAACAGCAATTGCACCATGTATGTGAAGTATCACTGTGTAGGTCAGATAGAGGGCAGTCATTTTAGCAGTAGACCTCTGAAAATCTAAATTGGTAACCTGTAAAGGATTTTAAAGGCTTTTAAAACTGCATGTAGTTTGTCACCGCTACATGTTTGTGCACAATTTTAAAGCATAAGATTATCTTTTTTTATTTAACCTCTAGAGATCCGCGCTCTAGCCGAATGACTGCTACAGCATGGACCTGCATTGGCGGGACTACATCTATTGATGTTGTCCTGTGCACAAGCGGCCTGCGTGCCCCCTGAAGGAGCGCGCTCTGTGATCAGTGAGTCTATGAGACTCGCTGGATTACAGATCGGAGTAAGGGGTCGATCCCGACCCCTTACCACACGATCAGCTGTCAGCCAATGACAGCTTATCATGTGATGTCAACACAGCTGGTAATCGGCTATTTTTTCTCCTCGCGCTGAAAAGCCAATCACCGGCGGCAGTGAGCGGGACATTAGTCCCGCTCACTGCGATGTGCTCAGATCCTCAGTGCCCCCTACAAGTGCCGCCTACCAGTGCCCACAGTGCCACCTGTCAGTGCCTGGACAGTGTTGCTGCACATCAGTGCCATCTATCAGTGCCACCTATCAGTGCCCATCAGTACTGACTTATCTGACCCCATCAGTGCCCACCAGTGCATGTGTTTCCCGTGTTTAGAACAGTCCCTGCACAAAATTACATTTCTAACAGAAAAAAAGTCATTTAAAACTGCTTGCAATTTTAAATGTAATGTCTGGTCCCAGCAAAATGGATGAAAATCATTGAGAAAAATGGCATGGGTAGCCCCCCCCCCCTACCCATTACCAGCCCCTTTGGGTCTTGTATGAAAATGAAGGGGAAACCCCTGGCCCTATATACACAGAACAGCAGTATACAGGCAGTGCAAACAAGACAGGGACTGTGTAGGTTTGTTATTAAGTAGAATCTATTTGTAATTTTGAACTGGTACATTTTTAAAGTGCAGATCCAGTCAAAAAAAAAAACTATTTTTAAGCTTTTTGGAAAACTTAGGGAAGGCTTATCACCGCTGTAACTTTTTTTGCTGTCTGGGCACCTCTTCAGAAGATTATACCTCACTTTCTGCCCCATACAAATGTTTTTTTTAAATTTTGGGTTTTTAGTAAAACAAGGATTGGGATAAAGCATCAGTGGAGAGGAAACACGTTTTTCCCATATCAACTTACAGGAGAGAATTTCCCTTCCTAGGGGTAGATTTCATCTCACTTCCAGTTGTCTCCTTCCGTTTGCAGGTAGGAGACATTTGCAAGTTGGATGTTTGAAAGTAGGGGCCTGCCCTATATGCTCTGCAGAAATTTGGGCCTAAGCTGTTGCCACAACACTAAGCCCTTAAAGTGACTATTGGTGGGCACTGGAAGGCCCTGCTGTGAACTATTAGATCAAGAATTGTAATTACATTAAAAATTGGGCCTTTGGTGGTGATGGTGGTGATGGTGCCACAACAATAAGTCTTCACAGTTACTTTTGGTGGGTCCTGGAACGGGCCCTGCTGTGAAATATATCAAGAATTGTAATTAAATAAAAATTGGGCCTTAGACACTGGTGCCACAACACTGAAACACCTCACAGAAACTCTAGTCGGAGAGCAGGAATGAGCCCTGCTGCAAAGTATGGCATCAAAATTTTTAATTACATGCCCCTGTTAAACAGGGGCTGAAAAATTGGGCACTGGTGTTGGTGCCCAGAACCAAAAATGTTCTTACAAGCTATCCGCATGATCATTGAGGAGGAAGAAGATAGTCACTCAGCATCAGCATAGTCAGTCGAAGGGATCTGACATTTCAAAAAAAATTATTCGGTTACATCAGCATCAGGTGCTTGGTAGCTGGTGGTGAGCCAAGACGGATTCATTTTAATGAAGGTCAGTCGATCAACCGAGTCGGTGGACAGGCACTCCCTGTGATCGGTTACAAAGCCTCCAGCAGCACTGAATGTGCGTTCCGAAAGAACGCTGGATGCAGGACAGGCCAGTAGCTCAATTGCATACTGTGCAAGCTCTGGCCAGTGATCCATCCTCAAGACAAAGTAACCCAGAGGATTTTCGGTGGGAAAGGTGTCCAAGTATGATCTTGCCCCTAGGTATTCCTGCACCATGTAAATCAGATGCTGGCGATGGTTGCTGGAACCGATCATACCTTGGGTCTGCAGACTAAATCATTGTCTGTGAAATAAAGGGGAAAACAGTGCGCTAACACAATGTGTAAAATCAAAAAGGCACAGCAGCTAACACTCAAGCAAACAAAGCTAAACAGAATGGAGGGTAATTAGTGTAGCGCTAAATGTGCAAAAGAATTGTATAAAGATGTGACTATACATACAAAGTGCCAATACTGCCAATCATTTATGGTTTCAGGGTTCCTTTTCACAAATTAAGGGTGTAGCCATGGGGGCTAAATATTCCCCAAGTCCGGCAAACCTGTGGGAGGAGGATGTTGTACATGCCCTAAATAGGCCTAAATTGGTCCTGAGGGCCAGGTACATAGATAACATCCTCCTCCTATGGAGGGCCAACAGGGCTTCCTTAGATTCCTTCATGTCAGTCCTCAATGAGAACAATCGTGGTATTGTTCTGAACTTTGAAACCAGCACAACTAAGATACATTTCTTAGAGATAGAAATCACAGTCACCAACAAATGTCTGGAGTTTAAAACCTTTTCCAAACCAACCGACAGAAATGGCTACATCCCATTTGAAAGTTGCCACCACCATCAGTGGCTAAAATTTGTCCCTCATGGCCAATTCCTACGGTTACGTCGCAATTGCACGAACAATAGCGACTTTATGTACCAGTCTAATACTTAGGCAAAGATTTGTCAATAAGTGATACAGACCATCGGACCTGGATACAGATATATTAGCAACATCAGAAATCGAGAGTCTCCCTTTTAGAGACAAAATCTAAAACCATCAGAGACGATAAATTCAAATGGTCATTCTCCACTTCATTCTCCATTCAACATAAGGAAATCAAAAAAATCTTCAAACACTGGAAGGTACTCCGCAGTGATAGAATTTTGGGGAATTTTATCCCAGAACAAGCAGGAGCTATCTTTAGGGGAGTACGTTCCATTCAGGGCGACATTTCCCCTAACACCATAGATCCTCCCAAACCTATTCTATTCTTTCCAGAATGTAAGGGCTTTTTTTCCATGCAGAAAATGTAACGTCTGTTTACACAATGCTCTGGGGAGAAGAAAAATTGAGACTTTCACATCCACAGTTACCCGGCAGGTATACCCTATGAAACACTTCACCACCTGTGTGACCAAGTTCATAGTATACCTTATTACGTGGTCATGCAAAAATCAGTACGTGGGTTGTACTATTAGAAATTTTTCCATAAGGGTAAATGAGCACTTGGCAAAAATAAAAAAGGGATGCGATAAACATACCGTTCATTGTCATTATTTAGAACATCACAGAAAAGATCCAACTGGCACCCAGTTCCAAATCATTGACAGATTTATCCCAAACTGGAGAGGGGATTCATGCCTACGGGGCGTATCGCGCCTTGAAACTTTCTGGATTCATGAATTAAGGTGCTATTCGCCCCATGGCATGAACACGGACTGGGACATTAATTGCTTTATTAATCAGGCATAAAATGTGGTTTCTTTCACAGGCATAGGTAATTGCCTTTTTAACATTTTGCAGATACACTTCCATTTATACTTACCATATACACGAGTCGGTGTCCCTTTTGTGGCAGCCCATCATTACACACATGGGTCTCCAAGTCGTTTTGGTATCATTTTTATATATAGTTCTTATATGTAGTTCTTTAGTCATATTATCTATATCAATTTAAAATTTCAATGGAATATCATTTTTTAAATATTTTCCATTCGCATATATTTAATTTGTACATCTTATCTTTATGGCACACACTATTTTTCTGGGTGGATACATAATACCCCTGCTATGTAATAGATTAGTCAAATACCTTCTAAAATTTATATCTATAAGTATATGTCATACATGTTTAGATACTTTCATATGTAAAATTCGGAATCACGTTTTGTCACAATGAAACTTAAGTATAATATTCACTACATGCTTTTGTCCTTTTAAATCTTATTTAAAAATGTGAATCTGTCCCTCAGTACTTCCATTTGTTATATGCTCCTATTGGGGACACGGACATGCAGCGAGGCCATGGCAACGCCTCCTCCAGAAAAGCACAGTCCGGGCTCGTATTACGATCGCTGCTGTGGTCACGTGTGCCGATGACGCAGGGAGTTCACGTGACTCCTAAACGAGGAAGTGGAGGCACATCGCTGTAAACGGCGTCATGGAGATCTGGAGGATGCACGCCACTCTCGTCACATGACCCACCCAGCAGTAGGCGCTTGTATTTACATAGAGCCAGCCGGCCGGCCGAGAGATGACACTGAAATGGTGACTCTGGAAGTAATAATGTGGCAATGTCCGGTTCCTGGAGAGAGGATTATTGTGGATAAATGCCATACTTCCAGTATAAATGTTATGATACATGATCATTCCGACTCCATAACACGTGAGTGACCCCATGAGTATCCTCCACTGGTTCACACCCCTCGGATTATGCCCCACTTAATTAAAGGTACGAATTGTGACAGACACATATTCGCCTTTTATTCTATTTTATTTATAATCTTTATATATATTGTTTGTGGTATGGACTCTGTTCGTAAGACAGCTTCAGATACATTAAATATATATATGGTTCATGGATTATTATGTGTTTTGAGCACAAGCCAAATAGAGGCTTGAAGAGCATATTTCTTTGCCCATTTCCTGTTCCGCCCCCTTTCTGTGGGCGGACCTGAGCCTTAGTAATTTATTAAGAAGCAATGTGAGGAGACACAGCATGCTCCTGTTGATCCTTAGTGTCAAAACACGCTGGGCCAGCATTTCTTGTACCCCACATTGCTTTTATCCTTTTATTTTGTGATCACTTATTTTTTATGTAATTTATAAACTTTCTGACCTTTTAATAAACCTACTGGTTTGTTTTGACCTGCACCACCCAGAGCCTTTTTTGTTTTTCCCATATACCATTCCCATGAGTTTTTCATAAAATTCATTTCTGGATACATCCCATCCCGAGTAGCTGCCTCCTCGGAGTTCGGAGACGGATAGGTGTGGACCCCCCACCAGGAGTGTCTGTCCTTTTTGAGTCCCCAGATGAAGAACTGAGGACCCCTTAGCAAGGTCCATTCAATTCATACCACAGTGCCCAACTGGGACCTATTGGGATTGCAAGCCTGACTGACCCATTGTCATACGACAGGTGGGTCCAACACCATCAGTAAGAGTACCCATCTTTTACTTGTGAAAGATTGATTGTTAATACAACTTTAGACAACTGCCCGTTTCTACCGTTTTTCATTGCTCCACATGATCCTTATACCCATTTGGTGTTACCTCATGGGAAGACTTCCATCTACATATTTGCATTTGGCATTTTATGAGGACTGTTTCAGTGGAAGAACTAACGGAAGTCCATTCCTTCAATATACATTATATTCAGTTTTAGTTTAATTTAATTGTAAAACACCTTTCCTTGGGACTTCACACCCCCTTACTATTTACTTTTAAATAAATAATTGTCTGAATGCATCGGTCAGACGGACACCTTCTCCACCGCTCCTTCTGTGACCGACTGAAGCCTCAGCAACACATTATCCAGGACCAGGAATTTGTAACCTCCCAGTCTCTGGGAGCGCTTTGCACAGACCTTTCTGCAAGGCCTCCCGAAGAGATTTCATCTTCTGCTCCCTCTGCGACGGCAAAATAAGGTCCGCAACCTTACCCCTGTAATGTGGATAAGGAGAGTTGCCAGCCAGTAATGATCCCTCTCCTAGATCCGATGAATACAAAGGATCCTTCCGCAGGCTTTGCAAGGTCAGGGAGGCCATGCAGTGTAGGTTAGCTGAGGTATTCGGTCCGGAGTCCTCTGGGTCACCAAGGACGACATGATCCGCAGCCACCTCCTCCCAGCCACGTACAAGTCCACGTGTTTCTTGGGACTGTAAATTATCCTTAAAAGACTGCTGCTGAATGCCAGGCTTCACCCCCATGCTGACACAATCCTCCTCTTCCTGTGTGATCGGCAGGCCAGCAGGAACACTGTCTGGATAAAGGGGGCCTTGAGAGGCAAGGAAGTCCTCCTCTTCCTGCATCAAGTGCCCTGTCCATTATTCCACACAGCGTGTGTGCCAACAGGTGGACAAGAGGGACAGTGTCACTGATGCACGCACTGTCACTGCTCACCATCCTCCTTGCCTCCTCAAATGGTGACACGACAGTGCATGCATCCCTGATCATGGCCCACTGGCGTGGGGAAAAAACCAAGCTCCCCCGACTCTGTCCTGGTGCCGTAGTCACACAGGTACTCATTGATGGCCCTCTGCTGAGTGTGCAGCCTCTGCAGCATGGCCAACATTGAGCTCCACCTGGTGGGCATGTCACAGATTAGGAGGTTCTTGGGCAGGTTCAATTCCTTTTGGAGGTCAGCCAGCTGAGCACTGGCATTATATGACAGGCGGAAATGCACACAGACGTTCCTGGCCTGCCGTAAGGACATCCTGTAAGCCTGGGTACCTGCACCAAGTTAAGGACGTGAGCCAGATAGGGCAAATAGGTCAGTTGACCCTGTCAGAGGGTGGAGAGGAGGTTGTGCTATTGTCGCAAACCACCATTCCTGGCTTAAGCTGGCGTGGAGTCAACCACCTCTCAGCTTGCCTCTGCAGAGCTGACAGAATCTCTACCCCAGTGTGGCTCCTGTCCCCCAAGCACACGAGCGCAAGCACGGCATGGCATATTTTTGCCTGCGTACTTGCATAGCCCCTTGAAGGCCTACGGAGCACCGCTGGTTCCCGAGGACAAAGCACAGGAAGAGGCCATGAAGGAGGAAGAAGAGGTACGCGAGATACGCTTGGGACATGTGTTGCAAACAGCAACAGTGCGATCTGATGCATTCATCTAAAAAAAAATTCCACACCAAAGAACTTTTGGAATAATGCACAGAGGCAGTGCCCTGCACATGTGGCGCTCTGTGGTGTGATGCAGTCGGTGTGCTGCCCTTAAGTTGGCCCCTGGAGGGCATCCTGCCGCTATGGAGACGTGCTTCCTCCTCCTCTCAGGCACCCACGTGGAGTCAGTGACCTAATCATCCCCTTCCCAAACCTCGCAGTATTCTGCAGCTGGGTGAACATGACTGCCAGATTGCCGCCTTCTTGGGCATCCCCTCTCTCTGGGCTCACATTACTGCATTCCTCTAGCTGGGTATCATCATCAGAGCCTTCAAAACGCTGGGCATACTCATGGAGCATGTACCAAACAATGTGCTCAAACAGTTCAGGGGACTCCTCAGGAGGACATGGTGGGGCTAGGGAAGGAGTGACTGATGCCATTGAGACAAGGGAAGAGGCCGCCTTGGCAGCTGCTTTGCCAGTACCCTGAGCCTGGGTGAGAGGATGTTGAGGGCTTGGTCATCCACTCTACCAAGTCTTCGAAATGTTTCGGCTCAACACGACCTGCTGCCAAAAATAAGGACAAGCGTGTCCCATGGCCATGTGCTGATGAGAATGCCTCTAGACACAGAGCCTGTTGGCCCTCTTTTATTGGCTCGTGACTGTCTGCCTCTCCTTGTTGGCCTTCCAGACATACTAATGGCCTGCTGGGACATATATACTGATTAGACTGCAGCTATCAGAATCAACTGCTTTCCTGTAGTATTATTACTATGAGAACACCAGCAATTGGGGTAGCTTTAGGTGCACACTGTGCAGTTGACAATACACCGACTGTAATTACTGCAGCTGCCTGCCTGTGGTATAGGATCAAAAGAACACGAGCAATTGGGGTAGCTTTAGGTGTACACAATGCACCGACTAATTGCTACAGCTGCCTGTGGTATAGGACCAGCAGAACACCAGAAATTGGGGTAGCTTTAGGTGCACACTGTGCAGATGACAGTACACAGACTGTAATTACTGCAGCTGCCTGAGGTATAGGATCAGCAGAACACCAGCAATTGGGATAGCTTTAGGTGCACACTGTGCAGGTGGCACAATACACCGACTGTAAGGCTTGTGGGATGCGGATTGCACAGAATTCTGAAATGGCAGATGCTTGTAGGGATTCAGAAACTCCTATAAATCGCAGATTGTTTCACCGTGACTCATTTTCTAAATCTTCCAGCTTTTGGAAAATAAATTGGTTAGTTTTATCCTGGGACTCTTCTGTGGCTTGAGCCTTCTAGAGCTCATCCTAAATAGTAGAGATTCTCTGCTCTATTCCAATAAGTCTAGTGTTATGTTCTTTCATCTCTTTATTTGTGACATATTTCATGTACTGCTTTTTCTACTCTTGCAGAGATGGTCTTAGGGGCCGGGAGAGCAGCTACTGCCTGAGCTATGCATGCAGTAAGATTGTCCTCATGCAGCAGAGGAGGAGGGCCAAGGCAGCACTCACCTCAAGGGGCGGTGGCTCCGCCATACTGGAGAGCGGGGCCGTGTCTGCTGTGTCCGACGGGCGCTGTGCAGGGTGAGAGCGGGCGCCGCTTTCATCTAGGAAGCGGTCCATGGATAGAGAAGCTGGGCTGTGTGACAGTGGGCTGTGCCGATGGTCCAGGCGGCTTTGTATGCTGGCTTACAGGTGAGGTCTACGGGAGCTGTGAGAGGAGTCAGCTACTCCATGCTTCACTGGAACCTGAAGTATAGTTTTTTTATGCATGTTTGAAACGTCATTTGCTCTTTGTATAGATACTGTTTTGGGGACTGGGTCTCTATCTGTGCACCATATGCCGCGTACACACGAGCGGACTGTATGGCCTACTTAGTCCGCCGAAACACATTTCAGCGGACAGTCCGCTGGTGTGTGGGCTTCAGCGGACTTTTTCAGCGTGCAGTCCGGCGTACTAAGAATTTCGGTTTTTTCGAAATTCTGTCTGTCGTACTCGCATTTCGGCGGACAATCCGGCAGTGTGTATACCAGTCCGCCGTACTTTTGAAATGAGCGGACTTTTCCCGCCCTGGAGAAAAGTCCGCTCATTTCGAGCGGGTATCCAGGTAGGCGGGGCCCGCGAAGGAGACGTCGCTGGCCCCGCCGCCTGGTATGGACTTAAAGGGGAACCCCAACGCCGAAAAAAAATCAGCGTGGGGGTCCCCCCCAAGTCCACAACAGACCCTTGTCCGAGCACGCTACCCGGCCGGCCAGGAAAGTGGGGCGAGCGAGCGCCCCCCCTCCTGAGCCGTACCAGGCCGTGTGCCCTCAACATAGGGGGGGTGCCTTGGGGAAGGGGGGCCGCGTGGCCCCCCCACCCCAAAGCACCTTGTCCCCATGTTGAGGACAAGGGCCTCTTCCCGACAACCCTGGCCGTTGGTTGTCGGGGTCTGCGGGCGGGGGGCTTATCGGAATCCGGGAGCCCCCTTTAATAAGGGGGCCCCCGGATACCGGCCCCCCACCGTATGTGAATGAGTATGGGGTACAATGTACCCCTACCCATTCACCTGTAAAATAAAAGTACAAAAAAAAACACAACACACGAGATAAAATACTTTATTGCACAGCTCCGGGGGTCTTCCGTCTTCGGGGGTCTTCTCACCGGACTCCTCCGCTATCTTCTTGTAGCTCTTTTGCTAGCGGAGGAGTCTGGCTTTCTTCCTCGCCGCCGGCCTCTTCTCCCGACTTCGGGGGTCTTGTCCCCCTCTTCGGTTCTTCTGCCGGGCCACCGCGCCTTCTTATAGCTCTTTTACAGGCGGTGGCCCGGTCTTCTGTCGCCGCCGCCGCCCCTTCTTCAGGAGATGTTGATTCGACGCTCTCTCCAGCCACAATGCCAGGGCCGCGCTGCGCGGCCACTTATATAGGGACAAGGGGCGGTGTCACATGGCTTTATGTCACATGGGTTGGTGTCACATGGTGACCGCGCCCCCTTACGATGTCATAGTCCCCATGTGACATCAACCCATGTGACATAAAGCCATATGACACCGCCCCTTGTCCCTATATAAGTGGCCGCGCAGCGTGGCCCTGGCATTGTGGCCGGAGAGAGCGTCGAATCAACATCTCCTGGAGAAGGAGAAGAAGAAGAACGGAAGGCGGCGGCGGCGACAGAAGACCGGGCCACCGCCTGTAAAAGAGCTATAAGAAGGCGCGGTGGCCCGGCAGAAGAACCGAAGAGGGGGACAAGACCCCCGAAGTCGGGAGAAGAGGCCGGTGGCGAGGAAGAAAGCCGGACTTCTCCGCTAGCAAAAGAGCTACAAGAAGATAGCGGAGGAGTCCGGCGAGAAGACCCCCGGAGCTGTGCAATAAAGTATTTTATCTCGTGTGTTGTGTTTTTTTTTGTACTTTTATTTTACAGGTGAATGGGTAGGGGTACATTGTACCCCATACTCATTGACATAGGGAGGGGGGCCGGTATCCGGGGGCCCCCTTATTAAAGGGGGCTCCCGGATTCCGATAAGCCCCCCGCCCGCAGACCCCGACAACCAACGGCCAGGGTTGTCGGGAAGAGGCACTTGTCCTCATCAACATGGGGACAATGCACCCCCCCATGTTGAGGGCACGCGGCCTGGTACGGCTCAGGAGGGGGGGCGCTCGCTCGCCCCCCTTTCCTGGCCGGCCGGGTAGCGTGCTCGGACAAGGGTCTGTTGTGGACTTGGGGGGACCCCCATGCCGTTTTTTTTCGGCGTTGGGGTTCCCCTTTAAGTCCATACCAGGCGGCAGGGCCAGCGAAGTCTCCTTCGCGGGCCCCGCCTACCTGGAGACGCGCTCGAAATGAGCGGACTTTCCTCCGCGTGTGTGGGCGAGTCCGTTCATTTCAAAAGTAGGGCGGATAGTACGGCGGACTTAGTACGTCGTATTAGTCCGCTCAAAAAGTGCCGTGTGTGGGCAAGTAGCCCGTTCGGAAATTCCGACGGACAGTCTGGCGTACTTTTCCGCCAGACTAAGTACGTCATACAGTTTGACCGTGTGTATGCGGCATTAGCCTAGTCTTGATTGTTCTACAACATACTTACTGGCAGGATCACCAGTTGAAAATAAAAAAGAAAAAGCCTATAAACCCCCCCCCCCCCCAAAAAAAAACACACAAATGTAGCCATCACATCTAAGAATTGGTAAGCGGCAATATAATAAATGTTTGATTTTAGGTTTAACACTGATAAGACAGTAGTGCAAGTGGAGGAGCCCCAGAAGTGCTTGCCTTTCAGTGGGCATGCCCAGAAAGAGGAAGAGTGCACAGCCATGGTAACATTCCAGAATGAGGTGGCAAAGGCTTAGTAAACACCATGCAGAATCAGTAAGCAACCAGGAAGCAGCAGGACAAAGGTTGTGCAGGAGAAGTAGTGTTGATAGATGTGTGCCAACGCTACCAGACTAAAATTTTACCTCGTGCTCTCCTGGCTCCAAGTCATGACCATCAGTGGGACGGTCACTAGCGCCCATACACCCCAAAAGGTTTAGGAATTTCAATGGTACCCTAGGAAAAAATGTCTAAAGTACTTCTCCCTGAAATCACCACTAAAAGCCCATACACACGATACGAAAATCGGAAGTAAAGCAGGAGAGGAGAGCAGAACGCCGCAGCCGGCTGATGATCAGTGAGTATGGGCTGCTTTTTACAGCTTTTTACTCACTGATCATCAGTGTAGTGTAAACACACAACACACCACACAATACAAACACAGTCCCCACATATGTCCCCAAAACACACATGTCCCCAAAACACACATGTCCCCAAATAATAAAAACACATGTCCCTAATAATAAAAACATGTCCCCCACATATGTCCCACTAAAATCACATGTCCCAATGATTATCTGCACACATATGTACGTGATCACCTGCACACATATGTACATGATCATTTGCGTACATATGTCCGTGATCACACAAACCAATTATTATACACTTAACGGAAAACATGTAGCAGAATAAATTTTGGCTTAAATTTATGACAAAATTAGATTTTATTGGATTTCTTTTCAAATAGAAAAAAGAAAATATTGTTTTTTTGTATTATTGTTTTTTTTCCAAATTTCCGCTTTTTTTGCGCTTATATCGCAAAAAAAAAAAAAAAAAACGGAGTCGTGAATGAATAACACCAAAATAAAGCTCTATTTGTGCGAACAAAATGATAACAATTTCATTTGGGTACAGTGTAGCATGACCGCGCAATTGTCACTGAAAGCGCTAGAGCGCTGAAAGCTGAAAATTGGGCTGGGAAGGAAGGGGGTGAAGGTGCCCTGTATTGTAGTGGTTAACCACATGATCAGCTGTGTCCAATCACAGCTAATCATGGATGTAAATAGAAGCCGGTTACTGGCAGTCCTTTCCCCATGTTGACAGTATAAGGAGAGAAGAAGAGAGCCGATAACTGGATTCTCTAAAAGGGACATGTACATTGATAATCAGGGCACCGATTATCAGTGTAGTCCCAACAGTGCTGCCAAACTGCGCTCACCAGAGCTGCCAATAAGTGCCTTCTCGTCAGTGATATATGGGAAAGAAACATATGCCAGTGTATCAATTACAAACTCCAAAAACTAAAATATTGGAGCGGCGCTAAATCAAACAAATATTTATTCAACATAGTGAAATGTGCAAAACATGACATTTAAAACTAAATATTTTGGGGGCATGGCTAACCGCAGACCGTGATGGCTGCCTGAGAGCGGAGCTCTTCCACATCGGGACTCGCAGCTGCATAAAACGGCTTCCCAGGAGGCATCTACACATTCCGGCCAGGCAATGGATACCCTCCACGAGCGGATGACCATGTCCAGAAAATGGAAGGACAACAGAAAGCCACAAAAGCTAACCGAATTCTACACATACAGGCAGCAAGGAGGTAGGCAAGAGGGAGCGTCGGCGCCTCTTCAACCCCAGCTCACATGTGCTCACCTCCAGCAACATCCACCGTACACAGTAAAAATAGCGTGTCCCCGGCGAGTCCCCAATCCTGCCCTAATACACCACAGTCAGCAAGCCCTGCCAAAGCCAGATTCAGAGTGGATGGCCCTGGATGTAGTCCAGTGGCAGGGATGGGCGCCGACTCTGGGGAGAATACCAGGGAATTACCAGACAATATTGAGAAATTCCCCACAACCAATCAGCCTGTTATGGACACAGTACTGAAAGATGCTGCTTTCACTGCATAGCACCATACAGACTGGCATGATGGCATGTTTGCAGCAGTTCCATACAGAGATACAGGATGTGTAATCAAGGGTGGAACACATTGAATGTAAAATGAGGGAGTTTGCATCCACTAAACCAGGGGTCTCAAACTGGCGGCCCTCCAGCTGTTGCAAAACTACAAGTCCCATCATGCCTCTGCCTGTGGGAGTCATGCTTGCAACTGTCAGCTTTGCAATGCCTCATGGGACTTGTAGTTTTGCAACAGCTGGAGGGCCACCAGTTTGAGACCCCTGCACTAAACGATCTAGTAGATGCCCAAGAAGGAAATGAGGATGAGCTGAAGGGCATTAAGGCTAAAATCGCAGATATGGAAGACAGGAGTAGCAGTAATAACCTAAAAATAAGAGGTATCCCGGAATCTGTCCAGCAGGGAGATCAGAGAATACGCCACCACCACACTATTCACAGAGCTCCTTCCCTGACCAAGTTAGATGTCACAACTGACAGAATTTATCATCTCCCCAAACCATCTTACCTTCCTGATCAAATACAGAGAGATGTTATTCTGAGATTACATTTTTACCACACCAAAGGGCAGCTCATGATGGCTATGCGTACCAAGGAACGCATTCCCTCCCAGTACCAACACTTCTGTGCGGACCTGTCGCAGTACACACTAAAAAAATTAGAAGCTTGATCACTATCACCAAAGCACTCAGGAACAACCAGACCTCCTACAGATGGGGTTCCCCGACGAATATCACCATCACCAAAGATGGGAGCACACATGTGGTATCATCATTAGAAAAAAGCCTATCTTTACTTTACTTAAGGACTGGCACATTGTCCCCGATCTGGACAATAGCCCCAATGCTACAAAGAAAGCGCAATCAGTGGAGCCTGAATGGAAGGTGGTCACTGCAAAAAAACATGCGTGAAGATGTAGACATGCCTGGGGAACACAAGTCCTGAGGAGGGGAGGAGAATCCCTCTATGCCACGAACTTGACCCTCTAAGTTCCCCTGAGCAGCAGCAGGCTGCATCCAAAAGTCCAATCGCCTGAACAGTTAACCCTTGCGGTTAAAATGTCAGACTTATCTCAAGAAATTGAACCTATGTTCATAGGTTAATTTTTTTTGGCCTGTTTTCTCATTTTATTATGCTATTCATCTCAGTCTGATCCAATTAACGAATGGTATATCCCTAAGGGTTGCACCCAGGACTCTCCAAAAGAGCATTCTCCACAAGGAGAGAAACCACATCGCCATCAAGATCCTGCACTGACTGACTGGCAAGCTATCAATCCGTTCCTGTATAGTACTACACCAAAAAGTGAGTACCATAGCAATAGTGCAACACACTCACTCTAACTCAAGAGGCATTACATCTCTGACCACCTGAGGGAATCCCCACCACAAAATCGAATCCTCATGCAGAAACAGAAACATAGCATTTTTTGACCCGTTCCCATGGGGGTAACTTTTTTTTATCTATTAACTCAAAAGGCCTAAACCACCCAGCGAAGCGAAAATCGCTGTGGATGGAAGCCCTACAATATAAGAGTGATATATTGTGTGTGCAGGAGACACACTTTTGCACCACTACACAGCCCAAATGCTCACACAAGAACTGCTCGTATGTCCTTACAGCCAACGCCGAGTCAAAGAAAAAAGGAGCCCTCATGGCAATCAGAGATACGGTCTCATTCCAGCTTCATTTAGAACTCAAAGATGCCAGGAGTAGATATCTCATTATTATTTGTGATATCAACTCCACCATATATACTAACGCGAATGGGTACTTCGGTTTCCTCCCACCCTCCAAAGTCATGCAGGTAGGTTAATTGGCTTCTGTCCAAAATAGGCCCTAGTATATGAATGAGGACCTTGGATTGTGGGCTCCTTGAGGGTAGGGACCAATGTGAGTGTGCGATGTACAGGGATAGGGACAATTGTAGACACTCACTCAGGTTGAACTGGATGGACTGGTGTCTTTATTCAACCTTAGTAACTATGAATGTATATGCCCCCAACTCCAATGAAATTAAATTCCTCAATAAGCGATTAAAGAAGATAGCCCGAATCAGACCTGGAGCCATTTTACCTGGCTCCTGAAAAAAACTATAGACTCATTCTCTACATCAACCTTATATATAGGCTCCTTACTGGATACACTTCATCGTCACTGCCTATATGATGCGTGGGGAGAGGGACAAAACGATGATCAATACAATTACTTGGTCAGACCTAGCTTCTGTGTCGCTTACTGTAGCAGACTGCCTTTCTTCTGGGGGCAACCTAATATGGAAAGCAAACCCATCCCTTTGCAGAGAAAAGACACTAGGAGCATCTTGGAAACTCATCTGAATGAGTACTTCACTGACAATGTGGACTCTGTGAAAGACTATTTTATCATGTGTAATTCCCATAAAGCGTTCATGAGAGGCATTTTTATCAAACTTGGAGCAGGGGTAAAGAGGCAGAGGCAGAAACGCATAAAGACCTTACTGACAGCATTAAGCCTCATACACACGATAGGACTTTGTACAAACTTTCCCTTGGATTTTTGTACAAAGGGCATCGGCCCAGAACTTGTATTGCATACACACAGCAGGACTTTTTCAGCCAACTTTCACCAAATCACGTGGTTTTTCTGCTCTTTACCGCCACCTTTGGTCAACTTCTGTATTGTTGTCTGATCTTTTGCATTGGTTCTGAGCATGCCTGTTTGTACTTTGTACAAAAGTCCTATGGTTTTCTGTACACACGATCAGACTTTGCTCCATCGGACTTTTGTTGCCAGAAAGTTTGTCCGTTCGCACAGCCAACAAAAGTCCGATGAAAACCAAAAAAGTTTGTCCGATGGAGCGTACACACAGTCGGATGTTGCTCCAAAACAGCTAATTTGCATGTTTGTTGTCAAAAAGTCTGATCGTGTGTATGGGCCTTTAGAAATCTAGAAATCCAAAATAAACAGGGCCCCTCGCCCTCTACATCCCAAAAGCTATCACAGATCAGGCACGATCTTAGACTTCTGGAGGACTTTAGGAAGTCTACCAGACGTCTAAGAATGACTTACTATGCTAACGGCAATAAAGCGGAGAAAATTCTGGCCCAACGTCTGCGAGGCTACAAGTATAGAGCCAGAATCCCCTATATAATTCAGCCTACTACTACTTATGCCGTGTACACACAATCGGAATTCTCGACGGAAAAAGCTCTGATGGTTTACCCGTCGGTATTCCGCTCAAACTGTCTTGCCTACACATGGTCACACCAAATTGCGACCGCCAAGAATGCGGTTACGTACACCACATACAAGGGGACTATAAAAGGGAAGTTCAGCACCACATGCTGCACTCTCTGGGCTTCTTCTGCTGATCTAATGTTTATCGCGTGTTAGTAGAAGTTTGGTTAGAGACGATTCACGCTTTTCAGACTTGTGCTTCAGATCGTTACTGCTCTTCAGTTTGTGCTTGTCGTGCGAATCTGCTTATCAGTGCGTTTAGTCAGTTCGCATTTGTTTGTCATTGCATGCTATTTTATATAGTACTTTGATTTTCAGTGCTTATTGTCCGCTCGTTGCCAATTTGCAGTTCGTTCCTTCAGGCCTTGCTGTTTATCAGTGCTTTCTGTTAGTCCGTTCTGACCAGCTGACTGTTTTGAAGCCATGTTGCGTGTACGTACTCGTCGTAGAGTTTGTGCTGTGTGGAGGCTTGGTGTTGGGGTTCTTACTTTGACACAAGCCCAGTCCATGAACAGGGCGAGGAGTTGTTCATGGACCAAGAATTGGTTGCTCCAGTGTGACCAATTCTCGCATATGCCTTTGCTGCGTGAGATCGGGGAGAATAACCCTAATGATTTCAGGAATCATCTCAGGATGACGGACCACATTTTTCACCCTCTGTTGGCTTTTCTGACCCCTTATATCAGCAGGCAGGATATCTGCATGAGGCAAGCCATCACTCCGGAGCAGAGGCTAGTCGCCACGTTGTGGTACTTGGCGACAGGGAGAAGCCTGCAGGACCTCAAGTTCTCCACCGGTATCTCCCCCCAGGCACTGGGGATCATTATTCCAGAGACCTGTTCTGCCACTATCCAGGTCCTGCAGGAGGACTATATTAGGGTAAGTTTTCTCCTTTAACATTACATTCTATGTATTTAATGTTTGCTAATGTATTGGTATTGTATTTCTTTCATCATTCTATAATTAACATAATTTTAATAAGCAATGCATTTCCTTTGTCCTCTTGCATGTTAGATTTTTGAATGCTCTTTTTTGTCCTTGATGCATATTTGCCTTCACTAACCTCCCTAGAATGCTGTCCTGGGCCCATATACTCTTAGTCTAGTCACTTAATGTATTTTGTCAGCTCCATTGTAGTGCTTTACCATAAAGACCCCATAAAATGTGTACAAACGTTATTGTTGTCCTTAAATTCATGCAGAGTGCCAAAGGCTTTTTTGGGGGGCCCAAAATCATTTGGAACCCTCCCTCCCCCCAATTTCTAAGTCAGCTGATACCAATCCTCCATTTGCTGACTTTGCCAAACCCATACACACTATACCTATATCTTTTATGGTCAGATTTATGGATGAATTCACCAAAGCATGTAGTGCAAGGGCCTGCATGAATACTTTCAAATGGTACTGTTTAAATTTTTCTTCTTCTATTATCTTGATAATTGCAGAGTCTAAAAATGTGCTTCCATTTATTTATATTTTTTATGCCACTTATTACCTGTCCAGTGGGCTGCAAATAGTGTAACCAATAGTGTAATTAAGGAGGGGCTGGCCAAAGTAACACACATTACTTTATTACTCCATTACATAGTGGAGAGGGTTACCTGCCCAAACCCCATCGCCCCTAAAATATTTCCAAGGGGCCATTAGAGGGAGTGAGGAATAGCTTATATTTTAGCCTTTAAATACTCTTTATAAGAAATGTTATACTGATGCTGGTCAACAATGTTTGCGTATAATCTGCTTGCTATGTTTCTGTGCAAAATTACTAATTTGATTTTTGTTGTTTGACTCCACAGTTTCCTTCAACGCCACAGGAATGGCAGACAAATTTGGAGTGATCTACATTTTTTTTTTTTTTGAGGTTACATAAACAGCCATATTTCAAAACAGAACATACACAACTCTGGAACTTACAAAGTTCAACATTGAAAAACTTAAGGCAAGATCACACATTGTATTGTCCAAAATGTGTGGATCGTGCCTTCAACAGATGGGGTGAAGTCACCCCTGTAAAAGCCCAATTTTGAAGATGCACACAAAATGTGAGTCAAACTGGGGATTTACATCCCGATCCCATGCCTAATGTCAACATGTGCTATCTCCCATCATGGGGGATCAATGGATGTGTTTTGGGGGTGCAGCCCTTTCCTCTCATCTACTTGAGTTTTGAGGAAGGGGTTGCAGGCACAAAAAGCGTACATTGATACCCCCGGATGGCAGATAGCACATGCTGACATATTGTGTGCATCTTCAAAATTAGGCTTAATAAAATTTTTACAAAATGTCAAAAATAGTTAAAGAAATTGTGCCAGTTTTTTGGGAAATGATATTATTCCGAGGACATCATGTTCTTATGTTTTTATTCAATCTCCAGATTTTTGTTTTATAAAAGTCGAAATCCTGACTACACCACATGTCGTCCTGGATTAGCCTTTGTGAGATTGTTCTTCCACAACCTGCACATCTAAAAATAAAAAAAACGTATAATAAATATGCAGACATACATCTCTTATTATCTGAATTTGTGTTGTCAGACACTCACCTGTTGTGGTCTCAATCTCAACCACCTCTCCTTCCTCTAGTTGTGACGTCTGTTCCCCTTGTTCAGGAGGTGAGGGGTCCCTGGTGTCCTCATATTTCCATATTTTTTTTTCCCCTATGAGAAAGAAACAAAATGTATACTTAGCACACAGATATTTGAGGCAACAAATATGAATGAGAAACATTGTTTGGAAGTGGGGGACAATTGTCTGTTTGAGCAGAATTCCAAGCTGAAGACATGATTTTATTCCCTTACTTAAAGCAGAGGTCCACCCTAAATTACAGTCCTAGGTCTATGTGACCCCCCCTTCCCTAAACGCTAGGTAACCCCCTTACCTTTCAGCTGTCTTCTGTTTTTTTCTTATTTCAAATTTTCTGCCTCTGTAGATTGCGGAAAGGGGAGGAGCCGATGCGGAAATGGGCGGGGCTTCAGCGGCAGGTCACTTTTTCCGGTCTGCCGCAGGGGCTCCTGGGATCTTTTTTCTCCCAGGAGTCTGTGCTGTGCCCAACGGGGCGGGACTTCCGACGACAACACCCGTTGTCATGGCAACCGGAGCTGTTGACGGCGCTCGATATTGCGCTGACTGCTCATGCGCGAGATCTTTTATCGAACGGGCGGTGCATGCTGGTCTTTTAGCAGCACACTCTCCCGGAAGAGGATGCCTGTGGGCTTCACATGACCACAGGCAAAATGGAAACCGTCAGGAGACGGTTTTATAAAATCATTTTAGATGAGAAAACGGCATGCTGCTGTTTGGAAAAACAGAAAAAGTAAGTGTTATAATTAGTAATACTATTGATTGTCAGTATGCCACAAAAAAAAAAAACGTTAAAGACAGTGGAATCCCGCTTTAAGCTGGAATACTTATCTTTTTTGGGCAAGTTTCCCACCTGGAGATGCCCCAAGTATACAACTGAGTACCCGTGTGGCACACAATAAAAAGTTTGTTCTCGTGTCCCACACTAGTGCACCTGAGTCCAGATGTCTAAACAGCTGCTGAGTGTCCTCTCCATACATAACACTGAATCTAGTTATCTATTCCTTCTAGGTTCAAACACATCTACACAACAATGTTCTAAACCTCTTTGAAATTAAAAATTAGTATGACCAAATGTATTTAATCAGGTATCTGGAAAAACATCGTATTTATTTGGGAAACGAACAATGTTTACTACGACCGATTACTGTGTGTATGAACATGAACGTAGCCATTTTAAAATGTCCAACACTATAAAGAAAAACACATGGCTCAGCATGCAATAATAATATAATAATAATAATAATAATAATAGGAACACATGACAAATACTTACTTTTTCTAAGTACTTTCTTGATTATTCTGTATTGATCCTGCACCCTTAATTTGAGGTCCGGCCAGCGTTTCCGCAATTGATCCTTGGATCGTCATACCCCAAAATTCCTGTGCAGACTCTTCACAACTTTCTTCATGATCTTGGCCTTTCCCATATTTGGGTTTGGGTATGGACCATAATTCCTGTCATAGTCGTTCCTCCTCAAAATGTCGACCATCTCCAACATCTCTACAAAAGGACATATTTGTGGCCTTAAATCTCCTCCTGGATCGTGACGTTTCTGGATCCGGGCTTTGCTACTCCTCGTTACTGCTATTATGCACCTGCTGTGTCTCCGTCATGTTCCTTTCCCAATACGACGAAAAAGACGGGGCGGGGAATATTCTAGAAAGAACGGCAGGGGCAGGCAACGTAGGCAGAGTTTCATGCATGCAGAGTGTATATAAAGCTTAACACACGTGTGTCGTAACTATGCTCTGTGTGCAGAGGAAGGAGGAACAGAAGCGAGAAACGTTATAACGAAGGTAAGATTTTACCTTTGGTGACATGAGTGGCCTATACTGAATCTAGATTGACGGCTATATTGGGTTAAGATTATCCTGAGATGAAGGTTTTTGTCTTTTGTTTGGTCTTGCAGAGAAAATGTATCCATTTAAAGACCAGGAATTCCTGGGAGAATTCCTTGATAAATATCGAGATATGAGAAATTTATGGGAGGTGAAAACCCCATTATAGGGGGGCAACGCTGGAGAAACTGCTCGAATTTGTAAAGACTAGGATCCCCAATGCAGACATGAGGTCTCTGGAAACTAAAATTGGTAGTTTGAGAAGCACCTATAGGAAGGAGTATCAGAAGGTCCAGAGGTCCCTGAGGTCAGGAGCTGCAGCAGATGAGGTGTATGTAGCCACTCTGTGGTATTACAACAGGATGCGGTTTCTGACCAGATTGAGGCCAGGGAATCGATTTCCACTCTTCCGGCACCCTTTCCCTCCACACTTCCATCCCCCCTTCTCTCAACCCCAGCTGAGGCTTCCGAGAACCAACCTGGGCCTTCCATCCAGGAAGAGATTGAGGAGCCCAGTTGTTGCCAGGTATAGTATTTTTATACATATTTTTTATGTGAAAATGATTGTTGGTAACTAGATGTTATTGATAAGAAATTAACGATTTAACAAAAAGTGTTTGACATAGCAATAGACAGTAGGGGCCAAAAATGATTGGGACAAGAATGAAAAATGCTGGGCTCAGTCTTTCATATTTATTAACAGTCAATTTGCAAGTCATGAGCTGAAAATTGTGTATGTTTGATGAAAAAATGTCCCTTTTTGATACACAGGAAGACCTCAGCCAGGACGAGGCTCTGGCAAGTGGTACACAGGAGGAGGCGGGGGAAAGTGTCAGCCAGGAGGTGGCAGGGCCAACTAACACCCAATCTCAGGTGCCTCCCCTCTGCCTTCCATACAAAAGGCACAGGAAGGGGACTAAAACAGAGGAGGCAGCACTGGCCCTCATCAAGGAGGCTAATGACGCCTGAAATCCACCCCTTAATGCTGTAGAGGCCTATTGCATCTACATAGCATCCAATTTACAGCAAATGGAGGAGGGCCAATGGCGAAAATGTGAGAAAATCATTTTTGCAACCATCCACAAGGGGTTGAGTGGTGAAATAACTGACGACCACCTGTGTGCGCTCCCCCATCCTCCTCCTCCTCCTGCCACAAGTCCACCTCCAGAGCCACAGCCTCCAGGGAAGGCTGCAGGACAGCGTGGAGGGAAAGCTGTATGGAAGAGTCGAAAGTCATTGCCTGGCTTAAGTCTGGTCTGACAGAACATGCAGCCTGTTGTAGTACCACAGCCTGGGGACATATATGTCATCTGCTGCTGTTCCTGTTCTCTGGGATTCCTGGACCAGATTGACCTCCTTTCTATATGGACTTCTCAAGCTACCAAGTTTTGGAGCCACAAAGTTGATGTCTGCCTTGGGGGCCAAGGGCTTTGCAAATTCCAGCAATTTCTCCAGCGTTGCCTTCATCTTTATTTTGTTATTATGATGGAAAATAAATTGTCGTCATTTTTGTTTCAGAAAATACTTGCCTATGTGTTTTTCTTCAAATAGCAAATAGAAAATAGAAAATATTTTGGGTGAGTAGGCAGGTACATTTCAAAAATACAATGTCAAAATTAACAAGGGACACCAAACAGGTTTACAAATACAAGATAATAATGGTGCTGTGGAAACTTGACATAAAAAATAAATAAAAAAAAGCATGAGAAAATAATATAATCCAAAAGTTTTGATTAAAAAAAAAAAAAAAAAAAAAAAAAAAAAAGGACTTTAAATTTTTTATTTATTTATTATGTAGATCTGGCTTAAATTAAAATAAAGATTATTCAGGTGATACCTAGAAATAATAGATACCTAGATATAATAAAGAAATAAGTTTGTAATAACTCTGTGAATATGAGCAGCAAAACAACCTCATTCTTCTAGCATTATAAAGAGAAAGCGCGTCATTGAACAATTTAAAAATTTGCAGTGTGAAGAATCTGCTATCTCCATTATGAACGCTAGTTTTACCAGACCGAGCGATTCCGTGTCGTACTCGATTCCGAGCATGCGTGATTTTTGGCGTGTCAGAATTGATTAGTAACGCGATCTGAATTTCCGAAAGAAATTCCAATAGAAAGTTTTTGTGTTAGGAAAACTGAGAACATGCTATCAATTTTTTGCTGGCAGGAATTCGGCCAGCTAAATTTCCGATGGAGCATACACACGGTCACATTTTCCAATGAAAAGCTCTCATCGGTCTTTTGCTGACCGAAATTCCGATCGTGTGTACGTGGCATTAGAAACACTATCATCCTAAAAATATTGCAGATGCTTTTAGTAACTATTATGGCTCGCTTTACAACTTGGGGAAAGATCCCCTTACTTATCAACCTGATCCTAAACTGATTTCCTAGCTAAACTTTCTCTTCCTCAATTAACCACGGTTCAACTTCAACAGTTAAATTCACCCTTTAATCTTTTAGAAATTAACACAGCGATTGCATCGTTACCATCCAACAAATCCTCAGGTGCCTCAGGTCCTGACGGCTTTATAGGGGCATATTATAAATAATTTTAACAGATCCTAGCACTGCACTTGATCTGATTATTTAACGATGCTGCTGCTATTGCCTCTTTCCCCCAGAAATGCTTAAGGTACTGATTGTAACACTACCTAAGCCGGGGAAAGATCCATCCGTTCTGCACAACTTCAGGCCTATCTCACTTCTCAATACGGATACAAAACTGTATGCAAAACTCATCACGAGGAGGCCGATAGACACATTCTCCCTGACCTTATTCACTCCGACCAATCTGGGTTCACTAAAGTGTACCAGACCTCTGATGTCACTAGGCATTTAATAAAAATTATACACAATGCAGATCTCTCGGGAACACCTTCTCTGCTCCTAGCTCTGGATGCAGAGAAGGCGCTCGACCGTATTCATTGGGGATATTTCACTAAGGTGTTAACAGCTTTGGGCTTTACAGGTCTTATCCTATCAGCTATCATGGCCCTTTACTCTAGCCCTTCGGCCCAAGTGTTCACATCTGGAGTTCTCTCAACCCCGTTTAATATTGCAAATGGGACACGTCAGGGCTGTCCACCATCACCACTAACTTTTAATTTACTGATGGAGCCCTTGGCGTGTCACATTCGTAACCACCCACATATCTCAGGGTTTAAAACGCAAAACTCCTCACATACTGTCAGTCAGCCTCTTTGGCGAATATGTTATTTTAATGCTCACGGATGTGGAGAAATTCCTGGCTTCGGTGCACCATACATTGTAATATGATAGGCAGCTGAACATTTTGTAAAGTAAATGAATCCAAGTCTTACATATTGAACGTTCCTCAAGCAGTACAAGAGACTGGCCAAAAAGCACCCATACTCATGGGAAAGTGTAGGGATTACGGTAAGTACCTTTGGCATAACCTTAAGACCCAAAACAGATGACCTATATAAGAATAATCCCATTTATAGACAAACTTAGATCTATACTCCAAGAACTAGCTAGAGTAGAACTATCATGGTCAGGCAGACTAGTGGCTTTTAAAATGATTATCCTATCACAGTTAATATACTTATTCAGAACCCTACCAATTCCAGTACCAAATTCCTTTTTTAATGCTACCCAATCAATAATCAACAACTACATATGCCAAGGCAACAAAGCGAGGTGCGCCTTTCCAAGACTGACCATGACTAGAAGAGCAGGCGGGGTAGGAATGGTGATCCTGAAGGACTACTACATAGCCACAATACTAACCCAGCTTAAGGCATGGTTCCCTACATCTACAAAGAATAGATGGACAGAATTAGAAAACTGCCAAACCCCATAACCTGGACCACTTTCTCCTTACAAGCCGTTACATCAACTTCCAGCAAAAAACATTATCTCCCACGATTTTAGCATCCCTACAAGCCTGGGAAGCACTTATTACAACTCCTTTTCAACACACCAAGCATTCTACAATATCCTTACCAATACAAAGTTTGAATTCAGCCATACCCGATCTGAACATAGGAAGGTGGGTTATCAATGGGATTAAAACAGATGATAGGGCCAATCCCAAAATCCTTTCGATCCCTCCAAATAGAATTTGACCTAACGCCCCACGATTACTATGCCTACCTATAAATTACCCATTTCATGCGTACACATCCTACAACTGCTGTATCTCTACCATGGAATATGCTTCAATTTTACTCTACTCAAAAAACGAACACTAAAGGTATGCAATTGTTCTATATGATGCTTAACGACAAAAATGTATTTACCAAAACATCTGTAATGTCCACCTGGGAAGGGGAAATGGGGAGCTCCTACACACCAGACCAATGGCAAAAGGCTTCCAGAGTGACATATGCGGCTACAAAGAGTGTTAACCTATGAAAACTAACCCAAAAGATATCACTTAGATGTATTTGATGCCTTACAAGATAGCAAAATTTGCTCCTCACTCTTCTGCCTTATGCTGGAGGAAGTATGGGGAAGTCGGCACTCTGTATCATATTTTATGATCTTATCCAGCAGTAACAAAATATTGGATGGGAGTGTTTCAACTATCACAAATCCTGAATATTAAAGTACCTATGTCTCCAGGTAAGGCACTCTTATCACTCAACATTGAAACAATCCCTGGGGAGACTAGAACGGTTGTCACTCATGTGTTGAGTGCTAGACTGGTGCTAGCCCGTCATAGGAAAGACCACATAACTCCTTCTATACATGAAGTAATAAGGATGACTCACACTCCAGCCACATATGAGCTTCTATTTGCCACCACGCAGGGCCAGTCTCACCAAGCGGGTCAGCAGTGAAAACCTTGGCTGGAATGGTATGATAGACACACAGAGACGAGGCGTAAAAATGTTTAGGATATACACAGGCCGATGAATAGTTAGTTTAGTTTATATTCAAGTTTGTGCAAAGTTCCAAAAGTGTGCATATTTCACTTATACTTCCAACCATTTGGTAGCTCTGGAATAAATGCTCCTGGCTCTCTGTGCGGACAGGATAAGAGCTGGAACCAGCTCATGATCTAGTGAATAGCTAACACCAGGGGTTGACAAATTTGCTTGGAATCTAGGAGCCAGCTAAAAAAAGTTAGGAGCCTGGTCCGCGACACCGATCTGGACCTGTCCCTGGCCTGACATGGAGACGAGTGAGGGGAAGATGCCCCCAGCCCCCCCACCTGCCTCCAAGTCATTGCCTATAGCTCTTAGGAGGGACATTTTATTTATTTTTTTCAAATGACAATTTTTTTTTTAAATTGCATTTTAGTGTAAATATGAGATGTGAGGTCTCTGACCCCCCAGATCTCATATATAAAAGAGGACCTGTCATGCTTTTTTCTATTACAAGGGATTTTTACATTCCTTGTAATAGGAATAAAAGTGACAATTTTTTTTTAAAAGCGCAGTGAAAAAAATAAAAATAAAAGTTAAAATAAGAAAAAAAAATATTTTTTAAACCCGCCCTGTCCCGCCAAGCTTGCGTGCAGAAGCGAACGCATATATGAAAGCGGTATTCAAACCACTCATTTGAGGTATTGCTGCGATCGGTAGAGCGAGAGCAATAATTCTAGCCCTAGACCTCCTCTGTAACTTAAAAGGTGCAACCTGTAGAATTTTTTAAACGTCGCCTATGGAGATTTTAAAGGGTAAAAGTTTGTCGCCATTCCATGAGTGGGCACAATTTTGAAGCATGACATGTTGGGTATCGATTTACTTGGCGTAACATTATCATTCACAATATAACAACAAATTGGGCTAACTTTACTGTTGGTCTTATTTTTTTTACTTAAATTATTTTTCCCCAAAAAAGTGCGCTTGCAAGTCCGCTGTGCAAATACGGTGTGACGGACAGTATTGCAACGACCACCATTTTATTCTCTAGGGTGTTAGAGTAAAAAATATATATAATGTAAAGGGAAGGAGACTGGCAGGGGAAGCTCCATTAGCATTGCTGGTTGTCATACCAACAGCCACCAGAAGAGGGCGTCAGATTCCAGAAGGAACCATAGGATTGCAGAAGGCCTCAAAGCCGCGGGCTCAATTACTGGTCGCCGGCGGTGCGGCCCGACGCAATCACAGCCGGGGGGGGGGGGGGAGGCTGGGGTCCACAGAGACAGGATACCCCCAGATGTGCTGCCCCAGGCGCCAGGTCGCTAATTCTAGTCGCAAATGCGACCTGTTGCCCGGGTTTTGTCGAGCCCTGGCTAACACAATACTAAAAGATCTGTGATGGATAAATGCTATAGGATGACGTTATCTTTTGACAGTCACGTACTATTACAGCTGTGTCACAATTTAGCATGATTGCTACTATTGTATTAGTAATTTAGGTTTAAAATCAATAGAGAGATTGAAATTAAAATGAAATAATTTAACCACTACAATACCGGGCACTTTCGCCCCCTTCCTTCCCAGCCCAATTTACAGCTTTCATCGCTCTCACACTTTCAATGACAATTGCGCGGTCATGCTATACTGTACCCAAATGCAATTTTTATTATTTTGTTTGCACAAATAGAGCTTTATTTTGGTGGTATTTATTCACGACTCCGTTTTTTTTTTTTTGCGATATAAGCGCAAAAAAATAGCGGAAATTTGGAAAAAAAACTATTTTCTTTTTTCTATTTTTAAAAATCCAATAATATCAAATTTTGTCATAAATTTAAGCCAAAATGTATTCTGCTACATGTTTTTGGTAAAAAAAAAAATCCGTTAAGTGTATAATAATTGGTTTGTGTGATCACGGACATATGTACGCAAATGATCATGTACAGATGTGTGCAGGTGATCACGTACATATGTGTGCAGGTGATCACGTACATATGTGTGCAGATAATCATTGGAACATGTGATTTTAGTGAAACATATGTGGGGGACATCTGTTTATTTGGGGGCATGTGTGGTGACGTGTATTGTGGTGACGTGTGTTTACTCTGTAGGTTTATACTAGACTAGTGATCAGTGAGTAAAAAGCTGTAAAAACCGCTCATACTCACTGATCACCAGCCGGCTGCAACGATCTGCTCTCCTCTCCTCAGCGACGACTTCCGTGTGAGGAGAGGCGAGCCGATTGCCTAGTAACCAGCTGTTTGTTTACATCACATGACGGCCGTGATTGGACGCGGCCGTCATGTGATCAGGAGGGCCAATCACAGAGCCCTCCTGTCGATCCGAGATGCGCTGTATCCGGGTGACACGAGCGCATCGGGATCGTGCCACTGTGCGGGCACGCGCGCGATCCCCCTATTTCTGACGGACGCTCCTGAACGTCCAGTCAGAAGGACTGTACATTGGCCGGGTGGGAAGTGGGAAAAATCTGTAAAATACTAAAATAGTCCTTTTTAAATAAAATAGTAAGTGCTTGACAGAAAGATCCCAGTGTCAGCAATCGTATGGTTGTGTTGAATCACGCAGAAAGCAAAAACTCCACCACCATGTGCAATGGCTGCTTAAGTCAACTCCAAGGGTAATGGGCATCAAGCTGCTGGAACAAATCTCCATATGATGTAATCTGTCATAGATCATTACACATGTAACAAGGAAAATAACTCCTCATGGTGTAGTATTAAGCATCGTGTTTTATTAAAACAATAGATAGACTTTACAGTTAGAATCATGAACATGCGAATGGTAAATGACCAAGGGGACACACATCAGCGAGATGCTGGAAATAGAAGACTCAGCACTTGATAAAGACACGTGACAGTTAAGCAACGCATCGGCAGGAGCCTGGTGCCGTCACTTTCGGTTACGGCCAAAACCAGATGTCTTCCAATTCCAGCATCTCGCTGATGTGTGTCCCCTTGGTCGGTTACCATTCGCATATTCATGATTTTAACTGTAAGTCTACCTATTGTATTAATAAAATGTGATGCGTATTGCTACACCATGAGGAGTTATATTCATTGTTACATGTGCGATAATCAGTGATGGATTAGCTCATATAGAGATTGCTCCAGCAGCTTGATGGGCATTACCTTTGAAGTTGAGCGGCCATTGCACAGTGTTGTGGAAATTTTAATATATATCAGATGTCCCCCAACATCAGTTTTGCTACAATACGCTCATGCGAGCGTGTCCGTACATACAGACACCGGTGAAGGATCGTTGGTTGCAGAAACCTCCCCGTGGACGCGGGAGATCTGTTCGCCCTTTAAAGGGATGTTCGCTTATGCCTCACCAAGAGACTGGCCACCTCATGACGACATTGTGCATCTACGCCCCCGGCAAACAGACCCACGTGCGTGGGAACCATAGTATAACTGTACAAAACCATGGCTCGCTAAGCCTCGTGGAGTATGGTTCGCACCAATGGTAATGGTGGGAATATGCACACGGTCCTGATCAGAACAATGTGAGCCACATTGTTTCTCAGCAGGAAACTGCACACTTTGCTCTGCACATGACCGATTACATACGTCACTACTGGATATCTATTTGTAGCTATACATGTGTCCGATTGGCTGATTGTAAAGCAACCTTCCTTCCTTTGTTATCCCTGTTCAGTTCTATAATCTATAAATAAAAAAGGCCTGCCCCATTCAAGCAGGATTTATATGCTCAACGTGATGCTAGCGTGTGTCTGTGTTACTTGGAGATATACAAACACGTTTTCCCAGCATTATACAAAAGAGTAGGGCTGAAACAACTAATCGATTAATCGACAACTAATAGATTATGAAATGAAGATTACCAATTTCATAATCGATTAATCGGCCAGTAACAAAATGGGGTTAAAGTTAATGAGTCTGATGATATTCACCAGATTGACCCTTAAATAGTATATACATTATATCTCTCCTCTAATGGTATATACAGTATCTCTCTCCTAATAGTAGATACAGTATATATCCACTAATAGTATATACAGTATATCTCCTCTAATAGTATATATCCCCTCTAATGGTATATACAGTATATCTCTTCTGTCTGCTATTCTCAGAGTGGATTATCATTGCATATAGAGATATTTAATAATAAACTGCCTTTTTTAAAACTTTACATATTAACTAAATTATACACCGCATTTTTTTTAAGGTTACTAACCAATTAATCAAAACAATAATCGGCCAACTAATCGATTATGAAAATAAGCATTAGTTGCAGCCCTACAAAAGAGTTCTAATTGGCACAACTGAATTATTTGCTTTTAGGCAAAGCTCTTAATTTCTACGACAACATGGTGGTGGAGTTTGTTCTTTCTTCGTGATTCATCACAACTATATGTTTTCTGACACTGGGATCTGTCAAACACTTACCATTTTATTTAAAAAGGACTATTATTGGCGTTTACCATACACCTATTTTTTTTGCACTGGACTTATTTTAAATAGCACATTTCACCATGTTGAATACATATTTATGTTGTTTGATTTAGTGCCTCATCAGAGCACATCAGTGAAGGATAACAATTACCTGTTTGCAAGATTTTATAACAAAACTGTGTAAAAGTTTTTGTGTTTTTTTGGATCAAGATGGGGCTTGGGCAAGTATTAGGGGGACTACTGGATACAGTTTTTTTTATCTTTATATAACCACTTTAAAGATTCTTTATCCCCCCTTTCTTTCAGACCATCCAAAGAGTTTGCTTACATCCATCCTGGTAAAGAGAGCAGCTTGTTACATGACCCAGCCTTCCAGTACAACTCCGGATAAAAAATAACCTTGCAATAGGGGCACCGAAGTTGTATCCAGGGACAGCGTGCTTTGCTTTCCTTCCAAAATAATGCAGGTAGTTTTAATGATTTTTGCAACACTGAGCCTAAAATATTGTTTGCTTACATCACTGTGGCAAGGCACTTAGATTATAAATTCCTTTAAACTTACATGCGTATGAGGCAAAGAAGATTTTGCGATCCTTTATTATGCAAATTCTTAATAGCTCTAGTATCAATATAAATCAGGGATCTCCAAACTACGGCCCTCCAGCTGTTGTATAACTACATGTCCCATTAGGCATTGTAAAACTCTGACATTCACAGGCATGACTAGGCATGATGGGAACTGTAGTTCATGAACAAATGGAGGGCTATAGTTTGATAACACCTGATATAAATTCTAGTGTGATTTTTCCTTAACACAGTGTGCATGCATATTTCCAAACACGTGATTAGGTAATAACTTCCAGATTCTTACTTTGTCAAGTAATGCTTCTTGTCTAATCTTGTCATTTTTGAAATCTTCATTTACGTCAAGAATAAGCACTGGTGCATGGCGGAGAGACTCGAAATCCAGTCTATTTGATGGCAGAAGAGAATCAGTACATAAAAAGGAGGCATATTTTATATTTGAACTAAAGACATTTTTATTATCAAACAAAAATAATATTAATATCTGAAAAACATTAGCTTCCTTTATTCCCCTGTACAGGACGATTAGCAACACTGAGCAGGATTGAAAGAGAAGGAAGCACAGTGAGGTAGGTCCTTGACTAAAGCAGCCCATAAATGATAATAGGATTTTTTGTACTCACCGGTAAATCCTTTTCTCTGTAATTCACCGACCGACACAGCTCCTCTCTAACTAAATGGGTTGTATAGCCTGCCATTAGGAGAACTAGGCAAAATTGTTACACAGTACACAGAACTTTAATTCCGCCCCAGGGGGGCGGACCCTGTGCTATCAACCCTCCTCACTGCTCCCAGCAGCTTCAGTACGTCAACAAGCAGTATAACGTATAAAAAAGGAGGGGTGGGTGCTGTGTCGGTCGGTGAATTACAGAGAAAAGGATTTTATGGTGAGTACAAAAAATCCTATTTTCTCTTATATTCACCGACCGACACAACTCCTCTCTGTAACTAAATGGGACGTCCCCAAGCAGTGCCAAACGAGGGGTGGGAAAAAACAGCATAAAAAATTTCATCCACCATGGCAAGTGGGAACTAGTGAAACCAAACCCACAAAAAACAGCAGTATATGGAAAACCACACCATATAACCGGGCATCCTCAACAGGAGTGATCCCCAAAAACCGCAACATTGCGGAAATAATGCAACAGTGCATTTAACAAAAACAGTACTGCGTTTTTATCAAAAAAAAAACAGGAAAAAACTCAAGTGCAACTACACGGCCACCTGCAAAACGTTGCGGCCAAAACAAGCATCAGCCGATGCACTGATGTCTACCTTGTAGAACTTGGTAAACGTATGGACAGACGACCAGGTCGCCGCCTTACACACCTGAGCGACAGACGCTTGGTGTCGGAAGGCCCAAGACGTTCCGATTGCTCTTGTAGAGTGGGTTGTGATTGGAAAGGGGGGCACCTGCCCCTTCAAGGCGTAGGCTTGGACTACAATCTGTCTGATCCACCTGGAAATGGTGGCAGACGAGACCGCCATACCTTTCTTAGGACCAGCCACTGAAACAAACAGTGAGTCTGACTTCCGAAAGGGAGCTGTGGCAGACAAGTACACCTTCAGAGCCCTAACCACATTGAGAGCGTGAAGGGCCACCTCCTTGGGGTGCTTCGGCTTAGAACACAACGATGCTAATACAATGTCCTCATTGATATGAAAAGCCAAAACCACCTACGGTAGCACCACCTTATCCCTGTGGATGACCAGATAAGGCAACTTGCAGGAGAAGGCCGCCAATTACGAAACCCTCCTGGTCGATGCGATGACCACTAGAAAGACCACCTTCTGTGAAAGGGTCAACAGGAGAATCTCCCTGATCTTCTCAAACGGTGGCTTTTGAAGCGCCAACACCAGGTTTAAAACCCATGGGGGTAACTGGAGGACGCACCGGAGGGACTACATGTCGTACCTCCTGAACAAAGGTACTCACTAATGAGTGAGACGCCAGGGGTCGCTGAAAAAATAAGACAGCCAGGGCTGAAATTTGTCCCTTAATGGTGCTCAACGCCAATTTCTGGTCCACTCCATGCTGAAGAAACAGCAGGATCCTTGATATAGAAAAGGAGCGCGGATGCCACCCTTTCTCCTCACACATGGAGATGTAGGCCTTCCAGGTACGATGGTATATCTTTCGTGAAGATTTCCGCGCCCGCAGCATAGTTGGAATCACTGAGTCCGACAGACCCCGATTCCTCAGCACCTGGCTCTCAATAGCCATGCCTTTGAAGCCAGCAATGGTAAAGCAGGGTGAAAGATTGGACGTTGAGATAGGAGGTCTTTCGGCAGTGGCAGTCACCAGTCTGCCACCAGATGCACCAGGTCTGCTTACCAGGGCCGCTGAGGCCAATCTGGGGCAACCAGGATTACTGGAATCCCCTCGGCTTCCACTCTGCGAAATAGACGTGGCAACAGTTTTAGTGGAGGAAAGGCGTATATCAGTTGGTACTGATCCCACTGAGCCACCAGCGCGGCTGACGCGTTTGCCCACGGATCCCTCATCCTTGACACGAATCTCGGCACCTTCCGATTGAGACGGGAGGCCAAGAGATCCACTTCTGGTGTGCCCCATTTCAGGCGCAGCAGCTGGAATATCTCCGGATGCAACGCCCATTCTCCTGGGTCCAGCATCTGACGACTCAGTCCGCCTGCCAATTTTCCACCCCCGGGATGTAAATGGCTGACAGGGCCGGAACGTGTCACTCTGCCCACCGAAGTATGTGAGCGACCTCCCGAGCAGCGGCTGAGCTTCTTGCTCCCCTTTGGTGATTTATGTATGCCACAGCCGTGGCGTTGTCCGACTGTATCCTGGTCGGATGCCCTTGAAGACACGTCGACCACGTGTGGAGGCACAGCCTGATCGCTCTCAATTTGAGCAGATTGATCGGCAACCTGGATTCCTCCATCGACCAGAGGTCCTGAGCTGACTGAATCTCCATCACTCCACCCCAGCTGGACAGACTGGCGTCTGTAGTGATCACCATTCAGTTCAGAGGAAGAAACGATTTTCCTGACTGAATCACCGGGGACCTCAACCACCAGATCAGGGAATCCCTGACTGGTTGGCTCACCTGGATCTGCTGATCCAGGGACAACGTAGATTTGTCTCATTTTGTCAATATCTCCTTCTGCAGGACTGGTGTGGAACTGGGCACAAGGTACTGCCTCGAAGGAGGCCCCCACAAGCCCCAGAACTGGCATGCAAAAGCGGAGCGACGACCACTTGCGGTTCATCAGCAAATTGACCGCAGACCTGAGAGTCAGCAAATTGTCCGATGGGAGAAAAACCCTCGCTTCCCTGGAGTCCAACAGCAACCCCAGGTACTCCAGATGCTGAGTTGGTACAACCACCGGCTTCCTTAGATTCAACAGCCACCCAAATTCTTGCAGGGTCTGCATGGTGACCGCCACATCCTCCTCTAATTCTGAGGCAGAAGATGCTCTCAGGAGGAGATCGTCTAGGTAACCCATGATCGCGATCCCGCGCTGCCTCAGCAACGCCAATACTGGAGCCAGTATTTTAGTAAAGACTCCGGGGGCTGATGCCAGGCCAAAAGGAAGAGCCACAGACTGGTAGTGGGCTTCCCCTACTGCCAAACGCAGAAATTTTTGATGCCGAAGGCAAATGGGTATGTGCAGGTAAGCATCCTGGATGTCCAAGGACGCCAGGAAGTCCCCTTGATGGAATGCAGCGACAACTGAGCAAACTGATTCTATTCTGAACCTCTGCACCTTTACAAGTGATTGAGGGTTTTTAAGTCCAAGATTGGACTTGGGAACCACAAAGAGATTTGAGTAGAACCCTTGGAAGCGTTCCGATTCCAGAAGCGGTACAATCAACCCCTGATTCCGCAAGTCCTTTACTGCTCCCAACAGGGCCTCCCGGAAAACCGGGGGCACAAGAGTGCGGGAGGGGAAGAGTCTGTTTGGCAGCCAAGAGAGAAACTCTCTTGTAGCCTGTGGAAATCAGATCGCAGACCCATTGGTCGGAAAACTGGGAGGTCCACCAGGCTGCAAACTCACGAAGACGACCCCCCACCTAATAAGTGGGTGAGGGCAAACCTTCATGCGGTAGCACTTTCGGTTGCAGGCTTGTGGTTCCAGGGACACTTCTGACAGTCCATGGGCATCCTGTCGGGCTGGGGGCGTTTTGCCGAAGCACCGGGCAGACAAAAAAGCAGATTGTGAGCGGAAAAAGAGGGCCCTTGCCTGCGGCGAGGCTCCTTGGCCTTCCTGGCCTGTGGGAATAGTGTACTCTTACCACCAGTGGCATTCTGAATAATGTCATCCAACGAGGCTCCGAAGAGCCACTCGCCAAGGAAAGATCCATCAGGGCTTTCTTGGATGCCTGGTCAGCAGACCAGCATTTCAGCCAAATTAGGCGCCTCAGCACCACAGCTGACACTGAAGCCTTGGATAACAGAGGGAGAGTATCCAGGGCCGCATCACAAACGTACTTAAGGCCTTGCACTAGTTGGTCTGCTAGCTCCACGCAGACAGGGGAGGCGTTCTGCTCTCCCAATTCGGGGTGCAAACGTTTTTCCCACTCAGTCAGTGTCTGCGACACCAGTGTGGATGCCAGTACAGGTCACACGGCTGACCCCACAACCATAAATAAGAAATGAGCCACCGCCTCGGCCTTCCTGTCCGCGGGACCCTTGAAAGCAGGAGTTCCCTCAACCGGGATCGTGGTTACTTTATTTAACCTAGACACTGGGGGGTCCACGATTGGAGGAGCCGCCCACTTTTTGAGAAGGCTGTCCTCAAAGGGGTAACGCACCGCCAAATTTTTGGGGACCGAAAAGGTCCGTTGTGGGCCACCCCATTCCCTGTAGATGAATTTGTCAAAATAAGTCAAATACGGGAACACCTTAGGTGAATGTGCTGGCTTGTGGGACCCAAAAGGGACCGGAACATCAGCAGAGGGATCCACTGGCCCCTGAATCTTCAGGGTATCACGCACAGCTGTGATAAGCTGCTCCAACAAGTGCTTTGTTAAGCCCAGACCCGGATGGGGAATCATCCTCACGGTCCTGGTCAGCCATGTCTGCTAGGTCAGAGCAGGGGTCACTAGCCGCAGCAGGGCCCGAGTCTGCATCAGAGCTCTCCCCAGAGGACGGGAGTCAGGGGCCACTTACGTGCACCTTTCCTTCCACGTGCCACCTGTATCTTAGCAACATAGGAGTCAACCACCGTCAGGGTGTCCATGCACACCATGCTATCCGCAGGTGACCCGGTTGCTATAGCCTGGTTCTGGGGGAAGAAACACCAGTTTCTGAAGCCATGCTGACCCTAGCCTGTCTGCCACCTGCAAGGGGACTTAGGACAGTGAAGGTCCCACCCTCCTGCTGCTGCCGCCGCGTGGGGGGGGGGGGTACTTAGCGCTAGACTCACCACCCTGGGGCGTTCTATGAATGCCACTAGCAGTGCCTGTAGTCCCTAGCAGGTTCCCAGTTGCAGAGAGGAGAAAAACTGTAAGCAGCAGCTGCTTATAACAGCGGTAAAATGTTCTGCAGAGCTAGCTTCAGCGTTCAGCAAGGAGCCATCCAGCGTCCTGTACATACAGTGGACACAGGAAACAGCAAGTGAGAGCACATGTAATGCTGCCACAAGAGAACGGTGGTGAAAAAAGCATTCAGGCTTCAAGAAAATGGCTGCCAATGTAACTAAATAGGAGATCCTAAAGAAGATGGCTGCTGAAGCTCACCAGGGGAATACAGGCTTTCCCACATCCAAGATGGCCGCCGGACAGCGTCATGCGGTGACAGAACAAAACTAGAAATGTGCTGCCTGCCTACAGCCAGAACAACCTCCACAAACTTTTGCCCAGATCGGGGCCAACGCCAGCCGCGCAGAGCCCCCACAGGTGAGAAACCAGCAAACCCACACACATTACCCGCAGCCACCCCCCTCAGAGGGGGGAAGGAAGGGTGATAGGGACTTGGGAGAGAAGATAGGGAGGTGAGGTGGCCCCTGAATCGACCCACCCAGGGAATGCCCAGCTGCTCACCCCACCGAGGCAGGGAGAGCCGTACTTACCAGTCCTGAAGAGCTGGGAGACATTCCATCACAGACCTACTCCTGCGCAGTTACAGGGTAGCTGTTGGCCCGGTATACTGTGATCCAGACAGCAGTAGCCCGGTCATATGTATACCCTGGAGCATTGAAGCTCACGACCACCTCTGGAGCTGAGGCATGTCGTGGCCTGCCGAGCCTTAGCTGCGGCCTGCTCAGGCTCGATGGCCAGACTGGGGAGACTACAAGAATATTATTAACCAGCCTGTCACCCAGCCGGCAGGTGATAGAAGGTCCCAGGATCTTTCATCTTCCGCAAAAAAAATCAAACCTGCAGCAAAAAAAATGGACCGAGAGGGCCCGCAGGGTTCCTAGGTCATTCTCCTTACTAGGCAAAATAAAAACTGAAGCTGAAGCTGCTGGGAGCAGTAAGGAGGGTTGATAGCACAGGGTCCGCCCCCCTGTGGCGGGATTAAAAGTTGTGCATTGTGTAACAATTTTGCCTAGTTCTCCTAATGGCAGGCTATACAACCCATTTAGTTACAGAGAGGAGCTGTGTCGGTCGGTGAATATAAGAGAAATATATTTTTTGTTCAATTCTCCATATCAGCATTCTCATCATCGCTATAATCCATACCAGCATCCTGATCACAGCCATACCCCATGCCAACATTGTGATCACCGCCATTCCCCAATACCAGCACTGTGATCACCACCATACCCCATAGCAGTGTCCTGCTGATTGCCATTCCAGTGTCCTGTTGACCCCCATATCTGTACCAGTGTCAAGAGCCAGTGTCCCCAATTCATTCCACTGTCGTGGTTTGTCCTGTTCTGCAGGGCCTCTAAAAATTTAATAGTCAGGAAAATAGATATGTAATTTATGCCCCTAGAACACCATAACTGCTTCATGTCGAGTGACATCCCAGTACTGGCAATTCTGCAATTAGCAATAAACTTAGGCCAAGCATAGACACTAAAATGCAACACTCTCTCCACAGCCCTAGCTTAGTACACAGAAGTAACTTATTCATTTTATAAAATTTTATATCCCGAAAGTGGGCAGTGCATAGAAAATATACACAAGAAAAAGTTACAAAAAGAAAAAAAAACACACATAATTTGCTATAAGCTACGAGAATAAAAACAGATAAAAGCTAAAATAAACTTTACTGAAGTTTATCCTTTGGCAAAAGCATACCAAAAACCATGTGGGGATTCCCCCAGCCAGAGAGGGACCAGCTTCCTGGAAATCACGCCGTCCATATCTCAGGTTTTCCAATTTATTGAAATATAGGTGTGGGCTGGACTTTAGCCCTTGGCCAATCAACCCTGGGGGGATGGAAAAAGGGAAAATACTGCGCTCCTAGCAGAGTGAATTTTAACTAAACACAAACTTAAACCAGCAGCTAATATATGTTGTAAAGCGCTGAGCAAACTGTTGGTGCTATATAAAACCTGCATAATAATAATATATGGAATACACACAACACTAGAAGACAAAAAAAAAAAAAAAAGGATAGCTGCGCTAATAGTGACACCACGGGTAATAAACCAGTGCCAAGTGAAAATATAATATATACATATAAATCAAATCGAGGCTTGGTTAACATTGTTATGTATTTAAACGTGATGCGTCAGTGCGTTGGCCATACCCCAGACGTCATCCTACGACGAAACACGTCGGGTGTATAGGACGTGCTGATGCCATCACGTGTGACTTTGAGCGAACGGGCGCTCGCTAGCTGGCCAGCTGTATACGCTAATTTTACTTCTAGGTTAGTAATTGCTTTTTATATTTTATACATTAAACTTGTTTAACAGTAATACACTATGGGAAGTTCCCATTGTTCTATTTCTGGGTGATATCTGCTACATATTAGAGAGTCTCCGCTACGTCCCATCAGCCGATCACCGGTAGCTTTGGGTTCCTGGTTTGACGCCCTTTGAGTTGTTTATCCCAGATCTTCTAAACAAAACCCTGGCGGGGTGTTTAGCTGCAAGCTGTTGTTGCTTGCCTCTGGTAAGCGTGTATTCCTCGCGGTGATCAGCACGTGATGGAAGATTGCATGATTTTATCACAGTCTCCTAGTTATTAAATTGGGACTTTATTGAATATTTGATTATTACGTTCACTTTTTATTAATTTTTTATCACATTTATATAGACTTAATTTAAGCACTCAACTTATTTTGGCTAATAAAAAAATATAATAATATATTATATATATATATATATATATATATACACATACACACTTTTTTTTCCCACTTAGCACTGGTTTATTACCAGTGGTGTCACTGTTAGCGCAGCTGTCTTTTTCAGGATATTCCTGTCTCAGCCCAAGGATGTTTCATGTTCTGAAATTACCAGAGTTGAATTTTTCCAGAACGGTGCTGATCGCTGTGTTGGGGATAGGATTTCCAACATTAGAGCATCAGTCTGATTGCGATGGTACCCGCCTGCCTGCCTGCCGCAATCAGGTGCCATATCACGGTTTTGTGCGTTTCTCTAGGATTCTACATACGCTACCAATACAAATTGACATGTACTTATAGCCAGACATGTGTATGAGAAAAAGGAACTATTATCTTTGATGCTAATATTTTAGCTTTCATAAGAGATAATAGATGCCTTAGATCGTTTGGTACCAATTAAAGCTTGCAGACAATCCAGGGCCTTGTGAATGCCCCTTGTAGCCAAAATGGCTAGAACTTTCTTTGAGGCTTCAGAAAAGAGGCAATCTAGGTTTACTCTGATGGGAACTTTATTGGCATCTAGGTGTCAACTCTATCCTAGAAGCTGGCTTTGTCCATTTCAAATGCTAATAGAGGGACATATAGTATTCAGTAATCAGTTATACACATATCTTTAATATTACTGGCACAATTGCCCTGCTGTTACATCCACATTCTCGCTTATGTTACAGGCTCTCCTGAGCGATTGGGGAGCCTGGTAAGGAAACGACCAGCAGCATATAGCCCAGGGCACACAGTGAAAAGAACAGATGTTGTTCCTTCCACTGTGCGATATCCGAAACCAGAAGCAATGAGGATTTCTTCACTTTGGTTATGGTTCTTTGTTTACCTGCCCATTACCGGCAAGGGAAGCAGCCAGAGCGTTCTGTGTCTGATCAGCTGCATTGGAGGCCAGAGGAGAGGTCTAGGCTCTAACAGACCCCAGACCTCTCCATAAAGTGGACCTGTCACAACCCATTCTGTCATAAGGGATGTTGTTCATCCATTGTTATGGCAATAAAGTTGATCAAAAAAGTTTAAAAAAATAAAATGGTCATGCACGCATATGTAAATTGTGATCGCATCACACATGTGAAGTATCACCGCAAATGCAAGTGAGAGCAATAATTTTAGCTCAAGACCTCCTGTGAAACCCTAAACTGGTAGCTTGTAAAGGCTTTTAAAGTGTTGTTTATAGAGGTTTTTAGGTTCCGTAGTTTGGCACCACTCCACAGATGGAAACAATTTTAAAGCGTGAAATATTTGGTATCTATTTACTCGGCGTACGTATATATATGTATATATATATATATATATATATATATATATATATATATATATTAATTATATTTCAACACAGTTTGGTTGTGTTTTTGTGCATTAAAATTCATTAAAGTGGATTTTTCCCCAAAAAATTGCATTTGAAAAACCATTGCACAAATACTATCACACAAAAAAATGCAACACCCACCATTTTATTCTCTGGCGCCTTTGCTTAAATATTTAATGTTTGGAGATTCTAAATAGTTTTCTAACAAAAAAAAAATGTTTTAAACATGTAGGAGAGGAATGTCAGAATTAGCCCAGACTAGAATTGGTTAAGTTGCTTCTTGGATATCGGGCAACTCTGTGTGGCTAGGCCATGACAAGTCTCACACACACGTGGTATCCCTTACTCGGGAGGAGCAGCAGCCCCTACTCCGGAGGAGTAGCAGAATGCGTTTTGGGGTGTAAATTCTAAGTTAGCCCATGCTATGTGTGCTCAATATATCTTATTAAATTGACAACTTTAAAAAACATATTTTACATTTTTTTTTCCCGAATTTTCAAAAATCTTGTGGCAAAAAAAATTAAGTCTTCAAAAGACTCCACATGCCTCCTAAAAATACCTTGGGTTGTTTACTCTCCAAAATAGAGTAATTTGGTGGGTGTTTATTCTGTTCTGGTGGCCTAGGGCCTCCAAAAACGTGATAGGTAGAGTAAGGAAATTAGATTCACAACTTTTGCCCTTGGATTTCCTGAAGGTGGTCCTTGGATTTCAGATCCTTCTATGCAGGGGCTAAATTCTTCAGTGAAACTGAGGACGGCCTTCCAGCATTACCAACCTCTACATGCAGATGTGCTCTTTCTGTAGGAGACGCACTTTCCACCAAACTATACATCACATTTTTTTGCATCATGCCACGCCCAGCTGCAATTGAATCTTTGCCTGACGACCAAGACGGAAAAGAGACTCGGATGAACTCAGGCCTCCTCCTATACATGAAAGGACAAACCAGGTACCATGCTAGCCTGTAAGTTGACATTGATTTCACCGAACTGTGCTCCCTAAGGTTAGGCAAACTAATGGTGCCCCAACTCAGAATCCAGATGGTAATGGATCTTTTTCATACTTATTATTCCTCATTGTATGGTGAGCGGGAGAACCCATCAACTGAAGCCATGGATACATTTCTTAACGGTCTCACTCTCCCTTCTCTCTCTGCCTCCCACCGAGAGATTTTGGAGAAGAAAATCACAATAGAAGAGGTACTGATTATTCAAACAAGCCAGGGCTTCGAAGACTCTGGGCCCTGATGGCTTCTTCACAGCCTATTATGTGCAGTTAGCACCCCACCTTCTCCCATTTTTCATGGCGGTACAAGATGGCACTCCCCTTGATGCGGACTCCAACAGAGATAACATATGTTTGATACCCAAACTAGATAAGGACCATACCAACAACAAGGATTTGAAATTCTTAACAAAAATTTATGCAAATCGGTTTAACTTATTTCTGGTGCAATATATCCATGTTGATCAGGTTTGATTTGTTTCAGTGCGATAGGCCGTGGACCAGATCCGACGAGCCATAGATTTTAGTCTCTGTGCTGGGATGGTGTAGGAGCCCAGCGAGGTGTACTTTTGTTACTGGACCTACATAAGGCCTTTGACTCATTATCTTGGCCCTTTGTGTTTTACATATTGAGGGCATAGAACCGTGGACTGAAATTCCTTAATCTCCTAGGTGCTCTATGTCCAAATCCGTCAGCCAACATTGTTGGGCATGGTCGTAAAATCTGACCTTCTGCAATTTCAGAGGGGAACTAGGCAGGGATGGCCTCTTTCGCCACTCCTCTTCGCAATAGCAATTGAGACTTTAGCAATAGCCATCAGGTCCCACCCCAATATTCATGGCATTGAATGTGGAGGCACAATACATAAATGTGGCCTGTTTGATGATGACATGTTGCTATTCATAACAGATTAGTTTACGATCCTGCCAAATTTATTTGCCTATCTGACTTCGAAGATATTTCGGGGTTGAGGGTGAATCAATTAAAATCAGAAGCACCGAATATATATCTCCCAGACTTGGTCCTGGGATCCTTACAGACATTCTTTTCTTTTAAATGGAGTACCCGTGTACTGCTATATCTTGAGGTCAAACTGACCTCTGACATTGCTACACCGTACAGGGCAAATTATACCTCTATGACTGTACAGAATGAGACCTGAAGACCTAGCAAATTCATGATCTTTCTTGGATGGGCAGAAAAGCGGCCGTCAAGATGATGATCCTTCCTCGAATATTATACTATTTTAGGTCCCTTCCCATTACATTTTCACTTGTATTTCTTAGGAAGTTGCAATCTATGATGTTTAAATTTATCTGGAACAAAGGGGGCTGTCGGGTGGCTGGCTCCACCTTCTAAAAGGCGAGGCCGGCTGGGAGTTCCCCATTTTTTGCGATATTATAGAGTGGCACAATTGGTCCAACTATATAAAATATTGCTGAGACATACAAACCTGATTGGGTCCACTTGGAGGCACAGGCTAGCCAGACTCTACCTCTGGATCTCCTCACGTGGTTTCCCGCGAGGGAGCGTTGAGCGGTGTTGAGCCCCTTCCTTATCCCACTCCTTGCATTTATCGGACACAGCATGTAAGTTATAACCTTTAGAATCTCCCCATTTATCGGTGTCCACTTTTCAATAATCCTCACTTCCTCCCAGGCAAACAGATACAGCAATTTACATGGTGGATCAACAAGGAGCAATACAGAGGAGCGCACTTTATAGACCATAACGGGATAAGAAAACCTAGCTACTTGAAGGAAACATTAAAGATGCCACCCACAGAGACTTATCGTCTGTGCCAAATCATCCATTTTATGCAGACCCTAACAAAGGATCAGGTTGACAATCACCAGTGACAGGACAGAAGACTCCCAGAGGTGCCAAAACAGCGTTGTTTGCTGACCTGTCAGAAGAGATCCGCAGACATCTTTGAACACTTATATTTTTCATCTTTCTTAGCAGCTAAAATAACCATAACCATAGCACAAGCATGGAAATCACCTGTTATTGATGTCACATCGGTGAAACATAAAATATTGTTGATTATCATGAATGAAAAAATTGACCAGCATTCACAGAGATAAACAAGCTAGATTTGAGAGTGTTTAACCGCTGGATTGCATAACTCCAAGCTCCCTAGACACTGGGCTACCTTGCGAGCAGAGGCCCAGGTTAAGGGGACCTACTCTATTCTGATCTTCTTTTACTTTTCTTTCCCACTTTTTTTTTTTTTCATTTCTCACTTCCTTGTTTTTGGTTCAGGTATACTATATTGATAAATGTTTTGTTAGGATGCTGAGGGGGGATGGTACAGCTTCCCCAATTGTACTATACTCTCAGGATCAGGACCCCTTGGGTGGCGGTATCAGGACCCATTTTAGATGTTAATGTTATATTTTACTATGTTCTGGCAATATGCATGACTTGCTCTAATGTCACTTGATAATTATTCTTATTTGTTGAATTTTTGGACGCCTAGTGATCGATACCTTCGGATATAAGGCCTTAGGGAAATAGTCATGCTAACAATTAGGCCTGGAATGCTAGGCCTGAAACCTCTTGTGGCAGCTCTTCTGTACAGCCGGTCAGGGCCTCTGATCCCTTTGGTTAATGAATCCTTGTTTTGACGATTACTTGATATACTGCAAGTATACTTTTTTTGTATTGTGCTTAAAATTCTTGAAAAAAATAAAAAAAAGTCTCACATGTGGTATCCCCAAATTTAGGAGGCATAGCAGAATGTATTTTGGAGTGTAATTGCAAGTATGCCTATGTTATGTGTGAGAAATAGCTTGTTAAAATGAAAACAAAAACACAATTAAAGGTCTTCATTTTCCAAAAAAAGACAAAATATTCTAACAACTTAAAAAAAAAACCTCACCATGGCTCTTACTAAAGACCTTGGACTGGGTACTTTCCAAAAAGGGGTCATTTGGGTGGTATTTGTACTGTCGCTGCACTGTCCTGGAAGTTTCCTGGATATTCAGTTAACAGGTAATAACCCATGTTCCCAAGTTATCTTCCAGGACAGCTTACACAAGAGGATTGAAAATAAATACTTTTGGAGATGTGGGGGGGCTGCTTGTAAGACCTTCCTTCCAAATGACTTGTTAATACTGGAGGTCAGACCTAAGCAACCATATTGCTATGGTGCCTTTTGTCGCCACTCCTTTGTACGTTCAATGTAGATTTTAACATAACTTCTGACTTCAATTTCTTATTATACTCATTTTCTTTTTCATTAGCAGGGTTTCCACAACAGGAAGAAATTACCATCTGATCTGTAATATGAAAATCCATCGCCACTTTTAGTAGAAAATCCAGGTCCAAAGTAGGGAAAATGTTATCCACGATGATATTGCAATAAGGTTCTTTGCATGGAGTAGTACACTCTTTTGCGTAAACCAGCAAAACTAAAAACACATATTTAGCACGAGGCACTTTAATGAGCATACGTCTAAAGATTCGAAAAGGTTTAGAAAAATAAAAAATAAAAACTCCTGCGGAACCAAATCCCAAAAGGGGAATCTACTATTTGGGACTTCTAGAAATTGCTTTTGTAAACTTTTTTTTATGAGACGACCGTCTATTAATTTATTTTCCAGAAAGTTAGTTAGAGGGCTGTTACCTGAACTTTAAGAGTGCCTACTGATAACTTCTGGTCTGCGCCTGCCTGCAGAAACTACCAGATTGAATTAAGAATTGGGGCATATATTCCCTGACCTGCTGGTATAGGACCCATGTACTCCTCCATATGTTCTACTCCACGGTTTCTCCATTGTGTTGGCGATGCCATGTTGTTGCATATGTTTTGGTCCTGCTCTAATGTACAAACCATCAGGAAAGAGGTCAGTCGGCTGATTCATAAGCTGATAGATCTCTGGAGATGCACCCAGAGACATTTTTACTAAACATTACCCCATTTGAGAACTAGGTAAAAGAGATCCCTACTGATCTACCTGCTTAATGCGGCCAAGGTGTGCCTCCCACAAAAATGGAAACACAAATAGCTGTGGTTAATGAGATCAATGATATGGAATACCTAACAGCAGCCATGAAAAGGAAGAAAAATTCAGCAAAAAAACAAGGTATTATTGGCATGACTTTCAGTGTTCAAGAGATTACGCTATGTACCCGTCCCCTTGATTTATACGGGCTCAGGCTCAGTAGTGATTGACTGCTCGGTATCCTTTGGTTTCTTGAGCGAGCACCAGCCCCTGCAACAAATCCTTTCTTTTCCTCTTCATTTTTTCTCACTCATTCTCCCCTGATCCCCATCTATGTTCTAATTTGTGTTTTACAGAAAAGAAAAAGAAACCACACTCTTATGGCTTATGCCTGCATGGGTCGAACTCCTGTTTACACACTAGTATTCCATGTTCATGCATTGTATGTTCTAGGGGCCTTGTTTGGAACTATCGTTTTTTATGTAAATCGGATTCCTAACTGTAATAGAATTAAACAAGACAACAGTTTCAAATGTGTACCGATACTTTTTACCATTACTGTTAAATGCTTTATGAAAGTTTCTGATCTGCTATGTTTGGCACACATTTTGTTGTGCTGTACTACGTGCTTTGCTACGTGCTGTGCTGAAAAGCAAAATAAAAAAAAAAAAAAAAAAGGAAAGGGAAGAATTGGGGCATCCATCAAGTCACTCTCTTGCTTCCAATAGGAGAACCTTTTCCAGATTTTGTTGTCTATAACATTCTTGGAACACTTTCTGCTGTTTAATATAGTATTTACAACTTTCACCGAAATGCCTCCTGTTAATGAATTGCTTCCACTGAGAATCTACACTGCCAAGTCTAGTTTTTCTGAGGATGGTACACTTTTCCTTGAAACAGAAGGTCTAGAGAACCATACCCTTTTAGGCCAAAAATGCACAATAAGGATCATCTTGTCAGGTCACCTTGAGCTAGGCGACAGATGCACACCATTGGGATCAGGAGTGCACCGCAAGGTAGTGGACCCTACGGCGGACTGCTGCGGATGGGAGTCAAGGTGGTAAGGAAGGCAGGACCACTGGAACATCAAGACGGATCCCACTGGGGTTAGAGCATAAGATTCCCTAGGGTGCAGAGTCTAAGAGCCAGCAGGTGTTCACCAGAGCCTCTAGTGATGTGGATGGACTGGGCTGCAACTAGCTCCAGGTTGCGACCCCCAGGGTCCCCCAGCTCACGCCCACAGTAGGCAACAGGAGGATAGGGATAGTAACAGGATAAGCCAAGGTCAGGGCCACAAGCAGACAAGGAAAACAGAGTTCACCCCAAAGGTTCAGGGTCACAGGCAAACAGGGATATTCAGGGACATGCCAAGGTCAGGGTCACGAGCGGACAAGAATAGTTGAGAACGCGCCAAGGTCGGTAAGAGAAACAAAACAGAGCACACGGCAAGCAGTAAACAGGAAGCCAAACACACAAATGTTGATCAGCAGGGTTGTCCTGAAGTGCACAGCTTAATATAGAGTTCTCTGATAGGAGCTAGGGTGGAGCCATGCTAGAGGAGGGATTATAAAAGCAGTCAGGTAAGAGTCGACTGGTCTCTAGAGATGAACACATAGAGACAGGTAAGCTGACAAACTATTGCATAACCATGACACATCTTTGCTCCTGTCATCAATTTCTAAATTACCCAAGGTATTAGACACTGTGGGTATGTTGGGGTTCTTGACCGCAGGGACTATATGACTAAAATGTGCAAGATTTTGGGCGAAATTAAGACATACCCCCCTTCCTTCAGATCCCAAATCTATATACAAGAGAGATCTAGAAAGGATGGTGTCCAAAGGGATTAGAGACTGGCATTTTGAACAAAAAAAAAAAAAAGTTTATTTTTGGTACCAAAGGTCAGATAACAGATCACCAATGCCAGCGGGTGATTAATGAAACAGAAAGAAAACCTTATACATTAATTTATTCCTGTGGACAGTTGTCACTTCAGGCCTTGGCTCGGATAGTTCCAAAGAGCCGATATATGATGCTCAAGAGGATATTCTGTAACCGAGATGAATTTGTGGCCCAGACGAAAGTCTTCACCAATAGATTTTTGAAGAAGGGATATACAGAAACCAGTTTGGTGACCACTTTGGAGTCGGTCAGACAACTCAACATGGATGATCTTGTCGAAAGGCCACCTCAGGGTTTTGTGCCTTTCTTACAAGAGGTCCCATTTGTATCCACATATTCCCTACAGCATAAAAGCATCAAAAAGATGGTGTTGAGACATTGGCATATTGTCAATAAAGACAGAATCTTGGGGACAGTCCTACCGGATAAGCCACAGCTTGTTTTTTAGAGAAGCATACTCTGAGAAATAGTGTCCCCCTAAGATTTTTGATCCCCAAAAGACAGGATAGTTTTTTTCAATCAATTGACAGGATAATACCAATGCCAGAGATGCAGGGTATGTTCCTTTAATAAATTGGACTCAAAGGAGAACCACTAATTTTGTGTCCACTAGCACATTGATAAATCATGATATTAAATCATTCATTACCTACTCAATAGTGGGTGTGGTTCATCTGTTACAGTGCCCATGTGGACTACAATACATAGGGAGGACTAAACGGCCCCTACAGGTTCGCCTGAATGAGCACCTAATATCAAATCCGGGTTCAAGAACCAGTGTCCAAAAACTATCTGCTTAAGCATAATAAGGATCCCTCAAATACCCTTTTTTTAGGCATCGACAAATTTAACCCTAATTGCAGAGTGAGCTCCCTGATGAGGGAGATTTCAAAATTAGAGATGTCTTGGATTTACAAGGCCAAGACTTATGTGCCTTATGGGTTAAACATCGATGTGGATGTCAATGCTTTTATCGATAATTCATGAATTATGAAAAGTACTGTAAACCTGGTCTGAATCCCATACCTATGTTTTATTTATAGGTTTTTCATTTAATTCAAATTTACGTCTAAAAATTAAAACAATAATTCATACTTATTGCCAGGATTTTTTATTGCTAAACAACAGTATTAAAAAATGGCTCGGCCAATTTTTCATGTATGAGAGAAATGTCAGAATTGGCCTGGATGCAAAGTGGTTAAAGTTATTTCCTTTTTTTCCCCTTTAATCAAAATTTCATTCACGTTACGGAGTGTAATTTGTTAGTGCATCACAGACAAGCCCTTTCGCATATGAGGGGCTGCCCAAATTCAATATGGCGATGTGATCTTCGTGTCCGGGACTCAGACCGAGGTGTGAGGGTATTTATGGTGGCGAGTCAGCACGCTGCCCGTTCCCCATTGAGAATATCATGTGACGAAATGCGTATGAGGTGGTAACATGCTGACGTCACCACGCCATCTCATTGAGAACGACGGGAGTTTTAATTTGTAGCCGGCTGGCTTCATTTTTTTCTATGTGATTTTAAGATGCTTAAAATGTAAGTGTAAACTCTTTAAATTGATCTATTAAATTGGGTTGTAGACCGTATTACGCTATGGTCTACTTTATATCTTTTTTTTGGGCCGATTATTAATGTACTACCTATGGCGTTGTGGATATATGGTAATTTGCCTGAGAATCTATCAGCTTTTATCATCCCGGGATCTCCTGCTGAGCAAAAGGCCTGGCCTGGGCTGGGCTAAAGCCATATGTTTATTCCTGTGGTATCCAGCTGAGGGTATATCAACTTGTATGCAGAATCCTGATCACTACTTTTTAGAGGCCCTGAGGTAGGTTATGCCATAATGTTTTAGTATGCACAGCATATTAGCACATTAGGGTACACTTTTCTGTCAGACTGAGCCCTCCAGCGCTGCGCTGTGATCAATCCAGTGGGTCCCGGGCATTTCCATCTTCACCTGGTCTTCCTTCTAGGTTCTGTGCCTTCGGGGCACTTTCCTTGGCCGGGCTGCATTGCTGTCACTCCCACGCATGCTCATGCGCATCCTCTCTCACCTCTCCTCCTTTACCCTTCACACCTCCCTTTCTCTTATCCTCCCTTCTCTCTATTCATTTTCATTTGTTATAACAAATTGTTAGCATATTTTTTATAAAAAGCCCTACCAAAATCCTCAGCACCAGGCCCATGATGTTCTTAATCTGGCCCTGATCTTGCTGAATGGCCACTTAACTGAGTGTTTGGGCTCATTAAAGCCTCCTCAGTTTGTGCATGCTTTTTCCTGTCCATTTATTGTCGGAAAAGCCTTTTTTGTATCTGTGAAGATCTCCCAGATAAATGTTATTTTTCTCCTAAACGTTTTTTTTATCCTATGGTGGTTGAAATTTACGGTATACTAGCTATTAACACAGTATATCCTCTGTGAATAATAGCTGTTTTCGGCAGACAATACTCTAATGCTTAGGCATCCAACGAATAAAGTTGGAATTCTTGTTAAAAAAACAACCCAAAAAAACCCCAACAATTTTCTCTTTCGTTCATTGACGGACACAGCTCCTTTAAATCTTGACCGTAGGGTTATCACGCCACCTTCAGGAGAGGACTAGGCAGAACATGTAACACATGTAAAAACAGTAGAAGTGCATAATTCCGCCCAGGGGGCGGTCCCTCTGGCTATAACCCCTCAGCCTGCTTCCATTATTTTTTCTGTCTAGTGAAGAAGGACCTAGGCTCCTGTTTTTTGGGGGGATTTTTTCTGCAAATTTTGATCCTGTGATCTACTATCAATAGCCGGCTGGGTGAAAGGCTTGATAATGTAGATCCTTGTAATCTCCCCAGCCTGGCCATTGAGTGTGAGTAGGCCCTAGCTACGCGCTTGGTTCGGCCACGACATGCTCCTGCTCTAGGAGAGGGTGATGAGCTATATGCTCCGAGGCACACATATGACCGGGCTACTGTTGTCTGTGTCACAGTGTGCCGTGGCCAGCAGCCACCCCGTACTGCTCAGGCGATGGAACGCGTCCAGCTATTCCGACCGGATGAGTAAGTACAGCTCTCCCTGTCTCTCACTCTCCCTTTTCTCTCTCCCTATCTCTTTTTCCCCTCCTTCCCCTGTGGGGGCCGCTGCATGACTGGGCATGAGGTGCAGTGTATGCAGCTGGGCTGGGGGTGCCCTGTACCTTGGCAGGGGCTGCGCTGGCCGTTTGGGTTGGTGGGTTGTTTTTTCTGCCTCTTTTTTCTCTGTGTTGCTGTCAGAAACCATGAACCAGATCGAGACAGAAGTACAATTAAATCACACTTGTTTATTAATGAAAAATAAAAAGGTAAATAGAGTAAGTGCAGTCAAAGCATAGCCAGAGTCCAGTAACCGGATCGAGTATTCAGCCAGTCCAGAGTTCAAGAAGCAGATTGGGTAATCACCCAGGCCACAAGTCGGGGATCCAAGTGGAGCAACAGCAAGCAGGATAAGGAGCCAGAAGGGATGTCAGCCAGCCAGTCTTTAAACAAACAGGAGATGGTTTCTTGTGATGTGACCAAGGCGAAGGCAGAGATGAAGTGAGCGGGACAGCTTTAAGTAGGCAGGTCAGACTAGCAGGATCAGGAACAGCTGGTAACTGTGGAGAAAGATGAGAGTTGGCAATTAGCCAACAGCTGAGCAGCCAGCCCAGAGAAGGAAGGGCTAAGCCAGCCCTGACAGTTGCAGAGCATGGCTGTCAGCCATTTCCTAGACGTTCGATGGCAGAATGGCAGGCGGCCATTTTCTTGCAGCCTCAGAGCGGTTTTACCTCCCGGTGCTGGGTCATTTCACCTCAGAACAGCGCTGTTTTTCTCTTTGGGCACCTGTGACTAGACACAGAACCCAGCGGTCAGCGGAGGCACGGCGCAGCACTCGGTCAGGGTGGCGAGTCCTGCGGTGGAGCCCCTCAGTCTGAGCAGCTAGGAGGGAGGGATTGTGTACGTTGTCCTAAGTCCCCAAGTGTGACAGACGAGGTGGGTCAGTATGGCGTCAGAAGCTGGCACCTCTTCCTCAGACAGCTCCCATAACACATCTCACATCTGTCCTCCCGTAACCTCTGAAGTCCCTTTTTCACGTGCCTTCTTAGTACCAGACCCACTACCGCTAGCCTGGTAGTTGGTATTGCATGGGCCGCTGAGGCCACTGCCACCCAGGCTGGGGTCTGCCCTCCGCCATCCCCAGCTGTCCCACACACTGTGTGTGCCCATGGGGTGGCCCCTGTTCTGACGTTTCAGAGGATGCAGACCAGGACTGTTCGGACAGTGAGGATGATTCCGTGTCCAGGTCAGCACAGGAAAAAGTGCGAGTAGGAGCACTTATCACCGCTGTGCGGGATAACCTGAAGATACAGGTTTCCTCAGGATCTTCTGCTGAGGTGTCGATCCCTTTTGGGTCCCGTAAGCTGTCAATCTACGTATGGGCTAGCTGGTTGTACAGTCTATCAATTGACTTGAGTAAAACCAGCCTCTCAGGTTTTTCCCAAAACAATTAGTGTTGCTAGCTATGGTTAGCAACACTGATCATTAAATTGTGTGGGTAGGGAAGGCTCCCCACTGGCAGAACACAAGAACACTGTGGGATTGATTGCCCCATCCACAGGTCAGCAGAGAGAAGGTGTGTGGGGTCAGGCTGGGGAGAGAGATCTCAGCAGGGGATGGAAGTGAGGTGGTTATGGAGGGATATCAATCAGCGGGTGGGGGGAGTAACTGGGAGTGATATCTTTTGGAGTAGGGTCTGTCATCTGCAGGTTGGGAAATGGTCACCTGTGATATAAGTTGAAGGGAGGTAGTTAACATGGGAAGTGGCTGGGAAGTGATCTGGTTGGTGGTGAGTGTGAAATGAATGATGTGTTTCAAGTGTCTTTCACATTTGCAATAATGCTTACTGCCCTCTGAAAAGTAATCTATGGTGGTTTTCTTTTCCACCAGTGGTATAGCAGCAGCTGACAGGCGTTCATGAGGTGTTACTGCCACCTCATTTATTTTTTTACATTGCTGAATGGTAGTTTTACATCGGAATATGCTGCTACCATTTTACAAGCGTGCACAATTTTAAAGCGTGACATGTTAAGTATCTATTAACTTTCATAACTGTACTAAAAAATTGTGCTAACTTTAGGGTTTTCTTTTTAATTCACGAAACAGTTTATTTCCAAAAAAAAACACATTCGAAAAATTGCTGCGTAAATACCATGTGACAAAAAGTTGCAATGACCACAGTTTTATTCCCTAGGGTGTCTGCTAAAACATATATATTTCATGTTTGGGGGTTCTGATTTATTTGCAAAAAAATGATTTACATGTAGGAGAGTGTTGGCCTGGGTGGTAAAGGGCTAATTGCCATAATATACAAATAATTTTATATATTTTTATAGGTAATTAAGGAACTGTGAGCTCATATTCTGTCTGCTAGAGTGTGCCAGCTTGTATTAAAACTGTCCGCTCTGTATGTAGCTTCTGACAAGCTGCACAAGGAGCCCCGTATCTTCAGAACCATAGGTCCTAGGAGACCCAACTTTTGACCAGTGGTGGGGTAAGTTCTCAGCTAATCAATCAGATATGGGTTATGTAAGGCAGACGCCAGAAGTCCCAACAGGTGGGAACTCTCCATATGTCCCTTGGATTCTCAAGATCTGACTGTATTGGCAGGACAACCAGGGAACGTAGGTCTACGAATATGGAACCTTGATACGGTGGCAAGCAAAGATTTAGTAGCCTCTCTCTATAAGAAAAATGTGGGGATAGGGGTTAGACTAAAATATTTCTTGGTTTTCTTTCTGCCTTAGGTTCTTCAGATAAGACTGGGGTTCATACAATGTGATGTTTCCTCATTTGTTGAGCCATTGGACATATCGTCAGAGTTCTTTATTCCCATTCATTGTCGAGTCTTTTTGACTCCGGGGCTTTGTAGTGCGGTGACAATTTAGCAGACCATTATCATCTTCATTATTGGTCCAACTTTTTTCTCTTTGGCCCGTCTTTTTTTGTTTTTGGGCAGAGCCAAAAAAGAGAAAAATGTCCTATAGATACTAAAAATAAACGTGAGTATTCAAGTGCTGGGATGTAAGCCTATTATGCTAAGTTTGTAAATGTATTTTTTGATATATTCATTGCTTCTTATGTATTCAACAATGTTATTTTATGGATTTTTCTTGTTGTAATGTCTTTGTTTTTTTGTATTTGTAATAAAACTTATTCTTTTATATATATTTAGTAAATTTTTATCTATGTTGCTTTAAAAATCCCAACTAAATTTGAGGTTTGGGCAATTGTATTCACTATTCAGGGATGATGGCAATAACATGCAACAGCACATGAGTCTAATAAATATCTTTAATAAGTCTTCAGCTACCTAACTACCAAATTCGTTGAGGCTCTCTAAGACTCTTGAAGCTTGATCCTTTTTTTTTTTTTGGGGCAAATGGGCCTATCTTAAGGTAAGGGGCCTGGAGCTGCAGCTCCAATAGCCCCTATGTTAATCCGACCCTGAGCAAGATGTTGAAACCAGCTGGTTCTCCCACAGAAGAAGAGTCATCCACGGTCCCCTGAGGGGATTAGTCTTCTTCCGCCCCTAGTTCCCAGGTTTGAGGGTCCTAGGCAATGAAAGTGAACCTGTGCGATTAGGTTTTTTTTTTTTTTTTTTTTTTTTAAAGCCCATCATGGCTGAGGGAAAAAAGAACTCTTGGAAAAATACACAAGGGCTGCAGTGTTGAAAGCAAATGTTAACAATTCATGCCCCTGATGCTCAGTCTAACCAGTCATTCCTTCTCAGGGGAGGATGCCATCTGTAGAGATGAGTAGGGTTACCAGAGCTAGAAGGGGACTCCCTTAGCTCTATTTCTGGTGATGTTTTAACCCCCCTTCTGACCTTAGCCCAATGCACAAAGCAGAGGTACCATCAGAAGAAATCACATGCACTGCTTGAGCAATAGTTCGGCTTCAACACCGCTATTAAGGCTCAGGCTGATGCAGCGGTAAATGTGTCCGAGGAAAAAACCTGTGTCGCCAAATTTTAAATGGCACTTTGCTCTTGTGTCCCTCCAGTCTTATAAAATACACATGGTGGCTCTTAATAACAAACCCTCCAGCGCTGGACGTCAGAGGACGCCAATGACGCGCTAAACCCTGCCCCCCACATCATCTACAGCCCTCCCTTTCATTCAAAGAGCCTTTTTCACTTGTGAGTGGCAGGGGCTCTCGATCCTGTGGGATCCCTGGGAGGAAGGAAACATGGCGGGGGGGGGGGGTGTTACATTTGCGACTTTCTTTTTACAAAAAATTTAATTTGCAGCGCTTCCTTCTCCAAGAAGAGGGGAAGAAAATTTGGCATGGGGGGCATCAGTGGGGAGAGAATCCCCACAGACTTACCGGAGGTCTGCCGCTCGGCCAGAGAAAGAAGCATCTGCCTCAAAACACAACGTGGCTCTGATAATAATTAATCAAGAATTGCCAATTTAGTAAGATATTTCTCTCACACAGCATGGGGATATGTAGAATTACACCCCACAAATTCAGCTACTCCTGAGTATGGTGATACCATGTGTCATATAGAAAAAAAAGAAAAAACGTGAACACCCATATCTCCCAAAACTGTTCATTTTATTTAATAAAGATACCAGCGGATGTGTCCATTTACACCCGCCTACCTTAAATCTGTTTGAAAGAAGAAAAGTAAGAAAAGAAAAAAAACACTACACGGGAAGGGGTCCATCCTCCTCTGTCTAGGTGGATCAGCTTGGAGGGCAGTTGGGTGTAAAATGGACTCTGTAGACAATCAGTGGATACAGACCGGTCATTTGCATGCTCTGGCCTAAAACTTGCTTGCGGTCCGCCCCAGGCACCTAGTATATGACCTGACACCTCCGGGTCTCAAGTGTGCGCATGCTGCTGGCGCCCAAGTTTTGCTGTGACTGGACACAGTGGGAGCCAACCAGTGGGTCTGGCAGGGGGGCTGTCCTCCTGTCAGAACAGCTCCAAGGTCATTTCAAATGAAGTGCCAAAAACTTAAAGCAACTTTCTCCAAAAGGGAAAAGCAGACAAACCTGGACCTGGAAATATGGGGATAAGCATCCTAAATACTGTATCTATGCAGAACAGAAAATCTGACTAGGAAGGGAAGAGTTTACTGAATAAAGAGCCTTGATTCTGAATTTCTGAGGCTATACAATAGTCTCAAGTAGGGATGCACTGAAATTTTGGCCGCCGAAACATATCGGCCAAAAATGCCCTTTTTGGCAAATTGCAGAAAGAGAAAAATGGCCGATAATGGAGCCGAAAATGGGGCGTGGCCTGGGTAGGGGGCGGGCTCCGCCCCTGGTGCCGCCCATCATGAAAAGCTATATCATGCTATAGTGCAGGAGAGCCGCCTCCACCACCTGTTTGATCACAGCGCGGGAACATCACAGCTTTCATTTCAATAGCTGTGTGTTCCCGGCTGCGCGCCGTCACGTACAGCCCCTCCCCCTTGTCCGGGCATTGATACACAGATCACCTGCAGGATTGGACGGATGATCTGTCTATCAAAGTGCCCAGACAAGGGGGAGGGGCTGCACGTGATGGAGCGTGTCCGGGAACACACAGCTATTGAACTGAAAGCTGTGATGTTCCCGGCGCTGTGATCAAACAGGTGGTGGAGGTGGCTCTCTTCTCTTCTCTGGCTGGCTGCAACGGGGGGACACTCTGGCTGGCTGCAACGGGGGGACACTGGTGAGGCTGCATTGTATCAATTGTGTTATGTATCATTGTATCTCCTGTACCACGTCCCCAGTCTCTGACCATCTCCTGTACCACGTCCCCAGTCTCTGACCATCTCCTGTACCACGTCCCCAGTCTCTGACCATCTCCTGTACCACGTCCCCAGTCTCCGGCCATCTCCTGTACCACGTCCCCAGCCTCCGGCCATCTCCTGTACCACGGCCCCAGCCTCCGGCCATCTCCTGTACCATGGCCCCAGCCTCCGGCCATCTCCTGTACCATGGCCCCAGTCTCTGACCATCTCCTGTACCATGTCCCCAGTCTCTGACCATCTCCTGTACCATGTCCACAGTCTCTGACCATCTCCTGTACCATGTCCACAGTCTCTGACCATCTCCTGTATAAAAAAAATATTTTTTTAAATATGTTTCAGTATCGGTTTTCGGCCTAGTGTATTTTTCATTTTCGGTATCGGTTTCGGCACCAAAAAACCAATTCGGTGCACCCCTAGTCTGAGTCTTGAGATCCAAAATAGATAAATTCACTCCTTTTTGGGAACTAAATAAATTTGAATAGAAACCCCTAAACCTTTCCAGAGATGGAACCGGGACTAATAAAGTGGTTCTAAAAGCAAAAGATTTTCAAACCTATTGCATTTTCTGCGTTAAGGTAAAAAAACCTTCCAATGTCTGACTCCTCTCCCCACCACCTCCCCAAACACTTACCTGACACCACTATTAATACAGGGCCCTGCTGTCTTCGCTCTTCCTGCATTCACTGAGAGCAGTGGGAGCCATTGGCTCCTGCTGCTGTCAGTTAAATCCTGTGAGGGGGAGCAGGAGGCAATCCAAGCAATGCTGTGTATGTCTATGGACATGCACAGCCCAGCTCTGGAATGCATCCACATGAGTGTCACAATAGCAAGTGGCTTGATATGGAGCACTCGGAGAAGAGGAGAGAGAGCGAACATTGCAGAGGGGGGCTCCAGAAGAGGAGGTGGAGGGGCCGCTCTGTGCAATGCCTTTGCAAAGAGCAGGTAAATTATACTATGCTTATTTTTTAACTGTAGCTTTACAATCACTTTGAGCCCTGAGACATGCTTTGGCTTGCCTGACCAAGGTCCTCTAAATGCTGTGGAAAAACCAGGATTGGTTCAAATGAACAGTTCTGGAAGTAACTGAACTGTATTGTTTCCTTCTCTCACCCATTCATCTGCTATGTGTGCCTGCGAGATAGCTGAGGGCTGAGAAAAAAAAAAAAAACATGTTCATAGGCAGATGTAAACCTTCATGCTAAGGGTGGAGGTGGTTGGATGGAAAGGGGGTCCTCCATCTACCTTGTTTGTGTGCTGGCTGAATGAAGTAAAACAAAAAAAATAAATAAAAAAGTCAGTCTATGACTAGCTTTAGAAACATTGGTAGTAGTAGGTAATTTGGGCAATGACCTGGTGGCCTGTCCTAATATTTGTGTCAGGAAAAGACACAAAGTATAGCTGTGGGGACCACAGCACCACTAGATAGAACACCTGGGTTTCCATGTGGGATATTCATAATAAGCTAAGTGGGTGCACGATATGTAGGGGGGGGGGGGGTTCTAAATCACTGCTGAAGGTGGGGAGTGTGCCATGGTGTTTTCAAGATCTAGTAGTTTTTTTTGCCAACTAATGAATCCCTCCCACTGTCCTCAACTCCACAACAGAGGGACCAATTGATCTGTAGTCCAAAATAGGAGGTAGGAGAGCTAGATTAATTTCTTGAGAGAAAATAGGTAAGCTCTGAATTTTATTTCATAAGAAACAGGCATTTCTTGTACTTTTTGAAGAGACAGAAATATTTTCATGTTGTAAAGCACTGCCCAAACAGTTGGTGCTATATAAATCCTGTATAATAATTTTTAGTGGTATCTTTACCAGCCCAAAAAAAGCAAATAAAAAAAAAGGTGATAGAAGAATATAATTCTGGACGACAGCATTATATTTTAGACTGCTTTCCGTTTAATGTTTTTGTCATACAGAAAGGACTAATGCATCTTGAGAGCAATGACTTGAGGGAAAAAAATTCAGTCCCTGCAGACTAGTTTAGTCAGCATTCTTCAATGCAAAGGCATTACTGTTTACATATAAAAACATAGCGCTTGAATCTAGGTCTCCAAGAAAAGAAAAAAAATTACCGTAATTAAGTGGGTCAGTAAATCCTAGCAAAAAAGCATACTTACGGAATTGATCTTTCATACAGCCATTTCTCATGCTTAGAATGCAAGCTTTCCAAGTACTCAAGCTCAATTCCCTGCTCTTCTTCCCGACCTCGAGAATGCAACCTTGTCATACATTTCTGCAAGATAAAATGTTAGATTTTGTAAGTGGCTTATAAATAAATGTATATCTATCCTATGATAAGGAGTTGTTCGTCTCAAGCTGCTGATATACACAATGCAAATATGGGCATTATTCTACTCACATTTGGTTTCCTACAAAAAAAAAAAAAAAAAAAGAAGAAGCCAGATGACAATACACAGCTGTCTGAAGAGGATTCAGCATCGCCTGCTGACAGCCTGCACCAATTCCCCATGGACCTGGTGAGTCCTCTCCCTATAGATTGACAAAATGCTGGCCAAGTTCCGCAGCATGGTTAGGGATGAAATCACTGCGGCCTCCCGCAAGCTCTCCTCATACATGGTGAGGGGCCTTAAAGAGATAGGCCACTACACTAACGCTAGAACAACGTATGGGCCTGGCCACTACAGTGCTGGAGGGTCACGAGGAAGAGGTAGACAAAATGTCAGCTGAGATTGAATCCCTAAATGACAAATTGGAAGATGCAGAAAATAGGGCCCACAGGGAAAATCTCCATAACCACTGTATTCCAGAAGCTATTCGTGACCTCCAAGGCACAGCTACCGCCTTTTTCCAGAAACTGGCCCCAGAGATCCCATTGGACAGGTTGGAGTTCGATCGTATTTATCCCTCCCTGACCCCTAAGCCCTCTGACGGTCATGATTAAACTTCACTATTACCATACTAAAGAGAAACTTTTACAGGCTGCCAGGGAACAGCAAGACCTCGCCTTTCAAGGTAACCCCCTATTGCTGTTCGCTGGTCTCTCGCCGGTCACAATCGCCAGACGGCGGGGCCTCAAAACCTATCTCCAAATTCTGCAAACCCAGGGGATCAAGTACAGATGGGGATTCCCATTTAAGCTATCCTTCACCTGGGTCGCTAATTCCATGCCACCTCCCCATCTGACCTAAGACGCCACTTTCAAGAATTACAACTGGGCCTATCATCGCCACCAACAGATGCAACATCCTCCTCTTCCAGACCTGCAACCTCTTGGCCCCATCGCCAGCCTTTCTAAACTTCCCAATGCTCACAGTGCTGCGGGACCTGCAGGTCCAGCGTTTGCACAAATCAAATAAAGGCTGAAGCCGCTTCCGCTGTGTCTTTGTAGGGCCGCGTCTTCCTTGCTGCCTGGCCCCCTACCAGAACCGATGAACCTGGTTTAACTGTCAATTTTGTGCCCTGAACATTACGGTACGTTTTGAAATAGTTTCCCTGCCATACTTGTACCCTGCTCTGTATCTTGTGCCAGAAATGGAGGTAACCAACCCGCCATAGGCCGCCCCACTTGAGATGGCGGTCAGGGATGTTGACTTCCTCACCCATGCTCTGAGCAGAGGCATGGATTTCAGATGTCTTCCCCACCCTTTCCCACACAGCTATAGCCATGATAGCCGGAGTTTGTTAGTTGAACTGCCCCCCACTTTTTTTTTTTTTTTATGTTCTAATTTTTACAATTGACTCCAGGACTATCATAAAATAAAAGGGATAATGTACTCCTCAAAGGGATATCCTTCACTGGCTGAGCAAATTGGTTGTGGTCTTTGTTCCTGCTCCAGGATTCTCCACTCCTGCCGGTAGATTTGGAAAACTTATGGGTCAGGTAGTGTCAGGCTGGTACGATCGGCCGCCCAGAGATGAGCCTTAGGCCGTTGTTTTCAGGTCCCCGGCACTTATACCTTTAATTGTTCCATAAGTTTTAAGTTAAGCAATACTGTTTAAGCTGATTCTTGATGACTGTTATTAGTTTTCTAGATTCTGTGGTAAAGACTGTTTAGTTGAATGTATTATTTTTGTAACAGGCCGGTGGTTCCGACAGACCACTGCTCCCCCCATGAGTTGGCACTTGGCTAAGATGGCTGTCTTGGCCAATGTCCCACCCCACCGTGGACCTCACAGTCCATGAATTGTTGCATTTAAGTTCTTATTGCTTACTCTACACCAAGTTCTCGTCGATACATTTAAGTCGTATGTCATGTTTTCTTTCCCCCTCTCTCACGCTCTTTTCTCCACTCTCCCCCCTCCCTCAGTCCCTGGGGTGTGCGAGCGGAACATTTAGTAGCAGCACACCTCTGATCCCATGACCCTCCACTGGTTGTCCCTGAATGTTCAGGGCATGAACTCTCCTCAGAAACGGGTAAAAGTATTTAAATATCTCAAACAAAAAATAGACATTGCCCCTATCTTGACAGTTTTCACACTCTGCCAAGTAAACCCCCTGGGTCATGAACTACTCTCTACTCTTTCAAAGAGATCCTTAATGACATTCATAAGACTTCTGTGGAATATTTTAAAAACTTAATGCAGGGCCAGTTTCTTCCCCGGTCACTGTGGGAGGCTTACAAGGCTGTCCTTCGGGGCCACGTCATCCGCCTTGCATCTAGACGCAAAAGAGAATAAGCAAAGGTCCGCCGTGACGTGGAACAACTACTGAAGGCCTTATCAGCGACCTTTAAACAATCCCCTACCCCGGTCAACTGCAGACTCTTAGACAAAGTCCGCACAGATCTAGACTTATGCTTGACTGACGAAGCGGAACACACCCTATGCAGGGCCCGACAAAAGTGGTACGCTAATGCCAATAAACCCATTGTAATGCTATCCAACAGACTGCACACCTCTACCCCAAAATTTGCTCCCATTGCTTTGCGCACCCGCCACAACATCCTTTACGGGCAACCCCCAGCGGGTTCTGGATGAATTCAGACTTAAAAAACTTTATTAGGCCCCCGACAACTCCTCCACCCAAGGTCTTGATGCCTTCCTGGCTAAACTATCTTTACCCTCTCTATCCGAATCCCACACATCCCTTATGGACTGGGACATACAAGTCTCGGGAAGTCCTTCAGTGCGTTAAGGAGTTGAAGGTGGGTAAAAGACCGGGCCCAAATGGGCTTCACAGCACTTTACAGAAGACGTCATAGCCCCCTACCTGAAAACTATGTACAACTCAGTTAAAGAAGGTCATCCCTTCACAACAAACCTGCTAACATCGTAATGATCCTCAAACCTGACAAGGACCATTCCTCCTGGGCCAACTTCAGGCCGATCGCTTTAATCAATATAGACATGAAAATCTTGACTAAGATCTTGGCCAACCAACTCAACTCCTTTCTCCCATGTCTAATAAAGGATTTTTGTCCCTTTGTCCCAAGGAGACAACGCTATCCGACGTCTCCTTCAAACACAACATATCATCCACAATAGGTCCTTAGAATCAATGTTCCTTAGAAACAATGTTCCTGTCATAGGACATCAATAAGGTTTTCGTTTTGCCCTGGCCTTACCTAATACAGGTGCTAAACCACTTTGGGTTTGGCACATCCCTCATGAGCTGGGTTTCAGCTATTTATGACGCCCCCCCTCCCCCAGGCTAAAGTGAAATACTGTGGATTTTAGTCGCCCATCTTCCCTATTAAAAGGGGAACCTGCCAGGGTTGCCTACTTTCCCCGCTTCTACTGTATTTATCTTGGCACTGGAACCCTTGGCAGAGGTCATCCGATCACATCTGGATATATCAGGGGTGGAAATAGCGAGTACCTCTCACAAACAGGCCTTGTTGGCGGACACTGGCACACCCTAAGGCAAGAAGTGTACTCCCTATATAACCCCTCCCACTACTGGGAGTCCTCAGTTTTGTAGCCAAGCAATACAAGTGTATACCAAGAAGGGAGTGTCCTCTGATGTACATCAAAGAAAAGGATTTTACAGGTAAGCAGTTTTAAAAATCCTGTTTTCTTTTCTTACATCAGGGGACACAGAGCCATAGTACTTAATATGTGGGATGTCCCATAGCAATGGCAACTGAAAAGAGTGAGAGACAACAAAAAAAAAGGAGGCGGCCAGAGGACTCATAATGCAGCCTGCAGTACACTACACCCAAAGGCAATATCCTCATGACCTTTAACATTGATTTGATAAAATGAATTGAAGATCAAGTTGCAGCCTTACAGATCTGAGCCAGAGGCCTGATGATGCACTGCCCAAGGAGGCACTAATCGCCCTGGTTGAGTGTGCTTTAATATGAAATGGAGGAATTTTCTTCTTCAAGTCATAAGCCTGAATAATGACTTGACAAATCCATTTTGAAATGGTAGATTTTGATGCTGCCTGTCCCCTTTTTGGACCTTCTGGCAGCACAAATAAACAACTGTTTTGCGAACCTGAGCAGTCACCTTTAAATAGACTTTGATTGCTCTTACTACATCAAGGGAATGTAGTGCCTTTTCTTCCCTAGATAGAGGCTCTGGGAAGAAAGGAAGAATAATATCTTGGTTTAAATGAAAAACAGCCACCACCTTTGGTAGGAAATCAGGATGAGGACTTAAAACCATCCTTACGCATGATCAAATATGGCTCTTTACAAGACATATTAGTTCCGATAATCTTTCCGATTGCCATTTCTTCTGCTAGAAGTGTATCTTTCTAGTCAAAAGAACCAAGGGAATTTCTCGTAAAGGTTCAAAAGGCTGATTCTGCAAAACCGATCAGACAAAATTTAAATCCCAAGCATTTAGGAGGTGGCTTGATAGGGGGATTAATCCGTATTACCCCCTAAAGAAAGCTATGCACCAGAGAGTGGGAAGCAATAGGTCGTTGAAAAAATGACAAGGCTGAGATCTGGCCCTTGAGTACTCAAGGTCCGCTTAATTTCTAATCCCATTTTCAGGAAATCAAGGATCTTACCCATGACATATTTCCTGGGGTGCCAACCCCTGGATCCACAACAAGAAACATATGCTTTCCAGACTCTATAGTAAATTATTCTGGAGGCTGGCTTCCTGGCATTAATCAAGGTAGACACTACCGAAGGAGACAACCCACGATCCTTTAGAATGTGGATCTCAATAGCCAAACTGTTAAATTTAGCGCCTGTAAGGTAGGATGGAATACCGGACCTTGTACGAGAAGGTCTGGCCATAATGGCAGAGTCCAAGGGACTCTTACCGCCATCTTTAGGATTTCGGCAAACCAAGATCTTCCGGGCCATGCTCGGGCAACTAGAATTACTTCCTTTCGTTCCTGCTTGATCCTGCGAAGAAGACGTGGAAGTAGCAGAACTGGAGGAACCGCATAAATCTGTGAAAACTGATCCCATGGGAGTGTTCTGCACGCTAGCGGATCCCTCGTTCAACACAAAGTTGTCGACTTTGTTATTGAATCTGGATGCAAACAGGTCAATGTCCGGAATACCCCATTTCTGACATATCGCTAGGAAGATGTCGGGGTAAAGAGACCATTCCCCCGTAAATTATTGTTGGCAACTCAAGTAGTCCGCCTGCCTATTCTCTATTCCTGCAATGAAAATTGCCGATATGCAAGGAATGTTGTATTCTGCCCAAGCTAGAACATGATTTAGCTCTTTTTTGGCTGCACGACTTCTCGTGCCCCCTGGTGATTGATGTAAGCTACAGCCGTGGCCTTGTCAGACTGAATTCTGACAGGACAATCCCGTAGTCTGACCGTCCAAGACTCTAGGGCCAGACATACTGCCCGAATCTCCAAAATGTTGATCGGCAAGGTCCTCTCTAACTTGGACTATCTCCATGGACAGAATCTTCTTCCAGGACTGCTCCCCAGCCTAGAAGGCTGGCATCTGTTGTCACCACTTTCCAGGAAACTGGTAGAAAGGTTTTTCCCTTTTGGAGGTTGCTGTATATCAACCATCAATTTAGGCTCTGACATACGTCGGGAGCCAAGTGTATTGGAAAGTCCAAGACCTGAATCTTTTTGTTCCAGGCCGACAGGATGGTGCTTTAAAGCAGTTCTGAGTGAAACTGCGCGTAAGGGACGGCCTTGAAGGAGGCCACCATTTTCCCCAACAATTTCATGCGCAGCCGAATGGAAGGATTTTTCTTTGTTTTGACAAGTTGAATTAGTCCTATAATGGAACGGATTCTTGTCTGGGGTAAGAATACCTTTATCTGTATGGTATCTATGACCAGCCCCAGGTACTGTAATCTCCTTCATGGATTTAGGGAGGATTTTTCTAGGTTGAGTAACCAACCTAGAGATTCCAGGGAGTTTGCAGCTGTGACCAGACTCTGGTTTAGACCGGAAACCGAATGATCTATTAAATTAGATTGTCTAAATAGGCTAGGACCATTATGCCTTGAATTCTTAATCTGGCACCTTAATGTAAGGTGTCAGAATCTTTGAGAACACCCGTGGTGCTGTGGCTAGACCGAATGGAAGGGCCACAAACTGAAAAAGATGATTTTCTATTTCGAAGTGCAGAAATTTTTTGGTGAGCGGGAGCGGCACGTGGAGATATGCATCTTTTTTTTTTTAATATCTCTTTATTCGTTTTTTTACATATCCATTATACAATTCACCATTTACATTGATCACACTCTTATGAGCTTCCATAAAATCCATTCATAGTCATTTCCTCAAATGCTACAAAATTATACATATGCATTTATACATTCATATCCCTCTTACCCCTTTTTTCTTCCCCCTTTTGGTGTGGCTTGCCCCATCTCCATGCCGTTTTATCCTGATGCAGTTATGGAATTTTCTATCCAACTTGCCCATACTCTCTCATATTTCTCTCTATGTCCTCTACTCCAATATGTTTCCCTATATAGTGGTAGATTACCATTTACTAAATTTTTCCACTGTTTTAACTTGGGGCTTCTGCCTTCTTCCAATTCAACACTATTGTTTTTCTAGCATAAAAAAAAGCAACAGACCCACCTGTATTCTCCTTCCTATAGGGGTGATATTCCCTACTAGTCCCAATTGGCAGATTGATTTAAAGAGACTGATGTTGCTATAATAATTACTCTCAAAACTTCCCTCCAGAATATCACTATCTTTGGATAAGACCAGAATATGTGGATGAAATTTCCTGGGGTACCTGCACATCTCCAACAGTTTTGAGAGTGTGTTGGAAATATTTTGTATAATTTGTATGGCGTATACTAACTTCTATGTATTTTAAATTGTATTCATTTATCTTGCAGATACACTAGTAATTGGAGTGGATATCTCCGCATCTCCTCCCAGTTTTTATCTGCTAATGTTGGCACATCTCTTATCCAGCTTTCACATAGCTTGCTTAGATCTGAAAATGTAGTTTTGGATAAGTAGCTATATAAAATAGAAATTTGCTTTTTTTTTGGCCTTTTTCCTTACCATTTGCTCTAATTCTGTTTCTATCAATTGTGGGATCCTCTCCGGGAACTGAGCCAATAAAGCATGGACCAACTGCATGTATCTAAAAGTGTAGGTCCCAGGTATATTCCAACATTTTCTTATTTCGGCAAATTAAATAATTCTCCCTTTGGGTACAACTCGTGATTGTTTTTTTTTTTCTTGAAAAAGGTTTATTTGGTTTTACACAGAAAAGGTTACAAAACATAACTGTACAGTAAATAAGCATACAGATACAAATACCTGTGTAATGAGTACAAAACAGCAGACGGCATACATGCCATAGGTTTTGGGATGAATGGACCCAAGTGGATCTCAGTAGCCTATACAATCCGAGTATACCAGATAAATGGTTAAAGTCAGTAGCCCTTGGGTACATAACCTCGAGAGTGGAGAAAGGACGGGGTAACAAAGTCTTGATGAGAAATGCACAGCTTAGGGGCCGGAATGTCAAGGTGGCCTAAAGGCCGCAGGGTCTCCATGAGAATGCAGTTTGAGCCTACCCAGAGATCCAGCAAGGTTGCTTTGGAGATACCAAGCCGTGAAAACGAAATGGTTGCATGGCCGCTTGGATGTCGGAGTGATTTAACGTGGCCTCCATATATTTGCGCCATCGCGCAAAGAAGCGGTGTGTAGGTCGAGGATTCCTGGTGATGGTATCCAGCCTTTTCATGTAGAAAAGTGATTTGATAGCCTTTTGCACCGCTGGTAATGTAGGCGGATTCTTGGATATCCAAGATTGCATAATCGTTCTACGAGCAACAAGAAGGGCCAGTTGTGCCCAGTGAGAAACAGAGGTCCGATTTCCGTCTCCCGTTGGGGGCGTTTGAGGTGCGTAGCTAAATAAACAAAGCATAACATCCTTCGAAATCCGTTGTTTAGAAATAGAGCCAACATAGGTATTTACTGCGTCCCAGTATCTTTCTATGGCAGGGCATTCCCACAGGTGATGGATTAAAGTGGGGTGAGGCGTAGAGTACCATGGGAATATTTTCAAGTTCATATTACTTTTATCATTGTAGATGGGGTAGTAGGCCCTGTGAATTATCCTAAATTGTGTTTCACGCCATGTTTCGGAAAGTGTGAGTTAACGTATTTGCCAGTATCCATCCATAATTTTAGCAGGGAGAGTTTCATCCCCTAGGAGGGTCGTCCATTTCTGGAAAGGCGTGAGATGGTATTTGTCTGATTGGTGCTGGATGAGGTAAGAATAGAGGTTAGTAATTGAGTAGTCTCCTGAGTTCAACACAATGTCGATGAAGGACTGCTGGAAAGGGTCCGTCTGGGGACCGTATTGCGAGCTTAATTGGTTAGCTGGCTATAGTAGAAAACATGGGTCGTGATAGTGAAAATTCCTGAGACAAGGCCTCAAATTACTTAAACTTACGATGGCCAGCTTGATATAAAGCTTTCATGGACATGAGAACTTTAAGTTTCCATTGTGAGTATATTGCATGTAAAGTGGACGGGATGAACATAGGGTTCCCTTGGATGGGTAGAAAACTCGAGATGGTAGTTGGTAGTCCCAGTAGTTTGCGGATTTCCCTCCATGCAATGTTGGTGTCTCTGATAAGCAAATTCGATTTTACATGGGGTGGCAGAGCATGCAGGTTGGAGTGAAGGATTGCTGCCAACGTGTATGGGGAAGCCATGGCCCCTTCCAGATGTACGTTACAATAGCCATAGTTGCCCGAAAGCCAGTCCAGACCCTGTCTTAATAAACATGCAAGGTTATAAAAACGCACGTTGGGCACACCAGCACCCCCCTCGGTCTTTGGGAGGCATAATTTAGGCAAAGCTATGCGCGCTCTCTTCCGTGACCATAAAAAGGCAGACAGTGCCTTGTATAACTTCTGGATATCTGCATGTTTCAGCAGGAGGGGTATGGTCTGCATGGGGTACAATAGTCTGGCAAAGGATATTTTAAATAAATGGCATCTCCCAAAGAGCGAAATAGGCAGGGTCGTCCATAGGTCTAATTGCTGTACAATCAGACAAAAGCGGGGGGTAATTAAGCCCATATAATGAGGCTGGTTCACGACCTATGTGTACCCCTAGGTACGTGATATGGCGTTTGGCTATTGCAAATGGGGACCGGTGTATCCATTTGTGATCCATTCTGGGATTCAAAGATAAAATCTCACTTTTGTCAAAGTTTATTCAGAAACCCGAGCAGCTTTAAAAGGTTCCAAAGATTTCCTTTAACTTGGCAAAGTCGGACATGGGGTCAGTGGTAAACAACAATATGTCGTCCGCAAACAATGCGGAGCGCAGAGTCTGCGGTCCTATTGGTAAGCCACTGATCCCATCCCGTGAATTAAGCAGCCTGGAGAGGGGTTCAATCGCCAGGTTGAATAATAAGGGCGAGAGTGGGCACCCCTGCCTAGTACCTTTAGTTAGGGGTATTGATTCTGACATAAAATCAGGGGTGACCAAGCTAGCTGTGGGAGACATACAGCTGTTGAAGATATTGTAGAAAGGGGCCTAGAAAACCAAACTGTGCTAACACTCTAAATAGCCAAGGTAAACTCACATTATCGAAGGCTTTTTCTGCGTCTAAGGATATTATTGCTACATCTTGAGTGGGGTGGGTTTTGGCATAGTAAAGGGCCAGGAGTACTTTACGTATATTAAGTGTAGCCGAGCGGCCAGTGTGAGTTTTTTAATCCCAAATCTAGTCCATGCCCTGGATCTTGGATTGAATCCAAATGTGGCAACTCTGGATTTCTCCATAATGGAGTGTTTGGGGATAAATCCCCTCTCAAATGGTCCTCTTTTGCCATGGCTGCTCTCCATATTTTTACTGTCGTAATCATCGAGGGAGTCAGATCTGACCTATATTTTAATCCACGGAACGGCAATGACTGCAGTGCCTCCCACGACTGGACCACTGCGGCCTCTACCATCGTGGCAGAGTCAAATCCATCCAGATTCAGCCATCACCCTATCATCACCAACTGTGTAGCCATATAATAATATTTATAAAGGTCTGGGAAAGCCAATCCCCCTGTACCGCCGGACACATAAGTACGCTTAGTTTAATTTTAGCCATTTTGCCTTTCCATATAAATGTAGAAAACATACCGTGTAGCTGTGTAAAAAACTTCTTAGGCAACCACTGCGGAGAATTTCTAAATAAATACAGAAATTTAGGAAGAATCTTCATCTTTACTAAATTTATATGTCCCAACAGTGACAGGGGCAATGCCTTCCAGATCTTTAAGTTTTTCTTACACTCCTGTATTACTGGATCTAAATTGAGTATTTTAAAGTCTTTGACTTGACGAGATATTATGCCTAGATACTTAAATTCTGATACCCATTTTAACGGTAGATCTGGGGTGCTGTGTCTTGTGCCCCTTTGTCAATAGAGAATAACAAAGACATATCCCAATTCACTTTAAGCCCTGTAAACATTGAAAAAATATTCAGTAGTTCTAGAGCTCCTTTCAAAGAAGGACCTGCATTTCTCAAAAACAGCAACATATCATCAGCATACAGGGCTACCCTCTCCTCCAGCCCATCAATCCAAAGTCCCTGAATATTCGGTGAGGTCCTAGGAGCCTCTGCCACTGGCTCTATTGCAATCGCAAAGCATACCGGAGAGAGAGAGGGCAGCCCTGCCTCGTGCCTCTATGCTGCTGAAATGGGGACGAGGGCCTTCCTCCCAATTTTACAGATGACATGGGTTTTTTATATATTGTTTGTATCCATTTAATAAATATCAATGGAAATCCCATCCTAAGTATTTCCCAAAGAAAAGGCCATTCGACTGTATCGAAGGCCTTCTCTATGTTCAGAGAGGCCACTGTTCTAGATCCCTCATATACGTGGTGGGTATGTATGTTTGTATGTAATCTACGTAGATTAACATCTGTCGTTCTCTCTGGCACGAATCTTCTCTGATCCCAATCTATGATATTCTTTAATAAAGGTTGTAATCTCAATGTTAATATTTAGTCAGTATTTTTAGATCTATATTTAATAAAGCTATCAGCCTGTATGAAGAACATAGTTTTGGGTGTCTCATTTGTATAGTAAGGTTATATGTGTAATTTTGGAGCTAGTAAAGTTCCATATTTCTTATAAAATTCCAGAGGAATTCCATCTGGGCCTGGTGCTTTCTTCCCTGGGAATGTTTTTATGACCTTTATGATCTCCTCACCTGTAATCTCTCTCCCTATCAGACAACCACCCAAGGGCTACCCGGTCCAGAGGGTCTGCCATAGCCGTCGGGCGGAAGTTGGAGTGGAGAGAAGAGGCATACAACCGACTATAGTACTCTCTAAAGGTCTCTAAAATCTCCTCAGGTTCTTTTACTCTTTCTGTAGTGTTTTGATTTCTGATATAGTTCTAGTTTGATATTCTTGTTGCGCTAATCTTGCTAGAAATCTCCCACCTTTATCTCCTTGCTCAAAAATATTTTGTCTGTTTTTATGTAGTTCCAACCTGGTTATTTCTTCCATATGTAAATGGAGGTCTCTTTGTGCAGCCATCATTTGCTCAAAATTTACAACACTGGAGTCTTGACCAGATTTCTCCTTTTTTATTTCTATCTGTTATGGCAATTCCTGTAACCTAACCTTGTTTTTTTTATTAACAGCAGCCATATTTGAGATGTATTGTCCCTGTATAATTTATACACTTTAAAGTGGAAGTAAACCCTTCTATCATTTTCAGTCAAGGAAGCTGCCATCTTGGCCTCTAATGATTCTTCAACTGCCATAATGCTGCACATGTGAACAGTTATGACACCAGCCATTTGGATGGTTTGAAAGTTTGGTTGAGAGCACAACCAATGTGAAAGTTAGCATTTCCGGCATGCCGGGAACGTAAGTGTTTTTTGAAACTGGGTTTACTACCGCTTTAAACTAGGGGTGCACCGAATGGGTTTTTTGGTGTTGAAACGGATACCGAAAATGAAAAATACACTAGGCCGAAAATCGAAACCGATACTGAAAATGACTGTTTTTAAAAAATATTTTTATACAGGAGATGGTCAGAGACTGGGGACGTGGTACAGGAGATGGTCAGAGACTGGGGACGTGGTACAAGAGATGGTCAGAGACTGGGGACGTGGTACAGGACATGGTCAGAGACTGGGGACGTGGTACAGGAGATGGTCAGAGACTGGGGACGTGGTACAGGAGATCAATGCAGCCTCACCAGTGCCCATCATATGCAGCCTGCCAGTGCCCATAAGCCTACCAGTGCCCATCATTTGCAGCCTGCCTGGGCCTCACCAGTGCAGAGCAGCCTACCAGTGCATACCTCCCAACTTTTGAAGGTGAGAATGAGGGACATTTAGGCTGGATTCAAACCGCAGCGGTTACGAGAACTGGATGTGATTCGCACCGCACTGCAGTGCAAATCACATCCGATCTCTGTGCGATGCGAGTTCAGCCATATAGATAGTATGGCTGAATTCGCATCGCGCACGGCCCAAACTCGCACAGGACCCTTTTTTTGGTCCGCAGCAGAATCGGATCGCATTGACAAGCAAGGAAAGAGAAGAAAAGTGCTGGTGTGAGGAGTTCAGTGTGCAGTGATGGGGAAGATTACCGTACTTCATTTACCTTCTACAAAGCACATTCCGGTCATTCAGAGGCACTGGGCAGTAGTACTCAGACAGGAGAGGATCACATGGCACGGCACAGGGACAGAAGCAAGGATGGGGTCAGCTGTCAGAATCCTCCCACATGCAGGGACGTCTATCACACAGGGTTGAGTGATGGGAGCAAGCTCCACAGTCTGTGCCTCCGATCAATCTGTATACTGGCCACACGTAACATATTGTGCAGGAGAAACTCAGAGCGAGAGGTCAGGAGGTGGAGCTGGGAGGGAAAGCCGCTCTGCACAGTTTCCCCCACAGAGCACGGTATCACTCCAAAACGATACCCCACCCCCATTTTTGGCACCATTATCGGCAAGAATTTGATTTCGGCAAATTGACGAAAAGGCCATTTTTGGCGGCGGAGACTTCGGTGCATTCCTACTTTAAATGCATCCCAGGCAATGTCCACTGAGGACGACCCTGCATTATTTTCCCAGTACTCCACTATTAGGGATGCCATTTTTCCTTCTATCCCGGGGCGTGACGCCCACTGCAGAGTTAACCTCCACGGGGGGGGGGGGGGGGGTGACCCTCTATATTTGTGCAACGCTCCTCTTCCAACCCACCCTCCTTTGTTTCCCAGCTACCATTCTCTTATGTATATTTCCCCGTATCCTACTATATAAAAAGAAAATATTTAAACGTATGTTTTTGATAATATTCAGTGAAGGGGAAAAAAAAGAAGAAAATACATAGATAAATAAATACACATTCTACATGTGTAGCATGTAGCACATTCTAAATGTGTAGCAATCTATTTCCAACCACCCCTCCTTTATTCCCATGTGCCATTGTCCTATTTATATATGTTTTTATGTGTCATTGCAAAAGTGAGAAAAAAAAAAAGAATATATTGTTGTTATTCAATATTAGAATTTCCCCTCTTTTCTCTCTTCCAACCACCTCCCTCCCCTCTCCCCCATAATTCCATATATGTGATCTTCCCTACTCGCCAAAAAAATATATAATAATTTAATCCATATTCATATAAGAAAAAAAAATTAACCCCCCCCCCCCCCCCGATTCATATAATCATTGGTCTATCCATGGATCCCTTAAAGTATAATGTTTTGTTGTTACTCCAATCCATACAATCCATGAACACACACACACACACACACACACACATACACACATATATATATATTTATATTATACATAATATACCCCTCAAAAAACGATGGGGTTGACAGACAGATAGGGGGGAAAAGAAAAAGGACACAAAAAAAAAATATCATTCTATCTAATGTCCTGCTACTTCGTGTCCAGTCAATTTTCTGGCAAGAGCGGGGTTTAAAGAAGAAAAAGAAAAAAAAAAAGTGTGTGTCCCGTCAATCACTTGTAATTTACTGGGGTATAAAAGGCTATATTTTAACCCTTTCTCAATCTTTTTCGTATATCCATATAGGCTCTTTGCTGCTGTATCTCCTGCGGATAGTCTGGAAAAAATGATAATTTGGAGTGCATACTGTAAATCTGCCTTTATCCTAGCTGTTGACAAGATGCTTTCTCGATCTCTATAGTTCAATAGACGTATCAAAAATGGACAAGGAAGCACCCCTGATTTTGGGGGGGGGGGGGGGGGGGGGAGGGAGGAGGTCCTATGCGCTCTCTCCACCACAAACGTTGCTAGGCCAAAGACTCCTGTCAATAACTTTCTCTGAAAATGTAATTGGGTTGTCTCCCCCCACAGGCTCTGGTAAACCCACAATACGAACGTTATTTCTTCTCAGACGACTTTGTGTCAACTGCCCTGTCCTGTAGCACTTTGATTTGTTTTCTCAATAAAGGCCATTCTTTGTTATCTGCTTTTAATTCATCCTCTATTTTAGAGACACAAGTTTCTATTTCTGTAGTCCTTTGCTGTATTCTATCAAACTCATGTCTCATTAGATTTATATCCAATGCTAATTCATCAATTTTGTTTGTAAGAGTCTCTCTGCTTGTTTTAATGGCCTCCATGATGTCTTTACCAGAGGGAATTTGCTCTACCTCTCCTGTCACAGTCTCTGCTAGTGTCCCCCTCTGTGGGGATTTTTGTGGCAGATTTCCCTGCTGTCTTTGCAGACATTGCTGTGGGGGAGGAACAGGGGGTAACAATTTGTGCTCTTACACGTAGTTTAGTAGGGGCCATTTAGCCACACACTTTCCAGGCTTCCCCACTGTTCAGCAAAACTGCATAGGGCTAACAAAAAATACTTCATGTCTTTCTCATCTGGCTATCCTCCTTCCTCCCTTTTGAATCTTTTCTCCCCTCTTTCCAAGTGTAGATAAGAACAGGAAAAACAGGTAATTTTACAGCCTACCGTTATGTCCGTGATTCCAGTACTGCCTGCAAGCTGTGCTGCTGTTCAAGGCATAAGAGAGGAGATGAGACATCCATCCCTCCCTCTGATCCACAAGCCTGAGAAACTGAAAGGTTCTCAGCTGATACAGAGCAGCTCCAACCTTTGTTTTGGTCTGTGCTGAATGTCCAATAATCTCCTCAGAACAGCCGGGGGAGGGAGAGAGAGAGAGAGAGAATCCATCAACACCTGAGAAGGATTTCAGCTGCAGCGTCTGGTGTGTAATGCTCTCCTCTAGCCAGCATGGGGAGAGAACTTTCAGCCTGTACACAGCTTAGCTCAGCGTCTCTCGATGGAAGCTTCACCGGAGATATGCATCCTTGATATCAATTGAAGGCGCTTTAGTAGACCTCACCAAAACCACACAATGCTCTGGCACACATAGCAGGGTGCACAGATAAGCCTCTCTCCCATCCATAGTCTCCTGCATGGGGCACCACAAGGGATCCCCAGCCACAAGCATGGACACTGCCACAGGATGTGGAGCCCCTACATTTAAAGCAGGGTCCTTCAAGATACCCCCCACAAAATCAGGAGGGGGGGAGGACCCCAACCACCTGCAGGACCCCACATGGCAAGCATACTTTCAGGCTATACCCACCAAAGAGGACTTTAAACTGCTCATAGCAGAGGTCAAGTCAACGTGCCGAGCCGAAATCCAAATACTCAAGGCCAATTTCAAGCATCTTTCAGACAGAGTGGAGAAGAAAATACAGGAAACTAAAGTAGCAGTGCACTGCACCCAACTACAGGGGGCAGACCACCACCTGATGCTCAGAGATATGCAGCGCCATATAGAAGACCTAGACAACAGGGGACGCAGAAACATCCGCATCAGAGGTCTGCCCGAAACAGAGGGACCCGAGGACGTACAAGGCACTCTGCAAACCCTATTTAATGAACTTCTGGGTAAATCTCCAAACAAACCCATTGAGATAGATCGGGCTCATCGAGCCCTGCGCCCTTAGGGACCTGCCTCCAGACCCCACAATGTCATCTGCAAGGTTAACTCTTTTCCCCTGAAAGAGGACATCATGCGTAAGGCGTGCATTACCAGAAAACTAATCTTTGGCAACGCACAGATACAATTGTATGCAGACCTTTCCTGCATCACTCTACAGAAACACAGACTCCTTCAACCTCTCCTCTTGTCGCTACAGGAAAACAACAGTCTACCTTTGCGGCTTCCCCTTCAGTCTTACAGCATGCCCCTTCAGGCTTACAGCATGTCACACTATGTACCGTTTATGCTCCGAACACAAATCAACTTCTTAACTAAAGTGCTTGCACTGTTATTCCGGACACCTAATGAATACTTCATTGTTGGTGGGAACTTTAACTTATCCCACTCGGTGACCTTTGACCGCCACGTACTGATTCCCACAGACCCCCAAACTAAAGCTAATAGGGAATCAAAACTATTTAGATATATTACCAGACATTATACTTTGACGCTTGGCGGGCCCTTCACCCCACAGACAGGCAGTACACATTTTACTCCGCCCCTCACTGCATGCACTCCCGTATCGATTTTTTTTTTAATAATGCCACCCTTTGGATCATCAAGGAGGCCCAAATTTTACCAATCTCATGGTCCAACCATGCCCCAATACTCATAACTTTGGAAATAGGTGCCCCCAACCATAAACCATGCTACTGGCAGCTGAATAACTTCCTCCTCCAACACATGCCTTCCAAAACAGAGCTATAATCCACATTACGACACTACTTTCTGAAAATTAGACTCCCGATGTTTGCACTGCCACTCTCTGGGAAGCCCACAATGCAGGTCTCAGGGGGCAATGTGTGGCAATTTCTGCTGCTATTAAAAAGGATGCTAAAGCCTCTAAAATTCAAGCATAGAGGGACCTCTGGACCCTAGAACTCCAACTGAACTTCACCATCTCTAAACCTCTTACAAAAATGGTCTGCCTGCGTACAACACTTTGAGAATTGGCAATGGGCCAGGTGGAGAAGGCACTCCTTTGACTCAAATATACTATTTGTTAAAGGAAACAAGACTCATTCCCTACTGACAGCCTCTTGCTCTGATGGAGGATTAGCGTTCCCCGACCTGCTAAATACTACCAAGCAGCACAGCTGGTTTCCCCAACGATCATACAACAAATGGACAGAGATAGAGAATAGTCTACTCTGGAACGCGAGCACAGAGGTGGATCCAAGTAGGCTTCGGGGAATAACTCGCACACATAATCTGAGCTCAAAAATCTCTATTAACCTAATTTCTCTATAGCCCCAGAATGGCTGCTTGTTTCACACACCAGATGCCTGCACCCTGGGCACAAAGGAACTTATTCCACTTTGGCCACTTGGTGCGTCCCTGCGCACGCATGATGCTTTCATTTACTGGACTCCCAAAAGTTGACTTGCCTCGCCAGGTGTTCTATGGGTATTTGCAAATAAGACACTACGCACAATCTTTTGCTCCAAGCCTCCAATTCTCTAAGCCAACCCCCTTCAAGAGCCTGGTATTAGAGGGATCAGCTCATTGTGGTCTAATATCAGACTTATATCGGCTGCTAAACTATTACTCTATTCCCTGACAGGGGTAAGCACGCATACATGCTTCGCATGCATACATTGGGAGGGGAGATCCCCGTGGCGACATGGCAGAGGATCTGGTCTCAGGCAGCCAAAAGCTCTTACTGTACGCTTTATAAAGAAAATGCCTACAAAATGATCCATTTTTGATACATGACACCAGATGTTCTCCATGCTATATACCCTTCCAGCTCCAGTAGGTGTTGGCGCTGTCAGGGAGCCAAGGGGACCCTATACCACATTTATTGGACCTGCCCTAAGATAATACCTTACTGGACGGAAACGCAGTTCTTATTGACCCGCCTTTTAGGGTTACAGGTGCCCATGACCCCAAAACTATTCCTTTTGGGTTTATTACCCCTACAAATCCCCAAGCACTCAAAACTGCTCAGACACGTCCTGATGGCTGCGAGATGCCTGGTGGCCCTACATTGGAAGCGGTGATGCACACCCTCCCAGGAAGATCTGTATGCCAGAATAAAAGACATAGATTTGATGGAGAAAATGACAACTAGGTTGCAAGATAGATTGGATATGCATGATAAGGTCTGGGAGGATTGGCGCAGGCGAGAGGGTCTCTCCTGAGCAGGTGGTTGACTTCCCCACCCCCCCTCCCCCTTCTCTAGTCCTGCTCATTACCCTCTTTTCTGCTGCTTTCTTACTTTCCTCTTTCTTTTAATAGGTTATGCGGTGGTCTATAAGAGACCCTATTTACTATGTTACAGTTATTCTAAAGAATCAGCAACGGCCTCTTGTGGTCCTTTTTTTGTCCACTGCATCTTGATATACAATGGTTCTACTGCTGTTATGTGGCAATGTGTGTACTACAGTGTCAACTTTATACCAGTTTATTTGTTCTTATGATCAATAAAAAAAAAAAAAAAAAAAAAAAAGACGGAAACTAACGGAACTCTAGTTTGTAATCTAGAGAAACTGCAGAGGCCACCCATTGGTATCGACATTGCTCCTGCCAGATCCTTGAGAATTGCAGAAGCCTTACCCCTACAACTGAGCAAGCAGGGACGCCCCTTCATAAGGAGGCTTTAGCATTCTGCTTTGTGGGCTTTCTGCCCCAAGATCTCTTTTGACCCTGATGCTGCCCTTGAGGTCTTCCCCTTGCACCTGGCGGTTGCCGTCGAGACTGCCTAGAGGCTGATGCCCCTGGCACAGGTGAGGCAGAACGCTTAAATGAGCAATGTTTGAACTTCTTTACTGGTAAATAAGCTTTTCCCATTAGAGATCCTTTGGATGTATTTATCCAGATCGTCTCCAAATAAGCATTCACCATGAAAGGTGAAACTGGTTAAGAGCTTTTTATGCGGTGCCTCGGCTGACCAATTTTTCAGCCATAGAATTCTGCGAGAAAGCAATAGTCCAAGCATAAGCCGTGAGGCTTGAATGATAGAATCTTTCATAGCATCTACTGTGAAACAGCGCATTAGATACACCAGCCCATTGCTGAGCCTGCTGATCAGGCAGAATTTTAAGTATCTCCACAAACTGTTCCTTAATCAACTGAGATACACCAATTGCCGCAAGAACGGTCTGCGCTACTGAACTTGCTAAATACATATTGCTTTTAGAAAGAAGTTCTAATTTTTGAAGGATCCTTTAACATCAGCGCATTATCCACCAGACATGTGAGATTCTTGTTCACTGAGCCGATTGCAGCATCAATTGCTGGAACACCCCCCCCCCCCCCTCATTTTTTATAGAAATCCTCTTCCTCTTAGGATAAAGTGTGGAGAATTTCTTAGGAGTATAATATTGTTTATCCGGATGTTCCCATTCAGAATACATAAGCTTTTTTTTATCCATGCATGAACAGGAAAAGCATCCCCAGATGGGGGAGGTTTTAATGATCCCAAATTAGAGGTGGGTTCCTGAGGAGCCTGTGCTGCAGGCAGCAAAAAGGTTAAACGAACCAATTTAGTAAGTGTGCACAAGAAACCAGTCTTGTGATGCTACTCCTTCTACATCCTCGGAAGAGGATAAATAAGTATCTTCCAAATCTTTGGGAAGTTCTACTTGATCCCCAGCCTCCTGCACATCAATAGGAGGGTCCTGAGCACTAGATGGGGAGCTGCTATGTTTGGCTCCACTGTGGAGAGAAATAGCATCAATCTTTTCCAAATAACAAATGGTAGAAGAAAAAACCTCTTGTGCGATATATACAGGGACTGAAGTATCTAGTGCAGCTGCAAGTTTCCCCTGGCGGCTCAATCTGACCAGCCGCATCACTCTCAGAGGATGACATTCTTTACAAAAGGATTTAGTTTGTTGTGAAACCATTGACCCTTTAGAACCCTTAGAGGAGTTCCCGGTCCCTTTACCACTCAAAGCCTGAAGCACAAAGCAGAGGCACTACCAATGCTAGGGCATAGTCCAGCGCAATAAGCTGCTATTAATACCTAGCCTGGTAAAGTATAATGTGTCAAAGGGAATGCCTGTGTCACCAAACCTTTAGTAAGCCAAACTCCTGTTCAAGTGTCCCTCCACAGCCAGCAGCAGCTACACACACAGTGCTTTAACTGCTTCCTCCACGTGTGGCCGGTGTCTGACGCCGTTAGCCACGACCCCGCGCGCATTATGACCCCCTTTCTTTCAAAAGTGTCTTCCCGCGTGAGCAGCGGGCTTCAAGCACCTTACGAACAGCTGATATGGTGGTGGGGGTAAATCTACCGCTGAGCGGCCGCGCGGTCTGTTATTTTTTAATAAAAAGGAAATGCTTTTTGGTATGCAAGTCCCCCGAACGGGAAAAAAAATACCAATATTGGGGGCGCAGGAGGAGAACCAGAGCCCCCTTTCTTACCAGAGGATCTGCTTGTGGCTGAAGGGGAGGAGAAATGAAGGCTTCTGGCACAGCTCTGTTTCCAGAATCAGTCGGTGAGTGCTCAATACAGCCCCCAGTGGTGACACATAGGCATGACAACATTATAACTTAAAAGGAGAAATTCATAAGAAAATCTCCACTTGCCTTTCCTCGCTGCAGGGTTATCCCAGATAAACCCAATAATCAGCCTTCACAGTGGGTTCCGAAACCTTCAGGAACAGGGTAACCTAGAGGTTACCCACTATCCTGGACCTACAACAGCACCCTTCCAGTAAAACTTTATGGCCTTACTATCAAAAAGTACTGGATCCCAGGGTCCAGATCTCTAAAAAGAGAAGCATTTGCAAGCAAAACCTTGTTTATTCGGACATGAGGCCCGGGTACCATTTCTTTAGCTCATGAAAGGACATCTGAACGGATCCGGTTAGCATGGTTAGCCCCAGCAAGGAGTGCTTCCAGTGGAGCTCAGCACAGCAAATCTTTACTCGTGACCAACACCTTAGACACTGGCGAAAAAACTGAGGGCTCCCAGTACTGGGAGGGGTTATATAGGTAGTGCACTTCTTGCCTTAGGGAGTGCCAGTGTCCATCACCTATCAGTGACCCTATAACCCACATACCGTGTTTCCCCGATAGTAAGACGTATCGGGAGTTTATAAGCCGTACCCCGAAAGTAAGACATATGTCTTACTTTCGGGGAAACACGGGGGTATTGCCGCCTCCCTCCCATCTAGCTGCGAGCCGCCTCCTGCCCACGTCCGCACCGTCCCCCTCTCCATACGTCGCCGCGTCTGCCATTTCCCTCTGATCTTAATGAGCGCCGCCTCCTGCCCACGCCTGAGCCGTCCCCCTCTCCATACGTCACCGCGCCGTCCCCTGCACTTGTCACTGCCGCCTCCTGCTTAAAATACGGTAATGCACACAGTATTAATCATACATCAGTAAAACATACACACTGGCATACTGGGGTATCATCTGCTGTATGTAACCCAGTGGGTATCAGCAGGTGTCACACTGGATTAAATACAGCAGGTGGTACTGTATCACACATAAATCTGTTTTATCTTCCAGTATTCCACTGTTCGTTCTTACCATTTTTCATTGTTTTACATGTTATGCAATGTTGTAACAAGACATTCTTGGCACTTACTTTTATAAAACTGTTTTGTGGTGAATACAATACTGTTCAGGTTGTTAATAAATGTTAATTTTATGGTTAAAACAAAAAATGACAATTTTTTTCCAATATAAGACATACCCCGAAAGTAAGACATAGTGGGGCTTTTGGGGATAAAAAGAAAGTAAGACACTGTCTTACTTTCGGGGAAACACGGTAGTATCCCCTGATGTAAGAAAAGAAAACAGGTTCTGTATGCCCGGACGATCAATGGTGGCCTCTCAGTCCCCAATTTATGCACTTACTACACAGCAGCGACTATCGCCCCATTATCCCATCTCCATGAGAAACAGCAAATGCCGTTGTGGGTCACCATTGATCTAGTGGACTCTCACCCGATACCATTAGCTTCCCTCCCTTGGCTCCCCCGAGTACACCGTCCAAATAATATCAGCCCATGTCTGGCCCACTTACTCCGGTTGTGGGACTCTTAAATATTCGGCTGGCCTGATCTTCCCTCATCTCCCCACTATTTCCACCAGGCTGCGATAACCCAATGCAATTTACATGGTGGTCCGAGAACGGCTTTGTGGATATCCACTCCATGTTTACCCCCACTAAGATTATCCCATTTGCATCCTTACGATCCTCCCATGACATCCCCCTTAGGGAGCACTATAGTTATATACAAATCCGACACTTCCTTCAACAACCTATTAAATCTCGACCGACCCCCTACACATTAACCTCTTGAGAGTCTTTTCAGATCACGGCCCCAGTCCTCGGGTTTAATCTTTCATATATGTAGCTATAATAGGCTCTAAAAAACACCCTTGAGACCATATCATCTCCAGCGGCAGGCAGAGTTGGGGAAACAATTGGACCCAGAGGATTGGCAGGTCATGACTGCTGCATTGTCCAAATGCTCCTGGAATGTACCATTCCTGGAGAATGCTTACAAAGTGCTCTATAGGTAGTACTATACTCTGGCCAGATTGGCAAGTTTTATCCTATCCTATTCCCCCTTGTGTTTCCGTGGGTGTGCTCAAGAGGGCACAATGGCACACATTTGGTGGAGGTTTCCCAGAGTATGCAAACTGTGGATCAGAATCTATGCACTTCTTCGTAACCTTTTTAACGCCACCATAAAGAGGGACCCATTTGAGGCCCTTCTGGGGAAACCAATCACAGAATTACTATGACCAGAACGCCAACTGACGTCGCACATTTTTACTGCAACTAAGTTGACCATAGCAAAGGCCTGGAAAACCTCGGCTCTCAGCTTTGAAGCAGTTAAAACCCGTGTAAACTATATCATGGTTAATGAGAAGCTGAGAGCTGTGTTATCGGATACACATGATAAATTATTTCGAACATGGCAACCTTGGGTGACTCATATTCACCTTCCCCGATTCAACCCAGCACTCCTCTCGCTCTAATATGCTTCCACTTTCACCACCCCGGGGACCCCCCTCTTCTTACTCCTTCTGCACCATTCCCCCCCCCCCCTTTTTGTTCTCTTCTCTACCTTACATATCTACTCTACTTTTCCCTCAGCCTTCATTCTTTTCATGTTCCCTTTCTATATTTTCCTTTTCTGACTGTTCGACCTGCCTGTTGGGATTGGACACACATGAGAACTCTTAATGAGTACAAGAATATGCTACCTAACCTTATGTATTCTCTTTAATTCTATTTTTTTTTTTTTTCATATACTACATAAGGCTCTAATCCAGGGGTGTCCAAACTTTTTTCAAAGAGGGCCAGATTTGATGAAGTGAACATGCACGAGGGCCGACCATTGAACCATTAAAATTCTGTCTGCGTGTTTGTTCAAGCACTAATACACTGCCCAGCAAGAATTCTCTTGCCTCTGCTCTTTAGGGGTACCATTAATTCTTTGGCACCCCACACATTGGAAAACGTGGGGTTATTTTGGTTCAGTTCAATTAAAAATAAAAAAAGCTCTGGGACTTTTCCCTGCATTTTTGTGAGTAGGGAAGTCCATTGAAATGAATGGGCTTCCCTACATGCAGCCACACAGATGTGAACCAAGGGCTTGTTCAGGTCAGGTTGGAGGGGCAGTAAAACTACATGGTTAAGCTGTTTTTACCACCCCCAACTTCTCCCCCTTTAGCTGCAGAGGGAACAGCTGGGGGTGTACACATGCTGTGGCTGCAGCTGGAGGTATACCCAGGGTGAATGGGCCTGCACTGCAACTACCCCGCAACTGTGTGCAGTTCTGATAGTACAGGAATGGGGGGGGGGGGGTCTGGATTAAAAGTAACATACAAACATACAGACACACACACATACATGAATAAAGCACTTTTAAAACGAATGTAACTGCTACCATAGTACAGTACCTTTCCAGCTTCCTCATTCAGCCGGGTACTGCACTGTAGGGGGAAGCAGAGAGCACATCACACTCCTCTGCATTTTACTTCCACTTTTGGGGCTGAGGAGCTGCTCACAGTGCCGATGTACAGCTCGGCAGGGGATCGCTCATCTGACAGCCCTGATAGCCAGGGGGGCCATTCAAAACCGGACCGCGGGCCGGACTTTGGACATGCCTGCTCCAATCTAAAGCACACGTATATGTAATTAAGGGTGCTACCACCCTTTAAGGATTGGTTGGTTACGAGCGACGACCCCCCCCCCCCCAAACGCTCAGGAATGCACGCAATTTTCTGTGTCCAAAAATAACATCCTTTAGACACCTGTAATTTATGCAGATATGTTTACATGATGTGTCCACCAAAGTTTTGTACTTTCTTGTTGATCTGTATTTTCAATAAAACAGTTTATACAAGAAAAAAAATGGAAAATTTTGACTCACCTGCTGAAGGGTTAAATAATTGTTTAATATAATGATGAATAATATTTCAGCCTGTATAGTGATACTTAAGAGTCTGTTTTGAAGATGTTTGAAGCATATTTGAGCAAGTTATATATTAATTGTGAAACTTAAATATGAGGAACTTATATCTCGGCTGTTAGACCCCTTATTGGTGGACATTTATTAACACCACCATCTCATCCTGTGTACTTAAAGCGGAGGGCCACCCTAAAATAAAAAATTCCATTAATATTCTTACATATTTTTTTTTTAAATAGGATTTTTTGCACTCACCGCAAAATCCTTTTCTCTGTAGTTCACCGACTGACACAGCTCCTTTCTTAGACCATCGGGTTGTTATGCCACCTTCAGGAGAGGACTAGGCAGAACATGTTATAACAAAACCAGAACTTTCTAGTTCCGCCCAATGGGCGGTCCCTTAGGTAACAACCCCCCAGCTTGCCTCCTGTAGCCTCAGTACATCAACAAGCAGTATAACGTAAAAAATAGGAGGCGAGGGTGCTGTGTCAGTCGGTGAACTACAGAGAAAAGGATTTTACGGTGAGTACAAAAAATCCTATTTTCTCTTACGTTCACAGCTCCTTTCTTAGACCATCGGTATGTCCCCAAATAGTGCCAAAACGAGGAGTGAGAAACCGCATAAAAACATCACCCACATTGGCATGTGGGAAACAGTATAAAACTTCACCCACAAAACAGAGCGTGGGAACAGCACAGAACTTTTACCCACAAAAAAAAAAAAAAGAGTGCTCCTCAACCTGGGAGTCACTACCTTACAAACTGCCTCAAAACATGTGGTAACAAATGCATTAATCTTAAAAGTAAAATGTTTTCAGTTTTTTTGGTGAAAAGCAGTTAAGTGCAATTACACGGCCACCTGCAAAGCTTGCGGCCAAAACAGGCATCAGGCGATGCACCAACACCTACCTTGTAGAATTTTGTAAATGTGTGAACAGACAACCAAGTCGTCGCTACACACTGAGCGACAGACGCTTGATGTCGGAAGGCCCAAGCCGTTCCATTGCCCTGGTGGAGTGGGCCATGACCAGAGAGGGGGGCACCTGCCCCTTCAAGGCATAGGCCTGTACTACAATCTGTCTGATCCACCTGGAAATAATGGCCAATGAGACCACCATGCCTTTTTTCGGACCAGCCACCGAAACCAACACGGAATCTGACTTCCGAAAGGGAGCCATAGCAGACAAATACACCCTCAGAACCTGGACCACGTCCAGGGAAAAGAGGGCTACCTCGTTAGGATGTGTCAGTTTTGGACACAGAGATGGCAACGCAATGTCTTCATTGATGTGGAATGCTGAAACCACCTTTAGCAGAAAGGAAGGTTGCCGATGCAACACCACCTTATCCTTTAGGTAACTAGATAGGGCCGACTTGCAAAACAAGGCCGCCAGTTTCGAAACCCTCCTGGCCGATGTAACGGCCACTAGAAAGACCACTTTCTGGAAAGAGCCAACAAGGGAATTTCCGGAACCCTCCTGGCCAATGTAACGGGCACTAGGAAAACCACTTTCTGGGAAAGAGTCAACAGAGGGATCTCTCTGATATTTTCAAATGGCGGTTTCTGAAACGCCAATAACACCAGGATCAGACCAACGAGGGTACCGGTGGACGCACCGGAGGAACTACATGTCGGACCCCTTGAACAAAAGTGCTCACTATAAGGCGAGACGCCAGGAGTCGCTGACAAAAAACAGCCTAGGCTGAGATTTGTCCATTAATGGTGCTTAAACCAACTTCTGGTCTACTCCTCGCTGTGGAAACAGCAGGATCCGATCTCCTTACACAGAGATGTATGTCTTCCAGGTATGACGGTATATCTTCCGAGAAGAAGAATTCCATGCTCTCAACATAGTGGAGATCACCAAGTCTGACAGGTTTCGGTACCTTAGCATCTGGCTCACAGCAGCCATACCATTAAAACCAGCTATGGTAAAAACAAGATGGAGAATCAGACCTTGACACAGAAGGTCCTCTCGCAACGGTAGTTGCTAGGGAGTCTTCACATCCAGGTCTACTAGGTCGACGCGTCAGACACTGAGACCAATCAGGGGTATTAAACTTACTGGAACCCCCTCAGCTTCCACTCTGCGGAGCAGACGTGGTGGTACCTTTTTCTGAGGAAAGTTGTAGATCAGCCGGTACTGATCCCATGGAGCCACCAGCGCAATCGATAGGTCCATCGAAGGATCTCTTATCCTGGATACGATCTCGGCCCTTCCCGATTGAGACGTGAGCCAGGAGATCCACGGCTGGTGTGGCCCACCGTAGGCACATAGCCTGAGCATGTCTGGATGCAATGCCCATTCTCCTGGCCCATCTGGTGACTTAGGTAGTCCGTCTGCAAGTTTCTTCCTCCTGGGATGTAATGGCTGACAAGGCCGGTACCTGCCGCTCTGTCCACTGAAGGATGTGAGCGACCTTCCGTGCTGCAGCCGAGCTACTTGTTCCTCCTTGATAGTTGACATATGCCTCCGCCATGGAGTTGTCTGACTGGATCCTGATCGTACGCCCTCATAGTCTCATTGATAATGTGGAGAGGCAAGCTTGATTGCTCGGAGTCCGAGCACATTGAGTGGCAACTTGGGTTCCTCACCCGACCAGAGACCCTGGGTCGACTGTACTCCCAGTACTCCACCCCAGCCGGTCAGGCTGGAGTCTGTTGTAATCACAGTACAATGTAGAGGTAGGAACGACTTCCCGGACCGAAGTACCGGGGACCTCAGCCACCAGAACAGGGAGCCCCTGATTGACTGGCTCACCCGGATCTGCAATCCAGGGATAATGGAGATATGTCCCATTGTGTCAATATCTCCTTCTGCGAGACTCTGGTGGAAAATGGGAGTGCAGTACTGCCTCAAAGGAGGTCACCACGAGGCCCAGAATTCACATGCAGAAACGCAGCGATGACCACCTGTGGCTCAGCGATAGTTTAACCACAGCTCTGAGAGTCTGCTGTTGTCTAAAGGGAGAAACTCTCGCTTTCCTGGAGTCCAGTGATAAGCCTAGGCACTCCGGCGCCGAGTCGGTGAGAAGACTGAATTTTTTGGTCCAACAGTCAGCCAATACCTGCAGGGTTTGCATGGTGATCGCCACATCCTCTAATTCTGAGGCGGAAAACGCTTTTAGAAGGAGGTCGTCCTGTTAACTCACGATTGCGATCCCGCGTTGTTTCAACAACGCCAAAGTTGAAGCCAATACCTTTGTAAAGACTCAGGGTGCTGAAGTCAAGCCGCCAAAAAGGGAGAGCCACCAACTGGTAGTGGGCTTCCCCGACTGCATTTTGCAGAACCCTCTGATGCCTGAAGCATATGGGCATGTGTGGGTACGCATCTTGGATGTCAAGACACCAGGGATTAACCCTGATGGAGTGCAGCGACAACTGAGCGAACTGATTCCACACTGAGCCCTGTACTTAAAGCAATTGAGGCTCTTTAGGTCCAAGATTAAAATTTACCCTTTCCTTCTTTGGGAACTACAGATTGGAGTAGAACCCCTGGCAACTTTCTGACACCATAAGAGACAATATCACCCTGAGGTTTAGCAGGGCCCATACTGCCCCCATGAGGCCCCCCAGTGAGCTGGGTATAAGAGTGTGCTAGTAGGGGAGATCTGTTTGCTGGCCAAGAGAGGAACTCAGTTCGCAGACCCATTGGCCAGGTAGCCGAGAGGCCCACCGGCTGCAAACTCCCAAAGGGGACTTCCCCACCTGTATGACTGGCAGGGGGCAAACCTTCATATGGTAACACTTCCTCACAGGCATGTTAGGCTTGCGGATTCAGGGACACTTCCATCCCCAAGGTTCGTCCTGTTGGACTGGGAGCATTTTGCCAAAGTCCTGGACTGACGGAAAAGCCTCTTGAGCGGAAAATGAGGGCCCTTGCCTGCGGTGTGGCTCCTTAGTCTTCCTGGTCTGTGGGAGCAAGGTACTCTTACCACCTGTGACATTCTTAATGTCATCCAATGAGGCTCCTTAGAGCCGCTCACCAAGGAAGGGTAGATCCATCAAGGCTTTTTTTAAATGCCTGGCCCGCCGACCAGACTTCAGCCAAATCAGGCGCCTCAGCACCATTGCTGACACTAAAACCCTGGATAACAAACGTATCCAGAGCCACCTTCGAATGTACTTACGACCGTGCACCAACTAGTCTGCTAGTTCCACGCAGACATGAGTAGCCTGCTGCCTCTCCATTTTGTGGTGCAAAGTATTGCCCATTCAGTAAGTGTCTGCAACACAAGTGCTGTGGTCAGTACTGGTGGCATTGCTGACCCCCCAAGTGGAATTCAACGCTGTCTGTCCTCTTTTAGGACCCTCTGACCGAATAAATAAGACGTAAGTCTTACGAATCTGAGCAGTTTTCTTCAAATAGATCTCCACTGCTCTCACTATATCAAGACAATGTAGTGACTTTTCTTCCCTGGAACATGGTCTTGGGAAAAACGAAGGCAGGACAATATCTTCATTCAGATGAAAGCCTGAAACCACTTTTGGAAACAAGCCTGTACGAGGGCGTAACATCACTCTGTCCTCATGAATAATCAAATATGACTCTTTACAAGAAAGAGCAGCCAATTCTGACACCCTCCTTGCTGAGGATATAGCAACCAAAAATACCAGCTTCCTTGTCAAAAGGACTAAAGGAATATGTTGTAACGGTTCGAATGGCTGTTTTTGTAACACCGACAAAACTAAATTTAAGTCCCAAAGGCTTAAGGGGGATTTAACTGGCGGATCAATCCACAGCACTCCTTGCATGAAACCCCAGACTAAAGTAAGCATAGCAAGCAGTCTATGAAAAAAAATTGATAAGGCTGAGACTTGGCCCTTAATAGTACTCAGGGCCAACTTCATCTCTACGCCTAACTGTTGAAAGGCAAGAATTCTGTCTAAGATATATCTCCAAGGGTGCCAACCCTTGTATTCACACCAGGAAACATAAGTTTTCCAGACTCTATAATAAATAGCTCTAGAAGCTGGCTTCCTAGCATTAATCAAAGTATTGATAACTGACCTGGAAAGCCCCCGTTTCTTCAGAATGTGGGTCTCAATAGCCAACCCGTTAAGTTTAGCATTCGTAAAGTAGGATGGTATATCAGCCCCTGAGATAGCAGGTCTAGCCTTAGTGGGAGGGGCCACAGACCCCCCCACTGCCATCTTTACAATCTCCGCGTACCATGACCTTCTGGGACATGCTGTTGCAAAGAAGTCGAGGCAGCAACTGAATCGGGGAAAATGCATAGGTCAGTAAGAACTGATCCCACGGGGTCACCAACGCATCAGTTCCGTATGTGAGTGGGTCCCTTGCCCTGGACACAAAGTTGACTAGTTTTGTGTTGAACCTGGACGCTAGAAGGTCTACCCATCTTTGGCAAACAGCCTGAAACACTTCGGAGTGAAGAGACCATTCCCCGAGGAATAACTGCTGGTGACTTAGATAGTCCACCTGTCAATTCTCTACTCCCGGAATGAAAACTGCCAATAAGCATGGGACATTCTTTTCTGCCGAAGTTAAAATCTGGTTCACCTCTCTCTGAGCTGACTTCTGGTGTCCCCTTTGTGATTGATATATGCCACAGCCATGGCATTGTCGGATTGGATCTTGACAGGACAATTCATTAACCTGGAGGTCAAAGGTCTTTGGAGCCTGATACACTGCCCGAATCTCTAGGATGTTGATGGGAAAGGTTCTTTCGGTTCTTGACCTTTGTCGTTGGACAGTCATCCTCTCTGGTACTGCTCCCCCAGCCTGAAAGGCTGGCATCTTTTACTACCTTCCAGATAATTGGTCTGAAGGATTTTCCCTTCAGCAAGTTTCGGGATAGTAACCAACTGTGGCTTTGGGACACACTTGGGGACAGTCGCATTGGCAAGTCCAAAGCTTGAATCGTTTTGTTCCAAGCAGACAAGATACTGTTCTGAAACAGTCTTGAATGGAATTGGGCATAGGGGACTGCTTCGAATTAAGCTACCATCTTCCCCATCATGCAAAGGCGAATTGAAGGATTTCTCCTTGCCCTATCATCCTCACTAGCTCCTGTATGGAGCTGATCTTTGCAGGAGGTAAGAACACCTTTTTCTGGGCTGTGTCTATGATCATGCCCAGATACTCCAGCCTTTTTAATGGCTTTAAGGTGAACTTCTTTAGGTTGAGAATCCAACCCAAACCTTCCAGGTAACTGCTTGTAATGGCTACACCTTACTTCAAGCGAGCCACTGACTAGTCTATTAACAATAGATCATCTAAGTAATAGTTATGCCCTGTGCCCTTAACCTGGCTAGAAGTGGGGCTAGTACCTTTGTGAATACCCAAGGTGCTGTAGCAAGCCCGAAGGGCAAAGCTACAAACTGAAAATGCTTCTGTTCTACTTCGAACCTCAGAAACTTCTGGTGAGGAGGAAATATCTCACCAGATGTCAATGGATGCCAGAAGTTCTCCTCCTTGCAGGATGGGAATGACTGACTTGATTGACTCCAATGCGAAAGGAGTGGATCCTCAGGAACTGATTAAGATTCCGTAGATCTAGAATTGATGTGATATCTCCATTTGGCTTTGGCACTGTAAATAGGTTTGAGTAAAACCCAAAACCTTGCTCTTGTTTGGGAATTTGTATGATCACCCCTTGCTCCAATAATCAGTCTAATGCTTGCAACAGGGATTGCTTTTTCCTGGATCCCTGGGAACGTTTGACCAGAGAAAATGGGACGGTTGAAACTCTCAAAATTCTAGCTTGTATCCTAGGGATACAGTGGAGAGAGTCCATCTGTCCTGAATTTTCCCTTGCCAGACTTCTGAGTACCTCAGAAGTCTTCCCCCCACCTGGGTGAGGAGAGAGGCCTCTTCATGACGAGGCCTTGGTATTGTGCTTTTCAGACTTGCGGCCCCAGGTCCTCCTTTGTGCCTGGGTTTGACCCTGGAATCTTCCCGTAGAGTCTGACTGCGGAGGCCGTTGTCCCTGCCTAAAGGTGGATGCCCTTGGTGCAGGGGAAAAAGTCTGTTTAAATGAAGGACATTTATATTTTCTTTTGACTGGCAAAAGAGTATTCTCTCCGCTGGAAATGGTTTGAATGTATTTATGCAAACTATTGCCAAAAGGGGAAACTAGTTAAAAGGTTTTTACAAGGTGTTTCCACTGACCAACCTTTTAACCAATGGGTCCTTCACATGTGTACAAACAAGTACAAGCACCAGGCGTGATGCCTGATGAATAGAATCCTTTATAGCATCTATGGCAAAGCATAATGCTTTAGGTAGCTCGGCCAACTCCTGAGCTGCTTGTGCAGGAAGCTCTTTAAGGGCATCTATGAACTGGTCTTTAAGGACTGACAGATATGCTTATAGCTGCAATTTCAGGCTGAGTTATGGTCCCTGCTAAGGAAAAAGAGGATTTTAACAGACCTTCCAACTTTTTATCTGTTGGATCTTTAAGCATATGCGCATTATCCACTGGACAATTTAAACTTGTATTAACATCGGAAATCACAGCGTCCACTGCTGTAACTTTCCATCTTTTAGTGAATTTTTTCCCCATAGGATAGAGACCCGAGAATCTTTGGAGGGGAAAAATCCTCATCCGGATGATCCCATTTGGGAAAAATAAGCTTTTCTAGTAATGCGTGTACAGGAAATGCATGCAAAGGCTGTAAAGGTTTCAAAGAACCCAAGGAGGAGACCGGACCTTCAGCTAACTCTGTTAGGGGTAGCATAAAAGTGGAGCGGACCATCTCTGTAAGGCTCTGTACTTCACTTTTGTGAAGTTGAAACTTCAAGTATTGTTTTCTCCACAGAGGAATAATCGGCTTGTTTTTCTACCCGATCATCTGAGGGCAATACCTCGTCTTGTCCCCATAGTTCCTTTGGACCCTTCACTGACTGTAAAGAGTCTAAGGTGGGGGAGGGGGACCTAGGATGTTTCTTATCCACTTGGATGGAGGATGCAATTATAGTTGCTAATCTTCCTTCTAAGCTCTGCAGGGCAGAGGAAAGTGCTTCTTCAGTCACGTATACAGGGGCTGAAGTGTGTGAAGCAGTTGCACCACCACTAGCTTCCAATGACTCAACCTGGCTTGCCATGTCAGATCTCTCTGAAGAGGATGACAGTATGGAGGCATGACTGGGATTCCCAGGGCCTGGGGGTGAAAGCTTAGGTACCTTTACAGTAGGTCTGGAAGACATGGTGAAAGGCACAAAAGCAGAGGCACACAATACAATTTGCAATCTGTCAGCAGCTTTGCAGAGTCACAGGAATCTAACTTCTGCAGGGTGGAAGTGCTGCTAAGCTATTTAAAACCTGCAGATATGGGGACACCGATTTATGCTTCAGGGACCCCCCCCCCCCCAAGGTAAATACCGTTGTTATGTTACTGCTTTATTAAACAAGAACCCCCCTCTGCTGGGACCACACATGTTATTGGAGAAAGAGCAGCTGAAAAACACATATGTTTAAAATTACTCCCTCTAAGGGAGACATCTTAAAGCCATACAAGGTGTATAGAAAGAAAAAGCATTAGCTTCTTCCCTTACGTTGTCCTCGCTGCCATATACTGCTGTAAACAAACAGATCCAAACTTAACCCATCACGTCAGGCAGCATAGTTTAAACCTTCAAAGACTGGGGCCTTTTAAATAGGGGTTCTGCTCCTTTGGGCCTTGTATAGCACCCCTCAGGACAACTTTAGGTAATGTAGCAAGACCAAAAAGAGTCCTGGTTGCTACAGTCCAGCTCTCAAAGTGAAGCGTTACAGGCAAAAACCTTGTTCTTCAAAGAGAGGCCCAGATACCATCCTATAGCCGCAGCGGCGTGAGTGGATCCGGTTGTGGAGGTTTTCTTTTTCAAATGCAGCATGGATACCTCCCGGAGCTCCGCAGAGCACATCTTCACTCATGACCAACACTTTAGACACAGGCGGAAAAACTGAGGTACTCCTGAAAGGAGTGGTTATATAGGGGAGTCAACTTCCTGTATTGGTTATATCACTTAGGGGTGTACTCACTTTTGCCACCAGGGATTTAGACATTAATGGCTGTGTTATTTTGGGGGGACAGCAAATTTGCACTGTTATACAAGCTGTACACATTACGTTACATTGTGGCAAAGTGTAATTTCTTCAGTGTTGTCACGTGAAAAGATATAATAAAATATTTACATAAATGTGAGGGGTGTATGTAGTCTATATAGACTTTATATTTATGGGTGACAATGACTCAGGGGTGTCAACCAGCAATCTCATTTGTGATCCTTTCCCGTCTTTCCATGTGCTTGCAACATTTTCCTTCACTTTTTATATCATCGCACATTACATGGAGAAGGATAAGCCTTGTCCCTTATCAGTGTCATACGAGACCCATCCCTGACACTGGTTTTCCAGAGATAATGGGGACTTTCTTATTACCTTGCAACAACTTAGACTGCCACTACTGGTTCATTCTAAATGGAACGTTTGAGCTTTGTCTGGTATATACAGTGCCTTGAAAAAGTATTCATACCCCTTGAAATTTTCTGAATGTTGTTATGTTACAACCAAAAAAAGTAAATGTATTATGTGATAGACCAACACAAAGTGGCACATAATTGTGTAGAACCACCTTTAGCTGCAATTACAGCTGCAAGTCTTTTTGGGTCTCTACCAGCTTTGCACATCTAGAGAGTGACATTTTTGCCCATACTTTGCTGTTCAGACACTCTCCATCCAATCTGACAGAGCTTGAGCTATTTTGCAATTTTCAAGTCTTGACACAGATTTTTAATTGGATTTGGGTCTGGACTTTGACTGGGCAATTCTAAACACATGAATATGCTTTGATCTAAACCATTCCATTGTAGTTCTGGCTGTATGTTTAGGGTGGTTGTCCTGCTAGAAGGTCAACCTTTGCCCCAGTCTCAAGTCTTTTGCAGACTCAAACAGGTTTTCTTCTACGATTGCCCTGTATTTGGCTCCATTCATCTTCCCATCAACTCTGACCTGTTTCCGTGCCCCTGCTGAAGAAAAGCATCCCCACAACATGATGCTGCCACTACCATGTTTCACGGTGGGGATGGGGTGTTCAGAGTGATGTGCAGTGTTCGTTTTCCACCACATATTGCTTTTAGGCCAAAGAGTTACATTTTGGTCTGATCTGACCAGAGCACCTTCTTCCACATGTGTGCTGCGGATGGTCATGTCTTGGTAGATTTGCAGTTGTGCCATACCCTTTCCATTTTTGGATAATGGATTGACCAGTATTCCGTGAGATGTTCAAAGCTTGGGATATTTTTCTACAATCTAATCCCGCTTTAAAATTCTCCATAACTTTATCCCCGAGCTGTCCGTCTGGTGTGTTCCTTGCCTTCATGATGCAGTCTGTTCACCAAGGTTCTCTAAGCCCTTGTACACACAGTCGGACATTCCAACAAAATCCGTCAGATTTTGTCCGAAACTTGTGTTGCATACACATGGCCTGACAAAGTTGACGGAAAATCCGATCGTCAGTAGCATAACGACATTATTTCGTTACGACGGGACTACGTTCAATAGTTTTGGTCTAGGGATTTGATCTGAGCATGCGTGGCACTTTGTCCGATCGGAATTCTCTACACACAATCGGACAAAGTCCGATCGGATCATATCATTGGAAAGTTTTATAGCCCAGCTCTAAAACTTTGTCCGTCGGATATTCAGTCAAAAACAGTCCGATGGAGCCCACACACAGTCGGATTATCCGACAACGCGGTCCGATCGGACATTTTCCATCGGTATGTCCGACCGTGTGTACAAGGGCTTAAACGCCTCTGAGGGCTTCACAGAACAGCCGTATTTATACTGAGATTAAATTGCCCACACGTGGACACCATTTACTAATTAGGTGACTTTTGAAGGCAATTGGTGCCACTAGATTTTAGTTATGGGTATGAGAGTAAAGAGGGCTGAATACAAATGCACGGCACACTTTTCAGATATTTATTTGTAAAGCATTTTGAAAATTATTTTGAAAAGCATTTATAATTTTCCTTCCACTTTGCGTTTGTATATCACATAAAATCCCAATAAAATACATAGTTACATAGTTAGTCAGGTTGAAAAAAGACACAAGTCCATCCAGTTCAACCAAAGAAAATAAAAAATAAAAAATAAAATATGCTATACATACATATACACATATACATACATACATATATATATATATACACACATACATACACACATACATATACCAGCCCATATACCCAATTCTATACCCACAGTTGATCCAGAGGAAGGCAAAAAACCCCAGCAGAGCATGATCCAATTTGCTAAAGCAGGGGAAAAAATTCCTTCCTGATCCCCCGAGAGGCAATCGGATTTTCCCCGGATCAACTTTACCTATAAATTTTAGTACCCAGTTATATTACGTACACTTAGGAAATAATCCAGGCCTTTCTTAAAGCAATCCACTGAGCTGGCCATAACCACCTCTGCAGGGAGTCTATTCCACATTTTCACAGCTCTTACTGTGAAGAAACCTTTCCGTATTTGGAGATGAAATCTCTTCTCCTCTAGACGTAAAGAGTGCCCCCTTGTCCTCTTTGTTGACTTTAAAGTGAATAACTCGACACCAAGTTCCCTATATGGACCCCTTATATATTTGTACATGTTGATCAAATCCCCCCTTAATCTCCTCTTATCAAGAGTGAATAAATTCAGTTCCTCTAATCTTTCCTCATAGCTGAGTTGCTCCATGCCTCTTATCAGTTTGGTTGCCCTTCTCTGCACTTTCTCCAGTTCCCCGATATCCTTTTTGAGAACTGGTGCCCAAAACTGAATGGCATATTCCAGATGAGGTCTTACTAATGATTTGAACATGGGCAAAATGATATCTCTCTCTCTGGAGTACATACCTCTCTTAATACAGGAAAGGACTTTGCTCGCTTTGGAAACCGCAGCTTGGCATTGCATGCTATTTTTGAGCTTATGATCTACCAAAACCCCCAGATCCTTCTCCACTATGGATTCCCCCAGTTGTACTCCCCCTAGTGTGTATGATGCATGCATATTCTTAGCCCCCAAGTGCATAACCTTACATTTCTCAACATTAAACCTCATCTGCCACATAGTCGCCCAATTAGACAGAGCATTGAGGTCTGCTTGTAAATTGGTGACATCCTGTAAGGACGTTATTGCACTGCATAGCTTGGTGTCATCTGCAAAGACGGAAATGTTACTCTTGATCCCAGACCCAATATCATTTATAAAGATATTAAAAAGTAAGGGTCCCAGCACTGAACCTTGGGGTACACCACTCATAACCTTAGACCATTCAGAGTAAGAATCATTAACCACTACTCTCTGAATTCTGTCTTTTAGCCAGTTTTCTATCCATCTACAAACTGATGTTTCCAAACCTGTAGACTTTACCTTACACATGAGCCGTGTGTGCGGAACAGTATCGAATGCTTTTGCAAAATCCAAATATATCACGTCCACCGCCACCCCTCTGTCCAAGGTTTTACTTACCACCTCATAAAAAGAAATCAGGTTTGTCTGACAACTTCTGTCTTTCATGAATCCATGCTGTCTGTTGCTCAAAATATTTTTTTCCTGCAAGAACTCATCTATGTGGTCTTTTATTAATCCCTCCAGTATCTTCCCAACTATAGAAGTTAAACTAACGGGTCTATAATTACTTGGTAAAGACTTTGCTCCCTTTTTAAATATAGGCACCACATTGGCCCTGCGCCAATCCAGTGGTACTATTCCTGTCATTAATGAGTCCCTAAAAATTAGATACAATGGCTTTGAAATTACAGAGCTCAATTCTTTTAGGATCCGTGGGTGGATGCCATCAGGTCCAGGTGCTTTCTCCACCTTTATTCTGTCCAAATATTTCTGGACCATATCACTTATGAGCCATTGTGGATTAGGGGCTGCGTCAGTACCACCCCCATTGTGGACATGAGCTCCCCCATGCTCCTTTGTATACACAGAGCTGAAGAAAGTATTTAATAAGTTAGCCTTCTCTTTGTCCCCAGTCACCCACTCCAGATTATTTTGCAAAGGGCCTACATGCTCAGACTTAACCTTTTTACTATTAATATATTTGAAGAATTTTTTGGGGTTTGTCCTACTGTCTTTTGCAATTTGTCTTTCATTTTGAATTTTTGCATCCTTGATTTCCTTTTTACATATTCTGTTAAATTCCTTGTAACATTTAAATGACACTAGTGTTCCTTCATTTTTATATTTATACATACATTTATGTTGTTGTAACATGACAAATGTGGAAAATGTTAAGGGGTATGAATACTTTTACAAGGCACTGTACTAAATGTAGCTTCAGTGGACACTCATATCCTGGATTGATCAAGCACCAGTGGACATGTTTTGCTTTAAGTGTTATCATTACAAACCTTTTTCTGCTGGTCTTATAGGCAGTAGGCACTAAATCACAACCCTTACACTGTGAACTTGAGGTGCTACCCAATAGTATGCAGTTTTGTGTATGTCTATTTAAAAAAAAATTATATTTATATACATACACACACACATATACATATTACATATTGTTGTGAATTCATTAAGAAAAAAATAATAATAATACATTTAATATTTACTGTCAGAGAGCCTGGTAACATTTAAATCAGCAGACCACAGGACCACTTTCCCCTCCCATCAGAATTAGGTGACCAATTTATATGACCCCTTGAAAAGCTGGGCGACAAACAAAAGTCTCAAGCTGACTCAGACTGGAGCCACAATAACTTTTAAGTCAAGGAAAGTTTAAATAAATAAACCTATTGGATCAGAGAGTGAACAGATATCCTAAAGTCAACCTCAATATGGACTCAGATGTCAATGAGACAATGACTAAGATACAAAGTGGAGATCTACCCCAACAGGGCAAATAAGACACCTCCATTAGCAAAGTAAACAATGGGATTGTATCCTGAATGTTCAAAGTCCATCTCTACACATGGTGTTAGAGAGATGTGAGAGGAACATACAAATCAGACATATTTCAAAAATACTTCAAGTGATTAAAACTGTATGTGATATTTGTGGGTCAACAAGGAGATATTGTGGTTTGGTATCTAGTGATCTGGGGAACTTTGTCATGGAGAGATTATATATATGAAAGTGTGATCATAAGTAGAAGTGTTTTAGCAACAAATTAGTATTATGAAAAACATATAATCATGATTATAATTGTATAAGAATTTAACCTATGTTTAGATAAACAAATATTGATTGGATACCCGAATTATACATGTATCCATATAGATAATAATTGTATGTGATATTGTTTGATATATCTCTAACCTGGGTACTTTCTAAATGGACTAAAGATTAACAGATATACATTGATATACATATATATCACCATTTTATGCAAGTGATTATTCAAAATTATGTTAAACGTATTTTATATTATGCCATCATTCCTGAACACCCGAAATATATTCGTTAGAACATATATAAACAACGAACGCATATTATAGAAATAAAAATATTAACTTAAAGAGATAAAACACCAAACACATGTGCGACACCTGGTGGTTGAAGGTGCCATTACATTAAAATCACAAGACTACTGGGAAAGGTGTTCCCATAAGTCTGCCTGCCAATAGGAAAGGGACACATACCCTCTGGGCAGAACTTAGTATAATTTTATGATCTTTTTGTTTAAGAGGATATTTAAGAAACTAAAAAGATGAAAAAGAAAAAAAAGCTCGGAGGAGAGAGTCAGGGGGAAGCTTAGGGACCCCCCCTGAGAAGGAACACTAGAAGACATGCATGAATACACATTCTTACATTCATGAAGATCCCTGCTCCTTGGAACTCGGAGGTCACACAAAGTAATTCCTCTGTAAAAGGATCCATGTTGAAGCCACGGCAGCCATCTTAAAATTCCTGGTAACCAACACTCCACACCAATAGCCATATTGGAAATGGGTAAATATATGTTTATCATCTATTATATGTTCTCTTAAATATTGATTTTTTTTGAATGTTCTATTATTGAAAATATTTCTCCCGAATCAATAACCGCCTTTTAGATTTTTCTCTAAATTTTTCATTATAAATTTCTTTTTTGCATAGATGCCAATTTTATTGACAAACAAATGTCTAATTTATTTCACATTGTTAACCACTTACTTACCTGCAGTATAACAACGGTTGGACGTGTGAAATACAGACATTGTTTAATTGTCAATTATCAAAAGGTTATTGATTCTACCGAGAAGTGATAATGGTGATAATTGTGTCCAAGGTACTACTACGCCCAGTTTGAGGGTGTTCCCAGTAATTGCCAAAATGATCAAGTAATGAAATCTGTATTTTATTATTTGACAGAAAACAAATATTTACATGAACCAATAAATGTAGCTATTTTGTATGATCACTCGTCCCCGTGAAAAAGTTTCACATATAGACTGTGTCATATAGACTGATTCTGTATCTTAAAGATATCTTCGTTAAAAATTACTTAGTAAATATTGTGCGGGAAAAAGTCCTTAAAAAGCACAACAATATATATACATACACACACCTATTATATATTAGGGTTTTTTATTTTTCCAAAGATGTGATTTTCATATGACTGCTTACGCCCAAAGTCTCAGTGATGTAAAAGATATAGTCATATACAACAATGCTGGATGAAGAAAGTCCCATTCAAGGCTTTCTAGAAGAATGAGCGAAAATGGTTAACGACATCCAAAATGTCCAAAAAGACGGAGGTCATACAAGAGAAGACTACAAAGAGTTATTACAACTCTCACTCCTGTACCTAGGAAGTTGGTCTAAAAAAAAGACTTCAGTTTCAGGATCCCAGGGGCACTGCATCAAGCAAGGTGCAGATTTTGTCAGCATCATAGATGTTCACTTTTGGCATGAGGCAATTGTAAGTCGATGGGCTCCAAAGAATGATTTGGATATGCTACAGCTTTTTAGCACTTGTCCAGATGTCAAAAAATGTGCTCTCACAGTTGCGAAGAGACACCTTTGTTCTGTCAGAAACAAACGTAGGATTGGCTTTTTTGGACAAACGTATTACTCAGGCTGCTAAGGAAAATATGACAAAAAATTTAGAAACCAAACCTGCAAAGAAAAAGGAAATGAAACGATTAGAGGGTATAAAAAAAGGGTTTTTAAAACAGCTTACCTGTAGCATCCTTTTCTTTGATGTACATCAGGGGACACAGAGCCATAGTACTTACTATGTGGGTTATAGGCCCACTGATAGGTGATGGACACTGGCACGCCCTAAGGCAAGAAGTGTACTTATATAACCCCTCCCACTACTGGGAGTCCTCAGTTTTGTAGCCAAGCAATAAAAGTGTATACCAAGAAGGGAGGGACCTCTGTGTCCCCTGATGTACATCAAATAAAAGGATTTTACAGGTAAGCGGTTTTAAAAATCCTATTTTCTTTTCATACATCAGGAGACAGAGCCATAGTAGATACTATGTGGGATGTCCCATAGCAATGGCAACTGAAGGGAGGGAGACAACAAATAAGTAGGGCAAAAAGGAGGCTAGAGGACTCATACTGCAGCCTGCAGTACACTGCGCCCAAAGGCAATAGCCTCATGACCTTTAACATCGATTTGATAAAAACTGGTAAACGTATGAACTGAAGACCAAGTTGCGGCCTTACAGATCTGAGCCATAGAGGCCTGATGGTGCACCGCCCAAGGAGGCACTAATCGCCCTTGTTGAGTGTGCTTTAACATGAAAAGGAATTTTTTTTCTTTAAGCCATAAGCTTAAACAATCACTTGACAAATCCATTTGGAAATAGTAGATTTTGATGCTGCCTTTGGACCTTCTGGTAGCACAAATAAAACATCCGTTTTGCAAACCTGAGCGGTCGCCTTTAAATAGACTCCGATTGCCCTTACTACATCAAGTGCTACATGCAGTGCCTTCTCTTCCCTAGATTGAGGCTCTGGGAAGAAAGGAAGAATGAATAATATCTTGGTTTAAATGAAAACCTGTCACCACTTTTGGTAGGAATTCAGGATGAGGACACAAAACCACCTTATCCTTATGCATGATCAAATATGGCTTTTTACAAGACGGCCGCTAGTTCCGATACTCTTCTAGCAGAAGAAATGGCAACCAAAAGGCTGGGTTCACATTGCAGCGGTTTATGAGAACGGATGTGATTCGCACCGCACTGCAGTGCAAATCACATCCGATTTCTGTGCGATTCGAGTTCAGCCATACAGATAGTATGGCTGAATTCGCGCCGCATCCGCCGCAAATTCGCACGGGACCCTTTTTTTGGTCCGCAGCAGAATCGGATCGCATGGGTGTTCACGCCATGCGATCAGAGTTTGCAGATCGCACTGCGATATGCAAACTGATCTGGGGGTGTCATTAACATTTCACTGACACTCCCAGCAGTTCGCATAGGGCAGTGTGAACTGCCGCCGGGAGGCATGCGATGCGGGAACCCGCCGCGGATTCGTGGCGTTCCCGCATCGCTCCAGTGTGAACCCAGCCTAATAAGCGATCGTTTTTCTGATCGCTGTATTAGTGTCACAGGTGACGCTAGTTAGGCAGGTAGGTATTTAGGTTCGCCGCAGCTTTTTATAGCGCCAGGGACCCCCATATACTACGGCATAAAGCCCCCTGATTGCCCCCTAGTTAACCCTTTCACCAGTGATCACCATATAACTGTTACAGGTGACGCTGGTTGGTTAGTTATTTTTTTATAGTTTCAGGGCACCCGTCATTTATTACCTAGTCTCACTAGTGTACCCCTAAATTTAGGGGTGTCTACTTTCCAAAATGGGGTCATTTGGGGGGGGGGGGGGGTTTGTGCCATCTTGGCATTTTATGGCCTTCAAAACTGTAACGCCCTTAGAAAGCCTGAAGGCGGTGCTTGGTTTTCGGGGCCCCGTACGCGGCTAGGCTCACAAAAAGTCCCACATATGTGGTATCCCTGTACTCAGGAGAAGCAGCAGAATTTATTTTGGGGTGTCATTTCACATATGCCCATAGCATGTGTGAGCAATATATCATTTAGTGACAACTTTGTGTAAAAAAAAAAAAAAAATTTTTTTTTGTCATTATTCAATCGCTTGAGGCAAAAAAATAAAATATTCAATGGGCTCAACATGCCTCTTATCAATTTCCTTAGGGGGTCTACTTTCCAAAATGGGGTCATTTGGGGGGGTTTTGTACTGCCTTGCCATTTTAGCACCTCAAGAAATGAGATAGGCAGTCAAACTAAAAGCTGCGTAAATTCCAGAAAACGTACCTTAGTTTGTAGATGTGACAACTTTTGCGCAAACCAATAAATATACAGTTATTGACTTTTTTTTTACCAAAGACATGTGGCTGAATACATTTTGGCCTAAATGTATGACTAAAATTGTTTATTGGATTTTTTTAATAACAAAAAGTAGAAAATATTTTTTTTCAAAATTTGCGGTCTTTTTACGTTTATATTGCAAAAAATAAAAATCACAGAGTCAGTCAAATACCTTTAAAAGAAAGCTATTTGTGGGAAAAAAAGGACGCCAATTTTGTTTGGGTACAACATTGCATGACCGCGCAATTACCAGTTTAAGCAGCGCAGTGCCAAATTGTAAAAAGACCTCTGGTCATTGACCAGCAAAATGGTCCGGTCTGAAAGTGGTTAAGCAATAAGGATTTCACCTTTGAAAAATAACCAGCAGGGATTTCGATCTGCATCATCTGGAATTTGTACAAGATCTTTGGGAGGATATACATCTTTAATGCGTTTATTCGTCCCAGCCATGATGATGGACTATTACCAAATCTTCTAAGTTCTTTTTTAATTTCGTTTAATAGTGGGATGCAATTCAGTTGATATATCTTCTTTAAGGAATTTGCCAGTTTTATACCTAAATATTTCAACTCTTTACTCCATGTATATTTGCATTCTTTTTGGATCTGTTGTACTTCTTGTTTACTAAGGTTGATGTTCAAAATTTCAGATTTTATTTGGTTAATTTTAATATTCGACAATTCCCCATAATATTCCAGGGCCTTATTTAACTTAGGTAATGTGTTCTTAGGGTTGCTAATGTAGAACAATACGTCGTCTGCAAAGGCAGCCAATGTACCTCTTTCCCCACTTCAATTCCTGTAATATCTGGGTTATTTCGAATCGTAGAAAGTAATGGCTCTAACAATAATACAAATAAAAGGGGGGACAGAGGGCACCCCTGTCTAGTCCCATTTTCCATCTCAAAGGGCAAGGATGGAGACCCATTTATCTTTATAGTTGCTGTAGGGTGATATGTTTTGATCCATTGGATCATCCTTGGTCCAATTCCCATTTTTTCCAATGTCTGGAAAATAAATCCCCAGTCCACCCTGTCGAAGGCCTTTTGAGCATCCGTCCACAATAGAAGAACCGGGGATTCTGTCTCCTCCCTCTGAGATAGCAACAGGAGAGTTCTCACCCCATTGTTCTTACCTTCCCTCCCAGCTATGAACCCGACCTGGTCCGGTTGAACCAGTGAATTTGTCAATGTTTTCATTCTTCCTGCTAATATTTTAGCAAATAATTTAGTGTCTGCATTCAACAGCGATATCGGTCTGTAGCTGGAACACATAGTCTTGTCCTTTCCCTCTTTTTGGATTACAGTAATTGAGGCTATCAGTGCCACTTTGCTCATTTCATAATTTAGCCCTAACCCATTCATATATTTACAAAGTCTAAGAATCAGAATATCTTAAATTTTTTTGTAATAGTAAATTGTTAGTCCATCGGGTCCAGGGCTTTTCCCGGGGGCTGAGTCTGTCAATTCTTTATTTCCTCCTCCGTAATGGGACTTTCTAAGTTTTCTTTTTCATTTTCAGTAATCGTAGGTAATCTAGCATTATTTAAGTATTCATCTATTTTCCTTTTTTTTCCCCTCTTATTTCCCTTTCCTTTTCCTTATTTTTTACTGCATAGAGTCGTTTATAATAGATTCTAATTCTTTTGTTGTATGTACCATTGCCCCATGTTCGGTTTGGATTTTCTCTATATAATTAATAGCTTTTTTCTTTTGAAGCATTTTAGCTAAATACTTAGTAGGTTTATTACCTTCCTGGTATCTTTCTTTGGCCAATTGATTATAGATTCTTTTGGTTTCCTGTTCCATTAGGTCTTGTAGTTCTTCCCTTTTGGTCACTAATTGTTGAAACAGTTTTTTATCTATGGGACTATTTTGATGTTGTTGCTCCATATTAAAAATTTAATCTCTCAGTTTTTGTTTGATTATTTCGTTCTTTTTTTTTCCTTGACCCTAAGGCTATCAAGAACCCTCGGATGTACGCCTTATGGGCATCCCACAGGGCTTGTTCTGAGATCTCATCTGTGCAGTTTATTGAAAAATACTGTTCTAGTTCTTTATGTACTATTTCATACCCTTCTTTGTCCTGAATTAATTCTTCGTTTAAGTGCCACGAGAGAGCTTGTCTATATAGACCTGGGATCGACATTTTCATCTTTACAGGGGCGTGATCAGATAATGTGGTTATTTCTATACTAGTTTCTACAACACTTTCCAATGCTCTATGTTCTACAAAAATATAATCAATCCTAGAATACGACCCGCGCACAGGGGAATAATACGTATAGTCCGCCACTTCCAAATGTTGGACCCTCCAGACATCTACCAGCTGACAAGTTCTTTAATCTTTGTTTTATCTTTTTTAATTGTAAATTACTCGTCCCCTGTGCACCTGACGTACTATCTAGTTTCGGATCTAAACAAAAATTTATATCCCCCATCACAATTACCTGGCCTTCCCTAAATTCCTGTAGTTTAGCTAAAATTCCCCATTAGGTATTTTATTGGGTTCTTATTCGGTGAGTATATGTTAGCTAATGTACATCTTATATTACCCAATTTTCCCTTTAGGAATAGGTATCTTCCCTCCGGGTCCGTCTTTCTATCCTCTAGGGCAGTCATGGCGAACCTTGGCACCCCAGATGTTTTAGAACTACATTTCCCATGATGCTCCACTACACTGCAGAGTGCATGAGCATCATGGGAAATGTAGTTCCAAATCCAAAACATCTGGGGTGCCAAGGTTCGCCATCACTGCTCTAAGGCAAAGCAGATGTTCTTTGCGAACCCAATTGCTACTCCCCTCCCTCCATTTGTTATTGTATCTCCGTAAAACCAACTCGGGTATTCTTTGGAGTAGAGCCTAATCTTTGAATGGTGGGTGATATGTGTTTCTTGTAAAAATATTACCTCCGCCTCATATTGTTTTAGTTCTTTTACAATTTTAACCTCTTATTTGCACTATTCAACCCCTTCACGTTGAATGATAAAAAATTAATAGCCATTGTTTTTATTGTCTGAGCTTTCTAACCAGACCACTTTTTTTTTTTTTATTTATACCGGGAGTTTTTTCTACTGACATTTCTCTTCCCCTCCCTTGACCCAACCTCTCCCCCCATCCCCTCCCTAGCCCCAAATGGGCCCCTGGGCCCATGGTCTCCCATGATATCACGTCAAACCACAGTCCCTTAGCCTAAGGTGGAGCCCCGGACGTCCCCCCCAAAAACGAAGGTGGGGGTCATCCGGCCTCCTGCACCAACCCCCCTCCCTTCCCCCCGCAGCACCGCATCACATCACCCCCCCCCGCCCCCCCTTATTATAGTTACTCTGGATTTCTCTAGTATCCTAGTCTATTTCTTAAGTTTCTACCTCCTCCAACCCGGTAGTTCAGGGGGCCTAATGTCTAATTTATCACAGAAGTCCGGTAGGTCCTCCGGGAATCTCAATCTAGCTGATCTCCCCTCCTTTATTCCGATCAAGCATGCTGGGAACCCCCACATGTACTTTATATTTTGTTTTTGCATCTTAATCAAAAGGGGTTTCAACAGTCGTCTTCTTGTCAGAGTTTCAGACGCCAGGTCTGCAAATATCTGGACCTCTGTTCCCGGATACTGTAATGGGGGGTTTTCCTCTCAATTTGGCCCAGATTTCTGCTTTGTCTTCAAAAAATCTAAACCGAACGATGATATCTCTCGGTCTGGCTCCTCCTATATTAGTCATCTTTCCTACCCGTTGGACTCTTTCAATCCTAGGAAAATCTCTTGGTTCCCTCTCTAACAGGGGATTGAAAATATTTTTTATAATTTCCTTCAGCTCTTCTCTCTTTTCTTCATAGACTGCACGTATTCTCAGATTAGACCTTCTGTCTCGATTTACCTGATCTTCTAATCTATACAGGATATTTCTTTGATTTTGTTGAGCTATTTTCAGTTGCTCCCTTAACCTGGACAGCTCTTTAGCATGTTTCTCCGCTCTATCCTCTGCTGCTTCCACTCTAGTCAGGTGTCCCAGATCTGTTCGCAACAGATTCATCTCACTTTTAGTCGTTTTCTCTAGACCTGTAAACATTTCTTGAATGTCCCCTTTAGTTAAAATTGCAGCCGAGATGTTTAAGTCCTCTGCCCTGCTAGAGTCCACTTCACTTTCTGTTAAAATATCCTCCGCTGACTGATCCGGTGTTTCCCTCATCTTCTTGTCTGACCCCTTTTTCTTATCCGATCTCTCCCTTTGCTGCTTCCCCAGGCTGCTGGTTTGGGGAGTGTCACCCTGGGTCATATACATTTGTATCGTACTTGTTGCTGCCTTTGGGGTTTTACTTCCACCCCGCTTTGGTCCTTAACTCCCCATTTAGCTCCTATAGTATATGTCTGTCTTTCTGTGTTTTGATCCTTCCCTTCCCCCTTATTAATCGATCTCAGACGCTTTTGGTATCTCTGCGTGGCGATTCCTGAGGAGGGAGGGGGCCGTTATTGCCTTTGACAGGTATGTGTCAGGCCCAGAGAGCCCGGTATTAATACCCGGGAGGGGGAGGGGGGGCAAGAAGAAAATGAGAAAAGGGAGGAAGAGAAGAGAGAAAGGGCAGAGGACAGCATAGGGGAACCGTATTGATAAGTTGGCAGTCGCCAACTCTTTCCCTCCGGTAATGTGCCTTACTCTCACTTCCCTCACTCCTCTTTACCCCTCTCTTATGCTGCTCTTACTTCCCTTCCATATGTGTATGGGTCGCATATAGTCTTATGTTTTGCTGACCTCTTACAGTCTTATGTAGTTCTTTAAGTTCACAGCGACTCTAGTAACTCAGGAGGGTATAAGCAGACTTTCAGCACAGGCAAAAAAAAAGAAGAAAACCAGAGATAAAGAAGTACCATATAGAGGTTCTGATCTTATCCCCCACTTCCTAATCTGGGGGGATAGGGTCAGTAGTCTTTTCAATGCAAGACAGTCTGTGCTCCGCAATCCAAGATGAATAGAGTAGCTCCTTTTTATTGCATTCCGAATACTCTTCTTAAGTGTTATTCTTAGATTTAATGATTATTCGAGTACCTATATAGTTTCAAATATTTTCAGGCATTTCCAGGGGGATGTACTTTAATCACAGGTCATTAATATAATTACCAACCTCTATCAGTGCTCAGCCTGCAGTTTTCTCACACTTGTGGGTTTTATAGGTTTTATTCCAGAGCCCTCCTTGTATAGTGAAAGGCAGTAAGAGGGGGAGGGGGAGGGGGAGGGGGTAGCTCAAATCTTTCACAGTCCTCTGAATTCACTTCTTTTGTTCTCCCACCACTTGCACTGATCAAGGATGATTAAGGTAACTTTCAGACACACTTCTCTGATGTTAGTGCTTATGCTGGTTGCTGTTTAAATAAGTGTTTCCAAAAAAACTTCAGACATTCCCAGGCATGATAAACTTAAATCACAGACAGTTTCATATGATTACCTATCTCTGTCAGCTCTCAGCCAGCAGTTTTCTCTGCCCATCGTACTCGCATTTGTAAGTTTTACTCTAGAGCCCGCTTTGTGCAGAGAAATAGCCAGGGGAGGGGGAGCGGAGGTCTCTGCAGATCTGTGTTCACTCTTCTCCCACACTGCTTACCTCCTCCAAGCTGACCATCGGGAAAGGAGATCCTGTCATCTGGCGGCTCTCACTCCGCCGCACCTACCGTGCTGCAGGTGCAGTGCTACGATGGGGAGATCCAGGAGGCTCGTGTCCAAGGCCGGCTCCCTCAGGCTCCTCCCTCCATGATGCACACTACGTCATCCCAACCCAGGCATTCTGTCAGGTAATGAGCGGTCAGCCATTTCCCTAGACGGTTTGCCCTTTTAATAGGGGTAAGTCTGTTAGGCGGGGTCGCTGGGATCTATGGCTGGATAACAAAAGATCAATCGAACACCTTTGTTTTAACTCAATATGGGCAGGGGGATAGTCCCTAGCTAGATTTGAATTTTTAATCGTTTAAGAGTGGTTAGAATGGTGTTCTGATTTTCAGGGGTCTTTTGGTTTTAATTTTTTCGCTCTGATCGTTGGATATTTGTATATATGCTAATATATTTCCGGGGTAGGCCGTTTCTTGTGGCAGTTGATGTTTCGTTTCAGTATCGGTATTGTCGGTGTGATTTTCTCACTTTACTTTTTCGATTGGCTACTTAAGACATGGGGACTCCGGGCATTGGCGCAGATTAGGCGCCATCTTGTTGTACCTCGTGAGCGAAAAATGTGACGCTGTCCGACGTCCTTATGGTACATTTCGCCATACTCCTCTATTCAATTATTCGATATTGTTTGACGCTATTTGAACATATTTTACTATATGTATACTCTACGCCGTTCCGACGCCATTTCGATCCATCCCCCCCACACAGCTTTTCCTTAATAATTGTCCGCAGCCCGGTGGTGACGTCAGACACCGCCGGGCGGGCTGCTTAAATGCAGTCATTCAGACCGCCATTGCTCTGCCTGTCTGTTTTTTGCAACTGGAGGAGATTGAACTCTGTGACCCAGCAGACCTCTTGTGTACCGATTGTCAGGTATGTTCAATAGGTAGTTGGTGTCCCCTATACGGGTGAATACCTTGTACCTAGGACAATATCTGCCATTTGTGTGTCGTTTCCTTTTTATTGATTCATCTTTTTATTTACCCAACTAATATTGCAGGGGTTCCTGTCCATCTGTTTTTCACTGCACAAATCACGCTTTCAACTATTGAATTTGAACCAGCAAGTTCTTATAAGCTGAGCCTTGGCTGACCCTATTGCTCTACTAGATTTAGGTAATGGCATATTTGCCTATGTTTGAATGGGGTACGATTTATATGCGTACACATACTTAGACCTTTTATGTTTGTTTAGGTCCTATTTTTGGCAGCTTTCCCATGACCTCCGAAATAGACCGCCCATGCATCAAATTTTGGGCTCTGATCTTGATCCCAACATATTAGAACATAGTCGAATGGGACGCGCAGTTGTATTACTAATATGGTGTGTAGGCGAAATCACATTTTGGACATATATTGTTTATACGATAAACGTGTTTCAATGCTTTTTTCCTGACCTTTGTATATACTCTATTGTATCCTGTAACTTCAAACTATTTTGTCTTAGTGTTAGTTAGCATGGATTACATCCATGCATGCATCCAATTTATTTTGATGTATGTATTTATTTAATTTACAGTTTATCTACTAGATATACCAACTACTCCTGAGGAAGCTCATTTTCGGAGCGAAACATGTTGAGTGGTATATTGTATAAGCTCCATAAACTGTATCAAAATCCTTAATCAAATAATGTGATTAAGTGTTTTTTATGATTTATATTGTTTTGTCTCTTATGTATAATAAAAATGTGTGTTATTTTTATGCTATTTCACTCTATTTTATATTGTTTCTATTATGATATATCAGCACCTTGAAAGTCCCTAAGGGTTAGATCCCTTGCCCCTGTTGTGTTTTTTCAGATCTAAAAACATATGTAAGGACTGAAGGGATTAGAATCCCCATAGATATGGGATCGCTCCTACCAACCCATGAACAGTTGGTTGGCGAGTTAGGGCGGAAAATGTTGCCCCCATTGCGGCCCCACATTGCTGGAGATAAAAAAAATGTAAAAACACCATAAAAAATAAAAAAGTTATCAACCTCTAGCACATAGGATCGCTGTATAGAGGAAAACTACTGTATACCATGTCTTTTGCCAGATGAGTGATATTGGAATACAAGCGGGTAACCCAGACAATCTTACTTCCAGGCGACAGCCTTCATGGGATTAAGGATGTGGTTGCTATCCTTTAGGTACCTCGGCAAAGAGCACACCAAAGGTTTCAATTGGCCATCCAACTATTGTCCCAAACGCTCATTTAAAGAGTCTATACCCATAATAATAGACTTACCCTGTAAAGGGTCCAGGCCCTCATGGGTTTTGTAAAGATTATGGCAGGTTGGCAAAAAAACAGGACATTCAGGGAACCCATGGCCAGATGGACAAGATCCTGCTCCACACACTTCTGGAATTTGTACATCCCAGTGGTGCTTGGTTGTATGGGGTAAAAATCTGATCGATTCTCAAAATTAACCTTCTGTAAACCAAGACTAACAGTGTCCCCTAGTGAAGAAATATGGAATCACTCATCAGCCAAATGCATCAAATCCTTACATACACCAATGTTACTGTAAAGAAAAAAACATTAAAATGTAATCAAAATGGGAGAAATATCAGGTCTATCATCACTGTCACCCGTTGAAGCAAAATAGTGCTTCCTGATGGTGACATTGCACATTAAACTATTGATATCCAACAAAGTACCAAAGGTCAAATTGTTGAGTGCTTGTGGCTGGGTTCACGCTATTGTGATTTGGATTAGGGTTTCACTGCATCCAATTCGCTTGTCAGGAGATTGTAACCGGTTCTCACATCTCCGGCGTGGCTCCAGAGCAAATTGCATACAAGTCCTGTGCATCTTCTGATCCTTTTCAGGTCCAAATTCAGTCAAAACTTGGACCGTAATCAGATCTGAAATGGTGAACAGGACCAGTCCCCTGCTGTGAGCCGCTCCGTACCTCAGTGTGAACCCAGCCTCTAGAGAGCAGATCTCATCAGGAACTCGAGGTGACACATTTATTGATTTTTACGTATTTGAGCTCTGAGGGAATAAGAACCCTTTCTTTATTTCCTCCTCTCCTTGTCTTTTTCCACCTTTCTTGCATTCCAATTTCATCTTTCCTCGATGTATCCCATTTTTTGAAGGAGCCGGTGTACTGGTTTGACCAGTTCCTGGATTGGTGGTCTGTTCCGTGGAGTTATCTGGACCAGAAATTCAAACTCCATATTCAAGAAACAGACCCTCTTAGGAGGAAAAGATCATGAATCCAACTATGTTTATACCTGGAAGTAAAATTGCACATGTATAAACATTGCTGGATTCATGATTTATGGCCTGGAAATGCTGATAGATTCCGACCAATGGCATAATGTCCTGTGCACCTAGCAGGAAATCATGCAATCTCTCCTCCTGGATCCTTTTTCGGTTCCAGCATGAGAGGAGAGAGAATTAATATTGAGTACACAAGCACTACACTGACACCAAATCACAAACATTTTACTCTCTGATCACCCCCCCCCCCCAGTTAACCCTTTCACTCCCTGTCAGTGTCACCAAGTACAGTGTACAGATATTTTACTTATCACTGTATTGGTGTCACTTGTGACATTAAACAGCTTAAGGGGCAGTTAGCGGTAGTTGGAGATAGGCAATATATGGTGGGTGCCCTAAACCTATCTCCAACTACCGCTAACTGCCCCTTAAGCTGTTTAACGTCACAAGTGACACCAATACAGTGATCAGTAAAAATTCTGTACACTGTAATTGGTGACACTGTGACAGGGAGTGAAAGGGTTAACTGGGGGTGATCAGGGAGTGAAATCTTTATTAGGTTTAGGGTACCCGCCATATATTCCCTAATAAAGATTTCACTCCCCGATCACCCCCAGTTAACGCTTTCACTCCCTGTCACAGTGCTATTAGTACAGTGTACAGGTTTTTTTTCTGATCACTGTATTAGTGTCACAGGTGATGCTAGTTAGCATCAGCCTTCTATAAAGTCAGGTCCCGTCGCATATTCCCTAAGATTGAACCCCTTGATCACCCCCAGCTAACCCTTTCACTCTGTCACAGTGTCATTAGTACAGTGTACCAATTGTCAGGTCTACCAGGAGTATACTGTTATCCCAGTATCAGGAGGAAGGGCGGTTGAGACCCTGCAGCCAGAAACATGGGACCACAATGGGAAGTGCAAACAGACTAAATCAAGGAACACCAAACAACTCACAATTGGTATAGATTGAAGTCAGCAAACCCAGACCAGAGTAATCCAAGAGGCAGGGTCGGGAACAGGCACAGTCGGCAACAGTGATCAGTGAAGTCCAAAGGAATAGTCCAAGAAGTGTAGTCGGGAACAAGCAGAAGTCAGCAGCAGAATTATAACATGTTAAACAGCAAAAACCAGGAAATGGGACCTATACTAGGGCGAAGACAGGAAGGGGAAGTGATCATTTATAGGGTCACTAGATCAGCCGACTGCCTACAGCTGGTCACAGGGTGGAGCCAGCATCCAAATTCAAGGAGCAGAACATAAGGATTCTACCTTAAAAACTTCCCATCCCACCTATAGCAATACAATGGCCGCAAGGTGGCTCTGCGCACGTCCGCCGCATCACTCGGGAGACAGTACGCGTGCCTGGTGGTCACGATATCTACCGGGCTGCTATTGCTTGCCACAAAGCAGGGATGGGGATCTGTGTGTGTATATAGATACACCGATTAGTCACCTCCCCCAGTCAGAATCACATTTAACCCATTGATCGCCCCCTAGTGGGTTAATATAGGAACATAGGAAGATGGGTTAATGTAGTTAGAGGGAGTGGAAGGGGCTTGCAGAAAAGGAAGGCCAGTCCTGTGTTTGTGCATCAAAACAAATTTGCAGAGTTGGGTGAAAATGTGGAGGTGGCAAACACAGAGGTGGCAGCCCTAGATGTCACTGCTCCCCCTAACAGCCGGGAGAGCAGCCCATCTAGTAGAGGAAGTGAGGGGAGTGCAGATAGGCCTAGACAGTTGGTGGTTATAGGGGATTCTATAATCAGAAGGACTGATAGAATAATTTGTCGCCAGGATCGCCTCAACCAAATAGTTTGCTGTCTCCCTGGTGCTAGGGTTCGGCATGTGGTGGACCGGGTGGATAAATTACTGGGAGGGGCTGGGTATGACCCAGCAGTCTTGGTCCACGTTGGAACCAATGACCGTATACATGGAAGGTGGAGGCTCCTTAAGAATCAATTTAGAGAACTAGGCTGCAAGTTGAAGGGAAGGACCTCCAAGGTGATATTCTCTGAAATATTGCCTGTGCCATGCGCAACACAGGAAAGGCAGGGGGTGATTAGAGAGCTGAATGCATGGCTAAAGACCTGGTGTAGGGAGGAAGTATTTGGGTTTCTAGAGCACTGGGCTGACTTTTCATTGGGGTGCAACCTATATGCTAACGATGGTTTGCACTTGAATGGAAGGGGGTCTGCTGTGCTGGGGGAGAGGTTTATGGGAAGGCTGGAGGAGTATTTAAACTGGGTTTGAGGGGGGAGGGTGAACCAGAATTACATTGGGCAGACAGGTCAGTTAGGGGTCAGACATTAATGGAGGGTGGAATGGGGATAGATGGGGGGTGGGATATGGCAGGTGGCAAGAAATTTCCCATGTTGCAAACAGCCATTGAAAACTATAGGGCAATTTGTACTACTAAAAACAATAGGAAAAACACCAGAGCAAAACGTAATAATGCATTAAAGTGTTTGTACACCAATGCCAGAAGTCTGCCAAGCAAAATAGGTGAGTTGGAAGCTGTGGTGCATGAGGAGAGCTATGATGTAATCGGCATTGCTGAAACTTGGCTTCAATCCTCACATGACTGGGCTATTAATATTCCTGGCTATGCACTCATTCGGAGAGACAGGGTAAAAAGGAAAGGTGGCGGGGTCTGTCTCTATGTGAGAAGTGATCTCAAAGCAAGTGTGAAAGAGGACCTGGTGGATGGAGAGTGTGATGAGTCTGAAGCATTATGGGTGGAACTGCATTTAGATGGGTGTAGTTCAAAGTTAATCGTTGGAGTTTGTTATAGACCACCCAATGTTAATGAGGAGGTGGAGACTCAGCTCCTTGCACAGATGGAAAGGGCTGCAAGGGCTGGGACAGTGATAATAATGGGGGATTTTAACTACCCAGAAATTGACTGGAGTAATGGCACTGCTGGGACAGTTAAAGGGCAAAAAATGATAAACCTATTACAGGACAATTTTATGGTCCAGTTTATTGAGGCCCCAACTAGGAATGAAGCTCTGTTGGACCTGGTAATCTCAAACCATGCAGAGCTTATTACTAATGTCTAGATAAAGGAACACTTGGGTAGCAGTGATCATAACATGATTTCCTTTGATGTTAGCGCTAAACAAGAAATACATACGGGTAAGATAAAAACACTTAACTTCAAGAGAGCAAATTTTCTAAGGATGAGGGCTGCTCTCCAGGACTTAGACACAGAGAATATTTGCTTCAATGGGCACAGAACAGAAATGGGAATTCTTCAAAAAGACTATTTGGGACCTCACTGCAAAGTATATTCCCATGGGCAATAAGTTTAAAAGGCTAAAAACAAAACCTATGTGGCTCACAGCCAAAGTTAAAAAAGCTATAAACTATAAGAGAAGAGCTTTTAAAAAATATAAAAATGAAGGATCACTAGTGTCATTTAAATGTTACAAAGAATTTAACAGAATATGTAAAAAGGAAATCAAGGATGCAAAAATTCAAAACGAACGACAGATTGCAAAAGATAGTAAGACAAACCCCAAAACATTCTTCAAATATATTAATAGTAAAAAGGACAAGTCTGAGCATGTAGGCCCTTTACAAAATAATCTAGAGTGGGTGACTGGGGACAAAGAGAAGGCTAATTTATTAAATACTTTCTTCAGCTCTGTGTACACAAAAGAGCATGGGGGAGCGCATGTCCATAATGGGGGTGATAGTGACACAGCCCCAAATGATCCACAATGGCTCAAAAGCGATATGGTCCAGAAATATTTGGACAGAATAAAGGTGGATAAAGCACCTGGCCCTGATGGCATCAACTCACGGATCCTAAAAGAATTGAGCTCTGTAATTTCAGAGCCATTGTATCTAATTTTTAGGGACTCATTAATGACGGGAATAGTCCCACTGGATTGGCGCAGGGCGAACGTGGTGCCTATATTTAAAAAGGGATCAAAGTCTTTACCAAGTAACTATAGACCTGTTAGCTTAACTTCTATAGCTGGGAAGATACTGGAGCGTTTAATAAAAGACCACATCGACGAGTTCTTGCTGAACAAAAACACTTTAAGCAACAGACAACATGGATTCATGAAAGACAGAAGTTGTCAGACAAATCTGATTTCTTTCTATGAGGTGGTAAGTAAAACCTTGGACAGAGGGGTTGCGGTGGGCGTGGTATACTTGGATTTTGCAAAAGCATTCGATACAGTTCCCCACACACGGCTCATGTGTAGTGTAAGGTAAAGTCTACAGGTTTGGAAATAGTTTGTAAATGGATAGAAAATTGGCTAAAAGACAGAATTCAGAGAGTCGTGGTTAATGATTCTTACTCTGAATGGTCTAAGGTTATCAGTGGTGTACCCCAAGGTTCAGTGCGGGAACCCTTACTTTTTAATATCTTTATAAATGATATTGGGTCTGGGATCAAAAGTAACATTTCTGTCTTTGCAGATGACACCAAGATATGCAGTGGAATAACATCCTTACAGGATGTCTCCAATTTACAAGCCGACTTCAATACACTGTCTAATTGGGCGACTATGTGGCAGATGAGGTTTAATGTTGATAAATGTAAAGTTATGCACTTGGGGGCTAAGAATATGCATGCATCATACATGCTAGGGGGAGTACAACTGGGGGGATCCATAGTGGAGAAGGATCTGGGGGTTTTGGTACATCATAAGCTCAATAATAGCATGCAATGCCAAGCTGCTGTTTTCAAAGCGAGCAAAGTCCTGTCTTGTATTAAGAGAGGTATGGACGCCCGAGAGAGATATCATTTTGCCCCTGTTCAAATCATTAGTAAGACCTCACCTGGAATATGCAGTTCAGTTTTGGGCACCAGTTCTCAAAAAGGATATCGGGGAACTGGAGAAAGTGCAGAGAAGGGCAACCAAACTGATAAGAGGCATGAAGGAAATCAGCTATAAGGAAATATTAGAGGAACTGAATTTATTCACTCTTGAGAAGAGGAGAATAAGGGGGGATATGATCAACATGTTCAAATATATTAGGGGTCCATATAGTGAACTTGGTGTTGAGTTGTTCTCTGTACGGTCAACCCAGAGGACAAGGGGGCACTCTTTACGTCTAGAGGAAAAGAGATTTCATCTTCAAGTACGGAAAGGTTTCTTCACAGTTAGAGCTGTGAAAATGTGGAATAGACTCCCGCCAGAGGTGGTTCTGGCCAGCTCAGTAGATTGCTTTAAGAAAGGCCTGGATACTTTCCTGAACGTACATAATATAACTGGGTACTAACATAGGTAAAGTTGATCCAGAGAAAATCCGATTGCCTCTTGGGGGATCAGGAAGGAATTATTTTTCCCTGCTGTAGCAAATTGGAGCATGCTCTGCTGGTTTTTTTTTCGCCTTCCTCTGGATCAATTGTGGGCATAAAATTGGGTATTTGGATTGTACGATTATTTTTTATTTATTTTTTTAAGGTTGAACTGGATGGACTTGTGTCTTTGTTCAACCTGACTAACTATGTAACTATGTAGTGTTAACCCCTCCCCTGCCAGTGACATTTATACAGTAGAATTCTAAGGTTCCTGTAGAATGGTCAATGGTCCCAAAATAGTGTCAAAAATGTCCGATCTGTCTGCCGCAATATCAGTCACAGGATCGAATCCCAGACAAGGCGTGATACAGATCTTTTTTCTGATCACTGTATTAGTATCATGGATGAAGCCAGTTAGCGTCAGTTAGGCCTCATTCACCCTAGAGCGTTTTGTAGCTTGAAGCCTCAAGCTACAAAACTTTGGAGCGGGGAAAAAAAGAAAATTGATTATTCTCTATGGAAATGGTCCACATCTCCACTCCAAAATGCTTAAGACAGAAGCTCCAAAACGCCTGAAGCTCAAACAAGTTCTGGAACTTTTTTTTTGTAAGGCAGATTTGGCCTTTCTGCTTTTTACATTGATGACCTTTTGATCTGTACAATGTCTGTAAAAACGTGGTAAAAAAACATGGTAAAATCACGCAATTATCTGCCTGAAGCTAAGCTCAGGTGTGACTGGGGCCCAAGCGTCAATCCAAGACAGCGTCAGCTTTTAACCCTTTGGTTGCCAGCAACACTAAACACATACGCACATACACTATCCACTTCGCATCCAGGCCAGTTCTGACACTTTGCTTCTGCATGTAAAAATCATTTTTTGTCTGGAAAATTACATAGAATCCCCAAACATATTTTTTTTAGCAAAGACTCTAGAGAACACAATGGCGGTCATTGCAACTTTTTATCTCGCACGGTATGTGCGCAACAGTTTTTCAAATGCATTTTTTTTTTTTTTTTTTTTAACAAGAAACAGTTTCATGCTTAAAAAAAACAAACACACACACACACACAGTAAGGCCCCTTTCACACTGATGATCCGTTCAGGCCCGCCTGTCAGTTTTCAGGCGGACCTGAACGGATGCTCCACAGAGCTCTATGGAGCGTCGGATGTCAGCGGTGACAAGTCCGCTAACATCCGAGCCGCTCCGATCCAAAAAAGTGTGACGGAGGAAAAAGCTATTTTTCCATCCGTCTGCGGATCGGATCAGGTGACGACGGACACTGCGGTCCGTCGTCATCCGATCTCCCATAGGGGAGAGCGGCGCTGTGACAAGTCTGTCCCTGCGCAGTGTGCAGAGACGGACCTGTCATCTCCCTGCTCAGCGGGGATCGATGGAGTGATCCCCGCTGAGCAAACGGATATCCACGGGGCGTATCGGCAGTGATCTGCCCCGTGTGAAAGGACCCTAAAGTTAGCCCAATTTTTTTGCATAATATGAAAGAAAGTTACGCCGAGTAAATACATATCCAACATGTCACGCTTCAAAATTGCACACATTCGTGTAATGGTGCCAAACTTCGGTACTTAGACATCCCCAAAGGCGATGCTTTAAAAAATTTTTACTGGTTACATGTTTTGAGTTACAGAGGTCTAGGGCCAGAATTATAGCTCTCGCTGTAACGTTTGTGTCAACACCTAAACTTTGTGGTTTGAACACAGTTTTTATATGTGGGCGGGACTTGCGTATGCATTCGCTTCTGCGTGCGAGCAAACGGAAACAGGGCACTTTAAAAAAAATAGGATTTTTGTACTCACCATAAAATCCTTTTCTCTGCAATTCACCGACCTGACACAGCTCCTCTCTGTAACTAAATGGGTTTGTTAGCCTGCCATTAGGAGAACTAGGCAAACATTGTAACACAATACACCGAACTTTAGTCCCGCCCCAGGGGGCGGACCCTGTGCTAACAACCCTCCCTGCTCCCAGGCAGAACTCAGTACGTGAACAAACAGGATAACAGAGAAAAGGAGGGGGGGTGGGTTGCTGTGTCAGTCGGTGAATTACAGAGAAAAGGATTTTACGGAGTACAAAAATCCTATTTTCTCTTATATTCCCCTGAACGACACAGCTCCTCTCTGTAACTAAATGGGACGTCCCCAAGCAGTGCCAAACGAGGGGTGGGAAAAACAACATAAAAACTTCATCCATCATGGCAAGTCGGAACTAGTGAAACTAAACCCACAAAAAAACAGAAGTGTGTGGAAAAACCACCATATAACCGTGTATCCTCAACAGGAGCGGTCCCCAAGACCGCAACATTGTGGAAGTAATGCAACCGAGCATTAACAAAACAGCCCTGCGTTTTTATCGGGGAAAAAAAAAACAGGAAAAAAATCTCAATTGCATATATGATTGCAACTACATGGCCGTCTGCAAAACTTTGCGGCCAAAACAGGCATCAGCCGATGCACTGACATCTACCTTGTAGAACTTGGTAAACGTATGGACAGACGACCAGGTCGCCACCTTACACACCTGAGCGACAGACGCTTGGTGTCGGAAGGCCCAAGACGTTCCGATTGCTCTTGTAGAGTGGGCCGTGACCGGAAAGGGGGGCACCTGCCCCTTTAAGGCGTAAGGCTTGTACGACAATCTGTCTGATCCACCTGGAAATGGTGGCCGACGAGACCGCCATACCCTTCTTTGGACCAGCCACCGAAACAATCAGCGAGTCTGACTTCCGAAAGGGAGCCGTGGCAGAGAAGTACACCGTCAGAGCCCTAACCACATCGAGAGCATGAAGGGCCACCTCTTTGGGGTGCTTCGGCTTAGGACACAACAATGGTAATACAATGTCCTCATTGATATGAAAAGCCAAAACCACCTTCGGTAGAAAGGATGGTTGCGGACGCAACACCACCTTATCCCTGTGGGTGACCAGTTAAGACGACTTGCATGACAAGGCCGCCAATTTCGAAACCCTCCTGGCCAATGCGATGGCCACTAGAAAGACCACCTTCTGGGAAAGGGTCAACAGGGGAATATCCCTGATATTGTCAAACGCCAGCTTCTGAAGCACCGACAACGCCAGGTTCAAATACCATGGGGGTAACAGTGGACGCTAAGGAGAGACTACATGCTGTACCCCCTGAACAAAGGTACTCACTGAGTGAGACGCCAGGGGTTGCTGAGAAAAAAAAATAAAAAATAAAAAATAAAAAAGACAGCCAGGGCTGAAATTTGCCCCTTAATGGTGCTCAACGCCAATTTCTGGTCTACTCCTTGCTGAAGACACAGCAGGATCCTGGATATAGAAAAGGAGCGCCAATGCCACCCTTTCTTCTCCTCACACATGGAGATGTAGGCCTTTCAGGTACGATGGTATATTTTCCGTGAAGATTTCCACGCCCTTAGCATAGTTGCAATCACAGAGTCCGACAGACCCCGGTTCCTCAGCACCTGGCTCTCAATAGCCATGCCGTTAAAGCCAGCGATGGTAAAGCAGGGTGAAAGATTGGACCTTGAGATAGGAGGTCCTCTTACAACGGCAGTCACCAGGGAGCGTCTGCCACCAGACGCACCAGGTCTGTGTACCAGGGCCGCCGAGACCAATCTGGGGCAACCAGGATTACTGGGATCCCCTCAGCTTCCACTCTGCGAAGCAGACGGGGCAACGGTTTTAGTGGAGGAAAGGCGTACATCAGCTGGTACTGATTCCACGGAGCCACCAGCACGTCCAACGCATCTGCCCACAGATCTCTTGTCCTGGACATGAATCTCGGCACCTTCAGATTGAGACAGGAGGCCAATAGATCCACATCTGGTGTACCCCATTTCAGGCATAGCAGCCGGAATATCTCCTGATGCAACGCCCATTCTACTGGGTACATCATCTGACGACTCAGTCCGCCTGCCAATTTTCCACCCCCGGGATGTAAATGGCTGACTGGGCCGTAACGTGTCGCTCTGCCCACCGAAGTATGTGAGCGACCTCCCGAGCAGCGGCTGAGCTTCTTGTTCCCCCTTGGCGATTTATGTACGCCACAGCCGTGGCGTTGTCCGACTGTATCCTGGTCGGACATCCTTGAAGACACGTCGACCATGTGTGGAGGCACAGCCTGATCGCTCTCAGTTCAAACAGATTGATCGGCAACCTGGATTCGTCCATCGACCAGAGGCCCTGAGCAGACTGCGTCCGTAGTGATCACCGCCCATTTCAGAGGAAGGAATGATTTTCAGGACTGAATCACCTGGGACCTCAACCACCAGATCAGAGTCCCTGACTGGCTGGCTCACCTGGACCTGTCGATCCAGGGACAACGGAGATTTGTCACATTTTGTCAAAATCTCCCTCTGCAGGACTCTGGTGTGGAACTGGTCATAAGGTACTGCCTCGAAGGAGGCTACCATGAGCCCCAGCACTCGCATGCAAAAACAGAGTGACACCCACTTGCGGTTCATCAGTAGTTTGACCGCAGATCTGAGTCTGCAATTTGTCTGAGGGGAGAAAAACCCTTGCTTCCCTGGAGTCCAATAGTAAACCCAGGTACTCCAGACACTGGGTCGGTACAACCACCAACTTTAGGTTCAACAGCCACCCAAATTATCGCAGAGTCTGCATGGTGATCGCCACATCCTCCTCTAATTCTGAGGCAGAAGATGCTCTCAGGAGATCATCTAGGTAACCCAAGATCGCGATCCCGCGTTGTCGCAGCAACACCAATACTGGAGCCAGTACTTTGGTAAAGACTCGGGGGGCTGATGCCAGGCCAAAGGGAAGAGCCACAAACTGGTAATGGGCTTCCCTCGACTGCCAAACGCATAAATTGTTGATGTCGAAGGCATATGGGTATGTGCAGGTACGCATTCTGGATGTCCAAAGACGCCAGGGAGTCCCCTTGATGGAGTGCAGCGACTACTGAGCGAACTGATTCCATTCTGAACCTCTGCACTTTTACAAAGTAATTGAGGGCTTTTAAGTCCAAGATTGGACGTACCCCTTCCTTCTTAGGAACCACAAACAGATGAGTAGAACCCCTGGAAGCTTTCCAATTCCGGAACTGGTACAATCACCCCCTGATTCAGCAAGTCCCTTACTGCCCCTAGCAGGGCCTCCCAGCGAACCAGGGAAGCGGGTATGCTGGAGGGGAATAATCTGTTTGGCGGCCAAGTAAAAAATAATAAAAAAACTCTTGTAGCCTGTGGAAATCAGGTTGCAGACCCATTGGTCGGATAACCGGAAGGTCCACCGGGCTGCAAACTCCCGAAGGCGACCCCCCACCCGATACGCGGATGGGGCAAACCTTCACGCAGTAGCACTTTTGTTGGCAGGCTTGGGGTTCCAGGGACTCTTGACTGTCCGTGGACGTCCTGGGAACATTTTGTCGAAGCACTAGGCGGACGAAAAAGCCGCATGTGAGCGGAAAAAGAGGGCCCTTGCCTGCAGCGTGGCTCCTTAGCCTTCCTGGCCTGTGGGAGTAGTGTACTCTTACCACCCGTGCCATTTTTAATAATGTCATCCAACGAGGCTCCAAAGAGCTGCTCACCAAGGAAGGGAAGATCCGTCAGGGCTTTTTTGGATTCCTGGTCAGCAGACCAGCATTTAAGCCAAATCAGGTGCCTCAGTACCACAGCGGACACTGAAGCCTTGGATAACAGAGGGAGAGTATCCAGGGCCGCGTTACAAACGTACTTAAGGCCTTGCACTAGTTGGTCTGCTAGCTCCACGCAGACAGGGCAGGCGTTTTGCTCTCCCTATTCGCGGTGCAAAAGTTTTGCCCACTCAGTCAGTGTCTGCGATACCAGTGCGGATGCCAGTATTGGTCGCACGGCTGACCCCACAACCGTAAACAAGGAATGAGCCACTGCCTCGGCCTTCCTGTCCATGGGATCTTTGATTGCAGGAGTCCCCTCTACCGGGATCGTGGTTACTTTATTTAACCTGGATAATGGGGGTCCACAACAGGAGGAGCCAACCATTTCTTGAGAAGGCTTTCCTCAAAGGGGTAACGCACCATGTGTTTGGGGACCGAAAAGGTCCTTTGCGGCCGACCCCATTCCCTGTAGATGAACTTATCAAAATAAGCCAAATACAGGAACACCTTAGGTGAACGTGCTGGCTTGCGGGACCCAAAAGGGACCGATACATCAGCAGAGGGATCTGCTGGCTCCTGGATCTTCAGGGTATCACGCACAGCTGTGATAAATGCTCCAACAAGCGCTTTGTCGCCCCCGGATGGGGAATCATCCTCACTGTCCGAATGGTCCTGGTCAGCCTCGTCAGATAGGTCAGAGCAGGGGTCACCAGCCACAGCAGAGCCCGAGTCTGCATCCGAGCTCTCCCCAGACGACAGGGGGGGGGGGGTAGGGGACTTTTACGCGCACCCTTTCCTTCCACGCACCACCTCTTTTTACCAACAAAAGAGTTAAGGACCACCGTCAGGATGTCCATGGGCACAGCGCTATCCGCAGGTGACCCGCTTGCAATAGCCTGGATTTCGGGAGAAAAAACACCAGTTTCTGAAGCCATGCTGACCCTAGCCTGTCTGCCACCTGCAAGGGGACTTAGGACAGTGAAGTCCCTACCCGCCTGCTGCTACCATGTGGGGGGGTACCTAGCGCCGGACTCACCACCTTGGGGCGTTCTGTGAATGTTACTAGCCATGCCTGTAGTCCCTAGGAGGTTACCCACTTGCAGAGTGAAGAAACTGTCGGCAGTATCTGTATAGAATAGCGGTGAAACTATCTGCAGAGCCTGCACCAGCGTTCAGGGAAGAGCCATCCAGCATCCTGTATACACAGTGGACACAGGAAAAAGCATGTGAGAGCACATGTAAAGCTGTCACAAGAGAACTGCGGTGAAAAGAGCGCTCGGGCTTAAAAAAAATGGCCGCCAATGCAACTAATAGGAAAAACCTATAAAAAACGGCTGCTGAGGCTCACAAGGGGAACCTGCTTTGCCCATAGTCAAAATGGCCACCGACAGCACCATGCGGTGACAAGAAAAATCACAGAACAGTGCTGCCTGCATTCAGCAAGAACACCTCCACAGACACCTTTTGGGACCCTCGCCCCCCCCCCCCCCCCCCCCCAAGACCAGGACCAACGCTAGCCGCACAGAGCCCCCTACAGGTGAGAGACCCAGCAAACCACACACACACCGCCCACAGCACATGCAGCCACCCACCCAGAGGGGGGGAAGGAGGGGAGATAGGGACGTGGGAGAGAAGAAAAGGAGGTGAGGTGGCCCCCAAATCGACCTCCCAGGGAATGGCCAGCTGCTCACCCCACTGAAGCAGGGCGAGCCGTACTTACCAGTCCTGAAAAGCTGGGAGACATTCCATCACAGACCTACTCCTGCGCAGTTACAGGGTTGCTGCTGGCCCGGTATACATTGATCAATACATCAGTAGCTTGGTCATATGTATACCCCGGAGCATTGAAGCTCATTGACCACCTCTGGAGCTGAGGTATGTCTTGGCCTGCCGAGCCTTAGCTGTAGCCTGCACACGCTCGATGGCCGGACTGGGGAGACTACAAGGATAACTTAAAGTGGAAGGCCACCCTGAAAAACAAAAGTACATTAAAAATTAGCAAAAAAATCTGAAAAGAAAAAAAAGATTTTTTTTTTAAACTTACCAGAAATGCCTGTTGCTAGGTATATCGTCCTAATCTGCATATTCCTCCTCCTCCTCCGCGGTGATGTTCAGTCTTCTCCCCTCCGTGCGGCGTCTTCTGGGTAATGGGTCGTGCTGTGTTCTGGGAACTGTGTGTCCCAGAACACAGCGTGCCCCATTCACAAAGCGCTGCGCGACTCGCGCATGAGCAGTAGGAAACAGGCAGTGAAGCCGCAAGGCTCCACTGCCCATTTCCCTTAGTTGAAATGGCGGCGCCGGGACCCGAGAGCCAAGGAACGGGTCAGCCTCGGGCCGCCGACATCGCGTGCGCCCTGGACAGGTAAGTCTGCTTATTAAAAGTCAGCAGCTACAGTGTTGGAAATTTTTTTTTTAAAGCTGGCCCTCCTCTTTAACCAGCCAGTCACCCAGCCGGTAGTTGATAGAAGATCCCAGGATCTTTCATCTTGCGCAAAAAACATAAAACCTGCATCAAAAAAATTCACCAAAGGGCCCGCAGGGTTTCTAGGTCATTCTCCTTCACTAGGCAAAATAAAACCTTCTGTTTTGCCTTGAGTTCTGCCTGGGAGCAGGGAGGGTTGCTAGCACAGGGTCTGCCCCCCGAGGCGGGACTAAAGTTCTGTGTATTGTGTTACAATTTTTGCCTAGTTCTCCTTATGGCAGGCTAACAAACCCATTTAGTTACAGAGAAGAGCTGTGTCGGTCGGTGAATATAAGAGAAAATATTAAAAAAGAAGAAAAAGTTTTCGGGACTTTAAATGAGGCTGGCACTAAAGGAATGCCTGCCTCCATCCCTATCAATAATATATAAGGGGAGAGAACAGAGTTGGGACTTTAAATGAAGCACACATCAGTAAAAGAGTAAGTCAAGTGACTATAATATTTATTTAATAAAGTCCATGATATGTTATACAAACATTTTGGGCATCAACCTCTAAAATGCTCTGGGCATACAGCCTCCACACAATAACTCATGGACTAATATTACAAGGTAAATTACAATCCAATACACATTGACATGAAATACAGAAAGCAGTAAATGCATATTATAAACGTATCCTACTGTGGTTGAACCCAAAATGGCCAGGATAACCATGGTAAGTGAATACTAGATTAAAAAATTGATTAACAATGCCTAAATGATGAATTATAAAATGGAGAGGATCATATAAATCTTAATATTCCATGATTGAGGTAAAGGGTAATGGCCAACGGCTCTACGCGTTTCGCGGTATTCCAACCGCTCATCAGGAGCATGCATCATGGAATGATTCTGCAAATTATATATGAGAATAAAAATAAAAAATAATGAATTGAATTATTAGATAAAAATTGGCAAAGTAATTTAATTATTATAATTAATTTCAAGGTTGGGCGTCCAACTCACGTCTGCATCAGCGGGCCAGTAAACCAGCATCTGGGTCCACAAAAAGAGCCGCAGTGCATAGCCACCAGGCACCGAGGCTGCCAGCGGGAAAGGTAACCACCAACATAGGCACTTCCAGGGTGGGTAGATGCAATGCCTGTGAAATGAATGCAAATATCTATATGAGGAATCTATGTGTGACAGACCAAATAAGGATCTGTTTGTGTGTGAAATATGTGTGTGTGGGAAATTGGTAAGGTGGCAATGGGCAAGGAAAAAATAGATTAAAATTGAAATTAAGAAGGAAAAAAAAAAAAAAAACATGAGTGAACTAACAACTTGGCTAACACAGTGGTCACAATAACATAAAAAGTAAAAAGGTATAGATGAGGGAAAAACTAAGCTAAAATGCCCATTGCCACCTTACCAATTTCCCACACACACATATTTCACACACAAACAGATCCTTATTTGGTCTGTCACACATAGATTCCTCATATAGATATTTGCATTCATTTCACAGGCATTGCATCTACCCACCCTGGAAGTGCCTATGTTGGTGGTTACCTTTCCCGCTGGCAGCCTCGGTGCCTGGTGGCTATGCACTGCGGCTCTTTTTGTGGACCCAGATGCTGGTTTACTGGCCCGCTGATGCAGACGTGAGTTGGACGCCCAACCTTGAAATTAATTATAATAATTAAATTACTTTGCCAATTTTTATCTAATAATTCAATTCATTATTTTTTATTTTTATTCTCATATATAATTTGCAGAATCATTCCATGATGCATGCTCCTGATGAGCGGTTGGAATACCGCGAAACGCGTAGAGCCGTTGGCCATTACCCTTTACCTCAATCATGGAATATTAAGATTTATATGATCCTCTCCGTTTTATAATTCATCATTTAGGCATTGTTAATCAATTTTTTAATCTAGTATTCACTTACCATGGTTATCCTGGCCATTTTGGGTTCAACCACAGTAGGATACGTTTATAATATGCATTTACTGCTTTCTGTATTTCATGTCAATGTGTATTGGATTGTAATTTACCTTGTAATATTAGTCCATGAGTTATTGTGTGGAGGCTGTATGCCCAGAGCATTTTAGAGGTTGATGCCCAAAATGTTTGTATAACATATCATGGACTTTATTAAATAAATATTATAGTCACTTGACTTACTCTTTTACTGATGTGTGCTTCATTTAAAGTCCCAACTCTGTTCTCTCCCCTTATATATAAGAGAAAATATGTTTTGATCACTTTTATTGCCATTACAAGGAATGTAAACATCCCTTGTAATAGGAATATGACATGACAGGACCTCTTTACAGTGAGATATGGGATCAATAAAGGCCACACATCTCACCTCTAGGCTGGGAAGCCTAAAATAAAAAATAACGATCACGGCTTGCCAGCCGAGGCAGCATCGTTTTTTTTTTTAATGCAGAGGCCAGGCGTGATGTCATAACATCACACACAGCCTCCGACGATCAGAGAGACTCTTGTGAAGATCTAGTGAAGAGGCCTACAGGATACTGAGCATGACAAATGAGAGAGATGGAGAGTCCTCACTGTCAGATTCATGCTCAGTATTTGAACCTGTCGAGAGCAGCGGCACCATGACAGATAGCTCCGACGATGGAGTAGAGGTCCCTGCTAAGGTCAGACATACCCAAACCCCTTCCTCTGTTGCTCAGAGACACTTGCTTCTTGGGAGGAAAGCAATGGCAAACCTAGACAGCATTATTAAAAGCAGACACATCAACCTACACACAAAGTGCCATAAAGTCAAACCTATAGTATTCCCAATAGTAACCTATAGCTGTGAAAGTTCGACCATAAGAAGCCTGAATGCCAAAAAATGTATGTTTTTGAACTATGGTGCTAAAGAACACTCTTGAAAGTCCCTTGGATGGCAAGAAGATCAAACGAGTCAATCTTGAAGCAAATCAGCCCTGAATATTCACTGGCAGGACAGATCCTGAAGCTGAAATTTAAATACTTTGACCACCTAATGCGAAGAGAGGACTACTTGGAAAAGACCCTGACGCTGGGAAACGTGGAAGGAAAGAGGAGGATGACAAAAAAAAAAAAAAAGATGGATAGATAACTTCACTTCAATGGTTTTCGATAAGGCTAAGAAAGCTCCGGGAGGCAGTGGAGGACAGAAAAGCCTGGTGTGCTATGGTCCATGAGGTCACGAAGAGTCAGACAAGACTGAACAGGGGTTCAATACTTTCAAAAGGCATGTCAACACTTTTCTCGTCTTAACACGAAGAATGCACCAGCTGATTATTATGAAGCAGAATCTAAACGACATAGTGGAGCAAACAGCTTTTACTTCAGAGCAGAAAAAGATAGGACTTTTAAAATCCTTGATCATTGATGATTTTTTCTCTCAACAAAGAGTTACTCTTCAAGTTTATGGAGATTTAGCCACTTAAACGGCATTTCCATTAAAATTGGCTTACATGGTCAGATTGAAAAAAGAAAAAAGTCCATCCATCCAGTTCAACAAAAAATACAATCCCTTATACACAATCCTTAACCCACAGTTGATCCAGAGGAAGGTGAAAAACCCCAGCAAAGCATGCTCCAATTTGCTACAGCAGGTGGAAAGATTCCTTCCTGATCCCCCCCACCCCCCCAGAGGCAATCGGATTTTCCCTGGATGAACGTCACCTGTAAATGTCGGTACCCAGTTATACTATTATGTACATTTAGGTAAGAATTCAGGCTTTTTTTAAAAAAAAATCTACTGAGCTGGCCAAAACCCCATCTGGAGAGAGTCTATTGCACAATTTCACAGCTCTTATTGTGAAGAGACCTTTCCGTATTTGGAGATTAAATCTTTTTTCCTCTAGACATAAAGAGTGTCCCCTTGTGCTCTGTGATGACCTTAAAGTGAACACCACCACCAAGTTCACTATATGGACCCCTTATGTATTTATACATATTGATCGCCTTAACCACTTAAGGACCGAGCCTCTTTTTTTTTTATATGTGTCGTTTACAAGTTAAAAAAAAAATTTTGATAGAAAATGACTTCAAACCCCCAAACATCACAGTTTTTTTCTAACACCCTAGAGAATAAAATTACGGTCGTTGCAATACTTTGTCACACCGTATTTGCACAGCGATCTTAGGCCGCGTACACACGCGCGGACTGTTCGCCCAACTTTGTCCGCTGAACAGTGTTTGGGCGGACAGTCCGCTCGTGTGTGGGCTTTCAGCGGACAGTTTCAGCGGACAGTTGGACGGACAAGGTTTTTCGGAAATTCCGTAAAACTGTCCGCTGAAACCTTGTTTCAGCGAACAGTCCGCTCGTGTGTAGGCTTGTTCGTCAAACAAAGTTGCGCGCATGCTCAGAAAGGATTTTCACGCCGAAAGCTATAATGCAGTGTATAGGACGTCGTATTTTTCGTCCCGTCGTACGTGCCGTTCACGTCATCGCGCACGGTTTCAGCAAACTGTTCGTCCGTCGTGTGTGGCCATGTCCGTCCATGCTAAGTTTGAGTGGACTGTTTGCCGAAACTGTTGGACGGACAAAGTTGGGCGAACAGTCCGCGCGTGTGTACGCGGCCTTACAAGCGCACTTTTTTGGAAAAAAATACGCTTTCTAAATTAAAAAATAAGACAACAGCAAAGTTAGCCCATTTTTTTGCTGCAAGTGTTTTTACATGTGCCCTATGTTTTAACATTACAAAACTTAAAAAGTATAGCAAATAATGAAAAACTATATTAAAAGAATATTTTAAAAACCTGTAATTGATTGCTATGCTTTAGAAACCATTTATATACCCCGAATGAGTATGATCCAATCCAATTCACCACTAGCATTGCTGTTAGCCAAAGTATAATTCAAATTTGACCTATATGTTAGATTTCAACCAGATGACCCCACCATTGAGCTTCACCCCTGACTTGATCAAACTTAGCTGCATGAAATTTAGGGTTAGTGTTTCCTATCAGGTTCAGGGGTTTATGGATAAGGTTTTCCCTTTGAACAAGTTTAGGGTTATGGTAAGTAAGGGTTATAGTTTCCTGTTAGGGTTTCCCATTAGAGTTAGGGGGTTATGGTTTTCCCCTTGAACAAGTTAGGGTTTCCGGTTAGGGTTTCCCCTTGAAGAACCAGTTAGGGTTTCCAGTCAGGGTTAGGGTTTCCCATTATGGTTAGGGTTTCCCCCTTGAATAACAAGTTAGAGATAATTGAAAATATTTTAAAAATTGCAAATAAAATTTTCATTAAAAAAGGCAAAAAAAATGAAATAACACATACAGCTAAAATTAAAAATGAAAGCAAAACATTCTATCAATTCCAAATAAAAAATTAAATATATTAAAAAAAATGAATTACATTTTACATAAAGAAAAAGACAAAAAAAGTATAATATATATATATATACATACATATATATATACACACACACACACACACACACATATATATATATATATATATATATATATACACACACACACACACATATATATATATATATATATATATATATACACACATACACACACACACATATTTATATATATATACACACACACACACACACACACACACACACACACATATTATATTATATACATATTATATATATATATACACACACACACACATACATATTATATTATATACATACACATTATAATATATATCTATATATCTATCCACACACATATATATATATATATATATATATATATATACACACACACACATACATACATACATACATACATATATATATATATACACATACATACATATACACACACACACTAATCAATTGCAATTTAAAAACTAAATATATAAAAAAAAAATGCATTTTTTTCCCTCATATGCTCATTATGGGATTCATAGTAAAAGCATTGAAATTGAGGTAGATGCAAGTACACTGCTGCACTCTCAGCTGCTGCTACTCTGGTCTCACAGAATGGCTGAAATAGTGAAATACAGTTTTTTGGACTTTTGGAGTGTCCTATGATATTATCTTAAAATAAACGCTCCTAGACGCAAACATGGCAAAACGGGCATTTTTAAACACCGGTTAGAAGCTGTTTGAAAAAAATTTGTTCAGAGGAGGTTGCCTCCACGTCCCGTGTACATTAAGCCTCATGCCGCGCGCACACGGTAAGATTTTCCAACAACAAATGTTCGATAGGAGCTTGTTGGAAATTCCGACCATGTGTAGGCTCCATCGGAAAGTTTCCATCGGAAATTCCGACAAACAAAATTTGATATCTGGATCTCAGATTGTTCCAACAAGATCCGTTCTCGTAAATTCCGATCGTGTGTACACAATTCCGATGCACAAAGTTCCACGCATGCTCTGAATCAATTTCAAGAGGGAAGCACTTGGTCTGGTAAAACTAACATTCATAATGTAGATAGCACATTCATCACACTGCAAATTTTTTAAACTTTTAATGCAGCGCATTCTCCTTTTTTTATAATGCTAGAATAATGAAGTTAATGAAGTTGTTTTGCTGCTGATAGTCTCACAGAGTTCTGAAAAAAATATTTCTTTATTATTTCCCGTGATCTCCTGAAATTTTTTTTATTTTTTTACGTCAGATCTCCATAATGATGGAAATGGAAATAAAAAAAAAAAAAGCACTATAAACAATTTTTTTTATCAAAATCTCCTGCTTTTTTTTTTTTCTAGTGCTCTCCATAATATTGTTTCTCGTTTGGGGGGCCAAGTTACCACAACACCATTATTATCTTGTATTTTTTAACCTCACGGAGGTTGGTTGGTGTGACATTGTATTTAGGAAATGTACCTGCCTACTCACAAACGGTCTTTTTTATTTTTTTGAGTCAAACACATTGGCAAGTATTTGTGAATCCAAAATAGCCATTTATTATGGGTCATAATAAAATAAAGAGGAAGGCAATGCTGGAGAAACTTGTGAAATTTGCAAAGCCTTTGTACCCCAGGGCACACAATTATTTTACAGCCAAAATTGGTAGCATGAGGAGTCCATATAATAGTGAGCACAATTCGGTCCCGGATTACAAGAGATCAGGAACAGCAGCAGATGACATATGTACCCAGGCTGTGGTCATACCACAGCCTGCATCTTGTCAGATCAGACTGAACCCAGGTCATCACACTCTTCTCTTCCTTCCAGGCTTGCTTCCAGACTGTGGTTTTGGAGTTGTGGCAGGAGGTGGAGGAGATGGAGGATGGTCAAACTCACACAGGTGGGTTTTGGTTGGCTCCTCAACCCCCTTATTTATTTAGGGACAGATACATAATTTCCTCACAGATGAGGTGTTGATCCTCCTCAATTTCCTGCATTTTGCATGCAGCCATGGAGGCAAAGGCCTTGTGAAGAGTGGGGGTGGTTCTGAGGGCAGCATTAGCCTCCCAAATCAGCCAAAGTGCTGCCTCCTCCACATTACTCCCCTTCCTGGGCCTTTTGGTTGGAAGGCAGAGGGGAGGGGCCTGGGATTCCGTCAGGCTACTGGGCCGGGCCATATCCTGGCTGCCAGTTTCCCGCGCCACCTCCTGGCTGCCACTTTCCCCTGCCACCTCCTGGCTGCCACATTCCACAGCCACTTCCTGGCTGCCACATTCCATGCCCTGCTCCTGGCTGAGGCTTTCCTGTGTTTGAAAAAATAGACAGTTTTAGCTTTTTATTAATCAATCACACGCAATTTTCAGCTCATGACTTGCAAACTAAATGTTAACAAATAGAAAAGACCATCATTCTGACCCCAGCATTTTGCATTCTTGTTCCAAATATTTTTGGCCATTACGGTCTACTGATATGTAAAACAATTTATTAATCAGTTATTAAATATTAATATTGATCAGCAATTAGTGATCAATAACAACATCTAGTTAATATCATTAATTTTACAACAAGAAATATGTAGAACAATGCTATACCTGTTTCAAGCTGGGCTCCTCCACTTCTTCCTGGCTGGAAGACCCAAGTTGGACATCGGAAGCCTCAGCTGGGGTGGAACGAAGCATGAAAGGTAGGGTTGAGAGTGACTGCCTGACTTCAGTCTGGTCTGACAGAAAACGCAGTGTCATATTACCACAGCCTGGGGACATAAATGGCATCTGCTGCTGCTCCTGATCTCATGGAAACCAGGACCTTATTTTGCTCCCTATTATACAGTATCTCACTAAAGTGAGTACACCCCTGACATTTTTGTAAATATTTTATTTTATCTTTTCATGGGACAACACTGAAGAAAGTACACTCTGCTACAATGTAAAGTAGTGAGTGTACAGCTTGTATAACAGTGTAAATTTGCTGTCCCTTCCAAAATAACTCAACACACAGCCATTAATGTTTTAACTGCTGGCAACAAAAGTAAGCACACCCCTAAGGGAAAATGTCCAAATTGGGCCCAATTAGCTATTCTCCCTCCCTGGTGTCAAGTGACTTGTTAGTGTTACATGATCTCAGGTGTGAAAGGGGAGCAGGTGTGCTAAATTTGGTGTTATTGCGCTCTCTCTCTCATACTGGTCACTAGAAGTTCAACATGGCACCTCATGGCAAAGAACTCTGAGGATATGAAAAACGAGAGTTAGACTTACCGGTAACTCTGTTTCTAGGAGTCGTCCAGGACAGCACTAGAGAGATAGGCTCCACCTCCAGAGGCAGGAAACACAAACCAGATCTTTAAAGGGCGGTCTCCGTCCCTTCCCCTTCAGTCTTGTAAACGAGAACTTCCCCGGAAACGGCTTCTGTAACGACAAAAACACTTGTCCAGCATTATAACAGCATATAGGGTGGGAATCCATGCTGTCCTGGACGACTCCTAGAAACAGAGTTACCGGTAAGTCTAACTCTCGTTTTCTCTAGTCATCTGTCCAGGACAGCACTAGAGAGGATCAACGAGAACTTACCAGATTAGGGGGGGGACTACCGCTTGAAGGACCTTTCTCCCAAACGCCTGGTCTTGCGCTGAGATAAGGTCCAATCTGTAATGCTTCATAAACGTTAAGTAGCTTGACCAAGTTGCTGCTCGACAAATTTGTTCTGGTGTTGCTCCAGCTCGCTCTGCCCATGAGGTCGATAGCGCCCGTGTGGAGTGAGCCATGGGGGGAAAAAGGACATTCCATTTTCATTCCTTTGTAGGCTTCTACAATAGCTTGTTTGATCCACCTTGCAATTGTATTTTTTGAAGCTTGTGACCCCAATTTTTTACCCGCATGTAAAACAAATAATGCATCTGATTTTCTAATGTTTTTTGACATCTCCAGATATTGTAAGACACAGGCTCTCACATCCAGTTGGCTAAACTCTACCTCCTTAGGATTAGTGGGAGACCCACAGAACGAAGGCAAAACAATTTCCTGTGTTCTGTGGAACTTTGTCACTACTTTGGGTAAAAACCCAGGGTCCATGCGCAACACCAGCCTATCCTCAAAAAATTGTAAAAACGGCTCTTTCACCGAAAGTGCCTGAAGCTCGCTAATGCGTCTGGCTGTGGAAATAGCCACTAGGAACACCGTTTTAAGCGTGATCCATCTCAAGGAAGGCTCTTCTTCCAGAGACTTTTTTACCCATCCCTGTAACACAATTGACAGGTCCCATTTGGGTAAAATTTTGAAAGGAACAGGTTTAATCCTGGTCAACCCCTTAAAGAACCTGCTAACTAGCGGGTCTACCGCCAGAGGTTGATCCAAAAAAAAAAACAGACAGGGCCGCAATTTGTACCTTTAAGGTACTAATGGCCAGTCCCTTATCCACACCGTCTTGTAAAAATTCCAAGACTGTCGGGATACTTAGACACCTTTTTAGTGTCCAACCATGAACAAAAAACTTTCCAGTACTTAACATAAATTGCTTGGGTTACCTTCTTTCTACTAGAAAGAAGTGTTTTAATTACCCTATCCGAGAGTCCCTTAGACTTCAAGAGACTCTCTTCAGATGCCAGGCCGATAACTTTAGGGTCTGCAGTTCTGGTAACAGAACTGGACCCTGGGACAGCAGATCCTCTCTCTCGGGCAGTATGAGGGGAGGTTCGTCTGTCAGGCCCAGCAGCATCGAAAACCATGGCCTCTTCGGCCAATAGGGAACCACTAGTATCAATGTGGTCCGTTCCTGCAAAAATTTCCTCAGGACTAGAGGAATTAGTTTGAATGGGGGGAAGGCGTAGCAAATGTGAAATGCCCAGCTTTGTGCCAAAGCATCTATCCCTTTTGCCCCTGCCTCCCTCTCTAGGGAGAAGTATACTGGGACCTGGGTGTTCGCTTTCCTGGCGAACAAGTCCACTTCCGGAAGACCCCATTTGCGTACTAACAGCTGGAAAATCTCCCTGTTCAGTGACCATTCCGATTCGTACACCCGGTGTCGACTCAGAAAGTCTGCCAGGTGGTTGTCCACCCCCTTTAGATGGACCGCTGAAACCGATTTTAGGTTTTCTTCTGCCCAATGCATGATCGTACTTGTTAGCTCGATCAAGGACGGGCATCTTGTTCCTCCCTGCTTGTTTAGGTAGGAAACCGCCACTATACTGTCCGAGAGGACCTGTACATGGTGGTCCTTCAGATCCCTGGCAAACACCCTTAAGGCTTCCCAGACTGCCTGCAACTCCCTCCAATTGGCCGACCTCTGGGACTGTGTCTTCCCCCCAGCATCCTTGGGCTACTTTCGACCCCAAGTGGGCCCCCCAGCTCCAAGCACTGGCATCTGTGGTGATGCGAACAGACACTGGAGGAGACCACCATAGACCCCGTACTAGGTTCTCCTCTCTCTTCCACCACCAAAGAGACCTTTTGGTCTTTGAGGATAGATGGATAGTCCCGTCCAGGGACTCGTGTCCCGTCCCAGCTGCTCAGAATATTGGCCTGGAGACACCTGAAATGAGCTCTTGCCCAAGGAACTGCAGGGATTGTTGCCACTAATAGGCCCAACCCTGCCATAGCTGACCGGATGGAAATTGTCTGATTGGACTGCAAAAAGGTTACCATCTCTTTCACCTTTTCCACTTTTTCCCCTGTGAGGAAGACTTTCTGTGACACTGAATCCACCAGAAAACCTAGATACTGTATGGCCTGTGTTGGTATCAGGTGCGACTTTTCTTGGTTTATCAACCACCCCAGCCTTTTTAGGCAAGAGATAGCTACCCTCAGATCTCCCTGCAGTTGGAGCTTTGAGGGGGCAAAGAATAAAAGGTCGTCCAAGTACGGTATGACAGCGATCCCTTTCAGTCTTAGGGGAGCCAATGCTTCTGCCAGGACCTTGGTGAATATCCTGGGGGAAGAAGACAGACCGAATGGCAGAGCCCTGAATTGGAGGTATTGAATCTGACTTCCCCAAAGAATCGCTATCCTCAAATACTTTTGAGAGTCTTCTCGAATCGGGATGTGTAGATACGCATCCCTTAGATCGAGAGAGGCCATGAAACAATCTGGAAGGAGTACTGATCTCACTGTAAAAATTGTTTCCATCTGGAATTTCTTGTAAGTTACCCACTTGTTCAGTAACTTCAGATTCAAGATCAACCGGAATTTGCCTGACGGTTTCCTTACTACAAACACGTGTGAATAGAAACCGTGATTTCTTTCCTGTGGCGGAACTGGCACTAGAACCCTCTGATCTATTAAATCGCCAATTTGTGACAGCAAAGCTGTCGCTTTCTGGGGGTCTTTGGGAGGCTTGGTCAGACACATCCTTGCAGGTGGGATGTGTTTGAACTGTATTTTGTAACCCTCCCTGATGATCCTCAGAATAAAAGGATTTGGGGTAGCGTCTTCCCACTGTGGGAGGAACCGCCCCAGTCTCCCCCCCACAGGAACCGTGTCAATGGGATTTAGTGTTTTTTTTAGAAGAGGAAAAGAGATTGCTTTTCTGTTTTCCTCCCATCCACTGTTTCTTAGGGGTTGACTCCTTAGAGGTCTGCCCTTGTGACTGTCCCTGCCTTTGAGGACGAAAAAAGCGTTTACCTGTAGTCTTTTTAGATTTGACAGGAAAGGCCTTCTTCTTGTCCGCAGTACGGTCCAGGACTTTCTCAAGGTCCTGCCCTTACAAGAGGTCTCCCTCAAAGGGGATGCCACATAACCTCACTTTTGAGGCCGAGTCTCCCGACCAAGACTTCAGCCAAAGTGCCCTGCGAGATGAATTTACGAGGGCAGCGGTCCTGGCTGACAATTTAACAGACTCCGCAGAGGCATCTGCTATATAACCTGCTGCTTTATGTAGCATAGGAAGGGAATCCAGAATTTCCTTTCTGGAGGTACCCCCTTCCAAAAGGCCCTGTAATTGTTCCAGCCAGACCTCCAAGTTGCGAGCCACTATTGTCGTGGCCATTGCAGGTTTTTAGTTATTCATGGTTACTTCCCATGACCTCTTTAATAGTACCTCCATCCTTTTATCCATGGGTTCCTTTAGAACACCCATGTCCTCAAAGGTGAGATCTGTTGACTTTGCACACTGGGAAAAAGCTGCGTCTACCTTGGGCACTTTATTCCAAACACAAGAGGGGTCCTCGCTGAAGGGGAATCTCCGCTTCATGCTTTTAGGGAAAAATAACTCTCTGGCTCCTCCCACTCTTTTTTGATTGAATCTATCAGTGTGCTATGAACTGGAAAGACCCTAACTGAATCTGTTTTTAGGGTCTGATACATCTGGTCATGCAAGGACAGGGAGACTGGCTCCTCTCTGATTTCGAGCGTCTCATAAATTACCCCCAGTAAGGCATCAACCTCCTCGAGTGAGAGCCTGTATCTGGGAGAGCTTGACCCTTGAACAGGAACATCTCTGGATGATGCCGCCTCACTTAGGCCATCCAGAGAATCAAGTTCCTCCTCCTCTGATTCGTCACCTTCAACTCGGGTGGAAGCAGAGGGAACTGCGGCTGGTTTTGGGGTTTCAAGGTTCGCTAACATTGCTTTGATGGACTCCATTTCTTTCTGTACTCCAGAAATCAAATCCTTACAAGCTCCCGTAGCTTCCTTATAGACCAATTTGTCTATGCATGGTTTACAAAGGGGCTTAGACCATCCTTCTTTTAATTTACTCATACATGAAGGACATCTCTTCTTCCCCCCTGACCTCTCTGGTTCTTTGGGCAGAGCCTAAGGCAAGAGAAGGAGAGAAGAAGGAAGGGAAAAAAACAGACAGGCCAACGTCAGCGAAACCTTTAGTAAAATAGGACGCCTTCACCAAACACCTATGTGCACCCCACCAACTGCTAACAGGATTCGCAAGACTCTTTAGTCCGGATCCTGTTTGAGAGAGGGAGGGAGGAAAAAGTACACCTGGACCATTTCAAAATGCCTTTGCATTGATTAGTCCATTACTCCCCCCCCCCCCTCTCTCCCAGCCCTGTAGGTACAAGACACCTCTGCGTTTGCCTACCTGAGCTGGTTCGGCTCCACTGCCACTCTCCACTGCATCCATATTCGAACGGAACACGCCTAACCGCCTGGAGGCTTCCCTTCGTAATGGCGATAAAGCGATGCAACACGAACGCCTCGTGGCTGCGGCTTTTTAAAATAGCCGCCAAGGTCCCGAACGTCCACGCTCGCCGCGCGACCCGGTACCGGTAGTCGATTGCCCGAAGTCCTCTATCCTCCTCCTGTGTTGCACAGGCCGGAACTCGAAGCCTGTGCCCACCCCCCACCTGACTTCGCGCCCAATTTGAACCTATTGTCGGATGGGGAAACGAACGCCCTCCCCGGGCTTCAGAAGGAGAACGCCGGTTCGAAGCTGCAGTCAACCCGACCGGAGGACTTCAAACGTCCGTTTACCAACAGGTAACCCGAACTCCTTCCCCGTCTCTTATGGGCTATCCCACCGTCAGGGGAAGGAGAGCTCCTGATCCAGCCTCCTCCTCCGGTGGAGGAAACACAAAGACTGAAGGGGAAGGGACGGAGACCGCCCTTTAAAGATCTGGTTTGTGTTTCCTGCCTCTGGAGGTGGAGCCTATCTCTCTAGTGCTGTCCTGGACAGACGACTAGAGAAAAATTTAATTACATAAATATGGCCTAGGCTATAAGAAGATTGCCAAGACCCTGAAACTGAGCTGCAGCACAGTGGCCAAGACATACAGCAGTTTAACCGGACTGGTTCCACTCAGAACAGGCCTCGCCATGGTTGACCAAAGAAGTTGAGTGCACATGCTCAGCGTCATATTCAGTGTTTGTCTTTGGGAAATAGATGTATGAGTGCTGAGGTTGAAGGGGTGGGGGGGGGGGGGGGGGTAAGCCTGTGTGCTTACACCATACGTCACACACTGCAAATTGGTCTGCATGGCTGTCATCCCAGAAAGCCTCTCCTAAAGATGATGTACAAGAGCCTGCAAACAGTTTGCTGAAGACAAGTAGGCTAAAGACATGGGTTACTGGAACCATGTCCCGTGGTATGAGGAGACCAAGATAATCTTATTTGGTTCAGATGGTGTCAAACGTGTGTTTTGCGGCAACGAGGTGAAGCATACAAAGACAAGTGTGTCTTGCCCACAGTCAAGCATGGTGGTGGGTGTGTCACAGTCTGGGGCTGCAAGAGTGCTGCCAGCACTGGTGAGCTACAGTTCATCAAGGGAACCATGAATGCCAACATGTACTGTGACATACTGAAGCAGAGCATGATCCCCTCCCTTCAGAGACTGGGCCGCAGGGCAGTATCCCAACAAATTAACAACAACCCCAAACACACCTCCAAGACTAACACTGCCCTGCTAAAGAAGCTGAGGATAAAGGTGATGGACTGGCCAAGCATGTCTCCAGACCTAAACAGTACTGAGCATCTGTGGGGCATCCTCAAACAGAAGGTGGAGTGCAAGGTCTCGAACTTCCACAAGCTCTGTGATATCATCATGGAGGAGTGGAAGAGGACACCAGTGGCAACCTGTGAAGCTCTGGTGAACGCCCTGCCCACTCATACATCAATTTCCCAAAGACAAACACTGAATATGACGCTGAGCATGTGCAATCAACTTCTTTGGTCAACCATGGCGAGGCCTGTTCTGAGTGGAACCAGTCCTGTTAAACAGCTGTACGTCTTGGCCACTGTGCTGCAGCTCAGTTTCAGGGTCTTGTTAAGGCAGTGCTGGAAAATAATGGTGGCCACAAAAAAAAATTGACACTTTGGGCCCAATTTGGACATTTCCACTTAGGGGTGTACTCACTTTTGTTGCCAGTGGTTTAGACATTCATGGCTGTGCGTTGAGTTATTTTCATGGGATAGAAAACTTACATTTTTATACAAGCTGTACAACCACATTGTAGCAGAGTGTCATTTCATCAGGGTTGTCACATGAAAAGGTATAATAAAATATTTACAAAAATATGAGGGGTGTACTCACTTTTGTGAGATACTGCAAGTGCTCCTCAGCCCACCAATTTTTGCCTTCAAATAGCGGATGGTTGCCGTGGGGATCTGCGGCTTCACCAACTACAGTAGTTTCTCCAGTGCTGCCTGCCTCTTGTTTATGATTATAATGCAGATGTTTCCCCTGCCATAGACAGGGCAGCCCCATGTACCTGTCTATGAATAAGGGAAAGTTATGATCATTGAAGCCATACATGTTCTCTGCAAGACACAACACAGGACAAACTAATGTCAGGCTAAACTCTCCTCATCTTGTCCCAATATAGGCCTCAATCTAAAAGCAATATAGGCCACTGATGCTCAAAGTTATACTTGTACCTTCGTTAGGCACTTAGTATCGGCGCTTACGCTACTCCTCCTCCTGCTCACAAATTGTACATATGATGCACGCGTGTTAGGCTTTATATACACACTGGAGGCGTGAAACTCCACCGCCCCTGGCGTTTTTTCTATTCCCCGCCCCCCTGTTTTTCGGCACAGTGGGAGAGCACATGGTGGAGAAAGAGCCAGCGCATGCAGACAGGAGCAGCAACAATGAAAGGCCGAAGCCACGAACATCCCAATCCCGGAGGAGATTTAAGGCCTCAAATATGTCCTTTATAGGGATGGTGGACATCTTGAAGAGGGCCGACTATGATGGGAAGCAAGGACCTTACCAAAAGGTCAGAAAGGCCAAGAATCATGGCTAAAGTTGTGAAAAGTCTGCACAGGAATTTTGGGGTACAGAAATCCAAGGATCAATTAAGGAAACGCTGGTCAGACCTGAAATTGAGAGAGCAGCATCAGTACAGAAAGATCAAGAGAGTTCTTCAAAAAAGTAAGTAGTTGTCATGTATTCCTGTTATTATTTGCATGCTGCTCCATGTGCTTTTCTTTACTGTTGTACAGTTTAACCACTACAATACAGGGCACTTTCGCCCCCTTCCTTCCCAGCCCAATTTTCAGCTTTCATCGCTCTAGCGTTTTCAGTGACAATTGCGCGGTCATGCTACACTGTACCCAAATGAAATTTTTATCATTTTGTTCGCACAAATAGAGATTTATTTTGGTGGTATTTATTCACAACTCCGTTTTTTATTTTTTGCGATATAAGCGCAAAAAAGCGGAAATTTGGAAAAAAAACAATATTTTTTTTCTATTTTAAAAGAAATCCAATAAAATTTGTCATAAATTTAAGCCAAAATGTATTCTGCTACATGTTTTTGGTAAAAAAAATTCCGTTAAGTGTATAATAATTGGGGCACTAATTGGCATCCATTGTGGGCACCGACTGGCATCCCTGGTGCTGGGTATCCCTGGTGGTCTGGTGGCGTCCCTGGTGATCCAGTGTGGGCTTCCTGGGGGGGGGGGGGGGGGGGGGGGGGCTGCGCTGATAATCGATCAGCAGACCCCCCCGTCAGAGGACCAGCCAATCGGCTCTCTTCTACTCGGGTCTGACAGACGCGAGTGAGGAAAAGCTGATCACGGGCTCTTCCCATTTACACTGATCAGCTATGATCGGACACGGCTGATCACATGGTAAAGAGTCTCCATCGGAGACTCTTTACCGAGATCATAGTTGCGGTGTGTCAGATTGACACACACACGATCGCCACAATGTCACCTGTAGTACGGAGTGTCCATCTTCTTCCGGGTATCGCTGCTATGGCATCTCACAGTGCTGGAGCATTGATGACGTCACTCCCGCACATGCGCATGGGAGCCGCCACTAACAGCATATCACCATTAGCAGAGGCATGCTCAGTGCGCCTGCGCTCCGCTGTCTACAGTGCATGCGCCGTAGACAACGGTGCCTATCTTTTTGTAAATATCTCCTAAACCGTGTAGGTTTAGTAGATATTTCTTGGACATACAGGTAAGCCTTAATCTAGGCTTACCTGTAGGTCAAAGTGGTTTGTAAGGGTTTACAATCACTTTAATATCCTGAAGACGTCATATGACGCCCAGACAGAATATTGAGAGCACTTTTCCAACCGTCATTCTACTATATGGCAGGGAGCAAGGGGTTAAACAGCCTGCTCATTGGTAATTAGGATGCGTCAACAGTCTTTTCCAGCAAACACCATCTGATAATCCAAGGGAAAAAGGGCACATCCATACATGACCACCCTGTCGAATTGTGTCACATTCAATCCTTACATGGACTTGGGTTGTATCTCATTGATATCTCGTTGGGCTCAAACGAGTTCCGCAATGGAAGAATCCGTCCTTCAAAGCAGGATCGCTGGGTCCGCGATGCTTGCAGCACTCGGTATGCGAGATGTATGGTTCGGGGAGATGCAGAGCAGACGTCTCCTGACCTGTGGTTTTAGTCTGAATGGGGCATATCGTAGGCTGGCTTTACGTGACTATATGCATAGTTTGGCTATGGCAACAGTATGATACTTAGCTAAGTAGCATTACGGTTTGAAAAATTATTTTTCACCGTTGATTTGATTCAAGAGGACTTGTTTTCCTCTTTGTTGTTAATGCCTTCAATTTATCAAAGTTGAACTTTGCAAGTTCCTTAGTTGTATATTGTTTTATGGTTTTAAACATGTCTTCTTACCGCAAAAAAAGGCTATTTTGTAATGTCAAACGCCAAAATGTTATTTAAAAAATATGTTGGTTTGTTCAAAAACCCTTTCCTAATGTACAGAGTAAAACATTTTCTAACAATGTGTGGCTTCTTCTTTCAATGCTAAATAGCTTTTTTTTTTAACCAAGTTGGTGTTGACAGTGACAATGAGGGTTATTTACTAAAGGCAAATCCACTTTGCAGTTTGCCTATTTTTCATATAACAGAGAGACTTTATCTGCTCTCTCAGCTTTCAAAAGAAAACATTGGGCAGTCTGCCAAGTTTTTAATATGAAACATTGTAACTAAGCTTCCTTCTTAGATCAAAGGGATACAATTCTGTTTGAAAAGAAAAAATCCAGGCAGTCTGCCGAGTTTTCAACGTGTAAATGCAGGAAGTTTAACCATCAACCTCTAAATCTTTTTCTGACACTTCTTAAGTTAAAATCAATATTTTTTGCTAGAAAATTACTTGGAACCCCCAAACATGATATATATTTTAGCAGAGACCCTAGGGAATAAAATGGCAATTGCTCCAATATTTTATGTCACACTGTATTTGCCCAGCGGTCTAACGCAATTTTTTGGGGAAAAAAATATGCTTCAATGAATAATAAAATAAAAAATAAAAAAACAGCGAGAATCGAGATCTTCTAAGCAAAAAAATGGTGATTCTCATTTTAGCAAGAATCTGCAGCTGTAGCGCAAAGTACTCCATATATTTGATACAGACCTCGTGGGCGCTTTTGAGGGGCAAGCCAGGACGGCCAGCTTCAAGCGCTGTCAAGGTTTGTTTGTAGAGTCCAGCCTCAGGCCCAACTGAGCCAACATAGTTAATTGAATTTCTCCTTAAATAGTTGTGGAGAATGCAGCATGCAAGGATTATATGGCAAATTTATATTCCGCCATGTTGATTGCCGTAAGGAATAGGTGGAACCGACTGCCCATTGTCCTGAACGCACCACTCTTCTCGCTCCGGCCAGCCAGTAGTTAACAACCCTCTGGTCTGGGGTGAGGGTCCTCATCAGGAACGGCCGCATCAGGTGATCACCCAGCCCTAACGCTTAATCAGCGGAAAAAACAAACGGGAAATTGGGAAGCCACAGTCTGCCTTTCCTGAGGCGTTGAAGGAAACTGTGGCGTCAAAACCGGAAAAAAAATTTGCCCATAAACATTGCAAGCAGATTAGACAAACACTCTTGGCCAACATCAGTATAGCATTTTAAGGAGTATTTAAAGACAAAAATATAAGGTCCACTTATCAGATACCTCACCCTCTCTGATGGCCCATTGTAAACAATTAAGGGGGGGTATGTTTTGGACAGGTAACCCTCTCCACTTCATTGAGAGCTGAATGTATAAATAATGTGTTTTACTTTGGCCAGCACCTCCTTACTTACACTATTGGCAGCCCACTGGACAGGTAAGAAGCATCATACAAACATAAAAAAATACACACTGTCCAAATTGAAGCACTTTTTTACATTCTGTAATTACCTATAAAGATAATAGGAGAACAAAAAATTTAAACAGTACCATTTGAAAGTATTCTGGCAGGACCTTTCACTATACGCTTTTATATATACACACACACACACACACACACATATACATACACACACGTTCATATATAGTGCCTCCTTTTATACAAATCACAATTCTCTCATATGCCTTTGTTGCGGGAGATCCATGAGAATAATCCCAATGATTTCAGGAATTATCTCCAGATGACAGACCGCATTTTTCAGTTTTTTGGCTTTGCTGTCCCCTTATATTAGCAGGCAGGACACCTGCATGCGGCCAGCCTTCACAAGCAGAGGCTGGTCTCCACGTTGTAGTACTTGGAGACAGGGAGAAGTCTGCAGGACATCAAGTTCTCGACAGGCATCTCTCCCCAGGCTCTGGGGATCATTATTCCAGAGACTTGATCTGCCATCATTCAGGTCCTGCAGGTTGCCCCGGTATATGTCAATTTGACAATGGGCTACTGGGAAAAGGAATACACCTGGGCTAACAACCCGTTCCCCAGGCACATTGTATTTTTTGTTAGATATATTACATAGTAGGTGAGGTTGAAAAAAACACAAGTCTATCAAGTCCAAACTTTGAACATTGAATCAATATTCATGACATTTTGCTCATCTGGAGTGGTGGCCCAAATGTGTCCCCCCTCCTTTGTGGCCCGCTGCAACACCAACCGCTTCAGTTTATCTTTTACACATGCACTAGATCCCATGGTGTTGGCGTTTTTACTTAGTGCTAACCCAATGGCAAAAGGTAGTATTCTTACAAAAAAAAAAATCACGTCAAGCCCGCCAGTGGGAATTTGTATCCCTATTAAAATAGTTTTCATCACCCTACACAGATAAAAGACTCTTCCAAGTGGACAATCTAACAGGTTAAGGAAAAATTGTTTGAGAGTAGATTAGGTTTTACAAGGTAGCTCTGAAAATGAAATTTGAAGAGAAGGGTTACCCCTCGGAACACGAACGCCTCGGTCCAGAGGCATTCATGTCACACGTGAACCCTCTTTCTAGAGAGAAAATCATAGCTGAAGGGAACGATAACCATACAGTAAGATTCGAGTCAACCTTAACTGATTAATATAGGTCAGTTTCGAAAATCATAAAAAAACTTTATAAAATCTTATTGCTAGACCAGCGTTTAGCCCCTGTTTTGACAGCAGCGCCACAATTAACTTTCAGAAAGGCTGGCACTATGAAAAATATACTTGCACCAAATAAAATACAAACAGAACATCAGATCCTCATTAGATATTAGAATGTACTTTGATAACAGGACAGGCATTTCAGTGTAAAAAAAAAAAAGGATGTTTGACATACCTATTCATCACTCACGGCAGTAACAAAATCACCACCAGAAGGAAAAACAGTTTATCACATGTTCCACAGACTGTCGTTTATGTTTTGCGGTGTCCATGTGGCCGCTTGTACATGGGACATACTGTACGCACTCTATAATAATAATTGGTGATCACCGCAGGTTCATCAAAAAAGGTTGTGATGAATACCGCATTTTCACGGCATGCACAATGACAACATAAAATGTCTCAAAGTTGTTGTCATAGAGACCATCCCTAAGGGCACCTTGACTGCAAAACGAGAGATTTTCCCTTTTATGTAGAAGGGAAGTATTCTGGATAAACCATGTTTGACTCTCTTGCACAAAAAGGCCTAAACGAGGAATTAGAAACATGCAGTTTTACTCAATTTTATCCAATTTCTCCCCTTTTAGTCATTATGGAAACGTGTAGTCGCCGTAACCGAACAGCCTGCACTTTCCACTGGTCCCCGTGTTGTTCCAGCTACCACCATCCCAACAAGCCCTCCTTGGCTAATCCCAGCATCTGTACACATGGGCTCCGGTCTTCCCACCCCACACTTCCGTGGCAACCTTCATCTGCTGAACCTTCGATCCAGGGAGAGTGGCTACATCTGTTCGCGGACCGCACCTTTCCTTCTACACCCACAAGCACACTAGCCAGCTCAGCGAACAGTTCTGTTGAGAGCATGTTGGTTGCCTTGCCGCAGCTTTCCTCCCCCTTCCTGAGCAAACCAGACATCTCAGTACACACCGGTGGATGGGTCTGCTATCCGGATCAGGACTCCCATGTGCAGCGGGAATATTGCCCCCCACTCACTGCACTGTTCCATCGTTGGATGCCATAAGCTCCTCACTGCTCTGAGGACTTTCAGTTTTATTTCCTACCCCTCTTTCGACTGTACCATTAGAGAAATGACTTTTGGAACAAGTTCTATGATCCTCATTGAATAAACTTGCCTTTTGTTTATTATTACTGTTACAGAAAGACTTCTCTTCATTAACTCTTTTTATGCTGACATTTCCCACTTGGGTTTTTTATTTTTTTCATTTCTGCCAATGGGGGATTTATCTTCAATTTGACCCAATAAGAGCTGACACCCCTTGCTTTGTATTGTCATCCCCAATTTCCAGTTATGGTTACCGTTCAGCTGCACTGGGCCTAGTGCATACTCATTTCATCGTTATTCTTTTACATGATCCTCAGTTTTAACACTGTTGACATCCCTGTTATTTATCAGATTTCTGAGTAAGAGCTGCAGCTGACAAACTATTTTATTGTGTGCACAGGGAGTGAACTCTTATTTAACCAGGACATGCTTTTTTTTTTTACCAATTAACGCTTTCATTTCTACCTGCATAATCACTATTCAACAGTTTCATGTTTCTATATTAAAGCGGGGGTCCACTCAAAAAAAAATATATATATTAAAAGCCAGCAGCTACAAACTTTTAATAAAATGGACTTACCTGTCCAGGGAGCCCACGAGATTGGTAGCTGAAGCCGAGCAATCGCTCGTCTCTCGGCTGTCCCCACCGCCATCTTCGGTGAGGGAATCAGGAAGTGAATCGTTGCGACCTCACTTCCCGTTTCCCTACTGCGCATGCGCGATTCCCACTCTGCGCCCTCACTGGTCCCCACTGTGTGTTGGGACCTGTGTGTTTCCACAAACACAGCAGGGGGTGACACAAAGGGGCGTGACTCCCGCAGGAGTCTAATCTTGGAAGTGGGTGCAGATACCTGTATTATACAGGTATCTGCACCCCCTCCCCCCTGAAAGGTGCCAAATCTGACACCGGAGCGGGGGGGGGGGGGGGGGGTCTGAAAAGTGAAAGTTCACTTTGTGTGTAAACCTAAGCTTTAAAAATTTGCTGGACTTTTTTTTTTTTTAAAGCACATACTGTATATACATTATCTTTAAAAAGTTAGTAAACCCATGGATTTAAGCAGTTAAAAAAAAAAAAAAAAAGGCATGCCGGGAATGCTAACTGCACATTGGCTGTGCTCTCAGCCAAACTATCAAACCATCCAATGGCTGGTGTCATAACGAATCACATGTGCAGCACCATAGCAGTTGAAGATTAAACAGAGGCAAAGATGGCAGCTTCCTTGGCTGAAACGATAGGGGAGTTTACTTCCACTTTAAGGATTTACTGCTAAAAGTTTAAGTTATAACCGTTTTATTTTAAATCAGTAAGAACTATAAATTACTGATGCATGATGAGAAAAATGAAATGTATGCAAAAAATTATTTTGTAAATAACATCCGTTGTACCAAAAATTTAACTTTTTTATGTTGCAGTAAATAGAACAAGCAGTAGAATAAAATGTATATATTTTTTTGGAAATTAATGGTACTTTTACTCTTTTTTTTCCCCCTTAAAATTTAAATAAAAACCCCAGGATGACTTTAGGGTCACTGGAAAGCCCTGTTTGTCCTCCAAAAAATAATATGTATCAATTCTTTATCAAAAGTGATTATAAAACGATAGACTCATGAACAGACACATAGCTGAAATGTGAACAATGGTCTGGTCCATAGGGGGTAAACAGGTGTGAGAGCCAAAGTGGTTATTCTGTCTAAATATTTCTGGACCATATCACTTTTGAGCCATTGTGGACTGTGTCAATACCATCCTCCATTATGGACATGAGCTCCCCTATGCTCCTCTATATACATAGAGCTGAAGAAAAAGTATTTAATACATTTGCCTTCTTTGTCCCCAGTCACCCACTCTAGATTTTGTAAAGGGACTACATGCTCAGACCTGACCTTTTTACTATTAATATATCTGAAGCGTTTTTTGGGGTTTGTCCTAATAGGTTTTGCAATCTGTTAGTTTTGAATTTTTGCATCCTTGATTTTTTTTTCACATATTCGGTTATATTCTTTGTAGCATTTAAACAATGCTAATGTATCCTCTTATATTTTTGAAAGTTATTCTCTTATTTATAGCCATTTTAACTTTTGCTGTGATCCACATATGTTTTATTTTTAGCCTTTGAAACGTATTGCCCATGGGAATAGACTTTGCAGTGTTTTAGCATACAGTCTTTTTTAAGAAAATCCATTTCTGTTCGGTGTCCATTGATGCCAATATTCCCTCTCAGTCTAAGTCTTGGAGAGCAGCCCTGATCCTTGGAAAATGTGCGCTCTTAAAGCGTTTCTATCTTACCTTTATGTGTTTGTTGCTTACAGCCAACATTAAATGTAATCATGTTAATTCTTTTATATGAATATTGGTAATAAGCTCTTCATGGTTTGAGACTACCAGGACCAACAGAGCATCATTCCTAGTAGGGGGGCCTCAATAAACTGGACCATAAAATTGTCTTGTAACAGGTTTATAAATTTTTGACCTTTAACTGACTCAGCAGAGCCATAACTCCAGCCAATTTTCGGGTAGTTAAAATCCCCCATTATTATTACTGTCCCAGCCCTTGCAGCCCTTTCCATCTGTGCAAGGAGCTGAGTCTCCACCTCCTAATTAACACCGGGAGGTCTTTAACAAACTCCCATGATAACCGCTGTAGTACACACCTATGTACAGGCTTGTGTACAGTCTGCTTGAGGCAAGGTGAAGAATGTGTCCTTCAATAAAATCTACAGAAAAATACCTTTTTTGCTTATTGAAAAACAGTCTCTCTCTACTCTAGTGCTCTGTGTTGGCATAGATGAGCAATAACTACACCAGTCATCAAAAGCATTTTCACAAAGACTTGTAGGGATGAGAAAAAGAGGTGCAGCTCAATGTCAGTTAGCTTTGTCAAACTTTGGTGTCCATAAAGCCTCATACACACAATCGGACTTTGTACAAACTTTCCCATGGATTTTTGTACAAAGGGCATCGGCTGTGAACTTGTATTGCATACACACGGCAGGACTTTTTCAGCCAACTTTCACCAAATCAGGTGTTTTTTCTACTCTTTACTGCCACCTTTGGTCAACTTCTGTATTGTTGTCTGATCTTTTGCATTGGTTTTGAGCATGCGTGTTTGTACTTTGTACAAAAGTCCTATGGTTTTCTATACACATGATCAGACTTTGCTCCATCAGACTTATGTTGCCAGAAAGTTTGTCCGTTCGCACAGCCAACATTTGTCCGATGAAAAAGAAAAAAAGTTTGTCCGATGGAGCGTACACGTGGTCGGATGTTGCTTTAAAACCGCTAATTTGCATGTTTGTTGTCAAAAAGTCCAATCGTGTATATGGGCCTTTAGACCACTCAGTCATATGTATACACTCTGCACAACTGCTAAAACAGAAAAGTTGAGGTAAGCTTATGAAAACGGATGCAGTCTGTGTAACGTCTGACTGAATATTTCTGTTTCTTTAGCGGAGATTTAACTGGTAATTAGTCGTAGCCTCTGAAGAAATGCATCTGTTTGTTATAAAGGTACAGTGGCTCAGAAGCAACCTGCCTTAAAAAGATTCTGGCCTCAGCAAACATGCAGAAAGCAGAGTAAATTGGTTGCCAATCAATCCTGGATTGAGTCAACATTAGGAAACCCAAGTATATCCAAGCTAAAATGGTCAGCATGGCACAGTTACAGTGGACCTAAAATCATAGGCGTATCTAGATCCTTTAGGGCAGGCATCACTAAATGGCGGACCGCAGGCCGAATCCGGACCCAGTAGCAGCCATATCCGGCCTGCAGACTCGCAAATAGTTGCCTGTGTATTTTCTCCCCCCTGCCGGATTGCCAGCACGCCGCTGCCGCTAAAATCCTTGATTTACATGCGAGGCTTGGCAGGTGTCTCCCTTTCATCATTGCATCACTCCCCTTCCTTATTCACACAAGCCTGGAAGCGCTGCAGGTCCGGATAAAGGGTGGGACTTATCAAGTTACGAAGTGGGTGATTGGTTGCTAGGCAGTGGGGTGGTCCCAGCAACCAATCACCCCCTTTTAACTTGAAAAGTCCCGCCCTTTGTCCGGACCTGCCATGCGTGCTTCCCGGATTGTGTGAATAAGGTAGGGCAGTGTGGGGAGGGGGAGGAAGGGGGAATGCTGCGATGATGAAAGGGACAGTCTGACTCTGTAATGTTGAGGGAGGACTGTGATGGAGTGGGATCTGTAATGGGGGGTCTGAGGTGGGGCCTGCATTGGGGGGGGGGGGATCTGTGATGGAATGGGGGGGTCTGTGATGGAGGGGGATCTGTATTAGAGGGGTCTGTGATGGAGGGAGGTCTGTGATATGAGGTCTGTACTGGGGGGGGGTCTGTGATGGGGGAATCTGTGATGGAGTGAGGTTTGTGATGCAGGGGGATCTGTGATGGAATGGGGTCTGTAATGGGGGGGCCTGTGATGGAGTGGGGCCGTTAATGGGGGATCTGTGATGGAGGGGGATCTGTATCGGAGGGGATATTTGTGATGGAGTGGGGTCTGTAATGGGGGGATATGTGATATAGGGATCTGTTATGGAGTGAGGATCTGTGCTGGGGGGGGGGGGGGGGGGTCTGTGGTAAAGAGGATCTGTAATGGGGTGATCTGTGTTTGTGGGGGGGGGGTCTGTAATGAGGTGGGGGGCTCTGTGATGGGGGTGTTTAAAAGGACACACTGTGATGAGTCTGTAATGGGTTGGGGGGTTTCTGATAGGGGACTGTGATGTAAAAGTGAGAAATGTGCTCTGAAGGGGGGACTGAGGGCACTGATGTAAGGGCTTGTCCACACTTGTGCAGAGATCTGTTTTTCTGCCCTAGAAAAACCCAGGTATCTACAAGAGCAATAGAAAACAATTGTGACATGCACAGGAGGCTGTAATGTGAAGGATCGGAGTCATGACCAATATGATATTTGGACCCCCACGGGAAGAACATTTTACTGAACGGACCCCGTGAATTTTAATTCAGTACCCCTGCTTTAGGGCCTCGGCGCAAGAAACCAGAAAGCGTCAGTTTATACTGAGATGTGCGATTCTCTGTCTAAAAGGCTTACCTCTGGTGTTGCACGGAGATAAACTATGCCATCCAGTTCTATTTCTGTCTCAAACTGAGTCAGAAGCCAGGTATGCCAGTCTTGGTAAATAGCCCACTCTGTTTCACTGATGCTTCCCGACTCAAACAAGCTTGAAGCAAATACATACCTAAAAAGCCAAGAGAAGATACATGAATTAAAAAAATATAATGCTCCTTTACCGGAATTTAAAGTGTAGATAATGGGAATAGGCAGCTCTACTCAATTCAAAAATGCAAGAAAAAAATAAAAAATAAACAAATACCGTATTTATAGGCATATAATGCACCCCAATTTTAAGAGGGAAGTTTAAAAAGGCAAAATGGTGTTCACAGCCCCCTTCCCCAGTACACAGCCCCCTCCCCAGTATACAGCCCCCCATCCAGAACACAGCCCCCCTCCCCAGTATACACTCCTCCCCAGTACAGTACCCCTCCCTAATACAAAGCCCCCATCCAGTACACAGCCCCCATTCCCAGTATACCACCCCCCATCCACAGTATACAGCCCACCTTCTCAGTACACAACAACCCCGTCTAGTACACAGTCCCCCTCCCCCTGCACTCCCAGGAGACCCCCAGTCTCCTGGGACAGCACTGCCACCATTCTCTACAGTAAAGAAATCACTGTCAGTCCCTTCCACACTGCTCCTCCTGTGTCACTGCTATTGTAAAATGAGGCTTCCATAAAGCTCAAAAGCTCCTTTTTTCCACTGAACTGGTTACATGACTGCTCTCTCTGATGTTACGTAGATGGTCATGTGACTGCTCTCCTCCTCCAATCTAAAGCTAAGAGGAGCAAGAAAAGGAGAGCAGCCATAAAAAAAAAAAAAAGCTATTTACAAGCTTTGTTTTACAGTATGACACGGACACAGAAGGAGCGGTGTAGGAGTAGGGGCTGGCAAGTGATTTTTTTTTTTTTTATCAACTTTAGACTATGCAGGCAGTGCTGTCCCAGGGCAAAGAGACAGGGCCGGCCATCCGATCCCTGCCCCTGTTGGTAAAACATAGTATTGGCGTATAACACGCATTGACTTTGTCCTCTGTTTTCAGGGGAAAAAAGTGCATGTTATACGCTGATAAATAAAGACCTAGTGTTCAGCTTATACAGAAATGGTCTCCAAACTGTGGCCTGGGGGCCAGGTGCGGACCTTTTCTAGCTTTTATCTGGCCCTTGGACACGATTTAATTCACGAACACCAATGCAATCAACCAAACAATGAGTCATTCCTCCCAATGACACTGATAGCTCACGATTCCTCCCAACGACACCAATAATGGAGCACAATTCCTCCCAACACCACCAATGATAGTGGGGGAAATTGTGCTCCATCATTGGCGTCATTGGGAGGAATTGTGCTCCAACACCAATGATGGGGCACGATAACTGGCACTTAGATTAAAATTTTGGAGACCCCTGTTATACAGTATATAACAAGTTCTCAATACAGTACAATGTACAAACCATAAAATGGTTTGTGTAGTTAATAAACCCAAACCTTATATAGAATTTCATGAACTTCAATTATTTATATAATATGCAAAATTGTGCAAAGATGGTTAAAGAATTTGTACGTTCGTCCCCCTTTTTATATGGTGCTCTAAGCATAAAGTGCATAAAACAATATTCGGATGAGGAAGTGCCCATTCAAAGTTTAGCATTTCAATATGGTTCACCCAAAACAGAAAATTCAGTAGTGCTCCATCCACAGCAGAAAAGACCACAGATTATGGTGCTCTTGTGCTCACCCCCTCTGAATTGGTCTCACTCACCAGAACTGTTGGACCTTTGAGTTTGAAAGTTACACACACAAAAAAAAAAAAAAACACAACAGCGCTCAATGGGACCAGAAAATAAAGGAACTATTATATGCATAATCAAATTCATTTAATTGGATGCACACTAAAATAAAATTAAGTCACAACAGTCAGATGAAAAGATAAAAAAAGAACTTAAGAAAAAATAATTTTCTTCATTGAAATACTCTGAAAATGAATAAATACAATACCGCCCAGATGGCAAGGGGTTAATGCCAGCAAGGGTTTTCCAAATCCTGATCTGGAATAGAAGACCCAATAACGCAATACGCAGAAGGGAATAAAGAGACACCACTCTCTATGCTGCAACTGATAGATGTCGTTATGTTCCAGGAGGTGTATTATAGACCATATTGCCACAGAGCTTCCACGGTAAGCAGGCGAGCTAACAACTGGCATCCTGGGGGGAGCTCTGGACAGCGTGAACTGAGTTTGAAAGCCAGAAGGCAGGGTGAAAGCCAAATACAAAACCGGATGCAAGAGGTCAAAAAAGACGGTGGGTGGAAGGCAAGCTTGATGTTGCCGTGGTGACCGTGACTTAAATGAAATTGAGGAAGAGGATAAGACGGAAGTCTTAAATAAGTATCCTCATCTGATAATAGCTCCTCGGATTAGTCTAGTCTGTATTGAACCAAACTACCTCCGCCTGTTTAACTATATCATCTCTGTTAGTAGTTAAATCTTTGTCATTCGGCTGAACTAAAATTACAGGATTTCTTACTCATTGGGACAATTCTATAAAAAAAAAGGATTTTTGTACCCACCGTAAAATCCTTTTCTCTAATTTACCGACCGACACAGCTCCTCTCTAACTAAATGGGTTGTATAGCCTGCCTTTAGGAGAACTAGGCAAAATTGTTACACAATACACAGAACTTTTAATCCCGCCCCAGGGGGGCGGACCCTGTGCTATCAACCCTCCTCACTGCTCCCAGCAGCTTCACGTCAACAAGCAGTATAACGTAGAAAAAAGGAGGGGTGGGTGCTGTGTCGGTCGGTGAATTACAGAGAAGGATTTTACGGTGAGTACAAAAATCCTATTTTCTCTTATATTCACCGACCAACACAGCTCCTCTCTAACTAAATGGGACGTCCCCAAGCAGTGCCAAACGAGGGGTGGGAAAACACAGCATAAAAACCTCATCCACCATGGCAAGTGGGAACTAGTGAAACTAAACCCACAAAAAAACAGCAGTGTGTGGAAAACCTCCACCATAAAACCAGGCATCCTCAACAGGAGTGATCCCCAAAACCGCAACATTGCGAAAGTAATGCAACAGTGCATTTAACAAAAAAAAAAAAAAAAAAAACAACAGGTAAAAAACTCAATTGCAACTACGCGCCCGCCTGCAAAACTTTGCGGCCAAAACAAGCATCAGCCGATGCACTGACGTCTACCTTGTAGAACTTGGTAAATGTATGGACAGACGACCAGGTCACCGCCTTACACACCTGAGCAACAGACGCTTGATGTCGGAAGGCCCAAGACATTCCGATTGCTCTTGTAGAGTGGGCCGTGACTGGAAAGGGGGGGCATCTGCCCCTTCAAGACGTAGGCTTGGACTACAATCTGTCTGATCCACCTGGAAATGGTGGCCGACGAAACCGCCATGCTTTTCTTAGGACCAGCCACCGAAACAAACAGTGAGTCTTACTTCCGAAAAGGAGCTGTGGCAGACCAGTACACCTTCAGAGCCCTAACCACATCGAGAGCGTGAAGGGCCACCTCCTCGGGGTGCTTTTGGCTTGGGACACAACGATGGTAATACAATGTCCTCATTGATGTGAAAAGCCGAACCACCTTCGGTAGAAAGGACAGTTGCGGAATCAACACCACCTTATCCCTGTGGATGACCAGATAAGGCGACTTGCAGGACAAGGCCGCCAATTCCAATACCCTTCTGGCGATGTGATGGCCACTAGAAAGACCACCTTCTGTGAAAGGGTCAACAGGGGTATCTCCCTGATCTTCTCAAATGGCGGCTTCTGAAGCGCCAACACCAGGTTCAAATCCCATGGCGGTAACGAAGGACGCACCGGAGGGACTACATGTCGGACCCCCTGAAAAAAGGTACTCACTAATGAGCGAGAAGCCAGGGGTCACTGAAGAAAAAAAAAAAAAAAAAAAAAAAAAAAAAAAGACAGCCAGGGCTGAAATTTACCCCTTAAATGGTGCTCAACGCCAATTTCTGGCCAACTCCATGCTGAAGAAACAGCAGGATCCTCGATATAGAAAAGGAGCATGGATGCCACCCTTTCTCCTCACACATGGAGATGTAGGCCTTCCAGGTACGATGGTATATCTTCCGTGAAGAAAATTTCCACGCCCTCACCATAGTTGGAATCACCGAGTCCGACAGACCCCGGTTCCTCAGCACCTGGCTCTCAATATCCATGCCGTTAAAGCCAGCGATGGTAAAGCAGGGTGAAAAAGATTGGACCTCGAGATAGGAGGTCCTCCCGCAGTGGCAGTCGCCAGGGAGCGTCTGCCACCAGACGCACCAGGTCTGCGTACCAGGGCCGCTGAGGCCAATTTAGGGCAACCAGGATTACTGGATTCCCCTCTGCGAAGTAGACGTGGCAATAGTTTTAGTGGAGGAAAGGCATATATCAGTTGGTACTGATCCCACGGAGCCACCAGCGTGTCTGCCCACGGATCCTTCGTCCTAAACACGAATCTGGGCACCTTCCGATTGAGAGGGGGAGGCCAAGATATCCACCTCTGGCGTGCCCCATTTCAGGCACAGCAGCTGGAATATCTCCGGATGCAACGCCCATTCTCCTGGGTCCAGCATTTGACGACTCAGGTAGTCCGCCTGCCAATTTTTCACCCCGGGATGTAAATGGCTGACTGGGCCGTAACGTGTCGCTCTGCCCACCGAAGTATGTGAGTGACCTCCCAAGCAGGGGCTGAGCTTCTTGTTCCTCCTTGGTGATTTATGTACGCCCCAGCCTTGGGGTTGTTTGACTGTATCCTGTTCGGACATCCTTGAAGACACGTCGACCACATGTGGAGGCACAGCCTGATCACTCTCAATTCGAGAAAAATCGTTCGGCAACTTGGATTCCTCCGTCGACCAGAGGCCCTAAATCCTGATCACGCCACCCCAGCCGGACAGACTGGCATCTGTAGTGATCACCGTCCAGTTCAGAGGAAGAAACTATTTTCCTGACTGAATCACTGAGGACCTAAACCCCCAGATCAGGGAATCCCTGACTGGTTGGTTCACCTGGATCTGGCGATCCAGGGACAATGCAGATTTGTCCCTTTTTGTCAATATCTCCTTCTGCAGGACTCTGGTGTGGAACTGGGCATAAGGTACTGCCTCGAAGGAGGCCACCATGAGCCCAAGCACTCGCATCCAAAAGCGGAGTGACCGCCACTTGCGGTTCATCAGCAGATTGACCGCAGACCTGAGAGTCAGCAATTTGTCCGAGGGGAGAAAAACCTTCGCTTCCCTGGAGTCCAACAGCAAACCCAGGTACTCCAGATGCTGAGTTGGTACAACCACCGACTTCTTTAGGTTCAACAGCCACCCAAATTGTTGCAGGGTCTTCATGGTGATCATCACATCCTCCTCTAATTCTGAGGCGGAAGATGCTCTCAGGAGGAGATCGTCTAGGTAACTCATGATCGCGATCCCACGCTGCCTCAGCAACGCCAATACTGGAGCCAGTACTTTAGTAAAGACTCGGGGGGCTGATGCCAGGCCAAAAGGAAGAGCCAAAAACTGGTAATGGGCTTCCCCTACTGCCAAACACAGAAATTTTTGATGTCGAAGGCAAATGGGTATGTGCAGGTAAGCATCCTGGATGTCCAAGGACGCCCAGAAGTCCCCTTGGAGTGCAGCGACAACTGAGTGAACTGATTCCATTCTGAACCTCTGCACCTATACAAAGTGATTGAGTGCTTTTAAGTCCAAGATTGGATGTAGCCCTTCCTTCTTGGGAACCACAAACAGATTTGAGTAGATCCCCTGGAAGCGTTCCGATACCGGTACAATCACCCCCTGATTCAGCAAGTCCCTTATTGCTCTCAACAGGGCCACCCGGCGAACCAAGGACACGGGTATGCTGGAAGGGAAGGATCTGTTTGGAGGCCTAGAGAGAAACCATCTTGTAGCCTGTGGAAATCCGATCGCAGACCCATTGGTCGGATAATCGGGAGGTCCACCGGGTTGCAAACTCCCGAAGACAAGCCCCCACCCGATAAGTGGGTGGGGGCAAACCTTCATGTGGTAGCACTTTTGGTCACAGGCTTGTTAGGCTTGCGGTTCCAGGGAAGCTTCTGACCGTCCGTGGGCGTCCTGTTGGGGTGGGGGCGTTTTGCCGAAGCACTGGGCAGACAAAAAAGCCGATTATGGGCAGAAAAAATGGGTCCTTGCCTGCGGCGTGGCTCCTTGGCCTTCCTGGCCTGTGGGAGTAGTGTACTCTTACCACCAGTGGCATTCTTAATAATGTCATCCAACGAGGCTCCAAAGAGCTACCCGCCAAGGAAGGGAAGATCTGTCAGGGCTTTCTTGGATGCCTGGTCAGCCGACCAGCATTTCAGCCAGATTAGGCACCTCAGCACCACAGCGGACACTGAAGCCTTGGATAACAGAGGGAGAGTATCCAGGGCCACGTCACAAACGTACTTAAGGCCTTGTACTAGTTGGTCTGCTAGTTCCACGCAGACAGGGGAGGCCTGTTGCTCTTCCAATTCACGATGCAAAAGTTTTGCCCACTCAGTCAGTGTCTGCGACACCAGTGCGGATGCCAGTATAGGTCGCACGGCTGACCCCACAACTGTAAATAAGGAATGAGCCTCTGCCTTCCTATCTGCAGGATCCTTGAATGCAGGAGTCCCCTCAACCGGGATCGTTGTTACTTTATTTAACTTAGATACTGGGAGGTCCACGACCGAAGGAGTCGACCACTTTTTGAGAAGACTGTAGTCAAAAGGGGTAAAGCGCCGCCAAATTTTTGGGGACTGAAAAAGTCTGTTGCGGGCGACCCCATTCACTGTAGATGAATTTGTCAAAATAAGTCAAATACGGGAACACCTTAGGTGAATGTGCTGGCTTGGGGGACCCAAAAGGGACCAGTACATCAGCAGAGGGATCCGCTGGCCCCTGAATCTTCAGGGTATCATGCACAGCTGTGATGAGTGCGCAAACAAGCGCTTTGTCGCGCCCAGACCCGGAATCATCCTCACTGTCCGAATGGTCCTGGTCAGCCACGTCTGATAGGTCAGAGCAGGGGTCTCCAGCAGAAGCAGGGCCCGAGTCTGCATCAGAGCTCTCCCAGAGGACGGGGGGGGGGGGGGCAGGGGCCTCATACGCGCACATTTCCTTCCACGTGCCGCCTCTATCTTAGCAACATAGGAGTCAAGGACCGCCGTCAGGGTATCCATGCACACCACGCTATTCGCAGGTGACCCAGTTGCTATAGCCCGGATTTCGGGGGAAGAAACACCAGTTTCTGAAGCCATGCTGACCCTACCCTGTCTGCCACCTGCAAGGGGACTTAGGACAGTGAAGGCCCTACCCTCCTGCTGCCGCCATGTGGGGGGGTACTTGGCGCTAGACTCACCACCCTGGGGCGTTCTGTGAATGCCACTAGCAGTGCCTGTAGTCCCTAGGAGCTCCCCAGGTGCAGAGAGGAGAAAAACTGTCAGCAGCAGCTGCTTATAACAGTGGTGAAACGTTCTGCAGAGCTAGCTTCAGCGTTCAGCAAGGAGCCATCCAGCGTCCTGTACACACAGTGGACACAGGAAACAGCAAGTGAGAGCACATGTAATGCTGCCACAAGAGAACTGCAGCAAAAAGAGAGCTCAGGCTTCAAGAAAATGGCCGCCAATGTAACTAAATAGGAGAACCTAAAGAAGATGGCTGCTGAAGCTCACCAGAGGAATACAGGCTTTCCCACATCCAAGATGGCGCCAGACAGCGCCATGCGGTGACAGAACAAAACTAGAAATGTGCTGCCTGCCTACAGCCAGAACAACCTCCACAAACACTTCTGGAACACCCCAGACCGGGACCAGGACCAACGCCAACCGCACAGAGCCCCAACATGAGAGAAAGCAGCGAACTCACACACCGCCCACAGAGCAGGCAGCCACCCCCCTCAGAGGGGGGAAGGAGGGGTGATAGGGAGGTGAGGTGGCCCCTGAATAGATCCCCAAGGGAATGCCCAGCTGCTCACCCCACCGAGGCAGGGAGAGCTGTACTTACCAGTCCTGAAGAGCTGGGAGACATTCCATCACAGACCTACTCCTGAGCAGTTACAGGGTAGCTGTTGGCCCGGTATACTGTGATCCAGACAGCAGTAGCCTGGTCATATGTATACCCCGGAGCATTGAAGCTCACCGACCACCTCTGGAGCTGAGGCATGTCGTGGCCTGCCGAGCCTTAGCTGGGGCCTGCTCACGCTCGATGGCCGGACTGGGGAGACTACAAGGATATCATTAACCAGCCGGCAGTTGATAAAAGATCCCAGGATCTTTCATCTTGTGCAAAACAACATCAAACCTGCATCCAAAACATGGACAGAGGGCTCGCAGGGTTCCTAGGTCATTTTCCTTACTAGGCCAAATAAAAACTGAAGCTGCTGGGAGCAGTGAGGAGGGTTCATAGCACAGGGTCCGGCCCCCTGAGGCGGGATTAAAAGTTCTGTGTATTGTGTAACAATTTTGCCTAATTCTCATAAAGGCAGGCTATTCAACCCATTTAGTTACAGAGAGAAGCTGTGTCGGTCGGTGAATATTAAAGAAATCTTTGTAGACGGCTTGATAAAATGTTTCAATATGTGGACCCTTATGAGGTGTACACAAGAGCGTAATGTCCAACAGAAAAAAAAAAAAAAAAGAAAAATAATCAGGCGGGAGCTTTTCATCATATATTCCGATCGTGTGCAAGTCCCATCGGACTTTTTACGTTGAAAATTCTGATGGACCTAGAAAGAGAACTTGTTCTATATTTTATTAGGAAAACTGCTAGTCTGTATGCTGTTCCGACGTGCCAAAAACAACGCATGCTCTGAAGTGCGGTAGGGAAGTGGTCAGTGTGGTAAAACTAGCGTTCGCAGCAAATTCTGTTATCTTTTAATTCTTTATAATGCTAGAATGATGAAGTTGTTTTGCTGCTGACATTCACACAAGAATAATCTTAAGTTTTAAATGCCTAATCTCCATAATAATGTGTGTGTATAAAATATATATATATATATATATATATATATATATATATATATATATATATATATATATATATATATATATATATATATATATATATATTTTTTTTTTTTTTTTTTATATATATATACATTTTTTTTTATTATTTCATCAAAATCTCCTTTTTTGTGACCATTGAAAAATTATTTTCTAGTGATATCCATATATAATTTTTTTTTGTGTGTGTCAAGTTACCACAATAACATTATTATCTTGTATTTTTTTTTTTTTTTATTAACCTCAAGGAGGTTGGTGTCCCTTGTTAAATTTGACATTGGCTTTTAGAAAAGTACATGCCTACTCACAAACTGTCCGTTTTGTAGAAAAACACATAGGCAAGTATTTTCAGAAAATAAAATCTCCATTTATTCTGGGTAACAAAAGTAAAGAGAAAGGAAACGCTGGAGAAACTTTAGGAATTTGCAAAGCCTTGTGGCCCCCAGGGTACACATCAAGTCTGTGGAAAAGAAAATTGTTAGCTTGAGGAGTCCATATAATTTGGAGCCCAATCTGGTCCAGGACTTTCAGAGATCAGGACCAGCAGCAGATGACATATGTCCCCAGGCTGTGGTACTACACCAGAAACAAACGAGAAAAAAAAAAAAAAAAAATAAAAAGAAGAGGCGTCTCTGGGTGCAGACTGTATAACAGTTTTATTAAATCAACAAGTAGTTGTAGCAACACTCATTATTGTGGTGAAAAGCAGGCAAAATAAGGTCCCATACAATGAGGGACATCAGTGTAGTCAATTCCTGGGATGGATGGGTCATTTCTATGCTCGTCTCCAGCACCGTTTGATGATTTTCTGTCCGACATCATTGAATGGGCATCAAAATGAGGCTTGCAATGCAGACTAGAATCCAAGCAAACGGTAATGATGTCACTGTACATGCAACGAGTTTCCCGAGTTGGCTGGCCGTGAACAACATAACGGCCGCACTCCTTTCTCGAGCTGATTGACAGGAACCAGTGGCAGGGAATAAAAAGCAGAAGGAGGGGTGGAGGAGTGGCCAGATCGAGACATAGCCTTATGCAGTGATTCATCACAACTGCACTGCGCAAGGGCTAGTTATATATAAAACACTTTATTTATATCAAAAGAAGCAAATATATAGGCAGCAATCATAGGTAATATTAAAGAAACAAAAACATCTGATAATAAACGATATGTACAATATATTAAATTATGAGAACATACAGTGCCTTGCGAAAGTATTCGGCCCCCTTGAACTTTTCAACCTTTTGCCACATTTCAGGCTTCAAACAAAGATATAAAATTTTTCTTTTTTGTGAAGAATCACCAACAAGTGGGACACAATTGTGAAGTGGAACGAAATCTATTGGATTTTTGAAACTTTTTTAATTAATAAAAAAATGAAAAGTGGGGCGTGCAAAATTATTCGGCCCCCTTGCGTTAATACTTTGTAGAGCCACCTTTTGCTGCAATTACAGCTGCAAGTCGCTTGGGGTATGTCTCCATCAGTTTTGCACATTGAGAGACTGAAATTCTTGCCCATTCTTCCTTGCAAAACAGCACAAGCTCAGCGAGGTTGGATGGAGAGCGTTTGTGAACAGCAGTTTTTAGCCCTTTCCACAGATTCTCGATTGGATTCAGGTCTGGACTTTGACTTGGCCATTCTAACACCAGGATACGTTTATTTGTGAACCATTCCTTTGTAGATTTTGCTGTATGTTTGGGATCATTGTCTTGTTGGAAGATAAATCTCCGTCCCAGTTTCAGGTCTTTTGCAGACTCCAACAGGTTTTCATCCAGAATGGTCCTGTATTTAGCTGCATCCATCTTCCCCTCAATTTTAACCATCTTCCCTGTCCCTGCTGAAGAAGAGCAGGCCCAAACCATGATGCTGCCACCACCATGTTTGACAGTGGGGATGGTGTGTTGAGGGTGATGAGCTGTGTTGCCTTTACGCCAAACATATCGTTTTGCATTGTGGGCAAAAAGTTCGATTTTGGTTTCATCTGACCAGAGCACCTTCTTCCACGTTTGGTGTGTCTCCCAGGTGGCTTGTAGCAAACTTTAGACGAGACTTTTTATGGATATCTTTGAGAAATGGCTTTCTTCTTGCCACTCTTCCATAAAGGCCAGATTTGTGCAGTGTACGACTGATTGTTGTCCTATGGACAGACTCTCCCACCTCGGCTGTAGTTCTCTGCGGTTCATCCAGAGTGATCATGGGCCTCTTGGCTGCATCTCTGATCAGTCTTCTCCTTGTCTGAGCTGAAAGTTTAGAGGGACGGCCAGGTCTTGGTAGATTTGCAGTGGTCTGATACTCCTTCCATTTCAAAATGATCACTTGCACAGTGCTCCTTGGGATGTTTAAAGCTTGGGAAATCTTTCTGTATCCAAATCTGGCTTTAAACTTCTCCACAACAGTATTACGGACCTGCCTGGTTTGTTCCTTGGTCTTCATGATGCTCTCTGCGCTTTCAACAGAACCCTGAGACTATCACAGAGCAGGTGCATTTATACAGAGACTTGATTACACACAGGTGGATTCTATTTATCACCATCAGTCATTTAGGACAACATTGGATCATTCAGAGATCCTCGCTGAACTTCTGGAGTGAGTTTGCTGCACTGAAAGTAAAGAGGCAGAATAATTTTGCACGCCCCACTTTTCAGTTTTTTATTTTCTAAAAAAGTTTAAAATATCCAATAGATTTCGTTCCACTTCACAATTGTGTCCCACTTGTTTGTGATCCTTCACAAAAAAATGAAAATTTTATATCTTTATGTTTGAAGCCTGAAATGTGGCAAAAGGTTGAAAAGTTTAAGGGGGGGGCGAATACTTTCGCAAGGCACTGTAACTACTGTAAAATCAATATGATAAAATAGAAGGGCAATATAATTAAATGCTATGGAATGGGGAAGGAATAATTGTGTATGGGGAAAGAAGGGTACTATGGATAAAGGCAAAAGTATAGGTATGGGGCGATTGACGGGAGAGGGGAGGGGGGAGGAAGAAATGGATTCATTAAAAAAAATTAGATAATGTGGAAAAAAAAATATTAAACAACTTTAAATTAGATAATTTGTTTGGAAAAAAAGGGGGGGGAGATAATGCTATGAATAAATAAAGAAAGGTTCATCAATAGGTGAACCAAGTATATATTTTAGGGAGAGAAGGGAGAAAAGAAAAAAAAAAAACCCATGGGCGGAGGAAGGGGGGGTAAAAGAAAAAGGGGGGGTGTTTATTATATATGGGGGTGGGAATTGGTAAGGAAAGGAAAAAGGAAAAAAAAGGGGGGGGGGGGGGAGTTTTACTTACAGCAAAAAGGTACAGCGATGGGGGCCAATTTTGCCCCCTCCTACGCCAATTTGGCTATGGGGTTTTGGAAATACAAATTCACTCATAACAATCCTTTTCGGCCAACAGAATATTTTATGGAGGATATATTGATGATCTCATCATTATCTGGGATGGCACCCCAGACCTCATCAACTCGTTCATGAAACATTGTAACAATAACACGATTTGGACTTTCATTCAACTATGAAAGCAATCAGACCTCCTTGAAATTTTTAGACCTGGAGCTGGGACATGATGGCCAAGAAATATATGCTAAAAATTATACTAAGCCCACAGCTGGAAATTCTTATTTGCACTTCAAAAGCTGCCACTTCCCAAAATGGGTCCAAAATATCCCAAAAGGCCAGTTTTGTCACCTCAGATAAAATTGCACACGGGATATAGAGGATTCCTGGAGAAACAATACCTGGAGAGCCTTGTGGAAGATGCATATACCGTAAATTCCGGCGTATAAGACGACCTTTTACACTTAAAAAAACTGGGCAAAAAGGAGGGGTCGTCTTATACGACGGGTCAGCTGCTGGGATGCCTTCTGGATGTCCGGTAATACTGTATGTAGCTTCGGCTACATACAGTATATACCACTGAGCCAATCCCAGTGAGCGATGTATTCAAATGAATACAGAGCCTGCTCGGATTGGAGTAACAATCTCTGCCAATCCGAGCAGGCTACACACAGTAGCCTGCTCCGATTGGCTTTGAGAGAGAGGCGCGCGGGCTGATGATGTTACAGCCTCCGCCAATCCCAGCAGGCTTTGTATTCATTAATAGAATACATTGCTCGCCGTGATTGGTTCCCCAGCACCAGCAAGAAGGAAGAAGGAAATGGCTCCAGCAAGAAGGAAATGGCTCCAGCAAGAAGGAAATGGCTCCAGCAAGAAGGAAATGGCTCCAGCAAGAACGAAGAAGAGGAATATGAAACGTCGGAAGCCTCGGAATGGGGAGTCGTCTTAAACGGTGAGTACGGGCAAAACATTTTAAAAACCTGTACAGTTAAGGGGTTGTCTTATATGCCAGGTCGTCTTATACACCGGCAAATACGGTAACCTGTTTCTTCATGGAAAATAACAAAAGTGTTTTTCTCCTACTCCTGCGCACCTCTAAGGGATGTCCAGGGGAGGATAAAAGTAGCTACGTATGGTGTTGGTGGACACATAAGACATTTGTTAGATTAATTATATCCAAATATTTTATTTCTCATGAAAAAAAAAGTTATATACAAATAAAAATTTGACCAATCGTGATATCACAAAAAATAGATCCTAGGTTTTCCACATGATCCGTTAAACTAGATTGGGACAATCAACATAGATAATACACACTGACAACATTAAACACAAAGGACACATAAAATATACATGCAACAATAAACGGACGAGGCGCCTCTGTGGCCATACACATGTCGATATACCACCTTAAATATAAAAGTATTTAAATAAAATAAAGTAACATTGAAGGGAAAGCGATGTGTATGGTCCCTTAGTTGCACTAATCAATGGTATGGAGATTACAATAGTCCAATTTAAGTGAAATTCCCTGGAAGGATAAAGGCGAAGATAATTTAAGCAACCGGGAACGTCAGGCGTTAGAGTTAAGAGACTCAAAGGGTATCATAATAAAAAGAAGTGATAACGGGGGAAATTTAGTGCTGATGGACGACACAGACTATGAGGCAGAAGTAAGACGTCTATTAAGTGAACTCAGTACATACCGTAAACTTGATAGTGACCCTTTCCCTGGAGTAGTACGGGAATTGAATAACAAATTAGATGATGCACTAGAAGTGGGACTTATCACAAAACGTGAATATGAGTATTTATCTGTTGAAGATTTTAATGTCCCTACCTTCTATTGCATCCCTAAAGTCCACAAATCGCTTGAGAAACCGCCAGGGAGACTTATAGTCTCGGCAATTTATGGCCCAATGGACAGAATAGGAAGCTATCTGGTCTCTCTTCAAAGATGGTAAATGGTCTTAGATCCTATGTACAGGACACTCGACATGTACGTTCTAAAATTTCAGATCTAAGAATAGAAGGTGAAGCCTGGCTACTAAGCATAGATGTGGAATCTCTATACACTTCAATAACACATGAATGTGGGGTCTTAGCAGTTAAAGGCTTTCTGGAAAAATGTTATCCCACACTTGGAGCACAAAATTAGTTCTTGATTGAACTATTACAATTTGCTCTTAAAAATAACTATTTCCAATTTTCGTACACCTACTATCAACAAATTAGGGGAACCTCTATGGGAGCAGCATGGGCCCCAGCATATGCCTGCCTCCACTTGGGCAGCTGGGAGGAAAATTAAGTGTTCAATCATCCTATGTACCTCGGCCATGTACATACATGGTTGAGGTACATAGATGACGTGCTAGTTGTCTGGGAGGGGGACCCCAATATGATACCTGAATTTGTTGAACAGTTAAATGTAAATGAACGCAACATACATCTTACATATGCTTATGACAAGCATGAACTGCCCTTCTTGGATTTAAAAATTAGATTAGAGGATGGTAAAGTCAAAACATGCACGTATAAGAAGGAAACAGCGGCAAACACTTTATTGCAGGCAGGAAGCCACCCTCCCTCATGGCAGAAAAATGCTATTCCAATTGGCGAATTCATTCGTATTTAATGAAATTGTTCTGACGTTGCAGATCTGAGGAGGGAATCTCAAGAGTTATATGCAAGGTTCCATGAATGGGGATATTCCCATAAAGAGATATGCAATGCCAAACGTAAAGCGGCAATTCACAGTAGAGAGTCTATCGAGTAGAGATGAGAACTCTAATCTTAAACAGGAAGAACCTAATTCAAGTAGACCAATTACAACATATGGGACCCAATGGGGCTCGGTGTGTAAAATTCGGGAAAAACACTGGGGCAAATTAACAAACAAAGATCTAGCAAAAATAGTAGGAGAAAGTCCTAAGATGGTGGCATGAAGATCAAAAAATCTAAGGGACATCCTCATGCATTCTGAATATGTCTGACAGCAGAATTACACATGGCTGTCGGAATATCCATGCTGCAAGGGGATGATGCCATGTAAAAAATGCCAAATATGCCCATATGTTGAAAGAACTACAACTTTCCAGGACGCTGAAGGCATTCAACAATTTGAGATACAGGACCTTATTAACTGTTCAACTATGAAAGTAATTTATATAACGTGTCCCTGTCCTAAAATATATATATATAGCAAAGATGAAAAGAGCACTGAAAGTGCGTATAGGGGAACATCTGAGAGATATCAAAAAGGAAAGGGAAAGACAGAGAAAATAAGGAGCAAAAGGAGGAGAGACCGGTGGCTAAACACTTTGCCCAATATCATAAGGGAAAAACAGATGGACTTAAAGTTAAATGAATTTATGTCCTTAAATTACCAGCAAGAAGAGGGGATTTCGATCGTATCCTTCTACAAAAGGAAAAATGGTGGATTTTAACCTTGAAAAGTCTTGCACGATTAGGAATGAATACTGAATTAAATCTGCAGTGTTTTTTAAACTAATATTAAATTGAAATAGGGAAATTAGATTATTGTAGCTATAATCTGCCTGTCTCCCATATCCTGACAATAAGGCCGCGTACACACGGGCGGACTGTTCGCCCAACCTTGTCCGCTGAACAGTGTTTGGGCGGACAGTCCGCCCGTGTGTGGGCTTTCAGCGGACAGTTTCAGCGGACAGTTGGACGGACAAAGTCTTTCGGAAATTCTGAAAAACTGTCCGCTGAAACTGTGGTTGAGCGAACAGTCCGCCCGTGTGTAGGCTACTTTCGAAATGAGCAAACTGTTCCCGCTCGGAAAGTCCGCCCATTTCGAGCGCGTGTACAGGTAGGCGGGGCCCACAAAGGAGACGTCGCGGGCTCCGCCGCCTGGAATGGGCTTAAAGGGGAACCCCAACGCCGAAAAAAATCGGCGTGGGGGTTCCCCCAAAGTCCACACCAGACCCTTGTCCGAGCACGCTACCCGGCCGGCCAGGAAAGGGGGGCGAGCGAGCGCGCCCCCCCTCCTGAGCCGTACCAGGCCGCGTGCCCTCAACATGGGGGGGTGCCTTGGGGAAGGGGGGGCCGCGCGGCCCCCCACCCCAAAGCACCTTGTCCCCATGTTGATGAGGACAAGGGCCTCTTCCCGACAACCCTGGCCGTTGGTTGTCGGGGTCTGCGGGCGGGGGGCTTATCGGAATCCGGGAGCCCCCTTTAATAAGGGGGCCCCCATATACCGGCCCCCCACCCTATGTGAATGAGTATGGGGTACAATGTACCCCTACCCATTCACCTGTGAAATTAAGTACAAAAAAAAACACAACACAGGGAAAAAATATTTTATTGCACAGCTCCGGGGGTCTTCCGTCTTCGGGGGTCTTCTCGCCGGACTCCTCCGCTATGTGTGTAGCTCTTTTACTAGCGGAGGAGTCCGGCTTTCTTCCTCCCCGCCGCCGGCCTCTTCTCCCGACTTCGGGGGTCTTGTCCCCCTCTTCGGTTCTTCTGCCGGGCCACCGCGCCTTCTTGTAGCTCTTTTGCAGGCGGTGGCCCGGTCTTCTGTCGCCGCTGTCGTCGCCGCCGCCTTCCGTTCTTGTTCTTCTTCTTGTTCTTCTTCTTCTTCTTCTCCTGGAGATGTTAACTCGACGAGCTCTCCGGCCGGAATGCCAGAGCCGCGCTGTGCGGTCACTTATATAGTGACAATGGGGCGGTGTCACATGGTATATGTCACATGGGTTGGTCACATGGTGACCCCGCCCCCTTACGATGTCATAGTCCCCATGTGACATCAACCCATGTGACATATACCATGTGACACCGCCCCATTGTCACTATATAAGTGACCGCACAGCGCGGCTCTGGCATTCCGGCCGGAGAGCTCGTCGAGGCAACATCTCCTGGAGAAGAAGAAGAAGAACAAGAAGAAGAACAAGAACGGAAGGCGGCGGCGGCAGCGGCGACAGAAGACCGGGCCACCGCCTGTAAAAGAGCTACAAGAAGGCGCGGTGGCCCGGCAGAAGAACCGAAGAGGGGGACAAGACCCCCGAAGTCGGGAGAAGAGGCCGGCGGCAGGGAGGAAGAAAGCCGGACTCCTCCGCTAGTAAAAGAGCTACACACAGATAGCGGAGGAGTCCGGCGAGAAGACCCCCGAAGACGGAAGACCCCCGGAGCTGTGCAATAAAATATTTTTTCCCTGTGTTGTGTTTTTTTTTGTACTTTATTTCACAGGTGAATGGGTAGGGGTACATTGTACCCCATACTCATTCACATAGGGTGGGGGGCCGGTATCCGGGGGCCCCCTTCTTAAAGGGGGCTCCCGGATTCCGATAAGCCCCCCGCCCGCAGACCCCGACAACCAACGGCCAGGGTTGTCGGGAAGAGGCCCTTGTCCTCATCAACATGGGGACAAGGTGCTTTGGGGTGGGGGGGCCGCGCGGCCCCCCCTTCCCCAAGGCACCCCCCCATGTTGAGGGCACGCGGCCTGGTACGGCTCAGGAGGGGGGGCACGCTCGCTCCCCTTTCCTGGCCGGCCGGGTAGCGTGCTCGGACAAGGGTCTGGTGTGGACTTTGGGGGAACCCCCACGCCGATTTTTTTCGGCGTTGGGGTTCCCCTTTAAGCCCATTCCAGGCGGCGGAGCCCGCGACGTCTCCTTCGCGGGCCCCGCCTACCTGTACACGCGCTCGAAATGGGCGGATTTGCCTCCTCCTTACGTGGGCGAGTCCGTTCATTTAATTTCAAAAGTTGAGCGAACTGTTTGGCAAACAGTTCGCTGAAACAGTCCGCTCGTGTGTGGGCAAGTCCGCTCATGCAAATTTTGAGCGGACTGTTTGCCGAAACTGTTTGACGAACAAGGTTGGGCAAACAGTCCGCGCGTGTGTACGCGGCCTAAGTCTTTCTATTGTGGTTGAACTTGGACATTTGTCTTTTCTCAACCTATGTAAATATATCTCTGAATATCCTTTTATTTCTTTTTCCCTTTGCTCTGGTGTTGCTTAGCCCCCTACATAAGAGTCTAAATGATTTTCATCTTAGAGGGCCACACTTTAATGTATTCTCTAAATGGAGAGGAAAAAGAAAGATCGGGGTAGATATATATATATATATATATATATATATATATATATATTGGTTATTCTGAACTGCCCCAATACTTATTACGGATAAAAGATAACTTTGTAGTATATACTTTATGACACGTAAAAATATCTTATTCGTAATATAATAATAAGATATTGTGTTATTGTGTTTAACCACTTGCCGACCGCCGCACGACGATGTACGTCGACAGAATGGCACGGGCAGGCATAAGGGCTTACATGTACGTCCTTGCCTGCCCGCGGGTCGGGGGCCCGATCGGGCCCCCGCCCGGTGCCTGCGGCGGTCGGTATTCGTTCGGGAGCGATCCCGGACGAGGGGACGGCCATTCATTCATGGCCACCCCCTCGCGATCGCTCCCGACGAATGAAAATGTCCCCTGACATCACTTCCTCTCCTGTAATGTAAACACAGGAGAGGAAGTGATGTATTCTCTCCTCCGTGTCGGTATTTTTCGTTCCGGCACCGAGGAGAGAGCATCGGTGAGTTGCACAAGCACTACACTACACAGTAGAACATGCCAGGCAAACTCACACCCCCCCTTTACCCCCCGATCACCCCCCAATTACCCCTGCCCCCCCCCCCCAGTCACAGTGACACCAATTGCATTTTTTTTTTTTTTTTTTTTGCATTGGTGTCATTTGTGACTGTAATAACTGTTAGGGCAGTTAGGGTTAGCCCCCTTTAGTTCTAAGGTACCCCCCTAACCCCCCCAATAAAGGTTTAACCCCGTGATCACCCCCCGTCGCCAGTGTCACTAAGGCTGGGTTCACATTGCAGCGGTTTATGAGAACGAATGTGATTCGCACCGCACTGCAGTGCAAATCACATCCGATCTCTGTGCGATTCGAGTTCAGCCATACAGATAGTATGGCTGAATTCGTGTCGCACCCGCCGGAAATTCGCACGGGACCCTTTTTTTGGCCCGCAGCAGAATCGGATCGCATGGGTGTTCACACCATGCGATCCGAGTTTGCAGATCGCACTGCGATATGCGAACTGATCTGCGGGTGTCATTAACATTTCACTGACACTCCCAGCAGTTCGCATAGGGCAGTGTGAACTGCCGCCGGGAGGCATGTGATGCGGGAACCCGCCGCGCATTCGTGGCGTTCCCACATCGCTCCAGTGTGAACCCAGCCTAATAAGCGATCATTTTTCTGATCACTGTATTAGTGTCACAGGTGACGCTAGTTAGGCAGGTAGGTATTTAGGTTCGCCGCAGCTTTTTATAGCGCCAGGGACCCCCATATACTACCGCATAAAGCCCCCTGATTGCCCCCTAGTTAACCCTTTCACCAGTGATCACCATATAACTGTTACAGGTGACGCTGGTTGGTTAGTTATTTTTTTTATAGTTTCAGGGCACCCGCCATTACCTAGTCTCACTAGTGTACCCCTAAATTTAGGGGTGTCTACTTTCCAAAATGGGGTCATTTGGGGGGGGTTTGTGCCATCTTGGCATTTTATGGCCTTCAAAACTGTAACGCCCTTAGAAAGCCTGAAGGCGGTGCTTGGTTTTCGGGGCCCCGTACGCGGCTAGGCTCCCAAAAAGTCCCACATATGTGGTATCCCCGTACTCAGGAGAAGCAGCAGAATTTATTTTGGGGTGTCATTTCACATATGCCCATGGCATGCGTGAGCAATATATCATTTAGTGACAACTTTGTGAAAAAAAAAAAAAAAAAAAAAGTTTGTAATTTTCCCGCAACTTGTGGCAAAATATAAAATATTCCATGGACTCAAAATGCCTCTCAGCAAATAGCTTGGGGTGTCTACTTTCTAAAATGGGGTCATTTGTGGGGGTTTTGTGCCATCTTGGCATTTTATGGCCTTCAAAACTGTAATAGGTAGTGAGAAGTGAAATCAAAAAATTACGCCCTTAGAAAGCCTGAAGGCGGTGCTTGGTTTTCGGGGCCCCGTACGCGGCTAGGCTCACAAAATATCCCACATATGTGGTATCCCCGTACTCAGGAGAAGCAGAAGAATTTATTTTGGGGTGTCATTTCACATATGCCCATAGCATGTGTGAGCAATATATCATTTAGTGACAACTTTGTGTAAAAAAAAAAAAAATTATTTTTTGTCATTATTCAATCGCTTGAGGCAAAAAAATAAAATATTCAATGGGCTCAACATGCCTCTTATCAATTTCCTTAGGGGGTCTACTTTCCAAAATGGGGTCATTTGGGGGGGGTTTTGTACTGCCCTGCCATTTTAGCACCTCAAGAAATGAGATAGGCAGTCGTAAACTAAAAGCTGCGTAAATTCCAGAAAACGTACCTTAGTTTGTAGATGTGACAACTTTTGCGCAAACCAATAAATATACAATTATTGACTTTTTTTTACCAAAGACATGTGGCTGAATACATTTTGGCCTAAATGTATGACTAAAATTGAGTTTATTGGATTTTTCTAACAAAAAGTAGAAAATATCATTTTTTTTCAAAATTTGCGGTCTTTTTACGTTTATATCGCCAAAAATAAAAATCGCAGAGGCAATCAAATACCATCAAAAGAAAGCTCTATTTGTGGGAAGAAAAGGACGCAAATTTTGTTTGGGTACAACATTGCATGACCGCGCAATTACCAGTTAAAGCAGCGCAGTGCCAAATTGTAAAAAGACCTCTGGTCATTTACCAGCAAAATGGTCCGGTCTGAAGGTGGTTAAGCACAGGGAAATGAAGACTGATATCTTTAGAGCTTTACGGTATATTTGTTTTTCCCTTTTGCTTGTTTATGCCTTACCTGTGAGGATGCAGCAATATAGATATAACACAGATGCCTGACCTACATTTTGACAAGAGTACAGATAGGGAGTGATTTTTATATTTTTCCCTCACTCTTCTATATTCGGAACAGTGCCTCTATTCTGTTTTGCATTTACTTTTATCTCTGTTTTTTTAATCTCTGTCATGATTGGTGTTTCGGATAATGTCTTTTTTAGCTGATAACATGTTAGTCTTGTCCGTGTCCCGTGCAGAAAAATTATTCTAGCAACAATAATATTATTATTATTATTATTATTAATAATAATACATTTTTCCCCCCTCTCAATAGTCCCTTTTGGAAAGATATATAATAATTTTGTAAAAAATAAACAAAAAAAAACTATAAAAAGAACAGCACATAAATACTCTGTTTCACTTGATATATAAAAGGACTTCATCCAAGCTAATATGTAGCTTGCCCTGATTGAAGTACATGTAAAGAACACATCATGGGAGGAATAATGACGTCTCGTAGTACTATAAAAGGCTACGGCTTTGGCCTCTTGATTTGAGGAGTGACAAAAATATACATTTCTTTCGGTGGGCTTCTTGTCGTCACTAAACTTGTAAGCAACGACAGAAGACGTGGTCAATTGTTTTAGTTGAAAATCTTCATGGAAAACCTACCAAAGCCCACCCACCACCCAGAGATTGCTCTAGTAGCTTCATTATCACTTTCCACTCAAAACAAAAAAAAATGGAAAAAATTCTGTCTAATCATTGGGACATTCTGCAACAAGATCCCCATCTCAAATCCATTCTCCCTTCACATCCGATTGTTACATATCGTAGGGCCCGAGGCCGTCTTTCAGGCAGGGCAAAAGGGGCAGCTGCCCTGGGCCCCGTCATTGTTGTGGGACCCAAAACAGCTGCCTCATATTTGCCAACTATTCAGGTTTAAATTCCCTTGTGCCTTGAAGTTTTATTCCTGTGCTGTGTCAAGCTATCTCAGTGTAAAGTGCTGCTACTAATGCTGCCCAGCTCTGCCCTATTGTTGCGTGCAGATGACTCACCTGCAGACCCTGTGTTTACATGTAAATAACCGCCATTCGTATGTAAATAGCGGCAGCAATACTAAGTAAATAGTTGCGGCTGGCAGCATTGATATGTAAATAAAGGCGGCATTCCTATGTTTATCATGCTCCCCTGCTGTGAGGAGTTGATGTGCTGCAACCTCTAGCAACTAGTCAGTAAGCAGTAATGATATGCTGTAAATGCTGGCAACCAATCGTAATTGCTGCCTGATCCGATACAGAAAATAGATTTTAAAGCGTGGCTCCACCCTAAAGTGGAACTTCCGCTCATCGAAACCCTCCTCCCCTCCGGCGCCACAATTGGGGGGGGTGCAGATACCTCTACAGTACAGATATTTGCACCCACTTCCGGCATAAATATCCGCAGAATATGCACCCACTTCCTGTGGGTCCCCCGCTGTCCGCTGGGAAACACACGGATCCCAGGGACAGCGGGGACCATCCTTAGTGCGCAGTGCGATTCGCGCATGCGCAGTAGGGAACCGGGAAGTGAAGCCACAAGGCTCCACTTCCTGATTCGCATACCCAAGATAGCGGCGGCAGCACCCGAGAGACAATCGAGAGATCGGCTTCGGGTGCCGACATCGCGGGCGTGCTGGGCGGGTAAGTGTCCTTATTTTACAAGTCAGCAGCTGCAGTATTTGTAGCCGCTGACTTTAAAAAAAAAAAAAAACGGCCGAACTCCTGCTTTAAGTCTAAGTTTTAGCTGCTATTTATTGTATGTCTAAGAGTAGTTGGAGAGGGAAATTGCATTGGGGGGCCCCCAAGAAAATTTTTGCCCAGGGTCCAATCTATATTAAAGACGGCCCTGGTAGGGCCCCTAAAATTAAAAATAAAATTGCCCGCAAACTAAAAACTACTCCAGTTTTTTCTCCAACACTTACCCTCATTCCATTGCTAGGGATGTACCAATGTTATAAAAAATGATGCAAGACTTGTAATTTTGTAGTTCACGGTCAAACATTTTGCACAAAAAAAGTACTACCTACCACTTGAAAGACTTTTACAATTGCTCGTCTGATTATGTGGTATATGGCCTCATCTGCCCATGTGGCCTCATATGTCGGCTATCCGGCCGCTTAGACAGAGGTTTGGAGAACATAGGAGGTACATTGAAGGTGAAACAGACCCACATAGTGTCCCTAGACACACTGCGGTGGCCCACCAAGGGTCCACCTCGGGGCTAAGAGTCTGGGTTATAGAACAGATCTCAAAGTCTCTCCCCATGGCTGAATGCTTCAAAAGGCTTTGCGCTAGAGAGACTTATTGGATCTGCCGCCTCGATGTCCTTTCACCTGGAGTTATAAATGAATGTATTGAAGTCTCTACCATTCTCTAATCAATATTTAACATCTCCTCTTCCATCTGTTAATTTGTTGGTCAGATCATTATCCGTTTAAGATAATTATTATTATGTATAGTATATCACATGTTTTATGTTTTAATCATTATATTCTCCATGACATCTAACCATTTTCCATTATACAATTTATAGGTTCACTTTACATCCCATATTCCCTTTATGGGGCTAGTAGGCCCTACGTGAGTATTGCTCATTTCCCCCCGCCACCCTTTTTTTTAACTTTTCTTTCTTCCCTTTTTTGCTTTTCACCCCTAACCCCCGCCCCTTACTTATTTCTTATATCATACATACATACACACACACACACATACATACATACATACATACATACATACATACATACACACACACACACACACACACACACACACACACACACACACATATATATATATATATATATCCCCGAAGGAGCTGCTGGTTTTATTGGGCTTACCATTACCTCCGGGTTTGCTTCTCCATCTAGGGATTCCCGTGATAGATGGCCCAAAGAATGAGAATGAGGAACCTGACAATCTTCTTTTGGGTTATTTATTTGGAACAGAAACAGTCTTTTAATAAAGGGTAGAGGGTTAGGAGTAAGTTCAGATACTTAGATTGCAAAAATAATGGAAGTCCTTAACGGATAAAGACCGTTTCACAACTGGATTTAACAACCCCCTGATAGACCGCCTCTCACTAGGCCTAGCAGCCGGTAGGGTGCTCGAAAAAGTCTCTGCCACAGACTTGTGATGTACATTTTAGCGTTACTGAGGGACGTAGATAAATTTAAATGAGCCAACATACGGCACCAGGTTCTCTCAGCCGATCCGGCAATACCCTATGTGTGTTGATCCAGGTTGCGTCCTTCAACTAAGCCTCCAGGCTCCTTCAGAGAAGCCAGCCTTGTGCACGGCCTTCTCCTGACGAATCCTCCCCTGGGGCTCTTCAGTTGCTGGGCCTCTCCCTTCAGATGAGACGGCACCGGACCACCATTGGATCAGTAGGCCCCGAAATACAGTCAGGCCTGTCCCTGCAGTTGTGTTGCCTCAGGCCAGCCAGCCCCGAGACTTGGGATGCATGGTTCCGCACACCAGGCCAGGAGGGCCATGGGGCTGTGTCAGGAGGACCACCAGAACCGAACAGACAGAAAATAAAGATGGAAACCCCAAATCACGTGGCGTCGGTACCTTAAATTCCACCTCCCAGAATGCACAGCAGGAAACACTCCCACTGGGCTGGTTCAGAGAAAAACAATGGCATTCAATACACCCAGCTAGACTGCGTTTCTACTCTTGTCAGCGGTGACAGCGACACCTGCAGTCAAGGAGAACCCAGTGCAACCCAGCTGAACTGGTACTGAAACCATAAATTGAGAAATAGTTCTGAAACCCAACTGTGGTTTCAGGCAAATTAACTTTTAAAAAAAAAAAACAAAAAAAAAAAACCATAGCACCTGCTCATCAGGAGAGCCAGCACTACATAGTACGTCATTATGGCAGTTTCTGAAATATTATACAGTACACACTTTTTTTTAATATATACATTATATATACACATACATATATACACACACACACACACGCATACATATACAGATATACATACACTACTTTCTCTTTTTATTCATAGCATTAACTCCCTCCCCCCTTTTCCAAATAAATCATCATCTAATTTATAATGTTTTAATTAATCCATTTCTCCACCCCCCTCCATTCAACGCCCCATACCTATACTTTTGCCTTTATCTGTAGTACCCTTATTTCCCCGTACACAATTATTCCTTCCCTATTCCATAGCATTTACATTATATTGCCCTTATATTTTATCATATTGATTTTACAGTAATCATAATTTAATATATTGTACATATCATTTATCATCAGATGTTTTTGTCGTTTCTTTAATATTACCTGTGAGTGCTGCCTATATTTTAGCTTCTTTGATATAAAGAAATGTGTTTTATATATAACCAGCCCTTGCGCAGTGCAGCCCTGCATATCTGTTGTGATGAATCACTGCATAAGGCTATGTCTCATTATGGCCACTCCCCCCACCCCCCTCCTCCTCCTTTTATTCCTTGCCACTGGTTTCTGTCAATCAGCTTCAGAAAGGAGTGCGGCCTTCACATTATTTACTGCCAGCCAGCTCGAGAAACGTGTTGCATGTACGGTGACATCACCCTATGCCTGGATTCTAGTCTGCGTTCCCAGTCTCGTTTTGACGCCCATTCACCGATGCTGGCCGGAAAATCATCAAACAGTGCTGGAGACGAGCATAGGAATGACCCATCCATCCCAGGGATTGACTACAACGATGTCCCCCGTTATATGGGACCTTATTTTGCCTGCTTTTCGCAAGAATGTGAGCATTGCTGATTGTTGATTAATAAAACGGTTATACAGTCTGCACCCAGAGGCGCCTCTTTTTCTCGTTTGTTTCTAGTGTCTCAGGAACATGGTTTCTGTTTCCATCGGATGGCTGCCGAGATTGTGGACTTTGCCATTCCCCCTCCCCCCATTCCGTTTAATTTACATTGTGTATGCATATAGAGGGGACTTATAGCTTCACTTGTGCCTCTCAGTTTTAAACTTCATAGTTTCATAGTTAGTAAGGTTGAATAAAGACACCAGTCCATCCAGTTCAAACTGAGTGTCTACCCCTATCCCTGTACATTGCACACTCATATTGGTTCCTACCCTCAAGGAGCCCACAATCCAAAGTCCCCATTCATTTACTAGGGCCAATTTTGGACAGAAGCCAATTAACCAACCTGCATGTTTGGAGTGTGGGAGGAAACCGGAGTACCCGGAGGAAACCCACGCAGGCACAGGGAGAACATGCAAACTCCAAGCAGGTAGTGTCATGGTTGAGATTCGAACCAGTGACCCTTTTTACTGCTAGGTGAGAGTGCTAACCACTACACCACTGTGCCGCCAATATTCAGCACGGTTATTTTTTTCGCTTGAAACCATTGTGGATTATTCTTATTTTTTGCGCCATTTACTTGTGGTATTACACCAGACCAGACTGAAGGAGGGAGGAGGCTCATATACATGGCTGTTCCCAGTCAGCTGGCCTCTCACCAAAAATTCTCTCACAGAGAAGGCATTGGCCCTCCTCCAATTTCATCAATCTAGTGGCTAAATAGCAGCCATAGGCCTCTTCAGCCTCACTGAAGCGAGGACCTAATGAGGCCCAGTGCTGCCTCCTCCATCATCGTCCCCTTCCTGGAAATAGAAAAGACTATCATTCTGACCCAAGCATTTTTCATTCGTGTCCCAAACATTTTTGGCCACTACGGTCTATTGATATATAAATCTCTTTGTTTTAAATCATTAATATTAGGACAATAAATATGTCCAAAAATAATATGCTTGGTTCCAGCTGGGCGCATCCACTTCTTCCAGGATGGAAGGCCTGGGTTGTTCCTCGTCAGCCTCTGCTGGAATTGAGGGAAGGGAAGGAAGCGATTCCCTGCCTTCAGTCTGGTCGTCCAGAAACCGCAGTTTGTTGAAGTACCACAGTCTGGGTAAATACAGTTGCGTTGCTGCTCCTGATGTGAGTGATTTCTGGATCTTATTATGCTCCTTCTTATACATGTTCCTCAAGATCCCAATTTTCTTTTCCATGTACATGATCGTTGCATCAGGGAGCAGAGTCTTCACAAATTCCAGAAGTTTCGTCAGCGTTGACCTCCTAGCTTGTTTATTATAATATAAGCGGTGATTCACCTCCCACAAATCCCTCATCTCCCTCTATCTGTCTATGAAACTGGTCATGAATTCTGGGTCCTTGAAGTGATTCATAGTTGCTGTAAGACAAAAACACTAATGTCAGCCTAAACTCTCTTAATCTTATGCCAATATAGTCCTCAATCTTGAATCAGTATAGGCCACTGATAGCACAAATTTTACCTTCGTTTAGGACGCTCGCCACTTCCATTCCTCCTTCCTCCCCACAAAGATTGTACATACAACACATGCATGTTAGCTTATATTCCCCTCCCCTTTTCGTTCGGCGGACAGTAGGTGCGACATGGCGGAGACCGAATAGTTGTGCGATAAGAGCAGTAAGGAGGAGGCGAAAAGCCCGGAGGCCGAAACATCCCAATCCCGGAGGAGAAGATTTAAGGCCTCAAATATGGCCTTTCTAGAGATGGTGGACATCTTGAGGAGGAAGACTAATGACGGGAAGAACGGACCGTACACCAACCCGAATGTGAGAAAGGCCAAAATCACGACGAAAGTTGTGAAGAGTCTGTACAGAAATGATGTGGTACGATGATAAAAGGAGCAAATAAGGAAACGCTGGTCAGACCTGAAACTGAGGGAGCAGGATCAGTATAGAAGGATCATGAAAGTGCTTCTAAAAAGTAAGTAGTTGTCGTGTGTTCCGATTATTATTATTACTTACATGCTGCCCCATGTGATTTGCTTTGCTGTTGTACAGTTTAACATGGTGACTCATGCTCGTGGGCACATTAATTGGTCATAGGAAACATTGTTCATCATTAAATATGATGTTTTTGGCACATACAGGTTAAAGTACATTTGGTCATGCCTATTTGTCTAAAAATAAGTGTTGTACATTGATGTCTAGATGTGTTTGTAACACATGAAATGCAAGCTTGATTCAGTGTAATGCAAGGAGAGGACACTCAGCAGCTGGACTCAGGAGCACTAGTGTCGAACACAAGAACAAACGTTATAAGGTGTCCCACACAGGTGCTCCAGTGAATACTTTGGGTGTCTCCATGTGTGAAAATTGAAAAAGAAAAAAGAAAAAAAAAAAGAAAAAGGGTATCCCAGCTTAGGTAAGGTTAAAAAACAAAAAAATAAAAATAAATAAATCAGGTCTTCAGCTTGGAACTCTGCCCAAAACAGACAATTGTACCCCACTTCCCAGCAAGGATTCCTATTCCTAATTTCTGGACTCAAATATCTGTGAGCCAAGTATACCTTTTGTTTTATTCTCATAGGGGAGAAAAAAAACTGGGAGCACACCAGGAACGCCCCACCTGAGAAAGAAAGGGAACTCAGCACAACCCCACAGCCTGAGGATCTGGAGGAAGGAGAGGTGGAGGAAGTCTGTGAGATTGTCACACCAACAGGTGAGTGTGTGACACCCCAGCTTCAGGCACTATACGTATGCCTGCATATTTATAATACATGTTTTTACTCAAATTTTTAGGTGATGTGCTGGTTGTGTAAGAGCAAGCTGAACATTTCACAAGTGACAGTGCACAAAGGCTAATAACATCATGGTGTGGAATGGTGAAAATTGACATCATAAGACAGAAACTCAATGTTTTGGAACAAATTTAGAACATCATCGATGTGTTGGGTAGAATCTGAATTTCTTCCAAATGCCACCATTTTTCCTTTTCTTGGAATTTACCAAAATTGAAGATGCACACGGTGAGTCAACATTTGCCACCTCCCATCAGGGGATGTCAATGTACGCATTTTGTGGGTGCAACCCCTTCCTCATAACTCTAGTAGGGGAGAGGAAGGGGTTGCACCCCCAAAACACATGCTAGCTCCCATCATGGGGGGATCAATGGACAGGTTGACATTATGCATAGGATCAAGAGGGAAATACCCATTTTGATTCACAAATTGTGTGCATCTTCAAAATTTGTCTTTTACAGAGGCGACATCACCCCATCTGTTGAAGGCAATATCAAGATAGTTAAGGAGGAAAAATCTTTGGGTTTTTTTTGTTTTTTTTTGTAAAAGGGAATGAATGAGGACAGAACGGTAAAGGGATTACTGGATAGAAAGGGTAATAGATAATGCTGTAATGAATAAAATGATTAGATAATGTAATGAATGGTTATGTAAATATTGGTTGGATAAAATGTAGAATTTTTTTTGATAAAGATTAAAAGAAAAGAAGAATTAAATGTTACCATGTTTTTATTGAACACACCATGTAAACATTCACAGTGCAGGTGGAAAAAGTATGTAAACCCCTGGACTAATGAGATCTCCAAGAGCTAATTTGAGTGAAGCGTCAGCCAACTGGAGTCCAACCAATGAGATGAGATTGGAGGTGTTGGTTACAGCTGCCCTGCCTTTATAAAAACAAACACACACACACACACACACACACACACTAGTTCTGGGTTTGCTTTTCACAAGACGCATTGCCTGATGTGAATGATGCCTCTCACAAAAGAGCTCTCAGAAGACCTACTATTAAGAATTGTTAACTTGCATAAAGCTGGAAAGGGTTATAAAAGTATCCCCAAAAGCCTTGCTGTTTATCAGTCCACGGTAAGACAAATTGTCTATAAATGGAGAAAGTTCAGCACTGCTGCTACTCTCCCTAGGAGTGGGCGTCCTGTAAAAGGTGACTGCAAGAGCACAGCACAGACTGCTCAATGAGGTGAAGAATCATGCTAGAGTGTAAGCTAAGGAGTTACAAAAGTTTCTGGCATATGCCAACATCCCTGTTAGCGAATCTACGATATGTAAAACCCTAAACAAGAATGGATTTCATGGTAGGATACCACAGAGGAAGTTACCGTTGTCCAAAAAAAAATAAAAAAAAAAATTGCTACATGTTTACAGTTTGCAAAAGAGCACCTGGATGTTCCACAGCAGCACTGCCAAAATATTCTATGGACAGATGAAACCAAAGTTGAGTTTTTTAGAAGAAACACACAATACTATGTGTGGAGAAAAAAAAAAAAAAAAGAAGAGGCACAGCACACCATCAAAACCTCATCCCAACTGTGAAGTATGGCGGTGGGGGCATCATGGTTTGGGGCTGCTTTGCTGCGTCAGGGCCTGGATGGATTGCTATCATCGAAGGAAAAATGTATTCTCAATTTTATCAAGACATTTTGCAGGAGAACTTAAGGCCGTCTGTCCACCAGCCGAAACTCAACAGAAGATGGGCGTTGCAACAGGACAACGACCCAAAGCATAGAAGTAAATCAACAACAGAATGGCTTAAACAGAAGAAAATACGCCTTCTGGAGTGGCCCAGTCAGAGTCCTGACCTCAACCTGATTGAGATGCTGTGGCATTCACACCAGACATCCCAAGAATATTGCTATTGTTCTGTATTAATAAGAATTACTCTTGACCGTTTGACCGTTGTGCACGTCTGATCTGCAACTACAGGAAATGTTTGGTTGAATTATTGCTGCCAAAAGGAGGATCAACCAGTTATTAAATCCAAGGGTTCACATACTTTTTCCACATGCACTGTGAATGTTTACATGGTGTGTTCAATAAAAACATGGTAACATTTAATTCTGTGTGTGTTATTAGTTTAAGCAGACCAATTGCCTATTGTTGTAACTTATATGAAGATCAGATCATATTTTATGACCAATTTGCGCAGAAATCCATATCATTCCAAAGGGGTTCACATACTTTTTATTGCAACTGTACACCCACTATAAATATTATAAATATGATACATTTCCTCTCCATTTTAAATTAATTTTTTTTAGTGATATGGTAATATTGGTACATGTAGTTTATATACAAACGCTCCATAATTTATTGTATGGCATCATTATGAGATATCACAGTATATATATATATATATATATATATATATATATATATATATATATATATATATTTATTCACAATATTAAATTAATTTTTGGTGCAATTTATTTACCATGTTTAATTTTAATCCCAATATCTCAGGTTGCTAGCATTGTTGCATTTAAATTTGTTTCTTTAATGCAATGTGTATGTAGTGATTTAATACAATAGTGTACATAAGGGGTTAATGCCACAAAAACTTGATAGTTCTTCCCCCTTCACATTTGCAGGCCTATTTATTCGCTTGCCGCTGCTAGCTTCCGTGACTTTGACAAAGCGCAGGCTTGTGAAACATGTATGTCACGATCACCACGGCAACATCGAGCTTGCGTTCTGCCCAGCGTCTTGTGACCTCTTGCATCTGGTTTTGTATTCGGCTTTGACCCTGCCTTCGGCCTTTCAGACTCGGTTTGCATTGTCTAGAGTACCTCCCAGGACGCCAGGTATTAGCTTGCCTGATTAGCCTCCATAGCGTGGAAGCTCTGTGGCAATATAGTCTACAATACACCTCCTGGAACAGAACAAGACCAACATCTATCATTGAGCTATCAGTTGACGCATAGAGGAGCGGTGTCTCTACCTTGATTGCCTTGTGCATACTGAGTTATTGGGTCTTCTATTTGGAAAATACTTGCTGGCATTAACCCCTTGCCATACGGGCGGTATAGTATTTATTAATTTTCGGAGTATTTCAACAAGGAAAATTATTTTTTTTCTTATGATTTTTATCTTTTCATCTGACTGTGGTGACATTAAATGAACTTGAATACGCATATAGTTTTCTTTCTTTTCTGGTCCCATATTTAATACGCAAAGAAAAAATCAAGTCGCCACTTCTCCACACCAACAGGCAGACTCAAAGCACATGCAGAAATAACAGCAAAGGGGGGCTCATCGCATAAAACAAACTTTTTTTTTTTGTTTTATAAACGCCATGGGGGTGTGGCTGGATGAGAAGCTGAGCGGAGGTGTCTGAAGAGCTCTTGCCATTCTGCATCCATCCTGGGCCAATTTAACAGCTTCGCTCACCTCCCACACCAATACCGTAGCTTCTCTGCCTGTCAGGGAGCCACTCGAAGCCTTCAAAATCGGTGCTCCAAATCGTCACAGCTCTGGGTTCAACACCACATGCGGCTGCAGGGACTGCTAGCAGACATGGAGGTAGGTACCCCGCTTAAGCCTCTGTGCCCCCGCCATCCCAATCTCCAGCAGGGGGCACAAACATGATCCTGGCTGGCTTTGGAAGCAGCAAAACATCTCTTCTGGTCCAGATTGATCACTTAGCGGAGGAGTGCAATATCATATGAAATGATTTAGATAAAAGGGGTCATATCTTACAGTCTGAGGCCTGGGTGTCGGAGGATCACACGGGACAAACACCTGGCTACGATTATTGAATTGCACAGAACAGTAAAATTGCTCGTCTCAAAGTCTGACAATGCAGAAAAATTGCAAGAGACAATGTTAGGGTCCTGGGTCTCCCTAAAGGCTTTGAGAGGGATCGCTCGGCAGACTTTGCAGAAGCTTTTTTAAAAATCTTCTGGGCTTGGCAGAAGTCTCTCCCACCTATGTGGCCGAACAGACGCATCACGTTCCTATGAGTCCCCCCATCTCAGGGGTCCCTCTTTGCCCTTTCCTGCACATTTTTTGAACTACTGCGATTGGGACCATATACTCTGAGGCCAGGAAACACCCAAAACTGCAATATGGCAATTGCTCACATCATGCTGTTCCCTGATATTTTCCAGATTGACAAAGAAAGTGCAAAACCTTCACAGATGTTAACCACCGACTGGGAGACTGTATCATCAAATATGGAATGCTTTACCCTAGTAGTCTGCAAGTCCAACAAGAAGGCTCTACCAAATTGATACCCCGGGTGAAGCAGATGCCTCGCTCAATATGCTGCATAAAGAAAGGGGCGCTGTTCTGCCATTACTTCTGAGGATGCTCGTTGCATCTTATTTTTCAAATTATGGAAGAACTTAACTATTTTGTTTAGCCGGTCTATTTCTACTCTCACCTGCATTAACTAGCTATTAGTCGTTCTCATTTCCCTTTGTGGATATCTGGAGCCCAGCTTCCTGGCTGCTTGATGACTTAAAGATTAAAGATGACAAAGCAGTAGACTCAGTATGTCACCTTTGCAAGTGTGAGTGGGGTTAAATGCTTTCTGGCAACATAGGACATACCCACTGATCATAAATAATCTTTCCTTCCCCACACCCACAGCTGCCATTTTCCCATCCTTCCAGGCCTATGCACTGCTATGCTAAGGGAGCTTTTCACATGGGCCTGCATAAGACGAGACTGTATACCCCCCTGCCCGCCCTTTATTAGCTTACTGCAGTGAGAATGGAAGATTGCCTTTGGGAATGTGAAGCTGCCATCCCCCACTGATACACACTGTTGAATCACTTATTACCTTGTAAAAAGGGACTTAAACTGACCTAGTTAACTGTTGGCGAATAATGGTCAGTAGAGTGTTTGCAATTTTGTATGTTTTATTTTGTATTTTTTTGTTTTTTAAGTACGCTCCAAGCTTCTATTGGTACAGATTGTATACATCAAACCACAGTGTGCCTTATTCAGGGTCTCTACAATGTTAATTTCTCATGCCTGCCTAATGTACTCTGCTGTTATATTCATCCTAATTAATAAAATCCTGTTTTGGTCATGTATTTCTTTATCCGAGTTATGGATTTAAAACTGATATCTTGGAATGTCATGGGTCTCAATGACATGTTTAAGTTAAATAAAAAATTAAAATTTTAAATAAATTTTAACATTTAAAATGTTAAAATTTGTAAATTATAGACTTGTTTTTTTTTCGCCACGAGACCCACCTGGTGGGCAACTAGATCTTAGTATTACGCAGATCATGGGTACAACAAGCCTTCCACACTACCTATTCAGGATATGCTCAAGGTGTGCTTATTCTCTTAAAGATGTTACTGTCATTTAAAGTTCTACATGTGATCACTGATCCGGCTGGGAGGTAAATTATCGGATAGAAATTAAGGCAACGGTCTTTGCTTTTGTTAAGGTACATGTCCCTCCACTTTCAAAAATCAGGTCCTTGATTCCTCCAATCCTCTTAGAACTTGCACTCCAGATTTGAATCACTGGGCCCAGGCTTTTGACTATATGGAAATCTAGCATTGGAAAAACCTGGGGATGAGGGCTTATTCCGGTTTCTCCTCTACAGACAAATCTGGCTCTCTAATTGATTCAGTATTTGGTAATGCATGTGCAATGGCAAGAGTAAAGGCTGCCCCTGTGGAGCTGTGTGTCATGTTGAAGGACAACAGACTTTCTAGTTGGTGGCATTTAGGGCCTAAATGGGTATAGGACCTTAAAGTGGGGAACTGGTCTCTTCCAAGATGACAGTACTGGGCACTTAACATCAGCTCCATTCCCAGTGGCATAGGACGCTTTTAAAAGCGCATACCCGTGGAGAGTACATCTCCGCAATCAAGGCAGTCAGGTCTCTCCTCGCAGACAGTAGCTGGAGGATTGTGAGGTAAAAAAGGTTGCTGCGACCTTTTCTGGGTTCACGACTCCAGACAACTGCGGTCTCCTTGCGCAAACAAGACATGAATTATGTGCAGAATGGAAAGATTGTTTCCTTTTGGATAGATTCGTTTTTTTTTTATCAGAAAAAGTTTTTATTAGAAAAACATAATGGTACAAGACATCCATACAATGGCCTCACATAATGAGAACGCACACAATATGAAATCAGAGTAACAAACAAACTTCCCAGAAACAGCAGATCAAGGAGGTGCAGTAAATGAGAATAAGGGAGACCGGATAATAGACAGGATGTCAGCAAATCTGTCCTCAGCATAAGAAGCAAGAGGGAAGAAGGAGAATGCTATCGTGCAGTTACAGTATTCAAATTGTTCATTTTCTTATTCAAAAGAAACAAAGTAAAAAAAAAAAGGGGAAAAAAAAAATAATTTAACAGAAAAAGAAAGCAGAATAAACTAGGGGGAGGGAGAGATAGTCAGAGATTCCTGAGCCACAGAACACATAGAAATAGTACCGTACACAATACCCACAATAATTAGCATTCAATAGCATGTTTTAACAATTGTATACAACCAAACCAAACAGGTAAGACAGGACCCATGGTAAATGTCAAGGTCAAATCAGCCCTGCAGTAACCTATTCTGAATCAACTGGTGCGGTGCCAGACCTGGGACGTCCAGCCAGTCCTGCCACATATTATAAAACTTTTGGGGGGTATTCCTATGTTGGTATGCCAGCTTCTCACGTATCAACATCCCATTAACCCGATCAATCCACTGTTGCCTGCTGGGTACCCTGGGCGTGATCCACATCTGGGCTATCAGTTTACGAGCCATATAAAGCAGCCTGAGAATCGCCGTGCAGACGGCCGGGGTAAGGGACTCTTCGTCCAGGGCCCCCAACAGGCATATCACCGGGCTTGTGGGAATCATGATTCGAAATACCTGATGAATAGTTTCCAGAATCGTAGTCCAATAACGAGTCAGTTTAGGGCATTTCCAGAACATATGGAGAAGGTCACCGTGGTCTCTTTTACATTTAGGGCACAGGGGGGAGTCCCGGAGGCCCCAAGCATACAATTTAGCTGGTGTCTTATAGGCTCTATGTAACAAATAAAGATGGGAAAGTCTCTGGGAGGCCGATACTGATACCCTGTGGGCAGACATAAGACAGAGATCCCAGGTCTCACCATCTAAAGGTCCTAGGTCCCCTTCCCATCTACGCCTGCACGGCAACATAGCCGAGTCTTGAAGCACCCCGGTAATAATGGCATACCCCTTAGAAATCATACCCTTCCTACTGGCCGTCATCATGATAGAGTGTATAATTGTATGGTCAACCAAGGCAAGTGGGGTAGCTCTGGACTGAGATTGTAAGGCGTGTCTCAATTGAAGGTATTTAAAAAAATCAGTGCGTGGTAGTGCGAACTCCCTCTGTAGCTCCAAAAAAGACTTAAGAGTAGGGCCATTGTATAATTGGGTCAAGTATTCCAGACCTTTCACCTGCCAGCTGCGGAAACCCTTGAGTCTCAGCAGCTGATAATAAAAACCATTGTCCCAAATAGGGGTGAGAGAAAAAAAGCCCTGAATTTTCAATAGTCGCTTAACATATTTCCAGAGTGTGTTTAATAAGACCACAGTCGGAGCACCCTTAGGGAGATGAGGGAAGCCCGCCTCTAAGTTTGAGAACGCTACACGGTGGTGAGCCGTATGGCTCAGCAACTTGCGAACAGGGTCCAGTGAATCTTTCAGTCCCCAGCCACCAAGCTGCTGTAGTTGAGACGTCAAAAAATAGGCCCTGGCATGTGTAACAGCCAGACCCCCGTCCTCTTTACCATATTGTAACGTTCGCAAACTAATCCTGGCAGCTTTTTTACGCCAAATTAATTCTCTGAATTGGGAGTCTATTTTGTCAAACCAGTACTTGGGTATCCACACCGGGGAGTTGTGGCAAACGTATAATAATTGGGGAGCCCAGACCATTTTTATAAGATTAGCCCGCCCCACCACTGATAACGGTAATTTGCACCAAGCCTTGCATTTTTCCCTAAATTTAGTCAGCAGGGGGACCAGGTTTAATTGAACATATTGTGCGACCTCTCGGGAGACCTGCACCCCCAGATATCTAAAAGTGGACACCACTTGAATCATAGCTGCACAGTCAGGGAGGGCGGTCGGTATGGGGTCTAGGGGTAAAAGTACTGACTTATTCCAGTTAATAGAAAAGCCAGAAAGAGCACCAAAGTCCCTAATTAGGGTCATAACGGCCTTCAGGGAGCCCTGCGTGTCACCCAGGTATAACAAAGTATCGTCTGCATAGAGCGATACTACATCCACACCCGTGTTACGAATAAATCCTTTAATACCAGCATCTCCCCTGATCCTAGCAGCAAGAGGCTTGAGAGCCAGAGCAAAGAGCAAGGGAGATAAAGGGCAACCCTGCCTGGTACCACGAAACAAGGGAAAGGGTTCCGACGTTGCAGAGTTAACCCTAATCCTAGCTACAGGGTTAGCATAAAGTAATCTGACCCATCCGATAAACCGTCTGCCTAGGCCCATCCTTTCCAAAACTTTCCACAGGTAAGGCCATTCGACACTGTCGAAGGCCTTAGCTGTATCCAGCGAAAGGATGGCTCGGTTACCAGGGTTAATACAGGGATTTAAATATTTAGATAAAGACGACGTATGTTGTGTGCCGTGGATCTCGTGGGTATAAAACCCGCCTGGTCACAGTGTACTAACTTCTGAATAACGTGAGACAATCTGGTTGCCGTGACTCTAGCCAGCAACTTAACATCCGTTGTAAGTAGGGAGATAGGCCGGTAGGAGTCAGGGGACGTTGGCTCTTTACCTGGCTTCAATAACACAATAATAATGGCCTCATTCATGGAATCCGGAAGCGTGCCAGAGTCCAATGCATTATTAAAAACATTCAAAAGTGTCGGCAATAAGGTGGCCGCATATCGCTTATACACCTCAGAAGGAAGCCCGTCTGCCCCCGGAGATTTATTGTTGTGGGTGTGTTCCAATGCTAGAGCAAGTTCGTCTATAGTCAATGGGGCATCCAGCTTACAAGCATCTGAAGTAGACAAGCAAGGTAGGTCACTCCCAGCCAGAAAAGCATCAATCTCTTCTGCGCCGGGATGAACCTTGGATGCATACAAATCAGCATAAAACGAGCGGAAGACTTGCAATATAGAGGGAGTATCCGTGTGGAGTTCCCCCTGTGCATCACACAGGGAGGAAACCATCGGAGCGGATCCCTGCGCTCTCGCCAGCACAGCCAGCATGTGCCCAGTAGATTCACCCTCCTCAAAGTGTGTTTGTTGCAGAAAAAATCTCTTATTTTCCGCCAACTGTAGAGTCAGCTGAGTAGCCATAGCCTGTGCACTCAGCCAAAGCTTTTTAGTATCATCTGAGGGGTGGTTGATATATCGGTCCTCTGTATCCCTAAGGGTTTTACAAACCTCCCGCTCCCAGGCCTTAGTATTTGTTTTAATAGAAGTAATGGCGGCAATAAATTGACCTCTCAGAAAGGCTTTCGCCGTATCCCAAACCGTGCCCAAGGGGGCGGAACCAATATTGTCCCGTAAAAAAATCTGGAGGTTGTCACTAATGGGGTCGGGTGAGGGAAAAAGCGTCAGCCAGAAAGGGTTCAACTTCCATTCTAGCGGTAGCCGCGGTAAATAGATTAAGCTCGACCCAAAAGGATGAATGATCAGAAATGTGTCTGTCCCCATAGTCAACGACAAAAGGGAGTAAGGCCACGTTACCCAACCCCAGGTCAATGCGCGACAGGCTTCCATAAGCAGTAGAGCAGCACGAGTAGCACCTGACCCGGGGGTGGGAAGTTCGCCAGACATCCTTCAATCCTAGTTCAGTCAACAGGTCTGCGAACGGGGTATCACCCGCAGGGCGGGAAGGCATGGGCGGGGGGGGCGGGAATCTTATCCCATCTATGGTTAAGATAGTTGTTAAAGTCACCCAGTGCCAGCAGGGGGACCGTATGGTGTGGGGCCATAAACTTGGCCAAACAGCGGAGAACATCAGCTGAGCACGGGGGTGGTACATAAATATTAGCTATAATACATGCCCAGTGACCAAGCCTGCCATGCAGAAATATATATCTTCCCCCAGGATCAATAACCGCCCTTGAACAGGTGAAGCGGGTATCCTGACGTATCAAGATACTCACCCCCCTAGCAAACGCAGAGAACGTAGAGTGAAACTGGGTAGGGTATGTTCTCTGGCTAAGACTAGGTATGTGATCCGGGGGGAAATGAGTCTCCTGCAGGCAGACAATACCTGATCCCATGGCCTTCAAATGCCGGAGGACAGCCAGGCGCTTCACAGGGCTGCTCAGTCCCCTGACATTCCAGGAAAGGCACTTAACGGTGGTCGACATTGCTCAGAAACATAAGAATGTGCACACTCAACATATGTGATAACAGTATCAAAATAAACAGGAAGGTAATAACAGACCAAAGCACCCCGGCATAGTCACACCAAGAGTCAGAGTATCTGGGCAGGACAAACAAAGCCTCCCGTCATAGTTCCGGATCCAGATATGTAGGCATTGTCTGCGTAGCAAGGAGAAGGTTGTGGAAGCAGAGGGATTCTGTAAAAAAAAGAAAAGGGGGGAAGAAAAGGGAAACAAAACAAAAAAGAGAAAAAAAAAGAAAATCCAAAAAGCAGGGGGAGAAAAAAAAAAAAAAGGTCAGTTGCAGAACCAAACAGGCCCTGAGTCTGCATAACAAGGGTGGGACGTGCCCCCACTATCATTATGGGGGGATGGGGGGAAGGCCACGGAAACACCCAGAGAAAACATTCCCAGGTAACAAAAGGGGTTTCATCCAAATAAGCAGCATAGTCTGTCAGTAGGTAGAAGTAAACACTTGTCCTGCTTGCTCCGCCGAATCTGGAAAAACGATAGTCCCCATCAGAAGAAGTCATTCGGATCCGGGATCAAACAGGAGGGCGTTGTTGCCTGCTTTCTCTAAGCGCCTTATCTTCGCGGTCCAGCCACTGCCTGGCCGCAGCAGGGCTATCAAAGAAATGGGTAGAGCCCAGAGCGGTGACCCGAAGACGGGCCGGGTACAGCATGCCGTATTGAACATTAAGATCTCTGAGCTTCTTTTTGACTTCAATAAACGTTGCCCGTTTCTTCTGTAGTTCTGCTGAGAAGTCAGGAAACAGCGATATTTTGGCATTGTCAATCACCATCTTGTCAGAGAAGCCTCTGGCCTTGGAAAGTACCGCATCCCTGTCTTTGTAGTTGAGGAGTTTAAACAGGAAGGGACGTGGGTGGTTACCAGGAGGCAGCGGGCGGGATGGCACCCTATGGGCACGTTCCACAGCAAAGAGAGGAGAGGACTCCCTGCCAAAAGTTGCAATCAACCAGTTCTCAATAAAGTCTACAGGATTTCTGCCCTCAGCCTTTTCCGGAATCCCCAGAGCGCGCACATTATTGCGTCTCATGCGATTCTCCATTTCGTCAAGTCGCATAGCATGTTGCTCAGTAAGATGGCAATTGAATCGCAAGTCTCTCTGCATGGGTGCCATGTCATCCTCCACTGTGCTCAGCCGGCCTCCAGGGCTGAGGCCCTTTCCCTAAGCTTCTGCATATCATGACGGACAAAAGTAATCTCGGCTTTCACACCTTTAATGTCAGCAGAGAGAGCGGTTATAGAGTGGTTACATGAGGTAACCGCAGTAAATATGTCTCTTAATGTAGATTCTGGTGTATCAGCAGCAGGGGAGTGAGCATGCAGCTCAGGGACACCGCCATCAGGGGTACTCACTGTGTTCCATGGGGCAGGGAATCCATCAGCATCCTCCAAGGGAAGAGTGTCATCAGCTTCAGGGGACCCTTGGGGGGTAGCCCCCGACGAGGGCAGACCAGCTAGGGCTTCTTTATAGGATTTCCCTCCATACAGGAGTTTCTGCGCTGCCTCCTTGTAACAGTCGTTCGCCGTCCTCCGCGCGCCGGCGCCATCTTGGTCAGGGGGATCCGGCCGGGCCTTGCTCAATTTGTGTCCCTTAGACATGTCCGGTGTCCTGCGGGGTCCGGAGGCAGAGCCCGGTCGTCTCCCGGTACCCGGGGGAGCAATTCTGGAACTTTTCGCCGCACTAGCGCGGGCTGGGGAGGATGTATGTGCGGATGATCGGCGGAGCTCCGGGAACACACGTCTGCCTACATGCGCTGCTTGGCCACGCCCTAGATTCGTTGTTACTGATTTCATATAATTATGGAATTTTTTTGTTTGATTTTGGAATTCATAGTTACATAGTTAGGTTGAAAAAAATAAATAAAAAAAGTCTAGTTCAACCAAAAAAAATAAATAAATAATAATCATGCATATACACAATCTTTCACCCATAGTTGATCCAGAGGAAGGCAAAAACCCCCAGGAAAGAATGATCCACAGCAGGGGATATCAACCATATCAGGCCACACATCCTCAACATGGGTGGGAGGTGCTTTTGGGCAGGGGGGCTCTGTACCCCCCACTACAAAGCACCTTGTCACCATGTTGATGGGGACAATGGCCTCTTTGGAATAATGAAGCCCCCAGATCCTGCCCCCCCATGTGAATGGGTATCGGGTACCTACACATTCACCAAAAACAGTTTTTTTTTACAAATCCTTTATTAAAAAATAAGCAGTGGCCCAGGAGGGAGGAGGGAAGAGGAGATGGAGGTAACTCTAAAAGTCACTCTATGCCTACTGCAGGCTCCTCCACTTGACAGTTCTTTTATAGGGAAAGAGCAGGGCCACCTGGTGGCACCGCCCCCCCCCTCCCCTTTTAACATCACGGACCGATGCATGCTGGTTCCCCGACGTCAGAAGGGGCGGTGCCACCATGTGACGTAGACAGGTGGCCCCCGCCCATTCCCTATAAAAACAACTATCAAATGGAGGAGCCTGTAGTAGACAAAGTTCCTCCGTGTCGATGAAAGCTTTTTTTCCCGGGTCGGCAGGCGGCATGATAGGCGACTGATCTACATGGGGGAGGGGGGGGGGATTGTTTATCTTTTAATAAAGGATTGGTCAAAAATTAACTCTTTATTTTTTGGCACCTTAGTAGGGGTACGATGTACCCAACACCCATTTACATGGGGGGGATCTGAGGGCCCCCCCTTGTTAAAAAGGGGGCTTTCAGAATACAATTAGCCCCTTGCCTGCAGGCCTCGACAACCACAGCCCAAGGTTGTCGGGAAGAGGCCCTTGTCCCAGTCAACATGGGGACAAAGTGCTTTGGGTTGATGGGGTGCAAAGCCCCCCTTGCCTCAAACCACCAACCCCCCCCCACGTTGAGGACATGTGGCCGGTATGGTTTGGGGGGGGGGGGGGAGTCAAGGGGCAGTCGCTCGCCCCCCCCTTTCCTGACCTGCCATGCTGCATGCTCACTTAAGGGTCGGGTATGGATTCTGGGAAGGACCATACACAGTTTAAAAAATAAAAAGAAGAAGGTTTTGACATTTTTTTAATATGGCCAGGCAATTGCCAGCATTCTTTTCTTTACATTTATCTGTCAGTGGGGAGTCATGATTATTAAGGATGCGGACTGCTTAACCAGCTATTTCTTCAGACAGAATTTGACCGATCCGAATTGTTCTGAAAAGTTGGAATTCGTTCGAAAACAAACAAAACTAATTTTAAACAAAATTTATGATTAGTTACGATTTCATTCGAAGGATCAGATACAGCTGAATACCTTAAAATTTGTCCGAATTTGTATTTGGACTGAAGCAAACTGCACATGTCTGAATTATTTCTCTATTTGGCGTCTGCCACACACCTGCATCTGCTCTCCTTTGCCAGTAGGTCTTTCAGTCCAGGGACAAGAATGGGAAAATGTTGTCAAACCTAGTAGCAGAGACTAGGACCCAAACTGATTTCAGCTATCAGATGTGCTGAGAATACCCTTAATTCTGACCCTGCTAGTATTTTGCAGGAATTAATTTTGGTTATCTATATAACCCTGTCCGGGGGCCCATCTGATGCTACCCCTCAGGAATTTCTAGGTGCCCTAGATTTGTCAACACTCATAGAGTAGGCTACCCTTCTCGACCGGGCCATTACAACAGAAAAATTGAAGCAGCAACTCTTTCCAAAAAAACACACACACACACACACACACACACACCAGGCCCCTGATGGTATTCCAGGGGAATGGTAAATTATGCATGATTCTACAGTTGTGCCTAAGCTTCATAGCCTATACTCAATGTATAGAATGTGTGACCTTGCCCCTTCTATTTCTATGTATCAGGCCCATATCTAACTGTTCCTCATACAGGCTTATCTCCCTGTTAAACTAGGATTTAAAACTCCTAACTAAAACTCTTGCCATTAGATTAACGGCAATACTCCCAGATTTACTTAGTATAGAACAAACTGGTTTTATGCCCGGGAGATCAACCGATATTATACAATTGTCCCCGGTTAATTCTACCTCCAGAGTCTTGGCCACACTCAACATTGAGAAGGCCTTTGACTCTGTGGCCTGTCCATACAGGTTTACGGTTCTTGGAAGTATGAGTTTCGGCCCAGAGTTTCTAAAATGGATCAAGCTCCTATATTCCAACCCCACAGCCCAGAACAAATTGGGACTGGGACGAGTATCCAGCAGGGCTGCCCACTGTCTCCCGCTCTGTCCATTATAGTGATAGAGCCTTGGCGCGTGCTTCTACACTGGTATCCGAGTGGGAAGTTTAGAAGAAAAAAAGTAGACAAGAAGAGAAGCAACACCCTTGCGGGAATTTAAAGGCCTACAGCATAGTAACTATCCATGGTAGAGTATAAATTAACAAGAGAATGTTTTAAAAAAATCTCCAAGTATAAATTCTATTAATCATTAAAAAGCAGGTTCTGGCTGGTGCAGAATAAAAGCCAACATAATGAAAGTCACAAATTTATACAAGTTCTACATATTCCAAAAGTACCACGATGAGGACATGTAGCAAAACATACACAGAAACCACCTAACGCGTTTCAGAAGTTGATTCTTTCCTCAGGGAAACGTACATTAGTATAACAGATCACTTATGTTATCGGCAAATAGAGCTTTTATACATCAGCCAAAGGAATTAGACAGCCAGTGATATCCATCCCAGTCCCAGTGTTGATGAAGAAGGTAGCCCAATGATGTATCGTACCCCAAGGAAAGTCCAACAAGACCCGCTGGGGTGCATGCCAGAAGGAGAGGAACGTGATTGTCCATAGGGTTTAATGTATAAAATACACCAATTGCAGCCAGTGGGGGGTCCAAACGACTTCTCCCATGGACTTTCGGTCCAAATAAAGCCATCCAGGCTTTATGTGGCCCTAGCACCCAGGAGTGTTTTAAAATGTGGAAATTATATCTATATCTATATATAAAATTTTACACATACACACATAGTACAAGATTGACCAGGTCAGATATCAGTTGACAATGAGCGACTTGTCCGAGCCAACTCAATTACACATATCAAAGTGGGGACTTATTGATGAAAAGGGTGTTAAGGTGGTATCTGTTAATCCAATTACATTTATCAAAGGGGACAGATCGTGACTCTGGGCTATGGTAATATGCAAGAATGCAAATAAAGCAGATCATGACTACAGCCAAACATAACCTTGCATTCAGTCTATTCGGACTCGGTGTGAAATTATGGAGGCACAGGTCTAGTAGACATGGGACTCTGAAGGCTGGTATTCATTGTCATATTTACTCTGTTTGATTTTGTCATCTGTTGCAAGACTTTATTCTGTGTTGGAAGTCAAAGTGCATCTCTCTGAAAGAATTGGGTTGCTGCGGAAGAGTACTTACATCATCATTCTAACAACTACTAATTATCTACCCAATACACCACTATATACTATTATATCACTACATTGCTGACGTTCAAGTGACCACAAGAGCATTTTCAGGACTTAGTAACAGAAGACAGTGGTGACAACAATCCTGTGAGGTAGACAGAAGTCTGATGGAGACCCAAGAGCTGTGACTCTAATGTCTGGCTGTGACATAAGAGTCTGATCTACAAAATTAAACAAGTTGGAAATCCCAGAATTATTCTCTGGAGACTGGAAACAAAAAGGACTGTGTCATGTACCAGAGGACCTGAACTAGAAGCTGAAGGACTAACTAATGCAGCGAGTAAAAAAAAAAATATTATATTATATATATATATATATATATATATTTATTTTTTAATTAGTAATATAGTCAAAATGCTTACGCAGTGTGAAGCGAGTGTCAGTTCTGATAGAGTTAATAGATGGGTATTAAAATGTATTAAGCGTCATGGCAGTCCTTATGAAATTCCAGAAAAATGTAAGCAGACGTGGACGAAGATGAATGAATTTTTAGAGAAAAAGGTTTTTGATAGCAAAATTTCAGAAAGTAAAAGAAAAGGTTGTATTGTACAGGGCTTATTATCTTGCTGTTTAACAATGGAAAGTTCTTGGAAGGGTAAGATTGAGGAAATTACCCAGGTAGAGTGCAGTCGATAATAGCAATAATGTTTGTCAGAGGTTACAAAACCAAATCAGAAACGGAGACGGAGACAGTAAATTTAAAATTGCATGCAGATACCATTGGGGGAGCTTTGCTTGATAAATCGAAACACTGATTAATTATCAGTGGAAAATGAGAGATTAAAATTAAGAATTATGGAATTAGAGAAGAGATCTCAGGAATGCAGATATACAGATCTTAGATTCAGCAATCTGCAGCAAAATACAAACACAAACTTTCTATGAAATGAAAAAGAACCTCATATTAAATCTGATAATGCATTGCCAGCTGCACCCACTGTGACCACCACACTTTTACAACAATAATAATAATAATAATAATAATAATACAGGTGAAGTTCAGCTTGTAATGAAGCCTTTGAAACCAAAAGAATTCTTAAAGAAATAGGAATGGTTCCCCACCATGATTTAAACAGATTTTTAAAATTATTTTGTGACGTGCAGCAGGTCAGAGATATGTACAAACTCAACCCATCTGACTTAGAAAGAGTTTTGCAACATTAGGAAGTGGTCTTTGGATGAGCATTAAACAGATCTGTATTCAGCCTATATATTTACATATTACTGGAATTATTATGTGTTTTCAATGGTGTACATTCTGATGTTACTATTCATGGGAAGATCCAACAAATGCAAAATGAATCTCCCTATGAATTGTCACACAGGATATCTACCATTATGGAATTATTGGTTGGTAATCTTGCATTTCAACGTGGTGGCTTGATACACTAGTATGTTTCTAGATGCTTTGCATAGAGATAAAATATTTTATTAGTTACCCCAAATCCTCATGATTTAAAAAGATATTGTTGAGAGCAGACCATTTATGGAAAAAGTCAAATAAGCAAGCTGTCAAAATTGATTTAGCCACATTGTTTAGGAAAAATACTGAACATAAAGATCAAAAGACAATATCTTATACCACCAAGGGAGGAGACACCGGGTCAAAAACAAGTCAAATTAATATGAAAAACAGATCCGACCAAAATAAAGAGACGACGAAAAGGTCCAAGACCTGGATACCATTTTCTCAGTTAAAACAAATATGAAATGTTAATGTAGCAGCCATAACCCGTTGCAGGGCGGCTTTGACTTATGGGCTTACTGGTTACCTTCTCTTGGCCTGCTCTTCTATGTCTAGGGGTTCCCAGGGTTGATAACCAATGACTTGTACACTGACACAGATTAAGCCCTTTCAAAAGGTTTTATTTTGCAGTAGAACTTTCACAAACAAACACAGTCTCTTAGGGAACAGAGGGCACGGGTGAAGAACTCAGGTACTTGAACTGCAGGTTTAACAAAGTCTCTATGTCCAACCAGAGAGTAGCCACTCACAGCTGGGTACTTCAAGGCTGAACAGATCTCTAGCCAGAGATCATGGCAGTCAGCACGTTGACTCAAACTGGAACAATCATATGAAGGTGAACAGGAACCTTTTTCCACTGTACCTGGAACGTTTTCTGACTCCTCTATGGTACTGGAAAAGTGTGAATTTGTCAATGTCCTTCTCAACTCAGTATCCAGGCACTTCTCAGGATGCCACTTGCCGACCCTCCTCTGACGAGTCCTCCCCCGGTCACTTCCACGAGCTGCGGTGTCCCTCCAAGCCGAGAGCACACCCAGACACTGAATCCTCCCTCAGTTGCTGCGTCTCAGAACAGTCGGCTCCGAGACTCTGGAACAGAAGGATCCCTACCCCAGACCAGACAGGTCCATCAGGGGCCACTGACAGGAACATGCTGCGGGATGTCGAACACCCCGAGACCAGGACCCCTCATGGGGCTACCCCAGTCCTGGAACCAGAACGGACCACACGGGTCTCTCGAACAACTCCGGAACCCAACACGTGACCCACACCTGTTTAAGTACCCCCTCCCAGACTCCTCAGCGGGCCACAGCACTCCCACTGATTGGCTCCAAGAGGGCAATACCCAAAAACATCCAACCAGACTTGGGTTCTAGCCCGTCATGTGCACCTCACCGTTCACATGACCAGACAGAACTTTCAAACACAGCCTGGCCAGACTGGTGTTAAAGGCCTTTCTACACAATTAACCCTCAGACCCTTAGTGTCCTGAAGCAAAAACTAAATTTGCAATGTGTGTGACATTTGAGCCCAAAGGTAATCCGCTACATTAATATTAATATGCAAGAATGCAAATTAGGGCAGTTAATGACTGCAGCTGAATATAACCTAGTCTATTCTGTCTCAGTGTAATTATGGAGGCACAGGTCTAGTAGTCATGGGACTCTGAAGGCTGGTATTCATTGTCATATATACTCTGTTAGATTTTGTCATCTGTTGCAAGACTGTTCTGTGTTGGAAGTAAAAAAGTGAATTTTTCTGGAAGAATTGGGTTACTGCGGAAGAGTACTTACATCATCATTCTAATAACTACCATCTACCCAATACACCACGATTTTATATCACTACAAGCGAGAGCACCAAGTCCTCCGTGGCCCCAACATTTCTGACCCCGTTAGCCACAATGCAATCGTTGGTGGCTTTGGGTCTTTCCAACAAAGACTAACACAAGCTTTAGCAGCATTTGGGTGGCAGTGGTGTAGTGGTTATCACTCTCGCCTAGCAGTAAAAAGGTTCGCTGGTTCTAATCGCAAACACGACACTACCTGCCTGGAGTTTGCATGTTCTCCCTGTGCCTGCGTGGGTTTCCTCCAGGTACTCCGGTTTCCTCCCACACTCCAAAGACATGCAGGTAGGTTAATTGGCTTCTGTCCAAAATTGGGCTTAGTATATGAATGGGGACCTTGGATTGTGGGCTCATTGAGGGTAGGGACTGATGCGAGTGTGCACTATACAGGGATAGGGACAATTGTAGACACTCACTCAGGTTGAACTAGATGGACCTGTGTCTTTATTCAACCTTACTATGTAACTATTAACTAAATGGCATAGAACAGAGTTTTTATATGTCTGTAAAAGGGATTTGTGAACAATGAAGCATTAAAAAAAAAAAAAAAAGGGAGGGCAGGGTCCTCTGGTATTCGAAAGACTGTAAAATTTTAGGGAAATCCTTTGTACCTCGCTCCAGTATTGTCTGATCTTTGAACAGGACCAAAATATATGGCCTGGGGTCCCTTGTTACAATCGCCAACAGCGATCTGAGGCCTCTTGAAAGAACTTACAAAGTCTTGACGGGGTGTAATACCATCTCATCAGTAATTTGTAATTGGACTCCCGGGTCCGCGTACAAATCGATGAGTTCAACAACATATCTTCTGTCGTTGAGCCGGCGTAAAGATCTTAAGGTCTTTCCCCACTTTCCAATCACAGGTATCTCAAAGTACTCTGAACGGGTAATTAACAACGCATATATCCTCGAGATCGTCCAGGGGAGAGGTCATTTCTACTCACAATATAATTCAAAACTTGGTCAGTTGTCGTCGATAAGTTATCGCTGGTCCCAGCAACTCAAAGAAATGGCGCAATTGTAGTGCGTGCCATAAATGTATTTCATATCGGCCCCCCCCCGGTTGCATCAGTGAGGCAGCACAGTGGTGTAGTGGGTAGCACTCTCACCTAGCAGTTAGAAGGGTCGCTGGTTCTTATCCCAACCACGACACTACCTGCCTGGAGTTTGCATGTTCTCCCTGTGCCTGCATGGATTTCCTCCGGGTACTCCGGTTTCCTCACACACTACAAAGACATGCAGGTAAATTTGCTTCTGTCCAAAATTGGCCCTAGTATATGAATGGGGACCTTGGATTGTGGGCTCCTTGAGGGTAGGGATAGACATGAGTGTGCAATGTACAGGGATAGGGACAGTTGTAGACACTCACTCAGGTTGAACTGGATGGACTGGTGTCTTTATTCAACCTAACAAACTATGAAACTGTAGGCCATGTCTCAGAATTAAGAAATGTGATGCCTGAATACAGTCCTTCTCCAAGAGCCCTTTAAAACACCCCTGGGTTCCATACCTGGGCTGAAACTGGGGTTTCCCCATAATGGGGAACAATGGTGATTGTGCCAATGAATATTTGGTTTTTTTTTTTTTATTTATTTTATTTATTTATTTTTTGCTACTTCAGCGAATTTTCAAGAGGCCCAATCAACTTTACGTTCATTTACGTTATCCTCATCTTCACATCATTGTAGCTTTATATTTTAGTTGATATTACAAAAATTCCTTTATTCAATTTCCAAAAGATAAAACAAACTATCGAATCTACTCATGCAAGCCTCTCTCTCTCCATCTTATATTTTTTCCCCGCCCCCACCCACCTCCCTCTTCTACCTCACTATGCGGGGAAATTAGATCTACTTCTGTTTGCCTTCTTATATTCTTCTTATGTGCTCTGCATAGCTCCATGTTTTTTTTAAATTTTTCCACTCTTGCCATTTATCTACTATCATCAATCCCTTATTGTCATGGCTGTCCCTTCGCCTGTCCATGCGGTAAGTTTCTTCTACTGCATCAATCCATTCCTAAATTGATGGGCTTTCCTCTTTTTGCCAGTTCTTAGGTATCAATCTTTTTGCAGCGTTTAATCGGTTCCCGACCAGCGCACGACGATGTACGTCGACAGAATGGCACGGGCAGGCATATTGGCGTACATGTACGTCCAATCTTCAATGCCGCCCTGCCATCGGGAGCGCCCCGCCGGCTGCCCGCTCCCGCGCTGGTTGGGACCCCCGTGAGTCCGGTCGCGGGACCCGCGGACTCGATCGCCGCGGGCATCCCCGCGATCGTCTCACTGGACGGCTGAATGGAGGAAATGCCGTGTAAACAGCATTTCTCCATTCTGCCTAGCAACTAGTGACGCTGATCTCTGCTCCATGTGATTGGAGTAGAGATCAGTTTTCACTAAATGAAAGCCCAACCCCCCCACAGTTAGTAACACACCCCTAGGAACACTTAACCCCTACACTGCCACCCACTGGTTAACCCTTTCACTGCCAGTGTCATTTACACAGGAATCACTGCATTTATATAGCAGTGATTACTGTATAAATGACAATGGTCCCAAAAATGTGTCAAAAATGTCCGATGGGTCCCCCACAATGTCGCAGTCACAATAAAAATCGCTGATTGCCGCCACTACTAGTAAAAAAAAAAAAAAATTATTTATAAAAATGCTATAAAACTATCCCTATTTTGTAAATGCTATAACTTTTGCGCAAACCAATCAATCGCTTACTGCGATTTTTTTTACCAAAAATATGTAGAATACGTATCGGCCTAAACTGAGGGAAAAAAAATGTTTTTTTATATATTTTTGGAGGATATTTATTATAACAAAAGGTAAAAAATAATGCTTTTTTTCAGAATTGTCGCTCTATTTTTGTTTATAGCGCAAAAAATAAATACCGCCGGGGTGATCAAATACCACCAAAATAAAGCTCTATTTGTGGGGAAAAAAAGGACGTCAATTTTGTTTGGGAGCCACGTCGCACGACTGCGCAATTGTCAGTTAAAGCGACGCAGTGCCGAATCGCAAAAAGTGGTCTGGTCTTTGACCAGCAAAATGGTCCGGTCTGAAAGTGGTTAAGAGATGCGGGACCAGTGACTCTTGATACTTTTTTTATTTCCCCTTTGGTACCATGGAATAATACTATCCATGGATCCTCTGGGATTGTAATGCTAGTGATTTCTTTTACATAATGGAAAATCCTTTTCCAATATTTATTGATTTTTGGGCAACTCCACCACAGATGGGTCATTGTTCCCACCTCTCTACACCCTCGCCAACAGTCCCCTGACTTACTCGGTTGAAATTTATGGATTTTATCTGGAGTAGCATACCATATAGAAATACATTTGTAGTTCATTTCTGCTGTATAGCTATCAGCAGCCGACCTATGTATAAGTTTATAAATTTTCCCCTGAGTGCTTTTATCACATTGTGTGCCCAATTCCTTTTCCCATTTCTGTATAAAAGGCAGGCTCTCCAGCTCCCCTCTCTCGGTCAGGAGCCTATACAGCTTGGAGATTATCCCCTTAGAATTATCTGTTAAGCATAACTGCTCAAAAGGCGACAACTCCTCTTCCGTTCTTAATGGCTGCGGTAGGCCTCCTACAAAGTGAGCAAGCTGGAGGTACCGCCACTAGTCTATTCTTCCTAATTCCTCTTTGTGTTTTAATTCGTGCAGTGACAGGATCCTCCCACCTTTTATAATATCTCTTACCTATGCCTTCTCTTTTTTCAACCAGGTCCCACTATAAATTTTTAACCCTGGGGGAAAAGTATTCAGTCTCTTTTAACTCTATAAGTGGGGAGTTGTACTGGCCATTCAATTGCTTGTACACCCTATCCCAAACCCTAATTGCGTTACGTGTCAAAACATTTGTGTTCAGGTCAAGTGTCCTGTGTTTTGGCGGATTCCATACCATCTTATTCAACTGTGCCTTACTAAAAGTGTTTTCTAAGTTTACCCATCTTTTCCCCCCCATTATTCCCCCCCCCCCCATTATTTTCCCTTACTCACTCTACTACTCTCGACAGCACAATCGCCTTGTAATATTTTTGTATGTTGGGTATAGCTAACCCCCCTTGTTTTTTACTTCGTTTCAGGGTAGTAAAGGGGACTCTCAGTTTTTTATTATTCCAGACGAACCCCATTAGCAATGTCTTCATCTTTGTGAAATAATACTTTGGCACCGCTATGGGGATCATCTGGAATTTGTACAGAATTTTGGGCACAATAAACATCTTAAGTGCGCTAATACGTCCCATCCAAGTCAATGATCTATTTACTAGTCTATTGCTTTCTTTCTTGATTTCATCCAATAATGGGATAAAGTTGAATTTATACATTTTCTCCACTGAGGTTGCAAGTTTTATTCTAAGGTAAATCAATTCCTTCCGCCAAGGGAACTCAAACTCTTTTTAGAGCCTACATTTTTCCTATTTACCCGTATTTATGTTAAGTACCTCTGATTTTGCTTAGTCGATTTTAAAATTTGAGAGTTGGCCATACTGTGCTACCACCTCTATCAGCTTGGGCATAGTATTGCTTGGTTTACTGATATAGAATAGAATAGTACATCGTTGGCAAAAGCAGCCAATTTATGTTCTTCCTTTCCTATTTCAATTCCCTTAATCTGTGGGTCATTGGGAATCATGGCAAGTAGTGGCTCTAAAGATAGCACAAACAGGAGGGGTGACAGGGGGCATCCCTGTCTTGTCCCATTTTTCATCTCGAAAGGTAGGGATAACGTACCATTAATCTTGACCCTAGCGGTTGGATGACAGTAAAGTGTCCTAATCCTCTGAACCGTTTTTGGTCCCACTCCCATTGCCTCCAATGTCCGGAACATAAAGCTCCAGTCCACCCTGTCAAAGGCCTTCTGGGCATCAATCGACAGGAGTAGGCTCGGGCTCCCTCTCTCGCCCACCTGGGACAGGAGGAGCAATGTTCTCACCCCATTGTCCCTTCCCTCCCTTCCTGGTATGAAGCCCACCTGGTCCGAATGTACCAGTGAATTCATCAGGGCCTTCATTCTGCTTGCCAGAACCTTGGCGAAAAGTTTTGCATCGGCATTGAGTAGTGATATAGGCCTATAGTTAGAACACATCGTCTCATCCTTCCCCTCCTTCCGGATAACAGTTATAGATGCCGACACTGCCTCCTTGCTCATTTCATACTCTGCCCCAAGTCCATTCATATAGCTACATAGATGCAGGATTAATATTTTCTTAAATTTCTTAAAATAGTATAGAGTAAACCCGTCTGGGCCTGGACTTTTCCCCAAGGCTGAATCCATAAGTGCCTTATTTAATTCCTCCTCTGATATAGGTCTATTTAACAGTTCCATTTCCAGCTCAGTAATTTTTGTTAATTGAGCCTTTTCCAGGAACTCCTCCATTTTTAAATTCCTTTTCCTCCGCCTTCAGTCCTACGGGTTGATCTACTGAATACACTTTCTCATAATAGTTTTTAAATATTTCAGCTCTTTTGTTCTATAGGCCATATACCCTTTACCTGTCTGAATTCTTTCTATATAATTTCTAGATTTTTTCTTTTGTAATCTTCTTGCTAGATATTTAGTGGGTTTGTTCTCCCCATAATACCTTTCCTTGGCTATTTGATTGAAGGTTTTTTGGGTTTCCTGTTCCATCAAGGTTTTTAATTCATCCCGTTTAGTTATTCATTTTTGAAGGATTATTTTATCTTGATTCAGGTATTTTTTATGTTGCTGTTCTGCTCTATATATTTCCTCCAATAAAATTTTGATTTTTTTCCAATCTTTTTTTTTTTTCCTGGCTCCCAATGATATCAGGATCCCCCTTATATAGGCCTTGTGGGCCTCCCATATGTTTTGCCTTGATGTATTCTCTGTATCATTTATCGCAAAGTATTGTTCTAATTCTTTGCCAACCCTTTCTTCCCCTTCCGCGTCCCGAATTATTTCTTCATTTAAACGCCAAGTAAAAGGTTTCCATTCCTCTCCCCTTATTAACAACTTCATCTTAACCGGGGAATGATCAGAAAGTGTAACTATCTCGATCCTAGTCTCCTACCATTTCCAAGATTCTATGGACTACAAAAATGTAATATCAAACCAAAAGATAGTTGGCGCACAAATGAATGGTCCCTTTAAAAAACGCTTATCTATCTCGTGGGATATTCGTTATTTAAATGAGTGTCCTATAGTTGGTCTCCATGTGCAGCTGTTAACCCATTATGGACTTGGCTAAAAAATGGATGCAGCAAATAAACAATCAAAAACAGCGCATCAAAGAAACTCGTAGTATAATGTGAAAAAACATTAAAATGTCATTTATTAAATGTAAAAAATGAACAAAGACATCTGATCCCGTCAGGATCTAAAAAACATCAAAATACACCAATCCTAAAAGAGACGGATGTTTGATAATGAAAGCCCCTCGGATCTCTCAATTGTGACTTTGAGATAGTGAGAACAAAGATCAATCTGCACTGCTACCAGTTCCTTGTACCCAATAACTGAAATCAATCCTTTCTCATAAAGATGGGGGAACCCAAAATGTGTGTAAAAGCCAGTGCAAATGAATGGAACTATGTTCCAAGAGTCACTCACTTCGTTGATGTTCTATTGGACTGAAGCGCCACCGTGCCAAGCCTGTGGAGTGAAGGGGAGATGTTTATTATGGCTCCATCTGGTACGTTCGGTTTGGGGCAAAGGTATAATGCACGCTGGGTGGTATATGTCAAACTCGGTCTCCAGATGGCATTAGCTTGACATGATGCGAAGCTTGCAGTGCGCCGCACTGCGCGCAACGCCGCTTGTCATCAATCTGGGAGTACATCCTGTGTACAGGGGAGTAAAACGTGAAATCTTTCTCATTTGGATGCTGGACTCTCCATGCATCCACTAATTGGCATGCATGCAGTTTTTGTTTAATCCTTTTTAATTGCACCTTACTAGTCCACTGTACACCGGACGTACTGTCTAATCCCGGTTCAATACAAAAGTTCAAGTCCCCCATCAAAATCACAGGTCCTCTCCCAAAGTCTGTCAGCTTTCCCAAAATATCCACCAGATATTTTGTAGAGTCGTGATTGGGGGGGCGTATATATTGACCAGGGTACATTCCATTTCTCTCAATTTGCCTTTTAGGGCAAGATACCTTCCCTCCGGGTCTACTAATCTATCTTCCAAATTAAACTATCTTCTTAGCGAACCCTATTGCTACCCCCCCCTTCCTCTGCTTGTTATCGCGTCTCCGTAGTACCATACTGGAAAGTCCTTGGAATATAACTTAATATTTGCCTCGTGGGAGAAATGGGTTTTCTGTAAAAAGATTACCTCAGCATTATAACGTCTAAGCTCCTTTAAGATCCTGTGCCTCTTACTTGGTGTGTTTAGCCCTTTGACGTTATACGTCATAAAATTTATGGCTTGCATCTTAAATCTCTTGTTTTACTATACAGATTTGCCTTCTTACTTCTACACTGAAACATAATACACATATACAATAAACATAATTAATTTCTCCCGCATAGATTTTCCCTCCCTCCTTCCCCCCCCAAACCCCCCTCCCCTCCCCCCCGGGCCCATACTCTGCCTTTAACTCGCCGATGGTCCAATATTGCTTAACCATCTTTGAGTCACCTCGCCAGGGTAGGCTCAGACATGTGTCGCATCCCCCGCCCACAGAAAATCCGTGAGGGGGGGCCTGCCGGCTTTCGCTACCTCCGGCTCCTCCCCTCCCCCACTCCATACTCGCCCCAGAAACCCCCCAGGTCCTCATCCGTCCAACCCGGTAGGTCTGGCACCTGTAGGTCTCATTTTTTACAAAAATCCTCCGGGAATCTCAGCCTTGCCGACACCCCCTCCCCAAAATCAGACATGCCGGAAACCCCCAGTTATATCTGATATTCTGCTTCTTCATCACCTCCAATAATGGTTTTAAGAGCCTTCTACTTGTCAGTGTCTCCGGGGCTAAGTCCATATATATTTGCAACTCTATGCCCTCAAATCGGGCTACTGCTCGTCCTCTCAACTTCTCCCATATGTCTGCTCTATCTTCATAGGACCTAAATCTCACTATTATATCTCGGGGTCTATCTGATCCTTTATTTCTAGGTTGGCCGACCCGGTGTACTCGCTCAATCGCGGGAAATTCTTCCTCCCCTTTATCCAGAAGCGGGTTAAATATTATTTTCATAATTTTTTTTAGGTCTTCACCTCTAACTTCTGGTACGAATCGGATTCTCATATTTTGTCTTCTGCTGCGATTTTCTTGGTCTTCTAAACTTTATAATAATCTCCTCTGATTTTCCTGGGAGAGTTTAACCGATTCCTTCAGTTTAGAGACCTCCTGGGCCTGGTTCTCTAATCTTTCCTCCGCCGCCTCTACTCTTGTTAACAGGTGCCCTAAATCTGCACGTAGCAAATTGACATCGGCTTTAATAGAATTTTCCAGACGCGTGAACATTTCCATCAAATCGCCTTTTGTTGTTAATTGGTCCTCTATTCTTTGTTCCTCCAATTTACTTATTTCTGAATCGCTATCGTTTATTGATTTCTCTCTGGACTGATCTGGAGTCTCTCCGGGGTTTTCCTCTATTCCTTTTTTCCTTGCTGTTTTGGGGTGTTGTCTGATTCCTTCCTGATTTTTGGGACTTAAACCTTGAGTCATATACTGTTTTATTGAACTATCGTTCACTCTGTCCTTTGGAATTTTCGGGGGGCCCCCCTTTGTTTTACTCATAGATTTACTCATGGTCTCTGCCCTTCCTATTCGTTTCCCCAGTTTCCCGGTTTTCCTTTTTATCTCCCTCCTGAAAAGGAGGGATCCTTTTTCTTACTTATCCCTTTTCTCCTGCTTGCAGCCTTTCAAGCCTATTTCACAGTGGGCTCAATGTCCCTCTCACTGGGGGGTCTACCTTGACTCCTGGTTATCTGGGGTCGTCTCAGAGAAATTACTAACCATATATCGCCAGTATCTCCTCGGTTACCTCCCGCTTCTGGGCATCCGGATTTTTAAACCAAATGCTATCACCGACCCAATATAGATCCCCTTCCTATATTTTTACGACTATAGAGTTTTTAAACTTTTTGCTTCATAGATTCACTATTAGGAAAGTACTTTTCCCATCAATAGGGGTTTGCTTTTATGCCTTTTCTTCCCTCCAAAGGAGAATGCAGATATCAGCAATTTATGGGGTCTTTACTCAGTCTTTCACCCTTTCTTCCCTGACCTAAGCAGGGGGATTCCGGGCGGTGATATGACTAATATCCTTGCATCTTTTCTGTATAGGTAAAAGGGGAAAAAATAAATAAAAAAAAAACAAAGACATCCAGCTTGGCGGGTTCAACGGGTTTTCAGGGCCACACTCCCCAGCTCCCTTGTCACTCCTCCATGGAACAACAATCCAACAGTACTATGTGTATTATAGATATTACCATTCCTCCTGGGAGTACATTGATGCTTCTGGGATATCAATCCGCTGATTTCATAATATCACCCAGCCCCAAGTCCTCTTTTCTCATTTCTTATAATTAAATAACATTCACCTCTCCCAGGCAATTTATATCAGAAAAAGAGAAAGCAGACAAAAAAGGAGAAAAGAACAGTATCCACGGCACTTTCCTTTTTGGAACAGCTTAACTTAGTCCCCTTTGCGGCTATTCAAATACCAGAATTCTTACCAGTTCTTTGCAGTGTTCAAGAAAAAAAAAATCTTCTCATAACAGGTATCTCAGACCTCATTCAATTTATACCATTTAATTCAGCTCTTCACCATCTTAGTGCCTCCTATCCATCCTGAATTTACTGCATTTCTCCAGGGATCACATATCCAGGTTATCTCTCAGGCAGTAGTACAAACATCAAGCAGAGATTCAATGTAATCAACGAGGCATAGTCAATAGAAGCAGGCTGGGGGATAGGAAGGGGGGGGGCGAGCCGCCATACACCTTACCACCTCGGATGCCCCTGCTGTTGAAATTTCCTTCGGTCTGCCCCCACAGACCTCAGCACACATCCAAACACACCGGTGATTCCGCCGCTCGTCGCCGGCTTGGGGTCCGTCAACATCCAGCCCGGAGCCTCTCACTCTCCGGCGCTGCCTGTTCCTCGTAGCCCCGCTCGCTCACCTGCAGACACATGCTGGCTCCTCCCTCCTGGTCAGAGGTCACGTCAGCTCGTCATGACCGGTGTCCACAGTCTTTACAGGGTCTGATTTGGAGTTCTGACAGATCTTTGAGCCTAGCCGCAAGGTAGGGCCTATAAGGGGATGCGCTTTAAGAGAGTCTTTTAATGTTGCATAACACCAAAGTGCTCTACGCTGACCTGTTCCGTATCTTTTTTTTTATTTAAATATTATTTATTCATATCTTTTACAATGTTTACAAACGGATATAAAAACAATTTTATGGTGCTGATATATTTGTGTAGGCATTTTAAACCGTAGACATTTTCCTATTCCATTTCAGTTATCCTCTTTATTACCCATTCCTTTTTTCAACTTTCACTTTTCTCCTCCTCTCTCCCCCTTTAATCAGCGTTAAATATTAGAGCAATGTCCAGTTTTATAATGAAATTTTCCTATACCTGCGCCTAATTTATCTCTCATATCATATAGGGTAGCCCATTTTCTCCATCCATGGTTTCCACATTTTCTCAAATTCCTTATAGTTCCTTCTTTGGGTATATACTTTTTCCCTCCAAACTGTTTGTTACTGTGTTAATCAATTCCTCTACAGTAGGCGGGTACTAACTTGCCACCGTTGTGCTATTATTTTTCTAGCCTGGAAGAGGCATCTCATCACTACTTTAACTGTACCACTAATATTTTCTCCCAGTCCTAATATACATATAGTCTAGGATCCATTTCTAACTTAGTGTTATAAGTTATATTTATAGTGTCAAGCACCCCTGTCCAGTAGCGGAATAATTTTGGGCATCTCCATACCATATGCAATAGATCCCCCGTTTCCTGGCATCTGGGAAAGTTGGCATCTGTTCTCCATCCAAATTGGAAAAGTCTCTTAGGGATCCAATATGCTCTATATATATTAGCATTAAAGCTGAGATTGTCTATGACGGGGAGACCGATACCATGTATTCCCTCTCGAAGACCTTCCTCCATTGCTCTTCCGTGATTTCCCCTACGTCTGCTTCCCATTGTCCCCTACTTTTCTGGGTTTCCACACCTTCCATACTGCCACTATGGATGTATGGATATAATTCTGAGAGAAATCCCTCCCTCTTAGCCTTAAATACCTTCTGCAAAACAGGAGATTTATTCCATTCCGGACCCTGGGTACCAAACTGTGCATTCAGGGCATGCCGGATTTGTAAGTATTTAAAAAATGACTGGTTAGGGATTTTAAATTCTGCTCTCAAAGCTAGGAATGTTTTTAAATTACTTCCTTCATATATGTGGATTACTTTATCTATCCCCTTTGTTTCCCACTCCTTAATTTTTCCCATAGGGGCCATTTCCTGAAGATTCCTATTGTTCTATAATGGAGCAAATTCTGTCATTCCCCCCTGGCCATTTAGCAGCTTCAGAGCTTTCCACACCTTTATAACAAATTTTACTGTGGGGTTTCTGTAGGCAAAGGAATTTGCCTCTAGTACCTCTACCAAGGTTTTATGGGCCCATCGTTATTAGCCTCCCTTCCTCTGGGTCTTTATTACCCCATAAGTGTTGCAATTGTGCAGCCATGAAGAAACTTCAGGGATGTGGCACCGCCATTCCTCCCTCCTTTATTGGTAGTTGTAAAGTTTGGAGGCTTATTCTGGCATTCCCTCCTTTCCAGATCAATTCTCTGAACAATGTGTCAATTTTTTGAACCATTTCTTATCCACCCATACTGGTGTATTATGTAAAAGGTATAATAATTGTGGCATCCATACCATCTTAATAAGATTACATCTCCCTGCCACTGATAATGGGAGGCAACGCCATATATCAGATTTCTTTTTGAATTTGGTCAGAAGGGGTATAAGATTATTACTTATAAATTCATTAGGATCTTTTGTAACATATTCCTAGATATTTTAGTTTCTCCACCACTTCCAATTGGGGTGTCCCTGACATTATTCAATTCTCTATGGGATCGATCGGCATTATTGCCCGGCCCGAGAGTCTTCCAAATTTCCCTATGATGTTCATCCCCACTCTAAGGGAGTTCCCCATGTCTCCCAATAAGAGGAGCACATCATCTGCGTATAGTGCGTTTTTTTCTTCGCTTGACCCTCTCACAAACCCTGTCACACCTGGATTTGTGCCAATTGCGATAGCCAACGGTTCCATAGCTAAAGCAAAAATAAGGGGTGACAATAGGCACCCTTGCCTTGTCCCTTTCCAGTTGTATCTTGCCTGAATAATCGTTATTAACCCTTATTCTAGCACTTGGTCCGTTATACATTCTCAACCACTTAATAAAAAGAGGGCCAAAACCAAACTCCCTCAGCACTCGCCATATATACCCCCACTCCAGGCTATCAAATGCCTTAATCACATCCAGAGACATGATCGCTCTTGTTCCCGTGTTTTCTATGGGTTTCTGCAAGTTAAGAAATGCCCTCCTGATGTTCATGCTGGTCGATCTCCCAGGAATAAATCCTGTTTGATCTGAATGTATGATTTTATTTAGCCTAACTGCCATTACTTTGGCAAGGATTTTTGCATCTGAAAAAAGCAAGGAAATCAGTCTATAGGAGGCGACATCTAGAGGGTCTTTCCCTTCTTTAGGTAATACTATTATTGTAGCTCCTGTCATAGATTTCGGTAATTTCGCTCCTCTTCTGCCCACTGCAGTACTTTAAAAACTTCCGGGAGCAGTACTTTCCCATATTGTTTGTAGGTTTCCACCAGCAGGCCGTCACGCCCTGGTGATTTCTGATTGGCCATCTCCATCACCACTTGTTGTATTTCCTGTAGTGTTATCGGGTACTCCATTCCCTCTCTATCATCCCCCGAAAGTACCGGTGATTTTATATTGGCAAAAAATAAGTCCATCTCCTCACACGTTGCCGCCCCCCGTGAAGTATATAATCTCACGTAGTATTCTTTAACCACTTGGGTACCGCGCTATTGCCGAATGACGGCATTAGCGCGGACCTAGATTTCCAGGACTACGTCTATTGACGTCGTCCTGGTTACGAGCGGCCTGCGCGCCCCCTGAGGGGCGCGCGCGGCACGCTCTGTGATCGGCGAGTCCGTGAGACTCGCCTGATCACCGATCCGTGTAAGGGGTCGATCCCGACCCCTTATCACGTGATTAGCTGTCAGCCAATGACAGCTGATCATGTGATAGAACGGAGCCGGTAATCGGCTATTATTCCTCCTCGCGCTGACAGCGCGAGGAGAAAAAAAAAAAGCCGATCACCGGCGGCCGTGATCGGGACATCAGTCCCGATCACGGCCAGCAATGAAAGGCACCACATGCCACCTGCCAGTGCCCACCTGCCTCCCGCAGTGCCATCCTGAAATATAACAAAGTAAAAGTAAGTGCCCCCCGTCTGTGCCCATAATGCCCACAGTGCCACCCCACAGTGCCACCCACAGTGCCACCCAATCTGCCTCAAAGGTGCTGCACCCCAGTGCCGCCCATCAGTGCCCAGCAGTGCCGCCCATCAGTGCCCAGCAGTGCCTCCCATCAGTGCCCATCAATCTGTGGTACCTATCAGTGCCCATCCGTGCCACCCATCCGTGCCACTTATCCGTGCCACCCATCCGTGCCATCTTATCTGTGCCCATCTTTGCCCATCAGTGCCGCCTTATCTGTGCCCATCGGTGCCGCCTTATCTGTGCCTATTAGTGCCGCCTTAACTATGCCTATCAGTGCCGCCTTAACTATGCCTATCAGTGCCCACAAGTGCAGCCTATCAGTGCCCACCAATGCAGCCCATCAGTGCCCACCAATGCAGCCCATCAGTGCCCACCAATGCAGCCCATCAGTGCCCACCAATGCAGCCCATCAGTGCCCACCAATGCAGCCCATCAGTGCCCACCAATGCAGCCCATCAGTGCCCACCAATGCAGCCCATCAGTGCCCACCAATGCAGCCCATCAGTGCCCACCAATGCAGCCCATCAGTGCCCACCAATGCAGCCTATCAGTGCCGCCTTATCAGCGCACTTCAATGAAGGAGAAAAATGACCCGTTTGCAAAATTTTATAACAAACTATTAAAACATGATTTTTTTTTTTGCATCTTTTTTTGTTTGTTTAGCAAAAAATAAAACTCCGAGCTGTAACTAAATACCACCAAAAGAAAGCTCTATTTGTGGGAAAAAAATGATAGAAATTTCATTTGGGTACAGTGTTGTATGCCCGCGCAATTGTCATTCAAAGTGTATCAGCGCTGAAAGCTGAAAATTGGTCTGGGACTGAGGGGGGTTTAAGTGCCCAGTAAGCAAGTGGTTAAATATACCCATTATCTCCGATACTTGAGATAAAATTTCTCCATTTAACGTTTTAATCACCGGGACCACAGAGGGCGAGGAGTTGGCTCTCACCAAATAAGCCAACATCCTTCCTACACTTTCCCCCTCTCCGAATGCATGTTTCTGAAATAATGTCGTTTTCTGCTTTCCTGGTTACTGCTGCTCTATAATCTCGTTTGTTTAGCCAGGCACTTTGTTTATCTTCCACATATTACCTTTTTGCTCTCACCAAATCCTTCCTGATCTTATTTTCCCATATTCTCAATGTCTTTTTAATCTGTGCCACCTGTTGGATTAAAATGCCTCTAAGAAAAGCCTTCAGTGCATCCCACATCACACCCTTTGTTACAGATCTTTGTTAAACTCCACAAACTCCTTTAGTTTATTGATCAAAAAGAAGGGGAAAACACTGTGCTCCCTATATGTGACAAAAAATTGTGATATAACACAAAACAGCAGCTAACATACATACAAACAAACTAAAGTCAAAATAATGAATGATAAACAATGTAGCGCTATAATGTCAAAAAATGTAAAAAACCTAGACATAAATCACCAAATGATCTGGTAGTGAAATCAAACTTAAAAGGTCAGCACACATATCACATGTTGTGCAGTCTAGTAAGGAATACAGAAAATGTGCTTCAGTGAACTAACAATACAAGCATAAAAAAAGTCCAGCTATTACAAAATAATGTGAAACGCGAGTCCAGATATTCCGTTGGTAAGAACTATGAATAGACTTCCGTTCACAGCCAGAAAATATTATAGAAAACTGTGGATACCCTTACCGAAAATGGTGGACACAAACTACTGTATAGTAAATGTGTCATGCAGGCTTATGTGCGTCACACACCATTCGTATACATCAGGTCATGGATCACCATCCGAATAGTCGCTGCCCACTTCAGGATCAGTACACCTCAGATCTCCAAGGTTTTCAACTCTCTCTCGAAGGTTCCGGTCAGCTAGGAGCTTAGAGCAGGTTCACCATAAACAAAAAGTAAGGACACAATGCCTCTCATAGTGAAATTCCACCATTAAAGGTTTTATTTGAAAAAAAATAAAAAAAAAATTACAAATGACATAAAAAAATATCCAAAAAGAATCACGTGATCCAATAAAAAATGAATAAAAAGAGCAATATTGGGAGCAGGAAACGCTAGTCCGTCGCGTTTCGACTAATAAGCCTTCTACTGGAGCATTACCTTTTCTGTATTCCTTACTAGACTGCACAACATGTGATATGTGTGCTGACCTTTTAAGTTTGATTTCACTACCAGATCATTTGGTGATTTATGTCTAGGTTTTTTACATTTTTTGACATTATAGCGCTACATTGTTTGTTATCATCCTTTAGTTTATTGACCTGTTCCATATCTGTCCACAACTTAAATTCTGTAGGTATACACCAATCACTCTGCCTATATGGGCCGCTTGATATTTAGATACATGCAGAACTGCTACACTGCCAAAGCACTTGGGTATTAGGAGGCTTCTACTTATTTCTTGGTCGTTTATTCGCCCATATAAATTTTGTGAAAAGGGTACCTATTTGACAAAAAAAAAAAAAAAAAAAAAGACTGCTGGGATAGCTATGAGTAAAGCCTGAAAATACAAAAATTTGGCAGGATACTCATTTTGATAATATTGCATCAACCAAACCACAAATGCAGCCCTTGGTGCCATTTATTTAGTAACGCGCAGACTGAGTTGTATAATGATGGAAAATTTACTGTAAAAGTATTGCCTAAATTTGATGTAATATGCATATCCAAGTATTTGTAGCTATCCATTTAAAATGAAAATTAGGTTGTATAGTTCGCTGTACCGGTAAGGGCAGTGCAAACGCCATGGCCTCCAATTTCGTATAATTTATTTTTAAATTTGATAAGGCTCCATAACTTTCAAACTCCTTCATAAGATTAGGCAGTGAGACATGTGACCTAGACACAGAACAGATCGTCCGCATAAGCTGAAACTTTGAGGTTATAATCCTCTATTTGAAGCCCCTGAATATCAGAGTTTTGCCAAATATTATTCAGTAGGGGTTCTAACGAGAGAGCGAACAACAGAGGAGAAAGAGGACACCCCTGGTGTATGCCATTTGAGATCTTGATAGATTCTAAGAATACTCTGTTTACTTTGATTAGAACCTGTGGGGAAGCATATACCCCGGCAATCCATCGAAGCACGTCATCTATTCCCATATGCCTCAAGATGTCAAATATAAAACTGTAAATTAACTCTCAAATGCTTCTCCTGCATCAGTGCTCAAAAAAAAAAAAAAAAAAAAAAAAAAAAACAGGCATGGAGTTTTTGTTTTATTGGCACAATAGACCAAGTTGAGTACTTTAATGGTGCTGTCCCTCACTTCACGCGAGGGAATGAACCCTACTTGGTCTAAATGTACCAGCTGATAAAGTTACGGTTGAAGACGGGAGGCAAGTAATTTGGTAAAGAGCTTTAGATCTACATCAAGTAATGAGATTGCCTGATAACTGCCGCATTCCGACAGATCCTTCCCTTCTTTCGGGATTACCGAAATATGTGCCAAAAGAGTCTCTCTATCTATCTATATATAGTGAAAAACCTAAATGTGAAAAAAATCATTAGTGAAGCATACTTTCAAAACCCAGATGTCCAATAAAGTCAAAAGACATTTGTCTGTAACCCAAATGTCCAATGGAGTGAAAAAACTAAAAAGCCAAATAATCATAAAAAATAATGTGACACAATATAAAGTCCCATGTGAAATATGAAACAAAAAGTGGATTAATCTTGTTTGTTCCAAACAATAAATGATGCTTGACCACGTGGACCCTTCACCTCTGTAAACCAATAATGAATGGAGGCTTACCAGATCACCATTGACCCCCTGTTAAGGGAGGTCAATCTGCGCAGATACGATCATATAGACGTTTCGATGCAGGAAGCCGGAAAACGACCCAATCCTTCGGAAATCACGTAATCTCCAAATCCGCTCGGATCCTCTCATAGGCCTCAAAACGTAATTTCACCAGGAAAAACAAAAGAAAAATGCGCCCATCGTGTAATATGGTTTGAGCAGATTTTTATTCAACCGAATAAATTGAGCGCTTAAAAAAATGACTCCACCGAGTCGCAAAAAGTAAACAACGTTTAAAAACGGACAGATTGCTAGCAAAACAAATATTAATGCACAAGGGTATGAGCGTGGCTACCCATACCCTTGTGCATTAATATTTGTTTTGCTAGCAATCTGTCCGTTTTGAGGCCTATGAGAGGATCCGAGTGGATTTGGAGATTACGTGATTTCCGAAGGATTGGGTCGTTTTCCGGCTTCCTGTATCGAAGGAGTGGGTTGGCTTCCGGTTTCCTGCATCGAAACGTCTATATGATCGTATCTGCACAGATTGACCTCCCTTAACAGGGGGTCACTGGTGATCTGGTAAGCCTCCATTCATTATTGGTTTACAGAGGTGAAGGGTCCACGTGGTCAATCATTATTGTTGTTTGGAACAAACAAGATTAATCACTTTTTGTTTCATATTTTACATGGGACTTTATATTGTGTCACATAATTTTTTATGATTTGGCTTTTTAGTTTTTTCACTCCATTGGACATTTGGGTTACAGACAAATGTCTTGACTTTATTGGACATCTGGGTTTTGAAAGTATGCTTCACTAATGATTTTTTCACATTATTTAGGTTTTTCACACTATTTATACATATATACTTTTTCTATTAAGTCACATTTATATTTATAGGCTAAGCGCTGCATTTTTACTTTTTCAATTTTTATAGTACTGTATTGTAAATCCATCAGGGCCAATCCATGGTTACCACACACACACACACACACACACACACACACACGGATGGATGGATGGATACACACACACACACACACACACACACAGGGATGGATGGATGGATGAATACACACACACACACAGGGATGGATGGATACACACACAGGGATGGATGGACGGACACACAGGGATGGATGGATGGATGGATGGACACACACAGGGATGGATGGACGGACACACACACAGGGATGGACGGACACACAGGGATGGACAGCCATGTCTCACCCTCGGCTTATACACGAGTCAATAAGTTTTCCAGTTTTTTGGGGGTAAATTGGGGGCCTCGGCTTATATTCGGGTCGGCCTATACTCGAGTATATACGGTAACCATTTTTATCACTATGTTTAGTTCCTCAATCGTGATAGGGGTTTCCAGGCTAACACTGACCGGGGAAGGTAACCGGGAAAGCCGAGCTGAGGAAAGGTATTCCTCCGCAGAGGGCAGGCATAAGGATAGTGGTGCCAGGTTATATAAAAAGGAATAGTATCCTCTGAACCTCTGTGCAATGTCCTTTGGCAGCGAGATTGTCCGTTCCTTGTATATAGGGTATATATGCTGTCCTACCCTTTTCCTTAAGCTTCCCAGCCAGCACTTTACTGCATTTATCTCCCAGTGCATACGTTACTTTCCTCCCTGATTGAATTGCCACTTTAGCCTTATAGCGGAGGATATTGGTTATCAGTCTCCTCATGTGCCAGGTCTTTCATTATAAGTGCCATCTGTGTTGCAGCTCAAGGGCCTGAATTTCTTCTGACAATTTTATTATCTGCGTTTCTCATGCTTTCTTCAGTTGGGAACCATGTTTTAGTCCTGATACCCCCGGATTACTGCCTTATCTGCCTCCAAAACCATGCCCAGGTCACTCCCTGAGGTGTCGTTCGTCTGAAAGTATGCCGTAATTTCTTTAGCTACATCATCCCGAATTTCAGGATTCTGCAGCAAACTTTCTGGGGAGTAAGCTGGGCCTGACAGGGAGATAAAAAACATAACCGAAGCAATGGTCTGAACATGTTATGCTTTCTATAGACACATATAGAACCAAGGCGAGTAGATAATGTGGCACCAAAAATAAATCTATAATCGTGATTAGAGAAGAAGTGTAATCTCTCTCCCCTGCAGGTAAAATCCACTATACATCTACTAACTGCATCTCGTACAGCTACAGCACGATACATTTCCTGGTGCTCCCTGGGGTAGAAGAAATCCCAGAGGAAGAATCTACTCTGGGGTCCAAAGGTATATTAAAATCCCCTCCAAGAATCAATTTACCTTCCGCAAATTTCTCTAATTTTGACAAAGTTTTACTTTAAAAAAAAATAATCTTGATGTACATTTGGTGCATATACCGTGGCCAATGTCACCTTCACGCCTCTGATGATTTGTCCTTTAAAAAAAATAAAAATCAACCATCTATATCTAGTCGTTTATCCATAAGGGAACAGGATACCCAAATAGAAATCAGGATGGACACCCCTTTGGATTTTGCCTTTTGGTTGCACGCGTGGCGCGCACACACAGGGGAAAAATCTATTCTGAAGAAAGAAAAAGTCCCCCCACCTTGAAATGTGTTTCCTGCACAAATGCCACATCTGTACAGGATTGCTTCAGATCGTTCAGAAGCATCCTCTGTTTTTCCAGGACATTAAGTCCCTTCGCATTTATGGAAGTCACCCGCACCCCCTGCATCCCCTCTACAGAAGTATCAGGGCTGGCTTAGCCCTACCTCCTCTGGGCTGGCCGTTCAGCTGTCGGCTAATTGCCAGCTCTCTTCTCTCTCCAGTTACCAGCTGTTTCCGATGATGCTCGTCTGACCTGCCTATTTAAAGCCTTCCAGCTCATTTCTCCATTGCCTTCACGTTGGTCACATCACAAGGAACCATCTCTTGCGGTTTGTTTCAAGACTGGCTTGCTGACATCCCTCCTGGTTTCTTATTCTGCTTGCAGGTTGCTCTCCTTGGATCCCTGACTTCTGGACTGGCTGAGTACCCGATTACCCGATCTGGTTTATGAACTTTAGACTGGCTGACTACACTATCTGGCTACTCGACTCTGGCTATGCTTGACTACGCTTTTCTATTTACCTTTTTATTTTTATTATTAATAAACAAGTGTGATTTGATTATACTTCTGTCTCAGTCTGTTTCATGGTTTCTGACAAGAACAGCAGAAGGAAAAAACAAAACAAAAAACACAAGACAAACACCCACCCAACTCCCACCCCCAAATTATATATCCCCCGAACCTCTAAACCTAAGGTTCATGTGGGTGCAGGCCTAATTGGGGAGTTAATCTGAATCAAAACGAAGGGCTCCACTCCAGACCCCCTCCTCCAGGCCAATCACGTAGAGCATAGCAGCCCCACTAACTCAGCCAAGCCTCATCTCTTCTACACCTTTTTCCTCCTCCCCTCCTCTCTACAAAGAGAAAAAGAGGAAAAAAAGAGAAAAATATTGCTCATCACGAACTGCAGGGACAGTATTTAACATTTTATTTACTGACCGATACAAATATCCTCTTCCCTCTCCCTCCTCCATCCCCTCTTGCATCTAGTCTGCTGGACGTGTGCCCGGCTCTGGATCATACTTTGGGTACCAGCCCGTCACCTATCTGTTATCACTTGGGGAGCCAGTTTGGGGAGGGGGTGAGAATCCATTACCGAAACATAACCTGGTTCCACCGGCTTAGGGGCCTCCTATTAAATCTCCATATCAGGGCCCCCCAGCAACCATAAGCCGCCCCCTTTCCCTGTAGCAATCTAAGTATGCATGGCTAACAGTGTTTAAGCCTAATTGTGCTTATTATTATTATTATTATACAGGATTTATATAGCGCCAACAATTTTATCAGCGCTTTACAACATGAGGGCAGACGGTACACTTACAATACAAATCAATACAGGAGGGACTAGAGGGCCCTGCTTGTTAGAGCTTACACAATCTAGAAGGGAGGGGCAATTTCAAACAAAAAGGTAATAACTGTGGTGGATGAGAAAATGGAGAAAATGAAAATACAGTTGTTAGGTGTGGGTAGGGGTAGGCTTCTCTGAATAGAAGGGTTTTCAGGGGTCGTCTAAAAGCTAATAAAGTAGGAGATAGACAGATTGGGGTAGGGCATTCCATAGGATCGGAGAGGCTTTGGAAAAGTCCTGGGAGGAGGTGATGAGGGAGCTAGAGAGCAGGAGGTCTTGAAGAGAACAAGTAGGTTGGTATTTAGAGACTAGGCTAGTGATGTAGCTAGGGGCAAAATTGTGGATGGCTTTATACGTCGTTAGTATTTTGAATTTAATTCTTTGGTCGAGCGGAAACCAGTGGAGGGATTGACAGAGAGGAGTAGCAGACACAGAGCGATTGGTAAGGTGGATGAGTCTGGCAGCAGCATTCATGATGGATTGAAGAGGCGATAGACTATGTAGAGGTAAGCCAATGAGAAGGGAGTTGCAGTAGTCGAGGCGAGAGATGACCAGCGAGTGGATTAAGAGCTTTGTTGTGTCATTGGTTAGAAAGGGGCGTATTTTGGAGATGTTGCGGCGGCAGGATTTGGACAACTATAGGATGTGTTGCTTGAAGGAGAGTTCAGAGTCCAGGACTAGACCTAGAACTTTGGCATGAGGGGATGGGCTTATGGTTGTGCCATCGATTTTGACAGCGAGATCAGGGGAAGGGGCATATGGGGGAGGAAAAACGATAAGTTTGGTTTTGGATAGATTGAGTTTGAGGAAGTGGTGTGACATCCAGACTGATATATCTGATAGTAAATTAGTGATACGCAAGGCGACAGAGGGAGTGGGCTGTGGGGTAGAGAAATAGATTTGGATGTCGTCAGCATAGAGGTGGTATTGGAAGCCATGGGAGGCTATCAGTTGACCCAGGGAGGTGGTGTAGATAGAAAATAGGAGCGGTCCAAGAACAGAACCTTGGGGGACCCCAAGAGAGAAAAGAAGGAGGAGGAGGAGGAGGAAGAAGTAGAGTTGTAAGAAACGTTAAAGGTGTGGTTGGATAAGTAGGAAGAGAACTAGCGAAGAGTACAGTCACGGAGACCAAAAGGTGTGGAGTTTTTTTTTTAGGTCAACCATATCAAAGGCAGCAGAGAGGTCCAGGAGTAGGAGTACAGAATAATGTCGATTAATTTTGCCCGTTAGTAGATCGTTTGTTAGATTTATAAAAGCAGTTTCTGTGGAGTGAAGGGAGAACAGTGTGCATGAGGCACTCGAAGGTCTCCAAGTTCCATTAACTGCTATAGCCCCGGAAGGAGTTACCCCCTTCCTGACCAGAGCACTCTTTGCGATTTGGCACTGCGTCGCTTTAACTGACAATTGCGCAGTCGTGTGACGTGGCACCCAAACAAAATTGGCATCTTTTTTTCCCACAAATAGAGCTTTTTTAGTGGTATTTGATCACAAAAAAAAAAAAAATTGGCAAAAGTAGTGCAGGAACTACTTTTGCAAATTGGTGTGGCACTGCAAAATCAGTGTCTAATCGATTGGAACAGGGCCATTGCTGCCAATAGGCTGAGACTTATGCGATTTGATCTCTCAGATCATATGACAAATTGCTACAAGGTGAACCTAGGTTTAATGCTCTAATGCTTGGATTTGCTGTTTTTAAACTCTACAGGTCAGTGGCCTAGGCTAGCTGATCTTGCCAGGTATATTAACCCTTCATTGTGCTCTTTATGACAGTGCTATGCATTGTTGCTATGTGTTTAAGGTCTGCTTTTGGGTGCAATGTGTTTAATGATTGCTATGCATTAACCTATTATGTCTAAATGGCCAGAGTGAAATTCAGTGTTCTGCTTGAAAGAAGGAAGAAGAGTATAGATGGTAAAGCCCTTAAATATCAGCATCTCTGCCCAAAGGAAGAGTGGCAACTTGTTCCTCCAACAGAGACAAGTCCTTTTTGGCTTTGAAGAAAAGCGCTATACATTCAAAGTGCTGCCAGAAGGGGCAGACTAAAAAAAAAAAAAAGGGGGGGGGGGAAATCACAATAAGAACCATTGTGGGCGGTATGGAGAGTGGTTCACTGACGTGCTCTGCCAAAATGCTCTGCCAAGTTACATATCAGGCGGCAGTAAACAAAGGCAGATGTGTTGACCCAAGTGTCATCTGACTGGGTGGATCTCTAGTCGCCAACGCTCAGGTACTAAGCTAATCAAACAGCTGAGTTTGTTTAAAGGGTACCTCTGCCTCAAAAGCAGCAGGCCGGGGAGCTTTCACATTGCTTGCATGAAGACATCTGGCCAGAGGATGCAAGATCCCAACTTTAAAAAACAACTTTTACTGCAGAGGCAGTTAGCTAAGTAATCTTCATCAGACTAGCCAGAAGTGCCAGTCTGCCAGCAGATGATGCGATAGCTTTATCAGAGGCATGGGAACAGCAATGAAGAAGGTTTATACTACCTTTAGGGAGTATTGTGCGGCCTGTGTTGGAGTTCCCTTCAGTAACCACAGCTATTTGGTTCCCAGCAGACGAGTGGAAAGCAAACTTAGCCATTAAGATGTCTCTGTGGTATTTGAGCCATGAATGAAACTCAAGTGACCAGCGGGGCAGTACAACCACTATTGATGCAGTAGGCTGTTCCTCCTCTATTCTGTGGGGTTAGTCAAGCCCTATGGCTTTACCCACTAACTGCATATACCTCTTCTTCTAAGTCAAACTGAATGCGATTTAAGATGGAATCTGTGAAGTCTTGATTTGATCAGGGACTAATCACTTAGGTTAGTCACCTAGGCCCAAAACAGAGTTGGTGACAGGGCCAGAGAAGAGCTATAAAAAAATAAAAATAAAAAAAGGGAAGAAGATTGGACGATTCATAGTAGTCTTTGATCGCCTAAGCCTTCTCCTCTTAAGGAGCAGCAAAGTTAATTTTCATTCAAAATGTGCCCAGTAGGCGTTATATTACAGAGACTAATGCAATTTTGGGCAGGAGGAACAGGATCAGTGGGGCTGTGCAGCATTGTCTTTGTGATGTAATCTGTCTGCAACAAAACCTTGGGACAACAATGGAAGATTGCTGGTGTGCAGGCAAATATGTACTTTGACTTACTTACTGCACAATGGAATTTCTTTCCACTCTCTCTATTAACACTATGGTTCTTTAGAGCAATCAAGGCTTTAAGAAAACATTACCAAATCTTGTCCAACAGGAACCATTGGTCCATTGTTCCAAGTAGGAAAGCAGATTTAGACCAGATATGGAACGAAGGATCAAGATCCAAAATCCTCATATGGAGTCATTGAAAACAAATCACTCAAACCATCCAAATAAAGCAGCTGCAGTTTCTCAAGATCTAGCTGGATGTGTACATATGCGCACTTTGGTACACCCAGATTTCTGAGAGTTTCACTTGAACTTTTGACCTTTCCACATACTCAAATTAGCTTCCAGTAAATAGCCATCTTGCGAAAGCAAGGCTGCGGGTTCCTAAGCTAGACAACAGCTGCGAGTGGCTCAACATCCTTCAGGTCCTTGCACTTTCCAATTCAGACAAAATTTGGACATTTCATCAAGGCCAACTAATCTCATTATGACATTTTAGACACTCAGGAGAATACTGTAGAGTTGCCCCCACAGAGGGTGACAGTATTAGGTCCTTATGTGGAGGCAAGTCCTAGCTGTATCCCATGGTCTCAAATGGTCAAGAAGTAGTTTGCCGTAATCCATGCAGTCGGTTGGATGCACTGGAAGATTGTAAACATCATAAACTAGCCTTCTAAAAGGTAATGGACGATTTGCTTCCTATTCCAGGGAAGATTACCCCACATATGAGACTAGCCCCGTTGATGGCAGCCAAGGATAGCAAATCATGTCAACTTTCATCAACTTTCAAGCATACTAAAGTGTATTCTCTTTCTTGCCATTCACCTCAGTGAGCTCCTAGAAGTTTCTAACATCAGGGGTACAGCGATTCCCAAGTTGGAAAGTAGTTTGGGCAACACAGCCTAGGAGGCCTCAGTTATGCTCCAAACAGATAGCAATAGGTTATCTATCGTCATGGCAAGGTGGAATACAAAATTATTCAACTCATGTTAGAGGTATCTCCTATTCAGGTTTGCCAACTGTAAAACCTGACTCATCTCATCGCTCTGTTCTGGCTTCCCAGAACTACCTGTCAGATATGGAAAAATACGAAGCTTGGAAGCCAAATTTGAGTACCTAAATCAACAAGCAATTGAATGAATCTCAACTTGGCAGTAAACTCAATGGTCAGGAATGGAAGTTATTCCTGCTAGAAGTGGAAGCAGTGGATCTACTAACATCCAGCTGGGTTGGCAGGTTAGCCTATATAGCCACCAGACTCCGTCATCTCCAAGCTCCCCATCAGGATCCTAGTTGCATAGTTAGGCAGGTTAAGAGAAAAAAAAAAAAAATAGAAAAAAAACACACCAACATGACCACACGACAAGTTCATCTAGTTCAAACAGGATCCATAGTCATACAGCTGGGATAAAGGCAATAAATGATCCGGTGGCCTTACAGGCAGTGGTGTCCGCTAAGTACAGTCTTTGGCCCAAGAACCTCCTATTCTATTCTTCCTGAGATTTCAGACCTTACACAGTGGCGCCAAGTGTATCCAAAATTCAGCCATGTTAGATCTAGCAACTGGGAGACCAAGTTAGGAAGGCTCATTGCAGGGTCTCACCTTCATTATTTGAAACCTTGTGGAAGCCTGGGAACCTGCGGCAAACTCCAGGTATACTAGAACATGGGAAATCTTGCAGAATTTTAAGAATGGAATTCTATGCTCCGGGCTACAAAGCTTCAGATATAAGGATTGAGCAGTTGTCAACTCTTGGTCAGGTCCCGGTTTCCTGAGATCCAGTGACCGCCAAACCTCTGGGAGAACAAATTTCGAAAAAAGTCAGTACAGATTGTACTTTCCCCTTAGAACTTGCAGTGCAACTAGTGTTGAGAAGGTTGTCCCACTCCTCCATTCTTCTGAACAAGACTACCTCAGTAGGTTCAGTGACACTAAAGCAGTATTTCTTAACCACTTCAGCCCCAGAAGGTTTGGCGCCGCTTTAACTGACAATTGCGCGGTCGTGCGACGTTGTACCCAAACAAAATTTGACATCCTTTTCCCCCCCATAGAGATTTCTTTTGGTGGCATTTCATCATCTCTGCGGGAGAGAAAGAGAGAAAGAGAAAGAGAGAAAGAAAATCGACAAAATTTGAAAAAATACAAAAACCACACACACACACACACACACTACTGTCGTTTCTTCAGTTTAGGCTGATATGCATTCTACTTTTTTACTAAAAAAAACACACCTTTACAATTTTGGAAGTGTGGGTAATGTTGGCAGCTATTTTTAGATTTTATTTATTTATTTCAGGTTATGTTTTCTTTAGGGTAGGAGTGTGGCAGCTCACAAGGTTTTATCTTAAATGCCTTCCACAGCTCTATTTGGAACGACACCAAGAATTGTAGACCTTCCACACCTTGGTGTAAATAGCTCAAGTTACTTTCTTCCTACTAGGAAAGTAAAGGTTCTGACAAACCCTTGTTCCTTAACATCTGCTCCTCAGATTACAGGCAGTAAAGCTTAAACTGGCTACATCCGGGTAATGCACTGTGCGTTGTAGAAGAAAATCATGTCTGAGGGGAAGCTGCCAAAAAGGTTTTACTGCCATTTGCAGAATGGTGGAAAACCAAGCTCTTTTGGCCTATAATGGAGTAATCAGGATTACTGACACCCTCTCTTTCTGTATTTTTCTCAATACTAATGGAATCAGCTGGAATGGAGGAAAGGCATACCCCAGGTGAAAATTCCAAGGGTGCGCGCCAAGGTGTCTAGCCCCCCTGAGAACCGTTGTCTCTGAAGGGAAAAGAATTGCGGGAGCTGTGCGTTTTGCCTTGATGCAAACAGATCCACTTGTGGCTGGCCCCAGGACCTGCTGATCAATGGTAAAACCTATGAATTCAGGCTTCCACTCTGCCTCCTGAATTTTCTGCCTGCTCAAAAATCGGCCACTTTGTGTAGTGCGCCTTTGAGATTTACTGTCCTTGAATGCAGTCAATGGTTTTCCGCCAACTCCAGAATCTCTGCTGACAGTAACTGAAGAACATTGCTTCTCATGCCTCCCTGCTTGCTCAGGTAGGCTACGGAAGTGGCGTTGCCCGATAGAATCTTAGGAGGTTTGGAGAGAAGGCAGCCAATGCTAAGGCGACTGCTTTTAGCTCCCTCCAATTTGATGATTTTTCTGCTTCGGTCTGGGACCATGCTGCATGTGCCAAATACTGATCCAGATGGGCTCCCTATTCCCCACATACGGGTGTCTGTCATCAAATTCTTTTGATCGGGAAGGACCAGTGTAGACCTTTTGCCAACACTGACCTATTTTTCCACCAAAGTGTTTGTTTGACGCTGGTGGGGATCTTTACCCTTGTGTCTAGAGTCTCCGTCCTGTGGTTCCATACCTTTAGAAGGAACCTCCAAAATGTAGCCTTGCCCATTGGATGGCTGGCAGTCTAGGTTAAAGTTCCCATGGTTGACATAACATCTCCTGATTCTTTGGTAGCATAGTTAATACATTCTGGACCTTGATTTTTTTTCTCTTCCGAAAGAAAAATTCTCTGTTCTACTGAATTTGGTACCCCAGAAATTTTACTTGCTGGGCCGGATTGAAGTTTGATTTTTGAATGTTCATTATCCAACCCAGGGATTACAAATGACTGCGGGCCTTGCCCAGATCTTATTTCAGTTTCTCCATGGATGGGGCAAAGAGGAGGTCATCCAGATAAGGGATTACCGCAATCTCCTGAAGGCAAAGAGGGGCGAGGGCTTCTGCCACAACCTTTGTGAAGACTCACGGAATAAATGAAAGGCCGAAAGGAAGAGCCTTGAATTGCAGATGTAGCACCTCCTTCCCCATATTGACTGCCAACCTCAGGAATTTTTGGGACTGAGGGGCTATAGGAATATGTAGGCAAGCATCTCGAGTCGATGACAAAGCATTCCAGCGGATTCCTAACCATGAAGATTGAGTCCATACGAAACCTCTTGTATAGGACTGACTTGTTCACTTGAATCAAACGGAAAGTTCCGGATTGCTTTTTTTTTTTTTTTTTAATCAGGAATATGCGAGAATAGAATCCCCGATAACGTTCCTTTTAAGATACACAAGTTTGATGCATCAGATCTTTTAACAGGTTCTTCATAGCTAGGGACTTTGTTGTATCCCTTGGTAGGTTTGTTACAAAGTATCTTTCTGGAGGAAGACCTGAAAATTATTTTGTAACCTTGGGACAGCATTCTCAGAATATATTAGTTTGCCGTCACACTGGTCCAATGTGGAAGGAAATTCTGAAACTTTCCCCCCCACTGGCAGCAAAGAGTCATTGTGTTTTTATGGTTGACGCAGGAGGATGGAAAAGGATGTTACCCTTGCCCTTTCCCTTCTGCGATGACCAATTTCTTCTCTTTTCCTGGGGTTTGGTACTTTGTTCCAGAGCCCTTTGAGATCGAAAAAAGCCGCTTAACTGGTTGCTTTTTCTTCTCAAGAGGGAATGACTTATTTTTATCTGCTGTCCTATTTAGGACCGAATTTAAATCAGGCCCGAATAGAAAGTCTTCCAAAAAAGGAACCCCACAAAGTTTTTTTTTTTGGATGCCACATCCCCCGGCCAGGTCTTCAACCACAGTACCCTCTCCTGGCCGAGTTGGTTAGGGCTTCAGATCTTGCTGTCATGCTGATGCCTCTGAAATAAAAGCTACAGCTTCTGACGTAGTTGAGAGAGTCAAGAATTCTTGCTTGGGTGAGTCTGCTATAATATGGGCTTTAAGCTGATTCACCCAATATTCCACATTTCTGGAGACAGCAGTGCCCATCATATACAGCCTCACTGTGCCCAGCAGCCTACCAGTGCCCGTCATGTAGCCTGCCTGTGCCTCACCAGTGCATATAAACACCACACATACATACATATATATATATATATATATATATATATAAATAAAATTGGGTAGTATCACATCTGCCCCTTACCTGGGCCTTGCTGGTGCCTGTCCCACTTGCTGCTGCCATCGAATCCATCGCGGTGCGCCGTCTGTGGCTAGAACGCTGGTTCCGGACTCCAATAGCGCCTGGGTATATATGCACCAGCTCGGTTTCTCCCTTCTCCCCCTGAACTTAAGGTGGAAATTACGCCACGTGCCTGCTCCGTGGATGCCGCCCTTCTGGCGTCTCATTAAAGTGAATGGGACTGTCAGTGAGTCAACAGAGGGTCAGAGGAGGAGCTGCTGTGGGACAGAGATGACAGTTGCTCTTTAAGGCTGGGTTCACACCACAGCGATGCGGGAACGCCGCGAATGCGCGGCGTTTTCCCGCATCGCATGACTCCCGCCGGCAGTTCACACTGCCCTATGCGAACGGCTCGGAGTGTCAATGAAATGTTAATGACACCCCCAGATCCGTCCGCATATCACAGTGCGATCTGCAGACTTGCACAGGAATCGGATCGCATGGTGTGAACACCCATGCAATCCGATTCTGTTGCGGACCAAAAAAAGGGTCCCGTGCAAGTTTGCTGCGGGAGCGATGCAAATTCAGCCATACTATCTGTATGGCTGAACTCGCATCGCTATGGAGATCGGATGTGATTTGCACTGCAGTGCGGTGCGAATCACATCCGGATCTCCCCCCGCAGCAGTGTGAACCCGGCCTAAAAAAGGATTTAAAAATCGACTTGATTCAAATCAAATCCACCCTGCCTTATTGTAATTGAATGTTACCAAAAATCAACTTCTTTTCAATATGCAACAATATAATTTTCTGTAAAATAAAATATCAATTTGCTATATATATTGCATTTCCTTCTGGAGTGATAGGCTCACTGATTTTTACAGAAGTCTGCATGAAGATACAAATGAGATTTTAGGTATTTGCTGCAGGAATGCTCACCATGAGAAGACTGCAAGCGCACCAGCTGATTATTAATGACAAAGTCGCTCCCATTCAAAAGACAAAGTGGAACAAACCGCCTTTTTTTCCAGACCAGAAATGGGAATCTGCTACAAAGTTTATTACAATCCTTGCAGTGATCACCCAGAGGGGGACAGTTTCTCCCCCCCACCCCAAGACAAGTTCAGTTACTCATAAGTTATGCAGATAACTACTTCAGGAGACTAAAGCTGGCCATAGATGGATCAAAATGTGGCAGTTTCAGCAGGGTCTGGACGAATTTTGATCCATCAATGGTTGTTCCCATTTAAGAGGAGTCGATCTAATGAAGAAGACTGTTGGTAAATGTCTCATTTGGCTGCCGCGCTGATCAGTGTATTCTGATAGCGGAGGAGACCAGCTGTCACAATAACCGTAGCACAGTGAGGAAGATTCCCCATCCACCTCGATTGGATGGGGGAATCTGTCCAGTTCCCCCCCAACCAGCCTTCCAAAAAAAATTTAGTCATCTATGGCCAGCTTAAGCTTGTAGCAATAACAAAGTCAACATTCACATAGACTTACTACACCATGTTTTGTAATGAGGGTTGTATTAAAGATATGTATTGACTTTAAAATATAATACCATACACACTAACTCAGGTATAAGGGTCAGAGAGACACCGAGTTATAATACCACAATCCTGCCAATGTATTGTATAGTAAGTATCACGCATATAACCTGTCAGCTATTGCAGCAACCTGGCCTGTTAACCCAATTTCACAACCAGTCATGCAAGATTTATACTTCTGTATAAGAGTATTGTGACTACAGAACCATATGCCAAGGGCCTAGTGTGGTAATCAAAATGGCTTTAGGTATTGTGCTATAACACGTAGAAGACCTATGCAGAAGGAAGAACTACATAAATACAACGTGTGGGGGGAAACTTAGTTACTTCAGTTCTAAGGTTTACTAAGAAAGGCCATATTTTAACATTCTTCCAATGGTAGATGGAAACACACATGATTACTCCCATGGTCACTGAAGCATACCGTAACAGGTAGTATGTCAAAAGGAGGCTTGTCAGCCTTATAAACGTCTGTACATAAAGCATTTATAGACAATTAAGTTGGGGGTGGCAACGGGCCATAACAAGTGTCCTAACATAAGAGACCAAGTTCTGGGCCTGGCTTCAGTAGTAGTTATGCCTATGAGCACTGTTTTATAGAGATTAAAAATAAAAAACACAACACACGACATTAACCACATGCCGACCGGGCCATAGTCGAAAGACAGCTTCAGCGAGGTCGGCTTATTCTGGGAGGGCATCCATGGATGTCCTCCCGGAATCTTGCTTCCATGCGTCCGGGAACATCCATGACGCATCATAGTAAATGGCCGCTGACACCGGCCATTTACCACGCGATCGCTCCGTCAAATGACGAAGCGATCACTTCTAAACAAACTGGCATCACATCTGGTTCCTCTCTCCCCTCCCCGTACTTATTGGTACTGTGCGAGAGGAGAGTGGAGAGAACAAATGCGCTGCTCTGTGCCCAATCCAGCCATCCCATCCATGCTCAGACATATCCATCCATCCCACCCATGCTCAGTACTCATCCATCCATCCTCAGCCATACCCAGCCATCCACATTCATGGCTCAACCATGCTTAGCCACCCCCATCCACAGCTTATCCATGCCACATCAGTTCACATCCATGCCACTGCTGTTCCTCAAAGTGTAATAGATAGTCAAATTAAATTTGACATTTATGCCCCTAGAACACCTTACGGTGCCTCCCTGCATGTTGGGCCTCTCTCTGTGGCCAGGCTGTGTAAAAGTCTCCCACATGTGGTATTGCCATACTCAGGAGGAGTAGGAGAATCTATTGTGGGGTGTAATTTTTGCCATGTACATGCAATGTGTTAGAAATATTGTATAAATTGACAACTTTGTGTAAAAAAAAAAAAATATATAAAATAAAAATGCATTTTCTTTCCACATATCCCAAAAAAAAAAAAAAAAAAAAAAAAAAATGACATGTTCAAAAGACTCATTATGCCTCATATTATACGTTGGGTTGTTCTCTTTCCAAAATGGGGTCATTTTTGGGCCATTTCCATTGTCCTGGTGCTCCAGGACCTTCAAAAGTATAATAGGTAGTCAAGAAAGTAGTTGTGTAATTTACACGCCTAGAATGCCTGATGGCACTCCCTGCATGTTGGGCCTCTGCATGTGGTCACGCTGTATCGCCATACTCAGGAGTAGAAGAATATATTTTGGGGTGTAACTTGTGATATGCATATGCTGTGTGTGAGAAATAATTTTTTTTTTAAAGTGTCATATTATGAGGTAATAATAATAATAATGATCTTGCAAAGAATTGTGGGGAAAAAATTGCAACTTAAAAAACAAACACACACACACACACACACACACACACACACACACACCTCTTTCTAAATACCTTGGAATATCTACTTTCCAAAAAGGGGTCATTTGGGGGGGGGTATTTGTACTGTCCTGGTTTGTTAGAGCCGGTTCACACAGGGGCGACTCAGATCCGACTTCAGGTCACCCCTAGTCGCCTTAAGTCGCGCTACATGTAAAAATCAATGCAAGTGAATGAGAGCCGTCTTAATGCACACTACTGAACTCGCTCCGACTTCAGAAAAAGGTTCCTGTACTACTTCAATCCGACTTGTAGGCGACCGGTACCCCATTGATTTCAATGGAGGTCGCCTCCAAGTCGGATCTCAGTCTATACGGAGGCGACTCACACAATTATCAGCTCTTAAGAGGGAACTCCACGGCAAATTTATGAAAAAAAATTGGCGTGGGTGCCCCCTCCGAGAGCATACCAGGCCCCTTAGGTCTGGTATGGATTTTAAGGGGAACCCACTACGCTGAAAAAAATGGTGTGGGGGTCCCCCCCAGATCCATACCAGACCCTTATCCGAGCACGCTACCCGGCTGGCCAGGAAAGGGGGTGGGGACGAGCGAGCGCCCCCCCCCTTCTGAGCCGTACCCCAAAGCACCTTGTCTCCATGTTGAAGAGGACAAGGGCCTCTTCCCGACAACCCTGGCCGGTGGTTGTCGGGGTCTGCGGGCAGGGGACTTATCAGAATCCGGGATCCCCTTTAATAAGAGGGCTCCCAGATCCCGGCCCTCCCACCCTATGTGAATGAGTATGGGGTACAACGTACCCCTACCCATTCACCTGTGATAAAAATTTTTTAAAAAAAACCAACACACAAACACAGGGTTAAAATAGTTTATTGCACAGCTCCGGGGGTCTTCTTCCATCTTCAGGGGTCTTCTCCCCGGACTCCTCTGCCATCTTCTGCTAGCTCTTTTACTAGCAGAGGAGCCCGCCCTTCTTCGCCGCCCTCTTCTTCCAACTTCGGGGGTCTTGTCCCCCCTCTTCGGTTCTTCTTGCCGGGTCACCGCGCCTTCTTCTAGCTCTTTTACAAGCGGTGGCCCGGTCTTCTGTCGCCGCCGCTGCCATCTTCTGTTCTTCTCTTCAGGAGAGGTTGCCTCGTTGCTGTCTCCGTTCACTATGACAGGACACGCGGCGTGCGGCGACTTATATAGGGACATCCCGGATGATATCCCCACCCATTATGAGGTCACAGTCCCAGAGGATGCTGAGACTGACATCATAATGGGCGGGGACATCATCCGGCGATGTCCCTATATAAAAGTCACCGCACGCCGCGTGTCCTGTCATTGTGACTGGAGACAGCGACTAGGCAACATCTCCTGAAGAGAAGTCGCCTGGCCTGGGGCGACTTAAAGTTGTGTTGTAAGTCGCCCCAGATCGTGTCTAAGTCGTGTTCAAGTCGTGTTCAAGTCGTGTCCAAGTTGCCTCAAAAATTCGTGTTGCCCCTGTGTGAACCGACCCTTAGGGTCTCAAGAAATGAGATGGGCCGTCAGTACTTCAGGTGTGATCAATTTTCATTGACTAGCACCATAGTATAGAGACTCTAACTTTCACAAAGACCAAATAATAGCCACTGATTTGGATTATTTTTTACTAGGGATGCACTGAATGGGTTTTTTGGTGCTGAAACTGATACCAAAAATAAATCTTCCTTGATCCCGAAAACTGAAACAGCACCGATAACGAAATAGACCATTTTTAAAAAAATATTTTTATACAGGAGATGGTCAGAGACTGCGGACATGGTACAGGAGATCAATGCCCATCATATGCAGCTTCACTGTGCTCAGCAGCCTACCAGTGCCCCACCAGTGCATATAAAACATACAGATATAAAAACACATACATACATACATACAGTACAGACCAAAAGTTTGGACACACCTTCTCATTCAAAGAGTTTTCTTTATTTTCATGACTATGAAAATTGTAGATTCACACTGAAGGCATCAAAACTATGAATTAACACATGTCCAATTATATACTGAACAAAAAAGTGTGAAACAACTGAAAATTTGTCTTATATTCTAAGTTCTTCAAAGTAGCCACCCTTTGCTTTGATTACTGCTCCGCACACTCTTGGCATTCTGTTGATGAGCTTCAAGAGGTAGTCACCCGAAATGGTTTTCACTTCACAGGTATGCCCTGTCAGGTTTAATAAGTGGGATTTCAAGCCTTATAAATGGGGTTGGGACCATCAGTTGTGTTGTGCAGGAGGTGGATACAGTACACAGCTAATAGTCCTACTGAATAGACTGTTAGACTTTGTATTATGGCAAGAAAAAAGCAGCTAAGTAAAAGAAAAACGAGTGGCCATCATTACTTTAAGAAATGAAGGTCAGTCAGTCCGAACAATTGGGAAAACTTTGAAAGTGTCCAAGTGCAGTGGCAAAAACCATCAAGCACTACAAAGAAACTGGCTCACATGACGACTGCCCCAGGAAAGGAAGACCAAGAGTCACCTCTGCTGCGGACGATAAGTTCAGAGTCACCAGCCTCAGAAATCGCAGGTTAACAGCAGCTCAGATTAGAGAACAGGTCAATGCCACACAGAGTTCTAGCAGCAGACACATCTCTAGAACAACTGTTAAGAGGAGACTGTGTGAATCAGGCCTTCATAGTAAAATAGCTGCTAGGAAACCACTGCTGAGGACAGGCAACAAGCAGAAGAGACTTGTTTGGGCTAAAGAACACAAGGAATGGACATTAGACCAGTGGAAATCTGTGCTTTGGTCTGATGAGTACAAGTTTGAGATCTTTGGTTCCAACCACTGTGTCTTTGTGCGACGCAGAAGAGGTGAACGGATGGACTCTACATGCCTGGCTCCCACCGTGAAGCATGGAGGAGGTGTGATGGTGTTAGGGTGCTTTGCTGGTGACACTGTTGGGGATTTATTCAAAATTGAAGGCATACTGAACCAGCATGGCTACCACAGCATCTTGCAGCGGCATGCTATTCCATCCGGTTTGCGTTTAGTTGGACCATCATTTATTTTTCAAATAGGACAATGAGCCTAAACACACCTCCAGGCTGTGTAAGGGCTATTTGACCAAGAAGGAGAGTGATGGGGTGCTGTGCCAGAGGACCTGGCCTCCACAGTCACCGGACCTGAACCCAATCGAGATGGTTTGGGGTGTGCTGGACAGCAGAGTGAAGGCAAAAAGGGCCAACGAGTGCTAAGCATCTCTGGGAACTCCTTCAAGACTGTTGGAAAACCATTTCAGGTGACTACCTCTTGAAGATCAGCAACAGAATGCCAAGAGTGTGCGGAGCAGTAATCAAAGCAAAAGGTGAGTACTTTGAAGAACCTAGAATATAAGACATATTTTCAGTTGTTTCACACTTTTTTGTTCAGTATATAATTGGACGTGTGTTAATTCATAGTTTTGATGCCTTCGGTGTGAATATACAATTTTTATAGTCATGAAAATAAAGAAAACTCTTTGAATGAGAAGGTGTGTCCAAACTTTTGGTCTGCACTGTATATATACACACATAGATATAGCTATAGATATAGAGAGTCTTTTTAAAAATTGCCAGCTGTAGCTCTGTACCTTCAATCTCCATGCTGGGTATTGCACTGTAGAGGGAGGCAGAGAGCACAACACACACTGCTAGACATCTCTCCCTTGCTTTCACTTTCACAGTAAACAGCGTGATCGAGCTCCTGCACAGCCGATTTACACATTGGCTGAGGCGCCATATGCAGCCACCGCTGGGGAGAGGAGGACTTTGCAACAAGATCCCACGGGCCGTCTGCAGCATGGGTGAGGAGGGAAGGGGAGGAGAGAGTAAAGATGCTCCAGAATGACACTGCGTGATGGGTGGCCCCAGGGGCCCGCTTTTGGGTCCAGTATCTGCGAAAATTCTTTTGGCTTTTCGCCGAAAGGGCCATTTTCGGCCGATATGTTTCGGTGGCCGAAGTTTCAGTGCATCCCTAATTTTTACCAAAGATATGTAGCAGTATAAAAATTTGTCCAAAATTTAAGAAAAATTCTGTTATATAATTTTACAAATTAAGAACACAAAAAAAATAAAAAATAAAAGTTTTTTAACACAGAATTTTCAGTCTTTTTTCATTCATAACACAAAAAATAGAAAACCCAGCAGTGATTAAATGCCATCAAAAGAAAGCTCTATTTGTGAAAAAAAAAAAAAAGGACAAACATTTCATATGGGTACAGTGTTGCATGACTGAGTAATTGCCAAAGTGTGAGCGCTGAAAGCTGAAAATTGGTCTGGTTAGGAAGGAGGTTTAAGTGTCCAGTTGTCAAGTGGTTGACCTAGTCTCTGGGTACCAATTCATTGTATATCAAGTGGAAGAAATCTTTGAACACCCAGGTGATACAAATATAATGTTAAGCATATCAACTGGGGTGTATAGTAGTACCCTTAGGGCCGGTTCACACTGGGGGTGATGCGAGGCGACACGACTTGCCTCGCCGCGACCTCAGCGGCGACTTGCAAATGACTTCTGTATAGAAGTCAATGCAAGTCGCCCCGAGGTCGCCCAAAAGTAGTACAGGAACCTTTTTTCTAAGACGGAGCGACTCGAGTCGCTCCTCTTAGAACGGTTCCATTGTACAGAACGGGGGCGACTTGTCAGATTGCGGCACGGCAAGTCGTGTCGCCTCGTGTCGCCCCCTGTGTGAACCGGCCCTTAATAGGCAGAGCTTCCAACCCCTTACATAACCAAAGGTTTTAGTTGAAATAAAAATCAGATAAAAGTAGCCTTAATACTAAAATAGGAAGCGGATGCATATATACAGCAATGTCCCCAATAAATACTGTGCAGTACATATAGATAGCTTTTTCTAGCCCACAATCAGATAGAAGACAGTCGAAGCCTAGCAGATCGTAAGGCCTTACTAAGTCCAGACATAATGGCAAATTGAAAAAAGTAAATTGCAGCGCTATTCCAAAATAAATACTGATACTAAAAATTCCTAACACTAAATTAAAAGCAGGATACACACATATAATGAACAGAAAGAAATGTAGCAGCACTAAATAAGGGAATAAGTGAATATCCCAAGTGCTTTAAAAAAAAAAAAAAAAAAAAAAAAAAACAAACACACTAAACCTATTCCAAAAGGTGTAATAACACAAAAATATAAATGAAATAATCAGCTGGTGAATATATTAATAAATCAATCCATTGCTAAATAAATGAATAAATTAAAAAAATAAATAAAAAAAAGTTCATATAAAATTCACGCAAAAAAAGTCCATGGATGAAAGGGTATGAATTAATTCCACCCTCCTTGACACCAACCAATACGTTAAACAAATAATCAATAGGATTAAAGCGAGGTGAAAAAAAAAAAAAGTGTCTCAAAAAATAAAAGTAGTAATCCGTGACTAATCCACCACCGTATCCAGGATGTGACACCAGATAAAATGCAAGCTTACGGACTAGCAAGCTGAATAAGCTTGTGACCTGCAACCCGGTCAGGGCCTCTGTCCAGAGGGGAACCAAAATTCTCCAGTCCCGGGCTCATATCCTAGAGATAAGGAAAATATCTCCGGAGGATCCACACTCCACCAGATAAAAATGACAGCTAAGCGGACTCGTCAGGACCGAGAGGCTCCAAAAGGCAGTGATACAAAACCCCCCAAAAAAACAAGGGGACTCACCATAGAACACCGTCTCTCTCTATGCAGCCATTGTTGTAGCTGGGTATCGCTGTCAGAGCCTCTCGGTCCTGACGAGTACGCTTAGCCATCATTTTCATCTAGTGGAGTGTGGATCCTCAAGAGATATTTGCCTTGTCTCTAGGCTACGAGCCTGTTACTGGACAATTTCAGTTCCCCTCTGGATAGAGGCCCTGACCGGGTTGCAGGTCACAAGCTTAAAGATGGATTTCACTGAAAAAAAAAAAAAAAAATGTTAAAAGTCAGCAGCTACAAATACTGCAGCTGCTGACTTTAAATAAATGGGCACTCATCTGTCCCAGGATCCAGTGATGTCGGCAGCTGAGGCCGATCGATCGCTCAGCTGTCGGCTGCTGCCACCGCCATTCTAGGTGAGGGAATCAGGAAGTGAAGCGTTGCCGCTCCACTTCCCGGTTCCCTGCCACACAGCACAATAGGAATGGTCCGCGCCATCTCTGGGACCTGTGTGTGTCCCAGCAGACAGTGCGGCGGGACAGGAAGAGGAATCCACTCACGTGGAAGTCTATGCCCGGAAGTGGGTACAAATACCTGTTTTAGACAGGTATCTGCACCCCCCTCCCCCCTGAAAGGTACCAACTGTGACACCGGAGGGGGAGGGGGGGTTCCGATGAGGGGGAAGTTCCACTTTAGGGTGGAACACTGCTTTAAATCAGCTTGCTAGTTGATAGTGGCAAATGAAATCTAATGAGATCCATAGAAGAGGTGGCAAACATATTAGCCTGTAATTGTAACAGGAGCAAAAAGATGTCCAACACCTGACAGCTGTCACTCACCTTGCTGCAGCTTACAGTGTAATGACCCTTAAAAATGTTGCAAATAGCACACCCACTCCCCCCCCCCCCCGTACTCCTGCAACTCAACAAGTGAGACGAAGTGTAGCTAAGAGGTAATTACCATAGGTTGTTCTGTTTAGCCTATGCTCTGCAGCTTGAGAGGCGTTAGTACTGCGGAACACAGTGAACATTCAAATTCCTGTGCTTGAGAGACAAGCCAACACCCATAACCATAGCAACCACCAGCCAAAAAATTCAAGTTAGACTTACCAATAACTTGTTTTCCCAGAAGTCTTTCAGGACAGCACCTGAGAGATAGTGACTCCTCCCACCGGAAACACCTTTCTCCATATCTTAATAGGGAGGCACCGCCCTACCATCAGTTGTAGAAGAGAATCTCCGGCCCCAGCTGGAACACATAAGCACATATGTTAGCCACAGGATAGTACATAAAACGAATAGGGTGGTCGTTGCTGCCCTGAAAGACTTCTGGAAAACAAGTTACCAGTAAGTGTAACATGAATTTTCCCAAGGCATCTTTCAGGACAGCACCTGAGAGGATAGCAGACTTACCCCCTTAGGATGGGACAACAGCCGCAAGACCTTCCTGCCAAACGGTTGATCGCTGGCAGATGTGAGGTCCAGCCGATAGTGTCGCACAAATGTGTGGAAACTTGACCATATTGCCGCCTTGAAAACTTGTTCAGGGGTGGCACCAGCTCTCTGCCCAAGTGGCCACAAGCGCTCTGGTTGAGTGTGCACAAACCTGCATGGGAATAAGCCTCCCGAATGGACAATTTCAACCATCTGGCTAAGGAACCTTTTGAAGCCTGGCAACCTCTTTTTGAATGAAAAATAGAATAAAGAGTCTGTTCACCTAAAGTCCTTTGTTATTTCTAGGATACATAACAAGACCGTTTTGACATCTAACATATGAAAACAGGTCTCCTTCTCCCCCGATAGATTAGCACAGAAGGTTGGCAGAACAATGTCCCGAGAACTATTAAGTATCGAGGCTACCTTAGGCAAGTACTTTGGATCTGTCGAGTATAACTATCTGGAAATACAGACAGATAAGTTTACTTAACTGAAAGTGTGTAGCTCACTGATCTACGTGCGGAGGTAATGGCGATCAGAAAAGTGGTTTTAAGAATGAGGTATCCGAGACGTCTCTTCCAGAGGATCAAATTGACTCCTTGTTAGGGCTTGTAGGACTGACAGGTCTCATTTAGGAAAACTTAACCAGTACTGGTTTGGATCTTGTAAGAGGTCAAAAAAGATAACACCCCACACAGACTATCGGTGGTTCTGAAGCTACAGATTTTTCTAAGAATACTGTAAGTGCAGTAGTCCCTTATCTGCTCCATCTTGCATAAAGTCCAAGATGGAAACAAGGCTCCCTGGGTCTTGGGCAGATGAATCACACCATGAATTATAGACCTTCCAGATCTTTGTATAGATGGCTCGTTACCCTTTTTCTGCTTGATAGTAAGTAATTAAACGGTCAGAAAATACTTAGTTTTTTTTTTTGGAGCTGCTCTTCAGATAGCAGGCTGGCCACTTCCAGGTGATTTAATGGACCTTGGATTAGCAGATCCTGTCAGAGGTAGATGCCAGCATGGCTTGGTCACCATTCCCAGAACAGTTGAGAACCAGGCCCTTCTTGGCCTAACTGGCGTGAAATCTCTATAGATGCGCTAGAGCATCTGTGCCCAGTGACCCGTCGAGATAGTTTTATTTTTTTTCCTTAGAGAAACCTGTGCATTCTCTTTTGAAGCAAACAGGTCCACCTCCGGTAGTCCTCACATGCTGGAAACTGCTGCAAAGATTTTCGGATTTAGAGACCACTCTGCTTCCTGAATGGGGTGCCTGCTCAAAATCTGCTACTTTGTTAAGGGTCCCCTTTAGGTGGGCTGCTGACAGGGACAGCAAGTGCCTTTCTGCCCACAGCAGGATTTCTGTTGCCAGAGCCTGCAAGGACCTGCTCCTTGTGCCCCCTTGTCTGTTTAAATAAGCCACAGTCATGGAGTTGTCCCTCAAAACTTTAACGTTGTGAAACTGAAGATCCTGTGCAAACATCAGTAAAGATAAGGCAATTGCCTTTAGCGCTCTCCAATTTGAGAACTTGTCACCTCCCTCTTAGAGGAAAACTTCACTCAGGGAAGTTGGTCCAGGTGTGCCCCCATCCCCAAGAGCTGGCGTCTGTAGTCAGTCTTTTTTACGACTGGAAAGGTCCAATCTAGGCCCTTTGATAGGATCTCCTAACTCCTCCACCACCAAAGTGACCTCTTCACTTGAGCTGGAATCTTCACCCATGTTCAGAGATCCTAACCACTTGCTGACCAGCTACCGCAGTTTTACTGGAGCAGAATGGTACAGCTGGGCGAAACAATGTTATGTAAAATCGCTTCCCTCTGTGACCACTAAGGGTGCGTGCTCCGCCACCAGGCTCCCGCGATCGCTCGTGACACACCGATGCCGGTTCTGAGGGGAGAAGAGACTGATCGCCTGTTCATACAAAGTATGAACAGCGATATGTCATCTCCACTATACAGTCCCTACCCACCTTAAGTTAGAACACATAGAGAGAACATTTAAACCTTTGATTTCCCCCTAGTGTTAACCCCCTCACTGGCAGTGACATTTTGACAGCAATCAGTGCATTTTTATAGCACTGATCGCTGTATTAATGCCAACGAGCCTGATGTGTCCGCCATAATGTCGCAGTCACGATTAAAAAAAAAAAAAAAAATATTAAATTTCTGCAGATCGCCGCCATTACTAGTAAAAACACATTTATTAATAATACTATAAATCTATCCTCTACTTTGTAGACGCTGTAACTTTTGCGCAAACCATTCAATATTAAACTTATTGCGATTTTTATTACCAAAAATATGTAGAATACATACTGGCCTAAACTGAGAAAAAAAAAAAAAAATTATATATATATATATAAAAAAAAAAAAAAAAAATGTAAAAAGCTAAAAAGGGGATATTCATTATACCAAAAAGTACAAGAATCGCGTTTTTTTTTTTTTAATTTGTCTCTTTTTTTGTTTATAGCGCAAAACATAAAACTGCAGAGATGATCAAATACCACCAAAAGAAAGCTCTATTTGTGAAAAAAAAATAGTCTATTTTGTTTGGGCGTAGCGTCGCACGATCACGCAATTGTCAGTTAAAGTGACGCATTGCAGAATCGCAAAAAATGGCCTGGTCATTGAGCAGCCAAAACTTCTGGGGCTGAAGCGGTTAAGTTGTGATCCCATGCCTTCAGGAGAAATGGTTTGTAGACAAATGAAGTGCAGCCTTGCCCACTGAATAGCCAGCATTTTTTAGGTCAGTACCCCCAATCTTGACATAACTGGCCTTTTTGTAATCAGCTGGTTGGTCTGCAGTATCAACACCGTGCACTGAACCTTGTCTTTTTCTTGAGGGAAAAAAAAATAAATAAAAATTGTGTTTCACAGAATCAGGTGGCCCAGAAAATGAACCTCCTGTGACAGGATTGGAGAGGATTCCTGGAGGTTTAGAAGCCACCCTAGGGATTCCAGATGGTTGCGTGCCTTGGTCAAATTGTCCAGCAACCTTTCTTTTGAGGGGGCAAAGAATAGCAGGTCGTCCAGATAAGCAATCACTGCGATTCCTTGAAGACAAAGCGGGGCCAGAGCTTCCGCCATCACCTTGATAAAAACCTGAGGCAAGGACGACAGCCCAAGCGGCAAGGGCCTGAATTGTAGATGATGAATTACACCTTCCATCTTCACCGCCAACCTGAGGTACCTTTGGGAGTGAAGCAAGGACTGGGATATGCAGGTATGCATCCCCTAAATCTATTGACGCCATGAAACAATCCGGGGTCAGCAGATTTAACAGAAAAAGAAAAAAAGTCCATCTTGAAACTTCTGTACATGACAGATTTGTTTAGAGGATCAATTGGAATTTTTTTACCAAGAAAACTTGAGAATAAAACCCCTGCTCTTCTGGGGGCACTTGAATCACTACGCCCTGCTGTACCAGTTCCCTTAATGAGGACTTTATGGCCAGGGCTTTTACTGGATCTTTTGGGATATCCCTCACGAGAAATCTTCTTGGGAGTCGTTCCGTAAACTATCGCATAGCCTTGAGCAAGAGTGGTCAGTATAAAGTGGTTTGATGTGATGGCTGACCAATGCGGAAGAAAAATTTTCAGTCTTCTACCTACCCGCAGGGTCAAGTCATTGGGATTTTTCGGCCTGTGTAGGAGGATGGAAAAAGGATTTCACTCTTGCTTTTAGCTTTGTGTGGACCAATTCTTCCTTTTCCCCTGGGAGTTATTGTGCTTGTCCCAAGTTCTTTGAGAGCAAAAAAAGCGATTTGGGGGTTGCTTCTTTACCGGGAAGGACTTCTTCCTATCGGCAGTCCTGTCCAGAATGGTATCTGGATCAGGGCCTAAGAGAAAGTCCCCTGAAAACGAAATGCCACAGAACTTTCTCTTTGATGCCGCATCACCTGGCCTTCAGCCAGCTTATTGCCGAATTTGTTAAGGTAGCAGATATCTTAATCACTTCAGCTGAAGCATCTGCTATGTAGGCTACTGCAGAGAACAAGGTGGAAAAATAATCTAAAATTTCCTGTTTGGGCAAATCTGCTACTATATGAGCTTTTAACTGGTTGGCCCAGTGTGGCAGATCCTATCCCACAATCCGCTTGCATCAGTATATCCCGCTTCCTCCAGCCTGACCATCAGAGAGATATAGTATTATAGCTGCATTGAATACAAGTTTAGCTGAAAATACAGTAACTTGTAGAATCTTGGATGCTTTATTGGACAGACAGAATACAGCCTTTTTTATACACTTTTAAAACACAAGGAGTTAGATAATGAGGTAGGGCTGGCTCATTGATACTTACATAATTAACATGTTAATTAACAGCACTAAGGGCAGCCTAGATGACCAGACAGTCCTTCTCTGCGGGTCAATGGGATCAGCTCTTTCAAGGATCATGTATTGTTCAGAATTAACCAAGAATAGTCTTTGGGCATATACAGGGTTCCCAGAGTGTGTGTCTTGGGGGACATGGACCTGAATCTAAAGTAACACCACCTCTAAAACAATCGCTGGCGACGTCATGACGTAAGACGCTCACCGCGGAGGGAGGGGTTTGAGGAGGCTTGCCAGAGAGGGCATGCGGAAGAGGAGAGAGGAGACGGTCGGAGGGTGAGAGGCTCCGGCAGATCCGATGTACCGCTGCACGAGCCCGCCGCCGCACGAGCCCGCTCTGGCACCTGCCTACCCGCCGGCCAGGGTATAATAAGCATCGCTCGCGACGGATCTCCGTCCCCCCTCCCCCCCACGGGTCCCCTGGAGGAACGCAGGGAAGAGTGGAGATCAAATTTGTGCTGCGAAGAAGGAAAGGAGAGCAATACTGGAAAATGAGAGAAGCAACGCCTGAAAAACAGATAAGTCAGGTGGCTGCAGCCCTGTGCTGTGCATTCTGTTTACAAAGGAAATTTATGTTTGTGTTTAACTATTAAAATAAGCAGTAACAGGCAGGAAACAGCAGGTCTCATCTGGAAAATCTTTAGCTGATTACAATGCTGCAATGCTGATCATTATCGCTGTGGACATTCCCTTCCTTTTTTTTTTTTTTCTCTCAGTTGTCTGTCTGCACAAATTATATATACCGTATATACTCGAGTATAAGCCGAGATTTTCAGCCTCTTTTTTGAGGCTGAAAGTGCCCCCCTCGGCTTATACTCGAGTCATCGCTGTCTGCCCGCTCGATCAGCGTGTCGAGCAGACAGACAGCGGCCATTCTATAGTTCAAAAGCCGCGCCTCCGGCTCCGCCTTCGCCTGTGATAGGCGGAACACTGAATTTCCCAGCAGCCTGTGTTCCGCCTATCACGGACTTCGTATCATCCTCGTACTACGGACGAGGATGATACGATGTACGTGATAGGCGGAACACAGGCTGCTGGGAAATTCAGTGTTCCGCCTATCACAGGCGAAGGCGGCGGCGCAGCTTTTGAATTTTACAATGGCCGCCGAGGCGCCGACGAACGAAGAGGGCACGGGACGGAGGCAAGGCAAGGCACGGCACGGCACGGGACGGGACGGAGGCAAGGCAAGGCACGGCGGCGAGGCACGGAGGCAAGGAGGCTCGGCACGGGACGGAGGCTCGGGACAAAGGCTCAGGACACAGGTAGGCTGGACACACACACACACACACACACACACACACACACGGATGGATACACACACACACACACAGGGATGGATGGATGGAGACACACACACACAGGGATGGATGGATGGATGGAGACACACACACACAGGGATGGATGGATGGATGGATGGAGACACACACACACAGGGATGGATGGATGGATGGATGGACACACACACACACACAGGGATGGATGGACGGACACACAGGGATGGACGGACACACAGGGATGGACGGACACACAGGGATGGACGGACACACACACAGGGATGGACAGGCATGTCTTACCCTCGGCTTATACACGAGTCAATAAGTTTGCCAGTTTTTTTGGGGGTAAATTGGGGGCCTCGGCTTATATTCGGGTCGGCCTATACTCGAGTATATACGGTAACTGATTGACGGTTAATAATATGGTAGCAACAGACGGGGAACTGTATGAAGAATATAACTGTCGTCTGGTAAATCCCCTGGCTTTCTATAAATAGAAGATCAGGATACCGTATATACTCGAGTATAGGCCGACCCGAATATAAGCCGAGGCCCCCAATTTACCCCCAAAAAAACTGGCAAACTTATTGACTCGTGTATAAGCCGAGGGTAAGACATGCCTGTCCATCCCTGTGTGTGTGTCCGTCCATCCCTGTGTGTCCGTCCATCCCTGTGTGTCCGTCCATCCCTGTGTGTCCGACCATCCCTGTGTGTCCGTCCATCCCTGTGTGTCCGTCCATCCCTGTGTGTCCGTCCATCCCTGTGTGTCCGTCCATCCCTGTGTGTCCGTCCATCCCTGTGTGTCCGTCCATCCCTGTGTGTCCGTCCATCCATCCCTGTGTGTGTGTGTGTGTCCATCCATCCATCCATCCCTGTGTGTGTGTGTCTCCATCCATCCATCCATCCATCCCTGTGTGTGTGTGTGTCTCCATCCATCCATCCATCCCTGTGTGTGTGTGTATCCATCCGTGTGTGTGTGTGTGTGTGTGTGTGTGTGTGTGTGTGTGTGTGTGTGTGTGTGTGTGTGTCCAGCCTACCTGTGTCCTGAGCCTTTGTCCCGAGCCTCCGTCCCGAGCCTCCGTCCCGTGCCGAGCCTCCTTGCCTCCGTGCCTCGCCGCCGTGCCTTGCCTTGCCTCCGTCCCGTCCCGTCCCGTGCCGTGCCTTGCCTTGCCTCCGTCCCGTGCCCTCTTCGTTCGTCGGCGCCTCGGCGGCCATTGTAAAATTCAAAAGCTGCGCCGCCGCCTTCGCCTGTGATAGGCGGAACACTGAATTTCCCAGCAGCCTGTGTTCCGCCTATCACGTACATCGTATCATCCTCGTCCGTAGTACGAGGATGATACGAAGTCCGTGATAGGCGGAACACAGGCTGCTGGGAAATTCAGTGTTCCGCCTATCACAGGCGAAGGCGGAGCCGGAGGCGCGGCTTTTGAACTATAGAATGGCCGCTGTCTGTCTGCTCGACACGCTGATCGAGCGGGCAGACAGCGATGACTCGAGTATAAGCCGAGGGGGGCACTTTCAGCCTCAAAAAAGAGGCTGAAAATCTCGGCTTATACTCGAGTATATACGGTATACTGTGAAACAACATCTGGAACTTATAATTTGGCAGTAGCCTTTTATTTTTTCATCTGCCGGTATAAGAACTTATTTAATTGAGTGATGGTCAATTTAGCAGCAAGAAGCAGGGAACAGCACGTATGATAAAATTGTATGTAAAACTCCCTATTTGTCCTCAAGCAGATGACCAATGTGGATGGTCACAAGCGGTTACTTGGCTGGACAGCATCAGGAAATACTGAGGAACAACACTTGGAACAGATAAGTTGGGCAGTAGCCCGGTATTCTACATCCATCTATATATGATCTATATTTAAATAACTGTTAATTGAACAGTAATAAGCAGGAAATTCCACAAAGGATAAAATAGTTGGAAAACCATCGAGTTGATCATAAGCAGATTATTACCCTGGATGCTCATATAAGGTTACCAGGTGGGACAATGTCAGGAAACGCAGAGGAATAACGTATGGGACTGATAAGTTTAGCTGCCGCTCTGTATTTTCCTGTTTTGTTTTTTTTTTGACCGGTACGATACAAGCAACAGGCAGGTAATAGCACGAATGATATAATTAGCCAGAAAATCTTCTGGCCATCCGCTAGTAGATTACATTGGAAGATTACAAAAGGCCACCAGGTTGGACAGTACTACGCAGCGCAGAGGAACGTTTAGAATTGATCAATCTGACCACTGCACTGGATTTCTTCCTCTTGCTCTTCTGTCTTTTTCTTTTCCCTACTTATTGGAGAGATGAACTATACTATATCCATCTGACTGTCTATTAACATTGTAGTAACATAGAAGTAACAGCCAGGAAATGGTATGTACGATATCTCAGTTTGGAAAACCTTAGCTGTTAGCAAGTAGATCACTACAGTGGGTGGTTACAGGTGGCTAAGGTTTAAACGGCAATTTATACCCCCAGATAGATATGACTATGGCCGTGAAGGGATAACTTGGGATCTTACGCACCTGAAATGTTGGCCTGAGAGCTATATAGGAAAACTGGAGGGAATAATTAAGGTGGCAAGGTGGTTAAAAATATAGCACTCTCCAAATACCAGCAGCCAGTTAAAACAAGAAAATCTGAATCAGAAAAAAAAAAAAAAAAAAAAAAAAGACTGCTGACTGAGGAGTATTGTAGTTTCCCACTTTGAAAAGTGAAAACGGAATATCTGAAAAACCTCCCTGCTGAGGAGCAGGGAAGTGTTGAAACTAACAAACTGGGGAAACGAGCATGCGAGATAAAGAAAAGCAGTATGAGTAGACCCGCAAAACAAACCACCAAGGGAGGCGGCCCTAAGACCCCAAAAAACACATCTACTGAAAGTACTATAAAACAATACATGACTCAAGGAGCCAGTCCGAGGGGTGGCGAGAAGGAAAAACTAACCCCTAACCCGGGGAAGGATAGGGGGACGGGAAAAAAAAGTTAGGTAAGCTTCGGACCAATCTCGAGATGAAATGACTACAGAGAGTGAATTGGAATTAAGTAAAAGCGAGGATCAAAGAGTTGATGACCAGGTGATAAAAGGGATGATGAGGTAGATGCTTCTAAAATTAGAGAACGCTATAAAATCAGATATAAGTTGGCTAAGAAGTGACCTGGGACATCAACTAATACGAGTAGAGGCAGCAGAAGAAAGAATTAATATACAAGCTCAAGACTTAATTAAAGTGCAGGAACAAGCTAAAATAGCATATCGAAATCAGAGAAGAATTCTTTATCGACTCGAAGACCAAGAAAATAGAAATACAAGACAAAATCCGAGAATACGAGCTGTTCCAGAAAAGAAAGAGGAGCTAAGGGAAATTATAGAAGACATATTCCGTCCTATACTGGGGAGAGGAGAGGAGGAATTTCCCAGGATTGAAAGAGTGCATCGGGTTGGGAAGAAAAAGTTTGAGGAGACTGGAAGATCACGTGACATCATAGTTAAATTCGAACATTATGAAGACAAAACGGAGATCTGGAGAAAACTTAGGGGAATAGCCCCACTAAAATACGCTGGAACTGAGATACAAGTCTTCCCAGACCTAGCACCTGAAACTCTGGCCCGAAAAAAAACTTCTCTTAAAACCCTTATTGGAACAGTTGAGAGCCAAGAACATAAGATACAGTTGGGGGTTCCCGGCATGTTTGTTAGCTTTTAAAGATGGAAGAACTGCTAGGCTGAGTTTCCCCAGAAGAGTTAGGAGACTTCTGCGACAAATTGGGAATTCAAGCTCCAATTCTTCCAGGTTGGACAGATGTGCACGGGGAAATATTATGAAAGCTTGGATTCCTGGTTATAGGAGGGGGGATTGTAGGTAGTTGTGGCTGGAGGGGAGGCGGGCCCATTACCCCCCCTCCTTTTTGAAGGTTACATCTAAGGAGAGGGGGTAGGGAGGCAGAACGAAGAACTCCACCTTGGAACATCAAAGACTTGGAAATGGCCAGAGATCTCAGGTCCATTAAACGAGTCGAGGGCCGAATTGTGGCCAAAAAGGGGAGGGGGTTGGAGGGCTGTGGCGATGGGGGGGTGGGGAGGAATTGAGGGTGAGGGGGGGGGGGGGGTAATGTCAGTAGTGAAATCCTCGGGAAAAAGAATAGAAAACAAGGTCTAAATAGAAAATATGGATAATAAAATAATGGAGATTAACTTCTTGTCCTATAACGTCAAGGGCCTCAATACAGCAAAAAAAAAAAGAAAAAAAAGTATAACATTTTGGAAGAATTAAAACAATGTAAAGGCAGACGTGATTTTTTTTTAGAAGAGCCCCATATCTCATATACATCAAAGACCAGGCTTTACTCTAAAGATTACCGGAGCTGGTATTATGGCGACACGATCACAAACAGGGGGAGAGGGGTAGCAATAGGATTTTGAAAAAATACTCGCTCCTAGAGGGAAGAGAAATGGACCCAGAGGGTAGATATCTGTTTCTAAAGGGGAAATTAGGAAACATAAGATATACTTTGATTAACATTTATTCCCCGAATAAAAATCCTATAAAATTTCTAAAAGGGAATACTGGCCAAAGTTCAGGAATTTAAAAGCGGATATGTGGTAATGATGGGAGACCTGCATTTTTGCCTGGATCCTGGACTAGATAGTACGTCCCGTACACAGGGAAGGAGTAACGCAGAATTTAAAAAAAAAAAATCAAAATCTGAGCAGTAGTCAATTCGTTGATGTATGGAGGGTACAACATCCAAAACAACGGGACTATACGTTTTACTCCCCTGTGCACGGGACCTATTCTAGGATAGATTATATTTTTGTGGAACATAGAGTATTAGAGACTGTGCTGGAAACGAGTATAGAAATAACAACACAGTCAGATCACGCTCCTGTAAAAATGAAAATGCAGATCCATGGCTATAGCAAACAAGTCTATAGGTGGCGTCTAAATGAAGATTTAATTCTAGATAAAGAGGGAGGCGAAGTAGTAAGGGGAGAATTAGAAAAGTACTTTTCAATGAATGAGACTGAGGGGATATCTGGACAAGTCCTGTGGACAGGAACTACGGGGATTAATGGAACAAGAAACAAAAAAATTTTCAATCAACTAGAGTGAGTCCGATGTCAAGACTGGAAAAAACCCACTAAATACCTAGCCAAAGCGCTCCAAAAGGAAAAAGCCACTAACTATATAGAGAAAATCCAAACGGAACATGGGGATATGGTGCATACTACAAAAGAAATAGCAGAATCATTCAAAACATACTACGAGAGACTATACGCAGTTAAAAATAAGGAGAAGATAGAAGGGAAAACAAAAGAAATAGATGAATATCTAAAGAATGCTAGACTCCCCAAGATTGATGAGACAGATAAAGACAACTTAGAAAGCCCCATAACAGAAGCAGAAATAAATAAGGCGTTAATGGATTCAGCCCTGGGGAAAAGCCCTGGACCTGACGGATTGACAATTGGATACTATAAAAGGTTCAAAGATATTCTGATACCGAGACTATGTAAATATATTAAACGGAATCGGGACAGAATATGAACTGAGTAAGGAGGCATTGATAGCCTCAATTACTGTCATCCGGAAGGAAGGAAAAGATGAGACCAGGTGTTTTAGTTATAGACCAATATCACTGTTGAACGCAGATACTAAACTATTTGCCAAGGTATTGCCAAGTAGGATGAAGACAGTAATGAACTCACTGGTACACCCCGACCAGGTAGGGTTCGTCCCTGGAAGGGAGGGCAAAGACAACGGGGTTAGAACCCTATTGGTGCCATCTCAGAGGGAGGAGACGGAACCCCCGGCCTTACTACTGTCGACAGATGCACAAAAGGCCTTTGACAGGGTCGATTGGAGATTTATGTTTCAGACACTTGAAAATATGGGTTTCGGGCCAAGGATGGCCAAATGGATCAAAACATTGTATCATCACCCGACAGCAACTATAAATATAAATGGGGTTCCCTCCCCTCCCTTTGAGATGGAAAACGGGACTAGACAGGGATGTCCACTTTCACCCCTTCTCTTTGTGCTAGAGCCCCTACTCTTGACAGTCAGAAACAATCCAGAGATAACAGGAATCATGGCGGGGCAGGAAGAGCATAAACTTGCAGCATATGCGGACGACGTATTGTTTTATATAAGTAAACCTACAAGCTCAATGCCCAAGATAATCGAGGCCCTTGACGACTATGGGAAATTATCAAATTTTAAAATCAACCAAACGAAATCTGAAATTCTCAATATAAATGTTAGTAAACAAGAAGCACAACTAATCCAAGAGTATTGTAAATTTAAGTGGGTAAAAAAACTGAGATACTTAGGAATAAAACTGGCTCGCACCTTAGGTAAGATCTACCAGTTAAATTACATCCCATTATTAAACGAAATTAAAACTGAACTCAGGAGGGTAGTCAATAGACTTCTATCCTGGCTGGACCGGATAAACGTGTTTAAAATGTTTATTCTCCCCAAAATCTTATACAAATTTCAGATGATGCCGATTGCAATACCCCCTAGTTCAGTGATGGCGAACCTTGGCACCCCAGATGTTTTGGAACTACATTTCCAATGATGCTCCACTACACTGCAGAGTGCCTGAGCATCATGGGAAATGTAGTTTCAAAACATCTGAAGTGACAAGGTTCGCCATCACTGCCCTAGTTACTTTCTTAAGATAAAATCTCTAATGTGTAAATATATATGGACTAACAAAAAACCAAGGATCTCCCACACGGTTTTAAAACAAGAGAAAAGCCGAGGAGGATTGGCTGTCCCAGATTTGCAATATTATTATAAGGCGGTAGTGTTATCTAGAATTGCCGAATGGGTGAGGGAGAAAAAAAGATGAGAAAAGGTGGGTACGTTTAGAATGCACATATAGTAAGGCACAACTTAGTAAGATAGTATGGAACCCTCCAAAATTCAGGGTTTTAGACCCAGACACGAATTGCACTCAAAACATGGGACGAGGTGTATAAAAGATTAAGTGGACACTATAATTCACCTTTGATAGAGTTCAAAGATAATGAGTTCCCCCCCCTCCCCACCCCGGTAAAAGGGAAATTGGTGAGAATTGGATAAAAAAAAAAAAAAGGAAAAAATTACAAATAAAAGATATTATGAAAAAAGGGAAAAACTTATATCACTAGAAGATTTAGAACACAAGGGATTGACGTGAATTGATACATGGCGTTATCTCCAGCTGGCTCACTTCATAGAGGGGTTGCCTCAGCCAGTCAGATCCGAAGACGAGCTGACTGGGGTGGAGCAACTCTGTATCTCGGATAAGGCTAAAAGTACAATTTCAAGGATGTATGGGCTGTTGATATCGGCCAGTCAGCTGGAGGGGCCGCCATATATAAAAAAGTGGGAAAAAGAATTAGGAGCACAAAAAGATAAAGGAACTATAAATAAAATATTGAAATTAACACATAGTTTGGCAATAGATAATAAAACCACCGAGATGAATTACAAACTTATCTCGATGGTATAATACCCCAGATAAAACTGCTAAAATATCAAGAGGGAGGATCGGCCGAGTGTTGGCGGGGTTGTAAAACATTAGGAACAATGACACCTGTGGTGGGAATGTCCTAAAATTAAGATATACTGGGGAAAGATTTTGCAAATGGTAAAAGAAATAACTAAAACAACGGTGAAAGTGGATCCCTGGATGGTACTTTTTCGTGGTACAGAGGGAGGGGTTAAACAATATTAAGATACAATTATCCCCCATCTCCTAAACACGGCGAAAAAAACGGATTCCCAAGAAATGGCAGGACGTAGATTGCCCAACGATATGGGAGTGGGTGGATGCGGTGGAGGAAATATTTAATATGGAAAGTTTAAGGATTGGAGATGAAGGTGAAAGGGCAGTATTTATTAAAAAATGGAGAGGTTGGAAAGAATTCAAAAGAGGATGGAGTTATAAAGCACAATTAAGACCATAAAGACCTCCTCATAGAAGAAATATGGAAGAGGAAAATTACTGACATGCAGGGGTGTGGGAGGGAGGGATGGGCGAGGGGGAAAATAACTATAAGGGGTGGGGGAATAAAGTACTTCTAATTAAAATAAAATACATTTAAATAAAAACTTTAATGAAGGGAAAAAAAAATTTAAAAATTTAAAAAAAAAGCAAATAAAAGACATAGCCACAGGGGGGCGTGGCTTGACGCTGTTCCGAGATGGCCGCCTGAACCCGGAGCTCCCGTCCAAGAGACCCTGCTACATACGATCAGGAAAGTGCTCGGTGGTCCTTCTCCCTGAATTTGAGCCCCACACAACCGCAACATGTCAGCGGCGAGATCCCGATCGCCGCCGGAGCCCGACGCTCCCCCAGCCAGACAAATTCCTGAAATATTCAGGTCCCGGCCCACTGGCAGCACCCGAGCCGCGGCCTCGAGTAAGCCGCGGTCACACAGCAGAAGCCCGCTCCGCGCCAGGCCCGACGCAGACGCCAGAGATCAACCTGCAATCAGCCTAGAGGACTTGCGCAATGTCGCAGCTGACATTAAGCATACCCTCTCTGCAGCTATCTCAGATCTCCGGACGGATATTCAATCTATGACACTGCGAGTGGAGGATATTGAAGCTGCACAGGCCCGCCATGATTCCTCCCTATGCCAGCTCCAACAGCTCACTGAGTCCCATGCCATCCACCTAAGGGACATTAACAGGCACATGGAGGACCTTGATAACCGGGGGAGACGTCGCAATCTACGAGTAAGAGGTATTCCAGAAACCTTAGACCCTGGTCTCCTAACCCAGAGGGTAATTAATATCTTTAATGACCTCCTCGAAAGACCCCCGGACACCCCGATTGTGTTTGAACGTATCCACAGAGCTCTGCGCCCCAGAGGCCGCGACACTGACCCCCCGAGGAGACGTCTGTTGCCTGATAGACTTCCCCCTGAAGGAGGAAATTCTTTGCAAGGCCAGGGAGAGGAACCAAATCATATACAGAGGGGTGAACATTAAAATATTCCAAGACCTGTCTAACATCACTCTCCAACGTAGAAGGGAACTCCGACCGTTACTGGAAATACTGAGGAACAGAGCCATCCCATATCGTTGGAAATATCCCTTCTGCCTATCTGTCTCCCACCAAGGCCGCACGGAAAACTTGAGAGTCCCGGAGGACCTCGACCACTTCTGCACTGCGCTGGACCTGCCCCACGTGGACCTACCTGATTGGTATAGTGACTTCAGATTCCCTACACTCCACAGAGCAACGTCAATGGAAGGAGTAGATGAAACAGGCAACTACGCCATTGGCAGACGCCGCAGACAGGTGCATCAACCTCCTCTCCATCGCTCTCCTCAGAGGAACGCCACCCCGCCGAGAAATGGGAGCCCCACTGCATCACCTGCCCACCGCAGGCCCCGCCATAACTAAGGTACAGTTCTTTAGCTTTGACTACTGCATGGCACCTGTTAAAAATGCCGGCTGTTCTGCAGCCGCTCTGCTGAAACGAAAACTAACCTTACCTGGAGACACCAATGTCTGCTAAACCTTCCCACCTAATGTGAAAACCTGCCAGAGACGCTTATTCCCCATGCGACCCCCTGGGTACTTTCCGTTGATGCCCTCTTCCACACACCATGCGGGTCACCGTGCTCTCTCTCCCTCTGCAAGGACCTCTCTTGCCCCAGACTAGAAAAGTCCACTTCTACTTACCTTGCGAACTTTGTACTACTGACTTGCCGCTCTACACCCCGAGGCCCCCCCCCCCCACATACCTTGAACTGGAATCCCCAGCGATGCTCAAAGAAACTGATGTGCACTCTTTGATACCTTTGATGTCGGTACCCTCCCCTACCCACTCTGCCCCCCTGGTGTGCCTCTCATGACCCACCTAGACACTACCTGATTAACCCAGGCTGTAGCCTTCTCGTCAAACCTCCCCCCATCCCCCCCCACCTCTCCCTCCCCCCTTTTATTTTACTTTTGTTCTCCCTTTTATATATACAGTGCCTACAAGTAGTATTCAACCCCCTGCAGATTTAGCAGGTTTACACATTCGGAATTAACTTGGCATTGTGTCATTTGGACTGTAGATCAGCCTGGAAGTGTGAAATGCACTGCAGCAAAAAAGAATGTTATTTCTTTGTTTAATTTTTTTTTAAATAGTGAAAAGTTTATTCAGAGGGTCAATTATTATTCAACCCCTCAATTCAACAGAATTCTGTTTGGTTCCCCTAAAGTATTAAGAAGTAGTTCAGGCACAAAGAACAATGAGCTTCACATGTTTGGATTAATTATTTGTTTTTCCAGCCTTTTCTGACTATTTAAGACCCTCCCCAAACTTGTGAACAGCACTCATACATGGTCAACATGGGAAAGACAAAGGAGCATTCCAAGGCCATCAGAGACAAGATCATGTAGGGTCACAAGGCTGGCAAGGGGTACAAAGCCCTTTCCCAGGAGTTGGGCCTACCTGTCTCCACTGTTGGGAGCATCATCCGGAAGTGGAAGGCTTATGGAACTACTGTTAGCCTTCCACGGGCTGGACAGCCTTTGAAAGTTTCCTCCCGTGCCGAGGCCAGGCTTGTCCGAAGAGTCAAGGCTAACCCAAGGACAACAAGGAAGGAGCTCCGGGAAGATCTCATGGCAGTGGGGACATTGGTTTCAGTCAATACCATAAGTAACGTACTCCACCGCAATGGTCTCCGTTCCAGACGAGCCCGTAAGGTACCTTTACTTTCAAAGCGTCATGTCAAGGCTCGTCTACAGTTTGCTCATGATCACTTGGAGGACTCTGAGACAGACTGGTTCAAGGTTCTCTGGTCTGATGAGACCAAGATCGAGATCTTTGGTGCCAACCACACACGTGACGTTTGGAGACTGGATGGCACTGCATATGACCCAAAGAATACCATCCCTACAGTCAAGCATAGTGGTGGCAGCATCATGCTGTGGGGCTGCTTCTCAGCCAAGGGGCCTGGCCATCTGGTCCGCATCCATGGGAAGATGGATAGCACGGCCTACCTGGAGATTTTGGCCAAGAACCTCCGCTCCTCAATCAAGGACCTTAAGATGGGTCGTCATTTCATCTTCCAACAAGACAACGACCCAAAGCACACAGCCAAGAAAACCAAGGCCTGGTTCAAGAGGGAAAAAATCAAGGTGTTGCAGTGGCCTAGTCAGTCTCCTGACCTTAACCCAATTGAAAACTTGTGGAAGGAGCTCAAGATTAAAGTCCACATGAGACACCCAAAGAACCTAGATAACTTGGAGAAGATCTGCATGGAGGAGTGGGCCAAGATAACTCCAGAGACCTGTGCCGGCCTGATCAGGTCTTATAAAAGACGATTATTAGCTGTAATTGCAAACAAGGGTTATTCCACAAAATATTAAACCTAGGGGTTGAATAATAATTGACCCACACTTTTATGTTTAAAATGTATTAAAATTTAACTGAGCAACATAACTTTTTGGTTTGTAAGATTTATGCATCTGTTAATAAATCCTGCTCTTGTTTAAAGTTTGAAGGCTCTAACTTATTTGCATCTTATCAAACCTGCTAAATCTGCAGGGGGTTGAATACTACTTGTAGTCACTGTATATATATATATATATATATATATATATATATATATATATATATATATATATATATATATATATATATATATATATATATATATATATATATATATATATATATATATATACACACACACATACATATATACATACATACACACTCGGCAGCTCACTCATGGACTGATTCCCACCGCATTATTGTCTACAAAGGAGTCGGGAGTGAGGTGTCTGGTAAGAATAGCCTCTAGCCCTTCAGGGCAATTGCAATTATCTGATTATTACTTGCTCAACACCTAAAATCCCGTTTTGCATATTATTATATGAGGTTTGTACTCTCCATTCCACAAAATAATCGGTAAGCACTAGCGCCACCCCCAAGTGTCATGGGCAGGGCTAGACGCCCTATATAATATTGCGAGGGTAGAGGGGGAGGGACACACATACATAGCCACACACTAGAATTACTTGCGGAGGGGGGCCCTGGCTAGGGGAGAGAGAGTAGGGATAGAACGCACCTTGCTATCTGGGAGAGATTCCCTAAGAGTGGCAAAGCTGAAGCATTGACTGAGTGAACCACCACTCCTAATAACTGGAGTGGGGACAGCCTACCTACACAGAACCCTCCATCAGTACTGCACTATATGCCGCTCAGTTAGTTATTTCCTCACTCCCGGCTCCGATTACCGCAGGTATCTGCACTTTATATTTGTATAACTGTAAAGTGTTTCTCAGGTATAGCATTTACTGTTATTTCTTGTGCCTATTGACATCTCTGTTTCACATGTTAAAGCATTTGTTGTGCCATTCTGAACTTGTGTTTTTAGTTATATTTGTTTGATTGTTTTTGCATAGGACTGCTCCTCACCTCTATACTCAAATCTGGAACTTCTCCCTCCACATCGCTCAACCTGTTTAGATGTTCCTGACCCCCTTTGACGTGCACGAGGCCTATGCCCACACGCTCTGTTTCTCCCTGGCCTTGAACTTTAACTTGACTTTTAGGCTTTAACCCCCAGCCTCTAGGGCTGAGCCACTGACCGCCGGTCTGATACACTCCCTCTCTCTTGCTCAGGCCGTGGGGTCCTTAAACTATTACTATTCGTTAACCCCCCTCGATCCCACACTATGTAACACTTCCAATTGCCGCCCATTACACCTTTAGGTCTCGCAGTGACGGAGCCTCTTTTTCGTCTCGTGTGACCCCGTCCACCACCCCCACGCAACAGACGCTGGTAGTCAGTGTTGATCCGACCGGTGCCCTTTTCGGTATTCCGAGGGTTGGTAGGTTCAACCCAACCACTGGTCTCATCCCCCACTCCCCCTTCCTACTTCTTCGGGTGCCCACCTCCCTCTTACATATACCAACCTCTAGCCCCCTACCCTCCCCCTCCTCCCCTTCTCTTCTCTTTTTCTCTTCACCTTCTTTCGCTGTTCCTCCCCCTCCCCAGGACCCCCCTCCCGTAAGCATTGCCCGCTACTCTTGCCTCTGATCTCCAACAAAATGTCCCCTTCAATGCAACGATCTGCGAACTTGTCCCTGAAGCTTGTTTCCCTAAATGCTAGGGGATTAAACACCCCGGAGAAACGTCATCAAACACGATTGACGATGCAGAAACTGAAGGCAGATGTTGTCTTCCTTCAGGAAACCCATTTTTGCTCTAAATCTACCCCCAAATTATCCAATCACGCCTTCCCAGTGGAATTTCACGCAACATGCCCCAATTCTAAAAGTAAAGGAGTCTCCATACTTCTCTCCAAACACTTTGACTTCCAAACTCTAGACACTCTAGCAGATGTGAATGGCAGATTCTTACTTATCAAGGGAACGTTTAAAAATAGAAAGATTACGCTAGCGAACGTATACAGCCCTAATACCTCCCAAGTATCCTTTTTCCGAAAGATAATGCACCAACTAAGCTCTTTTGCTGAAGGAATGTTGATCCTTGGTGGTGATTTTAACGCCCCCTTGGATCCTCTACTAGATACTTCCTCCGGGGACTTCCAGCTTAACGTTTCGGGCACTTAAGCAGATCAAAAAAAGCCTCCATGAATTACTACTGCATGACACGTGGCGAACGCTTCACCCCAGATACAAAGATTTCACCTTTTTCTCTACCCCCTACAATAGGTACTCACGGATCGATTACCTCTTGGTCTCCCAGCAGGAATTACATCATTTAACCAAGGCCTCTATTGAACCTATGACGATCTCTGATCATCACCCTATCACAGCCCTTTTTACCTTCCCTGAACGGCTTGACCGAACCAGTATATGGAGACTAGATGCGAATATCCTAACAGACGAAGTTAGAGTAAAGGAAGTCAGGGGCTGTATATCACACTACTTTTTAGACAATGACACGCCTGACGTCTCCCCTCTTACGCAATGGGAAGCACATAAATGCGTGATAAGAGGCAAATTTATCTCCCTTGCCTCTGCCCGCAAGAAAGAAAGAGCTGCCGTACCGACAGCCCTATACACGAAACTCAGATCCCTTGAAACAAAGCACAAGAAAACCCTAGCGGTAGACACCCATACTGAGTTAATGGATACTCGCATCCAGATCCAAGAAATACTAGGCTACCAGACAAGATCCTTTGCCCTCTCACAGAAATTCTTCTACGAACATGGGAACAAATCAGGCCACTTATTAGCACGCGCGCTGAGATCCAAGAAGGCCAAACAAACGATACACCATATCCACTCCCCAGCTGGCTCCACCCTTGAAACGAACGCAGATATAGCTCGGGAATTTGAACGTTACTACACCTCCCTCTACAACCTTAACTCCGATTGCTCACGCCCTCCAGATCCCCAAAAGCATCTTAATGACTTTCATGCATACCTTTCTAGGCTTCCTCTTAAAAAAAAGTTTCCTCTGACGCCCTTCAGTCATTGGAAACACCAATCTCGGCGACAGAATGGCTTCAAGCCATCAAACAATTAAAATCAGGCAAGAGCCCTGGACCCGACGGGCTAACCTCTGCTTATTATAAACTATTCGCAGAGACACTTCAATCTCCTTTCCTTAAGGCCTTTAACTCTGTCCCTACATCCAAATCCCTCCCCCGCGGTATCTTAGAAGCCCATATCACCGTTATACCCAAACCCGACAAGGACTCAACAATCACAAGCAGCTATAGACCAATTTCCCTACTCAATGTGGACATCAAACTATTTTCCAAAATATTAGCCAACAGACTTCTACCATTTATTCCAACCCTCATCTCCCCTGACCAGGTAGGTTTCGTTCCCGGGCGTGAAGCCAGGGACAACACCCTAAAATCTATTAATATTCACCACATGATAACACAAACTGAACAGAAAGCCTTCTTCCTGTCTCTGGATGTGGAGAAGGCGTTTGACAGAGTGGCATGGGACTATATGGAAGCGGTGCTCCTTAATCTGGGTCTTGGCCCTCATATGATGACCATGATCATGTCCTTATACTCCGCCCCCTCTGCGCGGGTGCGAGTTAATGGTACTCTGTCAGACGCCTTCCCCATCGGAAACTGAACAAGGCAAGGCTGCCCCCTCTTCCCGATTTTGTTTATCCTAACTCTAGAACCCCTCCTTCAGACCCTTACACTAAATAATGATATTAAGGGCCTCCTCACCCCACTTAAAGAGTGTAAATACGCGGCATTTGCGGACGACATATTGATGTTCCTCGCAGAACCTATTACTACAATACCAATCATTCTCTCAGAGTTCAAAAAATTTCAAACCATTTCCAACCTTAAAATCAATTTTTCCAAGTCTTACGCCCTTAACATCTCCCTCCCAGAGACGATTCAAGCGAAATGTGAAGCGAACTTCCCTATCTGCTGGAAGAACGACTCCATTACATACCTGGGCACGCAAATTCCGAGAAAGTTAGTTGACCTGTATGCTAAAAACCATCTCCCCATCCTGCATAACCTTACGGCCGACCTTGAACAATGGAACAAACAAACTCTCTCTTGGTTCGGCAGAATTGCGGTCCTCAAGATGAATGTCCTGCCTCGTCTGCTGTATATTCTCCAAACAGTCCCTATACAGGTCCCCCCAACATTCTTTAAAACGTATAATGCCATCTGCTCTACATTCCTATGGGGAAACCGAAAACCTAGAATCTCCCTTAAGACCCTAGCACGCCCTAAACACCTTGGGGGCCTGGGCTTTCCGGACACACTCAACTATTATAGAGCAGTCCATTTAACTAGAATTGTTGACTGGAATGTTCGCGATCCCTACAAAGAAAGGGTCTCTCTGGAGGCCTCCTTCTCTTCCCTTCCACTCGCATCCTTACCTTGGATGAAACCATCTCATGTAGCCATCCCCGCCATCCTCCACCCCCTCATACGCCCTACACTGAAATGCTTCCAGCAGATCTGTTCTCATACGAAAATCTCTTCAACCCCGGGACCCTTAACCCCGATTAAATGTAACCCAGACTTCCCGTCTTGCTTGTCCCCGGACTTCTTGTTAGATAACTGGCCAAAAGACAGATTGAACGCTTGCCACTTTTATGAGAGAGGGACACTTGTTCCCGCTCAGATCATCGCCAGTAAAGTGGATAGACCACCCATCCCTCCTTGGACCTACCTATTGATCGCTCATTACCTGTGCTCCCTGAACACGAACTCGCAATGCTCTAGGGCACTGACTCCGTTCGAAAAACTGTGCACCCAATCCACCCCCCAAAGGCATCTAATAGCGTTCACCCACAACTTACTCTTTGATGGAGAGCGTCCCGGTTCCACCACTGCATGCAAACGATGGGAGGAAGACCTAGCATTGTCAATAAGTGACGAGCAATGGGATGCCATCTTTCATACCATTCACAGGGGGGATCACTAAATGTCAGCGCTCAAGAGAACGGCTATAAAATTCAATCGAGATGGTACCGTACACCCTCTCTTCTACACAAATTTGCCTCCAACACCACTGACATTTGCTGGAGATGCAACCAAGACAGGGGAACTCCACTTCACATCTGGTGGTCGTGCCCCTCACTACAGAATTACTGGAGAGAAGTGTGCAGACTCACCACCCAAATTACCACTTACAACATTGATCCAACCCCACCCCAATGCCTCCTCCACCTCTCGCCCTTGCCGAGACGAACTTATCATGGCTCTCTAGCTATGCACATGCTCAACGCGGCTAAACAGTGCATCCCTGTTCACTGGGGCTCATCCAAAGTTCCCTCCATTAAAGAGTGGTTCACCAGAATCAACAAAACAGCTGAAATGGAGGAGCTGATTCATATATCCAGAGATACCCCCTCTAAATTCAGCACAAAATGGGCCTGTTGGAAACACTTCCAGACCACTGCCGATTACCTGGATGCATAAAGATAGGGACATTTTGAATTGCAGATTGGCTGTGAGGATCTGCATACCCTGGTACTGATTGGCTTTGGAGAACACCGGGCCAGAAGGGCGAACAAGAAGTTCGACTATGTGTCAGTTTACATGCTCGGGGGGGTCCTGGGGAAGGGGACCCCAGACAAGCCCACTCTCTCCTGTACCTCTGCCTCCCCTATCTGCCTCCCTTCCCCCCTCCCTTCTCTTTTTCTCCTTTTCCCTTCTCTTCAACACCCACACCCTTCTGCCCCTTCTCTTCCAACCTAGGCGCACACACATACCACTACATCCCAACGACACAGACCCCCAACAACCCGTCACTACAGCCTTTATCCAAGGCACTTTTTCAGGAAACTACATGAAGCAACCTGAAAATCTGTTACCCAATTTGTCCTATCATTTGCCCCTAGACCTCTCTGGAACGGATCCATCCCCTCATGCTTTGGGCTCCGACCCTGTCCCCCAGATGGACCCCCTTATCTCACTGGGACAGATACCTCTAACTCCTTGTTGCGGACCATACCAAACCCTTCTTATGCTCCTCTCAATCTCTACTCCCCCTCTCTCTCACTCTTGGTAGTTGACCTGTATCTAGCAGTCTGTACCTATACATCTCACACTTTTATGGTCTTTTCAGTTTAGGAATGTTTACATGCACAGTCTTACTGAACTCATTGCATGTTTAATTTGAAATTTTGTTGGCATCTTACTCCAATTGTTGGGGATCTCTCTGTACGTCTGTACTTTTGTGCCTACTATTTCTTTTCAATAAAAATTGTTTAAAAAAAAAAAAAAAAAAAAAAAAAAAAAAGACATAGCCACAATGATGTGAAGATTAATAATAAGAGACAGTGATGAAAGTAAAGTTGATTTAAGTCTCTCTTGGTGATTCGCTGAGGTGGCCAAAAAAATAAAAAATAAAGTAACACCACCTCAAGGGTCCCCAAGCATACAGCTCACAAAAGAACACCATTCCCCCCAAATGCCAGAGCCCATGATCGGTGCGCAAGAGGCTAGCATTCAGTCCCCACCAAAAGCCTCTGTCCTGGCTAGGTCTGTCACACCCAGTACTCCAAATTTCTGGCTACATAGCCAGTTTTAAATTGCTCATGACAGACTGCCAAGCCCTGTTGAGCAAGAGATCCATATGCTTATCCATTGGGTCTCTTAACACCCCCAAGTATTCAAAGGCCAGGTCTGTGGATCTAGAGACTTGGGAGAAGGCCACATCCAGCCTAGGAACTTTGTTCTATACAACCGAGGGATCTTCCTCAAAAAAACAAAAACGTCTCTTGTAGGCTGAGAAAAAAAAAGTTTTTTTTTTTTTTCCCCTCTGGTTCCTGCCATTCCTTCTTTGAGTCTGAAATGACAGAATAAACCGGGCAAGTCCGAACTTTAGGTTCACCAAGACCCGCATACATGCGGTCGTGTAGTGTTATTTCTTTCTTTTCTTCACTTAGGACCAAGATCACATGTATGGCTCTAAGTTAATCAATTTAGATGGGGCTACCATCCCCCTCTATCTCCTCTTCTGATCCTTCATTGGAAGAAACTATAGATTGTCTGGTAGAAGGGCCTTCTGAAAGGTTCTCTGGTGTGGAGAGCGACACCTGGGAAGACTCGGATGTGGAGGGCCGATTAGCCGCCAGATTAGCCAGTGAATCACAGAATGACTGAATCGTGGCATACAGCTTCTTTTTGACTGAAGCAACTAGGTCATCACAAACTGAAGCAGATTCCTCTTTAACTCAAGGAAGTAATGCAGGTACTGTATAAGGCTTTCTTCCAATTCTCTCCCATTTTAGCCTTGCACGAGGAGCATTTTCTTTTCCCTGAATCAAAACTTTTTTTTTTTTTTCCTCTTAAACCAAAACAAAAAAAACACACAAACACACACACACACACACACACACACGGCCTTTGCCGAGACCTAGTCTCCACTTGTGGACCACCCCAAGTAAAAGTATACCAAAAGTGCCCAGACAGGCCCCGCCAATGGGGGGTGGTGAGCGAAGGACTGGAATCCCAGGTAAAGGATTGGGCAGATTTAAGTTGTGAAAGTGGACATCCTGCCAAATGTACTCCCACTGTACACTGCAACTTTCCACAATATGGGTATAGTAGGAAGAAGAGCGAAAAGAAAAACTCCAAAACAACCTTGGAGCAGTTGGTGCCCACATCTGCCAGACTCATAGCAGCTGGCATGACAGAATCCAACTGAATGGTGTAGCACTGCTGTCCAAAAGAAATCTACTGTAATACTCCTGGGAGGTCCAGACCTACTGCTCCATCCCGCAGCTTACTTGCTCCCTCTCCCTGGTGCCTGTGGATGTCTGGAAAAGAGTCAGGGTTGCCAACTAAGTAAATTTACAAATAGTTTGTAGAATCTAATTTTCGCATCTGCTTATGAATGTCCATTGCTGACATGAAATCAGCATGCCTGTAATGGACATTCATGAACAGATGCAAACATTATAGATTTTACAAACTGTGAATTTACTGACTATTGGCAAGCCTGATACCCATGCACCCACAGTACTGCTGTCTTTTCAGGGATACATATAGCACAGTAGGTGGCATTCTGTCCTGGCCCACGCACTTGAAGTACATAATTGGGCTCCGTAGGCGTGTGTTGTACAGTTTGACAGTTATAATTTTACTAACATGCTGAAGTGGTTTCAGGTATTAAGATTTGTTTATACCTTTGTCCTTAACCACTTCAATACTGGGCACTTTACTATGATCGGAGATGCAATGTGTCAGAGGGACATACAGCACCACCGATCAACACGCTGAGCGCCGCATGTGAAGTGCACGCATAGAAGCGCATGCCGGCATGTTATCCTGGAAGACGTTATATGACTGGCAGTCAGGATAATAGAACCACCACCCGGCTGTCATTCTGCTATAGGCCAGGCGGGAAGTGGTTATAGTGGTTGTAGAGTAAAGAGTGTACCACCAAAGCCTGAGGCTTGCTGTAGAAATAGAAGTGCCTGTCAGATACAATGTACCGTATTTATCGGTGTATAACACGCACTTTTTTCCCCTTAAAATCAGGGGAAATTGCGGGTGCATGTTATACGCCGATCCTCCGTGATTTCTGGGCGGCTTTCGGCCCTTCTCGGTGGCTTTTCAGCCGAAGGCGGCCGAGAACTACCGGGCGCCACCGAGATACACAGGACATCTCGGCGGCGCCATTTTTAAAAATAAAAGGCAAGGCTGCCACGAGGACAGGCTGCATGACAAGGCTGCAAATGACACTGACGAGGCTTCTGATGGACACCGATAAGGCTGCATTGATGGGCATTTAAATGTACGTTTTTTTTCCATAAATTTCCCTCCTAAACTTGGGGTGCGTGTTATACACCGATAAATACGGTAGTTAAAACAACATGTATGTATGTATGTATGTATGTATTCCAAGCCTGTGCTGTGTTGGGCAAGGGGTAGTCGATTCCTCGTTTTGTTTTAGATCCTTCTTAGTGGCAGGAGACCTATTCAAAGTACTCCCAGTTATCAGGACACATTTGCTGCTCTCTGCAAAGGATATGTTGGGCCAATGACCTTACCCTACTCTCCATCCATAGACAAGAAGATAGTGCATGAAACCTAATCTTTAGGTGGTTTACAATATATGGAAACCTGCTGCCACGGGGTTACACACATGAAAAACGGTTAGTAACCCCTGCTTTAAAGCAAACCTGTACTTCTACTTCAACTCACCCCTCTACATCACATAACAGTAGCTGAATGAAATGGTGGTGATGTCACAGCTTGTTCTATCATGAGACAACAGTGTATGCTAGGCGTTTTTAATGCTGGCTGTGATGCAGGAAGGAACATCAGGGTAAAACTAACAAATTATCTGGGAACAGACCCTTTGCAAAAACAAATTGGGGAGATTTACTAAAACTGGTGCACACAGATTCTGGTTCAGCTGTGCCTAGTAACCACCAGGGCCGGACTGGAAATAAAAACCAGCCCTGGAAAAAAATTCATAGCAGCCACACAGCATTATTATACAAGCCCAACAGCATAACGTAATTTTCTTGTTCATGAAAGGGAAAACCAAACATTTTAAAAGCACATTTGATGAATATATATATATGCAAATTCCAGTTAAAAGTGGTAAGTGGACAATCGTCAAGGGGGACCCCAGGAACTCAGAGTGTGTGTGTGTGTGTGTGTGTGTGGACCACCTACCACAGAAAGAATACACTAAGGTAAGGGGGGGGGGGTGCCCACCAAATGCAGCCTCACCGTGCCCACCATTGCGGCCTCACTGTGCCCCATGTCCCAGTCTGCAGTCTCTGTCTGTGGGAAGGTGTGTTGTTGATACTCGGTACGGTACCTTGCATGCCAGCAGGATATCAATAATGGCCAGCAGCAGGCAGGGTATGTTCTCGCTTTGGATGGGGACGGTGCTCCTTCCAGGGGATCTGTTTGCTGTGAGATAGAGTGGTCCCTGTCCACCTGCACCCTCAGCCTTCCCCATTTTCCGGCCCCAGTCAGCCTGTCCTCTGGTCCTGGGGAAGTGGAGTACTGGGTGGGAGCTGGAGAGAAGGGGGAGCAGAGGAGTACTGGCGGGGTTGGAGAACAGGGGTGGAGAGCATGTTAGTCTGAGAGCACTGATGGGGCTAAGAGTGTGGGGTGGCGAGCACCAGTGGGGGCCAGAAAGAACAGGGGGAAAAGCACAGGTGACTGGAGAGCATTATGAGAGGTGAAGAGCACACGGGTGGGGGCAAAATGCAGGGGGGAGGGAGCCAAAAAGAACAAGATTAATTTCCTCTATATGCAGCCGCCCTGCTGATCCTCCTATCCAGGCACACACGGCTGGCTGTACAGGCGGAATCTCCTCCTCCAGATCACAGCGCTGACTGGCTCTGTGTTCGGCAGCCACACTGTAACATGCCCCCCCCCCCCCCCCCCGACCGGCTCGTGTGAAAGGCGGAACGCTGATTCTATCTACTATCACACAAGCTGGTCGGAAGCTAACTTCAGCTTGTTCAATTAAGTTTTAACAAAATCTAGAAACAGGTTACAATGCACAGCTGCCCAGATTGTGCACCAGTTTTAGTAAAGCTCTCCCACCATCACTTTGCCCTGAATAAGCAGGGCGTTAAGGTCACCTTAAAGTAAATCTATTGCTTTGCTCTGAACGTGCAACTGAGTTTGCTTATTTATTGTAGCATTTTATATATACACAGTACATTTATATCAACAGTAATGTTTTTAGATGCAGTTACCTGTCACTGTACACAGATCGTTCAAAATATTGTACAGGGTGTTCAGCTTCTTGTAATTTATGAGAAACTGGTTTAAGTTGGGCTCTAACACGGCTCAGGCAGGCATAAGTTTGAAATGTATAAGCCCATCTTGTTGGTTTGTCATATAGCATCTGAAGGAGGTTTCCTCCATTTTTCTGTGATGTTGACAGTTCCTGCAAAAAACAAAATCCATTTTAATCTGGCAATGTTACCTTACAATGTAGTTTGTTTTTACATGCATATTTAAATATTTTACAGAACCACACAAACCCTAACATTACCTCGTGCTCATCTTCAGTAGTTTGAACGTTACACCATTTAGCAATTGGCTCTGGGACAACTTCCCACTCATCACTTGCTTGCTCCAGAAGTTTAACAAATGTTGACTTGCCTGCAGCTGCATAAATTAAACAAGTTCATTCGATTATTCTAAAGGCAAAAAGTACAAAATCGAAATACTTTCAAAGCACAATCTATTTGAGCGCATGTTTCTCACAATCCACATGGCGGCGCCCTTTGACAGTTACTAATAGGGTTAATATGAAAATGACTAATAGGAGACTTCCAAATATAGTAGGTTTAAATTGCGCAATTTTATCGCTTTGTTTTTCTCTTAACCTCAGTAAAAAAAAATAAAAAAAAATTGCTTTTGGAGAAATTTTTTTATTAAAAAACAACCTACAAGACTGAGAACAGATGGGCAAGTAGTTAGGTAACATGTCTCAGATCATTCTAAAAACAAAACAAAAAAAATCCTCGCTTCTTGCCACTAAATAAAACCTGGAGGTGAAAAAAGGTGGTTGGACTCATACAAAATCAACGCGCCTTGTCAGGTCCTCTGTAAAACCTAAGCACTCTAGAATCAACTTTTTTTTGGCGCCAAACTCTACCATGTTATTATAGGTTGAAACATTCTGAGATCATGACTTTTGTAAAAGGTACAATTGGTTAAGACCGTTTGCGTAGCTAAAATACACACTCCGCGGCTTATTTCATTTTCATTATGCACAATACGGTATATGCCACAAGCGCGCGACCTTACAAATCAACACGTGTAAGACACATGTATAACGTTAACTTACCAATATTCCCTTCAATTGAGATCTTCTTCAACCTTTTGTGAAAACTATCGTCAAACAGAGGACTGTAGCAAATTCTTTTTGGCGGTGTAGCCATGCTTCGCACTTGCACAAGAAGCAGTTACAAAAAATAAACAAAATTCCGCGCCTTCAGTAAGGATTTGCAGTCAACAGCATCGCGCCTTCTGACTTACCAATCAGAGACGAACCATATTATTCTGTCCAATAAGAGTACTGCTGTTAAAGCGCGAATGTCTAAGCGGTTTGTGAGATTTCGAAGGAGTGCAAAGAATCTTTTTTTTTTTTTTTATTATTATTATTATATATGCATGTACGTAGCCTAGCAACAACTAGATAAGTAATGGTTGTTAATACGCCAGAACAGGGATACTAGTGTGCGTATTATTCTCTGGACCACAATCTGCTTTAGTAGAATTATAGCTAGGAGTAAAATGATAATAAACAGCGTGCAACAGTTCATGATCTGCAGCAGTGGTACTAAATAACTCAAAGCAGTATTTAACATTATCTCCAGCCTCTCGTTACTGCTTTCTATAAAACGAATACCTGCACGTGCAATGAGATTGCAGAACTAGGTAATAATCACTTTAACCAGTTTCACTTTTTAACATTATTTTAATATATTTATATTTTGCCTTTTCTGTTTCTGCCCACCCCAGAATAAATTAGCTAATTCAGTTTTGCAGGGTGCTATGGGGGTGTATAATCAGGGAGCTGGGTATCAAGAAATTCAGTGTATGAGTTTCATGGTGACATAGAGGTGTCAGGTGAGAAAGCTGGGTAATGGAGTAGACCATAAAAATTAAAGCATGGATGACCTTATTTGTTCTTACAGTGCTTGATAGAATGTTGCAAGAAGCAGTTGCTAATGTTTAACTGTTCGCTTGCTGATATATATATATATGCAGCTGCACAACAAGATCAAAGTAAATTATACAGAAGTAAGGTAAGACATTACATTTGACCTGTTTTAATGGGAATATGGGTAGAATAATTATTTCTCATGGGGATTATGGGAGGAATATCATGTTAACTCCTGACAATAAACATACCCATTCAGGGACGGACTGACAACTAATGGGGCCCCCTGCGTCCCAAGCCACACCTGGACAGGGGGACATTTGGGGGGAGCACAACACACAGGGGGACACTGTGGGGGAGAGAGCACACAGGTAGACCCTGGGAGGGGGAGAGGGCACAGGGGGACACTGGCAGAGGGGGAGAGCACACGGGGGACACTGTGGGGGAGCAAACAGGGGGTCGCTGGGGGAGAGCATACATGGGACCCTGGGGAGGGGAATCACACTGGGGGAGCACACAGGAAGACACTGTGGGGGGTGGGGAGAACAAAGGAAGACACTGTAGGGGGGAAGCACACAGGGGGACACAGTGGGGTTGGAGAGCACACAGGGAGACCCTGGGGAGGGGGAGAGGGCACAGGGGGACACTGGGAGGGGGGGGAATCACACAGGGGGAGCACAAAGGAAGACACTGTGGGGGGTGGGAGCACAAAGGAAGACACTGTGGGGGGTGGGGAGCACACAGGAAGACACTGTGGGGGGTGGGGAGCACACAGGAAGACACTGTGGGGGGTAGGGAGAACACAGGAAGACACTGTAGGGGGGAAGCACACAGGGGGACACTGGGGGGGGGGAAGCAGACAGGGGGACACTGAGGGGGTGGGAAGCACACAGGGGGGCACTGTGGGGGGTGTGGAGCACACAGGCTAACACAGTGGGGGGTACACAGGAAGACACCGTGGGGGGTGGGGAACACACAGGAAGACACTGTGGGGGGTGGGGAACACACAGGAAGACACCTTGGGGGTCGGGGAACACACAGGAAGACACTGTGGGGGTGGGAAACACACAGGAAGACACTGTGGGGGGTGAGAAACACACATGAAGACACTGTGGGGGGTGGGGAACACACAGGAAGACACTGTGGGGGTAGAGGGCACCGGGGGACACTGGGGAGGGGGGAAGCACACAGGGGGACACTGGGGAGGGGGGAAGCACACAGGGGGGCCCTGGGAGGGGGCACAGGGGGACACTGGGGAGGGGGGGAAAGCACACAGGGTGGACACTGTGGGGGTGGGGAGCACACAGGGGGACACTGGATGGGGACACACACAGGGAGGCACTGGGGGGAGAGCAAACAAGGGAACACTGGGGAGAGTACACAAGGGAACACTGGGGAGAGCACACAGGGGAACACTGGGGGGGGAGCACATAGAAGGACAATGTGGGGGGTGGGGAACACACAGGAAGACACTGTGGGGGGAGAGGGCACCGGGGGACACTGGGGAGGGGGGAAGCACACAGGGGGACACTGGGGAGGGGGGGAGCACACAGGGAGACCCTGGGAGGGGGAGGAGGCACAGGGGGACACTGGGGAGGGGGGGAAACACACAGGGTGGACACTGTGGGGGTGGGGAGCACACAGGGGGACACTGGAGGGGGGCACACACAGGGAGGCACTGGGGGGAGAGCACACAAGGGAACACTGGGGGGAACACTGGGGGGAGCACACAGGGGGACACTGTGGGGGGTGGGGAGCACACAGGAAGACACTGTGGGGGGTGGGCAGCACACAGGGACACTGGGTAGGGGGGAAGCACACAGGGTGGACACTGTGGGGGTGGGGAGCACTCAGGGGGACACTGGAGGGGGGCACACACAGGGAGGCACAGGGGGGAGAGCACACAGGGGGACACTGTGGGGGAAGCACACAGGGGGACACTGTGGGGGGGTCACACAGGGGAACACTGGGGGGAGCACACAGGGGAACACTGGGGGGACATGGAGGACCCTGTGGGGGGAGCACACAGGGGAACACTGGGGGGGACACACGGGAACACTGGGGGGGACACAGGGGAATACTGGGGAGGGGACACTGGGGGGGACACACTGGGGATGGGACACACAGAGGGACACTGGGGAGGGGACACACGGGAATACTGGGGGGACACAAGGGGGGCACTGGGGAAGGGACACACAGGGGGACACACACAGGGGGACACGGGGAGGACAAACAGGGGGACACTGGGGAAGGGGACACACAGGGCAACACTGTGGGGGAGAGCATACAGGGGGTTAGTGTGGAGAGGGGAGAGAGCACACTGAAGACTGGCCCGGGCCCCATACATCTGTACTGCAGTCATCCCCTCCCTCCGATGGCGGCCCTCCAGTAAAAAAAGTTTCACTCACCCCGGTCATGCCTGTAATCAATACCGCTAACAGCGCGCTGCTCCCCGCCGGCCCCTCCCCCCTTCTCGTCCGTCCTAGGTGATGTAGTGTACAGTGCAAGCACCGGCGACGGACGGGAGGGAAGGAGGAGCCGGTGGGGGGCAGCGCGCTGTTAGCGGTATTATTACAGCCGCTTCAAGGGGCCTCTCGTTGGGAAGGCCACGGGCCCCTAATGGCTCCGGGCCCTCGGGCGGCGACCAAATGACCAATGGGTCAGTCCGCCCTTGTACCCATTACTGATAATAACATACATATAATTATTTTTCTACATGGGGATTATGGGTGGAATATTGTTTATAAGGAAGGAAGCTGGGTAATGGAGTAGACCATAAAAATTAAAGCATGGATGACCTTATTTGTTCTTACAGTGCTTGATAGAATGTTGCAAGAAGCAGTTGCTAATGTTTAACTGTTCGCTTGCTGATATATATATATATATATATATATATATATATATATATATATATATATATATATGCAGCTGCACAACAGGATCAAAGTAAATTATACAGAAGTAAGGTAAGACATTACATTTGACCTGTTTTGATGGGAATATGGGTAGAATAATTATTTCTCATGGGGTTTATGGGAGGAATATCATGTTAACTCCTGACAATAAACATTCCCATTCAGGGGCGGACTGACAACTAATGGGGCCCCCGGGCAATAGAAGATCATGGGGCCCCCTGTGTCCCAAGCCACACCTGGACAGGGGGACATTTGGGGGAGCACAGCACACAGGGGGACACTGTGGGGGGGAGAGCACACAGGTAGACCCTGGGAGGGGGAGAGGGCACAGGGGGACACTGGCAGAGGGGGAGAGCACACGGGGGACACTGTGGGGGAGCAAACAGGGGGTCGCTGGGGGAGAGCATACATGGGACCCTGGGGAGGGGGGGAATCACACTGGGGGAGCACACAGGAAGACACTGTGGGGGGTGGGGAGCACACAGGAAGACACTGTGGGGGGTGGGGAGAACAAAGGAAGACACTGTAGGGGAGAAGCACACAGGGGGACACTGTGGGGTTGGAGAGCACACAGGGAGACCCTGGGGAGTGGGAGAGGGCACAGGGGGACACTGGGAGGGGGGGGGGGAATCACACAGGGGGAGCACAAAGGAAGGCACTGTGGGGGGTGGGGAGAACACAGGAAGACACTGTGGGGGGTGGGGAGCACACAGCAAGACACTGTGGGGGGTGGGGAGCACACAGGAAGACACTGTTGGGGGTGGGGAGCACACAGGAAGACACTGTGGGGGGTGGGGAGAACACAGGAAGACACTGTGGGGGGTGGGGAGAACACAGGAAGACACTGTGGGGGGTGGGGAGAACACAGGAAGACACTGTAGGGGGGAAGCACACAGGGGGACACTGGGGAGGGGGGAAGCACACAGGGGGACACTGAGGGGGTGGGAAGCACACAGGGGGGCACTGTGGGGGGTGTGGAGCACACAGGATAACACAGTGGGGGGCACACAGGAAGACACCGTGGGGGTGGGGAACACACAGGAAGACACTGTGGGGGGTTGGAAACACACAGGAAGACACTGTGGGGGGTGGGAAACACACATGAAGACACTGTGGGGGGTGGGGAACACACAGGAAGACACTGTGGGGGGAGAGGGCACCGGGGGACACTGGGGAGGGGGGAAGCACACAGGGGGACACTGGGGAGGGGGGAGCATACAGGGGGACCCTGGGAGGGGGGGGCACAGGGTGACACTGGGGAGGGGGGAAGCACACAGGGTGGACACTGTGGGGGTGGGGAGCACACAGGGGGACACACACAGGGAGGCACTGGGGGGAGAGCACACAAGGGAAAACTGGGGAGAGCACACAGGGGAACACTGGGGGGGGAGCACACAGGAGGAAGGGTGGGGAACACACAGGAAGACACTGTGGGGGGAGAGGGCACCGGATGACACTTGGGAGGGGGGAAGCATACAGGGGGACACTGGGGAGGGAGGGAGCACACAGGGAGACCCGGGGAGGGGGCACAGGGGGACACTGGGGAGGGGGAAAGCACACAGGGTGGACACTGTGGGGGTGGGGAGCACACAGGGGGGCACACACAGGGAGGCACTGGGGGGGGAGAGCACACAAGGGAACACTGGGGGGAACACTGGGGGGGAGCACACAGGAGGACACTGGGGGGAGCACACAGGGGGACAGCACACAGGGGGACACTGTGGGGGTGGGGAGCACACAGGAAGACACAGTGGGGGGTGGGCAGCACACGGGGACACTGGGTAGGGGGTAAGCACACAGGGTGGACACTGTGGGGGTGAGGAGCACTCAGGGGGACACTGGAGGGGGGCACACACAGGGAGGCACTGGGGGGAGAGCACACAGGGGGACACTGTGGGGGGGAGCACACAGGGGGACACTGTGGGGGGAGCACACAGGGGGACACTGTGGGGGGGTCACACAGGGGAACACTGGGGGGAGCACACAGGGGAACACTGGGGGGGAGCACAGAGGGGTACACTGGGGGGGGAGCACACAGGGGAACACTGGGGGGAGCACACAGTTGGACACTGGGGGGAGCACACAGTTGGACACTGGGGGGGGAGCACACAGTTGGACACTGGGGGGGGGAGCACACAGTTGGACACTGGGGGGGGAGCACACAGTTGGACACTGGGGGGGAGCACACAGAGGGACACTGGGGGGAGCACACAGAGGGGCACTGGGGGGAGCACACAGGGGGACACTGGGGGGGGAGCACACAGGGGGACACTGGGGGGGGAGCACACAGGGGGACACTGGGGGGAGCACACAGGGGGACACTGGGGGGGGGAGCACACAGGGGGACACTGGGGGGAAGCACACAGGGGGACACTGGGGGGAAGCACACAGGGGGACACTAGGGAAACACTCAGGGGAACAGTGGGGGGGAGCACTCAGGGGAACACTGGGGGGGAGCACACAGGGGAACACTGGGGGGGGCACAAAGGGGAACACTGGCTGGCCAGAACGGACAACAGAAGGCACCGATAAACTGCAAGGCCTGAAAGAACTAACTGAAAACCAGAAACGAGCAGACAATAAGCACTGAAAATCAAAGAGTACTATACCAAGATATAGTCCACAATGACAAATGCTAACTGACTACACGCACTGATAAGCAGATACGCACCGACAAGCACAAACTGAAGAGCAGTAACGATCTGAAGCACAAATCTGAAAAGAGCGAATCGTCTCTAACCAAACTTCTACTAGCATGCGATAAACACAAGATCAGCAGAAGGAGCCCAAAGGGTGCCGGACGTGGTGCTGAACTTCCCTTTTCTAGTCACCGCGTTCTTGGCAACCGGAAATTTTGACAACTTAGTCTGATCGTGTGTATGCAACACCACTTCCGGACCACTTCCGGACTAAATCCATCGGAAATTATCCCACGGATTTTGTTGTTGGAATGTCCGACCGTGTGTACCAGGGCTTACAGTTGCAAGGCAGCTACCAGCAACATAAGAAAAAAGGACAAATTCATTAATGGCCATAATGGTAAATAGGGATGGTCGAACTGTTCGCCCGGCGGTCGGTTCACGGCGAATTTTGCGTGTTCGCGATTCACCACATCGGCGGACTATTGACGCTGTTCGTCCGGTGGACATATGTGTTTACAGTGTGAAAGAACTTTGACCCATGATGACACATCCATCATGGGGTACAGGACAGTCAAATGAGACATTTCAGCACATGGACAATTGGACATTCCCAGTACCTTATAAATAGACCTGATCTGGCAGCCATTTTACATTCTGTCTTATGTCAGTGTAGGGAGAGGTTGCTGTGTGGAGCAGGGACAGACTGTAGTGACACAAATCGCTAGCTATTAGGTCCACAAAGGTCCTTTTAAGGACTGGTATAGGTGTACAATATATAGGGTGCTGGTGCATTGCTGTGCTGGTGATTGCAGCAGCCTGTCTTTTGTCAGTGTAGGGACAGGACGGTGTGTGCAGCAGGGACAGTCAGTTTAATCACTAGCTAGCTATTACTATTAGGTCCACAAAGGTACTTTTAAGGACTGGTATAGGTGTACAATATATAGGATGCTGGTGCATTGCTGTGCTGCAGATTACTGCTCGTTTCTGCAGCAGTCTTTTATCAGTGTAGGGACTGAGGGACAGTCTGCAAATCACTAGCTACTAGGTCCACAAAGGTCCTTTTAAGGACTGGTATAGGTGTACAATATATAGGGTTGTGGTGCACTGCTGCTAACTGCTGCCCTATTCTGCAGCAGTTTTTTATCAGTGTAGGGAATAAGGGACAGTCTGCAAATCGCTAGCTACTAGGTCCACAAAGGTCCTTTTAAGGACTGGTATAGATGTACAATATATAGGGTGCTGGTGCACTGCTGCTGACTGCTGCCATATTCTGCAGCAGTCTTTTATCAGTGTAGGGACTGAGGGACAGTCTGCAAATCACTAGCTACTAGGTCCACAAAGGTCCTTGTAAGGACTGGTATAGGTGTACTATTTGGTGTGTAGTATATAGGTGTGTAATGCCGCATAGACACGTATCAGACTATCTGGCGGACTTAGTCTGGCGGACTGTCTGCCGGACTGTCGCCGGACTTTCCGAACGAGCTACCTGCCCACACACGGTACTTTTGCGGCGGACTAGGTACGGCGGACTAAGTCTGCCAGACTATCCGCCGTACTTTTGAAATGAACGGACTCGCCCACACACACACAGAGGAAAGTCCGCTCATTTTGAGCGCGGCTCCAGGTATCCGGGACCAGCGAAGTAAGCGTCGCTGGCCCCGTCACCTGGTATGGACTTAAAGGGGAATAAATCGGCGTGGGGGTCCCCCTCAGATCCAGGAAAGGGGGTGGGGACGAGTGAGCACCCCCCCTCCTGAGCTGTACCAGGCTGCGTGCCCTCAACATGGGGGGTGCCTTGGGGAAGGGAGGGCGCGAGGCCCCCCCACCCCAAATCACCTTGTCCCCATGTTGATGAGGACAAGGGCCTCTTCCCGACAACCCTGGCCTTTGGTTGTCGGGGTCTGCGAGCGGGGGGCTTATCGGAATCCGTGAGCCCCCTTTAATAAACATCCTCTGGGACTGTGACATCATAATAGGCGGGGACATCATCCGGTGATGTGCCTATATAAGTCGCCGCACACCGCGTGTCCTGTCATAGTGACCGGAGACAGCAACGAGGCAACATCTCCAGAAGAAGAGAAGAACAGAAGATGGCGACAGCGGCAGCAGCGACAGAAGACCGAAGAGGGGGACAAGACCCCCGAAGTCGGAAGAAGAGGGCGGCGGCGAAGAAGAAAGCCAGGCTCCTCCGCTAGTAAAAGAGCTAGCAGAAGATAGTGGAGGAGTCCGGCGAGAAGACCCCCGAAGACGGAAGAAGACCCCCGGAGCTGTGCAATAAACTATTATAACCCTTGTGTGTTGTGTTTTTTTTTTTTTTTACATTTTTTTCACAGGTGAATGGGTAGAGGTATATTGTACCCCATACTCATTCACATAGGGTGGGGGTCTGGGATCCGGGGGCCCGCTTATTAAAGGGGGCTCACAGATTCCGATAAGCCCCCCACCCGCAGACCCCGACAACCAACAGCCAGGGTTGTCAGGAAGAGGCCCTTGTCCTCGGCTATGGAATGCTCTACCAATCAACATCCGCCTGGAAGAAAATCACCTGGCTTTTAGGAAAAAACTCAAGACCTTCCTCTTTTAGCAGATGATCAAAGCTCGCCACAGCGCCTAGAGGCGATTCAGTTCGCATTGCGCGCTATATAAGTATTTCATTCATTATTTCATTCATTCATCAACATGGGGACTTTTCCACTGGATTGTTTGATCGTGTGTACGCAGTATAACACACGTATAAAATACTTGCACATATAGAAAGCATAGTATAGTGCATTTCCACTGTGCAGCATTGTGACTGCTGAGCGGTTCTGTAGCGATACTACAAAGAGTGGCAAACGCAATAAAAAAATTTTTTTTAAAAGTATTATAAGTGGTGTGATAGACCAATGGCCCCCAAAAACGTCAGATTGAAGCGGGGTGTTATATACCTTCTTCCACATACATACTGCACTTCTCTAGAGACTTTTGTCACAGGGTCATTGAAAAAATGACAGGAAGAGGAATAGGCAGGCCCTTCCGCAGGGGTGGTAGGGGTAGGGCAGGAGCAACAGGCTTGAGCCAAAGTGTGAAATTGCAGAAGGTGCGTGCGATTATGTCTAAGGACGCACCAGACTTGGTTGAGTTGCTCACTCAGCCTTACTCTTCTGCACCCTCCTCATCTTCTTGATCTGCACCCTCTTCTTCACTCTCTGCTATGTTCACCCCCAAAGACACTACCACCAACGCCACGACCACCATATACCTTCCACTTGAGTCACAGGAATTATTTTCTGATCCATATCAAGACATTTCCGATGCGCACCCACTCTTGGCATTGGAGGTAGCAACAACCTCCACTCAGCAGTCTGACGACAGTACCCAAATCAGCCCAAGGAGGAGGTTGGTCCCCACTGTTGCTGCCTACTCCAAGATCTCTAATTATAGTGGTGGGGAAGGTGACGTCGATGATGACGTGTCTAGGGATGTCACATGGGTGCCCACAAGAGAGGAAGAGGAGGGGAGTTCAGAGGGAGATATGGACCAGCAGATAGGGGGAAGAAGCAGGAAGAACTTACATTGCACAGGAGGGACAAAGCAGACTGTGAATGTATCAGGAGCGAGGCATCAACCATGTACAGTCACATCTGGCTCTCCCAGTACGCCGGCACATGGCTCCGCAGTGTGGGCTTTTTTTAACGTGTCCGCTGCTGACAATAGTGTTGCCATCTGCAATCTTTGCAGTCATGAGCTGCCATCACTGAGCCCAGTGGGAGCAACGGAACACACAAAGCCACACTCCAGGCTCTCACCGTCCAGCCTCATCTTCTACTTCTCCTCCTTCTCCTCTCTCCTCACAATTGTCCTCCACTCCACCTTCCATCATGCCAAGCTCAAGTTTTTCTGCAAAAAGGCAGGCTTCCGTGGGCCAAATGAGCGTAAAAAAATGATGACGCCGGATAACCCTCTTGCCCAATGGTTGACGGCTGGCTTGTCAGAACTGATAGCCCACCAACTACTGCCATATAAACTGGTGGACTCGGATGCCTTTCGAAAATTTGTGGCCATTGGAACACCACAATGGAAGGTCCCAGGAAGGAAGTATTTCTCACAGAAGGGCATCCCAGAGCTATATGGCCATGTTCAGCGGCAAGTGAATGTATCTCTGGCACACAGTGTTGGTGCCAAGATACATCTGACCACAGACACATGGTCTAGCAAACACAGGCAGGGAAGGTATATCACTTTTACTGCCCACTGGGTGAACCTTCTGTCGGCCGTCAAGCATGTAACCCGTGGCACCCGTGTGGATTTGGTTTTACCGCCACGGATTGCATGCAGGCCTGGCTCTTCTCCTCCTCCTCCTACTCCATCCTCCTCCCTCTCCTCCTCGGCTGACTCCTCCTTTTCCGCTGCTAGCGTCTCTTCCGCTGCGCCGCCCAAGCTCCCCAGAACCTATTCGACATGCCAGGTGAGACGTTGCCATGCTGTGCTGCGTCTGTTGTGCCTGGAAGCCAAGAGTCACACTGGCCCGGCACTCCTTTCAGCTTTGCGTTCACAGGCAGATCAGTGGCTAACACCGCTCAATTTGACAGTTGGTAAAGTGGTGTGTGACAACGGTGCCAATCTGCTTAGCGCATTGAAACAGGGCAAAATTAAGCACGTGCCATGCATGGCACCCGTCTTAAACTTGGTCGTGCAGTGATTCGTTGTCAAATACCCTGGGGTCCAGGACATCTTGCGACAGGCAAGGAAAATCTAGGCCCATTTCAGAAGATCTTACATGGCCATGGCTCGCCTTGCTGACATTCAGCGGCGACACAATCTGCCGGTCAGACGTCTTATTTGCGATTGCCCGACATGCTGGAACTCGACCTTCTATATGCTTGATAGGCTGCTCCAGCAGAAACGTGCAGTTAACGTCTACCTGTACGAACTCTGCGGCAGAACAGGTTCTGGGGAGCTGGTTTTTTTTTCACCGCGCCAGTGGCTGCTCATGTGCGATGCATGCAGACTTCTGCGGCCATTTGTTGAGATCACCAAACTAGTCAGTCGCAGCCATGGCGCCATCATGCTTTAAACCTTTCTGGGATCCCGGTTGTTGTGCGTGGATGGGGAGAGGAGAACGAGGAGGATGACATTATCCTGGATGATGAGCAGGAGCCAGGCCACCACACCGCTTCAAGTTTGGTGCAAATGGGGGCCTTCATGCTTCAGTGTTTTAACAGGGACCCCCATATAAAAAGCATAAAGGTCAAGGATCAGTACTGGGTGGCAATGTACTTAGACCCCCGGTACAAACAAAATTGCTTTGAGAAATGCTGCATTCTGCTTTTGTGTGCGCTGGCAGAGGAGGAATTCCCACTCCCAGAGAAAGAGTTGCGGGTACCAATCCAACAGCACCTGCAAGAAGAGGGTGGTTTGAAGATGTGTTGGTGACTTCTGATATGAGGTCATTCTTTCAGCCGACCCATCGACAGGTCTCATCTGGATCCAGCATCAGGGAACACCTAGACCGAAAGGTGTCTGACTACATCAGGTTAACGGCCCAATGTGGACGCTCTGAGGAGTGATGAACCCCTGGACTACTAGGTGGGCAGGCTTGACCTCTGGCCAGAGCTTGCCCAATTTGCAATGGAACTGTTGGCTTCCAGGGTCCTGTCCGAAAGGACGTTCAGCGCAGCAGGGGGGATCATGACCGATAAGTGCACTCACCTAGCTCACGACAGTGTTGACTACCTCACATTTCTAAAAATGAATGAGGCATGGATCTCAGAGGAATTCAACACATGTGACCAGTAGACCATGTATATCTCTATAAACGATTTATTTAATTGAGCACACAGACCTTTTTTCTACCTTTGGCTCACTTCCTTGTACAAAAAAAGCACACCGTACTATATGCCCATACCCTCCTGTTTGAAGAGGTTGAGCGGTGTCATTTTCTTGGGGCCCAGCAGCGAGTTGCTGGTGTCAGTGCTCTTTATCACGGTGCTGGTGTCAGTGCTCTATATCACGGTGCTGGTGTCAGTGCTTTATATCACGGTGCTGGTGTCAGTGCTCTATATCAAGGTGCTGGTGTCAGTGCTCTATATCATGGTGCTGGTGTCAGTGCACTCTATCAAGGTGCTGGTGTCAGTGCACTCTATCAAGGTGCTGGTGTCAGTGCACTCTATCATGGTGCTGGTGTCAGTGCTCTATATCACGGTGCTGGTGTCAGTGCACTCTGTCACGGTGCAGGTGTCAGTGCTCTATATGATGGTGCTGGTGTCAGTGCTCTATGTCACGGTGCTGGTGTTAGTGCACTCTATCATGGTGCTGGAGTCAGTGCACTCTATCACAGTGCTGGTGTCATTGCTCTATATCACGGTGCTGCTGTCAGTGCACTCTATCACGGTGCTGGTGTCAGTGCTCTATATCACGGTGCTGGTGTCAGTGCACTCTATCAAGGTGCTGGTGTCAGTGCACTCTATCAAGGTGCTGGTGTCAGTGCACTCTATCACGGTGCTGGTGTCAGTGCACTCTAACACGGTGCTGGTGTCAGTGCTTTAAATCACGGTGCTGGTGTCAGTGCTTTAAATCACGGTAATGGTGTCAGTGCATCTATCACGGTGCTGGTGTCAGTGCTCTATATCACGGTGCTGATGTCAGTGATCATATCACGTTGCTGGTGTCAGTGCACTCTATCACGGTGCTGGTGTCAGTGCTGTATATCACAGTGCTGGTGTCAGTGCTATATATCACAGTGCTGGTGTCAGTGCTATATATCACGGTGCTGGTGTCAGTGCACTCTATCACGGTGCTGGTGTCAGTGCTCTATATCACGGTGCTGGTGTCAGTGCTCTATATCACGGTGCTGGTGATCATCTCCTGCACCCTCTTCATAACCTACCCTGACCTTTCCTCTCCTCCATTGCCTTCATGTGCTCCTGCGCCCTGAATTGTCAAAATTTCACAGATAAAAAAAGAATGCTTGTCGTTGTCGATCCCAGATTCACTGAATACTTTTGTTATGTCAGTGGCCATGTGGTGGGACTATGTGTGCATAGCTAGTAAGTATTTTGTGGCTGAAAATATGACCTGTAGGATTTTAAAGTTCGCCTGCCATTGAAGTCAATGGGGCCCGCCGGAAACTTTGCGGTTCGCCAACTTTTGGCCGCGTTCGTGAAACGTCCCGTCGGAAGTTCGTCTTTCTCTAATGGTAAAGAATATACACTGAGGGACTTTATGTCATGCAACACAAAAGGCATAGTTTGCGCATTGCAATGTCCACGTGGCATGATATATGTACGAAGAACAAAAAGGGAAATGCACGTAAGAATAAAAGAGCATGAGTGTGGCTGCTATTACATTGGCAAAACCATTCAAAAGCTATGGAAAAGCTATACGGACATATTGCAGCTATGAAAAGCAGTAACTCTGATTTCCCTCTCGGCCGTCATGTAGCAATCGTCCACAACAATCGGTTTCCAAAAATTTCAGTGTTAGTATTGGATAGACTTCATCAAAATCCCAGAGGAGTAGATCTGAATAAGATTCTCCTCCAAAAGAAAATGAGATGGATATCTATCATCAATTCCACCTCACCTCCAGGCTTAAACGAAATACTGATCTTCAAACCCTTCTTACAAGGTTTTACATCAGGTGGTTCTGAAGAGGATTTATAATCATGAATCTTTATTTGTAGCCCCATTCCCTTTTGTTTTATCTATCTGTCTTAAAGCTTGATCATAGTCCTCTGTATTATGTTGCCTATTGTACAAACCATAAGTTTATATCTGATTCTGCAAAAGATCTAGTATGATTCTAATATGGTCTCTTTTGTCTTTCTCTTGGTTTCCAGGTTCACGCCACTGTCCGGTCTTTATATGTATTCAATGTAATTTTTTGACTGTGTCTGCAATTACGTTACTATGTTACATTGTGTGACTTTAATTTATTTAATGGGGACTTGGCGGTTGATTTGATGCAGGCTTTGGTGTCCCCCTGTATGGTGTGGCCCCGTGACACCTTTTGGTCTAGGGCATCCTGTTAGGCCTTGGATTTCCTGTCCTTGCTGGTTATTGTGCAAGCCTGTTCCACCTGATAGTCTTCTTTTGGCTTTCCTTCCCATGTCAGCGGTGCACCGACATCTGACGTCATCGCGCCTATGATGCGGTGACGCCGTACACCAATCTGCCGGGGGAACAGCATTTGTGTGGCACCAGGTCTCTGCTGACACTGTTGTCGGCTGAGATTATGGGCATCACGCCTTCTGAGTGGAACTCTAACGCACAGCACCTATCATTAAGCATATCCGCCCCCTTTTTTGGGTGTTCTTTGCCTACACCAGCTGGTATTTAAACTGACAAGTAGCACTACATAATTGCTGTATTGTCAGGGCTGGCTTAGCCCTTCCTTCGCTGGACTGGCTACTCAGCTGTCGGCTAATTGCCAGCTCTGATTTCTCTCCACAGTTACCAGCTGTTCCTGATCATGCTCGTCTGACCTGCCTACTTGAAGCTGTCCAGCTCACTTCATCTCTGCCTTCGCCTTGGTCACATCACAAGAAACCATCTCCTGCGGTTCTGTTTAAAGATTGGCTTGCTGACATTCCTTCTGGCTCCTTATCCTGCTTGCTGTTGCTCTACTTGGATCCCTGACTTCTGGCCTGGCTGATTACCCGATCTGGTTATTGAACTCTGGCCCTGAACTATACTTTTTCTATTTACCTTTTTATTTTTATTTAATAAACAACTGTGATTTAATTGTACTTCTGTCTCGTTCTGATTCATGGTTTCTGACAGTAGGTGAAGGCCATGAATTTAGAAGATACAGTCAATCCACTTGTTGGTAATATTTTTTCCAGATTGGATGAGCAAGATCACCGCATGGATCAGTTTGCCATGGCATTACAAACGCTCCTGAGTCGCACGGCTCACCTGGAATCCTCCACAGTGGCTGCTCTGGTGCAACCTGAGTTGCAGGCCGTCCCTGCTGCTGCACCATTCTCTGTGCAGGTACGCGCCTCGAGTATTACCTCTATAAGAGGTATGTCTGGTTCCGCTCCACTTCCCCATCGATTTGGGGGTGATCCATTTCAATGCAGAGGGTTTCTCAATCAGGTTGAGATATACTTCAAGATGCTACCCCAGGCGTTTCCTACGGACAGAAGCAAAGTAGGTTTCATGATATCTTTGCTTTCTGAGAGAGCCTTGGCCTGGGCTAATCCCCTATGGGAGACGCAAAAACCTGTTGTCCTGAGTTTGTGGCCTCCTTTAAAATGGTATTTGACGTTCCCGCACGCTCTGCTTCTGCTGCCAAGTGCCTAATGTCCAAAATACGAGAACTGTTGCCGACTACGCCATTGAATTACGTACTCTGGCAGCAGAGGTTGCTTGGAACAAGGAGGCCCTCGTGGCTGCTTTTTCTCATGGTCTCTTGGATTCCATCAAGGATGAGATAGCAGCCCGAGATATACCCACTGAGCTGGAGAGCTTGATCTCGTTTGCCATCCTCATTGACTCCATACTCAGAGAAAGACTTTCTCTTAAGGAGCGCTTGCGGAAGCCTCCTGTATGTTTGCCTCCGAGCTTTGTAGTCCCACAAATGCCTCCCTCACCTCCCGATACTTCACGCGTCTCTCTGTGGATGAGAGAGCCTTTAGGAAGAGGGAGAGATTGTGCCTTTATTGTGGCCAGGCAGGTCACTTTTTGAAGTCTTGTCCTACCTGTCCAGGGAACGCCGAACCTTGAAGTCCTGTCATGGACAGACCTTAGGTGGCGGTGTTTCATCCCCAGATATCCAGAAGGATAAGCCCCTGGTTTTGGTCACTCTTTCTTGGGCTGAGTCGTCCATCGAGATACAGGCTCTAATCGACTCTGGGCCTGCAGGCCTGTTCATTGATGCTGCATTTGTTTTGCAGCACTCAATTCCACTTGCCATTGAGGCTCTTGACGGGAGACCTTTACAGCCTGCCCACGTGACTCATAAGACGGTTCCGATGTCCACGGTTCCGATGTCCGCGGCCGTAGGGGCTCTTCACCAATTCCAATATAATAATCAAATTCCAAGTTATTTCCTCACCCAGGTTTCCGCTGGTTATTGGTTATCCTTGGTTACAGAGGCACAACCCCTCTTTTGATTGGCTCTGTGCTGAGGTTCTCTCCTGGTCACCACAATGCAGTGAGACATGCTTCCTGAAGGTATCCAAGGTCCTGTACACCTCTTCACTCCCCTCCCTGTACCGTGATTTTAGTAATTTTTTGATAAAGATCAAGCCGGTAGTTTGCATCCACGCCGGTCTTATTATTGTGCAATTGACATTCAACCTGGTGCCATACCTCCTCGTAGCCCGGTTTACCTTTTGTCAGTCTTGGAGGATAAGGCCATGGAGGAGTATGTTGATGACGCACTTTCTCGAAGGTTTCATCCACAAACCCTCATCTCCTGCTGGTGCTGGTTTCTTCTTTGTGAAGAAGAAGAGCAGTGAACTGAGACCTTGTATAGATTATAGGGGTCTCAATCGTGTCACGATTAAGAATGCCTTCCTGATTCCATTTATTACAGAGTTATTTGACCACCTCAAGGGAGCAACGGTTTTCACGAAGCTTGACTTGAAAGGGGCATATAATCTCGTGCGCATTAAGGAGGGCGACGAGTGGAAAACTGAGTTTAATACTAGAACAGGTTGTGGTTGAACTTGATGGACATGTGTCTTTTTTCAACCTGACTAACTATGTAACTATGTAACTATATAACAGGCCATTATGAATACCTGGTAATGCCTTTTGGCCTTTGTAATGCCCCAGCAGTTTTTCAGGAATTTATTAACGATGTCCTCCGAGATTTGTTGCAGTTATGTGTGGTGATTTATCTCAATGATATCCTCATATTTTCCAAGTCCCTGGCGAGCCACAACACAGATGTCTGTCGTGTGCTTCAGAAACTAAGAGAGAACAATCTCTATTGTAAACTGGAGAAGTGCGAGTTCCATCGTGAACAGGTTACATTCCTGGGCTATGTATTTTCCACTGCTGGTTTTTCGATGGACCCAGAGAAACTTTTGGCAGTCCTACAGTGGCCTTGACCCATGGGTTTACGTCCTCTGCAGCGTTTCCTGGGTTTTGCCAACTACTATCGGAAGTTTATTCGTAACTTCTCCTCTCTGGTCAAGCCCCTGACTGATATAACCAGAAAGGACAGTAACACAAAGAGTTGGTCTCCGGAGTCCATTAAGGCCTTTGAGACTCTCAAGGCTGCCTTTGTTTCTGCTCCTGTGTTGGCATATCCTGATCCTACGTTGTCTTTTATCCTAGAAGTTGATGCTTCTGAGACGGGAGTTGGCGCCCTTCTGTCTCAAGGTCCTGAGAGCGCTATGCATCCGTGTGGCTACTTTTCCAAGAAATTGTCATCTGCTGAGTGCAATTATGAGATTGGTGGCAGAGAGCTGTTGGCTATCATTTTAGCCTTGAAAGAATGGAGACATCTCCTTGAGGATACCACTGTGCCTGTTATTATTCTTATGGACCATAAGAATCTTACATTCTTGTCTGAGGCTAAGCGACCCTCTCCCAGAAGGGAGCGATAGGCTCTTTTCTTGTCGAGCTTTAATTACATTGTGTCATTCTTACGCAGTACTAAGAATGTAAGGGCTGATGCCTTGTCACGACAATTTTCCTCCATTTCCAAGTTGGAGTTGGTTCCGGTTCCTATGATTCCTCCTGATCATATCTTGGCTACGGTTCGCACCAGTCTTACTTCTCCTTTGGGTGACAAAATTCCTGCTGCTCAGGGGGCATACATACATGGGGCTGCACATACAGGGGTTCTTCCAAAGAAGTGGGGTTCTTTAAATAAGTGGCATTTCTGCTCTTGCAATCTCCATATGAACATTTTCTTTTCTCTTCACAGGTAAATCTGCATTTATAATCCCCTCTACTTCAAACTGAACACTGCCTGATGCTCCCATGCTTATTTGGTAAATCTGCATTTATTTTTTGTTTACAAACGGTTTTTATTATAGATAAGGTCAAGATACAAAAATTGACAGTAGAATGAATTGTACAAGTAAAGGTATAAGGTGATCATACAGTATTGCTTAGTTGCAAATATTTTTAGTGACAGATTTCACATATTGGAGTAGGGGTCACAAGGGTGGTGGAGGAGAAGGGTTTACAAAAATGTTTGAGAAATTTAAAGGAGTTATATTAGCAAAATTACATCAATAGAGAGACTTCCCATAGCGTCCATTTATTTTGGTATATATGCATAGTGTCAAACAACATATGGTGTATTCTTTCTGAAAGCTTAATATTAGTCATACGGTGAAGAACCTGGGGCCAAGGGACAACTGATGAGCGCCAGTTGAAGGCAATGGTCCAGTGGATGGAGCTAAACATAGTATGTATTAATCTGGAGCTAGTATGAGGAATGTCTTGTATAGGGAGGAATAACAGGCACATTTGGGGAGTTAGAGGGACTGTTCTACCAGAGATACATTCAATCATCAGTTTGGCGTTATGCCAGATGTCTTTAAGGTGGGGGCAGTCCCAGAAGATATGAAGTAAATCCCCCTGTGTGGTGCAGCCTCTGAAACATAGTGGGGATGTTGAAGGGTAAAAAGAGTTAAGTTTGGAGGGGGTAAGATACCACCTATATAGCAGTTTAGTGGCATATTCTCTAATAGAGGTGGTTTTGGAAGATTTGTGTAAGTTAAGAAATATAGTGTCCCATTGTTCGGAGGAGAGTGAAATATTTAAGTCTGATTCCCATTTAAGCATGGGGTGTGATTTTTCAGGCAAATTAAATTCATTCAGATTTTTATAGATTTTGGATATTAAACCTTTAGTTCGTGGTGAGGATATGCAAATCTGCTCAAATTGTGAGGGGGGGGGGGGGTGTGAAAGGTTAAGGAGTAGTACTTTTGGTCGAATTGTTTAATCCTTTCATAAGTCATTTGTTCTGTAGGAGCAAGGTTGTATTTTAATTGAAGATCAGAGAAAGAGTAAAATTGTTATGTATGAGAGCGATCAGGTTCGTTAGATTATGATATTTCCATATAGATAATGAATCATTAAGATTATCTGGCAAAAAGAAGCGGGGGTCTCCCAGAAAGGAAGCTAGTGGTGGAGTGACAGAGGATAGGGTGAATTTGGTATTTTATCTATTCCATAGTTGTAAAGTATGTACCACCGTGGTATTCAATGGTCTTGTTTTCTGGGGCGAGATGGTTTTGGACCATAGCAGTCCTTGTAAATGGTATGGGAGGACCGATTGTTCTTTGAACAGGAGCCATGGGATTTGAGAGGAAGAGGCTTACCATTGTGCAAGTTGTGTAAGTCTGGCTGACAGATAGTATGTCCAGAGATTAGGTATGCCAAGACCTCCTTTCAGTGGGGGCCTAAACATCAAGGAGTAACTGAATCTTGTTTTTTTGTTTAGCCATATAAATTTATTGATTTCTCTTTGGAGGGAGGCTAATGTATTTTTAGGCACTGGTAGTAGTTTGGGTAGCATCACCATCTTTGTAGCCACTATTCTACCAGAGAATGAAATTTGGTATGATGACCATGTTTTCATTAGGTTTTTAATGTTGTTAAATATTGGAGGGAAATTGGCATGAAATAGTGATTTGTAAGAGGGTGTGATATGGATACCTAGATATTTAAATGAGTTGAGACACCAGATGAAAGGGAATTTGTCTTTAAGCGCCGTGATCATGTTTGATGGGATATTAATAGGAAGAGCGGAACATTTAGACAAATTTACACCCAGGCCGGACAAATCATAAAAAATATCCAGTGTTTTGGTCAGATTAGGTAAGGAGATGAGTGGATCTGTCAGATATAGGAGGACATCGTCAGCATAAAGGCTGAGTTTGAATTCCTTGGATCCTTTAGTGTACCCTTTGATATCTGTATTGTTTCTGATTGCGCAAGCAAGGGGCTCCATTACAAGGGCAAAGAGGAGCGGGGAGAGTGGGCATCCTTGTCTAGTGCCCTTGCTCAATGGAAAGAAGTCAGAGTTAGACCCGGGTAGTTTGATGCATGTTTTTGGGTTGTGGTATAGAGCTTTAAAGCCGTGAAGAAATTCATTGTTAATGCCAAATCTAGGGAGTAATGTGTCCAAATACGACCAGCTGACGCTGTCAAAAGCTTTATGGATGTCAAGGCTGAGAAGAAGTGTGGGTGTGGTGTTTTGGTTAGAGTCCTGGATGATGTTTGTGGTCAGTCTTATATTATCCGTTATCTGTCTGTCAGGGATGAAGCCTGTCTGGTCTGGGTTAATTAATGGAGGGATAACTGCAGCCAGTCTATCTGCTAACAGACGGCCGAATATCTTGAGGTCATTATCAATAACTGAAATGGGGCGATAGTTCTGAGGGATAGAATGGTCTTTGTTTGGCTTGGGAAGAAGAGACATGTTCGCTAAGAGCATTTCTGATGGGAATTTGTTTCCTTGTAGGATGTGGTTATATAGTTTTGTTAAATGTGGGGTTAATGTAGAGGCAAATTTTTTATAATACAATGAGGAATAACCATCAGGGCCTGGGGCGGTGGAAGTTTTTAAAGAGGTAATAATTCTATTGATTTCTAAATCTGTGCAGGGTGCGTTAAGTGACTCTATTTGTTGACTCGATAGAGAGGGTAGAGTAATATCATTAAGCCAATTCAGAGAGGATTGTTTAGGTGGAGAGGAAGGGGTAGAGAGGAGCTTTTTATAAAAGTCTAAGAATATATTGATAACTTCTTTAGGGTGGGATACCAAGTTACCAGAAGAGTCGCAGAGTTTATATGTGTGGGGGGGTTTAGTATTTTGATTTAATTTCCTGGCAAACATGGTAGAATAGGAGTTGCTATTAAGAAGAAATTTTGCTTTAGACCATCTAAGGGCTTTTTCGGTGTTTGTTCTATTTTTGATTGAGACGATTTTTATCAAGTGACCTCTCGTGACTGCCTTATGTGCCATCCATAAGGTTGTGGGTAAAGTGTCTGGGGATGCGTTCTGTGTAAAGTATTGTTCAAGTTGTGAAAGGATCTCCTGTGTGGTTGTTGGGTCAGTCAAGAGGGAGTCATTTATGCGCCATTTGTATGTTGAAGTACAGTGGTGTGAAAAAGTGTTTGCCCCCTTCCTCATTTCCTGTTCCTTTGCATGTTTGTCACACTTAAGTGTTTCGGAACATCAAACCAATTTAAACAATAGTCAAGGACAACACAAGTAAACACAAAATGCAATTTGTAAATGAAGGTGTTTATTATTAAAGGTGAAAAAAAATCCAAACCATCATGGCCCTGTGTGAAAAAGTGATTGCCCCCCTTGTTAAAACATACTATAACTGTGGTTGTCCACACCTGAGTTCAATTTCTCTAGCCACACCCAGGCCTGATTATTGCCACACCTGTTCACAATCAAGGCATCACTTAAATAGGAGCTGCTTGACACAGTAAGGTCCACCAGAAGATCCTTAAAAGCTACACATCATGCCGAGACCCAAAGAAATTCAAGAACAATTGAGAAAGAAAGTAATTGAGATCTATCAGTCTGGAAAGGGTTATAAAGCCATTTCCAAAGCTTTGGGAATCCAGCAAACCACAGTGAGAGCCATTATCCACAAATGGCGAAGACATGGAACAGTGGTGAACCTTCCCAGGAGTGGCCGGCCGACCAAAATTACCCCAAGAGCGCAGCGACGACTCATCCAAGAGGTCACAAAAGATCCCACAACAACATCCAAGGAACTGCAGGCCTCACTTGCCTCAGTTAAGGTCAGCGTTCATGCCTCCACCATCAGGAAAAGACTGGGCAAAAATGGCCTGCATGGCAGAGTTCCAAGGAGAAAACCACTGCTGAGCAAAAAGAACATCAAAGCTCATCTCAATTTCTCCACAACACATCTTGATGATCCCCAAGACTTTTGGGACAACATTCTGTGGACCGATGAGACAAAAGTGGAACTCTTTGGAAGGTGTGTGTCCAAGTATATCTGGCATAGAAGGAACACTGCATTTCATAAAAAGAACATTATACCAACAGTAAAATATGGTGGTGGTAGTGTGATGGTCTGGGGCTGTTTTGCTGCTTCAGGACCTGGAAGACTTGCCGTGATAAAAGGAACTATGAATTCTGCTGTCTACCAAGAGATCCTGAAGGAGAATGTCCGACCATCTGTTCGTGTACTCAAGCTGAAACGAACTTGGGTTCTGCAGCAGGACAATGATCCTAAACACACCAGCAAGTCCACCACCGAATGGCTGAAGAAAAACAAAATGAAGACTTTGGAGTGGCCTAGCCAAAGTCCTGACCTGAATCCTATTGAGATGTTGTGGTATGACCTTAAAAAGGCCGTTCATGCTCGAAAACCCTCTAATGTAACTGAATTAGGACAATTCTGCAAAGATGAGTGGGCCAAAATTCCTCCAGGACGCTGTAAAAGCCTCATTGCACGTTATCGCAAACGCTTGGTTGCAGTTGTTGCTGCTAAGGGTGGCCCAACCAGTTATTAGGTTTAGGGGGCAATCACTTTTTCACACAGGGCCATGATGGTTTGGATTTTTTTTCACCTTTAATAATAAACACCTTCATTTACAAATTGCATTTTGTGTTTACTTGTGTTGTCCTTGACTATTGTTTAAATTGGTTTGATGTTCCAAAACACTTAAGTGTGACAAACATGCAAAGGAACAGGAAATGAGGAAGGGGGCAAACACTTTTTCACACCACTGTAGATAGGCCTATATGTGGGGTAATAAAGGAAACTATGTGGTGATCTGACCAAGAACAGGGGTGGATCTCGGCCTTTGAAGAGTTAGCCAACAATACTGGGGTGCAGAAGATATAGTCTAGGCGTGCATAACTATCATGTGGGTGAGAATAAAAAGTGTAGGCTTTGATACCAACATTATGGGCTCTCCAGGTGTCAACTAGTTGGTGGGTATGTAATGCACGATTTAGAGACTTGGGGAAGGCTTTAGAGGAAGGTACCACTCTGCTTCTGTCAAGTGCCGAGTGAGCGGCTAGATTAAAGTCCCCACCCACAATGAGATGTGTGGCGTGAAATCTATCCAAAATATCAAAAAATGTAGAAAAAAAACTTGCTTGTGCATCATTGGGGGCATATACTGAGGCTATGGTAATTGAGCGTCCTTCAATTGAGCCCCTTAAGATCAGGAAACGGCTATCAGGGTCTTTAAACAAGTTTTGAATTTCAAATACAACAGAATTTTTTACAAAAATTGCAAAACCTCTAGACCTGGTATCCAATGTGGTGCAGTTAAATTGACTATAACTTTTTTCAAAAAAATTCGGATGCCTGTCAGAAGCAAAATGGGTCTCCTGCAACAAGATAATGTCAGCCCCCAATCTCTTGTATTGACGAAACGCCTTCCTCCTCTTTTGGGGGGAAATGATGCCCTGGGCATTGTGAGATATCACCCTAAGCCCCATAGCGTATATAGTAGGAGACTCTAATGATTGTCGGGTGAAAGGAAATGCCCACAACGCGCAGGGCACGGACCGCCCCTAGAAAAATCACAAGCATAAAGGGCATTAGGAATACCTTGGAACTCAGGAGAATGTCAAAAATGCCATTTTACCCTATCAAAAGTGAACTGTCAATCTTATATACTATCAATGAGTATACTGAACCTGGAGATGAAAATACTGTGGTTGACCTTTTTTTAAACAGAAAAATGTGATAGTAAGTATTGAAAAATAGGGAGTCAGGGTGAACAATACTACCTGACCAAAGAACATTTTGAAGTGGACATAAATGTCCAGAACTCATTAGGGGAGCCCGAACTACACTGAGAGGGTAGGACAGTCCAAAAGAAAAAAAAAAGGAAGAAAAGATTCTGTAAGCAATTGTTCAATTTCCTAGGTACGTTAGGAGCGGGAGGGGTACAAGGCAGCCATAGAAAGGAAACCTCCAGATTTCTGAAAGATTGTCGCCATCTTCTTTGGTCTCGAAGTGTTGCAGGGGTGGCCCATATTGGTGAGGCGTGAGGGGTAGGAGGTCTGGGATCTGCGGAAGCATCCAGAAGCCCCAGCTTTACCAAGAGTTCTTTTCCTTCTGAAACATTAACAACAGTCTAAGTAGAGCCATTATGGGGTACTGTAAGTTTAAAAGGAAAACCCCATCTATATCTTATGTGTGCCGATTGTAGGACCGAGGTTATTTCCTTCATTTTTCGTCTTCTTTCCAGTGTGGCCTGGGAGATATCCGGAAAAATTTGAATTTTAGTGCCACCCAATTCAATACTGTGCATATTTCTAGAGGCTCTTAGTATGTTCTCTTTTGTGATGAAGTCCTTCATGCATAGGATAATATCACGAGGAGGCTTGTCCGGTGGAGGTTTAGGACGCAAGGCCCTATGGATTCTATCGCAGGCAAAAGAAGACGGTGGTACTTCTGGAAGGAGAATGTGGAACAGTTTAGTTACAGCCGGTGTTAGGTCTGAAACTGATTCTGGGATACCGCGGATCCTAAGGTTGTTTCAGCGGTTGCTGTTATCCAGATCTTCGACTTGAGATTGCAGGTATGAGTAGTTTTCCGCTAGGAGCTCAAAGTCTTTCCTACGGTCGTTATGAGCCAGGGAAAGCTCATCGTGTTTAGTTTCAAGAACATCTGTACGCCCCCCAAGGGAGGCAATTTCTTGTGTAAGTGTGCTTGTTGTTTTTTGGAGCTCAGATTGGATTTTGTCTGCAAGTTTTTCATAAATCTTAGTCAGACTGGCATCTAGGTCTGCTTTTGTGATTTGTGCAGTGTGATCCGTATTGTTTTGAGTAGAGGTATTCTCTCGGAGGGGGGTTTCTGTTATGTCTGGAGAACGCTCGGCCCTAGAGGTACATGCTCCTTTTTGAGCCATCTTCTTCTGCTCTTTGTTGCGCAGAGGATATGAGGCTGAAGAATGTTGCTGTGAGTGGCGACGGGGCGCCTTCTTACCTGAAGGCATGCACTGCGTTGGACTGCTGGAAAGGAAGTTAAAGCAGTTTTGGAACCTCTTGAAGAAAGAGTAGAATCTTCGCTGAGTTGGTGAAGTAGTTAAATTGTGTAGCTGATCTGCATCGCGCCCAATATGCATCCCCCTAGAATTGGGGGGGGGGGGTGAGTTTAAAGCATTCTAGTGAATCATAATAAAAGTGAGGGGTATACACTTGTTATGATTGAGATGGTAAATGAATCAGCTCAGAAGTGACCGCAGCTCCTGTTAGGAACCACACTGTCGGTTGTTGCCCAAGCTTGAATGGGGGGCCGACCGCAGGCTGGGGTTTTGATCAGCTTTGATATATGGATGTCAAAAGGTGAATAGGAAAAAAAAAAGTGGTTTTAAAAGTATATAAAGGACCTGTTGTTGAAGTGGAAGAAGGTCAATCTGAAGGATTTGAGGCACTCTCCCTAATATAGTCAGGGGTGATTCATAAAGGCAATTGATATCCCCTTGAGCCTGGGGGTCACTGATGTGGAGAGGGTGCCTTAACAATACGAGCCTTGGGTGCCTGATGATTCAGGGGAGGCTTTGGTTGTTGGGGTAGTAAGCCCTGTTCTGAGCCTCTGTGTGTGGTCCATAGAAAAGAGGTCTGGCCAGCTATGGATTGCAGTCTATGGCCACGAGAAAGGGCAAGGCCAGCTGTGGATCACTTCTCTGGGTAGCCGACTCAGGAAAGGCCGGGGATCTTCAGGCCTGATTAGGCCGCACCAGGCCGGGGCTGGCAGCAGTACTCTCTGGGTTGTAGAAGCCCAGGGCGGCCACTGAGACATGTACAGAGATAGGATGGATGGTTGGGGAGGACAGAGGAACGTCCAAAGAAGGCCGGGCCTGCCGCTGATCACTCCCCCAGGCAGCCGCCTCAGGAAAGGCCGGGGATCCTCAGGCCTGACTAGGCCGCGCCAGGCCGGGACCGGCCGCGGCACCCCCGAGGATCGGGAAAGCACTGGGCGGCCACCGGATCTTATGCGGAGTGCGGATGCGTAACCGAAGGGGGACAGATGGTCGTCCCTTAACTTCAGGAGGGTGCTGAGTCCGAGCTCTCCGGGAGGCCTCGCAGGTGCAAGATGGTGGCGGCCGAGAGGGATCTCAGGCGAAGGGACACGGGTGTCCGTGGAGCGAGAGCTCTCAAAATAGTTGCCCAGGGAGGAGCGGCTGGGTGTACTGAGTCCGTTGGTGGTTAAAGATTGTCCAATGGTGCTTGTTTTAATGTGGATGGCGGAGGATTTCTCTGTGAGTGCAGGGAGCTATTGGAATACACGTCCGCTGCCATCAACGTCAGGACACGCGGTAAATCTGCATTTATACCCCCACCTACTTCAAACTGAACACTGCCTGACTGCTCACATGCTTATTTGGTAAATCTGCGTTTATACCCCCCATCTACTTTAACCACTTCAATACAGGGCACTTAAACACCTTCCTGCCCAGACCAATTTTGAGCTTTCAGCGCTGTCGCACTTTGAATGACAATTGCGCGGTCATGCTACACTGTACCCAAATGAAATTTTTATCATTTTTTTCCCACAAATAGAGCTTTCTTTTGGAGGTATTTGATCACCTCTACGGTTTTTATTTTTTGCGCTACAAATAAAAAAATACCGAAAATTTTGAAAAAAAAAATGTTTTTTTTTTGTTTCAGTTTCAAAACTTTGTAAATAAGTAAGTTTTCTCCTTCACTGATGGGCACTGATGGGGCTACACTGATGGGCACTGATAAGGCGGCACTGATGGGCACCAATGAAGTGGCACTGATGAGGTGGCATTGATGGACACTGATAGGCGGCACTGATAGGCGACACGGATGGACACTGATAGGTGGCACGGATTGGCATGGATGGGCGGCAGAGATGGGCATGGATAGGCGGCACAGATGGGCATGGGTGGGCACTCATAGGCGGCACAGGTGGGCACTCATAGGCGGCACAGGTGGGCACTCATAGGTGGCACAGGTGGGCACTCATAGGCGGCATTGGTGTTATACTGTACTAATGGATGCCAATCAGTGCCAAACAATAATGCATGCCAATCAGTGATGCCCATTGTGGGCACTGATTGGCATCCATTATGGGCACTGATTGGCATCCATTGTGCTGACTGGCATCCCTGTTGATCTAGGGAGGATTACCTTTTCCCTGGTGGTCTGGTGGCATCCCTGGTGGTCCAGTGTGGGCATCCTCGGGGGGGCTGTGCTGATAATCGATCAGCACAGACCCCCCCTGTCAGAGGAGCAGCCGATCGGCTCTCCTCTACTCGCGTCTGACAGACGCGAGTGAGGAAAAGCCGATCACCGGCTCTTCCCATTTACACTGTGATCAGCCGTGATTGGACACGGCTGATCACGTGGTAAAGAGTCTCCGTCGAAGACTCTTTACCGAGATCGTAGTTGCCGGGTGTCAGACTGACACCCCGCAACAACGATCGCCGCGATGCGCGCCCCCGGGGGCGCGCAGCGGCTCATAATCCTGAGGACATCATATGACGTCCGGTCAGGATTATGAAACCACTTTGCCACCGTCAATTTGTAATAGGGCGGGCGGCAAGTGGTTAAACTGAACACTGCCAGACTGCTCACATGCTTATTTGGTAAATCTGCATTTATACCCCCATCTACTTCAAACTGAGCACTGCCTGACTGCTCACATGCTTATTTGGTAAATCTGCATTTATACCCCGTCTACTTCAAACTAAACACTGCCTGGCTCCTCACATGCTTATTTGGTAAATCTGTTTGTCACTGCTGTTTCAACTCAATCTGTAGCCATGCTCACAGTATTTCAATGTTTATTTAGCTATTAAGTCTTACTTAAATTATGGGTTCCCTTATCTTTACAATTTTGGCCTTTTGCTCCTCTTGCAATGTGAATGTAATGTGAAAAGATTTGCTCTGCTAGCTGTGTGCCCAATATTACCTCCTGATTGATTAATTGCCAGATTCAACCCACACCCAACACATTATAAAAACAAGGCCTTCCTTACGGGGGAACACATACAGGGGGCTGCACATACAGGGGTCCTTCCAAAGAAGTGGGGTTCTTTAAATAAGTGGCATTTCTGCTCTTGCAAGATCCATCTGAACATTTTCTTATCTCTTCACAGGTAAATCTGTGTTTATACCCCCATCTACTTCAAACTGAACACTGCCTGACTGCTCACACGCTTATTTGGTAAATCTGCGTTTATACCCCCATCTACTTCAAACTGAACACTGCCTGACTGCTCACTAGGGATGAGCCGAACACCCCCCGGTTCGATTCGCACCAGAACTTTCGAACGGACCCTAAATTCGTACGAACATTAGAACCCCATTGAAGTCTATGGGACTCGAACGTTCGGAATTAAAAGTGCTAATTTTAACGGCTAATATGCAAGATATTGTCCTAAAAAGGGTTTGGGGACCTGGCTCCTGCCCCAGGGGACATGGGTTAATGCAAAAAAAAGTTTTAAAAATTGCCGTTTTGGTGAGAGCACTGTATTTAATGACGATTAAAGTAAAAAAAAAAAGTGAAATATTCCTTTAAATATCGTGCCTGGGGGGTGTCTATAGTATGCCTGTGAAGTGCCACGTGTTTCCCGTGTTTAGAACAGTCCCTGCACAAAATGACGGAAATAACATCATTTAAAACTGCTTGCGGTTTTAATGTTATATCTGGTTCCTGCAATATGGTTGAAAATCATTGAGAAAAATGGCATGGGTAGCCCTCCCTGCCCATTACCAGCCCCTTTGGGTCTTGTACGCATATTAAGGGGAACCCCGTACCCATATTAAAAAAAGGAAATACGTGTGGCCCCCAGGCCCTATATACTCAGAACAGCAGTATACAGGCGGTGCAAACAAGACAGGGACTGTGTAGGTTTGTTGTGTTAAGTTGAATCTGTTTTTAATTTTCAACTGGTACATTTTTAAAGTGTAGCTCCAGTCAAAAAAACTATTTTTAAGCTTTTTGGAAAACATAGGGAAGGGTTATCGCCCCTGTATAATTTGTTTTGCCGTCCGTCTTTTTTCATCTCACTTGCTGTTGTCTCCTTCCGTTTGCAAGTAGGAGATGTTTGTAAGCTGGATGTTTGAAAGTAGGGGCCTGCCCTATATGCTCTGCAGAAATGGCGGAACAAGGTGTTGGTTTTGCCACAACATTGTAAGCCCTCAAAGCGACTCTTGGTGGGCGCTGGAGCACCCTGCTGTGAACGATTATATCAAGAATTGTAATTACATGCCATTGTTGAACAGTGGTAGAAAAATTGACCTTTGGTGGTTGTGGTGCTGGTGCCACAACACTATAAGTCCTCACAGTTACTCTGGGTGGGCACAGGAACGGGCCCTCCTGTGAAATATTATATTAAGAATTGTAATTACATGTCCCTGTTAAACAGGGGCAGAAAAATTGGGCCTTAGGCACTGGTGCTGGTGCCACGACACTGCAACTTCTCCTATATACTCTAGTTTTAGTGCAGGAGTTAGCCCTGCTGCAAACCATTGCATCAAAAATTGTAATTAAACGCCCCTGTTAAACAGGGGCAGAAAAATTGGGCCTTAGGCACTGGTGCTGGTGCCACGACACTGCAACCTCTCCCATATACTCTAGTTTTAGTGCAGGAATTAGCCCTGCTGCAAAGCATTGCATCAAAAATTGTAATTAAACGCCCCTGTTAAACAGGGGCAGAAAAATTGAGCTGATGGCATCACCCAGAACCAAAAATGTTCTTCCAACATATCAGCAGAGGAGGAAGAGGATAGACAATCAACATAACAGGACAGTCACTCAGCATCAGCATAGGCAGTCTTGAAGGGATGTGATATTTCAAAAAAAATTATTCGCTTACATCAGCTTCAGGTGCTTGGTAGCTGTGGGTGATCCAAGACTGATTCATCTTGATGAAGGTCAGTCGATCAACTGATTCGGTGGACAGGCGCACCCTGTGATCGGTAACAAAGCCACCAGCAGCACTGAAGGTGCGTTCCGAAAGAACGCTGGATGCAGGACAGGCCAGTAGCTCAATTGCATACTGTGCAAGCTCTGGCCAGTGATCCATCCTCAAGACCCAGTAAGCCAGAGGATTTTCGGTGGGAAAGGTGTCCAAGTCTGACCTTGCCCCTAGGTATTCCTGCACCATGTAAATCAGACGCTGGCGATGGTTGCTGGAACCGATCATACCTTGGGGCTGCGGACTAAAAAATTGTCTGAAAGCATCGGTCAGACGGCCACCTTCTCCACCACTCCTTCTGACTGATGCCTCAGCAACACGTTGTCCAGGACCAGGAGTTTGTAACCTCCCTGTCTCTGGGAACGCGTTGCACAGACCTTTCTGCAAGACCTCCCGGAGATGTCTTATCCTCTGCTCCCTCTGCGACGGCAAGATAAGGTCGGCAACCTTACCCTTGTACCGTGGATCAAGGAGAGTGGCCAGCCAGTAATGGTCCCTCTCCTTGATCCGAAGAATACGAGGATCCTTCCGCAGGCTTTGCAGGATCAGGGAGGCCATGCAGCGTAGGTTAGCTGAGGCATTCGGTCCGGAGTCCTCTGGGTCACTAAGGACAACATGATCCGCAGCTACCTCCTCCCAGCCACGTACAAGTCCACGGGTTTCTTGGGACTGTAAATCATCCCTACAAGACTGCTGCTGCTGCTGATGCTGAGTGCCAGCCTCCACCTCCATGCTGACACAATCATCCTCCTCCTCCTCCTCCTCATCCTCCTCCTGTGTGATGGGTGGCACAGCAGGAACACTGTCTGGATAAAGCGGGCCTTGAGAGGCAAGGAAGTCCTCCTCTTCCTGCCTCTGTTCTGCCTCAAGTGCCCTGTCCATTATTCCACGCAGCGTATGCTCCAAGAGGTGAACAAGAGGTACAGTGTCACTGATGCATGCACTGTCACTGCTCACCATCCTTGTGGCCTCCTCAAATGGTGGCAGGACAGTGCATGCATCCCTGATCATGCCCCACTGGCGTGGTGAGAAAAAACCAAGCTCCCCTGACCCTGTCCTGGTGCCGTAGTCGCACAGGTACTCATTGATGGCCCTCTGCTGCATGTGCAGCCGCTGCAGCATGGCCAACGTTGAGTTCCACCTGGTGGGCATGTCACATATAAGGCGGTTCTTGGGCAGGTTCAACTCCTTTTGGAGCTCAGCCAGCCGAGCACAGGCATTAAATGATCGGCGGAAATACACAGACTTTTCTGGCCTGCTTCAGGACATCCTGTAAGCCCGGGTACCTGCCCAAGAACCGCTGAACCACCAGGTTAAGGACGTGAGCCACACAGGGCACATGGGTCAGTTGTCCCTGTCGGAGGGCGGAGAGGAGGTTGGTGCCATTGTCGCAAACCACCATTCCTGGCTTAAGCTGGCGTGGCGTCAACCACCTCTCGGCCTGCCCCTGCAGAGCTGACAAAACATCCGCCCCAGTGTGGCTCCTGTCCCCCAAACAAACCAGCGCTAGCACGGCATGGCATCTTTTTGCCTGCGTGCTTGCGTAGCCCCTAGAACGCCTACGGATCACCGCTGGTTCTGAGGACAGAGCACTGGAAGAGGCCATGGATGAAGAAGAAGAGGAGGGGGTGGAGGAGAGAGGTGTGTCACAACCAATAGTAGCATTTTGGAGGCGTGGTGGCGGAACAACCTCCAACACTATTGCACCTTGTCCTGCATCCTTCCCAGCTGCCAGAAGAGTGACCCAATGGGTCGTGAAAGACAGGTAACGTCCCTGTCCATGCCTGCTGGACCATGAGTCAGTGGAAATATGCACCTTACCGCTGACCGCCCTGTCCAGCGAGGCAAGGACATTGCCTTCCACATGCAGGTAGAGAGCCGGAATCGCCTTCCGTGAGAAAAAGTGGTGTTTGGGGACCTGCCACTGAGGAACCGCACATTGTACAAACTCACGGAAGGGGGCCGAGTCTACCAACTGAAAAGGCAGCAGTTGAAGTGCTAGCAATTTAGCCAAGCTAGCATTCAACCGCTGGGCATGTGGATGGCTGGGAGTGAACTTCTTTCGCCTGTCCAGCAGCTGGGGCAGGGACATTTTCCTGCTATAATCAGACGTGGGTGTACTGCTAGCAGAGTGCCCGGAAGCACTTGGCTGTGACAGACCTAATTCTACACCTTCATTCCTCTCAGAGCAGGTTTCAGAGAGGACTGAAGGTCTAGTGGGGTTGGAGATCCCAGCTGATGAGGAGCAAGGAGAGGTCTGCTTTGTTCTTTGGTGTGGGTCTTTGAGGTACGCTTGCCAACGAGCTGCATGGCAGGTCAACATATGTCTGGTCAAGCATGTGGTGCCCAAGGGGCTGATATTTTGGCCACGCGAGATACGCTTGAGACATATGTTGCAAATAGCAGCGGTGCGATCTGATGCACTCGTCTCAAAAAAGGCCCACACCAAAGAACTTTTAGAATAACGTGCAGAGGCAGCGCCCTGCACAGGCGGAGCTCTGTGGTGTGATTCAGTCGGTGTGCTGCCCCTAAGCTGGCCCCCAGAGGGCATCCTGCCTCGTTGGACATGTGCCCCCTCCTCCTCCTCTTTCCTACCAGGCACCCATGTGGAGTCAGTGCCCTCACAATCCCCTCCCTCTTCATCGCTGGAGCAAACCTGGCAATATGCTGCAGCTTGTGGAACATGACTGCCAGATTGCTGTCCTTCTTGAGCATCCCCTCTCTCTGCGCTCACGCTACTGCCTTCCTCTAGCTGAGTATCATCATCAGAGCCTACAAAACACTGGGCATCCTCCTGGAGCATGTACCCAACACTGTGCTCAAAGAGTTCAGGAAACTCCTCAGGAGGACGTGGTGGGTCTAGGGAAGGAGTCACTGATGATGACATTGAGAGGAGGGAAGACGATGCGTTGGCAGCTGCTTTGCTAGTACCCAGAGCCTGGGTGAGAGAGGATGAGGAGGATGAAGAGGGCTTGGTCATCCACTCTACCAAGTCTTCGGCATGTTGCGGCTCAACATGTCCAGCTGCCGAAAAGAAGGACAAGCGTGTCCCATGGCCACATGCTGATGACAATGCACCGCGTTCGAGTCCCATAGACTTCAATGGGGGTTCTAAAGTTCGTACGAATTTGAGGTCCGTTCGAAAGTTCTGGTGCGAACCGAACCGGGGGTGTTCGGCTCATCCCTAGTTGGGACGAATAAATGCATTAAAGATGTTTATCCTCCCAAAGATCTTGTATAAATTCCAGATGATGCTGATCGAAATCCCTGCTGGTTATTTTTCAAAGTTTAAATCCTTATTGCTTAAATTTATATGGAAGAATAAAAAGCCAAGGATTCCCTATTCAACATTAAAACAGGGAAAAAAGCGAAGGGGGCTTGCAGTCCCGGATATATACAACTGCTGTCTATAAATGTCGAATGGGTGGGTGAGAAAGGAAAAGAGAAAAGGTGGATACACCTAGAATACACATATAGTAAGGCACACTTAGGTAAAATAGTGTGGAATCCTCCAAAATATAGGGTTTTGGATGCGAACACAAATGAGTTGACACGAATAGCATTTAAAATTTGGTAATGGTAATGGGTGAATGGTGGTATCTCCAGCTGGCCCATTTTATTGGAAGCTTACCTCAACCAATATGATCCGGAGAGGAGCTGACCATGTTGGAACGACTTTGTATAACAGACAATTCTAAAGGAATCGTATCCAGGAAGTACGGACTGTTGATGTCGTTGGGAGAGCTGGAGATCCCACCATATATCAAAAAGTGTTAAAAGGAACTAGGAACACAGAGGGATAAAGACACAGTAAGTAAAATATTGAGATTAACGCACTGTTCGGCAATAGACCGTAAAACAGCTGAAAAGGAATTATAAGTGCCTAACTAGATGGTACAACACTCCGGATAAGACTGCGAAATACCAACAGGGAAGATCGGCAGAATGTTGGAGGGGCTGTAAAACCCAGGAACAATGGCACATCTTTGGTGGGGATGCCCAAAAATTTAAATCTATTGGGGAAAGATCTTGCAAAAGATAAGAGAAATAACTAAAATAAGCGTGAAGGCGGATCCTTGGATTGTACTTTTTCATGGAACAAAGAGTAACTTAAAACAATATCAAGAAACTATCATCCCACACCTCCTTAACGCAGTGAAAAAACTGATTCCTAAAAAACGGCAGGAGGTAGAAAGTAGTGATGGCCGAACGGTTCGCCCGGCGGTCGTTTCGCGGCGAATTTCCGACTTTCGCCGTCCGCGGGTTCGAACGCCTTTTTCCGTCGTTCGCCCCGGCGGACTTACGTGTTTAATGTATACAAGAACTTTAACCTTTCGTGACACGTTTATCATGTGTTACAGGACAACCAATTGAGACATGACAGCTCATGGACACTTGGACATTCCCCCTAACCTATAAATACACCCGATCCGGTGGCCATTTTACATTCTTTCTTCTGTCACTGTAGGGAAAGGATCCTGTGTGGAGTAGGGACAGAGAAAACGCTAGCTATTTGGTACACAAAAGTTCTTTTCAGGACTGGTATAGGTGTTAGGTCAGCAGCCTGAGTTTCTTTTGTCAGTTTAGATAAAGGGACAGAGCGCTGTATGCTGCTATTTTAGGGACAGCTCAGCCAGATTAGTCTTTCTTCATCATCATCATCATCATCATCATTAGCTGTTACTATCAGGTCCACAAAAGAGCTGTTCCAGCTAATCGTTCCAGCCTACTCTTTTTTGCCAATTTGTATAGGGACAGGCAGGAAGCAGTGTGTCAGGCAGTGAGGATAATTTTAAAGACTTGCTGTTACTATTAGTTCCACAAAGGTTCTTTTCAGGACTGGTATCAGTGGTACGGTAATAGGCTTGTACACGTATAATATTCTTTCTTCCAAATATAGAAAGAATATTATACTTGACTGCTGCCCTTCTGCTGCAGTCTGCTAAACATTCACAACTCACTTGTTCCACAAAGCTCTTTATCAGGACTGGTAACTTGGTCTGTCTAGGGTGCTACGGTACATAGGCTTGGGTGCGGTACAGTCTGCTGTTCTGTAAGGACCGCTATCGGTCCACAATACATAGGGTTGCCGTGCACTACTGCTGACCGCTGCCCTATACTGCAGCAGTCCTTCATTGGTATAGGGACTGACGTACAGTCTGCTAATCACTAACACACAACCTGCTTGGTCCACAAAAGTTCTTATAAGGACTGGTAACTTGGTATAGGGTGCTACGGTACATAGGCCTGAGTGCGTTACAGTCTGCTGTTCTGTAAGGACCGCTATCGGTCCACAATACATAGGGTTGCCGTGCACTACTGCTGACCGCTGCCCTATACTGCAGCAGTCCTTCAGCGGTATAGGGACTGACGCACAGTCTGCTAAACACTAACACACAACCTGCTTGGTCCACAAAAGTTTTTATAAGGACTGGTAACTTGGTATAGGGTGCTACGGTACATAGGCCTGAGTGCAGTACAGTCTGCTGTTCTGTAAGGACCGCTATCGGTCCACAATACATAGGGTTGCCGTGCACTACTGCTGACCGCTGCCCTATACTGCAGCAGTCCTTCATTGGTATAGGGACTGACGTACAGTCTGCTAATCACTAACACACAACCTGCTTGGTCCACAAAAGTTCTTATAAGGACTGGTAACTTGGTATAGGGTGCTACGGTACATAGGCCTGAGTGCGTTACAGTCTGCTGTTCTGTAAGGACCGCTATCGGTCCACAATACATAGGGTTGCCGTGCACTACTGCTGACCGCTGCCCTATACTGCAGCAGTCCTTCATTGGTATAGGGACTGACGTACAGTCTGCTAATCACTAACACACAACCTGCTTGTTCCACAAAAGTTCTTATAAGGACTGGTAACTTGGTATAGGGTGCTACGGTACATAGGCTTGAGTGCGGTACAGTCTGCTGTTCTGTAAGGACCGCTATCGGTCCACAATAGATAGGGTTGACGTGCACCACTGCTGACCGCTGCCCTATACTGCAGCAGTCCTTCAGCGGTATAGGGACTGACGTACAGTCTGCTAAACACTAATACACAACCTGCTTGGTCCACAAAAGTTCTTATAAGGACTGGTAACTTGGTATAGGGTGCTACGGTACATAGGCTTGAGTGCGGTACAGTCTGCTGTTCTGTAAGGACCGCTATCGGTCCACAATAGATAGGGTTGACGTGCACCACTGCTGACCGCTGCCCTATACTGCAGCAGTCCTTCAGCGGTATAGGGACTGACGCACAGTCTGCTAAACACTAACACACAACCTGCTTGGTCCACAAAAGTTTTTATAAGGACTGGTAACTTGGTATAGGGTGCTACGGTACATAGGCCTGAGTGCGTTACAGTCTGCTGTTCTGTAAGGACCGCTATCGGTCCACAATACATAGGGTTGCCGTGCACTACTGCTGACCGCTGCCCTATACTGCAGCAGTCCTTCATTGGTATAGGGACTGACGTACAGTCTGCTAATCACTAACACACAACCTGCTTGGTCCACAAAAGTTCTTATAAGGACTGGTAACTTGGTATAGGGTGCTACGGTACATAGGCCTGAGTGCGTTACAGTCTGCTGTTCTGTAAGGACCGCTATCGGTCCACAATACATAGGGTTGCCGTGCACTACTGCTGACCGCTGCCCTATACTGCAGCAGTCCTTCAGCGGTATAGGGACTGACGCACAGTCTGCTAAACACTAACACACAACCTGCTTGGTCCACAAAAGTTCTTATAAGGACTGGTAACTTGGTATAGGGTGCTACGGTACATAGGCCTGAGTGCAGTACAGTCTGCTGTTCTGTAAGGACCGCTATCGGTCCACAATACATAGGGTTGCCGTGCACTACTGCTGACCGCTGCCCTATACTGCAGCAGTCCTTCATTGGTATAGGGACTGACGTACAGTCTGCTAATCACTAACACACAACCTGCTTGTTCCACAAAAGTTCTTATAAGGACTGGTAACTTGGTATAGGGTGCTACGGTACATAGGCTTGAGTGCGGTACAGTCTGCTGTTCTGTAAGGACCGCTATCGGTCCACAATAGATAGGGTTGACGTGCACCACTGCTGACCGCTGCCCTATACTGCAGCAGTCCTTCAGCGGTATAGGGACTGACGTACAGTCTGCTAAACACTAATACACAACCTGCTTGGTCCACAAAAGTTCTTATAAGGACTGGTAACTTGGTATAGGGTGCTACGGTACATAGGCTTGAGTGCGGTACAGTCTGCTGTTCTGTAAGGACCGCTATCGGTCCACAATAGATAGGGTTGACGTGCACCACTGCTGACCGCTGCCCTATACTGCAGCAGTCCTTCAGCGGTATAGGGACTGACGTACAGTCTGCTAAACACTAATACACAACCTGCTTGGTCCACAAAAGTTCTTATAAGGACTGGTAACTTGGTATAGGGTGCTACGGTACATAGGCTTGAGTGCGGTACAGTCTGCTGTTCTGTAAGGACCGCTATAGGTCCACAATAGATAGGGTTGACGTGCACCACTGCTGACCGCTCACCTATACTGCAGCAGTCCTTCAGCGGTATAGGGACTAAGAGTTTTGTCACAGGGTCATTTAAAAAATGACATGCAGAGGAAGAGGCAGGCCCTTCCGCAGGGGTGGTAGGGGTAGGGCAGGAGCAACAGGCTTGAGCCAAAGTGGGAAGTTGCAGAAGGTGCGTTCAATTACTTTAAAGGATGCACCAGACTTGGTTGAGTGGCTCGCTCAGCCTTACTCTTCTGCACCCTCCTCATCCTCTCGATCTGCACCCTCTTCTTCACTCTCTGCTATGTGCACCCCCAAAGACACTACCACCAACAACACGACCACCACCACCACCACCACATACCTTCCGCTTGAGTCACTGGAATTATTTTCCGATCCATATCAAGAGGACATTTCTGATGCGCAGCCACTCTTGGTATTGGATCAGGAAGAGGAGGTAGCAACAAGCGCTACTCAGCAGTCTGACGCCAGTACCCAGATCAGCCCAAGGAGGAGGTTGGTCCCCGGTGTTGCTGCCTACTCTACTTATAGCGGTGGGGAAGGTGACGTTGATGATGACGTGTCTAGTGATGTCACGTGGGTGCCCACAAGAGAGGAAGAGGAGGGGAGTTCAGAGGGAGATATGGACCAGCAGATAGGGAGGAGAAGCAGCAATGACTTACATTGCACAGCAGGGACAAAGCAGACTGCAAATGTATCAGGAGCGAGTCATCGACCATGTACGGTCACATCTGGCGCTCCCAGGACACCGGCACATGGCTCCGCAGTGTGGGCTTTTTTTAACGTGTCCGCTGCTGACAATAGCGTTGCCATCTGCAATCTTTGCAGTCAACGCGTTAGTCGCGGTAAGCCCAATACTCACCTAGGGACGACCGCCTTAAGAAGGCACATGAGCAGCCATCACCGAGCCCAGTGGGAGCAACGGAACACACAAAGCCACACTGCAGGCTCTCACCGTCCAGCCTCGTCTTCTACTTCTCCTTCTCCTCTCTCCTCACAATTGTCCTCCACTCCACCTTCCATCACGCCAAGCTCACATTTTTCTGCAAAAAGGCAGGCTTCCGTGGGCCTAATGTTTGAGCGTAAAAAAATGATGACGCCGGATAACCCTCTTGCCCAACGGTTGGCGGCTGGCTTGTCAGAACTCATAGCCCGCCAACTACTGCCATATAAACTGGTGGACTCGGAGGCCTTTCGCAAATTTGTGGCCATTGGAACACCACAATGGAAGGTCCCAGGAAGGAAGTATTTCTCAGAGAAGGGCATCCCAGAGCTATATGGCCATGTTCAGCGGCAAGTGAATGTATCTCTGGCACACAGTGTCGGTGCCAAGATACATCTGACCACAGACACGTGGTCTAGCAAACACGGGCAGGGAAGGTATATCAGTTTTACTGCCCACTGGGTGAACCTTCTGACGGCCGTCAAGCATGTAACCCGTGGCACCCGTGTAGATTTGGTTTTACCGCCACGGATTGCATGCAGGCCTGACTCTTCTTCTCCTCCTCCTACTCCATCCTCCTCCCTCTCCTCCTCAGCTGCCTCCTCCTTTTCCGCTGCTAGCGTCTCTTCCACTGCACCGCCCAAGCTCCCCAGAACCTATTCCACATGCCAGGTGAGACGTTGCCATGCCGTGCTGCGTCTGTTGTGCCTGGAAGCAAAGAGCCACACTGGCCCGGCACTCCTTTCAGCTTTGCGTTCACAGGCAGATGAGTGGCTAACACCGCTCAATTTGACAGTTGGTAAAGTGGTGTGTGACAACGGTGCCAATCTGCTTAGCGCATTGAAACAGGGCAAAATCACGCACGTGCCGTGCATGGCACACGTCTTAAACTTGGTCGTGCAGCGATTCCTTGTCAAATACCCTGGGGTCCAGGACATCTTGCGGCAGGCAAGGAAAATCTCGGCCCATTTCAGAAGATCTTACACGGCCATGGCTCGCCTTGCTGACATTCAGCGGCGACACCATCTGCCGGTCAGACGTCTTATTTGCGATTGCCCGACGCGATGGAACTCAACCTTCTATATGCTTGATAGGCTGCTCCAGCAGAAACGTGCAGTTAACGTCTACCTGTATGAACTCTGCGAAAGAAACGGTTCTGGGGAGCTGGGTTTTTTTTCACCGCGCCAGTGGCTGCTCATGCGCGACACATGCAGACTTCTGCGGCCATTTGAGGAGATCACCAAACTGGTCAGTCGCAGCCATGGCGCCATCAGTGACATGGTACCTTATGCCTTCTTTCTGGAGCGTGCATTGCGTCGTGTCATTGATCAGGCTGTGGAGGAGCAGGAGCGGGAAGATGAGGAAGTCGCAATGCTGGATGAATTCCCAGGGGGGGCTACTCTATCTGAGACAAGTCAACAACAGGAGTCTGATGAGGAGTCAGAGGAGGATGGTGCCGGGGCGGATGAGCAGGAGCAAGAAGAGCATGCTTTAAACCTTTCTGGGATCCCTGTTGTGCGAGGATGGGGAGAGGAGAATGAAGAGGACGACATTATCCTGGATGATGAGCAGGAGCCAGGCCACCACACCGCTTCCACTTTAGTGCAAATGGGGGCCTTCATGCTCCAGTGTTTTAATAGGGACCCCCGTATAAAAAGCATGAGGGTCAAGGACCAGTACTGGGTGGCAACGTACTTAGACCCCCGGTACAAACACAAAATGGCGGAAATGTTACCGCCGTCGCAGAGGGCTGTCAGAATGCAGCACTTCCAGGCCTTGCTTCGAGAAATGCTGCATTCTGCTTTTGCGTGCGCTGGCAGAGGAGCAATTCCCACTCCCAGAGAAGGATTTGCGGGTACCAATCCAACAGCGCCTGCAAGAAGAGGCCGGTTTGAAGATGTGTTGGTGACTTCGGATATGAGGTCATTCTTTCAGCCGACCCATCGACAGGTGTCATCCGGATCCAGCATCAGGGAACGCCTAGACCGTCAGGTGTCCGACTACATTGGGTTAACGGCCGATGTGGACGCTCTGAGGAGTGATGAACCCCTAGACTACTGGGTGGGCAGGCTTGACCTCTGGCCAGAGCTTGCCCAATTTGCAATCGAACTGTTGGCTTGCCCCTCATCCAGTGTCCTGTCCGAAAGGACGTTCAGCGCAGCAGGGGGGATTGTGACCGATAAGCGTACTCGCCTAGCTCACCACAGTGTTAACTACCTCACATTTCTAAAAATGAATGAGGCATGGATCTCGGAGGAATTCAACACATGTGATCAGTAGACCATGTATATGTCTATAAACAATTTTTGGAATCAAGCACACAGACCTTCTTAATTCATTTGGCTCACTTCCCTGACCCAAAAAAGCACACCGTACTATATGCCCCTACCCTCCTCTTTGAAGAGGTTGAGCGGTGTCATATTTCTACTGGGGCTGCTTATTATGAGGGGTTCCCACCATCCCTGTGCTGTGCTGACTTCCTCCTGGGTGTTCTTATTATGAGGGGCTCCCACCATCCCTGTGCTGTGCTGACTTCCTCCTGGGGGTTCTTATTATGAGGGGATCACACCATCCCTGTGCTGTGCTGACTTCCTCCTGGGGCTGCTTACGGTGCTGCTGTCAGCGCTGTATGTCACGGAGCTGCTGTCAGCGCTGTATGTCACGGAGCTGCTGTCAGCGCTGTATGTCACGGAGCTGCTGTCAGCGCTGTATGTCACGGAGCTGCTGTCAGCGCTGTATGTCACGGAGCTGCTGTCAGCGCTGTATGTCACGGAGCTGCTGTCAGCGCTGTATGTCACGGAGCTGCTGTCAGCGCTGTATGTCACGGAGCTGCTGTCAGCGCTGTATGTCACGGAGCTGCTGTCAGCGCTGTATGTCACGGAGCTGCTGTCAGCGCTGTATGTCACGGTGCTGCTGTCAGCGCTGTATGTCACGGAGCTGCTGTCAGCGCTGTATGTCACGGAGCTGCTGTCAGTGCTGTATGTCACGGAGCTGCTGTCAGCGCTGTATGTCACGGAGCTGCTGTCAGCGCTGTATGTCACGGAGCTGCTGTCAGCGCTGTATGTCACGGTGCTGCTGTCAGCGCTGTATGTCACGGAGCTGCTGTCAGCGCTGTATGTCACGGAGCTGCTGTCAGCGCTGTATGTCACGGAGCTGCTGTCAGCGCTGTATGTCACGGAGCTGCTGTCAGCGCTGTATGTCACGGAGCTGCTGTCAGCGCTGTATGTCACGGAGCTGCTGTCAGCGCTGTATGTCACGGTGCTGCTGTCAGCGCTGTATGTCACGGAGCTGCTGTCAGCGCTGTATGTCACGGAGCTGCTGTCAGCGCTGTATGTCACGGAGCTGCTGTCAGCGCTGTATGTCACGGAGCTGCTGTCAGCGCTGTATGTCACGGTGCTGCTGTCAGCGCTGTATGTCACGGAGCTGCTGTCAGCGCTGTATGTCACGGAGCTGCTGTCAGTGCTGTATGTCACGGAGCTGCTGTCAGCGCTGTATGTCACGGAGCTGCTGTCAGCGCTGTATGTCACGGAGCTGCTGTCAGCGCTGTATGTCACGGTGCTGCTGTCAGCGCTGTATGTCACGGAGCTGCTGTCAGCGCTGTATGTCACGGAGCTGCTGTCAGCGCTGTATGTCACGGAGCTGCTGTCAGCGCTGTATGTCACGGAGCTGCTGTCAGCGCTGTATGTCACGGAGCTGCTGTCAGCGCTGTATGTCACGGTGCTGATGTCAGTGCTCTGTATTACGGTGCTGCTGTCAGTGCTCTGTATCTCCTGCACCCTCTTGTTTGCCTACCCTGGTCCCTGACCTTCCCTCTCCTCCATTGCCTTCATTAGCTCCATAGTCCTGAATTGTCAGAACAATTTCCCAAATAAAAAAAAAATGCTTGTAGTTATCGATCCCAAATTCACCTCATACATGTATTATGCTATTGTCCAGGTGGTGGGACTACGTGCTACCCCCTAATAATTACCCCGTGGCCGCAAATTCGACCTAAAGGTTTGCGAAATTCGCCTCCCATTGAAGTCAATGGAGCCCGCGGCGAACGGTCGTTTTCGCGAACGTTTGTGTCCGTTCGCGTTTCGCGTTCGCGAAACGTCCCGTCGGAAGTTCGTCCATCACTAGTAGAAAGTCCAACGATGTGGGAGTGGGTAGATGCAGTCGAAGAGGTATATAAGATGGAAAAGTTGAGTAGTGGAGAAGATAATAAAAGAGAAGCAGCAATAAAAAAATGGAAATTTGCGTCCTTTTCTTCCCACAAATAGAGCTTTCTTTTGATAGTATTTGATTGCCTCTGCGATTTTTATTTTTTGTGATATAAATGGAAAAAGACCGAAAATTATGAGGAAAAAAATATACCGTATATACTCGAGTATAAGCCGAGATTTTCAGCCTCTTTTTTGAGGCTGAAAGTGCCCCCTCGGCTTATACTCGAGTCGCCGCTGTCTGACTGCTCGATCAGCGTATCGAGCAGACAGACGGCGGACATTAATTTTCAAAAGCCGCGCCTCCTTCTCTGCCTCCGCCTGTGATAGGCGGAACACTGAATTTCCCAGCAGTCAGTGTTCCGCCTATCACGGACATCCGCTCATTCGCATACTACGGACGAGTATGAGAGGATGTCTGTGATAGGCGGAACACAGGCTGCTGGGAAATTGAGTGTTCCGCCTATCACAGGCGGAGGCGGAATTTTGAATTGTAGAATGGCCGCCGAGAAGAGCGGCGATCCATCGGCACGGGACGGAGGAGGCACGGCACGGCACGGGACGGAGGAGACACGGGACGGAGGAGGCACGGAACGGAGGAGGCACGGGACGGAGGAGGCACGGCACGGGACGGAGGAGGCTCGGGACGACGGCGGCTCGGGACGGAGGCTTGGGACACAGGTAGGCTGGACACACACACAAGGCTGCACGGACACACACACACACACACACACACACACACACACACACACACACACACACACACACAGGGATGGATGGATGGATGGATACACACACACACACACACACACACAGGGATGGATGGATGGATGGATGGATACACACACACACACAGGGATGGATGGATGGATGGATGGATACACACACACACACACACACAGGGATGGATGGATGGATGGATACACACACAGGGATGGATGGATGGATGGACACACACACAGGGATGGATGGACGGACACACACACAGGGATGGACGGACACACAGGGATGGACAGCCATGTCTCACCCTCGGCTTATACACGAGTCAATAAGTTTTCCAGTTTTTTGGGGGTAAATTGGGGGCCTCGGCTTATACTCGGGTCGGCCTATACTCGAGTATATACGGTATTTTCTACTTTTTGTTATAAGAAAAATCGAATAAACTCAATTTTAGTCATACATTTAGGGCACAATTTATTCAGCCACATGTCGTTAATAAAAAAAAATGTCAATAAGCGTATATTTATTGGTTTGCGCAAAAGTTATAGCATCTAAAATCTAGAGTACATTTTCTGGAATTTACACTTTTAATTTATGACTTCCTATCTCATTTCTTGAGGTGCTAAAATGGCAGGGCAGTTCAAACCCCCCCCCCCCCCAAATGACCCCATTTTGGAAAGTAGACACCCCAAGGAAATTGCTGAGGGGCATGTTGAGCTCATTGAATATTTTTTTTTTGTCCCAAGTGATTGAATAATGACACAAAAAAAAAAAAGTTTACAAAAAGTTGTCACTAAATGATATATTGCTTACACATGCCATAGTTATATGTGGAATTGCACCCCAAAATATATTCTGCTGCTTCTCCTGATACCACATATGTGGGACTTTTTGGGAGTCTAGCTGCGTACGGCACCCCGAAATCCAATCACTGCCTTCAGGATTTCTAAGGGTGCAAATTTTTGATTTCACTCCTCACTACCTATCACAGTTTCGAAGGCCATAAAATGCCAAAATAGCACAACCCCCCCCCCCCCCCCAAATGACCCCATTTTGGAAAGTAGACACCCCAAGCTATTTACTGAGAGGCATGTTGAGTCCATGAAATATTTTATATTTTGGCACGTTGCAGGAATATTACAATTTTTTTTTTTTGCACAAAGTTGTCACTAAATGATATATTGCTCACACATGCTATGGGCATAAGTCAAATTACACCCCAAAATAAATTCTGCTGCTTCTCCCGAGTACGGGGATACCACATGTGGGGGACTTTTTGGGAGCCTAGCCACGTACGGGACCCCGAAAACCAAGCACTGCCTTCCGGATTTAAATATAAAACGTTACCAAAAAAAACTGTTAGCGATCGCAGGGATCAGGCCTGACTCTGCGATCGCTGTAGTTATGTGTTTAGTGTTTTGTAAGTGACAGTGATCGATCGATACTGCACTTGGGTGGGCTGGGCGGAGGGGCAAAACGCAGGTGTTAGCAGGTATCTGGACTGATCCCGCTAACAATGCGTTTTTTTGGAACCCTAAACTGCTGGGAACGCTAGTATAGATCTGATCAGATCAGATATTGATCTGTTCAGATTCTATACCACTACGGGAGGTGTATGCTTTGCGAGTGGGTGTTAGCGGTACTGGCACTAACCTAGCACTGCCTGGGACGACGCAGACCCTGACCCTAAAACCTAATTGATATCACCCGCTGGGTGATCAGGGGGTTAAACCTTTATTGGGTAATAAATGGTGGGTGCCCTGATGCTATAAAAAGCAAACTAACTAACCAGAGTCACCCGTAACACTTATGCGGTGATCACTGGTGAAAGGGTTAACTAGGGGCAATTAGGGGGTTAAAACCATTATTGGGTAGTATATGGGGGTACCTAGCGCTATAAAAACCTGGCGGTGAACCTAAAAAAATAACTAGCTACCTAGCGACACTAGTGACACTAATGCAGCGATCAAAAAAATGATCGCTTAGTGACACTGGCAAAAGGGGGTGAAAGGGTTAACTAGGGGCAATCAGGGGGTTAAAACCATTATTGGGTAGTATATCGGGGTACCTAGCGCTATAAAAACCTGGCGGTGAACCTAAAAAAATAACTAGCTACCTAGCGACACTAGCGACACTAATGCAGCGATCAGAAAAATGATCGGGGGGGGTTGTGTGCCTACATGTCAGTGTAGTGTTGGTGCACACTTACTTTTAGTCTTCTCCTCGTAGTCCAGTCAAAAAGACCGCCCCGAGGAGAATGACATCACTTCCTCCCTGCCTGTGTATACAATACACAGTGGGAGGAAGCTTCTCATTCGCCAGGAGCGATCGAGAGGGGATGGCCAGAAACCAACGGCCATCCCCTCATCCTGGATCGCTCCTGAAGCGAAACAGACCGCCGCATCCAGCGGGAGGGGGTCCGATCGGACCCCCCACCCGCTGGAAGGCAAGCACGTACATGTACGTGCTTGTGCCTGTACATGCCATTGTGATGACCTACAATGGCATGCGGCGGTCGTTAAGTGGTTAAGAAGGATTGGAGTTATGCAGAATATTTAAGACCATAATAGACCTATATGGGAGGAGGACAAGAGGAGAGGGAAAAAACGCTGATATTTAGCTTGGGATGGGGATTGGGAATAACAAAGAGGTGTATGATGAATAAAAGATATGAATTTAATAAGGGAAAAATATTTTTTGATATTGATACTTTCTGATATATAATGATATGCTACAATGATGTGAAGACGAAAGGAGACAATGATGAACGGAAAGTTGATTTACGTCTCTCTAGAGAATTCGCTGATGTGGCAAAAAAGAACAAAAAAAAATAAAAATAGCGACATTTTAAAAAAAATGCATTATTTTTTACTTTTTGCTATAATAAATAAAATATATATATATAAAAACATTTTTTTTCCATTCGTTTAGGCCGATACATATTCTTCGTAAAAAAAAAAAAAAAATCGCAAAAGTTATAGCGTCTACAAAATAGGGGATAGTTTTAAGGCATTTTTATTAATATATATTTTTTTCACTAGTAATGGCAGCAATAAGCAATTTTTATTGTGACTGCGGCATTATGGTGGACAGATTGGACACTTTTGGAGCTATTTTGGGACCTTTCACATTTATACTGACAGTGAAGGGGTTAACCACTAGGGGGCTCTGTAGGAGTTAAGTGTGACCTAGGGAGTGATTCTAACTGTGGGGGGGGGGCCTATGTGTGACACGACACTGATCACCGCTCCCGGTTACAGGGAGCTATGATCAGTGTCCTGTCACTAGGCAGAATGGGAAAATGCTTGTTTACATCAGCATTTCCCCTTCTTCCTCTCTGAGACGATTGTGGGTATCCCCGTGAACATCGAGTCCGCGGGACCCGCGATCACACTCACAGAGGTCGCGGCGGGCGCACGCACGTGCCCGCAAACCGCTTCTTAAAGGGCAATGTACAGGTACGTTAATCTGCCTGTACGTGCCCTTCTGCCGACATATATCGGCGTGAGCCGGTCGGCAAGTGGTTAAGACATACAAGATATAGAATTTTTTTAATTTCGCCTATGGAGATTTTTAAGGGTAAAAGTTTCCATGAGCAGGCACAATTTTGAAGCGTGACATGTTGGGTATCAATTTACTCGGCATAACATTATCTTTCACAATATAAAAAAAGGGCTAACTTTACTGTTGTCTTATTTTTTAATTAAAAAAAGTGTATTTTTTCCAAAAAAAGTGCGCTTGTAAGACCGCTGTGCAAATACGGTGTGACAAAGTATTGCAACAACCGCCATTTTATTCTCTAAGGTATTAGAATCTCCAAACATTATACTTTTTTTTTTAATGGAAAAACAGTAATTTTCTAGCAAACAAAACAGTTTTTAACTTGTAATCAACAAATCTTAGAAAGAGGCTCAGTCATTAAGTGGTTAAACTAGTGGGTACAAAGTGCTTTGTGGTTGCTATTGGGCTGAGCCCAACATGTCCCAAAGTCAGCCACCTATGTTGAGTGGATGTGACCTTGTATGGTTCAGGAGGGGGTTGGCTAGCCCCTTTGCCTAGCTGGCCCTGTTGTATGCTCTGATAAAAGATGTGGTTTATATTGGTGAAGGCAGCTCCCAGCCTTTAGAGACTGGAATGGAATGTGGAGTTCCCCTTTAAAAACAAAAGTTAGCCAAAATTAATCATATGCATTAGAAGGGGGAGACAAGAGCATTGTAGAATGGCATTTGGAGTTCCCCTTTAACCACTTGCTTACTGGGCACTTAAACCCCCCTCAGTCCCAGACCAATTTTCAGCTTTCAGCGCTGATGCACTTTGAATGACAATTGCGCGGTCATACAACACTGTACCCAAATGAAATTTTTATCATTTTTTTCCCACAAATAGAGCTTTCTTTTGGTGGTATTTAGTTACAGCTCGGAGTTTTATTTTTTGCTAAACAAACAAAAAAAGATGCAAAAAAAAAAAAAAAAATCATGTTTTAATAGTTTGTTATAAAATTTTGCAAACGGGTCATTTTTCTCCTTCATTGAAGTGCGCTGATTAGGCGGCACTGATAGGCTGCATTGGTGGGCACTGATGGGCTGCATTGGTGGGCACTGATGGGCTGCATTGGTGGCCACTGATAGGCTGCACTGGTGGGCACTGATAGGCTGCACTGGTGGGCACTGATAGGCATAGTTAAGGCGGCACTAATAGGCACAGATAAGGCGGCACCGATGGGCACAGATAAGGCGGCACTGATGGGCAAAGATGGGCACAGATAAGATGGCACGGATGGGTGGCACGGATAAGTGGCACGGATGGGTGGCACGGATGGGCACTGATAGGTACCACAGATAGATGGGACTGATGGGCACTGATAGGTGGCTCTGATAGGTGGCACTGCTGGGCACTGATGGGCGGCACTGCTGGGCACTGATGGGCGGCACTGCTGGGCACTGATGGGCGGCACTGGGGTGCAGCACCTTTGAGGCAGATTGGGTGGCACTGTGGGTGGCACTGTGGGTGGCACTGTGGGCACTGACGGGGGGCACTGACGGGGGGCACTTACTTTTGCTTTTGTTTTACTTCAGGATGGCACTGCGGGAGGCAGGTGGGCACAGGCAGGTGGCAGGTGGTCCCTTGTATTGATGGCCGTGATCGGGACTGGTGTCCCGATCACGGCCGCCGGTGATCGGCTTTTTTTTTCTCTCCTCGCGCTGTCAGCGCGAGGAGGAATAATAGCCGATTACCGGCTCCGTTCTATCACATGATCAGCTGTCATTGGCTGACAGCTGATCACGTGATAAGGGGTCGGGATCGACCCCTTGCACGGATCGGTGATCAGGCGAGTCTCATAGACTCGCCGATCACAGAGCGCGCCGCGCGCGCCCCTCAGGGGGCGCGCAGGCCGCTCGTAACCGGGACGACGTCAATAGACGTAGTCCCGGAAATGTAGGTCCGCGCTAATGCCGTCATTTGGCAATAGCGCGGATCTGAAGTGGTTAAAGAGGAAGTAAACCCTGATGAGTTTACTTCCTCTTTCATTCCCTGCAAAGGCAAAGCATTATGGACTACTATGCATCGCATAGTAGTCCATTATGTGTCACTTACCTGACACAGGAGCCAGCGATGTCACCGCTGTCCCCTGTAGTCCGGCGCATCCATCTTCTCGGTGGGATCTCGCAGCTCTGCCACTGTCATTCGGCGAAGCCGCGATGACGTCATGGGAGCCGACACGTATAGGTTTAGGAGATATTTCTTGGACCTACAGGTAAGCCTTAATCTAGGCTTACCTGTAGGTCAAAGTGTGTTGTAAGGGTTTACAACCACTTTAAAAGCAAAAGCTAGCCCAAGGAAATCGTATGCATTAGAGGGGGAAAGTAAAATGCCCTTTTAGGAGGAGCTAGACTAGTGTCTTTTTACATAATTTTAACAAGGTGCATGTCCTATGTTGGCAACGTAACATGCTAAAATGACCTGTGTGCAAATATCCTTAAAGTGGAGGGCCACCCTGAAAAAAAAAATACATGAAAAATTAGAAAAAAATCTAAAAAAAAAAAATGAAAAAAAAAATTTTTTTTTTTACTTACCAGAAATGCCTGTTGCTAGGCACATAATCCAAATCTGCCTCTTCCTCCTCCGCGGAGATCTTCTCTCCTCGTCGCGTTGCCTTCTGGGTAATGGGTCGCGCTGTGTTCTGGGAACTGTGTGTCCTAGAACACAGCGCATCCCATTCACAGAGCGCTGCGTGACTCGCGCATGCGCAGTAGGAAACAGGCAGTGAAGCCGCAAGGCTCCACTGCCTGTTTCCCTTAGAAAGAATGGCGGTGCCAGGACCCGAAAGCCGAGGGACGGGTCGACCTCGGGCGGCCGACATCGTTGGCGCCCTGGACAGGTAAGTCGGCTTATTAAGTCAGCAGCTGCAGTGTTTGCAGCTGCTGACTTTTAATTTATTTATTTTTTTAAACGGCCCTCCTCTTTAACCACCTCAATACAGTGCACTTACACCCCCTTCCTGACCAGACCAATTTTCAGCTCTCACAGTTTGAATGACAATTACTCAGTCATGCAATACTGTACCCATATGAAACTTACATCCTTTTTTCCACACAAATAGAGCTTTCTTTTAGTGGTATTTAATCACTAGTGGGTTTTTTATTTTTTTGTGCTATAAATAAAATAAAACGTACATTTTGTGAAAAAAATGCCTTTTTTTTTGTTTCATCATAAATTTTGGCCAAAATTTATACTGCTACATATCTTTGGTAAAAAATAACCCACATTAGTGTATATTATTTGGTTTTTGTGAAAGTTATAGTCTACAAACTATGGTGCCAATCACTGAAAATTGATCACATCTGATCAGGCCTTCAGTACATCAGGTGTATCTCATTTCTTGAGACACTAACAAGTCAGGAAAGTACAAATACCCCCCAAATGACCCCTTTTTACAAAGTAGACATTCAAAGGTATTAAGTAAGTAGCATGGTGAGTTTTTTTAAGTTGTCATTTTTTCCCCACAATTCTTTGCAAACTTAAGATTTTTTTTTTACAAAATTGTCAAATTATCAGTCATTTGACGGCCGGCGGTCAGCATCTAGTTAAACAAAAACATAAATGTGAACCAGCGTAAAAAAAAAATAAATAAAAAAAAAATTGCAAGTTAGAGGTGCGCCCGTTCAACCCCCGCAATTGCATTTATGTTGCTTGACATTTACTAAGATTTTGGCCACACAGTTAACAAATGCATCTGAACGAGCGCAAGAGCCACTTGCACATGTGCAGTGCTTACATTGATCTCACGCAGTCTTAAATGTACTTGCAGGCAGGGCTGCTGATAGGGGGGGACCACCAGCCCTCCTGTACTGGGCCCTGCCCTGCAGGGGGGCCCGGAGGCAGAGAGGGGACTCACAAATTATGGGGACTATACTAATCCTGAGCTAGGGTCCCATGTAGTGTGCGTGGGAGGAAGCAGAAAGCAAATTATTTAAACACTTTTGGGAGTAATCTGCAGCCGTATGTCCAGACTATTACATACAGTACATCACACAATTCCCAGTCTCTTCTATATCAATACGCCTGTCGGGACTTGTGTAATGTAATTTTCTGGACATACGGCTGCAGATTACTCCCGAAAGTGTTTAAATACTTCGCTTTCTGCTTCCGACTGTCCAACTTCGTGCCCGGGAGGAAGGAGCAGAGGTTTTAGAGGAGCTCAGCTTCTGGCCGGTCCCCACGCTCCCAGATCCAGAGGATCCAAGCCCCCCAACCCAGTAGATGCACTGCATGAGGACCCCAGATAAAAGAAGCCAGCAGGACCAGGTGCTTGTGAAGTAGGGGAATGTTAGGTGGAGGTTAAGACTGGGCCCGGGCTCTGAGCATAAATGTGGCCATACTGCATACTGCTCTCCCACATATCTAAAATATTTGGGGTATTCACCGCGCCCAGAGTGAAAGTCTTTTCCCTGCTGTACTTTCTATTGTGTTAATATACAGTATTAATGCTGCCACAGTAACCACGTGGCTGGAGTGACACATCTCAGGGGCATAATTGCTGCGTATTAGTGAATGCTTGTGTTGGCCACTGAAGAGTCATCCAGTGGATCACTTTTCAGTGGGTTTTTGCTAGGTGGTGGGGAAGCAATAATTTGCCTCCTGATTTAATCCATTAAAACCTGTACCTGGCTGCAACTACATTCATTGTACACAGTTGCAAGTGGTCCCCTTTAATGGTATGGGTCATTTTGGGCTATCAAATGCCACACGGGAGATAACATTTGTATACCCCTATTTTAGGGTTGCCACTTTTTCTTCATTCATTTTTTGGATTCTGTAAAGGATTGCAAAAGACCTAGGACACCTTTGGACACTCCAAGGAGAATAGTAATGTGGCTTGCATAGTGCCTGCTCACCCTCACTGTTCTGAGCTTTATTACTGCCTTAATATTGTGTCCAGGTTTCAAGTGGACACATGATTCAAAACCCGAACTGTCAACTAATCAATACCCACTCCTGACCCTTTTATTCTGTACAGGCATACCCCACTTTTAAGTACACAATGGGGTTTATTTACTAAAGCTGAAAATTGAAAAATCAGGCTCACTTCTGCAGAGAAACCAATGAGCTTCTAACCTCAGCTTGTTCAATTAAGCTTTGGTAATAAAACCTGGAAGCTCATTGGTTTCTATGCAGAAGTGAGCCTGATTTTGCACTTTTCAGCTTTAGTAAATAAACCCCATTGTGTACTTAAAAGTGGGGTATGCCTGTATGTTACATATTCCAAACCCCCTGCATTATATGCATTACCTACTCCTGACCCCTGAACTAATCAATACCTAATCCTGACCCCTTTATTCTGTATGTTACATGTTCTAAACACCTGCATTCTATGCATTACCCACTTCTGATTCTTGCATATGTATATTAAACCCTGCATTTCTCCATTGTACACAGTTCGCGGGTTAGAGGGAGGGGTGTTCAGGCTCCACCCCTGTTATGTGGGGGGCCCCTGCCAGGTAGGCTGTACGGGGCCCCATGATTTTTAACAGCGGCCCTGCTTGCAGGCACAGCAGGCTTGCTCTGAAAAAATTACTTTCTCATTCTATTTTGGGCGTATTTGTTACTTGGGCAGTTGGTAAACTTCCTCACATCACCCCATAATATTGGGACCTCCATCTTCTGTTAATATTGAATTGAAGTTACCATGCCCCATGTCCATAGTGGTGCACAGATTGCGTTCTCCCGTGCCCTGAGATCGCTATAGTAAATGGGGGGATTTGCGCTCTCTTCCCGGCGCACCGGTTCATAAATATGAAAATGTGCTATGTGCCTCTATGGATGGCGCACGGCTTTCGTAAATCAACCCCAATGTTTCAGATAAGAAACACATGGAACAATGACTGTAAATACAATTTAGTTTTTTTCTTTATAGTGGGTGCATGTACACACACATAAAACAAATATGTAAGAGTAGTGGAAACCTTTTTAATTTTGTTTAGATTCTTTCATTCTGACTTGTGACATAATTTAATACATGTTATGATTGACTGCCTTTTTTGTAACATGGAGTATTAAGTAGTTAATAATAAAAAATTCAAAAAAAAGAGAATAAACCGAGTGCAAGAAATTAAGGTTAGCAAACTATTGCAATGGACCCCACCACCAACGCCTTACACAACGTTTTTTTTTTTTTTTTTTTTTTTTAGTTAAGGTATCTTCCCTGACATATTTTACCCATACGAATGTGAGGCTCCAATTTGTTAACGAAGCCATTTTATATCTGTGACGTCAAAATACAAGCTACTCCGCAGCTCTCTAATGGAATAAAAAGAATACATTTTGACAGCAGCTGATTTCCTGGGACAGACGCTACCTTATTACACTGTATTAATATAATAATTACATAGCTCAACATGCGAGCCAGTAGATGTAAGGAAATCTGCATTCAAAAACCAGGGTCGATAATCAGCGGCTTGTAAACGCTCGCGATGCTAGGATTTCGAGCTCTTTGACAGGCCTTCCAATGGTGAACCCCGGTGAATACAATGGAGGTCTACCAACAGCCAATAGTGGTTCCGCGTGTTTCGGAGTGCTTCTTTCCGGCTCTATAAAAGTAGCCACGAGTTAGCATTGTTGGTAGAATCCATTTTGAAGAATTTGAACGATTGTGGGGGTGTGTGAGAGAGAGGATGTTTAGCAACGCTAGCCCTTGTGATTTTGCTTATAGACATTTTCTTTTTGTAGGCGATAGTTGTAGATTATTCGTGCGATTACCCACTAGTTTGGCAAGCAGCATTTGTTTTGTGCAGTGCTTTGCATGGGATTTTGCGATTGACTCCTGCAGAGACTTGGGGGGTGGGGGGGATTTGTGGCATAGATTTACGTCTGTTTGCAGACGTGTGGTTAGTGTTTGCTTTGTAAGCAGAATTGCTTTATTTTGGGTTTTGTGTCTTTCAGGCGTGCGTATACATTAACTCTTAAAACATGTCTGATGCTGAGCAGCAGTATATGGAGACCTCCGAGAATGGCCATGAAGCCGTAGACGCCGAGGTCGCCGAAGTGGAACCCTCTGCGGCTCAGGGAGGACAGAATGGACCCGAGGGCGATCAGATCAATGCGAGTAAAGAGGAGGAGGACGCAGGGTGCGTAGCTGAAATTTCTTCCCCTTTAACTGAAGGAGTGTAAGTGATTTTACGATTTTTCAACTTTTCGTTATGTCTTTAATTGAGAAACCGTACGCTTTACGTGTGTTCTGACAGTCCTTTGTTCTGCCGGTCTTTGTTGGCGCCATCTGGTGCAGGGAGGGTCTAGGCCCTTTGAAAGTTGCAGTGTTTGTCGCAAATCTGGTAGGTTTAATAGATAACTCTTATGCAGTGACCTGTGAGTTTTCTTTAATTGGTGCAATCTGCATGTATTCACTGCTCTTATAGCTTTTTCTTAAAATCTACAAATGATACCCCCATAATAACAACGTGAAAGTTTGTTTGATATATCTAAATTTCTATTAACCACTTCCAAGCCAGTTTTGGCATTTCTCCCCTACCTGTGTTAAAAAACAAAAACAAAAAAAAAAACTGCCCCCCCCCCCCCTTCTATTACAAGATGCGTAAACATCCCTTCTTATAGGAATAGTGCATGACCGGTTCTCTTTACAGAGATCTAGGGTCTATAAAACCCCACGTCTCTCAAAGTCAACCTTTCCAGCTTAAAACACAATCTGTTCAGGCCGGAAGTGACGGCCTAATGTTGTGCCTGGGCCCCCAGCAGGTCAAAGATGGCTGGAGACCATCTGGTCCTCTGTCAGCTCTATCGCACAGGTGAGCTGGTGGAAGCACTGGCTGCTGACATCCAAGATGTTGCACCTTGGATGATCAGAGGTAACAGGATGCACCTGAGCTCAATTAAGTGTTATAGCAAAGGCTGTGAATAATTGTGTACATATGTATGTTTTGAATATATTTGCAGAGATTTCAAACTTCTTTCACGTTGTCATTATGGGGAATTTTGAGAAACATAATCCATTTTGGGTTAGGGCTGTAACAAAATGTTGAACAAGTAAATTGCTGTTGTACATGCAATGTTTGTAATGCAGCCATTTTTCAACTTGTGTAATATTTCATGCTTTTATCTAGTTTGTATACGATTTTAAAGATGTAATATACCAACAGTGTCGATTTTTAGTTATTTAGACCCTTTTCACGTGGTCTGTTCATTCTGATCAGCAAGGTTTTGTATAAATGGAATGAATGCCCCCTTTGACATGTTCGTTCACTGTGGGGGGTGTTTGTTTTTTTTTGTTTTTTTTTGTTTTTTTTTTACGTGGTTGTAAAGGCAGAAGGATTCTTATTTTTGATGCATTCTATGTATTAAGACTAACCCGTGTGCAGTAGCCCCCTCCCCTATTTCTTGCCTGAGCCATATCTTGGTCCAGCGTTTCATAATTGGGTTGAATAGACACTAGTCCATCCAGTTCAACCTGAGTGTCTACCCATATCATTGTACATAGCACTCACATTGGTCCCTACCCTTCAAACTCCAGGCAGGTAGTGTTGTGGTTTGGAAATTGAACCAGTCACCCTTTTTTACTGCTAGGTGAGAGTGCTAACCACTACACCACTGTGCCACCAATTGTTGCATGCAATTCGACTGTATGGGACTCTCCCTATTGATTGGCTGAGAAAGCAGTGGGACACCATTGACAGACAGTAGTGTGAGCCAATGAGAACGCTGCTTGCTGTGGGGGTCCTCAGCAGCTGGAGGGGGGCAGGAACACAGAAGGACCTGGGCTGCATGTAAAACCACTGCCACTGCACAGCAGGGGTGCCCATCTTCACTGGTCTCATGACTATCCTGTCCACGAGGCATCACTATTACTGCACTTCATCTAACCCCCCCCCCCCCCCCCCAAAAAATAAAATTCAAGCAGTCAACTATTTTATGGGGTGGGGGGGGTTGTGTTTCTCATAACATCCCTTAAAGGCTACAATTCGCTTTCAGTTCATTAGAGAACAAAGGGGCATTCTCTACATCTAGTGTAAAAAGGCTTCTCTGCCATAAGAGCTGTGAATAGGTTGACTCTCTCAAATTCGTTCTGGGCTGCTCAGTAGATTGTTTTAACAAAGACCTGAAATGCATTCCTGTGCCAAATGCACAAAATATAAGTGACGGTGGGATGGATAGGACCAAGAGGGGTGGGGGAGGAGACAATGTGAGCAGTGACATTGACACTTGCCTGCTCTGTGTCAGTTTAGTTCCCCCTCCATGCTTTCCGTGTCTCTGCTTTTCTGCTCCCTTCCAGTGATGCCTGCCTGATGTTTTCTCTTCAAGCTCCCCCTTCACTCTACTAGTTGTCGGCTCATCAGCTGACTTTCTGCTTCAGTGAAGGAGTTTAGCTTTATCCACCAGGCAGGCTCTGTCTCCAGAAGAGGCAGAGCACCACATGGATGTCATCAAAGATGGCTTTTTAGCATGTTGTGATTTATATTCAACAGCCCTACTGCACACAGCAGCCAAGTGTGGGGGGAAAAATAGACTGTAGTATTACAACAAACCTCTCTCCCTGTCTTTATAGTAATTTGAAAGCCTTAGAGGGATTCCACAAAAAAGCAGCTATAAATATTACAACTGCTGACTTTTAATAAATGGACACTCACCTGTCCTGGGTTCCAGCGATGCCGAGGCCGATCTCTCGGCTGCTGCCGTCACCTTTCTAGGTGAGGGAATCAGGAAGTGAATCGAAACGGCTTCACTTCCCGGTTCCCTACTGCGCATGCGTGAGTCGCGCAGCGCAATAGGAATTGTCCGCGCTGTCACTGGGGCCTGTGTGTGTCCCAGCAGACAGCGCAGCAGGACAGGAAATGACAAGGTGCCAATTGTGACACCGGAGGGGGGGGGAGGGTTCCAATCAGCGCAAGTTCCACTTTAGGGTGGAACCCCGCTTTAAGATTGACCTCAAATAGAAACATTCTGCTAGAACTGGTCACATGAATCTTTACTAATGTTTGGCTGGCTTTAAACTGTTTTAATATGATTAACCATTTAAGGACCAAGTCTCTTTCTGAGATTTGGTCTTTACACGTGAACTGTTTTCCTAGCAAAATAAATCGTAAACCTCCATAGGCGACGTCTAGAAAAATTCTACAGGTTGCATGTTTGTTTTGAGTTGGAGGTCTAAGGCTAGAATCATTGCTTGCTCTGTTGTGGCAATACCTCATGTGTGGTTTGAACAGCTTTAATATAAGCAGCCGCCACTCCCATATACGTTCGCTTCTGCATGCAAGCTTGGTGGGATGGGGTGCGCTAAATTTTTTTTTTTTTTTTTAGGTTATGTAAACATCCCTTGTAATAAGACAGGGACCTATTAACCACTTTCAGACCGGACCAATTTGCTGGTCAAAGACCAGACCACTTTTTGCGATTCAGCACTGCGTCACTTTAACTGACAATTGCGCAGTCGTGCGACGTGGCTCCCAAACAAAATTGACGTTTTTTTTTTTTTTTTTTTTCCTTTTCTCCCACAAATAGAGCTTTCTTTTGGCGGTATTTGATCACCGCTGCGGTTTTTATTTTTTGCGCTATAAACAAAAATAGAGCGACAATTTTGAGAAAAACGCATTATTTTTGACTTTTTGTTATAATAAATATCCCCAAAAAAATTTTTTTTTTTCCCTCAGTTTAGGCCGATACGTATTCTTCTTCTACATATTTTTGGTAAAAAAATCGCAATAAGCGATTGATTAGTTTGCGCAAAAGTTATAGCGTTTACAAAATAGGGATAGTTTTATATCATTTTTATAATTTTTTTTTCTTTTTTTTTTTTTACTAGTAATGGCGGCGATCAGCGATTTCTATTGTGACTGTGACATTGTGGGGGACCCATCGGACATTTTTGACACATTTTTGGGACCATTGTCATTTATACAGTAATCACTGCTATATAAATTCAGTGATTCCTGTGTAAATGGCAGTGAAGGGGTTAACCAGTGGGTGGCAGTGTAGGGGTTAAGTGTTCCTAGGGGTGTGTTACTAACTGTGGGGGGGTTGGGCTTTCATTTAGTGAACACTGATCTCTGCTCCAATCACATGGTGCAGAGATCAGCGTCACTAGTTGCTAGGCAGAATAAAGAAATGCTGTTCACTCGGCATTTCCTCCATTCGGCCGCTCCGTGAGACGATCGCGGGCATGCCCGCGTCGTTCGAGTCCGCGGGTCCCGTGACCGGACTCACGGGGGTCCCGACTAGCGCGGGAGCGCGGCGGCGCGCTTCCGATGGCAGGGCGGCATTGACTATTGGACGTACCTGTACGCCAATATGACTGCCCGTGCCATTCTGTCGACGTACATCGTCGTGCGCTGGTCGGGAAGTGGTTAAATATGAGATCTGGGGTCAAAAAGATACTGAAATGCAATAGTCTATTCTGCCCAAGAAATGGTATGGAGCCAGGTGGTGGGGGGGGCGGGCATCTCCCCCCCCCCCCCCCTCACTTGTCTCCATGCCAAGCCAGGGAGAGGACACAATTGCCCTTGCCGGGTAACTCCCAGTAAGTGGTGGAGGGCACTGGATAGTGCCAGGAGGGGGCCCTCTCCTGCCACTGAATAAGTGATCTTGCCGCAGAGACCACATTTATATGAAGAGGATACTGGGGTTATGGTGGCTAGCTGCTGCAATAACGCTACCCCTCATCAAAGTGCTGATGTATATCGGCTTGAGCTGGTCCGGAAGTGCTTAATACCTGCATGTGTAGAGTTGCTGAGGATTAACAGTACTTTATTGCATCTCTTTAGCACTGGCCTTTGGCTCCAGCTGCTGTCAAATTCTATGGAGGGACTGGGGGCAGGGATGAGACATGCTGTGTCTATGGACACAAGTAGCACAACTTGGGGATGGCTTACTATGGAGGCTCACAGAAGAGGCGCTTGGAGTCCTGGTGGGGTACCCAAGAAGAGTTTTGGAGCTGCTCTGCTAAGCTATTGCATACAGCAGGCAAGTATAACATGTTCATTTTGGAGTGGGGCAGATTCTAAACTTTGTAGTTACTTTTAAATTAGTTTTTGAGGTTGCTGACAAATGTTTTTCATAGGAGTCTTAAAGTGGGGGAAGGGAGGAATTTGCTGCCATTCAACACAAAGTGCTTTACCAATTCATGCCTTTTCCCAAATGCCAAAGGTGGAATGTACATGATGTGAAAGTGATGACCTGTTTTGTGTTGAAACAAAAGTGGTGTATGAGATGTCTAGCTAGCAGATGGGAAGCCTCACTTTCATCTTTCTCTGCATGTGCTGCTAATTTTAGAGCTTGGAGTTTCAAAAAGGCAGATTGTAGGTGCCTACTTAGCTGGGGGCTTCAGGACTGAAGTTGCAAATTTGCCATGCTTAGGTACAATATTAACCACTTGCTGCACTTTGATGATGGTTGTCTCAGTAATGGTGGCAACTGCTGCCACAGCTGAGGTGTCCGTCTTTGGAGCCGGCAGTCCTGTGTACGATAATGTCGTATTTGCTGCAAGATCGCGGTTGGTGGCGGTAGACCACCCACCGCTCTCCTGCGCCCTCTGCCACTTACAGGAGCCCATCGACAGTGGCAATCAGGGCCCATCAATGGCTGGGTATGCAGACAAGTGAAGCTAAGATGGCCCCCACCTGTCTCCATGGTATAGCAGGGCGGAAGAGACATCAAAACGGCACTTCCACCCAAACGTTTTAAGGCTGGATTCTCACCTATGCATTTTTAGTGAATTTTGCAGATTTGCACTACAGTCCATTTAACATTGTTTCTTTTTGCACTACAGAACTGGTTCCATATGTCCAAAATGCAAAAAGCACTAAAAATACATAGGTGTGAATCCAGCATTAACCACTTCCCACCCGGCCAATGTACATATACAGCCGGGTGGGAGCTCTCTACTTCTGAGTGGACGTTTCCGAACGTCCTTCAGAAGGAGGGGGATAGTGCCCGCGCAGCGGCGCGATCACAAAGCGCTCTTGTCACCCAGACATGGCGCATCTCGGATCGGCAGGAGGGCTCTGTGATTGGCGTCCTGATCACATGGCTGTGTCCAATCACGGCCCTCATGTGATGTAAACAAACAGCCGGTTGCTAGGCAATCGGCTCCTCCTCCTCTCCTCACACAGGTCATCGCTGAGAAGAGAACAGATCGCTGCAGCCGGTTGATGATCAGTGAATATGTGCTTTTTTACAGCTTTTTAATCACTGATCACCAGCCTAGTGTAAACACACAACACACCACACAGTATAAACACAATGTCCCCACACGTCCCTAATAATAGAAATATGTCCCACTAAAATCGCATGTCCCAATGATTATCTGCACACAAATGTCCGTTTATTATGCACTTAAAGGGAGGGCCACCCTGAAAAACAAAAAAATGTTAAATTACAAAAAATCTAAAAAAAAAAAATGAGAATTTTTTTTTTTTTTTTTTTTTTTTTTTTTTTTTTTTACATACCAGAAATGCCTGTTGCTAGGCACTTTCACCTAATCTTCCTCTTCCTCCTCCGCGGAGATCTTCTGTCTTCGTCGCGGCGTCTTCTGGGTAATGAGTCGCGCTGTGTTCTGGGAACTGTGTGTTCCAGAACACAGCGCGTCCCATTCAGACAGCGCTGCGGGACTCACGCATGCGCAGTAGGAAACGGGCAGTGAAGCCATAAGGCTCAGCTGCCTGTTTCCCTTACAAGGGATGGCGGCGCCGGGACCCGAGAGCCGAGGGACCGGGTCGGCCTCGGGCGGCCGACATCGCGGGCGCCCTGGACAGGTGAGTGTGTTTAGTCAGCAGCTGCAGTGTTTGCAGCTGCTGACTTTATTTTTTTTTTTTTTTTTTTTTTTAACCAAAGACATGTAGCAGAATACATTTTGGCTTAAATTTATGACAAAATTAGATTTTATTGATTTCTTTTAAAATAGAATGAAGAAAATTGTTTTTTTCCAAATTTCCGTTTTTTTTTTTTTTTTTTTGTTTATCACAAAAAATAAAAAACGGAGTCGTTAATAAATAACACCAAAATAAAGCTCTATTTGTGCAAACAAAATGATAAAAATTTAATTTGGGTACAGTGTAGCATGACCGCAATTGTCATTGAAATTGTGGGAACGATGAAAGCTGAAAATTGGGAAGGAAGGGGGGAAAGTGCCCTGTATTGTAGTTGTTAAAGAACTTTTCTTTTTTTTTTTTTTTTCTTTTCTTGCACTCCAGTCCAAATATGTCCTGACGATAAGCTCATGTGCAGAAGCAAACGCATATGAGTAGCGCCCACATATGAAAACGGTGGTCAAACCACACATGTGAGGTATTATTGCGATCGTTAGAGCGAAATAAAAAATTCTAGCCCTAGACCTCCTGTGTAACACAACATACAACCTATAGAATTTTTTTTTTTTTTTTATACGCCATTCCATAAGTGTAGTCAATTTTGAAGTGACATGTTGGGTATCAATTTACTCAGCGCAACATTAGCTTTCACAATATAATAAGTCAAACTTAATTATTATTTTTTTTTTTTATAAAAAAAAAGTTGCTTTCCAAAAGTGCATTTGTAAGACCACTGCGCAAATAGTGTGACAAAGTATTGCAATGACTGCCTTTTTATTTTCTAGGGTGTTTGAAAAGTGTGTCTGGGAGTTCTAAGTTATTTACAAATTTAAACACACTTTTTCTAGAAAATACTGCATCTGAAAGAGGCCTAGTCTTAGGCTTCATGCACACGAGACGCAGATGCAAACGCTGCTGGACACATGTTGAAACCGGCGTTTAGAAACGTGCGTTTTACTGCGTTTGCGTCTAGAAGCGTTTAGTTAAGCTAACATCATAGACCCTCCCCAGCTCAAAAAACAGTATTAACTATTTTTCAGCAATTTTGTGAGACCAGAGTGAGTAGCAGCAGCTGTGAGAGCTGCAGTGTACTTGTATTTAGCGTGTCACTTGCCACGGCACCTGCCACAAGTTGTGGATTGTCCACTTGCCACGTCACTTGCCACAAGTTGGGGATTGTCCACTTGCCACGTCGCCTGCCACGTCGCCTGCCACGTCGCCTGCCACGTCGCCTGCCACGTCGCCTGCCACGTCGCCTGCCACGTGTTGTGAATTGTCCACTTGCAATTGCAATTGTTTAAAATATTTTTCTAACGGTTTTTCATCATTTGCAATCATTTTTGAGATTGCAAATGTAAAAAAAAAGGTCACCTTTAAAAACGCATATAAACGCGGCTAAACGTGGTAGCGGCGTTTTGCATCTGAAACGTGGAAATTTTTGCTTCTGAACGCATTTTTTTGCTTCTGGAAAAACGAGATTAAACGCAACTGCATAAAAACGGAAAAAAACGACTGTGTGCATGGACACATAGGATAACATTGAATGAGTTCAGGGGCAGTTGAAAAAACTGTACAACTGCATCTGTACGCGCGTTTAACTGCGTCTCGTGTGCATGAGGCCTAAGTCTTTAAAGAGGCAGTTCACCCGAAAAAAAATAAATAAAAGCCAGCAGCTAAATACTACAGCTGCTGACTTTTTTTTTTTTTTAAATAAATGGACACTTACCTTTCCTGGGGTCCAGCGATGTGGGCAGCCAAGGCCGATCGATCGCTTGGCTCTCAGCTGCTGCTGCCACCGCCGTTCTCGATGAGGGAATCGGGAAGTGAAGCATTGCGGTTTCACTTCCCAGTTCCCTACTGCGCATGCGTGAGTCGAGCAGCGTAATGGGACCCGTGTGTTTTCCAGTAGACAGCGTGCCGGGACAGGAAGAGGCATAGACTCCCGTGGGAGTCTATGCCCGGAAGTGGGTGCAAATTCCTGTCTTAGACAGGTATCTGGATCCCCTCTCCCCCCTGAAAGTGCCAAATGTGACACCGGAGGGCGGGTGGGTTCCAATGAGCAGAAGTTCCACTTTAGGGTAGAACGCTTTAAAGCGGGAGTCCGCGTCTTTTTTTATTTTTATTTTTTTTTTAAAGCCAGCAGCTACAAATACTGCAGCTGCTGACTTATAAAATAAGGACACTTACCCGCCAAGCGCGCCCGCGATGTCGACACCTGAAGCCGATCTCTCGATCGTCTCTCGGGTGCTGCCGCCGCCATCTTGGGTATGGGAATCAGGAAGTGGAGCCTTTCGGCTTCATTTGCCGGTTCCATACTGCGAATGCGCGAGTCGCGCTGCACAATAAGGATGGTCCCGCTGTCTCTGGGATCCGTGTGTTTCCCAGCAGGCAGTGGGGGACCTTTGGAAAGGGGCGTATGTTCTGCAGAATCTATGCCGGAAGTGGGTGCAGGTACCTGCACCCCCCCTCCCCCCTGAAAGGTGCCAATTGTGGCGCCGGAGGGGGGGAGGGTTCCAATGAGCGGAAGGTCCACTTTAGGGTGGACCTCCGCTTTAAGTGGTTTGATGGCAGATACCATTTTCTGGGAAATGCCAGCTGATCAACATGTATGCACGGTCAACAGGATTAACCGACTAAAAGACAAAGGGACATTGCCCAGGATTGTGTCCTGTCCACCATTTTCCCAGAAACTATATATGCTATTATAACCTTTTGCTACTATACCTCACAACACTGCTAACCACGTCACAGCACTCTTTAGCCATTTTACTGCTACAGGGCAGTTGCTGCATGAAGGTATGCATGTCCTACACTTATGGGTATCGGGCATGAGTACAAATCACCAGTAGCTTTCTCCCGCTGTGATTATGCACAGTGGGAGCTGATTGGCAGGTACAGCGGTCTGTTTGCCAGCACCTGCCGATTGGGTACACAGGCAGAATGGCAGACTGCCATTCCTTCAGTAGGGAAGACCTAGATCCTGTAAAGCAGGGACACGGATCAATGCCTTCCGTTTTGTAAAGGCACCTCCAACTGTAAGTAATGGCTGGCTAGGCACACATTTAACCAATTGCCTGCACATATTAGCACTGATTTAGCACTGATCACAGTATTGGTGTCCCATTTTTGTCTTTTACGGACCCGCTATAAGTGATATTTATAACCCACAGTTTAAGAGGCTATTACTTTTTTTTTACGCAATCCAGTCAATATATGCTTATTGGGATCTTAACAAATATATGTAGTAGAATACATATTGTCCTAAATTGATATTTATTTGGGGGGAGAGAAAAATACAATATTGTGTAGTGTTACAGCACTAAGGGTGTGCATGCCCAGTAGAACTCTTAAAGTGGCCAACATACACCTACAGCAGTTTGTGCAGGGGAGCAAACCTGCTGCAGTATGATGGTGGCTGGTCGGCAAGAAGTTAATATGCAGTCATAACTAAGTGCTTGCAATTGTATCCAATTGGGCAGGCCCTTGCACTATGTAGTTTAAGGCCAATCTAAAGAAAATGTACAGACAACTTGACTTGTATAATGTATGGCCAGCCTTGGAATGTTAAATCCCTTTCAATGCTAAACATCACTTTCACACCTGCAAATTGTGTAGGTTTTGGTTTGCAAAATCTAGGACAGAGAGACAGAGAGACAGAGAGACAGAGAGACAGAGAGACAGAGAGACAGAGAGACAGAGAGACAGAGAGACAGAGAGACAGAGAGACAGAGAGACAGAGAGACAGAGAGACAGAGAGACAGAGAGACAGAGAGACAGAGAGACTTTAGTAACACTTGCTTTGCACATAAGACCTTGTGTTATAAAGTGAACCTATGCTTTCAGGATTAAAAGTGGCCCCCCCAAATATCTGGCTGGTAGTGCCTCTAATCTTAGTCTTTTAAAGTGATATAAAAGGGGAAGTTTCTTTAGTCTGCATTCACACCTGAGCCTATCAGTTTCATGCCGAAAGTTGCACATTTTTGAACAGGTCACCAATGTAAAAAGCAGAAATGTCGTGTGTGGGTTTTTTATTTTATTTTTTTGAGCTTCAGTTGTTTTTGCTTCAGGTGACACTCGGCTGTGAACAGGGGCTTTATAAATGTTTTGCTTGTTGGGTATTTTGGAACTCTTGAGATGAGCATTTTCAGCTGGGGGGGGGGGGGGAGGGGGAATGCTGAGGTGTGAATGGGCACCTAATGTTCTCCTGCTGTGTAATGGTTTAGCACAGAGCAGCACCGATACTTGGGGGGGGGGGGGGGGGGGGGCCTCTCCTGCAAATGCTGCCATAGCTATGCTATGGGGACTTCTAAGCCGCTGCTAGTCAATAAGGTTGAATAAAGACACCAGTTCAACCTGAGTGAGTGTCTACAATTGTCCTTATCCCTGTACACTGCACACTCACACCAGTCCCTACCCTCAAGGAGCCAACAATCCCAGGTCCCTATTCATATACTAGGGCCAATTTTGGACAGAAGCCAATTGACTTGGATTGTGGGAGGAAACCCACGCAGGCACAGGGAGAACATGCAAACTCCAGGCAGGTAGCTCACGTGAAGCTCAGCCCTGCCCCTCTCTGTCCTCCATGGTTTGCTAGCTGTGATCGGAGCAGAAGCCAGCGGCTCCCTATGCGTTTTCAACCAATTGGGAAGAGGCCAGGAGAGCTGATCTCTTACACATTGCTGGATTGAGTTGAGTTGGGGCTCGGGTAATTAGGGGAGGGCTGCTGAACTTTTTTTTTTTTTCCCTCCATGCATAGAATGCATTTGTTACACCACCCCCCCCCCCCCCCCCCCCCCAGAGCAGTTATTCGCTACTGCTGCTGTCAATCACAGCTAGTGACATGGGAGGTAGGGCTTTCCTGCTGTCTGTCAAAAGCAGATGGCTAGACAAAGGAGTGAGCCTGCATGAGTGGTCCCCATAGGAATCTGCTTCCAATGGTGGCACTCGCTGGAAAGAAGCCATGATTGCCAGGACCTAAGCAGGAGATGGGGAGTTTTCTATAGAAAACCATTGCACGGCAGGTAGTACATGTTTATGTAAATTAAATATAAAAAGTATAAGAATGTCCAGTCCCTCTGCTGAATGCCTATAGCTTTATTTTCTAACCCTTGTGTTGCAACAAGATTTTATGTTTGACTGGTTTGTAGAAACCTATTTAGCTTGAACTAGGCACTGATGCTACTGAAGTGTTGGATGCAAATGTTTAAATCATTCTAACACTATCCCTCACTGGTTAATATTGCTGTCCCAAGGGTCTTTGTTGCTCTTCCATGCAGGGCAAACGCACCCTAAGATGGGAATAGTTAGACTGGACCACCAGTTGATGGTGCTAAAGCCTTAAAAAAAAAAAAAAAAAAAAAAAAAAAAGCAGCCTCCACAACTAGGATCAGTAATGGTTAATTGTGTTTGGTTTAGATATGCACTTTGCAATGTGGTGACCCTTTCTCGCTCCTACAGGCTTCATCCTCTACTTTGTTGGGTCTCATGGCCCAGATTGCAAATATTGTGGTGGAGGTACTGTAGGCTACTAAATGTTGCTGCTGGAAAAGCACTTGTCACCTGAGTTGTTCTCCTGGTCGGCGTGAGGTCTTGAATCTCTTGGCAAGTCGTGGCAGAAAGCATGTAGTGGTGGGCTCCCAAATCCTTCTTTACATAAGCGAGGCTGTTACATGGTTCACATTACTTTCCATACATCAGGGGACACAGAGCCTTAGTAGTTACTATGTGTGTTAATGGGCCACTGATAGGTGATGGACACTAGCATGCCCTAAGACAAGAAGTGCACTCCTTATATAACCCCTCCTATTACTGGGAGTGCCTCCAGTGTTGTTTTTATTTTTTTTACCAGTGTCCAAGGTGTTGATCACAAGTAAAGATGTGCTCAGCTCCACTGGAGCAATCCTTGCTGGGGCCAGCCATACTGATCGGATCTGTTCAGTGGCCCCTTTTATTTTTTTGTTTTGTTGGCCACTTTCTGTGAGAAGCATGGTCGGCGGCCCTCCACGGCGCTGGTTCCTGTACCTCAGAACAACGTGGTTTTTTGCTCTGGCCACAGGCACATGTAACAGCACATTGCTCTCAGGGTGGTGAGCCATGCGGTGGGGGGGCCCCTCAGTCTGCAGCAGGTTGGAAGGTGGGATTCAGCACCTTGTCCTAAGTCCCCAAGGGTGGCAGACAGGGTGGGTCAGCATGGTGTGAGAAACTGGCATTTCTTCCCCCAGACCACCCTGCAATTGCAACTGGCTCATCTGCGTGCAGTGCCCTTGGACGCTTTGTCAGCAGTCCTTAATGTTCCTTGCCAAGGTAGAGGCTGTGTGCGGGTGCAAAGGCTGTAAATGGCCCCTGCCCCCCCCCCTGTAGTCCCCAAAAAAGGAAGGGTTATGTCTAATCTTGGCTCTAAAAGCCCTCAATTGCTTTAAGTACAGAATGGAATCAGTTTGCTCCTTAGTTGCTGCACTCCATCAGGGGGACTCCTTAGTGTCTTTGGTCATCCAGGACATGTACTTGCATATGCATCAGGTTTCTGCGATTTGCAGTAGGGGCAGACTACTAACAGGTTGTGGCTCTCCGCTTTTGGCTTGGCTATACCCCCCCACCCAGGTCTTTACCAATGTATTGGCTATAATTTTGGCATTGCAACGACGTGGGATCGCAATTGTGGCTTACCTAGACTATCTCCTTCTGAGAGCAGCTTCCGCTCAGAATTGAGGATGTGGCAATCGCCATGCCAACCCTGCAGGATTTTTGGTACTTGTGCCCACTCAACATCTGAAGTACCTAGGCTTACTGCTGGACTCCGTGGCAGCGAGAGTTTCTCCCTCCAGACAAACTGCAGACTCAGAGCTGTGGTGAAGCTGTTGAGGAACCGCAGGTGGTTGTTGCTGCATTTCTGCATGCGAGTCCTGGGCCTCATGTTGGCCTCCTTTGAGGCAGTACCGTACGCCCAATTTCACACCAGAGTCTTGCAGAAAGAGGCATTGGCAAAATGGGACAAATCTGTTATCCTTGGATCGGCAGATTCAGGTGAGTCAGTCAGGCGCTCTGGTGGCTGAGGTCCCCAGCACTTCGGTCCGGGAAGTCGTTCCTACCTCCTGCATTGGACTTTGATCACAACAGACGCTAGCCTGACTGGCTGTGGTGGAGTACTGGCAGTACAGTCGACCCAGTGCTTCTGGGTGGGGGAGGAATCAGTTGCCAATCAATGTGTTTGCGCTCTGAATGATCAGGCTATGCCTCCCCACATGGTCTGAGTCTACAAGGGTGCCCAATCAGGATCCAGTCAGACAACGCTATGGTGGTGGCATATGTCAACCATCAAGGCTGAACAAGAAGCTCAGCTGTAGCACGAGAGTTCAATCGCATGCTTTGGTGAGCAGAGCGGCACATACTGTCCCTATCGGCCATATACATGCCGGGAGTAGAAAACTGTCAGGCAGACAACCCGAATCACTAGATGCTGGACCCAGGAGAGTGGAGAGTGGTCACTGCATCAGGAGGTGTTCAGGCTTCTTTGCCTGTGGTGGGGCACACCAGATGTGGATCTCCTGTCCTCTCGGACCAATCAAAAGGTGCAGGGGTTCATATCAGGACAAGAGATCCTTGGACAGACGTGTTGGCTCCATGGGGTCATACCGACTGTGGCCTTTTTTTTTTTTTTTTTTCCTCTGCTAAAACACTTACTGTATCTGCTCCGCAGAGTGGAGGCTGAAGGGATTCTAGTGATACTGATTGCCCCAGATTGGCCTCAGCGTGCCTGTTGGCGGATGTCACAAGTTCCAATTCTCCATCCTGCTTTACCATCGCTGGTTTTAACAGCATATCTGACTCAGTGGAAATCACAATGTTGAGGGAATGAAAATCTTATCGGTAGGCATACCACCGTACGTGGAAGGCTTATATCTCCATGTGAGGAGTTGGGGTGGCGTCCGCACCTATTCAATTTCCAGGTTCTTGCAGTGAGGCATGGACCAGAAACTGTCTTTAAGCAGCATTAAAGGACATATCAGCCTTGGCTGTCTTTACACCCCCCCCCCCCCCCCCAACCCCTGGCGTCTCACACTTTAGTAGGCACCTTTTTTGTACAAAGGGTCCGGCATGTAGTCCCCCCCCCCCCGCTGCGTCCACACTTTGCTCCGTAGGATCTGAAACTGGTTATTGCCGCTTCAGAAACTGCCGTTTGAGAATCAGGGAAATCCCTTTCTGGGAGCGTCACTAGGAGTCTTTCTAGTGGCCATTACATCAGCCAGGAGGGTTTTGGAACTGGCAGACTTGTCTTGCAAGTCGCCCTATCTGGTTATCCATAAGGTGGTGTTGCGTCTGCAACCTTTTCTGCAAAACTGACACCCTAAGGAGGTGGCCCTCCATTCCCTGGACATGGTCTTTGCTCTAAGGCGGGGTTGTCTAAACTTCTTTTCTTATATTGTCTTCCAGGACAGCCTTTGAGATATAGGGCTCCTCCCTCCGGGACAGGAAACATGTCAACTCAATCAAATAAAAGGTGTGGTCCTCCAGGCCCTCCTCAGTTTTTGTTTCCTGCCGGACGGGAAGGATCACGTCGGAACTAGTAAGGGGAGCTCCTTCTCGGGTTTGTCCTGGGGGGAGCACCTGGTGGACCTTAGCACCCCTCGGTCCGTTCAGAGGGAGGAGAGGGTAGCTATCAGTCCCCGCTGCCATTTAAACGTTCGGAGAGAACGGGACCCCGATGAGCGGCAATCTCCCCCCCCCCCCCCCCCTCTGTGACGCTAACCGCTCGTACCTGGTCGGTCAGAGGCGGGCGAGAGACGTTCGTTTCACCGGCTGGCGTTCGGGTACTGTGAGCGGTGCGTTTGTAAGGAACGCACGGCGGGGGCGGAGTCTTTGCGTTCCGGAAGTGGGAGATGCGCACTTCCGCCGGATTTGCGTCATCTGGGGGTGCAGCAGGACCTGTCCCAGTCCTTTGGGCGTGGCGGTGTGAATACAGGGTTGCCTGGAGCGGTGTGAAGGCTCAGAGACTGAGTGAGACACAGGAACCATGGAGGGTGCAGTTGTGCAGGTGGACTCCGGTTCAACAGGCTCCAGTACCTCTCAGGTAAGCTTGGTGAGGGCAGACCAGGACTTACACTGGGGGGTGGAGGGGTCACTCTGACCTTAGTACCTTCCCGGGGTGGAGAACCTGCTGGTGAAGGGGGGGCACTTCCTAGGCAGACCCTAGAAGCACAGTGGTGTGGTCAGGGGTGGTATTGTAATGGAACCCTGTTTGTGTTTTTTTTTTTTTTTTTTTTTTTTTTTTTTTTATTCATTGTTTTTAGGTTAAACAGGACAGAGCCCAGATACCTTTGCCCAGAAGGAAATGTGCCGTGTGCGGGGCTAAGTTAGGTACCGGTTGGGAGAAGCCGCTTTGCCCGGATTGTGTCAGTAGCCTGGTGAAGGAGGACTCGGTGGTAGCGTGTCACAAGGTTTTGACGTCCGTAAAGGATGAGAAAGCATCCACCTTCCAGTTATTTAAAAGCATGATGGATAGGGTGCAGGGTCCTTCTGTCTCTTTACCCAGGGCTGTGAGTATGCCCTCCTTGTCTGAACCAAGTCAGGAGGAGGAGGTGGATAGGGAGAGGTTACCTAGGTCATTAGCCTCCTCTAGGACACAATCTACTTCTGAGTCAGAGGGGGAAGAAGAATCCATTAGATCAGCCAGATACAAGCTGTCTTTGGACGATGTGGGTGACCTCCTCAAGGCTATATATGACACTTTGGAGAGTACTGGTGCAGATGCCCCAGGAGGAGCGAGGCTTGGGGGTTTACTCCCACGTATTCGTGGTAAAGAAACCTTCGGGAAAGTTCAGGCTAATACTGAATCTCCGCCCCCTGAACAGATTCATAAAATACAAGCGGTTCCGTATGGAGTCAATCTTCTCGGTAACCAAGTTTCTGTTTCAGGGCTGTCACATGGTCACCGTGGATCTCAGAGATGCATATTTGCATATCCCGATTCACCTGGAGTCTCAGATTTCTCAGGTTGGCGGTGAGGGTTGAACACGGGTGTGTTACACCTCCAGTTTCGAGCTCTCCCTTTCGGGCTTTCAGCCTCACCAAGGATCTTTACAAAGGTTCTGGCAGAGGCACTGGCCCCGTTAAGGCTCAAGGCTATAACAGTGATTCCATATCTGGATGATCTACTGTTCATAGCCCAGTCGGCCCAACAGCTGCAGAAGGATGTGCAGGAGGCCTTGGGGTTCCTGCGCTCACTGGGGTGGCTAATAAACCAGGAAAAATCCCAGTTGACCCCCTCACAGGATGTCTGTATTTAGGATACAGGATTTCTTCAGTGGAGATGAGGGTATTTCTTCCTGCGGAGAAGATCAGCAAGCTAGAGCAGGCGGTAGCCCAGCTTCAATCAGGTCGGGAAGCCCAGATCAGGGAGGTTATGAGAGTCCTGGGGTTGATGACATCATGCTTTCCAGCGGTGGCCTGGGCAAGGCATCAGCGCCCTTTACAGAGACTCATGCTCCGTTATTGGGTTGGCAGGCAGCAGAGCCTGGATCAGGTTATGCCCCTATCCTCGGCAGTCAGGAGGTCTCTGTGGTGGTGGCGGGCCCAGGTCAACCTAGACAGGGGTCTTCCCTGGTCCCCACAAGCTACGGTGGTGGTCACGACCGATGCCAGTGCGCTGGGTTGGGGTGCCCACCTAGAGGGAATCTTAACCCAAGGTACCTGGTCGAATCTAGAGACAGGTCGTTCCTCAAACCAGAAGGAGCTTCTGGCAGTTTGGAAGGCTATAGAATACTTCCAGTCCCAGTTACAGGGCAGGGACCTGCAAGTTCGTTCAGACAATGTGGCAGCAGTAGCCTACCTGAACAAGCAAGGGGCAACCAGAAGCCCCACGCTGCAGGTGATTGCGGACAGAATCTTCTGCTGGGCAGAGAAGAACTTGTCCTCAATATCAGCCATTCATCTGAAGGGAACTCAGAATTTTGCTGGCCGACTTTCTCAGTCGCCAGAAGATGGGTCAGGACGAGTGGTCCCTCAACAAGGAAGTGTTCAAGGAGATTGTGTCATGCTGGGGAAGGCCAGAAATAGACCTATTTGCAACAGAAGGCAACAGGAAGGTGACACAATTTTTTTCGGTTCACCCACAGGATCGGGCCAGTGGGATAGACTCCCTTGCCAATCCATGGCTGTTCGGCCTGTTATGCCTTTCCTCCGGTAAGGATGGTGGCGGAGGTTCTGCAGAAGTTCCGATTGGAAGCTACGGACCTTATTTTAGTGACTCCTTTTTGGCCAAGGAGACCCTGGTTTGCCAGCATAAAGAGATTGGCTGTTCATCCTCCGCTGTTTCTACCAGTCAGGGAGGATTTACTTTCCCAGGGGCCGATCCTGTATCCTCAGATAGACTCAAGCTTGCGGCCTGGTATCTGAGGAACAGATCTTAAGATCACAGGGTTTTTCAGAAAGAGTGGTTAAGACCTTGTTAGAATGCCGTAAACCAGTAACTAGAGCAATTTACGCCAAGATAGGAAAGAGGTTTAATTCCTGGTTGCGAGAACAGGGGATTGCAAGTCCTGGGGTCCCGGCAGTCCTAGATTTTCTACAAGCAGGGGTAGAGCTGGGCCTATCTATCAGCACTCTAAAGGTACAGGTGGCGGCCTTAAGTGTTTCCTTCAGTCCTCCCTTCAGCAGAATCCTTTTGTCAGGAACTTCTTCAAGGCTTTAGCTAGATCCAGGCCTGTGAGAATGAAGACCTGTCCTACTTGGGATTTGGCCTTGGTTCTTAGGGCTTTGACCCAAGATCCATTTGAACCATTAGAGGGAGCATCACTTAAGTGGATAGTACTAAAGCAGGGGTTGACAAATTTGTTTGGAATCTAGGAGCCAGCTAAAAAAGTTAGGAGCCAGGTCCGTGACGGCGATCTGGACCTGTCCCTGGCCTGACATGGAGACGAGTGAGGGGAAGATAGCCCCCAGCCCCCCACCTGTCTCCAAGTCATTGCCCATAGCTCTTAGAGGGACATTTTGTTTTATTTTATTTTTTTTTCAAACGACAAATTTTTTTTAAATTGCATTTTAGTGTAAATATGAGATGTGAGGTCTCTCTGACCCCAGATCTCATATATAAGAGGACCTGTCATGCTTTTTTCTATTACAAGGGATTTTTACATTCCTTGTAATAGGAATAAAAGTGACACACATTTTTTTTTTTTTTTTTTTTTTTTTTTTTTTTTTTTTTTTTTTAAAAGAACAGTGAAAAAATAAAATAAAAGTAAAATAAGAAAAAAAATGTTTTAAATGCGCCCTGTCTCGCCAAGCTTGCGTGCAGAAGCGAGCGCATATATGAAAGCGGTGTTCAAACCACACATGTGAAGTATCGCTGCGATTGGTAGAGTAAGAGCAATAATTCTAGCCCTAGACTTCCTCTGTAACCCCAAACGTGCAACCTGTAGAATTTTTTAAACGTCGCCTATGGAGATTTTAAAGGGTAAAAGTTTGTCACCATTCCATGAGCGGGCGCAATTTTGAAGCATGACATGTTGAGTATCGATTTACTCGGCGTAACATTATCTTTCACAATATAAAAATAAAATAAAAAATTGGGCTAACTTTACTGTTGTCTTTTTTTTTTTTTTTATTAAATACATTTTTTTCCCCCAAAAAAAGTGCGCTTGTAAGTCCGCTGTGCAAATACGGTGTGACAGACAGTATTGCAACGACCACCATTTTACTCTCTAGGGTGTTATATATATATTTATATATATATATATATATATATATATATATATATATATATATATATATATATATTTAAATTATTATATATTTTTTTGTTTTGTTTAGGGGTTCTAAGTAAAGGGATGGAGAAAGACTGGCAGGCAATCCTTTTAGCATTGTTGGTTGTAATTCCAACGGCCACCACAAGAGGGCGCCAGATTCCAGAAGGAACCATAGGATCACAGAAGGCCTCAAAGGCGGGGGCTCAATTACCGGCCGCCTGCGGCGCGGCCCGACGCGATCGCGCCGTGGGGGGTCCACGGAGATGGGATACCCCCAGCTATGCTGCCCCAGGCGCAAGGTCGCTGATTCTAGTCGCCAATGCGACCTGGCGACCGGGTTTTGTCGAGCACTGTACTAAAGACTGTTTTTGATAGCGATCATGTCAGCTAGAAGGGTCAGTGATCTGCAAGTGCTCTCGGTCAGACATTTTTGTTAATTTTAGGACAGGGTAGTACTTAAGACTGACCCTAGTTTTCTTCCTAAGGTTGTGTCCACTTTTCATAGGACACAGGATATTATTTTATCAACATTTTTCTCAACCTCAGGAGAGGATGAGGCGAGATCTTTAAGTTTGTTAGACGTCAGGAGAAGTCTATTAATTTTTTTTAGAAGCCACTAAGGTCTTCAGGAAGTCAGACTCACTTTTTGTTAATTTTTTGGGCGCCCGCAAGGGCTGCAAGGCGTCCAAATCGTTTATCGCCAGGTGGATACGAATGGCGATAGTTAAAGCCTATGAATTGGAGGGGAAGCAGGCACCCTTGGTTAGCTTTTCTAACAAACTGAACTATACATTTCAGAAATAAACTGATAATTGGCATGCTAAATGCTAGAGTTTCTCCCCAACCCCCCCCCCCCCCCCAATTTTGTAGACTCTGTAACTTTTGCGCAAACGCATCAATATATGCTTATTGCAATTTTGGCTAAAAAAATAGTATACATATCAGCCTAAACAATTTTTTTAGCCTTTTTTTTTTATTTTATTTTTTTTTTTTTTTTTTGACTTAATTCTAGCAAAAAGTACGAAATGGTGTGTGTTGGTTTCAAAATTGTTGCTTTTGTTTGCCAAATTGCAAAGTGCTCTGGTCAGGAAGGGGTAAAATCTTCTGTGGCTGAAGTGGTTAAATGATTCAAATTCTCCAGGCTGGAAGTCAACATAACACGAAAAATGCCAAGGGGGGTGAATACTTTTGCAAGGCGCTGTACTTGTATGTCCCCTTTGCAAACTTGTCACTGAAGTTCCTGTGTCTGGAAGTTAAAGCTAGGAAAGAAGCAGGGTCTTGCAGTCAAGGGCTCTGCCCTTTTGGCCTTTCCTCTTCACCCAGGGTATTTGCCAATTTTATCGGAAGCATTGGTGTCCCTGAAGCTGAGGATCATTCCAGCCTGGATGACCTACTGTTAGCAACTGACCCTTGGATTTGCAATTTTCAGGTAACACGGGTTCACCTAGATAAGCCAGGCTGGCTTCTGAAGCTGGAAAAATCGAGTCTGGTCCCAGTTGAGTGAGATTTCTAGGCTATGATATAGATTCAATACAGCAGAATTTTTCCTGCTAGGAGAGAATGGAAGACTCATCAGCCTTGAAGCTAGTGTAATATGCAGGTGTTGGTGCAAGTGGTTCTAGGCTTATTTACGGCTTTGCTTCCAGTTTTACACCTGCCCCCAGCGGTGAAACTTACTCCAGAGGTGGTCTCATCAGGAACCTGAAGAGATTAGGATTGCTACAAGGGCAAGGAGGAACTTGTGGTGTGGAAAGACTGAAATCTGTCAAGGGTTCTCCCTTGGTCCTTTACCATGGCCAAGAGTCTTAACACATGAGTACGTGGGCATGGAGATCCTATCTTGGAGAGAACACAGGATTCATGGTCCAAAATAGATTGCACATAATCCTCCAACTGGAAAGCGCTAAAGGTAATTGGAATTTTCTGTTCTTCCAGCAGTCCTTAACCACTTCCATACTGCAATTTACACCTCTGCTACAGCTCTGGTGTGTGACAGGTCATGCCCCACATCTCCTTCAGGCTGGAAAGCATCAGATTAAAAATGGCTATCTGATGCTTTTCTAGCTGAGATCTTGGCTTTATTTACTTGCTAGGCCCAAATGTGACAGCAGCTCAATTCACTTAAGAGGCAGGAAAAAATGTACTCACAGATGTTTTGAGCAGGAAAGGTGATTGAATCAAAGCAGACCCCGAATCAAGATCTTTGTAAATATTGGAGGCCTGGGTCCTACCTCAAGTAGATTTGTTTGCAAGTTGGGGAAAATGCAGACCCTGCCTTTCCCCTCAACAAAGAACATAGCATTTGGGGTAGACTCTTTGGCCTATTGATGGGATTACCCTCTACTAGAACTAGCAGGATATGCATAGGACAGTTTTAGGAAGAATATGCAGACCTCAGGCTAACTGCTCCCTTTTTGGACTTGGTTCTTAACACTTCTTAATCTTGGTAACCTCCCTCCAGATTGCAGGCTGGGAATGATCTTTTGATGCAGGGCCTTGATCTGGCACACCTCAATCTTGACAGTCTGGTTTGAGGACTTGATAAACCTCAGTTCTGTTGGACAAGCTTATCACTGCCCTCCTAACAGGAAAATGACCAGGACAATATATTGTGTGGCAATGCTACAATTCCTGGTGTTATGACAAACTTATTGAAAGTGGGAGGGAATGGCGATAGGTGTGGCAGTGCCATCGATCTTCCTAGAAGAGAATCCAGTCTAGTGAACCAGTGTATGAATTATGCAGGTTTTATATAGCGCCAGCAGTTTTGCACAGCACTTTACAACATGAGGGCAAACACTAGTTACAATGCAATTTGGTATAACAGGAATCTGAGGGCCCTGCTTAATTGAGCCTTCCTTTTTTAGATTAATACAAAAGGTAATGGCTGTGGGGGTGAGCTGATGGAGGAAGCAAAACAGTATTGGACGTAGGATAGGCTTCTTTGATAAGAAGGATTTTCAGGGATCGCTTAAAGATGGATAGATTAGGGGACAATTGGACAGATTGGAGTAGGGAGTTCCAAAGGATGGGAGAAGCTCCTGGAGAAATACTAGAGGCGGGCATGGGATGAGGTGACAAGGGAGCTAGAGAGTAGGAGGTCTTGGGATGACCGACGGAGAGCGTCTTGGTTTGTATTTTGTGACTAGGTTGGCGATGTAACTAGGGGCAGAGTTATGGATGGCTTTGTAAATTGTTAGTACTTTGCATTTTATTGGTTGGGTCAGTAAGAAATCCAGTGGAGGGATTGGCAGAGCGGTGATTGAGATTAACAGGGATATTGACATCGCTAAGAATGATTGTTTGGAATTTCAGAGGAGAGAAAGTAGGGTAGCCAGGCACAGAAGCCATCAAGGAAGTTTGATACCAGTCCAGGGGGGCCAATGGATCACAGCAATTCTCAATGAAACTGGAGAAAAAGATGAATACAGTAATCTTCAAATGAAGAGGGACAGAGGGGGGTGGATGAAGAACCTGAAAAGTGCTTTGAGGGGATAGGATTCAAACACCACCTCCTTTCTGTCCGCTAGGCCTGGGAGTGTCCACAGGAGGCCACCTTAGGAGAGAAACAGGAGAAGGAAGGCCAGATTGTTGAATCCAGCTCTCAGTAATTAGGTTCAGGGAGGTGGTGAGTTAGCGTGGGCATTCCAAAGGGCTCTGGAAAAGTGGACGCTGGCTCTAAGCTGAATAGAAATGATTGTGTGGATTGCAGCTGATATCAGGAGGGGGTGGGGGGGTGCTGGGAATGATACATGGTTGAATAAAGACACCAGTGTCTACAGTTGTCCCTGTACATTGCACTCACATGGGTCTCCTACCCTCAACGAGCCCACAATCCAAGGACCCCATTCATGTACTAGGGCCATTTTTGAACAGAAAGCCAATTAACCTACCTGCATGTCTTTGGAGTGTGGGAGGAAACTGGAGTACCCGGAGGAAACCCACGCAGGTGCAAGAACATGCAAACTCCAGGCAGGTAGTGTTGTGGTTGGTATTCAAACCAGCAACCCTCTTTACTGCTAGGAGAGGGTGCTGCCCACTACACCACTGTGCCACCCATGTTGGCCCAAGGTAAATGATGGTGGTCCAGCATTGGGGGGGGGGGGGAAATGTCTCCAGAAGTTAGGAGAAGCAGAAGGGTGAGAGGTGGTATGGGAGTGACTTGTGTGGGGGGACATGTCCCAGTGGCCTGCAGGTTTTATTGGTATATGGGTTCAGAATTGACAGGAGCTGATGAGTGCAGTAAGAAGGTGAAGACAGGTGTGTGTGTGTGTTGCAACTATGAGGGGAAAAAAAGTAGTAGGGAGTGCATGATAAATGGTGATTTTGAGTAAACCTGAATGAGAAGAAAGTTTAGAGAATCAGGTCACCTGTAGTCTGTTACTACCTGTAGTACTGTTCTGCAGAAGTCTGTTTTCGCTTTGTACAATTGCTGATCCAAGATGGTTGCCAATGCAATCGTAGCCTGTGCATATATATATATATATATATATATATATACATATATACATATATACATATATACATATATACATATATACATATATACATATATACATATATATATATATATATATATATATATATATATATATATATATATAATATAATTTATTTTTTTCTCCCAAGGAGATGATCGGTGGCTTCACAAGTCTGCCATTTCAACCACTCAGATACATCTACAGTTTTGCTTGTGTTATCTTAGTTGCAGTAACCTTGGCCTGCAGGGTTGGTAAAATCCAGGCCCTTTCAAATTTCCGATGAAATCCTGGATTCTAATCTCGCCGCACTCAAATGTATGAGCTACACTGTTAGTTTTTTTTTTTTTTTTTCCTTCTCCTGTCCTGGAAAGACCCCTTTCACACCGTGTGCTGCCCATAGCGTCAACAGTAAAACGCTGCTATTTAGGGGCTTTTTTTTTTTTTTTTTAATTTTTTTACTGTCCGACTTCAGCTGCTAGCAGGGCTCTTTTAACCCCCACTAGCTGCCAAGAAAGGGTTAAAACCACCTGCAATAGCAGCATTTTGCTGGCAATATAGCCACGCTGCCCCATTGACTTCAATGGGGAACAGAGGTACACACCACTCCAAAGAAACTGCTGATGGGACTTTCCTGACTTAATGCCAGCATACTGCTCCAGTGTGTGTGCTGTGTGTCTCTTCCAACATGTCACAGGGATTCTGGTATGACTAATGGCATGGTGGAAGCTGCTGCCTTTAACCACTTGCTTACTGGGCACTTAACCCCCCCCCCCATCCAGACCAATTTTCAGCGCTCTCATTTTGCATGACAATTGTGCGGTCAAACACTGTACCCAAATGAAATTGTTTCCAAATAGTTTTCTTTTGGTGGTATCTGATGACCTCTGATATCTATCTTTTTGTGCTAATGTAAAGACCAAGTTTTATTTGTTAAATTTTTAAAACGGGTAATTTTTGTCCGTCATTGAATGCTGTTGAAGCGTCAGTTATAGGCAGCACTTCTATGTGGCACTGATTGGCACCACTTGTGGGCACTTTCAGGTTCAATTAGAGGATTATTTGCGTGTTTTTTTTTTTTTTTCCCCTCCCTCCGCTGTCAGCATGAGGAAAAACTATCACTAAACTTTTGTTTTGCTCAGATGTCACTGGCTGACGGCTGATCACATGGTAAGCGGCCAAGACTAGCCCCTTACTCAGATTCTGGCCTCCCGAGAATTCACATCTGCACTGTGTGGCCTTCATTCAGCTGTAGTGCGCATGTCAGATGGTTAAAGGGGCCTTTGACATGGTTTCCTGTGAGTGCAGCTGCACTTTTTCTAAGGTGCTGTCATGAGGCTCAAAAATACTGGTAAGTCTAAAGTTTTTGCTAAACAGACCAATCTTGAAAGCCTTTTTGCGCCAGCCCCTAAATTCTTACTTCCCCTGCCTGACCTCAGTTTTAGTGTTTCCTCCGGTGGGGAGACATTGTATGGGACTGTGGCCATTAAAAGGAGCCCATATGGAGGAAGGGTTTTCTTCTTGGGCTTAATCAGCGTTTTTACCTGCCACCCCTTCCTTACCAAGCGCAGCATCAGGTTGCGGGGGGCCACTATTGCGTCCACAGGGCCGCAGCAAGGAACCTTCCACTCTCCCTGTACTCCATATGGGCAGCATTGCTTGGAACCAGCATGTCGGATGCATTACCTTTGACCCGTGACTTCTGGTGTCAGGTCATGGAGCTGATGGGGGGGGGGGGGGGGCGCAGGCTGTAGAGTCTGTAACGTGCACAGGCAATGTGTGACTCCCTGGAAAGCAAGCACCCTGGGGAAGGGTCCTCTTTATCTGGGATTGTCCCTCCTAGTATGGTTCCTGTCGGGGAGCGCTCAGATCTCATGAGGGGGCTCTAGTGCACTCCTGGGGGGTTGTTGTATACCTACTTTTAGTAATGTCCCCCCCCCCCCTTTTTTTTTTTTTTGTACATGTTTTGCAGAAAGCTACAGAAAAGGCCAAATCAACTCATGGCTCTAAGAGAAAGTATGCCTCCTGTAGAGATGTTTTGGATGAGTCATGGATAAGTTGTGTAAAGGGTGCGTAGACTCTCTGGTTAACCACTTCAATACCAGGCACTTAAACACCTTCCTGCCCAGACCAATTTTGAGCTTTCAGCGCTGTCGCACTTTGAATGACAATTGCGCGGTCATGCTACTATACCCAAATGAAATTTTTATCATTTTTTTTTCCCACAAATAGAGCTTTCTTTTGGTGGTATTTGATCACCTCTGCGGTTTTTATTTTTTGCTAAACAAATAAAAAAAATACCGAAAATTTGGAAAAATGTTTTTGTTTCAAAATTTTGCAAATAAGTAAGTTTTTCTCCTTAAATGATGGGCACTGATAAGGCGGCACTGATGGGCACCGATGAGGTAGCACTGATGGGGGGCATGGATGGGCACAGATTGGCATGGATGGGCAAGGGTAGGCGGCACAGGTGGGCATGGATGGGCACTGATAGGCGGCACAGATGGGAACTGATAGGCGGCATTGTATTATAATATATTGTACTAATGGATGCTAATCAGTGCCAAACAATAATGCATGCCAATCAGTGGTGCCCATTATGGGCACTGATTGGCATTCATTGTGGCACTAACTGGAATCCCTGGTGGTCTAGGGTGGCATACCTTGTCCTGGGCATCCCTGGTGGTCCAGTGTGGGCATCCTTGGGGGGGTGGGGGGGGGGCTGTGCTGATAATCGATCAGCACAAACCCCCCCCCCCCCCCCCCCATGTCAGAGGAGCAGCCAATCGGCTCTCCTCTACTCGCGTCTGACAGACGCGAGTGAGGAAAAGCCGATCACCGGCTTCTCCCATTTACTGTGATCAGCCGTGATTGGACATGGCTGATCACATGGTAAAGAGTCTCAGTCGGAGACTTTACCGAGATCGTAGTTGCCGGGTGTCAGACTGACACGCCGCAACAACGATCGCCGCGATGCGCTCCCCCGGGGGTGCGCAGCGGCTCATAATCCTGATCACGTCATATGACGTCCGATCAGGATTATGCAACCACTTTGCCACCGTCAATTTGTTATAGGGCGGGCAGCAAGTGGTTAAAGAGGGAAGCTGAAAGGGAGTCTGGGTTGGCAGCCTCTGTAAATGAGCTCTCATCCATTCTCTTTTTTGAATCGCTTTTTGAAAAATTCCAGCTCCCTCCTAGTCTGCAGGATACAACCCAGCGACAGGCTTGGGGCTCTGTACCTGCCCGACATGCAACTACAGCTAGGGCAGGTGAAATTTCAGGCCATTCCGAAGTGGAGCAGAGGCAGCTAGATAGTGGCACCTCTTGATTCCCAGGAGGAGTCAGATGGGGAGTCCAGAATACCCTCTAGGTATAAGTTGTCCTTAGATGAGGTAGAGGACCTCTTGGGGGCAATTTACACAACCCCTCGGTATTCAGGACAGGAAGCCCCTGACGCTCCATGACCTGATGTGCAAAGGAAGAGGTTTTTCCAAGTACATGAGGTACTGATAAACAATTAGATAAGAGTGGCAGGATCCTGAAAGGAAATCCTTCCTTCCTTCCTTCCTTCCTTCCTTCCTTCCTTCCTTCCTTCCTTCCTTCCTTCCTTCCTTCCTTCCTTCCTTCCTTCCTTCCTTCCTTCCTTCCTTCCTTCTTTTCTCGTTCTCTAAAAAGGTTTCCATCTTCAGAAGACCCGACATCTGTTTGGAATAAAAGCCCCAAATTGGATGCCACCTTTTCTCTGGTTTCTAGACACACTGACTTGGCCTTCGAGGATATGGGGGCCATGTCCGACATGGATAGGAGGATAGATTCCCTGCTTAGGAAAATGTGGGACTCGACAATAAGCAACCTAAAGCCAGAAACTGCTTTTAATGTGGTAGCCCGCAATTTTCAGAATTGGCTCACTCAGATCCAGGCGCACATTGAAGCTGGTACAGCTAAAGTCTATTCTATCCTTTCCCCATGATTCTACATGGTGTCGCATACATGGCAGACGCCTCGGCAGAGTCAGTCACATGTCGGCCATGTCAGCGTCTCTGACTAACTCTGCCAGAAGAGCCCTCTGGCTGAAGACTTGGCCTAGCAACAGCACCTCTAAGGTTAAGTTTTATTTTTTTTTTTTTTTTTTTTTTGTGTGGGATACCCCTGACAGGTGATCTCCTCTTTGGTCCTGGTTTGGATACTGTCCTAGACCATATGGCAGACTGTCTTTCCCTCTCAAACGGAAGGTCCTGGCTCAGACTAGGAACGGGTTTCCTCTGCAAAAGGGTAGGGAAAATCTTCACACCCAGAAGGCCAAAATTCAAAAATTTCAAAATTTATCCTGGGGGGTCATAAGAAGGGGTTACCTCCTGGAGATATATATATATATATATATATATATATATATATATATATATATATATATATATATATATATATATATATATTTTTTTTTTTTCAGAAAATGGAAGCAACTGCTGTCTTGTAGCAATGGACAATAAAAAACTGTTCTAAAATGTCAAATCTAAACGCTCAGGACCCCTGCCATAAACCATAGTACAGTAGTCGCTGGCACCAGTTGTTAGGCCCAAAGAGCATTTCATAAAACAAGCACAGCCATAGGAAAGATCTTAGACTTTGGTAATGGCTGCATAATTAACATGGGTACTTTCAACAAGGCTCTGCTAAATCCAAGGCACAGTCTAAGCTACACAGAACTTGCCCTGGATCAAGTGTAGTCCTGCCATGCTGCCCACCTACTTGGCAATCTCTCCTGTTTGTCCATACATATCGCCACCCACTCCTTTGCTTCCACGATCCTGTTCACCTTCTCAGTCCACTCTGTACTGGGCACATGTTTGCTTCCAGTAGATGGGATTGAATCTTTGCTGCATTTAGGGGTGGTAGAGGCACTTTTCTTATGGCTCATTTTCTATGCCATCTTCTTAAGGGATGTCTACCCCGTATGTTATACCTTTTTCAACTTGGGACCAAAAAGGGTAGAACCATGGGACACTCCTGCCACAACCTCTCCAACAAAGATCTGGCTGAAGGGTATATAATGCAGCCTTTTAAGTGAGCTTTAATGTCAGAGGTGGGATGACTTCTGTACCAGGTCTTGTTCACAGCAGTTGCATGATCTGGAGCCCATACTGCGTAACTTATGCTATACAGCCATACACCTACCTGGTTTTCTACATCCTTGTGCATGAGCCTTAGTGGTTGTAAAGGTGTGTGGGTGTTTTTTTTTTTATTGGCATTCATGTATTCTATAACATGCCTATACTTGTCTGACAGTGTAACGCCACCCATCATGTCACCAGACTTGTTTGACAGCAGCAAGAGTGCTATCAATCTGTTCAATGAAGAGGGAGACAGTGGCTGGAGCTACTGTGCTCTCGCACAATGCTGGCTTGCATCAGGCTTGGGTAAGAAAAGGCTTTACCTCTTGGCTGTCAATACAGGTTTTTTTACCTGAATGCATTAAGCTGAAAAACCTTAAAGCTGAGTTCCAACTACAGTCAAATTACTATTTTTTTAGTAAAACCTTTCACAAGCATTTACAATGGCAGTGTAACACTTGGGTCTTTATGTTTGTCCGGTTTAATCTGTTAAGAACTTTTGATAATGCAGCGGTGGCTTTTATTTTTTATTTTTTCCCATTTTGCTTGTGGACAAGTGAAGCCCACAAGCATCCTGTTCTGGGATCCAGTGCTGCTGAGCGACCAGCATGCATCGCCCGTTATCTCCCCGATCTCACGCATTGTCATTCTCAACACCGTCAACTACTAGGTTGCCATTACAACAGGCATCAAAGTACCCACCCTGTTGTGGTGACAATGAAGCACCCAGCGGTGCTCAATGACTCCTGGGAAATGATGGTTATGCACATCTCTCAAGGGCAGTAGCAAGTAGAGGTGCTGAGGGAAGTGACATAAGGAGCCTAGGGAAGGAATATTTCAAGGGACCTAGTAGCAACAGGCATTAAGAGGTGAGTAAAAGTCCTTCCCCTTTTATTTTTTTAATTTTTTTTTTTTTTAAATACTTGGCAAAAGTTTCTATTGTAGAACTAATTTATTCCTTTTTTGTTTTTAAGTATTCTGTTCTGTTTAACTTTCATAATTACAATATTCCAGGAAAATGTTTGTTGGTGGTCTCAGTTGGGATACAAGCAAGAAAGACCTGAAAGATTACTTTTCTAAATTTGGTGAAGTGACTGACTGCACCATCAAGATGGACTCAAATACTGGTCGATCTAGGGGATTTGGCTTTATTCTGTTCAAGGATGCTTCTAGTGTTGATAAGGTTTGTGCTCTACCTAGAGTTAAAACCTTTTACTTAAATTTTTTTTATTTTTTCCTATGAAGTGTATTGGTACTTTAAAATTATTCATTATGACAGGTTTTAGAACAGAAGGAGCACAGACTGGATGGGAGAGTAATTGATCCAAAAAAGGCCATGGCTATGAAAAAGGACCCAATAAAGAAAATATTTGTTGGAGGACTGAACCCAGAAGCGGGTGAAGAGAAGATCAGGGAATACTTTGGAACATTTGGTGAGGTATGTCTGTTATCCCTATACATAGGCTTTTTTATTTTCCACGCTTTTGTAAGGCAGTGAGCAAAATTCAGAGATATATCTATATAGTGTTTTTTAGTATGTACTTTGAGCATAAATTCTCTATGTAGTAATCTCAATCTCAGCCTGCATATACCCCTTTTCTTTCCAGGCTTTTTTTCTAAATTAAATGCTGGAAGGTTTATTTTCCAGTTGCGTGGTCATACAACAATGTACCACACTTTTGTGTAACAGTGCTGAAAGCTGAAAATTTACCTGGCAAGGAAGGGGTATAAGTGCCCAGTAAGCAAGTGGTTAAAAACTTCCAGCATTGAATTTAGAAAGCCTGGAAAGGGGGTTTGTGCAGGCTAAGATGGTTATTGCTACATAGAAGCAGATGCTTAAAGTACAGAAGCAAACAAACCTTTTGAGGTGTTCACTTTACACAAGGTTATTGGTGTCGGTGGAGGATGGTTCTTAAAGTGTGAGCTAGCAGGTCTGTATAAAAGTTCTGTGTCCCACAATGTACGAAAAAGGAAGTTAAGGGGCCACCTTCAGGTGTTGACACTGCCTATATAACACCTTCTTCCAGGCGCACATCAGTTTTTCCACCAGTGTCTAAGGTGGTGGTCTTCACAAGTGAGGATCTCCAGGAGGGATCCATGCTGGATGTAAAAAAAACCTCCCCAACCGTATCCATCCACGCCACAGGATGGTACCTGGGCCTCTGAAGTTTTGCCTGTAATGCTTCTCTTTGACGGCTGGACACTAGGAACCACAACTTTTTTGGCCTTGCTACATTGCTTAACCACTTGCCGACCGCCGCACGACGATGTACGTCGACAGAATGGCACGGGCAGGCATATGGGCGTACCTGTACGTCCCTGCCTTCCCACGGGTGGGGGGCCTGATCGGGCCCCCCCCCCCCCCGGTGCCTGCGGCGGTCGGTATTCGTTCGGGAGCGATCCGGGATAAGGGGGCGGCCATTCATTCATGGCCACCCCCTCGCGATCGCTCCCGATGAATTGAAATCCTTCGTGACATCACTTCCTCTCCTGTAATGTAAACACAGGAGAGGAAGTGATGTAATCTCTCCTCCGTGTTGGTATTTTTTGTTCCGGCACCGAGGAGAGAGGATCGGTGAGTTGCACCAACACGACACAGTAGAACATGCCAGGCACACTCACACCCCCCTTTACCCCCCGATCACCCCCCTAATTACCCCTGGCCCCCCAGTCACAGTGACACCAATGCATTTATTTATTTTTTTGCATTGGTGTCATTTGTGACTGTAATAACTATTAGGGCAGTTAGGGTTAGCCCCCTTTTAGTTCTAAGGTACCCCCCTAACCCCCCCAATAAAGGTTTAACCCCGTGATCACCCCCCGTCGCCAGTGTCACTAAGGCTGGGTTCACATTGCAGCGGTTTATGAGAACGGATGTGATTCGCACCGCACTGCAAATCACATCCGATCTCTGCGATTCGAGTTCAGCCATTCGCCGCACCCGCCGCAAACTCGCACGGGACCCTTTTTTTTGGTCCGCAGCAGAATCGGATCGCATGGGTGTTCACACCATGCGATCCGAGTTTGCAGATCGCACTGCGATATGCGAACTGATCTGGGGGTGTCATTAACATTTCACTGACACTCCCAGCAGTTCGCATAGGGCAGTGTGAACTGCCGCCGGGAGGCATGCGATGCGGGAACCCGCCGTGGATTCGTGGCGTTCCCGCATCGCTCCAGTGTGAACCCAGCCTAATAAGCAATCGTTTTTCTGATCGCTGTATTAGTGTCACAGGTGACGCTAGTTAGGCAGGTAGGTATTTAGGTTCGCCGCAGCTTTTTATAGCGCCAGGGACCCCCATGTACTACCGCATAAAGCCCCCTGATTGCCCCCTAGTTAACCCTTTCACCAGTGATCACCATATAACTGTTACAGGTGACGCTGGTTGGTTAGTTATTTTTTTTTATAGTTTCAGGGCACCCGCCATTTATTACCTAGTCTCACTAGTGTACCCGTTAATTTAGGGGTGTCTACTTTCCAAAATGGGGTCATTTGGGGGGGGGGTTTGTGCCATCTTGGCATTTTATGGCCTTCAAAACTGTAACGCCCTTAGAAAGCCTGAAGGTGGTGCTTGGTTTTCGGGGCCCCGTACGCGGATAGGCTCCCAAAAAGTCCCACATATGTGGTATCCCCATACTCAGGAGAAGTAGCAGAATTTATTTTGGGGTGTCATTTCACATATGCCCATGGCATGCGTGAGCAATATATCATTTAGTGACAACTTTGTGAAAAAATAAAATAAAAGTTTGTAATTTTCCCGCAACTTGTGGCAAAATGTAAAATATTCCATGGACTCAACATGCCTCTCAGCAAATAGCTTGGGTTGTCTACTTTCTAAAATGGGGCCATTTGTGGGGGTTTTGTGCCATCTTGGCATTTTATGGCCTTCAAAACTGTAATAGGTAGTGAGAAGTGAAATCAAAAATTTACGCCCTTAGAAAGCCTGAAGGCGGTGCTTGGTTTTCGGGGCCCCGTACGCGGCTAGGCTCCCAAAAAGTCCCACATATGTGGTATCCCCGTACTCAGGAGAAGCAGCAGAATTTATTTTGGGGTGTCATTTCACATATGCCCATAGCATGTGTGAGCAATATATCATTTAATGACAACTTTGTGAAAAAAATAAAATAAAATTTTTGTCATTATTCAATCGCTTGAGGCAAAAAAAAAAAAAAAAAAAATATTCAATGGGCTCAACATGCCTCTTATCAATTTCCTTAGGGGGTCTACTTTCCAAAATGGGTCATTTGGGGGGGGGTTTGTACTGCCCTGCCATTTTAGTACCTCAAGAAATAGGCAGTCGTAAACTAAAAGCTGCGTAAATTCCAGAAAACGTACCTTAGTTTGTAGATGTGACAACTTTTGCGCAAACCAATAAATATACAGTTATTGACTTTTTTTTTTTTACCAAAGACATGTGGCTGAATACATTCTGGCCTAAATGTATGACTAAAATTGAGTTTATTGGATTTTTCGAATAACAAAAAGTAGAAAATATCATTTTTTTTCAAAATTTGCAGTCTTTTTACTTTATATCGCAAAAAATAAAAATCGCAGAGTCAGTCAAATACCTTTTTAAAAAGCTCTATTTGTGGGAAGAAAAGGACCGCGCAATTACCAGTTAAAGCAGCGCAGTGCCAAAGTGTAAAAAGACCTCTGGTCATTTACCAGCAAAATGGTCCGGTCTGAAAGTGGTTAAACCTGTATAGCACCCCTACATTGCTGAGGGGTGCTATACAGGTCCAAAGGAGTGGCACCCCTGTTAAAGAGGACCTGGTCTTTGAAGGTTTACTAATGCAGCCCGTCTTGATGGGTTAAGTTTTTAGATCTGTCTAGGCAGTATCATGCAGTGATGGTAAAGGAAGAAGCTTATGGACTAAAGTTCATCTATGCCTCTTCTTCCATATATTAAACATTGTAATGCCTTAAAGCTCTAGAGGGATTAAAGCGGAGGTCCACCCTAAAGTGGAGCTTCCGCTCATTGGAACCCCCCCCCCTCCGGCGCCACAATTGGCACCTTTCAGGGGGTTGCAGATACCTGTACAGGTATCTGCACCCACAACCGGCATAGATATCTGCAGAATCTACGCCCCTTTCCGAAGGTCCCCCGCTGTCTGCTGGGAAACACACAGATCCCAGAGACAGCGGGGACCATCTTTATTGCGCAGCGTAACTCGCACATGCACAGTAGGGAACCGGGAAATGAAGCTGCAAGGCTCCACTTCCTGATTCCCATACCCAAGATGGCGGCGGCACCTGAGAGACTATTGAGAGATTGGCTTTGGGTACTGACATCGTGGGCACGCTGGGCGGGTAAGTGTCATTATTTTAAGTCAGCAGCTGCAGTATTTGTAGCTGCTGGCTTTAAAAAAAAAAACGGACTCCCGCTTTAATGATGGACCTTTCCTTTTCAGCAGCTGTGTCCAGCTACAACAGCATGGTGTGTCCCCTGTATCAGGAGTGTATAATGTATATATTTATTACACGGGACAGTATTCAGACCCTGTTATATTACAGCCATTTGCTAAAATCATTAAGTCCCCCCCCCCCCCCCCCGCACCCCATATTGACAAAAACAGAATTGTTGGCGTTTTGCAGATTTATTAAAATATCACGTGGGTCTCAGTATTTAGTAGAAGCACCCTTTTGATCTTGTATAGCCATGAGTCTTTTTGGGGCAGATGCAGCAAGTTTTTCACACCTGGATTTGGGGATCCTCTGCCATTCCTCCTTGCAGATTCTTTCCAGTTCTGTCAGGTTGGATGGTAAATGTTGGACAGCCATTTTTAGGTCTCTACAGAGATGCTAAATTGCGTTTAAGTCGGGGCTCTGGCTGGGCCATTCAAAAACGGTCATGGAGTTGTTGTGAAGCCACTCCATTATTTTAGCAGTGTGCTGGGGGGGGGGTCATTGTCTTGCTGCAAGGTAAACCTTCAGCCCAGTCTGAGGTCCTGAGCACTCTGGAGAAGGTTTTTGTTCCAGGATATCCCTGTACTTGGTCATTCATCTTTCCCTCCACTGCAACCAGTCTCCCTATCCCTGCAGCTGAAAAACTTGCCCACAGCATGCTGCCACCACCATGCTTCACTGTTGGGACTGTATTGGAGGGGTGATGAGCAGTGCTTGGGTTTTCTCCACACCTACTGCTTAGAATTGAGGCCAAAAAGCTCTATCTTGGTCTCATCAGACCAGAGAATCTTATTTCTTGGACTCCTTCAGGTGTTTGCTTAAAAAAAAAAAAACTCCATGTGGGCTTTCGTCGGGCCACTCTGCCATAAAGCCCTGACTAGTGAAGGGCTGCAGTGATTGGATTTTCTACAACTTTCTCCCCATCTCCCGACTGCATCTTTGGAGCTCATCCACAGTGATCTTTGGGTTCTTAACCTCTCACCAAGGCTCTCCTCCCCCGATAGCTGTTTGGCTGGACGGTCAGCTCTAGGAAGGGTTCTGGTGGTGTGGTCCCAAACATCTTCCATTTAAGGTTTATGAAGGCCACTGTGCTCTTAGGAACCTTAAGAGCAGAATTTTTTTTTTTTTTTGGTAACCTTGACCAGATCTGTGCCTTGCCACAATTCTCTGAGCTCTTCAGGCATGATCATGATTCTCGTTTGCTCTGACATGCACTGTGAGCTGTAAGGTCTTGTATAAACAGGTGTGTGGCTTTCCTAATCAAGTCTAATCGGTATAATCAAACACTGCTAGACTCATGAAGGTGTAGAATAATCCGGAGGTTGATCAGAAGAAATGGATGGCACCTGAGTTAAATATAAGTGTCACAGCAAAGGGTCTGCATACTTGGGACCATGTGATATATATATATATATATATATATATATATATATATATATATATATATATATATATATATATATATATATATATAAAAATTTCAATTCTGTGTCTCTCTGGCACTATGGGGGTGCTGTGTACATTAATGAAAAAATGTACCTAAATTATTTTAGCAAGTGGCTACATAATAACAGTGGAAATTTTTTTAAGGGGGTCAGAATACTTTCCATTCCCACTGTATGTATATCATTTTCATTTTTGCATAATGTACATTACACCCTGTCTATATACACAAGATGTTTGCAAAGATTATAACTCAGAATGTAATGCTACTAAAGGCTGTTTCATGCTTGCAAGTAAGCTTCAACTGCACCCCGTGAGGGGTGTGGAGAGGCATTTTCTTGTACAAACATTTGTTTTACCTGCCTTTTTAGCATTATTAAATGCAAGGAAGCTGGTTCCTCTCGTATAGAGGAAATCCCTCTGTACCTGCCAGTAACGTTGTATGATGGCTGCAGCCTCCTCTCCTTCACTCTCAGACCCAAATGCTGTGGGGGCTGAGGCTCATTTGAAGAGTGGGTCAATGAAGGGGCCTAAGGCAATCAGTGCAATGTGCGGGACTCGGCGTCCACATGGTCACAGGCAATCAGGCTTACACCTGAGATCTTTAAAAACAACACTCTTATGACTAATGTCTCTATCAGAGCAGTTGAATGAAGAGCTGCCACACAGGAGCACTTGAGGAGTATACACGGGTATTTCCAGTACAGGAAATAGTGGTTAACATCAGATTAATCTTTGTTGCATTGTTTCTACTATTGCTCAGCAAATGGTACATTTTTATTAGTGTCTCTGATTTTGCGCTTGGCACTATGGCTTCTAAGGTTACCATAAAGGCACTTAAAGTTCCACCCACAGGTGCAGTGAACTCCAGACAGTATGGAGGCATGACATCTTTTCTGGAGATACCAGATATGGCAAACCAGGGTGAGTCTTTGGAACAGATTGGTGCAACTGCTTCTCACACTTCAGCCCCTGTACACATGACTGAAGATGCATTCTTCTCTGCCATGCAAGGCTTAGAAGGAAAATTGGTGTCTTTAATTGCACCCTCCATCCAAGGGGATAGGACGTGTGCTAGAACACACTTGTGCGCACACTCGCAAAGTCTGGCTTGCGTTCTCAACCTAGTAAAGTATCCCTTAAAACGGCTCCAAAAGCTGGAGTATTTGGGGGTCTGATAGATGCAGCCCAGAAAAGTGTTAAAAGGAGATCCCTCCATTTGCCTTTGCATGAGGTTGTTAATGAAGATGGTGGCTTCATTCAAAGCGGTTCCATTTGAGACTGTTGCAAAACAGTATTCTCTTTGCTTGGAACAAAACGATCCATGCTTTGAACTTGCCATTGTGGCTTCCCCAAGGGTGTCCCAAAGCCTCAATTGGTGGTTACTAAAGAACTGGTCTGAAGGAATTGCCTTTTAGCAGATTATCTGGAACGTGGTAATGACAGACCACTGTCTAAGGATAGTGTTCAAGAAACGAAAGCCTTGCCTATCGTGTATTCAGTGCGTCTGGCTCTGAAAGCCTGGACTTCCAGGTTATGGGATTGTCTTGTCAAGATCCAATCTGTCAATGCCACGGCTATGGCCTATAGTAATCGCTAAGGTGGCACAAAGAGCCTCGGCACTCTTCATTCTGTGAATAGAATTGTCAGGCGGACTAAAGTCCCCAGCAGATTATTTCCCAGGGAATGGTTTCTTCACATTGAGATATTTTTGGGTTGTTTGTAAAAAATGGGGGATTCTATACATAGATCTTCTACTAGTGTGTCCAGTTCAACATAAATTTAGTTGACTGTGTCCAGAACAAAGGATCCATTCCCATGCAGAACAGATGCGTTGGTGATACCATGGGATCAGTTATCGCTGAGCTATGCATTTCCACCTATTCAATTGCTGCCTCAACTTCTTTGCAGGATCAAGCTGGAAAGAAAACTGTTATTTCTGGCAGCACCAGCATTGCCCAGAAGGTCATGGTATGCAGAAATCTTAAAGATGGCTGTGGAGGAGCCAAGGTCCCTTCCATGAAGGCCAGACCTGTTCTCACAAGGGCCGATATTCCATCCTACTTTACAAACCCTAAATAAACGCTAAATAGCCTGGCTATTGAAACCCACATTCTGAACAAACATGGGATTTCCGGGTCAGCCATCTCTATTTTGATTGCTGCAAGAAATCCAGAATCCAGAATGGAGAGTTTGGAATGCTTATGTTTCCTGGTGTGGACTCCATGGGTTGGCACCCTTGGAGATATATCGTAGCCAGAATTCTTGACTTTCTACAATTGGGCGTAGCGATGAAGTTGTCCTTGAGTATTATTGAGGGCTGAGCCTTATTGATTTCATTCTGACTGCTTGCTACACATTCTTAGTCCAGGGTTTTATGCAAGGGGTGATGCAGATCAATCCGCCAGTTAAATTGCCTTTAAGCCCTTGGATTTTAACTAGGGTTTTGTCAGTGTTACACAAACAACCATTTGAACTGATGTAGCATATTCCCTTAGTCTTTCTGACAAGCAAACTGGTATTTTTGGTTGCTATATCGTCAGCAAGGAGGGTTTTTGGAATTGGCTGCTCTTTCTTGTTAAGAGCCATATTTGCTTATTCATGAGAACAGGGTGGTGTTGCGCCCTCGTCCAGGCTTTGTCAAAAGTGGTTTCGGGTTTTCACCTGAACAAGAATATTGTCCTGCCATCATGTTCCATAGTCTCAAGAAGAAAAGTCACTACATTGTCTTGATGTGGTGAGCAGTGAAAATCTATTTAAAAATGGTTCAGATTCTTAACTGTTTTATTTATTCTGCCAGAGGGTCCTAAAATGACAAGCGGCATTGAAATCCACTGTCGCTAAGTGGATTTGGTAAGTTTAAAAAAGGGGAATCTTACCCCTTACGTTATAAGTTAAGCTGCACTCTACCAGGTCGGTTGGTGCTTCTTGGGCAGTGCATCACCATGCCTCCATGGCTCAGTTCTGCAAGGCCGCAAACTTGGTCTTCAGTGCATGCATTCACTAAAATGTTATCAGGTGGATGTAAGGAGGTATGAGGATATTGCCTTTGGGCACAATGTGCTGCAGGCAGTAGTAAAAGTCAGTCTGTGAGTACCCTGCGGGGGTTGTCTCTCCCTCCCCTCAAGTAATTGCTTAATGGGACATACCTTAGCAATGCTACTTAAGGCTCTGTCCCATGAAGTACAATAAAGAAAATAGGATTTTTTATTACAGCTTACCTGTAAAATCCTTTTCTTGGGTACATCATGGGACACAGGTCCCTCCCCTCCTTTTGGGATTTCAGTTTATTGCTTTGCTACAAAAACTGATGTGCTCCTGGAAGGAGGGGGTTATATAGGGAGTGAACATCCTTGAATGTTTATACCAGTGTCAGCACCTGAAGGTGGCCCATAACCCATTAAGGCTGTGTCCCATGATATACTCCTATTGAGCAAGCAGGGACACCTCATAAGGAGGCTACAGGACTTACCACAGGTCTGCTGCTGACTGGAGGAAAGTAAGCTGTTCCAGATACGTGAGCTCTCACTAGTAACTACTATGGCTTAGTGTCCCGTGATGTACTTCAAAGAGAAGAGAATTTACAGGCAAACCTATCTGTTAGCACTGAATAATCCATGCAGTACTCTAGCCAATTTAACCACTTTCCGCCCATGCTCTAGCCAAATGACTGCTACAGCATGGGCTTCCGGTGTCGCATGTCCTCCCGTGGTGTGCTCTGATCAGCGAGTCCTAACTCGATTGACCACAGAACAGGGTGAAGGGCCAATTACAGGGGGATCTTAACCAAGTGATTAGCGTCGGCTAATGACAGCCATCATTGAAGTAAACAAGCAGTTTATCAGCTTATTTATTTTGACTCCCCATCAACGTGAGAGAATCAAAGCTGGTAACCGGCGTCTGTTGCAGGGGTGTCTGTCCCTGCTTTGGTATTAAAAAGCTGGCAACACTAATCCTTGAAGTGTCGTTTATTGGTACTTCAGAGTGACAGAAACTGACGCGTTTCAGCAATAGCATTGGTCCCAATGCCTGCCAGTGCAGCTTAATCAGTGAAGGAGAAATTGTGTATATTCTCCACTGATGAAGCTGCACTGGTGGGGTGATGTCCACCCTGGAAACATGTGCTGTGGCTGTCATTCAGCTATATTGCTAGCAGAAAGTAATTAAAATTGGGTACAGTACTGCATGGATAATTCAGTGCTCTGGTAACACTCTAGCAAAACTTCTATATATATATATATATATATATATATATATATATATATATATATATATATATATAATATATAATATATAATATATAATATAATATGTGTTTGTGCTTGGCCTTTAACCACTTCAGCCCCAGAAGATTTAGTTGCTCAATGACCAGGCCATTTTTTTGCATTACACTGCATCGCTTTAACTGACAATTGTGCATTCGCACAACGCTTTACCCAAACAATATTGATGTCCCTGTATATTCCCCACAAATGGAGCTTTCTTGTGGTGGTCGTTGGTGTAAAAAAAAAAATTATACAGCCATCAGTGCTATAAAAATGCACTGATTGCCTGCTAGTGACATTTACACAGTAATGAGTTAACTTTCCTTAGTGTGTACTCTAACTGTAGGGGGATGGGACTGACTAGAAGATGAGATTGCTGTTCCTAGCTAGTAAAAACCCACAATCTGCCTCTCCTCACAGAACTGGTGTTTTTACACATGCATCCCTGTTCTGGCTCTTGTGCCAGCGGTCATCGCAAGTATGTGCATCGACCCCCCTCCCCCCCCTCCCTCTTAAAGTGCAGCAGGCGCCTGCTATCCCACTTAAAGGAGCCGACTTGCAGCTATGACAGTTCATGGGATCATGCCAACCTGCTGCAGTGGTGGCAGACTGCAGTTCCTCTTTAACCTGTTATCTGCCTCTGAAGGAAAGGGCCACCCCAAGTATTCCCAAGCAGGGACCCTGTAGCACTAAATGGAGCTGCAATATTAATTTTTTGTACATCACAGGACATAAAGCTGCCACCTTAAAAAAAAAAAGTGACTTTAGTAATGTCTGGGGCTTATAAAACCAAAAGGGCTTTATGGCAACTTTAATTTTATTTATGGTGGGTGTTTTTTGCTTTACCAGAACCGTGTGTGACACTTTGCCACTGTTCTAGGTAAATTTCTAAAGGTGCTATTGAGACACTTTCACCACATGTTGGTAACAGCCCTTGCAATCCATACATGCAAAGAAACCAAAAAAAGTACAGAAATTGGATTATCTGTAATAATATGGAATGACCCAAGGAAATGTTGGACGAATGAAGTGCAAAAAGCATGGAGAGCTAAGACCCCAGCTGAAGTCTATCATTGGAAAGCAAGCCTGCCCCTTGTCAGAGCAAAATATCAGCTGGTTGTCTCAACTGATGGCATAAAGTTGTCTCTACCAAGTGTCATACAAACCTCTCATGAGCTCTCAAGACTTTTGTAACTTTGTTGAAACATACTGATGGCATTATTTATGAAAGGATTTCTAAACTTCTGAATGTTCCAGTAATTGCTGAGGAGTGAAATATGAAGAGTTGTATACACAGTTAAGTTTGGAGGTGGGAACATCATGGTGTTTGGTTAAGTGCATAATATTCCTGCGCTGGTGTGGTGAATCAAAATGAATACTAATAAGCTGCACCAATTTTGGCGAACTTTCACTTTTACAATAAAAAAAAAAAAGCTATATAAATTAGTGCGTAAATATCACTCAATATAATGAGCTTGTGCCATGAAAATAAATAAAATGATAAAGAACTGTGTAAATTAAGATTGAAAGTGAGTTAAAAATCAATACTCCATGATTCATACACTGTGTGTATATAAATTAAAATGAGAAAATTGATGCAATCCGTGCACATACAAGTCTGCTCCTGATAGGATATTTCAAGGCTCTGATCAGCTACAGCTCTAACTGCAATCTGAACACTCCGTGTGGTGATGTTATGGACTCAGGATAAAAACCTCAAACACTTATCATACAAAGGTAAATGAAAAGTTAAAGAGCAAGAGATCAGCGCAGCGGTGAAAGCCTGCTTGGGTATAGTGTATGCAAACAAAATGAGACTGTATAATAAGTCTGATTTTTTTTTTTTTTTTTTTTTTTTTTTATCCGGAGTCCTTGGACATCACCGCACTGGAGTGTTTGGGTTGCAGTTGGATAGAAGAGCTGTAGCTGATCAGATCTTTGATCCATCCCATCAGGAGCAGACTTGTATATGCAGATTGCATCAATTTTTTTTTAAATTTGTCTACACTGTATGAATCATGGAGTATTGAGTTTTTTTTTTTTTTTGGGCACGAGATTATATTGATATTGGCGCATTAATTTTATATAGCTTTTTTATGGTGTATGGTTGCTGTACGATGCTGGTAAAATGTACGAAGACAATCTGCTGCCATCTACCAGCATGAAGAAATGAGGGTGGACATTTCAACAAGATAATGATCCCAAACACAAAGCCAAGGAAACTCTCAATGCGTTTCAGAGAACATTAAAACTGCTAGAATGGCCCAGCCAATCACATAACTTGAATCCAGTCTATGGCAAGAACTAAAGATCGGAGTTCATAGAGGCCCATGAATCCTTCAAGATTTGAAGAATGGGCCAAAATTGCACTTGAGCAATGCTCTCGAAGTGGTCATTATCAAAGTATTTTGTAGAAAGTATGTTTCAGTTAGCACTTCAAATACTTTGCCCTTCATTCCATTTTATTACACATACACTGAGCAAAATTATAAATGCAACGGTTGTGTTTGCCCCTATTTATCATGAGCTGAACTTAAAGATCAGACTTTCTATGTGCACAAGGCCTATTTCTCTCAAATAATCACAAATGATCTGAAATGACAGGTACTCTTTTTAAATGTAAGCATTTATTCTTGCTGGTAGGAAGAATCTTTATTTGCAAACAAAATTGTTTACTATTTAGAATAAGCTTGGGTACATACTATCTCAAGTGAGTACACCCCTCACATGTTTGTAAAAATGTTATCTTTATGTGACAACATTGAAGAAATTACACTTTGTTACAATGTAAAATATTGTGTACAGCTTGTATAACGGTGTACATTTGCTGTCCCCTCAAAATAACTCAACACAGCCATTAATGTCTAAACCGCTGACAACAAAAGTGAGTACACCAATAAGTGAATGTCCAAATTGGGCCCAATTGGCCATCTTCCCTCGTTTCATGTGACTCAGTAATGTTACAAGGTCTTGGGTATGAATGGTGCAGGTGTGTTGCATTTGATGGCGTGCTCTTACTGGTCACTGGAAGTTCAACATGGCACTTCCATGGCAAAGACATCTGAAAAAACTGTTCTTCATAAAGATGCTCTAGGCTATAAGCTTGCCAAGACCCTGAAACAGAGCTGCAGCATGGTGACAAGACCATACAGCAGTTAAACAGGACAGAGTCCACTTGGAACAGGCCTCACCATGGTCAACCAAAAGTTGAGTGCACATGCTCAGCATCAGATTTAGCGGTTGTCTTTGGGGAAATAGATGTATGAGTGCTGCCAGCATTGCTGAAGGGGTGGAGGTCAGCCTGTCGGTGCTCAGACCATACGTTGTACACTGCATCAAATATTTCTGTATGGCTGTCCCAGAAGGAAGCAGCTTCTAAAGATGCTGCACAACAGTTTTCTAAAGACAAGAGGACTAACAACCTGGCGAGTACAAAGAAAACTGTCTTGCCTACAGTCAAGCATGGAGGTGGAATTGTCATGATCTGGGGCTGTATGAGTAATGCCAGCACTGGGGAGCTACAGTTCATGAAGGGAACGTGAATTTAACATGTACTGTGACATATTGAAGCAGAGCATGACTCCCACGCTTTGGAGACTAGGCTGCAGGGCAGTATTCCAACATAATGACCCCAAAACACACCTCTATATGACTACCACTTCCTCGCTAAAGGTTATGGACTGGCCAAGCATGTCTCCTGACATTTGAGCATCTGTGGAGCATCCTCAAACAGAAGGTGGAGGAGCGCAAGATCTCTCTTCCACTCATGACAACATCTTGGAGATGGTGGATGTTGGACTCCAGTGAAAACCTGCAAAGCTCCGGTGAACTCATGCCAAGAGCATTTTGGCAGTGCTCGAAAATGGTGGCCTCACAATATTGACACAATGGCCCAATTTGGACATTTTCACTTAGGGGTGTACTCACTTTTGCCAGCGGTTTAGACCTTAACCACTTAAGGACCGCCGTATTGCCATTGTACATCATCGCAATGGCACAGGCAGGCACAAGCACGTACATGTACGTGCCTGCCTTCCAGCGGGTGGGGGGTCCGATCAGACCCCCTCCCGCTGGATATGGCGGTCCGGTTCGCTGCAGGAGCGATCCGTGATGAGGGGATGGCCGTTGGTTTCTGGCCACCCCCTCTCCATCGTCCTGGCCAATTAGAAGCTTCCTCCCACTGTGTATTGTATACACAGGAAGGAGGAAGTGATGTCATTCTCCTCGGGGCGGTCTTTTTGACCGGACTACGAGGAGAAGACAGAAAGTAAGTGTGCACCAACACTACACTGACATGTAGGTACACACAGGCACACAAACCCCGCCCCCCCCCCCCCCCCCCAGTCAGTGTCACTGATTGCAGTGATCATTTTATTTACTGATCACTGCATTCAGTGTCAGTTGTAAAAGTAAAAACTGTCAGGGCAGTTAGTGTTAGGTCCAGGGTAGCCCCCTATCACCCCCTAATAAAGGTTTAACCCCCTGATTGCCCCTAGAGTTAACCCTTTCACCCCTTTTTGCCAGTGTCACTAAGCGATCATTTTCTGATTGCTGCATTAGTGTCGCTAGGTAGCTAGTTATTTTTTTAGGTTCACCGCCAGGTTTTTATAGCGCTAGGTACCCCGATATACTACCCAATAATGGTTTTAACCCCCTGATTGCCCCTAGTTAACCCTTTCACCACTGTTCACCGTTTAAGTGTTACCGGTGACTCTGGTTAGTTTGCTTTTTATAGCATCAGGGCACCCACCATTTATTACCCAATAAAGGTTTAACCCCCTCATCACCCGGCGGGTGATATCAATTAGGTTTTATGGTCAGTGTCTGTGTCGCCCCAGGCAGCGCTAGGTTAGTGCCAGTACCGCTAACACCCACACGCAAAGCATAAACCTCCTGTAGTGGTATAGAATCTGAACAGATCAAGATCTGATCTATACTAGCATCCCCAGCAGTTTAGGGTTCCAAAAAAACGCATGGTTAGCGGGATCAGCCCAGATACCTGCTAGCACCTGCGTTTTGCCCCTCTGCCCAGCCCACCCAAGTGCAGTATCGATCGATCAGTGTCACTTACAAAACACTAAACACATAACTGCAGCGATCGCAGAGTCAGGCCTGATCCCTGCGATCGCTAACAGTTTTTTTTGGTAGCATTTTATATTTAAATCCGGAAGGCAGTGCTTGGTTTTCGGGGTCCCGTACGTGGCTAGGCTCCCAAAAAGTCCCCCACATGTGGTATCCCTGTACTCGGGAGAAGCAGCAGAATTTATTTTGGGGTGTAATTTGACTTATGCCCATAGCATGTGTGAGCAATATATCATTTAGTGACAACTTTGTGCAAAAAAAAAAAAAAAATTGTAAAATTCCTCCAACTAAAATATTTCATGGACTCAACATGCCTCTCAGTAAATAGCTTGGGATGTCTACTTTCCAAAATGGGGTCATTTGGGGGGGGGGGGGGTTTGTGTTATTTTGGCATTTTATGGCCTTCGAAACCATGATAGGTAGTGAGGAGTGAAATCCAAAATTTGCACCCTTAGAAACACTGAAGGCAGTGATTGGTTTTCGGGGTGCCGTACGCAGCTAGACTCCCAAAAAGTCCCACATATGTGGTATCCTCGTACTCAGGAGAAGCAGCAGAATATATTTTGGGGTGCAATTCCACATATAACTATGGCATGTGTGAACAATATAATTTAGTGACAACTTTTTGTAAACTTTTTTTTTTTTTGTCATTATTCAATCACTTGGGACAAAAAAAAATATTCATTGGGCTCAACATGCCTCTCCACAACTTCCTTGGGGTGTCTACTTTCCAAAATGGGGTCATTTGGGGGGGGGGGGTTGTACTGCCCTGCCATTTTAGCACCTCAAAAAATGAGATAGGCAGTCATAAATTAAAAGCTGTGTAAATTCCAGAAAATGTACTCTAGTTTGTGGACGCTATAATTTTTGCGCAAACCAATAAATATAAGCTTATTGACTTTTTTTTTTTTTTTTTACTAAAGACGTGGCTGAATAAATTTTGCCCTAAATGTATGACTAAAATTGAGTTTATTCGATTTTTCTTATAACAAAAAGTAGAAAATATTTTTTTCTCAATTTTCAGTCTTTTTCCATTTATATCATAAAAAATAAAAATCGTAGAGGCAATCAAATACCATCAGAAAGCTCCATTTGTGGGAAGAAAAGGACGCAAATTTTGTTTGGGTACAACACTGCATGACCGCGCATTTACCAGTTAAAGCAGTGCGAAATTGTAAAAAGACCTCTGGTCCTTAGGCTGTTTATTGGTCCGGGGCTGAAGTGGTTAATGGCTGTTATTTTGAAGGGATGGAATTTACACTTTACACATTGTAGCAAAGTAGTGATTGTACAACTTGTAGAAGTGCCCTTCCTCGTGCTATAACTAAGCTCCATGCTGAATAAACTAAATTGATGTATCTTAAATTGAAAACTTTTTTTTTTTTTTTTTTTTCAGCATTTTATTAAAAATGTAATCTGAATTAAAAATGGCATCCACCCTGGTCCAATTATATTTGAGCCACTGAAAATGGGGAGGGGGCATTGTAGTAAAAAATTACAATTCCTAAAATGTATGCTTGCTATTTATGTTCAACCCCTTGAATTCAAGCTGAAAGCCTGCATTTCAAATTAGTTTGGATTGTTTTCAATCTTGTGGCATACAGAGCCAAAAGTATGAATTGTGCCTTGGTCCAAATATATGGACCTAAGGGTACATTGCAAAATATGCCAATGTGCCATATTATAACCATCCCCCTCTGGTTGCAGATTTAGCTGAGGACTACTGTATTTGCTGGCATATAAGATGACCCCCTAGTTTTACAGTGAAGTTTTGGCTTATACTCTCTGTATGACTTCACCCCCCTTCCGAGGCAACAACATTTAAAAAAAATATATATGCTTTTGATTTTAAATATGGTAATTTTAATTAAAATGGTTATCACTTACTGGTACTTTAATCCTTTCAAAATCGTGTGTGTGTTTGTGTTTTTCTGACGTGTCTACAGGGAGAAGTTCAATAGACATCAAAGATGCATATCTATGCCAATTTCTCTTATTTTCACCCACCGACACAGCTCCTTTCTGTAACAAAATGGGTTGTCAGCCCCATCACTGGATATTACTAGGCAAAGTTGTAATACAACACTTCAGAACTTTTAGTTCCGCCCAGGGGGCAGTCCCTAGGCTATAACACCCACAGCCTGCCCTAGCAGACTCATATTTTTTTTTTTTTTTTTTTTTTTCTTGCCTAGTGAAGGAGATGCACCTAGGAACTCTGCGGGGCCCATAGGGTTTTTTATTTTTTTTTCTGAGATGCAGAAGCTTTGCTTTTTGCGTAAGATCACAGGTTGGTCGGCGAAAGAATCAGTTGCCGATCAATCTGCTCGAATTAAGAGCGATCAGGCTGTGCCTCCACACATGGGCGATGAGTCTTCAGGGGCGTCCTATCAGAATACAGTCTGACAACGCCACGGCTGTGGCGTACATTAAATAACCAAGGAGCAACAAGAAGCTCAGCTGCTGCTCGGGAGGTCGCTCACATATTTCGGTGGGCAGAGCGACATGTATCGGCAATTTACATCCCAGGGGTGGTAAATTGGCAGGCTGACTGAGTCAACAGATGCTGGACCCAGGAGAGTGGGCATTACATCCAGAGGTGTTCAGGCTGCTGTGCCTGAGGTGGGGCACACCAGATGTGGATCTACTGGCCTCCCGTCTCAATCAGAAGGTACAGAGATTCCTGTCCATTACCAGAGATCCATGGGCAGACGCACTGGTGGCTCCGTGGGGTAATTGCGTAGCTGATCTACGCATTGCCACGTCTGCTTCGCAGAGTGGAAGCCGAGGGGATTCCAGTAATCCTGATTGCCCCAGATTGGCCTCAGCGGGCCTGGTGGCAGACGCTCCCTGGGGACTGCTGTTTGCGAGAGGACCTCCAATCTCACCCTGCTTTACCACAGCTTGCTTTAACGGCCTGGCTGTTGAAAGCCAGGTATTGAGGAACCAGGGTCTGTCGGACTCGGTGATTCCTACTATGCTGAGGGTGCGGAAATCTAGGAAGATGTATACCATCGTACTTGGAAGGCCTATATCTCCATGTGAGAGGGTGGCATCTGCGCTCTCTTCTCTCTATAGCCAGGATCCTGCTGTTTCTTTAACAAGGGGTAGACCAGAGGTTGGCGTTGAGCACCATCAAGGGGCAAATTTCAGCTCTGGCTTTTTTTTTTTTTTTTTTTCTTTCAGCGACCCCTAGCATCTCACTCTTTAGTGAGTACCTTTGTTCAGGGGGTGCGACATTTGTCCCTCCGGTGCATCCTCTGTTACCTCCGTGGGATTTGAACCTGGTGTTGGTGCTTCAGAAGCTGCCGTTTGAGAATATCAAGGAGATTCCTTTTGACCCTTTCACAGATGGTGGTCTTTGTAGTGGCCATCACATCAGCCAGGAGAGTTTCGGAACTGGCGCCCTTGTCCTGCAAGTTGCCTTATCTGGTCATCTACAGGGATAAGGTGGTGTTGTGTTCGCAACCGGCCTTGCTACCGAGGGTGGTTTCAGCTTTAACTATCAATGAGGACATTGTATTGGCATCGTTGTGTCCTAAGCCAAAGCACCCCAAGGAGGTGGCCCTTCAGAGCCCTAACCACATTGAGCGCATGAAAGTGTACTTGTCTGTCGCAGCTTCCTTTCGGAAGTCAGATTCACTGTTATGGTGGCTGGTCCTAAGAGGGGTATGGCGGTCTCATCGGCCACCATTTCTAGGTGGATCAGACAGATTATAGTCCAAGCCTACGCCTTGAAGGGGCAGGTGCCTCCCTTTCCCCTCACGGCCCACTCTACAAGAGCAATCGGAATGTCTTGCGCCTTCCTACACCAAGCGTCGGTCGCTCAGGTGTGTAAGGCGGCAAACTGGTAGTCTGTCCATACGTTGACCAAGTTCTACAAGGTAGACGTCTGCATCGGCTGATGCTGGTTTTGGCCGCAAAGTTTTGCAGGCGGCCGTGTAACTGCTATTGAGGTGTGTTTTTATAAAAAAACAGTACTGTTTCGTTAATGCACTGTTGCATTACTTCCGCAATGTTGCGGCCTTGAGGATCAATCCTGTTGAGGATGCCTGCTTATATGGTGGAGTTTTCCACACACTGTTGGGGGTTTTTTTTTTTTGTTTTCACTAGTTCCCACTTGCCGTGGTGGATGAAGTTTTAATGCTGTATTGTCCCCACCCCTCGTTTGGTGCTGCTTGGGGACATCCCATTTAGTTAGGAGTTTTGTCTGTGAATATAAGAAAATAGGATTTTTGGACGCTCTGTAAAATCCTTCTGTCATTCAGCGACCGACACAGCACCCACCCCCTCCTTTTCTCTACGTTATACTGATTGTTGACATACTGAAGCTGCTGGGAGTAGGAGGAGGGTTGATGGCACGGGGCTGCCCCCCTGGGGCGGGATTAAAGTTCTGTGTATTGTGTAACAACAATTTTGCCTAGTTTCTCCTAATGGCAGGCTATACAACCCAATTAGATAGAGAGGAGCTGTCGGTCAGTGAATTACAGAAATTTACAGCGAATACAAAACCTATATTTTTCCCAGCTCATCAAATTTTTATTTTTGCAGTGCCACTTTCTGTTCATGGCATTGCCCTTTGGGTTAGCCACTTCTCCCCGGCTATCTACAAAGGTTCTGGCCCCAGTACTAGCAAAACTAATGCCAGGGTATAGCTGTTATGGCATACCTTGATCTACAGCAGCAGGTCGTCTGTTGATGGCGTGGTTAAACCAAGGGTGTCAGTGCAGTCCTCAGGATGAGGAATCATGCTTGCGATCAGTAAGGATTTTTTGCCCCAGGCAAAATTCATGCTATAAGGAAGCTGGTCCAGGTGGTTAAAGTGAGGAAGGGTTCTTCCATTTGCCTTGGCGTGAGGTTGCTAGGGAATATGCTGGCTTCATTTTGAAGCGGGTTCCTATGTCGTTTCAAGATTGGTGCAATACAGTATTGGGTTTGCTTGGAACAGTAAACCATAAACCTTGGATTATCCAATGAATCTGGCCCCAAGGTTATGCCAGTCAGTTGATAACCAGGCATTTTCAGGAAGGGATATCCTTCTTCCTGTTGACTTGGAAAATGGTATTGGATGCTGGCCTATGGGGCTGGGAAGCAGTCCTAGAAGAGACCACTGTTCAAAGGAAATGGTCAGTCAAGTCCTTGCCCATGAAGAGCCTGGAGATTCGGGCAGTATGTCTGGCTCTAATAGCCTGGACGTTCAGGTTGTGGAATTGTTCCATCAGGATACAATCCGATGCCACAGCAGTGGCCTATTGCACTCGCCAAAAGGGGCACCAGAAACGTTTGCAGCTCAAAGGGAGGTGAACCATTTTCTTGGGCAGAGGAACATGTTCATCTAATCTTTATCCCAGGGTTGGAGAATTGGTAGGTGAGGTGTGTGGGGTGGGGTTTTTTTTTTTTTTTTTTTTTTTTTTCTCTGAGCTGCCAACAGTATTCCCAAGAGAATTCTGTATTCCCAAGAGAATGGTCTTTACATCCCATTGTCTTTCTAGCCATATGCCAAAAAGGGGTATCCCCGGACATAGATCTATTGGCATCTAGATTCAACAAGAGGATAGACTACTTTCCTTTCAGGGGCAAGGGATCTGCTTTCTTACGGCCCGGATGCTTTAATGCCTCCTTGGAATCAGTTTTGCTGATCTATGCGTTCCCTCCAGTTCAGCTGCTACTGCGGCGACTGTTACAGTCTCAGGGAGAAACTGAAGCTGGTAATTTTGCATGGCCCAGTAGATCCTGGTATGGAGGAATCTTAAAGATTTCAGCAAGGGGACCCTTGCTCTTCCATCTCTGCCAGACCTGCTTATGCACAGGCCAGTGTTCCATCCTGCTTTTAAGCACTAAATGTGATGGTTTGGCTATTGAAACCCACATTTTAAGGAGTAGGGGGCTTTCAGGTTCAGTAGTAACTAGAAGGGAAATATGGAAAGCTGTGCCAGTACCAATATATAATAAAACTAACTGTATAAAATGAAAATAGAGGGTATATGGCTCTCATACAAAATAAATGTCTAAAGAGCAATCACCCATTGTGCATATAGCAAACACAAAGAAATATTTTAAGTAGAGAACATGTAGTCCATGTAAAACTGCATATAAAAATTAAAGTGAAGGTAGAAAGATTTGTTTATAGTCCAATAAGGTGTTCCAATGTAAAGGCGATTAACATGTCACCACCGTGAATCCACACAAAGCTGAAGATCTGTGCCCGTCACCGGATAAGTGATGCGCTTACCAAAAATATGGAAAACAGCCTTATTGACACTAGTCCGCAGCAGGGTAATGGAACATCAAATCACAGTACTTGCATCCAAAGTGGCCCTTAACGTAGGTATATGGCGATACCCCAGCCTTTAGAGTTCTAATGGTCACATATATCTCCGGTAACACCAACTATCCAGCAATTCGTTTTTGTTTTATTGCTGGATAGTTGGTGTTACCGGAGATATATGTGACCACTGGAGCTCTAAAGGCTGGGGTATCGCCATATACCTACGTTAAGGGCCACTTTGGATGCAAGTACTGTGATTTGATGTTCTATTACCCTGCTGCGGACTAGTGTCAATAAGGCTGTTATCCATATTTTTGGTAAGCACATCACTTATCCGGTGACGGGCACAGATCTTCAGCTTTGTGTGGATTCACGGTGGTGACATGTTAATCGCCTTTACATTGGAACACCTTATTGGACTATAAAAAATCTTTCTACCTTCACTTTCATTTTTATATGCAGTTTTACATTTCACATGGACTACATGTTCTCTACTTAAATATTTCTTTGTGTTTGCTATATGCACAATGGGTGATTGCTCTTTAGACATTTATTTTGTATGAGAGCCATATACCCTTTATTTATTTTCACTTTATACAGTTCGTTTTATTATATATTGGTACTGGCGCAGCTTTCCATATTTTCCATTTATTTCAGTGCTTGTATCTCACTCAGAGCTGCTGCCTATAGTTTGTGTTCATTTTTATTTATTTGTATCTTTATTTTTGTTTTTTTCACATGTAATTCTCTCCTGAGCGCAGTTTATATATTTTTTCGGTAGTAACTACCCTGATTAATGCAAGGTACCGGCCTCTAGGACCATTTACTATAGGGTCTGGAAGGCCTAGGTTTCTTGGTGTGAAACCAAAAAATTACATGCTTCTGAGGATGCCATCTTAAGTAGAATCTTTGCCTTCCTACAGTTGGTACTTATGGCTAACTTCATTTCTACTCCTATCAAAGGTCAAATCTCAGTTGCTTGCTTCATTCTTGGTCTGGGCCCTTATACAAGGTGTAACATGTATAATTCCGCCTGTGGGATTTGAGTGGTTTTGTTGGCTTTACAAGGTCTGCCTTTTTTTATTTATTTTTTATTTTTTTTGTGCGCCCTTGCGTCATGTCCCCTTGATCCTTGTTACAGGGAAGCTGGTGTTCTTGGTTCTGGTAACATCCACAAAAATTTCCTGAGTTGCCAGCCTCTTCTTGTAAAGAGCCATACTTTATCATTAAGGATAAGGTGGTGCTGCGTCCCAATATCTAGTTTTCATATGAATCAGATGTTTCCTTTACCACTTAAGTCCTGGACCAATTTGCAGCTAAAGGACCAGGCCCCTTTTTGCAATCCACCACTGCTTTTAGTTTAGGCTGATGCATATTCTTATTTTTGGTAAATGGCAATTATCGATTCGTTTGCACAAAAGTTATAGCATTTACAAAATGGAGGAGAGCAGCAATTTTTATTGTTGTGACTACGACATTATGGCGGGCACATCGGACATTTTTGGGACCATTGTAATTATATAGCAGTCGGTGCTATTTAAATGCATGGATTCTTGTGTAAATGGCAGTGAAGGAGTTAACCACTAGGGGGCTGTGTGTTTTAACTGTAGGGAGCGTGGCTTGGACTCTGACATCAACGATTGTTTGCTCCCTGTTAATGGGAAAGACCATCAGTGACAGGCTCAGTAGGAAGCACGGGGAGAGGTTTGTTTAGACTTCACCTTGTTCAGCTCTGACCCGATCGCGGGACACCAGCAGCGATCCTGTCCCTTAGTCATGGAGCGCAGCTGGGCACTTAAAGGGCAACGTACAGGCACGTGCTTGTGCCATTCTGCTGACATATGTACAGGAGGTGGTCCTTAAGCGGTAAACTTTGTGTGTGGGGTTTATTTATTTTTATTTTTTTTCCTGGCATGTTCATGCTTATGATTTGAAAGAGGATTCTGCCTTTTTGAGCTAGAGCAAGCTCTACCAGAGCAGTAAGTGTTTCATGAGGCTTTGGTGATGCACCACCCCATAACTCAGACTTGCAAGGTCATAACTTTATCTTTGGTCCATACATTCACTAGATTCTATCAGGTGGATGTAAAAAGGCATGAGTGCCACTTTGGGTGCAGTATGCTGCAGGCAAGAGTATAGGTCCTTAAGTCTGACGCCTTGTTTATCTGTCTCCCCCCTCAGCATTGCTTAGGGACGTCCCCCATAGTAATTGCTGTGCTGCTGTGTCCCATGATGTACAATAAAGAAAATATAACCTTTTTAACAGCTTACCTGTAAAATCCCTTTCTTGGAGTACATGCATCATGGGACAGAAGTCCCTCCCCTCTTTTCGGATCTATGGAGAGTGCTTTGCTACAAAAACTGAGGTGCTTCCAGTTTGGGAGGGGTTATATAGTGAGGCAACTTGCGGTCTTTTGTTTGCCGGTGTCCATCACCTGAAGGTGACCTATAGGCACTCCTCAGCTTGAGAGGCTGAACTGGGTACCAGTTCCGACTCCATTGTCGCAATCCTGCCTGGACCGGCTCTGATTTCAGCTGGCTTCAACCTGTTGACGGTTCTGCACATCTGTGACCAGATTTCAGCAAACTAGCTGCATTTCTCCAATGGGATCACAGGAGTGTAAACAAGCTCTGGTTGTACTTCTCCAAGACATGGTATTTACAGTCAAGTCATTGTACTTTTCCACTTAGTCAAACTTAAGAACCCAACAGTTAATTATTAACCATTTAGAAGCATGTTTGGAGCAGGCTGAAGTTTTTTTTTGCCTAATTTCAGTGAGCCTGTCTCCTGAGAGGAGTGGAAAGCAGTAGCCAAACTTCTAAATCTTTGAAACCTTACTGCAGCATGTAAGGGGAGTATGTTCTTAGTTTTACTATTTTTGAGTGCCAACTGTATCGTGTCACTAACTTTGCCACTACAACACTATCTTCTGGGCTGATAACTGCATCTGCAGAGTTTGCATCTGCTGTGCCCACCCTTACACTCCACATGCCTAATCATGTAAGGCCTTGTGTTTGACTGTATTCATGTAGTAAGTGTTCTGTAATGGACAGAGCGGTGAGCAGAGCTGACTGACATCTCTCCTGGGCACTGAATTCCAGATAGTGGTGTGCTGGCATTTAAAAAAAAAAAAATTGTGTGTGTGTGTGTGTGTGTGTGTGTGTGTGTGTGTGTGTGTGTGTGTGTGTGTGTGTTTTTTTTTTTTTTTTTATTATTATAATATATGCCTGACCATAATGGATGGACCTTCTGTTTGTTTGGGTCTGCCTGGAAGAACACAGGCCTAATCGGATTTAATGTGTAAAAGGGGCCTAAAATGTAACTGCTAAAGTGTAAGTACTTTAAAGCTCTAGTGTTCCCTTCATTCTTGCAGTTGTACAGGTTCTTCTGTAATTGCTTAACCACTTGCTTACTGGGCACTTAAACTCCCCTCCTATCCAGACCAATTTTCAGATTTCAGTGCTCACTTTGACAATTGCTCAGTTTTTTTTTTTTTTTTTTTTTTGGTTCATACACATGGTTTATCTTTTGGTTGTATTTGATCACCTCTGGGTTTCTTTTGAAAGAATTTTTCTGTGATACAATTTTGCAAATTAGTAATTTTTCTTCAGACATTTTGGCCACACTCTATACTGATAGATAGATAGATATATATATATATATATATATATATATATATCTATCTATCTATCTATCTATCTATCAAAAACTAGTTGCAATTTTGGTCTGAGGTGGGTTTTTTAAATTTTTTTTTTCCCTACAAGCTATGATGCAAATCATAAAATGTTTAGGTGGAGATGTGGTAAATTACGTATGAATTGTATATGGGCAATTGAAGAAAATTGTGACTTTTTTTTTTTTTTTATACTAATGGTATGTCCGTCTTGTAGCAAGGTATGGTTCTAGCATTTGGTCATTGAAGTAGACTCCCTCATGAACAAATTATAATCATAGATGCATTTAGGTTTTAGTATGGGACCATTCCTTCTGGGGATTTCCACAAAGATATCATTGTGGATTGCAGATAACATGTACTCATCCCTTTTTGTCCCTCCACTTCACTGCCAAAATCTTTGTCTCGCAGACTTGCCTTTTCTCAATTTCTTATTGACTAGACTTTGAGGAAAGCCCTTCCGTGTCTTTTTTACAGTGCCACATGCTGGTCTTCATCCGGTGAAGGTTGTGGAACAAGGGCAGATATGTGTAGAAGTTGTCTACGTATAAATTGTAGCCTTTTTCCAGTAGGGGTTATGAGGTCCCAATCTATTTTCCTGCTTGATCCCAAGTAGTCTGGGCAATTGGGTTGCAGCTGGGTGTCCTTCCCTTCGTACACTTTAAAGGTATATATGTACCCTGTGACTCAGTCACCTAATTCGTATACCTTCACTCCATAGGGGGCCCCTTTGCTGGGAATAAATTGTTTGATTTTAAGCCTGCCACTAAATTTAACAAGGGACTCATCCACACGTTTTTGGTCTGGGGAGTACTTCAGAAAAATTTAAGTAGGGATCCGCCGAAACGTATCAGACGAAAATTGTGTTTTCGGCAAATTGCCTAAAGGAAAATCTTGCCGAAAATGGGGGCGGGCCTCCGCCCCCTGGTGCCGCCCATTGCAGGGGTGTTTTTCTGGCTCGTCCTCTGTCCTCTCCTCCCTCCTCCTTTCCTCTTGCCTCTGAAACTATCTACCTCTGGCCACTTGTGTGAATGTAGCCATGCTATATAAAACCAGGTCACAGGACAAAGGCTGTACTCCCTTTTATTGGCCATATAAAAAAATCTTGATTTTGACCCAGCTAGGTTTTTATCGCCATGTGATAGAATGGGGAAGGGTTAAGTTATTGCTAGAGGTAACGATATGATCATTCCCAATGGAAGTCTGTTGCTATGGAACCAGGTAGCTTGCTTGGGGCCAGTTCACACCAGATGCAGTTCCGTGTTTGTTTGTTTTTTTGTTTTTTTTGCACAAAATGCATGCACAGTGTTTTCCATGTATTCCAATGGCTCTAGTTCACACCATGCAGTCAGTTTCCGGTGCGGAAACTGACTGCATGGTGTGAACTAAAGCCATTGGAATACATGGAAAACTGTGCATATTTTTATCAGGCAGGCTGTATCTGAGGGGAACTGGTGAGGCTGCTTTGATCTCCTGTACAATGTCTGCAGTCTCTGACCATCTCC